>NW_024609880.1:78153057-80873460 GCF_016920785.2 Ixodes scapularis
CAAAGAGAAAATAGGTTGTTCATTCATGATTTATCCTTCTCTCGATGCTCTCGCGCCGAACCAAAAAAATTCCAGAAACGTTCTTGGGGACTTCCTCGGGTTTCTTTGGCCCGACAGAAAAAGGAATAACGCACTTAAATTCAAGACAATATAATGTTCCGGCGCTGTAATATCATTGGACCACACTTTGTCGAGCGTTACAGGTCTCGCTACAATGATAGTATCGAAAAAAACAAAAACAACAACAACAACAACAACAACAAAAAAACAACTACGTTTCGTGAAGATAATGAGCGGTAAAAGTCTTCCTCTGCGATCAGTTGAGTAATGAATAAAAAAATATTGCATTGTTGACCACAATATTCCGGTCAAAAAACAATGTTTTTTTATGTTTTTTTTTAACACGAAAGTGTTTTCTTTTTTTTCTTTTTTTTAGCGGAGCCAGTTTATTGAATAAATGGGACTCATGTCCCCGCTAGGACTAGCTACATTTGGCGGGCTCTGATAGCGTCACGGCGTGCCTTTCGCACATTTTTTTCAAAAGGGACCATATAAAGCTATTGTGTTCGAATTTCATTAAACGCGTACCTTTTAGTGTGATAAAAAATAAATAAACATCTTGTCATTGGCAGCTTAAAACAAAATGCTGGGTCGTGGCTTATCACGTTTGCGCTCCTTGCTTCGTGATTCTTTTTTCGGCATTTATCGGCTAATTTCGCAGTGTCATTGGCAGTGGAGCCACGATAAGACGTTAAAAACTCGCCACTCCAAACTGCGTTTTTTCTTTAAATGTCAAAGTGCAAGGGACAACGAGCAAAAAGAAAAAAAAAAAGCTTCGTCTGCCAATCTTTGCAAACGAAAGAGTATGATTTTTGTCTGCCTCTGAACCCTGCAAGACCTCCCCCAATTTCGCTCTTTAATGCCGAAACTAGCAAATCGCTGCGTATGCGAGCCAGCCATTAGTATTTCTGCGATGTGTTTCGTGCGTTTGTTTTATACGAATTGAGGCGCGTACTTCGGCCAAAGTTGCCCAGGTTCAACAAAAGCTCGCGATGCACCCTCCAATGGTCTACATATTATTCCAATATTTACCAGTCCTCAACCCAGCGTGCGATGTTCTGAGTCCAGCATGTTCGTCGCTTCGGGAAGCGACCAAAACAGGCGCCTTACGCACGAACACTGAAAATGGAACCAGCCAGGAGCCCCTTTTTGGAAAGATCTATAGTGGGACGTAGGTGATCAGAACGGCGGGGACAGATGCAGTGTACGGCGCCGAAAAGGACAGACTGGGAAATTATTCAAACTTTGGTTTTGTTCTCCTGCGCGTTTTAAAAAGAACTTCGTTCGAACATTGGGATAATGTACATACGAACCATGGGAGCGTTTTAATTAACTTTGTTTTGTTCTAATTAACGCAGCTGGAATCGCTTCTGAGTGCAGTCTTTCTCTTCGCGCTCTTTTGTTCCAATGTTATTATTCTGCGCGGGTTCTGTTGGATGCTCGTTTCACGATAGCTCGGCGAATGCTTTAAATCAAGGGGAGGAGAGAGAGAGAGAGAAAGGGAGAGGGGGGAATCCGTCGTTTTCTTCGTCTTTCGTCGAGAAGTGTCATTAATTTAAAGCCGGCTTTGGAAAACTCCCTGGAGGTTCTCACTCAATCACGGCGCGTGCGTGGCTACGTAATTGACGCGTTCTAAACACGGCGCAGTAAGCGTTTTTCTATTTCCAAAGAAAGGAAACTTATTTCATTCGAAGTAACAAGCAGGATCGTGCGTAGAACGCCGGACGACAGCTTGCTCCTTTTTGTTTCGTTCAAAGGGAACATATAAGGACCTGGCTTTTCTTACTATAATCAGTTAGCTCAGAAAGCTAGTACCTGGGACTGTTCGTAAATTCCTTTTTTTTATGCTGACAATTCTATTTAAGATCTTGTTGCACCTGCACCTTTATAGAAGACGTATTATAAAGTTCCGTAGCTCGTAAAAGCGCCCCTGCTCCCCCCCCCCCCCCCCCCCCCACCCCCCCCACCGTGTCGCGGCGCTCCTGTCGCGCAGCCATTCTCACTGACAGCCGAAGTAAATCGAGGCGTGTCAGATCCTGAGCATCTGATCATCCCTGCGAGCCAATGCGATAGCGGAAATACCTGAGAAGAAAGGCCAAGCCGCGTCAGGTGGCACATAACGACTAGCTGAAAGATTAGACGTGCTTAGTTTTTATACTTTTTCAATCATTTTTCGTTTTTGGAGCTTTTAAAGTTGCCTTTGCAACCCCTATTAACTATACTCGGTGTTCATCGTGAAAACATTTACCCCAAATAGTTGAAAGATGGTCAGACATTTGTGCTACGTGTTTGTTACCGTTATCCTACGGAACAATTCTCGTAGCGTCCGTATTTAGTCGGGTCCGATGTATAGCAACCAGCCGATGCGTTCATTTATTCAGATCCTGGAAGTGTCTCTTTTCAGGAATCAAGGAGTTCAATACAAAACTTCACGAAAGTAGAGTAAGAAAAGCAAAGCTATTCAATCGCATCGACAGGGGAGCTTCACTGCACCACCACCACTAAAGCCGAGGTCACATGGATTATACAACATACAAAAGACAGTGCGCAAACAGATTCGGACGCAAGTCACTGCAAGATTCGCGCTTCGAATGCCGCGTGTCAACGAGCTCAAAGAGAAGACTTGGCACGCGGCATTCGAACCGCGGAAATGACGGAGGAGGGACGATTAATTCAGTTCATTCTCAGCTACGCTTAATTCAGTTCATTCTCAGCAAAGCGTGAATTCAACCCGAACTCGAGAGCATCCTTCCCTTAAACAAACAGGTCAGCGTTGAGCTAGTTAGCGAGGGACAACACTGCCCAACCTAATTTTTTTTTCTATACACGTTCGTGCACACGCTTGAAGCTTCTGCCAACGTGCTTGCCTTGACTCGCTTTAGATTTATAGCGACAACAGGAGCGCGAACTCGCGCGAAGAAGGGGGCTAGTTCGTGTCACGTGGAAAGGACATCGCTTGGTCCTCATGGAGGGAGGAGAAAAGGGCTACTAATGGCAGCGCACCGACCCTTCTATGAATAAGGGATGAAGCGTTAGCGTCCTAGTGCTCAATCACAGCCTTCTGATGGCTAAGGCATGGGCATTGTTTGCTTTACCCTCTCCTTATCGCGTATATATTTTGCTATTTTTTTTTTCTTATTCAACGCCCTTGCCACTACCACCCTCGCGGAAGTGCTTGCGGGGGTGGAGCTCGATAGAAGTATTGTTAGGATTTGATACGGCTCTCCGCGCTGCTTTCGCGGCGCGGCTGTTCTAACAGGTCTTCTCACCCCTTTTCCATTGTCTAGCCGGGAGAAAACTTGGTTTCTTAATATAGTGCTGCCGTTGCAGTACCTATTTTCTATTCAGCCTCGCAAAAAAAAATCTAGGTTGCGTGTGCTTGTGTCTGCTTTGTCCTGAGCGGACGCGCTCCCAGTTACAATTTGTTATTGTGCCGTACATTGTTTTGCAGGGTACCATACCCCTCTCTTGTTTTTTGTTGTTGGGAAGTCTCGCTGTTTCACGTTTCCATTATCCTTTTGTTTTTTTTATAAGCACTTGTATTTAAGGTAAAACCACCTACTGCATTTTCCCCATGAGCACAATGTAACACGTGTACTGCTAATCAGTTTGCAGCGGCGCATTTAGGTTAGCAAGTTAACTATCCCGTCAGCGTGCTGAAGCTCCCGTTCTTTTTAATCTCTTTTATTCTTTATATTTTTGCCACGGTAGTTATTTTGGGGTATTTGATTTTTTTTTACCCCCGAGCACCATCAATTGACAGCATTATTGTAGCGTGCGAAATGTTTTAGAACCATTAATTTCACGTTAACGCTCCTGGATTAGCTGTACTTTCATTTATAAGAATAAGAAAGACTATTATATATTTTTCAACGTTAATATTCCATTTATTTAAACCATTCACAAAACAAAAAACTGGAACGATCTTTACTTCGCTTTTTCTGAACTGGCGTAAGTCAGATGACAAAAAAGCAGAATCGGTAAAACGCAAATCGGATCGCTTTCTTATTTTGCCTCAAGTGATATCAGCACGAGCTAGGTGGCGTAAGCTACCGCCCCTTATAAACGGTAGAGCAATTATCAGCCATCCTTCCATTCATCCATTCACACCTCCAAATGAGAGACCTAGGGATATTAGGAAAGTGAATGTATTTAAGTTTCATATGGCTAACGAAAGATCTCACTCGTGATTTTTAAATGTAGCGTGCATCAGAAGTCAAAAATTTTACTTTTTTTTTTAAGTGAATGTTTTAGTAACCATTTCTTCGCCATTTATACTGGAAGAACGCTTGTTTTCGGGTTTGTCAGAAACCTGACTCAAGCTACACGCAAACAGCCCATAAGTCCTTCGTTATTAGTTTTGAGCGTAAGATGTTCTATGGGATAAACTGTAAAATAGCTAAGTAATTCGCACTGTAACGTAATTTTCCAGAAGTTAACTATTGACAGCGTATTTATCACTGGCAGCGCAACCCCCTGGGGTTGGTTCATAATGTTTCTAAATATAATTAAATTCCAAAATACAACTTTCACAGCATTTAAGGTTTTGTACCCGCCTCTCAAAAAATTATTTAATCTCTTCTTTATATTTTTTAATTCACGCTGCTGAGCAAACATCTTGCTAAAATAAAAATGCGTAGCCACGACCACTAAAGCGAAAATAGGCGATGCCATTTTAAATTGATCATAACTTCCCGAGAGGCTCAAGTTTCCGTAGCTTTATTCGAGCTCAAGCAACGCTTTGCATTTTAGTGCCACGTCGCAACACACACAGCCTACTAAGGTGAAGGACGCCAAATTCAATGGTCTAATAAAGTCATGCAGGGTTTTTTGTTTTCGGCTGGTCATATTACATACCGCCTCTAAACAATGGACGCACTGAGTTTTGGAGCAGTCAGCGCACGATGGAAACACCCAAGGCGCCGCCTCCTAGAAATTCTTGTTGCCGAAAAGTTTGCTTTAACCCAAGAATGTCCAGCGAGTTACACAGTACACTCTTAGAATCGAACTGGTATTGCTCAAGTTTTCTGAAACATTCTTTGCCACCGCGCCGGGACCAACTTCTTCTTACGCAACGTCAGGAATGCCTTAGCAACGAACGAACCCACAAGAACACACAAGCCTGTAGATTAAGTTTGTGAGAAAACATAAAAAAACAAAAAAAGTTAAAACTGGGCTACATACAGCAGTTCTCAAAGCATCGCTGCAAATGTTGCTTATTGTGAAGTCTGTTGTGAACAATGTCGTACGCGGCTTACATTTTTTTCCGTTTAATGTGTTTCGGAGAAAATATTTGCGCATATTTTGTGTTGGCAGTGTTTCGTGCTGTGCTTTCAAAGGTTTGAGGCCACGCTATATATTTTTGTTTAATTGTGTAATTTGTTTTTCAATTGATGTGTTTGTATGCGTTTTATGAAATTCGCACTTTTGCGGGGCCTTTTAAGACACCGAGTCGGCTATTCCCGTATAAAGATGAAATTGTATTGTCTGCTTTCTTTTTTTTTATTTTTAGTTGATAAAAGTGACGATTCCTTTCTTTTTAATATAAGGATGAAAGTAGCCCAAAGTCTCTTTTATATTTAAGACTGAAGGATAGTATTGTACACATGTATAATGCGGTTACGTGAGAAAACAAAGTTAGGAAAAGGCATCGCGGATAGGTATATTCTTCCGCAGATGGAGCTTTTTGTTCTGAGTGATGGATTATTTTTTCTAATTGTGTAGGATTATACGAAAACCCTCAAGTTCATTTCTACGCAACGTGAAGTTAATATTCAGTCAGAAAGCGCATCGCTTTTTCAATTGTTTCCAATTTAAAGTTAACATGAAATCCGCGTAACATGCATGTTTTTGGCTTTTATGTTCCTTTCGATTTCGTCTGCCACTTCTTGGCCATTCTCGCATATATATATATATATATATATATATATATATATATATATATATATATATATATATATATATATATATATATACATATATATACATATCTATCTATCTCTCTCTCTCTCTCTCTCTCTCTCTATATATATATATATATATATATATATATATATATGTGACGTTGCTATCCGTCACAACACCTGAGTGTGTGTATGTTATAGAGGGTCGTTTCAAATTAGGAGACCTTGTGAATATGAACAAGTTTTACTTTGAGAATTAGAATAAAATTAAGAAATCGGGAAAAAACGTAGGAAAAATAAGAAAGTAAACTGGAATAAATGAAGAAGAAATACTATCTACACGAAACAAGAGTAAATGTCATAGTCCGTAGATATTCAGAGATCAACGTAGGCGACTCAGTCAGTGTTCGTCAGCATCACTCACAGTCAGCCGTCTTCCTTCTGTGTCTGCTCGTCGCGGGGGAAGAATGGAGATCGACGTCGATCGCGACCCCTTCGAAAAGTCCCAGGGTCGATGACGGCGTCTGTTCAGGCTTCCGAAGGTCGGCTTCCACCGCCTGCCCAACCGGCCCTTTTTTTTTCCGGTCCTCTCCTTCTATTTTCTCTACCCCCACCGTCGCACCATTCTCGCACACCACACACGCTAAACCAAAAAAAAAAAAAAAAATTTTCCTTCTAGAAAATTAAGGCACCTAGAAACAAGAATCCCCTTTGTACCTTCAACTAACCGCCTAAACATTCAATTAAGTTCTGCGGGAAACTAACTTTCACACTAAGAATTCAACACTATGTCGCGCCCTAAAACAACCACGGGTAACTAACTATCTGTCAGTATAAGAGACCTCTGTTCACACTGGTCCCCGACTGCGGAGGGCGTAAGAATGGGACATTCCAGAAGGTTCTGGGGGTGCCATTGGCAACTCTTCTATACGTTCAACCGAAGACATTGGGGGCATTGTCTGCTGCACATTGGTGGTCATTCTCCAGGTCACGTCGAGCTCTTCAAAAATCCCCGGTGCGATCTGCTCTCTCTCTGGGTACCCGACCGTTGTTCCTTCGTTTCCGGCAGGTCCCCGTGGCGCCAAATTCTGAGGTAAGGATTAGAAAGAGGATCCCTCGTCTTGAGAGCGTTTGTGGTGGTTGTCTGCTAACTCCGGGATTCGCGTTTCGCCTGCCGTCGTTTTCCTCATCCTGTTCACGTGGAGCACTTTCCGCTCCCCAGTGCGGGCATTCTTGACACAATACGTAACCTCAGATAGTTTTTTAATCACGTGGTACGGGCCTTCCCACTTAGGAAACAGCTTCTTTGATATTCCTTGTTTAGCGGCCTTTACTTCAATGTACACGAGATCGCCTATGTTGTAAGTTGCTCTTAGCGAATTTCGATCGTACAGTTCTTTTCTGTGTTAAGCTTATTTGGCTAGTTTCTCTCGTGTTGTTTCATGAGCCATTGTAAGTCTGTGACGTAGTTCATGGCAGTAAGTCTGTGACGTAGTTCATGGCAGTAATTCTGAGGTGTATCGTAATTGACAGGTGGTGGCTCATATAAGAGATCCGGCAAATCAGCGTTACGTCCGTATAGTAAGTAGAAAGGCGTCTCATCTGTACTTTCATGTTTGGCTGTGTTGTATGCAAACATACACTATGGAATCCATTGATCCCAGTCTTTCTGGTCAGCACGCACATAGTGGGATAGCATTGAGACCAAGGTTTGGTTAAGTCGCTCTACGGCTCCGTTGCACTGGGGATGATATGCTGTTGTTTGTAGTTTCCGTATCCTTAGCAATGTGCATACATCCTGGAACAGTCTTGATGTAAAATTAGGGCATTGATCTGTCAAGATTTGCTGAGGCACCCCATGGCGAAGGATTACGAGTTCCATAAACTTTTTAGCAACAGTTTCGGTGCCCAACCGGCCCTTTTTTCCGGTCCTCTTCTTCGTTTTTCTCTTCCTCTTCTTTCTTCTCTACCCCCACCGTCGCACCATTCTCGCACACCACATATATATGTATATATATATATATATATATATATATAGATAGATATAGATAGATAGATAACAGCGTTTGCTCTTTCTAAGAAACGTTTGAAGTTAATTGCAGCTGCACTGATCTCGCTTTCAAAAAATGGAATCTATCCCTAATTGAGTAATTGGACATCCAATGAACCATTCAAGTGCTCTGCTTCAAGCTAAGCAGTAATAGGGATAACTCATGACAGTGATGCTAGTAGTTCACACTTTTTCTTGTCATAACGTTGACAAGTGCACTTTTAATAGTAATATGCGACACGTGAAAAAGATCGTCCTTTTTTTTTGTCGTCGGGCTTCCATTTTTTTTATCGCGTTGCGAGACGTTACTGATGTGTTAATGTGAGTGGCAGAACAAAATGTCGATGAACGTAGAAGCGAAATTTCATAATCTTCAAATTATTCGCTACCTTCAGGATATTTTTTTATGCATTTAATAGTCTTGTGAAATTACAAGCAATTGAAATAAAGTATTTGAAACCCCGTAAAAACACACTAAATCGTCGCTCTTAATTCAATGAAGTTTTTTGATTACACAGTAACCACTTTATTGTTTTTTCGTCATTTCGAGATGATAAGTTATTTAAACTCCTATGACACATCTCGCTATATAATGCATTATGTTGTTAAAAATGAGTTTCAAATTCGTACTCACGAAGACAGACTGTTCTCTGAACCATATTTAAACGTTTTCGATTCAATTGCGGTTTTTATTTTCCTGTGTTTCACCAACGGCTGAGATCACTTTGGGTGCATCGCACATACATTGATATACAACAACGCTACAAACAATCATAGATAAGTTCTTCTAAATTGACAAATAAAAGTAAATTTTGTAGGTTAACTGCGTATTTTATATTGCTTAAATTTTTTAAACCTGTTGACAGTTACAATAAAATCCTAGATAAAATATGTTTTATTCCAATAAGATTAGCTGACAAAAATGTAAACGCTTATGAAAGCAAGAAAAGGAGGGCAGTCCGTTTAGCCATAAACTAGTCTGGGCAAAAACGTAACGTCCCAAACATAACTTTTGTACAATTTAGACTCAATATTTCTGTAGTAAATGATACGTACAAACTGCATTTGTAGTGTTTCAATACTTTCCTTTGCCAAAGAAAAAAACAAGATTTTATCAGAGAAGATACAATGTGGTATCTTGAGTGCGCATGCGCACTTTATAGTGTCTCAAAATGCGTGAATGGATGCTAAACGGCCTAGTTCAATGACACATTGTCCCCTGTGAGTGTAAAATCTGGCTTGCAGTCAGTTCACTTAAGGACGAGGAATGAAACCCGAGAAATATCAGAAGAACCGTTAGATCAGACACCTCTGTGGTGAGTCTTATGCGTTAATTTTCTCGAATGTATAAAAAAAAAAAGGATGAAGTTATATGCATTCTCTAAATAATGATCACACGAGTTCCAATAGGGTAAGAGAAGTTGTCTGAACTGTCATTACTGTAATGAGCCACCATAATCTTGCAGAATAAGGTCGATTGCCTAAACAACGTAATGTCGCAAAAAAAAAAAAAAAAAAAAAAAACGTAACCGAGAGTGTTTCACAAAAAGAACAACAAAAAACAAAAATTTGTTTATACATATATATATATATATATATATATATATATATATATATATATATATATATATATATATATATATATATATATATATATATATATATATATATATATATATATATATAAAGAAAAAGAAGAAGCAGGATAGGTCTAAGGTGCAAGTCCTGGGGCATATCTGACATTGGAATGTCGTTAATTATCTAAAAAAAAAACGCAAGGGCAGATTTATTTATTTTTGAGCAAGCCTAATTTTTCGTGCTTTATTACAAACCTCGCGGAGAGATAACTTTCGCCGTATTTTTGGTTATAATAATTTTAATCTTCCGCATCGTACGTATTTTTATTGTATTTTTTGTTACCAGCGAAAGATCGGTTTTTTTAATGGTGGAAGATTTCTTAAGGCAACCGGAGGGATTCGGTTTCTTGGGTTGCATAACGCTCCTGGGCTTCATTAAATGCTAATTTCGGATTCCGCCTGCCGGGGGTACGTTTTTAGCGCACGACCGCTCTTGAAATTTGCATGGGCAAACCTGAACAGGATTATTGTTCTCGCAGCTACCGCCCTGACAAGAAATGTGGGCTTTCGCTTATGTTGAACAATATTGAACAAGCAACGCTCGGTTCTGAGCGCGATAATATTAGTCGTGAACATGCATATTAAAAAGTCCTGCGTTCGAATTAATCAGCATTTGCTGGAAGCAGTTAGTTTTTATTGTTAGCTATATATAGTCGCGAATTTCAAGCCTGAATAATTTCATACACAGCTTTGTTAGTTAGAGTGGGGCTCGTTCTATAGGCAAACTTTGAAGCAATAATAGAATATATGAAAGCCATATTTTATTTTTGAGCGGTTCAAGGGTTGTTTAATAAAGTAGTTGTAAAACTCTCTCCGCTAGGGAACCGATAAGCGAAACGAGCGTTAAAATTGATATTACATTAAACAAAGCTGCTAGAAATGCTCACGGAACACCCAATGCTTTAATTAAAACGAGTTCCCATTCAATAACTAGTGCAAACGAAAAATAAAAGTTTGCGAATTGTTATTCTGTTTTAGCTTGATATCTGCTCGTTCCGTGAGAGCGTGTGTGTAAAATGCACGCACGTATACTTGCACAGTGGTACGTGTTTCACCTGTTGGAGAATAGTGAAAATCCCGTAAGGGTGTCTGTTTTGCTCTTTGTGCAAGATCTAGATACTGTAGTTTGCTTTTATTTGCGAGTAATAATGTTCATCGGTCACATGGCTTGCCAAAAGGATATTGTATTAAGAACGTCACTTATGTTTATCTAAATAGCGCAGTCGTCAGAAAAAATGTCTAAGTGTGTTTTGTTTATAACAGAAATGGGGATGTAACTTATTTGTATATTAGACATATACATGTGTGAAAACAGCCCTGGGGTACGCTTGAAGCAGCAGTAGCCGGATTTGATTTTGTAATGGTGTATTTTGACTGCTTGCTTTCTGTTAAAGATATATAACATCTAATTCAAAGCAAATAAGTTAGACTTGAGCGTGTAAAAACAAGGATATTTATAGGGAAATATTGTCGAAACTTTATACTAAAAATATGATATTGTTCAAGCTTACTAGTGGAGTGAAGAAAGTTAAGATATTCAAACAATTGGCTGGCACTGCAGCGAGCTTTTTAATACTGTCACGAATGACAATCGATGAGGGGATGATAACTGAAGAAACTAAACGTTTAATGGGGCGAACTTGCGCCCAAAACAAAAAGGGAAGAGAGGAAAACAGTAGAGCGTCGCGGGCGTCAATGTCGGCGAAACCGCAAGATCGAGCACTGGGGCGAGACTGACTGAACATCGCCACGCGGAGCCCCTCATGTACGCGCGTTGTCTTCTGGAACAATTGGCCTAAAACGTTCGGCGACTGGAACATTCGGAACTCGAACAGTCGAGAATGTTCTCGAACTAACGAGAACGCAATGTTAAAAGAATAAATAAAAGAACATTCCACCGACTGGAATCGAACCTAGACTTTCCGCGCGACAGTCAAGCGCGGTAACCACCTGGCAACGCACGCCCTCGCTTGCCGACGCGCGTGGCAATACCACTGCAGCAATACTACGTTAGTTTTAGCGCGGGCTAACACTCCCTATTGCGCGAACTAAAAGTAGAAAATGGCACAGCTCGTTCGTCGTTATACATGACGCGATTTTGGTAATGTGCGTTTGAGTCATATACGCTCGCTCGCGATAGTTTGCCGTCCACTTACTTTGCCTCGGACGCTGTAATAGACAGCCCCCGTCCTTCTTGGGGCTGGATGTACCATTTGAAAATTTTGCGTTTCTAGCATGTGTATATTTCTTGTCATACAGAAGCGGACGTTTCTTCACCGCAGTACTCGCCTTATTCCGTCTTTCTTGATTGCAAGAACTCGTGAGCTAAAGCGAGCTGAACTGGAACTGACAACTTCGCAATTCTTATTCATTGAACTGCTCGAGTTTTGTCAAAATGGCAACTAAATAAACAGTAAAAAATATGTGTTTGGGCCAGTTTGAGCATTCATGAGCGTACTGTATTATTTCTACAATATTTAAAAAAGAAATATATAAATACAAGTTTCACCAAGATTTGTGAATATGAAAAAAAAACAACAACAACAACATGTGATGAGGATTGTACGGAAAGAACAAAGAAAAAATCATAAGGAAAACGAAGCAGCAGACTCGCGCGCAGAGCGGTCATTACAAAGGGGGCCACTATTCGAATTTGTTTTGCTTCCTTTTTTTGTTACTCCTCTCAACGCAGTACGTGGCTCGATCGAAAACAAGAGAAGCTCGCGAGCAGTCAACGGTTAGCTACGTGCCTCGCACTAAAACGTCGCTCAAGTTCACGAACGCCTTCCAGTTTCCTATGAAAACCCAACCTCTCTATACACTCTATGCCTATTTTTTATTGTTTCCCGAATACATTTTCTTTTAAATTTTATTTTTCTTCTCTCGTTTATCAAACCGCAAACAAGAAACTCCCGAGAGCCGCTAAGTGTTAAACAAAGAAGCCGGCGTGTTGGTCGTAAAAAACGGACGCCAAACTATTCCGAAACAAATTACCCACCTCTAAATACCACTAAAAGAAAATCCACAAAAACACATCACAATAGTGGTGGCCAGCAACCACAAGTGGTTCTTTTTCCTCCAGAAACTTTATTCTTATTTAGAAAAGGGGAAGAAAGCCTTTTTTGTTTTAAACATGGACACTGCCAGTTTTAAGACACCTAAACCCGGGCGATCTCTCATTTACTGCCTCGCGAATTCAATTATTCGTGAGGACTGCCCCAAATTGCATTACGTAGACGGAACAAACATTCACGAACGCTACACGCACTTTCCTCGCGACTTGAATGCTCCGCTAGTAATGCCCGGCCCCCGACACTTTTTTCTTTGCTCCTCTGTTTGCTCGCAAAACGCTTGAGCAGACGGTTTGAAGCCAAACACTAAGAGCACAGAGTCGAGCGCCGGGTGGCTTGGAATTCGCGAGTCACCACTAAAAGCTCTCCCGCCAGCCGTCCCACTACAAATACGCATCGGGAATGTAGGGCGTGCAATCGAGAATGCTGATCGCGCTTGCACAACGGATCAGCAGGTCCTGTGGCGTAGGATACAAACAGTAGAGTTGGTCTGTTGACGCTAGAAACAGCAAGCAAGTTTCGGGAGTGGCGCAGCTCTCAATCGATCTACCGAGTTTCAGAAGTGATTCTTGAGGCTTTCCGGGCTTTGGTTCTAGGATTAGTCGTCGGTACACGAATCGCATCACGACTTGCCTTACTTCATATTTGTAAGTATAAAAACTATCGGGCGTCTGATTACATCGAACGAGTACCGACCGATAGGAATATACGCAACGCCTCGCTTTACTCTACGTTTCCATTCGAGTTAATTTAGGAGCTTAATTTCTTTCCTACAAAACAACGTAAAGCAGCACCACCACTGCTCCCTCTTTTCTGGCGAACTGTTGCTTTTAAAAAACTCCTCCTGATTTTAGTCAGTCTATACGGGCTGTTACTTTTTACATGAGAGAAATTTTTTTTTAAAGTAATCAATGCGTTACTCTTCCATGGGTACCGTCTTCCCTATGTATTTACTAAACGGGCTCGGCGGACGTTAGGCGGGACAATATTCATCACGATCCTTCGGCTTATTATCTCAAATTGCCAAATAAGATTTTGTAGTTTCAGAACAAATCACGAATAATGGCTAGGCCAATTTATACAATTTTCGATAATGCACCGGTCTTTGAGATATTCATCCATAAGTTTTCACACGTTTGTCGGCTGTTCAAAAAGCGCGGGTATAAAAGCGTCTTATTATTTAGGGTGGTGTGCCCTACATATATTGAAGAAAAGTGACTTGCATTTTGTTGTTATCTAGGCTGCGTTCGGTCGACTCTTCCACCAACCACGCCCTGCCGAGATAAGCAAAGGGGGGCCGGCACGGGTACGTCACTAATGTACCTTGACTGTAAAGCGGGTTTCACATGCAGCGATTTTGGCCCTAAAGTGGCGCGATTTCTGCCGTCGCGGCGCTCGTGCCGCAGAATTGCTGGTGCTGGCCAGAGCGCCGCGACGGCAGAAATCGCGCCGCTCTAGGGCCAAAACCGCTGCATGTGAACTAGGCTTGAGCCGCGCTTCGTGCGCGCACTTTTTGAATTGCCCACTAACACTCAAGAATGTGTCGCTAAAAATCTCAATGATCATTGCCTTTTCGCAAATAGTATACATTGCTCTAACCATTATTGCTGATTGTCTTTAAAACTGGAATTGGAATATCACTCATAGAACTTATAAAGTTAATTAGGCAATTCTAGTTATTAACCAACGGGTCGTGACGAATATTGCCCAGTCTAACGTCCGCCAAGCCCGTTAAATACAGTGAAGAAAACATTAATAAAAGTGTCACCGACCTTTAAAAAAAAACTGTTACATGCAAAAATAACTACACTGCATTGCATGCCATCGGAATATAAACATTGGAGTCCAGCATGCCTGTCTTAATTTAAACTCGAGTGGTGCGTCATCGCTCAGCTTGCATTCTTGCGTACAATAAATGATTTGGCGGGCTATTGATGATGTGAGGTGTGATCGCGGTTTTAGGTGACGGAAACGGCTGGGGTTTGACTTCCGGTGCGCAGCATGCATAGGAAGTGGCAGGGATCAATGCACACGGTTGTGACGAGCATCGCCTGCGGCATCGGGTTGCTGGCACGTCCGACCACTTATTTTGGCTCCGAGTTGAGGAAATCGACGCAAGTTTACCTTCTTTCGGTAGTTTTTGCGACAACTTGAGCGTAGTGAACAAAAATAAATAAATGTTACACCTTTGACATGCCATGAACTCTGAGCATAGATCTTCATCTGCGCACCCCCAGGTACGCCGATACTGCACGCAAACACGAAAACGAATGCGGGCACTTCCAAACACGCAAGCCTCCATTCACTCTTGAAAGTAAGGTATACTGAATGTGACTTTAGTGATCTACAAAAGCTTTCTATAGCTTAAAAAAAACAGCATTTTTTGACAGCTGGTTATAGAGATAGGTCATGACTCATGAGCCTTTTCTCCTTTTGTAAAACGCAGCTCGCGTTTGATGACGTTCACAGTAAGGAACATTTTTACGTAAATACTAATATTTGGAGTGAAGACATCAAGCTACGGTTTCCAATTATCACGTTTTCTTATTCGAAACCTTAGAACAGCCCTCTGTTTTGAGTTAAAATTTTATCTGGGCGTTTTTCATTAGAGGCTCGGCTCCCGTGCTTCGTTCTGATTGTCTTGCCAGTGCTCCTCGGAAGGCTGACCCGCTTGTACTTCGCAAAAAAAGTCCGATGTATGTGTAATACTATAAGGTAAATAGAAGCATGCGTACAAGACTCACAGTCAGCATTATACACACCTCCATACTCAAGCTGTCTAGTACAAAAAAAAAACAAAAAAAAAAATTGAAAGTAAAAATCACAGGATGAAACGAAGGGCGATGGCGCTGGCAGTTTGCACGTATTGATATAGTCGTCTGGGGGAACTCTAAAGGCATGGATTCTGGGTGGGACAGATTCATGCCGAAGAAAAATGAAAAAATGAAGAAACGAATTCTCGACGAAAGCGAGATCAAAAAGCAAGGGAGAATATATGAGACTATAGAATTCGTCAATCCCGTGTCACATGCAGGTTACGGCTCGGGACATGCATATATTCTGCCGTAGCGTTTACGAACTGGTATTAGTGGGCGCCTTCCTTTCTCGTCCTTGATATAAAAATAGGCAGGAAATGGCGAGCGACACCAGACGCCTAATGAAGGAAACAAGGATTGCGAAAATCTTGTTTTGACAGAAGAATAGCCTCGTGGTGGTTGCCGACCAGAATGATATGAGATTGATCGGAGTGCCGCGTCCATTACCGGGTCTGAAGGACTCGGTAGTTGCAGTTTGTTTGGACGCAGGTAGTGTTTTGCGCAGGGCTGGGCTGAGGTACTCCACAAAGTATTCCGGAATACAAATACTGAGATAGATATATTTTAAGGCCCAAAATACAAGTACTGTGATACATACGTCTTTTATGCAACGGCATATCCCCAAGATACTTCTGCGAAAACGTCGAGAATGTATTTAGATATACAGATACAAATACTTAAGGAAAAACATTGCTTCCCGAACGGATCTACGTGGGGAGGGTGTAGTTCATAGTGATTTAAATTATTAATTTATGTTTGTGCTTCTCTTCTCGTGTCCATTTATTCACTTCCCCTTAGCTTGAACACATTATTTATCGTTATTGCTCCTAAAAAATGTTACTCCGGTGAACCATAGTTACTGAACGGTAAAGACTGCATGCCATGCTTGACAAAAACGTCTGCTTGAAATGAAGCTTGTTTTGCAGTGAGGGCGCTTCTCAGACTGTCGTCTGACATATTTCCGAGTCGCCCAAATTGTGGGGAGAGTGCGCAACAGAGCCGTACCTTTTCTGCACTCAACTCCCATACAGCGTTCGCTCCGCTAATTTAGAAAAAAAGTTTCGAGCTTTGAGAGGTAGCTTAGTCTGTTATTCTTGCAAGGAAAATTTCAACCACCGTATTTTTTTTTTTGTGACTGTGAAGGATCGTGTTATGAGGGGTCGATATTATGAATTCCGAAGCACTATGCACCCAACAGATGCCTTTATCTTTAATATTTTCGATAAAAGCGGCAACAAATGAAACGAGATACCTAATTCTGGCAAATTATCGCGGTACAAGCGATACATTGCAATTGTATTTCACTGCTAAGATACAAACAAGGATGGACAAAATACACGCAAATATGTATCAAAATACAAATACAAAATACTTCGTCAAAATGTATTTAATTACAAATCTAACTATATTTCAAAAAAAAAAAAAAACACATTTAACCACAAGATACAAATACAACCAGATGTATTTGGTCTCCTCCAAATAGTTTTCCAAATACATTCCTCAAAATTTGGGGCAGCGACTCCAGGGCACCTGCAACGGGTTCCTGGGTATCTCATTTTCATTTTGCATCACACACTTCGGAGCTAGTGTGCGAGGCTCTAGTAACGTAATAGAAATATAATCACGCAAAAATGTAATCAGGTTCGATGTAATAGGTGAAAAAAGTACAGAGCTTCAAGCAGCTTTTTTTGTCGATTACATTTTGGTATAGACCAACAAAGAACCGAGACTACCAAGACGCGCAGCACTAGCTAGAGCATTTTTTATTGTTGCAACTCGCACCACTTACGAAAATCTGGACGTCCCGCGCATTTATAATATTCCAGGCAAAAATATGGATGTAAATCAGGCTGGAAACCATCACAAGTTGTCACAGGCACTTATTTAGCCAGTCTGCCTGTGAACGTCGATTTCGTCACTATTCTTGTGGGCATGGAGGCTCTGCAGCCATGAAGTTGCTTATGTTTTTCGTCCTCCCGCAGTTCCTGAGCGTGTCGGCGCGTGGGTCCCCAACTAACTGGAGCCACGATGACGACGCGGTTTTCTTCCGGCATCCGGACGACAATCTTCAACCTGCCAATCACTGGTCGACAGCACCGTCCTGTCTTGGTATCAAGTTCATCGAGAACCTCGTTCACACCACGTCATCAGCAGGGACATCGACAGCGGCAGCTATAAAGGAGCTCCCCTTGCAACAGCGCGCCAGTGGGCATGGAGGCTCTGCAGCCATGAAGTTGCTTATGTTTTTCGTCCTCCCGCAGTTCCTGAGCGTGTCGGCGCGTGGGTCCCCAACTAACTGGAGTCACGATGACGGCGCGGTTTTCTTCCGGCATCCGGACGACAATCTTCAACCTGCCAATCACTGGTCGACAGCACCGTCCTGTCTTGGTATCAAGTTCATCGAGAACCTCGTTCACACCACGTCATCAGCTGGGACATCGACAGCGGCAGCTATAAAAGAGCTCCCCTTGCGACAGCGCGCCAGTGGGCATGGAGGCTCTGCAGCCATGAAGTTGCTTATGTTTTTCGTCCTCCCGCAGGTTAATAAACAAAAACCTTTCCATTGTTTTAAATCAGACAATGTTTGCCTTGTTATGCTTCCATGCCCCGAAGCTTGTATTGAGTCTTTTAGAGCTCTGCTGTTGTTGTTGTTTGGTGATGTTGAGCGGAACCCTGGTCCCATGTCAAAACCCCAAGAAGAACAATTACTTAGCTTACAAGAAACAGTCGATAAACTTAAAAATAGTCATGCTATACTTCAACAAGAAGTAAACCTTCTGAAAGAAAAACAAAAACAAAGTGAACAGACAGTTTCAACACTTGAAGAGCAACTTAACAAACTCTCGAGTGAACTCGACGGACTGAAGCAGTAGGATACTAGTAGCGCCGCGACTACTGAACCCCAGCTTACTGCAGCCTTAAACGAACTATCTCAGCTAAAAACACGTTGCGATGATGCAGAGGGCAGGTCCCGTCGCTGTAATCTTTTATTTTTTGGCATCACCGACGCAGACAAGGAAACGTAAGCTCAGTCAGAGTGCTTGGTCACTAGCTTATGCTCCGGAAAACTAAACGTGCAAGTTGAATCATCTAGGATTGAAAGGGCGCATCGCCTAGGAGCATTCGACCCTCAGAAATGTCGCCCAATAATAGTAAAGTTTTCTTCGTTCAAAGATAAAGATAGCGTTCTTTCATCAGCCCACAAGCTTAAAGGAACTCGCGTAGCCATCAGCGAAGACTTCCCAATTTCTGTACGGCTCGCACGCCGTCACCTTCTTGATTTTGCAAGGCCAAAAGGCACCCCCTACAGACTGCGTCACGATAAACTTTTTATAAATGATAAGTGCTACGTATTCGATGCCGCTCTTGGCGCCGTTAAAGAAAAAGACACATAGCCACGCCAGCGCTTCTTCTCGTCGCCCTCCAGGAGTCGACCGGCAAAGCACCATGTTATCATTAACAAATCTTCAAGTCATTCTATCCTATTTACTAACATTAGAAGCCTAATACCAAAGAAAGACGAAATAATTTCAGTAATTGGAACGTGTAATGCCGCTTTTGTTGTACTTACAGAGACGTGGCTAAGCCCTGATATATCTAACGTTGAGCTATTTCCTTCGTACCTAAACTTTCGAGTGTATAGGTCTGATAGAAAAACTAGAAAAGGAGGGGGCGTACTTTTGGTGATAAAGGACCATATACCATCTCGGCTAATACCGCTTACCACTGACCTAGAAGTTGTTTGGGTGTATCTTTGCACAACGCCTTCCGTAGTAATGGTTGTGTGTTACAGGCCGCCGGATAATAAAAGAGATTTTGTTATTGAGTTGTATAAATGCCTTTCTGAACTCGCATGTAAATATCCTAACGCTTTAGTTAGCCTTTTTGGTGATTTCAATTACCCAAATATTGACTGCCCTATTGGAAAAACCAGCATGAAAATCAAACTGGTCAAGCTGGTAATTAAGGTGGTCAAGCTGGTAATCAAGGTGGTCAAACTGGTCAATGTGGTAATTAAACTGGTTTAGCTGGCAATCAAGCTGGTTTAAGCTGGGCAAGCTGGAATTTAAGCTGGTCAGTCTGGTCTAAGTAAAAACCAGCATGGTCTCACTCGAATCTGGTTTTAGATTCAATCTGGTGTAGCTGGGAGCCAGTCTGGTCTTAACTGGTCAAACTGGTTTTCCATGGAGCCAATGTGGTCAAGCTGGGAGACGAGCTGGTCATGCTGGGAGACAAGCTGGTGAATCTGGTCGAAATAATAATCGTGGTGGTCAAGCTGGTCATGCTGGGAGCGCGCACGCCAAGGTCGGCTAGAGATAGCCGAACTGGCATTGCTGGGAGCGCGCGCGACAAGGTCGGCTGCTGGAACGAGGCCACGTCCTGTTCTTTGTCCTCTCGTTTTTGGTAGACCACCGGGCGCGTCAGGCGCGCTGCAAGCTACCTTTGTGTGCGAGAAAAGAGAGAGAGAGAGAGAGAGTGGTAGAAACGGAGAATCGAAGACGCGTTTGGATAGCTTGGGCAGAGGGCAGATCGAAGGGACGGCTGTGTGCGCGTTGTTTGGAGACTAGTTGAACGACGGTGCAAGCGAAGCGGGTTTTGAGAAGACAGCGAGCGGCAGTCCGTTCAGTGCGGGAAGATGTCAGACGTCCCGACTGCGGCGTCGCTTCGTGTCTTCGAACGTGTGTGTGCCCAAGAATGACGGCGGTGCCGAGGAGTATCGCCAATGCCATCCAAGCCACACGGATTTCCTCGCCTCTGCCGACCACGCAAGTTGCCGCTTCGCCCCCATCGCTGGCGGGACCCAGGTTCGCTTCTCTCGTCCGTGTAGTATTTTCGTCTGCTATTGCCTGTTTTTGGCCTGTGTCTAGTATTTTTTTCGTGTTGAGAGATAAGCAATCTGGTTTTATTAACATTGTAGACAATTTGCACCGAGAATCTGTGCGTCGGTTAGTACTGTGTCAGCGCCGAGGATGTGTAGCATTTGAGTTCATGTGAGGCTGCCGCAAGTACGAAAATAATAAATTGGATGCCGAGTTGGCTTTTCTGACGAGCTTGGCTTTTTTATTCTGTGTATTAATTTAAACAGGTTAAACTGGTTGGGAAGTTCACCAGCATGACCAGTTTAACAGCATGACCAGCATGCCAAACTGGGCATGCTGGGGCAATAACCCAGCTTGAAGCTGGGACCAGATCAACCATCATGACCAGTATGACCAGATCAACCAGCATGACCAGCATGCCAAGCTGGGCATGCTGGGGCAATAACCCAGCTTGAAGCTGGGACCAGCTTAAGCTGGTTTTTTCAATAGGGTGGTCTACTATTTGTTCTAACTGTGCATTTTCTCAAGAGTTTATTGATCTTTGTTTAGATTTTAGCCTATCTAATGTTATCACTCAACCCACTAGAATTACCAATCGCTGCAGCAACGTACTTGACCTATGTTTAAGCAATGACCTTTCACTCTTCAGCAACGTCACATACTTACCCAGCATTAGCGACCATCTCGTCATTGAGCTAACATTCTCCATCACTACTCCTAAGAAATCACGTTATTGCAAATTCATTCACGATTACACGAGAGCCGACTACGCATCTATCAACACCAACCTCGAAGAATTTTATCACATATTCTCAGTTAACTTCGCAGAAAGGACGGTCAATGAAAACTGGATTCTTTTCAAAGATAGACTAACATCCCTAATCAAACGTTTCGTTCCACTCACTCGAATTATATGCGATAACACTAACCATTGGTACGATAAAACAGTTCATTGTCACTCCAACAGGAAAAAAAGAGCTTATACGAGGGCAAAGGCTCATAACACTAACGCATCTTGGAACGCATATCACAAATGCGCTAGGGCCTACAAATACGCAATTCATGATGCCAAATCCAAATTTTATACTCATGACCTCCCCAACATTTTAACCAATAAACCTAAAAAGTTTTGGAAAGTCATTAACCCAGCACTCTCTCTTCCATTACAATTCGTTGACGAGTACGGCCTTCCACTTTCTGACGAACATAGTGCTCTTGAAACTAACAAATTTTTTAGCTTGATCTTTACCAATGAAGACTTGTCAAGTACGCCCAACTTGTGCCAACCCCTTCATCCTCCTATGAATCCTATCATGATCGACCACTCTGGTGTACTAAAGGCCATTAATCAGCTGAAGGTGTCTTCTAGCTCTGGCGACGACCAAATAAACTCGAAAATATTAATAAATACTAAACACGTCTCTTCAACTTTCCTCTGCGACATTTTCTCGCAGTCTCTTCAAATTTCTGAAATTCCATGCGATTGGAAAATCGCTAACGTCATCCCCGTTTACAAAGCAGGTGATCGCCAACTAATCAACAACTATCGCCCCATCTCTCTCACCAGTGTGTCGTCTAAACTCTTAGAGCATATACGCTATTCTAACATAATAAACTTTCTAGACTCCCACAACCTTCTTTTCGAGCATCAGCACGGCTTTCGCAAGTCATACTCATGCGAAACGCAACTAACAGCTTTTCTTACTGACGTTTACTCAAACTTTGATTCTAATAAGCAAACTGACGCCATATTTATTGATTTCTCCAAGGCATTTGACAGGGTCCCTCATCAACGTCTCTTACTGAAACTTAGAAATATTAATATCCATCCCTCAGTCGTCAAATGGATCTCCGAATTCCTCACAAATCGCACCCAGTATTCATCTATTCACAACACCAAATCTACCACCTGCACTGTAACCTCCGGCGTCCCTCAGGGAACCGTTCTTGGCCCCCTTCTATTTTTAATATACATTAATGATCTCTACCTCAACATCTCCTCTTCAATACGTCTGTTCGCCGACGACTGTGTAATTTATAGACCCATTAATTCAAACCACGATAATCAAATTTTGCAGAATGACCTCGCACTTATAACTCAGTGGTGCCACAAATGGCAAATGACTTTAAACTTTAATAAATGTAAATTTCTATCATTCACCCGCAGTTCACATGTTTCATCCTTTTCTTATCACCTTTCCACTATCCCAGTAGCTACCTGTTCCTCATAAAAATACCTAGGCGTTCACCTGACCTCTGATTTGTCATGGACTACTCACATAAATGCTGTCACTGCCGATGCTAACCGTACTCTCGGATTTCTTCGCCGTTACCTCAGACTAGCTACACCTTCAGTAAAACTACTAGCTTATACGACCTTGGTCAGATCTAAACTTGAATTTGCTTCATCCATATGGTCACCATGGCAATCATATCTAACTAACAACCTTGAATCCATTCAAAACAGAGGTCTTCGTTTTATTTACTCTGACTACTCCCCATACACTAGCATATCAGAATTACGCAAATCAGCTAACCTTGACTTACTTTCTTTACGTCGAAGGGTGTCACGTCTCACTCTTCTTCACAAAATCTTTTACCACAACAACCATCTAAAAGATTCTCTACTATCACCTCCCTACCGTATTTTCCCTCGTTTTGACCACTCATGTAAACTGCGCTCAATTACTTCGTCATCTGTCTCTTATAAAATGTCGACTTTACCATCTGCTATTGACGATTGGAACTCTTTACCTGACCTCATTGTAAACATGACAGACACTAACAAGTTTGCTGCAGCCGTTAACCTCTTTCTTTCTGAAATACAAGTATAGGTTACAGCGTGCTTTTTATAAACTATTTTTGTTGATGTTTTTATTGTGTTTACTCCCTTGTATAATGCCCCCTGGGGCCCTCAAGGAAAATAAATGATGATGATGATGATTCTTGCCCTGGACTAGCACCGTAATCACAAAGTCACTAAACGCTTATGCTTGATTGAGAGACACTGCATTCGGTGCAGAACGTAGTTTTCTTCCTGCTCTGGACAGTGCCTTTAAAATAAAGCCGGAGGAGAAAAAGAAAAAAAGCCCCATGGCCGAAAAAAGGATGGAGACTATATCTTACAACCACATGCATAAAAACATGATGTATTTTCACCCACAAAATTGTATTTAGTTACAATTGTATTTGAAATACCCACCTTTTATTATTAAAATACACACGTCAAATACGTTACTCAATTTGTAATTAAATACAAATGCAGAATACACAAAGTATTTGCAATACGTATCTCAAATACTTGTATTTGAAATACGTATTTCTTGTATTTCACTTGTATGCGTATTTCAAATGCTTGTATTTGAAATACTTTTATACTTGGATACAAATATAGTTTTCGAATGTATCTCGATACAGAGATACAGTATCTCCAAAGTATCTCCAAAGTATCTCCAAAATACTATCGCAATGCATTTGTATCGCGATACTGCCCAGCCCTGGTTTTGTGCGGTTATATTTCGTTTGTTTTTTGTCGTTCTTGAGCATAAGATTGCTAGTTATTTTAGTGGGAGTAAATGGGTGGAGAACGCCTATCTAACAATAAAGGACATAAACTATTTGCCAGTTCTTGAAAGTTAATGGGTTATATTTCTAGTGAACAAAGTGAAAGAGGAAATCAGCTTGTGAGAAACTAAATTTAATACACTGTCTGTTAAATCTGTGTCGCATTCCCGAGTTTGAAAATCTTCTTACGTGACAAGGTTTTAACGTGTTTGATTACAAAGATATTTTATTGTCCAAACTATTCGAACGTGGTACTGTAAGACGAGCATTATATATAGTGCCCTATGATTTAATTGAAGTGCTCTATATGGCTCCACATCTCCGCAAATATTTCATGCTGCAATCTGTTACTGCCAACGCTAAGTCAACACAGTATCTCATGGACAAAAGCGTCGCAACGCGGCTCCGCTTTACTTTGATCTGTACAATGAAGCCGCACAAAATTGCCGTTATGAAAGAACCTCTCGTCGGCACACAAACAAATTGATTCTTCCTTGGCGGAATGGAAGCCTATTCATATTGTGCCTGGAAGCATGGCACAATATATTCTTGCCTAAATTAACCCTCCCGAACGTCGCTTAACTCAAAGTATTGAGTCGAGCTACATTAACCGAATATTGCAACATCGGTGCCCTCCACGAGATGTCATCGCGTTTTCTCCGACGTCGGGGCACCGATTGGTCGCAAGCACCGCGTCAGCGTTTGTTACACGCTCTCGTCCAGTCAGCGTCTCCATTTGCTATGACGTGGGTGTGAAATCGCCTTGACGTCTCCTTGCTGGTCAGGACGATTGCAGAGACTATTATGAATCTAGGTTGAGTTGCCTTAGTTAGGAAAGCAATCCTTTATGAAGTTCTTGATTGTATCATATGCTTAATTACTTATCGATTCAAAAGCAGATTCCCTTAGCAGGAATAATGATATCGGCAGGCTTCTTCTCCGCTAAAAACGAACAAACAAACAAACAAAACCTAGAGACAAAAAGTAAACGCGAGCCAAAAGTAGGTGTCTTTCGTCTTGAGTCATTTTTTTACGATTTTTGTTGCTTATTATACGTGAATGCTGAAATCAGCGGTGCGTGACGGAACATACATAAAGGGTTTGTTACGTTTGCTTTTACGGAGGCTACTTGCGAACGGCAAGGGCGTCGTGTCGTTAGAAAACTAGGTCATGCTGCGTTTGGGAATAAATCATGGGTTGCCACCCAGTAGTTCACTGCTGAGAACCGCCTGGCAACATTCACATCTGGAGAAAACAGAGCGAAACAGGGGGTGAACGTTGTTGTAAAACCGTCTACGCAGACTACGATGTTGATGCGAATATGGCAATCGGTGTGTCTGTTTGTCATGCTGTGCTGTGTAGGAAACACTCGGCTCACGTTTTTGCCCACTTCGTGTTTTTGTTTTTTGAAATATTGCTGTTGCATTAAGAGAGTGGCGGTTTTATAGTTTCCCGTAAATTGCTGTATGTCCCTTGTGGCTTTTGCGACAATTTTAAGGATTCCGTTGCTTCGTTTTCACTTGGAAGAAGGCTCCTCAAAATCAAAACTGATTTAAAAAAAGCTCGCTGTTCTATTTTGTATTACGCAGCATCCAGGTAGTAAACTGCTCGACACTGTCGACGTAAACAAGCATTTAATCATCTTTTTTTTTTTCACAATCGGCGGTTTGTCATTAAGACTACTACTGCCTTAAATCCGTTTCTTGAAAGTTTTTTTGACGTCCCAAGAACCCTTTCAGCCCCCGAAGATCAGTTTCGCCTCAGGCGAATTCGCCCCCTGGCGCACTCGAGAGGAAACTGTGCGATGAAGAACTCTTTCGCATCAAAAGAAGGTGCTTAAAATACTCTTTTAAGGTATTTTCGCGAAGAACCCTTTCACGGGATGCTAAAAATAACCTTCCAGGGTGCAACATATGGACAAGCCGAAAAACCCCTTAGAGATTTTTTTACGACCAGATTATTTTTAGAGTATACTCTTTCCCCTCCGACGGAACAATGGCTGTGTGATGAAGAGTTTTTATATCGTATGTGCTTCCCACAAAGCCACCCAAGTTTTGTTTGAAATGTTTCTATCTATCCCTGCTTAAAATATAAAATGTTTTATTGTTGTCGCTCGTAGAAAACTATTAGCATGCAATTTTGCGGTTATCATCCGAGTAAACAACTCTGCTTCACTTATAATAAATGCCAAGCTTCTATCACTGGCGTCTATGATAAGCGTAACTCACCTACACGACTCCAAGAGTGGTTAAATGTGACTGAAACTGTTTGGCTTTAAAAGCTTAAGTGCTAAGAGTTCACTTAAAATGCACTCTAATATAAAGCGGAATAGTTTTATCTATTACTTTACTAAGCCCGTTCTACACATTGTTCCCAATCAATTGCTGGTTCCTCGAACAACTGTATATCATAATTTATAGTGAACCCATATGCTAAGGTGTCCGATAAAACTGTGGGTAGGTGGTGAATGATCTTTGTGAAGAAGAATTTGTACATAATTTAACATTTAAGTGCCAACTGAAGGGTTATGCTGAGAAAAAACTGACTGATACATTAAAAAATGTAAAGGAGAAAAATCAAACTGACCACCTAATGCTCATTTCGGCGGCTTCATAAGATAAAACGCCACAACTTTTGTGCATATGTTTTTTGAGTGGGCAAATCTATTTGCAGCCCATAACATTGTATAAGTCAAAACGGCGCCAGATTATAATGAGAAGTTATGGTATGTGTAGATTTAAGCATTAATGTTTTCCCTGAAAACTGATCAACTATGTTCCGTGTTACATACAATGCCTAAATGCATTGAAGATATATGCCATTTGTTCATGCTCATAACGTTGCTTTGACGCTGCTCGGACACTTTTGAGCTTGAGATTTTATTACAAACACTCAGTGGCTTCTTTAGTTTATACACTATTCTTTTTGTATGTAAATCTAATATTTTTATTTTGTTATCATGCCCCCTGATGCTTTTAATATCAATCAATAAATATAATTAGGAAGTGCTGCACATATCGTCAGCTTAGCGCCTGGTGCTCAGTGCTCATTTAATAAGATGTTAGCTCATAGCGGTTGGCGAAAATATTCAGGTTCACAGACGCTTATTTTTTTACATGAAGGGTAGTTTTCCAACAAGAAAACTTTTCCAATACGTATGTCTAACTCTGTGGCAAGACAAGCCATCACCTAGGAACGACATCAGAAACACGAGTTGGCCTATAGCTTTTAAACTCTTTGACATCTCCACCTGAACCATGCCAACAAACCATGCTAGGAAAGCTTGGCCATAGCGGCTTTAATAAAAGCATGAATGTACATCCCAGTGAGTGTGTGGACATAGCTTCAATTCTCCTCTCGCAGTTGTCTCGTGTGTCGGGGTTCCAATTGGAGCTGTAATGTTTTGGTTTCTCACATTTCAGTACCAATAAAAAACGCCTTTGTAAAAGAAAAAAAAAAAACAATAAAAATAAAAGAAAAATGGGACCGGATACCTTATATCTTGTTTTCTCGTCTTTCACAGAATATACCATTTGGAAAAGGCTAATTGAATCAAGCGTGTATAATCTTGGGCATTCCTTAAGTCTATTGTAAGATCAATTTGAAGATGACTTTTACACCATCTCCGACATAAATTACTCACACGTCGCAGTAGCAGCGTGCAACATTTCTGTCTCGGCTATAACAAACAAATTTGCGAATTTCTATATTCGCAGTAGTTATTTTGTGACTGTTTTATATGAGTGCTTTGGAGCTTGTGTTCAACATAATGGCTCTTGGATAACCAGCATTCTATTGCGTTTAATAGTAGTTAGCACCATAAACATGACACGTGCCGTAACAAAGTAGACACAATTTGCAGGTGTGACGCGAAAGAATTTCACTTTAGAAGGGTTGTGCAGCTAGAGACAGATTGCTCAAATTACCAGTGAGTGCAGATCAAAATACAGCAATTCGTTGACGTGACACGATAGAAACTTTAGGAACGAAATTTCACATAAAATTGGTTATTGTATTACTTCATTCTGGCTACGAAAACTTTAACCTACTCGTATTTTTCCGGATACACTACAGAAGAGAGGAATTAACATTTCATTCGTGAAAACTTTAAGTGGTATTATATTCCTTCTCAGTGAAGTTTGAAAAAACTGATTACGATATTTAAGGCGTGGTTTAGTGTTCGGTCATTGCAAACTGAAGAACCCTAGCGAAGCACTGTGCTCTGCGCTATTTGGTCATTTGTACCGTACCCTAGGCAAATCGAACGGGAGTTGCGCCACTATTCTAAGCGTACAAAAACAAAACAAAAGGAGGAAAAGATGAGGACGGCAAAAGGTGAAATTTTGAGGGCTAGCTGGTAAGGAGGCATCATAATCTAAACCCCAAGAAACGGAGGAATCAATATGCCGTGCGGGACGACATAAAATATTGACGCCGTCGGGGTGCTGCTCACAATGTACCAGTTCCCATTTCCCATAAGTCCTAGCGGAGCCCAAAGGTCTCATGATACTTCATTTTACGAGCGACGACAACCAATGCAAATGACATAGCACATTCGGCTGGAACAAAATGGCGCCATTTAGTTGAGTACACTGCTGTGCGCCGCCATTCGCTTCATAAAACCTGCACCGTCACGCTATCGGTGCTTCAAACAATGGTCGCTATACTTGCAGGCAGTCCTTATCTAGGTACTTTACCGCAGCTGCGATTCGGTTTAACCAATCAAGCAGCGCAAAAATTGTGTCGTCATGGGGCTCTTCCTTTGTGCGCATTCGCTCTCTTCTGCTCAACCAGTGACGCTAAGTGAACGCTGAGCAATACTGCGGTTAAACGTCACGTAAGCTGGTATATAGCAGACCGATTACTAAGCACGCTACGAAACTTTATTTAAATCCAAAATAACGCGAAAAAACAAACAAACAAGAAACGAGTAAAATGTTTATAAAAAGAAAACGTGCGTCGCTTTTCATTAGAAAAGCGACGCATTTTTCAGTTCCCTCTGTTCCCATGTCAGGAAGACTGAACGCTTTTCTCCTGGCAGCTCTTTTGTCCTCAAACATTCAACTTTATAACGGTTTTTATCTAGAATTTCCTCGGACGGGCGCCACGCAGATCAGGCGCGACACGCACCACAGCCCGTCAAAAATCTGCATTCACGGCTGTTGTTTATTTTTTTTTTGTTTTCTGACGAAAACCTTGACCCAGTGAATCTGACAGAAACACGAATATAATGACGCACGCCACGCAAACTTCGCAAACAACATTCTGCACAATGAGCCGTCCGAAACGAAACAAATTAGATACGCAAAGACAGAGCGCCATATTTATCACGTTTTGTGAAGATAAGAAGATACATGAAGGTCTTTTACGTTGTACTCAGCCATAAAACGCCGAGCTTCATTCGTGCGTAAAAAGCGCGTGTGCCGTTGCACACTGTGGGAGAATAGGCAGTCGGTTTTTGGGCCTCTTCCACAACCCAAGAACACATTTCCTTTTCATGTATCAGATATGTGACCGTATTCGTCGTATGTCTTGCTAGACTTTATGTCTTTAACAATTTTTAGGCTATCAGTAAGCTTATTTGTGCATGGCTGATCACATGTTCAATGATGATTAAGAAAAATTGCGTTTAAGGTTTTGTCACGCGCTTATTTAGTTACCATGCAACGCACTCGGTTGGCGTTTCATTAACTGAGAACTTGAAAATAAAGTGGAAGCCTTTCGCGTTATTTTCCCGAGATTCCGTATTGTGACACACTAATCTAACATACAAAAAAAAAAAAAAAGAAAACGGCAGATCAAATAGCAAAATATATATGTATCAGTATTAAGTTATTCTTTTTCTTATTTAAACAAAACGCTTAATTTGCAAGGGTGTTGGAGCCTTGTGAATAGTCGCAGTTCAAAGCAGGGTATGTTTTCCCAAGTTATGTTAAAGTTTCTGGGCATAATTTTCCTGAATGAATATTTTCTACTTTGCACCCCGCATGTCCATACTTTCGCAAGTGCGCTAACGTGCTGCCAAAAAAAAAAAAGAAAAAAAGAAAAGCAGCCGGAAACGGAGTTAAGTATCAAAATAATCTTCTCTCGACATTTTTAATGCTTTCTTTCCAGGTGTCAATTTAAAATCAAAACTCAAACGTAGTATTGAAGAGCTATTATGATGTTAGCAAGCCGTATTCCGAAGAATCAATACCTTCTTAAAATGTAAGTTTCCAAGGGACTCTGGATTTTCTGCGTCTATTCTTCATGAACATTATGGACATTTGGTTGAAGAGAATTTAGCATACTAGAAAGCAACGCAAGACATTAGATCGTTTATGTGTAACCTTTAGTATCAAACATTTGCTCCATAGAAGGTGGTGAGTAAGTTTTTAACTCTTTCTCACTTGAGTAAGTAAAATATAACAAGAGGTCGAGTTACATTACGGTGCCATTTCAAAGCACTTCAGGGAGTCAAATATAATAAATTAACCGTATCGATATTTTGGTAATCACACCAGTTACCTTGTCTTGTAAAAAAATTCGAAGTGCTGAGACGGACATAGAAAATGGTAGACATTTTATCACAATACACACTCTTCAATATTCCCGGGGGTATAAAATTGGTATTCCTGGAAAATTGTTTCTGAAACTGCACTCCGGTATCCACGATACCGGAGTGCAGTTGAGACGTCGCCTCCTTGTGGCCTCTTTTCTTCTCGTCCCCTTTTTCCGAAATACCCCAGTCTCGGGTTAAACAAAACTATGGTTAACTTCCACCAGCTCGCCTGCACCCTTACAATTTTATCCACGATACTTGATAAAAAAATAATAAAAAAAGAGCGGAAAGGTATAAAACAAGTTGTTGTGTAACTCGTCCGACACCTGTCTCTATTATGTCATCCGCTTTCAAAATGACGAAACACTGTTGTACAATGCCATATCCAGATCAGTGTTAAAGCCTATCGAGGTCTTTCCCCTTTACCTTATCACGTTCGTCACCTCTACTCTCTTATTTCTCTTAAACTTTAAGCTGTTTCGCTATAGAAGCCAAACATGCTCAGAAAAAAAAAAAAGTGCATGATGACGGTGCATTCACTGAGCGTATTTGGTTTTCTCGGTGATAGCGAGCAGACAAAAAAAAGTTTTAAGGAACCGGTTTTGCACATCCGATACGGTACAATGGGCCCTCCGGTTCCAACTGCGCATGCGCTACCACAGAAGACTCGCACATGCGCAGTTCGTACTGGAGGGCGCATCGTACCGTATCGGATGCGCCAAAAACGGTTCCCTAAAATTCTCTGAAGACGACCAGTGCTATGACGGTATTACCTTTGGCGCTGCTCAACTGACCCACGTTATGTCATACCTTTGGCTGCGTTCGGACTTAATGTGAAACGGAGTATAACCGACTAATTGCGGGCATGACGAAATCTGGAGGATTCTCTATAGAAATTTCATTCTATGGCGAGAATGTGTTTTTTTTTATTTATTTTTAATGTCGAACGTAGCTTCAGGTGAAAGCGGTATTGATTGGGCTGCTTTTTTTCAGTGGCCGGAATGCTGAGCATTTCGGGAGGGTGGCAGTGTCCCAATAAGTCATCGGTTTGACGGCAAACTCCCCTCTGCCTTTTTGTCTTTTTGTCGAAATGTCTTCATTTCTTTTTTTATTTCTACTTCTACACATCCTCCTCCTCCTCCTCCTGTCGTGTTCTTTCCGTTTTTTTCTTTGTGTCTGGCTGCGGAGCTGTCAGCGCTGGCACCGCCCGGTTTATTGTCACGTCCCGCCTGGTGACAAGGGCGGAATTGTCTTTTACAGCGCAGACCAGGTGTCGCCCGGGGCCGCAAGTCAGCCGGACTTTGTGTCCTGAAGACAACCCTTTGTTGTTAGTTCTTTTTTGTGGCAAAAAATTAAAAAAAAAGAAACTTCACAAATGACGTTAATCGGGTGATGAACGAAGATATGACTGAAAAACGACAAACGCAGAGGCGATGGAGCAGATATTAAGACCTGCCATAAGAGTCACCTCGAATTACGTACGGAATGTTACGTTTGTAGCATGGGTTGTTCCCTAGACCGCTAATTGTCACTGAAAATTCACAAGAAAAAAATAGCGCCGGCAGTGTCGTTGTGTTGTTTTACTTTAGTACAGAACAAAACAGATAGAGAGCTTTCCAATGCATCTTTGCATTCTTAAGTAAGAAATAAAAATGTTAACGCATGAAGTGCCTAACAATCGGAATCACCCGGTCCTCATTGTTGCTACGTTGGTCTCTGAATGAACGGATACGGCTGAACTCTTTAAATCAGACGCCTGTCATTACTCCACCTTATTGAATTATGTACCACTTATAACACGGCGAAACATGCTGAGTCATAGAGCTGTAGACACGTGCGCAAGGTCCAATATACCGCACATCAGAGCAACAGCGCATGCTCAGAAGACTCTCCACATCCCAGGAGACAAAGATGGCAGCTCGCAGAAGACGATTTTTCTAAAGGTTCATACTGACTTTCACATTACGCCAAACCGGAGCCAACACTACAAGTTGATGGAGGCAATCGTGCGGCTCCAAAAGTGCACCGTCACAGCTCCGTCTTTTTTTGGTGGTCGCTGTCTCCGGCTAAATCAACCATGCACAAGAAAAAATAAGCGCAGTATCACACTGCATTCACTATAAGTGATAGGTTTAGCCGGTGAAAGCTAAGGCACAAAGGCGAAAGCTAACACAGAAAGGCGACAGAGGGAATTAGGAAAAAAAACTTTTAATAAACAGTAAAGCTATACGAGGTTGGGTGTATTTCTATTCTCGTCTTGTCACTATCTTTTTCCTGGAGTCTTCTAAACTGCAAATTTAATTTCTTTTTTTTGCTCTTTGCTTTTATGTCGGGAACATTTGCCTGGGCGGAGTCTCTTTGAATGGATGGACAACCGTTTTTCAGACTCCATCTTTTTTTTCTTTCGCCACCGATTCAACTCCCAGATTTTGTGCCTACCCCAACCCCTGAAACAAAAGCTCCACGCCATCTGATCTATTCTCTTTTAAAGGGCTGTGCAGCGTGTCCTCGGTGGCGTGATTGTGCGCGGCGTGGACAGGGCGTGGAAAGCTTCGGCGAATCGTTCGAGGCGTGAAACCCCCGGCGAAGTGTCCATTACTCGGGGAGAACGTACATCGTTCGCACTAATTAAATGGGCGAAGGACGAGTTCCAACGTACACGTTTTCTTTTTCCAATTGTCACGGAGTGTCGCTGCACCGCCATTAGACACGTACCGCCCCGCCTATGCGCACTACGTCAAAATACTAAAAAGTAACCACTTAATATTTTTTGTCTATCTAAGGTCGAGAGCGTTTCATATACGACGAGTTAAATATGTGATTTACGTAGTGCATTATTTCCTTTTTTGACGCACAGTGCCTAGCAAAGGAAGTAATCGTTATTTTCGTATGAATCACACGAATGTTGTCGAAGTCCTAGTTTCGAACGAGTCTGAATGAGGTTTTGTCGTGCAAAAGTAAACATAATGCCCTTGTACCAATTTGCCCGATTTAAGCCAGAAAAGATGCAGTCCGTTAGTGTTAGTGTTACTATGGTGCCTGGAGCCCGTCTTCGACTGGTCTCTTAAGCGTCCTATGGTGCCCGTACATCAAAAGTACCCCTGAAGTGGCAGCAGATGACGTCACAGAAGTCGAAATGTCTTGCTGTCAAATGTCGCGATCCTTGCGGTTGGTCGTAGAAATGCTAACTAGAAGGCTGCGAGTGGCACAACCTATTGCGAGTGTCGCTGTCGCAACGGCGTCCGAACTTCTGGCTGTCCAGGCTTCCGTGGACTACAACACGGGAGAGCGACCTGCAGCAGAACAGGCATCTGCCACCTACACCACAGCTGTTGGGACGCCGCCAGGATCGCGACTGGCGACAGCATGACGTCATCAGGCGGAAATCGATAGACCACTTTTTTGGATGCGGTAAACACACCAGTCGGAAACGCGTTCCAGGCACCTTAGTGTTACTCAACACAATACTTTAAAATCGGCCAGGTTACAAAAACGTTCTTTTGTTTCTATATAGATATACAAATCTATATAGAGAGCGTCTTACAGAACGCCATAAAATGCTGCCCGGCTTTATATCCTTCTAAAAATAGTTGATTTAATGGTTTTGAATGATCCTCGGCAAGTTTCTATTCACTAGATGCCTATTTGTAAGAATTAAAAATTTAATTAGCACATTTTAGTTAATTAGCCTACTGATAGTTGAGACTCTCTCCATATAATATGTCCCCATGGCCGTATAACTCACCTGCACAAATCAGATAAGTGTAGCTCTCACGTCTTGTTTTAAACAAATCTGAAAGTAAAAAAAAACAAAAAAAACACTGTATGTGTGCATACAGTTATATTTTAAGGGTACTCCAAAAAATGGGAGGTACTACTTTGATGTAAAAAAGTCGATTGAGCCAGTAAATCTCGTCTTGATTAGTGTCAAAGCATTGTCGCATTGTACTATATCGGATAAAAGTTAGCTATATTATTTCGTGTATTTCCTTTATGCTGAGAAGTGTGATCTCTTTCAAGCAGAAAATTCCGTTGCGATTCAGTTCTTACGTATCCACTCTAAATGTAGCTCTTTTCAATAAAAAAACCTTTGTCGCGATGAAAAATAAAGTCGTAGCTTGTGCTAACAGGCGAGAAACGTCATGCTTGCGCAGTCTTCGCAACCCACGGGTCCGCGCCGCAGGTGATGTCAGCAGTACGACGCAAGCGCAGTGCGGAAATATTGACCACATGGGGGTTCTTTTTTACGCTTGGTTTTTGGTTTGAAACCGTAAGCCGTGTACAGAAATTATATTCCTCGCCCCGTAGCGCCCACTTGGACGTCTTTAGCCAAAGTTTCACGTGACGGCCATACCATATTGAGATCAAAAGCGAATTTTCTAACTACGTTATGCCCACAAATTGAAAATAAAAATAAATGAAACATTTTTTGAAGCCTTTTAAATAAATAGGTCACTAATTAATCAAACTCAACTTTTTTCTTGTGGCCTTCAAAACTCTCACTTCAACCCACAAAAAACAAAAAAAACAAAAATCAGCAACTCAAGTTATATTTTTTTTGTAAGTTTTCGAACCACTGAAAAACACCACGTATAAATATAGCTGAATCTTTTTTTTCTATTTTACTGTTAAATTGCTTTTTTTTTTTACAAGAGCTGCGCAGCAAAGGAAAGGAAATAATCCAATATTGCGAAGTAAGCTAAGCAAGCACTGTAAACTTGCAGGGCACATTTTCGTGTACTTGTCTGGCCCGTCGACTGAAACTTTTATCACTTTAGAACCTGCGGTGCACGCATAATGTATTAAAGCATTTCCGAAGAGTGGGTTTTGTGTTTTATATCACCGAATGATCCAATCATGCCCATTATGTTCGCCGTCATCCTGTACTTCTTTCTATGCGTGAATAGTTCACGGTTAATGGCAAGCCCTCAAGGACTACAAGTGCGAGACGATGTGCTGTCGGTGCTGCTTGATCAACTCCGTCGGGTCCTGGTATCAGCTGCGGTTGTAGTTAAGGACAAACGAAGTATAAAGATGTCTCAAAAGTAAATCACTCTATAGGTATTTATATAGGAGAACTTGTAACTGGGCTTGCTGGTGAACCTTTGGAAGCATGGTGTGAGGCACGGTGTTCGTTGTTTTTTGCGCCTTAGATTATGCTATTTAAGGTATTTCTACTTTCCTGCTCACATCGTTGCTTAATTAAAGCGAGACCACAGATGAAAAATAACCTTTGCCCCACCTTTAATTTTTCGGAGAGAACAGAGACCAGTAACACGCGAAGCCCATGAGGTGCGTCAACCGAAACCAAATAACGTAACAAGTAAACGCCGTAGGTCAAAAAACTAAAATAAAATAAACCACGTAGTAAAAAATTATAAATTCGTTGAAATAATATTTAAAATATATCCTGGTTTTGTTTTTTAGAATAACTGAAACAGTCAAATTTTCACGTAAAGACGATGCGCCCTCTTGGAACAGTTTTAAATAAAGCCACATTTTTTTTTTGCTTCAACAAAATGTTTGTTTTTAATCCTGCATATTCCGAAAACAATAGACCGTAAACATTTTCTTTGTCATAACCCAAAGACAATCCGCTGGCCGCATAAAAAAAAAAAAAAAAAGTCGAAGTTAAGATACCTCGAATAAATTTTCCCTCAGCAACGGCGAACACTGTCGTCTAGAGCAAGTTCAAACGCCCGTACAGCAACGCCGTTTTTCCGCCGTTCGGCGCTCCGCAGCAGCCTGACGCGCCGGGGGGAAGGGGGTGGGGGGGGGGGGGGGGGGGGGGGGTAAGCCATTTTTATCTGGCAGCGAGCTTCTGAGCCCGTCGTCGTCTCTGCCGTTCCTTTCCATTTGAGGCCGGCGAACAAAAGAAGCAGGCTTTAAGCTCGTACTTTTCAGGGTGAAAGAGGCAGCGAGAGCGGCGGGGAAGGAGGTATACACCAGATTCGACTTAGGCTGCCAACGGTCGGCGCTCGGAAAATGCTTCGCTTGCGTGTGCAAGGCAAGCTTCAGCCCCTCGCAAGGGACGCTTTCACTTTGGTCGCATCGTCGGCGTTTTAGGGCAGCACTCGTCGAAGATGGGGAAATGAAATAGAAATGGCTTTCCGAACTTTGGGAGCCGGCTACGTCGGCTTGGAAAAGAACGAACTGTGTAACTCGCATTTCAGAAGCCAGAACTTAAGAACAAAATAGGAACGAAGAGACATAATGCTAGAACACAACAATTGCTAAGATAAACGCGGAAAACATTAGTGACCTAAGTTTGCGCCGAAAGCTGCGTGACAATTTTCGGGTCATGTCGCGTGTTTGGCTTGTTTATGTTATTTCGGAGAAGAGAAACATAATGCAGACAAGGAATCAAACTATGGACAAACATTTTCATGGGAAATTGTACGGTTGTGTTTGAAAGTAGCAGCAGAGGGAAAGTGTGGGTGCGTGGAGGCCGGGGAGGGGGGGGGGGGGGGAGAGAGAGAGATTTAAAACAAAAACTTAAAAAAAAAAAACAAGTTGTAGGACTAGCTTCTGCCTTGAATAATTTGAGGATTCATTTTCGGTACCGACATATTTTAATATACTTACCCTTATAGTTCATTGATCCATATCACACCTGAGCATGTTTAAAGATGGTGCTCTCTGCATCAATCGATATCTGGAATTTATGCGTTGGAAGCAATCGGAGACAGAATACTCAAGCCCGTTCAAAGATTCATGAACAATGGTTTTGTATTTCCGGTAAAAGTGCACCATTGTATCAAAGGCTGTAGCAGGCTACCTATTCGCATAAAATTTATTTGTTTACCACATAATCTTGCTCTGTTCTTTAGGTAAAATGTTAAGATACACAAAACAATATTCAAAATATTTGATTCGTGGGCTCGCAGGTTTGCGTAAAAGCAGAACCACCTCATCCACGTCTGTATTAATTCATTAGGATTTATCGGCTTAATATATTAGGTACTAAACAGCTCACGAGTGTCTTGTGCTGTTCGTAGTTTCCAACCCGGTTGGTTATAAAAACAGCTGAAGCGTATTTATTCTTACTGGTATTTAAAGTATTGTATAGACAATGGCACACGCACACGCACACACAGACAGACGGACAGACAGACACACAAACACACACACACAGTCACATGCACACACGCATGCACGTTTATATACGCTCACGCCTCGAACTTTAATTGAAACTTTTCCACACTGGTTTACTCCAAAGGATGTTCGATCTCTTTTTATGCTATATTTCTGAAGCTCCTTCTGTAACCGTTATTTAGTTTTTGTTCATTATTTTGTGGTTTGCCGCCTTAGCATCTTTAAAGGGATACTTCAACGAAATTTGAAATATTCCCGTCGTGTTCAAAAATAGGTTGAATATGATCCACAATATTCGTAAATGACTAACGCACGTTTGTATTTTGATCCTGGTGGCTGTATTTTTCGTTATAAACGGCCCACTCTGGCAAGCGCTCGGAGAAGGCCCAGCTTAGAGCACGTGACATTCAACGCAATCGTGACATAGGTCGTCTCAAGACGAGCAAAGCTACGGCGAGGCTGACGTAGAGAGGATGGCCTAGTCGTTCCAGCCACCGAAGCGGCTGCTTTTGTACGAATTTTGAGTGACGGGTTAATCTTCTATAATCTTCTAGGGGGACAATAGCGACTTCTGCGACACACAAAAGGGATTCTTGGGAAGAGGGGAGTACCTCCTTCCCCCCTTCTCTCGTCGTGGCCGAAGACGAGACAACCTCCGTCACTAGCTGTCAAGGTTCCTAGACGAGCATTACAAACGAGGCGTTAGCCACATCCACCAGGTGCTCTTTGCTAATCGATTAATTCGTTTTAAAATTCCTTTTCGAGACTTTTCTGACAAGATATTGGTATGTTTCATGTGATACTGCTCTTTTGAACACATATAGACCAAAAAAATGAGCGCCGAAATTTCGTTGTAGTATCCCTTTAATGTCTCGTCAGTTTCAATTTTGCCCGTCCAGCGAAAATTCTCTTTCAGCGGGACAAGTGATGCTATACGCCAACGAAGTGGTGGTTCTGGCGCAACTGTCGACTGAGCATGAGAAGGGTGTCTTTAGTTGCGCAAGAGACGCGCAATACAAGGCGTAACTCATGTCACCGATGGATCGTTCGGAGGCTTCCTTAAAGGATTCCTAGTGAAAAACCTCCGACGAGGATCGCTCGATTGCATCGCTTTCTTCACGGGAGAGACAAGACGCTGTTACGAGCACGTTTCTCTTATCTTGGCTACAACACCGTGTGACGCAAGCATCTCGTACGAAACTCACTTTCCTTCCTGCCTTTTCCTTCCTTAACTAAGCCGTGAATGACGAAAAATGTTTCGAAAACCAAATAATCAATAAAAAAAATAAAAAGAAGAGGAAGAAAGGAAGCAAGGTTTTCTCGCGTAGAAGGTTCTTGAAAACGAATTAATATACCCCTTATCTGAACAGGGACGTTGCACCGGGCGTCTTCTTTCGATGTTGTTTCCACTCGCTTGAACAACGACCAAGACATTCCTGATAGCATGCTTCCCTGCTACTATTTTACGACACGGTTTATTTTCTAGATCTTCGCCACAGTTTACCGGTCTTGTCTTTTGAGCTTCTCGTGATGAAGCTTGGACGAAAATTGCTGCGCAAGACGCTTCATTGTTCGTAATCTCGGCAGGCTGTAGAGAGAGTGTGGTTTGCAGGACATTTACTAGCAGAAGTAGGCTTGGTGTAACGTGAAGCTCCGATAGAAGTCTCGGACCAGGCTGCAATTTTTTTTTCTGACTGCGTTTTTTACGAATGCCGGGAGAATCACGGGAGAAAGCTAAAGAGCTTCACAGGCTTAGTTTTGTTTTTCTTTTCCTCGCCAGACATTGCGGGTGTTTAGAGATACAGAAGTTCATCCGGCACCGAACATTTCTGCCGGTACTGTACTGGAGGCACAACGTATGTTAGTCGCTTCAACTAAGGGTCGTTGTTCCAGGTGCGTTTCGGTAACGGGGCCACCGGTGTAGGGGGGTATAAAGGTTACGAATGATTTTACACCCTTAAAAGAATGACAGAGCTACGGGGTTGCTTCCGCAATAATTATTACCCTACTTGTTTGGGCCGATGCGCTCAGCTGCTGTCACTTGCGCTGTTTTTTTTTTGCAAGGCAAACTACTTTCAAGGTTGTGGCTAAGAGTGCGCAAAGACGTCGTTCGAGAGTTATCTTTATCACGTATCTGATGCTTTGATTATGTCAACGTAAGCAGTTGTAAGAACATCGTCAAAACAATGCAACTTTAAACTAAACCGGGCAGTTTCTTAGTACTGTCCATAGGACAAGAACAAAGCGCACCTAAACTTTTAAATTAACCTAAAAAAAAAAGAAAAAGAAAAAAAAATTGGCATTGCTGCACGCGGCCGAAGGCAAAATTATGAAGTTTTCTTATTCTTAAATGTAAGGCCAGGGTTGGGCAGAAATACTCAAACATGTATTTGGAAATACAAATACTGGGATACATTAAAATAGTAGCTGAAATACTGATACTAAGATATATCTGTAAAAATGTATCGCAATACGTATCGGAAATACATTTTAAAAAGAGGCAAAAAGTATTTGGAAATACAAATACAGGAATACATTTTAGGGAGGGCAGAAATACAAATACAGAAATACTGATACTGCAATACATTTTCCAAATTTTTTGAGACGCCAACTGAGATGAAGCTTGAAGTTTGAAGTGGATGCTTTCGATGCCGAAATTACTTTCCTCCAGGCTTGGCACTTTGCCTTGAAAGTAGTGGTTTCGGACGACAAGGAGTCTTCAATGGGCCCACAAGAACGTTCCATCAAGGGCTGACCACGGTACCTTCCATGACATCCTGTCTGTCTGACGAGGGAATCCTGTGAACATTGATCACATGATGTCACGGTGGAACGAACCAGTATTCTTTATCTGTAGGTGTGGCCTTGAACATGAAACTTTACCACGCTGCCGTATGAAAGGACAATACGTACTTTCGTTGTAGGTTACCTAATTGAAGATTGTGCATGCAGTGTCATTTGGAATTTTTGAGAATAGTGGACCACCTGAAGCATCTTGGAATACATGTCTTATCTTCTGTTACGGTTGAAAAAACGATACGGTAGCATCCCTGTTCTGAAGGTCCCTACTACCGACCCTCCGCCACCGACGCACGGATTGCAGTCCTCAAGTTTTGCCTAGCATTATCCAAACAGAGACCTCGTGGATTGTGAGCTGATATTGCCGGCACAGGTGCGAGCTGTCCGAGAAACAGCGGTCTCGAGACGAGTCGCGGGAGTACGTAGACTGGGATGGCACAGCGAGGCCACTTCTGGCCTCCTTCTGGGTTTCGGATCACCAGAGCAGCGGATCACGTTCACATCGGCTGATGACGTACCCTTGAGCCGTGCAATGTTACGGGCGCAGCCGCAGATGCATTTGAATATGTCTTGAACTTCACAGCGTGAGTCTTCCTACTATTTAAAGTCAACCGCCGCCAGGCTCGTGCTGCAACGGAATGTGACTCTGCTTTGCCGGCTGGGTGTACTGTGTACGCTAAGGCGAGAGAGACGATTAGCAGCGGGCATTGGATGCCAGCAAACAATGACTCAAGAAATCCCTACCTAAGGACCTGCGGCAGAAGATACTGTGACTCCAATCCTGGCACGCCACCTGGTTCGAGTTCCCGACTACGCTACACTTCTCAGAAGAGAGAAGAGGACGCATAGAACAATAGTTTGCAGAATCAGAAGGAACCTTGGTCAGCATATAGTAAGAATGCCCCAGCATCTCCTTGACTCTGGTGCCCTCAGAAGAAAAAAAAAAAAAAAAATGCGTTCGGACTTGTTTTTTCTGTTGAAGGGGGGGGGGGGGGGGGGAGAGTATTTCTCAAGAAATGTAACGAAATACATTACACCCTGATTGTATCGCGATACAAAGAAACATTACAAATGTATTTCGTTACAGGAATACAGATACTGGTGAAAAAAGTGTATCGCGATACAGAAATACAGATACGAAATGTATTTCTAAAATACTATCGCGATACATTTGTATCGCGATACTGCCCAACCCTGTGTAAGGCCAGCAATATAATACACAGTCAGTGGGTAAAGTACGTTTTTGTTTCGGGTTAGGGAAGTACCAAGTATGCGCAATCTGCAATGAAGCTTGTATGGGTAGGCGGGGGCGAATTTATTATTCAGGCTTGTGGGAAAGGGCTGGAAAGAGGCGGGCGGAAATTGGCTCTGGGATGGAAAAAGGGAGTACTCTGCAAAAAGATGTAACGTCACGGAAGGATATGACGTCACCATGTACGAGGCATTTTTTTTTCTGATAAAGAAAAAAAAAACAAGTACATTTATAATTTTGTTGAGCGCGTTGGTTGAGTGCGGTGGAAGTTAGATACTAGAAAGAATAACACATGATGTGTTGTTTTGTCCGTCCTTCATGTTATGTTTTGTCTAGTATTTAAAAGGACATTCACGTTTTTATTAAGAGAAATCGCCATTGGAAGCCAAAAATAAACAAAGCATCCCCCCTTTCCTCTGCTCCCCGCCCCCCGACCCTGCCCCCTTAAAGGCCCGTTCACACTCTTGCGACCGAGTACGACTGAGAGAGACGAGATCTCTTAAAACTTCCTAAATGTTTTTAGAATGAGGGAACACATTGGGCATTGTGGCGCCATCTATGCGGTGACCCTGGAAATGCATTTCACGAGAGCGAAGGTTTTTGCGGGATTTCCGAGGTCAAATGTGCGTTATACCCACTGAAAGGCTCGTTTATAACAGTGACAAAAGTTTTTCGAGCCAAGAAAGAAAGGATAATGCGCGAGAAATAAAAAAAATATGCCGGACCGCCGAGTTTACACTGCTTCCCAATAGATGGCTCCAGTGTGTTTTCTGGTTTAAGAAGTTTTAAGGAACCCAGGTTTAAGAGGTCGCAAGAGTGTGAACTGGCCTTTATTCCGCAACTGTGTGCAGGTCGCAATGTAGGAGTGGTAGCAGATACGAAAGGATCTCGATCAGTTAATCGTGTCAGGTGGGAATTTCGCATGTGGCATGGCTTCTCCACACCAATCATCAGTTGGCAGGAAAGCAAGCTTTATAGAACATCACGGTTTATATCTGGGGGACATCTATTTGACGAGATAGTTGAATGATCTAATCGGTTCACCTGCCGGAGCTTTCGCAGAGAACGAAATACCTAATATTGGTAAAGTCAAAAATTAGATAAAGAGCGCATAAAGAGACTGCATTCACGATAAAATTATCCGATAATGGGAATTTGGAATCGAGCGATACTAGGTGTTGCAACCACCTTACAAAAAGGCATGGTTGAGACAAAAAAAATTATATATACATTTTTGTGGCTATTTGCGAATAAGAATATCATCCGAGTTTTCGCATCGCCAGCCTTGTGCATGCCGAACGAGTGGTAACTTTTGTGCACTCCCGTGGTTCACATCTGCATTAAGTCATTCTAAGATCTAAAATTGACTGATTTAGAGGACTCTGATGACGCTCAGCAAGTTTCGTACATTTCGTACATTGAGTTACGCATACCTAATTAGTATGCTTCATGCCATCTCGGATGTTCGTCGTCACTGGCAGTGTGTTCCCAGAAATAGTTTTTTTTTCTCACCCAGCTCATTGGAAATAATTTAAAAAAAAAGAAGAAAAGTCTTCGCTGAAGCACTTGGTTTATGAATGGATATATAAGCTTAATTATAAGAAAGTGACGAAAATTTGTACCTAGTCCGGGGCTTCGTAGGTTAGGGCTACCGCCTCGTCACTGTACCCCGGACCATGCTTGCCGGTAGACACAATATCTCCCCCATCCATCCCAGGTGGTCGCGGTGGGGTTGGGAATGGAGCGATATATTTGTTCAAGGTAAAACGCGATGCATTCTATCTTTTTCTATACCTTATTTTTTACCAGTATTTTAATAATCCTTATATAATTCGTGGTTGTAGTTATATACCTCTAATCGGCGTCATAAAACACACGAACAACTACATAAAAACTGCACTGGCAGAATAGGCCACACTTAATTTATGAAACCAGCCGCAGGCAGCGAATTGAAAACGAAATTTTATGCATGAATATATTGTAATTAAGATTCAAATACTGAGTAAAGTTATGCGCGTTGCTCTGACTTAGAATTCTGGTACAGAACTTTCGAATATACTTGTGCAAAATATTTATGTCGTAAAACGCTTTACTAAAAAAAATGAAATTAATATCGGTTCAAATTTTTGATTTTGTTGATGACCAGTCACTTGGTGGGTACATACGCACGGTACTTAGTATTAATTGTATCTCTATCCCAACCATTCCATGCTATTTAACCAAACTCCACGAATCCCTCAGACGAAACCTACGACAACCAACTTTACTCCACTGCAATTAAGAACCGAAAAAAATACGAAGAACACGGAGTGTCGTAACCAAACCGACCCTGCTAATCATCTTAGCGTTTTTCTGACCCGAGTCAGCTGTTGTGTCTCGTTATCAGCGTTCGCTTAGCGTAGCTAGCCTGCCAGCCGTCGTCCGGGGGAAAAAGAGCAGCACAATGACGTGTCCTCTCTCGAGAAGAATAAGGTGGGGGTCCTTTTTCTTTCCCTAATCCATATGTACGAGGCCCACTGGGTGTAGCAAGCAGGCTGCGAAAAACAATTTAGCGCCAGAAGCCTCGATTTTTTTTTATCTCGTATTATTTGATCCTCCCAGCACGACGATGTTAACGATCGACGCCTGCCACCCCTGTAAAAAATGCAACCAACAGAACTAGGAGAAAAGCAGCCGGAAAAAGGAAAGTTCCTCCCCTCCTACAATGGCACTGGTATGTGCGTTCACCCTACAATGCAGCCTTATGTGCATACACAGCACATTCGACCCAACTTGCTTATATAACTGCTTTGCGTAAGGTGTCTTGCGCAAGCCCTATGACGAAGGTTGCCGGCCAGAAGTGTTGCGCCGCTGTTTTTAGTACGTGGGGACAGTAAAGAACGTAGACGGAAAGCAAACTGGTAAAAGGGTTACGTTTGCGGGTAAGCAGCGAGGGCAACTTTGGAAGAGGCTTTGCAATGGGCTCAGGAAAACCGACGGCTATATACTAAAATGCAAATAAGCCGAGCGCATAGAAATACGCCGCGCACACGGTTGCTTTGAAAGCTGACCGTTTTTTTTTTTATGCCGCTGCGTCTTGTGTGCTTTATCGCGGTGCTTTGCTCAGACGTATGCGCTCGTCAGTTTTGTTTTTGGTGGCCTAGACGACTCGTTGTATGCAAGCGTGAGTATTCATTATCACTTCATACAGGCCTGGTGGAATCATTATCATCGACACAATGATTAGACATTCAGTTACCGGACAGTTGAGCTTTTCTTACTTGACGACAGAGGATAAGGTACAGTGCTCAAGGGGCTTGGGGCCAACACTTTCATTGTGCCATTACATCCATCGAGCAATTACGTCCAATGTTGCGCTATTACATCCATCCTGACCGTACACCCATAGTGCCAGCACATCCATCGTGCCATTGCATTTATTTTTGGCCAGTTCATCCAACGTGCCATCACATCCGTCATGCCGTTGCATCCATCGTGCAATTTCATCCTTCGCGGTATCACATCCGTCGAGCAGCTTCGTCCAAGAACGTGCCATTACATCCATCATTCACGCAGGTTTACTTCTTCGTTGAACTATACTGTATAATAGTTCACATTCGTTTGAAAACTTCTACGCTAAATGAATGTACAAAAGCGAGTAAAAGGACCATTTCTGCGTCCCTCGGCGTCTCCAAAGTCGAACTCGCATCGTTGGCTGATTGCTTCTCGTTTCCACAGTGATCAAACTTTAGTTACTGCTTTTTTCAGCCTCAAAATTAAATAAATATAAACTTTAACATAGAATTAGGACGGTACACAGAATCACACCTTTTATTTCGCTTTGAGAAAAAAATCCGAATGTCTGATAGGATTTAATTGTAATACACTAACGTTCTGGGGTTTACCGTTTGTTTTCTGTGGCCGTCAAACCAATGCGGAAAGAGAGACGTCCGCTTCTTGCGCAGGGGTTGCGGCGACGTCAGAAAGATGCCGAGTTTTGATTGGCTCTGAATGAAGAATAGTGGGTAGACCTCAAAGCAACCTGCCTTGAGGTCTATTCACTATCCTTTATTCAGTACCAGTCAGAGCTCGGTGTTCTGACGTCACCACAATCCCTGCATAGAAGAAGACGAATTTGCTGTCCGCATAAGAATGTGAATAACGCAAAATGCCCAATGGCGCCCATCTTGGCTTCTATGGATGCGCCAGCACGATTTATGCAATGGCACGCTAGGCGTGGTAAGAAAAAGGATGAGAAATCACATCCATCGAGCAACTATGTCGATCGAGCAACTACATCTAACGAGAAACTACGTCCATCGAGCAGGTTGATCCATACACATGTCAACACATCCGACGAGCTAGTATACCCACCGTGCAATTACATCCATCGATGGATGTAATGGCTCGGTGGATGTACTGGCTCAATGGATGTTTTAACGCGTAATCTGTTCAAGCTGGGCTCGTCACTTTTTAGCGCATTTCTTAGCGCGGGTGCCCAACACCTGCACTTATTTTAGCGCAGCTCTTGGGCGCCCGTCACGGGGTTGAGAGGCGTCACCGTTGGCGTCGGCGTAACCACGCGTGTTGCATTATGGGACTTTTCCCCGCTAACGTTAGCGGAAACTGTTTCGGCTAAATTTAGTGGGAATTTTTTTCGGTAAAGTTAGCGAGGAAATGTTCCCGCTAAGGTTAGCGGGGAAATTTTCCCGCTAAATTTAGCGGTGAAATCGATGTCATGTGACCTCAACACCAATTCAGTTTCCCCGCTAAATTTAGCCAGGAAAATGACATCACAGCCGTCACACCTTTGTGTCACGTCACCCGTGAACAAATTCAGCGGCAGGAGGAGAGGAGGAAAAAAAGACGAGGAGGAAAGGAGGAGGAGGGGAGGGTACGGAGGAGGAGGACGGGCATACCCTCCCCTCTTTTTCTTTAAGCGCTGCGCTTTAGTTTCGCATTAGAAAAATTTGTAAACGTCTTTCATTTTTTTTAATGTTACCTCTAATTCGGACAGTGAATATGCGATTTTCCATTACGGCGTTGAATTTTTTCATTGCGGTGGACAGTTTGGTTAATGAATGCAACATTCTCGTGGAAGTAAGGCTTGTCAAAGCTTATATACTAGTTCGGTGGATGAACAAATTTGAAATTTTTTAAAATCAAACTCTTTAATTGTTTCTACATATAATATTGGAGAATGGTAAATCGTAGCCTACATATAAATATTAAACGAAATCATTTTCATGTTCGAGATACATATGCAACAAGACTTAGAGGTTAAGTAGCCTTATTTATTATGACTTTCGTTATTTTTATTTTATAATTAGAATCTGAATTTCAACATGCGGAACCCATAAACCAAAAGAAGACAAAAATTTCATTGCTTCGATTTTCTTTATAGTGGATAGTGAAAGATGTGCCTTATAGTGGACAGTGAAAGATGTGCCAAGGCCCGAATGCAGCCTTTTCAGCCTATCCTCAGTGTTTCCAGCCCAAGATCATCTTCGGCGCACCATTTATTTTTTTAGTTTCAACTAAGCCTGATCTGAGGACAACACGCTCTACCGGGAATAATTCAAAAAGGCTGTTACGTTTGCTATTCAATTAAGCTTGTATTTTCTCATCCGTCTCTCCCTGTTATTTAATTTTTGTTATTGATTCCTCTTGAGAAATGTTTTCGCAACCTTTTCGCTTAGAAAGCCAGTCATGTCCCCTAGGGGAATAAAATCTCTATATATTTCACGTGTTTATTAAAGGCTGTGCTTTACCGGCACGGGCTCACTACGTTAATGCTTTGTTGTCCCTGGATCCCAGTACTTTTTCCCCGCAATAAAAACAAAGGAACACGCGGGGAGCGTTTCCCCAGACGGCTCTCTTCCCTTCGAAACCGTCGCACCGTTTCACCTTTTTTTCCCTGCTGGTAGTGGACAGAGTGGGTGTAGGGAAACCTTTCTCGGCGATATGAGAATATATACGTGGGCGGGCGTGAAAAGGAGGTAGTAGGGAAGGAAGATTCTTTTGATCACCCACAGTTCCGTGTTTTTTTTTTTTTTTGTCCAAGTCTTTTGTGCTCCTCTTTTGATGCGCCAGCCAGATTCCCTTTTCGGGAGCGTGTCTCTGCGTTCCTGGATCGCACAGAATGCGCGCGGCAGAGGTACAAGTTGGGCTTTCAAGTCTGGAGAAAGCAGCGGCATGCGAGACAATAGTGTTAAGGTTTGAAGATCCGCGTTTTTTTTTTTTTTTTTGATGCGTTTGTTGTTGTGTGGCTATATTTTCAGGAGTGAACGTCCTTGACGATGTCTTTGTTTAATCTTGCCTTCTTTGTTTTGATATAAATCCTCAGTTTTATAGCGTTTTTGTTTTGTCGGTTCACGACTCTTGGCTTTTACGGGTTATTTTGAATCGTTATAGCTCCGGCGGGTTTTGTTTGAGGTGCTACCCAGACTTATTGAGTTGACGCTGAAAGGTTCCTGACGCCCGTGAACACGCTGTACCCTTTCTGTTCTTTTTATATTTTGTTCAAAATGCTCCTCTTGTTTTGTTTTTTGTGTTTTCGGGATGGCCGTGCGGTTTTTATTTGCTTTGTTCAGCCGGCACTCCAGAACAGAAATCTACGTTTGTTTACGAGCGGAGGTCACTTTAGGCTTGCGTCTGTTGTGCTTTCCATTCCTTCGAGCCTTCTTCGATTCAGACAACTGTCATGGGCTTTATCTTGAACTACACTTCGTTCAGTACAAATCGCATCTACATCCCAGCACCGATGTTATGGTCATGGTCTCTGTGCCCCGTGTGGGTGTGCGTGACTTTTCGCGCGTGCATATATAAACTAACAAATGCACACTGTCGCTCGCCCATCCTCATATATCGGCATGATCATCGTTTTCTTGTGTGAATACCTGACCAACTGAATGAGGGTGTTTGCGACTGCGTGTTAGTTTATGTAGGTATGTTTCTCTCTGCTTTATTTTCTCTGCATCTGTAAACCGTTATTCGTGTTGGCGGTACGCAATATCTGCTTTTTCTTCCGCTAGTATATTACGTTAATGGGCTCACGTTCATGGCAGTGACCAATTCACTTCTCCATGGACAAAGAAACCCCGTGTGCTGTGACACCCCGATTAGAGTAGCTCCGTGACCTGGAACATCCGTGGCGGCTATAAATGCTATGTACTATATTTGTGTTGAACCTCAACTGTGTTTCTCTGCTTCTGCTTGCTGACACGGAATGTACCAGTTCCCAGCATCCCGCTTATTTGATTAATGGCGCCCTCTCCCACCGGGGAACCGAAAACACTTCTGCCGTTTTTGTTCCGGGGGAGTTGATTTTCGCTTTTGCTGTGCACCAAACTTACCGCATCAGTAATGTAGAATTGCTTCTCTCCTGGTTGGTTTTATTTCTTTACTTCGAAGCATGTTAACGTAATCATTATTTTGTTTTTATCCACATCGTGTTTTGTGCATCACACGTCCGGTGTGCTTGTTATTTTAGTTGTAAGCCTTCGGGTATTGATCCGAATATTTTGTTTTCTAGACTGAATCGATCGGAGGAAGACTAGAAAAAGTATTGGCTTTTTTCACCACGTGTTTTTGCACCTGCTTTCGAGGTTTCGTCTTCAAGCCTCCAGGCGCTGTGAATATTTGATTCGCTCGAGAAGGCTGGCGAGCGAACTTGCTGCCAAAGCTTTCTGTTCTAGCAGCTAGGTGCCGTTGATTTCACTGAAGTCGCCAGTAGGACGCGAGTTCGAACGCCGTAAAGATAACGAGAGATGTAATGAACTTACACGGGGATGGAATGCGACGTGGTAATACTATAGAATCTAAACCAATCAACAATTAATAATGCGTAAATAAAGTACCAACTAAACATACAAAAAACAAATAAAACAAGTAGGGTGTTTTAAATGTGAGCCGGTTTGGAAAACACACGTTAAAAGTAAGTTAACTTGAAACAAAAGAATATGCTTCAGAGGAAGCAAAGCGTGATAACAGGGGTTGTCTCGGATTAAGAAACTCCGACACTCCGACCCGCCCTGCCTGATCTTTTAATTCTTATTTATTGCAGTACCATCTTTCTGGAACCTAAAAATGTAGTCACTGTTTACAAATACGCGCAGTACTGCTACGTCCTCGCAAGGCGATGCTGTACTGGTACGAATTGGTACGCAACGGCACGTACACGTAAGAACCAGAACACGTAAAGAAAAATAAATAAACTGTGTGGGATAATAAAAGTAATGACTTCATATTTCCTAGAAAAACGGAGCAGTAAAATGTTTACAAGCATCCGTTGGGTACTTTACTCAAGCTCTACTCCGGAATAATAGCAGTTTTTTTTTTCTACTTTTTTTCGCTCCAGCGCACTAATGCGTTTTTGCGAGAATTTCGTGCCCGATCGATATTTGTGAAATTAGGGCAGGGCTTCGGAAAATACAACGGACCGGGTTATTTGAAAGGAGTCGTAAAACACGGTCAGAAATAGAAATAAAAAGAGGTTTTAGCATTTTATTGCGCTGGGGTTGCCGCACAAGTTGAGTGAATAGAATGAAAACAGCGGAGACCTATGTCTGCACATTGGCCAACAACTGGCTTCAAATGCGCTTCGGCTGGCAATCTTTTGTTGCTTCGATAATTCCTTGTTTATTTTCAAAGATAGGGTATGAAGAGAAAGTCCAAACTAATACCAATGATCTTGCTGGGTGGTTCTATTCGGTGATGTGAAATATATATAAACATATTTAATTTAAATATTAATTAATTACTGGACTAAATATATAAATAGATAAATAAATAGATAGATAGATAGATAGATAGATAGATAGATTATTGTTTATTTATATTATGTTAATTAACTGATTAATAAGTCGTTATAAATTCTTTTATTCAATAATAATTTTTCTAGGATTCTATGTTGCACCAGGTACTGATGCATGCTGCAAATAAATTTCAAAATTCTTGATTTGACAAGCTTCTACAGCCTTTAGACAGCAACTAGCAAGCAACATGCAAGGCACGAAAAAGACAAAAAAGAAACATACGTAATACCCCATAGAAAACAAAAATCACCACATCAAGCAACCACATTAGTACAGACAGCAAAGGAAAAATATTATTTTTTTTAGGTACACAATAGCAGTACAAAAATAATATTCTTTTCATCACAAAAACAAACAAGACAAATTGAAAGTAAAACATTGAAATTTCTATTAACACTTTACCCCAAATGCAAATAAATACAACAATACAGACAGAGGTGTCTAAGCGTACAATAACCGTATAAACTGAGCTAAATAGGTGCTTAGGTTTAGTTGTGTATTTTATGGGGATGAGGCTGCGATGCCGATACCTGGTGTCAGCAGCTTAAGGCACGTCGGTGCACTTTTCAGCGTCGTGATGGGGATCATATGACGCGACAGATACGGCTTTGTAAATCTGATTACAAGCTTTAGTGTGAGTAATATCAGTCCCGCTACCTATAATACAGCGTCTTCTCTGCGTAGAGTTTGTTGCATCTCCTGACGATTCACGATCATGAAAATTGTAAACCAAAATCAAGAAAAATAATGTTTTTTTTTAAAGTGAACAACATTTTATTAATTTAAAAATAACTGAAATCAACCTACATTCATAGCTGAAAGGTTTTTCGCGATCTGGTTGAGCCGTTGCTGTATTACTTGCTTGAACTAGCAGCTGTCTCTTACAGCCCCCCGGCTGCAAATATCTGACGTGTTCACGGCAATTCCTGTAAAGTATACTTGGAACTTTTAAGTCGTCCGCATTAACTCTAGCACACGGTTGGGAAACCTTCCCAGTGGCGTCAACAACTGGCTTCGAGTTCGGAAGACATGAGCAGTGCTCTCACACTTACGGGTCGACGTCGAATCCAGACGTTCGTGAGAGGCGGACCTACCACGCTCGTAGTTGGATCGAACCAAATATGCAGGCTGGTATTATTTCAGTCCCGCGCTGATCCTCGTAAGGACAAATCAGCATCGACGCTTTCCGACCAAACCAGCTTAAAATCCTATTTTGACTCGGCAATGAAATCGTTCGAATTACCTCGCTTCGTGCCTTCTCCCCTATAACACTTTCTAACGACCAATCTTCTGAAAATGGCGTTGTGGATGCATCTGCGAAATATTCAGCGCTGAGGTTGTTTACTTCTGCCTCTATTTAGATATTCCAGGTTTCTCTAACATTCTGGGTGGAAGAATGTTTTAGCAACGCCATGAATCACACAGTTACATTTTGTAAGAAAGGGGAGGGGGACCTTTCTGTAATAGTCCCGAGGTGCGATTTTAATGGGATAGGTAATGAATCCACGAACCCGTTCTCTTTTATGTACGTGTTTCATTTTCCCGCGTAGGATGTAGATACACCCGTTGAAGTTTTAATAGGAAGACGCATTTCTTGGTTATTTGACCGGTCCTTCTTCGTTCTACCCATTAGTAGCGAAGCCTAATGAGAAATCGGCCGTAATGTTCCTGCCCTCAATTTATTCAGATGACGATGTCATTTTTGCCTGCCTATTCCGTGTCTTGGTTCTGCCCGGAAACCCTTTGGGACGCGAATCCTGCACTGCAATTATTGCGGCAGAAAAAGGAACCAGAAGATACAAATGTGGCATATGTTTCTGCCGATTACCGTTCGCAATTTTATCTAATTACGTGTCCTTGTGTATGTCTTTTTCTCTCTTTGTTGTAGGAGGGAAGCAAGTAACGATGAAGGTTGCAATCTCAAAGACGGTGCGCGACTATAGTCGTAACTCAACCCCGCGCGTGTTTGACGTAATGATCAGAATACCTTATTCCGTGATTTATTTCCGAATGGGGAACAGAATGTTCGTTTTCTGCGCACCGCCGACGAGGTAGAATTTACGACTGCTGATAACATATATATATATATATATATATATATATATATATATATATATATAGGCAAAAGTGATGTGCGCAGACACAGCAGCCGTAGGATGAAAAGAATAAAATTCTAATTTAATGGCGAAAAAAAGTCACGCAAGAAAAAAGGGTGAAGTGCCGAAAAAAAGTTGTATTAGTTTACGGGAATAATGAAGACTAGGCACAAGAACGCTAATTACGTGGGAAAGAAACTTCTAAACAGGACGGAGTAAAAGTCAAAGTTAACACACAAGAACTTACAAAAATAAATTGTTAAATGAAAAATAGAATAAAGAATTGAAAATAAAAAATGAATAAAAATAAGAAAAGGGCCTGACGTCCGTCGACGTTTCGGCAGTGGCACTGCCTTCTTCAGGACGGGAGCCCATACGGCGTGGTAGGTTAGTTTTATAAAATATCTAGGGAGAGGGTTAGTTCACGCGAAAGTTCGAAGGGGTTTGTAGGGTAAGGGAAGCACGGGGGGGACGAGTCCAATTTTGTCGCGATGAGGGAGGCGGTTCTGGGTTTTTTTCACAGGTGCACTGGTGGTATGGAGGAGCTCGTAGGGAAGGGGAACACAGAGGGCAAAGTCCAATCTTGACGTGATGAGGCATGACAATTGTAGGTTCTGTTCGCCGGTGCATTGGTAGCAGAAGGAGCTTGCCGGGAGAGGAAGCGCCAGGGGGTATGAGTCCACTTATGTCGCGGTGAGGGATTAAGGTTGTGGATTTTGTTCGTAAGCTGCCTTCCCGGGTAATTACGGTGCAGTGAGTGAGTCGTAGCGTCCTTGAGTGACCGGGTCGTCTGGGGCCCTCTTTCTCCTTGTCCCCGAGGGCTGGTACGTCCAGACCCAAGAAGGAAGAAAGAGGAGAGAAAAAAAAGGATTAAGTAGGGCGGGGATGTCGCGGCAGGTGGTCGTTTAAGCTGTGTATTGTTGACAGAGTGCCCAAATCTTTGTTAATTTTGCACTGGAATTTATGAATTAGGAATGACTCGCGAATTTCTCTATTTGTTTGACTCTTGAAGCCACTCTGTATGATGACTAATTTTGCCTCCGTTATTACATGTCCATTCTGGCTAAAGTGTTTGGATACTGGAAGGTCGGGTTTGCACCTAACGTCGGACTTATGGCCGTTGTATCTTTGACGAAACGTGGATTTAGTTTGTCCAATGTACTGCTCTTTACATTTGTGACATTCAATGAGGTATATTACATTGTCTGAGTCACAGTCGACATCGCTGCTAATCGTTTGACGGAAGTGCGAATTTGTGCTAGATACAATGTTAGTGGAAAGCATTTGACGGCATATCTTGCAAAGAGATTTTCCGCATGGTTTACATCCCGTTGGTTTTGAATGACTTTGTTTATTTAGTTTTGCATGCACGAGATTGTCACGAATGTTTCGAGGTCGTCTAAAAACCGCTCTGGGCGCGTCGGGGAATATTTCTTTGAGTTTAGTCGATTGCTCTATCAAGTACTGATGTTTCTTTAAGATCGAGCGGATGGCTGGGAGGTTATTACTGTAGGTAAGTGTGAGGTTCACAGGATTTTTGGGGGCATTTCGCGTGGTGTCCGGAGAAAGTATTAAATTACGATCTTTTGCACGTGCCTTGTCTATCGCGTTATCAACTAAGGCCGTTGGGTATTCACGTCCCCGGAACGCCTCCCTGAGTTGTTCTAAATTTCTGTCTAGATCGTCATCGTTTGAGCAGATTCGGCGGCATCGGAGGGCCTGGCTATACGGGATGGCTGTTTTGGAATGTCGGGGGTGCGAGCTTTTGAACGAGAGATATTGCTGTGAATCGGTTGGTTTTCGGAAGAGTGTGGTGCTTAATACACCATCTACGAGTTTCACAGAGACATCCAAGAAATTGATACTTGTGAGGGAATAAGAGCTTGTGAATTTTATAGTAGGATGAAACTGGTTAAAATTTTTAATGAAACAAAGTAGATCGCTAAGGCCGTGCTGCCAAATTATAAATATGTCGTCAATGTATCGTTTGTACAAGAGAGGAGTTAGCGCGCATTGTCTCAAGAAACTGTCCTCCAAAACTCCCATGAATACGTTCGCGTAGTTTGGCGCCATTTTTGTGCCCATTGCTGTGCCATTAGTTTGGAGATAATGGTTGTCGTCAAATTCGAAATGATTAAAGTTTAGTATTAAATCCAAAAGTTTTGAGAGAGTCTCGGAGCTGACAAGCTTGTCTTTTTTGCGGTTGTATGTGGAAGCGGTGGCCTGAATGCCGTCGGCATGTGGTATGTTGGTGTAGAGTGAGGATACATCCAAGGTTACCAATAGCGCGTTTGGGGGAAAGTCGACATTAGAAATGAGATTTAGAAAGTGTGTCGTGTCTTTGATGTATGAGTTAAAAGTTTCGGGGAGATCTTTAATGAGGTAATCTACAAAATTTGATAAGTTTTCAGTCACAGTGCTATTCGACGAGACAATAGGTCGGCCTGGGTTTCCTGGTTTGTGAATTACCCAAAATTCACAAACCAGGAAACCCAGGCCGACCTATTGTCTCGTCGAATAGCACTGTGACTGAAAACTTATCAAATTTTGTAGATTACCTCATTAAAGATCTCCCCGAAACTTTTAACTCATACATCAAAGACACGACACACTTTCTAAATCTCATTTCTAATGTCGACTTTCCCCCAAACGCGCTATTGGTAACCTTGGATGTATCCTCACTCTACACCAACATACCACATGCCGACGGCATTCAGGCCACCGCTTCCACATACAACCGCAAAAAAGACAAGCTTGTCAGCTCCGAGACTCTCTCAAAACTTTTGGATTTAATACTAAACTTTAATCATTTCGAATTTGACGACAACCATTATCTCCAAACTAATGGCACAGCAATGGGCACAAAAATGGCGCCAAACTACGCGAACGTATTCATGGGAGTTTTGGAGGACAGTTTCTTGAGACAATGCGCGCTAACTCCTCTCTTGTACAAACGATACATTGACGACATATTTATAATTTGGCAGCACGGCCTTAGCGATCTACTTTGTTTCATTAAAAATTTTAACCAGTTTCATCCTACTATAAAATTCACAAGCTCTTATTCCCTCACAAGTATCAATTTCTTGGATGTCTCTGTGAAACTCGTAGATGGTGTATTAAGCACCACACTCTTCCGAAAACCAACCGATTCACAGCAATATCTCTCGTTCAAAAGCTCGCACCCCCGACATTCCAAAACAGCCATCCCGTATAGCCAGGCCCTCCGATGCCGCCGAATCTGCTCAAACGATGACGATCTAGACAGAAATTTAGAACAACTCAGGGAGGCGTTCCGGGGACGTGAATACCCAACGGCCTTAGTTGATAACGCGATAGACAAGGCACGTGCAAAAGATCGTAATTTAATACTTTCTCCGGACACCACGCGAAATGCCCCCAAAAATCCTGTGAACCTCACACTTACCTACAGTAATAACCTCCCAGCCATCCGCTCGATCTTAAAGAAACATCAGTACTTGATAGAGCAATCGACTAAACTCAAAGAAATATTCCCCGACGCGCCCAGAGCGGTTTTTAGACGACCTCGAAACATTCGTGACAATCTCGTGCATGCAAAACTAAATAAACAAAGTCATTCAAAACCAACGGGATGTAAACCATGCGGAAAATCTCTTTGCAAGATATGCCGTCAAATGCTTTCCACTAACATTGTATCTAGCACAAATTCGCACTTCCGTCAAACGATTAGCAGCGATGTCGACTGTGACTCAGACAATGTAATATACCTCATTGAATGTCACAAATGTAAAGAGCAGTACATTGGACAAACTAAATCCACGTTTCGTCAAAGATACAACGGCCATAAGTCCGACGTTAGGTGCAAACCCGACCTTCCAGTATCCAAACACTTTAGCCAGAATGGACATGTAATAACGGAGGCAAAATTAGTCATCATACAGAGTGGCTTCAAGAGTCAAACAAATAGAGAAATTCGCGAGTCATTCCTAATTCATAAATTCCAGTGCAAAATTAACAAAGATTTGGGCACTCTGTCAACAATACACAGCTTAAACGACCACCTGCCGCGACATCCCCGCCCTACTTAATCCTTTTTTTTCTCTCCTCTTTCTTCCTTCTTGGGTCTGGACGTACCAGCCCTCGGGGACAAGGAGAAAGAGGGCCCCAGACGACCCGGTCACTCAAGGACGCTACGACTCACTCACTGCACCGTAATTACCCGGGAAGGCAGCTTACGAACAAAATCCACAACCTTAATCCCTCACCGCGACATAAGTGGACTCATACCCCCTGGCGCTTCCTCTCCCGGCAAGCTCCTTCTGCTACCAATGCACCGGCGAACAGAACCTACAATTGTCATGCCTCATCACGTCAAGATTGGACTTTGCCCTCTGTGTTCCCCTTCCCTACGAGCTCCTCCATACCACCAGTGCACCTGTGAAAAAAACCCAGAACCGCCTCCCTCATCGCGACAAAATTGGACTCGTCCCCCCCGTGCTTCCCTTACCCTACAAACCCCTTCGAACTTTCGCGTGAACTAACCCTCTCCCTAGATATTTTATAAAACTAACCTACCACGCCATATGGGCTCCCGTCCTGAAGAAGGCAGTGCCACTGCCGAAACGTCGACGGACGTCAGGCCCTTTTCTTATTTTTATTCATTTTTTATTTTCAATTCTTTATTCTATTTTTCATTTAACAATTTATTTTTGTAAGTTCTTGTGTGTTAACTTTGACTTTTACTCCGTCCTGTTTAGAAGTTTCTTTCCCACGTAATTAGCGTTCTTGTGCCTAGTCTTCATTATTCCCGTAAACTAATACAACTTTTTTTCGGCACTTCACCCTTTTTTCTTGCGTGACTTTTTTTCGCCATTAAATTAGAATTTTATTCTTTTCATCCTACGGCTGCTGTGTCTGCGCACATCACTTTTGCCCATATATCAACGGAAGCATTTGTCAACATTCATCACTCTTTATATATATATATATATATATATATATATATATATATATATATATATATATATATATTAATCATGTTTCAATGCACTTTATAATTGCTTTATTTGAAGGTTACTGGAGCAGGTACTCATAGCAACTAAGGTTTACCAATTGCAACATAAATATAATTGTCTGTAACTTAAACGGGAGCTGATGACGCGTGAAAACATCAGCTGCCGGTTAAGTTATTGTGCTAAATATTTGTTGCTTTAGGAGCTACGAATTTATTGCAAGAAATTGTTTCGTAATAAACGACCTTTAATTTGAGAAAGCCCGAAATTGCAGCTTATCTTACTAAAAGGCTGCGACAGCGTGTACTCACGTTGAAGAAATGTACGACTAGGCTATACGAAAATTACAACGATAGTGCTGGTAATATATGGTAGGATAAGTTCGTTGAGAATAGAGTAAATTCGTTTCGTTAGCGGGTTTTTCGTAATCATTGCGACCAAATCGAGGAAGGAAAATTCGTTTTAAAACTTTGAAGTGAGCCAGCTGTTTTCTTAAAATATTTCATCGTTAAAGGGATACTCCAACGATATTTTTATGGCCACTGATCTGACTCAAAATTGGATCAACACACTAATTGACACGGCTGTTGAAGTCGGCCAAGGATTCTGTGAAAAGGGACAAATTTTGCGAAGTTATTGAGTTTTCTAATTTAGTGCTCATCGTGTTTCTGAAACCAAGAGCCCCTACTGGCAATACTGAAGTGTGACTGCAGAAATGGTACAAAGTGGTCTATAAACCCCGTTCCCAACTGATTATAAGACGTTTTATGGTGGGAAAATAACGCTTGGAAACCCATTCATTGAGAAGCACGAAAAAACAAAACAAAATCTGTCAACATACTCTCTTTCAAACTTCCTTCGGGACCTGAAACTCTGTACCATTTGTGACGTCACACCACTGGATAGCGCGCGGAAATTTGAATGTTAGTTTCGGCCTCATCCTTTACGGGTTTTATCAATAGGAATATTTTAAATTCCGAGACAATAAATAGCACACCTTGATGGATAAAATTCTAGGTATTCAAAAATTACAATTTGTTGTAAATAGCTGAAGAATAGAAACATAAACGGCACGTGTACTTTTTGAATATTCTATTCCAACGTTTAGAACAACGAGATTGTTCAGCTGTCTTTCACCCAAAGTTAGATAGTTAAAAAAAAATTATATACACAAGTTTCTACGCCTGAAAGCACGGCGACCGAATGTTTTTTTTTTTTTTTTTTCTGACCCTACGGCATGCGTTGCCCTGGCGAGTTCGCTATCAAGGGCTAAATCGGTCACGTAAAGAATAAAGTGGAGGATCGCGGCTTATTCACTGTGCCTGGTTGAATTAGTCGGTGATAGAAGACGCTCATAAACGATGAGCGTGGCGACGGTGCAGTTTTGGTTCCGTTTGATTGAATCCATCGGATCGTAGCGTAGGGTGCTGTCCAGCTTAAAAGTGAAGCGAAGTTTAGATACAAAAAAAAAAAAAAAAACTATAGCGTACGCTGAAGACTCTTAAAACAGCTTACGAGTAGGAATGCGAGAACAATCCTACACGCAGCGCATTCCTACAAACAGCGCGCCACGTCGTGCTTTTTCACGCGGCGCTCCGGCGGTGACGTCACGCTAACCCACTGCGCATGCGCGGCGAACCCCGCCGGCTTCACGAAGGCTTCCGTGACGAAGCATCTGCGTTGCTGTGCTTTTGGCCAATGGGAATTTAACTGCCGTTTCGTTGCTACAGACGGCTACAGAGAACGCCAGCTTCGCTTTATAACAAAGTTAATGCTTTCGCATAAAACTAAAAAGATAGGCCCGCAGGGACACGTTAAGTAACTAATTAGACTCCTCTCGATTTACGTACAATAAAGCAAATAAAAAAAAAGGTAATTAAACGCATCATTTGAGAAATAGTTACAGCGAGGACCTACCTGGCGTTCGTAAGAAAAGAGAACCGTGTTTTTCGGTCCACATAAACTCCAACTCGGCGGGAATTTGACGCTAGCGGTTGAAATAGAAGGCAAAACGTTTGGGAACATGAGTTTACTTGCATCAAAAAGATCAATGTTGAGAAAGACGATGCTTTTCTATGAGCCGACGTCCACGTAAACCTAATATTAAAAAAAAAAACTGAAATTGTGGACGTATGTGGCACTAAATTTGGCAAAAATAGGTTCTTAGCAAGAAAGACTATTGCCTGCTTTCTTTCTGACAATTATTTTTTTTTTTTATGTAGATGGATGTTACAGGTGCCCGTATTGTTATTTCATGTTTTGACAATATTAGGCTTAGTCGGACGTCGGCTCATAGATAAATCTCAACTCGTTTTTTTATCTTTTCGTTCGGGTAATGTCGTGCTCTCAAAACTTTCACGTTCTATCCCTACCGTTAGCGTCCCATTCTCACGAAGTTCGAGCTTTCTGCGATACGTGTAGTTCATTTATTGGAGCCGAAAAACACGGCTCTCTTTTCTCACGAACGCCCGGTGTAACCACGCATCGTATCATGAGCATGGCACCGACTTTGGGAGACAAATGCCTCGACCGTGCGAACTCTCGGAGGTGGGCGATAGCCGGAGGCTCCTTTCCAAAGGCCGTTCCTCGACGCTGCGTCCACGGCGATGACCGAGTCTCATTAGGAAGCCCTGGGCACCAAGGGGGTCGTAATTACAAGCTCTGCGCCTCGGGGACAAACATTCGTCATTGCTTCCTCTCATCTCACGTAAGGGTCCCCATAGTCCAGTTGGAACAGCGACGTTCCAGCCAAGAAGAAGGGGAAAGGAGAAGCTCCCTCCAAACCCAGGACTACACACTTGAAGTCGGGAGAGAAGAGGGAGGACCAAGATGGCGGCAGCGAAGGAGGAGAGGAAGAGGGCGTGTGTAGTTTCAAATTGCTCACTCGGAACGGCGTGCGTCCAGTCGGATCCTAATGGTCGGGTGAACTGGAAACCTTTCCTTTTCCGTCGGATTTTTTACGGGTTCCTGTTCGCGTTCCGCGGCGCTGGAAGTCCTTGATTACAACCGGTCTGCCGGCAGTGTCCGAGAGACGGAACTTTTAAACTGTGGAGAAGAGGGTATAATTGGTGATTCTGCTGTTCTTCCTGGTTGTGCGAAATAATGAGCTGGAGGGATTTGAGCGTTGCCGAACTACGATGTTCTTTTTTTTCTTTTTTTTTTTAAAGCCATATGTGTGACTGCGTGAATTCAAACTAATCTCGAAGTCGCTCTTTCAATATATCCAGGAAATTGCTCGTTCGTAGACTAAGCTTAAAGCACATCGCGCGCGCGTACATGAGCACGTAAGATACCATACTCAGAATAAATAAACAAATATATAAATGCACCAAACAATGGGTATGGGGCGCAATATTATTTTACTGCAGCACGCAAGAAGTAAAACTTTGTGTTGCTTGTATGTTTATACAGACTTGATCATAGTATGCTTCCATGTGTTACTTGTGTCTTAGATGTAGATAAAAATAAATTTAGCCAGTGCAGTACAACCACTAATCTGGGATCTTTAACGTGCACTACGCTGTAGTGAATACATGAACGCGTGCCGATACGAACCTCATCCAGATCAAAAAGGACGGGGGGTGGGGATCGAACCCATGAATTTCTTCTGCGAAAGCTTTTGCTCCACGCTCCGAGCTGAGACGTTTTAGCCCAATCGGCCACCGATACCTTTTTTTTCCCTTTATTGATTCGGCCAGGATACATCGCAAGCAAGAAAGTTTAAAATTTCATCTTGATATATGGCTCAGAAGGCTTTGAATACAATGCCGACGCTTTCGAACCATCGTAAAATCTGTTTTTGAACCGCTTGAACAACTTCTGTCTGTGCGATTGCAATTTTTTTTTTACAAACACGTGATCATTATGTGTGCAGACCTAAACGATTCACTTTAAGTTAGAGTTTCGTTAAAAAAAAACAACCCTGTTTGCATAAACAAATTGAGATTATGTCATGCAGATACAAAAAAAGAGAATCTAGATATATACGCTCATCACCATATCCGGCAAATGAAGGGGCGCTGGTAGCCGAATCATAGACTCACAACGTGCAAAGGCGTGCCCTATCATCGATTTTTAAACAAGAACCACTTAAACTGGCCCGGCAAAGCCACGCCAGCTTGGCTAGCTTTAACATTCAAAACTCGGTTTTCTCTTCATTTTGAACATGATTCGGTGGCATCCTGGTTTTATATTCAACTGAGTTCAAGTGATCTACTCTTTATTTGTGCTCTATCCAGTACTAGACCCTTGTAGAATTTCTTTTCGAAAGCCTCAGGTTGCGTACTCAAATTCGTCCCCAGTCACGTGACGCAAGTTTCGCCACCCGCGCGCTCCGTCGCGTTCCAGCGCGACGACGTTATACCAGGTGTACTCCCTTTCTCCGCGGCAATACGCTAGTCTCTCCATTGCCGTTGCCTAGGCAACCCACTTGATCCTGACGATGGTCGTAGAGCACCGATCGGCTGGCGTTACAGGCCAGAAACGGCTACCTCCCTAAGAGAAATTTAAGCTGACGGAACTCTTATTTTTACAAGAGTAGTTCAACATCTTTATTGTACTACCGACTACAATTCCTTTAAATTGAAAAAAAAATCGTTCGAGGTTTATGCCGTTTATTACAAAAAAAAATACAAGTAGACTAAATGTTTAATTCGTGAATCAAGGTTAAGTATAATACGCAGAAAACAAGTAAAACACAAATTCGTGCCTTTGATTTATTCGGCCTATGTTCGCTTGCCACTAAGAAAACGAAATTGGTTAGATAGCCACCGACATGTAAATTGCATTAAAGGCCCACTCGAAGAAATTTACTTTCCTTGTTTTGCAGTAGAAAAAATGTTCCGGCGCCTTCTCCGGTAAAAAAAAAAACGCCTTTTTACAGCACTTTTGTTTTGTTTTTTTGCATTTTTTGCTCTAGCTGTCCTCGCGTTTTGGTCCGCTCTACTTAGCCCACGTACGATGTCCCAGCGTACTTTCTTTTGCCTGAAACCGAGCGCTTCACATCTTTCTCCCACCACGCTGGGAAAGACAGATAATCGATGCGAGCGCTGCCGGCTCCGTGCCCACCACGAAAACGGACCTCGAATGGCCCGGAAGAAGCAAAAGCGTCGGCGCGTCTTCTTATTCCCTCGCTGGTCTTCCCGTGACAGCCGTCGTTTTCGCCTTCGCCTATCTTTGGAAGCCCAAAGCTTTCCCAAAATATAAAGGTATCCACCACGGCGAAAGGGTAGAATATGAAGGGAAACGTGCTGTCTCGTCTTCACGTTCTACATCGGAGGAGCAATGCAACGTCTGTGGAAAGAAAACCTACACGCGTATCAAACGTCTGACAGAGCGTGGACGTAGAAGACCACTCCCCCCTCGCCCTCTCTGCTTCCCATGTTTTCTATCCATTCCCGGTTCCTGTCAATTTGCGAAGACGAGCTTCGCTCGATAGTCGACTGGGTTAATTATAACGTCGACCTATATTCGAGCTTATATCTCTCGGTAATCTACAGCAATGCAACGAAATGCTTGTTTCTTTTTACCACGCGGCGTACAGTTTTGGGACACTTTGTAACAAGGAAAACTACGAAGCGATAAAAAATAAGCTTGAGATAGAAGAAAAATAGCACTTTTGTCGAGGCTTGCGTTGCGCACGAACAATTCTACATTCCAATGAATTATGTTTAATAAAGCCCTCTCAAAAACACAATTTTGTTCGCGTTTTAAAAAAGCCCGTTGGGTTTATAGCAGCCTCGTCTAACCAACTTTTGTCCATTTTGTTTTAAATTACGCAGGGACGTCAAAGCGGCTCATCGTTCGCGAGGGTCACCAGACGGAACTGCCCTGCGACCTCCGCAGCGCCTCTTCCAATGACTCCCTGGCGGTAGTCCACTGGTACCACCAGCCGGAGAAGGACTACCACGCTGCCAGCGGAAGCGGCGTCCCGCACCCTCAGGCCTCCGGCCGGGAGCCCATCTACACGGTGGACTTCGGTCCGGATTTGAGCCTGAGCAAGGAAGCGGCGGGTGGCTCCGGAGCAGGGCGCGGCAACAACCTGCTCCAGGTGAACCGGTCGGCGGGCACGGGCTGGGTCGGGCGAGCCTACTTCTCTATCATCGGGCACCCGGCGTCGCTGAAGGTGAACAGCGTCCGCTTCGAAGACGCCGGAGTGTACACCTGCACGGCCGTGTTCAGGGACGGAGCGAGGAGGAACTCCACGGTGCGACTCCACGTCGTCGGTGAGTACGAGCAATGGCGGCTAGAAACCTTACTCGTGGAACGGAGTCAGCGCTCTTCGGTGCTTGTGTCTGCTACCGACAAAAAAAGTATAAGGTGATAGAATTGTTGTTAGTGCGTCAAGAACGAAGGCGTTGAACGGCGATTCTTTCCCGTCCAACAAATGTAACAAAATACCTGTGATAATGTAGTGATTGCGCAGGCGAGCTGGTGGATGTTAACCATTTTGTTCTTAGCCCGAGACTGAGGCAGGAAAAGAGGAAAGTTTCGAAGTAGAAGAAAAATGAACAGTCGAGGACACGTCTCTAACACAGCTAAAGACAAGTTTATTTGGTCACCTTCTTATATACACTCCACAAACTTCTCCACAAACTCCACAAACTAGAGGGAGAGAGTGTACTGTGTACGCGAAGGATTCAGACAAGTGTCTTCCGGATGAGGGGAGCTATTGTTCATTGCTTTGTGGAAAACGTCAAGGTCGTTTGACAATTGTGGTGGAAAGATGTGAGACCTTGTTATCGTTTGGCTTTCGAGATCGGGAAGGTGCTGTGGTGAAGTTTGTGGAGTGTATATAAGAAGGTGACCAAATAAACTTGTCTTTAGCTGTGTTAGAGACGTGTCCTCGACTGTTCATTTTTCTTCTACTTCGAAACTTTCCTCTTTTCCTGCCTCAGTCTCGGGCTAAGAACAAAATGGTTAAAATACCTGTGTAGTTACACACACAAAAAAAAAGTTAATAATTTTTTTTGCGTTATATTGCAGTTTAGTGTTTCACAGTGATAAGCCGCGCAGTTACAAACTTCTAGAGAAAATCAAACGTTTACAGAGACATGTCATGATGTATTGTCTTAATCTTTGCTTATTATATTTGTAGAAAACTGCGAAGTCCCGATGGCGTGTCGGGTTCTTCGCAAAGACCGATCATAGAACTAACTTTAATCAAACGTATGTAGCAGGGAGTTAAATAATCTGATAGACAAAAGGGTAAAATAGAAACAAAATTACTTTACTCGGTAGTCAGTACCGATTTTATCGAGTACGTTGGTACGTTACTGAAAACTCTAAAGGTTTATTAGTAACGTCGTTCAATGTAACCTTTTACTTTCAATACTGGTGTTAATATACAAAGTTAAGTGCCAATTTGACTAAGTTTCTAACACGGTTTTAACACCAAGGTGGAAACACTGGTCAAGGCCCGTTTTCCTGCAATTACATTGGCTCCCAGCCTGTACAGTTCTTTTTCGGACATAAAAGAGGGCCAGCATTGGCAGGAGGTTCGGCTTTATCCACTTTCGCGTAGAATGTTATCATAGAGATAAATTCTAACTGCTCCAGTAGGTGTTTTTGATAAAAAATAACAACAACTACAATTCAACAAACACATCTTGCACAGCTACGTTTAGCTAAAATTGATTTAAAATATTTGACAAGTGGAGTCGTTTCGAAGTGTCCTATAGCGTCGGCATAAAACCGCGTAAACCTTGACCACGTTTGCACGTTGTGAGTCAAAGCTAATACTCAATCTAAGACGCCCTGTCAAAAATTTGACCAGACCGGGTTCTGGTGTTTTCTGACGTTGATGTCATAGTGAAAATTCATACGCGGGTTCTGATTTGTGGTCGTGTCCTGGCGTGTCCCGGTCTGGTGTGACCAGGTTTGGTGTGACTTGATGTGATGACAGTCCAGTGTGCCCTAGTGTAATCCCGCCCTACTCATGCAAGCATTATACGGTGATGTCTTATTAATATATAAATTCATTCCCCCAAAAAGTCGTCCATAATGGAGTTGCCTACAATAACTAGACAAAAATGCATATGTTTACCCATCTCGTCCCCCAAAACCTCGTTCATATCGCGAAGTATCTATAATAACGGAGTTCATATTAATAAGCCATAACTGTATAATTTCAACATCAAATTAATTCTTTTGAATGCAAAAGCTAGCATATTTTGCAAGGACCAGACTTCAATTCAAAAAAGGTTTAGCTATTTATTCAGTTAGTTGTCCTGGTGCCCGGGTTTGTTGCACCATAGTTGGCACGGTTTCTGAATCCGCGGAAGTTTTATCTTAGATGACGTGGCCACCTCCAGTTCCGTATGACCCGAGCCTCAGCAGAATGACTGGAGAAGCTTATTAGAACAATTCAGACATGAGGTGAAGGTAAACTAAACACGTTTTAATCTCAATTGATTGATCTTGTCATGTCATCATTTCAAATAAACTATTTATATTTAACTACTAAAGCCCCCCCCCAAAAAAAATAAAAAAAAATAAATAAAGATTGCTGCGTTTAAAGATACTTTTATATGGCTCCAAGGAAACGTAGGAAACACTCCATTTTGTGCAACGAAATGCAGTGCTTTTTACCAACCTTATGCGGCGTTTTGAGAACATCGAAAATTTTAAATCTATCACCCTTTAACGCATTTCGCGTACAGAAAATCACTAGAACTTATGTTGTCGGCAGCCATCGAATAAATGTTTCCTCTTAATTGAAACAAAAACAAACAAAAAAACATTAAGCAGTATCTCCATCCTTCTGGACACTAAGCACCTATATTTTGCATGGAAGCAACAGTTTTTTAGGCAACAAATAAATGGCGTGCCGTACCAGAAGTGTAAAGCATCGTTTGGTGACTTGTGTTGCAACCATGAAAAAAAGACGAGACACAGTTCACTCTTACACAGGAAGCTACTAAAAAAAAAGCCTGCAGAGGCCCGACTAAAATTTGCTTCCCCACAGACCACTACTCCTCTATTTACTGGCCGTTGTTGGCTGCATTATTATTGCAAAAATAAAAACAACGAGTCTGTGGCAGTGTAAGTTCCTCCGCAACACTGTGGTCCGCTTAGCGATGGTGTGGTTCAAGAAAACCATGAAGACAAAGACAAAAATAAAGAAAATGTTGAATATGCCAGGTTTGGAAGTTTTGAGCAGAAACAGGTGATACCTCTTGTCATAACAATGCCCACAATTAAAATGTCAAGGGACATTAGTTTCCTCTAAACAAAATAGGAAACCATCTTTTTATTTTGTGAATTTTGTTTAATTAAACTTATAACATATTTAACGTTGCCTTGAAGTTTGACCTGAGAAGAAATCGACCTTCTTCGTGCGCTTCACGCTGCTCAAAGTGTGAGGAGTTCTGAAAAAAAAATAATGTGCTCGAAAACAATACAAAGATGAGGATTTTGTGATAAAAGTTATTACTGCTTCTACTGACCGTGTACTAGGAACCGGTGAATGAAATATGTTCACTGAATTCTGCAAGTTCATAATTTGTGCTGTTCTTTTGGTTTCACAAGAGAACTAAATAGCTGCCGCAAAGTTAGGGTAATCGATATATTTTCATACTCAATAACTTTTCTTTTTTTTTTAAACGTACACAGACTCCCCACACGGAAGCACACTACTCAAAAACTGGGAATATGTGAACTGTAACGTTTTATTAATAAAGCATCATATTGGTTGCCGTAAAGGCCTTTTTCTTACAAATTTTGGTCAAGGGCCGTCCTATCAAAAGCTGTGGTCGGTGAATCAATCGCGAAGCTGGAACGAATGATATATTTTAAAGAAAACAACCATTTCTTCTTTGACGTTTTTGGCATGAATTTTGCTTCATCGAAAGATGTTTTTATATGCCACAAAAAAAATAATAATAAAAAGGAAGGAATACTTAGCATAGCCTTGAAGTTTAAAAACGTTTGACTCTCCTTAACACAAAATTCAGTTCCAGTTCTCTTGTACTTATGCAGGGCTAAAAAAAAGAGAGAAAAAAAAAAAGTTCAATGGATCTGGGGCCAGATTCACAAAACGATCTTACGCCAAAATTGTGAGTACGACAAAACGTAAGAACAAAATCGCATTCGCGAAACGAAATTATCTGAAGTTTTGCGCTGGTTACGACGGAATCCTATGACAGCTCCGAAGCTGTCTTACACACTTTTTACAATCAAATCCAGATGGACGTCAGCGTCGCTCAGTTACTTGGTCGGGACGACCAACGGACATTCATTTTTCTAAGTGCTCTTCTCGCACGTCCCAACTTCAAGCAGCAAGAGAAAAGAAAAAAAAAAAACTTCTTGAAACCGAACACGACGAACATGAACGCTGGATCCAGAAACACCTGGGAAAAGCTACATTGGCAACCATCCCACCGACCAAGCGAGCTCGACAGAATGTAGGCCTAGCAGGCACTCCTACCTCCTCCGGCGGAGCGTTGCTCCGACAGTACTTGGGCAAGACTGTGTGTGCCGACGACCGACTGGCTTGCTGAATGGAATATGCCCGCGTAATAATTGTGGACAATTCCCGTATTAATAGTTGGATCGATGAACTCCATTTTAGATTATGAGGTCAATATCTCTTCCCCTTGTCATTTCCTTGTTTCCGAGGCAGCGGTGACGAACGCTGTCGTTGAAAGGCTACTCTCATTCATTCTGTCTCCTTGTGTTGTGTGATACAGAACTCAAATAAAAGCTAGTGTGGATTACCTTTGCAACAAGGTATGCACACTTTGTTATTAGTACGCCATTTGTATTCTGACACGACGCTACGTCACTGTAGAGCTACAACAGTTCGTGGGAACTGCGCGATGCCGGCCCAACGTACCTTTCTTCGCAGAGTGTCACGTCAGTGTCGAGTTGCAATCGTAAAAGATCGGTCCCAAAGCGCTTACCAAGACGCGCTCCAACAGCGCAAATTCATCACTTCGATCAAACGCGCGCGTCCGCTCCGAGTGTGAACAAGTATTTGCGTGGCTCTTGCTGACACTCTCGTAGTTCAAACGTATCTTTTTTTAACGTCGGCTCGCTCCCGCATCGCCGAGGCCGCGAAAAACGCCCCGGCGATTGGTTTCTATCTACGTCGCTTTACAAACAACTGGCACGGGCCGTCTTTTACCAATGATGACAGTTGTGTCGACTTCGTAGCGATCAAGTTCGTAGCAGTCACCGAAGGCGGTTATCCAGGCCTCGGCCTTCGGGCGCGTTTAAATTGTGTTAGCGTCGACATATCACTGCACGGACAACCCCAAACAAATGCTGGCGGAAAAGCCGCCTGCCTTTGTTAGTACAAACCCACGTGCTCCGAATTGCTCCGAACAATGTCGAGCTCTCCGATTGGTGGTTCATGTTGCCGAAGACGCCGTCGCCATAGCAACAGCGCCGCATGTTCTAGTTTTTCCGTACGAGAACGTCGCTTTTCTCCTCTCATTTAAGAACGCGTTCGTGAATACCGATTTCTCCTCTCATTACGATGTTCTTAACTTACGAACTTATTAGCTAAGTTGTCGTAAACTAAGAAGCTCTTCGTGAATCTGGCCTGTGTATTTTGAAAATATTTGTTCAGCTCAAATGTTATGTAGATAACACCAAAGCTAAGCAGCGAAAAAAAAAATAAAGACAGAATAAAAGAAACCACAGCACAAGGACGGAGATGTTGACATCAACGAACGACAGTTTCTGAAAGACATGTAGATCCAAAAGTAGTGAACCATATTTTTGTAGCGTAAATGTCTGTGTCTAGATGTTATAAAAAAGTATGTTTTTTGCGTAATGTTAAAAAAATACAAACACATGCCTTTTGGAAAGCAACTTATTTTACTTGAGAATATCACCTATCTAGGATATTTTTATTATTGTTCTGAGTGACGCAGCATCAATGGAAGTATATTTATTTCATAAAATACCAAGATTTGTACGTAAAATACAGAATACAAACAAACAAACAAAAAACCTTAGCATATTTTGAATATATCGAAATATATATTGTAGCGCATTCTACAGGTTGGCTAGCATCCCGCCATATAAACATGTATTAGCATTGGGGAACAGTTCTCAGTTAGTTTCTCCATCGTGGCTAATGTATGTTCGGAGGACAGACGAAATTCCGAAAAATGCGTTTTCGAAACTACCTTGTCAAGCATCAGCAGTTCATCAGTCACGGGCAAGTTTGCGTCAGCACGTCACATAATCACTTCCTAAATATGCATTTTAACGGGAATAGAAGAGTAAAACTTTTAGTTCGCCAAATTAGCGAGGCTGACAGTAATGTTTGCTGACCGACGAAAAGGCGAGTGAAAGACTGTAGTAATTTTATCTTTTTGTATTGCTTCTCACAACAATTGACAGAACGTTGAGGCGTCTTTTTATTTATTTTCATGCCTAAATATAGGGATGACAAAATATAAATAAACCAGCCACTATGCTTTTCGCAGTTTACGGTTGCGATATTGTTTATTACAGAGACATTTTTTACAATGATAATTATCTCTGGAGAAGGGGAACAAAAGGGAAAAACAACAAACACAAACTTCGAAACACAGCTGGATGTGTGGACCAGGCGGATTTTTTCAGTCGCGTACAAGTAGCCTAGCTCTGTTTGGAGCTTTGCGTTTGTCCCTTGTTCCCTATCTTTTCCCGCTCCAGGGATTATTATCGTTATTCTTGTCCACCTCGCATGCAGTTTTGCATTAATTTCTTTTATCAACGTTTATTACTCCTTGAAACAGTGCAGTCCAATTCATGCATGCGACATTCCTGGAAGCAAATTAAAATTTAAGACTGCGGTCGATGTTTTATTTTCCTGTCTACATCTTCGCTTCTCCGACACCGCGCAGACTTGATCGATGTCGGCTGAGCTGAAAACTCGTCGTTTTCACGCCCAGATAATAGAAGCTGCGCTTGTACTTAACGTCACTCGCTACATCTGGGACGCTTTAAATTTATCATCTCGTCCGGGATCTGTATGACGATCAATCGCGGAAAGACCCGAGGAACCAAATGTCGGACGTTTGTAGGAGTGTTTTGTCACGACGGGGCCCGATCGTTAGTTGTGACTTATGTGTTTCGACGTTGATAACCTTTTTCTCAGGGTGGATTAAAATTATCCTAGCATCATGGTATTTTTATTCATATTTTTGTTGTGTTGTTTGTATGTATGAGCTTCAAAAATGGCGCACGATTCAAGAAACAGCTAGCGTTTATCTTTTGCAGTCTTCTTCATTTTTTTACTTCTCCGTGTCTTAGGTTTTTTTGTTCCGTAATCAGCTTACTTGCACCCGTTTGCTTCTTTAAATATCGTGTTCCTTTTATTAAGGTTATTATCACTATCACTGGGAAACATAGCACGCCAATAATCTCAATAATAAGGATGTCGAATAGATGCAGTAAAGGAAGCAAGCGGCGTTTATTAGCCATTTTACACCTGCAGAAGAGTTAACCACCGATACAAGTGTTAAACGATGATATTGTGCTCACAAAATACTCTGTGTGCCAAGAATGTGACCACTTTGTATGGCGTTGCCTATTATCGCCATTTCTGTTTGTTACATGTCGCATAGAGGCGGGAGTGTGTGTGCGGGGGGGGGGGGGAGGCTTAGTTTTATTATACGTTCGACGCACGTGCTGATAATGTTAAGGACTATTGAAGCTATTGTAGGGTTGTCAAGAACAGAAACAATCAAGTTTAGAACCAAGCCGTCGTTGCATGCTCAATTCACTACGCGAAGGAGGGGTTCAGATCGTCTGAGATTTATACCCAGCCTTCAGTAAAGCAAAGTTGCGCTGACTTAGAGGGTTAATCGCACTTGTTCATAACATTGGAGCGCGTGGCTTTCTCAAACGAGCGCTCAACCGGTGGCATTCACGGCAACTGATTTAGTCACTTGGGGCAACACGGAGCAATTCGCTCGAGGGGTGTCAGGCGCGTCCTATAGGGGGCACCGAACGCGCGAAACTGCTATCATACTCTTTGCGGACGTGAAAAAGCCGAATCAATAGAAAACAAAAAATAAAACCCGTGGATCCAACAACAAAGTCACCATCAAAGAATGAAACAACATTGCAACGCTCTGCCTTTAAAATCATTCACCGTAACTTTTATCAAGACGGCGTAGTGTGTGCCGGCGGCCCCCGATGGAGCGGCAAGGACACCCCTCGGGAGCGCTGTTTCATGTTGCCCGACGTGACTAGATTAGTAGCTGCGAATGCCACCAGCCGAGAGCTCGCGGGAGGAAGTAGCACGTTCCCGCGTTATCGGCAATGGTGATTTTTACTGTCCAGTGCTTTAAGCATTACATAAAACAAAACAAAAACGATATACGTTACTCGTTAATTGCGAATAAAAGGAACGCATTACCGACCTATGTTATGGACAAAAAATGAAGGCAAGTTTCTTTTGCGTTACTTTTATTTATACATTGAGGGTAACAGCGTTGTTTTCTTTTCGACAGCGTTTTTCGACACAGGGACAGAGGGCGTGGGAGTTGCGGATTTTTGTAAGTGTAACCTTTTTGTGTGGGAAAAGACAGGCAAGATTTTTACGGTATGTGGAATGAGTGCTATCATTAATGACTTGGCGCATATACTTCGTCTCAGCTTATTTCTAGACGCATACGACGCTATGAGCTAAATGGGACATATCAAGCAGCGTCGAAAGCGCCATTCACTGGGCATTTTGTTATTTATGATTGGCTGAGCGACGTGCCCTGTTCGCTGTCTGATTGGTCACATCTGCTCGTAGCGTCCGCCGCGTCCGGACTTTAAGGTAAAACGAAATATAGAAATACGAAAAAAAAAATAACTGTACTCTATTTTCAGAGTTTGGGAAGATGTAACGTAACAACGCAACTGCTTTACCGGCTACTTGAAATAAGTAACGTTAGTACGCAACCCGTTACTCTCTTTATAAAAAGGTAACGACTACGTTACTACGTTACTGAAAAATGTCACCCGTTGCCGGTAACGACGTTACTTTTAACGCGTCACCGCAGACACTGCCACTGTACTCATTTCGACCATGTAAATTCCGGAACACATTCACATGACGTCCTAATCCGTCTAGAGCGGCGATTATTGGTTTTGAAAGCTAAAAAATCATGAGCCATTCCACTCTGTGGAGGCTGGGGACCTGCGAAGCTGTTTACATACGACACACAACCGCCCCGAGGAGCTGGAGGAAACTAGACACGCCCGACGGGAACGCCACATGGCGGACAGTAGACACGCGCGACGGGACCGCCACCCAAAGAGAGCGGAAGGAAAGGAAACTAGGCAGGCAAGCGGCTTCGAACGACGACAAAGAGAGGGCGCTGCCAGCGTAGGCATGGCCGACGCGGGTCGCACAGCGGTAAATCTTTGAGAAACCTTTATCATCTACCTGAGAGTCTACTGATCTTGAACATTGTGCCTATTGATAACAAACCTACTCAAAATGCATATCGAAGTGATGAGACGTATAGGCTTTGGATACAATGTTTTATTTTATACAAAAACTGAGATCCCGAATTTGATGCAAAATCCCTTCAATTTTGCATCAAATTCGTTACCCGAGTCCTTGTTGACGCACACAAAAAAATCACGGAACCCTAGCCATGAACAGCTTCGCTGTAACAATACACGTATCGAACTCTGCACGCCAACTTGCTTCAAATAGTAAAGACCACTCGAGCAAGTTGACTTTACCTGGGGGCCCGTTACAGTTTGGAACTGCATGCGAATGAACTTGTCAGTAATAATTTGTAGTAACAAAATCCAGATGAACACACGTAAAAAATATACAGAGTGCACCAGGAGGCTGATCATTTACGCCCTATCGACCTCGCGTTTAAAATGGGCATTTTCGATTGACTCCACAGATTTCCGGAGGAAATGTTCGATCCTACAGCAGTTGGGCGCATCCTGAGGCTCGAAAAATATCCGATCGATTATGTTCGGAAAAAAGAAAAACTAAAAGAAACATATTCAATCGCAAATTCGGCAGCCTACTGGTGCTGTACGAGCACTGCGCTTCGGTCGCTCCAGGGTGCTTGAAACTTCGGTTGCATTCGGAACTGACCTTGGACGCCAAAGTCGATTGGATGTCAGGTCGACTATGGCGGGGATGGTAAGTGTCGGCTGAAAAGGGAACCGCCCTTTGCGTGTTTCTGGGGCGGATGGATGACGTTCTATTGTGGAATCGGATCAGAACGATTATTATTGCTTTTTTATAATCACGATATACCTTCTTTGTGTTTTTCGTTATTGTTGAGATGTTTTGACCGTTGTATCCGGATTTCCGCTCTGATTCGGTATTTATGAAGCCAGAAAACATTTTTTAATGAATTTAGTGACTTCAAGTTTATTTTCAGAGATTAGCGGAAAATCGATATAACTTGTACCTAGTTTCTGGCTGGTGAGGCCTAAGAAACAAGTTTCCGGGAACGAGGGTTATTGTGAACTTTCTTATGAACGTTAATCCCGCCAAGCAGTTTAGAGTGATTATCGACTTTTCTTTTTAGGAGCGCGAGGGCACGCTAAGTGTGTTACCCTATCTCCCGAAGCTCCGAATTCTTTTTTTAATCCGCGCTTTTGAGTAGGCGTCTTAATTTAATAAACCCCGCGGCCTCTGAAGGTGCACCGACGCTTGCCTGAATAGTTACGCCACGCTCAGTCTTTTAATACAACCAACTCAAAAGTTGCTTTCGGATTTTTTTTTTGCTCGTGTATGAAGTTGATGAAGCCATATTTTGCATATAAAATTAACCTTTACAAATTGCAAGATACACCTCTGCTTTGTCAGCTGTACTTACTTTAACTTCCGTGATTCCGTACATTTTTGTTTTTAGAGCAAAGCTACTGCGAAGTAGGGAAAGGGATAATGAATAGTCGTTTTAGCCTTGTTTTAAGCGCGGTTGTCCATTTATTTATTTTTGTCCTTCTTCTGTGTTCTTGTTGGAAACTGGTGCAAAACCTCTTTTCTGCAAAGTTATAAAAAAATGTCCAGTAGTAGCCACGTCTAGCACTTCTTATAATCCCTGCCATGCGAAAGCGTTAAATGTCTTCAGAACGGACTCCTTTAAGGAACCTGCGAATCTTCTCGTGATATAGCGCCTACTAGTAGCGTCCGCTGGCTCTCCGATCCTTTAAAAATTTTCGCTCCGAAAGTCTTTAAAGTGCCCGTCTGACAGGGGTATAAAGTTGTCGGTTTCTTTAGTTTTTTCCACCGGTAACTGGTCGCATGGTTGGCACCTCGTGGCTATTTTCGGGTATCTACAGACAATAATCTAACTATAAAACGGTAATGCTTAAACAGTCAGATGGTTATCGGCCAAAGTACAGTAGCAGCCTTTCCTGTCTAGCTTTTCTTTATCGGGGATAGATATAGAGGGTTGGCCCGAGCGCTATGGATAGCTATAAAACATTAAAAAAATGTCCATAGGTGGGAAAATTATCATGCACAAACATCTTTAAAAAAATGGTTGAAAAAATAATAGCAGCAAATGAACCAGGAAAGTGACGCGGTGTGTGTGCTTGTCAATTATTTGTTTTCCCAGTTTCTGGTTTTTAATTTATGAAATAAAGGAGAACGTGTTATTATTATTCGTGTTGAAAAAAAACAAAGTGGAACCACATGCAACAAAAGCGTCGTGGGTTCAAATCCCACCGACTATTCTGCTAATTTTGTGTAAGGCAAATTAATTACTTTATAAATTGAAATAATTTAAAACATTCGTCGAATTTTTGTTTGCTTTACATGTCATGTTTTTTAATTACTTTCATTGCACTCGTGACGTAACGTTTCACGTAAGCTTTGTGGGTTGTTCGAAATTCCCGCGCGAGGTCATGTGGCTGTGACGTCATGACACTATCGACCAATCAGGACTTTCGCGTCACGCCGCCAACGCCGGATTTATTGCGACACGGGCTTCTTAACGCTATGGCGACTAAAACTGCAGAGCTTTTTCGAGAAATCAGCCGTAAGCATATCCTGCAGAATCGAGCGTGTGGTCAAGGGTTTATTTATGCGTTTTTTTGTGTGTTTTTTTACTCGATAGGGCTCAGGAATACTTTATAGATGGCTGTATAAGTACCGGGTTTTTATGGGAAGATATTCAATGCTTGAGAAAAAAATCTGATTTCTGAAACTAACTGCCAGCCCCGGCAGACATTAGGGATAAAAAAAAATCATACTAATTATTTAAGTAACTAACTAAAACTTGCTGATCAGCGTTTTAGTAAGTGAAGATAAACTAATGATTCATATGATATGATTCTGCTGAGCATAGTCGGAAACAATTAAATAAACTCATTTCAGAAAGTTATAAGGCGAACATTTCTAAAACCCAAGATGAAGGCTAGAAATATGGGACAAACACAAGACGTCTCAAACAAAGCTACTAAATTTTACTCATGACACTTGTTTTATAACCGTCATCTCCACACCGCCCTCCAATTGCACATGGCCCCATGGTTCGCTACATTTCACACACGACAACAAAAAATGGTCATAGGGTTTTCAGGAAAGAAAAAGACCACGTCCTCAGTATATAGACGCCCACCTTTTCGCTAATTCAAAACCACACAATAACCAAGGTCCCTTCCAACCACCTACAAAACCTCCCACACGCTTTAAAAAAAAATATTAAAAAAATTGCAGATTACAACTGTATTTCTTTTTCCTACACCATCGATTGCTATCGATGGCTGGCTTATAGTTTCCAACGGAAGCTACCCTAATTGTTTCCTTGAGTACTCCTTTCATACAATTGCTCTCTTTGAATGACAGGGCTGTACTATACCACTCAGCCACTCACTTTCGACACTCTTCAAGATGTTTAGAGATTTCGTAGTTCGGCAAATTATTCTTTACTGCTCTGTTGTGCCCCCTCAACCGAGCATACAGACACCTTTTCGTTTGTAAATTCTTGTGTTCTTTTTAAATGTATTTCTAGCCACTTTTATGTACATGAGGGGGCTGCGGAACAGTCAAGCTGCTTGGACAGCTTTTTTGCTCAGCTCCCACTATGCTTATACGTAATAAATAATGATATTATCATAATTCATCGAGATATTATAAACAACGCCATCGTGGCAGTCGACTGAAGCATTTTTGTGTTTTTTTTTTACAACCTTCTGGCCTCCCAAAAAGGCGTCAGCACACTGCCCTGTCACTCTGAGTCCTTTGCCTCTTTGCTATCCAACTCATCTTCAGCACCAGACTCCTCACTACCCTTTTACCATGTTGCCACTGGAACCCGCTTCCTTAAAGGGCACTGAAAAAAGAAAGAAAAACTGCTTCTTTGAATAGTCTGATTGGAACACGCGTGCCAAAAAATAAACTTTACGCGAAAATTATTCTTTGGAGCAATATTGATGGCGAGAGATTTATTTGAAATTCTGCGCGCGAAGTCCATGACGTCACGGAATGGTCATTCACTCAACGAGATGGTAATTCGCTCTTTCCACCTCATCGTGAAGGCGAAGCCGATCCACATCTCCACTCGCCCGAAATGCCGAGATAGAAGACAAGTGGAAAGGAGGTGACTACCCACTAAATCGCGTCTCGCACCGTTAATATTGCCATACATTTTTTTTTTTTGCGTAAACGTAATTTTTTGTTACTGGTGTCCCAGCCAGAATATTTAAAAACACTTTTTTTTTTCAGGAGCCCTTTAAGCCGAGACACTTGGTTATCCGCTGAACCTCGTCCCGTATGAGAACAATATTTTTTAAGGCACTATCCACCAGAAACATGACCATTCCTCTTTTGACTAAATTAGAATGGCAACTCTTAAATGGCAACAAGGGTTTTGCCGCCACTTTGCCGTACTCCTAACATAGTTCTTAACGCACATACAGCCTGATATCCAAGCACTGGATCCAACCCTCACGCGGTTCTTCACGCGTAAACCCCAACCCTAGTGCTGCAGAGGTGATCACGTCTTTTATCCTTGGTAACAGACCCTCCTCTCTTAAACTTACCAAAATATCGTCCACGTATTTTTTAATTAACACTGAACCCCCTGCGTGCATTGTAACATTCGACTTATCTTCAGATTCAACTGGTTCAGATACATCACTGACAGCTGTGGCGCTATTAATCAATCGATATAGACAGCTTTTCTTTTGTAGAATTATAAAGCGAATAGCATTTTGCACATAAAAAAAAAAAACGCAAATTTTGACGCGTTTTTAGTGTTTAATTTTTTAATGGAGCGCATCTCTGCGTTTTCTATCATCCAACCACGGGGGTGGTAGGTTCGCGCCTTGGCCACCGGGCACCAGTACATTAGCGCAATGATGCGTTCCGATTGGAAACCGAAAAATAAATACGTGTCCAAATTAATCGTTTTTTTAACGACGTATATTGGTTTACCTGACTTATATCTTTCTAAAATAAGTTGACATAGTTGTTTGCGATCATGCTCAGCAGGTGTCTAGTAGAAATTCCATGTTTATCTTCACTTACAGAAAACGTTGCTAGGAAATTTTTGTTTAATGATTTAACGAACTGGTATGTTTCTCGCATTTTCCAATGTCCACTGTGGCTAGCCGTTTTTTCCCAGAAGGAGCTTTCGTTTTGTTTTGCTGAAACTTGCGAGAGTTTAAACAAATAAAAAACGACGAATCACTTTCCTACGTAATGAAAGCAATCAACCCCTCCCCCCTCCCCCCCCCCCCCCCCAAAAAGAAAATAGAAAAAAAAACAGTTGGTGGTATTTGGTAATTATTATCTAAATAAACTTTCTGTACTGACTATTTTATACATTTCACAACAAACAAACACTCCTTGAGTTAAAAAGATTGCCATATAGAAGTGTGGAGAGCGGGAAATTAGGAAATGACAAAATATTCTCGGTGCCTTTGCTGGACATGAGCAATTCGGACAACCTGGTACAACTAACTGCTTACTGTTTCTTTTTTCACTCGTTCCTCACGCGTCATCTTGCCTAAAAGAAACGAATATCTGTAGGCGAATTCAACAATTATCACCCTTCACGATGTTGTGTAAACACATCATACATGGCTTCGAGGCAACGGAGCTCCCGAACTACTCAGCACTGCGCGACGCGGCTCTTTAACTTAGTGCTTGCACAAGTGCGCGCCGACTACTTCGTAACACAGTCTCGTGGCAGCCGCGAGCTAAGCCTCCTTGTACCGGCATCCATTAAGGAGTGTTGCCCGCTCCTAATCTCCTTAAGCCAAAACACTCGATTTGAAAGGGCTGCCGTTGCTAAGATGGGAAGTGCGTGGAATGCATACACCTCGCGAGCTGTTTCGCCCAAGTCTGCCCGAGAGAAGAACTCCGTGAAATTTCCCGAGGGCTTCCGTAGTCGGTACTGCGAGCTCTTTGCGATTAGAATAATTATATTACTCCATGTGCCATTAGCTTAGTACCTCCGCGGTTGCGTATTAATCCACGCTTGCTTGGGTTTGCTTGAAAGTCTCGAGGAGGATTGCTTGAATGATTTGTTTGTGTTTTTGTTTTGTTTCCAGTTCTGTATGGAAGATTTAGTGGGTTTCTACTGTTACAGTATCAACCCACTAAATCGGACAAGACGACAAACATATACGGATGAGCTTCCATGGTCCCACCTCCGGCGCTGGCTTCCTATCTTTGACGACGCTTCGATGTCTCGTATACTTCGAGCGAACTCGCGCAGCCGAAGCACGGCCGAAGGCGTGGAGCACGTGCTCCACGTTTTTTGCGCCACGCATTCGCCGGGAATCCCAATGCCAGGCATCGGAAAGCTGAGCATTTGGAAGTCGGGAACAGCGAAAGACACGCTTCGGCCCTCTCACTATATCAGTAACTGTAAATGTGAGCACTGTGTGAAAGGTGGCCCGAGGCTTTCTGGCTTGATTCGGATTTCCCCCTATCTGCGAGCAACCCTGTGCACCCCAAATCGCTTAATCAATCCGGTTCCTCTTCCTTAGGGATGAGGTGATTTGTTTGAGACTTACTTCAGACAGCCAAATAATGAGAATGGAACGCGAAACACAGAGCTGACTAAGAAAGGTAACTATAGTTTCATCCGGGGATTGTTTCTCCCAAATTTTTATTATTGATCAGCCCAACTATATCAGATTCGTTATGAATTCCCACGGACCCGAAGCTCGCGAAGAGGCAATCATCGACTAGGGTTCTTTCATCCGTGTATACTCCATTATTCCGCCACAGAATGTGGCATCTTTAATGACTTGTCCTTTATGCTTCCGCGAGCATTACCCTATTGAATAGAGTGCCGTTTTGAAATGCTGACGATGTGTGATGTTATTACAATGCAAAAACCCAAACACTGAAAAAGAACGCGTGGTGTGCTTAAGCGGTAATGTAAAAAAAAAAAAAAAAAACACGGCTTTTTTTTTATTGACGTACTGCGACGGCGAGCACGGATGCTTGCTTATTTCTAAGGAGAAAGGGGGGGGGGGGGGGCGGGGCTGCTGCCAAAATTTTGCTACTTTAATAGACACGGTCACATAGTAGTATGGGTTCCTTTTTACATGTCTTGAATAATGTCCGCGTTTGAGGCTTGGCGCAGCTAAAGTTCAGACCTCCAAAAAAGTTATTTTAATTTTAAGTATTTATAATGTCGCGCTCGATATTATACAGCTGATTATGACATGGTGGAATCGCACAGAGTTTAAAAAAAAACTGTCATTCCTTTGGACATGTTAGCTAATTGTGATTCAGAACCGCGCCGTTTTTATCCTGATGTAAGTGCTATTTTGTAGAAAGAATACAAAAGCGGAACGATGCAAATGTCCAATGTTGTTGTTCTCGATCGGTTTGGTACAGACGGTTGAGTGTTAGCAGTAATTTTAATGGGTCCTGCGACGATGTCTCGAACTGGGTGCCAGTGCATCGCGCGCGGAAAAATGTGTCGTCTTAATATTTATTGTTTCATGTTGCATAAAATGCTACGTTAAGAAAGTACAACCATGGACCGTTAGTATGGACCCCGTAAATATAGATACGCCGTTATGTTGACAACATTGTCGAGGACGGGCTGCGGAAATACATTAATTTTTGTTTTATCACTAAGCAACACACATGTAAGCCTCTTTTGGGGCACGGAAATGTTCGCAGAAACAAGACATCACCGTATTAGAATATGCATTTTATAGTTGTTACACATTAAAAAAAGAACGATAGGAATTTAATATATAAATGTCGAGTCAATTGGAATGTAGGCATAAAAAGGTAAGCATAAAAGTACGCTTATCAATCAATAAATAAAAACAAAATATGTCGACACAAGACGCTTCTAGTGTATTCGGTATTTGTGGTTTGGTAATATACATTCGGATGAAGAAGTATATTGCAAAATACCTTTTGTTGTTCCGGGTGACGTTGCGGATATTTTCCTTCTTTCGAGAACGTTATTTTCTTTGCGCACACGCAGACATAAATGCAAACGAGACGTGATTCGATACACGGAGTTATAATTTCTTTCGACGCAGTTTTATCGTAGTATGTAAATATGGCTTAGAGGAGATGACAAGAATTACCTCGCAAAAGGCAGCAATTTCAATAGTTCGCGGCACGCAAGAACCCACATTGTAATTGCCCCCGGGGGTTTTCTTGGCTCGACTAGAATCAATTTTGCTCTTCGCTTTCAAGCGCCCACGAAAAGCAAAGGATTGTGCGGAATTTTCGAAAAATATATTCTTCTTGAGTATGCAAGGTGCTGAAGGCAAATGCAGAAGCGTTTTGTTTTTGCGTTATTTGACGACGTTTTTGAAGGATGGAATAGCTGAGCGCTCTTTGATTTCGGTTCTCCGTGTCTCACGTCGTTCTCGCTTTTTCTATTTTCTTTTTCTTTTTTACAGCGCCTCCTGAGCCTCCGGTGATTCGGGATGGCGCGGGCAATGAACTTCGAAGCACCATCGGTCCCTACAACGAAGGGAGCACCCTGGCACTGGTCTGTGTTGTATATGGGGGTAAGTTGCCACAGAAAATATTTCGCGATGAATTTTTTGTTGTTGTTACGTAAACTTTGCTTTTGAACTAGAAGAACGTAATTCATCTTTTCTTTTTTTAGGGGGGTAGTAGGGGGAGTGGTTGTAGATTACACTTGTTTTTTCGCTCATGTAGAAGAATAGAGGTTGGGTGAAAGAGAAAAGAGCGCAACCGCGGCAACCACGGTTGAAATTTTTTTCTTTTTTTTACATCATCTTTTGGTGAGCAAAAGTGGCGAAGATGCGTCTCCGGCACTCTATTTCTATAGCGTTGTTGATATACAGGGCGTTTCCAAGAAAAGTAAAACCGTGTTCTTTGGCACGGGTAAATAAACTATGCATCGCAAAACGCTCCAACTCCGTGAGATTGTGACGCTTGCGGTTGGGATATAGAACGGAAGCATTTGAGAACATGACATTACCTGGATCAAAATAGGAGTGAGGAAGAGGAAATTTCTTAATGAGCCGTCATCAACCTAAGCTTTATAGCGTCAAAACAAGGAATGGCAGTGTGGGTGCTTGTTGTATCTATTTCAGTGGGGGAAAAGACTTGTCAGTAAGAAGGGGAGCAATATTCTCTTTCTAGCTAAGGACGTATTTCCACTGATATAAATTCCACATGCGTTCACAATGTCAGTTCTAAGTTTTGTCGATATTAGGCTTAAGTGAACGTCGTATCAAAAATGAATTTTGTCTTTGTCAATTATCTTTAGATTAAAATCCCGACATGGTCTCAAACTTTTGCATCCTATTCCCACCACTAGTCTCACGTTGTCAGAGTTTGAGCTTTTTGCAAAACATAACTTAGTTGCTCGAGCAAAAAAAAAAAAAATTAAAGATGTTTACAATTTTCTGTACCGCCGAATCAGAGCGCAGCTCTTGAGGGGGAGGAGGGGAGGGTACGGAGGGGATGGTAAATACCTCCTCCCCCTCCGTACGCTCCCCTCCTCCTCTCCTCCTCTGCTCAATTTAGCGGGAAAATTTTGCTAAATCATCCGCTAAATATTGCGAGAAAAATTTCAAAAGTTTCCCCGCTAGATTTAGCGGGGAAATTTTCCCATAATGCAACGCGCGCTTACGCGCGGTTGTATTAGTCCCATAATGCAACGCGTATGGTTACGCAGACGGCGACGGCGACGACGACGCCGCTCATGCGGAAACGGGCGCCTAGGAACTGCGCTCTAACAAATGCGGTTGTCTTTTCCGAGTAAGAACCGGTACATAATTACCCTTTATCAGCTGGTCACTTACATGCCAACAACACAAAGGCTACGACAAGAATCCGAACGATTATCTCGATTCAGGCAAACCCAAGCCGACGCTGGTGTGGAGCGGCATCCCGGAGGGCATGATGTCCGAGATCCGGCCTTCGTCGGAAGCTCAGCTGACCACCTCGACGCTGCTCATCCACGCGCTAAGACGGGAAGACCTGCGCACGACGCTGGACTGCGCCGCATCCAACAACATCTCGTCGCCGGCGTCCACGTCCGTCACGCTGGACTTGAACCGTGAGGGACTCCCCGAGTCAACTTCTCTGTGAATCTTCGTCTTATCATAGATGTCCTCGTATTTTCTACGAGGCTTGAAAGCTTTGCCCGCTCTTAGCGCACCTCGTGCGTTTTGTTTGCCGCCCAGATGAACTCGCGTGCTTTTGTTTTCCCCCGATGTCAAACCAATGACGGCGTACGCTTGGCTGCATCGTCGCCGCGCGTTCTCTGCGCCTTCTCCTCGTTGCCCTTCGGTTGGCGTGCCTTTTTTTGCGCTTCAATGTGTCATAGACCATAACCTCCTTTATACTAACAAAGCCTGGCAGATCGCCACGAGAAGCGGCAGCCGAAATGGAAAAGGCGGAGCGGCAGACAACGGATAGGAAGAGAGCCACGTGACTGGCGCCCCGCTGCGGTGAGACGCCGAAACACACTTCTCCCGAGCAATGGAATGTCCGCTCGTGGTTCTCGCGTTCCTTCGCTTCTTTTCTCGTCGTTTGAAAACCATGTTTCGGGTTCTCGCCACTGCAAAAGCTCTGCGCTGACGTCCGCGTTCTTTGATGCTCTGCGATATGATTCTTTGGTGCTCTGTGCTACCATATCCTCGCGCTCCAAATCTGCGATCGGGCACTCTATGGCTCCGTCGTCGAACTGCCAGGCTTTGAGAGTATAGAGAAGGCTATGCGTAGACGCTTTTTCGAACACTTGCCCGCGGTGTATTTGGTTTAACTTAAGTCCGAACGCAGTTGACGCAACGAGCCGATGCAACCAATCAAACAGTGCCAAAACCGCACGTCACTGGGACTTCCCTAAATATTATTAGTTCAACGATAATGAAACAAGCATGAAAACATTACAAACACCATGTATTTGTGAGCTTTTGACCTGTCTTCATTGGTTTGATCAACTCGTGGCGTCGGCCGCGTCGCCGGACTTATGGTGAAACAAGTGCTAGAGCCTAGATGTTTCGGTGGCGCCCCCTCATAATTTCCATTCGTGATGTCACGGCCAGGATTCGCCTCGCCTTGATTGAGAAGATTGTGCCCCACCTTCTCGTGATTGGCAGGATTTGCCTCGCCGCAAACCGGCGATTGGGCAGGAATTATTAGTACACGGGAAATGGGGAAGTTAAGGTTAGGCCAATCGCGAACTGCGACCATAGGTACGCTTTTGGTCGAGCGCGCGTCGCTAATAAGATCGGGGTCATCTCGCCGTGCTTGCACGAATGTATAACATTGTAACCTCTTTAACTGTTTTTGCGTACGCAAATAAAATGACGAAGACAAGTGCAGGATTTTTAATGTATTTATTTCATACGGCACTCTTTTAGCAACGTGCTAAGAGCTCTAATACAGTTCATTGTGTACGTTGAATTATTTCACTCTAGCAACTGACAGCAAAGCGTGGCGGTTCCCGATCACCTCATTATCGCTGCTTAGCCAATCAGGTGGCGGCATTCGCTAATAAGAACGCCGGAGAACTAATCACAAAGCACGAACCTAATAAGCCATGCCCCCGCGTTTCTTAAACTATCGGTGACTTTAGGAACAATGTTTGAATGATTTAAATTATATTGCTCATCTAATTATGAATGAACCAATGCCCGCCTTTTTTATATCCGCTTCAAAGGCGAGCATTCCAACCATTACTCTTATATTTATGAAAGTTGCCGGACACACTCATAGCTGCAAAGACAGGATGACGTGCAGAGTTTTAAGTTTACAAGTGTATCCTTCAGAGAAGTAATGTAAAAGTACATAAAATAAACGCAGCGCCATCTAAAGAAAACTATTGTTTAAAAAATGAAATAATGATGGATGGTTATTTTGGTGAAATACGCAGTATAGCACCCGTGTAACGTGGCTATATGAAGCAATTACAGATATTATACCATTTTATTAAAAATAAATAAAATAAAAATGTTATTTTATTTTGCGTGAATTAGGTTTACGTACGATACATCAGTTTTTCATAAAGAAAAACTATGAAATTGCAGAAAGTAAGCTCGGAGTGACGTTCCTTACACTATTTAAGTACACAAACTTCAAAACGTGGTTTCACACATCAATTCGTTATCAAATTATAGTGTTCCTGAATCGAGGTTTCATGCGAAAACGTGAAACTAAAATAAACGCGTTTGTAAGTTCAGTAAACTGAGCTTTAGACAGTAGCCGCACGTCAAACATAATGCATTCTTAAAAAAAAAAGTACTTTAGTTGCAGGAGTGATACTTTACGACAGCATCCATCAGCACATTTCAAAGCTGATAAAACTAATTGTTAAAATGTGACATAAGAAAAACTAATTTTAAGGTAATACCCTCCCTTCCTCTTCATTAAAAAAGGAAACATGGCTTGGTACGTTAAGACTTCTTGCTGCGTGACTTGTTTCTCGGCGTTTGTATAGGCTAATGTCGCCATACCATTGACATATACAAAAACGAAAATAGCAAGATCGAGAATCACCACGCCGCGTGTTTCTTCGACTCTCAGTGACTCTACACTCTAAGAAATTTAAAAGGTCTGCTTTCTTCATGTGCCTTGCCCCTCTGCATATAGCAGCGATTGGCTCTCTCAAGAACTCTGCAGGAAAGTAGACCCTCCAAAGTTTAGCAACGTCCTCACAGCACTAATAACGCTGTTATTAGCGTTATCACTTATTAGCGTTAGAGTGCACACTCTATTGAGTGTAGCAACGTTATTACAACACTAATAACGTTGTTTGAATAATTTAGATCATATTACTCAACTAATCATAAATAAGCCGATACGCATCCCCCTTCATAGCCGCTCAATGTACCGAGGTTGCGCGATGTTCGCTTCCAGTGCGTCCCGTTGCGGTTAAGATTCGCCGCGGGGACATCCCAATCTCGGCGGGACTTCCGGCCGAGATCGTATGCGAGGTGTGGGGATCCCGGCCGCCTCCGGTGGTCACGTGGTGGAAGGGCCTGCAGCAGCTGAACCACACCTTCGTGTACGTGTCCACGGACGGCAACGTGACCACCAGTGTCGTGTCCTTCACGCCCGCCAGCGAGGACCACGGCTCGAACCTCGCCTGCCGCGCCAAAAACCCGGCCATGGTCGAGAGCGTGGAGGAGGACACCTGGAGCATGGACGTGCAATGTAAGGCATCTGTAGGCTTTTATTAGACGACTCAGCAAGTTTACTATATTTTTTCGAGACTCAGCTTGTTTGACATTGGCAGACACTGGCAAGCGAGGGCAGTAATTTGGTCATCCCGCGTACAAATCCGGGATGCCGAAGTGTATAAAAAAAAAGTTGCTCAAATAAGGCAATACCTGGTCGCATATATACAATGGCTATGTAGGACTTTACTTACCCAAATCTTGCTATGGTAATATCTGGCATTTCTGCCGGGAATACCCGACAAGATCATCATACGTAAGTCAAGGCTTGAATTGAAAACTCCTGCGGTAATCCTCTATTTACCGATACCCATACTACGATTTCGGACGAAAAAGTCGTTAGTTGTTGTTATGGTCATGTGGTCGCTTATGCCAGCCAATGAAAGTAAAGTACGACGGGCGATGACACCTTCTGCGTCGGTGGTGATACTGCAAAGGCCATTACAGTTTCATATGCGTGAACTTAACAAAATTTAATAAATTTACGGCGACCCATGGCACGCCAAATTTGGCTCATGGTGGTCACGTTACCTCGTCTATTGATGCATTCACACAGACCATTGTGTAGCCTACGTTTTTGGAGGCACCACTGCCACGCTGACGACATCAGTTAAGGGTGACGGGTGATGCCTCCACTTGCCTAATTTAAAGGACATGTGCTGATTTTTCCTCCGTGGTGCCACGCGCTTAATCATCCTCTATAACATATTTATACGCCAAAATGTTTATATTGTATGAAAACTATATTTGGATGGTACCTTTCTTGTGTCGGTGATGTAACTACTCCTCTGTGGGGCTGCTAATGTTTAGAAGTAAGTCAATTGTGAACTCAAATTTAGGGCGCAAACAAGCTGATGATGGTTGAACATTATATAATAAAATTCACAGAGTAAGAAGAATAAGAAACAACAGAGTCAGAGCTGTGTTTGAGACTTCTGTGTCATGCCGTCGCTCATTCTTCTTAGTCTCAGGGTTTTAGTGTATTAAGCTACTACTGCATTTTGGTACGGCCTGCGCCAGCATGGTCGCTATATTGTTTATCCACCCAGCGTTGAAAGCCGACCTATCATTCTTTATTTATATTGCTTTCCTTTTTTTTTTCGCAGACAAGCCCAAGATTTCGCTTCAGCTGGGCACCAAGTTGAACCTGGAGAACATCCAGGAGAACAACGACGTGTACCTGGACTGCCGAGTGGACGCCTACCCAGCCGTGGACGAAGTCAGCTGGCAGTTCAACGGCCAGGACTTGCAGGCCTCCGAGAACCTCCTGGTCAGCAAGAACTTCCTGGTGATCCAGCGGGTGCAGACGCACCACTCTGGCTTCTACTCCTGCAGTGCCGAAAACGCCCAGGGCCGCACACAGGGAGACACGCTGCAGCTACGCGTGCAACGTGAGTTGGATTCTATTTCAGCTAATGTCTTTGACTTGCAGTGGCTTGCTGCCATGCAAACTTAGGAAATAAGAGGGGTCTAAAAAAATCTCAAAAACCGCTTCTAATGCCCTGCACGCTCAGTGAAGCTCCTTAAGATATGAGAATATGGCGAGGTATGAACCAACGGTAAGAAGAGGACAGAAAGTGAGTCATTTCTTCTGAAGGTAGCAAGTCGAAGCAGTGAAAGTAGGCGAAATTTGATCTCATATTACAAACAACGGGCGCGAGTTCTTCTTTAGTATACTTTTTTCCAGCCAAAAATTACTTCCTTAACATAAAGTTACTTAAGAATAACGCGAATAGCTATGACGTTATAACTTGAAGCAGTATCTAAAATATGCAGAGCACTTTTTGCTCAACTAGGCCAGGCTGAACAATAACAATGTTCAGTAAGAAAATAGGTTTACTAGGCTCAGTAGGTTGTAAAATGTTAAACGTTGTGCTACATCGGATCGGGTTTGCTCTTGCAAAGTGCCTGCGATAAAACGTTTTGAGTTTATTTTGACTTGATGATGGGGAAAATTGAAAATCGCCGTCTACGACCGAGTTTACGACAGGTGGTCTTAGTTTTATTTCTGTCCACTTCAGGCGTGGGCCAAGTCCTATTATCGCGTGCCTGCGTCGGCTGCAAGTTTCTTTTCTTTTTCTCTTAGCCTATAATTTCTGTGAATGGCAATATTTCCGGATTATTCGTTCGTTTTTTTTTGTTTTTTTTTTTTTTTGTAATAAACGTATGTTCCGGGATGGCCTCGGCAATCATTTTTATTTCTGTGAAATAATTGAAACATTCATAAAACACAGGGGGGTTTGGAGAGCCAGAGTAATCCTCTTTAGTGGGTTACGCATATCTCAATACCTCAATTTTAGTTTTAAACTGGAATATCACGCGAATGGGATCAATTCGCTTTGTTTCAGTGCTGTCAAAGCGGAGAGTACGTGATTGCTGTCACTACAGACTGCTGAGTCACTTGTTTCACCGTAGTTCAAATGTGAACAACTGAGACACTAGTTGGAGACAACTTGTTATTCAGATTGTTGAAGAATAAAATTACGCTTATTTTTTGTTTCTTATGAATTTAAACTCTAATGATATAATTCTATTAGATTTTACAAACATAAATGTAATAATTCTTGTAGGATATTTACAATGCAACACATACATTACAATTAGGAAACTGACTGTTCAAGGTTTTTTGATTATCGTGGTTGTGTATCTTATTCGTCAGACTGTTAAACCTAAAATATCGCTTCTAAAAAAACGGGATAAAACGACGAGTGCTGCAAGACTGCAATTTTACAGAAATCTCAAAATGAGCTCCGTGGCTCCTGTCGACCGAGTCGTATGTATCGCGTCAGAAGAAATGAGTTTTGTATACGTGAATATGCCTTCTCAAACAATCATATTTCCTTGATCTGTAGAATTTGCTCGCGTGTTTTTGCAGACGCCCCCTTGTGCAAGGAAAACCAGAACGTGGTGTACGCTGCCTCTCGGCACCAGGAAGTGGAGGTGCACTGCGAGGTGGAGGCAGACCCGACCAACGTAACGTTCGAGTGGCACTTTAACAGCTCCATTCAGAACAGACCAATCAAGAGCTTTACTAGCCACGGCACACGCAGTGTCGCAAGCTACATTCCGCACAGCCACACAGAGTACGGCACGCTGCTGTGCACGGCCTCCAACCGCATCGGAAAACAGAAGATGCCATGCCTTTTCCACGTCGTTCAAGCAGGTGGGTCTCTTTACCGATTGCGTTGTTTATGTCATTCCTTTGTGCTAGATGCACTACGTAGATTAAGATTCCCGTTTCGAGATGTGACTTTGAATAAACATTGCTCGTTAACTTTAAACGGCTCACAATGCAAACGTTTTCGTGTCAGGCCCGGGCTGTACCGGAAAGAAGTAGTAATTCGAAATTTCGCTGATAATAACTTTGCTTGCACCGTTCATATATGTAAATCATATAAATAGAGCCTTTGGTTTGTACGTGCCACGTGCTCTTTGAAGCAATAATGTCCAATCAATTGGTCTTCTAATAAAACTAACGAGATTCTTGGTTATCTTATCTACCTCAAACTTACAACCACTACGGGCGAGAGGAGCATACATGGATTGACGAATTAGGATTGTATTGTTTGGAAGAAATGTAGAAATAAGTCTTTGGACAAACACGGTAGTTTATGCAACTTAATATACATATACGAGATGTCTGGGACGAAATTAACCATTTGTCATTGAAACGCATACGTAGACTGCACAACACTTGGCTGCAAACGTATGACATTGGCCTTTTTTTAATTTTACATAGAAATGGCGAGCCCCACGATCTTCTGCTGTTGTTAACGCCCCAAAAGAACACCTTGCACCATAGAAGGGGCGCAAATAACACCCTTTAGGATTTAAGGAAAAAGAAAAAAAAAAGAAAAGAAAACAGTAATTGCTCCGTTGTGCTTACAGTGTCGCGGGATGTACGTCCAAACATACGCACAAATATGTTTTCGGCGTACTCTGAGATGTTGACGCATGACCCTCGAAGCACGGTGCTGACATTCCATCGGCTCGATGACTGCCCTTCCCTTCCCGGCAAAGCAGGGCCTCCGGGTCCCGTGGAGAACTGCTCCATCACGAACCAGACGGAAGGGTCCCTTCACCTCGAGTGCCAGGCCGGCTCGGACGGACACTTGCCGGCCCACTTTCAGCTGACCGTGCACGACGCCATGACGGCCGCGCTGTCGGCCAACTTCACGGCCGACCGGCCGGACTTCTGGGTGCACGAGCTCCTGCCGGGCGTCGAGTACTTCCTGGTCGTGTGGGCTGTCAACGAGCGGGGACGAAGCCCGGAGCTCACCATCCTGCCGCCCATTATGCCGCTCGTCGGAAAGCTCACCAAGTCCGGTGAGCCCAAAGTCACGTGTCACATCTAGTGCTGCATTGCACAAAACGCCTCTGCGTGAACTGGCCTGGTATGAGGAATTCCAATAAATGCTATTTTTACATTTTGCATTATTCTTGAAGAGGAACTCGCTACTTGTTTTACAAAAAAAAAAAAAAAAAACAACTGGAGCAAGATTGGCGCATATAAAATTTTTATAAGTTTTATCTAGATTTGATATATATATATATATATATATATATATATATATATATATATATATTTATATATATTTATCCAGTGGATTAAGTACAGTTCATTCATCTGCATATGTTCGTTTATATATATATATATATATATATATATATATATATATATATATATATATATATATATATATATATATATATATATATATATACATACATATATATATATATTGTTATTTATTTATATCTCAACTTTTCGGGATAGACTGGTGTCGAGAGTGATAGTTTACCTGCCTAGTATTCTAGCGCAGCTTTTAGAGTCAAAATGGAAGTATGCCTAATTAATTGATTTCTCTCTTTTTGCGAATTGACGTGATAGGTACCATTACAGTGTACCATAAAAGAGATGTGCTGTTTTTCAGCAGGGAGCACGCAAAGTGCGGTACATATTGTAATGCACCTTTTTATTTTTAACAATCGTACAATATTAACAAAAACGATTCCAAAATTAAGAAAAAAACAATGAACAGGTTTTTTGTGACTTAGTTTACTCAACGTGTACAACAAAGAGGTGATAATATTCTAGCACAATTATCGGTTCAATACTATGAAACAGCTGAGGGTATAAATTACCTATGCATAACATACTAGTATGTTCGGTTCGTCTCATTATAACGAAGTAAAGCATATTGATATTAGAATTGGTTAATTCTAAGTAAGATTTATTCTAAGCTCAAATATCGCTGCACGCCTAAAACATATGACACTATAAATTTAAAAAAAATTATATATTGTTTATAGATGCTTCTTGGACTGTGAAAGCGTACGACTTTTATTATTGCCTAGTCAGATAAAAACAACAAAAAACAAACAAACATAGTTTGCACTATTCTGAGGGCTTGTCAGGCATGTAAATTATGTTGGACCAGTCAGGCTGTGTGAGAAATAAACTGACGATTTCACATGATGTTTTATATAGCATATTGTTTTTCAAATTTGTTCTTAATTTAGTTTCAAAGCTTGCAGGAAAAAGAGACAAAAAGCAAAGTTTTAAGTCTAAAAACCATCGTGCGGTTTAAGAGAAAAATATGTTTTACTTACAGAATCAAAGGTAATATTACAGAACAAGGTGATATTAACAAGAATATAGCATATACTTTTCTTTTCTTGGCTGACTTTGCGTGAGACCCCTTGTAACGCCAAAAAAAATTTATGATTGAGGCGCGCAGGGTGAATGTCGAAATGCTCGCTATTCTTGGAATTGGTCAAAAGGAAGGTTATATTTAACTGAAAGTTTGATGGCCACACCCTTTGTTTCCAGGTAATACTGTGAAGATCTCCTCAAACGCGCTGCTGGTGACCGTTGTCTCAGCGGTTGCTCTGCTCTGCTTGCTGCCAGTTTTCGTCCTCGCGGCAGTCAAGTTGAAAAACAAGAGGTTCTTTGTTAAGAGTAAGTCTGTTTCAAAATGATTCCACAAGGGCTTGTGAAAAAAAAATATCCTTTTTATTTTACTATTTCTAGCACTTGGCCGTAGCCCTGTCAACGCAGGCGAAGAATAATAAATAAAGAACTACAATAGAAAAATAGTACCTTGACCCATGACAGCTTTACGGATTCTACAATTTAAGCCATTTAATTGGGGTAGTTTCTGAAGGTTACTAGCTCAACTTGTCGCCGTAAGTACTCGGCTCTTGCACGGTACTTCTCAGTTCCGAGCGGTTCCCAGTCAGTTTTGTTTTTTTCTAAATGCAGCTTTAAAACTTTTCTTTAATTCAAACATATTAGTAGCACACTGCACAATTGTGAGGTCATTTCTGGTGCCAACAAAGAGCGTAATCGTTTTTTTTTTTTTTTTTTAATTTCAGCTCGCGAGACAAAAAAGGAAGTAGTCGACGAAGACGCTTGTCCTTCAACCACAGCGGCGAGTCCGGAAGAAGCCACGCAGCTCCAGATCTCGTCCATTTATCCCAAGGAGGACAACCAACTGTGGATCGTCAAGAAAAGCACCGGACTATGAGTGTTCCCGACGAACAAACGCACACGAAGAAGCGGCGCCACCAACGTAAACGTCGTGGAACAATCCAATAACAAAGACACTATCATCCCGCCGTTGCCAACCGAAACAGTTCTCGCGGAATCGTCGCTCCTGGAATACTGTGATAGCAATTGCGCTCCCCACTCGCGACGAACTGACGAACAAACTGGATCGATATCATTGTTATTCGCTGGTTGATGGTTTCCCACAGTGTGTTGCTCAGTGACTGGTTAGACGAGTTCCCTCGTGAGTGGTAGACCGTGTGTTGGGAGCCATCACACATTCCTTCAAACAGTGCGAACTAATGCCGTGCTGCAAAGAAACGATCTCACGGAAAGGTGCGTGGTACGCGCAGACGGCGAAGCCGTGAATGGTGATTTCTTGTGCAACTCGGCCTGATGTTGAGAACGCGAAGCCGGCTAAACAGCCTCTCACCCATCATCTCTGCTTTCTTAGGGGTAAGTATGCCGAATACACTTCGTGTTATCTCACACAGCAAATGAACCACAGGTTATACTTGACGATGTCATACATTGTATTTACTGACTCAAGGTAATAGAGTACTACAGATATTAACGTTAGCTACAGGGCTCAGAAATCAATAATGTAAAATATAGGTTTCGCCATCGCTCTTGTGCAGACAGTTTCAATATTTTTGCTGTTAATTATGCGCACGCTTGACACAGCCATATTTTCTACGAACAGTTTTTTTTTTTTTTTAAACAGGGTTTATCGGGTTTTGAATCACAGCAAGAAGTTCCGAGAGAAAATAATTTAATTCGAAAAAAACTATTAACGGTCATCTTTGCTGCAGGTCGAAGCATTGTAGTGAAGACATAAATTGTTTAAAAGTGAACACAAAAAAGGTTAGAGGTTACGTTTTTTTTTTTTTATTAATGTCAAGATTAACCCATTACTAAGTGCACCCGAGCATCACGGACATCATCACTGTGGAACAATATATTTTCCGGAATATAGTCAACTGCCTATATGCTGTTCATACGAACTTGTCTACGCAAGACATATGAATATATATTTAAGATACGATGTTGTAAACGTAGAGTCTGTACACCTCAGAGAGCTAGAAAAAAAAACAAAAAAAAACCTTGAAGCGAGTGACAGTGTTTTCGTTCGAATGTTGAAGAGTGCGGTAATTACCACTTACATATTGAACTCTCGGATACCTCATTATACTCACAACTTCAGTTGCCTATATAACAGACGCCAGAAAAGGGGCGAAAAGGGACAACCCTACACACCATCTCAATTTTTTCGTCGTCTTCCGGTTTCTTATATATTTTTTTATACTTTCAGCTTTCTCATGCACTTAGTTCACCAGCTTTCTCTTGTTCTTGTCTTCTTTCAACATCCATGAACTGATGTCGAAAGAGGTAGACTGCTTGTAGCATTTGAGCAAACGAGGGTAAACTTACCTTACCGTTGTGAACGGTTCTGACGTTAGCCAGTTTGACTACCACGTCTCAACAATATCTGTTACGGTAGATCACCCCCCCCCCCCCCCCCCCCCCACCACTCACTTTAAAAAAATGGATACTCCTAAAAGGGGGTTCATCAGCACCACCTAAAACAAACTAAGCTTTAATATTTTATAGTTCCTCAAATTCGCCCAGAAAGCTACAAAAGACAGGCTGGAGCTCAATACATTTTTTTGTATTATTACTTTGATTTCCTCTTTTTACAGGTGTCCACCGCCGAGAATTGAAAAGAGCGAGCAGCACAGCGACTTAGACCGTGGACAACGATCGCGCAGCTCAACGGAGCGGCACGTATCACCGGCGCGGATGTTCCAGCGGACGATTATCCGAGAGACTATTTTTATATCGCTCAACCGCCTCGCCTCTTTACCGCTCTCCCTAATTCCCTTCAAGAGAAGGGTGCGAGTGTACAGAGACAATATGGATATCGCACGTTAATAATTACCCGTTAAACTCTTTAGAATTGTTCTGGCTCAGATTATCATCATCGGGTTTAAAGGTGAACAGAGGATCGCGGGTGTTTCTTCGTAATGAACGTGTAATCTATACCTTTCTACAACATGTGCCATATATTTCTATGTTTTTTTTTCTTTTTCTAAGAGTTACCAATAAAAATGCGATTTAAATCTTCCTGTTACCCCTGGTTTTTCTGGTTTTCCACGAGGTCTCCGAGCTACGACGCAATAACACCCGTAAAAAATCGAGACTGAAGAGATCTGAAAACTTTTAACGGTCGAGACAACTTATAAAAGTCACGTGTTGACAAGTACTTCCTATTAACTTGGCGGCAACATACATATTTTATTTTCTTAGCGGGCTGAAGGGCTCGAGTCGAAAAGACCCCCAGTGATATTCACTTGTAGCGGCTGTCTTGAATGTTTTAGACTGCATTTGCGGGGCTGTTTGATGTTGCCAGCGGCAGTGCAATGCCCACGCCAGTGGCACTAAACCATAGAAAGCACGGTAAAGTAACATATTTTTATTCTTTATGTTTCGGTCCCCCTAGAGGTTTTGGTGCGGGTTAAAAATAAGTGATAAACACGAGCTGCTGGAAAATTTTGGAAAATTACCTTCTAACGGTAATTTCCCAAAGTGGAAATTTTAATAGATATCGCCTTTAACAAAATAACTAAGCCGGAGGTCTTAAGTATTTCATAGTAGAAAATATTTATATCGCTCCTCTAAAACATTCACGCATCAAATCTGTTTTTGAGCTATTACGAGGTTTTGTACTTCAAATTTGCTTTTATAAACACTATGAAGGAAAGTTAATATATGTATATTTTAGTACGACACGCACACAAATCAAGCCTTAGGGTGTCGGGGACAACTTGTTTCCCAACTGGATTAAAAAAAACAAAAAAAAACAACAAAAAACAAGTTTTGTTTTATTTCTTGGTTTTGTTATTTATTTCGAGGCATAAGACGGCCAAGGTTTAGCGTGAAAGCAACAAACTACAAGGAACGCCACCTAAAGGATTCGAGAGAAGATGGACGCACCGGATAAGAAGACGAAACCCAATTATGAGCAGCGAACGGTTTCTCGTAGTCATCCCGAGGCTTGCTTCGATCGGAAGCACGGAGATCGAGGAGGGCCAACAATCTGGCCTTCTCTTATCGACGACGGCCTAGCGCCACAAAGATGCCGGTACCACAAGGTGTCCGCCCTTCGGCGCAGCTGCGAGCCCTTTCTTCTTGTCCTTCGCCGACAAACAACGAGCACTAAGGAAAATTAAGGAAGTTTACGCTTCTCTTTAATTCGAAATTAGAGCCCAGCTCTCGGGGTATTTTCATTTTTCGGTACACAGTGGTAAAGTATTTCAGAGAGAGAAATATACATATATTGATATTTTTGTTTGTTTTTGTTTTTGTTCGAAGGTAGGCCGGAGAAGACGAGGAGGGTTCGGTGAAGGCCCCATACTGCAACGCGGTTACGGGCGGGTAGAGTTTCGAGTACCCCACCAGGAAACGCGTGCCCGGGATGCGGAGAAGGCCCCGTTTTCGGACGCCCATTCTGCGCAAACGTTACGTTTACCATAAAAGCAAAACAAAAAGAAAAAACTTACCACTCGAAGAAATGTTCTTCCAACGTTCCGCCGGTTCCGCCTTGTCCGTCTATAGGGCCTTCTTATATCGATGCGAGTGAAACCGAGCGGACGTGCCACAAAAAGGTGCCAGGCGCCTGAAGAAGCTTGTCAACTGACTTCGATTTAGTAGCGTTGCTGCGGGTTGCGTGAACAAAAATAGTTCTGAGCAAGATGGAGGTCGGATCATTTCGTCTCCTAACGCTTCTTTTTATTTTTTTTTAGGCAATAGTCGTGACAGGCTTTTTCCACTACTGGAAACGACGTCCGTTCTTATGTTGTAGCTGTACTAGTTGTCGTTGTTAATGGCGTAGTAGGGCGCAGGGTGTCCGTCGTCGATGTTAAGAAACACTTCAAGAAGATCAGCCGTCGCCCGCGGGAATCGAACCTGGATCCGTTGCCCCAGAGCTACACCACAGCGTTAACAACCAGACTTATACCGGGTGATATTTTTTATTCGAAACAGATTAAAAGAAGGCGGATTCACTGCTACGTTAATGCCGTCTTCACTATACGTTTTTTGAGCTCGGCGGATATTCAAAGGGCAAACAACCGTCACTGTCTGGCGAGTAATTAACTAAAATTCGTTAATCAATTTTTTAATTAGTGAAAATAGACATATGGTTCCAATTAGAAACGTTTTGAGCGTCATCGAAAATCACTGAATCAGCTCTTTTTAGAACAGCTGGGAAACGTGGGAAACTCGTGGGAAACTTTGGGGAGCGCCAAAGTTACCACTCGTGAAGCAGGCGCAAAGCTAGCACTTGGGGAACGCAATAACAATCTAATGATCCGCGTTCCGCCAATGCTGCCTTTGCGCCTGCTTCACGAGTGGTAACTTTGTTGCGCCCCCGACTTTCCTACGAGCTTCAAGTCGGTGTAAAAAGAGTTGATTTAGTTGTTTTCGATGACGCTCAGTAAGTTTCTAATTGAAACCTTGCGTCTAATTCCACTAATTAAAAACTTGATTAAAAAATTTTAGTTAATTACTCGCCAGACAGTGACGGTTGTTTGCCCTTTGAATGTCCGCCGAGCTCAGAAAATGTACAGTGAAGACTGCATTAACGTAGCAGTAAATACGCCTTTTTTTACATTGTTTCGAATAAAAGATATCACCCTTTATAAATATGGCATGTGAATGCTGTGGCGTAGCTCTGCGGCAACGTACCCAGGTTCCATTCCCGCGGGCGGCGCCCGATCTTGTTCCAAGGATGTGGCAACATCGACGTTGGACACACTACGCCCTTACACTACGCCAACTAGAACATAATCAACAACTACAACATCAACGATGGCCGTTCTTTCTAGTGCCGAAAAGAAAAACCCATAAAAGTTATCGCCCTAAAAAAAAAAAAAAAAAAAAAAAAAAAAAAAGAAAGAGAAGAGAGTGTGGAGGTTTCAAAGATGTTGAAAACTGCGTCGAGGCCCGCTTCCAAATTATCGAGTGTCTAGCCTGCAGCGGTGCCGGCAAGTCCAAGTGCGGAGCGAGGCAAAATAAGTTCGGCAAACAATCGTCCATTAGCGTCGAGTGTTACTACCTGCTGCGACATAACTGAGTGGCCGAAGTAGCGACTCGTCAACAACCCCCATTCCCCCTCGCCCCCAGGCGGCCAAGCGCATCACGCTCCAACAAACTGCATACGGGCGTACGGAAATGAAAAGATGGGACGACGAAACGACACGTATTCGTGCTGTCGCTTTTTATGAGCACTTTACGTTTTGTTTAGGACTTCTATCGATGTTTATATCGACGGAGAAATAACGAGAATAAAAACAAACTACAAGCAGTTAGGCATGACGTTCGGTAAGAGCCAGAGTGCTCACGCTCAATCTACATTCAGGTACACCCACACAGTGTTTACAAAACAAGCCCGCTTTGCCCACACGAGGTGTGGGTACTGCGCGTGCGCAGAAATCAAATTCGGGAGGAATGAAGCGTCTGCGCATGCGCAGTACCGACAGCAGCGCCACCGCAATGGCGTGACGTCAATGAGTTGAGTTGGTCTTGGTTTTACATTCAAGTCCGACCGAGAAGAAAAAGAAGGCGCTACGATTTGATGGAGTTAATCGAGGGGCGCCAAAACTGCATCGTCACGGGGCTCGTGGCTCTGCCGCATCTACTGTGCGTGATTCGTTTAGTCGGGAATTGCAAACGCGAGAAGACGACGAGCGCCATTACGATGCACTTTTCACGCTGATAGATTGGCACCATCGGATCGTTACCTTGGCTGCAGTCAGATTCCATGCGACACGGAGCAAGCGGCAGGAGGATGTTTCCACGGAGGGTGTGAACCTCTCCAAGTGCGTTTAAACCCGGTGCGTTCCCATATGGTGCATCGACCTCGTTAGCGCCACCTACCTATAACACTTCTAAAATATATATATATATTATTTAACGGTTTCGGATTGATGTTCGCATAGACATAAAAGCGAATCCTGCCCAAAAGAAAGTCTAATTATTTCTTGCATTTTGGAAATGTTTCGTTAATGTGGCTCCTCGCCCTGTGCATCTTGCATGCCTGACTCGTTATTTAAGTACCGCGTGGCACGTACCGTAACCGACACGCGAAGCCCGAGTTTCTGGAGACTCTGCCTCTTGTCGTTGCGTCGCATTCAGATTTTTCTTCTGTGTGTGAATACTGCAGATGCCACAAACACATAAATTTTCTAAAGTACGTTAATCCTTTTTTTTTGTGTGTGAGGTGTCGGAGGAGGGGGTATAACAGCAGTGCCTTGTGGGAGTAGACCTTTCATTCAGGTCGAAGACTGTGGTGCATCAGTTCGGCTGCCTTACTTTTTTTTCGTAGAAATCTTGCCTCTTAAGAATCTGCGTATCTGGACCTGATTAACGAGGCCTCCCTTCAGATAATAGTAACGATCAACCGACGCAAATATGCAGTAGAGCTTAGTTTTGAACGGTAGCTTTGCGTAGAAATCTACGATCAAAAGATTAAAGGTTTTCGGCTGCGTACTCCCGTGCCAGTATGTGTTAGACGCTAGAGTTTCTAACCACACTTCAGGTTTTTTTCCCCTCTTGGTATTTTAAGGTATTATAAACTTTCTTTGCTTATCCTATCTGTAAATGATCCCCATTTTCGGTGGTGCAATTTGTTTAGCGCAGATATGAGGGTGCAACAAAAAACGACGTCTTTCCATAAATTTATGAGCCTCCCTTTAAGCCGACATGGTTTTATCAGCAATCAACCGGTGCACGTAATTTAAATGGTTCGCTAAGCAATTATTTTCATCCCCAGCAAAGTAGGAACATCTCAAGAAGCGCTAAATGAACACCACTGTATGATTAAGCCGCATTCCACATCATCATCTCACATATTAAAACCTCACCCGACTGGAACATCCATTTAGGGCTCCGAAGCTCTCTTACTCAAGTGGTAAGCCAATACTTCCGTCATCTCTGGAAACATCTTTCGCATTTACCGAAGAAACCCTGAGCTTCCTCTTTGCGGCGTCTAGCCTCCACAAATGATCCTGTACAATATTTGCGGTGCTAGCATTTGCAGTGGCTCCTCTCTTCCTCTTTTCTCTGCTTTCTCTTTCTCCTCGCTTCTGCTAACCTCATTCCCGAAGCCAGGGAGTCTCCGGAAACTCGCTGTCTCTCGCGTCACCCGCCCCTCCTAATTTTCCAATGTGCCTCCGGCTCTCTCGCCCACTGGCGGTCCAAGTGTCAGCGTCCCCAGATCGACCATCTTCTCACTCTCCCTTTCTTACCGCCGTCTCTTTCTCCCCCTCTCTTCACAGACTGTTTCCCTTTCTTCTTAATTTCCCTATTTCCTTCGTGGAGAGCTGTAGCGCTGATTGCATTGCATTACATTTGTACGTTTTCATTCTGGCTTCTGCCCACATGCTCGGCGTAGTGTTAGCGTGTGCCGAGTGAAGAAAGGCTCTGTCTGGGCAAAGAGAGGCAACTCCATTTATTTTAATTACCAACCATTTGTCTAGGGGAGGTCTGTGCGCGGCTGCAAAAAAGTTCTGGCTTGGATAGGAAGGCAAGGGGAAATAATTGCGGGGGAAAAGTGGAGTGAGATATCAGGTCCCTGATCAACGGTTGTTCACACGTCGTCCCACTCGGCAATTTAGTTTAGGCGCGAGTAGAACCCGATCCTAAAGAAGTTGTTGCCCAACTTGTATGCGCCCTGCGGTGGCGAGTCGTTCTGTAAGAGAGCTTTAAAACTTACGCCGTAAGTTCAGGAGCGAAGTTATTTTTTTAAAGCTAATGATGCAGGTTACGACCAGTTGTCTCGTCTTGTCGCAATAACCTTTTACAGGATTGAGATAATACTTATAAATACCCTTGAAATTAGAACAATTTGTATAAATGTTAGAGTGTGTATGAGTGTAGTCCTGGCTGGTGCTTGAATCGTAGAAAGGCGGAAAGTGCGTGTCAACCCGACAAAGAAAAGAAAGTAAGTATATTTGCCTTTTCCAAAGGCGCATCGAATTTCTTTAATTATGGATTGGACATTTTAGCGAGTCCAACCCAAGAGTTTAGAGCATTGCTTCTAAACTCTTGTTCTAACTTCTTTATGTGTCTAGCTTCTTTGTGTGTAGGAATTTTTGTATGCAATCTTTTCTACACCCCCCCCCCCCCCCCCGCCCCCTTCCTGTAAGACGTTCTCTGGGAACGTGTCTGAAGCTATGAACTTGAAACTTCACCATGAAAATGACCTTTCCCAGAATTTGTACCCTTTTCATTTGGGAAGAAACCCTTATTATCCTGTGGGATAATGGAGGGATTGATAAGCGAAGTTAATTTCCTTCCGATAAAATTTCCAGGTCCGAGAAGTTCCCCTTGCTTTCCCCTTTTTTACGAGGAAGCCCCGACACCTTAAAGGCAAACATTTATTTGCGAACAAAGTGGATACAAATATAACCCGAATGAGGTTCACAGGAGCCGTAAGTTAGGATTAAGTAAAACTGCCTTCTTGCTGTCGTCGCGGAGTCGACAGAGAGGTCTAATAAACATGTTGTTTTTCTTCGAGCATCGACTATGGAATACCTTTACCTGCTTAAAGTTGCACAACCCCAGACGTACTATCAGGTACAAATGAAACGCGAACAGCGGGGCGCATGGCCTTCATTACATGCTGCAGTATACCGAGAGGCAGCTCGGAACTGATAAATCCGCGAATTGGAGAGAGGAGCTACAGGGGTGTAAACAAATAAAAGTGGGCGCGCACCCTCGAAACCCTTTTTCAATCCCGTTATTTTGTCAGTTGCCTTAGTAGTTAGCGCTGCATGTATCATAGGCCACGCGCTCAGCTGTTCGCATTTGATTCGTACTCGATGTATACGTTATGTGTACTATATTGTGAAGATGATGCATTAATGGCTGAGACAGGCGACGTATGCCACGTAATAGAAGACGTCTAATCACTCTCATCTTCATCTGACAACGTGACGAGGAGTTCTTCCAACAGGCTAAATTTGATGTCCACTTTCATTTCGGAAGTAATTAACTCGCCAACGATAAAGCAAAAAAAAAGAAAAAAGTCCGGCCCTTTGCCTTACTAGCGCGTAACTCAGCATTTGGTGTGTTACACAACCAGTGGTAACATAGCATTTGGTGTGGTAGTCCTGAAAAACTGTGCCACGTGACGCTTAAAGTAGATGCCTGTGGCGCCACGATATTGTTGCGGATGTTGGAGAGCCTCGTCCGCGTAGCTAAGAAATGGGGAGCACCCAGCGATTGCTTCGTTGCCACAGCTGATCTCGCCGCCTCGTGTCGTAAACGAGAAGCGCGCGACCGTTCCATGAATGCTTTGTTTGTGGGCGCCATGTTTTGCGGTGGGCCTGTAGCTGCACTCTTCGAACTGGTTCGAACAGCGTGTACTTACTGTGGGAGAGCTTACTCGTTTAGCGTGAGCTAAGGTGTATTGCGATTCGGTGACGTGTGGTTGCTCACGTGATGTGACGCTAGGGAGTAACGCCCCTTGACAGGGACAAAACGTGCGGCTGGAACATCTGTGCGGCAGCGCAGTGAGGAGCCGAGCGCTGCGTCGGTGTTAGGCGTGCACTTGCCGTTTTCTAAGTCATCCTCTGGAGTGAGATCGGGAAACTATTACGGGCGAGGTATATAACGAATTATTTTTGATAAAAAGATCAACTGGTTTGTTTGTCTTTTGATTCAAGAGAAATCTATTGCGGGCTGCCCGCCTCCCTCCTGTTAGCAACATTTCTTTATGGGATTATCGTCAAGCGTAACGTTATGAAACAAAAGAAGAACTTAAGATTTGAAGGAACAAATGTTCAAGGATTCTTTGGCGACCTGATGTGGTTATATTAGAGTCTGCGTAATTCGTTTTTCTGAGTACAGGGGAGTTCCGGCCGGTAGCAGCTGATCATTCCAATCAAAAGCAAGCTTTAGAAACTTTTTTGTGCTCATTCATGACGATCGTCATTAAGAGCCGGGCCTATGCTTTTGGCGGCAAAAATGTAAACGATGATGAAATACAAACTTCATAAAGCATGGGCTCTTCCAATTTTCTGTAATTACGATATTCGCTTGATGTAAAAAAATAATTGAGGAAAGTTATGCTGACAAATATTCGTGCTGCCGTTTCTCTGGAAATGTTCAAGCAAGGAACGCCTTTTTTTTTTTCTTTTTGCTTCGAACTAATTGTGGGCTTGTCGCACCACGGGCGTGCGATTGAACGGTTCCGCCAAAGAAGACTTCCGGAAGGGGCTGGCATTCTTCTCTTTTGTCTGAAACGTTCGAGTCCCTTTTTCGTCAGCACCCCCGCTGTCTCCGCCAAACGAGGGCAATTAGGAAGATGCTTCCTGATCGGCGGCGACTAATTCGAGAGCGATTTCCAGACATGTACTTTAACGGCTTGAAGAGGAATGAGCGCAGGCAATTAGAAGAGAGTACCGCATGCTTGATCTTTAACGTGCACGAGTGGTGTGATCTCAAAACAATATTCTATAATAAAACGAGCTTGCGCCTTTTTAGGAGCGTTAAGACGTTAGGAAATTTCTACCTAAAAATGATGAGCTTATTTTTTGTCTCGTTTTTAGACCGTAATAGTTCAAATAGTTAATAAAAATCAAGGTTTTACATTCTTCGCTCTGAGTAGTATGATGATAATCTCCTTGAGGGTGTCAGCAATGGGGAGCGCTTGACACATATAGGGGGCGAGCCGCTCCGCCTTGGCAGCTGGTTGACAGCGCCACCAGTGACAAGATTCAAGTTACGTCGCATGGTGAGGGACTGCCCACTCCGACCTCTTCTAATGCGCCGGCAGCGTCTTGGCCGCGCGCGCCCCCTCCAGCGGCAGTATTTCTTGACCTCGTTAAGAATTAGAAAGAGGTTCGGCACCTTGAACTTTTTTAAACCTACCCATGTACAGCGTCACTCGGAATGTGTTTTTTTCCGTCCGTGGACCCGGAGCTGGGGTTCAACCGTCTGTCATGCAGTTGTAAGCAAAAATGGCGGTGTTCGGCGAGAGATCGAACGTAGACTAACAATTTTCAAACGTAACGATGTATTCCCCACTTTATACTCCTCTCCACCGTCGAATACTCTTTCCCGAGTCGTGTATACTCCTCGCTAGGGATGCCGCGAACCACCTTAGGTTCGAATTCGACAGGTTTCAATATTTTCAAACCAAACTGAGGTTCGAATTCCGAAGATATTGATATTTTTGAACGTACCGAGGTTCGAATTCGAAAAGTTCCCAACTTTAAAACGCCGTGGAGTTTCGAATTCGAAAGGTTAGAAGCCTTCTCAATTTCTAAAAGTTCGGGTTCCATTATTTCAAATATTTTTTTACTTAAGGTTCAAGGAAATCGAAGATTTCGAACTTTCCCAACTTGAAATTCGAGAGATTCGAATGTTTTGAAGTTCTTAGGACCTAAAGTTCGAAAAATCGAAGATTTCGAATTGCTTTGAATGTGAAGTTCGAAAATTCGAAGATATTAAATTCTTTTGGATCTGAATTAAAATAAAATTCGAACGTTTCGAATTTTTATAGACTTAATGATCGATAAATTCAAAGCTTTCGAATGTATTTCTACATAAAGTTCGAAAAATTTAAGGTTTCGATTCCCTTTTGCGGCCAAATTTGAAAAAAAAAACAAAAAAACCTCAGAAGGTTTTGAATTTTCTTTAAGTCCAAGTGCGCAAAGTTCGAAGTCCAGTTTTCATGTTCCTCCACCAGTTTCCGTTTCAAATAACGTTTTCGCGCCTCAGAGCTTTTCACAAAATCAGGTTTAGAAAAGTCTGGGCGTGATATTTAGTCTGCGCAAAGTTGGTCAGGTAATTAAATGAGACGACGAGTGTCCCGGATGCGCTGGAATATTTACCAGTGCAGAGTGACGTGTGGCCATATATAAGTAATTGTGACCGCCAGCCCCGGGGGGGGGGGGGGGGGGGGGGGAGGTTTTTTGTAACGTACATCACGCAGTAGTGATCATACGAAGGCACTGTTTAACGATACTCATCCAGTTCGAAACGGTCAGGGGCAGGCAGGTGGTTGAGGCTCAGAAAAACCTTGAAGCTATCTGGCAAACGGCCTCCCTACCCCCTTGCACGCTGGTAGTAATCCGATCGAACGCCGCCCGAGTGACGCTGGCATATAGTAAGTTTAGTTTGTACATAATGCAAAATCCTGAGACTGGGAATGAAATTTGAAAGAAAAAATGTATGAAGACAGAAAAAAGAGGACAGGACAATGTTTCAAACTCAGCTCAGGACAACGTCTCAAACTCAACTCAGCTGAAAACTGAGCTCAGTACAACGTCTCAAACTCAACTGAGCTGAGTTTGAGACGTTGTTTTGTCCTCTTTTTTCTGTATTCTTACACATTTTCTTTCGAATTTCATTCCCAGCCTCAGGATTTTGCATCATGATCAACATACACCAGCTCGCCTGCACCTTGACAATTTTTTTAGTTTGTAATTACTTTGGAAGTTTTTTTTTTTTTTTTCCGGGACGGAAAAAACACCGTGCAAATAGCACAGAAGCCGACACAACTCGAGGTCAAGGAGCGCTCTACCATACCGGTGGCGTCGGAAGAGGAAAAACGGGGGTGAAGGGGAGGGGGTGGGAGGGTCCCTCCTCCCCCCGATATTTTGGGCTGTTAAAGAAAACAATACGGGGAAACAGGGCGTGATCGAGCTTACTTTAATCTGAAATTATTTATGCATAAGTATGGCTACTGTCGCTCTTCACTGCAAAAAAGATCGTGTAGATGCTCATTGTTAGAAACTCGTTGTCAAAAGGCACTACTCGTCACATGCTTAGTGCTTCGGAAGTTCAAGGCTATGTCTTTTCAACCTAAATAACTCTGCCGTTGGTTAGAAAAAACAAACAAAAAAACATAACAGTAAATGCGAAAATAAAAAGCTGGAAAAAAAACAAAACTATCAAGAACCCGATGGAAGTGTTGTATTTTTGCGTATTCAGAGGCCCAGAACTTTGAAACAAGATTTTTTCTATAAAAACGTGTGCGGGCTGAAAGAAATACGTCCCAGAAACGTAAAATGACAAAATAAAACAATAAAAAAAGCTTTTCTTTTTAAATTTCTCAAAGTGAAAAAAAAGAATAAATAAATCTTTTTTGCATTCTGCAGAGGGCAATGATATGTAGTGTCTGTGGTGTTAAATTAAATGCGATACCTCAAACACTTTAGACAAAAAAGATTACCAAGTTTAAGGCATAATTAACCGTAGGTACATGTTTGGACATTTCTTCGAAACGTATCTTGAACAACAATAATCATACCTTAAGACGACAATTACCTAGGCTATACATGGATCATTCTTAAAAAGTTTAACATCTTTACCATAAATAGCTTCGACTATACCGCGCTTCAAATATGGCACAAACGAAAATTGTCAAAAACCCGTCGTCCTTCCTCGCTCCTTCGGGAATTAATTTCTTTAAAACTAAGCATGCCAGAACATTGAAATAAACGGCATTGTCTTTCGCAAGGAATGCGGCACCGCCTGTAAAAATTAAAAAAAAAATATTACGAACGTACCTCACTGCTTGAATCCAAATGATACCGCCCGCCGTTCTTTCCAAGTTCGACGAATTTCGAACCCTAAAGGTCGAAGTTCGTCGAACTTTTTATTTTTCAGGATACGAAAGTTCGAACATTTTTGTGTTCTTTAAATAAATGCGTTCGAAAGTTCGAAAATTTTCGAATTTCTTAGCGCAGGAAGGTCGAAAGTTCGAAAAGCTTCGAGATTTTTAGTGCAAGAAGTTCGAAAGTTCGAAAACCATCGATTTTTAGTTTATCAATTTTGACAGTTCAACAAGCATCAAGTTTTGCAGCGCAATAAGTTGAAATGTTACAAAAGGATCGAACTTTTTAGGGCAGTAAGTTCAAAAGTTCGAAAAACATTGCATTTCTGAACGTGCAAACTTCGAAATGTCGAAAAGCGTCGAAATTCTAGTTTAACAAGTTCGAAAATTCGACTTCCGTCGAATTTCTCAATATGTAAAGTTAAAAAGTTAGAAAATGCGAAATCTTTCGAACCGCTTGATTCGATCCTCGAACCTTCGGTTCGAAAAACGTTCGCGGCATCCCTACTCCTCGCCACGGGCGGCGTCTCTTCCCCCTGACATTGCGCAATGCCGCGCGCTCTTCGGCGACCACCTGTGCGGCGCACTAGAACCTGCGCTGTGATTGGCGTTGCCGCGCTAAAATAAAACGTCATTGTCTCTCCCCACCAATCGTTGTGTCCTTCGTCTGTGACGCAGATATCGCGATACTGTCCCTATCAGTTGGACTTCAGACTTCACATGGGTCGCACCCGTGTTGTGCGTTCCAAAGAGAAGCAGCGGGAGTACGAGGACTGTTGGCGCGCCCAGAAGCGAGAATAGGCACGACGCCAACGTGATACCGCCGTTGCCGCTGCTCCCAGCCCGGCAAGATCTTCGAGAGCCGACCAAGCTCCCCCCAAAGAAGACCTTGCTCACGTCCAGCGCCGACGCGAGCAACAACGTCAATTCAACTGGCGTCGTCGGTCCAATGCCACTGACGATGATCGAGCAAGAGAAGCCAAACGCAAACGCGACGCATATCACCGCGGCGCCAAACCATAACATAGGAAATCCTCAATACAGCTAAACAACAACATAGCAAATCCCACCAGAGCGCCAGCTTCGCTGGACTTCCCTCTTCACGGGGCCGAAGGGCTCTCAATTTTTGTTGCTGTAGTTTTTTTTTTTTTTTTGCGCTGGAAGATCCAAAATCATTGGGCTTTAGACGCAGGCGTGCTAACTAATATTCTTCAGACGCTCTCTGATATACCGCAGAACATGCGCTATTGCGCATGCTCAAAACACGATTATCGCTGCTTCGTAGCCAATCAGATTGCGGCGTATGGGGACATTCAGGACGCTGTATAACGATACACGAAGCAAGAAGCGAGGAAATAATAAGCCACACCCTGCGAGTACAGTGACTATTGACGTCCGTTCAGCTGAAGGTAAGGAACCCCCTTATAGAAATATTTGGAACTAATTTTACAACCTCAAAACCTCACACACTTCCGACTCCTTAGGACCGTGCTTCTCAAAAGCATCTAAAGTCACTTCCAACGAGAGAACACACTGGCACGCTGGCGCCATCTGTGCGGTGACAGTGGAACTGCATCTTACTAGAGAAAAGGTTTCTCGGCATTTGCGAGATTAAATGTACGTACTATATTTGAGAAATTGTCTTAATATGACACTGACGAAAATTGTTTTCAAGCAAAAAAAAAAAAAAGAAAAAAAAGAATGAGGCGAGAAAAAGATGGAAATACATGGGACTGCCAAGTGTTCTGTGACTACCCAATAGGTGGCGCCAGTGTGCCCTCTACGACGGGGAAAAGTTGAGCTGTTTGGTGATTCATATTTGGGCGAAACCAGCTGAACATAAAATTACAATTATTCGTGCAGATGAATGGTTGTAATTGTATGTTCAGTTGGTTTCGCCCAAATGCGCCCTCTAGTCGTAAGAGATTTTGAAAGGTTTAAACGCAAAGCAGTTGAAAGTGTGTGAAGCAGCCCTTAGGCAAACTTGGTCGTTTCAGTTACCAATTCCGCAAAGAGCACTGCATTGCAACGCTAGCATTGCGAACTTTTATTAGAATAAACTGTTGTGTTGGTTATTGTCGTGGAACAAGAGAACCACTTCATAGGAAAGGTAGCTATTCATTTGGCATAATTTTTCAAGTGCAGGTGAGCACACATTTTAATACCAAGATCCGTAGCAAACAGTCTGTTTTTTTTTTGTTATTAGAAATGAAATATTCGGACAATCACCTATGCCCACACCTTAATAGAACAACATAACAACTAATAAAAAAGCACAAAAACTAGTAAGATGGCGGTATAAAAGAAAGAGGGCAATAAAAAAAAAACACGAGTGAAAGCATCAGCATTCCGAACAAAAAGTTCTCTAAATTAAAAAAAAAAAAAATCCAGCCACAAAAACGCAAAAAGAAGTCCCGGTGTTTCGAAGCTTACTTGGCTTTTTCTTTAGGGGTGTCTATAGGTAAGCTTCGAAACGTCGGGACTACTTTATAGGGTTTTGTGGTTGGAGAAATTATTTTTAAATTTAGTCATTTCACTCAACCAGACAAATTTCTGTCGAAGATGTTAACCTTCAAGAAGCATCTCTTCTCCAAACCCTGACGCCTTCGAAAGGTCTGTTGCTGCAAGCATTTTAACATCAGTGTTCATAGTCGTGTAAACATATCATATGACACAAGGGGGAGTATCAATGAAGTCATTTACTTTATACGTATATTATACCGCTCCATTACGCTTTTCTAAGCGTTGAATGCATGCACTCCCATTTCGAAGAACCACAACACTTAAAGCTTTTTTTTTTCTTAATAAAAAAACGAAAACAAAACATGGAGTCCTTCAATATTAGGAGCTGTCGCTGAAGTTTTAAGAAATGAGCAAAAGTATTCAGATATTTCAATTACAACCGTAAGCTCTGCAGGTTGCGCAGTATACTCAGTACAAACAACACTTACAATTCAGGATACACTTCCACTAGTTTGAAAAAAAAAAACCGGTAGAATATTCCAATTGCTGGGTTGAAATTTTAGTCGTGGGTAACGTACGGAGGAAGGCTTACCGCGGAGTGTGCACGATGTAGTTGAATTAAATATTGTAGTTATCGTCTTAAATTATTCTTAAACAAACGAAATTGCTTCTGCATTTTTTTTTACAGATCCTGAAGGTCTTTTTTATTTTTAGAATATCAGATGTTTTGAGTGCTGCTCAAAAGACGTAAAGCAAAAACTCCAGCTGGAAACTGAATTCCTGGAGTGTTTATGTTTGAGCTCATGAATTCTTGGGCTTGTGTCAGATATTTTACCACAAAAAAATGGTTATGCGATTTTCATTTACCGGAATTCACACATATGCCATTGTGGGTGGCTTCCGGCAATGCTGCTGTACTATTTTGTTTTACTAGAAAAGGTGTGTTTCAATTAAGAGGAGCGTCATGTGTACCTAAAGTGGAAGCAACAAGCGAACTCACGCTAAAAATAAAATAAAATATTCTGGTTATAGATTTCTAACCCCCCTTCTTTGTCAGGCGGTTCGGCCAACACACCCTTGGAAGCCTCCACGGACATCCGTTGATGTTCGTTTACTTTCGTAACACGATATCCTCTTTGTGAAACTATAAAAATAAAACAAAAATACCAAGTAAACGCAAACAACATAATCGTCGGAACTGTCTCCTCAACGCACGAGTCACGGGGAACTTAAACTTGGAGTTCTGTTGTTGCGTTTATGGCACGGTGTGCTAGAAAAGTCGATCGCAACATTTTCTTCTTTGCTTTCGTCTCATTTGCTTCTTTTGCTCTGCGTTCATGTCAGTTTGATTTTTTGAACGAATGGAAGAAAAAGATATGGAAGCATCTGCCGCTGGCGGGGAGGTCGTGTTCTGTTTCGGGGCTTGTCCCGTTTTTGTTATATAAGAACTCTTTGTCGACGTTAGGAGTAGTTTGGACGCCGCTGAAACGGATTCGTCTTTTTGTGAGGCATGAACAAAAAGGTTTCGGGTGCTGGAGTTTGGCAGTTCTTACCTGGTGCAGCAAGCAGCTCTAGGCTTCATTAAATTGGAAAGTTGAGCATCGCAAACTTTAAAAAGAAATAGAAATCTGTAGGGGTTGTTTGGTAACTCTAGGAGCGAGTCGTGATTGAAGGCTCTACACCGGAGACGCAATTCACACACAACTAAAAAAAGCGCGCCTTATAGGTTACATTTCACCAGACTTGTGCCGGTTACTTGAAAAAAGTAACAGATTGCAATTACAAATAACCGAGCCTCGAATGTATCTAATTATCGTTACAAATTACTTTCGCTGCAAAGTAATGCATTATTTACTCGTTCCGATACAAATTATTTTCACATTACTAAGAAAACAATAAAAACAATTTTGATGTTTTCAAAAACGTTCACTAAGATTACTTTTCATTTCTTATACACCTGCATTATGGTAGTGTATCCAAAAATAAAATTTAGTACTTAAAGGGCAACTCCGCTTCTTTTCCAGTAGTGCAAAACTATACAGTTCTCTTTGTTATCATCTACAAAACCCCAATGGCAAATATTACGACGGAATTCCGCCTAGAAGTTCATTAAAATCGCTGTCAAAGTTTGACAAGCACGAATCCGCTGGTTTTGGATGAGACGTGCGGGCCAGACAACACTGCCCGGCTGCATTTCCGCTTCCTCCAAATTCCTTCTACCGGCACGCCCGTGACGTCATCAAGCATGTACAGCTTCTTTTTTTTCAATTTTGTTTTCTTTCCCGGGGAGAACACGGGTGGCGCCAGCGCCGTGCTCTCCCCGGAGAGGGAAGCTGCTTTTGTAAGAATTTTGAGTGACAGGTTAATCCTCTATAATCTTCTGGGGGGAAAATAGCGACGCCTGTGCTAATCCAGGAGGCACAAAGGAGGATTTTGATAAGAGGGGAGCTCCTTCTTCCCATTGTATATCACGTGGGTGTACATGCTTAGTGATGCCGAATATACAATGTTGTCCGGCTTTGCCACCGTTTCGGTTTCGGTTTGTGATCATGGCTAGAGTAAACTTACACGAAAAATATTTTATTTTTCGCGAAACAAAGGATCGGGGATTGTTTTTGAGTGCTTCAAAAAGCAAAATTGGTCACTATCTCAAAATTTTTGAAATTAAGCGGAGTTGCCCTTTAAGCAAAATAATGTGATTGCACTCAGTTCACATATTAGCTGACAAGGCAGCGAGAACTGCAACCAGGGTGTCGAACCGGAACCGAACCGAACCGAAAACCGGAACAGAACCGTTATTTTTAGCCAAACCGGAACTGAACCGAACCGAAATCTTTGCCGCCATCTTGGAACTGAACCGGAACCGAACCGAAAAAAAAATATAACGGTAACCGGTTCAAAACGGTTCAAGGTAATATTTCTTTTTTGTCTCTTCTGTTAGTATTACAAAATGAACATATGTGAATAAAAAATTGGCGGCTGTATTTCTATCTATGGATCAAATCGTCATATACAGAACTGAAAAGTATGGTAAGTTGTGGGTTTTCATGACACTATGATTAACCATGAGTCACGTTGTCACGTGACGCCATGGTGTCAATACATGCTATCACGTGACCTCGTGACGTCACGTGACTCACTGCGTCAACTCGATTTCATTTGAGAAAGTCACTATATTTATTAACATTGTTGACAGCATGACGTAACATGACATCACGATTTCGCAACGAGAGTCACGTCACACCGTGACGTAAGCGATTTTCATAACCCCTAGTCGATCGCTCTGGTTCATGAAAATCAGCACCGCCAAACATTCGGGTGACGGCTCATGTCAATTACTAATGATAATAGCCCAACCCTGTCCATATCTGAAGCTCGGCCCAAGCTTTTGCTTTCCAAACCCTAGCCGCCTAGAGCATGACTGTGATCAACACTGGCGGTAGAGGAGATATCAACAGCTGTCTCTTTCTTTTATTTTTTCTGCATCTGCTATTAGGGGAAAACTAATGGATGTTTCCTCAAGCTATCAACGGTGGGGTTTATTGCTTAACGCTATTTATTGAAAGTATAAGAAAAAATGTTGCAAGACCCATTTTACACTATTGAGGCACCCAAATATTTTTTTCGTTGTTGCTGAACTGCATCCGAAAGACGTCCCTGAGAATAGAAGTACTGGAATTACTAAATACGACTTATTAATATGACGTTACATAGAACTAAACGTTTGTACGGAAAGAATTAAAAAAATAGGATATTTTAGTGACCTCAGAGAGACAGCCGAACGTTGGCAGTCGCTGTAAGTCTCACACAAGCGTCGTTCTAAAGTTATTGCACAAGTTTCGACTCTTTCTGCACTTTGCTTAAAGGAGCTATAAAAATATTTCGATACATTACTAAATACTACTCAGGATAACTCCCTAACGTAATAACTGCTTGAACTTGGCTTTGCTCTTTTTTCTAGGCAATGGCAGTCGCCAAAAAATTCGAAAAATATGAGCATCGTTCATCTCCTCAACTCGGAGCCAGAAGCGGCCACGAGGCCTGGTGCCTATCTTATGCCGCCAACGTTAATCATACCCCCGCGCTGGAATTTTAAAGGAAGAAAACGCGTGCTCAGCTCCAGGCATTGTTAGAGTTTGGCTATCTTCATCACCGCAGTGGTTGGACACGAGCCACTACCCAAATGCCTGCCAAGACATTGAGTGTTACGAGCCGATGTACGGTGCTCACGCAGTCCTCCTGTCCAATCCATGAGCCAACCTCGACTGTCGTCAGGCGGGTGGAATTATGATTCTACAATAGCGACATCAAGCAAGCAGGGAAGGCAAGACTAAAAGAAATAGTCTCATTTAATCCTCGCAATTTCACCGCGACAAAGAAGCTTCTGAATTGGTGGTGGCCTGTGCGAGTATACTTGGGCCAGAGGACCAGTACGCCTCGGAAAAGTCATGAACATTCCAACCCGATGTCGTTTTACGACCTATCTAAACTTCACGTGGTGCAAAATAAAAGCAATGAAGGGTTGCGGTTAACAAGTGTCAAATAAAATTGTCGAATGAACACACACAAATGGAGGAGGCAATTCCTCAGAAATACTTTCAGCCTTTCCACTGTGGCGACGAAGGAAGACCAGCGAAGCTGTACTGTCGTGGGAATGAAGGAATGGCCGCCCGCAAGTCGGCAAGCCCGAGTGGAAAGGCTGGACAGCTACCGCTATCTATGAGCGACGGTGGCAACCAGACAACCGACAAGTCGGTTGTCTGGTTGCCGTCGTCATTTATAGATGGCGGTAGCTGTCCAGAGTTTAGTGTCATCATTTGTTTGCTGACGGTCACGACACTGAGGAAGCTAGCCCTTAACAGCTCTGCTCTATAAAGAAGTGCGCGCGTGTGTGTGTGTGGGGGGGGGGGGGGGGGTAAGCGGGAGAGGGGGAGTTTTAAAAGCATACTGTGTTGTAAAGGTTCCTCTTCCCTGCATCTTTGGCGCAGACCAAAAAGCGTGACTCCGGAAGCTACTTTGCTTGCAAAAACGCTCTTACCAAAAAGCACGTTTTTGTCGTGCCAGACGCTCGCGCCGTTCCTAGTGAAAATCGTCTGACTCGCAACTAAAGGGTTGTGGGATCGAATCCCACCAAAAAATTCTTAATTTTTTTTCGTTAAGGCGAAATAATTACTTTCAAAAGTGAAATTATTTGAGACATACGGCGACCTTTAATTCGCATTACAGGTCATGTTTTAATCACTCTCATTCCACGCGTGATGTCACGTTTCACATGAGCATTGTGGGAAACTTGAAATTCTTGCGCGAGGGTATGCAGCTCTCACCCCATGAACCTATCGACCCATCAGGATTTTCCAGTCACGCCACCGACGTCAGCTTTTTTGCGACATGAGCTCCTTAACGCTGTCGAGTTAAAATCATCAGTTAGCAAAGGTGATGCTCATTTGCAAATTAAATTGACCGGCATGTTGTCAAGAACAAACCTCAACTGCCAGGCTATGCCAGTTTGTTCTGCAGAAGAAAATATTCACTTGGGCAAGCGCTATTTTGGGCCAGATTCGATCTGAGTGTGAAGGTGAGTATAGATTAGAGTGAATAATTGCGATTACTTCTTGCTGCATGATTAGTGGCACGCATGCGGTGCTGAGTGTAAATAATGTTTGGTTAGAACAACAAGCATTTGGATTGCCGCACGGTGTTTCTATAAAAGAAATAGACTGAAAGGAATTATCCTAAAACTTTTGTAACATTCTGAAAATTTCATTGCTTTTAGCTCAGTTGTGTCGTCATCATATAAATATATATTGTGGAGTGTATTTTGTAAACCTTATTTCATAAGTAGCATGAGCACCGAGGTGCTCATTTCATAATTTTATGGGATGTAATTAGTTCCGTAGTTCAAGGACAGAATCGCGATTTCATTTTTAACACTGCGACACAAATTTGTACCAACCACGGGTATTTTAGGCGACCTACCACACTTTGCGACACCATTTTATACCGTGTAAATAGATCAGCTTGAACTTTAGAATTTTACTTAAACACGAAGAAAGCACAATAAAATACAGTATAGTTCTAAATTTGAAGATGATGTATCTACATTTGTGTACCAACCAGCTCAACTTTTTACACTTGTACTTAAACATTTTGATTCAGGTAAAATATATGTTACTGGTAAACAAAGGGATGTTGAGTCGTATGAACACGACGTTATGTACGTTAATGTAGATTTTATTCCACTCTTGCGTCAAAATTAAATAACTGAATTTCATATTTTGGTACCTAAAACAAAAGTAAATTGGACAGACGATCGAAGAAACTATATAGCTTATCGTTTCCCGGCGCAAATAGTGTATATTGCAAGAACAACGCGAAAAATATATTCTCAATTTAGTGGTTCAAACCGGTTCGAACCGGTTCGAACCGGTTTGAACCGATATTTTTCCTCCCCGGAACTGAACCGGAACCGAACCGAAAGCCGTGAACCCGAACCCGAACCGAACCGATAAAAATTTCGGTTCGACACTCTGACTGCAACCACACCTGCCATCTTGCAAGCTTACGGCAACCGGAAATGATCCCTGGGATTCGGCAGACAACGCTAGCGGTGCACATGCTCAGCAGCAGCTTCTACCTTAGCTAGGAGATCGAGGAGACCATGCATACTCGACGTTGGCTTCTAGATAATTTTTAAAATATATATTTATAGATGTTTTGCATGTTTTTCAAGAGGTTCTAGTGACCGGTGATACAAATAATCGTGTTTTCCTTTTGCTTATTATCTTCTTCACGATGCTTTCCATATTGTGGAACTTGCTACCGTTATGCTGCTGAATTGCCTGCTCATATTTCTCCAGTTTTTGTATTATGTTCATAGTTTTAAAAAAGTAACGAGTAATATGTAATTCATTACTATTATTAACAACGCAATTACATTACAAATTATTGCCGCAAAAAGTAACGGGGCAATTACAAAATTACTTGAAAAAGTGACGGGTTACTTTCCAAGTCTGTACTGCAGTAGGAAATTTAGCGAGCTAAGTTCCCTAGCGTAAAAGAAATACTTTGCGGCAAATCTGTTTTGTTTGGCATCTTAGTCTTGGTGCATTCATTTCACTTTTAATTTTTCTGTGGGAAACTTTGTAGATACTAGCAATTATTGCAGTCTAATATGAATATGTAGATCATTATGCTTCTGAACGTACAAATATAAAGTTGTTGTTAACGATATAACACAAAACTTAAGCAGCTCGTACATTTACGTGAGTTTACAGAGAGAACATTTAGATACTTCCAATTCGCAGTAAAAAGATAATATGTGAAAAATCATATGCATATACTTGCCACATGAACATTTTGTACTTTTTCTGGGACCATTCAATACGACATAGTGCTTCGTAAAACGTAATTTACCACAAGAAAACCTGTTAATAGCGTACATTTATGGTCGCGATAATATTATGGTCTTACAGTAAGCAAAACTGGAAAGGTATGTCTGTCATGCGGAACAATTTATTAAAATAAACGCTTATCCAAAACCACTCTTATACTGACTAGACATTGTTTACCTGTAGTCTGTTGCTGCAAAGTTTCTTTTCTCTCGCCCGGAAGCAAACCTGTATCCACAAACATTCCTCAAACATGAAAAGGAAGAAAATTGCTCTCAATAGTGTTTGTGTGCATGCGTTGCTACACAAAGGTTCGCCAACATAAAGACTCATGCTGCTGTTTGTCTCCTTAATAGGCAAATTTGAAGGAAATTTGAATACAAAAATTACGGATCTTTCAATAGCGACATTCTTCGCAAGTATTTACGGTTCAGCACTTGCGAACAATATGAGACCCAAAGTTTTTTTCTTCTTCGAGATGCAACTTTTTTTTTTTAGGTGGAGCGTACATAGCCGAGAGACACGGAGCGTAAACTCGGGCTTGCATCGGCCCATCAGGGCCATCATCATTATCTACCCTCTGAAAAATGAAGATGCGGTGCCGCGCCCGCATGGTTGGTCCACACAGAGAGAGTCCCTAAAGTAGAATTTGCCGGTTGCACAAAAATTAAAAGCATAAAAAAACAATCATCGCAATTCTTTAGTATTGCTGGTAGATGCTGTCCTGCAGCAGTTGAGCGCGATAACGTGTTCACCTCTCCTTGTGTTTTGCATCTTTCATGAAAATGTACTGTACCCACTGGAAGCCATATGTAGAGTACTAATGCGTGTCGAGAGCGTAATGATATCGGCATGAGGTAATATAATGCTGATGTTCTCTCGCGTTAAAATCTTTTCTAGTGAGAAAATGATAGCAGGATGCCTCTGCATTTACGATAAGTTAATATAGTTGACTGTGATTTATAATTGGTATTATTGCGTGAGCAGGTAACCAGGTTTTCCTGTTCCTGCACCACGAGAACGGGATAAACAACTATGGGATTTGTTTTTTTTTTCTCGCAAGCGACTGAGACCAGTCCAGATGTGTTACATGAACGTAACATATGTGCAACAGCCAAAAAACGAAGAAAATACATATCTCTTGTTTCGTATTTCCTGACGCTTTATTAATGTGCTGCATTTTATATTCATATCTTCGTTTTTACACTCATATTTATTCCGAATAAAGACTTTTGTGCACATTACAACTTTTAAGCACCCATTTGCTTACTTTCCTGAATCAAATAATTGTAATAATGACACGAAAAAAAAACTGCTCGTAATACTTGGAAAAAATTGATCCCAGGATTTTTCCGAAAAATTGACGTAAACATTTTCTTTCTCCAACGGAAAGGTTACCTAGTCTATGGTGCACCGGTAACTTGAACTAGACTTTGTAGTCAGTGCAATTGATCTTGGCTACAACTTGGTAACGAAATACAAAAGGCTCTTCACTCTGGCTTTGCTGCACAATCCCTCTCAAAGAGGAGATGCACACATTTAGGCACCCGAAATTTCTTCATGATCCTTTTATTACTGTATGCGTAACAACACTAAAAACGGCCGCTAAAAAAAATTGCATAAAAATAAAATAAACAGCACTGTGCGCAGAGAACGAGTGCGTATTTTTGGCACCGATTTGAAGTTCAGGGGGTGCGGGCGGTGACGTCACGGACGTCCAAATTTTAGTTGGTGTTCTTTGACGTAAACACGTTTTAGTTTGGATGCCGCCGACTGCATTTTGAAACGTCGGTCGGTCGGCGAGTGTGTGCACGTGGTCGGGCGTTCGGCGGCTCGGTGTACTTGTTGGTGTGCGTCGACGTGCCGCCTGTGCTCGCCGCGTATCAATTGCCGACATCCAGAAACTGTTTTCCAATTTCGTTCGCCCGGTGCCGTAGGTCACTCCTGTTGCAAAAGAAGATTCGTAGTGACTACAGTACCGTCCGACGGCACTTTTGCAGAGCGTTCAAGTGCCGTCCGTCGGTACTTCACCGACGGTACTCCTTGTTAAGTGCTGTCCGAAAGTCTCGTATAAAACGAATTGTCAACACGAGATCTTCGAAATTGTAGCGTAGCTTAGCGCTTAAGATGTCTGCCTCATACGCAAGCAGTCGTAGGTTCGAACCGCAGTGGAGGCTTACTTTTTTTTTTTTTTTCGAACATTTTGTTTTGTTAGGGCATTTGGCGACATTTACGACATTTTATTTTTATGATTAACACTGAAAAAAAAAATAAATGTTGCCGACGACAGTGCTAAAAGCACGAACTAGTTGCTTTGGATCACGCGGCACGAGCGCTCCTGCAGCGGGTGCATTCATGCCAGTCAATGCTACTCGCTTGCCGCTTGCACGGCCTTGCAGCAAGAGTGCTTTCTATGCAAGGGTGATAATCCGTCGTATTACAGACAAGTACAGCTACAGATTTACAAAATTACTGCGGCTGGGCTCTGTCACTTCCGGTACACGTAATCGTCATTTGCAACAGGAGCGACGGACAGCCGCGGGCGAATTTTTAAAATTAAAGAACGCTTATAGTTTGATAGAGGAGGTCGTGGTTTGATGTTCCTGAGAACGCGACGAGTACAGGCGGCAACGTCGACAACACGTACAAGCGCGGACACCGCCGAGCCGCCGAGTACCCGGCCACACACACACCGAGCGACCGACATTTCAAAATGCAGTCAGCGGCATCCAGAGAAAACGTGTTGTTGACGTCAAAATAACTAACACTTCAAAATAAAAACGATTATTTTGACATCCGTGACGTCATTGGCCACGCCCTCTAGATTTCAAATTGGTGCCGAATATACGCAGCCGCAGAGAACACATGAACACGATGGCGGCACCAGTGCTCGAACGGCTAAGCAATCTAGCTGCCTGGTGCTATGTCTTGAAACCACTGATTGAATTGGCACAGTCCTACAGTGTAATCGAGATTCATAAAAAAAGAAAGCAGAAGGCCCGACAGCTTTGATTGTAGTACGTCTCAAAGTGCGTAAAAACAAGTGGACAAAGTGGGTAATTTGTGAAAATCTACCTGACGAAAAATAGGTTTGTGTAGTGTCACAAAACATGAGTCTCGGAGCATGGCGATCAGAACAAAAATCCCCGCTATAGTCAGGCCTACTGAAAAATATCAGGTAAAATTATGGAATTCCCATGGGCAAAATTATTTACCGCAGTTTAATTAGGATGGTCACCACAACGGAGAACTCATTAAATTCATTTTTTTCTTGTCTCCTCGATCTTAGTCATTCAAACTAATTACCTCTTCTAAGGAAGCTGCATTTATCAGAATGGCATATAAATGCGTAAAAGTTAAGAACCGCTTTGCGCAGAGGACAAATTTATGAACAAGGCACAGCTCAGGATGTTTTTTTTAAATTATAGTGAAATGATCAGCGTCGCTTCAAAGCCCACAGAGCCTCAAGCGGCGAACCTTTTTGTCAACATGTGCCGCCACATGAACAAGTTAGTCTTTTGGGGTCATGCATACTTCCGTCAGAAAAAATGGTGCAGAAATTTTTCGAGCTTTATTGAAGACTTTCATAACCTGAGGTAAATGTCCGTATTACGTAAGCCTATACCGGCTCACATCAAGCGCCCATTACAGTAGGGCTTTGGAGATATTCCTCCACTTACACTTTGCTGTGAAATATATGCGATTGTCGCAATGCCCTAATGCGGCTGTCCCAAAGTGATAAAGGAAAACTATTTGATAACAAGTGTATGAAAAAAGAAAGAGAGACCGAAAGATACATTTTTTGTACATCAGTTTGTTCAACGATACAATCTATTAAATTGTGAGTTGCGCAAGATGGTTTCTCTGATTACCTCTGTTCGAGAACAGGGATTGGGTGCTCTGGCTACGCCTATGAGCTTCTTCAAGCATTGGGGACAGCCGCAATTCTAACTGCGTGCTGTACTTACGGAGCCAATGTCACGTTTAAAGTCACTGGTGGCCGACATTTTTTACGGCACAGGGCGTAAATCAAAATTTTCTTTTTTTCACAGATCTTAAACTTTACGCGGAAAAAAATCATTTTCAATCTGTATTTAGGCCATATCTTGTTACTAGACACACACTTATGGAGGGTATGTTTATTTTGTAAACAGAGGCTTCGTCGGGCTACAAGAAAACATGCCACGTTTGCATTCTCAGTATGGTTACGTATATTTCAATAAATTTGGCAAGGACATGGTGGGTTCGGACAGAATTTAAAAGCAATATTTTCTTCCAACTAGTCTAATACCCGTGCCACATGGGCAACTCGAATTCGATTTACAACGAATGACATTTGAACAATCGGCCAATCAGCGCGCGACACTCCGAGCGTGGGGCGTTCCACGCGCGCGAGCCGATTCGTCGATCCCACGAATGTCATTCGTTGTAAATGGCATTCGAGTGGCCCGTGTGGCACGGGTATTACTCTCAACGTATCTACATTAAATTAAGATATAGCTTCAAATAGAGGTGGTTTATGTTGCTATACTTCGCCACTCCGGTGCACCCCGTTAGGCAGCTCCAAAAGTATGTCATCATGGCACCCTGCGTCATTGTCTCATCCGACCGTAGAGTTGACTGCGATACGACTTAAAGTGAAACAGAGTATATGGCGAAGCCTCCCCAATAAGGTCCTCGTGTAGCAATCAAATTCAAACCGGGTTTGAGTGATGTTTATTAAAGCTTTATGAATTGTTAATTGTTGTGCGGACAGCACAATGTTCATATCACTGAATCTCCGAGAAGTGGGCCACTTGATGTCTCACTGTTTTCAAGGAAACGATTGCTTGAGTCTTTCGAGCAGGTTGAACAGACGCGAGGCAATTTAATAAATTCGAAGATTGATGCTATCAGTTCAAACAGAAGCACACCGTGTCATTCTATGGTGAACTCTTTGAACCCGCTTAAATTACGCCGCGGTAAAGATCAGGTACAACTCTGCGCAGCAATAAACTACAGAGTAAGCAAAATAGCGGAGGGTATCTGTATATGAAACAACACAAACGCAGACTACTTTTTTTGTTTCCCTTGCACTGACACTCCTTTAATCGTACTTTTTGAAAACTATTATCTTTTTCTGAATACGGACTAGAAGTTTCGCGTAGGCGCTTCGTCTATCTTCTGGCCCCACGATCACGCATTGCATAAAACAATTCTGAACTTTTTCAAACAAATTAACTTAAAGCAACGGAAAAAAATAATCAAGGGATAATGCTGACAGTTCAAACACAAGCACACAACATCATTGCACAATGAACTTGTTGAACTTACTTACCCTATGCCTCTGTACACATTAAATATAACTGAGCTCTACTAAGTAAAAAAAAATAAAACGAAAAAAACAGCATATATCGGTAAAAAAAACACAAAATACAAACATTGGCCACTCTTATCTGCGTTACTTGCTCCGGTTCTATTTCCTTCTTAGTGTTTACAAATGACCACCTCCTTCCTGCATACCCATTAGACTGTTCGTTTAGGCGCTTTATCTATCTTGTACGTTTTAATAAACACTTTTTCTTCTGTTTGCTGTATTTTTACGAGTGAGTTTCTCGCGTAGTCTCTCTGACTGATAAATGACGAGGAGATCAACCCATGTGGGGGGCGCTACGTACAGCTTGTTTTGCCCAGAGTTTTATGTTTACAAGCACAAGGTACGGACACTGAATTTTTTACTTTACATATTTTTTACTTGAGCGTGGGGCAAAGATCGGGCACGACTGGTGCCCAACGTTTTGCTGCGTCCGCGTTTGGCTTCACCGACTGAATAGAAAGCGCCGAATTAGCAAGGAGGAGGACGGGGACAGAGACGAAGCGCACTGCCAACTAAAGATTTATTGAAAAAAAAACTTCACTACTAATACCGTCTATCTAGCTGCTGGCTCATAAAGAAAAAACTCCTTATCTGTCAAGTGCAGTGACGGCGCACTAATACACTGGCTCTCCCCTTGCTTTCTTATGCAGAATGCCTCATGTATTTCTTACGTTTTTTTGTTTGCGTTTCTGCCCAGAACTGGTATTTTTTTTTCCGATTCTGGGCCAGATGGGCACGTATGGCAGTGCACCTCGAGATTGCCTGGCGGGGACTATTTCACTGACCAGGCTCTTGCTCTCTCATTTATGCAACGCCTTATTTGCTCCTCATACGATTTCCCGCAACTCATTGGCATGTTATGCACCACTGACGTTGCAAACTCCACGTATTGCTTTGCGTGTTTCTTTTGGCGCACTTTGCCCTCTCCCTTTTTGTTGTTTATTTTTGAACAGAAATGGAAAACCTTGAGTGGCTCTGAAAACACCACTGGTACCTTGAAATGAGCCGCCACGTTTTTCAGATTATAAGATAAATTTTGAATGTAAGGAATCACCCCCGGTCTTGTTAGTTGTCTGGAAGGAATATGAGCGTCATCTTTTTTCTTCATCTTGGAAACAAGGTTATCCCCTACTTCCCCCAAGAAGCGATCGGGGTACCCTCCGGGTTTTAGACGATCCACCCGCGTGAGGAAGCTTTCATCCGCGGCATGATGACATGACCTTGCCAACAAGGCTCTCAATAGGCACGGTGCTGTTCCCCTTTTAACGAGTTTGGATAGCGCAGAATTGAAGGGCAGAACCCTTTTCTTAGTTCGCGGCTCATACTTCCAACAGACGTGGTCACCTTCGAAGTTGAGGCTCAAATCCAAGAACTGCAGCCTTCCCTTCGTCATTGTTTCATGGGTAAACGTCCATCCATGTGAATTCGAGTTAAAACAATCCAGCACATCGTTGATTAAGTCAACAATAGCAATAAGGGACTTCGGGGCAAGCACCAAGTAGTCATTCACATACCTACAGATTGTGAATTCCCCCACTCTTTCAATATCCTTACGTATTCCATTATCACAATCAACCAAAAATATATCACAGAGCACTAGCGGAACATGGTAGCCGATACACATACCTCGCTTTTGAACGTAAACACCGTCTCCAAAGGACACAAAGGTTGAGTTAAGCTAGCATTCTTGTAGCTCTAAAAAGAACTCCACCTACTCCGCGCGAATTTCTAAAGCTTATTTCATCGTTTTCTTCAATGCACTTTTTTACCGCTGGGAAAAGCTTGTCATGCGGGATGAAATAAAAAAAGGTCTTCCACGTCACTAAAAAGCTTCCGTCGTAAAACTGGTCAACCTTCGCCAAAAGATCTATGACAGCCTCCAAGTTCCGCACCAGAAATGGGTCACTTAATTCAGGGCCGGCCAACTGCCTACTTAGGAAGCCCCCACTTCTTTTTGCCACGTATCCCTTTCCGTTGCGATCGCTCTAAACGGATAGTTATACTTTACTTTGTAAGTCTTGACACTAAAGAACACATCTAGACCGTGCTTTTTGGAAGCTTGTATCTTCTTCGCAAGCTGGCTCAGCTGCAGGCTGTCACACAGAACCCTGGCGGACGTCTTGACTCTGCAGAGGGATATGTTGTTCACTTCCCTGAAGTTCTGGGGGATGGCGGTGTGGGACTTTTCACCGAAGAGCCCCTTTGGTAGAACCACGAAACCTCCCTCTTTGTCCGCGGTCAGAAGCTTGAGTTGGTTCTCCTTGAAGTATGTCACCACATCGCGGGTCCTTATTATATCTCCCCGGTTGTTCGGCTTTCATCTGATGACGTCGACGACCGCTGAAATGCATCGCTCTCTTTCTTCCGGAATGACTCTGTCAGCAAGATTCTTGGCCAGGCAGAGTTTCTCAATAGGCTTAGGAGTGGGCTGGATGCTGAACTTCGGTCCAAGTTCCAGGATCTCGGTGATTTTCTTGGGTGCCTGCGCTCCTCCTTCGAAAAGAGCTTTGTTGGGTGACGGAGCACTTGCTTTCTTCTTTCATGGCAAAGAGACCAACAGCTTCCCCTACATGAACTTCAAGGTTTGCGACGCCAGTCTCAAATGTTCTCCGTGCACCTCCTCAGCTGTCCTTGCAGTGGGACTTGATTGATAACACCAAGTCTTAGGCAATCTCGGCACCTGCCCACTTGCTTCCAGATTTCAGATCTCAGGATTTTGCAAATCCTTTTTGCATGTCCGGCTGTGGGCAAAATGCCTCCGAAGAGGGCCAGGACGTCCGAAGAATAGCTTCCCGTGCGGAGTGCGTAAGAATAATGTCAAGCCCGGCAAGCGGAAGCCGCAATAAGGGTGACATACGAGACACACTCGTGAACGGATTATTGTTAGGAGACAAAAAATGGCCCGTTTCAGAAGAAATGTACTGTAGTAGAATAGATAAATGGGCTAATCGGTACAACACTAAATGGAAAGTGCCGAGTAAACAAGGACAAGGAAGGGGACAGAGACCAAGAGCTCTCTCAACTGAAGGTTTATTGAAACAAACATTGACTATTAATCCCGTCCATCTGGCTGCTGGCTTAGAAAAATATCCTTATCTGTCAAGTGCAGTGACGGCGCACTAATACACGGGCCCTCCCATTGCTCTCTTATGCAGAATGCCTCATGCATTTCTCGCGCTGTTTTATTTGCGTATCTGCCCAGAACTTTTTTTTTTTTTTTTTCATTTCCTACGCTGTCCGTATGGGAAGCTATCCTCCGGACGTCCTGGCCCTCTTCGGAGGAATTTCGCCCTCAGCCAGACATGCAAAAAGGTTTTGCAAAATCCTGAGTTCTGAAATCTGGAAGCAAGTGGGAAGGTTCTGAGACTGCCTAAGGATTTGGTGGTATCGATCAAGTCCCACTGCAAGGACAGGTGAGATGGTGTACGGGAAACATCTGAGACTGGCGTCCCAAACCTTAGAGTTCTTGTGGGAGAAGCTGTTGGCCTCTTTGCCAAAGAAGAAGAAAGGAAGTGCTCCGTTACCCAACGAATTTCTTTTCCTTGGAGGAGCGCAGGCCCCCAAGAGAATCACCGAGATCCTGGAACTTGGACCGAAGTTTAGTATCCAGTCTACTCCTAAACTCATTGAGAAACTCTGCCAGGCGAGGACCCTTGCTGACAGAATCAATCCGAAAGAAAGGAAGCGATCATTTCAGAGGCTGTCGACGTCATCAGAAGAAAGCCAAACAATAGGAGAGAGGTGATAATGACACGCGATGTGGTGACATACTTCAAGGAGATCCAACTCAAGCTTCTAACCGCGGACAAATAGGGAGGTTTCGTGATTCTACCAAAGGGGCTCTTCGGTGAAAAGTGCCACACCGCCATCCTCAAGAACTTCACGCAAGTGAACGAGATATCCCTCAACAAAATCATGACATCCGCCAGGGTTCTGTGTGACAGGCTGCAGCGGAGCCAGCTTGCGAAGAAGATACAAGCCTCCAAAAACCTCACTCTAGATGTGTTTTTTAGTGTCAAGACCCACACAGTAAACTGTCCCTTTAGAGTGATCATAACGGAAAGGGATACGTGGCAAAAAGAAGTGAAGGGCTTACTAAGTAGGCAGTTGGCCGGCCTTGAATTGACTCATTCCTGGAGCGGAACTCGGAGGCTGTCATAGATTTTTGGCGAATGTCGACCAGTCCTACGGCGGAGGATTTTCAATTGACGTGTAGGACCTTTTCTATTCCATCCCGCATGACAAGCGTTTCCCAGCGGTAAAAAAGTGCATTGAAGAAAACGATGAAATAAGCTTTAGAAATTCGAGCGGTGTAAGTGTGGAGTCAATTTTAGAGCTACTAAAATGCTACCTTAAATCAACCTTTCTGTCCTTTGGGGATTGGTTTTACGTTCAAAAACGGGGTATATATATCGGCTCCAGTGTAGCGCCAGTGCTCTGCGATACATTTTTGGCTGATTGTGATAAGGGAATACGTAAGGATATTGAAAGATTGGGGGAATTCACAGTCTCTAGGTATGTGGATGACTACTTGGTGCTTGCCCCACAGTCCTGTATTGTTATTGTGGACTTAATCAACGATGTGCTGGATTGTTTTAACTTGAGTTCACATGGATTGATGTTCACCCATGAAACAATGACGAAGGGAAGGCTGCAGTTTTTGGATATGAGCCTCAACTTCGAAGGTGACCAAGTTTGTTGGAAGTATGAGCCGCAAACTAAGAAGCCCTTCAATTTTGTGCAATTCAAACTCATTAAAAGGGCAACAGCTTCGTGCCTAATGAGAGCCTCATTGGCAAGGTCATGCCACCATGTCGATGATTAAAGCTTCCTCACGCAGGTGAATCGTCTAAAACGCGGAGCTCTGAGTGAAGCGTCTAAAACCGTGATCGCTGCTTGTGTGAAGTAGCGGGTAACCTTGTTTCCAAAATTAAGAAAAAAGGTGACGCTCATATTCCTTCCAGACAACTAAAAAGACCGGCGGTGATACCTTACATTCATAATCTATCGCTCAATCTAAAAAAAGTGGCGGCTCATTTTGAAGTGCCAGTGGTGTTTTCAGCGCCACACAAGCTTTCCCATCTCTGCTCAAAAATAAACAACGAAAAGGGAGAGGGTAAAGTGTGCCAGAAGAAACACGCAAAGCAATACGTGGAGGGCGCAACGTCAGTGGAATATAACATGCAAATGAGTTGTGGGAAATCGTATGTGGGAAATCGTATGTGGGTCAAACGGGGCGTTGCATAAATGAGAGAGCAAGAGAACATGCCTGGTCAGTGAACAAGTCACCGTCGGGCAATCTCGCGGTGCACTGCGATAGGTGCCCATGTGTCCCGGAATTGGAAAAAAAAAAACAGTTCTGGGCAGATACACACACAAAACAGCGCGAGAAATACATGAGGCATTCTGCATATGAGAGCAAGGGGAGGGCCTGCATATTAGTGCGCCGTGACTGCACTTGACGGATAAGGAGTTTTAATTCTGAGCCAGCAGCCAGATGGACGGTATTAACAGTCAATGTTTGTTTCAATAAACCTTCAGTTCAGAGTGCGCTTCGTCTTTGTCCCCTTCCTCGTCCTTTTTTATTCAGCGCTTTTTATTCAGTGATGTACCAACTAGCCCATTTATCTATTCTACTTCACCGACTGTTAACAGGAGTCCCAGCCGATAGCTAACGCAACGTTCGGTTACATGGGTCGAGCGCTGCGTCAAAACACAGAGAAATAATCTACGCTGTTGTTGTCCACATCGGCTTATTTCTCAATTTAGCAACTAGGGGTACGGCGGTTCGATCCCTTTTCAACAAACGCACCAGACGATATCGCGAGTGCAAATGCCTATCGATTACAAGTAGCAGTTCTTCGACGTTTTTTTTTTCTTTTTTGCAATTTGATGAATGAGTGTTACAGATACGGCAGCCAGATGTACGCGTGTTCCTGCTGTTTTCCAAAGAACGAACCTCTTTTCGGTTATCGAAAAATGCGTAAATCCCAAAGGGTGATCTTAGAAACGAGTTGAAAAAAAAGTATAGTGTCGGAGTATAAACCAAGCATTGCATTTGGTGAAAACCTTATGTTGGGAGCAGCTGAAGAACAAAACAAAAAGTTATGAATTATTTCTTAGATGTTATCACTTACTTAATCTCAGAATTTACTATGTAATGGCCTCAGGAAAGCCGTGCCTACGCAACGTAAATGGCGTTGACAATTTCTTTATTTCTGTCGAAGTTTTGTACCAAAATCCGTAAGTCGCTTTCTGGTCGGTCACAAAACCAGATTCGTCTATGTTTAGAGAGCTGAAACAGCACAATGTTATCCTCTAAGTGCATGTGAGCAATGAAGTCATTGCAGTAGAAAGCAGTTTATACAGTTCTGGTTGACTAGTTGCATCGATTAACTTTTGAACTCTTTGAGTTTTGTACGTGAGGTATGCGTGATGATCGTTTAGTAGCAAAGCGCGAGTGTTCATGGAAGTCGAGCATTTGTTGTCATGGCTTGAAACCGAGAATACTCCATCTTCTACCGTAAAATAAAGTGTCAAATCTAAGTGTGAACCTTTACAACACTTACAAAGCATTAGTGACTCCTATTCAGCACAGGTTTAATATACCATTGGAGTTTCTTAAAAAAAATATCAGTGAACAAAAAATCGTTTCTGCCATTTTGTTCTCAATACCTGCAACAGCAACGGCATACTTATCTATATATATATATATATATATATATATATACTATTGGGGTTCTAAGGAGTGAATGTCTTAATATGATATAGCTATGAAAATATGTTCAAGACAAAATGAGCATCAAAACCGATAAGATAAGGGTGTGGCATCAATTACACGCATAAATATAGGACGCACACGAACTAAAACAAAATATGAAGTGGGGGCTATAAGCGACGAGAGGGGCAAATAACGGCCGCTGAATTTAAATGCACGGGCAGAACGACCTTTTTGCCAGCAGCCACACGCTATCGACAACCCTGTTGTACTTTAGGGCAGAGATAGATCAAAAATGACTTTTTCTGATATTCGAACATCGCTTTGGAGCCTTTCGAAACGGCCAAAACTAATTCGCTTAGTGGATAGGAGTGTAGCAGTTTCTCTCGAGGTGTCGACTCGTGATGTCCCTTGGGCGCTGTTCTGCCCACGAAGGTTTGCTTATTTTTTCCCCACGTGGGTGGCCTCTTTTATTTGTCCCAAGTGTTAGCGTTTGGAGTCGCCACTTTGCAAAATGACAAATTGGGTCGGAATGAACCGAACTAATTACATAGAAATCATCGTCGATTGCACGCGATGATAACTTTTGAATTTTATTTTTTCGTTTTACTTTAGTTCATTAGTTTTATGCTGACTGCTATGAACTGTGCCACTCGAAGTCATTTAAAACATTCAGCCCAGAAATCACTTCAGCGTAAACAGGTATATAAAAACTACAAAACAAACATATAAAGGGCCATGAAATGAATTTTTGGATGGGAAACATGAATATAGATTGGGATTTTAATACAGAATATTCTTTACTGGGCGAAAGGAAAGTGAGTAAAAACTGAAGAACCTACTTTTCGGTACGGAATTTTGAAAACATGGCGGACCATTTCGTGCCTCTTTTTCTTCAAAAGCTGTCCGTTTTTTTTTTTTTTTTGCTGTGATACATCCGCGGTACCCAAAGCACGTCTCCCGGCCCCAGCTTTGCGTCACTATGCTCTCTGACCATACTCCATTCACTCCTAAAGCCGGGGTCGCACTGCCCATACATCATACAAAATTCAGTCTGCAAACACGAGTCACCGCAATATCCGTGGTTCGAATGCCGCGTGCCAATTTTTCTTCTTGATCGCATTGCCAAGCGGCATTCGAAGCACGGAGCTCGCGGTGACTCGCCTTCGAACGCGTATGCAGGTTTTCTTTAGTATGATGCATAAGCAGTGTGACTCCGGCATAAGCTGAGAGTGCGGTGGGAGCCACGGGCTTCCCGGAACCACCCTTTTATCGCCTGACCCCATTCTCTGTGCGTGGGTATCAACGAGGTAGAGGGGCTTAGAGTGATAAACCGGAAGTTCGGAAGTGGCACCCCCCCCGGTTGCCGCCATATTTTACGCAAATGTGACCACTCGTCACGTGACCTCCCAAGAGCCGTGACGTCACAGGTAAGATGGCAGCGCCCAGAGCTGGCGGATGCGAGTTTGTTCGGTGCGCGGTAGCCGTGATGTGCAGCTGCTTTCCGACGACTTCGGGCTTCTTCGTGCTCGCTGACGCAGGTATAATGTGAAAATATGAAGGAATGAGACTTTATACCGTTTTTGCGCAAGATCGCTCTGGATCATCTGGATATTAACGCCTGTGAGACAGCAGCTCTGCATCACCGTACCGGTGCTTGGATTCCGGGATGTGTCCGAGGATCGATAGAACTTTGAGTGCTTTTAACATGAAATTTTCGCATTCTCTTAGCTTTGTTTGAACGTTGAAATATCTGAGAATCTACGCGAAATGTATACGTCGCGTTAGGGCCTAAGGGAAGTTGTTTCAGCCCTCCGTCACCGAACAACCATAGCAACTTTTAGCGAGGAAGCTCCTGCGATTTTAACCTTTTGTGCTAATCCACGATTCTACATTCGATCGCTTTTCTTCCTTTTTTTTTGTGTGTGTGTGAGTGCGAAGTGCACCCTTATTTTCAGCTACGAGGTTGGCGTTTTATTGAGTATGGGGAAGAATAAATCGTTGCAGGCACCTGCTTCAAAGCTATTCGACTTGCTATAAGAACAACTGTTTTGGTGCATGCATAGATTAACTGCGCATTTTTTCTGTTTTGTAGGATTTATTGCAGCTATACTTTTTTCCATCAAGAGTGCAATGTATTAGTCGGTCAATTATTTAATTGTTTTAATTACCTGGATAAGATGATTCATATTTGTGTTCATCCCTTGCCTGGAGAGCAGTCTTGTTGAAAAATGTTGACTACCATTCCTTTCGGTCTCTTCAATAGACTCTTTTTAAAAGTGTGGGCTGTCTATACTTCGCATCACCGTAACTTGGAAAAGGCCAACCGCCACAGCCCCCTCGAGCCTATCAGAGAGACGGAGCGAAGGTGTGTGACAAATCTGTGCAGACGAGCACTCTGGTGATATGCTGTCATGTGCCTCTCTCCAATGTGTGTATTGACTCACCGAGACCGTAGCCTTTGCCGTCTGCCAAATTCTGATGAAACAAACTACAGTAGCTACTACTGTAATTACCCCAGGCTTTCATACTTTGGGTATTTGCTCGACAAGAATGTTATGTCCGCCATCCCTGTGAATTCGGCTCTGCAACTATTGGACTCGAATGCTGCATTGGCGTTCGACATGAACTGGGGCCTATTCGTGTGCTTTGCGCCGAAAAAAATGGTGACGGTTGTGTTGCTTGAAAAGGTTCTGCAAAGGGTCTATTGTGTCATACATATAGGAAGTGTCATGCTATATAACAATGCATCAACACATACTATTAAACTATATGCTCAGAGGTGTGTTTGTTTTTCCAATTAACAAGTTACAGCAGTGTGCTTTAATGCTATTATCATGTGTGTAGTTCTAAGTATCCTCTCTGCAATGCCTACAAAGGCCCCTGGAACGAATAAATTAATGAATAACATTTTCACATCACTGCAGTTGGTTTTCGGATGCACCACATGTTCAGGAAAGGTTGAACGAGTGCAGCCCCTTGCAAGAAGTCTGCCAGTCTGGTATGACCGCTTAATTAATATTGAGGAGTCAGAGAAGCGAGTGTCCTCGTAAGGTCCAGAGCGTGCAATGGACACAATTCTCGGTGTGTAGACTCTCAAGGCATGAAGGCAAGCGGAAATATGTTTATCTGGTTAGTGTATCAAATATTTTTATTTCCACTTGATTACATAATTATTGATTCTTAGTAAATGGTTCCATAACGAGTTCTTTCTCTGACAGTCTCCCGTCAGGCGTTCAGTCGTAGTACCTGTGGACCTTGTTGTCGGATGACGCTCCTGGCACGTCGGTGTTCAGTTTGGTCGAGTGGCAACTTTGACCGACTGATGCTGTCTTGTAATCATACGTCATGTGCACTGAAGCTGCAGGGCTGGCTTCTAATCCGAAAATTTTCCTGGTAGTTTTCGGCATCAATGTAGCAAGCTCGGGCATGTATTGCTTAAGTGGCTGTGCCTTTCGCTGTACCGTTGACTTGAAAGCTGGCAACAATTTTTGTTTGCTATCCAAGTCTGGTGATGCTTGCAGTTCACTTTTGAGGGCAACCAACCATTCTATTCCTTCAAGTCACTCAGGGGCATTCTCCCTCAAAGTTGGAAATTGTGTGCTTCGTGGAGTGGACACAGAAAATTGGTGTCAGCAAATTTTTAGGTATTGTCCTTGGACGACAACCGACACCAAATCCACTGTCACTGCATCGCCGCTCACCTGCTTTGTCGTGCTTACCTCTTGTTGAGGTGATGGACATGAGGAGCTTTGGGGTAATCAGGGATTCAGAATCTTCGATTCAGCACCTTCGGCATCAGGGACAAAGATCGCCGAAGGTAATCCTTAATCTCCCGTGGTCGCTCCTCGAGACGTAATCGAGGGTCGTTTGGCACGAACCCTCGCCGACCAATTCATTGGTACGGGCTGCTTTGGTAGACATGGTCGGCTTCATGCAGTGGTAGCAAAGTGGTTTTCGGTCGCACATTCGCATCACCTACGTTTTCCTCGGTGTACTTTGTTGAGCACAGTCCTACACACGATGTCGGGAATGCTTCGGCGTTAGAGTGTCTCATTGAATTGGCATTGAATACTAAGGGGCAGCCGGTGGCGGTCGTCGTGCCATTGTGGCGTAAGTTGCCCTTGGTTTGTCAGATGCCGCTTCGCTCGCAGAAGTCTCGGTTGAAATACCTGTCAAACTTGTTCCGAAACAATCTCGGCAATCAAAATAAAAGCCGGGCAACTGATGGCAGGAAGTAGCGTCCTGATCTCCTCCCAGACAACGTCGTGGGTGATGTCGCGAATGCCTGGGAGGCTGGCGTCGAAGTAGTAGCTGGACAACTCGAGTGTCGAGACGCCGGGAAGTTGTTCATAGTGGCAGGCTCGGGCATGCAGTGCACATTCCATGTTGGAAGCCTCAGTGATATGAACACTTCGACTGTTGTTGGGGGGTTGCGGACAAGGCTGCCGAAGGTGTTGTCCCTCACGTGAGGCGCATGGGATTCTTAGGTTCTTGGCTTCTGTAGCATCAAGGCCGGCGTGGGCGTGGGCGCTCGATCAAGCGCAGTACATCCTCCACGAGTGCGGTGGCGCTCTCATTGGGGCAGTGTCCTGGACAGAATCAAGAATGCGGCTCTCTTTCGTTGATGTTGGCTGACGGATGCGCGCTTCAGCTTGATCTTGCAAACTTCCCATGACGTTAAGGAGGATCCATGGTTCTCAGACCAGCGCCGGCAGTTATTGCTTCCACGAGAAGTATAGGTTCTGCAGGAGCTGGTTGTCTGTCCACCCAATGTGGCGGGCGACACTGTCATATTGTTCAATCCAGTCCTTGACGTCTTCATACAGCTTGCGTGAAAAAGCGTCGGAGTGTGATTTGCGACGGGCATGCAAACAATGGTGGGAGGGGACACGGTTTGCTGCTACAGGTTTGTCATTCTTGGCTTAGTCAGCTTCGGATTTTCTGACAGGAGACCGAATTCCGGTGGTTTTTCCTGGTAGCAGCAACTGGCTCGGATTTCAGGTGTTTCGTGGTGTATTTCCGAGGTTACTCCTTGTGGTACTCGGTCGTCTTGCGGTTGTTCTGCCAGGCTCGAGTCAGGACTTTGTCTACGGCTCGACAGGGGTATAAGACGCAGAATAGTCCGCCAGCCGTGTCCCATTATCGGGTAACTCGGCTGAAGAGCCGCCGGGTTCACACAGAGTGAAGGGCTACGGGTAAAGTGCCCAGCACCTCCACCTGAACATACGATTACAGCTGAGCATGACCTGCAGTGTCCCAGAATAGTGAATATTGATAGAAGATAGGACTGGAACAAGGATCCGTGACAGTATAACAAAACTAGCAGAAGAGAATCTATCCTGACCACTGAAGAAGCTGCATTGCTTTAGTGGCATTCTGTCCGAATAAATCCTCTCCTTTGGGGTTTGGCGACTGCCGTGGACGAACTGAACTGAAATGGATGTGGGACCACTTTTCTGGTAATGAGCCACTGCAGACTGTTGCCACAAAGCGGCGTGAGCTGGGTACGTAACACGCTCGGTGAAATGTCCGGACAGCTTGCAATTCGCGTAACGAGTGTGGATGAAACGTTTGTGTTGCCGAAACGTGCGGCAGACCAGCGGGATCAATACCAACTGCAACACCTGTGCTCCGTGAAAGTGCACGTCTACGCCGGAACAATTTCGGAAGCAGCACAGCATCACCTAAAGCATGGCACAGGAACTACCAGCTTGAAGGCAGCTCTTCGGTGCGCCGCACACCTGTGCTCCGTGAAAGTGCACTTCTACGCCGGAACAATTTGTAAGCAGCACAGCATCATTCAGCACGGCACGGGAACTACCAGCTTCAAGGCAGCCTTCCGGTGCGCCGCACAACCGAAGTGAGCCCTCGGTCATTTGATCGAAGCTGCACCGCGATTACACACCACCAAGCACTAATCACGCAATTTCCGTCGCTAAACTGTGTATCCAAATATATTGCACACGCTTCACTGCAAACCTCGAAGATTCCGATGGTCAACGAGAGCACAGAAACGTCGCCTTAAATTATATCCTAGTGGTATCCGAATCAATCCGAGGTCCGAGCAACGTAGGTCAGATTGTCCCTTCCGTGGCAATATCCCGGTCGGTCACCAGCGAAATGCACACCGTTTCTCCGTATTTTCACGTTATACCTACGTCAAACACCACGCTGAACTCTGAACGCGCTTTCGACCGGCCTCATATGACGGCTTCCGCGTCTGAAATCAACTCGCCGAGGCGAACGACAACCAACAAAGCATCCGACAAGCTCCGGCCCAGCTGGGGCCAGCCGCTGCATGGGCGCTGCCATCTTTCCTGTGACGTCACGTATTTGGTTTGGTCATGTGACGTGTGGTCAAATTTGCGTACAATGGCAGCCTCCTTATGGGGGTCATTTTCGAGTGCAGACCGGAACCCCGGTTTATCGCTCTAAGCCCCTCTACCTCGTTGGTGGGTATGCGCGAGTGAACGTGATCATGTGGCAAAAGGTAGAAGCGTGACTGGCCCAACAAGCACACGTTTTTCACAGCAATGTGAGCTTATGGGTGAACGGAGGATAGTTTCGGGCAGTACTGTGGAAGCCATGAGTGTGAGAGGGGGGGGGGGGTCGAAGCAACTTTTGTACGAGGGGTTAAGGGACGACCGTATCTTCTAGGGGGAATAATGGCGAAAAGGAGATTCAAGGGAAGGTCCGAGCAAGAGGGGAGTTCCTCGTTTCCCTCCTCTTGAACTGCTAGCAACGGAAGTACTACTTTGTTTCGCTTTCTTTTTTAATGACCCAGTGATTATGACTTTTATTCTGGGAATAGTATAGCGGCGTGAGCGTAGGTATGAGATGTAGAATATATGTCGCTAAGAATCTTCGTGGTATATTTTTTATGAGAACCATAATATAGTGGACCTTAATTAGAACATCTAAGCCCCATTAAAACAAATCAGTGTAACATTTGCGTCGTATTCGGGACTTCGACAAAATTTGATGAAGCGAAAAAAAAACACGCTTGGAATATAATTGCACGATTTCGGATTTCAGCTAATATATTGAAGTTATATAAACATTTTCTTTTTATCAAGCACTGATAATGCTCGAAGAAAGTTGCTCACCGCATCCCACAAATAAAACATTAATGTGGCACTACCTCGGGGTTTGTTAACTAACGTATATTTGATTATTTTTGCTCGCCGATCAAAAATGTGTTTAGATAAATACGCAGAAAAACAACCTTTAGCGAACAAGCTGAATCCCTAAAAATACTTTTAACACCAGATTCACGGATGCCGCAGATCATAGCTTACTCTGATGTCACGCCCGCCACAAAATTCAACATGGCGGAGGCCACAAAAAGAAAAGGTCCATACTTCGTTTTGTTTGAAATCTATGGACGCAGACGACACTACGAGCTATTGAGAGTCCAATCAGACAGCCTCAAAAACGCACCCATAGAGGCGTTCGTCATGTTTCTCTACGCGCGTTCTATCATCGCTGAGGCAGTCATAAGGAAAAAAGGCCTAATGACTCACGCTTTTTTGACTGCGCTAGATCTGTCCCATTAGCTCGTACGGTCGGTTTGCGACTAGACTGAAGCTGGAACCAAGTATAGAGTGCGATACTCAGTTTCACTCTGCGGCTAAGCGCACCACACGCTGAAACCCGATCGACTACCATCAAGCGGCGCCAAAAGCTCGTTGTTTCGGCGCTCGTCGTCCGAGCGCGCTTGCTATCGACCAACACACTGTTATAAACAAGCCCGCGTTTGCCCAGAACGGGTGTGGGCATTGCGCGTGCGCAGAAATCAAATTCCTTTGAGGCGAAGCCTCTGGGCATGCGTAGTGCTGCCAGCAGCGCCACCGCAGCGGCGTGACGTCAAAGTACTCAGTTATTCTTTTACCGGTTAGAACAATCACGTGCCGTAAATGCGCCGTGATCCTGCGTTATTTTTTTTTTGTCTTGAATGTAAATCATTCGGTGGACACCCGCCTGGTTAGGAATGACAATGAATGAAAAAAAAAAATCTGACCCAAAAATAATACGGAGCTCGACGTTTCAATGCCAGTTCGGGCCCTTGCTTACGGGTGACTGTTTTTGTTCTTGCCGTCGTCTTGCAAATTGCCCGGTGTTGTTGCCTTCTTTAAAGCGGCCGTTGTTTCTGCACGTGTTTTATGGTTGGGTGGCTTTGATGATATTTTAGTGACGGGCGTGACGGAGGAAGAACATAGCCGGAACCTAGAAGAGGTATTGCGGGATCTGAGCAGTGCAGGATTGAAGCTGAAGCGGACGAAGTGCACCTTCGGGGCGTCGAGCGTCGAGACAGTTGGAATGCCGGCAGGCCGATCTCGGCTACGGGCCACGTTTGCTCTTTCCTTTTGTATATATACTTGTCAGCTGGGACGCTTCCAAGCGCCTATGTGTCCGGTTTGCGGTGCGTCACGCGAGGCGCTACCAACCATAAAACTCGTGCAGAAATGACGGCCGCTTTAAAGAAGCCGACAGCACCGGGCGGTTTGCAAGACGACGACAAGCACCAAAACAGTCACCCGTGAACAAGGGGCCGAACTGGCCTTGAAATGTCGGGCTCCGTATTATTTTTGGGTTAGAGTTTTCCTTTCATTAATTTTTTTTTCTGTGCGTGATTGATGAAGCCGGTGATATAAAACACACAAAGACGACGAACGCCGTGAGAATGCTCTTTTAGCTCAGCTTGATCGGCTCCATCAGATCGAATCGTCGGCTTCAGTCGGACATATGCCGCATTCACACCTTCATTCGAAACGCAACCGCTTTCCGCATGCGGTTGTACCGCCAGTGTAAATGCGGCAAATGAATAAACCAAAATAAACGTTTTTGGCAAAAAAAAAAAAAAAAAAATGAAGGAAAAAAAAAAGAATTTGTGGTGCGCCATTTAAGACGATGTTTCAAAATTGCCACCTCACGCCATGTGTCATGTTGTCAACCTCATTGTCTCTATGATGAACCGTTGTTGCGACTTTGGAGTTTGCCAATGTTGTTTGCGCGGGGTTGCTCATGGTAGGCTCTTCTGGAAACGTAAAGCGTGAGAGGTCAGACACACGAAAGGAGTGGGAAAGGAATTTAGGAACGGTTCGGGCGCACGCCCTTCGTCAGGGAGTTTTCAACGCAAACGTGTGGAAACATCTAGTAACTTTAAAATCTATTAAGTACTTAGATTCACGTCCTTTATAATAGTGGAATGTTGAGATGAGATAATAAAGTTCCAGCTAGGCAGATATTACAATGAACAAGCAAAGTGGTCAATGTATTTTATTTGAACTCAAAATCAGTCGATTTTATTATTAGAATACAGTTATCGAACTCTCCACCTGGTGTCCTTGCGGAGGCTGCGTTAATTAAAGACACAAACGAAAAATAGCATATTTACATACACCAAACAACTTACCATAAAATGAAATCGTTGATTACACTCGTTCGGAATCAATCACGCTTCAAATCTTGTGTGGCCACTAAAAACGGAAATAGTCTTTTTAGGGCACCCCTATGCCAATCTTCAGGACGCCTTAGATGGTCTAGACAGAGCAGAAATAAGACTGCGGCGCCCACAGGTTTTACTCCAAATCATGTACGCTGTAGTTGCTCTAGGAAAAGGAGTTTATATTGAATAGTCCGAATTTCCATAAAAGTAGAAAGCGTCAGAAGGACTGAAAAAAGATTTCCCTATTTCAGGCAATATTCTTGTTCCGAGTGCTTGCTGACTTGCTGGATGACGGAAAATCGTTGTTGGAGGTACAAACAGAGCAGCGAGCGACACAGAAAAAGTAAGATAAGACTGAGAGCCAAAATTGCTGGCCCTCTTTTTATACACGGCAGCGATAATTCCATAATTATATTCCTTTTTAGTGAACTGATAGCTCTTTTTTTAGCTAACACAAAAACTAGAAGCCTTGTGGCATACCTGGTTTGAGAGACAATGCCATTACCCGTAGTCCTTAATGGAAACGTCTTTGTTTTGTAGGGAGTAGGGAACGCGGAACCAGTTATTCCCACCGGGAACGGGCTCCAATAGACAGATACGGGTTGCAGCTTGGACTTCTCTTTCCGCCTAGTTCGTAATAATGATCCCATTTATATGCATCTGGAACAAGAAACAATGGAAAAAGGTGGGTGCAACTACAATCTGTCGAGAGAGGATTGAAGTACTGCTTTATGTAAAGCAGGAGAAGATTCCAGGGGTTACGCCCTGCCGGTTACCGTAGCCTAGAGCTATCACCTTGAGTTTCTACACAGAAAGCTTTTATACTACGAGTGAGGCTCCCATTAAGCGCATTGTTTACAGACAAATATCACATGCAAAATTGAAACACTCCATTTGCTTTTAAGCGTTAGCAGTATTAGTGTTGTTTAAAATATGACTTTGGTAAGTTTACCAACAATGTGAATAGAATATTGTCTCCTCTGACATTTTTTTATAATATATATTTGCACACACCGAAGTACGCTGCTTAACTTAAATGAAAGAATGCAAATTTTGACGAGTCCTGATTACGTTATGAGTATCAGTACAAATTGTGCAGCAGTTCGAACGGTTGCATTAGCTGCATGATTAGGTATTTGGATTTGCTGATAAAATTTAACTGTTTTTATGTAAGACAGTTAAGTCAACCTAGCGAAAATCAGGGCACTGATGTGTGCCATGAGTGTTATTTTGACCAAACGTTAATTGCGTAAGAACATTTTGGACAGCAAAACGTGCTTCGATTTATCTAAACTTCTTGCATTACCCATCTCATTAGCTTACAAATTATCCTCGGCACTTTATAACGGAGACTGTTTTCACAAGCTTCTACTTAAATCTACTAAAAGCTCGCCTTCGTTTGATGTCTGCTCCCTTCACTAGAGGCGTTAGACCAGAGAGGTTTTGTGCTTACACTTTTATCACATTTGGAATTTCTTAATCATTCATTTTTCGCAATGCTACCTCAAAAAGAACAAAAAACGATTGACATTATTTAGTTTTCAGCCCGTCAAACTGCAGCTGTGAACGCCACGCAGAACGAGGTAACATTTGCCTGCGTCTGCTGGACTTTCTGTCGAACATCACTTTCGTCTTCTCTATCACGCGGCTGTATGAGAACCATCTCGCGGCGAGAGCTCGTAGCTCAAATAATAACGACATTCCGGAACAGAATATAACGAGGGTCTTGTTAGCGAACTCGTTTGTTTTATGTTCGTCCTTGTTTTCGGCGTTGCTTCAATGGAAGGGGTCTCGGGTTCCGCCACTAGGATTCGGATGACATCTATATCTCATGAGTGCGTTCTGGTGTTTCCCCTGAAAGCTGGCTTTGGCCTTGCGGTCACGTGTTTTGAAGTGGGAGTCGTGGTGAGGCAGATACAAAGTTTATGGCCCGATCATTAATGCTTCCATTAACGAGAAAATACAGGGGCCCTTATACAGGGTGTTTCTTGAAGCCTGAGCCAATTAGTTCCTGCGAAAAGTACGTATTATATAAAAAAGAAAGATATTGATGCCATAATAGTGTCTGCCGAAAGTCCCATTAACAAAAATGACTAGCGTTCAGTATAATTAAGCAATTGATTTTTCGCGGCATATAAAAGGATGGTTCCAATTATAAACTTGATTCGAATCATCGCAAACTACTAAATTCACTTACATTACAATTATATAAAGCAAGCAAAGAATTTTACAGCGTCCCGAAAAGTGTCTTAATTTGAACCAGTTTCTAGGTTTCAGTTCCTTATCAGAGCAAATCTTCGCGCCTCGAGTCGCGCTCTTTGTGGCCAGAATGAGAAACTTGTGAGTGTCGCTACGGATCTCGCGCAGGAAAGGCTAAATAAGAGAGCCTCCGGACATGAGGTTTGCCTCTTAGACGTCGGCTGCCGTGGGAAGACGCACCTCTGCATGCGATGCGTGGCGGCGCACCCATGTTCACACTTTGACCACGGGGAGGAGCAAGATTGCTGCGCCGGCGCGCAGATACGCTCTGATTATAAACCGAAAACCTAAAAACAAACCAAAATAAATTCGGTTTTCTTTTTTTGAAACTCCGTAAAATACGGATGTGTCTCATATCATTGTAATGCGGGTGGATTTTGTAGTTTTCGATGATTAGCACAAGTTTATACTTGAAACCATACCTTTCAAAAGTAATAATTAAAATTTACTTAACGAAAAGTAATAATTATTTAATTACACTGAACGCTGATAATTTTTCTTAATAGACACTTTGGCTGAGTCCACTACAGCATCAGCCGTTTTATTGCAATGCGTATTTTCCGCAGGAAAAATTTGGTTCACGTTTCGAGAAAGACCCTGTGTAGGAAGAAAGTACTGCCCAATTCAGTTCAGAGCATATCTGAGTCACAAGTACAGTAAGTTTCCGTGAGTGACAAGATCGGCATTTATTGGACTCAGGGGCTAAAAACTTCAGAGGAGGCAGGGAACTTCTTTCAGCGTATGATCCGCGCTTGTACATTTTTGCTAGGCGCCTTGGAATCGCCGTGTTTTCCCCGCCCTTTAAAAAGTAAGTAATCTTCATGCGAATATAAGGAAATAGAAATCACGTCTCGTGCTTTCTATTAAATAATGAACATATTTAATTGCGCAAGTGACAAGGAGTAGCAGTTGCATGCCCGTCACGATCATCGCAGACAATCATAAATACAACAAAAGGACAGAAGTTATTGAACATTTCACTACCCACGGCTTGGTCGCATGAATAAATGGAGAAGCAGGCTTGCTTGACAGCACTTTTGATGTCGTACAACTTTTCGCTTTTCTGCACAACGAGGGCAAGTTAGCCAGAGGCCTGAACCACAGCTTCCTCGCCGCCCCGGTGTGAACCCGGAGCATGTGCGCCGATTACGAATGTGCTGATGTGAAGAAAAACTAATCATCGGTGTCTAGTGTAGGAGGAAGCGCGTAGAGATAAATTCAAACTATACCGAAGGCGTCAATTTGTGTTCGAGTAATAGGATTTTCTGGTATAAGCGCTATTTTGTCAATGTCGTTCATCTGTAAACAGTTAATAGTCTCGCCTTCGTTGTTGAGCGTCACTTCCTCCGAATCGTACAAAACAGATTAATACTATTCACGTAGCCCTCATGCTTGCTTGACTTGCATTAGGAGAATATTCACACGGATAATTTTGACCGCAAAATTAACCGTTGATGTCGAAAGCCATGTTCCAGCCCGTGGAATGCGCCTCGTATATTGCGAGAACTAGCTGGTGCGTACACAAGACCAATATAGTTTTTTGATGCTCCAGGAAGGTGAAATAGTAAATGTAGGCCGATTATTCTAGTAGTGTACGAAAAGCATTGCTTCCTAATTTTTGTAAGCAGGTGGAAGTAACGTATTTCTATATACTTATATAATGTTTTTACGAGCACTAGCTTTTTTTTTGTACGCACTTTACTTAATTGATCTTTAGTTGAATTCTAACATAAATAATTAAAAGAGCTAGCAGTCGCTTTCCTGAATTTTTACGCATTAAAAATGAACCTGCGTACCAGACACGAATTAAGCGACGATGTGGAGTAGAATAATTTTTTGATGAGGTAGGTCTCGCATGAGGGACACTTTCCCGTCTCTGCTTATGCAGAGAAGGAATACTCTCCCGTCTCTGTTCAAGTATAGCGCTGGCTTTACATTTCGCATCATCATCTTTTTATGCTTCAGATTTAATATCTGGAGAGGTCGTTGACCTCTAGAAAACTAACAGTTACTAGTTTTGGCTGATGCAAAGAACTTGCTTTTCTGTTTTCCTTTTTGCGTGCTTGACCAATTTAGCTCGATTTAAAAATATTGTGAGGTAACCACGGTTAAGATTGCAATATTGGGCAACTGAATAATGAAAGTTTAATATTACGACAAGAGTAAGAATCGGTAAAGATTCCGTCTTAATACAAATTTAAAGAAAAAGTCTGTACAAAAATATTTTAAATAATGCTTTCGTGTAATACATATTTATTGATGTCACTAACATTTAATTTAGCTTTCACAGACTATGAGGAATACTACATTAATGACTTACTCTGACTTTTTTTGGATACCGCTCTCTGAGAGTGTCAGGAGAGAACATTAAGAAGAAAGGAGTTGGCTGCTTCACGGCATCTGTTCACGCGCTGTAAGCGAGTGTCTGAAAGTACTAAAAAAAGTTTTGATAAACAAAATAAATAAAAAAATACCTGGCGTTGTTCTATCAAAACGATAAGGGGGTTTCAAAGCGTTAGGAATAGAACGCTCGTTTTAATGAAACCCCGCGTGTGTCAGTCCCTGCGTCCGTTTGTCGGCGCCATGCATGACGTCAGGAGGAGTGTGGATTGGTGAGGAGGTATCATGTTTGCAGATTTCATATCTCTCCACGGTGGCGGGAAAAGAGGAAGAAGGTGGCGAGTGCCGACGTCAGTGCTTCGGACCAATACGAGCCTTGCACAGCTGGCGCGGAGCCAGAGACGAGCAGGCGCCGCTTTGGAATGCGGTACATATCAGTTGCTACTCCAGTGATGGATGTGGCTTTTCCCACGAGTGATAAGGCTGACCGTACCCAAGATCGACGACCAAGAAAGCCGAGGCCACGCGTCGGCGACGTCAGGCCGACAGAGAGGAAGAGCGTAAGCTTTGTTTTGGCTGCTGCCGGAGAGGCTTGCAACGGAAGCATGCGGCGGAAAGCAAAAAAGAAAGGCATTAATAAACGACAGGAAAGCGGTGACAAACATATGGTAAGGGCTCCTAAACGAATGTAAAGGGGCGAAAAGGGGGTGAGAAAGAACCAGTGCTAACGCATTTGTATCGAATAAATCCCATTGATCGTCGAACAATTTTTCTTTTACATTGTTTGTTCTTACCTTTTTTCTTAAAATGTTCATTCACCAATGAAATTCTGCCGGCTTAGTATCCGCTAGCAACGTAAAAAAACGCAATGACACGCCACTGAAACGCGCCCAAGAAATATTCGATTTCACTCGCCTGAGGCGCTGCCCAAACTTGAGAGCTACAGCTCTATAGAGTTGAAGGTACGGGCACACGTGCCATTTCCCATTTTAAGCGCTCATTAAACCTGGGCGCACGCTAGGCTCCTCTTCTCGGAAACGCCGAAAAAGTTGTACCGAAGTATAGAGCTGCAACTTGGAGAAGTCTTGCTGCTAAGCAGGTCTGCCGGTGTGTGTGGAGCGCACAAGAAGCTCGTGGAGGATGGCCGGGTCGGGTTATCTCCCCGTTTATTCGTAATCAAGAGAGGTGACCTCGTCGCGTATTAGTTGAGGCGCCCGAGGGCTCGTCAGCGGTCATAGAGCTTCATATGGCTCGTTGCACGGCGTGATGGGCCGTCCCTATGGCATCTGCGGCGTGGTGACATGTTAACCTAATCTAAGTTTTTTACTAGGAGGGAGTTTATTTCTTCTGCCTCCACTTAATGTATTAGGTTCAGCTGGCTAAAAACAAGCTCTTAAGTTTTTTCTTTAATGCTTCCATTCGCGCCGCATTTCGAGGATATCAGAGCCCTGACACAGACTGAATATGAATGCGGAGATGGCACTACCAGACTATGATTAGGGCACAAGTCATCTGCACTGATATTTAGGACATTTCATTTAAGTGCAATATGCAGAAAAATACGCCTAGAGTAAACATTATTTACTCGGATTGGAGGGGGACGCTTCAAGCTCATCCTTCCCCTCGGGCTTTATTGTTTTACTGATGATTGCTTAAATGCGAGAACGACAAACTGGATTTGAATGTAACCGCTCTATGTAACTCTGATTCTCTGAAAATATAAATATCAAAATATCCTCTTACAAAAAAAAAAAAAAAAATCAAGGTATGCGTGTGTTTGTTCCTTTCTGCCCACTGTGTCGTAATTTGCGTGAGTTGGCTCTAAATTCTTTACGTGCTGGAGTAAAACTGAAGCAGGATACTTTGGTATAAACATTATTTTTAAATTACCGCAATAAGGCACAATTAATTTCAACGAGTCTTCTTGGTGACACAAATACCTTCATGACAGAAGACCGAAGAACGCGAAACAAAAAGGCATATGCTATTTATTAAAACGAAAAATCAAGACGCAACCTCTGGTTTCTAACTGGTTTCTTTAATCAATACACTCGGTGGAACATGGTTATGGAATATAATCTCCATCCACACTTTGTCAAATAACGACTATTTTAAGCGTACAAGGTTTTAAGATCATTTTCTGATAACATTGCACTTGTTTTGTCTCGGAGATTATGACCATTTTAAAGTGGTGGCTGACGGCGGCGCTGGAGGACAGAGTTCCAACATGGCGTCAGATGCGTTGTCAGAGCATAGCGAAGGTTTACCGAGCTTGTACTTCCCACCACTCAATAATTGTCTCGTTTGAGTGTCTTGTCATTTGGTGATAAAAAATAACGCGGCTCTTTGGCAAAAACAAAAACAAAATGTATACATTTCTGAAACCGTACTTTGCGTATCTAACGAAAACATATATTAAAGTGACAAATAGTTCTATAATGGGGTGATACTTAATCTTGCGCAAATATGTTTCGCAAGGATAGTCATGGTAATCCTGATCTCCAATAAAACACATTTTGCAAAAAAAAAAAAAAAAAACCGCTGTTATGTAACTTTGTTGCGATTGTAATACTACATATTTTCTTACCTATTCAATTATGTGGCGGGTTCGAATCCCGGCCGAGGTGCCCGCAATCTGACGGAGGCTTATTGCGGAGGAGGCACCGTGCAACCAAGCTTTCGGTTGCACGTCGAAAGGTTACCAGGTGGTCCAAATTAATCCTCAGTCCTCCGCTGAGGCGTGCCAGATGCCCGTCGTTGGTTTGGCACGTAAAACCCCCAAATTTGACTTTTTACCTATTCAAATGTTCAGTGATTCGTCGTGTGAATTGGGAACAGTCACTAAAAGGCTAGGCAATTGTCGTAAACTTTGTGATTGAATCTTGCAGCTTTGTCAAGACGCTTCGTACTAATATACCTGCGATTATAACTTCGCAAAGTGCAAAAAGAAAACGTTGATTTTTAGTTTAACAGTTTTTTTCAGAGGAATCCACAAGACAATCGAGAGGCAATAGGGCCACCGTTCATCGAACATAAACCTCGGGTTGGATTTTTTTAGCTATTGTCACGAGCATTATTACCCACGAAAAGCGCCACCGAGTCAAATGTTAGGTTCTAATGCGAATTTATATAAAGTTAGCACAATCTCGGAAACGTGGCGCAAATGTGGATGGGCCCGGCCACATACACAGAGGTCCACATACGCTGTGTCAGCGCGACTGAGGTTTGTCAACTGCATACGCTAAAAAGTTCGACGTAAGAAAGAAACAAATATTGTGACTCAGTTTTGCAGAACGCGGAGATTTTAGAAGAGGAATCTATACAAGCAAACCTAATCCTGTATTGCCCTTTATCACGCGCATTTAAGATTTGAGCGTGGGTCTTGGATCCTCTATTCTGTGTTTCTTTATTACAATCACAAAAATATAGCCAGTGCTGCGCAAGCTAAGTGTGTATAGCAAATAACAACGTAGTGAATTGAAACAAAAAGTGATTAAGAATGGTTGAAAAGTACAAAGAAATAAGTGAAAACATACCATGGGCAACAGTGCGAGATATTCAGCTTTTCCTGTGAAATAGAAGGTTTTCGTGGAACATGTCAAGGAATACTGAATCGAAACTTGTAATATACAAAAAGATACATTAAGAAATAAGTCGAATCGGATTAGCTAAACACTAATTTGATAATCGCATGGTTGTATTTTAAGTGGATGGCTATATTTTTCGTTCTAAACGACGGTGTTTCGGCAAGAGCTTCAAAATCTGCCATCAAATATCGCGATGCATCTCAGTAGATCCGGCAGATCTGGCGCGGCTTTCACGTCACCATGCCCTGAAAGGTCAAGCGTACCGCAGTTACAAGCTTCGCCACCTGGAGGCGTCAGCGTGTTACAATCTTGCTGAGACGAAGTACCCGTGGGCTGTAGCATATCGCGGAGCTGGCGGTGCTGCCTCGAGTGTGCGATGGCCGACCAACGCGACGAGAGCGGTGGGCATGATGACGATGAAAACGCCGCTACATCACCAGTGGCCATGATGGCCAAGAAGCGATTCGGCCTAGTCGTATCTGTATGACCCGTCTGCCTTGTCTTCGTCGTCTGCAACAAGTAAAAGAGCTAATTCACGAAACGGCCTTACGACAAAACCTAGTAAGAAAAGCGTATTCATGAAGCGAAATGATAGCACGTTTTTCATAAGCTACGATGAAATCCTACGACCACGCCTACGACATACAGCTCCAGAGATTTACGGACATGTTACGATCAAATCCACATCACCGGAAACATCACTCGCTTACGTCGTCGCGACCGGTCACGACGACGAACGTGCAGTTCTAAGTGCTCTCTGTGCGTGCCGCGACTTCAAGCAGCAAGAAAAAAAAAGTACTTGAAACTGAACGCCGCGGTGGAGACAAACACTGGAACCAGGGACACCCGTAAAGGCTACAACGACAACGATCCCACCGACCAAGCGACCGCCAAGGACTATATCCAGGAACGCAGGCTTAACAAGGCACTCCGACGCAACGTTGCCCCGACGACCCGGGGCAAGACCATCTGCACACGGCCGGCTGGGTTGCTGAATGGATTATGCCCACGCGACCCTTGTGGACCCTTCTCGTATGAATGTTTAGAACCCTGACCTATATTTCGTGGTAAGAATGTCAGTCTTTCCCCTCGTCTTTCCTAGCTTATTTTCAGATAAAGCGGTGGCGAACGCTCTCGCAGAAAGCGGTCACTCTCCTTGATTCTATCTTCTTTTTTCGGTTTTCAGAGCTCAAACAAAAGAGGGAGGTTAAGGTTTTCTTCCGCCAAAGCACGTTGTGCGTTCGAGGAAAAAAAGCTCAACCTCCCCCTTTTTCCTTCCTTTCGGTTTTCGAAGCATTTGTACCCTATAAAGCCACAATCTTCTGTCCAATATATTTGAGCTGCGTTTGAGACTTCGTGCTGTGTTGTCCTTCCTTTCCGCCCTGTCTCCGGCTTTTGTCTAAACTGTTGAACCTTCACCAGCTTTTTTGCGCCCTAATGTTCTGTTTGTATGCACTCGTCATCGTAAATTGACTTCAAGTAGTTCTTTTAGTCTATCAGCATCAATATGCCGATGAAGCTAGATCAAGCCAGAACAGATATCGTAGACACCACTTTTATCAAAGAAAACAATTCAGCATTGTTGCACTAAAAGATATCTTAGCCACGAGCCTGTTGAATCTTAGCAATTCTAAAAATGTAGTAGTAAACTTTACAAAAAAAAAAAAAAAAAGGAGGAATGTTCGAATAGGGCATTGAGACATTTTTATAATGCCTTTCCTTTAAATTTGAAGCCACTCTTTTCGGAAAATTGGTGGGAGCGGTTTTCAGGCAGAACCGTTCATTCGTTCAGACTGTTTAGAGGATTGCAGTTTCCAAAATTCCAATTCTTTTATCCATTGCATTTCAGCTACCGGGCTAAGCAAAGACAAGAAAAAAAGGTGAACAAACTTGCTGAGATTAGTTTTCTGACAGTCATATAAAAAACCGCACAACAGAAATAACTGTAGAGGAAAAACAAAAACAATCGGTCTCGAGCATTCCGCTTTCGAGTTGTTTTTTTTCTCAGAAATACAGTTTTTTTCTGGCGTTCTTCTAGGAACAAGTACAAAGCAAACAATACGTTCGGCCAAAGAATTTTCACGCTGCCCCATTGTTGGCTGTCTTGACTGTATAAAATAAATTATACAAAGAATAATAATGTAATTGAAAATATTAGTGGTTACTGAGATTTGATAAAAAAAAAATTAAAGCCGTTTATAATTCTCTGTAATGCCGAATTAAAGCGCATCTCTTGAGGAGGAGGAGGAGAGGGTACGGAGGGGAGAATATGCCCCTCCTCCCCCTCCCCTCCTCCTCTCCTGCTCCCCTCCAATTTCGCGGGAGCGTTTTGCAAAATTTCCCGCCAAATTAAGCGAAAATTTGGCCGATAAGTTTAGCGGGGAAAGATTCCCGCTAAATTTAGCGGGAAATTTAGCCACTATTTTAGCACTAAATTTAACGGGGAATTTATCAAGTTTTTTTTCGCTAAATTTAGCGGGGAAACTGAATTGGTGTTGACGTCAGGTGACGTCAATTTATCCGCTAAATTTAATGGGAAAAATTTCCGCTAAAATTAGCGTGATATTTTTCTGTTAAATTTAGCGGAAAAAGTTTTCCCTTGTGACGTCACACGTGATGTCACGTGTGATCTCATTATAGAAATGTCCCATAATGCAACTCGCGCTTACGCCGACGCAGATGCCGACGCCGCTCAACCCGGAAGCGGGCGCCTCACAGCTGTGCTCTAAAAATAGCCATCAGACCAATAAGGCAATCGATCTGTTTCCTTCTGACTTGTTCTTTATTGTATTGCACCGTCGAGACCCTTTGTTGTTCATTGTGAAATCAGTTCACAAGAAGCAACCAGTTAAAGTTTGGAACAAGTAAGTACAGAAATTATTTGAGCACCAATCTCTGGTGATCTTCTTCTAGAGGTGTGCACGCTTTTGAGCTATAAATATGTCGTTCCCTTACCCCCCCCTCCCCCCTTTTTCCTATTCCTAAATAATTTTTTTTTCTTTTTAATTTGAGAGATATGTGATCCATAATCGTATGAATCCCCTCTCCCCCTCCTAAATCAAGGAGCTTTTAAATCTTTAATTACTTGTTTAACCACCGGCGTTTCGGTCATGATTTTAGGGTTAACATTGTGTTTCAATTTTGCGTATAATTGGTTGCGAATATTGTTGCAACTGACGTCGGATATATCTCTGTTGGCGTTACACAAACAGGGGTAGAAGCAGAAAAAGAAAGAAGTCTGCGAAGATGCGCCGTCACGAGGGTACGGGAAACTACCCGGAAGGAAATAGAGGAACAAGGACATTGAACGTCAACGACTGAACGTTTTGGCCTTGTAAGCTCTCAAATGTTGATGTATTATTTTCAGCGATGTAGATGGTAAAGTGTTGCTGGTTGTGTGGACAAAAGCGATTACTGTGACGACACGCAGTGGTTGCGACAAAAATTTGCTGGCGAAAACCCGGGATTGGCATCGTTGCGGATAATTCAAAGTTGGAACATGAGCGACTCTTCGCGTACAATGGAAGTCCTAAAAAAAAAAAAAGGCGCAAGGCTATACGGTCGTTCACTCTCCGCGTCCTTCGCTTGACTGGTGAACGACGCTGAAGGGTTGCTAAGGGCCCTATGACCGAACGTAGCTGAGCCCGAGAGGCTCATCGAGCGTCTCAAGCTAGCTCAGGGCCGACTCAACAACCTCGACTCCGCCATCGAACCGCTTGTTTCTGAACAAGACGGAAATACGTAATTTTTGCAAGTCCTTGAGTACGCAGACAAGGTCGTCATATACTTAGCCAAGCAGAAGAGCCAGTGAAGGCGCTCCACGGGATCAGGGCATTCTGCCAGTGACAGTCAGTTGAACAAAAAACGGAGACAGACTGGCAGCATCAACATCAAGGAAGGTCATACTTACAAAGCTGGAACTGATGAAGTTCAACGGACAGCTGAAAAACTGGCTGCCTTTCTGGAACCAGTTTACTGCCGCAATCCACCGGAACCCTCACTCGACACCAGGCGACAAGATTGAATACTTAAAGGCGGCACTAACAGGGGATAAAGCGGCGGTCATCGATGAACTGCAGCCCACAGCAGAGTGCTACGCAGACACCATCAATCTCCCACAGCGGCGGTTCGGGAACCATAAAGCGCTAATCCAGTATCACATGGAGAGCCTCAGAGCAACGTCGGAATCTTGCGGCGATTGTATGATAGTCTTGAAGCTCGCATTCGGGGTCTTACGTCACTGGGCGTGAGCGAAGAATCCTACTGTTCAATTCTTTACCCAGTGCTCCTTCGAGCGCTGCCGAGAGAAATAACCATAGAATAGCCCCGAACGAAGTTGCAAGAGTTGCAAGGAGAAGCCGAGAGTGCCGCTTCCAGTAGATCTGGACCAGCGTCAGAAACAAGTTTGGAACCTACCAGAAATCGCAGACAAGGTCGTCATATACTTAGCCAAGCAGGACGTGTCGTCCTGTTTTCGTCCTCTATGTTATTCTCCACAAACACCGTAACTTAACCAGCACGCTCCATTTCCACGAATCTGATAGCACTTTGGACTCTCTTCGAGTTTCTGCACATCGAGGTGGAGAGACAAAAAAGCAGCTTAAGAGCAATCAGAAGAGATTGGTGGTAAATCTACTCCCATTTCACCAAGCGCCAGGCGTAGAAGAGGTCTACAAATCACGACAAATCATAAACCTCTACTGTGGCGGCTCTGGATGGTCTTGTGGAAGGCTTCGAATGTTTTTTCTGCAAGTCAAAAGAGCATAGAACACGCGACTGCAACTCAAGGATAACACTAGCTGAAAAGAAATGCAGGCTACAGAAAGGCCACAGAAGCTTTCGGTGAACGAAAGAGGGGCACATGGCAAGGATGAGTCGAGGCACACCCTGCTGCACCAAGTGCCGAGGCAGACATACATCCAGCATGTGCGAGCCAGATTATACTCCGAGACGATCTGCCAACAGATGGAACGCCAAGCAAAAGAAAGACGAAGCACCAGTTAGTCGGCATGTAAACGAGAAAAACAAGTCGACGGTACTCTTACAAACGGTTACCGCGTTGGTGGAAGGAAAAAACAGAAAAAAACGAGTTCGGATTCTTTTTGACAGCTGTAGCCAGCGCTCCCTCATCAGGGAGGAGCTATCGAGGAGTCTCGGTTGCAAACCGCTCAGGACTGAGATTCTGATTGTCAGAGTGTTGGGAGGCAAGAGTAGAGAACGAACGTATAGCAGTGGCGAAGTGATTCTGAACAGCCAACACAGTGGCAAGAAACCAAGATCGACACCCTCGAGACACATTCCATCTCTGAGCAAGAACTTCATAGCCCTGAGAAGGACGTTATTGGAAAAGTGGAAGAACTTGGGCTTACTGCGGTTGATAACCTGAACCGACTGTACTGTGGCGGGGACGTGGTACTACTGGAATCGGAACATTACTGGGAATGTATAACAGGAAGGATCCAACGATTGAGCAACAGCCTAACCGCACTGGAGACCACCTTTGCCTGGGAAATACATGGATCCACAGAGTTGAATTCCGATGCTGTCAGGTGCTCCCAGGTGATCGTGCTCACATCTGCTGTAGACAAACAAGAGGCATCAATCTTGAGGAGATTCTGGGAACTTGAAAGCGTGGGAGTAGTCGAAGAAGCGGATCAAGGTGAGTCAGTTAATGACATCATGCAACGCTTTGAAGCAAAGATCAACAAGACGAATGGAAGGTATGAGGTTGGCCTCTCTTGGAAAACAGACGTGCACCTATAATGCAGCCGAGATGTAGTATGGAAGCGCCTCGAAAGTGTACGAAGGGAGCTAAGGAAAACCCAGACCTCATGCAATGGTATAACGGGACTGTCCGGTTGTACGCAGATAACGGGGTGGCCGAGAAGGTTGAACACTCAAAGGGTTCCGAAGTGCGTGATTATTATATGCCACACCAAGCGTTTGTGCGAGAGGATAGCAGCACAACAAAAATGAGGATCGTGTTCGACACGTCTTCGCACGGACCGAATTCCAGACCATTGAACGGCAACCTTGACGGCGGTCCGAACCTGAATCCAGACCTTGTAGCCCTACTCCTGAGGTCTAGGCAACACCGGGTTGCACTAATTGCAGACGTCGAGAAGGCCTTCCTTCAGATTCGTGTACATGAGGAAAACCGCGACGCGTTGCGGTTTCTCTAGAACCAAGAAGCGCCTCACCCAGACCAACCTACCCCCCCATGAAGTCGAGGTTTGGCGTATGACAAAGGTTACCTTCGGTACCACGTCCCGTCCTTTCCTATTAGGAGCAACCCTACAGCACCTTTACAAAGTTATGAAAAGCGAGTTCCCACAAACAGCCTAAAAACTGAAAAAAAAAACAGTATGTGTTGACGACCTCTGTACCGGCACAGGTAGTGAGGAGGTGGCCCAGAAGTTGTAGACTGGGGCGATCGAAATATTCAGGGCAGCTGGGATGAAGCTTCATAAGTGGGGCTCCAACAGCGCGGTCCTAAAGAAAATGCTAGAGGGCAACGGCTCCGAAGAAAGAACCCTTAGACAGCTGACGGAAATGGTGAAAGTGCTGGGTATAACGTGGGTGTCGAACGAAGACAAACTGTATTTTACAACATAACACGTGGTCGAGTTAACAAGCCAACGCAAAAACAACAAGCTATTCGTACTCTAGACCACGGCGCGAGTCTACGACCCACTCGGTTTTCTCTCTCCTTTCGTAGTTGCTAGCCAAGATCTTGTTTGAAAAGATGTGGAAGCGGAAGCTGCGTTGAGATGATGCACTGCCGGGAGAACTGATGGGACACTGGGACAGCTGGTGCGACGAGCTCACCAAACTAGGTCAGGTCAACGTGCCCAGGCACTACGACAGCGGACAGACCCACATCATAATACACAGTCAGCAACTTCCTGTTTCTTGCTGCTATTTCTCAGTGTTTTTTTTTAACGTAATATCCTTTTCTTTCTTTCTGATGTTATTTCTCCGTTCTTTACCGTAAATTCTTCCCATTAAGGAAGTTTGATTTCGGGAAGTTTTTAGGTCGAAAAGAAGGACAAGAGAGAAACGCTAACTCTTTCTCGTCTTCTGTGAGAACAATTAAACGAAAGTTGTGAGTTAGCGCTTCTTCCGTCAGTGTGTACTTGGCCTTAGCGCTATTTATTTCTAAGATACAAGAAAACTCAGATGACGCAAAGTGGCACCAATGCCCGGGTGAGGAAAATCCCGCAGATTTAATGACCCGAGGGCTGACAGTTGATTAACTGCTTTCTTCTTCGCTCTAATAGACCGGACCAAGTTGGCTATATCTTCTAGCAACCGAATGGCTTGAAGAAACTGCTGGGGTGCTTTCCTACGACAAGCTCGAGGAGAAAGCTTCGAAAGCTGCCGTCTCTTTAGTACCTGCAGACACGTCCGTAGAGTGGATCGACATCTCGAGATCATTTCAGCTCTAAGACTACACCAAACAACAGCCTGGATGCTTCGGTTTGTCTATAAACTTCGATCACCAATGAAAAATACTGGACTGCTGATCGCCGAGGAGATCCAAGCAGCACAGCCTCTTTGGATAAAGAAAGCCCAAAGCTCGGCGTTAAACTCCGAGATTCGTTGGGCCGCTGGAAAAAAGGCAGTGCCGCCTGGCTCAGCCTTGAGAAATTTCCACACATTCGTCGACCAAGGTGTACTCCGGATCAAATGCCGTATACGATCAGCCAACTTGACTCGTGATAAACGTGAACCATCGTGCTGCCCAACAAACATCGGTATTCCACCTTGCCGAGAGTCGAAGTTCACCGACCGATGATGCAAGGGGGGCAACGAGACACTCTCATGCAGCTTCGAGAGAGGTACTGGACCATCCGCACAATAAAATTGGTGAAGAAAGTAGTGCATGCTTGCGTTACCTGCCAGCGGTTCAGTGCTACTACTGCCAGTGCTCCAACGGGACCTCTACCGGGTACGAGAACCACGCAGGAGAACCCTTTCGAGGTGGTCGGAATAGACTTTGCGGGGCAGATGTACGCGCAAAAAAATGAACTAAAATGAAAAAAAAAAATTAACTTGATGGTTTTGAGAACCGCTCGGGACGGTGTAATCTTCTATTTTATGGCATACCCGATGCTGCCGGCGAATCATAGTCTTTGTCCGAACAAAAAGTTTTAGAATTTGCAAGTGAGAAACTTGATGTCACTCTTGATAGCTCTCAGGTCGAACGTGCACATAGACTGGGAACCCAATCTAGGGAACAGAACAGGCCTATTATTGTAAGCTTTTCTTCATACAAAACAAAAGAAAAAGACAATTACTTTTCTGTGGACAGAAACTGCGCGGCCTCCCTTTTTCTATGTCTGAAGATTTCTCGAAGGAAGTTCGCGTTGCTCGTCAGAAACTTCTTGCATTCGCCAAGTCACATGGAGGTCCGCATAAGCTGCGTTTTGATAAACTACTTATGGGTTCGAATGTCTTCCTCTAGGACTCCGTTTCCGATGCTGTGGTTAGTGCTTCCACATAGGCACACGCGGGGAGTGGGAACATTCGCGTTGCTTCCTCTAACTCTAACTCACTTATCGGTGTTTTATACTTAAATGCGCGGAGTTTAATACCAAAGCGTGACGAATTGTATGCTCATATTTCAACCTGTGATGCTAAGATAGTACTGATCACTGAGACCTGGCTTCATCCTGATATAAACGACAATGAAATACTGCCGAATCATTCAAACTTTACATTTTATCGACGCGATCGGAAGGGTCGTCGTGGTGGTGGCGTTTTAATATGCCTCAATAAAAGTATCAAAAGCTTTTCGTTTCTATGTCTATTGAGGCCATCTGGGTCTCAGTGAAATGTGGTTTTAAGTCAATCCTGGTTGGCGTGTGTTATCGACCACCAGATGCGTCATCTAGTTCTTTAACTGGTTTGCATGATGAGTTGTCAATTTTTTTTTACATAATATCCTGGTCATTCTGTTTTCTTAGTAGGCGATTTTAACTTCCGTGAGATAAATTGGAATTTATCAGATCCTGTTGGTAGTGGAAGTTTTGGTGAGTGTCGCAATTTTATCGTCTCTGTTTGGATTTTAACCTTTTCCAGGTGATTTCTTTCCCTACCCGTGTAACAAACACATGTTCAAATATATTAGACTTGCTTTTGACTAACCATTCGAAATCTATTACCTCTCTTACCGGTCTTGAAGGCATCACTAACCACAAAGCAGTGTTCTTTAACATAGTATTTCAAGCACCAGAACCAGTCAGGTTTACCAAGGAAATAAGGATATATAATAAGGGGAACTATGAGCAGCTGAACCAGGACCTCTCAAGCTATTTCTCAGTCTTCCTGGAGGGTTTTGACGATAGGAATAGAAATGAAAATTGGTTAATTTTTAAAAACAAATTACTGCAACTCATTGAAGCTCATGTTCCAACTATTAACATCAGTTCCCGGTCTTCTAATCCTTGGTATTCGTTCTCACTGAAAACCCTTAACAATAAGAAAAAACGACGTTTTCGAGTAGCCAGAAAACAAGACACTGCTTTATCCTGGTCTAAATATCATGAATGCGCCACTGAATATAAAATTATGCTATAGCAGTAGAAGCGTATATTGTACGAGGAGACCTTTCCATCTATGCTACTAAACAACCCGCGCCAAATTCGGAATGTTGTAAATCATGCACCTTACTCCCCACTAGCGCTTATTGATGATTCTGAGAACATTATCGAGATTAATCAGTGTGCCACAGTTCTTAATCATATATTTTCTTCCCATTTCTTCGCCCACTGTCCCTTAACACTGTCCTTACCAATTACTAGCAATGTTTTACCTATGGATCCAATTTGTATAGATTACAAAGGTGTTGTTAGTATTATTAAGTCACTGAAAATGTCCTCTTCCTGTGGTGTCGACGGCATAAATTCTAAGGTCTTACAAAGCACTAAATATTCCTCAAGCCTATTTCTAACAAAAGAATTTCAACAATCATTAGATACGGCGGCGGTTCCTGAGGATTGGAGAATCGGCAAGGTCATCCCGGTACACAAAAGCGGCGATAAATCTTCTTTAAACTATAGGCCGATATCTCTAACTTCTGTACGTTCTAAAATACTCGAGCACGTAATCCACAAGCAACTTGATTCTATCTCCTTTTTTAACAAAGCGCAGCACGGCTTCCGTCGAAACTACTCCTGCAAAACCCAACTTCTCTGCTTAACAAACGACCTGTTTGCAAACCTTGAATCTGGCTACCCCACTGACGCTGTATTTCTCGACTTCGCTAAGGCTTATGACAAATTTCCGCATAACAGACTGCTTCTAAAACTATCGTCAATAAACCTTGATAATAATTTTCTCTCCTGGATTGAATTTTTTCTCTCTCAGCGTCATCAGTTTGTTCATGTTAATAATTGTTCATCTACTTTAGCCCCCGTAACATCTGGCGTGCCTCAGGGAACGGTGCTTGGTCCGTTACTTTTCCTCATCTACATCAACGATCTCCCCCTTCAGGTATTTTCACCCAAATGCCTATTTGCCGACGGCTGTGTCTACCGAAAAATAACATCCCCTCATGACTCTTTAACCCTACAAAATGACCTCTACCTAGTTCAGAGCTGGTGTACAAACTGGCAGATGACGCTTAACGTCGTCAGCAAATGTAAATGCAAGCGCTTCTCTCGTTCCTCTTTTCAAACCTCTCCTGTTGATTTTCTCAATGGCATCCCTCTTCAACCCACGGATATGTATAAATACCTTGGCGTTCTTCTAACTTCAAACCTCTCCGGGGAAAACCATATTAATTCAGTGGTGAGTTCCGCTAACCAAAGCTGGGGTTTCCTTCGTCTCAATTTCAGATCCGCCCCTCTCAACTAAAACGGCTCCTCTATCTTGCCCTAGTTCGGTCTCAATTAGAACACGCATCTTCAATGTGGCACCCTCATCAAGCTACATAACAAACTACATTGAATCTGTTCAAAACCGTGCTGCGCGTTTTATTCAGTCTGATTACTCCAGTTTTTCCAGTGTTTCCCCCATTAAATCAAATCTCGCTCTTCCATTGCTTTCCACCCGTCGAAAAATATCCCGTCTCTGCCTTCTGCATTAAGTTTTTTATTCACCACTTTTAAATCAGTCTCTTCTTTCCCCACCGGCTTATCTTTCCTCCAGACTCGATCATTGCAATAAAATAGCCCGGCCAAAGTGTTTTTCCACAGCACATCAGCACGCCCCTCTTCCCGATGCAATTGTGGACTGGAATGACCTTCCCGAAGACATCGTCACCATTCACGATCCCATCAAATTCCGAGAAGCAGTATTAACTATTGTACTTAACACCCACTCCCCTCTCTAACGCCTTATGGCCCTGAGGGTATTGTAAATAAATAAATAAATAAATCATACATCACCTTCTATGCCTGTGCCGTCACGCGCGTGGTGCATTTGTAGATCGTGCCGAACGTTTCGACAAAATGCTTCTTACTTGCGTTACGAAGGTTCGTTACGCGAAGGGGTTTGCGTCGCATCGTGTACTCTGACAATGCGCTGTCCTTCAAGATGAATTCCAAAGACTTGGAAAAACTCTGGAAGACGCTCCGATACCCAGAGGCGGTAGACCACTTCGCCAACGCGAATGTTGAGTAGCGCTGGGAGCCTTCTACGAGCGACTCATCCCGTCGGTAAAAGTTTGGGTTAGGAAAATGATCGGTAAGAAATTTGTGGACTCGGAAGAATATCACACAGTTCTGTGCAAGATTGAAGCCATGGTAAGTTTACGGCCTCTCACATTTGTCTACAATGAGATCGACGAGGGCGAGTCGCTCACTCCAGCAAGCTTCCTCACGGGACAAAGGCTGACGGCGCTTCCGGTGGCGGAGAAAAAAAAAATCTTCGCTTCGTCACCTGAGGTGTTCCGCCAGCTTTGGAGACGCAGTAGAGAGTTTCTTAACAAGTTTCGGGAGACGTGGTGATCGGAGCATCCCAGAGAGCTCCGATCCGCCCATAAAAGAAAGAAACGGAAATCTACACCCCTTGTGGTTAGACAGCTTGTCCTGCTTAGGGAGCCGCTTCCGCGTTTCCTGTGGAATATGGTCAGGATAGAAGAAGTGTTTTGGGGTCGGCATGGAAATATTCGTTCATGTGTAGCTGCTTTTAAACAGAGGGTTGTTGCTGAAACGACCGGTACAATTGCTCTGTCTAATAGAAGTAACTGAAATTTAGAATGGGTCTGAACCCATTCGGTGGGGAGTGTGTTGCAACTAACGTCGGATAGACCTCTTTTGGCGTTGTACGAACAGGTAGTACAAGGAGAAAAAAAAGGAAGTCTGCTACGATGCGCCGGCACGTGGGTACAGGAAAAAAACGGCAAGGAAAAAGAGGAACGACGACGATGAACGTGAACGCTTGAACGTTTTGGTCTTAAGCTTTCGAATGTCGATGTATTATTCTCCACTCTCTTTTTTCATTTTCGGAACTGAATAAGACACAAACGATGAAAAATGCCGGTAAAATCGCACCGACCTGTATAGTAACAATGGGGTAGAACAGAGCTCAACTGCGATCTACACTTTCTACACTTTTGCAGGGTACAACATTCGCAGGAACAGTACCATCGCATTTATTATTTGTGCTGAATCCGAACTATGCACGGGAAAGTCAATTTCGAGAACACGGTCCATTATTTTACAGCTTTATGGCAACAAAACACCTAAATGCAAATAAACTTTTCAACAACTCAGGCTCTTGTAAAACTATTTACAAATAAAATCTCCGTGAAAAAAGTTTCAACATAAAAAAATATATATATTCAAAGGCCTGCCGCTTAATTTGTGTCGTTATTTTATGTGGAATGAAGACAGCAAAAATCTTTATCGACAGGTGTAGAAAACCAAGAATGCGTTCAGAAATTATAAAAATGGAGACATATTATTTTAAGCAACCAGCTAAATTAAAGTATTAATTACATAGGCAAGTGTTTTAGCACAAAATATGCAGGCACAACTTTTATGTCAAGGGCTATGCTATAGCTATTTTGCAGGTTTAGCGAAAAGGTGAGTACAAACGCAGCAAAAGAACCTTTTATAAAAAAAATTATAGTATGGGGTGCGGATGGATTTGAAATATTTAATTTCATGCTACTATAAAAAGTGTTGTGTGTCTTCGAGCGGCTTCTCGCCGCAGGTAGAAGATGAGAAGTGAAGACAGCGAACGACGGACCGACCCGAAAGATGGAAGTCGTTGGTTTTCCGCTGAGTCTTGCATGGGATTTTGTATTATTATACAACACTTTGTCGTTGCATAAGCATGTAAACACAGCCGAGGATTGTAATAAAATCCGCGGAAATATCACCAGCCACAAGGCACCAATAAAATCCGTTCGCTGGGGGGAAAATACGAATGTGTGGACGCTGCAGCTCATCTCAGCGTCTATCCAGCGAGCCTTAATCAGCTTAGTCGCCAACTTTCGCATTATTTCCAAGTAATATCGTCCCTTCAAAACACAGCAGCATCGTGGGGACAAATCAGCACACATCAATGAATTAACGCGTGTGTAAGGAAATAAAACTAGCAAAGTTCAATAAAATCCTATAGTTTGTGCTGAAGTCAAAACGCAGAAACATTTCTTTTGACGTAATCTTTTAAAATGCCTCAAGTTAGAAGAAAAAATATTAATAATTTCTGAGAGGCTAAAATACTACGACCTGTTAAGAAGATTGTTGCATGAGGCATTCCAAGATAACACGATTTGTATTAAATTGCGATCTTAACCCGATTTCTTAAATCTTTATTTGAAGCAGCGACATATGTATAGTTGTTAAACGACTTATGTTTTCACTGATTTGACAGTTGCCACAAGATTGGCTGAATGTATGCCCCCTACTCAAGAGAAGTGTAAACGACACGATTATAAGACCCCCACATAAGTGGTTACAATGTTTTCCTCACTTGATTCGCTGGATTGTTTTCTCTGCTTTGCTAGTGCCATTGAAAGATGACAAGATGCTCTATAATTGTAGGTGCGGCTTAGAAAAGGTTTATTAACACATTTATGTAGTGAACAAATCGTACAATAAAGTAGAAAGGTCTGTGAAGCAGGTGTCGAATCCAAAAGTGTTGATTCGTAGTAATTTTGGCACCAGAAATTGCCGAGGTGTCGTGGATTCTCCCTTGCAAAGGTCGCGAACGGATCGTTCGCGACCTTTGCTAAGTGACCGGGAAAAAAATGTAGAAAAACATTTTGTTTAAGTAATTACGTCTAATGGTAATCAGTTTGCATCTCCTATTGGTGCTTTATAAAGGTGCCTCATCAAGTCGACGATGATAACGTAAAAATAATGAGTAATTATTTTTACGTTATGCTTAGCAATATTTTTTTTATGCGACGAGGGTCACCTTGCACGACATTCGAGCGTACGGGCACCCATAATCCGAGGGCTTAACCTTATATAGACACAATAATTCTTTATTAGGAGTGGCAGGATCTGATCCGCACAACGTCATTTCCTGACTAAGCTCACTGTTCCAGCCGTAGGCCTGTGAGAGCCTTTCAACCCCGTTAAAGGAAACCGCCGAGAAATTGCTGTCATTCTTGTCGCCACTGCACAAGATTCCGATCTCGCGCGTGAAGTGTTGATATTAAAATATGTGCGCGGAAGCCTATTATCCGTATTATCCGAAAACCAGACGCCGTCTTCTTTTGTCCAAAGTACAAATAGGAGAGAGGCTCAGGTTCCGGGGCTTTCAAGCATCCACGGTCATTCATCAGCCAGCTTAAACTGTCAGCATCGGCGAGTGGGCCTTTCGGTGAAGATTACAATCCTCCTCTGTCGATTTTTTTATATTATTGTTTCCTGTTGTGCCTTTGTCTGGAATAAAATAAGATGGCTATTGTTTCTTCTTGGAGAGTTCAACTTTTAAACACAACTAACTGTGCCTCGATTTGTGCATTTGCCTTTTGTTTCTGAAAAAAAAAGCTGCAACAAAAGAAAAATTATCAGTCAGGTCTAGTATGTTGATGCTTGAAACCTAAAATTTTAGTTTGGCTGGACAAGACACTAGACAGAAGTCTCAGGAATATTGAAACTGGTGACTGACCCTTAGATGTCTAGAGGTTTCTGAGGCTCAAATGTCTCGAAACTCATCCCAGCCAGTGCCAAGTGTATGATTATAGATCATACCTACTCAGCCACCCAGAAGGCTAGTGTGACTCGTATTTGCCATTATAATTTTGCCTCGTGTACCGTGCCAGTTTAGACAGTTTTATATTTTATTCGTTGTTAATTTATAAACTAACTTAATACTTGAGGATCTGTCGATATTGCTAGGTCGTTTCACAGCTTCTTGTTAATTCAAGCTTGCGTTTCTTTCGTGTTTGTCTAGTCAAACTTTCTTTACAGAAATTATGTAGCTAGGGCCTTCAATGAAAATAGCCATTCTTTTTAATTAATGTTGTTTTCATTTTTCGATTTTTAAATATCTTTTGTTTTATATTTTTCTTAACATAATCTCTCAGAACGTACGTAAATTAGAGTTTTGTTTTATAGGGTACCCAGATAAAATAACCCTAAAACTAATGTGCGCCTGCGCCCCTTTAGATTGTTTTACCCTTATGACTGCGGCAACGCATTCGCTGTCACAAATATTACAGTGAAGATTGTCTCGCTCTTAAAATATTACCCCTTTTAAAATGGGTTTGCTCGTTTTTACATAGTTACAAATTTATGATGGGCCATAGATCGGCTCCAATTTTTAATCAAGTCCGAACAAAGTATACCCTTATCTTAGACGGATGAACAAAGCAGAACAATTGGGTCGATTTATTATGCTTCGTTGGGTTTTTGTATAACGGCGATGTGCGACCACCCCATATCGCTGGTCATTTGTACTTTAATGATTGCTACATTTATCACCTGTCCGAGCTTATTCATGTGCACTGCACTGAATACAGCAATCAAGAATATTTTCAAGATATATTTTCTTTTATATTGCTCTGCGCAAAATTAAGAAAGTGAAGTTTAGTTTCTAATAACTTTGTGTGCTTACTGAAGTCTTCTCTCCAAAAAAAATACGGGTAATTTTTTTCAAACAAAATCCTGACAAATCGCGCACTTACAAATTTAGTCCCCATAAAATTAAAACAAAATTTTGTTTTGCGGTATTAAGATATGGTCAAAACGCAAAAACTTATTATCAACAAATCGATTTTTGGAAATCTCATAAAAGCTTCCTGATTGTAACAACTCCTTTCAACCAATGCAGCTAAAATTGAGTTTATATATAGTTTCCTCAGAATATTTGCTTACGAAAATTTGCGGGAGGCTATTTTTTTACGGTTCTCACGAACAGTTTGTTTTAATGCGTTCATTATCCACATGTTTATTATTTTTATTTGTCTTTCTTTTCTTTGGCATGCTGCTAAACATTTTCTATATTTCTACTGTTTTTGTATTCATTTGGTGGACTTGCGGTATCAAGATAGTATACTATATATAATATGTATTTTCGTGTATATTAAACATATTTCAAGGTACTATTTCGTTAATTATGGGCAATACATACCACCTGTTATGCGTGGTGTGGTACTCCATGTGCCACCCACTGTAAAATGTTCAGTTTGAATCTTGTTAGAGAAAGGAAAAGGAGTTTTATCGCTTCATTCATTCGAAACGTAATTCGTGTTGTTGCTCAGATCTCAGAACTCAATATCTTAGACATATTCCCGCCGCTGTTGAGAAAACAACAACCAGAATATTTGTATTCACGTACATTTAGCGAAACAGCTCACAACACGACATCCGTGATTTTGGGGCACTGCTTATGAGTGCCAAGGAGTAATACACTAGTTTACTCCTTGTGTTAGTATCCCTATGAACACATTCAACCATGCTGTTATTTTCTATAACATTATAAATTAAAACAAAATTATTCCAATGTTGCTCGTGCTAATTTGTCGCCTTCTTAGCGTGTGTTTCATTCTAATCATGACGGATTTTACATAATAAACAAAAAGAACTGCCAAATCAAGCGTGATGCATATGCATTTACTAACTGAGCTCATACCACATCATATTTCAGTCCCTGGGTTAGTATCAGATTGAGCAGATTTTTTCTTTATTTTTTGGGGGATACTTTTCCGCATGGGGGCAAGGTAAAGCCACAATTGCCTGACGGAGCCGCTGCCCCCCCCTCTCCCCCCCCCCCCCCCACACACACACACACAGTTCAGCCGTGGTGTTGAGGTAGGAGTGCCATATACAACAGAAAAGTAGCAAAGCAGAACTAATATACACACTCTGGAAGCCACAATCACAGAATCGCACACGCCAGGCAAAACGCACTGTCAATAACAACAAAGCCTCAAGGCAGTAAAGCAGAGTGAAGATCAGATCATACACAGGCAATCAGCTGGAATAGTAAAACCATAAGCGTCACACACCACATTAATATCATCATTAATATTGGTCAGCAGCGAAGTAGTGCATACTGTACACAAAAAAAGTACATTCAGGTAGGCCACAAGTATAGAACTTTGACCAAGAAAAAAGAATTAAACACGCTATTGGACTATATGATAACGTTATAAATCTAAAAAAAAACTGCCAATGCTCTTTGTGCTGAGAGTATTGCCCTCCGAGCATCCTTTTTGTTATAATAATGTCAAATTCGACTTAAAAAACAACACTAACTGCCAAATGAAGCGGTATGCATAGCTATTTGCTAATTGAGCTTATACCACAATACCACATTTCAATCTCTACCTTAGTTCATGTCACCATGCGGATATTCAACCGTGGTATTGGTCTTTCTGATAACGTTATAAAAAAAAAAAAGGAACGGGCGATGGTGTTCGTACTCACAGTGTCGCCTTCCGGGCGTGTTTAATTATAATCATGACGAAATTGACTTTAAAAAAACTAACTGCCATATTAAACGTGATTCATATGCATTTACTGAATGAGCTCACGGTAACCTTTTTCACAAAGGTGCCCCTCTTCTCTCTAGCACATTATTTGGAAAGGCAAATAAAGTGCCTAACGGATGGACGCCAGCAAATGACTAATACCGCAAAAAGCAGTTATGTTGCAAAATTTCATGACTGCGTACAGGTTACGAACAACTACGACCATGGAAAACTACCGTTGCCGACGATGCCAGCGTAGGCCCGTCGGAAGTCTTGAAAGCTACGAAACACGGCTATGTCGGCAATATTAACTTCCTGAGTCCCCTTGTACAGCCGGCTGTACGCAGGTATAATACATTTTTAAAAACTTGTGTTCCTTTGATGAGGGCTAAGACCGCGTGTACAGCGAGCTGTATACTTGTGCTTTCCGTTCCGTTCAAGAGATGGCGCGAGCTGTCCGCCGTTCCCCCCCCCCCCCCCTTCCCCCACCACCAAAAAAAAAATACTTGGGAAACCGATGCTTGGGAGCTTCGCTAGGCACGTCCTGTAAATATTTCTTTTTCTAAATACTTCTATTTTGTTTGATGTTCTAATTTGTGTTGTACAGGGTTAAGTAAGTTGTCTAGACCTCTGTGAACAAGGCTTTCAAGACTTTGATCCGATAGAAACCTTTCAAAATGTGCCGATGTTTCAATGTACAGCCGACTGTGCAACCTGGCCTCTCTCCATTAGTTTTGTACAAAAAAAGTGAATTGAATTTTCGCAAACTCTGTGAAAAAACTGTGTGTGGAAATATTCCAACTTTGCTGTCATCTATATTTCAGCGGGAAAACGGACAAGGGTCCTTTATATATCTCAGAATGAAATTATGAATCTGCTTCCTCAGTCGTCTGATATCGATGACTTGTCAGATGGTGATGAAGATTACACGAGTCCTAACGGCCCAAGTGCAAGTAAAAGCAGTGAATCAAGCTCCTCCGACTCAAAAGAAACCGATGTTGAGATCCCCAAAAAAGGTGCCAAGAACATTGGGAGTCCTCAGCAAGCTAGATGGAAAAAAGACAAGTAAGGGAACGTTTCATAAAAAACAATTCAATAAAAGTTGCCTGAATTTCGATATAAATTTTATCTCCTCTTTCAGCTTTCATCCTGGACTCCCATCAGTTACTTCACTCAGTACTTTAGTGTGGAATTTTTAAACAAGCTCGCGTTCTACACCAATCTAAGAGTTGTGCAGGACACTGGAGGTGTCGATTCCGCAAAGGCCACGCCCGAGGAACTGAGGAAATTCTTAGGTGTGTGCCTCGTTATGACGTGTCTGAAGTACCCTCGAATACGTACGTAGGGCGATTCCACGTCAGTCCGTGCAATAATGGTCCGGAACATATTTTTAAAAATTTTTGTTAAAAATATATAGGAACGCCATGTTCTTGGGAGGAATATTCAGCTATATATATACGCCGTAACAATTTGTTTCTTTCGCTGAGAGAGATATAAAATAGAGAAGCTCGTGGCGTGCCAATTGAGAAGTTTTCACGATGCTAATTTGCACAGCTTCATTTTCTCATTGAAGATTTTACGTCACCAAAACTTTTTAAGACATTTTACAGAAGATATACAACACATACCCAAAAAATTAGAAATATCAATAAAATATTTTTATGCAAACAAAACTATCAAACATGACATAAAACGCATTTTAGAGACATATTCACAATTTTTTTTGCAAATAAACCATCTTTCTTAATACTTCGCAAAACATATCAAAATGCGCTTCTTTAAATAATATTTCTGGATATATAAATATTATATGCCCACCCTCAATTGACTTCTTGCTATCGACGCGGAAATGAAGCTGGTTTTTCCAAATGTGGCGAATTGGGCGTAGATATTTATACAAAAACCCCATCTTTTATTTTTTTAAACTCGCCTTGGCACTTTGCAGTGACGAACTTGCGATGGCAAAACGTTGAGTAACATATGACCTCCAAAAGGGGAAAGCTAAAACAAACCTTCACTCGGAGCGAGCCTACTTTTCGTCATAGCGGCTCTGCCGCACAGCACCAAACATTTTGAGCGTTAGTTATGACATGCATTTCATATCTTTCGAATTCTTTTCTTTTTTTCAAAAGGGATGAGCATAACTGCCGCGAAAAGGAATTTTGAGCTGGGATGCCGATAAATAGCTCACAATTCAAAAAAAAAAAAAAAAAAAAACGGGCCCATTTTGCAAATTTGCTAACTATGCATACATAAGCTTAAAACTCTCAGTTGCGCAAGTAACCCGTCAGTTATATTGAACCCTTAAAAAAAAAAGCATTCGAAAAATAGAAAATACATGCCATAACTCACGCTCAAAATGTTTGGCGCTGTGCGACAAAGCCGCTATCACGAAGACGTCGCCTCGCTCCGAGTGAAGGTTTGTTGTAGCTTTTCCCGTTCGGAGATCATATGTTACTCCATATTTTGCCATCACAGGTTAGTTCAAATCACTGCAAAGCGCAAAAGGGTGTTTAAAAAAAAAAAAAAAAAAGATGGAGCTTTTTAAATATCGACGCCGAATCTCGCCACATTTGGAAAAATCAGCTGCATTTCCGCGTTAATAACAAAAATATAATTAAGGGTAGGCTTATAATTTGATCGCTTTTTCACTAGCTCGTCCTTACTGGACGAGATCAAGTGTAGGGACTTTGGTGCTAGAGGCAAGGTCATGCTAAACAGAACTCCCGTAGAGTTAAAGCGCAAGTTGCCTTCGGACAAACAGATGTCTCAGGCGGGAAGAGGCACTCATGTCGAGTTCGTCAGGGAAGATGATTCCCTCTCGCTGGTAGAGTGGCTCAACAAAAAGGGGGTGATTTTGCTGTCCACGGTGGATGATGCGGAGCCCATTGAAAGTTGAAAGCGCTGGTCGAAGACCGACAAGGCTTACATTGGTGTCCCTCGGCCAGCTTTGATCAAATCTTACAACGAAAACTTGGGGAAGTGGACCTCTGCGACCGCCTTCTGAGTTACTTATTTCTGAGGGCTCGAACCAAGAAATGGACAGTGAGGCTGCTGTTTTATTTGGTCGGTTTCGCCAATGTGAACTCGTGCTTTCAATATCGTGAAGAGCGCACCCAGACTGAGACCCCCAATAAAGACATCCTTCAGTCTTTTGATTCCAAGTTCCAAATCGGGAAAAGACTGCTGGAAGGCGCTTGCAACACCAGGAATGATCTCAATGCGGGAAGCTTTCTTGAGGAGTCATCGGTCGTGCAAACCACACGCCCCAAGTAGCGGATGTTGATCCTAAGCAGTAACGTTGCATTCTGCAATGCAGATTGCAGAAATCGCTGCGCAACCTGCAATGTTTTTTTTTTTGTTTGGTCGCTTAAAGAAACTGTTTTTCCGAGTTCCATACGTGGTCAAAAAGTATCTACCGAAGTTCAAAATGGCCCCACTCTAGTCGAGCAAAAGTAGTTTCCATAGCGTTGAAGTTTATGCGAAAATTGCACGTGTTTTTGTTAAATAAAGTTGAATACAAAAAGTTGCCTGCTGTTACATTTTCTTTATTGGAACCTAAAGTACAGTATACTGTACGTTCCAGTCTTGGGTAGTAACGCGTTACTGTAACTTCTTTACTTTTTAGGTAACTTGTAACTGTAACGAGTTACTTTTTAAGAATGTAACTTGTAACTGTAGTTCTATTACTTTTTCTGAGGTAACAATGAAAGTAACGACGTTACTTTTGTCGTTACTTTTCAGTTCTTTGTGAATAATATATCACTGAATGAGTATAATCTAGCTATTCCTTGCACTTTCCAAGTTGCCTGTTCCGACATTTTGAGTGTCAGTTAGCCTTGCGCAAACTTGAAAATACATTCTTTCTCGCGAGTGACTATCCGAATATGGCCACGTCTAGATTTGATGAAAAAAAAAAGAAGAATGTAGTTATCTTTACGCACTATTGTACTTTGTGACTGAACACTTACATCTTAGTATATTGAAGCACTATCTCTGTTGCGGTTTTTCTTTTTTATGCTCACGCTTTTGAATCGGGTGAATCAACCGTGAAACAACAATACACGCGAAGGGAACTTCGTATGTTTCGTATTTTGATTAGCGCCACTACTCCGCACTGCGCATGTTTTGTATTTTGATTTGCGCCACTACCCCGGCGTGGTTTAAACGGTGGAGGCAAAATTTACTGCTGTTTGCGCAGGGCTTATTTCTGGTTTGCCGGGTACGAGCTGAAATACATCAAAGGAGTTCATAAACCCAGCGCAACCGTCAATGAGTCAGCAATGTGCTGGTGCTACCAAGGTTAGGGATGTTGATGAGAACAAAGAACTAGCATGGCCCGCGTGCAGAGGGTATTTTTCTGTGGTGAACGTGGTTGCTAGCTATTTGACTGCAGTATGCAAAACTTTGCAACAAGGAGTACGTTCCGACAACAAGTCTTCGTGTTCAAATCTGAGAAAACACATCCAGCTGAATTTTGGTCGTTAATCTTTTCATAATATTCACTAATTTTCCAGCTAAATTATTAAGTTTGAATTTACCGCTATGGTGGAAGCCCGACTGATTCGTGTCTATATTGTTTTCTTTCAAACACTAGTTTTTCCTTAATTTTTGTGTTATAGAAATGTTACTGAAAAGTAAAGTCGTTACTTTTTAAAAATAACTGTAACTGTAACGACTTACTCTTTTGTTGCGGTAACTGTAACGGTAACTTCGCTACTTTTTTCTGAAAGTAACTGTAACTGTAACGAATTAATTTTTAAAAGTAAATTACCCATGACTGGTACGTTCCATAACAACCAATCTAATTAACCGACCGACCCAAACAATTTTTTTTCTCTCCCCCGGACCAAATTGCATCGCAGAATAAACAATATTCCGGCCAATATTTTAGGGGTATCATGAGGGTATACATAGAGCGAACAACAAAAGCTGAATGAGATATGCAGAGAAAGAAAGAAGATACTGACTGAGTAGAATAAAAACACTGCCGCAACCAAGTGGCGCACTGCAGCCAATGGCCAGGAGACGTACCGTTCCAAACATATGAGGACAACATAAAGAAGTTGTGTGCAGTTAAATCAAGGTCCGGGAAAATGTTTAATATTTTTTCTCAAGTTCAACAAAATAAAGTCTAGGATTTAAGTTTTTGCCATAGAAAGTTTGCTATTTTTGGAAATAAAACTTGCACGTATACTTAGAGCCGACAAGACGCAATTTTGCTTTCTTTTTTTTGGAAACCAGTTCGCTGGTAGCACTTCTCGGCTAGGTATAAGGTTTAAGAGCGCAAACAGACAGGGACGACAGAAAATAACACACACGACAGGGACAAGGCGCTACTCTCAACTGTTTTGTTGCAAGACCGTTCAACGCTATATGCACAACTCATCTACCCTTTACATATCAAACCACGCGAACAGCCAATAAAACACTTTACAGGCACCCATCTAGAAAAGTCACCTCTTTAGCTAGTAGGCTATCAGATGACGCGGTAACGCACTTTTTATTCTTTTTTTTATTAAATAAAGTCTCTGTAATCTCCCGCTCTGTTTTTCTTTCGCTTTTTTCAAGAACGTCGTTTACTCTAAAAGCGGTTCGCAGCCGCAACGCTTACAATGCTCAGACAGATGACCCCCCGAATCGTCGCGTAGAGATAGTTTGTGTTCTCTTGCTCAGTCCATGAAACAGCGCCCTGCTTGTCCTATATAAACTTCCCGACAACTAAGCGGTATTTCATAAATTACTTTAGTGACACAGTCAGTAAATTGGCTTACATGCTTCTTGGAGCACAGATCTTTCTTCTTTCTAGTCATCATCGGACATATCTTAGCCAGTATGCAGGGTGCAGAAAAAAAAAAAACGATGTTAACATTGTACCTGCCGGAAATCTTTTTATGTTGTGTCAAATTCTGTGCATGTACGGAAAGACATGCACTCCTTTTTATCTTTTTTTTTTATACTACCGTTTTGTTGCTTCTTTTGTTTAATTTTTTGAAGCAGGCTTTCATAGACGCTAGAGATCAGCCTTGAGGGGAACCCCGTATTCCGTAGCCTTTTTATCTGTGTTTTGAAGCTAGTCAACATTTGGTGATTACAACGTTTTTGCGAATGCTGCCTGGAGGCAGGGTATAGCGATTCCCTACTTAATGAGCTTACACTGAGCACTGTAAAACGACACTAGGCTTTTACTTGACCACGGTTTATACATCCAACAAAAATGGTCCCCAGAAAATTTATTATAAGGTCTAAGAACTGGATACGCTTGTCATCGGGCATCACAAAGTGAACTTCAAACCTTCTGATGCCTCTGTGAAGGCTCTGACAGCTTTCACAACAACTTCATTCAAATTAAAGTCAGTATCTGAAATTACAAGGAAATCGTCAACGTACATAAATGCCTTTACTATATGCAATTCTGCTAGACCTTGAGAAATCCACGTGTGCAGCGATGCTAAAAAAATGTTACATAAAACAGGGGCGAAGGACGAACCAATACAAACATCACACCACAACATCTCGGCTAGATCTCCATTTAGATTTTATCGTTACATATGGGCTTTTAATTTCCTACAATTTATGAAAAACCGAGCGGACGTCATCTCCAGCTTTTCAGGCACACAAGGGCGTGCGTGCCTTTTTGTACAGTTCCATTCTTTCGCGTTTTCTTGTATTAGGCTTGGGAGCTTTTGCAGCTGAAGACGTTTTTTTTAAGCGTTTGGGAGTCCTTGCTCTTTCCTTTTTAATTTTTCACAGTTGCGTTGTGCGGCCGGCGGAGATCGTGGCGCATGTGTTTTGCACCCGGCCAACTCTCTTCGACCGAGGCACGCTTTGCTTCTCGCGACTAAATCAAACTTAGCTTCAGTAAGATTTCAATTCTGAAATAATAAAGCGTCACCATTCACTCAGCTTATAAGTGAATCATAAAATAGTTTATAAAAGGCAGTCATTACAATCATTAGACGAAATCTCAAACTGGAAGGTGCCCTCGAACATTTTTTTCTAAAAACAAAAGGGTCGGAGGACACCCCAGCACCTCTTATGAGTTGGAAATGCGAAAGCATGAATGCCGTTCTTAAGCTCCTTTAGTTCGTCTGCGGCGTAGTTGCGTGGACGGCCACGTTTCGCCGGCCGACGGCGGAGTGCGCGGTTTCGTGAAGTGGCCTAGCCGGGCTGAGCTCGGCCGTGCACGATCTCCGGAGTTTGCCCGGACGGGCTCGGCGACCAGGCCCGCACCGCCCCACCTCTTACCGGCAACCTGGCCGCTGCGTGCGCTGCGCCGCCATTGAAAGGGCTTCTCTGGGGGTGTTTTTTTAACTAAGCCAAACGGGAGAGCTAATGGGAGCCTCGTTCCTTGATGACGCGCGCCAGCCAATGGGAGCCTATCCATCAGTTTTCTGCTACAAACGACATTGGGACAGAGGAAGGGACAGTTTGGCGCTGCTTCATAGCTGATGACATCGGTTCGCTCCATGGAACAGTTACCTCATCATCGTGATTAGTTTGTCTCCTTTCACAAATCGCAATGATTGGTTATACACAAAATGCATTGAGAGAGCAGTCAAACATACTTTATGAATACAAAAATAAAGAAGAAGCATCAATTGATGAAGGACTGCAGAATACTAAAAACAATTAAAAAGGGTGCAGATAACACACACACAAACACAAAAAAAAGAAGAAGCCAGCAAGCCTATATGGGAGACTACGGAAAAAACGCCAGAGTACAAAGGCATAGTTCCTCAAGAGCGCTTTCCCTCGGGAAACGCAGTGCTAGTTGCATTCTGGCAGGTAGCGCAAGCGAGCGTAAATTAGCTCCCTTAATTCGAATGCTTTTTGGCTGTGGAACTGTTCTCTCTTGCTCATTAAGGCGCGTTTGCCGAGTAAATTATGCATGCGCCTAATGCGCCGCGAAGAAAGGGAGGTTGGGGCGTCTGTGTGCTGCATCCGACTCCAAGCCAGTGATCTTATCTCATTCTCGCTCAGAGGGGCTCAGTTTTCGCTTTGGTTTTATGCAAAATGTGGGTAAAAATGATATGGCACCGTCGAGCCGTGTTTTTAGTGCCCCTAAAAAGTTCTTAAGTGGCTCTTACTGTTCGTAATTATTGTCACTGACGTGGTGAGAACTGCTGGGAGTAGCTTCAGTTGTCCCGCCGCCAGCGCGAGCATTGTACCTTGGACAACGATTCAGCGTATCGCACACCTCGAGCGCGGGGCAGCCAATGCACGGTGGAAGGCACGAAGCGCGTGCTGGAGGCTGGACGTTGGAAAGACGCACCCTGCCGCTCGCATTCAGTCGGCACATCCCCAGAAATGTGTGCCATCGCATGCTTGCGCCATCTCTTGGCGGGTTACGGCAGCGCTCGCAAAGAAGTCCATGTATTTAATATACAAATTGGACACAACGCCATAAAGTTACGCTTTGAACAATTTGCAATGATACTACTTTATTCTATCATGTATCGCTTTTCTTGTGCCAACATTTCAAAACGATGAAGTGTAAACTGCAAGTTCCTCAGTCGAATCAACGTTTTGATGGATTGCCACTACGAAAAGTATCGAAGTTAATCGACGTCTACAGTTTACTCTTGTCATAAACAAATCGTTTTGATCGCATAAATCAACTAGGATCCCTCTCCAATATTATGGCAAATTCTATAGTGTCCGATATGTGTACTATATCCGTAGAAAAATATATTTCGGAGGCAGCTCACACCAATTTTAAACAAACAACAAAGTTCAAATAAGCAAAAAAAAATATTTGCCATTTGACTACAGTAAACCACAAGAATTGACAATATACTCGGAACATTTCGTTTTTTTCTCAAATCTTTTTCTTGGATTCCCGAGCCCGATTTCCCAAATAAGGACGAACCAATCTCGTTAAGATTTTTTATGATTATTCGCAGTATTTTGTTACTGACATGTATAAGTTAGAAAACAAATACCACTGTTTGTATTACGATAATAGAAAATTATAAAAAAATGCTTTCAAAATATTTCTACTCATTATTTATGTTCTGTGATTATAACTGTTACTTTTCTATAGTAAGTAGTGGAATCACTGTGGTGAATGAACGATTTATGAGAGGATGATTGTTCTTGTGAACTTAGCATTTCGATGTCAAAAGTAAGATTTACCCACGTGTTAAATACGTACATTAAGTAATTATATTGATTGCCTTGAACACAAACAGTAAAAAAGAAAAAAAAGAAAGCGGTGAAAGAGCGTATTGAAATATCCGACTTGATATCATATTCTTCTAGGAGGGCCCCTGAAGCCCAATATTTTGCAGTAGAAGAGGCTTGTCATAGGCGGCCTAAAATTGTGTATTCAGTCACCAGTTAAAGATTCGGCTGATTTCAAAGAGTTCCTGGATGACGCGCGAGCGTCCGAATCCCAAATGATGAACGAATGCCTAAAAACAGTGCAGCTATGTCCACTCCGAGACACGTTTTCTATTTCTAAAAGATAACTCATTTGAGAGGATATGACCTAGCAGCAGCTTGTATCATGAGTCATAGATTGTGTATTTTGTCAACAAATAAGAACTTCGCTGATCTAAAAAAATTCCTGGATCAGGCGCGTGTGCCCGAATTTGAAATGATAAACGAAGGCTTGAAAATAGCCAAACCATGTCCACATCGAGACAAGTGTGCACAAATATGGCTCATTTTATAGGATTTGCCATGCTATCAGATTGTCGTCGAAGGCCCCAAATTTTGTTGATTATCGCCAGTTAAGTTCTCAGCCGACCTCAAAACGTCACTGGATGAGTAGCGTGTGCCCAAATTTTGAAAGATGAACGAATGCGTATAAGCAGCCGAACCATTCTCATTTTGAGACCGGTTTTCTAAAGAATAATTTGTTATTGAGCATTTGCAATAGTACCAGGAGGGGCTCGAGACCTCTAAACTTTATAAATTTTCTTTTAGCTGGGATTTAGCTGGGATGTGGGATGCTCTCATAAAGTTCCCTGGCGAGGTGCGGGTGCACAAATTTCAAAATACGAAAAATAAAAGATGAAAAGTCGCCTCGATATACAATGTTAATGTTGTTTTTTCACCCGACACAAGCTCAACCTATGGCGAATTCAACTGGTCGTTTTGGAGCGCGCCGGGATCGACTTTTCTGGAGCGAGCTATATTTCATGGGCGATCGGGATCGAGACCGACGTGTTTCACTGGTCGTTTTGGATGAGCTCCAGCTGCAGATCTCGATCTGGATCCGAGAATAGTCGCTCCGACGATTTCGGGGGATGCAACCGGAAGCCAGCCGGGCCAGCACTCGGCGCACACACGTGACTTCCTTTCTCGTGGGGCATCTCGCCTGATCTCGCCCAGCTCGCCTCAGAAGAAGAAGCACGTCGCGGGTTGGGCTCCTAGATTTTCTCGACATCAGACGAATTCGTAATGGCCGCTTGCTTACCCTTTGGCTTGACAGCCGGTTCCTTTTCCAGGAAGGAGAAGAGAAGGTACTTGCCGCGATAAGGGCATTCCAGCAATCTTTGCTAGAAGCGCCTGAGCCATTCCTGCCGCTCGTGCGTCGAACACGTGTTAGCGCCGCGATTGCGAAAACGTCTTCGAAACGACCGCGGCGGCCGCGGAAAGGGGATTCCCGGGCAGTTGAATGACGGGAAGGCATCCGCCGATCCCAGAGCAGTCATCATGTTCCACTGGGGATCTGTAGGCGGCGCGACCCTGTTCGGATCGTGTGCCCCAGTCCGGATCTGGTCAACTGATCCCGGCGCGCTCCAGAACGCCCAGTGGAATTCGCAATCAGTGTTCTCTGCAATCAACAAACGCGTGAGAAAAGACGATCCTAAGTCTCACAGCGGCTGCATCATCAAACACGGAATGCAGTTTGTCGACTGCGTAAAAGGCGTGGTCTAAAAGATTCCGTTTTCCTGCGGGCGTGTGTACATAGGACAGACTGGGCGTTACCTCAACATAAGACTACGAGAACACCACAGTTCTATCTAGGGATGCCGCGAACTTTTTTCGAACCGAAGTTTCGATGATCAAATCAGGCGGTTCAAAAGTTTGAAAACATTTCAAATTTTCGAATTTTCTATATCGTAAAATTCGACAGAAGTCGAATTTTACGCTTTTCGACGTCGACGCGTTTCGAACCGTCGAACTTATGAAGGTAAAAAGGTCGATCTTTTTCGAACTTTCGACCTTATCACGCTGTAAAATTCGATGCTTCTCGAACTTCCGAACTTGACTGACCAAAAAAATGCGATGATTTTCGAACTTTCGAACTTCTTGCACTAAAAAGTGTGAAGCTTTCCGAAATTGAGAATTTCCTATGCTACGGTATTCGATAATTTTCGAACTTTCGAACTTATTTATCAAGAGAATTCAAAAAGCTTTGAACTTTCGAATACTGAAAAGTCATAAGTTCGACGAACTTCGACCTTTTTGGGTAAAAGTTCGACGCTTGTCGAACTTTAAAAGACCGGCGGACGGCTTCATTTGAATTCAAGTTGTGACGTATATTCGTAATTTTTTCTCGAACTTTTACATGCGGTGCTGCGTTCCTTACGAAAGGCAATGCCGTTTTTTTTTTCAATGTTCTGGCATGCTTAGTTTTAAATAAATAAATTCCCGAAGGGGCGAGGAAGGACGACGGGTTTTAGACGATTATCGTTTGTGCCAGATTTGAAGCGCGCTGTAGCCGAAGGTATTTATGGTAGAGATGTTAAACTTTTTTAAGAATGATCTATGTATAGCCTAGATAAGTGCGTTCTTAAGATGTGATTATTGTTATTCAATGTGAGTTTCGAAGTAATGTCCAAACATGTATCTAAATGCAATTATGCCCTAAACGTGGTGTTTATTTTCGTCTTGGTTGTTTGAGGTATCACATTTAAATTAACACCACAGACAGTACATAACATTGCCATCTGCAGAATACAAAATAATGTATTTGTTGTTTTTTCACGTTGAGGAATAAATTAACTCATCGGAGAAGATTTCTAATACTGTTCAAGTTCAGCACGTCATTAAAAAAAAACTTTTTTTTTTCTTCACGTTCCTGGGACGTGTTTCTTTTAGCCTGTACACATTTTGGTAGGAGAAACTTGTTTCGAAGTTCTGAACCTCTGAATATGCAAGAATACACCATTTCCGGCGAATTCTTGATAGTTTTTTTTTTCTCCAGCTTTTTCTCCCCGAATTCATTAATTTTTTTTTTTTAACTATCGGCACAAATATTTAGGTCGAAAAGACATAGCTTTGAACTTCCGAACCACTAAGCATGTGACGAGTAGTGCCTTCTGACAACGTATTTCTAACAATTACCATCTACGCGATCTTTTATGCAGTGAAGAGCGACAGGAGCTATGCATATGCATAAAAAAATTCAGATTAAAATAAGCTCGACCACGCCCTCTTTCCCCTTATTGTTTTCTTTAACAGTCGGAAATATCTGGAAGGGGGGAAGGGGGGCTGAAGCCTCCAACACCCCTCCCCTCTTCCCCCCCGTTTTTCCTCTTCCGACGCCACTTGTATGGTAGAACGCTCTCTGACCTCAAATTGTGTCGGCTTCGGTGCTTTTTGCGAGGCGATTCCTCCGTCCCAGAAAATAAACCTCCAGGACCAAATGCAAACTTAACTTACTATATACCAGCGTCACTCGGGCGGGGTTCGATCGGATTACTACCAGCGTGCAAGAGGTAGGGAGGTGGTTTGCAAGGTCGCTTCAAGGTTTTTCTTAGCCTCAACCTCGGCTTGCCCCTGGCCGTTTCGAACTGGATGAGTATCGTAAAACAGTGCGTTCGTGTGATCACTACTGCGTGATGCAGGTTAAAGACCCCCCCCCCCTTCCCCGGGCTGGCGGTCAGAATTACTGATCTATGGTCACACGTCACTCTGCACTGGCAAATATTCCAGCACATCCGGGACACTCGTCGTCTCATTTAATTGCCTGACCAACTTCGCAGAGTCTAGATATCACACCCTAACTTTTCTAAACTTGATATCGTGAAAACCAGTGAGTCGTGAAAACGTTATTTGAAACTGAAACTATGGAGGAACTTGAAAACCGGACTTCGAACTCTGAAAACTTGGACTTGAAAAGAATTCAAAATCTTCGAAGTTTTTTTTTTTTTTTCGAATTTAGCGTTAAAAGAGAATCGAAACCTTCGAACTTTTCAATCTTTATGCAGAAAGAAATTCGAAACCTTTGAATTAATGAAACTCCATGTCTATAAAAATTCGAAGCGTTCGAACTTTTCGAATTTTATTTCCAAAAGATTTCGAAATCTTCCAATTTTTCGAACTTCAGATCCCAAGAAATTTAAACTTTTCGAATCTCTCGAATTTCAAGTTAGGAAAGTTTGAAATCTTTGAATTTATCAAACCTCAAGTCAAAAAAATATTCGAAATATTTGAACCCAAAGTTTTAGAAACCGTGAAAGCTTCAAACTTTTCGAATTCGAAACTCCACTGTGATGGAAAGTTGCGAATTTTTCGATTCGAAACTCGGTTGGTACGAAAATATCGAAATATTTCGAAATCGAATCTCAGTTCGCTTCGCAAATATCGAAACCTTTCGAAATCGAACCAAGGGTGGTTTGCGACATCCCTAGTTGTATTCTTTGCAAAAATGACCTTCTACGCGCTGTCATATTTGTCTGCTAGGCTGTGGATTGCCATCTGAGCATACGCTGTTGCTCTGTTGTACGGCATATCAGACGCTGCGCATACGTCCGCAGCTCAGTGACTCAGCATTTTTGACTCAGGTTATTTGCGATGCAAAGGTTCGTAGGATGCTTGGGAAATAAACCTTGTAGCTGAGTTTGAGACGTTCCTTTCCGTGTCTGTTCCTTCGACTAAAATATTTTTTTTTCTTTTTGCTCCCAGCTGTTAAACGACATGACTACGATAATGTAGCTTTAACGGATTAAAAAATATGAGGCGAAAAGACTAAAGTAGGCACCCTTACACATGATACAAATCTAATAAATTATATTTGTTATTGCAGTACACTTGGGCGTGGTGTAAACGGCGCATAAGTGATGGTTTCAAAGCTTCGCTTCTGCTTAAGTCCAGACGCAACGATCTGGTACCAATCAAGCAGCCTACCAAAAGCACAAGTCACTGGGCTTTTTCTGTTCACACATTTTTCAGCGATGATAGAACACGCACATAAACGCGACGAACACCATGATGGTACTCTCTTATGTTGTCTGATTGGTCCCATCAGCTCAAGGGCATCGGCTGAGTTTCGTCTTGAAGGTGAAACGAAGCATATGCGATATTGACGCGTTAAAACATTCCTCCGCACTAAGCCGGAGGAATGTTTCAATAATTTCTAGCACATTAAAAATTACGTTGAAACTGACCGAGCTCTTATTTCTTTGGTGATTTTAATTATTTTTGTATACAGGGCCGGATAAAGCAAATGGCGCTCAATATCAAGACGCTAGCAGCGTGTTTTTGAATAGTATGGTCGAACGCAGTAAGTTAGAAGATGGCGTACTTTGGGTGTCAAGTAGACAAGGTGTACAGTACACGCATTTTCAAGGTGCCACTCGCGCTTAGATTCAGCGTACACTTCTCTCAACCTTGTAAGAAGGTGCAAGCAGTGTGAGGCTGATCACGTGTCTTTTAGTGATCATGCTCCTGTATCCTTTACACTTTGTTCCTTCAAAGAAACGCCGAAGGAGTTTGTTCGAAATTTAGGTAAGTTTAATGTAAAGCTTCTAAATGAATGATTTTGTTGTAAACATTGTTCGACGACATCTTGAAGGTTTGGCGAGAGCTACTAGTGAAGAGTTCGAAATTAAATGGGAATTGTTTACACTAAAAACTTAGATGATATCTCTTGAACGCTTGTTTTTAAAGAACCAATCAACGAAAGAAGGCAACGGTTTAAACGCATTACTTCAGAAGCTGACGAAGGAAGAATGCACTTCTCCCCGTTCGTTTTCTGACGAAATATATAGTATAAAAAAAACGCCTTGAAGTCCTTGATACTGAAAGCGGTTATCGCTAGGAGAGATACTAGCGAAAAGGTCGATAAGGGCAGAAATAAATGGGCTAGTAAGAATAAAAGCAGTGATGTTTTGTATCAGTGTTTAATATCTCGCGAAAAAAAAAATCATTCGACGCGCTTTCATAGATTATTATAAAGAATATTTCAGGTACCATGCGCTCAAAAACGATGGTTTTTAGGGTTTTTATTTGCCTTTATTGCCAAGATGTATAGCCGATTTAAAATAAGAGTTAGCCCATGAAGTGTCCAAATTTGAAAAGGCGATTGGTAATGTGTAGCCTCACAAAAATTCAAGGCCCAGGCAGTTTAGGCGCTTAGCTTTACAAAGCATTTAAAGAACAACTTGCTCCTTTTTTACACTGCGTATTTAGTGAGGCATAAAAATAAAGCTTCACTCATGTCGTTTTGGCGCACAATTTTATACCCAAAAGTAAGGATCCTTTGAAACTTTGTTTTGCTGGATCGTACCATCCGGTCACAATTACTTAGCGTAGACTATAAGATACACATGAAGATTTTAGTGGAAGGTGTGCAGATTGTAATAAACATTATCGTCGGCCCACACCAGGGGTGTGGAATAAAAGGGAGGGGCGTTGTGACAAATGTGCATTGTCGCCCAGAGCATTCTGGTGTGTCGCGACTCTTTTGTGCGAGAAGTTGCAACGTTACAGGCCAACCTAGAAGAAACGTTCGACAGCGTGTCACACGAAATCGATTTTTGATATTATAACATGTAAATTTAGGGTCTGTCTTGTGCGACGGTGTATGCATGGCGAACCAAAACTGCGCTACTAGTCTTGTTGTAAACAAGTGTGTAAGCGAGAGTATTCGCCTTTTCTTTTTGGTGCGACAATGCTGTCCCCTTTCATCTTTCCTTTTTTTTTCTTTCTGAGCCGTTTTGTTTAAGTATCATTCAAAGTAGTTTTATTCATGAGTTTATGCTGGAAGCTACAGAGTTGCGTATTTTAGCGTACCAGGATGACGTGACAATGTTTGAGTAGACTTCATGAGTGTCGGAAAATCCGTCGAGCTCACAAAATTTTTTTGCGAAAATATCTTAAATGGGATAAGTCTTTAGGCATCTGGCACGGCGATTGGAACTCAACGCCGGTTGTTGTGTTGTGTGAAACTAATTGACCCCCCCCCTTATTTTAAAGTTCCCCTTCACCACTACTGCAACAATGACGACTATTGACGCGCAATCGTGTAAGTAACGACTTAAAAGACAATCAAATGTTTCATCCGAAGCCGAAACCACAGTTGCGGGGAGTCTATTCCACTGATTTATTTTTCGTGGGAAAAATGACGATCGAAAAACAGATGTGCGGCATGCTATTTCCCGTATTTTCTTTGAGTAGTCTAATCTCTGGGAACTAAAAGTAGGGGGTTTTAGGTAAATGTTCCTATCAATGCCGGTACGTTGACGAATCCCTTTATTCAGAGGTAATGCCTTGATAACCTCCGGCGATGTTCGAGCGACTCCCATGACAATGATCTTTTTAATGCCGTGACACTGATATGAAAATGATAAGAGTTAGTGACAAAACGGACAGAGCGATTTTGGATGGCCTCAATTTTTATTAAGGTTTTAGTGTTAGAATCCCACACTACCGCAGCATATTCTAAGAGGGAACGTACGTTAGAAATGCATAGTATTTCTTTGACGTCACGAGGTGAGGTGCGTGTATAAAATCTCTTTATAAAGTTAAGTACACGTCCTGCTTTCATTGTTATAAATTCAACATGACTAGTCCACGTTAGGTTAGAGGAAAAAATAACACCCAAATACTTCACATCCTTCGCCAAGGTAATTTGACTTGTATCTATATAGTAATTAGTCTGTATGCTTAGACGCTTTCTGCTAAAGCGGATAAAATTACACTTCGCAAAATTCAGTTTTATTTCCCCTTTGTTGCACCATGTGAGTATTTGATCAAGATCAATCTGTAAAGCGGCAGCATCGTCCTGGTTATTTATATTCCTGTATAACACACAATCATCTGCATATAATCTTATTTTGGAGGTAGTTCCGTAGCCGATATCATTTATATAGGTTAAAACAGAAGCGGATCAAGCACAAATCCTTGTGGAACACCCGACGTTAACAAAACAAAGTAAGATTCTGAGCCATTAATGTCTAAGTTATGGGAGCGACCGGTAAGATAGTCTGCTGTCCAACCAAGGACAGAAAGAGGTAAACCTAGAGATAAGAGTTTTAAAACCAATAACGAGTGTGGCACAACATCACAAGCCTTACTAAAGTCTAACATTATACAATCAACCTGCTTTCCAGAATCAAAAGAAGAAAACACACCATACGAAAATTCGACTAACTGAGTGACGCAAGAGAAGCCTGCCCTAAAGCCATGCTGAAACTGGACAAAAAAATTATTTGCTTGCAAGTGATGAAATATGTTAGAGTAAATTATATGTTCAAGAGTCTTGCAACAGACGCTGGTTAGTGAAATTGGTCTATAGCTGGAAAGTAAAGAACTGGGACCACTCGTATGCACGGTAACAAGATTCGCGAATGGCGAGTCAAACGCGAATACTTTTTTTCTAAGTTGCATAGTCATACACTTTCAATTAAAGCCTTGTTAGTAGAAAAAGGCATCCCAGTAGGTTGTTCTGACTGCTGTATACTGTGCAGAAAGTAGGAAACGGTTATCACGTTTTCCTAGACTGGTAGGACGCAGTCTTTGTTCGAGACGTTCTGCAAGGGACCCATAGAAAAAGTCTTCCCATTAACCCCCAATGGCATACGTTTTTGAGCGGTAAATGGGAAAAATAATTTTACCTACAACATGATCCAGCTGCGGGGCCTGAACAGCATATGGCGTGCCGCATGGCAGTGCCCCACGCGGATATCGATGTTCGTCCCGTGCATAAGTTGTTTTGTTTAGCACATGTGCTTTCTGAAGGTATTGAACCAGCATCCTACACGTGAGTGGCTGCCACGTTTTGAGCTATTTTTTAAACTCAAAGACGTGTAGGATGTTTGACATTAGCCAAGATGGCCGGTGTCTTTTAGTGTTCATCGCGATTGTGTGTCATTGCCTTGTGTTATCGTCCACATAAACAAATTAAAAGAAATCACGTGCGTGGCGGTGTTGACAACGTATGCGTCTGTCACGCGGATGAATGAAGTTTGAGTCCCGGTCGTCCCGAATCCCTATTGTATTAAATATGTACTCGCCAATAAAATAAGCTCTGGTAAGGTAAAAAGCTGTCATCGAGTGTTCTTGTGAAAGTAACAGTAACGCGCTCCCCCGGGCCAGCTATTTTCTGTCGCCGACTCCAAGATGCATGGCACCTTTCTCTTTAAGTTTGTAGGTGCAAGTTCACCTCGTTAAACGTTTATTTTTTGTTCTAAATTCATCCGCTTTTTTATGTGGGATAACATTGCACCAGGCGAACAGTAGGTATCAATGAATGCGTAAAACATTATATGCCTGAAATACATCAGCAAACAATATAGCCTTGGATACAATATAACACCGTTATATTTGAAGGTACCTAAGTACATCACACTCCCAGACAACTTAAAGAAATATAGAAATGCGTGCTACTGCTTCTGCCAAATTGTTTAGAAGTTCCAATATTTTTTTTGATCACTGTATTGTCATAAACTGGTAACAAAGAATGATAAAGTTATCAATGTGTTGCAACCGCCAGATACTCATTATCTCATCCTTTTTATATTTGAAGGTAATGTGCTCTTTTTTCGCTCGCCACACACCCCTCTTTGGCGGGTATTTGCACTCGATATAAAAGTTTAAGGTGAATACGCCACGTGGGGCCAGATAAGTGAACTAGAAACGCTTCTCACAAGTTTCTGGCCATTTATAAGTAGCCTGTATTTGAGCTTTCTCTAGACAGAGGGCTTTGCAGCTCAGTTTTCCAAAACGATGTCTTTTTACGTCATGTTAGACCTTGCAGTCGTCGCATTGTAAGGCAAAGAAAGTCTCCAAGCAGAAAGGCTAAGACACTCCAGAGAAAATGTTACTCGCCCTGTATTTGAAGAAGTGTGCAACGCGTTGCGTCACTACAAAAGATGTCTGATTTCATTGCATTTTTTTCGGCGATTTGTCACTTTTGTATTTGGTGTGTGATATAGTTTATGATAAGAGGCATGTATAAAAATGTGGGTTACTTGAACCGTTCGTTAACCAGAATTCTCCTTGAGTTATACCCAGTATCATAACAGCCTTCTTAAAAATGTATTAAAGATGAATTAACAGCTCATGAAACTGAGAGGTGCAAAACACAATTTATGTGTTTTTTTTTCTGAACTACTTAAATATTTTAGACTATCTTTATTCTACTTGTTATAAATAAAGCACGTTTTTTTTTAACTCCTCACAGCTGCAAAGCAATCGCATAATGTGAAAAAATACTTGGATTTTCGAAGGAGTTTTTAAAAAAAGGCAGAGCTATGGAATCTAATTTGTGTAAAGGTAGAATTGAATCTCATGTTACATTATGTTCACAAAATTATATAGTTAAAATTTATTTTTATTAAGCTTGTCGCGAATACATATGAATTGAGTTTATAAAAAAATGAATAGATTTAAGAAGCGTGCAATTTTTAGAAATGAAATACAAGAACACTGAATATTCAATCGTGTAATGTTGGCAGAGAAGTTGAAAAGACTTCAGAACTCTCCCTAAGCTCTCTCAGTGAACAAAGCGCTTACAATTGAGGAACAAAATGTTATGGAGTGAGCTTCATATTTCTTCCTACTCTGCAAGTCTCAAATTCTGTTGCGGTGTTTATGCCGTATTTTCTTCACTTACTAGGAATATGTGAAAGTTTACTGAATCTAGCACGTCGATATAAAAAATATAAAAGAGAAATTGCATTAAAAATGATGCGCAGTCATTTCTTTTTGCATACTAAATACTACACCGGCAGCATATCCCCCTCGCCTCCTTCCCTGCCAACATTTCTTGAAGGAAAATCAACTGCATTTAGAAGACTGACTACTAAGCTTGGTGGCGTAAAACCTTATTGAGTTTAAGAAAAACGAAACAACGCCAACCGCAAGAAACAATGTGCAAATCAGAACTCTTCACACAACTTGTTTGATCCCAGCAGAGCGCAAACGGAGCTTTCGCAGCTTACGTGAGGGGGCAAATAGAGAGCAGTTGCGAAATCAAGAAAAAAATATACACCACTCTAAATTATATGAAAATCTCACCGGAACAGGAAACAGGCGGTGTTGGAAAGACGTAGGGGAGGCCATTTGTCTCATCCTCGTACGAACTGGAAGAGGCATGGTCTCACTCCTCTCACCGACAGCCTCTGCTTAGTGCTTAGATTTTCCAGCATTACGAAATTCGTAAAGGCCCCCGAAGGTAGTAGGCGTCGTGTTGGAGCCCGTTCGACTTTACCCTTTTGATAGACGTAGAACCACTTTTTCGAGAGTATAAGTTTTCGAAGCATATTTCTGGTAGTTCTTGTTGTATTTGTTTGGAAGTTTAGCAAGATTGGCGTCTGGGGAACACCGCAAAACTTATTTAGCCACACCACGAGTTGGAGGGAACATCATCAACATATACTGATGCAGTTTTGTTTTCTTCGTATTCATTGCCCTATAATTGTTAAAAGTCTCCCTCTAAGAAAAAAAGAACAAAAAAAAAAAAACATAGACGAAAAAGAAAAATGAGTAGTGTGTGCCAGTTCTCGGGAAAGCGATATTTTTGTGCATCCGTTCGCTTTTATTTTCTGACCCGCGACAAAATACAAATGTGGAGGTGCGTTGCTCTGTTCAATTCTCCAAGGCGTTTTAATAGCGTTAATGAAGTTACGAATAAAGTAGTAAAAATAATTTCGTGCAAAACTATGTGAGCGCATATAATGTAGTCAAATCCGCACAACACGTTTCCTGTACTGTTTTGCAAAAAAAAAAAAGGAAAAAGAATAAATAAATAAGGCATACTTCTTTTAGCAAAAATAAGAGCCGATCATTAGCTCCAAAACGCTCAGCAAACTTTTTTTTTTTTGTAAATTTATGAAACATTAAATGCGGAAATCTTGAGAACTTGGCCTCGTCTATTATAGAATTGCTTGAAACTCGGTGTCAGTATTCGTAACGTGAAAATGTAAAAGCATGAGGAACCAGTCTTTCCACTCAACGAGATGTGCGATGAACTACAAAAAGCCCAATATTTTTAGTAATTATGCCTTACACCCTATTAAATTAATAGACAGTCGCTGTCCCTTTTAAATGATTTGAAACGCCAAAAGTGGAAATCGAAATATTTGCGTCTCTTCGACCGTTGCTTACGAACTCCGTAGTCACTATTCGTAACATGAAAAGATAAAAGCATGAGGAGCCTGTTTTCATTCTCAACCACAAGTGCGATGAACTTCAAACTGCCCGACTTAGCCTGCAATTAAGCCTTACATCCTATTAAACTAATAGAGTAAAAACATGTTCGTTGAGGCTTAGCATACTTCTATCACTACTTCCAGTCATGAACAACCAACTAGCCCAACTTAACATTCTGTTGCATACTTCTATCGCCAGAAAAAAAAAAGTTTAAACCAAGCGGTACATTAAATAGCAATAGTGAATCGAACAAAGTGTTTCCGCGAAGTTTGGTTTATATACCGAACATGAGGGGGTCTTACCAATTTATGAAACGTTTCGCGCAGGACGGCAATCACGTAAAACAAAACTCTCCCTGGTCATGGGGTGGGAAACGACAACACGTTTCGTCCGCGCATGTTGCGGTCACGCACTGGCAATGAAGCCTATCGGTGTAGGGGCCCACGGACGCGTCGTGTGCCAACGAATGTCCTTCATTGTGGCCAAGGACAGGAAGCACTCTGTATCGCAGACCTGGTTGCCAATGCAACAGTTTCTAGAATCTGTCTGCTAAAATTGCAATTATTTTCTTTACATATATGTAATATTATGAAGGCGTATAGTAGTGGTCATGAGCTCGTAAATTAGTTTTGACGAATGCAGGAAATTTCAGCGCGACATTTTATAAATTTTATGAGTGTATTTGTGCCTGATCTTACCGTTCATTCTCTGTAAGTATATATTGATCCTGGGAAAATATATTTAGGGTCGTCAAAGCCCCAGTAGCATTACCAATCGGAAAACAAACGTTTTATCAATTAACCCGCAGTTGTTTTATTTGAAACTCAATATCTTGTTCGTGATGTCCTTCCACACGTACCTGAATAACGACCCCTTGATTACTAAGAGGCCTGCATATAGACGGACGACAGATTGTAAGCGGGGAAGAAATGTTTCTCTGGGCAAATAATTATTTTGAATGCATATCGCTAGTAATACGGTTTGCTCACTATCGGTGCACTTCAGGGGTTTTTGCAGCCTGATTTGCATTATTATCGGTTTGGCATAATTTATTGTAAAAAATTACCATATGCTTCCTAATCGTCATTGCGAGCGGCCGGTAGGTTTTGCTGGAAGAAAATACAACCCCGTCCTTGAATTGAGTTCAGCCAACCACGACATAACAAGTATAAGGTAATCTACTGGCACACGGCAAGTTCAAAATGATCTTTACAATTAAGGTAAGCAAAAATACCGCCAAGTTGAAAAAACCTTAATCGTGGGAAGGATTAAGTTTACTTTACCGCCAACTGCGAGTCTACCAGTCCCATCCCACTTATGCAAGAACTTGTTTTTTACATGTTTTTATTTTTTATTTTTTCTACATCTATTCTTTAAGCACAATATGCTATTTTTTAAGAAAATCATGGCACTGTCGGCCCCGAAGCCTGCGAAGTCTATTTGCGTTGGTGCAACCACAAACATCCCAGCATAGCCCGAATGAGATAAGATAAAAGTCATCCAAAGTTTATCATTGCTTATGCCTACATTTTTTAGCGATTGTTCGTTTCAATGTGCACCTTGTGGCACCTTACTTCAGTTCGAAGACCATAAAATAACAAAAAAATCTACAAGTCCTGTTTTTTTTGGTACTTACTATGCCTTTCTTTCTTTTTTTTTGTAAAAGAAATGAGAGCTGGCAAAGTTTCAATGAGAGCAGTAAACCACGCAGCTCACTCTTAAGTTTCCTTGTATACACAATGCAAATGAATCAAAATTTATGAAGTTTCAGTTTCTCACGAGCCTTGTCTGCACTGCCTCGTATGCAAATTTGCTTCCGAAGATGGGAGCGAAGTTGGAAGTGAAACCGTAAAAACAAAAACATAATCTGTAGTGGCTGGGAAGCTATTTTGGGCAATTCGATAGAATAAATGAACTTTCTGATCGAAATATTTTGCAAAAATGTTCCCAAAGCCGGGTGAATTCATGAATAAAAAGGTATACTTCGACTTAACATAAAAAATGAATAACAAAAAGGTATATCGTTTCGCCACCGATGCTGGTGGCATCTTGATTATACACTGACACATATGAGGCGAGGTCGACCAGTCTTCTTATCCTTGTGTCAGTGTATACTGAAAGTGCCACCTGTATAGGTGGCGAAACGTCTGTACCTTTTATTATTAATTTGTTAAGTATGAGTAAACCTTTTTAATCCCGAAATCGTTTGGTACTGTGAAATATTCACTGACTTGGAACACAACCTCAAAGTTGTTTTAAAAAGGGTTTATGTAAGGCCGTACGTTAACTTTATTGTTCTTCTAGATAAACTCTAATTAGAATACAGAATGCATTAAATGTTATTTCTTACAATAAATAGGCTGATATGTCGGCAACTATTATAAGACCTATATTCAAACATAGCTTGCCGGAAGGAAGGTACAAATACCGCACAATTCATTATTGACCAGTCTAAAAAATTTTGTCTGGGAACATATAGCGTTGTAAAGTAATTTGCCTAAGTTACATAAGGTCAATTTTTTAGAGGTTCGTTGACTAGATGCAAAAGACGTCAAGTATCTACGGCGCAATATTTACAACTTCTTTCGGTTTTTAAAGATATTAAAATCGAGAAACATAGTAAACATTCTAGCACTAATCGAAAATTGTTGTTCGCAAATTTTTTTTCTCCATAAATTTTAGTAAGGTGTGTTAATCATCAGCTCCGGACAGCGGAAGCCGTGGCATCCAACTCGGGCCACTCTCGCCATTTCAATCACTTGTACACTTTGTTGAAAACAGGAAGTGAATCGTCTAAACGAAGCTTAGGTATGAATGTAAAACGACTTTGGTCAGACTGCAATTTGTGTATGGTATCGCGGAGTGTCGGGAGCAGGTGTTGAGCTGCGTTAATATATGATAAAGCCGTTTTCTAGTACGTTTGCGTTATGATTGGCGTACAAATTTTTCCAGCAAAAAAGGTGGTGACAACGTCTTTATTTTATTCTAATGCAGATGGGTGTTAAATAGGGTTGAAAATGTTTAAAGGCCGACGACCAGACTCGAGATTCTGCAAGGCAGAAGATCCTCCTCTCCACGCCTTGGGGCGAGGGAAGCGAAGGATGGAAAGAAGGGACCAAGAGGGGCGGGCGTGGGTGGAAAGGGTAGGAGGGAGAGGAGGAAGCGGGCGAAAAGTGGAAAGCGCGAACTGGTCGTCGGTCTTTAAGCCACGAAAATGTGAACGTCATTGAGGAAAGGCGTTCAAATTTACCGCTGATTGAGACTCTGCATGGCGAAAACAATTTTAAAATGTTCTATATAGAGTTATATATAGAGTTTGGAAGGCGTTGCAGTCTACTGCTTGAGTAAAAAACAAACAAAAACATATGGGTACCAACTTCCTCTGGTAACTTTTTGTTGCTTTATATTGCATTCTTAATTTGATAATAAAATTGAGTACTTTACGCACTATTGTATTTTCGAGAAACTATTTTCTTTAAGATTTATTTTATACGGCTGTCATTGCGCTTTGATGATGTTTTGCTTCGTGCTCGCGGAGCTCTTATAATTTGGATATCTTAGCGTGATCTTCATAGAGAGTAATCTGCCACCTGGCCTACACGAATGCTGTTTATTTCATGCTACATGTGACTTCAATGTTTACGAGAATCACAGTCCACATGTGTTAGGTCACATCCCAGCATGCCATGTCCGTCGCTTGGGAAAGCGAGCAAAGTACGTGCTACTCTCAGGAACGCTGAAATTAACACCGCTCAGAAGCGATTTTTAGAATGGTCTATAGACGTTTTGATAATTTACCCAGGTTCCAAAAAGGAGATACTACAAGAGCAGTTACACCTGCTGGCACCTACAACAGTAACTTTCACAAAGAAAATAAAGAACAATTGGCACGTTCATTCAGGTAAAACGAGCATGTGCGTCACTTGTACCAACATGGCGAGCATTCCCCGTGGTGCATGGGTAATTTGGAAAACAATTGTATTGCGTGGCTCTTCGATCTATTCTTGCCAGCGTAACTGCTTAGGTGTGATAGAAGGAGAACGAATTTACGCTAGCAATTTTACGAAACTAGCGAGCCGTGGCTTGAGCCACGGCTCGCTAGTTTGGTTGCCAAAACGGTTTTCTCAAAATCACAACTGCCTTCGTCTTTTCTTTCCTTTTATAGTTTAGCACGTAAGCCAAGGTCATACTTCGGGCAAATATCGATTTGTCTAAGCTTCAGATAGCGCGAACGCCCCGGTTTGCTCGGTGTTAGACGCGAGAAAGGCGGGCTCGAGCATAACTAAATGCCAGCAGCGCGCCCCCTTCCCGTCGGGGACGTCACGTTGAAATAGCTGGGAAACGTGGGGAAAAAACTAGAGAGAACATGGTTTCAGATTGAGTAGCAAACAAAATATCACTCTTTTTATTAACTGTAGCCAATCTTGAGGAACGAAGTAGCATTTCGGGGTCAGGAAGTCATCCACATTCAATTGATGCTTTTGGATCAGGTAACTAAAAAAACCTCGACGGAGGAAAACTTCGGTTTTCCTCCGCCTTTTAGGGTTACCCTAGGTTACACATCCATTCAAAACATTAAGAAGGCATGACAAGAGAAACGCGTAACAAAGGATACTCTAGTGAAAGTAAGCATCTCGGCTTAGACTGCTCATGTTTCGACCCATGATGTTTATACCTTGTCCTTGTAATTATATACATATTCACGAGTAAAGTCTCCAGATGCAATGGATCATAAGACAAATGGCAAAGGTTAAATCCGGAAATTTTATCAAGGATACTTCAACGACCAATGCATACACAACGATCTGCAATGATGAAGGTCTGCCTATTATTCAGCGACTATAAGTGAAATAGCAGGGCGAGTGCAACAGGCACCACGTCCCACGCTGAACACTGATAGAATTACTTTCACGACGTCGATCCGTTCCAGGAGGCAGGAATCGAGAGGACGGCCCCCTGGTTACAAAGAGACTGGGAAGGTTATTCGATTTGTACCTCCTGGCCGTCAGATGGAAATGTTCCTTCACTGTTTCCGAAGGGCTGTTGGACACGTCTGGTAAGACGAATTTCCTTTCCTCCCCGGGTAAACTTGGTGTAGTGGGTGTCGTAGTTTGTGGGCACGAATCTCGCGTATATTAAGTTTGCCGGTTCAGCGCGTGATATAATTTTGGTGATAGATTAGAACAAGAGTCGCGCTCTGAGGCGCACAAGTGGAGTATCCAGCCTAAAATGTGTGTCTCTATCGCAAGGCTACGCATTCCATTTTTATCCCGATGTCTGGCAATATTATATGTTTATGCCACATAAAAAAAGAAAGATCACCGAAAACAATGTCAATTGTTTGCCACTCTCAATTGTGTTAATAAGCTATTTTCGGCCCCCGAGTTAATTCAGGTTCTTTCATGTTACACCCGTCGGAAAATATAAATTTTGACCAGTAAGTCACCGGTCCCATTTTGAATTACATGCATTTTGTTTTACAGTACCTTAAAGGGACACTGAAATGAAAACAAAATATATTTTTCTAAAGGGACATGCATTTTAGAAAAATCACCACTAGGAATACCTTCTTTCTGAGCAATATTTACCTAGCTAGACGCAATTTGCGTGCAAAATGTGGACGTCGCAGTTCGCTAAGCCCCGCCCCGTGTTTACAAGGTGCTTACATATCTACTTGGGCGGAGAGATGATTCTCGTGTGAAAGGTTGGTTGTAAATTTGTATCTCCGTGCCGTAAAAGTATTTTAATCGACTATTTTGTTTTTGTTTTGTTTGAGAAGCAACTAATCAAGATAGGGTGATTATTGTTTTAAAATGCATTATGAAATTGCTTGTCCCGGTTTCGTTTGAAACGTTAAGAAATATGGCTGTCGGCGTCTGCGGAGTGCTCAACCGTAAAATTATTATAATCTGTACAAGAGGTTCAATTGGGGCTAGTGTCTATGCGACTTCCGGGAGGCAGATTGAAGCAGACAGCAAAGAGTCTACTTTTGCGGTGCTACTAAGCATTCTCATGGGAAAACGCGCGTACAGTTTGTACCTTCAATGACAAATAACATTGATAACTTTTGTTATTTTGGTCGTACCGAGTAGTATGTACCTTTCTTAACATTGCAAAAGTGTATTTGTTTTAGTTTTATTATTATTCTTTACTACTTAACAATGTTAAACCGCTGTATTCCAGGTCCAAACCTCTGTTTCATGTCAGGAATGTAAAAACGAGCAACGATTGTAAGCGAAATAACAATCGAAAGGAATGTAGAGTGTGTTCAAGGTTCGCCAGCATTTCGGTGGTGCTTATATATTGTTAATATGTCAGACGTAAATAATAAAGTTTGTGGGCTATGAAAGGTGGGTCTTTTAATTATTTCTTATGTCGGGCAGCTTCAATCGGGCACCTTTGGTCAGGCTTCTCCCTATTTTTAAAGATTTCGAGCGTGCGGGTGATGTTTTGAACGCAGAACACAGGTCTTCGCACATATTCATGAGCAGAAAAAATAAAGAAGTGCTTATTTATTTTTATCGTCTGCATGCACAACGAGTTACATGTCCAGCGTTACTGCGTAGTTCTTGCTGTCTCTCTTGGTTTTCCATTTGTCTTTGTTCGTTGGGCACGTATATCCCCCATGCTGAAAATCGCCGAAGCCGTGTCTGCGATAACAGTGTCCGACAGTGCAGACTGCAGATAAATACATGTACGAAGCGGTTTGAGCACAGTTTTTTATGCCACGAATAAAAAATAAAAACGTCTTAATTGACCAATCATTTCGCCTGCGTGACAGAAAAATGTTCCAATCTGCCTAGTACATACGAATCTTTCCTGATATTTGCTCTTATAATCAAGCGCCGGGAAAAAACGCACTCGCTTTTTCTTAAAGAAATGCATTGCCGGAAGTCAATTTTGACTGGTTGCTGTCTGCTTCAATTTGCCGCAGCACACTACAGCCAGTTGAAACTCTGGCGTACATTATAATAACATTATGTGCTGAACAAACATAGCTCGTCGAACTCATTACTTTTTATGAGTGCGGGTCGTTTTGAGTTAAAAAAAAAGTGTTTAGAGGAAGATCGTATCAACCGACGTACTTTTGAGCAAACAGCAGTATCGAAGAAATAAATGTAAGGGCGCAAACCAGCTGGTGTTCTTTAAAAATAATTAAAACAAACCGAGAATACAAGAAACGACGCACACACTCAAAAGTTTCAAACACAGCTCAAGTTCAGAGAGGTGTTCGAGATTTCTGAGTGTTTGTGTCGTTACCTGCAGCCTCGGGGGTTTTGAATCATGTATGAGTATCAAGTACGCACCTTCGGAAGCTCTGCGCGGGTGCTTGTTTTCGTAGCGGGACTGGCCTAAGAAGAGCGTCACGCGTAGCCATTTTTAACGATCTGGCTTGATTTCTTTTCTTTTTTTTTTGTTTTGCGTGTGTTGATGCTGAATAAATGTGTTGGTTCCCGTAAAAACGGCGCCGCTGCTTTGTGAATCGTACGACCGTCGTGATTGCGACCTTTTTTTTAATACAGAGAATGTACCTACACAAGTACAGATTTGCGAGCCATTAGGCTGAAGGCAATCGGGCGTCCGTCTCGTATCAAGTTAGTTCACGTATGTTCCCGTCATTTTGCTTCGAAAGGCAAGTAGCTCTGATGTTTTGCAGTACCCCTGGCCTGTCAAAGCGGATAACTTTATTGGTCACGTTTTAATTGTGCGTCTTGACGCTCTTTTTACTTTGCTCACAGACGTCATGCGAAAAAAGAACAGGACCACAAAAGTTGAAATGACTGCATATTTATTTTGTTACTTTTTTAGTCCTCTGTCGCTTTTTGCGGCGCATCGGCAGACGCTCAAAGGTAATTTACTGGACCGTCATCGCGCATAACGAAACGCTAGAACGCCACTTTCATGGTTGAATTCGAAACTTAGGAATTCAGTATTTGGCAAGTAAAAAAAAAAACAATTTCCAAATGCCAAATTTGAAGTTCCCGCGTGATCGGCGCCAGTGCAGTGACGTCAAATTTTGCGGTCTCCTGCGAGTCGACTTTCTTTCGGTTTCCGTTCCACGCTACAAAGCAAAGCGCCGTTGCCACCGCGACCCGCAGCGGGGAGGTGAGGAGCGGGAAAAAAAGGCGCCGGCGAACCGGAAAAAAAAAACAGTTTCTTCGTCCGGCCTCACCGATCATCGTCTGCTCGGGCGCCGCCAGATTTTCTGAGGGAGGACACGAATCCAGGAAGCGACATAGCACCGGACTCTGATTTTTGGGTATTTCAGAAAAGAAGGGTCGTAGTGCGTTCGCAATTGCGTTAAAAATATGTTTTACGATTGCCGTTATTAAACGTTATAGAAATGTTGCCTACAAAGCTTCCACATATCATGATTTTTGACGTCATCAACCAAAAGAAGCGAGGAGGTGAGGAGCGGGAGAGAAAAACGCCAACAATAAAAAGGCGCGCGCGCGCGTGCGCGAAAAAATGTTTTTTCGCGATGAGTTTTCTTTTTTGCGTGTCTATGATTACAGCTTGCATCGTACTAGACAATAAAAAAAACGACCTTTGGAGTGTCAGTGCTCCTTTAAAACAAATTTTTTTTTTTCATTGCGGTTTTCCTTTAAATGTAACCTATAGCACACTGTGAAGAATCAGCGAATGCGGTAACTAAAACTAGAACAACATTACAGTAGCCGGTTTACGGAAATGACTCCTTGCTTTTTCCGCTGTCAGAAATAAATTACGTGTAAAAAAAAACAGTACTACACTTAATTAAAAAAAAAAAAAATTCGAGTATGAAGAATTTTTTTTTTTTCAAAATATTTTGATGCAAGCATGAACAGACTTCGCAAGTGCGTTAAAAAGACTCGTACGCTGTCTCGAGCGCTGAGTTACGGAGCTTCCAGAAACAAAAAGTGACACTGCTCTCGGAGTCTACAAGGAGCCTTCGCCTCAATAAATAGCGAGCGAAACTGGCGCATAAATGTACGGCGAAACGACGCCGTGCGCGTTTGTTCCGGGAGTAAAAAGCCCCGGGGAATGTATGGAAGTGTTCTCTGCGCCTGAGATTTACGCACGTGTCACGCCTCTCTTTGCTAGTGAACACAAGACACTCGGCCCAATCGCTCCCGTGGAAAGTCCAAAGCATTCTCTAAAGGCGACACATTGTCGCTTCGAATGGGGTCTCCCTTGCCAGATATTCTTCAGATTAAGCCCGGTGCAAATTACACTTATACCCAGCTCGCTAACGTTCCCTGTTGCTAGATATGAACTTCACTGAACGCCAAAAGCGGTGAATGTATTTCACCGCGTCACACCACTTCCTGTTTTACGAGAGACAAAAAGTAATTAAGAGACAGATGTAATCGTTATACTAGACGCGGTGCCGTTGAGCGGTACATTAAACATAAAAAAACATAATGAAAGCATTACCACAATAAGGTTGATATCGCGCTCAAGTGTTATTCTTTACGATAGCATATTACGTCATCACCTGAAAAAACAAACAACAAACGTATGCATTTGGACGTGGCATTACGCTACAGATTGCGACATAAATTATTTAGTCGACATTGTGGTTTTTCGTTGTTTCTTTTTTGTAGGCACTTTTATATACTTTGACCTTCATTTGACTTCCGTGGGCGCCGTGCGCCAAATTGAGCCCCCAGCCTCACTTGGAGTTGGAATTCATACGTGACCTGGATGAGAAAATAATAAAATTAGAAAGTCAGCCGAATTTTGCGCAGGATTTTTATCTTCGCTGTGTTTTGTGTGAACTTACTATTTTTTGCCTTCAGCGGGGAGACTTGGAAAAGGAATGAGAGAGGTAAACCCAGCTTCGTTGCCTTACCCTGGGGAGCCAATTAGGCAAGAGCGGTAAATTGGGAAACCCAGGCTCTCCCCGCAGGTCGGGTGAACAGTTTGCTCCATGTGCCTCCGAGTTCGCTGTCGTGGCAGATTTGTTCGTGCTATTTGCAGGGTGGGGTAGTGCCCTCATTCCTATTCCCCCTTCTCCTGACTGCGAATTTCACGAAGTCACATGTTCTGCGTTTGCCTTAAGCAGTAAGTCGTTCAACTTTCCTCACAGGGTTGCTTAACTTTGCCAACCTGGCTTTGTTTATTCGTTGCTTGGATTATGCGGAAACAGTTTTAGACGCACGGCGGACTGTGATCTCCTTCTAAGGCAGGATGGCGTGCGTTTTATAACGAGGGTGTGAATTAAATTGCAGTTAAAGTTACTTGCACTTCGCGAGGTTTACGATTAGGCTGCAACCAAGATACTCGCCGAAAGATGTCTCGTCGTGAATGCAGTGCTTTGAGTGGTTAGTTCATCAGTTAATGCTGAGTGCTGGATTTATCGTCTGCAAGAAATTCCGCTCTAAAATAATTACGTGCGATTGTTATGCACAATTGTATTAACTTAGTGGTTGGTGTGTTTTTTTTTAGCTTTTTCAAATTGGAAAAAAAAAATTTGTAACAGTTTTTCTGCGATTTCAATATATTGATCATTAAAAAAAAAAAAAAAACATTTAGACGTTTTTTGCGCAAAAATTATAGCTTGTTTACAAGAACAATCGAATTGCCTGCTGTAACGGGGTGTAGTTTTTATATTCAGTGTAGAGTGACACTCGGTAATGCAGGCAGTGGGAAAACTGTTTATATGTAGCAGAGGCACTGGATGCAACCTTAAGGCAGTCTGACCTCCTGCTATATATGCTCCAATACAACACAGTTCAGTGGTTTTAACATCTTAACAACTTGTAAACGGCCAACGACACATCTGAAATATGTATGATGCCATAAGCCGGCGAACGAACTATTACCCACATACGATGCTGAATTCCCGGCTTATAGTTTTATGAACCATTATGAATACAGAGTTCTCAAGTTGCTTGGCGATGGTTAAATTAAAAAGCTGTAGATGTTTCCGGCATATATATGACAGTGAGAAGAAGCTTAGCCGTATTCGAACGTTTGCTCGTCTATAAAGATATCAATTGAATTTTTGTTCACGAATATACTGAATTATTGTTTAACGTAAAACAAACAAAAAATAAAACGCTTTTGCAGGTTGTTCGGCATCTTTCTCAGATACACATTTTAGGACGTTCAAGGTTCGATAATACTGTTACTCGCTGAACGTTGACAAATGTCTATTGCGACGTTTCTTTGCACCTTACATATTAATTAGTGCATACGATAAATCTAGCCTTTTTTAGATGCCTACAAAAAAAAAAACTCCTAAAACGGTAAAATGAAAGTTATACTTTGATACTTACCACCAGTCATGCACTCGCTTCCTCAATCGCATAATTTGGACCGAACTAAACAAGAGTTCTAAAGAGAGAGGACTAGCGTTTATTTTTTTTTTACAAACAATCTCCAGAACGCCCGGGCATTCAACTTCTATGGAAGCTCAGTTTGGTACCCAATTAGAGCCTGCCCCCACCGAAGCTTTAATCTTGAAAATGTCCAGGACCTCTCGGAACCAGGAATGAATCCACGTTCGTTCAGCTCGCATCGCCCACTAGTCCTCGCGAACTAGCATCGCGAGAGCTGATCCGGTGAACTTGGGAAGGGTTGGTTTTTTTGTGCTTTTGTGTTCGGTACCCCACTCTTATCTCTCCCGGGAGGGAACGATTCTGGAGACCCTGATCGAAAAGAAGAAAAAAGGGTCACGATGGGCGCTATGTTCAGGCTGCAGACTGGGACTGGAGCCAATGAGGCAATTACGGGTTGTGTGATAAACGATGCCGACGAACCCATCATAGCTTCGTCGCAGATAACGTGATTACGTGGTGGGGTCCCTCATCAGCTCCGGTTCATTCTCTTCCCATTGACGGAACCTCATCATTCCAGTGGAGAAAATGAAGAGCCGAGAGGAGATAAAGATATGAAACAGTGTTTTTTCGGTTCAGTGTGTTATTTATAAGACTCAAAGGGATAGCGCAAAAGCTGTACTATTGGGTTTTTGGAATTACGCGGATTGCGTGACCGAATATTAGTTTTTATCATATTCGAGACAGAGTTACATTAGGTAAGCTCTAGGCTAATTAGTTTATCGGTACTTCGTACTCGCGAATGAACGTGACGAACGTTGCTATTATTTTAGTTGTAGTTTCTTTTAGGGATAGGATTTCTTTATGTCTAATTTTACGGTGAATGAAAGCTAAAAAGCATGCTTAGGGAGGTCATTTATTAGAGGTAAGTGTAAAGCCGTAGAAGCACACTCTTCAACGACTTTTTTCAAGTTATGAAAAGGCCGACGTGATGTTTTTGTTTACAGCCACGAGTTTAATAATAACCCGTTCGCCGTCTGCCCTTAACAAAGGCAAACAAAATAGAACATGAGAGGTGGATTGTGACGTGCTGGATTCAATGAGCAGTTCCTGGTGTTGAAAGAAAACAAGCAATCAAAATGGCGGCATTTGTAGACTGCCCGCGGAGGCTTGGAGACCTTGCCAGCATGTTACGTTCAAGTTCGGCGATGCAATTAAGGTAGAAAATTAAGTAACCTCGCTTTGATTTTCGTTTTTTTTTTTTCAATTTAAAGCCACCTGCGCTCAGTAAAATGTAACGAGTAAAGCGAAAGAAAAGTGAATCTTAATCTTAGGGATAAATTTGGTAGACGCAAAATGTCTAGTGTAATGTTTAGTGATTGGTTAGCCTGACACGGTGTCAAGTTACGCAGTGCCATGTAACACCACGACGTCTTTTTGTTAAAGGACAACACGGTGTCACGTCAGGGCGTCGAGTGACGTTAGGGTGATATGTATAGCGTCACGTGAACACCGTCACGTCCCGGCAATATTAGCGGGACGCGAGTTCGCTAAATATGGCGGGTGTGCGATTTTTTTCTTTTTGATGTCACGTCTTATTTGTTATGTGAATTTCGACCCTTACCACAATCCGTACGTTAAAGAAAAGATGGGAAACTTTCGTCGTGCGCAAATTCGCACTCTTTTTTTTTTCTTTCTTGCGTGTGTCTTGGAAGCCCAGTCATGCGAGTCCTTCCATTTGAACGCAGTCAGGATCTTGGTGTGCAGCAGTGTTGCGGAGTTTCCACTCTGTAATTTAAATGATTCCTAAATCTTTCCGCATTTTCGCGACCCCGGAATGGAATGGGAATGGAATGCCGGCGGTACTGGGAGGTATGAAATGGGAAGAAAATTGATTACCTTTCGCCCGGAATAAAGTGAGAATGGAATGGGCTCGGTGCTTATGTGAGCTGTGTCGATTAACATCTGGCAATATGGGTTGATCAAGCAATCTGCTAGCGCATGATAAGTGGCTGTTGAAACAGCATCACTGCGCTGGAGGTGACTGACGACTTGATTGTCTCACTTGCTTATGCTCCCTCGCGGATGAAAATGTCGTGCCCTCCGTCAAGCAATTAAAACAGAAAAGTTGTAGACGGACAAGGTGTCGTTACTGACGCTGCGAGACGCGACAAAGCGGCTGTTCTGATCATGCGGGATTAGCATGTAGTATTTAACCAGGGTGTCAAACCGAACCCGAACAGAACACAGGGGCAAAACCGTTCTTTTTATCTCAACCGGAAAAAAGACTGTAGTCTAAATCAAACATTTGAAATTGAACCCGAACAAGAAAAAAACCGTAATTTAACGTGGCAGTCACCGGTTCATTGGAAACGGTATGGCGCAATAATATGTGAGCCGTGCCTTCATGAGGAGGGCGGCGCCAAGCCAATTACATATTCGCGACGTGGCGTCAGTGGCTCAGTTTTGATTAAACAAACGGCAGCGACGACAAGGAGACAGTTCAAAAATAATTAAACAGAGATATACTTCACGTCTATGTGCCGCGCGAATCGGCATCAATGAGGAAGCGTACACTTACATACTTTTGTTTTCGCCTTTACATGGACTGCAAAGGACGCTACGAGTCACCGGAGCCAATTCATAGCTCGGAGGGTGTCACGTGCCCTTCCGTGTGGGCGGAGTGACTCGGGGAGCGCGAAGTAATAGGACAAACTATAATAATAATAATAATAATAATAATAATAATAATAATAATAGTAGTAATAATAATTTATTTCCCCAGTGCCCCAGAACAACCGTGAGGTTTCGGTATGGTGACACAAGTGTCCACGATTATATAAAAGAAAAGAGATTCAGCAGTATCTCATGGAGACACCTGTCCTATTGGCACGTGTAGGTAGTGGCGTTTAACGCAGTGAAACGGACTATATCTGTCTATGCCGAAAGACTAAAGAGCTATTCTTTTAGTGCCGGTATGTATTTTGGGTGTGTATTTTCTTTTCTTACTTGTAAGCAGCATTCTTCAAGGAAGAGAAAGAGAACATAAACATCAAAATAAAAACAAAAACGTTGTCGGTTGTCGGTGCTTTTGTTTCGTTGTGGCGAGAACCGGAGGCGCCAAGAGACGAAGCCGCGACGAGCGTGACGCTGCGGCGCCGGTCGCCAGTCGCCCAGCACACTGGACGCTGCTTGAAGAATTTTGTTTTTGTGTGTGTGCGTTTTCTAGAAACAGCGAGTCACCCGTTGTATTTTTGACCTTTATTTGTTTTGTTTCAATCATCTTTCGATTTGCTTTCGCTTTCTCCTTTTTAATTGAGTCGTTCGAGCAAGTCGTGGGTAGTTTGTTGTTTGGATCTGGATGAGCATCGTACCGGCGTGCGGTCGTGTATCACTACTGCGTGTTGCACGTTATAGACCCCAGGCTAGTGGTTGTACTGCACTGGCTAAATTGCTCATCTGCAGCGTGTGACTCGTCGCAACTTTAATGGCTGACCAACTACACGCTGCATAAATATTTCCACAACCCAATTATTATTAGTCAAGCTCACAAAATGAAATTAAGCATATATTTGTTTTGCTGTCCTCGCTTCTGCAGCTGGGCTTCTGATGACCTATTTTTTTTTTTTTAAATTAAGATGACGATGTATTGAACTCGACTTTTCTTGTTAACGATTGGGAGGTGTGGATATTTTTTTCTAAGAACCGATTTGAACTGAATTGCGCTTGGTAACACCAGTAACATAACCGTTATTTCAAGAGCATTACTGAACCTGCAGAACCGAACCTGAACAAAATGCAAAGCGAATGAACCAGAACCCGAACCGAACCAGAATATTGACCGGTTCGACTCCCTGCTTTTAAGTTGTAACCCAGCAGATATTCTCGTGTTTGCGTGGAACACAAATACAAAATCGGAATTAATATGTTACAATATCGCAAGAATCGTACAGAAAACACAAACGTTAACTTTCTAAGACAGGTCTCATAATATTGCGCTTTAGTATCTTGTGCTGGCGCCGTGCACCGATTGTACTTTGTCAACGCTTTTCCGTTCTTACCGCACTGATTTGGGGCAGGTATACGTGGCGTCGCTCCTTAGCAGCGCACTAGCGGTGCTGTTGTGCAAGCACCCGAAGCGCAAGAAAGATAGCTTCTCGAGCCACTCACGAGCTAGACACTTTTAAGACCCTATCAAGCAGACAACGCGTCAACCATTTATCTGCGAAGGATATAAGGTCTGTTTGCGAAGAAAATCGGTTGTTTTAATTGTTAGCGTTTCTTGCGACTCCCGAGCTGTTTACGTTTGATTTCGCGATCGATGTCGGTATATGGGACGCCAAGTGCCGTAAAAAGCTTTGTGCGACCCCCCTTCGACGTAGTAGAATGAGCTCTTTGAAGAAGCCTTTCCATACTTTTTCAGTCGTGTTCGCGTTTGATGCCAGCAGCTTTATGCTGCTTTTGTCTAGTAACACAATGCGGCCGTCGATGTCACTTTTTCACGTTTAGGAATCAGAGGAATGAAATGGTCGAGTTCAGCCATTATAAAACTGGGAATGGGCCCAGTGTCTCCATTCCGAGGTGTTGAAAGGAATGGAATTATCGGAAATTATAATTCCCCGGAATTGAATTGGAATGGAATGGGAGTGCCCATTCCCGCAATACTGGTGTACTGTGCCCGGACACGGTCAGCGCCGACACGGTCAGCGCCGACACAACTTCGGCCTTTTTTCTTCAATTTACTTCGAAAGGGCATGCGCGGACATCAAACATTAGCAAAGAGGTTAGTGCCGAAACTGAATACTTTTCACCACTATAGCAGTTTTGATGAGAGTCCTTCAATACGAATCACAGAAAAATTCGGCGATGGATTTTTGTGCTAACAGTGTCACAGAGCGGACGCAGACGAATACCTTAGTTGAATTTTTATAATATTTAATGAAGACAATTCAATATATAACTTTAAAAAATAAGTGGGACAGAAGAAAATAGTCACTTTTTAACAAATGTTCTACACATGCCACATTATCATGATTTGGAGTAGCCTTAGATAATGAAAGCCGGACTATTTCCAGAAGGATTCTCATGTCAAGTTGTGCGAATACGCTCATTTCCACATTAGTATCACGTTCGGTCTTCTGTTGAACTATATGTTGCGTTTGTAATATCAAAGCGAGCTTACATACGCCACCCAAGATTGTGGTGTTTTAAATTTCAATGAATAGAGATCTCCGAGGGCAGGCATGCATTGACAGCTATAGTTTGGTAAACATTCTAAAGAGAGATAAGAGATGCAATGCACTGTTTAGGTAGAACAAGACCTGCAGTGTATCGTCCCAATTTTCTGGTTCTCTGTGTGCCTGGAAAGGATAGAGGAAAGAGGGGATAAAAAATGCAGCCATATTGCTTACATTTCCGCCTGTACCTCTGGATTCTGATTTTTAAATTAAAGGCGCGTATGCCCGTCTCCAAAAGCCACAACAATTACCGTAATGAGCAGACCGGTGCATCTTGCCTCAACACAATATATCGAAACCTTTTATACGTATCAATGCAACAATGTAGTAAGCTCAGGCAATGTATTTAGATGATGACATAAATATTAAAATAAAGTTCGTTTTTAATGTGCGAGTAAGACCACTCATGAACTCATTTACGCGAAGCAAATTCTGAAACTTGTGGTCCCCTGCCAAAATTTATTCACGGAGATGGACTACGCACGCAAGCACGAGAATTAGCACCCTATTAAAACTTATTTTTACAAGAGGGCGTTGAAAAAAAAGGATGATAGGGATCTTCAGACAAACAAGTGAATGCGAGAATGGATTTCAAAGCCTGGCCATAAACGAATGATGCCGGACAGTTGTAATGTAAATATTTGCATATTAAGGTTGTCGCTGGAATTTTTTTTTATCAAACGAGCAGTCAGCCGGTTTTACTACAGGACCTTAGTAAGGAGTAATCATAGGCGAGACATGTTGGGACAGATAAGCCTGGAAAAGACCATGGCGCGGTCACAACGGCTTCATCCGTCTAATATCGAGGTTCAAATAAAAGAGTGTCCTTCATGACTCCCACGGTGAATTATACTGCAAACTTTACCTTGTTTTAATCTGAAGGTTTCGTCGTCCAAGAATGCCGTCTTTTTTAAAATAAATTTTGTAAATGTTCAATTTACGATGCGTGTAATTAAGTCTTTTAGACGGCAGAGAATTTTATACACCTAGAAACTATTTCGCTTTAATTCTAAATGTACAGCTACTATAAAAAGAGTCCTCTAAATGCACCACAAAATATAAGTTGTGAAGAAATATAAAGTAAATTAAAACGAAGTTAAATTTTAGTGGAACAGAGGTTTACAGTAGCTGACACTTCTGTCAAAAGAAGGTGGAACGTTAAAAATATAACGAACAAAAATATATATTGAAAACATTACAATTTTGACAATTTTAAGGTCCAGCGATCGCGGTTAATGTGGCCTATTCTTCCTGGATCTATCCTGATGGAATTTCCGGGTTGCCGTTTTCTCGAAGTGACTTAACGAAAAGACGGGTTCTTGAAGAGGGCAGAAGCTAATCAGAGCACCCTTTTCTATGCTTGCTTCGAACTCAAGTATTCCTTCGTCACCCTGGAATTTTTCTGCAGTGTGTTTATCTCACGCAAGATCAGTTCTTTTTTTTTTATCTCACTTTTATCTCTAGAATAAAGTCAAATCTTTTTTTGGTGTCTACCAATGTTTTCTCTTCGGCTGTTTTCTAGTGCATTGCACATCTCTATCTTCGTTTGTAGATGATGGAATTTATTATAGTTGAAAGGTTATAATCAAGACGTAAACCAACCCGCGCGGAACGCAGCGAGAAAGCACAAAATTAAAAAAAAAAAAATTAAAGAAGTTTTTATTTTTAAATTTTTTTACGAGGTTTAGCGCTTCGACATTGATGGTACATGAGAGACTACGGAAGTCGTTTGTTTTCTTGAACGCAACGTCGGTTCGCGTCACGGTATTTTTCTCATTGTTAACTTTTGACGATTTTTCGTCTGCCTGGAGTCGTCTTCCTGTTTGCCTTTGTCCTTCGTCTGCTTTCGTCGTCGACGTGCTAAGTATGGTGTTTGTTTCAGCGGAAAAACCTACAACCTAGTCAAGCCCAAGCCGAGCTTCTCACAGTACGATTAAGATACTGCGCGGCATTTTCTCCGCTTGGCTGGATGGCTGGCTCGGATTGGCTCGGCAGTCTAGTCGGACGACGACTTTCCATTTGGCCGGCAGCCAACTTAACGGCTCGGGAGTTTTGGGTCATGAAGAACCGAGAAAGGAAGGGACCGAGTTGTCACATTTTGATCATCATTAGACGCCGCGCCAGACGAAACACTGAAGCGGAAAAGGGCATAGAAAGAGAGAGAGAAAGAAAAAGAGAGAAAGTGTGAGAAGAGATGGAGAGAACCCTTTTCCCAGTCGTTCGTTTTATTTTTATCAAGACTGCGGTAACGGACTTTCGAGTCCTTTGAGCACCCCGCGTGCTGGCTTGAACGCAGGAGGGTCAATAGTGAACGATCTCGTGCGTACTAGCGTCAAACGGCTTGTATTTACATAAAATATTGACTTGAACTTGTGTTTACGTTTGAAGTGTGGAAGTTCAACTTCGAAGTTGAGGAGGATGATAAAACAACACAACTTTTGTGTGAATTTGAGATGGTTCTGATTTAGATGCAGGAAGCTTGGGCTGTTGTTTTCATTTATTCGACCATGTGATTAGGCAGCCTTTGATATTTGTGGGGGTGTGGAACACTATGCTCTTTTAGTCGCCTTTTGTCAATATGTTTTAATAGAATGCGTTCTCGTTGCGAAGGAAGTGTAAGTCCTATTTGTTTTTTGACGTGTAAATTTGAATATGTCTGTGGATAACTTCCTTACTAGCTTCATTTCCAAGAATGAATAGCAGACGATATCAGTACAATGGTCATAATCGAAATAGACACTGGAAGTTCCACCATGACACTTTATTTCACTCGAAGTTTATTCTAGTCAAAGATTTAGTTCATCAGGCAAAGTATAGCTTGTATACAGTTTGCTCGACTATTATATTCAACATGCGTAAATCGGCTCAAGTGCCTGCCCTGAGCGATAAATTGTAAATAAAAAAGTTTAATTGCCACCCATAATCTCAACAAAAAAGACTCCGAACAAACTTCAGCGCGATAAATATTACGAGCCCAAATAAAGAAAATTACATGGGACGCAATAAACAATATTAAAGAATATGTTTGCACTTAAATGTATATATGGCTCTGATAGCTGCTCTAGCACAACACTAGAAGGACATATTGCTTAGCATGGAATAATCTGTAACAAGTAACCAGAAAGGGGTCTAATGTATGCCCGTGATAGAAGTCATGCGTAGCTTTATTCAAGCATAACCTCTATGAAATGGAGCAACTGAGGGGTTTACGCCCTAACTATACCTGTTTTTGGCTTGCTCTAGCTTCAAAAATGACCAATATTCACAGCAGCGTCTGAGGACACAGAATATTTTTCCACGCATACGTTGAGTTAATACGTTTTGAATGCTTTAAAACCATTTCATATATACCTGGATATATCTAGCTCAGAATTAATCCACTTTATACTTCCCACCCTCTGCCAAGAAAAAAAAATCCTTATTAAGAAACGTAAAAAAGTAGCATTAAGATAGTATAACAAATAAAACAAAACTTTGCAAATAAGAAAACTAAAAAAGAAAGTAATATATTATCGCAAAATTCAAACCAAGGAAAGCAATTTACGTGTTGTGAGCGAATATTGCTTGGCGGTTTCGTCAATTTGACGATACTTACTAACGCGTAAAGCGTATAAGAACTTTTTCGATATTTGAACAGAAATTTGTGCCGTAAAATCAATTCACAACATATTTTTAAAGAAATACGTAAAAAAGTGAGTTACCAAGAAAGAACCATTTCGCGACAAAACTCGTGGAATGAGAGAGCAACGTTCACGCGACCACGCTTCATCATAATTACCCACCCCAGGTTCGGCCACATGGGACCTGTCAATTAAGCGTTTCCCCTCGGGTGAATCTCATTAACGAGCTTGGTCTTCTCAAGCATCGCCCCCCGCCTTCACTATTTTGCCTCATATAGTCGCGACGAAGTTGCGCCGCTCCCCTTGTACGTTGGGTTTTTCTTAGCGGTTACTTGCAAAAGGGACTTTGGCACAGATAGTGCCGGGTGTGTTAGGCTTGTCCAAGCGTTGGTTGCGCTTTATCGAGGAACGAGCCGTTCATTTTTACCATATACTGAGGCTGCTGATCATCAGCAAATATTGGTGCGGTGAGAGATATTGACTTTTTTCCTTTAGGAGGCCAATGAGGATGGTCATTAAACGTTGAAGATAAGTAAGAACTATACATCATGATTTTGTTGGCTTGTTACTAAAACAAAGATGTAAAATGATTTCTCCTCTTTTTTCAACTCAATTCAATTTATTCTACTACACCCGCCATAGAGAATGGGGAGGAAAAAAATCTGGAATATGCAGTTGATAGGTCCCATGCCCCTACATTTGGAAACGTGCCGGTAAGGAAGTAACAGAAATATTTCAACAAGAAATAATATATTGTAAGCGAAACGAAAGGGTACAAAAATTTTGCTACAACCCCTTTCAATTTGCAAGCTCAGTGTGATCATCTTTATTATCTTAAGCGTTCCAATAGTGTGTGAAGTGTGTTAGCATTTTAATATTGCTTTTTGTGTTTTGAGGTGACTAAAATTTTTTTTAATTAAAAAAAAAACTCAATTTTACTTGTTTGTAAAATTTTAGTTAACTTGGCATGCATTGCAGCTGGTAAGTTTATAAAAGATCATGGGTTCAGGGGGCTCGTTTTAGTCGGTGGACTCTTTACACGAAAGCAGCAGAAAGCTGGCATGTCGAGCGCACTTTCAGCCATATGTTTTAGCTTATGCATGCATAGGAATTATATTTATGATAATTATAATTTCGACATGAGTAATTACTTCAAGAAGGAGAATGGAAAACTGCTTGTTATGTATATTTATAATATTTCAGAACGTTGCCGTGAAGTAATAACGATTGGAGAACGCATAATGCAGAAATACATAATGTTTGATTTTAATTCTAAAATATTTATTACAATAAAATACGTAAAAGGTACACTTGGCAATTTTTGTAGTTGGGGTATATGGCCGGGGGGACATGATATAGGCGGCTAATTTTCGCAATAAGTCTCATAATTACATAGTTTCTTATCAACTTCTAATTAGTGAAAATATATCTGGTTTCAACAAGAAATCTGCTGAGACTCATCTAAAACCACAAAACCAGTCAATTCTAGTACCACTTGAAGCACATAGGAAACGCTGGCGTGCACCGAGGTTCTCTGGTGCAACAGGAATAAAGCTAGTGGTCGAGAAAGGGGGATAATAATCTCGTTACACGCGTATCCCCACCGCTAGCTTTGCGCCTGCTACAGGAGAAGTAACTTTGGTGCACCCCCGCGTTTCTCACGTGCTTCAAGTCGTTCTAGAACACTGATTATTGGTTTCGAAGGCGCTCGTCAACTTTTTAATTAAAACCATATGTCTATTCTCACTAATTAAAAAGGTGGATACATACATTTTAGTTAATCATTCCACTTATTGTGAAAATTAGCCGCCTATATGATGTCCCCCTGGCGGTATAACTCACCTGAAAAACCACATCAGCGTAACTCTTACACATATTTTGTAACAAACCTGTTCGAATTAAAAGCAATCACCCTGTATATGTCCTGGGATTAAAAGTGAGATTCTAAATACCTATACAAATTCATAAAATACGCTATGTATCTTACGTCATGTTTATTCAATGAGGCAGTTTCCTCTAATGTTGTCTCTCTGTATATAAAGCCAAACTAGCTACTCACATGAGGCAAACGAAAGTTTAAAACTATAACTAGTTCACGGACGAACACATTGTAGGCCAGAAATATAAAAATATTTCATTGCATTTTAAAAAGATATCATTAAAATCTTGGCTCGTGCGAGACATCTGAACATGTGCTATACGATGAGTCAAACAGAGGCTCAATTTTGGAAGTAGTATTTATACGCTAGTAAAAAGAATAGACGTGCGTGCCTATGTGCTCATTCGCATCAGTGCCTGAAAGTGGATTTACGTACGCTATGCGAAGAGGAACCCAATCCCGACGTCAGGACATGCCCCTGGCGTGTTCCTTTTGACTGAAGTGTTCTGGCGCCGAGTTTATTCTTTTGGCTTACTCGCCTAATGCCCTGCGAATTGAGACACTGAGAGTATATAGGTGTAAAGCAAATACATGCGTTCAATCTAACAGTATATCGCCAAACAAGAACGAGAGTGCTTTCTGTATGACTGGTTCTTCTTGAGCAAAGCATCGTTTTAAATATATTATTTTCGCAATATGAACCCAGAAACGCTGGCAGATATGAAATTCCAAGGGCGTGATCACGGCAGGCTTATAGAGGCAGCTTAGGTTCACTCGGAATACATTTTAGCGCTCAAAAACAAATGCAAAAAGACGAGAATGAGACACCACAGTGCGCACTGTGGTGTCTCATTCTCGTCTTTTTGTCCTTGTTTTTGAGCGCTAAAATGTATTCCAAGTTACAAAACCAACTAGCCCCACAATCACTGTATTGAAATAGCTTCACTCAACGCGTTAAGAAAAGTCTGGCGACTAAAACTTTAAAAAGAGGTTGACACAAACGATATTCTAATCCGTCAAGTCGTATGGTCCCAACAGCACTACCCTACAAAGATTGAATCTATTTCGTACACCGTCACGTATTTATCGTGTTGTTTTCACCCTTTTCACGTCTCACAAAAAAACTAAACGCGCGTTTGTGTGTGTGTGTGTGCGTTTATTGCGAGCCAGGGACGAGGAGAAAGGCCTTTATGAGCTTACTTTGAACGACAACATTCCGCTACGGCGCCTCCCAAGACTCGACTCCGAAGCCCTTCTTTTCACCTCCTGTTTTTATTTTGTTTTTATTCATCCTTGCGCGCCAAAAATGAGCACGAAGATTCCAAGAATGAAGCCCCCGAGAAGATTGCTTTCAGAGCGAGCGTCATAAAGTCGCGTGCCGCCGATATTGGTTCCCCGAGATTCCCTGGCGCGCGTTTAAAATGAAGGTTCAATGCAGGAGCCTCCGAGATTAGCACTTTTTTCCTGTACCTAATATTTGATTTCAAGTGCTCCAGCAAATATTGCGACAATGATGATTTAATAATAGAATAGACGTTAATTAATAAATGTAAATAGTATATAGTTGACAAACCTGAGATTTGGGCACCAAGGCATAAATTTGATAGCCGTAGCATAAGCTGACTTTGCCTATCTCAAATACTCTACTCAAGATACTGTATTTAAAATACCGTTTGAAGTATCTTGTAAATACTTTTGATCGAGAGTATTTTATATTCCATCTTAATTACATTTCTGAGTATCTTGTACTCATTATCTCAAATACATTTTTGAGATTCCGCCATTTTCCGAGTTCTTCTGTATGAACTGGCGTGGGCGTGGCACCAGCAAACGTGAACATACTTTCGAGCAACCAAATCCTGTTACTAGCTCGGATTAGCTAAGGTGACTTCGATTGAGCTCGTGAAAAGATCGCTTTTTTGCCGATAGTTACTCATATTTCAGCCCAAAGTTCGTACAATGAAGGTTTCCCCTCGCCTTCCCAATGGCGCCTTTTGTTTCCTACAGTCCCCCCCCCCCCCCCCCAAAAAAAAAAAAAAAAAAAAAAAAAAAAAGATTACGAGACGGAATGTTTAACGAGCCTGAATGTACAACGAGACGGAAGATGCAATAATAGATATTCAGGCACGTTGGACATTCAGGCGCGTTGAACATCCCGTCTCGCGTGGACCTTCCGTCTCGTTGGACATTCAGGCTCGTTGAACATTCCGTCTCGCCCGTCACGTGGTAGAATAATTTCTCTCGTTAAATGTACAGTCTTGCGTGTGTATTTATTCCGCGTTCCTCCAGGCACTGCCGTATTTTCATCATACTAAAATGGGGATACGGCCCATTCGTCACATGTCGATTCGTCATAGGGCAACTGGTAACAGGCCCGTTCGTCACAGTGGAACATTGGTCATAGCGTGATTCGTCACGCTGGCAGTTCGTCACACAATGACTTCAAGATTGTTAAACGTTTTTTTTTTCTATCTTGTTTTCTTAGGAAAGTTACGAAAGGGGGCCACTTAATTAAATCCGTACAAGGCCAGTGAGGTTGACTACGGGAAACAAAAGCATGTCCTGCATGTTGTCTTTAGCCTGCATGTTGTCTTATCGGGGTCACCTTTCTTATAAAAGACCTTCGAGAACATAAAGTTCACAACAAAAAAAAACCCACCAAAGCGATTCTTTTTTTTTTTTTTGTGCCCCGTTTCAGGGTTTATTATGCCGGTTGCCCTCCGATTATAAAAATATCACTCTCAATTTCTAAATGGAGGTAGTTACTACTAAGATAGGTGGCGATATGCTTCTTCACGAAGGACATTCCTACACTTGCATTAAGGTTTACGAAACTACGTTGTATTGGGCTTGCCGGCGAAGAGGTTTTTGTAAAACTAAAATAGTCACCGATCACGCCAAGACTCGTATAATCTCTTATTCAGGAGACCATACGCATGCATTTGACAACACCAAGATAAACGTGCTTGGGTTCGTCATCAGATGAAGGAAAAAACTGGTATGTACCAAAATCTGTTCCTGCACTTATATTCCCAAAACAAGGTCACTAATGTCCTTTATTCCAGTTAAAGGCCGTCGAGCACCACACCAAATACTTCTAGCTGCGGTTGCCTGTGTCAGTGACGACACTGCTTTGCAGATTCCCGCACCGCCAACACTTCGGCGCACCATCCGGAAGCAAAGGAAGCGGGCGAATTTCGAGTACAGCATATATCATCTTGCAGTGCCGACATACGATCGAATGCCCACAGAGTTCAGAGTAAAGTGTATTGCAGCGCCAACTCGCAGTGTGCGACATATTATGATAATAATGACTGTTTTACTTTCATGCAGACCACAGCCAAAGGAGACTCCTTTCTCCTCCACGATAGCGGAGAGGGCGACAGCGAGAGAATCCTGAGGCCAGATTCCCGAAACTTTCTTACGACAAAAAAGTTCGTAAATTTATCTTACGACAACGTTACGAACTTTTGAGAATTCCCGAAGCAAAATGTTCGTAAGTTTTGCGTAAGTTGCAACGAAATCCGTAACTTGCGCAAAACTTACGAACATTTTTCTTCGGGAATAGTCAAAAGTTCGTAACGTTGTCGTAAGATAAATGTACGAACTTTTTTGTCGTAAGAAAGTTTCGGGAATCTGGCCTCTGATCTTTGCTACCGAGCGCAACTTGAGCTGTCTGGCTCAGGCGACTATCGTGGTTCGCGGACGGGACCTTTAAAGTGACCCCGGCACAGTTCTACTAACTGTACACGGAGCATGCCACAGTCAACGGCGTGGTAAAGCCAATGGTTTACGGCTTGCTGCTCAACAAATCTGAAGCTACCTACAAAAGGTGAGCATTCAAGGGCTCTGATAAACGTATCAAACGAAACGCTCGGTGGTCCTATTATTGGATATGTGTTCAAACACTTCAAAATATGTTCACTCGTTTTAAAGTTGTCGCGTCTAACTAATTGTCCCAGTTTCAAACTTGGCCTCTCCTTTTGTTTTAGAAGAATCTTTTGTTTGTTTGCAGGGGGCGGTTGTGATCGGCTTTTCGGTGCTATCTTTACTTTCGACGTCCCTTTGTTATTAGACACTTTTTGCAAGCTTTGCTAGGTCGGTACTTACTGCAAAATGAGAAAACGAGTCACCCTGTGGTATGCAGACCTCCACACCAGATGCTAGGAAGCGTAGCAGCTAGGTTTCGCCTGGGAGGCGTCTTCTTTGTTCTCAATTGTACAAGATCTACCGAGATTCAAGTGAAGAAAACATTTTCCAAGGAAGTTTTTCCTTTGAAGCGGCTTCGAATATGTATATATATGTAGCGGCGAAATGTGCGGAACTTCAGATAGCACGATCACGTTTCGTAAGATGGAGCTAACTAAAAGCGTGCCGCTCCCATGTACGAAAGGTATTCGTTTACGCGTAGCCGAGAAGGCCCCGACGATGTGTACTGGATGTGTAGAGATAGAAAGCATTGCTAGGCGAAAATCACCACCAATCGAGAGATTACCGATGTCATCAGGAGGACAGGAGACCACACACACGCCGGAGATCCGACATCTATCAACCTTCTGAAAGTGCGGAGTGCGATGAAGGAAAAGGCGGGTAAGTCTTCTCGTTTCGGATACCTTCATATCAATCAGTTTTAGAAACATTGCTTTAATATAGCTCTTCTCCATTTCTATTTCTAAAGTTGAGGGAACTCAGGAACCCCAACAAATTCTGCTCAATGGGGCGGCGTGTATGAGCGAACACACGGCTTCACAGATGCCAGCTGCAAGCACATTGCGCCGTACCATACGGAAACAAAAGCAACAAAGTCGTAATCCGCACTCCGTTCCTGCAACACGAGAGGATCTCGTCCTTCCGTATGTGTACAAGGTATGAAATGTGAAATAACATCACGTAAAAATTGTTATAATGCTACGATAAGCATTATTTGATTTCACGTTTGCAGGTCTCCTTGAAGAAGGAATCCTTTGTCGTCCACGACAGCGGAGTGGGCGATCGGAACCGCATTCTAGTCTTCGCCACACAGCGCAATCTTGATTTACTCTCAAGGTCTAAGGTGTGAATTAATGTCGGTCTAAGGTGTGGTTCACGAACGGGTCGTTTAAAGTTACGCTGTTTATATTTTTTTCAGGTGTACACGATCCATGTCATGTGCAAGGACGCGGTTGAACCCTTGGTGTAGGCTCTGCTTCCAAACAAAACTGAAGGGACCTACCAAAGGTACGAATTACATTGCAACTAAGTTTGAATGGTAAACTTGTTAATTATTGTGACTGACTAAGACGAACGGTGGTGCCTTTCCAGGTTCTTCACAGTACTTTTGAGCGTCCTCGTGCAGCCCGCACTGGAACTGGTGTACTGTGACTTTGAGTCCGCCGCCACCATCGCCAGTGGCACCATCTTCTCCAGGGAATATGATCGTCAATCTTTCACCAAGCGCGGGTTCAAGGGTGTTTTTTCCACCTTTGTCAGGCGGTTTACCGCATGGTCTGCAAGCTTGGAGTCCAGGCACGCTACGGGTCCTATGAAGAGTTCGCGGTTCTGGTAAGTTCGTGCGTTTGCTTGTGAGTTAAGGATTATACTAATTCATACAGCACCATGTTTATTTCATTCCAGGTCATGATGTTGCCTGCATTCTCATTTTTGCCCCCTGCAGAGGTATCCGACGCCTTGGAAGGTCTCGTGGCATTCTTTCCACCCGAAGCCATGCCCCTTCCATTGTACTTCGAGGACACGTATATCGGACGTCGTCGACGGAATGGGCTGTTGTCTGCCATCTTCCCGACGAGCGTGTGGTCCGTCCACAGATCGGTCATAGAAGGTCTTCCTTGCACGAACAACTCTGCCGAAGTATGGCACCGCAGCTTTTAGGCCTGTATCATCTTTATATTAAGTGTATCGCCGTTTTCCTTAGCTGAGTTATAACAGTTGTCATTTCTGATTATATTCAGACAAATATCAACTGCACCCGACCGAGCATCTGGTCTTTCCTTGGATGCGTACAGGAGGAGCAGTCCCTGAAAGAGATGAGGATCTCACGGCTGGATGCTGGTCAGCAACCGTCCGGCCTAGCAACCAAGTATCGGGCTTTCAATGAGCGCATTGTAAGAGATCTGGGAGACCACGCCAGTGATCGAACGTTTTTGACGGTCGAAAGCATCGCCTGAAATGTTCGGCTGTAAACCGCGCATCGCATCGGATCTCAACCTCCACATTTACCCCATCTTGCGAATAAACAAAAATTTTAACCTTCCTTTCATTGATTTCTGTTAAATGTTCAGTTCTGTTCGTTTCATTCCTGCACATTTTAGTTAAAGACAACGTGACTAAGCAGGCGAGCTGGATCGTTATTATAAGATATTCTACAACCCAAGACGGAGGTTTAGAAAGAGGAACAAATACAAACGTCTCAAGTTGAGACGCTTGTGTTTGCCCCTCTTTGGTAAATCTTTGTTTGTGGTTATAGAATGTCTTACATTGTAGTCGCGCACATTGTAAGAACGTAACGTCACCGCTGCAAGTACTATTTAATGGAGCTTAACGAAGTAATGTTTTCATGTTTCAGAGTATGAAGGGAAGCAAACTCACTGGTCATGGGCCAGTGAGTTTGCTTCCCTTCATAGCACGAGCGCGCACACTCAACCAAAGCACGGCGGAAGCTAACATGCGCGTTCTTTACTTGTCGCTGGCAACACCCCATTCTCAGGTACGGCACAGCTTGCGATATTTAAAGCCCTGCACGTGCGTGTTTCTCGTACGGAAAGCGTACAAAGCACGCGCCATACGCAAAAACTCTCAAAATGGCAGCTGCCAGAAGCTCTTTTTGAAAAAAGAATTATATAAGGCCATTTTTTTTAGATGTAAATTACTTTTTTATCAGTTAATCAAGTCGAATTGCAAACGCAGGATCGGCGAAAAAGGTAAAATTGTGACGAAGTGGACAAGTGCCCAGTTGACCTCTTTTACGACTTCCCCGTGTACGAGATGCCCTATCACGACTTGCCCTATTTCAATAGTTTACCTGTGACGAGTTGGCTGCGACGAGTATTCACTCATATCCGTGTCCCAAGTTCGTTTATAGTGAACTAGCCATATAGACCGACACGCGGAGCGGCTCTGTTTACCAACACGGCTGGAAGGCCGCGCATGCGCGGAAGCTATGTGGGCAAAAGCGGCACGGCTCTCCTTGTTCTCGCCACTGCGTTGTGTGGCGTGCGCTCGTTTTGGACGTTGTAGGGACGCTTCTAGCATTATTCGTGCGTCGTATTTCCTGACAACGTATGTCGTATGCTATGCCCGACTATTTGTGCTCGCTACCCGAACCTGAACGGCAGCGGTATCGAAACAAACTGTGCGTGGACGGCGTTGCCTTTGAGGATCCGTGCGCCGCAAACATGGCCTGCTCGACTTCCGACGTGAAGTTGCTGCCACCGAAGTCGACGGCTAACGTCGTAGTTTATTTAGTTTTTTTGCCAAGCCACTTTACGGCCGACACGGTGCAGGCGTACAAGTCTCTCGAGGCCTGCGGTTACTTCGAGTCGTTTTCCGCACTGCCGGCGGGATCAGAAGACTGTTAATCTGCCGAAGTGCATTTATTAATTGATTAAATACACACAGCGTCTTCAAGTCAAGGTACGATATTTTTCCTACCCTCATTACCAGAAGGCATGACAAGCAGTGACGCTTGGTCCGTTCTGCAGTCTTCGCGGTAACACGTTACAAGTAACGGCGTTACCAGGAACGCGTTACTTTTTTCAGTAACGTAGTAACCTACTCGTTAGTTTTTGGACACAGAAAGGGGTAGCGTACTTACGTTACTATTTCAAGTAACGCAGTTATGTTACTCGTTACTACTTCCCAAGTCTTAAAGAAATTACACTTCAACATTTTCCGTGTTTTTAAGCGTCAAGCCCTGTGAATTTCTGAGTTTTCTGCGATTTTCTTTGCGTTTTTTCTCGTGAATATTTAGGTAACATCGTAAAGAGATAACGTAATTATGTTCACTTTCTGCATGAACATAATGTTTTTTGATATATGACCTTATGCATACCTGTATCGTCAAAACCGTAAAACGTGTTAAATTATGATTTAAAAAGTAACGCAGAAGTAACGTGCGTTATTTTTTACCAGTAGCAGTAACGCGTTCCTTTTATTTTTAAATAACGTAGCTCGGTAACGCGTGCCTTTTATTTACAAGTAACGAGTAACGTATTTCTTTACTTTTTTTCGGTAACACCTACAACACATGCCGTACTGTCGCCGATCCACTTCTGCTTAGTAGCACGGGCGTAGCGAGCCTCCCACGAGCGCTTGGCCAGTGCTTTGTGCGTGAACACCATGCGAGCAAAATCTGGGTGGTCTCCATCAGACGACGGTTTTCCAGCACATAAACAAGCCTCGGGACGGAGATCGAAATGGAAGCCGCACTTGCTTTCAAGAAAGTGCACAAATGGTCGTTCGCGCGAGGCGACCATTCGTTTCGATCCACGGATATTATACACCTTCTGTGCCTTTCAGACCCTGCCGGGAATTTGTGGAAACACTCTCGGCTACTTTTTTTCTACCTTTTGGTGCAATTAACGGCAATACAGCTTCGCGGCATGCTGAAATGCTACGACGCCCATGCAAAAGGCGCGCCCTTTTGCCCACACCCCTTGGTTCCAGCGCGATCGCCGCGCCGCCGCAACTCCGTGACGTCAAGCTCGCGTGTCGGTCTATAGGGAATACGGATTGTAGTTAAACGATACGTCTAAGGTGCGCCGCCGCAGGACGTGATATTCAGCGATGTTACTATTGGCGAGGCGCTCTGACCCGTTTGTTGCCTCGACACCTCGGAGTTTACCCAACACAAGTCCTGCGACAATGCCCACAGGCCTATACTCTGTTTCACCTTATGATGTACCACAGGAAAGGCTACAAGCGCGAGCTCCTTGCTCTAGGGCACATCTCGGCGGCACAAGCTCTCGTGCGTTAAGAATAGCTCCCAACGCTATGAGCTCGCGCTTCTAGCCTTGACTGTGGTACATCACAAGGTGAAACGGAGTATAGTGGAAATGTTCATGTTATCTCCTCTAAAGGGATACTGAACTAAAGAATTTAGTGCCCATAATAAGTGGCGCACGTTCTTTCCACCAGCCAGCAGCCACCAGTGTGCGCGAGCACACGCAACAAACATGACGTCACGGACCTCCATTCGCGGTTGAGATGGCAGTGAAATGCATGGGCTTCGGACTAAAGGAGAATAAAGACAGGCTTTTCATCTCTACAAGTGAAAGCTACGTGCTTGTTAGACCAATTCATCGCTTACTTTTTACACCAGGCACCACTGTGTAGATGAAAAACTTGTCTTTATTCTCCTTTGGTCCAAAGCCCATACATTTCACTGTCATCTCAACCACGAATGGAGGTCTGTGACGTCATATTTGTTTCCTGTGCTCGCGCACACCGGCGGCTGCTGGCTCGTGGAAAGAACGTGCGCCACTTATTATGGACACCAAATTCCTTGGTTCAGTATCCCTTTAATAGAGCGCGAAGCACAGCTGTGCAATGTAAAAATACTGATAATAAACGAAGTGCCGGATCTCTCCTGAAAGCATTAGTAAGGGGATGCGAGCTTGAGGGCTTCTGTGCTGAGCTGGGCACCGTGAGTGCTGCATTGTTCATGCAGGCTGGATTGGTTACGAAAGAGACAATCCTTCCCCTCACCGGAGAACACGAAATCCAGCCGAACGCTGACGCCGCGTTCGCTTATATCAGCCGAGTGCTGAGTCATTGTATTCGTTGTCTCCATCCGTCTAGTTCTAAAGTTAACCGATATCTTCCCGACCTCTTTCTTGTTGTCCCAGAAATGTTTTGCAACATGTATCAGTGATATTAAACAATCCTTGTAGACCGTTTTTCTCCTCCGCTACGGTATCCATGAAGAAAACGTCGCAGCTGCGCATGCGTGCCGCCAGCCTTGTCTGCATAGTTCAAGGTCTTGTGGCGGATTACGGAACGCTATCCGGGTGCTTAGCAGGCTGCGGAAACGGTCTGCTACAATTCCCCATGGCAACGCGCGTTGCCCAGCGAGCGCGTGGCCAAATAACAACAAAAATCAATAACAAAAAATGAAAGCCGTTTACAAATCCGTGTAACGCCGAATTGGAGCGCAGCTCTTGAGGAGGAGTAGGGAAGGGTAGTGAGGGGGGTCACGTCACCTGCGGGTAGTCACGTGACCCCGGGGGGTCATGTGACCTCGGGAGGGGGGGTCACGTGACCTTAGGGGGTCACGTGACCTCAGGGGATCACGTGACCTCTGGGGATCACGTGACCTTAGGGGGTCACGTGACCTCAAGGGGATCACGTGACCTCGGGGATCACGTGACCTGGGGGGTCACGTGACCTTGGGGGGTCATGTGACCTCGGGGGGGGTCACGTGACCTCGGGGGTTACGTGACCTTCCCGGTTACGCCGACGCCGACGCCGACGCCGCTCAGGCTGGAAACGGGCCCCTAAGAGCTGCGCTCTAAAAGTGCGTGGCCGAATGGTTACTGCGCTTGGCTCTCGCGCGGCGGCTCCGGGTTCGATTCCTGGGGCCCTATATTGCGCTCTTTGGACTCCCACGGTGACTAGAGAGAAGGAAGTGACGTCAACGACACAGCAAACGCATATTGGGTGTTGACAGAAGAAAACAAAATCAACATCCAATCTGCATTTTGCTGCATTGTTGACGTCATTTCCTTCTCCATACTCGCCGTGGGAGTCCAAAAAGCGCTACATAGGGCCCCAGGGAGCGGACTCCTCTTTTATATGCTCGTTCAACTTGATATTCTCGTGCGTTCAAGAACCTTCTCGTTTGATCGAGTTACGAATGTTCTAGCCGTCGAACGTTCTACGCCAAATGTTCCAGAAACCGACGCCGGTACAAAAGGTGTTCCGCGTGGCGATGCTGAGTCAGTCTTGCCCCAGCGCTCGATCCTGCTGTTTCGAAGACATGTACACCTGCGACGCTAGGCTTTCTCTATTGTTTTGGGCACAAGTTCACCCCATTAAACGTTCAGTTTCTTCAATTATTCGCCGCCTCACAATTTGTCATTCGTGACAATATCCTGCTTCTTATAGTTGGTGTGCATAAGATAGCTCTACGATACTTTTTTTTTTTTCGTTTGATGTTGTTGCGTGCTAATAAACCATTGTTGTAAACCAGATTTGCGCTGCTGTATAATTGTCGTTGTTACTGACATCAATACAGATTACGCAAGGCGGAAGCATCTTCAAAAGTAATTGAATGACATTTCTAAGTATTTGTACTCTACTCAAGATACTTTACAGTTAAAGTAACTTGAGCAGTAATTTAAATACTTCAGGAAGCAGGTATTTAGTAACTTAAATACTTTTATCGAGTATTTTGTCCAACACTGAGCATAAGCCATAATCATATCGTCTAGGAACAAGGAGGCTCATTTAGTGGATCCAGAAGTGCGCGTCAAAACATCAGTCTACAAAATAACACAGGAATACAAACAGGACGGTTAAAACAATATGCACAAACAAAGCCACAACTACAGTGTAGTAGTCGTGACAAATATTTGGGCAACCAAGAAGACACATGTCACAAAAGCAGCAACTAAAAAAGAAAATAAAAGAGCTGGATTAAATCGTTTTTATTAGCAACAACTTGGCCTTAGAATGAAGCTCTATGTGTAAACCAGGATGAACTCTTCATTTTATCCAGAAATATATGGATAGAATCGGTGGCTAGCTGCGGCCCGAACGGTCTATCCTTAATCAGCTGGTCTGCCTCCTTACTTTAACTTTGACATAGACATGCATTCACTGTGAATAAAGGATTGTTCTAAATTTTTCTAAATTTTCTAAATTTTCTCCTCTACTCTGAAACGCTTATCTATAGATTGAAGTAAAGGACACGTAACTCAAACTAATAAAATTCGCAAATTCGCAAGAAACAAATCAAGAACAGAGGTCCAGGATAACAGTAAACAACTTCGTTCGTCGTATACTAATAATGAACGGCCACGCGCTCCGACCAAAGTCGTTCGCACTTTCCTGCGTCCTCTTAGTAGCCACCATGCTCCTTCTCGATGAACCATGGCGTTACACTATTGACGTACACTCTCATATCCAGCGTTTCGATTGAATTTTTTTTTACTGGGATCGTTCAAAGCAACCTGTAAAATAAAATGGTGCTTAGAGGGTCTGACACCACCTAAAATTTATTTTGAGTTTTTTTGCCAGGCGGCTCAGGATAAAGCCAGAAAACTACCCAATCGATTATTTGCTGCAGAGTCACGTATATTGTTTGTTAATAAAGCCAAAAAACTCAACTGATCGAAACCGAAACCGAAACACGAGCACGGAAGCTCATGGCCGGAAGTCACGTGGCTGTTTCTGAGCACGGTTTGTTTTCCTCTCCGCCTCTCCGGCGTGTGAAGCAGACGACTACGAAGTTGCGTGTACCGTTTGTCGTGAATTTGTTTCACACTAATATACCTTTCGCTCGATGTTCTGCGCTTGAATATCGATTGGCCGGTACCACGAGCGAGAGTTACGAAGTAGCAGCCCCAGGCCCGTCGCCACGATGGTCCGTCATGCGCCACCATCGCGTCGTCCCGCCCTTGGTACGGCGCCATATTGAAAATGGCGTTTACATGTAGTTTCGGTAATCTGTGCACCATTTTGTTTTATCAAGGTATTTGTAGCTTTTTGGAGGCCAAAAAATATGGGTTTACATTCTTTTTTATTTTTAATATTGACGGTGTGCTTAGATGATTGAGGGCTTTCAATATATTTAGTACGCATAGTTTGAACGCCACGTGACCATAGAAAAAAGAGTGAGCGCCACTGAAACCGCCCAATTTACCGACTGTTTACGGGCGGAATAAAAGCAAATTTTGAGCCGCAAATAATGTTCTGGGTAGTTTGGCTAATACAGGTCATGTTGAAGTAAAAACATTGGCGAGTATGAATACCATGCCAGTGTACCTTTAAGTAAAAACGGAGGCTGATTTATGGGTGAGGCTTGGGGGCATTTGGCTGGGGGATGGAAGGGAAGGTGAGGGGGGAGGAGGATCTGCAGAAAGATCTAACTTCAGGAATGGATGTTGTTTAACGTGTGATGAGCATAGATCTATTTTGTTGAAATCAGGCCAACTCGTCGAAAGCCCATTAGTCGACGGACAGCTGGAAAAGGGGCAATTTGTCTTAACGGGCAATTCGCCCAAGGAAATTTGGAGAACGGATAGCTGGGCGAAGGTGCCAATTGTGCAAACGAGGTCAAGCATGGTTTAACAAGGTAATTGTGAGAGCCATCTCCGGGAGGGGCGGAGTGATAGGGTTGTTAACAAAGGGGCCTCCCCATTGTGTCAACCACGGGAATTTGTAGGACATATTGTAAGAGTTATTTCTGGGTGCGTTCAATGTAACTGACAGCGTCTCCCCACTGTGTGAATCATGAAACCTTGCTGACCAGGACCAAGGTAAAGTGGATTCCTACATTGGGGAACATGAAACAAACATAGAAAAATGCTAATTAAGTCCTTATACGCATCCGTTAGGACATTGAAAAAAAAAAAACCGAGTCGTACTCGGGCATAAAAACCGGGCTCTGGGTAAAGATGTTCAGTCAGTTGCACCACGGACTCAGATAAACTGAAAGCGGCTGATCTTCTCATGTGAGGTTTTAGGGTGTATGGGCGATAGCTTCCACGGTAATAAAACATCTGCTTGTTCTTGCCTATTTTCTGACTTTGAACCAATTGTCAGAAAAAAAAGAAAATTATTGTTGGAATGCTTTTTTTGTAGATGTTTTAAGCTAAGAAGCCTCTAGCAGGCTATCATGAACAAGCATATTATTTTTTTCTGTGGTCAACTTGTGAGGTATTTTAATTACGTTTCGATATTCTCCAGAACCTTATCCGCACATTGTACTCAGTTTTCAGCCTACGTCTAAAACAAGTAATCACATTGCACCCCATCATTTCTAGTGTTTTGACAAATTATCCGTCCTATACATTGGCGTAGTGCGAAATGCCCTATTCGACGAACTGTTGTTCTGTCAGTTCTCCATTGACGAATGGTCTTTCGAAGAAAATATTCCAAGACTTAAATTTTGGCATTTCACAAAATACGAAACATTTCTTCATAAAAAAGCTAATGTATATCGTTTTTTTATAAAGCAAATGTGCTCTTAGAACTCTTAGTTTTAGTGGTTCCCACTCAAACTAAGATTTCTAAGAGTTGCAATGGTTCGCTCTTCTCCCCATGTGGAGTAGAGGAATGGGAAAGTGAGTTAAGAGTGGGAAAGAAAGTGAGCTCAGAGTTTCAACTTATTTAGAGAACCACTCCTCCCACGGGGAAGAGTGGGAAAGTGAAACTATGAGTTTGAGTAGTTCCCACTCCTCCCCATTGAGATGAGTGGTTCCTTAAAAAGTTCGAAAGACGCGTCCCTTTGCGACATTTGCAAGCTGAAATGACGTGCTACGTCACTGTAAGAACTCGGAAGTAGCATGGGCTTTATATCAGCAGCGGCTGTCGTCTACCCAGTTAAGCGAATTCGAAACTAATTGTACACTGTGAGCTGGTCAAAAATTGAGTCCGCCGAAACCAGTGGCCGGGATGGTTTAATCGGTTAAGACGTCGACCAGGCTAGGCGAATGTTGCGGGCTCGATCCCTCTTCCTGGCCCAATTTCTTTGCCAGCTCACTTTCTTTTTCCCTTCCCGTAACTTTAATGCAATTAATTTAATAATCACTTTTAACCCCTCTTCGTTCAAATAGTACCTCGGTTGCCCATGTCAATCTTCCCTCACTCCCAAAATATATACGGTGCAGCCTGTCCCCATGGGGTGGAGTGGCTTCCTAAATAGCTTGGAAGACGCGTCTCTTTCAGACATTTGCAAGCAGAAATGACATGCTACGTGACATGGGCCTTAAAGGGCCACTGAAACAAAAAAAAAAATCTTTTTGAAACAGTCTGGTGGGGACACTCCTGTCAAGAAATAAAGTTTACGCGAACAACAAATTTAGAGGATTATTGACGGCGCGATATCTGTTTTAAATTCTGCGCACAAAGTCCATGACGTCATGGAATGGTCATACACACTTTCCACCTCACTGCAATGGTCATGCACTCTCTCCACCTAAAGTGATGGCCAAGTCGATCTTAAACCTGCCGACAAGGGCGGCGCTATAGTTTTAATAAACAGACAAGATTACCTCAACGAAGGCTTTCGCCAACTAAACGACACATCACTTTACCAAGAACTACTGACCGACCCAACACAAAAGTTTGAGACCACAATCTCAGGCAGAATTGTGGACCTGAATGAAACCGGGAGGATAACGGAGTAAGTCCTCAAAGAGATAATACCATCCCACTCTAAACCCGGCCGTTTCTACTACTACGTATCTACTATAGTAGATACGTAGTAGTAGAAACTGCCTGGTTGTTGGCCTTGTAGTATACTACAGGGCCAATATCGCCGGCCAACCTAAAGTCTCGGGAATCGGCACAGTAACCGAGCGTATCTCAAGCCTCTTAGATACACTAATCAAAGCCATTCCTTCAAACTTCCCCTCGCCTATAAAGCATGCTACTAACTTCCTGCTGGACATCGCATCACTAGTAATTTTCGATAATGCATTTCTTGTTACTCTTGAAGTGGCTTCGCTTTAAATAAACTTTCCGCACAAGGACGGACATACAGCGGTGACCGAGGCTCACAAACAGGCTGATCAGAAACTCGACATCGACGAAGACGTTCTTTCGACACTGATGATCAACTCGTCTTAGAGTACAACAACTTTGAATTCGAGAACAAGCACTCTCCGCAGGTCAATGGAACAGCCATGGGAACTAAAATGTCTCCTAATTACGCGAATATATTTATGGCACCACTGGAATATAGCTTCCTTTCCCAACGCCCCATTCAACCGCTCGGTAGCAAGAGTTACATTTACATCTTTATGATATGATTCAGTACAGAGAACCAACTTGTAAATTTTATCGCCACCTTTAGTACCGCTCATCCGTCGATAAGTTTCACCTATTCCGTGTCACGGAACGTCATGATTATTCTTTTTTTGGATAGAACTGTCAAAATTGTCAACAAAAGCCAACTAAGAAACTTTATAGAAATTCTGCTGATAGCCAGCAGCACCTCCACTTCAACAGCTGCCATCCCCGTCAATGAAAGACGAGTCTGTCTTACTCCCAGGCGCACAAATTCAAGCGAATTTGCTCAAACCGCGATGACTTCAAAGAAAACGCCTTGAAATTAAGACGCGTACATACCGGGCCGAAGTACCCCACAAACGTAATTGACGATGCGGTAAAAAGGGAGAGAAACGTAAAGTAAAAAAAGTTATGTATAAAAAAATAAACTATCGCGGGCAACAATGCAGACAGTCAATTTGCTCATTTGAACATACACAGCCAATCTTTTTAATATAAGCAACATACTGCGCAAACATTATAATAATTTGACATAAAGCGAACGCCTCTAAGAAATCTTCCCCGACGCAACCCGCGTCGTCTACCGACGCGTAAAAATGACCAACGACGTCCTAGTAAAATCTAAAACTGCCATTCCCGAAATAATTTCGTTTCGACCGTACCGGAGGACTGGATGTAAAATATGCAACCACAAGACCAAAACCCTGAGCGCCACCGGCACGCACTCAGCACGCACGCACGTGGAACATAAGGAGCAGCTATGATTGCAGCACGTCAAACGTTGTTTACCTCTTGCATTGCAAAGTCCACGGTGAAGATTCCATCGGAAAAACTGGTCTTTTGTTTAAGACGGGTTTCAATAATCAGAGAAGTCACGCAAATTCACAACCCGGTTCGCTCTCTCAAAGCACCTGCGCCCGAACGAGCTCACCATCGACGATATCTCGGTGATAATCTTGAAATCCGGCTTCTGTACAGCCGTCGAAAGAAACCAAAAAGAATCGTATTTTATTTACAGATTCGACACGTCCAAACAGGATCTGAATGATAGCCCCGGAAGATTGTTCAGCGTGCAGCTAGCTCAGCCCCAATTGTTTTCTTCCGTCTCTCACCTCCCTAGAAAACACACGTTTGAGATACTGCAACTGGAAATTTCGCTTCAACAATTGGCACTCCTTCCCTAACCATTTACACAGATTTGATAGCAAAAAGAAACCTTCTAATATATTAAGTCAGCACCGGACAGGAACCCAGGCGCGGACGTGGACAGAGCTCCCCACCCGTTATCCCCCTTATCTCACAAGGAATCTCCTGCTGGATGCTTCGGTGTCAGAAGTGACCGATATTCGGTTAAAGGGACCACCTCGGAAGACAGACCAACGTCTACTTTTCCGGATGTCCCTCACCGCGCGATGTTACGATTTCACCATAGTTCCCTATTTTTTGGATCTTTGCTCAGTGTGCGTTCTTTTGTGCTGTGCTCGTGCACTTCTTGTTTCATTTCTTTTTTTTTAGGAAAAATGGAAAACATCTGCAAATATATATACATATATACACTTAGCATACATATATTTTGTTAGAGCGATATTAAGTTTCCGGGCATCTCATGATTTAACTGATTCACGAGTGCTTGTAAATTTCTATATGTTAGACGGTAAGCCTAACGATGGGTCTAGTGTTCCATCACGACTGGAGTCTGCATATGACAAGGCAAATAAGCAGAGACATAAAAGCCGCAAGGAAAACGAAAGCTTATTTAAAAAATAAACTTGCTAAGGAGGAAATATTTTTCAAAAATAGCGCTCAGAATAAACATTGTCGCAGTGAAAAAATAATTTACGAACGAGAAGAAGATCCTAAGTTATTAAGGTAAAAGGACGACCAAACAGGGAAAGCCATGTTTCTGGCAACTCGGCGGTTCCTCGACTAAATGGACCAGGCTCACAAAATTAAATGCATCCTGAAATTGAAGGCTTTCACATTTCGGGGCAATGCAGCTAGAAAAGTTAGTCGTATAGTCTACAATTACGCAGTCTTCTCCTCCGCGCTGCCCACCCGTCATCCTTTCCGAACCACCTTCCCGGACATTAGGCAGCCTCCAAGGCGAGCGCAAGCAACTTCGTTTATAACTTGCACCACTTTCTCCTTTTTGTTTCATTTTTTTTTTCTTCAAAATCACAGTTGACGACAAGATTTCGACCTATAAATCGAGGCCGAACGATAATTGGGCTGAGAGTGGCAGATCAAAGTTCACAAAAAATTGGCTAATTCTGTGTTTAAAAGTGTGTACGTAGGAGTGGCCACTTTCACTATGCGGAGCGTCATTCCGTCGGCTTCTTAAACAGGTGTTCTGATGATGTAAGAACGTCAAACTCTTATTGGCTGATTTAAAAAAAAAATAGCCGGTAGTCCTCCAGTCGTCTAACATTGAGCTCTACCCAGTATCCTTTTAATCAAGGCCAATGAGAGCTCGCCGTCGCTCTGACGTCACCGCAACTCCTGTAGAACAAGCAGACAACAATAATAATTCCTTTATTTTGCGTCTTCGATGGAAAATAAATGAATTATTATTACCATTATAACTTGCTCTTCACATAGTCTCGGAGAGCTTCAGAAACGCAGGTCACGGCTTATTATGCAAAAGCTCCTCGCTTCGTGATCTATTGGCGAATGCCGCAATCTCATTGGCAGCGGATGGGTAATAAAATGCTCGACGCTCTCACCAAACACTGCGTTTCTTAAGCTGTCGATGTGTAAAAATAGCAATGTAGTCCACCGTGTAGTTAAATCACGTAGGAAAACGTTGACTGCAAAAAGTATTACTTGAGGCTTTAGAAAGCAATGGCATGAGCAGAAAATAGCCGCACTTTCGCTCAGAAAGTGTGGTTCGTTTTCATTTGTCCTCTTTTCCAAAACACGCCGCTCTTACCTGGTCAGTAGCATGGCTTATTCTTATGTTCATGCACTGCCTGATTCCTTCTTCGGCATTCATAATGAGTAACACCGCAATCTGATTGGCTGCGGAGTGAAAATGAGAAGCGTGCGACAGGAGCCGTCGATTGATCAGTGTCCGCTCGTTTCCATGGGCGCCGCCATGTTTGTTTATGCTGACGTCACGACACAGTAAAGAGGAGGCTGCACCTTTCGCGAGGCTTTTTTTTTTTTTTTTTTTTTTTTTAGAAACCTTCGCTCCTATTGCAGTTCAAGAACGTCAGAAATGCATAATAACGACATTCCAAAAGCAACGATGCCAAGAGTGCTGTACAATGCGAAAATCTTGTTTTAGGCGCAGTCCCTCTTTTCACAAGAGCCTGCGTTTTAGGTTACTGTTACCCATTTCTTTTATCGCGGGGGGCTAGAATTTCGGACACTCGTCCATAGGGGGAGTTTGGTCCAAGGTTAACTCGGCTAAAAAATCTAACTGAATAAATGACTGGTATAGATTTACGGAAAATAAATACGAGCACTGCCAAAATGACAAAAATAATCCCTGGAGAAGAGGAACAAGAGGGACAAAGGACAACAATGTCCTTTGTCCCTCTTGTTCCCCTTTTCCAGGGAATAATTTCGTCATTCTTGTCCAGCTCGCTTGCACCTTTGCATTTAATTTTATTATAATTACTGCCAAAATATTAACACTTATAGGAAACCGCGATCCACTCTAAAACTGACACTAAATGTGCTACCAGAAGCTGCTCAGCGGGCATTCAGAGAGTTGGCCCTGATCTCATCTTCATCTTCAAGGTTTCTTATTCGTACTGCCACTTCCTCCGCCGTTTTTTTTGCGCTGCGTTTTTAGCCGTCCCGGCGGACGATTTCTGCATCTTATGTTTTGTCAGCGGCCATAGTTTGTAACTGCTCTTCGACGATCGCGCTCGAATATTATTCACTCCCCACTCGCTAAAGCGCGTCGTGGGGACGAAGATGGCATTACTGGCGGCCATAGTTTAGTCCGTTTCTGCTCAACGCGAGCTTACGATTAACATTCACAAAGCCCTCGCAACATGCATTGCACACAACCAAGACTCTAGTTTTCAGAAGATATGCGGGGGTTCGTACTGAACCTGCCTGGATCGTGGAAAGCTTTCTTTTCGACCAGCAACTTTACGAATATGTATCAATATTTTCTACGGGTGTTTGACATTTGCAAATCAAAGCAGTAAAACAGTCGCAGCATCTTATTTAAGTAATTGGAACTACTCTGGCGACTAGGCCAGTCGTATGCTTTGCGGTACCGCAATACGAACTTAGTGTAACGCGATAGTCATGCACCTAATCTCGAGAGTTGGCATCATGCTCGAGCCGTTAGTTTCGGTTTCACCGTAGATCCCACGACGAAACTTTGATATACGATATCTACAAAACTACACACATGTGGCATCGAAAAGAAAAACCCGGACACGTCGTACTTTTGGGACACCTTCTTCACTATGAACAGTCGCAGCCCTAAAATCGAGAAAACGTACCCGAGTTAGCTTTTCATATAGAAAAGAAAGAACTTTAAGTAGATTTAATTTGTGATATTCTACGAATAAAACCTTCTAAAAGTTTACATTTACTACCTAAACGCCATCAGTTGCGTTTTATGGAAGGCGTCTGTACTCTGTTTCACATCAAGTACCGCGGCGGCCAACGCAACAACCCGATGGAAACAATTGAGGACCGCCCAAAAGTGTATCGTCGTGGCACTCGTCCTGTTTGTGCGTTGGCCATCACCTTCTAGACCAATCACTCAATCACTCACTGTGAATACGGTGTGATCATACGCTCTTATGCGGGTGACTGATTTAGCCGGTGACAGAAAACCCACAGAGACAATTAGCGCCGGGGCGACGCACCTTTGGCTGCATGATTGACTCCATCGTAACGTAGCGGTGGCTGCGGTGGTACTTAATGTGGCATGAATAATAATAGTGAACGGGTCGTCGCTGCATATTTCCTTAGGAAGTGACTTTCACAAATGGCGCAATTTTTCAGTATCTCCAATACTACTGCCTCGCCATACGCATTTCTAGTTAACTGAATTGTAATTGCCGAAAATAAATTTATGCTCTTTCACTGCAATTTATATATATATATATATATATATATATATATACGCCCAAATTCCTTCTTTATTAACAGACCCACTTTCACTCGAATAAATAGAACGACTCGCAAACTGCCCACGGTTAGGATAATTACGGCTCGGTAATTTAGCAGACTCGGGACGGTTTCAAGGGAGACGGGAATAGGGCTCTCTCGGTAACGGGTGCGCCAGGATGTCGGAATTTGTTTAATTACTACTCACCTTTTTTGTTTTGTATTAATACACGGCAGCATTCGGATGGCACATGGCTACCTTGGCGGGCCAAGGCTTTCCCTTTTCGTAAAAGGTTATAATCTCGGGAATGTAGGTGATAGCAGCTTCGGCCAAATTTTGATTAAGTCTCGTCAGTCAGCGTGGTACTATATGGCTTGCTGCAATTCGTCCCGGCACGATCCCTTCTCCGTTTAGTCGGTTATGGCGAACCTTCTCGCCTGAGCTATTTTTACTTTGTGCATTACCAAACCGTGCTTTTGTTTCTGGCTCAAGATATTAGACCTACATAGAGCCTGAACGGAGGAAAGTCAACAGCTTCCCATTGCCCTGACGTTTACAATTCTGACCACCCTTGGTACGTGTACATGAAGGGCCATTTATTAGGTGAGGAAAAGTGATTGTCCGCTTTTTCTGAAGATCTTAGTGTGGCAATATTTATTTTGCTGGGTTTCAACTGTTCGTACATTGTATATACTCTCCTGTTTCTTTGCTAAAAACGTGAAATTAGCGACAAAGATTGTTACGTATCGTATTTGGTTCTTAACAACGTGTAATGGTATTAATACAAGCACTGATTCTGACAGACTTGTCGTGACATTTGCATTCGTAAACCGGCAAGCATTATTGACGGAGTAATTATTTCTACAGTTAAACTCTCTAAAATACAATCTTTTTTTTTCCATAATTGTTTACACACGTGACCAAGCGTACATGTAATTTCAAGGCTTATAATCCATAATATATGACTAAATATTATGATTTCATTGTTTCGTAAGGTAAGCACACTCACTATAACGTTGTTTCCTGCATCACTGTAATGTCAGAGTAATGTCAGATGGGCACACTATCTGCGGAAGCTATGTAGGCGAAAAAATATATATTGAAAGATTTGCAAGGAGATATTCGTGTTTGTAAAGTTATGTAAGGAATAATTCAATATTAAATTGTTTGGAGAACAAAAAAGTCACTCGTGTCGAGCACAAAGTTTTAATAAAACAACATTTGCTTGTTGCGATCTATAAAAAAATTGAAAATAAAATATTCTTTAAAATTAATCTGGAATGACCATTCAACGCGCCTTAGCTACCTTTGAACTTAGTGCAAGCGACTCTAATGAATTAATAAAATATTATATAATTGAAAAATATTTGAGACACGTTAAGATGCAGGGTTTTCACCTGTAGACTTTTTATATTATATCTCATTTAATAATATAGGAGAGGTGATATTATACCTTGAATGTAACAGCACACCAAGGAATAAATTAACGCGGCAGGATTTCTGCGGAATATGTAGGATACTATTTTCGAAAGCGCCACCCTAACTCCATGAGCTCGGTAAAGCCTGATCCATTTTATTAAAGATATATTTATCAGTTGATTTATTCAAACAGTTTGTGTAGCCTTCCTCTTACCCGCAGGTTTTATGAAGATCACGATTTAGTATTTAATCGATCATTCCATATCTTTCTTTTGTTTTACAAGTGCTGGAACGTGCGTTCAATCTGTTTTGTTTACTTGCGGTATGAAACACCAAAATTAGAGAAAGAAGTTTCCCTTTTGATCGGTGTTGAGGTGGAAAGGCGAACACTCTATATGTTTAGTAAACACCCAAGCCCCTCGAAAATGTATTTTTTAGGCAATGTAAAAAAAATGCATGTTTATGTTGTTTATTTATTCGAAAAATACTTCCGTTCCACTTCTATTGACCAAAGCATGGAAGAGTACGCAATAAAAGAAAAACAAATTATACAAAAAGACATAAACTGAGCTTCTGTTTCGGATGAAATATTAGTTGACATGATGAGTATACATTTATAACGTTTAGAGCTAACTCTCACATATAAAAAATAAAAAAATTAGAAAAGATTAATAAAAAATGCTTTGTTATGTCTACGAAGAGGCGTAGAATGCATGAAGCCGTAAGTTGCGCGTTGTGTACAACCGTATTCTAGGTTATTCGAAACCAATTCCCGGTACAACGAATAACGTATTCCTAAAATCACAGTTAATAGCACGCCCAAATATAGCACACGCGTACACCGCAAGAGCGACGGAAAACCAGACAAGACCGCGGAAACTTGCTTGAAACGAAGATGAAAAAAAAACAAAAAACTATATACTTTGATTCATTTTGCAAGAAAAAATCGTTCAGGCTACAGCACTAGCTTTGTAGCTTGTGGAGAACGCGGCCAGTTTAGCTTTGCGATAACCTTTCTCGAAGTGTTTCGGAAAACCTCGAAAGCTACAAGATTCAATGCGTGTTGAATAAAACGTTTAGTACCCACTAACCACAACGGGGGCACAAACCCTACGGTGGAGTGTTCACTACATGAGCACTGAGGTTTCAAATACACTCCGCCTCACCGTAACCCGACAAACGGTGAAGGCGACTATCCCAATGAGCCAATAAGCCTGCGGAGGGAGATGCGTGAATACACGCCATCGTTATAGTTGTGCCCAGCGCTGTGAAGTCCACGGGCTTGAGAAAGAGGAAACGCTGCTTTTGGATAAAGTTCGTGTAATTCGCTAATCTCCTAGGGGGAGAAAAGCTACGCCTGAGGAGTACAAAAAAGAAAAAAAAAAAAAAAGAAAAGCGCCCGGTGTGGATGGGAGTTTAGCCTCCTTTCCTCGAACTGCTTGGGTTACGTTCTCGCTCCTATACCTTTCGTATCAGGGCTGTCACGTGCTTCGCTTCCGTCACTCTGATTGGCCAAGAGGGAAGGTGGCGTTCGCTCATTGCCATGTTACGGTAAGACGAAAAATAGATGGGAATTTCGGATGCGTAAGTTCTACGCAAGAGTAGTAAAGCAATTCAATAGGGCTTGGGTTTGGGCTAGTTGATTTTTTTATTATTTTTTTGTTCCGCGCTGCTAAAGTTTACAATCTAGGACAAAAAAGGACGATACTCACACACCAAAGGCGCATATGCGTTTTTCGTGTGTGATTGTCGTCCTCGTTTGTCCTAGATTGTAAACTTTAGCTGCGCGGAACAAGAAAATAGTAGTAAAGCAGATTTTTATGTCACAGTCCAAACATGAAATGACGAAATTGTAAAATATAAGATATTCTCGAAATAAAAAAATGACTAAGGTGATTTATGCGTCACCCTCGTTTATAAGTGTTGATAACTCTTGCTTCTCTGAAGCTTCCTTAGCCTTATCTCGAAGTTTCTTCTAGCCAGCGCTGGACATGGGTCCGTTATATGCGTCATGGCAGTGATGTATCTTTGCGTCACAGTTTTTTTAGTTCTCGCTACGCCAAAAAGGAAATGCGAGCCCTGTTCGGATGTTGCTGAATATGACGCAATCCTCGGGCACCCACAACTAATGACGAAATCGTAGGAGAGCCCGTAATCAAGGGAGTACGACCGAAGCCCCCGTCCTCGCCTAACGAGCGCCTAAAATTGCCGCAAGACTCGACCGTCAACGCTCTCATACTGTTGCGCCCGGTAAAGGCTATAGTGTTTCGGACAGCAGTTTCTCTTCTTGCGTCAGTACGGGCCTCAATTTAGACTCGCTAATCGCCCGTCCTGCACTATAGGTAAATGCTATGGCGGCTGACAAGAATATACTTCACAATTTAAAGTCGCCTCCAGAAAAACGCAGCAACGTTATAAGCCCATTTTCCTTGTAATTACTTTTTCTCGCTTAGAATGTAGCTGAGATGCGACGGGTTTTCAGGTGCGCTTTATGGAACATAAACCGACACTAGGTTTGTTAGGAAACTCGAATCGCAAGTTTAGTTCGGAAGATACAGAGAACGCATCGGCAAAATATCACTCACCAAATTGACGCACTCCCCAATCACAAACACCTTAAAAAAAAAAAAGAACACCTGTGGATTTTCCAGGTCCTCAGCTTCTTGTTATGGCAAAGCAGAGAAGCTTCAACACGACAAGTCACGCCCTACGTTTCTAAAGTTGTCAGTTCCTATAGACCAGCTCAACTCACTGACGTCACGCCACTGTGGTGGCGCTGCTATCTGTACTGCGCATGCGCAAACGCTTCTCTCCTCCCGAATCTCTTTTCTGCGCTCGCGCAGTGCCCACGCCTGGTGCGAATGAAGCCGGCTTCTTTGGAAACACTGTGTTGGTGTATAGTTCATGACAGCTTAAGAAACACGGCGTGTGCAGTCAGGAGAATCTAAGTATTGCTCGGCAGTCATTGAGATAGTAGCGTTAGCCAGTAATAAACATCGTAGAACAAATCATGAAGCAGAATGCGCGAAACATAGTAGGAGGCCCTCGGCCTTTGTTTCTAAAGTGTTCGGGTGACTTCAGTGTTTGGAATTAAAGCGGTATAGTCCATCCTGAACAATTAAGCGTGTTAATTTTGCTACAGAGAACTTGGGGAGAGCCAAGCGATGCTATATAAAAAAGAGTTCGGGAATGTTTTGCGAAAAAGTAGACGATTCAGATTTTTGTTTTGAATGTGCTTGAGAGCTATTCCTACACTCTAAAAAAAAGAGGTATCACCTTACACCCTTTTGTCTTATATAATACACCCCAAAACTTCATTTCGACGTACAGCGCCCTATTGTCGAACAGACGGCCCCAAATTTTACGAGGGGCTTGATAACGGTGCAAAATTACTTTTTAAATGGCTAAAGTATGCATCAAAGACCACATAAAGAAAACACTTAGTTTTTACAGTAGGGCCAAGAGAACCCCTATTATTTTTTTTGTAGTCAATAACACGTACATTAGCTATTTGAATAAGTTGCACCACACGGTTGTCAAGCCCCTTGTAAAATTTGGGGCCGTCTGTTTTACTGTAGGGCGCTGTACGTCGAATTTAGATTTTGGGGTGTATTATATGGGACAAAGGGTGTAACAACACACCCTTTTACACATTTTATTATTTTTAGAGAATCTAGCATAATCTTTAAGAACAATAATTATTCCTCCTGGTCGTGATTATTATTTAATTCGAAAATACAAGGTTATAGTATCTTGAAGTTGGATGAGCCCTTAAAGAATTTTTATTTCGAAAACATCGACCCGGGAAAACCCACGAATATATAAATACAACCAATGTCATAGCAAAAAAAAAAAAAAAATAGGGCGTAACTTTTCTACTAGAAACCATAATTTCGAAAACCTGGACCCCGAAAAAAAAAATAATCGGGCGTAACTTTCCTACTAGACACCATAATTTCGAAAACCTGGACCTCGCTATAGCGAGTTCCAGGTTTTAGAAATTATGGTGCCAAGTAAAAAAGTTACGCCCCATTTTTTTTTTTTGTTTTTTTTTTGCCATGACACCGGTTGTATTTATATATACGTGGGTTTTCGTCGGGTCAATGTTTTCGAAATAAAAATTCTTGGAGCGCTCATCCAACTTCAAGATACAATAAACTTGTATTCTTGAATTAAATAATAATCACGACCGGGAGGAATAATTATTGTTCTCTAAGCTTATGCTAGATTGCGCAACCCTGAACGGCATGGGGTTTATTGCGATAACCTGTCGAAGTACATATGAATGAAGATGCGTCCGTTCAGCGTATCGATTATAGGGGTTGCACAAATGGTAATGAGATATTCGAGGGAAGGTAATTCACATCAATCCATAACGTCTGATAGAAATATATTTTCCATTTTTAACGCTAAAGCAAAACACGGTAAAAATGTTCAGATGCCACAGAGGGTAAAGCGACATCCACAACGATTCAATATTTGACAAAAAGAATGTCTTGAGGTACCTCACTAATTTCTCAACTAAATAAGAACACATAAATCTTGACTGTTGTTTTGATATCCGGAAACTGTTATTCATATCGAGCTTGAGGCTAGTGAATAAATCAAAAGTCGGGTTTCTAAGATATCGGGGCAAATCATGAACCGCGTCTAGACAGGAAACAATGCAACGGTATGACATTTTTTGCCTCAATGGCTCTAATGGACATTTACATCAAATTTCCGTCCCGCAAGATTGCCAAGATGTGAAAAGACAATGCCAGCATTTTCGCTTGTCATCCATGAACATCCCACTTTTGTGGAAATAATACAGGCCAAATTTCAATGTACACAATTTTTTTTTTTGCCTTCAACTTGTGTTGTATCGACAATTAATAAATGTTCTTGTGCTAGGGTCTACGGCTTTCCTATACCAAAAATGTAGTAAATTGATACTTCGTTCCATTTTCTTCATTACATGCTTCGGGTACGTTATTCTTTCATCACTCTCGCTTTCATGTAATTAAGTCCTCCTGTAATATCAACCTATTAATATGCCACCTTCTTTTCATTCATTCCTCAGGTGCAGGAGTGAGAGTGACCAAAATACACTTAAAGGCAACTTTTTTAAAAGGGTTTTATCAAAAAGTTGTTTGCATTTTTATTTTGTTAGCACTTACTAACACGTCCTTACTCAAAGTAATGAAGCGGGTAAAAATTTTAGTTCACAAAAGCGATTTACTTTTTTCTTCGTTTTATTATTATCCCTTCGTTACTTGTCAAGAAGAGCTGCCGTTCGTTATTAGAATATTTTAATTGGCAATGGGAGACAAAACGTAACAGCATGCGGAAGCGAAGGGCCGTGCTTTCACAACACAGCTCCTGCACCCGACAAATTTTTTCTTCCCTTCAGCGACTTCTGAGATATCAAGTGTCCGTCTGCTATGCACTCCATGTCGCTTCGCAGTTATTGACATTAACCGGCATATCCGGCGTGAGTATAGACCGGAAATGTTTGCTCCAACATTAAACGAACCTATAAGTATAACGCCTAACGCACACTACAGACGGCTGAAGAAAACACATTTAATGAAGCGTGGCACGTAGAGATAAAATGTCCTCCAACCACCGACTTAGGAGGAAGGGGGAGCTATAGCCACGGGCAGATTGCGTCTGTCACACCGTACCCATATATGTAATCTCCGGCGCTGGTCCGCAAAGCAGGCGCTCAATGGCCCAGTTTCTCGGCAGCGGCCGTTACTTGGGTCCGGATCATTGGCTGGCAGACGCAGAGGGGCAACGTCCTTAACGAGGGTACCTCGGATGCCAACGAGATTTCCAAATCCTGGATTCCCCCAGGATTGAGGCCAAGCTGCAGGACCCCGTAGTTGATGAAGGGTTGAGGGTGGGTAATAGGATGGTGTCGCGGCCAGGGTACGAGCCTCGAAGTCTATAGGCTGAACGCCGGCGTCACAGTCATTTGTCTCAATTGTTGAAAGCCAAGGGCGTTATGTGTGCAGTGTTATGTTATGGATGCGGTTTGTAATTTTCTTGGTCTGCGGTTGAACGTTTTTTGACTATCACAATTGGGATCAGAGGGTATATTTGGAAACAGCAACCCCTGTTTGTCTAAAGTTTTGCGGTAGATCGTTCAAACAATATCTGATCTTCCGGTGTTTTTGAGTAAAGTGAATGATATCTGAATAACTCAATTCGCGAACTTATTCTAGTTTCAATAATTACAAAAAGATCGCGAGGCTTTTTATATTTATATGAAAATAAGCAATTTCAACATGCTTTGGCCAACCAACGTTTTATTGAAAGAATTATCAGTACATACGAAGCGCAATCGTTCACCTTGATTTCCAAGAATATCCCTGTTGAAGTATATGAGAAGGTATATTTTAAAGCTGCAGCTTTTCGATGATCCGTGACTCCTGCATCTGTATTTTCAGATGCAAATAAATTATTTGATCTGATTTGATAAAATGATGGAATGAATCATAAAACATCCTCAATGGTATGTTGTATGATTCACGATGGCGATTGCACATTCCACAAAAGAGCGACGGACACAACACATGCATATTTAAGAATAATGCAGAAAAAGGGGAACAGAAACAACAGAAGACTAACTGAAAGATCGTCGCACCTTGCCTGCCTTAAAAAGAAACAACGAAAATCTTCAGGAGGTTTTTATAGACAGATGGAACAAAGGTTCGATGAATAGAGAAAGTGAAAAAAAAAAAAAACCGCTGCATAGAGAAACCGAAATTGTATGGTGCGTATAAAGATCCGTTGAACTAATTTATTTATTATTTTAAACAAAATATATTTATTTTTAAGAAGTATAAGAAAAAGTGAACAAAAGTTAAGGGCGCAAACGAGCTGGTGGTGGTTAAACATTTCGACAAAAACCCCGAGACTGGGACAAAAAGGGACGGACAAACACAAAGTTTCAAACGGCCAGTTGAGACTTTGTGTTCGTCCGTCCCTTTTTGTCCCAGTCTCGGAGCTTTTGTCGAAAAATAAAAAAAAAGCTTCTTTCGAAGAAATGCGAAATTAATCGTTCTGTGTGTTTCATAGTTGCGACATTTAGAGCCGTGCCCGTTTGCATTAAGTACCTAGAACATAGGTACTCTGCTCTAAAAAAACAAAACATTTACTATATTGTTGAAGCCCAGAGTACTTTCGTAGCAATTTCTTACCTAATGAAATCACTTCTCGCTAAAAAAAAAGGAGACCACGCATGCCTGCGTCTCCTTCACGCCCTGAAGAGTTCTCACCTTTTGATACATTAAAGAAAATTCTTAACAGGTAAAAGTGGTCATAAAAAGGTAAAGTACACATGCCACCATGAGGAAAACAATACTTCCGTGCCAGATCTGGTTTGGCCAGAATCGTGGTTTGGCCCTGCCGTCGAACTTTCAAGCGTTTCTTTTTTACAATGAGAAATACTTTCAATCAGTCTCGAGGAGATTCATGATCCTTGTGGGCTCTCAATATTTACAATAGGCCTTTCTTTTACGGGATTTTCGAAAGGTAAGATGCTTCGGTGGCGAATTTAGGACTAGACGTTTCGCCCCCTTTTTTAAGTCATCAGAAAGCATACAATGGGCGCGTTAAGTTAACGCGCTCGAGAGCGCTCCAGCGGTCGGAGTGCACTCCAGCTAAAATAAACAACGTTGTCTCGTATCCGGTGCACGGTGGCGGAGTGCGCTCCGCGAGCTCGAACAGGTCTATTTCCTGTAAGATGACGGCATTCCCGCTCTCGCGGCCAGTCTCGCAGTGGTCTCACGCGTCTCGTGTTCTATTCTCGCGCCCGCTTGGATACGTGTATACTTCGACGGCGATCACTTAGCAGCTCTTGCGGTCCTTCAATCTTCGTGAGAAATAAAATAAAAAAAAAGAATATACTGGTGTAAGCAGGTTTACATACATTTTTCAAATACTTGTCAAAGTTGTTCATTTGCCTTACCTTGATTTCAGGATCAGGCGAGCCGAGGAATTTGGCCATTCAGCCGTCATTCTTTAAGGGCTTTGGGAATTCAGAAGACGTTCGGCGTACCTTTAATTTCTGCGCCAAGAGCGTGCAGCAGAAATGCAAGCACATGCTGTTGCCGCCGGCTCCGCGTACTTATTTCGTCGAAGTCGTCGTCAAACAAACACTTAACGAGTTTCGACGTGACGGGAGCCATGTTTGAGCGCGCGCCGAAAAGCCGGAACCGGAAGATTGGAAATTGGCGTCATATGGCGGCTCGGCACAAAAACAAAAGTGCGGTCGTTAAGCTAGGCTCCGAACCCTTGCGCTCGAGCGCACATTCCCGGAGTCTGGAGCTAACTAACTTAACGCGCTAAATGTGTTCCCTGCATAACAAAAAAATAGCTTAGTTTACTTTTTTTTCTTTTTATAAATGTGTGCCGTTGCGTTTTCAGAAAACGTAGTGAACCGTTGCTATTTTTTAATGGTGTAGTTAAAACCGTTCACGTCAACATGTCGATATACATCAGTAGGTTGACGTCGGCGATTTTTCAATTCTCTTTGAATGGATTGTTAGGGATAAGGTTTGCTCCTACGTTTCTAAACACACTTACAGAAGTACAAAATGATTCCAGATGCCTCTTTCCTGGTTAACGAACATCAACGTATTCACACAGAAAAGCGAAACTATGTACGTTTTAATATATACAAAAATACTCAACAATCAATATGGTGAGTCAGCCGGTTACTATAGGAGCGTTTTCTCCAGAACAGTTTCGAGGGGAAGGTAGATATCAACCTCACATTATATATAAAATACTTATACTTTGCACCAGAAGGGTGCCGCACCTCCTTCTAATTGAGGTGTATCGCTGCGTTTTCTATTATTATGTAGCCTTTGCAATTTGGGAGAATGAATGGTTGGAACGTTTAAAAGAACTGGCCCGACGTCCATCCCTAGGAGGGTGAAGGCAGAAATGCCCATACAGGCATTGACCATTTATCCTTCAGACAATCGAACTCAAAGTGCTCCCCCGAGTGAGAGCTTGGTGTTTAAATGCAGGACATGGTTTTTAAAGACTGTTCATGTCCGCATCAGTGACCATTACGAAAAGTAGAAGAAGGTTATTTTTCTTTCCTTGTCATTGGGAAGGCGTAGTCTTTCTCTTTCTGTTTCTCCTTTTGCTTTGAGAAAAAAAAAAAGAAAACTTGCCTCTATGTCCCAAAACTCTTTCGAGTACAACTGCGATCATCCGTCATGTAACAATGTTCTTTCCTCCGAAATAAAACGTGATTAGCTTTACTATTATTTGCGTATTTCTTTGTTACGGCAGGCGCAAAATACGGACATTTTGTGCGTATATTGCAATGTTCTAAACAAATGGGGAAGCTGCCTCGGTGGCTCCGAGGCGAGAGCGCTGGCCTACGGATCCCCATGTGGCGGGTTCGAATACCGGCCGAGGTGCCCGCAATCTGACGGAGGCTTATTGCGGAGGAGGCGCCGTGTAACCGAGCTTTCGGCTGCACGTCAAAATATCCCCAGGTGGTCCAAATGAATCCTCAGTCCTCCCCTGGGGCGTGCCAGATGCCCGTCCTTGGTTTGGCCCGCAAAATTCCCGAATTTTTAAACTAATGGGGAGACTATTTGTGCAAAACCTAAAATGCATCAAATTACCTTTCAGTTCATAAAAACTACAGTATTTACTCGAGCAATAGACACATTGATTATAAAGAAACTTCATTTACCCAGTACACGCGTGTACAGAATCACTGCGATCGACAGAAAACTAGCGATCTACGCAAATCACGTCATCGCGCGTAGAATCATCAATTAATGTGAATATTGCATTTTTAGATAGAATCGTTTTATTGTCCTTGATGTTTGCAACACTTTTTATGTAGGACGCGGCAATTGACTGTATGTGCGTTCTGATGAAGAATAGACGTGCGGCTGTTAATCGTCAAAAGGTCAATTGTTATTCGAGTAAATACGGTAGTTTCGATAGTGGTTACGACAACAAGGTATGCGTAATAAAACCACCGTATTTTTAAGCAAAGAGAGGCGATTATCTTGTTGGGTTTGTGCAGGCTTGTACGAGATACTCACTAAAAGTATTTAAGTTACTGAGTACCACGAAGAATAGTAACTGAGTAGAGTTCTAAATACTTAAATTTGTAAAGTAATTGAGTAAAGTACAAAATACTCCAAAAAAGTAACTCGTTACTTTCAAGATACTCTCAAGTTACAATTTTCTTTGCAATTCATTGTCAAGCTCAACCGAAGACAGAAAAAATTCTTCCTCCAATCTACTATGGAATCTCGTGGAAACCTCTTAGCTAGACTTTGGCTGCCGCTCACGCTTCTAGGAGGTCCCAAGTAACTACGAATGAAACAAAAATAAAAATGTTTTCTTTTATACCCTTGCTATGGCGAGGACATAGGAGAGGGCAGCGCGGGGCCCGTTCACCTGCGGAGAGAGTTTTTACACAGAGGCTCGCCTCCGACGCTCCCCTTGTGTCGGGTGTTCAATTCCGCTTCCCCCGTCATATATAGACCTTTCCAGCGCTTATCACCCGGGCGAAAAATGCTGAGTCACTGAGCTGTGGACGCATGCGCAGTGTCTGATATGCAGCACAGCAGAGTAACAGCGCATGCTCAGAAGGCGTTCCACAGCCCAGCGGACAAAGATGGCAGCCCGCTGAAGGCGATCTTTGCAAAGGTCTATACGTGTACTCCACGACACCGTCAGTGCACTGGCGGTGCCGTGTAGTCGGGGGTCGAGGACTCCAGGCCAGGGGAGAGCGGGCGCCACCGTGGTGGGCACCGGCGGTCATTCGTGCTACCGAAGACAATAGCGAGTTTTAGTAGACCGTGTTTCCCCCTCCGCTAAGCCCCTCCGCCACCCGGAACTCTACAGCCAAGGCAATCCGCACGCAGGCGCAGTGGCGGGTTCTTAGTTGCGATGGGTTAGCGGAGGGGAAAACACGGTCTACTAAAACTCGCTAATGCTGCGTACGCCGCGAGCGATGGGGCGCCAGATTGGAGCCGTGTAGTCGCGTCTTACGACCCTTGTGTGCGAAGAGAGCCTAGTGAAACAAACGAGCGGTGTGTGCGACTGCGTGCGGATGCAAAGGCATTGCTGAAGCTGGAGGGCTTTCTTTTATACGCTTTCACTCTATAACATAGAAAAACAAACTCCGGTTTATTGTTGACTCTTTCCAGACACTTGTAGAACCCATCCTCTCTCCGACACAAGTGCCCTCCCTCTGGCTTGTAGCTTTGCACACATATTATGCTTTCACCCGCGTGCCTTCCAGCTTCGGAATCTCTGTTGCTCTTGGGCGTGGCCACAGACAAATTGTAAGAAAATGTGCTTTCACGCTTTGCCCAGTTAGAAGACACGACACGCGTACGCTCAGTATGAGGCTGTAACACCTGCTTCTTCGTGTCACCACTTTCAGCAGAAGCGCGGAAGTGCACTATATTACCTGGCACGCAATGTATCTGCAATGGCGGGGCGCCTAGCAAAAATAACTGAAGTTCAATATTTTCCCAGATTTATGCCTCTAAAGAAAATAAAAAAAATAGAAACTAGCTTAAAAATAACTTTCGTATGGGTACAAGTTACTTGAAAAAAGTATTTAAGTAAGAGTACTGAATACTGACGTTCGAAAGTATTTGCAAGATACCAAGTTACTCACAAAAGTATTTAAGATACAGTAACTTGAGTAGAGTATTTAAGTTACGTACAAGTCTGGGTTTGTGGTGTGCTGCGTCATGGCGAATATTATTATGAGCGATTCAAGAAGTTGCTTTAAAATAAAATTAAAATAAACTGAACGGGAGTTGGTGAATTCGTTACGCCAGCATTACGTTTAACTTCGTTCTACAGTTTAATGGCATATATTTTACTGTTAGGAACAAATTGTAAAGCGACGTGCAAATGCTTAATTTAAAAAAAGAAGTAACTATGTAATTATTGAATGTGTATACGTGGTGAGAAACGAAGAGGTAAAAGAAAGGAAGAAACAGCGTGAAGCAGGGTCGGTTCTGGTGGATTGAGACCAAAGACACACTCCTGCAGACCTTTCGTCGCCCCTACCCATGACTGTAGGGTCGCAAAGCAACCCCAGACAGCACACAACGTCGGGCCAACATTGGTATTGAAGTGGCAAACAATGGTCCAATATTGGGCCAATGTGGCCATCGTAGAACCAATATTGGCTGTACATTGGAATATACTGGCCAACGTTGGCCTGACTTGACCAACGGCTCACCAACGTTGGTAATCGATTGGCTTAGGCTGGCCAACATTGGCCTACCTCAGCCAATGGCTTACCAACGTTGTCAATCGATTGGTTTAGACTGGCCAACATTGGCCAACCTCAGCCAGCGGCTTAGCAACGTTGGTAATTGGTTGGCTTAGGTTGGCCAACATTGGCCTGTCTTAGCCAATTGGTTACAAACATTGGTAATCAATTGGCTTAGGCTGGCCAACATTGGTCTATGTTAGCCAATGAGTTGCCATCATGGGTAATCGATTGGCTAAGACAGGCCAATGTTGGCCAGCTTAAGCCAATCAATTACCGACATTGGTAATCGATTGACTTAGGCTGGGCAACATTGGCCTGTCTTAGCCAGTGGCTTACCAATGTTATATATAATTGGCTTAGTTCTTTTAATGTGCTGACCGCGCACGCAGAGAACAATCTCTAGCTATGCCTCTGGGGGGAACGATTCTTCTGTTTTCACACGCAGAGCAAGTTAGCAACTGAATTAGAACGCTGTATGCATTGCGAGCTGTAGCAAGTTTGAACGTCCACGCAGAAAAAAACCGTGTTCGGTGACAGGTTAAAAATAAACGCTGGGGAGGAGGTCGACTCCTCCTGATCTTTCCATCTACAAATATGGAAAGAGATGGGAGGAGCTTCTACCACCTGTCACGGACTATAACTAACACGCGTCTTCCCAAAACTGATAGTTATGCTTAGTAAATTCCACACGAAATACAAAATGCACGCTTCCTTCGATTTGTGTATATGTTTCTACGGCAAAAAGCATAGTGCCTCTTCTCTTATGCCAATTTAGCGACGCAGCCGGGAAACCTTTCCAAAGAGGGGGGGGGGAGGCAGGGTTTAACCCCGAAATTTCCACCCACCTCCCCAACCTAGGACACGGTGTATTGTCAGATGTATGTGATCTTGAAAATCTCAAGCCAACCCGCTTTGCTGAGCCGCAAAACGCGGCCTATAATTCAAACTGAACCGGACAAAATTAAAAATAAATAAAAAGCACTAATAATTTTAGCAAAAAAAATAAAAGCTGAAACAAATATCCAGTGACTGATTAAGCAATTACATGTCTTCGCGAATAAAAGATTGCGTTGAATTAACATCTCGAACACCCTATGTTTGAGGTAAGAGTGACATAAAGCTGATGCGCATTTCAATCTGCAAAGAAAGGTTATCACGCAACATATAACAGAAGAAGCTGAGCATTATGCCTGCTTGCCCAAAAATGACTTCAAAGTGCGTACAAAATACGGCAACTGCAGTACTGACTACGGTAGTGACAACGCCCTCAGAAATATAAGCTGTAATAGAGCCAGCGGGTTACCAAAGTTGGCAATCGATTGGTTTAAGCTGGCCACCAATCGCCTCTCTTAGCCAGTGGCCTACCAACGTTGGTAATTGATTGGCTTAGGGGGGGATCGGTGGCCGAGTGGGCTGAAGCGCACACCCAGCTCGACGCGCGTGGAGCGAAAGCTCGCGCTGCAGAACCATCCTGGGTTCGAGCCCCACCCCTGCCCGTTTCGATCTGGATGAGCATCGTATCCGGCGTGCGGTCGTGTATCACTACTGCGTGGTGCACGTTAAAGACCCCAGGCTAGCGGCTGTACTGCACTGGCTAAATTGCTCATCTACAGCGTGTGACTCGTCGCAACTTTAATGGCTGACCAACTACACGCTGTATAAATATCCCCACAACCCCAATTATTATTATGATTGGCTTAGTCTGGTGTGATGAGCGATCCCGCGACCAGCCGAAGAGGACGAGAAAGAAGAAGACGAGGTGGGGGCATGCGAGGAGCGCGAGAGGGGATTTGGGCAGTTGACAAAGGACGGTGCAGACGCGACCAGGCCGGACCTCCGTCGGCGTGACCAGACGTCAAGAGTCCCGACCCACAACCCACTTCTCACGCGGTCCGGGCGCCAACCTTCCGGAGGTAGACAAGACTGCATGCGTGGCGCAGTTGAACACCCGCTGCTACTCCGTGCCACAGACGTTCTGGGCGTGACTCAAGCCTTCGGCCAACGCCCAACTGCCTCGTCGCTACGTCCTTCGGCCCAGACCTTGGCGGACACCTGGTCATAGGCTGCCACCGGCGTACGAGGCCTGATTCAAGCCTTCGGCCATCGGTCAACTGCCTCGTCACTACGTCCGGACCTCGGCCCTGACGTCGTAGACCCCTGATCATCGGCTACCACGGGTGCTACGCCGCAAGGACTGAAAAGTCGTGAGCGAGGGACTTTTTAGGGGACACTCAAACCTTAACATTTGTTGAAGTGCTGCTTGGGAGTGTGCTTTACTATGACCAATGTGGGTTTGAAAGCGTTGATCTTTGACCTTTGGATCTTTTCGTAGATGCCATCAGTGCGAAGCTAACAATTGAAGAATCGACAGCTTAAAAATGGTGCTGAAGTGGCTGCCAGGGTCTTGCGACAGGGGAGGCTGCAGGAAGAGGCGTTCGGAAGCCGTAATGGCTCCCCAGCCCCAGGACTCGCCCCAGGACCTTCCCCAGGACCAGGCATAGGCTCCCCGCTGAGCTTCCTCCCTAGCCCCTTTCAATAAAAGTTCCGAAAAAAGTATTAATTGATCTTGAGTTAGTCATTTGCTCGCCAGATAAAATAGTGCACAGACAAAGCATAGGAGGACCTTGCCATTTGTGCCCAGAATGTTTTTCTTGCAGTGGGCTGCTAATAAGAAACAGGCCAGGGGTTCTTAAAACCCAATGTTGGAATAACCAGGATTTAAGCACATTGCCATCATTGGATAGCCAGCATTAAAGATATGGCATTAACACTGGGACATGCCAATGAATCAGCTTGACTGCCGATAACGGCCTATTCAATGATTGAACTTGTATACCAATGATGGCATAGCCATTGAATTAGTGTGAAAGCCAAAATTGGCATAGCCAATGACATAGTGTGGATGCCAACGATGGCTGATATATTGGTTTGACGATGGCCTAAGAAAGGTGCCAATGATGGCTGGATCATTGGTTGAACGATGGCCCAACGTTGGCGCCAATGACGGCTGGAAGGTTGATTGAACGATGGCCCAACGTTGGTGCCAATGATGGCTGGAACATTGGTCGAACGATGGCCCAACGTTGGTGCCAATGGCTGGGCCAACATTGGAAGAAGTTGCGCTCGGCCAGAATACCAATGTTGGACCAACCTCCGGAGCCAGCGTTTGCCATTGTTGGCCCAATGTAGGTCCAACATTGGTGTGCTGCCTGGGACAGCATTGTATGAGTCGCCCGTAGACCAAGCCAAGATCAAGGAAAGCGGAAGTCGGGGGGACATTCAGATTTGGGAACCGCGTACGGGAAGAGGTACGCAGAACTGATGTATGACATTATTGTGACTGAAGGCAGACTGGCTATCTATCGCAAACGCAAACTGTGTGTACTTTTCTTTGACTATCCGTTTTTGTTTTTCGTACTTTCTAAATAACGATTTCTTATGACTAGCGGTCTCGTGTTCATTTCCTATATCACATCGAGAGCTTGACAGTATACACCTAATACGTCATCATGAAACATGCTACCGGGTCTTCATCTTGTAGGTCTCGCGATTTTCCTCGAGTTACAACATATGCAGTTTTGTATTTTTACTATATATTGGCTAAAATATACTTCTTTTTATTTTAATTGAGAAGGTTAATTGTCGCGAATGCGGTTTCTAGAAGATATGTTAGTATGATTGCTTAAAAAGACTGATTTTTCACTGGTTGAGTGTAAAAGTTTGCAACACTAACAAAACTCATTATAATGCCAGTAAACGTCGCCGAATTACAATACTGAAAAAATATTTGTATAACAATTTAGCTGCTGCGATATCTTCATATAAAATAAAAAAAAATAAATTTGCCCATTCGATCAGGTAGGTTATTACAGAGATATAAATATTAAAAATTGCTGCCTGCTATTTGTGTGTAAAGTGCAAGAGCAGCATTATTAGAAGAAACAAAATGTGTATTGTATTCTAGCCCCGCCAATCTAGTTTATACTAGAGCAATCAGATGTTAGGACGTCTAATAGGACTGTTGCTAAAACTTACATCATGCAATATTGATACCTCGGCAATGAATGAAGGAATTTTTTTTCAATTGACTGTCAGATGTATTTGGTTGAACCTGAGAAATCTTTTAAGAGCCGTTTCTTCGCCATGAAACATGCGCTACAAAAAATAACTTGCCTTGCTAATTAATAATCAAAATACGCGAAATCATCGAACATTTGAAGTACGCAATAGACAAGATATCTTAAAAAGGAGCGTCATATATCGCATATATTTCTTACGAAAGACGTATTGCAGCGACGTCCAACGCAGTAAACCAGAACTTTGCAGTCCCTACGATAAAAATAAATACTACGTTGTTCAACAATTTTTGGGAGAGAAATGTTTTTTAGTTGAAAAAAGAAAAAGTAAAAAATTAAACAACCCGAAAACCTTACTTTGCCTGTGCAGATGTAGACCCAGTGAGTTATGAAGCTAGTCTAATAACTCACTGTTTTGTACTTTTATTTTTTTCTGTCATGCTCTCCCTTCTATGTGTTACTGTAGCGTGCAGTAGACCGCGTGTACTATATTGCTACCGGTCTGTTGCGGTGATAAATGTCTGAAATGCGACAGTCCAAACTAAAAAAAGAAAGACGGGTTGAAGAGGGGAAAGCCAGAAGTTAGGAGGCGACGACTCGCGCTAAATGACCAGCTAGGCTGGATTTTGTGTGAGATTTCCCGGGATGTGAGCTAGTCTTTTTCCCTTGGAGTTGTGGCAGACAAATATTGTGCTTTAATAATTTTTTTGACGACTAATATTTTTTACAGTCGTCACGTAGAAGATTTGCGACAGTGCTTACTTTATGTTGCACAATTTTCAATATAAAACAAAGCGGTACGTTCGAACAAAGACTATTTCTCGAGCGTTATTGAATTTATTGCAGTACCCTGAAGATTGTGGAGGTTTGGCGGTGTTCATCTGTGATAAATATAGCAGACCTTGTTTTTTTCTGCACAACGTAAACCAAGAAGATAGATATTTTGAATTGAAACAAATGTACAGCTTACCCCTTCCTCTATCTTGAAAAAAAAAAGAAGACACACATGAGAGAGTAAAAACAGCTCTCCCACAAGGTAATCAATTTTACACCATTTTGAAACAATAATTACTAAAGCTACTCTACTGCTCAAATCACTGATCTCTCATATGCTGAATGGAAGCTAGCACTATTCAGCTTGTGATTCATGGCACGCGTGGCCTGTGGATATTGTTTGTCGTCTCTTCTTGAATAACTTAATCAGTAAGACAACAGGGTCTGCCTTGTTGGCTTGTGGAGTGCTGTTCAACACAACCGTACTCATACGTTTGCACTCTGCACATTATTATTTCGAATTTCATAAACTAAGATACCACGCTATTCAAACAGTATTTTTTTAACTATACACGAACACATCCTGTAATGTCATATTCAGTGCCAAAACACAGCTTTTGGCTACCTCATAAATCTCAGCAATGTCGTCGTTAAATTGCATGGGCAAGTTAAAACCGATAAACAATTTAAGGTTTTAGTATAAACCACTTCAATCTAGCCTCCACGACAAACGCATAAAAAGAAGGTCCCCAAAAACTTCTAACAGACAAACAAACAATCCAACCACCCAACCCCAGAAAAAACAAACCACGATCGTCAGGTAAAATCCTCGCCTCCACACACTGCCGCCGTTATTGCGAGGGCCATTAGCGTTAATTGCAGTCAGCGCTCCGCCTGCTGAAGCAGTGCGAGAAGACTTTAGATTTTTTTCGCGCATAAAGCAGTGACTTCCTCTAGGTTCCCTCGTATAGCATGGATTCTATACATGCTTCAAGGGGCTGGAATTCGAAACTTCACTGATTATATCGATCCAACTCCAGCTAGTTGAGTCCACCGTTCTATGCAAAATGCTGTGTTTAACAAACGAGATATCGCTCGCAGAGCTAAACAAGGTATTTTGAATTCTTCAATACCATCATTCGTCTATGCACTTGTTTATTTTGCGTGCCATATCATGAACATAGTTTGATCGAGTGTAAATAATCCTGCCATTTTTGTCAAAAGCGTACCTTGCTTGTTTAGTCAAACCTATTGATACACGCATTCCTAACTTAAAAAAAATATAATTTTAATAAACATAAGAATTATCATTCGATCGCATACAGTTGGTGACAAAAATATTAACCTAGTCCCAGTGCTTATTGGTCCTTGTAATAAGTGCGTAATGTTACGTAATTTCTAATATCTATCTAACCTGTATGAAGGTTCGAAAAAACAAAGTCACTAATGGCGTGAGTTTTGTTGTGGCCCCTTCTATTTCCATCGTTGATGGAATTCAGTTTCTTCAAGCCTAGTCCACATTTTTTTTTAAATCTGATATATGTTCCAGTATAATGTGATAATTTGCTGGACGCACGGGCGCAGTATAGTTTATAAAAGTACTTTGCTTTTCTGAGCATGAGAAGTGATTGCGACCACTAAAACCAAATACTCATCCTCGACAAAAAAAAATAAATAAAAAGATCGGCTTGTAGAGAGGAAGTTGCACGAAAGAAAAAAATTATAAATTGCATTCCAGCAGCAATAACCGTGCTCTTAAATTATCATAAAAAGGTGTATGATCCTCATGGTTTCGAAACCATATTTGGTATTGGCGCACTACCAGTGTAAACCAGATCTCAATTATACACTAACAAGGAGTGCGCAACAACAGTCTTTAGAGTTCAAAGGTACACGCTTGAAACTGAGGATGTATTTTTACTTCGCAAATTAGTCGTAATATGTTTATTGGAACGCACATGGTGCCTGAAGTCACCCCGAATCGTACTACAAAAACGACTTGGAAACTTGAGAATATCGGCTACGAATTAATATACATCGGAGATTTAAAACAAGATAACCAAACGCGAAGAACCGCAACAACTAAATCACTCAAGAAAATATAAACAATAACAAAAGCAAAAATATGACACAAAAAAGCGATACATCGCGAAAGACAAAAACGTTACCTAAGATGCAGTATAAGCAGATTTATAATAGGGGAAGCGCTGTGCCTGAGCGGAGAACAAACCCGGGAGAGGATTAGGAGGAAGAACAGGTGGAGCATGCAAATGAACGCACGCAGAAAGAGGAATATCGAACTGAAGGGGGATATGTTGCTACGCCAAGGAAAAGTGGTAGATGACGCAGCAGTTTCTTCAAAACAGCAACCGAGGATCAAGTTCACCATGTATTTTTTAATGCCTTTTGCAAGTTTGATACGACAATAGGTATGAGTACCAAAGCTCTTGCTTCGCTAAGCGCGAAATTATTTTTCGCATTTACGTTTTAAGTTTTTGTATTAGTTTCTTTTAACGCAGGTTTTCAAGAAACTCAAACAATAATCAAAACATCGCAAAGGCTTAAAGAAAACATGGAATGGAACGTAAATACATCTGTTTGAGTTTAAAGTCAAATTGAGAGCGTAATACAAAACGAAGAAAAATGTAGATTGGAGTGCTTGATCTTGTTGTGCGGTTCTGACGAAGGTATTAAAGCCAGTTGAGGGATCGTAATCCCCTTTGTATTGTTGATTTCAACATGAACAACGGAAAGGAGATTACGGACTCCAAGCTATTTTTAACGCCCTCGTCACTTTATTTACCTTTTATGTAAACGTCATTTCGTCACTTAGTCACTCACCCTTCCCTACACACGACCTTGAGTTAAGGTAGCGAATAAAAACGATATATCAGAAACGTTTGCTTTCTCTTTTTTGTTTTCCCTCCTTCTCCTTTATTTCAACATTAAAGTTGAATCGGAGGCATACTATTTCTTTTTGTTGTTGTTTTTGCTTTGCTTAGTTTGAGAAGGATCTCTGGATCTTCGTTAGTGGCGATTAACTTTAGGATTTCACACAAGAAGTGGTGCGTTCGCTCGAAACAAATTTTAGCTTGTGCGTCCGCCAGTTCAGCTTTTAACGAATCACGAGTCAAACATTACTTGGGTGTGTGTTTCAACGTAACTCGTCTTTAGCTTTACTTCAGGGGTCAGCGTTATACTGGAACAGCGTGACTTTGCGGTTTAGTAGCAGTGGTGATCATTACGGTTTGTGTGTATTCAGTAACTACTAATGCATTATATATGTGCATTATTTATTGTTTAATTGATAATCAATATTATATGTTTTTATTTATATCTCTGGAAGAAAACAATGCTTCCTTGTTGATCACGAAAGGCAGAAGTTGAAAATAACAAAGCATGTAATGCATAGGGGAACTTAGATAGCGTTACGTTACAGCAATGACAAAGGCCACACAGTACGCCCCCCCCCCCCCCCCCACACACACACACAAAAAAAGAAAAAGCAGTCTAACGCAAAGTGTCCTTCGTTCCCTACAAGAAAAGAACATTACACGCAAAACGAATAATATTTGTTGGCTCTTAGAGATTTGCTTCCCTTGCCTGGATTTGCCCAAAACTAATTAGGGACCTAGGCATGAAATATGATTAAAATTATTTGTTTCATTGTAAAAAACATGCGTAACATTTTTTTTTCTGAACTAAAGACCCAGATAAACTTAAAATTTTCAAGAAGTACTGAAATAGCTTGAACAATAAATTGAAGAAACGTAGAGTTCTTTATTACCACAATTATTTCAATGTGACATCAAATCACCCACACCGGCTGTGGCGAAAACGTAATTCAATGTTGCACCGGGCTGAAACGCAAAACAATATTGAGTTTATAACTTATAACAACGTGACACTTTCTGGTAGCTCTCCTGCAAACGCTTTTAATTACTTTTTTTGTAAATTTGGCAGGAAACTCAGATACAACCGAAGCTTGTGGTTATACACAACGAAGAATTGGAGGAACTACCTAATTAAATCTTCTAACTGAAAACGAGGTGCTAGCAGTATTTTGTAAGGTAACCGTTAGTAATAGCTGCGACGCTGATAATATACAAATACGACAAGTAATTTATGTTTTGGACGCCATTAGCCGGTGTCTTGCACACATTTTTAAATCTTAGCTTAGAGACAGCCACATTCCCTACAAAAATGCAAATACCAAAAGTGGTTGTACTTTACAAAAAGGGGCTTTTCGAAAGGTTTAGAGAAAATTATCTATAGTCGTCTTACCACATTTACAGAAAAACCTGATATTCTTACGGTACCCCAGTTCGGGTTTAGAAAGATACGTTCCACGGAACTAGGTTTGTTGGACCAAAAATAATTATTTTACGTAATTTGGAAGAAGAAATGTAGTGTTAGGTATATTTAAAGATTTTACTAAGGCATTCCACTTTATGAACCATGATTTGCTTCTTCAGTAACTTTATAGCTGCAGTATTAGAGGGCATGCGGCAGTACTTATTAGGTCATATCTAGAAAACAGGCGTCGATATGTGCATATCGAGGGTCACGCCTCTGATTTAAAACCTATAAAATCAGGAGTACCACACGGAAGTAAATTTGGTTCGCTTCTTTTTAATATATAAATAAACGACATCGTTAATACTGCACCACAAGCTAAATTTATCATTTACGCTGATGATACCAGTATTTTTATATCGTCTCGGAATTTCAGCGATATTGTACAAGTAGGAAAAAGACATATTGAGAAGGCTGGAGGCTTGGTCTACATCAAATAATCTATTAATCAATAAAGACAAAACTAAACTTATGCTTTTTAGTCCCAAGAACAGAAAAATTACGCTTTCGAGTGACATCTTCCTATACTTGTCTCCCATTGAAATGGTCAACACGTTCAAGACCTCGGGGGTGTTGTTTTCAAATAACATGCCTTGGACAGCGCACTTAGATTACGTTGTTTCAAAACTTGCTTGTATAATAGGTCTGATACATCGACACCACCTAATTCTTCCATCAGGTGTTAAACTACTTCTGTATAACACATTGTATCTTATTTGAACAATTGTCATTTGATATGGGGTACCACTACAAAAACAAATTTACATAGAATATTCTTACTACAAAAAAGAGTGCTAAGACTCGTGTTTAACGTGCCTTATCTTTTTCACACAGCCCAAATTTTTCAAAAACCCGGGGTACTTAAAATACATCAAAAATACGAATACAGGCTTATAATGAAGTATAAAGAAGAATATCTTGCGACAAGTAGCATCCTGCTAAGCTTGGCATCGCGTAGAAAAAGACCAACTCACACATTCTACTCGCCACTCAGATTTCTACATGGTTGATATATCGCGGACAGATTACGGCCTTCAGATGATTAGAAATACGAAATTAGAAAAACACTTCCAACATTACTAAACACTTTCATGACTTCGAATGTTGATATAATATCTTCTAGCCCGCGTAAGTTACTTGACTATCTACTTTTGATATAAATATGTCGTTGTTTATCATTTGTCTTGCTTTATTGCGGCATTTTCTTGAGCACATTTTTTCATTGTTGATTTTATGTGTAGTTAATATCGTGTTAGTCATCTTCTTTTTTTTTCCACAATAGCGTTTTGTGGATGTTTCTGTTTATTTTGCTGTTACTTTTTTCTGGCTTGTATGAACCTTGGCCCCCTCTGTGTACCTGTTGAGGGGGCTGGGAACCCTCAAGCTGCTTTTTCAGCTTTTTTTTCTCCAGCTCCCACCATATGTGCTAGGGTGAATAAAGTTATTAATATAGTCAAAATAACAACAAAAAAAAACTTGCTCAAAGTTGGTTCAAAAAGTTTTTTTTTTTTAAATCAAACGGTGCAGTTGCAGTTGACGCAGTTGCCAATACTGCGCTTCTTGCTTACGGCCTTCGCAACGACTAAGCAGAGCAAGTACATTTCTGTCTTGTTTTAGAGTTATAAACGAAAATACATAAAATAACCTTCCCCGAGGCATTAATATTTAAACGCGCTGTACCAAATTGATTAGACATTTTAGCGAATGTACGGAGAAAATGTTTAATGACAAATTACCGCTTTGACAACAGCCCTGGTTGTTGTTTGTCACCGAAATGTTAAATATAAAATTGAAGCAAAATATTGCTGTTAACCGCTCATGTGTTTACCTGTCAGGTGTGCGCTGTCAGCTTTGAACATGTAAGGCAACATACAGTAATGTATAACTTAACAGCGTCACACAATCTGTCCATAGTGGAGAGTTTTATCGCTTTTGTAGTGGCTGTCTTGTAATCTGCCAAGCCAATTTCAAACGCATTTTATGAAACAAACGAAGATTTTAAAATGACAAATCACTGCTTTGACAGTATCACTGGGTTGCTTTCTGCCAACTAACCTTTAAATTAAAACAGAATGTTGCTGTTCACCTCTGAAGTGAATATATGCGGGTGTAGGCTGACGACTCTGATTATATAAGGCGATTCAGTTCACTGTGTGCGTTTAGCACTTTCGTATAGTGACTGTCTTTTCATCTGCTCGCTCACTTTTGAACACACTCGTCACTTCGCAGCCACCAGTGCTTGCCAGTTCCTATCTCTGCCGATTGCGGAAATATGCTCGTCCAATGTGTCTATAATCTTGTGAGGACGTAGATAACTCTACGTGCACACTCAATAATAATTATATTAACTACGACGAGGAAATATATATTAACGAAAATTCACAGATGAAGGATTCTGAGTTAGGTAATTGTACAATAAATTTTTTTTTAAGGTGCATAGAGCCGTAAATGTTTATAGTTTTTATTTACTTCCACGTCTGAAGTAAGCAAATTAACTTATTGGCTGAGGCGCTCTAGTACTACGATGAGATTCTCTTTTATGTAAATATAAATCACACTTCACTTGCACGTTCATCGTAATTATAAATAAATCAGGCAAATTTGACAATTTACGCATCGCGGCACAATCGAGCCCGAGCATATCCGCATGCTCCAGAGAAAGAAAATACTTCCAAACCTGATAAGTTCGACGGATGACAGTTTCCAATTTTCGCCTGTCTATCCCGCTGATTAATATATGACGCGAAGAGAACATAACTAATACAAGCTTTGTCTTTTTATGATAGTCCCAAGATAAAAAAGAAGAATAAACTTGAAAAAAATGAAAGCCGTTTGCAACTCCCGGTAACGCCGAATTAGACTGCAGCTTTTGAGGGGGAGGATGGAAGGGTACTACGGTGAGGGTATACCCCTTCTACCACCTCTTCACCTCGTCATCGTGCCTGGTACTCCGCCACGGGGGCCACGTGGTGTAACGGGGGCCACGTGACCCCCCTGAGGTCACGTGACCTCCACGTTACCTCGGGTATGGTGCCTGGAGCGCGTCTTCGACTGGTGTATTTAGCGTCCTATCCCGCACATACATCAAAAGTGGTCCCAAAGTGGCAACAAATGACGTCACAGAATCCGGGGTGTCATGCTGTAGCCTGTCGCGATCCTGGCGGTTAGCCGTAGAAATGCTGACGAAAAGCACGAGCGAACGCGAGTGTCGCTGTCGTCACGTCGTCCCAGGCGTCAAAACTTACGGCTGCTTTAACTTCCGTGGACTGTCACAGTGGAGAGCGACCTACAGTAGAACAGGTGTCTGCTATATACACCACAACTGTTGAGACACCGCCAGGATCGCAATCGGCGACAGCATGACAGTTTTATGACGTCATCAGGCGGAAATCGAGGGACCACTTTTTTGGAGGTGGTGAACACACCAGTCGGAGACGCGTTCCAGGCACCATACCTCGGGGTCACGTTACCTCTAGGTCACGTGACCTCAGCGGGGTCACGTGACCTCAGGGTGATTCACGTGACCTCAAGAGAGGAATCACGTGACCTCAGGGGGTCACGTGACCTCACGGTTACGCCGACGGCGATGGCGACGCCGCTCAAGCCGGAAACGGACACCTAATGGTACGTTTACACTTGTGGATCCGCTAGCGAATCCGCCCAGCTTTCGCCGATGGGGCAAAACGCTGGGGGGAAAACGCGGCGGCGAGCCATATAGGTCTAGGACCTATTTCTGCCGCCGAACGAGGCGTTTCGCTGACCGGAAGTGACATTCTTGCGCAGCGCGACGCTGCGTACGTCACGGGGGCGCAAGCCCCCGCGGTTGTTGCCGCGTGGGAAGACAACCTCCACCTGCTTGTGGTGCGCCCTGCCAGCTTCATTGCTGCAACGGAGGCTCTGGCGAAACCCCCCCCCCCCCCCCACCTGGGATGGGGAACCCTAGTATTGGGGTTCCTTATGTGGACAAGGGGGGGGACAAAAAGGGCCTGGAAACCCTAGCTTACCCCAATGGAGGACGGAGCTTCTGAGGCGGGGAGCGCAGCGTGTGACGTGAGACGTGTGACGTGGGGACGACGTGAGCCCGCATGACGTGGAACGACCCAGATGTGTGGACGCATAACGTGTGACGACCTGAACTGAAAAGGGATGGAAGTGTGACGTGAAGCGTGTTGACATCTGAGGAGTAGGGCGTGGAGTGGGTGACGTGAGTCGGGACGTGTGACGCAGTACGTGTGACGCTGCGTGGTGATCCGAGACGAGGCATCCATACAAGGGGAAGACTGTCATAAAGTTTGTGCCTCTCGTATCGTGCCAGGTAGGGAGGCGCCCCCGCAGGATGGCGGGCTTGGTCACCCCGCAGGATTGCAGGGTGGTCTTCAGGGAAGGTGAGGGATATAAAAGTGGTCACTGCGACGGGGCTGGATGGTTCATGGTTGCCATTCAGTGACCGTCAGACCCGCTGTGAGACGCACTCGTGTCTTAGTAGCGGAGCTGGACAGTGAGTCGAGCACGTGTGTACTTTTAGCACCGGTTGGTTTTCCAAGGGCCGTTCTACTGGCTGTTACAATAGTTGGTTTCATTTATCACCACTTAACTCCAATTGGCTTTTCCTGGTAATTCCCACTTGATCATATGATCAAATTAATTTTTATTTGAATTGGCTTTTAATCGGGCCTGGCCTCGAAGCGGTACCGATTGAGGCATTTTTACTTTTCACTCTATTTAGCAAAGCCTCGCCTTAGCAAATGCCTGCGCCACGACTTCTGGGAGCAGCAGCGCCCGGGAGAGACAGCCGAGGTGGGAACTCTCGCGCCTTCTCCTCATATTTGACGGGATGTTACGAGAATAGCTGCCGCAGCCGGCGCCACCACCGCAGCTCGAAGGAAATAGATGTAAACACAATCCGCTCGTCGCCGCCGCCGCCGGGAGCGAATCCGCTCCCGCGGCAGCGGATTTCTTCTCAGGTGTAAACTTATTATAAGAGCTGCACTCTAAAAAAAAGCGGATTTTTACGCAAAACCCTCTGGGAGCACAATATAGGGACAAGCTCCCAAGAACAGTGAGTATCATCTGATTTGCGGCATTATGTACAAAGATTGGAGGCCTAAATAATAACATTCCGGGAGAGACCTGTCACATATTCACTGTCTTAATAGATAGGGGTTGTCTCGGCGACAACAAAGACGCCCGGTTGACAGCGCACCTAGCTCGAACACCGGCGGTAAACAAACGACTTGCTAAGAGGAAACGAGAGGAAGTGAAGGTGTTCTTTAATACAGCCCCCCCTCCCCCCCTCGCCTCCACCCCCAGGAGCGACCAGTGAGTCTAACACTACCAACTACAATAGCGCCGAACGCAGGCCAGTGCTCAATCACGGGGTGGGGTAAAAGGCTCTGGATACAAAATTGAGTTTGGTCGAAGCTCTAGATCCAACATGGACGCTTGCTTGGAGTGACCGCCAAAGGCTGTAGCTGGAGGGAGGAAACGCCGGCGGCTTCCGAGGAACCTAGGAATCGAATTAGGTTCTCAACACTGGGCTCTCTCAGATACCCGCCTTCCGCAAAGGAGGGGGTCTGGGGAGATGGGTAGGGCTGAAAGTAGAATCCGTGCTGCCCCAACCTCTGGTCTTCTTGGAGGAAGAAGTTTGTTTCGGAACGCCGCGTACCGAAACTCGTGGAAGTGTTTTCTTCGCAGGGCGGTTCACAATATTTGCTGTTATTCGTGACTAAAAAAAAAGAAAAAAAGGTTAAGGTTTGGGCAGCGATTTGTTTTGGGCTAAAGAACTAGGCATTGCGTTAAAGGTGAACAGGAAAGATATTATTATCGCTGTTGCATTAAGGTCTGGACCATTAGATAACACTGACGAGGTGTTTTTTTTTCTTCTTTTCGGATCGCCTCGTGAGCAGGTTTATCGCTATTTGTGAAGCAGACGGCCCACCAAAAGCCATCGTCAATTGCTTGAGCCTTTTGAAGAAAAATGCAAAGGTCTATATTCGGACGATCTGCAAGGCTCTTGAAGAAGGGGTGTGAGCGAGATTAATGATTAGCTGGTGGCTTTGTCCTAAAATGAATTTCGGAATCCTGTGGGCACGAACGGATGGCCTCACAGTTCTTGAATTACTACAACTTACTGAAACGTCCTCTTGAACAAAATGTTTTTTTTTTTTTGTTGGTGTTGGATTTGAAAATGGGTATTAATAACCTGATAGTGAACACGATGGTACACATTTTCGAGACGATTCAAAACTGCTGGAGTAGGAATTACAAAAAGGCGCGGAATTTAGTGAAACCGTAGATTTAGGTATGTATCTGATTTCAAGAGCCGTTTAACGCTTACACTTCATCTAAGCTGTTAAATGCTTTCGATGCATTTTTGATATTTTGTCATTTTTAAATATTTCTGATATTATTTTTAATATTTTATTTTGTATTCTTGTATAACGTGTAGCTAAATATTTTTTGTTAGACTTTCTGTCCAAATAAATGGCTCGAAGACCCCGTCAAGCTGCTTTCGCAGCTTTTAATCTTGCATAGCTTTGCACTGTAAGACTGAATAAACAAAGCTTTTTGTTTGAATTTGTTTGAATATCCTTTCTATGGTTTGTTCCAACTTACATAAACTAGCAGACAACGTAACCAACAAATTCGGTAAATCAAGCTGCTATAAAAAAGCAATGTCATAACGTTCGCTATCTTGGTACGGATTGTTTTTCTTCGGCAGCAAATTAAATCAAGTTCTTTGAATACACCTTGACTTTGCACTTTCAGTTGTAGTGTTTGTGTGTGTGTGTTAGTGATGCAAAACTATCGGTAAATTGACTATCGATACTATCGATAGTTTTTCCAAAACTGTAGATAGTGCCGCAGAACTATCGATAGACGACAATCGATATTACTATCGATAGTTTTTTGATTGTCGACTATTGATAGTACTATCGATAGTTTTTCGGTAGTCGACCACCCATAATACTACCGATAGTTTTTTTACTACTGATAGTAAAATTTCTGGGGACTATCGATACTATCAATAGTTTTGCACCACTATGGTAAGTGCTTGGGCTAGCTGGTGTTCCATTTGAAAAGAATAAAGCGAGAAAAAGAGAAGAGGGATCGACGCAAACTACAAGTTTCGCAAAACTTTCGATAGTAAACCGTCCACAGTGCTATCGATAGTTTTTCGATAGTAGACTATCGATAGTACTATCGATAGTTCTTTTAACTATCGATAGTCAAATCTCCGGCGACTATCAATACTATCGATAATACTATCGGTAGTTTTGCACCACTAGTGTGTGTTTGCGTGTGTGCTTGTGCGTGCTGTGTGTGTGTCTGTGTGCGTATGTGTGTTTGCGTGTGCGTGTGTGTGTGTGCATACATCTGCAGCTAGCCTCGACTGAGCTCTGATTAATAATAAAATCAAGTATGGCTTGAAGCTTAGCAGAAAGCACAACATGTTGTTTTGAAACAGAACTAGTTTTGACAAACAAACGGGTAGCAGGTTGCGGAACGTAACCGCCAGAAATACCTAGGATATTTTTTGTCTACATATTAACACTAAAAGTGACCATATAAAAAAAAAAACCGAGAAGATGAGGCCGATACAAATTGAATAAGCAAATTGTTGCGACACTCTTCCCGCAACAATTTTTTTTTGTGTTTTTTCTATTAATACAAATTTGCCAGTCCGGCCAACTGAATAATTGTATTGGTTATATCCTGCTGTTTGCAAGTTACGCCAAAGATACCCTGCGTGCATTTCTGCCTGGTGAGTCCCAAGTTGTTCAGGGAAAGCTGGAAATCAGCGACTTAGTCAAGATATGCAGATTAGAATTCGCCTTGTCAGGAATGATAAAAGGCGATAACTGCGCGGTTATCTTTTATATAAATCAGACATTTGAGTCAGTGATAAAATCAACTTTTTGTCAATTATGGCTTTTTGGAAATGTCACAAGTAAAATATATGCCTTCTTTCTGTGCCCCCAAAACCAACACTGTAATTTTTTTGTATAGGGTAAAGCGACGCTAGCGTTACGGAATGGAAATCTAAAAAAGAGTGTTGAGCTCGATTTGAAAGAGAATAAGTTTAACCACAAGTGTAATATTTTCTGAGACAGCTCGGGCGGTTTTTATCCTAGTCTTTTTATGAGTAAAGAAATGAAAAAACAACTTTTTATACCTTGTTTGAATGTATTCGTAGCAAACTTGTCCAGTATCCGTTATGCACGTACCAAAATCCCACTTTCTATCCCGCAAAAAAAAAAAAGAAAGAAAACCGAATTTTTGTTTTTTATGACAGCTCGAAAAAGGACCATTTCGATCAAACTACGCAAACAATGAACAAAAAGAAACTATGCTATCCTACATATTGTTCATCTTGAAAATTAATATGCAGAAAAGCACCCAAAGGACAATTTGTGTGCACACTCTTAGAAATAAAGGGCGTATAGGGTACATCACCTTGTCCCATATGTTACACCCCAAAACTACATGTGGACGTTCAGTCCACTGACGTCGAGTGGGCGATACCAACTTTTACGAGCTGCTTGATCGCTTTGAAAATAACGTACTAAATAGCTAATGTGCGTATCAAAGACTACAAAACAACAACGCTGAAGTTTTGCAGCAAAGCCAAAAAAACGTTTATGGTCCTACTGTAGTCTTTAATGCGTACATTAGCGATTTGAATGAGTTATATCGGCTGACTATCAAGCCGCTCTTGAAAGTTGGTATTGTCGGTTCGACGTATGTGGACTGAACGTCGAATTGTTGTTTCAGGGTGTTGCATATGAGACAAGGGGTGTACACCCCCTATTTCTTAAAATGTAGAATTGAGAATGTCATGTAAAAAATAATTCGCTATGCGTAACCAAGAAAGACCAAACGATTGTAAGCACGGAAAAATGTAGATCTCTCGCATATCCATTAGAGCTCTATACGGGTAGAAACTAAGGGAGAGGAGGATATGAGAGCGCACGCATGGAGGTCACCACACCGAGCTCTGGTTGATACGATTAGTGGCTGGACGCGTAGGTAGCCGCCTTTTCTGTCCCTACTGGCTGTTCGCGAATGCGTTCAAACGTGAACACCAAACACAGGACGCCAACGATCGGCGTTGGAACTCGTTCGAGGATTCAGTAGGGACAAAACCTCGTCTCTTGGCGTCGACTCACTAATCATACCAACCAAAGTTCGGTGTTCCAACGTTTCTGCCCACTCTCGTCACCTCCTCTCCGTCAGTTTCGACTTACATAGTCACTGAAAATGTGAGCGGGGCGGCTCTTTTTGAACACTCGGCCTCCAATGCGCGACCGTTGCCTCGCGCCATGCATTCGACTGCGCGTGCGCGCGCTCCAGGTGCACGAGAGGCCGATGCCTTATCGACCCTAGGAAGCTCGTACCGAAGGCGGGACAAGTGCAGCTCAGCCCCTGCCCTTCACACCTTGTCGGTGACTACAGTTGATTGACTTGACGCCACTCAAGAAACCTATTGCAGATTGGTCATTGGATTCACACAAAGGCTGCGTCGCACCAACCCTGTCCATTCTGTTCAGAGGTACTCATCCTTCTGATGAGTACCTTTTTTGTAGCTCGGGCCAGAAATAATATTTCTGTATCATAATTAGTATAATCTGTTATATTCCCAACAACTTATAAAAAAAAAAAAAAAAAAAAAAAACGAATTTACGCGGGAGTTTGTTTTTTATATTGACAAGTTCGAGATAAAATTTTACCCAAGTAAAAAAAGGTGATTTGAACACTCAAAAATGTTTTACTGTCTAAGCGAAAGAAATGGGAAACGTCGCAAAATAAAATTAAAAAAAGATAAAAAATCCTGTTTCATAGTGGTTCACTGATAAATCTGGCGTGTATATTTATATATACGAGTTCCAGTGCCGCGGTCTCGCGTAGGAACGAGTATTTTTCCCAATTCGGTCTATTTCCCCATTCCTTCCTTTGTTCCCTTCATCCATCCTATTGTTCCTGGATGCTATACGTTCGAATTAGCCGCGAGGGGACGCGGTGAATGTGGGCTACGAGTCGACCATTGTCCCTGTCCGCCTAGGGAACACGACAAGCATCCCGCGAGAATTCGCCGATTGATGACCACGCACGCGGAGAAGGGGAAGGCGAGGGACCGCGGTGTGCATTCTGCCTCCCTACCCTCCCTGTTTTTCAGGCTTATTTTGTCTTTTTTATTTTTTTTTTCTGGCTTGGGGAGTTTGGTCTGCGAAGGAGCGGTACCTAACACGAACACTCACAATTAACTGCGCTGTTGTCCTCGCTTTTCTACTCTGCTTTTCAACGTAATTTTTGTTGTCACCGTGTTTATTGGCTTGCGGAGTTCCGGAGTTTGCATTCCTGCTAGGGTGTGGTAGGGAGAGAACACCGAGTGCGCTGCTCGGCTCCAGCAGAATTGTTTTGCCCGCGCACATTGTTTAGGTTCAGGCGGGTTTCGGGCACAAAAATAGCTTTACCCGTCTCATTACAATCAACCGGAAGTGGTTTGTTGAGTTTTTTTTTAATGCCTGACAATTGTGGGGCGTAATTGATTGATAAATGATATATGTTTGCTCTTAGCACGTTCTTCCTAAGATCGGATGTTGATACCGAGAAAAAAGGGCTAGTTATAAGTATGATCGCCTCACACGTAACCCTATACTAATTAGTTTTATACATAAACTTATAGTTAACTACTCTGTACGAATATAAACTTTTCATATGGCTAGAACAGGGCATATATTTACGTGCCTACATAATTAGAAACGGTGTGGTTGATTTTGTTCAATTCGGGTGCAATCGCTTCCCACATATAAGCGCCAGGCTTTGGAGTCGCTATCGCTAAATGACACATCAAGCTAAATTATAAAAAAAAAGGTTTGTCCTATAGTCTTTGAGGCACCGCCTTAAAAGAATTCTGCATGATGCCAAGATGTTTCCAAGATGACCAACATAAAATTGAAGAAGGAATTGTAAAAAAAAGAATATGGAAAACCTAGGATGGAACCATAAAAGCCTACTCATATGCTTGCAAACACACCTCTAAGAAAAATAGTGAAAGGCATAACAAAACCTTGTTATCGTTTAGAGCCCTTTCTGCAAGGTTTCTTAATGTGTGAACCTTTACAAATTTTGAATTTACAAATTGACACTTAAATAATTGTTCCTCCCACAAGGCGGACATACAAGGAGCAATTACTTTTAGACTTTTTCTACTTCTTGGTCCTCAAGTAAACGATAACCCGTATAATTTTGTGGAGAATAATAGAAAAAAACAACCGAAAATTACTTATTTTGTACTTCATTTCAGTCGTGGGTTGAAGTTTTTTTTGCTTGCTAAGAGCGATGCAGAATATGTTTAAATATAGTACAACTAAAAAAAAACATTCGTTTAAATAAATAAAGGCTTTTCTTTTAAGTAATAAAAAGAACGATATTTTGAAATTTACATTTCTTATATTACTAGGCATCCTGGAGCCTTTAAGCATTTTGTAGTGAAATGCTTGTTGTCACTATAGTGCAATTATCGTTTTGCTAACTATTTTTACTAAACACATTCTTTCAGCATAATGAGCCAAATCGGTAAACCGCCGGCGTAGAAACGGAACGACAAAACATTCTGCCGGAGTAGCACTAATATATACAACAAAAATATAAAAACAGAACCTCTTTTTTTTTTATGCGGCGGAACGTTAATAGGTTGCAGAAGAGGGTGTCGTGGGAAAACTGTCACCTCATCAAGGTAGCTCCTCCCTTGGGCACAGGGCTTTCTTTGGAACATTTCCTCGCTCCTACTTTGTGTAAGCACTGAAGCTTACAGTGACGGTGTTTCCAAAATAGAAGCAGAATTGAAAAATGTTTTGTGCCCGCACCTGAGTATGATGACAGAAGGTGGGAAAACAGCATCAACAAAAAACATAAGGAAAACATTTCCCACCTTCTGTGAACATGTACCAACCGGCTGACTCATACCAATGTCTGGGTATAATACTCGTTCCTGGGTGTAGTATGCTTAAGCATCACGAGGAAAGAAGAAAAATCTACCTTACATCAGTGACGAACTGTGTATCACATAAACATATAACACAAAGGACTGAAATGAGTGATAGGGCCCAGGCGAAAGGAGTTTGGCTAACACCGATTTTTTAGCCTTTTGATAAATGAGAGCGAATTACAAATTTGGCCGTTTTAGACAAAACTAGTTGGAACGATAACCAACACTCACTCTCGACGATGTTTAGATTGGTCGTTCTTAAAAGTTGATAAATATCATCTTTAAAAATTATTAGTACAACTATTTATATCTTATACGGCGATATTTGGCTATATGTTATATCTCGCTCAGTTTACTCACTTTTATGATGAATGTTGAATTCTTTGCCTGGTGCTTCCCCGTTAGATAGTACAAAGATGGTCAGAGTGTTGGTCAACAGCGTGTTAAGGTTACTATCAGTATTCAATTTGCTGAAGTCTTCCGAGTTCCTTTGTATAACACTTCTGCAATTGCAGAAGTGCAACATTAAACGTGCATATTAATTAAAACTGAAGGGTACACATCTTTTGCGCATTCTGTGTATTCCTTGTAGGTTTTTTTAATCGAGTTGCAAAACCAAACTTCGTTTTGAAGCTATAACCTCGATCACATTAAGATACCATGCGATTCTTTTTTTTCGACCAATACCTGACTAATATATATATACATATATATATATATATAGATATATACATATATATATAAAAGTAGAAGTCACTCAGGGTCAAACAAACTTGAAAGGTTTAATTCAACAAGTATAGGTTATACAGAAACCGCGACGTTTCGAAGGGGGACCCTTCCTCCTCAAGCGGGACTCGACGCCTACAGCCTAACTAGCCAAAAGATGCCATTATATATATATGGGTGGTTTCATCTCAAATCGTGCAGGCAAAAAGGGTAGAATTTTTAATTTCGATGAAAAAAATATATGTTATGGCGCCGTTTCTAAAAACGCAGTCGCCGCAGACCGCAAGTTCGTCGGATTTTTTGTTCGCGACTTATGAATTTTCAAAGAGGCCGCGGCGAAAAGCAGTGTTTTTCACACCCGTCGTGGGTTGGATGTTTCGCTCGATCTCCCGCCGTGGATTTTCAGTCCACATTATATTATCTTTTTTAAAGCACTCTGTGGACACATTTAAAAGGCTCCAATACCATAAAATAATTTTAGGCGTTCGCATTTTTTTCTGTAAAAATGTCAAAAACGCCGCCTCGGTCAATTTTGGACGAACTTTGACAATTAATTACTGGCGATCTACTTGGGTTACATCAATACTTTTTATGTCCACGGAGAGCCCAAAACACGTTCTTTATATGTATTATAAAATGACGTGGCTGTATAAGAAATTCTTTGCGTTACGCTTACGTTAATGTTATGTGAAAACCAAAAAGTACCATTTTTGAAATTGATTTTCGCAAAAAACCCATTTTTTATTTTTTTTATTTTTTGTTAAAATGTAGATGTGATAGTTTTCTACGCGAACATCAAGTCTAGAAAGTGTATATTTTGTTTGTATGTTTTATATTTAAGCATCAATATTGTACAAAAACGTGTTTTTACGGCACGAAATGGACTTGCGAATTGCGCGTCTTCACAAGCTCGGAAATAGTTTTTTTTTAATTTTTTTCAACGTTCCCACATAAAAATGAAATACAGTATTTCCACCCTGTTATATTTATTGAATATTTAAATTTTATTATAGGCGGCAAGCTACATCGGAGGAGTTCCAAAAAGAGAAAGCAACACTTCTTAACAGACCAGCAGGTGTCGTAAATTTTTAACGTGTAGGAGTCGGCAGACGTCGTATTGATTCGGGGCCCTCGTTGGCCTGCATGAACGTCCCGCCCTTTCGGAGCCAGCAGATGACCACGACCTTTCGCGCTCGTTGTGTTAGATAGGACGGCCCGTGACAGTAAAGCGAGCAGCGCACCCTGTGTCACGAGGAGTGAAATGGTACGATTGTGTCGTTGACGCGGCGAACAGTGACAGCCACCCAGGAGGAGTCTGTCAGAGTATTGCACAAGGGAAAGCAAAGGAATCGTTGCCTGAAAGGATGAGGACACCACGGCCTTACAATATCGACGATCAACAACTGTTATGCCAGCCAAAACAACGCCGCGTGCGCGCTAAAACCGGCGGCGCGGGACAGAAATCCCACCGACGCACGCACGAAGATGGGCCGGTTTCGTTAGGGATGTGGGGAAATTTGAAACCAGCCATCCGTGCATGCGTGAAACGATACCGCCTGTTTGCCCCAGCTTCGAGCGCCCTATCCTTACCTTGAAACGGCCGTGCACTCTCTCTCTCTCCGGGGAGATCCGATAGCACCGAAGGGTTATCTATTAAACTTGAGGAAGAAAACGAGAAGGGGCTGTTTAAGTTTAATATCCCCACCAACCCGCTAATTCTGTCCTTATAAAGGGTTATCTCTTTTGGAAACAGCAAAGCCCGGAGACTGACATTAAAACGAGCGTGTTGGTAAATATACTTGTGTTTGTATTTTGCCCGGAGACTAGTTGGGTCGAAGTCAGCCTCCTTGTCAACTATAACCGTTTGTGAAGAGTGGGCTTCTCCCGAGATGAAACGTTAGCGCCGGCTGACGTGTTCTTTTGAAAAAGGGAAGGGGAAAGAGAAAGTTTGAGTAACTGCAGAAACTACCTCGAAAGCTCCTCTCCTGATATGAAGCTTCAGGCATAGTCTCGGTTACCTTCTCGCGCATCGCCTGCTCGAATCTATTCTTCACTTTGTTTCGCACAGCCACTGTTCCGCACAGCCGTCGTGGATGTGCGTAATAGAGGCAGGAACAGATTCGAGCATCATCTGGACGCCGTCATCCTGCCAGACTTCAGTGTCGTGGGACCGACTCGTGTGTGTTTCTTCGCCCCGCTGAACTTTGTTTCTCGGGTGCGGTTTTTTCTGAACGTTTTTTTTTTTTTTCAATGTTTTCTTAATAACTGTTTGTTAGCACTGTTCAGTTGTTGGGTTTATTTCGTCATGGCGTAGCGGCCTGGCGGTGATGTAGAGAGCGTGTTCGCACGCATTTGGTTGCGTCCCGTTTAGGGAATGCCCGGAGGAGTTGGTTTTTGTTCTTGCCATGTGCGGCTGAGTTTTCCCGTCTTTATTAAATTATTGAATTTTTTTGGTTTTACCTTTACGTGCAGTCGACTTCTTTGTCTGACTTTCCACCAGGCGTGGACCTATCGCCTTGCCACCGCTCGAACCTAAATACTTTATTTTTTTTTAACGCAATTTTCGTTAAGATCGGAGTTAGGCAATTTATTTCCTATTTATTTATTTTTATTTCCTACCCCTCTCCATGACACACTCTCTGTGTGTTTCGGACCGTTTCTGTGTCACCACTTTTGTGTATTACGGAAGTGAAAGGACATTCCCTGGTGACCTGTGCGATGTGCGGTGAACAAACCCCAGTGTTTGGTTTTGGAAAGAATTGTATATAATATATCGACGATGTGGTGACTTTTTTGTCTTAGTAATATGACAGCTAATAGCTAGTCGTGCTAGTTTACATTGAAAGGTTTAAAAAAACGAAACAACACAACGTCTGTGCCTTTTGCTTATTGAAAGTCTACTAAGCCTGCTGATTTGGTTAGATATGTATATCGTGATTCCCGCTCTTATCAAAACATACATAAATATTCACTACCACAAAATTCGTTTATAATTGATTACAAAATGCAGAAGAAAATTCAAGAAAACTCTTTCACAATTCATAGAGACGCATGGATCGCTATGTCTGACTTAGGTCTTGCAAAACAAAGACGTATTTTTCCGATATTGAGGCCTAAATATAAAACATACAAACAAAATATACACTTTCTAGGCTTGATTTTCGTGTAGACAACTATCATATCTACATTTTAACAAAAAATAAAAAAAATAAAAAATGGGTTTTTTGAGAAAATCAATTTCAAAAATGGTACTTTTTGGTTTTTGCATAGTATTAACGTAAACGTATCGCAAAGAATATTTTATACAGCCGTGTCATTTTATAATAAATATAAAGAGCGTGTTTTGGGCTCTCCGTGGACATAAAAAATATTATTGTAACCCAAGTAGATCGGCAGTAATTAATTGTCAAAGTTCGTCAACAATTGACCGAGGATGCGTTTTTGACATTTTTACAGAAAAAAAGCAAAACGCCTAAAATTGTTTTATGGTATTGGAGCCTTTTAAATACGTCCACAGAGTGCTTGAAAAAAGATAATATAATGTGTACTGAAAATTCATGGCGGGAGATCAAGCGAAACATCCGACCCACGACGGGTGTGAAAAACACTGCTCTTCGCCGCGGCCTCTTTAAAAATTCATAAGTCGAGAACAAAAAATCCGACGAACCTGCGGTTTGTGGCGACTGCGGTTTTAGAAACGGCGCCATAACATATATTTTTTTCATCGAAATTAAAAATTCGACCCTTTTTGCCTGCACGATTTGAGATGAAACCACCCATATATATATATATATATACATATATATCGAGATTAAATTGAGTTTTGACGATTACGGTTTGTCCCTAGATCACACAGCCTGGAATGTTCGTACCAATGGTAGGTGATTTCTGATAAACTGGTAAATTGCTAAATTTGTGTACACGGCGCACATATGACAATTTCGAAAGAGAGGGAAAGATAAAGTTTCTTCCCTCCCTATTCCTCACTAACCGACGAAGCAGCAGACAAAAGTTTTCATTAAACAACCCATTCTCTGCTAATAGTAACCATAAGAAAAATCACGCTTGCCGTGATTCCTAAATTTTATTAACTCTTTGGCGCGGCATATGTCAGAGAGTTGGTCAACCGTGTTAAGATAACTACCAGTGTTCAATTTGTTGAAGATTTCGGATGCCTTTGTCACACCAGTTTTGCCTGTCGGACGTAAATTACATTCGTGAAACATCCTGTAAAGCACCCGCAAAGGCTGCCACATTGTTCACGTCAGCCGCATGAACCCGTACCATCCCCCCCCCCCCCCCTTCACACCATAGCAGCATTCCCCATCCCCCTCAACGCCTGCGCCCTTCGGTCGGGACGACCTACGCTTCTCCCCGGGCAATTCCTACGAGGAAGAAGACGACGGGCTGTCTCGGCGCCACGGGCACGAGCGAGGGGCTCGCGCCGGTGGCGGTCAGTTTTGAATTAAAAAGCCGAACCGCAAACGGACGTCTCCTTGCTTGGTCCCAGAACAACACAACAATATTAATGTAATAATAATGGACTTTTTTATGTGTCCACAAACAGTGCTCGTCTTGACCAAGACCCAGTGGCGTATTTCGTTTGTCAGCTACGGGGAGAGAGGTTAAGGGGGGGGGGGGGGAGAGGGTGTCGCGTACGACGCTCCCATTGGTTCGAAACGCCGACTTTAGCACGCGTCATCCTCTCCCCTTCTTTTCCCTCTCTCTCTCCGTAGCTGAGAAAGTGAAAGTCACCGCCGGGTTTTCATCAAACGAGCCCTCTGGTTTTCGTCAAAGTCACGCTGAAGCGTCTTAGCTGAAGCGGAGCCAGAGAGGAGGAGGCGCCGAGTAAAACCTCCTCGGTAACAAAGCTTTAGTGCTGAATGTGATGGCTTAATTGAGAGAAGACCAACGCTGGACACACATTGGAAACGAGTGCTGCGTCAGTACTCGGCTTCGAGTCATGGGTGAACTTTGAGCCGAACGCTGACGTAATCGTCGTGTCCAACCTGGGCCGAGAGTTGGCCTTCTCTGGTCACGCTACCTCATTCAGCACTAAGGCTTTGTTATTTAGGAGGTGGTGAGTCGCGGCGCGGTGGAATGCGGGCGCAGTGGCATCACTAGGTTCAGTAGCACCCGGGGCGGTAAACGCCGCGACCACGGCCGCGACCGACCCCCCCTCCCTCCGCCTCGCTTTTTTGACGCCACTATGCGCGAGTGCACACTTGCCGGTCTGCCGCCGCCGGTTTTTCTTCGCCCTGGGTTTCCATAGTAGTCGTGCGTGGGCTGTGATGTGTGTGTGTAGTTAAATAGATGGACGCGGTTTCCTCCGGATGCAGTCTCTTCCACGAGTGGTGTGGATGTGGTTCTTTCCACGAGCGATTTTGATGACCGTATCAAAGAGCGCCGACATTTTCTGACAGGCAGAGAGTACAAAAAAAGGGCGAAAAAATTACAGGAAGATCCATTGGTGGATTTTTAGGGAATCCATTAACATGACCCTTGGGAAAGCCACACAGGTTCCTGTTTGTGAAACGCTAACACTGACCCTGTAATGAGGCCAATAAAGGGCAGCACAAAATACAGGAAGCAAAAGAAAAGGACAGAAGAAAAATGTGAAGGGGTCAGCCTTAGCGTTTCCCAACGGTCATGCTAACGCATTTCTTAAGAATCCACCAATGGATCTTCCTCTAATTTTTTGGAGATGACACTGCAGGAGTTCGTAAAGCAGCTGAGGGCAACTATTGAAAGGATGTCATAATAAAAAATGAAGTTTTTCCATTTCAACGTATCCGAGGTTATTGAAGAACGGTTTCTGGCACGTAAGAGTTGCGTATCTTTTTCTCCAGCTTCATAATAACAATATTTCCACAGAACAAGTTCAATCTCAAAATATGCCTTCCACCGAAATAGTTTATTTTGTCTTCGTTGACGCAAGCATCAGAACCTAGCTGGCTTCAGTACGCAAGGCAAAAGGCGTGGCAAACTCATGACATCTAGATTTACCACGAACTTTATAAAGCAGAAGCTTCAACATTGAGATGCAACCAATATAATATGATTTGTATTTTCTCTAAATAAACGCGCGTATTGGCAATAAACCATTACGTATTATTATAGTTCTCCCCCAAAGAAAACCAACCCTTACAAGATAATGAGAATACAGTTTAGACTTAGTCCAGGCGTAAATAGTTCTAGAAATTTTATCCAAGTTTTTGAAAAAATTGTGATAGGGGGCATGGGTGCTTCAACATTTAAAAAAAGCCCATCTCCAACAATATTTGCAGTTTTAATCACCGAAAGTTTGAAAAGCGCATGACGCAGCTAGTCCTGAACATCGCATCGCCAATGCGATTGCGTTATTAGTTGTAAAAAGACATCAGAGTATGAATCAAGAAGCAGGAAGTGGAAACATTATAAGGTATGCACTACGTTCCTAATATGTCCAGGTCTATACTTGGTAGCTTATATATTATACCAGACCTCGGGTTTCATTCTGTGATTACCTAATAGCTATATGCCATTCAAAATAAGCCAATAGTGCGTCGAAAGCTAGGCGCCTGTTTCACCAGTCAGCCCTCTGTCTAGCATCTCGCTATCCCGTACGGAGGGAGATTCAGGAGATAAGATGCAGGCCTTGGATTGGTCCGCGAGCACGAGGGTTTCATAACCCTGTTGGCTAAGGCGTGAGTGTGTCGCGAGCCCGGCGGTGAGCGTGAGTAGTGCAAAGAGATACTTTCAAGAATTCAAAACAAGCGTTATTTTGGTAAATGGATACGATTACGCGAAAGGAAAGAACATAGAGGACGGGGACGGAACCAGATGTGTTAAAAAGATAAATGAGGACGACAGTCGCCAGAGGGAGCAATGTTAAACGCGACAAAAAGTTTGTAGAGTGCGAAGAAAGGAAGGTTTATTCCATTTCACTAAGCTGCGGGAGTCAGCACATCGTACAAACTGGGAGATACGTTAATCGTCGACTCAGGGAGTAAAACTTGGCAGCATCAAAGGCTTCAAATTAGACTTTTCACGCAATCGTCATTCACAGCCGCACGTGCGATAACTGTACTCCTTATTTCTCTGATAATATAATCTTTGGGAGGGAGGGGGGGCATTTCGTCAACAGATTTGGGAGAGAAGTCATTGAATCCTTTGCCATGGAGACTTTCACCAACGATATATTTGAACCTTAATAATTACTGACCAAGAGAGTGGTCGAATTCCTAAAACCAGAGGTGACTAGATTACTGATACCTTGTCGAGATGTCAGTGGTCTTCAAAATTTACATTTATAGTAAATTTAACTTTACTTCACTAATTCTCTGCTTTTCCCCCACGAGAAGGTTGAAAGTTTTCAAAGAGGTTTCAATATTTGAGTAATTATTTTTGTGTAATTTTATGTTGTTGCTAAATTGAAGAATTTATTTTTTCGTTTCCGTTTTTTTTTTTTGTTGTTGTTTTATCCTTGCGTGTATTCGTAGAAATTTTAAGCTTCCACCATTTTCGATGCCGAAACACATACAAGTATGATAGATGAAACTATTTGTTCATCCTATCAGCTTCAGTTCTGAACAGAACGATTACATCTCATGTCTAAACGCAAACAAAAAGTGTCATTATACCCTTTGGCCAGCGCACTAAGCAGGCGTGGGCTGATTGAAGTTCACCGAACGAGTTCATCATAGCGAAATGTAACCCTGCAGAAAAACAGTGTTTGCGTCAGTTTTCGCGCTAATGTTTGAGATGTGAACCGCTGAGTCTTCTAATCCATATAAATTGCTACGCGGGTGATAGGACCGGCTTCGCAGGACAACGATCTGAACATCCGATTACGAATGGGATTTAAGAAGGGCTTTATAGAGGCCTGTCTGCCTCTAAACTTCCGGAGCGCTGTTTGCCCTATCCGATATAATCAGATTTCGAAACTTCTCATGAGCTAGTCGCGTTAATAAAGCGGTTATATTTTCATGCGGGCTCGTGGAGTGTTACCATGATCCAATGTTGTGATTGGGATAAACATATTTTTTTTTTTTTTTAAGGAAAGGTGATGTCATGAAAAGTGCGCACGAGGATTTAAAAGCAGGGGCAGGTTGCCGTTCAAATTAGGATCTGATCACCGATCCATTAATGAAATGAAGGCGACGTCGCCCACTTATCGCGAATCAATGCGGTATCTCTTTGAGCGCGAATATTTATTAGGACTTTGCTAATCCGCAATATCCTCGGCGTAATAAAAAATAAAGTGTTGCCCGCGTAGCATATATTCCTCATGTTGATTCAAGTGATGCTCATAAAAAGTCAAGTATTGTAGTTAACATTATTTTACGGGTATAAATTAGCGTAAAAAATGTACTTTCGTCAGTTGCGTAGAAATTTGATTCATTGAATCATGTACATTTCATTCACAGGCATATTTTCGATAGTTTCCTTCTCGGAGACCATGCACGATAATGAAACAAAGTGCCCGTTATGTGCTCAAATGTGGCTTTTGATTCTCGCAGAAAATAATGATACTGTGTTTCTCAAGCTCATAAACAATTATAATACGTGTACACATGGCGAGACGAATAGTGACAGAATTTCTTGAGCACTACGAGCAAATACCTCGTACCAGCACGCGTCGTATCGCGTTCCAAAGCAACGGCGTGTGCTTCCAAAACACCTCTTATTGAATACATTTTGTTTCTTGTGCAATTATACGACATTTATAAAACGCCTTAAAGTCAATGTGGAGGTGTGTAGTGGTTACCATACCCCTTCCAGGACAGTGGAAGGCCCAGAGCTAATATTCTGGCTCCGCCGTTTATTTTTACTTTCGGAGGTTTCGTAGACTTTGATTCTCTTCATTGCGATGCGTCCCTTCTTGTCACCACAGATGAGATCCGAGCTTCCGTAGTTCGGCTTGTCTCGAACTGCGACGCGTCGTTGGAACGACGACAGTCTCCGTCGGCTAACAATTCGATCGTACTAGCGAATGGGTTTTTGCGCTTTTCCTTGCAAAACACTTTCCCCATTGCGTCGCGGGAAATAACCCATTATTCATTCCCCCCGTTTAAAAATAGCCGCACCCACACTCCGCAATAAACAGCAGCGCAGCAGGCGTCCGTGCCTCGCTGCTCGACCTCTCGAAGATGCATCCGCTCTGTGCACGGTCTGCAGATTGGCTGTTTTGTTGCTGCAGTTCCGAATATGCAAGCAGTATTGCAATACTTGGGGGTTGTTTTTGTTATCGATAATTTTTTGCGGTAGTTTGAGGTTCTCAAGGACATTGTTTTGAGTCGTTCCATTATTGTTTTGGCTCGAAAAGAAAATGTAATACGGAAATGCGCAATAGAGATCATATGATGGGGACGTGGCCATTCCTTTTTTCCCCGCATGATTGCATGGAAGGCGGCGGTGGAAGGATGACAGGACGAGTTGATATGCCATTTATGCATCACTTTGAGTATTTAGTTAGTTTGGCAAAATCCCGAAGTAGCAGTTCGCTGATGACGTGCACTGCAGCTGGGAGCAACTCAAACCTATAGTATCAGTTATAACAAAGAGACAGAGCGTCTGAAATTAATAAAGAGCCCTCATGCATCATCACGATTTTATTGAAATCCACTTCAATCGGGGGTCAAGCGTTTTTAACGTGAATATAGCGAGGTTCAACATAAATCCTGTATTTTGGCTTGCCCGTGCTATAGTTTACTATTCTCAAAGTAGTCGGCTTACTCGAATGCGTGCAAAAAATTCGTTCTAAGGGTATTATTAAACTAAGAACGGCAGTGTGAAACACGAAGTGTATTTTTGAGAAACTCAAAGCCTTTAAATGCGTAGTTAGATTTACTTGACCGGAATGCTAAATGTGGCTAGCTTTTTGTTCTTTTTCACTCTAGGGTTAATCAGACGAAAATTATGTCGGTATCTTGAATCTCCGCCGTCAAAAAAAATCAAAACGTTTTGAAATCTTGTTAAGCCTTTTATTAGGCCGTACTTTTTCCGAAGGCTATTAAAAAAAAATGGCTGATGTTTTCTGGTATGTATTTTGCAAATACCTGTGTGTTTTGGTAGTTTGTTTTGAACACTACGCTAAAGACATGATTATCGATGAAAATTTTTATGAAAAACTAAAAGTTTACATGTACGAGTAGAGAGAGGGCTTTGACTAAAGTATTTTTAAGAAGTTTTTATATTTTTTTTATTGATTTTATTCAATTTTGTAATTTTGACAGAAACAGTTGTTTACCCTGATTTATCGGTTATAATCGATCTTGTATTGTTGACACTGATGGATTTTTATCGTTATTTTTCGAATAAAGTGAAATGTTTATGACCTGAGCAGTGTGCTTTGATGGGCTAGTTGGTTCATGACTAGATGGAACAGCGCGGAACATAGGACAGAAAGAACAGGACAACACGAGCGCTGACTTACAACTGACTGTTTAATGAGAAGCGAAGGAAGAAGAAGAAATAAGAAGCGAAGGAAGAAGAAGAAATAAACTGAAAATAAGGATTAAAACAAAATGCTTGCAATGAAAATAACTAAAAGATGAGGGAAAGCAAAAGTGAAGAAAAGAAAATAACTTTTTAGAAAAAGCAAGGTTCATTAAGTGCTCTCGAGATATGCGATTTCCTTCCTCAACAGGGTCATGGAAGGCATGCTGACTGCGCTTGTGTCTTTCTTAATGATGGAGAACGCTTCGATCATCTCGCGCGTGCGACAGTCTCTATGGTGTTTGATAATCTCGCATCTGTCAAATGCTGGGACGCAGGCACACGCTCTGGAGCGGAGCACGTCTGTTGGAGGTATTCCCCTCGTTCGCAAAAGGCGCTCTTGCCGTTCTCGTCCGCTCACTCCAAGCTTGTGAAGCGAGGAATAGCGCTAGCGGCTATGAAAAATGCCACGCAAAGATCCTGCCATCACCAGGTTGAGAGAGGCTTCAACGCCCAAGTGGTTAGACTGCTGTCCGCAGGCTTCCCGCAACCTCTGCTGAGTAGCCTGGCAGAAAAGCTCCTTCTTGAGTCGCGTCGCTCCACCAGCAAGCCTCAAGACACGCGCAAGAGATCTCCTTGGACAGTCATACCCTACATCCATGGCCTGTCCCACAACCTGAAAAAGGTTGGAGCCAAGGCAGGCGTTCAGGTACTTTTCTCTGCACCTAACAAACTGGGTCGTCTGTGCAAAAGAGTAAACTCTACCAACCCCTCTGCCACCTCCATCAGGCATTGCCAGAAGAGCCATGCAAATCCTTTCGTCGAGTGTGTCGAAGGCGTAGTGTACGACGTTCCGCTATCGTGCGGTCGGTCGTACGTTGGCCAGACCGGGCGGTGCATCAACGATCGTCTGAGAACACCGCGCCTCTTTGGGAACGACCACTGGCAGCAACCTAGCCAGGCATTGTGCAGCGTATGCCTGCGTCCCAGCATTTGACAGATGCGAGATTATCAAACACCATAGAGACTGTCGCACGCGCGAGATGATCGAAGCGTTCTCCATCATTAAGAAAGACACAAGCGCAGTCAGCATGCCTTCCGTGACCCTGTTGAGGAAGGAAATCGCATATCTCGAGAGCACTTAATGAACCTTGCTTTTTCTAAAAAGTTATTTTCTTTTCTTCACTTTTGCTTTCCCTCATCTTTTAGTTATTTTCATTGAGAGCATTTTGTTTTAATCCTTATTTTCAGTTTATTTCTTCTTCTTCCTTCGCTTCTTATTTCTTCTTCTTCCTTCGCTTTTCATTAAACATTCAGTTGTAAGTCAGCGCTCGTGTTGTCCTGTTCTTTCTGTCCTGTGTTCCGCGCTGTTCCATCTAGTTTATGACCTACTCATAAGGTGCTGCCTATGATTACCATTTTTAACTGCTCGGTGGCTTAATATGGTGTTTCATGAGTTGCTCGGTGATTTATTAGTTGACTCAGATTGGATAAATAAACTATTCAGTACAATTTATTGTAGCAATAAATTGTGGTTAGGTAATTAAAGGCATTTGTTAAGCCAACGACGAAAGTAAACACAGAATATATCTCAAAATAAAATTGCTAATCTTTCAAAGTGCACTATGCAGAGACATAGCGCTCGGTTCAACAACAAAACAGTGCCAATTATGCCATGCCAATTTTAAAAACATATTGTACTAACCACGATACGCTTTGTATTTTTGAAATTACGGTAAACGATTCAAATGTGCTAATAAGTCTCTCACTGTCCCTGAGATCTGCATCGGAAAGTTGCTTGAACCGGTGCCGTGCTGATCTTTCCAATCATGCAATTTGTTTGTTTACATATGATAAGATTAACATAGTCCTCAATTATTCAATAACCTTCACGTTGACTTGTCACAGATGTGACGTATTTTTCTTGCAGTATGAGTCGTTCGCCACCAGATATAAATGTACACACAGCACCTGATGTAATAGGAGCTTCAGGGTACTTCATCAACATATGATCATGATCATTACCAGTTGTATCATAATAATCCCAAAAGACTCAAAAATATTACGCGGGCATATTATTTCAAGGGTATGGCTCTTGATCTGATTTTTGCCAACTGTTTTCGGAATACTATGATTTACTTGCCTAATAAAGCCCAACCAAGACTCAACTACGTTGTATTTTTACACGGTTCTGAGCCTGAAAAAATAAGGCGGACTTCCTTCATACCGCGGACAGTGCAGAGTTCCTTGAGCCCTTATTAAAGGGTTCAACGGCTCGAAAGAGCACGCAGGTATGCAGCATTAGAGCAACAGCGACTCTTACAAACAAAAGTCAACAAAGCTAGAGTACAAGATACTCTGCTGAGTATTGCATACGTGACGAGCTCTTGCTCTAATCCTATGATGGTTGAAGCGGAAAGGACCCGGTAATCTCTTGGTGCCGAGCAATCGTTAGTGCGCCTGAGCGCTCGGACTCCTAAATCCCCCATCAAGAAACATAGGGAGTGAAGGAAAGAGACGTACGGGAGAAGGGGATAAAGTAAATACAGATCTGGGGCGTGTAAACGTCTTGTCTCAGCAGAAGAAGGACCCAGCGAAGAGCGTGGGGATGGTAAGCACAAACAAGGTATTGCTTGTTTTATTTTGAAAGTTTTAAGCATAAAAAAACTAGAGTTCAAGACAGCTTGAGAAACGGGGGGGAGGGGGGGGGGGGGGGCTTGCCTTGTCATCCTAATGCTTCGTGCTTTGTGATTGGTTCTCGAGATCCGCCGCTCTTATCGGATAATGGCGGAACCTGATAGGGTGCGGAGCGACCGCGGGCTCTTCGGGACTTGCCATCCCTTGCGTTTTCTGAGCAGTCAGCAAGTTTACATTAAAAATGAATTTTAGCTTCAGGTCTCAAAGAACAATGAGGCTTACAGTCTCTACAAATTAAATAGGTTTTGAACGTGACGTCCGCAACTAACGTGTACCCCCCCCCCCCCCCCCCAAAAAAAAAGTAATAAAACAGTTTTTTTATAGCAAAAATAAATTACGCGTTACCGGGTGCTTATTCTACTCCCAAATGTAGCGATATTGGTTTGAACCAGATGCCAAAGTTTCAAAACTGACCATTATCTCATTCAAAAGTTATATTAAGTGATTCCCGTAAAATTTAAATGGGGAAAATGGGACCCGTTTTTGCCCGCTAGCGGTGACTGGCGCCGTTCAGCTCCATTTGTTTGAGAGCTCCGTCAGCTGCCGTTTTCAAATTGAAAATTTTGGAAAAAAGCTCGTAACATTTGAATGAGATAAGGCTTAGTTCCGAAACTTTGGCGTATATGGTCAGGACCGCTAGCACTATGTTGGGCGGAGAAGGAGCGTTCGGCAATTTGTAGTTTATTTTTGTGGTAAATAAAATAATTTACTTCTTGATTTTTTTTTTTGGGGGGGGGGGGGGGGAAGGGGGAGAGTTACCTTTTGCACAATGACCAACTGAATCGTCATGATCATTCACTCTATGCCGAAACAGTCTTTTTATTAAACTATAATAGACTTAAGTTTTGGCAAGTATACCTAAATTTCGCGAATTTTGCGACCCGAGAAAGTGCGCGAAAACTCTATCACGGAAATGTGTCCCGCCATGGTAACGGATAAATACCACTATCATTCTAATTGGGTAACTATCGTACCCGCAAAATATTCCTGAAAAACGAGCTCCACGAAATTCGGAAAACATTCAGCCCGCGGAAATAGTCATCTACGCAAATCATTCGCAAGCATACTTCTATTGTATGCCCAGAGTGGCTACCACCGTGTTTTGGAAAAAAGTGAGCTCACAAACTTTCAAAGAGTATTGTGTATTGAGAACTGCGTATTTGGAGCTCCGAGCATAGTTGAAATATTTGATATTTGTCAATAAATACGTGAAAGCGAAAAAAAATAAAGACAAAGGGTAGGAGCGCTCCGTGTGTCCAATCCTAACTTTTTTGCTTGTTTTCTGGCTCTTTGTACGTCGTAATTTTGTATGACCTAGCCCACTTGCAGATTTTGTTGAATGCTGTTCCTTAACTTTGAGGAAACTTCGAAAAAGCGCTCTTGTGATATTCGCACTAATATTGTCCTGCAGAGTACCTCGTCAAAATATGTATCCTCTCATAGCAGATTCACACGACGGACTGATCCGCGGACGGAGTGACCACGTGACTTCATGTCCGCGGTTCGTCCGTCTCCCAAGCGCATCCACATGAGGAAAACGACAAGCAGACGCCAGCGAGGATGGACCTAACCTGTTTGCCACCCCACAGTGCCGCAAAACTCCAACATCGCACTGTGGCACCGCTGTCCAAAAGAAAAATTGACGTTCGCTACCGCAATAAAGAATCATGTGCCGCTGTTACCTACAGATCGAGACAAAACACCGTGATAGGCTTCGCGCTAAGCGCCACTAGCTTCACTAACCCAAAGCATGAGAGTGACACAGGCATGGTCTTGTTCGAGAAGGGTTCGGCGTAGAAGCGACGAAGTTCTGCGCTTGCGGAGGGGCGTTTGGAGATGCCTTCACGCACTCCGCACTCGTGCACAACACTCACGTACACCACAGCCACAACATAGGTCTTGTTCGGTGAAATCCTGATTGGACGTGCAAGAATTATCGCGGCGTGCAAGACGAGTTTTGACGAGAGCTTCTTGACACGGACCCGGAGGAGTACCTGAACCTGCGTCGCGTCAGCCGGACAAAGTTTCTGCAGTCTTTTTCACGCGTAGAACCAAGAATCGAGCGAGAAAATGAACCAACGAACGCAAAAAATACAACGATGCGCCATTTTAGTTTTAATCGTCCAGAAACAAAAAAATGAAGAAAACCATGTACTGTTGCCAGACTAAACGCTTTTCAAGTCAATCTCCCGCCAAAAATAAGCGAGTGAAAAGGCGCTCGACTTTATCAGTCCTCGCGTCCGCGGACGAGGAGTGGATCGCAGGAATCGGTGACGCGCGGGTCACGTGGTACGCGGTCCGCTGACGAAAATGGCGATTCGGTCCGTCGTGTGAATCGGCTATAAAGAGTATACGTCAAGTATATAAAAAACCTGGCGGCACAAAGATTTTGACTAGGTTGACCCTGTGTTAAATCACCCCTGGCAGCCCCCACGGCGAGTTTGCCACGTGCAATCGTACACTTGAGCGGCGCTCCGCCACTGAACAAAGACCGGCAACGGGGCTTTTGAAGCGAGGCGAGCGGTGATGACGGTCAAATGACTAACATATTGCTGAACCAGCGCGCTGTGTCACATTCCAAGGCGGGTAGCACCAAGAAAAATTAAACAACCTTCAGGTAAAATTCCAACATACAGGTATTTCTCAAGAAAGGAAACACCACAAGTGCGGTTTTATTAAATTTTTGTTTCTCGAGGAAGATGCTTTTATATGATGTGCTTAAAGTTGAGCTTCGAGATTTAATCCATTCATTTAACTTTATTATATGCTAACTACCGATCTTGACAACATATACAAAAACAAACACCAGCGCATAAAAACAAACCTTGCATGCATCAGCACAAATACTGCCTAGACGGAGCTAATCAAAATAGTTGTCCAACTTATAAAACAAATGTCTCAATTGCAGTCACGGTCACCACATGAGCATTAAACACTCCCCAGAAAGATATTTAATACAAAACAGTTTAAGTTAATTTTTGTCGTTTAGAAAGCCATATATACGGTAATCGTGGTCAACAAACGAGAGGTTAATTGAAAAGCATGCAATAAATTGTGATTGTAGAAAACAGCTTTAGTTGTTGTTCCGGGATATATAATGATTTCCGCTTTCTGAGCACATGTCTGTCTTCTTCTACATTTCTAGGTTTTATGAGCCCAGTCCCGAAATTCGCACAAACGCGCTATTTCTGCTACCCGAGAAATTTTAAGAATGTCTGCTGCTCGGTTCTAGTAAGAATGCGGCCTGAGCGCGGCTGCAATCCGTGTTTGATTCATCCACAGCATGCCCAGTTTTGGCTAGAACATTTTCTTTCTTCTTCGTCAAAGTCTGGGAACACGAAAGGCAGACAAAGGTTTTGGTTGAAGTTCCGTCTTTTTGTTTTCGTCTTTCAGGGAAGCAGGTATGAGATGTTTCCGGATGTCACCAGAACACTGCGAAAACATGCAGTGACTTTGGGTGTGGTTTAGAAAGCTTGTCGCCTCTGGTTTAACTTCCCCATATAGGCTGGAGCAGGTATTTAAGCGAATGAGTGTTCTTAGCTCAGAAGTAAAGCTGACGCTTGATTTCAGTTTGTTGCAACGTGTTCGTTTCGAGTATCGTCACAGCTTTTTCTTTTTAAAGCATGGCATCCGTTTTAACGGAACCCCATGCTCCCAGACATTTGTTCGTCCGTCTGTCTCTCCATACACCTCCTCATTAAATATAACCGAAATATTCACGGCAGTTGACATGGTGGTATGAGGCGACGCTAAGACTTGGCATTGTTATCTTTACGTCACGCAATGTCATGTCACGTAACAACTTGAAGTCACGTTATTCCAAGACCTGACGTCATGTAACAATAATAGCTCCGTTAATTTTTTGGGAAAATAGTAAACAGTACATTTCTTCACTTCATGCGGAATTCCTCGATGCCTTTACACAGATTAAACCACTTCCTTTCTAAATACTGCATTCCGCTCGTTGTAGGACATTAAAGATAAAGCCTCTGATAACGTTTCGTGGTTAATATTTTGTGGGTAGCTTGTTTTTTTTTTGTTTGTTTTTTTTAGTTAAATCTTAAATTTCCAAATATATCGAGTGTTATTTTGCGCAACTTCAAGTAGATGCAAGCAAGCTTCATGAAACCTACTACATATCTGCCCGACTAATAATAAAGGAAGCTTGTAACATTTTTTTTTTTATTTAGTGACTACATTTTACGAGCAGTGGTGTCAAACTCGTTTATATCTTGGCACTTTGGTCTGAATATAGTATATTCATTTTATTCAGCTTACAGGTGCAGTTCTTAACGAAGAAATAAGCATTGCGCCCATGTAATTGACCGCACGAGCAATACCGACTCCGGGACGGGTATATGTTATGGTTCTGAGTGACGGGGACTAAACTTCGTTATGGTTAATGATTAAATTACATACTGGGAAATAATTCCAGGAAAAAAAGACGAAGTAACTTTACAAGGAAAGACAAAACTCATTTTATTAAAGAGAACAAAAGAACAATAATACGGATATACAAAAAATGATCTAGAGGAGATACGTTGTACCGTGCTAATTACTAAATTGTCCTTTAATACAACATTACCACTTGCGGTGTCACTATCGTTCCAATACACCGTTAGAAAAAGCACCCGAAGCGCAGTTCATAAAGGATTGAACCGGTTCGTGGCCATGTGGCCGGCGGCGGGGAAGTTTTGGATCCGTGAAGTGTCGTGGGCGTAGTAAACCCTGGAAAGATGCTTTGGCTTCAGCGTTCCAAGACCAACGTCTTCTTAAAGGGCCGACGTTGTGACCGTGGAGAAATTATGACCGCCGCCGCGGTCGGAGATGGCTGTCGGGCAACGGCAGGAGTACATGGTGGAGGTCTGGGACGAACCTCGTGTCCGGACGCCCGACGGGTTCACCTCGGCGCCCGAATCCATCTGGTCACTGATGTCTCACTTTGACCGCCGTGACCACCGGTTCTCCGAGCACCGCTCTGCCAACCAAAACTGGCCGTTGTCTTCCTACACTCCTCTTCTTCTTCTATATACCACTGCACGGGCCATAGGGCTCGCGTTGCACGAATTCCGGTGCGTTAATTCAAAAATACCACACGGTGTCCTTCGCGCACATCACAGTATACATTTAAAGACGGAAGACAGATATATAAGCGGAACTTCAAGAAGAACCAATAAACGCGCGGTCTGCAGGATTAATCTAGTGTAGATTCTATTAGCCCCGCTTTAGCCCCCTTATGGAAATCCAGGACATAGTGTTGTGGAAACGAGCTCCACTGGCCAACCCTTGGACGCTACAGGAGCTACAGGAGACAGTAATAAGGCACAATACAAAAAACAAATCAATAAACAAAGTCAGCACGCGAATGAGCTGGTGAAGATTAAGCAACATACAACACGAGACTACAGGTAAGGAAACGACCACACACAAGTGAAGAGTCTCTGGAAGTCACTAAAGACTTCTTGTGTGTTTTGTGCTTCAACTTACCCGAAATCTCGGAGTTGTGTTATGTTTAAAATGAAATAAGTGCGGGTTCTTGGACGGAGAGTTTGACGACGGCCGGTCGACGACACCTTCTGTCTCCGGTTGGTGCAGGTGAAGAGTCCTTGCCGCTCCTAGGTGTCACTAAAATCAGAGGACTCGCAATATGGATTTTCTGAGTTAAGTACACAGCGGGCGACAAAGCGATTAAGTTCAAAGGTGTGAAATAGAAAACTACATCGCTAAAGACGGAGCTATTTGTCACAGGTTTTCTTGATCTTTGTTGCATACGGCTGCCACCTCTCGAGGTTGCTAAGGCTTGCTATAACCGAAGCCAAATGTCTAGCTTCCAATTATCTACAAAATACTACTTGGTTTATCTAAGCAATGTAACTGTAAATTGTGAACTACATTTTCGTGTGGTAAAACACTACCCGGTAGATAAAATCAGTTCAACTCACGTTAAGAGTAAAGGAAAACACGGATTCGAATGGTGCGTCTCACCGTACTCACATTCAGATATTGTATTTTTCCATTGGTTGTATTGGTTTATCCAGATTAAGTATAACAAAGGACGCCTGCCTATAAATGGACAAGGAAATGACTTTAGTCTGAACAAACGAAACCGCCGTATATTTAAACTCACACCTGATAATTGCAGGATTGTCCAATACAAAGTTAACCAAAAACCGTGGTGTATAAGAGAGTCCCAGTAAGAAATAGCAGCAATTACATTAGGAACTTTTTGGTTTGCGGGCAAGGTACACGCATTGTGACGGTCGCTTATTTCGGAGGAAGCACAGTGAAGTTAAGATCATGGTTGCACGTAAAAATTCCCAAGTGTAAATCTATTCGGATTACTTCGCGAACGTGTTACAGACACACTTTACGGTTTGGCATTTGAACCCATTTTATATTTATTCTCAGAATAAAAAAAAAAAAACTTAAAACATAACAGTAGTTTTACGTTCCTAACATATATTTACTTTTTTGCTTTTCGAAAACGCGAGGTAGTAGTAAGCAGACTAGAAACACAATGTTAGAAAAAGAAAGAATGCAAAAGGGTTGGGTGGTGAAATAGCGATCAATCAAGTCATGAAAGAGCAAGTAAAAGGGTAGCTGCGATTGAAGTCTGCAATAGAAGATGTTCCAGATGTCAAGGCAAGCAACCGATCTTTGAAAGGAAGGAGACATGAAGATCGGTTTCTTTTCCTATAGACAGGTCACGTACGTATCCTTGAGAATTTTTACGCAACGATAGTGTATCGATACATGAGTGCCAGACATAAACATTGAAACACATGTCGAAAGGTTGGGTATTCGTTCAGATCATAAGACGGTTTAGATAAAAAGTTGTTTTTACGAATCAATTTGGCTTGCGGGAGGCCTGCGCCGCAGATTCTCGAAGAGTCCCCTGAAGTCTTCGTCTCCACCCTTTGTCAATATTGACTTTATCCCACACATCCCGAGGCGACCAGAAAGGTTAAACCTGTCATTGTGGAGAGTCCGATGGCCCCGTACCTCTTTTATTTTTATTGTCCACTATTTTTGATGGAGTTGCGTGTTTAAACCGCAGGCAGTATATTTTATTTATTTTTATTTTTATTTATTTCCAATACTACTAATCCCATTCGGGATTATTGTAGGGTGGTACATCATACTGAAATATATATCTTACTACACATTTGAAGATAATGGTATGCAAGCCTATGTCGACAGGTGCGCTTCCAAGTTCCTAAGAAACTGCTCTACACTAGTGGAATGCACAATGTTTCGCGGCAAGTGATTCCATTCGTTGATAGCGCGGGGGAAGAAGGAATATTTGAAGCAATTATTGTGGGTTGGAAGTTCTTCGTAAAGCTTACCATGGTTATATCTTGTTAGCCGTTTACTAGTAGGAGTTAGATAATTTTCTGTGGGGATGTTGAAGTTGCTGTTAGCGAATTCATATAAAAATTTAAGCCTTGCAATTTTCGCCCTTTTTTCTAGTGACAACAGTTCCAATTGCTTACATAACTCGGAGGGGGAATCATGCCAACTATATTTGTTAGATATAAACCTTGCAGCCATTCTTTGTATTCTTTCTAACTTACTAAAACCAGAGGCCGTGTATGGGAACCAGACGACGTTGGCGTACTCAAGCATAGGGCGGACTAGCGTCTTGTAGGCTAATAATTTCGTCTCAGTCGATCCACTTTTTAAGGTTCTTTTTAGAAAATTAAGTTTTTTTAGCGCTTTTTGAGTTACAGAGTCTATGTGTAAGTCCCAACGAAGGTCATGGGTTATATGTAGGCCGAGGTACTTGTACTCTGTGACTTTCTCCAGGGGTTTATTGTTGATGTGGTAGGAAAACGATTTAGGTTGCTTTTTGTTAGTTATTGTCATAGATACAGTTTTATCTAAATTTAACAACATCTGCCAGTCATGACACCATTGTACAATATGTTGAAGTGCATTGTTAAGGTTGATTTGATCCTGTTCATTGTTGATTTGTGAGTACAGTATACAATCGTCAGCAAAAAGACGGATTTTTACATTAACGTTTTCAACTATGTCATTTATGTAAATAAGAAACAGGAAAGGTGCCAGTACCGATCCCTGTGGAACACCAGATGAAACGTTTCCCTTTGACGATGAATGAGCGTGAATTGTCACAAACTGATAGCGATCAGAAAGGTAGTTTCTTATCCAATTAAGTATTTTGCCTGCTCCCAGAATAGTTTCTAGCTTAAATAGTAGTTTTATGTGGGATACTCTGTCGAATGCTTTCGATAGATCTATGAATATAACGTCAACCTGACCCCTGTTGTTAATTATCGTAGAAAAATCATGAATGCTTTCGGTCAGCTGAGTAACAGTCGATAACTGACGCCTGAAGCCGTGCTGGAATGGGGTTATTATATTATTGTTCTCGACGAAGGTTGAAATGTGTTTTAGTATAATGTGCTCGAGTATTTTGGAGCAAGTTGAAGTGAGAGATATAGGCCTGTAATTAGTAAACTCCTTTTTGTTTCCAGATTTATATATGGGGATTACTTTAGCCAATTTCCAGTCCTCAGGAATTCCCCCTGTGTTGAGGGAGTGTCTAAAGATGAGTACGAGATACTTTGCTATCCATTCCGCGTACCTTTTTAAAAATTCATTGGGTAGATTGTCAGGGCCAGCACTCTTTTTACTATTGAGGTTAAGTAAGAGCTGCAAGACACCTTGTTCGGTAACTACTACATCGTCCAATGTGGGCAGAGCTGAACAAGAGACAAAAGAAGGTATATTATCATTCTCCATAGTAAATACAGAAAGAAAGTACGCGTTGAACATCTTCGCTAGATTGGTTTTATCATTTGACAGTGATTCTAGGTGTGACTTAGTTTTAGGGTTAACGTGACTCCAGAATTTACGAGGTGACGACTTAATAAGCGACTGAAGTGTCACATTGAAAAATGAATGCTTAGCTGATCTAACTTTGAGGCCAAGTTCTGTATCCAGCTGTGCCAACTTATCTTTATTAAGAGGTGTTTTAGTTTTCTTTGCACATTTGCGCAGCCTATTTATTTTACGTTTCACGTGAATAATTTCCCGCGTTATCCAAGGGTTTTTTCTGTCAATTCTTTTCGTCTTAGTTGGGATAAAGTTTGAAATGCAGAACTGAATGGCTACTTTAAATTCGTTCCAAAGGGTATCGGTAGTGGTAAGAGCGTTGGATAAGAGTAATTGGAAGGTATCAAAATGCATATCAAAGTAATCGAGTACGCCAACGTCGTCTGCATTGCTATAGTCCAGTACTGTAGAAACTTGAGGGGCAGCAGAAGCCACAGAGTTCATTTTAAAAGAGCACAAAACCATTTCGTGGTCAGACATACCATCTAAGACGTCGATATTGTACTCGTGGCTCAGAAAATGATCACTAACCAAAACCAAATCGAGCACTGTTTTTGTCGAGCCTTAAATACGAGTGTTTTCGGTAACGATTTGAGTTAGGTTATAATAAAAACATAGTTCTGAAAGAATATCAACACCATGGGATAATTTCTGGGGTTTAGAAAAGGACCAATCAACTAGAGGTAAATTAAAGTCACCTGCTATTATGATCTTACTGCTCATGTTAAGATTCTTACGCATATAATCATACATATTACGAAAGAACTCTGGGGCTGTGTTTGGGGGTCTGTAGGCCACAGCAATGAAGCAGCAACTGTTCTCATAGCTGATTTTACACCATAAGCACTCAATTCCCTGGGAATCGGGCAGCAATGTACATGAAATCCCATTTCGAGCAAGAATCGCAACTCCGCCGCCACGTGATCCCCTATCTTTGCGCAAGATTGTGTAGTTGGGAGGCGTGATTTCGCTATCTTGTATACTGTCTGACAGCCACGTTTCGGTGATTACAACAATATCAGGTTCGGTATTCAGAATAGCTGTTTCAAGTTTATCAGTTTTATTCACGATACTCCTCGCGTTTAAGTTGAGTAGGCGAAATTCGTAATCATTATTGATACGGCTAGGCTTTAGTCATGGACTTGAAGCCTGTGCAACATCAGCTATCAAACTCTTGTCGTTTTTGACGTCGTCCCAAGTATACACTTTTCCGTTTATTTTAACTTTGTCGTACATCAAAGTCACCTTTTCACCGGCAAGCTTATTCGATTTCGAGCTTTCGAGCAGTTTTTTTCTGATTCCCTGAACTCGTTTCGAGTAGTCCTCGCTGATTGATAATGGTTCATTCTTTAACCTATTACAGTTACGTAGAATTTTCATCTTGTCTCTGAAGTCAAGTAGTTTGAGAATCACTGGACGAGTTTTACCTTCAGTTGGTTTTCCCAGGCGATGTATGCGTTCAATTCCATTGGTTTTTACGGACAGTTTGTCCTCAAGGACCTCCTTTGTTACTCGCTCTTCGAGTTTGCTGCTGTCTTCGTTTGGCAGCTCAGAAAGACCGAAAATAATTAGATTATTTCTTCTACTGCGATTTTCTAAGTCATCAATCTTATACACGAGTGATGCAACAGTAGATTCGAGTTGTTTTGTCCTGTCTTGGTTTTGGTTCACAGCTGACCTCAGACCTTCAAGGCTTTTAATTTGCAACTCTATGGTCTCTAGTCTGGATTTTGTTTCCGCTTGGCTCAATTTAATTTCCCTGACGTCAGCGGAGATAATATCTAGTTTTTGCAATATTGTTTCTAGAGTAGGCCCGGGATTTACTTCTACATCACCACACAACAAAAGTAGGTTTTTCGGCAACGTTCCAAATTCACACAGCACACTCAAACAGCTCCGTGGGCACGGTAGCAGGAAGAGACAAATATTGTTACTGCGGAGGCAACAAGGATATTGTTTCCCTACCTGTGCAATGAACACGAAGTGGTTTAGGAGCGTCATCTTGACGATGCCACCGTGCCCACGAAGAAGTGCAGGTTCCGGCCAGTCTTTTATAGTGCCGAGCGGCGCTAGAGTAGCTGCTGTCACTGTCGATATGGGTCGTGGAAAATCCAAATGTCCGTTAAAGTTCCACAGGAAAAAGTTGTCCAGATCCGTCACACTTCGCTCCGCGTTATCGGCTGGAACGGCGAAGCCGCCGCGATGATCAGCCGCTTGATAGTGCTCGGAGACGCCCATATCCTGGTGCAGCGGCAGAAGCAGTATCTGTGCAATGAACACGAAGTGGTTTAGAAGCGTCATCTTGACGATGCCACCGTGCCAACCTTATTATACTAGCATTACATATGTTGAGGTGAGGCGTAATATAAATAAATCATTAGGTGGTACCTTTGTCTCTCGCGCCACGGTGCAACATTGCAACAAGAAGGGAAACCTAGTTTTGGCATTTGGCATTCCAATTGTCCTACTCGGAATAGGACAATGACGACGAAAATTAATAATAGTGTATTGAAGACAGTCATTTTCAAGCTCTTAAAAATTATCCTTCTTTTTGAACCTCGTGCAAAAGAGTTTATATAAAGGTAGGCTTTTTATTTGATTAACTTAATTATGATTTCAGCCAAGCGAGTTACGCTGTAGTTATGTAATATATTATTAATTTGTTCAAGCGTATTTGAACAAATCGGCTTTATCAAGATTGACTACAATTAATTACTTCATCTTCTTTGGCCAAAGTTTATGTAGGCCTTGACCCTAGTTCACTGAACAAGTGCGAAAGGTACGCTTCACTGCTGGTATAGTTTTGACTGTCCTTTGGCTTCTCTAAATCGCGAAACACGCGCCAGAGATGGGTTTTAACTTCTGGTTGTTTCTTCTTATGTGATAACGTTGGCCTTGAGTTGCCCAACAAGTACCAGATTTTTAGGCTTCACTGATGGTCACCCGGTTCATATACGTGACATATTTGTCTTGAGTCTGACGCTTAGGCACTTATTTGACGAGTCAGAGTAAAGCGAAAAAGAAAAACGATAAATAAAAGTAATTTGGAACGATCTATAAGGCCTTTGAATGAAACCGTATTAGATTCAGGGTAAGGCTCCTAGGATCGCAAGCTGGTGCCAGGTTAAGAGTTTCTATGGCGTAATGCCTGGACTGTTTATAGCCTGAATTATAACCTGTACATCGCGCAAATGTTATATCAAGAATACGTGCAAAAACGTAAAATTAAGTCAACATAAGAAACAAAAAACGAGAAACTTTCCGGTTACGTTTTCGGCAGAATTGTTCTTAATATAAAATGCATTATCAAGGAAAGACAATGACTTAAAGTTATTTAATTGTTCGTTATTTATTTATTTAAGTGGCCGACAAACAGCTTTATGCCTCCTTAGAGGTGCACTTACCAATGTCAGAGAAAAGCATATAATTGTTGGGACATGATAAAATGGAAAGGTAGGACAAAACAATACTAGCACATTACACTTTCTAATTTTAAGCTCTTCATAAAAAAATATCGGGACTAACATGATCAGGTATATGTTCTATCTGATTATACGTCAATTGAAGGGGTGTCATGTGTTCTCCGTGATATAAATGAAGAGAATGAAACAAAAAATAAAGTATACTAGACTTACGAAGAACGCGTAGGTCTAGCATAGATCCGTAAGTCATCTGTCCGACTCGCGTGCGGTGTCGGTCAGATGACACCCATGTTGTGCCGGTGTAGTACATGATCGGTTTACAAACATGAAAAGTTTATTAACCACCTCCCCGCACCTTTTTCTGAGCTTCACTCACATATGGACAGCAGGTTAAAAATCTAACTTCTGTGTTTTGGCGCCTCACAATTTTTGTGGCGTGGCAAAATAGCTCCTCTAAACACTATCACGGAATATGCTGCTACCTAAATGCCGTTTTGCAACACCTTGAGTCGAAAAAGGCATCGATTGTAACAACAAATAATTAGTAACTGTTTCTTCATCCGCCTTTTATCTTTAGATACCATAGAAGGACCCTCAAATGGCCTCAGTATCCTGCGGGTTTTTTGCGCTGGCTCGAATGGGCACAGGACAGCCCTGCTTTTTAACGAGTTGCTTCATTGTCTCAATCAAGGCCGCCGAATTTAATCAGGAAATAATTAACGCATCAGCATCGTCGGAAAAGAAACGCCAAAATTTCTTTGTTTGCCTAATCGCATTTGCAATGTTTGAGTCGAACTTTCTGTTGAAACTTGAAGATGAATTTTCTTAGCAAGCTCAAATGGTCTTTGTTCTTTATTGTCTCTATCGTCTGGAATGTGTCTTGCTTTCAGGCCTTTCTACACAAACCCGATTGGAATGGCTATTTCTTTTTTCTCTGTCAACCTTTTTCTAGTTTGTCCTCGCTTGCCTGGAGTTCTCTCTGATCAGACATTATTTGGAAGTTTTTGTTTTCTACGGTATGCAAATTTTGCAACCTGTGGGGAAAAAGTGGAGTGCAGAGAATGATGGATATTTATATATATATATATATATATATATATATATATATATATACATACACATCGGGTAATTGTAATAATTACATTATGAAAGGTGACAAGGTAAGGCTGGTACAAATCATCACTTTTGTTTTAATGTTGTCTTAATATAATTGAGAAAGATAAAGTGTTTTGTACATATCAGGCGCCGGGAAACGAGCCTACTATCAAACGTATATTTTAGGGCGTTCGTTTGGTTGGAGCGGTGTTAAGTGATTAAACACAAATTGCTTGTTCTAAATAAAATCTTTGAAATATTGATCCGTTTTGCACAAAAAATGACATCACTTAAACAATACATATTTGGCATAAAAATAATGTTTAGCATAAAAACATCCGATATTACTTAGTTCTTTATATGGGCCTAATAACAGCTAATTGCTACGAATATTTCCCTCTAAAGATACTGCAACGCGCCTATCAGTTAATTATTATTCTAAGATGCCGTCCTAAGGCAGCAGGCTTTCTCAGGAGGGAACAAGATAAAACTTATACAAGATCAAAATTGCGTAGCATAAAGAAAACTACATAGAATAGCAGCTGAAAAAATCCCTTTATCCTCATTTCACTGCACGGTGTTCATAAGTATCATTGTTTAGAACCATAGTATTTACGTGAATTAGTTTTCAGGAAAGCGTGCATGTTTTATTTGTATACTTTTCAACACAGCAGTTTTATGATCGTTTTATCCTAACTTTGCACCCACACATATGTGGTCTGGATAAACTTCGCAAGAGGAAACAAAGTGTGTGGCTTATGTTTCTTTCGCGTGGACTGAACTGACTCAAAGTGTCTTGCCATAAAGTCGGAAGCTGACGAAAAAAAATAAGACCCCATACACCCAAAATCGTAGCGAATGAAGCGTTTTTATCACCCCGCGTGAGTTCAATGTACTCCAAGCTTTGAAAGTGAAGGTTAAAATAAAGAATACTTTATATATAATGCAAGGCTTTGTAGCGGGTTTCCAATATATAACTTCCTGCAACTGCGACTGAATAGCCAAGCAATATGTTGCTTCTGAGAAGAACTATACTAAACACAATCGCGAGCTTCAGCTTGGTACTTGTTGTGTGCGTTACTGCAGGGCATTAAAATTTACCTGTTATAACTAGAACATTCTTACAGCCTAGACAAAAACAAGAAAATGCTTTAAATGACAACACTATGCACCTGCAGAAAAATGTTTCTAAATGTTTGATTGCTTTCATTTTATTTTTTTCTTGTTTTCGGCTTTCGAACGTGGTGGATCCACTTCTTTAAAAGCAACACGTAACTCGCGTTTCTCACTTTACGAAATTGCTCTTTGCAAAGATGCGCCAATTTTTCGAGCTTCGCCGAAGCCTGGAAATGCTGCGAAGAAAGTTGGCGAAACCTTCACGCCGAACACAAAGTACAAAGCCCAAAACACCATACCCATGCTTCAGCTCTGCCGCGAGCAAATTTTCGGAAAAGCGGGTTGTTTCGGCGTTGAAAATATACATCACCATAACTACAGAAACATGGAACTTATTTAGGTTTGAAATTCAGCCACACAAATGGCCTGCCTCAAAAATAAAACGAGTGAGAGCACTGAGGATAAATCTGAAAGAAGACACGTCCCAGACCTCTGGTGATCTTTTTTTGCGGAAGAATAAACGCCATCGCGCTCTAGGGTACCGACTGTGGATGTCCTCACCACTCCACCTGATTCGATGTGAAGCAGGCAGTTTAATTCGCCTTTTCAAAAATCTTTTTAGGGCGCATGGTACTTAAATGTTTCCTCTTTGTAGTTTCAACTTGGGAAACATCCTTCAGAGTTCCAACTCAAAGCAGGGCAAAGTTATTTATAGCTAAAGTTAGCTACAAAAAACATCTGGATTTCATACCAAAGATGCTTCTATTTGTAGAGGCTTACTTATGAATGATACCAGATATTACGTCTAGTTTATCTACGTTTCGTAAAGCAGTTGCTTGGTAAAACATTCATATTGGACGCACAGGCGGCAAACCTGTGGTTTCACATTGGCTTACTTGTGAGCGCTGGCCTCAAATCTATTGTTTTATGTTTCCAATGAAGTACTATCTGAATGTGTTCTAATGATGTGATATACATCAAAAACATTCATTTGACTGGTTACGTGAAGAAAGCGGCTTGCATTTTAAACTTTCCGACTTAATGAGAGTAAGCATGTTTTCTTGTGTAACAAAAACGCTTGTTTTACGCATAATTGTTTGCAATAAGAAAAAAAGACTTCGGTGAAGCTTTTACCACTGTAGCGACCCAAAACAGATGTAACATGAAAACAAACACACGTATGTTGACAAGTGAGACGTTGATGAGTTTTATGCTAACCATGATATCGGGTTCTTGCAAGACTGAAAATTCAACAGCCGTTTGCCCTCGGTATCTCTCACTTATTTTTGGCTGCGGCAAACTTTCGCTTTGTGACTCTTGAAAGTATATAGGATACGAACTTACAAGTTTCTAAACTTTCGCGACGGATTTCTCTTCTCACCCAGGAATGTTCGACCCCTCCGGCACCTCCCACAAAGCACGGCTCCCCTCTGCTTCCCTATTTTTCGTCCGGCGCCTCCGGCAAGCACAGGGTGGCAGACAGCTTTGAATTGCTTTGCAAGATGAACATCCAACGCGTCAGTGTCGTCCGCAGTTGTATTGACACCAACTCAGCTCGCACTTCTGGCGACAGTACAGTGTTCATTTCTTTCAGTTGAAAGCAATTCTCACCCACCTTTTGCCAATCTTGCTGGGAAGGCTCTACTTCTGCTTTCCGCCAAAAACCATAGTCGCTGAACAGATACGTCTGTTGCTGACAGTTCCTTTACTCGCTTTTACCTTTTGCGCCCCCGGCATCTTTTTCGTGAAAGCATTGCCTGGCTGCATTCACCGTTATTGAGTATTCTGAATCTGTGATGTGCGGCGTAGGGAGTACATAGACTTAGAAGTTGAAATCTTTCAATGGCCGTGTCTTTGTTTAAGTGAATATGAATAATGGATTGATTCTTGTACTATTTCATGTTAACAGTAAAGGGATGGTGTTCAGCTGAATGCTTGTAATGCGGTTGTAAGGCGAACAGGTTTTACTATTTATACTACAGTGTACATGCCTTCTCTGGTGTAACTGAACGAGAACGAGAACGCGATAGTCAGAAGACGTATATCGCGTTTCCATACAACAAAATAAGCACTTTAATGACGAGGGAAAGAATGGGAGTGACCTAAATGTCGAAAACGTACGACTTAAAATAGTCAAACATTATCTGGCGAACATTCCACAGCATCAGCATGGCAACGTTTTTTTATTGCATGCCTATCCCAGTCGCGAAATGCTGTGCCCTCGAAAAATTCTCGAAAGTCAGGCTTCGTAACATTCGAAAAATATTGGGTCCGCAAAAGCAAAATCATATGCAGTCTACATGCGAAGTTCTTTTCTTGTCAGTAACCCACACATACTACTGCTTTCATATGTATATTGCAAAGATGAAATAAAAAAAAGCTTAATGCAATAGCTAAAAGAACAGAAAACTTGTGTGAATAAATTAAATTCTGATATAAATAAAGCTCGACAAAAATACAACAAGCATAAATTTATTCGCATTAAGAGTAATACAAAGAAAGTTTGGAATGCGGTAGCAAGCATTAACTTAAAAGCAGGAAAGACTCTACCAGAAAAAAATAATAGTTGGTGGCGTTTGGTCCTCTGGTGAATCGCTGGCGAATAAGTTCAACTCTCATTTTGTATCCTCAGGTGCATCAGCGTCTTCCGTGACCGTCGAAAGAGCGGAAATGTACGTCTCGGCAGATACATCAAGTCCTGTCTACTTGTCGCCTACGAGCGAGGTTGAAACTTTTTATGCTTAACAGCTTGTCTAAGAGTACTGCAGCCGGTGAAGATGAGCTAAAAGTGGAACCAAATAAAGCTGTGTCTCAATTATCATCCGGATCATTCGCCTATATATAAAACGCCCCTTTAAGCAAGGGAATTTTTTCCAGACAAAATGAAAATAGCCAGGATTTGCGTTTTGCACAAAAATGGAGCCCTCAACAACCTCAGTAATTACCGACCCATATCGGTTTTACCAATATATTCTAAACTTTTGGAGAGGTTTATATTCACGAGACTTACCCACTTTCTTAGTTCAAATATTTTAATTGCAAGTCAAGAATATGGGGGTCAAAAAAACAAATCCACGGAAATGGCTTTGTTGCATGTAAAAAATAAAATTATTAACAATATGGAAAATAAGCTTTTCATAGTCGGATTTTTTTAGATTTTACAAAGGCATTTGATTCTATAAAACACGATATTCAGATAAAAAAATTGCCAATGTATGAAATCAGAGGCACTGCATTGGCACCGATTCGTAGTAACTTATCGGCACGTCTTCAATACACGTTCATAGCATGCGTTCTCAGCTTGAAACAATTACTTACGGTGTATCTCAAGGATCCATTCTTCGAACATTGTTATTTCTATTGTATATAAATGACATTGTAAATCCGCCACATACACAAGATAATAGTTTGTACGCAGATGACACGAATATATTTTTTTCTGATTCAAACGTAATGAAGCTAGATACTAGGTTATATGAGTGGTTAAATAATTTCGCACTATGGTGACAGTCCAACAAACTTCAGTTAAACATTGAAAAGACAAAATATACTATTTTTAAGCCTAAAAATAAACCTATTGACTATCAAAAAAACGTAAAGTTTGAAAATACAATCATAGAGAAAATAAGGTCGCATACATTTTTTGGTATTTGGTTCGACGAGAGATTAACTTGGTCTTGGCTTGTGAAACACCTTCGTTCAAAGATTTCCCAATCTATCGGCATTTTGCGTAGAGTTGGGCTACTCCTTCCATGTTGGTTAAAACGTTTTTTATATTATGCATTGTTACACTCCCATCTTAACTACTGTTTAATAATTTGGGGAACAACAACAGCAACTAACCTTGGCAAGTTACTAGTCCTACAGAAGAAAGCTATCTGGTGCATAGATAATCTGGATAGTTACGCCCAAACTGCTGCTTCTTTTCTGGAACACATTATTACTTCCATCCAACAACACTATTATTTGAGAGTGACTCTAGAAATTTACACAGAACTTAAAAACCTGGATTCTTCATTTTTAGAAAATTACCCGCAGAAAACCAAAACCTACAACTTACGTCATGAAATTATGTCCAAGAAACAATTCGCACAAAATATGGGTCTCAACTTTTGAGCTACATAATTCTTTAATTTTTAATTAGATTCCCAGAAACGGTAGGCATTATTACTAACTGCCAATCGCCTCGAAATTCCAGAAACAAAATAAGGCTCTGCATATTAGGTTCTAAGACATAATACGTCTCCCATCCTCATCCTTCTAATCCTTCCTTCCCTCTTCTTTTCGTTTTCCTTTTGGTTTGTAAGATTTTTAGCATACATATCAATCCACTTTATGTTCAGATGTTTATATATAGATCTTTTATTTAGATTGACATTAAGCCAATGTTATAAGTGCACCATTCCTTGCATGTATGTAAATATGTCTGTTGTTGCTCTGCTGCTTTAGCGCTCTAACGGGGACTGGAGCTTTGTCAGGCGGCTTTGGTCGCCTTTTGCTCCAGCCTCCCAGACTTCTGGTCTAACTAAAGAAACGAACAGACGTGTACAATATATACACATCAAATAACTTCTCATTCCACCCACTTTCTTATTTTGACTTCGTTTGACCATTAGCGGTTTCTTTATATTTGAGTATCGGTAAAAAACCAATACATTCTAAATTCAACAGTCGCCTGATGGGAGCTAAGTTATCGCAGTTGTTTCCTGCAAGCTTTATCCTGCTATATTAAAGAACAAGAAGCAGAGATTATTAACAACCTCTTAAATTTTAGCTCACAAAAAAAAAAACCGACTTTTATTTAAATAGTGCCGTTCAACACAAGCCTGGTAATTTCGCATTCATGCTGCATCTACTTGAGAAAGCGTTTTTTTCTTTTTTTTTCTTTGATCGCATGTTCCGGATATCTTGCACCATGTCACGTAAGATGTTAAATAGTCGGCCACCCAAGTGTACGTAAACGAGATTTTCGTTTAAAAATCTCGTTACTTAGCTTTGAGTTTCAAACTTAACTAATATTAAGAAGTGTCTCACCTGTCTAAACGATATTTACGATTATCTGAAGCTTGAAAGGGCAGATAAATCAAGCATTCGAATGAAAATGCGATACGGCGTCGATAAAAAATAAAACAAACAACTATAATAAAAATATTAGATTTGTCCAAACGAGTGTTAAAAAATTAAAACGAACATGTGCTAATGTTGGCGTGGTTGCAGTAATATATTTAGGTCTACTTTAAGAAAAAAATTAACGGTCTCATTCGTTTTTTGTTTTAATCTTTCCAGTTTTGAGTACTTGACCAAATAGCTGCCATTAAAGCTATAAAAACGTCTTAGAAAAGCTAAAAGCTTGCAATTAAAAATCTAAAACAGTTATTCAAGGTTAAGTCCTTAAAAGACCTATAGAAACCCACTTTTTGCTACATTAGTTATGAAGGAAACAAGAAAATCAAATTGCAAAATTGTATTTTGTTAGAAAATGTTCTTGAGGACACATTCAATCCTGAATTACACCAATGAAGACATCAAAACAAAGCATAAAATTAAGGAACAAATAACTCGCACTAGGAGCCGCTCCCATGCTTCCGTTTCCCGGGATTTTTTCTCTAGTGACCGTCAGCTGGCGCCATCTCTCGGAAAGAGCGATAACTCTAAGCGTGGAGCTGGCTGTACGAGCGGTCTCAGCTTCGTTTTTTAATGAGCGCAAGTTGAAAACAAACGAAACATATTTTTCCTCTGTACAGCTTTTTTTTTTCTTTTTTAGGGAGTTTTACAAGCTTGCATCCGATTCTAATATTTTTTGTTGTGAAACCTAGACAAAAGTGATGATATTACGTTCAAAGTCAACGAGAAGATTCTTACAGAAGCCAATACTCTCCAAATATAAAAAAATACGCTTTGTAAATGTTAAAGATGCTCCTTTAAGGATCCTCAACTGGGCTAAAAAAGAGTTCATCTGTGCTCAATTAAAAAAAGGAAACGTTCTACACGTCCGTACTTAACGCGACTGAGAGAGTCCAAGCCATTATGCTGGTCCTTTCAGCGTCTGCTTCCGCGTCGCGCAAACCATCAATTAGTAAGCACCCCATCTCCTTCCTTCTCCGTCCCTCTAAGCCTTCCCCAGAATACCGGAAACTCGCTCTTTCGAAATCGCGTTGGCTTTCGAGATGCCACGGTTAATTGAGGCGTCCGTCAACTTACACCAGTCGATGAAGCGAACGCAGTTGATGAGATTTCCCGCCCATACCGGGGCGTTGAACGAGCTCTGTAAATGGTGGTTCACTGCTATTATCTATAACAGGTTCAAAATGACAAGGCGTAATCGGTACCAATTACGCCATCTAAAACTTGCAATCCGCTGCGATCGTAACGTCACCCGATATGAACAATCGAAAACTGACCGCAAAGACAAGAATGCCCCTGTGATTATCCGTTTCGCGTCGTTAGCAAGTCATCACTAACTGTGGTTCCGTATTCAACTAAGTTTCAAACACGGCCACTGGTTCTGTCACCTAACTAATGCTGAGGTATTTAATTCGGAATAAAATAGTGTAAGACATCAGAAGTAAATTGACTCTGCAAATGGTTCCTATACAGCAGCTTAATAAATTAGGTACTGACTTACGGAACAACAATCAACAGAAACTCGACACAGCCTTAAGTTGTGTACACAAAATTTCCCAAATTTTATTTCTAAATATCACAATGAAAAACAAAACAAAAACCTGAACATCCGGAAGCACCAGAGCAACATGGAACATTGCAATATTGCCAATATCTTGTGCCGTCCTCTTTTGTCCCGCTTTCCGCCTTCCTCTTCCTATCCTTTACCCTATTGCTCCCGTCTATGTTTCATGTTTTGACTCAAAGCAAACCAGTCTAACCATCTCATTTTTGCACTACGTTTTACATTAAGTCCACCCGCAGCCAAAGCGATGACACAATGGTGCCAATGAATCACCGCCAAAAAGTGCACCTTCACGCCGCTCCTTGTCTTTGTGAGTTGGCCGTTACCGCCTAAACCAATCACGCATAAACAAAAAGCTGGCCAATGGTAGCACAACGCTGCAGGTCAATCGAGACGTTCGGCTATCTCGCGGCCTTGCTCGCCGAACGTCCAACTCAGAGCGTACCTGTCTCGAGTTTCAACCTCACCTTCACGATTACGAAGGCTTAGTGGTGGAATTTCCTTCGCAACTAAAGAGGACCTTCGCGGGGCACAGATTGTAGACTGGCGCTGCGTGAGCTTTCGGCGGGAGCTTGTGTTCTCTCAATGCTTGAAAAAGTGTTTCCAGTCAAACGCATGATGCAGTATTCGCGTCTAAACTGCGTCCTACAGGAGCCCTTTTTGGCGACGCAGAAAACTGCCCACCACGGATTTCTTATCTTGGAGGTGTTCTGTTCTAGCTAGCATGATAATGAAAGATCGCTTTTTTACCTCCTTTTTTTAAGTGTTAAATTTTTTGTTTAATACCCCTGGAGTTTCAACAAAAGTAATAATGAGTGATGATGCTCATGATTACCCCCGAGTTAGCTGTTTTTGAGCACGTGGCGAATAATCAGCTTTCAATTATCTGCCTTTTTTAATGTAGGGACAAGATAAAAGTAAGGGTGGCTAAACCGTCGCAATATAGTGTAAGGCTCGCGATCATATTCGCGCGATTTTTTTTTGTTTTTTTTTCAGCCTATAAACACCAACTATATCGTATGTGCTGCTTCTGACACAATGTGGCGTTTGTCGAAATGCACCTCATCAGAAGTATGCATTTGACCTGAATATCTGGAGAAACGAAGATCAATTTAAACTGCGCGATGGCGAAATCAGAATGGTTTCGCCATTGCGCAGTTTCAGAAAATCAGACTTTTTTTGTTAAGTATCGTTCGTTGACTCGAATAATATTAGATAAATAACTACTGCAGTCAAAATCGATGACGACGGGCGTTATACCAACATGCATGTTTGGAATCGCTGATCACTAAAGAGCCACATCGCTTAGCATCCCAATCCGAGTCCAGCAGTTAAACTCTGCCTGTCAAATTTTCATTCTACACTGCTTACAAGGAATGTAATGTTAATGCACACCAAACGTCCTCCGTAAAAGTATTCATAATCAACATCTAACCCAATTTGTTTTATCTTCTAAAACATTTCATGCGGCATGCATTTCTACGGTACCCCCTAATCCCAGATGTTTATCCGTCCGTTCGTGCTTCCGTCCTCCTCCTAGCTAAGAGCATCGGGGAAAGTTTTCCGCCAGACAGCAGAGAAATTGATGCCGCACCACGTGATTGTATCACGTGAGTCAGGGCCGTACATCTAAAAGGTGTTGATTACTGGTCAACGTTATTAGATTATCTCAGTTACGGAACTGCTCCCAGACGCTCCATGCACGAGCAGTACCCCCCTCACTCACCACGACTCGCCTCCCATCGTTCGACGCGCCGAACGGCTGCTGCGGTAACTGCAGTGTATTCTACGAAATACGCATGTTTTGAAGCGTAGCGCCTAGATGGCGGTCCAGCGTCCCCTATGGAACGCACAGCTCTTAAATGAGAACCTAGATGGCGCTTCGAACGACAGTAGCAGGACTGAAGTGAGTGAGCGGGAGTTCCACAACTGAGGTAATCTAGTAACGTTGTCACTAGTGTACACACCGTGACGTCATGGTGCCACGTGGCGTCACCAGTCGTGAAGTCACGTGGCGTTACTTTTTCCAGTAAGTTTAGTTAATAAATTATTAAATCATACGTTCTTCAATCTCCAAAACTGCTTTTAAATGTCTCCTCAACAACTTGAAATCATAAATTTTACGTTCCAAATATTAATATATCTTGAAGATAAAAGTAGCTGGCAATGATTTTTCTTTGTCACCTGCAACGCGAATTCCTAAACTTTTAAAGGCAAATAGTTGATGTCATTGATTGGTAAGAATGCTTACGTCTAAAAATAAAAATCTTTCCAGGGCAAATTTTTTTCCTTATTTAAAACACCGTTGGTGACCAAATAACGCCTCCGGTATTCAATCATCCGCTCATTTGACGGAACACAATTTCATCTTTTGGTGCAAGGATCAAGAAGGCAACAGAGCCGGCAATAAAAGGTGTGTCAATATATTAAATAATGCCATTCATACTTCACGAGTCCGCCTTTCTGGCTAGGCATCGATGAAATGCATATCCACCTTTCTTCTTTAATTTAAAAAAAAAAGCTGACCGCATCATCTTTGATTAAAAACCTCCACGCGCGTGCGATTGCGTCTGAAACAAAACCAAAATCAGGAAAAAAGCAACTAAAAATTAACAAATATAATGGCAGAAAAAAAAGAAGAAAAACAGATGATCATTGTATTGTTAAAAATAGAAGGTACCTCGTAAATCAATTTATATTCTCAAAGCTGCTTTGGCCTTTTCATGATTGTTTTGTGCACGGCCTAGCATGCCATCGCGAGCTTTTTGCTCGGAGCTCGTACGAAAAATATGCAGAAACCCCATCTGCACTTTCCCCAATATTGCTTATGCCTGTCCTTTTTAGCATTAATGAAATATTTCTTTGGAGGGGAACCAAATAAAATACCCACTGAAACAGAAGAGCATAGTGCATGATGCGTTTTATTTATCTTTACTAATATAGGTAACAATGCGAAGGAATAGAAGGGGACGTAAAAATAAAAAGCTAGAGTTATGAATGATATGTGGTTTCCAAGCTCAGGGCCTCTACCAAATTGCTTCCTTAAATTTTCGTACTTTATCGTGCTTTACTGAATATTCCAAATTCATTCCATAACCATAAAAAATGTGGATGAGGTTACAGCCATTGTACGTGTTGTTCTCGTGCAATCCATTCATGCCACGCTTGGCCACTTTCTCCCGACTCGTTGCAAATCATTACACTATCCACATCGGCCATTTGTTCCGACTTTACCAATTGTTTGACGAATTCTTGGACAATTTTCTTGCTTTTCCAGATGCTTTGAAATTCCCTTAATATTCCAGTCATTCTAGGTTAGTACAGCTTGGTGCTAAAAACTTAGTTTTCTTTGAACATCCAAGCGCATATATGTAGTCCTCTGCTCATGCGTACACCCCCTCCATGCGTACACCCCCCGCGTGCATTATTATATCTTTACATGTGTTCTAGATTGTTTTCTTCTAAATATAATCTTTATCTCTTATCCTTATCCCCTAGCCTTGCTTCCCGCTGTTTCCATTTTTCAGGGGCAACGTCCCGCGCGACCGACATTGACAGCACGTCTATCTTTGCAAATATTCGGGCTTTTTGTGTTGACTATTTTAGAAGCCTTGCTAATAGGGCCATAAAAAAGAGCCATAAAAACCGATACAACGACACGATGCCATTGTGTTTTGATGGGCAGAGACATTCACAGTTCGTAGACAACACACCCAGACGGTTATATATGTAATAAAAAAGGTCAATTGAGGGTGCGCTATATTCTAACGCCTAAAATTATAAACAAAATATTGTTTTGTTTTTTTTTACTTTTATTGACCGGATATTGTTACGAACGACAAATGATGAAGCGGAGGATAACTGGAAAAACTAAACGTTTCATGGTACGAACTTGTGCCCAAAACAAAATAAAGGAAAGTTAGCGTCGCAGGCGTCGGTGTTGGCGAAACTGCAGGATCGAGAGCTGTGGCGGGACTGAGCCCGGCTCGTCACGCGGAGAGCCTTATGTTATACGCGTGGGCTTCTGGAACAATCGGTGAAGAAGGTTGGGCGAGTAGAACATCCTAGCCTCGAATAAGCAACAGGGCTCTCGAACTAGTCAGAACGCGAAATTTACAGAAATAACAAAAAGGTCCAACTCCAGCCAGGCATCGAACCTCGGCTCTTTGCGAGGGAGCCGAGCATGATAACCGCTCGGCTACTGGCAAGCTTCCAACTTGGCCAGCTGCAGCCGCGGCAATATTAGAGCTGCCCTGTTGCATTTTAAATAAACACCATGAAGCGATTTTGCTTTCGCTAGCCTTTTAAAAAGTCAGCTTATTTTATGATGAAAACATATTCATACTCAGTGTTTGACTGAACTTCAAACGCTCTACGCGCACCTTGGTTTAAGCAACTGAGACACCTGTGCTTCGACAAGCTATGCCTGAATTATAAAACGTGTTCACCCTTTTCAAGGAGTTACTTTGTGCGACATGAAAACGTAAAATGACATTTCTGTGTGTACTCTTATTAAAACGTCATAATGGTATTCTGTAGAAGACGATCTAATATAAGCAATGCGTGTAATTCAGGTTCTTCAGTCTATATGAATATATATACATATTATGTTGCCTTATTTGGGGGAAGGCGAGGGCTTCAGCTGATATTATACAGCGCGAATATATATTTCAGTGTGCCCACACACAAAATATTTCTGCGTTTTTTAACAGTCTAAAACGCATTGTTAATCCACGCAGGGGAGATATTTAGAGACGTAATGTGCGTTTTAGAATATAATCAAGGCTTGCTTGAAACAATCCACGCAAGGCGTCTCTTAAAAGTTGGATTTCTAAATATGAGGTTGACACTGCTGAATTTACGTATGTTTGGCTAAGTTCGCAGTTTAAGACTGGCTTGGAGTTGTGTTGAAGCAATATCATTAGGAAGGACATGCAATATTCGTCTGATATTAATAAATTTACTTGAAGCATATAGTGCCGACTGAAGTTCATTAAAACTCCTGGAGGAGACTAAAACTGTAGAACGTGAAACCAGCAGAAATGACGACCTATCAAATCACTCCTTAATGCACCACTCCTTTTAAAGCCGAGACGCTTGCTTGAAGTCCATAATTTTGAGCCTTCTTTGTTGTCCAAACATCTCACCATTGATTTTCTCATTTTGGTTTTCTATAACTTTGTTGTTGGAATATATACTACAAAGCGCAATGTATCTAAATCAGTCCACGAAAAACACGCTGAAAAACGTGGAATATAATGTAGTAATTAATTGATGCAAATAAGTCAGTGCTCACATAACTTTTTCATGCATTTTCACGATATGATCCAGATATATATTTAATTTGCTCATTGTTTGATATGACAAACGTTTACTCATAACGATTTTGTTCTAGACCTCTTCAGGCTCTTCAATTACGCAAGCGCCAACTATTTATTTTGAGAACTTTTTTTGTATCTTCTATTGCTCATTGTACCTATTGGAATAACATTGTGACGCGCTGCTTTGAACGTTATTTATTTGAAATATTCCACAGGGAACAGCGTAGCGATTTACTAAAACGTATTCTTTAACCTGCACTAGAGGCTTAGTGTATCTAAGTTGTGATTTGAGAAATTTTATGCAAGACTGTGAACGTGTCCGTGTGAAAAAAATATTCGACATGATGGTCAGTCTGCCTTGTGCTTGTTACATTATTCAAGCAAAAGGCGCGTCTATTTTGTCAAGCTTTTATATTAGCAAAAATATAAACACTACATGCGCGTTGACTATATATGGCGCTTGCTTTATTGAGTGCGAAAAAATTTAAGTGAACGGGCGGTGAGTGTCCCACTGTGATACGCACTAGCCCGATATCTGCGAGATAGCCAATGGACTAATTTATTAGTGCTGATGTGCAAACGATGGCCTGACTCTTGTGTTTTATGTAGCATATTCACTTACAGCTTCAGCGACCTGGCAGTGTTATAGGACAACCGTATTTTAGTACACGCTTGCTGCGAAGCACTTCCGGGATTGCTGGGTTTTTTTCCATGTTAGTGTGATCGTTTTGCTAAAACTCAAAGCAGACGTTAAACTCTGCAAACGTTTCCCACCCGTTGGCGGGGATACAAAGCCAGTGAAAACCATTATACTAAAGGAAGGTGTTCAAATGTATTTCGAAACTTTACAAAGCACATAACGATATTGCTTAGGACACTTACAATTATATGTGTAAAAAGCGCGTTTTATAAAAAAATAATTCAAAGTAGAACTGAAACACAGTCTACTAATACATATTTAAACAAGATTTGAAACTAAAAGACTCATATAGCGAAGTTTGCAGCGTCATTACTAAATGCAGCCAGTATGAAAGTCTTGACATGACAAGCATGCGTCATTGCCACTAACACATTACAGCTGGCGGTCATTAATTGTTTTTTCACTTAAAATGTGAAGTTTGTTTTGGCCATGCCCAATTGTGAAATTTCCCAATATCTGTGGTTTAGCTGTATATTTCATGCATTTGGCAAAATATACTGACATGCAAAAATAATAACTATATTTAAGCACAGTAACAAGAAAGTAAACGTCTGTAAAAATAAACAAAAGCTTAGAGCGTTAACACGAAACTAGGAGTGTACTTTGTTGAACGTTTGTCATTAACATATAAAACAGGGCTGTGGTTTTGGTTCTGTAAACGGAGAAACTTTAATAGCGAGGGAGGTACCTACAAAATAACGTTTGCTATCTTAGAAGTTGACACCGTTTTGATCTCAATTTAATGCTCCAATTATACACAATGGAACTGGGCGAAGTAAATCAACATTATAAGACAGCATATGACAACGAGAGTTGAACATGTAGTCTTTAAAATGAATATCGGAGAATGTCTGGAAGTAACATTGGACGCACGCCACTTTATGACACCCCATTTTAAGGCAATCGTCTCAGAGCGTCATTCAAGAAACGTTCGTTATTTTTTATAATAAAATACCGTATAAAATAAATTTCAAAAAAAAATCATTGAAAAACAAACAAACAGGGAGGGCGCTTAGGCTTCGCCTTTAAGAGAGGAACGCGATAGGGTTCTTGGGCCCCGTTGGTATAGAAGAGTAGTAAGTTAGGCGAGTTGGTAAACGTTGAACACTGTTAAAATCGCGCACAAAGAGACGAGGACAAACGAGGAAGGAACACCTTCCTCGTTTGTCCTCGTCTCTTTGTGCGCGATTTTAACCATGTTCCCCGTTGGTATACCCTTCTCATTCGCTCTGCAAGCGTGCCTTGCGTGGCTTAGTCAGTAGCGCGTCAAGCTCGCAATTGAAGGGTCGTTATTTCAAATCCCGCTTCAAATTCTTCGCATTCATATTTAAGAGAAATTATTTACTTTATAAGTTGAAATCACATGGGACATGCGGTGACCTTTAATTCGCATTACATATAATGATTTAATCACTTTCATTCCACGCGTGACGTCATGTTTAACGTGAGCGTTGTGGGTTTTTTTTTTTTAATTCCCACGCCATGTGGCTGTCGGCCAATCAGAAATTTCCCGTCACGCCACTGACGCCGGCTGTTTTGCGACACAAGCTCGTTTACGCTTCCGCGTTCAAAGGCGTGCAGGCATTACATTTTTATAGACGATGTAGGAGACTGCTTACGTTCTAAGGAAGCTCATAAAGGCTCTTCCGTTACAAGGAAAATAACAGCAATATGAAAAATGCTACTCATCAGACGTTACAAAAAAGAGTATTATAAAAGGTAATCAGATGCGTCAAATACATGAGATGGGGCTCATGGTCAAAAGAGTTTAATATTTTGTGATTATATTTTTTTAAGGCGTTGCGGTTGTACTTTTCTAAGTATCCACGATTTCTTACACACTCTATTTTCTTTGACCCATAAAAAACACATACATTGCTTGTTTCTCTATTGCAAAACTTGTGTCGAGTAAAAGGAAATTGTTCAAAACCACCAAATTACGAATACATTGAAGGATAAGCATCGTTTTTTGTAGATTATGCCCAGCTAGGTTGTTTTATTAATAAATTAAAACAGTCCTTAGTAAGGTTAAATTGAATAATTCAGAACTAATTAAATTTTGATCATCCCAAGCGGTATGCATCTTCTTGAATGAGGCCCTTCTTCAGGTGCTTTTTTTTACACCAAGATCAAGTAGCACAAATTTTTCGTCGAAAATTTAAATTTTGGGCTTAGAATTTAGGGCCTCAAAATTGCCGAAGGAGACAAGGCAGAGCCAAACGTGACCTTTTTTTTCTGTATCTTGGCTGTCATGTGGCATCTTTTGGGGCTAAATCACTAAAATGCCAGCGGTATGCGTCCCAACTGGCTGGTCGGTTTTTATGTATCAACTTTAGGCCTAAAGTTTCAAACAAATGCCAAACTAAGGCTTTTCTGCTGACAGTTCGGTCCAGACATGGCATCTTTAGTTCAAGTCTGGCACTTCTGAAATAATGTTGCAAGTCAACGAAAAGCCACAGAGACGCTGAATAGAAGTGCTCTAGCGCTAAGTACGCCCTTGGAGTACAACCGTGTTCGTGCCAAGACAGGACCCTAGGAGTGCAAAGATTGTGAAAAGTTAAACGGTTCTCCTGCGTGTTACGGCAAAAAATGTCCTACAATTGAAAAAAAAAAGATTGCAAACATGCTCATATAAAAGCCAAAAGATGACTTGTGTTCATCTGTCATGTCTACATTTTGAAGCCTTTCAAGATCTACTGCCGGGTCCGCGTACAGGCATAGTTAACAAGTCCAGCGGCATGGAATTTGCATTTTTGTTCCTGAATAATCATAAGCCGTATCATTATCCTTAACCCGCTAATCAAATAAAGAGGCTTATCACGTAAATTACAAAATATTTCACCTGAGCGTTGAAACGTCGAATTAAAAAAATCCTAGATGCTTAAGGTGAGCACGACTGAAACATATCGCATGTAAATTACACACAAATTATCAACACTGCTCAGAAATGCTACTACGCGCAGTAATCAGAAATTAAAGAAATCTGCAGCGTGGCGAAAAAAGAAAATCAGTTCATGTATCGCGTATTTTTCTTAGTAACATCGACATATATATTTTACGAACTATGATACTACATTATGCGGCAATTTATTTTTGGTATTATTAACTACGTGTAATTAGTTTCCTATCAGAGGTTAGACCTCAAACGTACAAGCTACAGAGATGTTGGCTATGAGTGTTTTGTGAATGAAATACACTACCTGGAGCGAAACATAAAAGAAAAACTCCCCTTTTATTATAACGTTGTTCGTTTTATTTGTTTTACAACCTCCTTTCTTCAAGGAAAACACGAGTCTTTATGTACCGAGTTGTAGATTATTCAGTATAAGGCAGCCTTCTCGTATTCAATTAAGTATTGAGCAAATTCGATTAAAGCTAAACACGTTTGCAACTGAAACAAAAGCAAATAACTAAAATGCTTAAGAATGAAACATATTTATTAACATAACTATTAATTAAGTCTAAGGTCATTATTTTGGACTCTTGGGGATACGCTATTCTAATCTAAGTCTAGTAGAAATGAGTAAGTTCGGCTCACATTTGTAGCAAAGAACTTGGAAAAGTAGGTATTAATCATTGCCTCCACGTTTTACGCTTCAGATGCAATGGATCTTGATGGCACATGACAGGGGTTAAAGTGAGAAAGTAATTCCCTCATAAAAAAGTCCACTGTTAAGTAAGGAGCATTTGTTTAGCAACTTGTAATACACAAATTTTGTTACAGGATTCGCTGAAATAGCTGTCGAGCACGTAAAAATGCGAAATTATTTGTGTTGCTGACAATCATTTTAAAACGTATACTTTTCTACGAAATAAATTGTTAAGTGCTTAGATGGGATACATGTTATGAAACAAACAAGCCCCGACAATTAGGCGAAATGCTTGCGTAGCAAGACACATTTGGATTTTGGAGAAATTCGTTTTTAATTTCGACGCGTCGGCCCGAAATTGAGTTTTGTTTCAGAGAATACCTTTTAGACACTGAACTCCTGAAACAGTATACTTAGGGGCTTGTACTGCAGACGTATGATATTAAAGTACCACTCTCTAAAAACAATACTTTAGCGCTCAAATTTACGTGGCGAGAGTCATTTAAATTGAGGAACGATTTTTAATCGTGTTGCTCTTTTGACACCTCACCCGGTAGAGAAGCACGAGATAGACGCACGTTACTATACTCGAAATAAGCCTCGAGTTATGTGGTTTGGTAAATTTTTATTTGTTGTGACATAGTTTTTCTTCCTAAGCCCTTACATTTTTTAGTTTAGCGTTTTCTTATTTCACTTCTGTTTAGTTTACCTTATACATCTCATATAAGAAAGCACCTTCTGGAAGTTGGTTGATTTTACATTTTTATTATTTTTCTTAGTTTTATTGTTTGAAATTTTTAATTGGGTCTCAAGCCATGATGACGGAAGTTTGTACCCTATCCCCGAGTAAGTTGGAGTTATTCCTCTGACTTAAATTTGTGATTTTGCATCACTGTTCTCCTTGTTGTAATATCGCTCTCCCACTACCAGTATAATCTCTTTACATGGCAGATTGTAAAGTTTTAACTAAGCTATGATTGCGGTAAGCAAAACCGTCGACTTTATTGCAAAAACTGCACAGCTAATACCCGATTGATATAAGAATAACGACCTAATTTAGGTTGAGAATAAAACAATTTAAATGGGAAAGGCCAAGACCGCTTACCGGGCTGGCTTATCACAGTCTGTGAGCTCCGGTACACTCAAAACCAAAATTTTAGTATGCAGCGAGGGGTCACTTAAAATCCACAATGCCGAGATTATAGAGCTGAATATTAATATTTACTTAATGAGAACGCCTTAATTGACTGCTCCCTATTGACCGAACCAGTCTGATTGTTTTATGATGAACTCTGGCCATAAAGCTTCTCTTTTACTCAACAAGCCATCCTGCTTCAACCGCCTCAAGGAGCCTGATGTTTCATTTTTATAATTTTACACATTCACCCAGGATTTAATTATGCATTACCCGGGTTTTCTTCAGGCAGCTTTCAACTACCATATTTCGCGGCATATAAATAGCGTTTTATTTTTTTTTTTGTTTCTAATACTTCCTTCAGTGCGTTTTATACAATGTTTGCTTGCAGAAATATGCCTCGGGGTGAATTTTTTTCTTCTCTTTGTTGATAAGAGTGTAGCGAATCAAGAATAAAAAAGATGAAGCGAGTGATGAAGGCGAAGTGGAAAGGTTAGTGCAGTTCGTGCAAGGCTGAGTAAATGGTATGTGAATCATTGCCAGGCCTTCTGACGGCCTACTTCTGAAAAAAGAAAGATCCTCGACAGGGAGTATTTAAACTTGTTCTGCCAGAGGTCGAATGAATACATTCAAGATCTAATATAGCTTTGAAACATTCTCGTTCCTTCCTTTTTGGAGCATTAATTTCAGAAATATGACTTACGCTTGACTACAGATACGTTGTTGGCGCGATAAATGACTCAATATGCGTCGCACACTTTAAGTATTATGCAAAACATCGAGACGGAATAAGCTGTTTTGTGTTTTCTAGTTACCGCGCCAGTAAATGAATAATCTAGGCCATTAGGATTACTTCAATGTTTGCTGTTCAAGTGACAAATAATGACTTTCATGTGACTTTCGCTTTCACTAAACTTATAGATCACACAAACTCATGTAGAGCAGAAACTAAAAGGAAAAAAAACGCGAAGAAAATTTACAAATTTACATTGATGGCTATGCTGCCCGAGGTAGAAAGCTAGAGAAACGCCTAATTGGGCCCAAGCTTGGCGATTCTAAAGGCATGACTTGGGCCTAATACGGTTTTGCTCCAAAGCTTTAGTTAGTGCCAGAGGGCTTTAATATTTCAATAATGTTGTTTATTTTTTTGTTTTTTTTCCTCACACCATAATTGCCACATTGCCAAATTTGAGCCAGTGATGCAATCTATAAACCGAAAACCAGCGGTGAAGCCGAAATCTGGCACTTGTATGGCAATTAGGGCCCGGAGTTGCAACATGATAAACAGACAACCCTAATCTAAAGCCGAACTCAAGCACTAGTTTGGAGATTTAGGCCCAAGGATTTCAGATAACAGCCATTAAGCTACCAGGAGTGAAGCCTAACATCGGCACTGGAGTGGCGAATTATGGTCAAGATACCTAGACTGGCCATAGCTGGTCAAGTTTGGCTCTACCTTGGCTTTTTCGCGCTTTTAGCGGGAAACGTTCTTTTGCTAGTTGCTCGGGATTTTGCGAAGCTGCATTTCGTAAAGCCGTGGCCTCTAACGTCACATGAGTTCAGTTTCCCTGCTAGGATTAGCGGAAAAAGTTACGTCACCTGACATCAACACCAATTCAGTTTTCCCGCTATTTTTAGCGCAAAATATAATGTCACAAGACTTCGTGTCACGAGACTTATACACAAAATTAGTTTCCCCGCTAAATTTAGCGGAAACATCGACGTCAAGTGACATTCACATATATTCACTGGTAGAAGGGCCAAAGGACAGCGACAAAGTGGAGGAAGTGGCGTCAAGACGGGTCGCACTCGCGACTGAAAGGTTATTTGAAAACACACTCAATTAAATACCTTTAAAACGAAAGGCATTTCCAGCCACCCCACTATCTCTCTAAAAATGCCGTTTCCTTCTCTAACAGGGCCGCAATTGGCTCACTGATACACTTACCAGCGACCTTTGTTTTGATGACAAACGCTTTGTGAATTTCGGTAGTTCTGCCATCCTAGGATGGTGTTTTGACAATAAGGGGGTTTGCCGGCATCGATCGCAGTGCACTGCTCAATGCCCAGACGGCGTCTGTTTGATAGCTGATGCGTGTTCTCTCGCACGTATTTACGCACCTGCCTGTTGGCCCTACGTACGTGCGCCATTGCGTGAGATAAAATACGCAGCAGCTATCAAACAGATGCCGTTTGGGTATTGGGCAGTGCATTTCAATCGATGCCTGTGCACCTCCTTGTTGTCGAACACAACCATCCTGGAACGGCACAGCGAAAAAAACACTAGGGTATTCAGGAAGTGTTTGTCATTCAAACAAGGGGCGCCGATAAAATGATCAGTGAGCCGTATGTGGTCTTGTTAGATAAAAAAAAATGTTTTATTTGTGAGAGATTGTGTGGTGGCTGGATATGACGTCGTTTTTTAAAGATATAGAAGTTACGGTTTTCTAATAAACTTTCAGTTGCTAAAGTCCCTAAATGAGGGCTTCCTACAAATTGCGACATTCTTTGAAGCGCCGACTGTGTGACGGTGCAGGTTTAAGGAAGCGAATGGCGGCCCATGGCCGAGATTTGAACTGAACGCTGCAATTTTGTTCTTGCGGAATGTGTTTTGTCATTTGTATTGGTTGTCGTTACTTGGAAAAGAAGTATCAAGGGTCTTTATCAGTTGCGAGTTCGATTCGAATTCTCGTCACCTTCTTTATTTTGTCTCTGCCCTTCAGCGCATTTATCCAGTCATGAACCCACTAGCCCCACTTAAAATTGTTTTTTTATGGAAATTCAGTTTACCCGCAATATTTGGCAGGAAAATTGACACGTGACTAGCTAGTGCTTGTCATTCCCCATAATCTGTGGACACAGGCCAACTTGAAGGGAAAAGTGTGTAGAGTGGAGAGGGGTGGAGACACCTGGAGGCATAATTTGGGAAGAAATGCCTGGAGTTTACTAGCGCTAAATGAATAACGCTTCACGTAGCAATAGAAATGTAGGGCAATAGGCCCTACAATTTTTTAAGGCCCTAAGTTCCCAGAGAAAAACCAATTTGGACTGGAAGAACCGTCTTACCATGGATATATCATAACTGCACCATCGGAGTGAGGATTTTTATTTTTCTTTGTTTATTGAAATGTTGAATTTAAGCAGCTAAAACTAGTAAAAATACCTCATGGTATTTGTAGCAATAGTCGGCTATACTGCTTTAAAAAATTAAAAGTTAGATGAAATATGAGTGAAAAGTGAGGAGAATACCGAAAAAGGTAGAATCTGAGTGACAGAAATAAGAGCCATGCGAAAAACCGTCTCCAGCGAGTGTGTCCTTTTTTACGCTTGTTCTTCCTTTCATGTCTCAATTTTCGTCGTATCCAAAACCTCACCCCATATATAAAACTTTAAAAAAATCACGTAGTTTAGTACTGTTCAAATATGTGTCGTGTAATACACGTTGTCTTCGTTAACCAGCTCGCCAAAGAGCCAATCGACAAATATTTACGAAATAAACTCGGAATATATTATTACATAATATGCGGGCTTGGACTTCAACATTTTTTCAAAACCCTATTGACACGTCTGGATTGCTTAAAAAATTGTTTTGTGTTTCTGTGTTATGAAACAGAATTTTCGAGGTTCCTTTGTTTCCCAAAAACCAGTGTGCCTACTTACAATATTGTTTTGTTGTATCGGAGAGCAAGGAAAGACAGAGAAAGCATGCGTAGACAAAGAAACTTTCCGTTTCATAATGCAATTAAAGAAGTATGTGTTTATTACTTAAACTTTCGTTTATATTGAAAAAAAGACTGAACTATACATGCAAAATAAAAAACAATCGAAACTATTCACAATGCGCCGCACAATAAACCGAACGAGGAATAAAATCGTCACCTTGAATTCGCACGGCCCCTAATGCCATTCATTGGGAATAAAGGGCAAGGCAAACAGAAAACGAACAGAGCCTCCCTAATCAGTGGCCATTCTTAATAGGGAGTTTTCGTAGATCGTTTTCGCCGTCCCGCAAGGCCCTCCGCAACCCGCTGCGATAGCGGGAACTCCACAGTCAAGGCTATCGGCGCGCAGGCGCAGTAGCGACTTCTTCGTTGCGGAACGCTTAGCGGAGGGGGCAGCGCGGTCTACGAAAACTCCCTAATAACGTATTTTACGTTATGACGGTGAATGACCCGGTTCGCCATGCAGCGTCACATATAATTACCTCATGTGCTTTGACCAAGACCTCCGCCGAAAATCCCTGATTTTTGTTTGTTGTGTTACCCTGATTTTTTTGTTCGGCGTGATTTACAGGTTTGTTAGTTATGAAATATATAAGAGGCAGTGAACTTAGTAAATACTGCATAGGCCCCAGTTTTCTTTCAGATGGTCGGTTTACCGGATAGAACGTATGGCGGACAACGGGCAGATAGAACAGAAATTATGCCGCATGGTTTACAGTCAAAAGTTCTGGTGACTTTCAGGGTTGAAGATAACAAGAAGCCGGTGCGCCTATTAAGCTAGGTGCTAAACGTCTGGGATATACTGCTCAATTACGGTCCTGGAAAACTGACTTGTGCCCGTTACTTGCAAAATGTAATGGACTACAATTAAAATTACCGAGCCTAAAATGTAATGAATTACCGTTACAAATTACTTTCCCTGAAAAGTAACAGATTACTTTACTTGTTACTTTACAAATTACTTTCATGTCTCTTTTTCGCTACACTTATCAAGAAAACAATAAAAACAATTATGATGTTTTCAAAAGCGTTCTGTCACTACTTTCCACTTCTCATACGCACGCATTATGGTAGTCTTTGTAAGAATACAATTTTTTATTTAAGAGAAAGAATATAGGTACATTCCGTTCACGTGTAAGCTGACAAAGGCAGAGAAGCTTTAACCACACCTGCCATCCCGCTAGCTTACGGCAACCGAATTGTAATTCTGGGAGTCCTGGGGACAAAGATAGCAGCGAGCATGTCCAGTGACAGCGTCTACCTCCGCTAGGAGATCAAGAAATCAACGCCTACTCACCGTTGTGTCCTTGATTTTTTATTATTTTTTTTTGGGGGGAGGGGGGTAATTTATATACGTCTTGCACGTTTTTCTACTGTTTCATACAAAAAAGTGCGTTTTCTTTTTGGTTACTACCATCTTCACGTTGCTTTCTATTTTGTTTAACTTGCTATTTTGTGCTGGTGAATTAATCGCTCATATTGCTCTAGTTTGCGTCTTATGTTAATTTTTAAGTGACGAGTAATTACAGTAATTACAACAGTTATCTTACAAATTACTGCAACAAAAAGTAACGTGGCCATTACAAAATTACTTAAAAAACAGTTACGGATTACAAGCAAGCCGTTACTTGTAACGGATTACTTTCCAAGTCAGCTGGAGAATATTCTAGCTAATAGGTAGATCTTAAACTTCGTAGGAGATTCCCAAATATTAGCTATTTCAATTAGCTAAGACTGGCAGTTTAATTATCTATTTTATGCCAGTTTAATTGTGCATTCTATAAGGTTGCCTTGGTATGAAAATATATGACTGCAATTCAGTTGTTTGTCTGATAAAAAAAAACGCGAGTATTTTCAAATGCTTCAGTGAAAAGCGTAGACCTTTCTATTTCTATTCAACTCCTCCGGTAACATTACTGAAATCGGTCATTTATAGTCAACTTAGAGGAGATATTCAATTGTCGAAAATTAAGTTTGATAAAGAGTGTCATGCAGAAAAAAGTAAATCTAGACCTATCAGCAATATTTGTCTGGAATTCGGGCAGAGGCGATTCCGTCAACGGTAGTTGCTCATGTGAAGATAAAGGAAGTGCATCCTGAGAAATTTATTTTAGCAATATTAAATGTGCCGATCGCAGGAGACGTGTTCCTCCGAGATTTGAATGGTCAGCCTTTTTATGTATTGTGCTTTTTAAAGGGAAGCTGACGCAGTTTTTAAGACATTTTAGTTAGGAGCGGAATTCTATAGCTTTTTGTCTCAATAATTCAATTATCGCACCTTTCTTGGGCAAGTAAATGTAAACCGAATTTATTTTGAAATCTACGTACAACGATTACAGTCGGGCATGCAGCGATCCTCTCTTCGGCTGGTTATCTGCAAAGTGCGTCGTGACGTCATTAACGGCATCCCCGAGCCAGTTTAGAGGCGAGCAAAGGTTATCGAACATCACTGTTGACGTCACTTTTGCTAGTTTTTCTCTCCACTCTCATGCTTTCCAACTGCTGGCGCGTCGCAACGGACGTGTCAACGTGGAAATTTTTATTGGCTATAACAACACTTCTGCTGAGGAGAACGAAATACAACCTAAGACACACCATTGGTTAGGTGTCTACAATACACCTTTTACTGTTTGTTCGAATTCAAGGACCTGTTCAGCTTTCATTTAAGTCGACTTTTTTAGCAGCCACCAACTAGTCCGTGTTCATGAGTCATAATGCGCATCCACTAGCTTATCGTCTTAGTTATTCTGACTTACCGGGACCTTTTTTGAGTAGAACAAATAGAGAAGACACTCCTAAGAACTGTGCTTATTGTCACCAGCATTTCTGAATAAATAAACCTTAAATTGAGCAGTCAGATTGCACGTTGAGTGCTCATGTCAAATGGTAAAGTTTTTTACAAAAATCACTGGAGATAAACAATCTTTACTCAAGGGCACACCGAAAGAGCACCTTGAAGCGTATAAATATCACGAAAGGTGTGCGAACGACGCAAGTTAATATGATACGCAAGGAAAGCCAAGAAATTCTAGACTCACTAACGAAGCTACGTTATTCGCCTTGTTCCCGGTCTAATACCCAGGCTGTTGCTGAAAGGTTGCACGGATGAAAGACACTGAAATATAACCGGACTCTAAAACACCACCCTCGTGATCTTGATAAGGTTACGAACGGGAAAACAAGTTAAGGCGCGCAAGGAATAAAACGTTAATAGCTAGCATGGAAGCTTGCACAGATGGGTTCAAAGAACGGGCCCCACGGACTGTTGGCAGCTTATGTAAATGTTTGACTTTATGCAAGAATGAAAAAGGTTATTTAGAAATTTAGTGCGCACAGAAAGGCACTTATGATTGAAAGATCTTCGCAGTTCCAACGACGTACTTTATCCAAATTTTCAAAGAAACACCACTTAGCCTTCCCCATCAAGAAACCTCCACAAGACACAAAAATAACAAAACAGTGCATAATCGTTCTAAGCAGATTATCCCAGCGACGAAATAGGCCACGAGGAGAACGCGTGTACTTTTAAACCCTAAACATCCTGTGTGAGAGAAGAAAGGCTTATGTATCTTCCAAGCGTGTTTGTTTTGAGAGCAGAGAATCCATTTCAATACCGTGCTTCTAAAACGACACAGGCTTAAAGAATACCGTGTTCCCAGACTAGGAATCTGAAATCGCCACTTTTGTGCAGGAAATAAAACAAGCAAAAAAATCGTCAGGAGCATTAAATTAGTGCGATATATTTAATCATTATTAAACACAAGTGCTTGCACTTCACCGTAACTGTGCGTCTTTCTTGATTTGAAACAGACACAAGAAAAGAAAAACGAACAAAATCAGCGCTGAATAGAAACTACCTAAATAATCGCATATTTCTGTATGCTCTTATACATTTTAATATCCGGATAAAATCTTAGTTTGGACAGGGTCTAATCTGAGATCAAACCTAAACCTGGGAGTGTCACCATTCACCCCGTCGGCAGCATCATAAATCAGCGTCAGCGAGGCGGCCGACCGTTCTTTGCATTGTCGAAGTCTCGAGCTGCGAGGCAGAGAGGCGTCTTCAAAATGACTCTGATAAGAAGATTTCCCGGATCAAGTAAAAATGCGGATGCTCAAGGCATCTTGCGAGACGAAGCCCATGTCATCGCCACCTGCTGTATTTTAATTTAGGCGTTATTAATGCTTCCAGCACAATAATGGGCAAGTTTGGAAGGACGCGAAGAGTAAACTTTTTTGTAGTGCAGCTCTTAGACTCCCGTTTCCGGATTGAGCGGCGTCGACGTCGGCGTAACCGCGCTAAATTTGTCGGGAAAATTGACGTCACATAAGAGCTCAACACCATTTGAATTCCACGCATCATTTAATGGGGAAATTCAGTTTCTCCGCTAGATTTAGCGGACAAATTCACTTTCTCCGCTTAATTTTGCGGGAAAATTGACGTCACGTGATCTCAACATTAATTGAATTCCACGCCAAATTTAATGGGAAAATTCAGTTTCTCCGCTCTATTTTGCGGAAAAATTGACGTCACGTGACCTCAACACCAACTCAATTCCCCGCTAAGTGACCTCAAGTCCAACTCGATCACCCGCTAAATTTAGCACAGAAATTCAAATTATCCGCTAGATTTAGGTGACAAATTCAGTTTCTACGCAAGATTTAGCTCGAAAATTAACGTCACGTGATCTAAACAGCCAATTCAATTTCCGCTAAATTTAGCGGGGAATAGAATTGGCGTTGAGGTCAGGTGACATCAATTTTCCCACTGAATCTAGCGGAGAAACTGAATTTGTCCATAGGTGACGTCACACCAAGTCAGGTGATGCCTTTTCCCCGCTAAATTTAGCTGGGATACTGAATTGGAGAAGGGGGGGGCGGAGGGGATAGAGAAGGAGGAGGAATAGGAGATGACGACTGGAGGAGAAGAGGGTACGGAGTAGGAGGGGCATACTCTCCATCTATACCCTCCCCTCATCCTCCTCAAGAGCTGCGCTCTAATTTCGCATTACAGAGATTTGTAGACGTCTAATTGTTTAGAGTGTTTCCAGAGCTCACGTTCATGCAAGAAAGCCGATGCGACATTATTGGGACACAACCAAAGCGGGTTGCATTTTATACCATCTTGAAAAAAGCTACTCAATCGGTATACTTTATTCCTATTTAAAGTATAATGAGGCAAGTCTGCGTAAAGAATCCAGCCGAAGCAAAATGGTTAAGACCGTCGAAGCAATTGTGAACCTCTACATGCGCGAAGGCCACAAGGTTATCACATCATGAATTCGGGATATCAGAACATTCGTGGGAACGAGCCGCACCCCGCCAGGAGTTCCTCTTCTCTCTTGATACCCATCCCGACTCAGGCGACAACAGCAACGACGTTCAGCTAGATAGAGACCATGCCGGACCCCACGAATAAGAAGAAGAAAAAAAAAACTAGACAATTTCGACCTCAAGCCGGCCGAATGGAAGCCGTCCCGAGATCGCGGCAAGGGCGTCCTGCGAGGATACCCGCATCCCCTTAAGTTCGACACTTATACTTCTCACTCGTAGTGGGGGTCGGCCTACGTAGAGTTTGCACGCACACAGCAATGGTCCCAAAAAGGACCGTCCAACGCTATGAAAAGGAAAAGCGGGAAGAGCACCCTGGAGAATCCACAAGAGGCCCAAGTGTCTGCATCCGCTGCAAGGATACAGCTTCCGAAGATCATGCACATCTTCTGGAACGGCCCCCACGCGCAGAAGATGCGTCAAGAAGTACTCGCCGCACTTTCAAAGCACTTCAAACCAAGCACCATGGAAGAGGGCATTCTTTTCTCGGACGCATCAAGACATCAAAAGGCCATTCTGAATTTCCTCCTCACTTAAAGGGACACTGACAGGGTGTTTATGCTCGCCCAGGTTTTTAGTTGTACATGACATATGAGAGCCCAACTACCCAGAACAATTTGCGACTCGAAATTCGGTTTCTTTCCGCCCGAAAACTGCCGATCAAGATCTGGCCGGTTCGAGTCTCGCTCACTCTCTTTTCCGTGGTCACAGGCTGTTTTCTAAGGCAGTGATTCCCAAATAGGGGTCCGCGGTCCCCAGGGGGTCCGCGAAGCCACTTCTGGGATCCGAGAGACCTTCAACAAATTTTTTTTTTTTTTAGTTGGCACGTTTTTTGTAGTTTGAAGCGCGAGTGTGTGGCACATTCGTGCTTCCTGATGAACTGACCAGAACGAAGTGATGTGACACCTTTTTTTTTATGCTTTTCTGCTACGTAGAAATAAAGAGAGAGAGAGAATATCTTTATTGAAACAGAGAGTTTAGTCTGAGCTTTGCGCTCTAACAGGCTTCTCTGTGGTAGGGGAGGGGAGGGGGGACAGAAAGACGATCGACAAAGGGTCAATGATGATGAGATGAAACGTTAAAATATATACACGCTATAGTGTCTAGTTTCAGAATGGGATATGAGAGAAAGATGAGAAAAATAATTAAAGCACTGTCAGCAAGTCAATGTCTTCGAGAAATTTAAAGAAAGCTTTTAGGGCTGCTCGTTGTGTCTTAGCAGGCCAAGGTCCGAGGAGCTTTGGTAGATCGAAAGGTCTGCAGTCCAGAGCATTCGTAGAATTTGTGTAAACTTTGCGTTCATTTTCATATGCTTGACATGTGAGTAGAATGTGTCTGATGGTTTCCGGCGCACCGCATTTCTCACAGTCCGGGGTCGCGCGTTGTTTTATATTAAAGCGATAGTTCTTCGTGTACGCACAGTTGAGGCGAAGTCTATGTATAAGAGTTTCTAAATTTCGTGGTAGATCGCTTGGTAGTTGTGTTGTTAATAAAGGGTCTATGTCATAGAGAAATTTGTAGTTAGAATCTGGTGAGAACCAAAGCATCTCACGTGCACTTTTTGCTATTTGTCTTGTCAGAGATGTGCAATCGCCTTTCGTAAAAGGAACCATTCGTGTCGAGATGTGCTGGTGGGCCCTCTTGGCTGATTTGTCAGCGCATTCGTTACCCCGTATACCGGAATGTCCTGGTATCCATTGAAAGGTTATTTGGTGACCGTATTCGAATGCTAGGTGGTGGTACTCAGCTATTTCTAGGGAATAAATCGAATATATTGATTTCTTTCCAATAGGACTGAGCGACTGTAAAGCGCATTTCGAATCTGTAAATAAGGTCCATTTTTGTGGTGGTTGTTGGCACATATACTTGATTGCTTCCTTAATTCCGTGAAGCTCAGCGGCTGTTGATGATGTATGATGGTTTAGACGACAAGATCTTGCAAGAAATCTCGATGGAACGAAGAATGCTGACGATGAAGTTGTCGCTGTCGTTGAGCCATCGGTATATATGTGCGTTGTTCTAGTGTAAGTTTCATATATGTAACTCATTACAAGTTGTAGCATAACTAAGCTACTCTGTTGGTGCTTTGCGAGGATTCCGGGGATGTTTAGTTTAATATCCATTTTTCGAAGCGTAAATGGAGGTATTTTGGAGTAGTCAGTAAAAGTTGCCTGCTTTGGAATATTGTCAATATTTCGACCTAAAGTATCCCCATAGCTGGAGTTTGGACGTTTTATGTGTATTTTAGAAAGATAGTGATTCTTATGCTGAGTTTTATGGCGTAAATGAATTCGTACTATTTCTTGTTTCTGTAATACTTCCAAAGGAAGGCATCTGGCTTCTGCTACCGTGCCAGGTCCAGATGAACCTCTTGGTAGACCAAGGCAGATTCGAATGCATTTGTTAAGTGTCCCTTGAAGCTGTCGTTTACTCGTCAGGCTTATATTTGTTAGGTGTGGTATAGAGTGCCTTATTAGTCCTTCAACCAGAGATTTGTACAGTAGAATCGTTGATCTGCAGTTACATCCCCAAGCTGTTCCTGCAAGGCAGCGTAGAACATTGGTTGCTTCCGTGATTCGCTTTTTTAGAGAATTAACTTCTTTCGTCCATGAGAGATTTCGATCAATGTGGATCCCTAGAAATTTATGTACTGTGACGTAAGGAACTGTATGTCCGCCTAAAAAGATCGAATACTTTTTCATAGATTTCTTCGTAAATGCCATGGCAACTGTTTTCTTGGGAGAGGTCTGGAGGCCTTTGGAACCTAGAAAACTTGCCAATATATGGAGAGAGTTTTGCAACCGCAGCTTTACAATTAGCCTAGAGCGGAAAGTAGACCATACGCAGATGTGATCAGCGTATATGATAATACTAACTCTTCGGGGAAGATGCTTTTTTAGTGCTATCAGTGTGATGTTGAATAGAGTGGGACTTAGTATTGCACCCTGAGGTACTCCTTTGACAACATCAAAATAGTTGGAACTTCCTTCTGAAGTATCAATGTAAATTTTTCTGCATTTGAGATAATCGTATATCCATTTATAAATGCGTCCTCCAAGTCCTAGATCTGCGAGAGCCATTAATATTGCCTCATGCTGAACAGAATCAAATGCTGCTGTAATATCTAAAAACAGTGCAGTGGTCGTGTGACCTTTGGCTCTACCTTCTTCGACACTCGTTGTAAGATCAATGATGCAGTCTGTAGATGACCGTCCGCGGCGGAAGCCATTCATTTGTTCTGAATAACATTTGTTTTGTTATAAAAACCATGAAATTCTACCGAGTACCATTTTTTTCCATTAGCTTTCCTACACAACTTAAGAGTGCAATAGGTCGGAAAGATTCGAGACTAGTGGGCGGCTTACCAGGCTTCAAAATCGGCACAATCTTTGCAATTTTCCACTTTTGTGGTAAGGCTCCTTTGATCCAGGAATTGTTGTAGTATTCAAGAAGTCTGAGTTTGGAATGTTGGGATAGGTGTGCCACGGCGTTATACGTAATGCCATCTCTACCTGGCGCTGAATTATTTGCACCTTGAATTGCTGCATTTAGCTCATCAATAGTGAAGAGCAAATTAAGACTCTCGTTTGTTGCAGCAGGTGTGGTAGGTCCAGGAGTCGAGATAGTACTACTATGTATGCCACCACTTGTTAGGAAAGCGCAGTAATTGTTCGCAGTATCGACTTCACTTTGATTTTCACGTAGTGAGAGTGCTTTAAATGGATATCGCTGCTGGGGGCTTCTCCTTAGACCTCTGATAATTTTCCATATGTATGTAAATGACTTACGAACATCGAGATTTCTACATATCTCCCTCCACCTCTTTTTCGCTAATTTTTCGAGATGTCTCCGAATGTGTAATTGTGCCCGTCGTGAAGCTCGCATATCTACCGGGTCTTTTGTACGAAGAGCTTTCCGCTCTGCTTTCCGTCTTAAAGCACGTAGTCTTAAGTATTCTTGATCGCATGCATTTTCAACCTGACGCACAAAGGAAAAAAATGTTGCCTCAGTAAGGGAATATGATAAAGTTGGAATTAATTCATCATCACTTGTCGCAGCTGTTATGCCTTGGTTTGCCATTTCTCTATATTTGTCCCAGTTGATGGATTGTAGTTGCTTCTTCCTTGAGGGTATTCCTTCTAATGCCATGAGTATTGGATAATGGTCACTTCCTCATGTTTCAAGGTCCGTGTGCCAGGACATTTTGTTGAAGAGGTCGCTGGATGCGAAACAAACATCGAGACAGCTTCCTGATTTCGCATTTTTTAGAAATGTTACACTTCCGTCATTAAGACAGAGAAGCCCATATTTTTCCATGAGGTCGGCAAGAGCTGTACCTCGTGACGTTGTTTTTCTGCTGCCCCAAAGTTGATTGTGGGCATTGAAATCTCCACAGACGACGTGAGGGGTTGGAGTAATTTGCAAAATTTGATCAAGTCTTCCTGAATCGAAAGGGACATTCGGTTGGATATAGGCTGTGATTATAGTCAGTTTGGTTTTCCCAAGTCCTACTGTGACACAGACATATTCATTTGTTGGATGGGGAGCAATGGTGTGCTCGACTACTGTAACGTCAGTTCGACATCCGAGAAATAACCTACTTTGCTCCCCGCCTCTTTCGGAATGATATGTTTGATAGCCATTTAGGCGAAATGAGTCATCAACTCTTGACTCGGAAATAGTAATAAGAGGAAATTGATGTTCCCTAATTAGCTGACGGAAATCAGACAGCTTTGAACAAAGTCCACGCGCGTTCCACTGAAATAGTGTGCAAGATTTAAAATTTTGTAAGGATGACATAATGATAATAAAAAAAAATAAAAATGATGCGAAGGCCAAGTGTTTTAACCACACCATGTCTCAATAATGGGTAGGAAAGAGTCCATGATCTTAAGGGCAATTAACGCGTAGGGGGATGTAAAGCGCTGAAAAATTTTGCGGATTACTTCAGAGATGGATTTAAGGAGAGCTCCAATGCCCTCGGATTTTTCGGCTGGTGCAGATACCTTGGAAGCTTGCGTGGGCTTGTCGCCGAAAGGCTGACTCTGATGCAGGTTTGCTTGCTTGGGGGGTTCTACACCTCTGTTGTTTGGCACGGGATTTGGATGTTGAGTAGGTTTTCCCTTGCTTTGTCTTGGTTCCCCTTGTAGCGCTGCTGTGTACGTTTTCTGAGGAGTGGAGCTACAGACAGCTGTTGGGACTTGTAGAACTGTTGTTGACGGTGTCTGAGGAGTGCCGCACGGTGGAGTTGTTGCAAGTTGGTTTGAACCACGTGTAGAGCCAGGTATCGACGGGGTTTTCTTAGTTTGTTGGACATTACGATTACCGGGCTCGTTTTTCTTGGGGGGGTATTCCACTGCAGGTTTCGAGTATATTCCAGAGCAAACTACTGTACGTGCTGTGATGTAGTCTACTTTCTTCTCCATCTGATATTGTTTTATTGCGCACTCCCGCTTCCAGTTCGGACATTCTGTGGGTGTGAAAGGATGTGCTTCTCCGCAGTTTGCGCACTTAAGGCCTCCTTTGCATTGTTCCGTGGTGTGGCTTTCGCTTGCACATTTGCTGCATCTTGCAGAACGACGACACACCGCTGGGCGATGGCCAAAGCTTCCGCATTTAGAGCACTGGACAGGGCGATCCTTGAAAGGCGTCACAGGTTATCTTTCATGTGCTAGCGTTACGTGCGTCGGTAAGCATGGGGATAAAAATACTATCCGTACAGCTTCAGTGCTCCCCAGGCGTCGAGCATTCGATATGGGGCAGCTTGCTTGTAACGATGTATTGAGATGAGCGTCTGTTACGTCAGAAGAGACGTTCTTGATGACACCGACGACAGAGGAGCTATTCCGCGGTTCATAAGGCGCGACGGGAATTCCGCAGATGCTGCTAAGACGGAGAAGTGCGTTGGTTGATTGACCATTTCGAGTATCGACAGCGATGAGATTTAGGCGTAGGTTATATCGTATGAGTATGACGCCTTCGGGAATGATTTCATCGAGGGCTTTGGAAAGTTTTATGCTACTCAGTTTTGTTAGCACCGTTTCTGGAGTTTTAGGCGCCAACATAACGGTCAGACCAGTCTGGCGTTGTGATTGAGATAGGATGGTGTCATCGGTTGAGTTGGAGCTGTTGCCGTTCTGGCGTCCTTTCTTTCGTTTAAAGCTTTTTCTGCTGCTCACCGTTTTGAAATCTGCATCCAGAGATTCAGCATCGTTGTGAGCGTTGCCTTCTTCGATTAGTTCGTCCATCGAGGTTTCTGTAGCTGAGTCGTCATGACTGGTCTCTGCGTCCAATTGATTGGTTTCCATTCGAATGCCGGGTTGGTCGGCCATGTTAGTTGAGTCGATGTGGAACCCCAAGCCTGGGTCGGCTTGACGGGGTGGCCCACCTTATGTGCTGATGAAGGGATATTCTCGTTGCTGATTATGTTAAGGATCCGAGAAAGGTTTTCGTCCTGTCCTGCCGGCGGTAATGGAATTTTTGGCCAGATTCCTTGGAGCGAGGTACGCAGATATCCTTTGGCTGTACTTCTTCGTCGTCTCCTCGTAGAAATAAAAGGCACCTATTTCATGCTCCAGATGTGTTAACTTACTAACGTCCCCCTCCCCCCCCCCCCCCCCTCCCGCCCCGCTGGAAGGGGTTCCCCATCACTGCCAGCGGTCCGCAAGGGGTCCCCGACACATCAATGGCTGAGGACCACTGTTCTAAGGTATCGATGCGACCACCAAATTTAATCAAAGTCGTTGGTCACTGAAGGCACACACTCAATATTAAAAATAGAAAAAAAAAATATGAAACCAATTTTTTTGTGGCTTCTAAAAAGCTGTAAATACGTTGATTGAAAAAAAAAAAAAGTTCCACAGACAGCCGGAAGCCTTCTGTGCGTTCGTCGTTTCGCGTATCGTGGGACTCGCGGGGACGGCGATGGCAGCGGACGACGGGCGTGGGGCCTCTACTTCAGAACTGTCGTTCGCGGTACCGACGAATTCTGTCTGCCTTTTAAAAAGAAATTTGGGACTGATCAAAAGAATTGGTATTCAACCCGTACGACACGCCCGACCACCAAGCCGATTTGCACGAAGACGTCGCCGAGCCGTCACTTCCTTCTCGTGGCTAAAGAAATCGCCCGCGCAAACGTCAAGCACGACGGGCCTACTTCGAGTTGAATAGGCATGTCTACGATTTCTTTACTGGGTGTGAATGTCGCCTATGCGTGGTGCTTCCCGACTTGGACCTGGGAGTGCTTTTGCTGGAAGAAAATCGGCAGCAAACTTTCCAACATACCCGCGGAAATATTACAAAGAAAAAGAACCCCAGTCCAGAGAAAATCGGCAGCAAACTTTCCAATGTACAGTTTACCCGCTGAAATATTACAAAGAAAAAGAACCCCAGTCCAGAGCTGCCCCAGTAGCTGAGTGGGAAACACGACCGCTTCGCACGGGGTAGGACCGGGTTCGATCCCGCATGAAACTTTTTTTTTTTTTTTCCGAACATTTTCCGATATTTATTTTTTTTTTTACAATTATCACTGAAGAAACAAACAACAAAATTACAAACAAATGTTGTGGACGACATGTCGCCGAATTAAATAGTATGGGATTTTCTTTTTGACACCTGCGAACTCGATCATCGATGTAATCACTTTCCACAAAATGCAAGGAGCATATAAATCAGGTAGCGTCCGCTTTCCGAGGTGCCCGTAAATGTTCTACAGGAATGGCAGCCAGCCATTGGTCCCGATCCTGTTGATCTTTCGGAAAATCTGTCGCACAATGCCACTTTTTTTCGGACGCAGGACATGTGAGCCAGCTCTTCACGCCACATCTTGGGTGTATTCTTCTCGGAGCCGATCATGGAAATTCACCACGGGCACTCAGTACTCATCTCTAACTCCTCAATGCACAAAACAACTCATCTTGGAGTACAGAACAACGAGCGGAACAAACATAACTGCAAACGAATCGCACGGCGAACAGTTCCCGTAAACCGCATGCCGTCTGAGGAAAAAAAAAAAAAAAACCGCACGATCGGGTGTAGCCACGTGACTTCCGCCACTCACTCTCTTCTCTCCACTTCTTCGACCTCCCTCGGGTTTCGGTTTCGGTTTCGAGCAGTTGCGCCTTTTGGCTTTATTAAAAAAATACGCTACTCTGTTGCAAAATATTAATTGGGTAGTCCTCCGACACCATAATGAAGCGCCTGGCAAAAAATGAAAAAAAAAAGTGAAAGCCGTTTACCAAATCCCTGTAACGCCGAATTGGAGCGCAGCTCTTGAGGAGGAGGAGGGAAGGGTACTGAGGGGAGGGTAGACCCCTCCTCCTCCTTTTCCTTCTCCTCCTCCTCCCCTCATTCTTTATATGCTCCGGGGGGTCACCTGAACTCGGGGGGGGAGGGGGTCACGTGACCTCGGGGAGTGGGTGGAGGGGCGGTCACGTGACCTCGGGAAGGGGGGCCACGTGACGGGGGGTCACATGGGGGTCACCTTTGCGGTCACGTGATCTTGAGGTGACCTTGGGAGGGGTCACGTGGCCTCGGGGGTCCCGTGACCTTGGGAAACCTGGGGGTCACGTGACCTTGGGGTGACCTTGGTTACGCCGACGGCGACGGCGACGCCAACTGCGACGGCGACGCCGCTCAAGCCGGAAACAAGCGCCTAAGAGCTGCGCTCTAAAAACATTTTGGTGTGTCAGTGTCCCTTTAAGTGAAGGGTGCGAAGTTCACCAACTCGATTCAAGCCATCGCTTCACCCCCCCCCCCCCACCTCCCCCATGTCTCCAACAGATGGCGCCTAACAAGATCATCACACAGTACCTCTTCTTTCTTTCAGTAGTAGCTATGCCAATAAAAATCGTATTAAAATTGAGAGTTTAACATTATGGCGCATGTACGTTGATCGTAAAGGCAACAAATTTCACGTAAACGTGCCTTTTTTCTTTTGTGCTATTTTTGTGAAATTATCGACCATTAGCCTTTAAATATGTTTTAAATAGTGGGAGACATCCCCAAACTTCACATCACCAGCATGATAATAAACGCTCGTTCTTCGGTGGAAATATATTACGGCCGCACTTTCAGAGCGCAGCTCTCAGGCGCACGTTTCCGGCTTAAGCGGCGTCGGCGTCGCCGTCGCCGTCGCCATCGACGTAACCGCGCTGTGCATTATGGGTAAATTTCCCCGCTAAATCTAGCGGAAAAAATTTCCCCGTTAAACCTAGCGGAAACATTTTCCCACTAAATCTAGCGGAAAAATTGCCCCACTAAATCTAGCGGGGAAAAATTCCCCGCTAAATCTAGCGGACAAATTTCCCCGCTAGATCTAGCGAAAAAATTTCCCCGCTACACCTGGCGGAAGAAATTTCCCCGCTAAATCTAGCGGAAAAATTTCCCCGCTATATCTAGCAGAAATATTTTTCCCGTTAAATCTAGCGGAAAAATTTCCCCCCTAAATCTAGCGGAAAAATTCCCCCGCTAAATCTAGCGAAAATATTTCCCCGCTAGATCTAGCGGAAAAATTTTTCTGCTAAATCTGGTGCAAAATTTTCTCCGCTAAATCAAGCGGAAAAAATTCCCCGATAAATCTGGCGGAAAAATTTCCCCGCTAAATCTAGCGGAAATATTTTCCCGCTAAATCTAGTGGAAAAAGTTTCCCGCTAAATTTAGCAAAAAAATTTCCCCGCTAAATCTAGCGAAAAAATTTCTCTGAGGGTCACGTCACCTGGGGGGTCACGTGAACCCCCTTAGGTCACGTGACCTTCACGTGATTTTGGGGAAAGGGTCACGTGACCTCAGGGACGGTCACGTGACCTTTGTGGCCTTGGCTCCTCCTCAAGAGCTGCGCTCTAATTCGGCGTTACACGGAGCTGTAAACGGCTTTCATTTTTGTCGCTTGTTTATGTAATAACTCCATGTTGAGATGTTTACCTATTTGTCCCAGCACCCGTAACAACGTGGTCATGCGAGCTGAGAAATTGCTTCGCAGGTATATTATATTAGACATATGTTTGTTTATTATTTTTATACTACTATTTCATTTCATTTCCACAGGTATAAACCGACAAGCTGTTTACAAACAAGCCCGCGTTTGCCCAAACCAGGTGTGGGCACAGCGCGTGGGCAGAAACCGAATTCGCGTGAGGCGAAGCAACTGCGCATGCGCTATGCCGACTGCAGCTCCGCCGCAGAGACGTGAGTTTAGAGCCGCGTGTTGGTCTATAAAAGGAAGATAGAATGGTTGTGGATATTAGAAAAGAAGAAAATGATGTGACTCTATCGTGTATATGGGTCTTGGTGGGAACGCTTACTATTCATTCAAATATAACATTTACTTCAGTTAGTGATTATCAACATCTTGCACACTAGAGTCTCAAGAACAAAAGGTTGACAAACCGAAAACACGCCTTTTTCACTTTATTTGATGATTCTCCAATGCAAGCTCGGGCTTTGTTTTAAAGTAATTTCATTTAAAATTGAAAGTTTATTTGCTGTTTCGTTTAGGTCTAAAGGCTAAACAAAAAACACTGTCATGCACTGCACGAAACCACGTCTTCGTACAACTCGCCAAAAACGGCCTCATAAAGAGTTTTGCTCTGTGAGGCAGTTTGCTTTTTGCTCAAAGAAAACAGAAGTCGTTCGATCGTTTCTCACACTTCAAAGTACTGGGAAGCACTTAGCGCAAACAAATTTCCTGCAGATTCATTAAGAGGTGTTACGGCCTAATCAATATTGTTTATTTTATTTTATTTTCAATGTCGTTTGGTTCAATTATGTTTTTGAAGTTTTTAAGCTTTTTTTCTTTCAGAACTTTAGCAAATATATGTTGCACAAAATAAAATAAAATCTGCAATTAATTACGCGTACCACATACAGCGACCAAAACGGTTCTCCAGAATAAGCTGTACTCTATATTTCGTCTTATATATATATATATATATATGGGTGGTTTCATCTCAAATCGTGCAGGCGAAAAGGGTCGAATTTTTAATTTCAATGAAAAAAATATATGTTATGGCGCCGTTTCTAAAACCGCAGTCGCCACAAACCGCAGGTTCATCGGATTTTTTGTTCTCGACTTATGAATTTTTAAAGAGGCCGCGGCGAAGAGCAGTGTTTTTCGCACCCGTCGTGGGTCGGATGTTTCGCTTGATCTCCCGCCATTAATTTTCAGTCCACATTATATCATCTTTTTTCAAGCACTCTGTGGACGCATTTAAAAGGCTCCAATACCATGAAACAATTTTAGGCGTTTTGCTTTTTTTCTGTAAAAATGTCAAAAACGCATCCTCGGTCAATTGTTGACGAACTTTGGCAATTAATTACTGGCGATCTACTTGGGTTACAATAATATTTTTTATGTCCATGGAGAGCCCAAAACACGCTCTTTATATTTATTATAAAATGACTCGGCTGTATAAAATATCCTTTGCGGTACGTTTACGTTAATTTTATGCAAAAACCAAAAAGTACCATTTTTGAAATTGATTTTCTCAAAAAACCCATTTTTTATTTTTTTTATTTTTTGTTCAAATGTAGATGTGATAGTTGTCTACACGAAAATCAAGCCTAGAAAGTGTATATTTTGTTTGTATGTTTTATATTTAGGCCTCAATATCGGAAAAAGACGTCTTTGTTTTGCAAGACCTAAGTCAGACATAGCGACCCATGCGTCTCTATGAATTGTGAAAGAGTTTTCTTGAATTTTCTTCTGCATTTTGTAATCAATTATAAACGAATTTTGTGGTATTGAATATTTATGTATGTTTTGATAAGAGCGGGAACCACGAGATACATATCTAACCAAATCAGCAGGCTTAGAAGACTTTCAATAAGCAAAAGGCACAGACGTTGTATTGTTTCGATTTATAAACCTTTCACAGTGGACTCGCACGACTAGCTATTAGCTGTCATATTACTAAGACAAAGAAGGTCACCACATCGTCGATATATTATATACAATTCTTTCCGAAACCAAACACTGGGGTTTGTTCACCGCACATCGCACAGGTCACCAGGGAATGTCCTTTCACTTCCGTAATACACAAAAGTGGTGACACAGAAACGGTCTGAAACACACAGAGAGTGTGTCATGGAGAGGGGTAGGAAATAAAAATAAATAAATAGGAAATAAATTGCCCAACTCCGATCTTAACGAAAATTGCGTTAAAAAAAAAAAGTATTTAGGTTCGAGCGGTGGCAAGGCGATAGGTCCACGCCTGGTGGAGAGTCAGACAAAGAAGTCGACGGCACGTAAAGGTAAAACAAAAAAATCAATAATTTAATAAAGACGGGAAAACTCAGCCGCACATGGCAAGAACAAAAACCAACTCCTCCGGGCATTCCCTAAACGGGACGCAACCAAATGCGTGCGAACACGCTCTCTACATCACCGCCAGGCCGCTACGCCATGGCGAAATAAACCCAACTGAACAGTGCTAACAAACAGTTAGTAAGAAAAAATTGAAAAAAAAAAAACGTTCAGAAAAAACCGCACCCGAGAAACAAAGTTCAGCGGGACGAAGAAACACACACGAGTCGGTCCCACGACACTGAAGTCTGGCAGGATGACGGCGTCCAGATGATGCTCGAATCTGTTCCTCCCTCTATTACGCACATCCACGACGGCTGTGCGGAGCAGTGGCTGTGCGAAAGAAAGTGAAGAATAGATTCGAGCAGGCGATGCGCGAGAAGGTAACCGAGACTATGCCTGAAGCTTCATATCGGGAGAGGAGCTTTCGAGGTAGTTTCTGCACTTACTCAAACTTTCTCTTTCCCCTTCCCTTTTTCAAAAGAACACGTCAGCCGGCGCTGACTTTTCATCTCGGGAGAAGCCCACTCTTCACAAACGGTTATAGTTGACAAGGAGGCTGACTTCGACCCAGCTAGTCTCCGGGCAAAATACAAACACAAGTATATTTACCAACACGCTCGTTTTAATGTCAGTCTCCGGGCTTTGCTGTTTCCAAAAGAGATAACCCTTTATAAGGACAGAATGAGCGGGTTGGTGGGGATAATCAAACTTAAACAGCCCCTTCTTGTTTTCTTCCTCAAGTTTAATAGATAACCCTTCGGTGCTATCGGATCTCTCCGGAGAGAGAGAGAGAGCACGGCCGTTTCAAGGTAAGGATAGGGCGCTCGAAGCTGGGGCAAACAGGCAGTATCGTTTAACGCATGCACGGATGGCTAATTTCAAATTTCCCCACATCCCTAACGAAACCGGCCCATCTTCGTGCGTGCGTCTGTGGGATTTCTGTCCCGCGCCGCCGGTTTTAGCGCGCACGCGGCGTTGTTTTGGCTGGCAGAACAGTTGTTGACCGTCGATATTGTAAGGCCGTGGTGTCCTCATCCTTTCAGGCAACGATTCCTTTGCTTTCCCTTGTGCAATACTCTGACTGACTCCTCCTGGGTGGCTGTCACTGTTCGCCACGTCAACGACACAATCGTACCATTTCACTCCTCGTGACACAGGGTGCGCTGCTCGCTTTACTGTCACGGGCCGTCCTATCTAACACAACGAGCGCGAAAGGTCGTGGTCATCTGCTGGCTGCGAAAGGGCGGGACGTTCATGCAGGCCAATGAGGGCCCCGAATCAATACGACGTCTGCCGACTCCTACGCGTTAAAAATTTACGACACGTGCTGGTCTGTTAAGAACTGTTGCTTTCTCTTTTTGGAACTCCTCCGATGTAGCTTGCCCCCTATAATAAAATTTAAATATTCAATAAATATAACAGGGTGGAAATACTGTATATCATTTTTATGTGGGAACGTTGAAAAAAATAAAAAAACTATTTCCGAGCTTGTGAAGACGCGCAATTCGTAAGTCCATTTCGTGCCGTAAAAACACGTTTTTGTACGATATTGATGCTTAAATATAAAATATACAAACAAAATATACACTTTCTAGACTTGATTTTCGCGTAGAAAACTATCACATCTACATTTGAACAAAAAATAAAAAAAATAAAAAATGTTTTTTTTGAGAAAATCAATTTCAAAAATGGTACTTTTTGGTTTTCACATAACATTAACGTAAACGTACCGCAAAGAATATTTTATACAGCCACGTCATCTTATAACACATATAAAGAACGTGTTTTGGGCTCTCCGTGGACATAAAAAGTATTGATTTAACCCAAGTAGATCGCCAGTAATTAATTGTCAAAGTTCGTCAACAATTGACCGAGGGGGCATTTTTGACATTTTTACAGAAAAAAAGCAAAACGCCTAAAATTATTTTATGGTATTGGAGCCGTTCAAATGTGTCCACAGAGTGCTTTAAAAAAGATAATATAATGTGGACTGAAAATCCACGGCGGGAGATCAAGCGAAACATCCAACCCACGACGGGTGTGAAAAACACTGCTTTTCGCCGCGGTCTCTTAAAAAATTCCTAAGTCGCGAACAAAAAATCCGACGAACTTGCGGTCTGCGGCGACTGCGTTTTTGGAAACGGCGCCATAACATATATTTTTTTCATCGAAATTAAAAATTCGACCCTTTTTGCCTGCACGATTTGAGATGAAACCACCCATATATATACATATATTTGGTAAGGTACGTTGAACCCCATACCTTCTCAAATCTCCATCTCAATCTAAAGGGCTTCCTTAACAGTGTACACATATAAAGTGGTTTTTACTAGCGCCGTCTTCTCTACGCCACCGGGAATCTAGGGACTCTTCTTCAATTCTTTTACCGAGTAGTAGTTACACGGACGGTTATAAAACGAAGGCTCTACGGTCCCGCCATGAAGTTGCTTCCAGTCTGAGATACAGTGACTGCTGTCGTTATGAACCTCCATCCAATAACACGCAAGCGGGCTGCCTCGAATCTCCACGGTGCAAGTAGAATCAGAGTAGAGACGTCGGCGTATGTTTATAAATATGAATTGCTTAAATTGCGATATGTTGCGTTATTCCTTCAATATTCCGTGTTTTTTTTTTTTGTGCTATTATGTTACTAGAGTATGTAATTAAACTTCCAACGGTGAACGAATGAGCGCAAAGAGCCGTTATTGCCTTAGGCTCCGGCGTCCTTATTCCCATAAATTCTAAGGCGAACAAAAGAAAAACCATTATAACACGAGGAAGCAATGCATTTGGGGACACGGCTTAACGGGAAGAGTAAAATTGAGAAGGCGATTGCTTGAGTAGACTTGAGCTGCGTCTGCATCCTTAATTTCCAGACTGTTGACTGGAGAATTTTTCATTTTTGGTTTTCTTTGTTTTTTGTTTAAAGAAAATATGATTCGGGTTAGAAATACGACCAGATTAAATAAATGTGATACAGTACTGATTGGTTTAAGACGCGGGTTCATGTACTTTATCTGGAACTACAAATGTATTTAGATGGCAGCCTATGGTGTGTAAAGGGCGGAACTGTGAAAAAAACACAACGACTTATATATATATATATATATATATATATATATATATATATATATATATATATATATATATATATATATACATATATATATATATATATATATACATATATGGCCCAAGTCACCAGGCTCGGTCTAACAAGACCGTAAAAATCGACGCCCGCACGTAGCAATCTAAGCTTTTTGTTAAAGGTGTATTTCACTGGTCGGTTTTTTCTTGTAAAATTACAAATCTTAGCTCTCTATTTGTAAAAAAAAAAAAAAAAGGGCCAAGAAACTTGCCAGGGTCTACGGCGAACGGTGACGCAGATGACTAAGTCGAGTAGTGGAGTGTGTTTCGCGTTCGTATTGATAGATGGCGTCGGGAGCAGCGTCCGAAGGTGCGAACGACCAGCGAAAGAAAGCAGAGGACACGCAGACGAAATTCGTTGGCAGTAAAGGCGCTGTCACTATGCAGACGCCTTTTCTTAACTTTAAGTATTTCTTTTATTGTCCGCATTTATTTTTTAACCAAAGGTATACATTTCAGAAACATTGTGCTCATTTTAATAAACCACGGTGGTTGCAAGCCGTCGCGATCAGGAGGTAGCGCCATCTATCAATACGAACGCCAAACACAGCCCGCTACTGGACTTGGTCGTCTACGTTGCTGCCCGCCGTAGACACTGGCAAGTTTATTGGCCCTATTTTCTACAGAAAGAGAGCTACGCTTCATAATTTTAGAAAAAGAAAACCGACGTGTGAAATACACTTTTGAAAAAAAGCTTAGATTGCTACGTGCAGGCGTCGATTTTACGGTCCATATTAGATAGAGCCTGGTGACCTGGGTCTCTCTCTCTCACAGACACACACACACACACAATATATATATATATATATATATATATATATATATATATATATACATATATTGTGGGGAACAGGAAAAAAGACGAGAATAAAGAGGACCGACAACCGGGAGAAGAGCTGGCGCGCGGGGGCAGTCGGAGCTTGAACACCGCGTGGATGGTGTTCGTTTTCGTGTCTCCATAATATATATATATATATATATATATATATATATATATATATATATATATATATATATATATATATATATATATATATATATATATATATATATATGTTGTCAACGACAGGAGCCGTCGGCACGTGTGCGCGAGAACCGCGAACGCAGGCCGCAACCGGTCCACGCGATGTGGTATCATCGGCGTGTGACGTCAGCTAGATAGGCTGTGTGTGGACAACGAAGAAGAGGAGGTAGACTCGGACATGAACGAGATTCGGAAGGTAGGTACCCGTCTCGGTGACGAGCGGGTATCGTCGAAATAAACCGCTTGTTTTTATAAGAAAACGAAAAACGCAACGTCTGTGTGACTACAGAAAAGCTCAGAAGTGGGATCGAGAGGCCCCGACGTGAGAAGCCGTTCGGATTGAATGCTACAACGTAAGTAGCGCTCTACGAATTCTTGCTTTACCCGAGATCCTCGACGAGAGCTTCGTCCACGTAAATCCCGATGTCGAGAAGACGTAAGCTAACGACAGGAGGACAAGGGACCCCACGAGAGGATGACCCGACGACCACAGATATGCTCCGCAGTGCGGAGGTGCGTGACGGACACTCGGACCACGACGATCGCCAACACGACAATTTGACGACGGAAGCCGGGGACACCGTGACGTCGAACGACCACGGCCTAGCTCCTGACGGTGCAACGTCCGGAGTCCTTGACTTTCAAGTGCTCATGCAAGCCGCGATACGAACTGCCGTACGCGAAGCCTTGGAAGGAGCGGCCCAGCTTTTCCAAACGACGCAATCACCACAACGCCACCCACCAACGGGGGCTTCGAGCGCCATGGACGGACGGCTGGCTACGACGAGCGCCCAGTTGGTGCCAGTATATGATCCATCATCGGACACCCAGCTTACGGTGGAAGCGTGGCTCAACAAGGTTGACAATCTTGCTGCAGCCTATGAATGGAGTGATCGACAAACGACCTGCTTTGCTCTCACTAAGCTTCACGGCGTCGCAAAGACATAGTATGACGGTTTAGCCTCTGTTCAACGAACCTGGCACGAGTGGAAAGTGGAAATGAAAAAGGCCTTTCCGTCGGCATCGAGTTTTCAACACGTCTTCAGGGACATGGAGAAAAGAAACAAAGGGCGCCACGAGACCATCGAAGCGTACTTTTATGACAAGCTGGCGAAAGCACGACGCTGCAACCTGGATGACGGGACGTGCATCGAGTACCTGATCACTGGACTAGAAGACGAAGATTTAGTGCGGTCTCTGAGCGTGCGAGATTACGCCACCCCAGACGAGCTACTTCGGTGCATGAAGCGACTGCATGAACGAGTCGATGTGATCAAGCAGACTCGGACCAAAACCCTTCATCAACCGCCGACTGGTCAACGTCAAAATCGCGGTTTAGACAACAACGAGCCGACGACCAGGGCTCCACGAAAAAGATTCAACGAAACAGGCGAGCCATTTTGTTTTAATTGCTCGACATACGGACATTTCTCGGCTGCATGCCCGAAACCTCAGAGAAAACCAAGATGCACCAATTGAGGGAAATCTGGTCACGAGACGAAAGACTGCATTCAAAAAAGAAACTCAACGAACACGAGTGACAAGAAAGCAAATGTTCTAACCCAACAAGGTAACAAGACGTGGGACTGCATGGCGCCAAACGAGAAGTATTTCATGCAGGCAATTCTAAACGACAGGCCAATCAAAGCTTTCGTCGACATGGGAAGCCAGTGCGTAACGTTACGAGAAAGCGAAGCGCAGCTGATGAACGTGACCTACGAACCGTTGAATCATCCATTCACAATCAACGGGTTTAACTCTGGAAAAACGACGCCTTTAGGGAGTTTCCAAGCAACATTGACGGTCGACCAAGCCAAGGCCAACGTCAAGGTGTACGTGGTGCGCGACGCAGTGCAGATTGTTCCGCTGCTTGTCGGACAGCCTTTTACTGAACAACCGCATGTTACGGTGGTAAGTCGCAAGAACACCCTACGCATTTTCGAAGAGCGTGACACGTCTGATGATGAGGACGGGACTTTGGCCAATCTTAAGATACCGGTCCTGCCTCTACGACGCGTAAGGCTATGGGTCAAAGAAGCGGTCGTAATCCCTCCAAGCTACGTCAGGATTATCGCGCTCCGCTCCGGAGAAGAGGCACAGGAAACCCACGGAGACATCTTTATTGATGGCAGTATCCACGAATCGCGTGGGCATTATGTCCCGACCTGTGTTTTGAGAAAAGACGAACTGGGAGAACTCTATATCCCCGTAACTAACATATCGGCTACGCCGCTGATCGTCGCTGAAAACGAACAGATTGCTAGAGGAACATGGTGCACGGAAGAAGACGCTAACACCAACCTCGACGCGTACGTAAACTGCAGCGAAAGAAAGCCGACAACCCTGACTGCAGCAGAGGACGTAGATGTCAGTCCATCTATTTCTGACTCGCAAAAGAAAGCCCTCGTCAACCCGATTAATGAGTACCGCGACTGCTTCGCTACATCCCTATCCGAATGGGGGTGCGCGAAGGCAACAAATCAAAGCACATTGACGCGCTCAGTAGGGCTCCTGCATCGAGACCTGAAGAAATGGATATCGCAACGGGCGAGTTGCGGAAGCTGCGCCCTAAATACCGAGGCCCGTATATCGTTGTAGAAAAGGTACCTCCCGATAGGTATAAAGTGAAAGATCTACCGGAGACCCAACGGTCGCAACGTTTCTACGAAGGTATTGCCGCTGTTGACCAGATGAAGCGCTTCACGGCCAGCGCTGAGAGTAGCAACGAGAGCAGCGACGACGGCCTGTCAACGGAAGCGGAGAGCGACACAGATATAGCAGAGGCAGAACCTCAGCAAGATCTAGCGTGATTTGGATGATCACTTCGCCGAAACGTTCCAAGTTCCAGCGACGAGAAGACCCAGCCGGGGCGACTGGGATGGAGGATGGCCGTGTTGTCAACGACAGGAGCCGTCGGCACGTGTGCGCGAGAACCGCGAACGCATGCCGCAATCGGTCCACGCGATGTGGTATCATCGGCGTGTGACGTCAGCTAGATAGGCTGTGTGTGGACAACGAAGAAGAAGAGGAGGTAGACTCGGAGATGAACGAGATTTCGACGATACCCGCTCGGTGACGAGCGGGTATCGTCGAAAGAAACCGCTTGTTTTTATAAGAAAACAAAAAAACGCAACGTCTGTGTGACTACATATATATATATATATATATATATATTTATTTATTTTGCCTTACCGTAATGGCAAGGGCCGTCAACATACGTCATCACTATAGGCGTGCTCTAGTGTTGAGCAAGGCTTTTATTACTCGGTTAAATATGAATCGCCCTAGAATAGCGTGGAGCACAGGCTTTTACCATGCTTTTAAGAGCATTAATACAACACTAAATGCAGTTTAGCGCATATCTCTGTTTATGGTTTTAGGTATATTTCACATTGCGCTAGTAATCGAAAAGACCTATAATCAATATTCCAGAATAAAAGCTTGTTTTTATGTCACGATAGAAGTCGTAAAAGAGCACCACCGCTCTAGGTAGAAGTTTTATTTAGGGTCTCAAATACTTTACATATATATAACTTAGAACAACGCTAGAAGCAGAAATATCAAAACTAGCAAGCAAAAAAGAAAGCACGAATGCATCATATTTATGGAGTATTTACTTCGCCCAGTGTGTATGAATTGCTCGGCCATCAATTTATTTATAAGAGTTTGCCATAAGCGAGCTGCCTCTTGAAATACAAAATGCATATATTAATTAATCTAAAAGTAAAAATTAAAAAAAAAAAAACTTTCATTGTGCTTTTGTTATTTCTGTGTCTAAGTTGGGAGCCATTGAAAAGTCTAAATTTGTTGATTTGTTAGAAAATTAATTAAAATGTTTCAATATACTTTAATCTTTTTATTTCGGAGGTACAATGTTGTTATCGCAGTAGTATAGCTAAGAAGTGAAATTTTGACTGTAAAATTCTTAGTGGGCGCTTCAGGACGAAAAATGTAATAATTGCGCAAGGCTCTGAATCGAAACGAAGAGGAAAGAGTGCGACCGTGACGTCGATTCCTCCGCTCTGAGCTCGCGTCGCCCCGCTTACGTCACTAGCGGCGCGCACAGGGGGGTTGCAGAGGTCGCATTCTATTTTGAAGACGCAGATCAGCCACTGCTGTCCGTCTCACCATACACGGCCGCTACGGCTTGTCAGTTCTTTCACTCGTCTGCATACAAACTACCAGGACGGCATCCTGCTTGTTGTAATCGAATTACCAGGGCTGCCGGTGATACATTCACCGCCTAACGAGACAGTCTTTTCTCGGGGACAACAAAGGCGTACAGAAAAATCGCAAAAAGGCGAGCACTGTTGGTAAATGCGTGGACGTTTAACGTGGAGAGGGGGTGAATCCTTTTATACTTTCTTTCGACTCCTAGGTGAAAGTAATTGTAAAACCAAATCACGGAACTTATAAGGCAAGCATAGAACCACGTAGGAGTGAAAATGTACTGACCGAAACTTGCGTATAGTAAAGGCTTCCGGTATTACGGCGAAGCTTTCTCCCGCTACTACTGCATCCTTTCCAAGATGAAAACGAAAACAGAGGAGTCGCCGAGGCGTCCAGAAATTAAATCAGGTTCTCGGCACAGGGGTATATCGAGATACCTTTGTATTGTGAAGTAGAGGGAAAAAGAGCTGTTCGCAGGGCGAAGAACGCCCAAACTGTGTCGCGCAGGGCTTGGGCGCCTCAACTAGCCCTCCACAACCTACTGAGCTAACAGTGCTCTAGGTCTAAAGTATATAAAAATGCGAAGTTAGCGGAATTGAAAGAAGGAACTAGATTAGAAACTTCATGGTATGTTTCAGTTTTGGTGCCGAAGTTTTGTAAGGATCTTGCCACCCTGGCGGAAGCTGTCAAATCTAGCAATGTACACAGCAAGACTTGTTCCGTTTTGAATAGAAATTATGCACATATGATTTGCCCAGTAAACGTATAAACACTCATATATACTCGATGGGGCGTTTATGATGTCCTATATTATCCTATTCGGTCTCATCTGCCTATTGAACAAAATCATATAACTCGTTTGTATTCTAGATTATGCATTTCACAATAAATAAAAGTGCGAACAGGGCAAGAAGACGCAAGACAAAACTGTGGCTAATACTTTTAGTTAATGTTAAGTAAAACTCCCCTTGCAGCTATTTTCTCTCTTACACATCAGTCGTACTTAGCCGTATGATCTCGTATATACACATAACTTAAGGTCCAGCGGACAAGAAAAGCTAAACGCCAGGTTAAGTACCGTGACGTTATGTGAGAAGGAGCTCGCCCTCGAACTTAATAGATGGAAGTTTTGCTCATGAACATCCCGACAGTGGAGAACAAAACACGAAACGAAATCCAGAAAGCCTAACATGGAGAGCGGAAAAGGATACGTTAAAAAACCTTCCTAATGACTTGTTATATTGAACGCGCCAAAAAAAAAAAAAAAACACAGACACACCATCTCGTAAAATAAACTCCTTCAAAACGGCGATTATAAAATGAGTGAAGAAATGGCAAGAGTTTGCAATAGTAAACTTGAAGAATGAGATCGTTTCAGGCGATACTCGGCCACAGATTTTCAAGACCATGATGAGAGCTCGTTAAACGTGGTATTGTGACTTGTCAGGCTCGGAAGGAAATACAGGTCCTGTATTTCTGCTCTTGCAGTTCTTATGTTACGAAAAGTACTAATCATAGAAAGGCCTTCGATTGGGTTGTCTGTCTTTGTCGGTTGTTCCCGTAATATTGTTGTTTTCCTGGTGACCGTTCGCGCTAAATTAGAAAAAAAAACATTCGTATGGAAATTACTTGTGCACGTGGTGGTTTCTTTTGTCGAGCATATTTTGCGCAGATTAGTTTAACAATCTGTCTTTTTCTGTGAGTTTAAACTACTGCAAGAATCATATTGATTGATTCGATCCAAAAATTATTTTGTTCAATTACTTCGGTGTGTAGTCTGGTAAAAAATGATTACGCTCGCATTTTATACATTGAGGCCAATAGTCAAGCATACGTTGATGCTTGTTTTCTAGTTTTCATTATTTTTAAGGAGACGTTAAGTCTACGAAGAGAGTGTGTCTAGAAAATTATTAGAAATACATTTATGATCGTGAAGTAAAACGTCAAATTTTTAGAGAATCACAAACGATAAAAAAAACAAAGAAAAAGGAAGATTGAAAATCAATTTGAAGAAATTATTGAAATGTTTGTATACTCATCGTGATGTGGGTTGTACGTCTAAATGTTCACGGCTACTTCCTAAGTTAATGATTGGAAACATTTTCATAGAAGTTTATGTTAAAAACTGAGTGAATTGCGGCAACATTGGTAGACGAGATTTCAACGGAGTAATATTGAATAACAATTTTTTATAACGAATTGCACAACAAATATGACAGCTTGACTCTCATGAAAACGCACACAATGTTTTATGTTTCTGAAACAAATCTCAGAATATTTTAATCTTGATGCAAAACCGCAATAAAAAAATATTCCTGTTTCTAGGCAGCCCCTCGTCTTGATTCAGAATCCCAAATGAATATTATTAGTTACATTATACTTCGCGATACTACAGAGTACAAGAGGGAAGCAGAATCAGTCATGGAAGAATGTTCAGAGTTAGCGGGCGCTCCGAGCTCAATATTATTAAGTTCCACACCATAGTGCTCAAAACCTCAAAGAGAAAGTAATAATTTCCGCGTTTGCAGCACATACTCCTTCAAAATATTTGGCTCCCACAATATGGCACTGGTTTGTATGAAACTAAGTTGAAAATACTCACTTTACTAACCCGTCATTGCAGTTCTGCACGGTTATGTTAAAGCAGCAGAAGAGAAATGCGCTACAATTACGCCCACTCGCAAAACTTATTTCTTTCCGGAGGACGCTGATTGGGAGGATGAACAGACAGAACGAGAGAGAAGGGAGAAGGAAGACACATGGCATTAAACGCCTGCATTTACTTCGGTGAATTCAAGCATGAGTACGACGCCATGTAATTTTATTAGTCCCATCCTAAGGTTCATATAATTAATGACGGCGGAGCTGGTTTTAATTAAACACGCGTTCCAAAACTCATCTGCTTTGTTATTGTTAAAAGAGCTTTCTTTTTTTTTGTCATATTGCATTTATCTGTCGCTTTGTTCGTTTATATAGAATAATTTCACTTAAACGAATGTGTACTGTGTATTTTCATGAATTCATTGTTTCTAGGTTTTTGATGTGCGTAATTTTTTGCTACTGCAGCTTCAGTTCACGGTATTGCAAACTCTAGCAATGAATTAAATTTCGAATTAGTAATCCTGTTTTATAAAGTCATTAAAATATTCGACCAAAAGATGAAATTAACGATGTGATAAACATAATAGCGTAGGCCTCGTTATAATTGTCTATAATCAAAAAACATAAATATGAGGCTTGCAAAAAAAAAATATATATATATATGGCAGCTGCAGGCAAATGCTTAATTTATTTATATTTAAAAACAGCATTTTTTTTGTTAGAGAATTTAAAGTTTACTTGGAAGTACAGCCTCAATTTAATTGTAGTAACCAGGATATTCAGCCTGCCAACTTATGGACAGATTGCGGGTCATAGCTTTTAAACTAAACGGACGTACAGAAACCGATTATGCAGTCCCGCATCCAAACATCTACTTCAGTATGAAGGAGGCTTGAAAAGTTTGTGAAATTACCACGACGAAAGGAAGGTGACATAACAATCGTCGGTAATGAGGTTGCTCCATTTCCACATATCCATCACGCATGGCGGCAAAATTTTCTGGCGGCTTTGTGAGCTCGCGGATACAATGGGGTAAGAAGTCGTAATTTTGAATCTCAGGATATGTTACAAATCTACAGTCATCTTGTCGTTGCCATGGAAACTCTCTTCATGCAGTGGTGATTGATGAGAGGAAGAGGGTAGAGGTCCCCTGGGTGCCGGGGTCCGGAAATACGGGGGCAGAGGAAAAATTTTATAGACTAAAGCAGCCGCATGCGTCACCGGTGCGTTCTGGCGGGACAGGTGCGTACCCTTGATCAGCTTCCGCGACGCGTAATGAGCTCCTGTAACCTAGTCGGGAGGTGAACTGCTCCATTTCTAACACATTAGGCGCTGCTGAATCCGAGTGCTTCCCCTGTTAGCTTTCTTTTCTTTTTCCTTGGGGTCGTAGTAATAGATCTAACATTGATCCATAGTTAACAGGAAATTAAAACAACCCGGCAGTGGTGGCTTGGAAAAGCTGCTACATGTGGGTGAGGACTTCCGCCGGGTGAAAATCACTGGGCATTTTAGAGAAACCTTTTGAACGTGCGGACGTGGGCTTGTATGGTAACTCAAATTTGAGTTATATTATTTTTTCCTGCCAATAATATGGTTTATCTTTTATCGGTAAAATCCTTCTTTTGTAGTGAGCACTAGATAGCAGCGCTGTCAGGCTGTAAACTGCTATCAGTGTTGAACAAAATACTCGATAAAAGTATTTAAGTTAAATTACTAAATACCTGATTCATAAAGTAATCAAAATATTTCTCAAGTTACATTCACTGTAAAGTATCTTGAATAGAGTACAAGTACTTAGAAATGCAATTCAATTACTTTTGAAGATACATCCGCATTGCGTAATTCGTATCGACGTCAGTGACAACGACAATTGTACAGCTGCGCAAATCTGGTTTACCAGATTGGCTTATTAGCACGCAACAATACAAAACGGGGAAAAATATCCTAGGGCTATTTTATGCAGTCGAACTGCAACGAGCAGGATATTGTCACGAATGAAAAGTGATGAAGTAGAAAATAATTGAAAAAAACTAAACGTTTAATAGGGCGAACTTGAGCCCAAAACAATAGAGAACGGCCATCTTCGCACGCGCCGATGTCGGCGAAACAGCAGGATCGGGCGCCGGGGCGAGACTGAGTCCGGACCGCCACTCGGCGCACCTTTTGTACCCACGTGGGTTTCTGGAGGATTCAGCGTAGAACGTTCGGCGCGTAGAATATTCATAACTTAATCCGACGACAAGGTTGTCGAACTTATGAGGATGTAAAATTTAAATAATAAATAAAAGAAGAGTACACTCCCTAGAATCGAACCCGGAGCCTCCACGCGAGAGCCAAGTGCGGAAACCACTCAACCACGCGCTCGCTCGGCAACGTGCGTGGCAATATCACTGATACATGCTACAAAAAAGTTCTGGGACACCAAGAAAGAGGTCGCTTTAGCTATTGGGGAGGAGATAAGACAGTGGCGCCCAAACCGGTTAACTTTCGAACTACACGAATGGGGACAGCGAATACAATGACTCAGCGCTCGGCTGACATAACTGAACGCCGCGTCAGCCTTCGGCTGGAATTCGTGTTCTCCGGTGAGGGGAGCAACGGTCTCTTTTGTTACCACTCCAGCCTGCATGAACAATGCAGCATGCACAGTGCCAAGTTCAGTAAAGCCCTCAAGCTCGCATTCCCTGACGACTGCTTTCGGGAGAGATCAGGCACTTAACGTCACTTCGTTTATTATTAGAATTTTACATTGCATTGTGCCCCGCGCTCTATAAAAGAATATGACGTGAACATTCCCAGAAGGCCTGTGGGCACGTGCACAGGCCTTGTGTTGGGTAAACAACGAGGTGTGGGGAAACAAACGGGACAGAGCGCCTCGCTAATAGTGACATCGCTGAATATCACGACCTGCGGCGCACATTAGACGCATCGTTTAACTACGATCCGTAGTCCCTATATGGGGAGTTCATTATAAACGAACTTCGGATACGGTTATGAGTGAATGGATAACAAAGAGAATCCACATAATAGCCACGGCAGTGATCGCACCTTCTTCAAGTAGGTTGCATTCAGAAAGGCACTCAACGTTGGGGGACGCTTTGTTGGCATTTTGAGGGGTCATCGAAATCGTTTGTTTCCTGTCCTGTTCTCTACTTGTCAATACTCGCTTACAGAGAGTGTTCGCAAGAGTAATAAGTGACTGGCTGACGACAAAAAAAAGAATAAAAAAAAAAATCTCTACGTTTTGCCGTAGCGGGGTCAAATATTCAAAAAGAAAAACAATTGTTTTTTGTGTCCACTTTTTATTTTCTTCTAATTGTTATTATCTTGACACTCAAGTCTGCATTGTTTTCGTAGGTCATTTCTCGGTCTGCGTTGCACCTCACGCTGGTAATCTTTACTTCCGTAAAACCACCGGTTTTGTTTCAGGATTTTTTGGGGGAAACTCTAGGAAACAAAAGGCGCCTTTGGGAACGCGAGGGGAAAACCTTCATTGTACGAACTTTAGGCTGAAATATGAGTCACAATCGGCAAAAGGTGATGTTTTTATGAACTCAGTCAAATTCACCGCAGCTAATCGAAGCTACCAACAGTATTTGGTTGCTCAAAAGCATGTTCACGTTTGTTCGATCCACTCCCACGCCACTTCATAGCAAAAACTCGGAAAATGCAGGAATGTCAAAAATGTATTTGAGATAATGAGTACAAGATACTCAGAAATGTAATTAAAATAGAGTATCAAATACTCTTGATCAGAAGTATTTGCAAGATACAAAGATACTTCAAAAAGTATTTAAAATACAGTACCTTGAGTAGGTTATTTGAGATAGGCACAAGTCTGCCTGCTATACGCCTATATTTTCTGAATTATATTGGTGAGTGCAACGTTTTCATAATATTAAACAAGAGGCAATTACGGCAATATAAAACTAGACCCGTAGAAAGCTATCAGGAATGTAGACGAAGTAACCTCAATCTGATTAAGAGTTCAAGCAAGTTATTAAGCACCTTGCGTGAAGTGAATTCCCATTAAATAATTCGTTCTTTCTAAAGAAGGCTGCTGTCCAGTCGGGGCTTATTTCTGTTTAAACCAGCATTACAAAAGTCTTGATATAAGCTACCTGTTAAGTGCTTAGAATTAAGTTACGTAGGTTGTAGAATGAAATTTGCGCTATCCCAAAAGGGTTTTTACTTAATTCCTGAAACTGCCATTTCTGAGCTCTGGGCATACACCAGGTGCCTATGACTAGGCTGTGTTTTTTTTTTTTCGCAATATGTTCTTCCACGACATGGACCAAAATGCCTTTATTTTATGAATACATGTTTTGGAAAATGCTATTCTGTCTTCCCATATTGGAATTTCAGATCCTATTCGTTGGAACAACAAACAACAACAAACAAACACAAACAACAACGACGACAACGACAACAGGAACAAAAATGAAATATTTTTTTAGAGACTTCGCTTTCGCATTTTATTCTTGCCTAGGCCAATTAAAAACAAATCCTCATTCAAACCCACTTGTTCAGTTATATCTGAAAAACAACAGGTACCCTACAAACTGATGTGTGAAGGTATGTTCGCCTATAAGTCCGTCTGAACCACTCGGTGGAATTAGGGTGCCTTCATGTGCGATTTGTTTGGAATGATGACATCGGGCCATTTTGTTTCGAACGCTTTTTTTTTTGTTCTGAAGCGCGTTCAAGAGCATGTCCCTGCAGGTGCTCGTGGCGCTGACTGTGCTACGGCGACATTTTGTTTCCTGCGATTTCTTTGTATCTTCCCTGTGAGCGCGAGCTGTCGGCATCGGGTACTACAAACGATGACATCACCCTAAACAGAAGGACATTGAGGCACTCTAGGATGAATGCTTTTCTTCTGCTTTCAACTACGAATATTGAAAGCATTCCTTCGAGCATTCGTTTAAAATGAAACGGAGACCCAGCCCTTGAAAAAAGAGAAACTTCATAGTTCTCCCTGCACAGTACATCGGATATTAACAAACCTCCATAGCGACAAACGATGCCAGGGAATACTCTGACGAAAATAATGCCTGGAGTCGGCAAGGTGTAGAAGCAAGTAAAGGAACTGTCAGCGACAGACATATATCTTCAGGGAAAAATTCTTTTTCCTGAAAGCGGAGGATGAGCTTTCCCAGCAGGATTGGTGAAACAGGAAGGAGAGTTGCTTTCAACCGAATAGAAGGAACGTAGAACCGTCGCAAGGAGAGCCTGCGGGGATGGTGTCTACACATCTCCCGGGTAAGCAGACGTGTTTGCTGTTCATCTGCAAGAGCAATTTGCAGCAGTATCTTATCCTGCTATGCCGGATGCTTAACACGCTAAATGAGGAATGAGAGAATGAGACAGGCTGGAGTAGTTGCTGCTAATTAATTTTATGACTGTGCATGGGCAATGCCACTAGCCTTGAATATATTAATCCTGATGTATAAAAATAGATGTTTGTTAAAGTTAAAAAAAAAACGACAAAACTGACTTCGATAATCTGACCATAAAACCATTTATGAGAACACTTGTCATATTTTGCGAGAAACGTATTATTTTTGTTTAATGGCCACCACTTCTTGAAACTCTTGACGCTGCTTAAGAATTTCAAGAGAAATGAGCATCTGAACGATTCATAAGATATATTAAAATTAACGAGGCTCACAGACTGAAAACAGATTTTTTTTTTTAGCGCAGAAAAAGACTGACGACGTGTTGCTAGACATGTATCATATTTTCTACTTTTTTCTTTGATTGTAATTGAAAGACATCTTGCCAAACTGCATAAAAGACAGTGCATGTTTACAAACGAAACTATTGAGGTGCATATTGTTTGCAAATAAATCAGTGCTATTTTGGTCTATTGGTACGCAAAAATAATGCACGAATATGGCCAATAAAAGATCACCATTGTTTCCGAACGCTAGCTGCGCCGTGATGTAAAACAGAAAGCTGCTGCTTCACCGACCAAAATTTGCGAATTGTATTGTGGGTGCTCCTCTAAACGGTTGCAGGTGTAAGCTGCTAGAATTATTGGTCCCCTTGTCACGTTGCATTAATTGTGCATCTGGATTTTTTAGAGACACCAGAATGGCATGCTATATGGTATAATAAAATTCACAAATACAGGTTTTAAAAATAACTACGGTGCAGAATACGAAATATTTTAATATCGGAACGTGCTGAATAAAACACGTGTGTTTATCGTTTCTTTAAAGGACCGCATATAATGTGATTCCATATGTTTTGACCCTTAATGTACGCTAAATTGAGTGCCTGGACAACACCTCTTTTTTGAGTAGCAGTTAAACGAACATTTTCAGTTCGTGACACCTTTCTACTCTGAAATTATTGCAGCGTCCATGGCCGAGAAGGAACGATCTACTCTATATTTCTAGAAAAATCGCGCCTACCCTTTCACCAACCGTTTGACGCTTGAATGTTCAAGGTACCGAGTTGAACAGATAAGGAGGCCAACATGACCTTTCCGAGTCAATCTCGCCCTAACTTGACGCTCGAATATTCTAGGTAAACTTTTCGAGCATCAGACTTGTGCCAGAAACAAGAGAGAATGAGAGTCGACAAGGCAGAAGCAAACGACGTCGCCGGGACAGTTGCTTAGAGTTAGAGTCTCTGACTTGGCAGGCCACACTGGCTTTCTTATCTATTATTCTCGGTATCTCGAACATTCGGCCTAGAATGTTCGAGCGTCGAGCTAGAGCAACGCTGGCTTCGGCAAGGTCATTTTGGCCTCCTTATCTGTTACAATCGGTATCTCGGACATTCGAACGTCGAATATTAGTGTTAAGTATAAAAGCGAATCTTCTAGAAGCACGGAGTAGCGTTTCTACGCTACTCCGCACGGTTATATGAATCGCATTTTGATGCTTCTGCGATTGTAGAACTGTGAAATCTGTCAATTTATCAAATACTTAATCGGAACGAACCAATAGTAGCGAAATGACTACCAAAACGAGCGCGAGCCTGGTGCGATCTGTGTCTGCGCTCGGTGGAGCTGCGTCACCCATCCGGAAGTAGGACGTTTTGACACCACGAGCACCGAGTCCGAGGACGGAGCTCCGGAATTTCACTCGAGTCGAAAAGCACCGAAAGTGCGAGTGGCTCGTTGAGTGAAAAGAGTGACTTGAGTCATGACACAGAGGCTCTAATTAACGCACCCATTGTTTGGTATGACATGAATCATCCATAAGGTGTGTCAGTTTGTATCAAGTAAACTATAATGAAAATTCAGCGGCATCCCAAGACAAATATAAGACAGGTTAAAACAAACAAGCTTAAGGTTCACTTTTTCAACTTTGATGTGTGTCAGGTCATTATTGCTACTTTACTGTGCTTCAAGTAATTATTGTTAAGTTATTACGTTATTCTTTTAGGAAAACATTGCCTTCACCAGGATCCGAACTAGATTAGCACAATACTTTCCCTCTACGCCAAGTCTACGGAATCCTGCCCCTCAGGGTTGGGTCAAATACCCTAAGGGTTAACCTGAAATGCAAGTACCTGGAAACGTTGCAGAAATAGCTACAACAGAATATACACAAGACGCTTATTTTCGTTAAGTTAACACAAGTTATGAGACTTGTGATTTCAGTGAGCTGCTGCCATTGCGGGGAGTTTATGTCTGAAGACGTTGGTACATTAACTTGTGACTTTATTACTCCAACTCAAGTCATGTGGTCGGAGCCTCCTATAAACGGGCTTTAAGAACACGTCCGAGGCAGGTTCGCGCACTCAGGTGAATTTCCGGTTGTTTTCTTTCCTTTTGCTTTTCTTGGGGAATATTGCAAAATGGCCCATTTGCCAACAAAGCAGAAAACGGAAGGCGCAAATCTTACGCTGCCACTGCTCAAGCGAAAGCTTGTTTTGTTGTATGCTTTTTATGACGCCTGAAATCGAAACTTAAGTAGATGAATCTTCTCATAGGCCCGCCGGAATTCAATCGATTGCGTGTATTAGCAAGAGAAGCACCATTGTGATATATTTTTTTTTTTTTTGCTTAAACGTTATTTCGAAGAAAACGTAAACTTGAATCCTAAAGCTTTGTGCATCTGAGCGCACCATATTAGAATGCAGAAGCTGCACTGTTTTTTGTTTGTTTTTTTAGCTAACCGGGTAATAACATCATCTTGAGAAACTGTCTCATTAACTAAAAATGGTCGGAATATGCGGTCTTGTGTAAACAAGTACCTCTTCGCAGCTCTCAAGATTGTGTTTGCCATAAACGCTAGGCACCGTACACGTATGAGATTAAAAAATCACGAGAAGCATCTCATAGATACTAGCAAGCGAAAGTGACCAGCAGCGTTTACGACATATAGATAAGAGAACGGCAGGAGGCAAGCGATTTATTTAACGCATCAAACAAGACTACCAACAGATTTCCACTTTATCGCAAGGCTCCACGATTATATGAATCACATTTTGATGCTTCTGCGATAGTAGAACCACCGTAAAATCCGCCGATTTATCAAATACTTAATCGGAACGAACCAATAGTAGCGAAATGACTACCAAAACAAGCGCTAGCCGGGTGCGACCTGCGTCTGCGCTCGGTGGAGCTGCGTCACCTATCCAGAAGTAGGGCGTTTCGACACCACGAGCACCGAGTCCGAGGACGGAGCTCCGGAGTTTCACTCGAGTCACGAGCACCGAAAGTGCGAGTGGCTCGTTGAATAAAAAGAGTGACTTGAGTCATGACTAGGGTTCCGCGTTTTCGATTTTTATTTTTCAAAATTCGGCGTACTTTTTTCGGTGTTTATTTAAAATTCAATTTTCGGTTTTTTTCGGTGTATATTTATTCCCAAAAAGTTTACCGGTTTCTTTCGTTGAATATGAAAGAAGCATCATCGGACACCGGATCAGATGATCCTTGTAGCTTTGATATTTGTGATCACTCAAAGAATAACTGTACATATACATACGTGGTCTTTGCTACAACTTCCGTCATGACACACCTCAAAATCGCAGAATTCGCCGGCATAATCTTCAGCGCGCTTCTCTTTCCTTCCCATTCTGACGACGTGACCGTCTGAGGTGATGACTGAAGAAAAATCAGCGGAATGGCCTCCCCCCCCCCCCCAAAAAAAAAAAAAAAAATCATTGTGTTTATGTTTTTAACAACAGGGAAGATTGAGTGAGGCTTTTAAGAAAGATATTAACGGCTTTCCTCGATGTCATCTGAAGTGCATAAAGCAAAAAACCTTGTACTAGCCCACATCCGAACTTTTTATTTTTTATTTTTAGGACCGGGAACATAACACACTCGGCCCGATCACAGAAAGGACACAGATGTCCCGCGAAGGCCAATCCAAGACGTCTTTTGTGCATGTCGAACGTTGAAAGAGGGCAATCACGAAGACGTCACACAATGTCGAACCTTGCAAAGCCCCCTCTGTTTCTCCCCCTCCCCACCCACCTCGGCGCGGCCGATTTTCCGAAATTGGATTCGGCTTACTTTTATCGGTATTTATTGGTTTCAACCAAAAACTCCGAACCCCAGTCAAGACACATTTGGTATGCCATGACTCGTCTGTAAGGTGTGTCAGTTTGTATCAAGTCAAATATAATGGAAATTCAGCGGCACCCCAAGACAAAGATCAGACAGGTTAAAATGGACATGCCTAATGTCACGTATTCGACTTTGGTGTTTGTCAGGTTATTAATGCTACTTTACTGTGTTTCAAGTAATTATTGTTAAGTTATTACATTATTCTTTTAGGAAAACATTGCCTTCACCAGAATCGGAACTAGATTAGCACAATACATTCGCTCTACGCCAAGTCTATGGAATCCTGCCCCTCAGGGTTGGGTCAAATACCCTAAAGGTTATCATGAAAGGCGAGTACCTGGATACGCGGCGGAAATAGCTATAACACGTACGACTGAAATACAACTGCCAAGAGATATCGCGCTACACATCAGAAATTCACTTCAAAAACAGGTGAAAATATATTTGGAAATAAAATCACAAAAATATAGCTTGCTGGATGATGTCGGTCAAGTACTTAGAAGGATATTGAAAAAAAAATTACTAGCACCTGGTAGTGAATATAAAAAAAAGGAGCTTGGCTCAAATTTTTTTAAACAAAATTTTGATAATTTGCTTTATGCAAACGAACGAGTACTCACCGTAAGCTGTCTTATAAAATTCGATGCAATGAAATATGGTTTTGATAACGATCACCCGAATTGAAATTCGATATCCTCGGTTATATTTCCTGTAAAACAAGTCCTCTATACTTCTGTTATAAAAGATAAGGCAACAAACATATATTTAAGATTAGCGTCTCATTTTTCAGAACGGTGTTGAAAATCGAATTTTTTCGCAAGAATTACAAAGCAATCTGTGGTGAAGGTTAATTTGAGATAACTGAGATTTTCTATTTTTCGTAAACAAAGTATCGATCAGTTGCACAACCTGAGTAATGAGCCTGGCACACCCGAACCTCGGCACACGACGCAAAGCACACTGCTTCTCTATACAAAATTCAAACCACTAAAGGTTGCAGTTGTATCTCGATCTTTGTTTCAAATTGTCATACGCAGAATTACGTTTTATGATCTTGCTGCGGCCTCTCATTCCAGTCTTGGCCTTACAGGCACGAGACGCCATGTCTAATGTCACAAAATATTCCTTTAGTGGTGTTATTTGGAAGCTTCCGCAGGTCGCGAATTCTCTCAAAGCTTCTCGGACTCCTCTCCTACCTCTCCTTTTTTCTCTTTTTTTTCTCAGTTGCATTGCGTGGTTGACGGAGCTCGCACCGCAGGTGGTTGCAGCCGGCCAACTAGATAAACTCTCTTCGACCGTGGCAGGTTTCACTATTCAAGGAGAAATCAAAATTAGCTTTAGTAAAAATGCAATTCTTAGTACAACGAGCGATGACTAGCATACCACCAGATACAACGAGTTCAAAATATTGTGATTATTAAAAAAAAAACAAAAAAAAAAAAACAGCGTTATCATCGTACTTTAGAACCTTTGCGACACCTTCAACACTTCCTTTCTTTCTCTTTTTTTTCTTTCTCGCTACCCTTTCCTTTCCATCACTCGGATCCCTATCTTTATATCGCTTCGGGGCGGAGATTAGTCATCGAAAGACTCATTACGACTCCCAGAGAAGAAACGGGAAAAAGGATCCTGCAATATCATCTCTGGGTCCAATTCCCCGAGTCACATGCTGCCTTGTCCAACCAATCCCCGCCCACATCCAGAAAACTCATGTATCTAAAGCCTCCAGCCAGAGGTTACCCTGGGGAGAAAAAAGATTTGCCGAGAACTTCGGCTGTCTAGGCTTTTCCTCTATTTCCACGCACGTCACGAAATGCAGTAGTCCTCGGAAAGAGGCCAGTGCGACTGAGTGTTTTCGCTCACATTCCTTTGAAATAACTACCTGCTAAGCCGGTGGATAAAAAACATTTCATGACGAAAGAGCGAGGTACTTCTACCAATCAAGCAAACATCCCGGTACGGCCGATGGCCCCATCGGCGGTTGGTTTTCCCTCGGCTTTAGCTGCCCGTATGCCGGCAACAATAGACGAAGGGATGAAGTGTAAGGAGGTACCGGAGGGGAGGACACGAGGTAGACAAAGGCCAATCTTGAACTAGCCAAGGTGAGTCGGGAGCGGCGACTGGAATGACCGCCACCGTACGTTCTCAGTTAAACATCAAATCGGCAATGAAACACTTATACGGAACATGATTGCTTTGTCACAAGCACATCCGTCTCTACGGGTTGTACATAGTACAAATTGTTCGTTTTTTTTATGCGAGATAATAAAACTGTATTATCTTAATCTCCATTGCTAGTGCTAATTTTGATATTATGTATAATTGACAACTATTGAGAAATTTCAACTTACATAACCGATGAGATATGCTAAATTAATTCACTCCTGAAGGAATGACTTGCAGAAAACTCGCGGTTGATTTTTTATACGACAGGAAATTGAGGACCATATATGATATGCGTTTATAAAATATATATTAAAAAGTATTGTATCTTAATGGAAGGAACCTTTATTTAGAATGGATAATCAACCAACCTTGATGTTAGCCCATCCACTAAGAATTTTTACATTCAAGTATTGTTAACCGCAATTGATACTGTATATAATATGTATCGAGATGTTTCATGCAGTAGTTGTATGGCTAGTAATTTTACCTTCTAATACTATCATAAGTTTTTAAAGATAGGTTTTAAAATTTTGTGAGGAGCGAACTTGCCTACGTCGGCCCCAGACCCTAGCGTATCTCGCAAAATAAGAGTACTGTTTTATTTTGTAACATTATCCGAGAGCGGAGGCCGTTAATATTAGGTTTCATGTGGAAATATCAACAAAAGAAATGATATATCAAAAAAGGTAACCCTTTGGGCATTTTAGTGGTTGTCTGCTTAAAATATAAGATGAGAGCTCGGATAAACATGTGCGCGCTGTAGCGTTTGCGAGCTATCATGGTGACTGCGAGTCCACAACGTCGATAAAATAAATATAGTTTTCAATATAGGAGCGACCGCTCTTTATAATAGCACACCGAGCACATATTATTCCAAAGACGCTTTGTTAAATACAAGAGAAACGCGAACCCAATAAAACACCGTCGTTTTTGCATTTAGTATACGTTAATCAATCAATTTTAAACAAAACAAAAATATGTCAAAAAGCCACTGAAGCTTTTGCCCGTGTTTTTCTTTTTAATTCTATTTTATGCCAAAGAGGTCGTGGGGAGCACGGTGTAAAAAACAAATAAAAACAGCATCGTAGTACCCAAGGAAGATCTCCCTGGGAAAGACGGAGCGCTCCGCGACTGATCGTGATGATGCAGATGATGTAGCGGGTGATGCGTAGCCAATATAAAACACAAGCGCCAGCTCTATCAACCATGGCATCGACCACTCAGTTGTTTGGGCGGCCACGTATGAATGAATATCCAGCAGTATGCTCGCGAAAAATAATGTGTCGTTTTTGTTTTACGTCGCTAGGGTCTTTGCGTGGGATATAATAAACCTCCTCGGTTCGTTGCTGAAGGCATCGTGCTAAAATCAAACGCCTTCCTCTAAAATAAAAAAAAGGAAAAAAACTTCATTGTTGCTTTGACGTTATCCTTTTAACCAGAATTATTTTTTTTATAATCTTTAAACGCGATATTGTGACATCGATTTCTGCATTCTGATGAGCCGGAAGGGTGCCATCCGATAAACGTTTCACCGATTTTTCACTTAGTACCGCAGGCGATTCATCAACTTTAGACAAAGACTGAGAGATAAAAAAAACATATAATGCAATATATTTCTTGGGTATTATTTATAATTTGCTAACATCCAGATCACACAACACCTGTATGTTTCTTCTATGTAAACCAGAAATCGACAGCCGAATGAGTGGCTGTGCTCTGAGATGCAAATTAAAATAAAGTTCGCAAAAAAAAAATCATGCATGCGTTTTTTTTTTATTTGGTAATACTAGTGCCACAGAGCTTCAGCAGTCATGCCAATACTTTTAAGAAATGGCACCTTTTAGCATCCCGTGTAATATAAACTGCTCGCCTTTTGGATGTACTCTAGAATATGAAATTGTTAGTCGGAGCACATCAGCACGATATTTAGGGGTTCTTGTGGATGATTACCTATTATTTTGTTTTCATAGAGAGTTCATTTTTATTCAGTCAACTACACACGATTAAAATGATTTCTCGCTTAACTAGATATTTTAGCAGTCAGCATTTTCTTTCTTACGACTATATTGTAATCGTGTGCACTCCAAACTTGAATTTGCATCTGTGGCCATGGAACTCCGTCTCTTTCTCAACGAGTTGAAAAATTGAACGCCTACGAAAACGATTTATACCACTAACCTACAACAGATATTTTGGTAGAAACTGCTATTAAAAAAATTTATGTTTGAAAACACAATTACGCAGTTTTATTCAGAGAAGGAATCTCGAGATATAAAATGTTTGCATAGGTTTATCTATGATTCAATAGATATCCCCACTCTTCTTGCTTCTTTAAACTTCCCCATTCCTGTTACTACAAATTCCAGAAATGCTAGTTTTTTTATCCAGATGACGGGCAACTAAAAGCGCAGGGACACGGACAGGGTAGAAGACGGAAGACAAACATGGTGCTGGCCGTGTCTCTGTGCTGTTTGCTCTCAGTCAAAATGAACTACCAACTAGCGCACTCGCCAACGCTATTCATTCAGATGTTCAACATAAGGTTTCACCGATTTCTTAAATACAGCATGTTTTAGTCACTAAGTTTACAAATCTTGATATTTCTTTTCACAGATATCTGGCTTAAAAAAAAGCGCAATTTAGGAATGTGTCGGAATTGATGTGCGAGTATGAATTTAGGCGTGTATGTGAATTTGAGCAGGTATATAAATTTTATCATGCCTATTTTTGCAATTGTGTATTTTGTTGTCTGAGGCTTAACCGAAAAGGCCTCTTAGCTATTGGTAAGTACTGGGGAAAATATTTGAATCTGCAACCGGCTTTTTTAGCTCCTAAGACGGTAATATTCGTGTAGATGAGAAGTAGTAAAACCAAGTAAATGTGTGCTCTAACTGCCTCTTAAAGTGTGTAGGAGTGGAGGCTCGGTAAATCACACTCTACATATTTATTTCCTATATCTACACTCTCCCTTTGACTAGCTAGTCGAGGGGCCCTTCGCCGAATTCCAGATTCCGTGCAGCTCGTGGTCCAGGCACCTCGTATCCTTAGCTCGTGCCAGTCCCGTGAGCTTGGCGCCGTTCAAGCGTTGGATCGCTGCCGCTAGCTGCCGCTACAAATACCCCCCCCCCCTAGCGAGAAAGCGGGCTGGCGAGCGTTCCTGGCTTCGAGGGGGTGCGTGTGCAGGCTGGTGTTCGTCTGGAACTTGGCGCGAGGTGGCTTTGGAAGGCGCGTGGTTCCGGATGAGTAGAAATCGGGTCCTAAATGGGCTGGCTTGACTCTGTCCTGAAAGACTACTTCTTCTCGACCGTTGACGTCGAGCGTCATGTTCATGTTGTCTCGACGAAGTATTAAATAAGGGCCGTCGAACGGGGGCTGCAATGGCTTCTTCACGAAATCGTACCGGACGAACACGTGCGTATTTTTGTCGCGGTCACGGCTAAATAAAGTGTCTCGTGGAGGGCGGCCTTGGGCAGGTGGGCTCAATGTCTTTCATTAGTATTCGCAGCGGCTGGACGTAGCTTTCTGCTGTTTCCTGTGAGATGTTGGCTGAGGAAGAAACAAATTCACCAGACAAGCGGAGTGACGTGCCGTAAAAGAATCCACCTGCACTGCAATTGATGTCTGATTTGAAGGCTGCTCTGATTCACAAGACGAGTGAAAGAGTATTTGTCCATGCCGAGCTGTTGGTTTGCGCTTCGATGGAGGCTTTCAACTGACGATGAAAGCGCTCTATCATGCCGTTGGAGGTTGGATGGTAGTACGTCGTATGAATGTGTTGAACTCCAAGGAAGTGGGAGAGAGTTTGAAATAAAGTCGTTTCGAACTGACGTCCTTTGTCCGTTGTGATCGTCTGTGGGACACCAAAGCGACTAATTCGCATTTCAATCAGTGTTCGAGCGACGGTTGTTGCGGTGAAATCTTTTATTAGTGCCGCTTCGGGCCACCCCGTGAAGCGATCGACGCAGGTCAGAAGATAACGGTTTTGTTGTGATGGAGGAAGTGGTCCCACGGTATCAACGTGAATGTAGGCGAAGCGAGTGTCCGGTGTGCTAAAAGTTCCCAAGGGCGGCTTGGTGTGCCGGTGAACTTTCGAGCGTTGGCACTGGACGCAAGTTTTGGCCCAGGACCTCACGTCGGCGTTGATACGAGGCCATATAAACCGCAAAACTATCAGTTTCTGGGTTGCTCGTATCCCGGGATGGGACAAGGAGTGCAGGCAGCCTAAAACTGCTTCTCGCAAGTCTGCTGGTACGAAGGGGTGGGGACGCCCTGTTGAAACTTCGCATGCAACTGTGTCGTCACAGTCGGGCATGCGTATGTCTTCAAAGACTAATGTCGTTGACGTTGTCCGTAGGCACTGTAGTTCGAAGTCGCCTCGTTGTGCCTCCGCCAGCTGTTCGTAACGAACTGCAGGTCGTTCCGTGGAGCACAGGTTGACCCCAACTCTGGAGAGTGCGTCAGCTGCGGCATTATTCATGCCCTTAACAAAGCAGATGTCGGTGGTGAATTCCGAAAAGCACTCTTAAAAAAAAAAAAGGGAGCGCAAAGGGACCAATCGCCATCTTTCATCCCCGCGACCCTAGTGCCCCCTTTTTAGAAGCGGTAACTCGAGCAGTTCGTCCCACGGGCATTTCGTTGCTCCCGCTGGAGTTGATCCCTTAACGAATACTTTAGTCCCCACGTCAATAATGGCTGCCGCAAGCCTTCGATGAAGTGGACGAAGCATCACTCGAGTAGCTATTTTGGAAAGAAGCCTTGGCAAAACAAGATTTTGGCCCCGGGATTTAGAAATTGTGACTACACGCCCATATTTGGTGAATGTTTCCGACCGTGAAAAACATGAGAAAGGAATTCGATCGACGCGGAGGCGCCGGTAACGAGGCTACCTACTCTCCGACTGCCGCGCGCGCGCCCGAGTTTGAACTGGAGGTGATGATTGACCCAGTTGACCTGTGGCGGTGCGGTGGAAGCCTCGTCGGATGCAGTCGGAGTGGCAACCGATTGGACGGTGAGTTTTGATTGCTTTGGCTACTTGTAGAGCAGCAGAACTGTTATAGTCATTTCAGAACATACTTCATAAAGTCGCAGGGTTACCCTGTACGGTAGGCGCTCGCTCTCTGAAGCGGTCGGGCGCGTACTCGTCCATGTTAGCGTACAAACAAGGCCTAGCACTTCAAAGCTACAGGGTGTCACAAAAGAAAATTTACACGATCTTTTTTTGCTGCAAAAAATAAACTATGCACCGCCGAACGCTCATTCTCCGCCCAAAGGTTGAGCTAGAGGTCACAACCAGATGCCAAAGTTTCAGCCCGATCCGATAACTTAATCAAACGTTATAAGTGATTTTCTAAAAATTTCAATGGGAAAATGGCGGCCGACGGAGTTTTCAAACACATGGGGTAGGCTCTATGGCACCAGAAACCGAAAACTATCAAAAATGGGCTTCATTTTCCCATTGAAATTTTCAGAAAATCACATATAACTTTTGATTAAGTTATCGGATCGGGCTGATACTTTGGCATCTGGTTGTGACCTTTAGCTCTACCTTTGGGCGGAGAATGAGCGTTCGGCGATGTCTAGTTTATTTTGGCGGTAAAAACGACCGTGTAAATTTGCTTTTGTGACACCCTGTAGACCCGGCGGCAATCAGTTCATCAAACAAACGATGTTACACCGGCAGATGGTTTCGTCGACGCAGCAGCGTTTTAATACCACTTAGGTTCATCGAAAAGTACCCGTGTTCGTTTCATCGACCAACCTTGCGACGTTTCATTGGAAGCGTCTTTTCGCACATATCGCCCCGGTCGGCGACCAAGGCGATGCGAGCTTGACGAAACCGTTGCGGTTCGCATGAGGCCTGGGGCGAGTTCGCGCGTCGAGAGTAAGGTTTCGCACTTACGCTCTTAATCGAAAGGTATGGTCGTATCCGTTATGCGTAAATAAACATGTTCTCAATCAATATTAAATCGTCCCCGAGCGGAGCGAAGGGTTTCAGCGCGTAGTGCGGACGGTTTGAAAGCGGCGATCGCCAATTCATTTGTGGCGTATCAGAGTCGACTGGGCAAGTTTGCTTTAGTTGAGGTAGGCTTGCGGCGAACGAAATTAAACCAATAATGCAATCCCCGTGGTGAAAAATACAAAACAAAGTTGACGAAACGTTGTAGGAGCACGTATCGACGAAATTGAGCGGTGCCGCGAAGTCGTGCACGCGCGCGTTTAATGAAGCATTATTTTATATTTTTACTTTCTCTGCGGGTTTCCGAGTGTCTTTCGGCCCTCTATGTTTCGGCCGATGCTGGTCGGCTCCGCGGCACAGTTTATAGTTTCAACCATGGTCGGGAATCACCAAATTGGAATTGAACTTGAACGCTCTAACGGTGCACTTGTTTATAAAGCCCAGCGTGGAAGTGTTTTGTCTTGTAATACTTCTGCTTTTGAGATCCTCACTTCGGAGTTTAGTTTCGCCCTGTGTAACTTGTGCTCGTGGCTTCAAAATGTGTTCTGAAATCTTCAAAGCTGCTCTTGTAATCTTCGTTCAAATTTCTTTTTTTTTTTTTATGCTTGCTATCGATAGCTGTGTTTCCTTTGGGCTCTGAGCATTTTCATTGCTTTGGGCTCTGAGCATTTTCATTGCTTTGGACTCTGAGCATTTTCAAACGGTCTGGTTAGGACACGCGTGTCAAAAAATTAATTTTACGCGAATAAACAAAAAAAATTTAGAGCAATATTTATTTATTTATTGAAAGTACCTTAGGTTAGGTTAGGTTAGGTTAGGTTAGGTTAGGTTAGGCCCGAAGGCATTACAGAGGGGGAGAGGCACACACATAAAATAAAGATAGTAATATAGTAACAAGTGAACAATATTAAATATGCAACAAACAAAGAAAAATAACAGGTCATGGGTCACTGCTAAAATAGTTAGTGATTACGCGATTTAGTCGGTAATCACGTCCTTTCCACTTGTTTTCTTTCGGGTGCGGGGAGGAGAGGTGGATTGCCTTGGCCATCGCGTTGAGGTGGAAAAATGGTATGCAATCTTATTGAGGGGGAAATTGTGTATTATTATTCCGTGGCGTCATGGAATTAATAGAAAATTAATCTCGCGCCGTCAATATTGCTAAAAAATGTTCTTGCGCAAATTTTTTTTTGGCACTTGTGTCTCTTACAAACTGTTTAGAAGAATTTTTTTTTCTGGGGTCTTTAGGGTGCAATTTTCTCGTCTTGACTGTCATTCAATTTCGCATTAATAAATTCTGGTTATGGCAGACACTATGCCTTAAGATAGTACCTTACATAAAGCATAGGGTATTACCACATAGCATCGTCATTTTGGAACAGAAGTAGCCGCAATCAAAAATAAAAACAAGTCACGTAAATATAAATATGCACATGCCATGAACAGTTGTTATCAGGACACAAATGTTGCCATAGCTTCATTTAAAGGACACCTTAATTTTGAGTTGGCCTAGCACCTTATCCCTTAATTTTCTTTCTCGATTATCATATTTCAGTGCAGGGTATATAGTGGACAGTGCTATGTTAGCATTGGCCTAGAACTCGTGTTCAGTTGGTGAGAATACGTGTTCCAGCTGAATGAAAATGCAGCTCTTTTTCCAGTATGCCTTGCGATGACCTATGAGAGCGGGTAGAATCCAGCAACTCTAAGGCCTTGCGATCTAGGAGGCATTGAACTAGCTGAGTAATCTCTCATTATTGAGATCCTTAAACTATTCATTTCGGCCTTGTAGGCTTCTTTGTCTCTTGAATGTTATTAGAAAAATACTTTTGATGTAGCAAAAAAATTCGACCACAGGTGGAGAACAGACATATGGAAAAGGGTTGATTTATGAAGAGAGGTTTAGGGCGAAAACGAGCTGGTGCTAGTTAATTACGACTGTGTCTGCCTGTCCTTTCTTTTTCGAAATCTCTGAGTGTTTTTACTATGTTCAAGGTTGGTTTACTTCGTTCCTTCTAATTTTAGGAAGCTTCAAGCATCCTCGCCCACGACTGAAAATTGAAATTTTATAGCCGGTCACATGGACGCAATGAGAAGAGAAAGGAATGGAGTGACTTAGTATATGGAGATGGTGAAAATGCAATGGAGAGGACTTTTCGGGCAAAGAGGGTACATCAGCATACACCCTACAATCTTCAACATCGTAGACGACTATCCAGCCCTAAAGCTCACAGACCAGGTAATATGTTGCTTACTAACGATGCTGCTCATGCTTTTAGGAGTAGTAAGTTCCCTGATAAGACCACGACCACCCCCATTATGGTGCATTCGCGCTGCTAGCGAATGGAAGTTCCTGCAGGGAGATCTCATTGGCTCGGTGACGCGGTTGGGAAAAATGTTCCCCAACGCACAGATCTGCTTTGCGGTTGCGGCTCCAGTCCTGGCATAAATGCGGCGTTAGTACTGTCATGGTGAAGTCTGGCACCATGATCGGTCTACTTTTTTTATCCCACTTACATCAATTACGATTTTGTTACAACTAATAAGTCATGATTTTTTTTTCGCCTTTTCTTTTAAAAAGAGCAGTTTACAAACATCTTCAAGTAGACTGAAGATGTGAAAATAATTTTTCTTGCATACCTTTGCAGTGTCTTTTTGTATTAGTATTGGCGCCAAGGCAAAGGACCGATTTATGAATATTGCCTCAGAAAACCTGCCAACTGTTCTCATGACGACTGAGAGAAAACCAAGACCGGCCCTGTTCTGCGAGATCATCCTAAGGCTTCATGATGCAGAAGATATAAAAAAGGTGCACTTTGCCCTTTGTTGTATTGTACTTTTCTTTTTCAGCACATTTGCAGTAAATAAAGCTGTTGTTCGTCTTTTGCATATTAATTTCCTTCCAAGGGCTCAGCTTACGGGTTGGCAGAAACTATGGGCTCTATGGACAAGTATTTCATTACCTGACCCTGCCCTCATGCATATGAGTATGTGCAAAAAGCATGGTCACCAGTTTTATGATCGACAGCTGGCTGGATCTGAGAGCACACCCAATGTGATAACAAGGTTTAATATGGCCCTGCCTAGTGTCACTAAATAAAGCTACGCTTTTAGAGTATCGGCACTCTTTTCTCCCATTGTTTTATGCCGCCACGGTAGTCATTCGTCAGTTTGAGTCACGTGACATCTGTTGACTCGACGTTGGCTCGTGGGCGCTGCCATCTTGTGGCGTAGTTCCCACGGTAGGCGAGTAGGGGCTTTGCGGGCGCTGTTCACGCCGGAGGCGACGGACAAGTTATGAGATGCCACGCTTCGCCGACTTCCAGCGCCTGACAAGCGCTTAAAAGACCCTTGCGCGATGCCGTTTTGCTCCGTTGGAGGTTGCTTCACCAAGCGGGAGGATGGGAAGCGCTTGCTGCGCTTTCCGTTGGGCAGCAAAGACCAACACCGGCTTCGCGCGTGGTTGGAGCTCGTCGACCGCGAACATTTTGAGCCCACGGCACACTCCAGGGTCTGTGAGGTAAGTTCCTTTCAAGCACAACTGTAATGTTGGGTGAGCCGTCTTTCTGAGTTCGTTTGCCGTTTCCAAAGATTCGACTCGTCCGTTTCGAGCGGCTGGCTAAGGTGCCGTTGAGAGCTGGCTCGTGTAGCCACTTTTGTTGAGAGAGTTGCTTTTATCAGTACCGCCGTGCTTCTTGTCTTTTGTTTATCTTCTTGTTTTAAGGGGGGGGGGGATGGAGGGAGAGGGAAAGGGAGGCTGGGGTCAGGTCGGGGCTCACTTGTCAAACCACCAGAAGCTCTTGTTAACTACCCGGGCTTCGAAGTGAGTAATGCTGTTATGGAAGCGCTCTCGCACGTTTCGTGCACGCACCAGCTCGTAGTAGAAGTTATCGAACCAGCAATGTGCAATACTTGAGCAATATAACAGTATCGTTGTGACCACACTTTCGCATGTTCGGCGATTTGTAAATAGTCTGGTGCAGAAACATGCTATAAGCTTGACACTAGAGCTCTTTAACTTGCTAACCATGCTTTTATACCTAAAAGTTCGAGGGTTCGCAGTATTCAATTGTACTGTATACCATACCTCGGCAAACCTCACTCATGAGGGCCCTCACTCACCCTCACTCACCCTCATCTTCACAGGTGAGGTGAGGGTGAGTGAGTTTTTGAACCAGGAAAATTCATGAGTGTGAGGGTGAGTGAGGGCGGTGAGGGCCGTGAGGGCTGTGAGGGCCGTGAGGGCGGTGAGGGCCATGAGGGCGGTGAGGGGTATGAGGGCCATGAGTGCGTGAGGGCGGTGAGTGGCGTGAGGGCCATGAGTGCGTGAGTGGTGTGAGGGCGGTGAGTGCGTGAGGGGTGTGAGGGCCATGAGTGCATGAGGGCGGTGAGTGCGTGAGGCCCCCTTTAGATTGAGCATATTTCTCAGCAATTTTGGTGTTAATGGCGGGTTGTTCTCTAGCTTTCCCTAATTCGACAAGAATTGCTGAGATCGGGTCCGGCTCGAAATAAGCAAGCAACTCGGAGCAATTCGAATACGTTTGAGGCGGCTGCATCCAATCAGGGACGCAAAATTTTCTCGTGATACCTCGTGCCGGTGATGATGACACCGAAAGACTTGGTTCTGGTTTGAAATCGATTGTTTTTTTTTAAAATTAACTGTTTCAGAAAGGTGCATTAGTATTCTTAACGAGATTTAAATGCATAAAAACACGTTTAAAACGCGTAATTGTGTCTAAATAGTGCAAGAAAAATAAAATTTTATGATGACGATGGCACATTGCAGCAATAGGTTTCTGCGTGTGATCGCGGGCGGCCCGTGTTGCTGGTGTTGAGACGTAAAGTTTCTGGGCGAAATTGCCCCATCTGAAGCTGGCCTGAGTGGCGTGAGGGCCATGAGTGCGTGAGGGGCGTGAGGGGTGTGGGGCGGTGAGGGGCGTGAGGGCGGTGAGTGGCGTGAGGGCGGTGAGTGGCGTGAGGGAGGTGAGTGGCGTGAGGGCGGTGAGTGGCGTGAGGGCGGTGAGGGCGGTGAGGGCCGTGAGGGCGGTGAGTGGCGTGAGGGCTATGAGTGCGTGAGGGCCGTGAGTGGCGTGAGGGCGGTGAGTGGCGTGAGGGCCATGAGTGAGTGAGGGCCGTGAGGGGCGTGAGGGCGGTGAGTGTGTGAGGGCCGTGAGGTTCAGTGAGGGTGAGTGAAGGGCTGAAGGTGAGTGTGACTGTGAGGGTGAGTAAGGGGCCGAAGGTGGAGTGTAGCTGTGAGGGTGAGGGTGAGTGAGGGGCTTAGGTGAGTGTGGCCGTGAGGGTGAGGGTGAGTGAGGGCGACCTAAAATGCCGACCTCTGCTGTATACCTCCCAGTAAATGATCCTGGGACAATTTTTGTTGTGTTTTGGTAACCTTTTCCTTATCTGCTATTTTAGAGCGCAGCTCTTAGGGGCCCGTTTCCGGCTTGAGCGGCGTCGCCGTCGGCGTCGCCGTCGCCGTCGCCGTCGCCGTCGGCGTCGGCGTAACCGCGCGGTGCATCATGGGAAATGTCCCATAATGCACCGCGCGAGCCCCCACCAAGGTCACGTGACCTCGTGGGGGGTCACGTGACCCCCCAAAGTCACGTGATTCCCCTGAGGTCACGTGGCCCCCTCCTCGAGGTCACGTGACCCCCGCCGATGTCGCGTGACCCCCCGATGACGTCATCGTCACTAATGACGTCACCGGCATCCACATCGTCATCGTCATCATCACTGATGACGTCACCGGCATCCACATCGTCATCGTCATCATCACTGATGGCGTCACCGGCATCCACATCGTCATCGTCATCACTGATGACGTCACCGGCATCCGCATCGTCATCGTCATCATCACTGATGACGTCACCGGCATCCACATCGTCATCGTCATCATCACTGATGACGTCACCGGCATCCACATCGTCATCGTCATCATCACTGATGACGTCACCGGCATCCGCATCGTCATCGTCATCATCACTGATGACGTCACCGGCATCCACATCGTCATCGTCATCATCACTGATGACGTCACCGGCATCCACATCGTCATCGTCATCATCACTGATGACGTCACCGGCATCCACATCGTCATCGTCATCATCACTGATGACGTCACCGACATCCGCATTGTCATCGTCATCATCACTGATGACGTCATCAGTGACGTCACTGATGTCGTCACCGGCATCCGCATCGTCATCGTCATCATCACCGATGACGTCATCAGCGACGTCACTGATGACGTCACCGACATTCGCATCGTCATCATCACTGGTGAAGTCATCAGTGACGTCACTAATGACGTCATCGGTACCCGCATCGTCATCGTCACTGATGACGTAATCAGTGACGTCAGTGATGACATCATCGGCATTGGGGGTCACGTGACCCCCAAGGTAACGTGACCCCCCCTGGTTAGTTTAACCCCCCCCCCCAGTGCCCTTCCCTCCTCCTCCTCAAGAGCTGCGCTCTAATTCGGCGTTACAGGGAGTTGTAAGCGGCTTTCATTTTTTTTTCATAGGACCATTTCGAACAGAGCCAATTTGAGGCAAACAGGGCGGACGGTCGAAGACTGCTCAAGCCGAATGCTGTTCCTAGCATACCAGCGCCGAGAAATGCACAAAAAGTGCCAAGGAGCAAAGTCCTGAAGAAGCGAAGCAATGGTCAGCTGCAAGGTACGTAGCTCACTTATTATTGGTGAATTCCACTCGATTCGGAGTGCTTTCCAAATTCACGAGGGAGGCAAAATTCCGCTCCGTGGGACCCGCTCCGAATCGACGAGCAGAAGATAAAGTCGCATTTTTGGAGCTACCTCCCCCACTCCCCTCCCCCCTGCTTCCCCCCCTGCTTCCCCCTCGGCCGTTCAAAATGGCCTCTGCTCGAAGTTGCCAAGCTCACCAACGCCTCAGCAGACTGATCTTTCCGACGACCAGGGACAACTGTCACTGTTCAGCTGCGCGACACAGGCCGGGCGAAAATGTCCGTACCGTGGAGCCTGTGTCACAAATAACGAGTAAGACGCCCGCGTTCACCACTGTCACACACCTTTCAACCGCCTCGAAGTGGCGGGGCACGCACAGCGATCGCCATCGGTGGAGTTCAGATTGCTGCTAAGACTTTAATAAACACAAAGAGGTGACAGACCATCACATGCACGGTCGTTGCCTAATCTGTTCTTGCTTTATTGCATGAGAAGAAAACGTGGGCGCCATGCAGTGTAAAACGGTAAACAATCATCGGCTGCAGAATGAATGGGCCTAACCCTGCGTCTGCCTCCGGATTTTCTGTCGTTCGTTTTCTAGTTCTTGCTCTCACGATCACAGATGGCGGCGCTTACAATTTACCACACTCCAGTCCCGGCTTTGTATCCCTGATCTACGCGAGGTAGGAGCGTTTGAGCCGTCACAATCCCGCGTAAACAACCGACGCATCCGAACAGATGCAACTCGACAGCCCGATCAGCACAACTGGTCGGCCCCGGCGACCTTGCCGCACATGCGCACTGTCGAGCTATGAAGGAAATGTCGTATGCACTCTGTCAAGTTCCGGATAGATCTGTGAAATCCTGCGGAGCAATTTCGGCGGGGATGGAGGTGCTCCATGGAGCGGGTGCTGCTAGAGATCTACGAGCGGAGGATGACCAACTCGAGCCAGATCTGCAAGCGGAATATGTGCGATCCAAATGGAGCGCTTTTGGAGCGCTCGAGATCTGCGAGCGGAATTCACCATATGATGCTAAAGAATGCACATTATGTTTTTTTGACGATGCATAATTTCTGCATTTCTAGCAACTTCAAGCACAGCAGCAACAACAGAAGTGCAGAAGAAAACTGAACCTGTGGTCATGCCAGTGCAGTGCTATGCAGAGCAACTGCTAGCAGCTGAAACCCAAGTCCAAGCTGCACCCAAAGAAGCTAGTAAGTACTGAATAGGAGAAAAAAAAGCCACCTACAATGCCATATAAATGGAGAAAAAAGTTCATGCTGATCTACAGTTAGAAATCAGGCCCTTAATCCCTAGAGAGCTTCTATAGAGTGCACACACCCGCAGCCTGCGAGCGATGCATGCTGGACAAGTGCAGTCGTTGTGTTCATCTTGGGAGACAGCCATGTCCACACATGGCTCTCGTCTCAACAAGAGAATTGCCGGGTCGGCAAATCTCTTGTTGAGACAAGAGTCATGTGCTTTATTTAGTGACACAAGCTCAGACAGCTCCGAGCTTTCCAGCTCGAGCACGGGGTTGAGTCTGATAGTCAGTTACCACATTAAAGGGATACTTCAACGAAATTTGAAATATTCCCGTCGTGTTCAAAAATAGGTTGAATATGATCCACAATATCCGTAAATGACAATCGCACGTTTGTATTTTGATCCTGGTGGCTGTATTTTTCGTTATAAACGGCCCACTCTGGCAAGCTCTCGGAGGAGGCCCAGCTTAGAGCACGTGACATCCAACGCAATCGTGACGTAGGTCGTCTCAAGGCGAGCAAAGCTACGGCGAGGCTGACGTCGAGAGGATGGCCTAGTCGTTCCAGCCACCGAAGCGGCTGCTTTTGTACGAATTTTGAGTGATGGGTTAATCTTCTATAATCTTCTAGGGGGACAATAGCGACTTCTGCGACACACAAAAGGGATTCTCGGGAAGAGGGGAGTTCCTCCTTCCCCCCTTCTCTCGTCGTGGCCGGAGACGAGACAACCTCCGTCACTAGCTGTCAAGGTTCCTAGACGAGCATTACAAACGAGGCGTTAGCGACATCCACCAGGTGCTCTTTGCTAATCATTTAATTCGTTTTAAAATTCCTTTTCGAGACTTTTTTAACAAGATATTGATATGTTCCATGTGATACTGCTCTTTTGAACACATATAGACCAAAAAATGAGCGCCGAAATTTCGTTGTAGTATCCCTTTAAGACACAATCCAAAAGGAAAGAGAACAACATTGGGGACTTTTGGTTTTTAAAATTGTTAAGGGTATCAACGCTTTAGGGCGAAAAGATGCGGTAACTGCTATTGAAAGACTCTAATGATCCGGACGCATATCTCGAGAAGTATGGAGTGGCTCACGGCACTTCGTCAAGTGTCAGCACAGTTTGCTCTTGTCCGACATCAATTTTCTGTAACGTTGTTGGTCATTTTTTAAGCTCTGTTCAGACTCGGCAATTATGTGCAGATGAGAGGGATCACAAAAACTAGCCCTTGAAGCTCCACATATTGCCGTGTGCATGGCCGAGTGGCAATGCATCTGACTCACGCAGAGGCCCAAAATTTGATTTCTGAGGGTCGTGCAACTTTTATTATTGTATTGTAATAATAGTTTCTACAATGTTTGAGAAGCTTCTCGTTTAGAATGTTTGAAGGCCGAACATTCTAGTTCGAATGTTTGCGAAGCCCGTGAGTCTACAAAAGGCGCTCCGCGTGGCTCTACAGGGTCATTTCTTCGCCAGAGCTTGACTCTGCTTTCACGCCGACATCGACACCTGCGACGCTGTTATTTTGTTTCTATCCTTTTTTTTGGGGCACAAGTTCGCCCCATTAAACGTTTATTTCCTCCTGTTTATTTATTGTTTTTTTGGTCACCACCCGTGACATACTCTTACTACTCGAACTCATATGTGGCCCTTGGAGTTCCACATATGAGTTAAAGTAGTGCAAAGTATAGCACCTTTCATCAATAAGGCACCATTTCTGAATTGCAGCAACCACAGCCACGCAGAGGACAACCTTCCCTGAGGTCATGTCAGAGGAATGCCTTCCAGTGGAGCTGCTCACCGTGGAAGTCGAAATGCCACCTTCGCCCGAGCCTAAAAGTGAGTACCGGTTGGAGAATGTGGATAAAGTGAAAACCATACTGTTTTTCACATTATTACGTATGGGAGCTGAAATAAGAACCTTTCAATAGGTGCCTCCATTGTGGAGCTTGAAGATATTGTGGACACCTGGAACACCACCAGAATTCCTCAGTTTGAAATGTTGTTGCTAAACATATATAGGATGCACACAATGGGTAATTATTATAATCAGGTACAACCATGGACCTAGGACGTGGGATGCCTTCCGAATGTGCCAAAGCTGAAGAAGACCTGGCATTGCCTATGGATGAAGGTAAGAAACTGTTCAGTTTTTGTTCGACATACAAACTGAACTGAGACGTATGGAAAGTTCAGTCCGAGTTCAAATGAATGTAGGAACAGTTGTGCAGCTACAGCGGAAAACTAGTTTAGCCGCAACGTTCGAAATGGCACTGTAATCGACGGTTCAGTGAGTCGTCTGCCTCCATCTGCTTTTTGTGTTTCGCGCCTTGTCGACAACTGTTTCTTAGAATTTTGTACTAAAATCTGTCTCGGGTTTCAGTATTGTATCGAACTATAACCAGCCTGCCTGCCTAGTTAGGTTTGAATGTCTGAATGTTTATTGTTCAGGCGTTTCACATGTTCTATAGGAAGAAATCTGTAGGGCGTACCAAATTTTTTTCAGCAGGTATTGTGCAGTGCGTCTACTTCACAAATGAGCCCCAGCACGAGCCCTTGGACACCAGTCATGCTCTTGAAAAGGTATGAAGGAAAACGATTATTGCGCGTCGCCCGTCGACAGTGCTGCACGCGCAATAACCATGGATCGTCGGGTGACACACAGCCCCGCCCCATCGCGCGCATCAGCGTCCCCTATGTAAAAGGGACGAGCGAGACGCTGGCGCGCGTGCTCCGAAAAGAAGGGATCCAGGTGGCGCACAAGCCAGTGTCAACATTAGGACGGCTCATGCCAAGGCCAAAAGATCACCTCCCAAAAGAGAAAGCACAAGGCGTGGTCTCTAAGATACCGTGTGCGGAGTGCCCCGCCGCCTACATCGGTGAAACTAAATCTTTTTCCGAACGCATGCGCCAGCACCAGAACGATGTGCGCAATTTCGATCGCGAGCGTAGCGCCGTCGCGGAACATTGTGAGGTATTTGATCATCGGATTGACTTCGGAAATGCAAACGTGATAGACACGGAGCCACATATTCGAAGACGCCTGCTCTTGGAGTCGTGGCATATCCAGAATACACCGGGGAACATTAACAGGTCCCTCGGGGCCTTACCCTCCATTTACGTCCATGGCCTGAGTCACGTTCACAAAACATCACCTCGGTAGAAGAGGAAGGAGAGGTCGAAGCTCGCGCTGTCCCATTCCATTTTTAGTCACCCCTGAAGAAGGAGTCGAGTCGACCCCGAAACGTTGGGAACTCTTTGTTTCTGAACTTTTAATTTGAGCTTTCTTTTTTTTTTTTTTCGAAAAGTCAAGTATGGTTGTGAACGGTTTCAATGTCTGCAAGAAACTATCCTCGTTAGGTCCAGAAAGAAAGCTTGTTTTGTGCATAGTTTATGCGGTAGGCGAAGTAGTTTGTGCAAGATGTGGTTGCAACAGAAAAACGCTATGCTACTTTCAATCAAATTATGTACTTTTAAAAAAATCCACCAACTTACCTGAAATGCACATACCACTATTTTAATTTACCCCATAAAGAAGAGCATTAATAACACTCCAAGGAGTCAATATTTTACTATGGTTCTTGGAGTGACAAGAAGTATTGTTTCCTCGTCGATATGCGGCATAAATATATTTTGACTCTTGCATCCTCCAAATGAAGGAAAGAGATATGCAGTATACCTGGGGCAAACCGTGGTAAATATAGCCTTAAATTTAGCTGTTGAGTGCAGTACTATTAAAGATATTTCTTTGTAACCCCCATTTATTTTCAGCAAGCACCGTGCAATGGCGATCGGTGTATTCATCAGGCTAGTGTTGCAGAATTGCTGCGCAAGCTAGATCTGGCTCAGAAGAGGATCAGAAAGCTGGAAAAGGAGTTGGAGGCTGTTCTTGGTAAGCATATTGGCATAGTACATTCACATTCGTTTCGTGTGCTAGCACTTTATCCTTCGAATGCAACCAGTTCTATCATCCAGCACATTGGATGTTGCACAGTGTGTGTAAGAAAAATTAAAAGCTTTTGCAATGGTATTGTGGTGTCGTTAGTTTCGGTTTCTATATCTTGTCTGTAAACCTTGTGAATGTATGTGGCACTGTTGTTTCCATGTATATAATTGTGTCGTCTGATAAAGTTTGATATTCTTTCGTTGGGTCATGGCTGGTTGACTCTCTTCTTCTTCTCGGCCTGAAGGCCGAAACACCACATTGGCAACGAGGCTTCTAGATTGTTCTAGTTTTTCTGAAGGCATTACCTCGCCTGTAGCCACGCCGGCGACGCCACGAGTTTCTCGGGCCTCGCTCCACCGCCACCGTTTCTGCCTGCGCCGGGCCGCCCAAGTGTTCCATGGCCGCAATGGATTCGTATGTTTGAAACCTTTCTTCTGGCATCCGGAGCATCTGACTTCAAGCCCGAACGACGCAAGGCCCTCCTGTTACACAGCCTGGGAATTGAAGGTCAGCGTATTTTCTACGCTCTGCCATCCGACGTCTCCGAACCCGCCCCGTTGGGCGTCGCTGCGTTGACGCAGCATTTTGCCTCGGCAAGCAATGTCGTCGTGGAACGCCATCGCTTCCGCCGCCGTATCCAGCAACCAGGCGAGCTCATACAAGAATACGTCGCCGCTTTACGAGAGCTTGCTGCTTCGTGTTCTTTCGTCGCCCTTGACGACTCCTTCCGCGACCAGTTCTTAGAAGGCATCGCGTCGCAACACCTTCGTGAACGTCTGCTTCTAGAAGGTTCATCGCTCTCCTTTTCGCGCGCCGTGCTTCTGGCACAACAACTGGAGCAGGCCGCTCAGCAAGTTCGCGAACTTGCTCCCGGGCACGTTCAGCAGGTAACTTCACGAGGCGTTCGGCATTCCAGGGACTCAACGCGGCCGCGCTCATCTCCCTGTCGGTTACCTCCCCCGCAAGCAAGCCCCTGTCGACAGTCGCGCCATGACTCAACGACACCGCGTGCCTCTCGGTCAGCTGGGCCCTCACGCCGTAACCACCAGTCCGCTTCCCCTGAGCGCTCCCGCGCCTCGAACAATGCGTCACCGCACTGTTTTTGTTGTGGTTCCCGCCAGCACCGCGCCTCGTCATCCTCTTGTCCAGCACAAGGTCAGCACTGTTTTCACTGCGGTCGCATAGGGCACTTCCGCTCAGTCTGTAACAAGCGACAGCGTCATTCCACCGTTGCCGTTCGTGAAGTCGACTGCCAGGACTCGTCCGATGATGCTGAGATTTTAAGCGTTCTTTCTGTCGTCGGTCCGGCTCGAGCCGGCATTTTCATTGACGTTTTCGTCGCCGGCAAGTCCTTCAAGTTTCTTGACGACTCTGGGTCGTCTGTTTCTATCCTGGAAGAGAACCTTTTCCAGCAACATTTTGCTGACGAGTCACTTCTTTCCGCTCCGCGAGTGAAACTTCTCGATTACTCTAAGCGCTTCATTCTAGTCTGTGGCTGCTTCTTCACGGAAGTCACGTTCAAGGGACGCGCAACATACCTTCTGTTCCATGTTGTGCCAAAAGGCACATCCATCCTCGGAATTGATGCGATCAAGGCTTTGGACCTGCACATCGAAGGGTCATCCCTGCATTGTTTCGAGACGTTGACCATGCCAATGACACTCGACGCGCCCCAGCTCTCCAGCCTGGGCCAAGCTTCTCAACCCAACCCTCTTCCGAAGACCCTGTCTAGCGAGTTCGGCTCCCTCTTTGCCCCAGGCCTTGGTCTCGCCAAGGGTTTCGTCCATCGGATCAAGATCCGACTCGCGGTGCCTCCCGTGGCATCGAAACTTCGGCGTCTCCCGCTGACACTCCGACCACAAGTTTCGGAAGAGATCCGTCGGTTGGAAGAACAGGATGTCCACCATAGTCGTGGTAAGGAAGAAGGACGGTGGCATTCGACTCTGTGTTGACCTCCGGGAACCTAACAAAGCAGCCATCACCGACAGCTTCCCGCTTCCTCACACTGAAGAGCTCCTGAACAGCCTCGCCGGTGCCACTACCTTCTCCAAGCTCGATCTCGCATCCGCCTACCACCAGGTTCTGCTGCATCCCGAGAGCCAAGACTTGACCGCATTCGTGACCCACGACGGACTGTTCCGTTTCAAGCGGGTATGCTTTGGGCTGGCGTCCGCCCCCGCAGCCTTCCAGCAGTTGATGTCGCAGATTCTCAAAGATTGCTCCGGCGTTCTGTTTGACGATATCATTGTGTTTGGCAAGACCGAACAAGAGCACCTAACGAACCTGGCCGTTGTTCTCCGCCGCATCAAGGCAGCTGGACTCAAACTCTATGACAAGTGCACCTTTTGCGTCTAAGAGTTGTCTTTCTTGGGCCACAAGGTCACTGCCCAAGGCATCTCACCGCTGCCAGAGAAAGTGCATTGTATCCTGAACACTCCCGCCCCCACAGACGCCGCTGGTCTGCGTTCGTTTCTCAGCCTAGTCGAGTACTACGCCAAGTTCTTTCGCTGCCTTGCTGGAGTCGTGGAACCAATGCGCGCACTGCTCCGCAAGAATCAACCCTTCATCTGGAGTGATGCCGTCGACGCCAGTTTTCGGAAGGTCAAGTTCTTGTCGTCCAGTAAAGTACTTCAGATGTTTGATCCCACTCTTCCGGTGGTTGTCTCCACGGATGCTTCTGACTGCGGCCTTGGCGCCGTTCTTCAACAAATGGATGGGCACCAGCTACGCACAGTCGCCTTCGCATCTCGCACTCTCTCTCCAGCAGAGAGAAAGTATTCAGTCGGTGAACGAGAAGCGCTCGCGTGCGTCTGGGCATGCGAGCATTGGCACACATATCTATGGGGACGGCACTTCACACTTCGTACGGACCACCAGGCCTTGGTCTCTCTTCTGTCGTCTCAAGGCTCAGGACGACGGCCCCTTCGCATCGCACGCTGGTCAGAGCGTTTTCTGCGCTACAACTACTCTGTGGAATATCGCAAGGGTTCAAAGAATCAAGTCGCGGATGCATTGTCCCGCCTTCCAGTGTCTGTTTCGCATGGGGATGCTTCGTTTAACAAAGAGGTCGTGTCTTTTGTTGCGCCACTCTGCCTCACCAAGGAACAGTTCCAGCACTCCCTGCGTGAGGATGCTACGTTAGAACAAGTCAAGGCTTACGTGGCATCATCTTGGCCTTCCCACAAGTCCAACCCGGATGCTCTTCAGCCATTCTTTGCCGTTTCGAAAAACTGTCTGTGGTCGACGACCTGCTTTTGCGTGGGGAACGGCTCGTAGTTCCTCCTTTCCTTACCTCACAGGTCATTTCCACCGTGCGCAAAGCCCACCCCGGGATAGTGCGCACCAAGGCGCGACTACGAGAGCGGTTTTGGTGGCCGGGCATAGACAAGCAAGTGGAAGCCGCCATGTATGTGGCGCTGTTGTTCCCATGTATATAATTGTGTCGTCTGATAAAGTTTGATATTCTTTCGTTGGGTCATGGCTGGATTACTCTCTTCTTCTCGGCCTGAAGGCCGAAACACCACAGGTATCTGTGAAGCAATAGAGATGTTTGCAGAAACACTAAACCAGATTGCTTATTTGTGTGACCCTATGTTATTAAGATAATGTAGAAACTAATTCACACTGTGTTTTGTGTGTGTGTGTGTTTTTTGTTTCAAGTCATTCTTTTACTTCATTTGTTATACTTGTACCAGCTCGCTGACTGGGTCATTCTCCCGGAGAGTTAACGTTTGTGTGACTGATGTATAACTTATCATTTTTTTTTTACCTATCGTCATTTACGACTTATGTTAAAAGAACATGGGGCTGGAGAGCCCATATAAAAATATTTCAGGGAATTTCTAAACAATACTTTTTCGGAACCTATAAAGTTTGGAATGCCTCCTATGTGCAGTTACGACAATAAGGCTGTATCTATTAAGTATCAGAAAAGTTTCAAGGTCTTTCACTTTAGTTCTAGTAAACTAAACTTTTATCTGCCCGATTAAAAAAAACTTAGATTCATGTCGATATCAACTACGAAATAATTATAGTGTCAAGTGTTGCTAAAGTAATTATAATTTTTCGAAGAGAAACAACAAATGACTGGTGACCGACCAAGATGTCAGTGGTGTCACGATGAAGGTATAAAACAGTTTTAAAAGTTCTGCCCAACTTTTTCAATATGCCAATTACACTTGCTTTTCATGCCTCCTTTACACAGTGTTAAAGCAAAGTGATATCCTCTTTTTTCAGAATTTTAAAATTTTATGGGCTTAAAAAAAATAGGAAATAATGCATACCTTTTTTGTGTCACAAATAATGCATGTCCTCTTTTCTTTAATTTCTCTATGAAAACTAGGAGGATCAGCTATACTAATATACCTTCCTGCTGTGTTAAAGCCATTCAATTTGAACTAAGACTTTTGTTGCAAAACGCACATTTGCTTGAAATATGTTAGTCGTGTCACGGGTCAGTCATGTCACGAGTCAGTAACGTAACAAGATCAGACATGCCACAACTTATTTGCGTCACGGGGTTGATAAGTATTGGGGCACCGATTGGTGTCGCGTGCTGCCGCTAGGTTTAACCGACATTGTTTTGTGTACGCTTAATGCTTTAATAGTAATTGACTTAAGCTTCAGACAAACCAGGTGGCGCTTATTTTCATTTCTCCTGGGAAAAAAGCAGCCCTTGCCCGAATACTTCTTAGCCTGACAATAAAAACTGACTGTATCAATTTCGTGCATACTATTGCAAATGTAATTAACCTACAAATTACAACTAGATGTGACGCGACAAGTAAGAGAAAAAAAGAAAGGTGTAAGATAGTAAATACTCACTCTTACCGGGGGAACATTCTACAGTACCCTGAATAACAATAAAAATAAAAATGTGGGAGATCGGCCATATTTTTAGATAATGTTTAGAAATGATTATTTTAGTAGCAAACATAACATAAATAATTAAAATAAATGTCTCCAAACTAGCTTTTTTATTAAACCCAAAGGTTAATTGTTGGGGAGAATGATTTAACCATTTATTTGTATATTTTGTTTTACAGGCAGCAAACTGGGGAATCTTGCGCCTGATCAAGTACTCTGTGTAAAGAATCGTAACGCGCATGGAAACAGGTGGAGTAACAAGACCGTACAAAAGGCTCTTCAGATACGGTTGGCATGTGGAACCAGAGGATATGAGCTCCTCAAGGACGAGGTAATACCTTTGCCGTCTGAAAGAACACTCCAGAGACGCATCGAAGAGGTCAAATTCGAGCCAGGTTTGTGCACCGTCGCTCCTCTCATGTAACCGCTCTCAGATTGATCATAGCATGCTAAGGTTGTCTATATGCCTTCCATTCCTGTTTTTAAGGAATTCTGGAGGAGCTTCTTCCAGCGCTCAAGTCCAAGCTGGAGACCATGCGGCCACAAGAAAAGCACTGTGCACTTCTGCTGGATGAGATGCAGGTCACTGCTGGGTTGGACTTGGATCCAACAGTGAAGAAGCCAATCGGTCTGGTGACCATACCACCTGCAAAACCTGGATGCTCAAGTGAACTGACATTTGCCACACACGGCCTAGTAATAATGCTAACCGGACTTTCCTCTCGCTGGAAGCAGGTGGTTGCCTACCACTTGACAGGCAAGCACATGCTTTTACAAATTCATGCTTAATTATACCACAATAAAATACCTCTTAGCCTTTAAATTAACGTATACAAACTTCTAAAGTTGAAATTATAAGTACTTTGTCGTTGGTCGAAGCACCGTTCGTCGAAAAGTTCATGCAATGTTTATCGAAGGATATTCAGTCAAAGCAAGATATTTTATAAATATTTTGGACAATGAGAACTCTAGTGTAAAATACCGAGCATGCACCTTTGTCACAATATGTGCCCTCCTGAGACTTCTAAGCTCACCGAAATGTCCCTCCACATCAGCCGCTTCTCCGAGCACACTGGGGCAAGGTGGTGAAGCTTGCCTGACATGCGGTTGTGACGTACGGGATGTGTGCTCTTTTTCTTCAGTGCGATGTTGTGTGCGAGTAAAAACACTGGCTTTGTATATGGGGCGAGCAGAGAGAGCGAAGCAACCAGTTCGACGAGTGCCTCTCGTTATCCTCGGGGAGTTGGAGAGGGTCGCATTGAGCTCGGGCTTCGCTCTCTCTGCTCGCCACAAAGACAAGGCCAGAATTTGCTGTGCTGCCCGCACTGAAGCCAGGTCACGGCCGCATCCCCGAGGGCAATGAAGCATTGGCTTTTCTCAGTCAGGCATGTAGTCCCAATAATGCACTCGCGTAGAACACCATACTGAAGAAGTCAAGTATAAATCCTGTACGTCACACCATGAAGTCGACCCTACCTTGTGCTCCATCTGCATTCTTTGCTCTCGTACCTTAGATTATCTCAATATCCTGAGTAGGCACTTTCCATAGGTTTAATTTTCATGTCAAATATCTTCTGTAATATAGAAAGAATAAGCATTTAAGCCAAGGACAACACAGCCACATCTTTGAAAGATATGGTTGTGTTGTCTCTGTTTTAAATGTTTATTTTTTCTATATTCCTGACTCGAACCAACACGCTCCTCGTACATTAATTCAAAATATCTTGTTTACTCACAACCTTTAGGGGGGGTTGTCTTTCGTGCATCGCTCACAGCCTTAGTTGCTTTGCGACAGAAAACCCTCATCTTTCTTTTATCTTTAGTAGACCTTTCGCTGGCAGTGCTAAAGCTGCATTTTGTAGCTGGTAAGGAGCGGCGCAGATCACTTTTCAGAGCATATAAGGAGCATTTCGGCCTGCATTTAAGAGTAGTTTTAATTTTGCTTTGCAGCACTGCAGTAGTGAATTGTTACAATAGAAAACTGACTTCAGAAGTTTGGGTAGTGGTTCGCAGTTGTAGTGCTAGTTTAAATCACAGTGCTAACCTAAAACAAAAGGTCACAAATGGTCATTTAAAGGACAAAGGATTCTTTACATACCTACATTTATTGCTTGTACAAGGTTCTCTTTTTTCTTTTTAAAAATGCAGGACCCTTAGAGTCGTAATACAAAAAGGAACCCCAATCCACACTCAGAATAAAAAAAACTGGATTGCGAAAATAATTTAGAAATTGGGCTGCTCAAAATGTGGTTCTGAGCAGTGTAAGTGATTTTCAATTTGAAGAGCTAAGCTTAAAGTCTGGTTCAGGTACTTGGGGTTTTACTGCGTTGCGGAGCCTTGCGTCAAGATGCGACCGCGAGTCACAGAGGCATCCGTGCTTCGCACGAAATAGGGCAACCAACTCTATCAAAGTAGCTTGTTACAGGGCGTTGAAAGTACCGATTTTGGTAACTCAGCCACAACCGAGCTCACCGCAGTTACTAGGCTGACCGCTCAAACTCAGCTGCTGCTTACAGGTTGCATGATGCGCATCACTCATATCCGATGCACGTGCAGCTCCAGTTCATGATATTTTTCAAACAAGATTATATTGCAGATGGCAGACCATAATAATTGAAGCGATTGCTTTTGTTGTAACAAGAACTAGCAGCATAAGCAAACGAATTTGAAGCACACCAAACAGCTGGCCTGGGCAAAGAACTTTCGGATAGGATTCTCGACATACCTGTCAAGCCAGGTGGTTGTGGGTATTAAACCCGACGCCCAACCAAGGAGTTTTCCGCACGCTTAGAGCTTGGAAGCGTAGAGCGCAGTTTACATGGTGCAGGGACATGACACCATCGAACGCTACTTTAAGAAACTGCAACAACAGACACCCAACAAAAACCAGAAAGACAAAACGGCAACAGTCACTCTATACCAAAATAGCAAATCCAGCCAAGCCAGACATGCTCACCATTGCCAACCGACAACCGTATTGTCAGTCGGTAGAAATTGAAACTAAAGGAAATGCATTTTTTGGCGCAGGGTTTAGTGTTTGGCGCGCTATGGCACAAGTAAATGGTTGTGGCGCAGTTTGCAGTCACTGGCACAGAATGGCACAGGCAAATGCTTCTGGCGCAGAATGGCCCAATCGGTGCAGCGGTTCCCACCCTGACTACTCTATGCTTATATACTTGCTTATGCTTGTATACTTATAATCCACATGCTGATTTGATTGGATATTTCAGTAAGTGCTCTGTATTAATGTCTTATCTAACACTATCTTGCTCGCCAGGGGACTCCATTGACGGTGCATTCCTGAAGGACCTCGTCTTCTCGGTCATCAAGAAATGTGAAGATGCAGGCTGTTATGTGGACGCTGTGATTTCGGATATGGGGCCGAGCAACAAGGCACTGTGGAAGAAATGTGGCATTTCCGCCAAACGGTCAGCAACGCCTGTAGTCTCCTGCAACCACCCCTGCGCAGCCGACACCAACCGACAGCTGTACTTCCTGGCTGATGCACCCCATGTGCTAAAGAACATCAGGGGTCACCTGGTCAGGGGACAATCGATCTTCTTGCCAGATGACATCGTGGCCAAGTACGGCCTTCCAACCAATGAAGTGAGCAGAAGAGTCAAATTCATACATTTTAAACAAGTACTATATACGCATGTTTGCAAAGTAATCTTTAGTGCGCTGTATCTGCTGAACCCTTTGCAGTAATTCATAAATCATTAGACTTCTAATCACCAATTACGTGCTGTCACAAAATTTGCGATAAACTTTCTCCTACTTGAGGGCACGAAGATGAGCAAACTGAAGTGATGCTGGCTGTTTCTTAATTGCATAAAAACAGCCTGAGCTACAACCAGCTTTCGTAACTGTCTCATTACATTCACCAATGGCAAAAGCAATGTTAGTATAGTAAGGCAGGATCAAAAATTGCCATAAGAAAACGGGTTCTTCCGGTCAAATGCCGTATGTTTTGCCATGCACACTGAAAAATAACACCCGAGCTATTAACTCCTTCGAATGTATGTATTTAGTGGGTGTACGTTCCAAGTTGTCAATTCCTTTGAGCAATAAATTAAGCATATTTATTTGAACTTTGGTCCACCAGCAGTCCATCATTTATTAATTTTCTATTCTTTTTTGTCTTTGTTAGGTATCGGTGGTGCACATCAAGGCCCTTGCTGAAATCGATGCAGCACGAGACTTAAAGGAGCAATGCAACAATTTTTGTACTTTGCACAAATACCGCGTAAAACAGATCCCTAACGTTAATGACCTATGAAACACGCGTTCGTTTTTCACCTCACGCAATAGAAGTCCCAGAAAAAAATTTAAGAAAAACGAGCAGCATTCACCCCCTCAACTCGCAGCCAGAACAAGCGGCCACGTGATCTGGAGCCGATTATATGCCGCCAATGTTGATCACAGCCACGCGCTGGGGTTGGCAAAGCGCAGGACACGCGCTGAGTTCCAGACATTGTTATGGCTCGGCTATTGTCGTCGTTGCAGCGATTGGACACGGGTTACAACCCGAATGCTCCTCGAGATAGCAATTGTCACGAGCCCAAGTCGAGTGCCCACGCAATGCTCGGGTCCAATCTATGAGCCGCATTCAAATATCGTCACTTGGGTGTACTGCGATCCCCGAGTTACGTCATCGAATTTTGCGAAGGAGAGATTGAATGAAAATGATCGCTTTTGTCCTTGAAATTACACCGCAACAAAGAAGTTTCTTGGCCAGTGGCGTTGCGTGTGAGTATCCTTGAGTCCCAGGTGTGCCAGTAAGCTCGTGTAGAGAGAAAAACATTCCAATTGAATATCGTTGCACAGCTCCTTTAAAGCTGGCGCCTCACCTGAAGCCGAGCTACCTGGATCCAAGGCACTTTGAAAAAATGAACGTGTCTTCAGCAGTGGCTGTCTTAAACCACAGTGTGGGAGCTGCCATCCGCGTACTTGTGTGCCTAGGACAACTTCCCTCGGAAGCCCTAACCACAGCTTGGTTTGTGGAACAGGTGTTCCGGTGGTTTTCCCTAATGACGTCACGAGGAATCAGTATGGCTAAGAGCAGACTTGTACACGTTACTGAAAAATAGTAAGGAATTACATTTACAATTACTCGAGGCTATATTGTAATTTATTACAATTACAATTACCCTCCCATGAAAGTAACTGACCGTTACCCCAAAAAGTAATCCGTTACTTTCGTGGCGTTACTTTTAACATTATTTCACTCAAGTAAGAAACAAAGGGAAGAGGGTTATTCAAGTTCTTATTGTTGCCACCTGTTCCATTTAAGGACCTTGAGTATTTTGAGCAACAGCTGGCTCTCGAAAGTTTCGTCAGACATTTTGCGTTTTGTCTTACTCAATATGTCGACTGCTACGCTCAACACCATTTGAGCTGAGGCACTGGATGGGAGTGCCATATTGTTCCTCACGAATGCTTCATGCTCTGCATTGAGCTTCTTCAGCGAAGCAAGGGAAGTACTATTTACCTCGAATGTAGAGCAAAGCTTCGTCGTTGCAGCGGTTGCCTGCTATTCGAGAGATTTAGTAGATAATTCAGATACCCGGGATAACGGTACCCGATAACGATATGATGCATACGCAAAGACGGCGGTGAAGTATCGGATATCATTATCGGAGTCATAGGACCGATCTACTAAAATTATCCGTTGTCTAAATCGCGAAGCTGAAAAAGTCATCAACAGCAAAACATAGTTGTAACAGTAAGGGGATAATCAAATAATAAATAAGGTTTGGCTCGATATTCTTCTTCCTTTGGTTCTGAACAGTTCGAGCCTCACTTGAGACGTTAGTGAATCAAAAAAAAAAAATTTCCAGTATATATATATAAGTAATAAAAGAAAAAGAAGGACACTCATAACAACAATTAATTAGAACGTCGGTTAAAACAAGGAAATGTAAACGCACGTTTGCCGTGTGTACCTTTCTTGGTGCCGTTCAAAAACACACGGAGCACGGACCGACTGCAGTTTACTCCGGTGTTCTCCAGATAGACGTCCGCTGATGCCACGGGCAGCAAAGGGTAGAGTACTAAGTAAGCGCGCTATGGCCCCACTCACGAATTTTTCTCTCTCCTCAAGCCTAGAATATCGAGTCTACGTCAGTCATTATTATGTTTTATTTGTAAAAATATCTGCTTGAGATAAGATGCGTCCTGCTGGGGCAAAACAGGACGAAGAAAAAAGGAAGACAATTACCATTTTATGAGTGCTCGCAGAAAGCTGACTCACAAAGAGGGTAGGGTAGATGGAGCGTTGTCTCGTGTTGTGATATTATAAAAATGGTCCTAGTCACTATAACCGAGAAGGACATTGTTAATTCTTTTCAGTGCACTCACCGCCTCGAGCTTCCCGAAGAGGCGCACAATCACTTGGTGTCCTCCTCTCCCCGTCTTCGATCGCAAAGAAAAAACAAAGGAACTAAAAAAAAAAGCGAAAATGACTTGCCCCCACCCCCCCCCCCCCTTTTTTTTTTTATTTGTAGAATTGTTTATTGGGATTTTTTGACATTGATGTTAGGGTCTAAAACAAAAAGATACATTCAGGGGCTTGGTGTTGCAAAAAAAGGTTTTGCGGAACTGAGGAGTGCCAAGCCTCCCTTTGCGCTGGTCGATTCGTGTGACAGTGTCTCTGCGATCGACTTTACAAAAATGAAAAACAAAACAAAAAAAGCTTTATTTGGAATTGGGGGGGGGGGGTGCTTTTGACAAAAAAAAATGTAACGGATTACAAGGAATCCGTTACGTCAAAAATGTAAGGGAATTACTTTAAAATTACTCTAGAAAATATGTAATTATTCCGTTACTAAATTACCGATAGATGTAAGGGATTACAAGTAATTTCGTTACTTGTAACGGATTACGTACAAGTCTGGCTATGAGCCTGTTCAAGCCGGGCTCGCATGACCAAGCAGTCGCTTTCCTTGAAGAGTTCGTTACCATCTTCTCCCGCCTTTCTATAAGGAAAAAAAACCAGGGGCCGTGTTTCAAGCCTGTACAAGCTGGTGTGCTTGTATCCACATCAAGTGCCCTTTCTATCCAGCACCAGCTTCTAAGCATTCACAAGTTCAAGTTCGTCTTGCTGGGTCGGCTCACCCAAGACGCTCTAGAAAACCTTTTCTCGTGCGTTCGCTCAAGAAATCCGGTGCCTAGGGCCCTCGAATTCAAACTCACACTGCGGCTGATTATGCTGAGTCAGTTTTTCAGACCAAGCCGCAAAGGGAGCTATGCAATTGACGACAGCGCCGACCTACTTGAATTTATTGAAATCAAGAAGTCTGCCTCAAAAAAGAACATTGGTGCAGGAGACGACTTCTTTTTTGAGGACAGCTTCCTAGAGGATGGAGTTCCAGATATTGACGAGGTGGAGACAGAGTCTCTTGTGTATCTGTCGGGGTATATCACCCATAGCGTGTGTAAAAAATACAAGCTTTGTGACTTGTGCAAGGAGTTCCTTCAGACTGACCCAGTGGAGCAGAGTGATAGCCTTTTAAAATTGAAGTCCTACCGATCTCAATCTCAGCCAAATCCCCTGGTCCGTCCATCACGCCATGTGTTCAACCTGCTGCAGCATGTGGACAAGGTGTTCCGCAGTTGTGAGCACAACGTGGTGAACATTTCACTTGCCTCCCTGATCAAAGCGACTTTGGAATCTCACCAACTTCCAGATGAGTTTCCTCGCTGCCATGATCTGGAGAAGCATCTGACCACAGCTTTCTTGATGCTCCGATTGCGGATCACCCTCCGAAAGCTAAGCAGCAAGGCAAAGGCCGTCAAGTCAAAATGTGGGTCGAAAAGTGTTGGGATGAGAGCAGCTGTTTCTCTAATCCGCTGAGCATTGTGGTACTGAGGCTTAGAATTGTTTGTAGCAACATACCAGCTGTATTAACTCTATTGTGATAACTTGTAGAATTATCTGCGACCTTAAAATTTTAGCGAAAAAGTTAAAAGCACATATTTACGACCGCGTGTTACATACAATCGGGGCCTTAAAGGGATACTACAACGAAATTTCGGCGCTCATTTTTTGGTCTATATGTGTTCAAAGGAGCAGTATCAGATCGAACATACCGATATCTTGTTAAAAAAGTCTCGAAACGGTATTTTAAAACGAATTAAACAATTAGCAAAGAGCACCTGGTGGATATCGCTAACGCCTCGTTTGTAATGCTCGTCTAGGAACCTTGACAGCTAGTGACGGAGGTTGTCTCGCCTCCGGCCACGACGAAAGAAGAGGGGAAGGAGGAACTCCCCTCTTCCCGAGAATGCCTTTTGTGTGTCAGAGAGGTCGCTATTGTCCCCCTACAAGATTATAGAAGATTAACCCGTCACTCAAAATTCGTACAAAAGCAGCCGCTCTGGTGGCTGGAGCGACTAGGCCATCCTCTCGACGTCAGCCTCGCCGTAGCTTTGCTCGTCTTGAGACGACCTAAGTCACGATTGAGTGGATGTCACGTGGTCTCCGCTGGGCCTTCTTCGAGCGCTTGCCAGATTGGGCCGTTTATAACGAAAAATACAGCCACCAGGTTCAAAATACAAACGTGCAATTATCTTTTACGGCTATTGTGGATCATATTCAACCTATTTTTGAACACGACGGGAATATTTCAAATTTCGTTGAAGTATCCCTTTAAAAACATTGCACAATTGTCATCTTCTAGGAGCTGGATTGAAAGACTTTTGTGTCAATTTATATCATGCAGAAGGTGGAAAAGGGTTGTTTTGTTTTTCAAGAATCGTCATATTTAGCTCGTCTGAGCTCGATAACTCTCAAACGGTTTTTATATTAATACATCCCATTTGTGTTTATGTACAATGTATGGCTTTGCAAGCTTAGTTCAAAGCACAGGAGGTTGAATAGCTATAGTTTATGTGTGTCTGATGTCCAATTTGCCAGAGATAGAACTTTGCTTTTTTTTTCTTGCTTTTGTTGGTGAACCCTATTACATTATCATGATCCTGACAATCTTGTGAAACGTCTTTAAAGGCCGACGACCAAACTCGAGACTCTGCAAGGCAGAAGATTCTCCTCACCATGGCGGAGGAAGAAACAGGCAACGGTGGACAGGGTAGAACGGGGGAGAGGAGAAAGCGAGGCAAAAGTGGAAAGCGCGAACTGGTCGTCGGCCTTTAAGCAGTTTCACAAAATTGAGTCACCGGAGGGCTATGCATTGCTTCGAGTTGTTTTATCTGTCCTGTATTACTGCCAGCTGGCCATAAGGTAAAATAGTATTAACTACAACAGATGTCGGGTTTTCTTTCGGCACAAACTGTATATACTTAGTTTGCCAATGCCGTTACTCATATTGCATTTTTGTGCGACAGTGGTATTTCTGCAGATGATTCTCACATTGTTATGTATATACGGTTAGAAATTTTGCTGAGGTAAAAATAAAGCGTTTTGTTCCTTTTGTCTTCTCAAACTTTGTAACTTTTTTTTTTTTTTTGTACAAAAATATTCTCTAGCAGTGGTAGTGACTCATCTGTAATACTCGAGGTGGGAATTCCCTGCTCTTGAGCTCATTTTGGAAACTTTCAGCGACTTTTCAAACAAACATAACAATTTTAGTCCGCTGATCAAGTGAAAACAGTTTGTATCAGGGATGAAAGGCGGAATTTTTGCGTGTCCCTGAATTGCGCTACTTATTCAGTTCTTGAGATGCGCGAAGATTAGAGTCGCTAAATAAAGCGTAGCTTTATTTAGTGACACTAGCGAAAATTATAACCTCGTAAACTTTAACTGTTAAAAGTATATACGCGAGTCAGCAGCTTTGCAGTGGTCTAACTTGTACTCTTCGAAAATCCACCGATGTTTCCCTGTCTACCCAGGGAGAATGACCCAAACGAGTAATTAGGTAGTAAGCGCGCCTTGCTTCGAACACTACCCAACAGAAAGAATCGACATACTACTGTCCGCGAAACTTGCCATACTGAAAAATAAAAATTAAGTTGAGATCCCTTTGGAATAGTTGAAGGATTCCATCATTCATTGCCAGTTGTGAAAATAACTTTTCCTGCGGCAAAGCTTGCATTTTTATTTTTGAACCTAACTATCAAAAATACAGTAATAATACTTTGACTAGAATTAACCAGCAGAAAACAAAAATAACACTGCTTTTCGCTAGCATCGGGAGCGTGTATGAGGTTTGCCCTTGCCCCGTTTACGCACGAGAGAAACCGAAACTAAGTTTGTGAGATTCGATGCCATCTGGCAACATTGGTCTCACGCCCCAAGATGGCCGCCGCTGCTCCACAGTGTCGTTACTCTTAAGCGTAGCTTATTTAGTGACTCTAGCCCTGCCCTGCCAACCTGTTGGAAGTTTTCCAAGAGAGCAAGCACACTGTCCTTGCCCTGTTGCTCAATTCAGTGGGAATTATTTAAGTTTAACATGCCTTTAAAAAAAATCTCCTCATAGGCCAGTTCTTGCTTGCCTTTTTTAGAGCAGTATTGTAAGAAAATACTTGCGTTTTAGTCATATTCTTGAAGGGCTAGAAAACCGAGCAAATAGCTTTATATTTTGGGAGGTTCCTCCTGCTGAGCGAGATTTGGTGCAGCTGAGGTGCATCTGATCGAAAGTGGCCAACCAAAAACAATGCGCATTCTGAATTAGTTGGCTTATGGGGAAAATTGGGGTACCGCATACTTGTTTTTATTCCTTTGTTTATTTTAAAGTAAGTATTAACAGCATTTCTCAAAGCACGGGCAAAACTAAACGTGATCACAAGCATAATGAGATATGCGTGGAAGGAATTACTTCAGAAAACTCATAACAACACCTAAGCCTTATTAACTGGCACTTCCTCCGTGGCAAAAGCAAGCACCACGAGTCTTCTATTATCCCACTGACATCTTTGCAGTTACGATTGTGTTTCTCATAATAAATTGGCAATCTTTTTTTCTTATCTCCTGCTTTTCTACAGCGTAGTTCACGATTTATTGGCTCACTAAAGATCAGCTATTCTTATTTCAGATTTTTGCCGAGTTTCATCGCATCGATGCCGAGCAACGCTCTTTTTAAATTGCCTAAAAAAACCTGGCGACCGTCCTTGAACTGACAAAGGGCAAGACAAAGCCGGACATTTTCTACCAGACTGTTGAAAGGATGGATGACGTTAAAGAATCGGAGAAACAAAATATACCTGCTTTAGAATTTAGCCTTCATTGACTGTTAGCGGAAGTCCCAATCCAGCTAGCTTGCTATTGCAACCGAATTGGTGCCGACTCAGTTCATGTGATAGGTGGGTGCAAACTATGTAAATTAAATTCGAGATATCAAACAGTGAGCTGTACTGCATCTGAAATTCCAAATGCTTCTGTACATTAATTTTAAATTGTGAGTGACCGTCTGGTGATGAGTAACATTAAAAAATGGTTGAATGGCTGCATAAGAAAAAAATATAAATTAGCATTACTGATGTGATACTTAAATACAGCCTTCATATTTTGTGTTGAATTGCCGTGACACTTGGCACTGATCACAATTGAATGGATTAGTTTAAAAAACAATTGACTAGCATGGGTTATTAATCTGTTATTAACTGTGTCCATATGAGGAAATAAAATCAGGCCCTTATTCATCACCTGGTAGGATTTGGCTGCATGGTATTACTGTTTTACTGTTTCACCCTATGTCCGGATGCAGCGGATGCTGAGAGCAATCCCATTTAATCGTGCTCTTTGAACAAGCACATAACACATGTCGCCGCACCCCCGCTCTCTAAGGACACATGACACTCGCACGGCTTTGGATTTGCTTTGATGGCTCGCAGCATCCGCTGCGCCCTGACTAAGGTGATACAAAGTATAGTGTCGACGGTGTTTGGACAAAAAAATTCTGAAGTGTCTGTGCTATGTGGTATGAAAATATTTTAAAGGGTTACTTAAACAAAATTTGAAATATACCCGTCGTGTTCAGAAATAGGCTGAATATGATGAACAATATCCGTAAATGACAATCTCACGTTTGTATTTTGAGCCTGAAGGCTGAATTTTTCGTTATAAACGAAATACCTTTCTGGCTTTAATGCAAGGCATTAGATGCATCCGTGTTAAGAGCCTTTGCGCATACATCACCCGCCTCTAGGAGTTTTAAATATCGCAGTGCTCCCGAAGCTTACTGTTGACCGAAGATGGTCCATCTTTTGCGTTGTTTGTGCTACTCCTTGGCTCACCAGTCGAACAACGTGGTGAAGTTTGGGTACCCGATGATGACCTAGCCTGGAGAAGATATTCCAGCTGCTCCAATGACCAATTTAATTTTGATTTGCCAAGAACAATATTAGGGTAACTGGTTTGGGTTGTTTGGTTTAGGGAGTATGTACTGAACCTGTTTCAGCCAGTCTATCATCAGTTACTTGTATCTGCTCTAAGGGCAGGCATCCCTTTTGTTAAAAAGCCCTCGATTTTATGTTTTCTTTTAATTCCCAACCTTTGTTTCAGACGTGCCCCGCAGTCTATTCCATCGCAGTGTGTCCCAGGACCTCGACAGCGCGCTGCAGTGTGCTTTTTGTAAATCAGGCTTATGAGACAGAGGGCCCTCTGGAAGCTGTGGCACTTTGTTTCTGCCTGGCATGGGTTTTCGACCTTCAGTACTTGGTTAAATATTGTCGCGCATTTGTTTGTTTTGAGAGACTTGTAGGTCTCAAATATTCAAACCTGGGCTGCACGGGCACAAGACTGCTGACCAGCTTAAAAAAAGTTTTTTTTTTCACACTTGTTGTTAAAAGAATGTTGTTCTGGGTTTGTGTAATGCATAGAAGGATTGCATTCGCACTTAAGTGAACATTATTTTTACTTTCTTGAGCACATGTATTCCTGAAGGTCTAAAACGCATGCCAAATTGTTTTTCTTTTTTTTTTTTAATTCACCGGGCTCGATCGAAAATTGACCGTAAAAGTCGTCGCCTTCACGTCGTAGACCGTGGCAAGTTTATTCGCCCTATTATTTACAGAAAAAGAGCTACGCTTTGTAACAAAAAAAAAACAAAAAAAAAACCGACCTGTGAAATACACCTTTGACGAAAAATTTAGATCACAACGTAGAGGCGTCAATTTTTACGGTCCATTTTAGGTCGAGCCTGGTGACTTGAGTCATCTTATATAAGTAATTTCTTGAGCAGATATGTTTCTACAGGCCCAAAACCCTTCCCAGGTTTTTTTTATTTATTTTTTAATTTATAAATATACTCGTAATTTTACTGCCTCACATTTTATGATTGGGAGCTTTCTTACTAGGGTGTTTGATTTTTTATAGTCATTTTCATTATAGAAGGAAACAAACGACAAGCTTTCATATTCTTGAATTAATATTAGGGTGTCTACAATATGTTTTAGTGCTGTGAAACGAGCCAGAACAATTAGATCCTGCATGTAGAGAGCTCAATTAAGATTTGACCAAATGTGAATTTTTCCTGCAGAAATTTCAAAGCTTAGCTCCCTTCACATGAAAAATAAGACCAACAAACTGGCCAGTGTCAATAGCAGTCATGTCTGCAGATCATGAAGTTAGCGATGGTTATAACTCCCGGTAGGCACAACGAGCAGATGAGATCGCCTTCTGCTTCCTGTGCTTAGAACAAAATGGCGTCGCAGTTTACAAGCATTGCTAACGCTGCAAGCAAGTCCACCGTAGGCCCTGGCAAGTTGGTCTAATTTTTCACAGGAAGGAGGCGAAATTCCTTACGATTTCAACAGGTAACATGCACATTCAGTGAGTGCTTTAACTTTTAATGTGCAGGCACCAATTTTTCGGGCTCGTTCCGCAGCACTAAGAACCATTGTAGATTCCTGTACATATGCTAGTCATGTAAAATTTAGGCAAGTTCTTCAGTGCCAAGATCGCAGTATTTTCTTGTATACTTTCTTGTGATGTGCAATTGTTTTCATTTACAGTGTTGAGTAGTTCTAGAATAAATGTATTTCCACAATGAAAGTGCTAGTTTTTTTTTCTACAGATAGCTGGTGCAACGTGTTTCGTAAAATGGTGATGTTAGTTGTTAATGCCTGCCTGAAAGTTCTACGAGTGTTGTCCGCATATCCAGTCTTCGCAGCTTTAACGACAAAGGCTTGCTTTTTCCAAATAAAGGTATGCGACTTTTCATATGTACTGCAATATTTAGGTGTGAATGGGAGTGAAAAGTCTGCGGTATTGAATACCTCCCTGCTCTGAAAAAACACTCTGTGCAACTTTTCAGAAGATATAACTTTTCAAACAAGTTGCACAAGTTGCCTTTTCTGAATAGGAAGCTGTTCAATGCCGCAAACCTTTCACTCCTATTCACAGCTGAAGGGTCTCATTACTAGTAATTTCGGCTCTAAAGTGTCAAAATTCGTCTACAAAAGGACGAAAGTTACTCTCTCATTACTATAAAATTAATCCCTAAAAGGGTCAAAATTGATCCTCAAAGGGAAAAAATTTACTCTCTGAGTACTGTAAAATTCACCCCTAAAAGGGTCAAACTTGGTCCTCAAAGGGACGAAATTTACTCCCCCGTCACTATAAATACCGTCCCTTTAAGTGGCAAAATTGATTCCCAAAAAAATGAAATTTAGTCCCCAATAAAAAAAAAAGTTAGTCCCCCAATCACCACTGTTAATCCCCAAAGGGATCAAAGTTACTCCTCCAATTATAAACACGACGGCGCTCAAGGGACCATAAATAATCCCCTGAAGAGTTAAATTTAGTCCCTGATGGCCTGCTGTAGGGATCAAAAGCACTCCTTTTAACGGTTCAAGACTTTGACCTCAAGGGATCAATGGAAAGGGACTAAACCGGCGTTTTGCCGTTTTTGGGGGACACAGTGACATCGATTTAGTCCCCCAAAAGGACGAAGTACTACTCCTTTTTTTAAGAGTGTGTAAGCCATCTGCCGCATTTCACGCGGAGTGTCTGCCGTGCTGTTGGAGGCTTGCGCGTAATTCAACGGCTTATGATCTGTCAAGACGAAGAAGCTTCGGCCTTCCATGCAGTGGCGAAAGTGCTTTATGGCAAGGTATATTGCCAGCAGCTCACGTCCGTAGGTGCTGTATCACCGTTCTGTCGGAGTCAGCTTCTCCAAAAAGAAGGAATGTGGTTGCCAGTTGTCCCCGTCTTGTTGTTGTGGAGCCGTTCCAACAGCTCCATCCGAGGCGTCGACCATAATGGAGAGAGGTGCGTCCCTCTTGGGGTGGCTGAGAAGGGTGACGCTGGCAATGATGCTTTTCACTCTGTCGAAAGCTTGGTTGGCGGTTGGCGTCCAATGGAGTGGTGCTGCCTTTACTTTGGTGGCCGGCAGTAGGTCTTAGAGGGGATCGCAGACTTGGGTTCACTGAGGTATAAACCGTCGATAGAAATTCACAAGTCCGATAAATTCCCGAAGTTTCTCCCCGTCGGGGGTTGTGGAAAGCTTCGGATGACTTCGACTTTCTCGGGTAATGGCTGAATTCCACGGCTATCAAGGTGGTGGCCAAGAAATTCAAGTTCGTTGACGCCGAATTCACACTTGGTCGGACTGACGACAAGTCTGTACTCTTGGAAGCGCGAGAAGAGTTGTCGTAGATGTTCGGCGTGCTCTTCCGGAGTTTAGCTGAATACAAGAATATCGTCGTTATACGCGAAAGTGAATGACATATTTCGGAGGAGTGTGTCGACGAATCGTTGAAAGGTTTGTGCAGCGTTGCGGAGTTCAAAGGGCATTCTGAAGAACTCGTACAATCCAAACCGTGTGATGACAGCCGTCTCGGGGATATCCGCCGGTTCTACGGAGATCTGGTAGAATGCCTTCACGAGGTTCACCTTGCTGAAAATCTTCGCGCCCAGCAGGATGCCACCGAAGTCATGAATATGAGGGATAGGGTAACGGTCGGGTAGAGTTCACTTGTTTAATGACCAATAGTCCCCACAGGGGCGCCAGTCCCCGGTTTTCTTCGGGGCCATGTGAAGTGCCGAAGACCAGGGACTCGAAGATGGCCTGATAAAACCAAGTTCATGTGCCTCCCGCCGCAAATCGCCCATTATGCGCTTAGCTTGGCTTATCTGGCCCCGAGATGTCACAACAAAAGGAGTCTCCCCGCCGTCAAGTCAACTGTGGGAGAGGAGGAAATGGGAAGTGTGGCGAGGGGAACTTTTTTTCTTGTTGAAAAATATTCTGCAGGTTGGTCTTTGAGCGCCGCGTGGTGGGAAGTTTTGAAACTAGCCCGAATGTCTCGGAATCTTGGCCTTGATAACTTGGACACTCAATTGCGTCTCGGTGTCAAGAAGGTGATTTATCCTCAAGTCCACGGTCATTGCAAATCGCCGCAGAAAGTCTGCTCCCATGATCGCCTGCCGAACATCCGGGATAATAAAAATCCAACGGAATGTCCGGTGGAGTCCGATGTCCAACGTCAGGGACCTTTCGCCGTACGCTTTGATCGGGGATCCGTTAACAGCCTGGAGCTGTGGGGACTCTTGGCGGCACCGACGGTCCTCTAGCGTAGGAGGTACCACGCTTACCTCAGCCCTAGTATCCACCAGGAAGCGGACCTTTGTGTTGCGTTGCGTGACGTAGAAAAGCGGGCTCGAAGTTGGGCCGGCTTTTCTACGTTGGGAACATTTTTGCATTGAAGTTGGGCTTTCGACGCTGGAGGCCTTCAGCGGGTACCCATGTCGTTTCCCGAGTAGTTACACGGTGAGCGGCATGCTCTGGCTTGGGATCTGTATCTCTGGTGGTATCAGCATACTCCTGGAAGGGGCGATCGCTCTTGATTCACTGCGGCGCCGGGCAGCGTTGGATCCCTTCCGCTGGCTGCCGCTACAAGTGTTTGCTCGTCATTGTTTGCAATGCAGCACATCTACAGATGAAATGATATGCTAAGGTATGTTTTCTCACAATAAGAGCAGTCGGTCATAATTAGCCAATCCCCTAAATTTTTATCTCTTCTGTTCCTTCGCTCGAAATAACAATACGCGAGTTGAATTATTATTTCTAGAGAAACTCGAAATACACCACCGATTGTTTTCTGCACAGCTTACAGTTTCAAACACATAGCGATATCTAAAACGACAGGCTGAGTTATCAGACATCGCGATTTTTTTTAATTAACAATAGCGCAGACTCTCGGAGGGTTCAAAGTAGGAGAAAAGCATGAGGAGGTTTCAGAACAGTACAATGCATCAGTAAATGGTATTAGCAGAAGTAAAGAAGAAGCACACTTTGTATACATCTGTGCATACACGCTGAAAAAATTAAGGAAACCACACAAGCAATCTTCTATCGAAAGACATTTGGCATCCTATGTACAAAACACTCACACATGCACGCACGCACACACACGAACACACTAACACACACACAGCAAGACAGAGTAGATAAGTCACATACTTAATTGGTACATATAAAGGTTATGGCATATACACTAGTACAATGCTAGAATTTGTAATTATGACATTGAAATACACCGCAAAAATGTCTAATCAGCCTTAAATACTGTGGGGGGCAAACTATTTCAAATTTTAATCGCTTTGGGAAAAATAACACTTATCTGTATTCGTTCTCTCAAAAATAGGCACGACAAACTCTGGGTGTTCATGGCGTGAATGAAACAGGTGGCTGTAAAGCAACAACATTATGCAACAGCCCTTTCACGATCGGTGTCTCCACCTTTTTTTTTAAATTTCATCTCACACGCCGCTTTAGTGAACACGCCACGTCTTTGCGAGCTGCCGCCTATAAGATTTACAATTGAGAGCTTTCAGATGGAGATTTCCGCATCGTCGAACGCTTAAGAAGCAAAAGTAAGGAGAACAAGGGATAATTGACTCGAAGAGAACCGGTGGACGGCGGACCATCTTTCTTGCACCTCGGGCAAAAGCAATGAGGTTGCCTGAATGCTCGCGCCATTCATTGATATTTTGCGAAACCAGCGTTTGGTTTATTTGCGCACGTCCTATACTTAATAAATTTGGGCTGTCACTCCTAGGATCTCAGACGCTCTAAGACACTTGATTGAGTAAATCAAATGGTTAAAAAAATTAAATTTGCTTGAATTACCGTGGAAACTTTGAAGGGAGAAATGAGGCTTGGGAAGAAAAAGTGCTGTTCTTGAACTGGGTTAATGGCTCTTGTCCTTATCGTATGGTTTTGGGGATATGTTTATTTACTTTGATAATTTCTCTTTAAATTGACCATTTAGTAATTTTGCTTAATTATGTACATCACTTTCCGAGCGCGAATTATACTAGACGACTGTTATATTGCTAAAGAGCATCAAATAATCATTTTTATATGGGCTACATTAACACTTTGTTTAATTCACCGTTATAGTATTAAACATTTTCAGCAAGAAAGTGTGCAAAATGGCACACGGTTTCCTGGAGTGGACTGCTTTACTGCTGAGCCTGGTGGAAGAAGAAAAATAATGCGCGTGAGAGCAGAAGCGGGAAATCTTACATTTCACGATTCTCTTGCAGACACGTGTTTGTGCAAACTACGAATCCAGGATCGCAGCTTCCGCCCAGTGAGTAAAAAGGTTAAAAAACAGAATGCAAGGTACAAAACATTTCTGCACGATATTCATTATAGAAACAAACATACATGATTTCACAACAAACATGCATGCTTCCTTGAATCGTTCGTGTTTTAAAAGTAAAAAAGCACTGCCAAGCAGCAAGCAACGATTTTTTTCTGAACGCTAACTTAGACATAACCTGATGCGAGATATCTTATCTCAGATAGTGTCAGCGTTCACTACGTCAGAAGCCTCATAAATCAGCATTACCGAGGCACCCGAGCATTCCTCGCGTTCTCAAAGCCTAAACTTGTGATGCACCTGATGTAGGAATTTTCTTGATTAAATAAAGACGCGCATACTCCAGGCATCGAAAAAAGGGAATCTGCTGTCATGGCTGCGTACTCTATATTTATTTAAACCTCGTCAACGCTGCGGTTTTAATAAGTTGCTGACGATATATCTCCTTTGAAACAAATTTACTAGAAAGCCCTGTGCAAACGTTTTCACGTGTATGCATAATTTTCACGTGTATGCATAAGAAATACGATGGAAACTGATCCTGTCTTATTAAAAAGAAAGGCGGCTGGCAAAGAATTGCATAACAACTTAAAAATTATATGATAAAAATGAATGTCTGGTTCTCATTCGGAGTCTAATGAGGTCAAGCCAGGATAATAAAATTCAGACTTTAATAATGTAGCCCTTTTTGGTTCATCCCAAAGCTTGAGGCAACCCTGTGTGGGTAGCACAAAATGATACCCGAACAATAAGTGGGTTCATTGACTTGAAGATACAGGTTCAACAGCTTTCTGCCCGCTTAGGAAGTGATATAAAACAAAAAAAAAAACAAAAAAAAAAAAACAATTCTATCTATAAATATTAACAGGAGCCCAACCATTTTGTAACCAGCTGGATCTCATTTTTATGGGTGAGTCAATAGGCGAAAAGCTTCCAGTTTCCCGAAGGGCGGGGGAGGGGGGTACGGGTGCTGGAGGCAGCAAAATCCAGACACCCTCCACCCTTTTTCGAGACGCATAACTAAGTTACAAATGCGATTTCGTCTATAGTCAGATACATCGTAAGAAAGACAATGCGAAAAGGAAAAGGTGGGAAAAAATAAAAAAAAAAGATTAAGTGGAGAGGGGCGACCTTTTTTCCAGAATGTCTTTTCTTTTGAGCGCCCTTTTCCCCCTCGCACTGTCTTTCTTTGGCTGTATCTGACTCTAGCAAATAATTATTCGAGATAAATCATTTTTTAAGTGCAACATGATAATGAGAAGTCAAGCTCTAGATCAGGGGTGGCCAAGCTGCGGCTCTTTACGTGTTGAAGTGCGGCTCGCGACTGCCTATTAAACCTCCCCCTCCCCTCCTGTCCCCTGCCTCCCTCCCGGTCACACGAGCACTTTCCCAAGAAAATTAATGGAACGCGGTTTAAATTGAGAGACACGTTGCGGTATGGTAGTCTTGCGCTACTGCTACCTTACGTGCAGTTGGACTACGTTTGACTTTGATAGATCTGAAGTAGTTCATATTTCATTCATTGCTCTGGACAAAGGTTTGCCCCCCGAACGTTTAATCTCCGTCCAAATGTAGCCTTAGCGGACCGAACCAGAGGCCAACGTTTCACAACTAACCGTTATCTTATCCAAAAGTTATGTGTTTTTCTAAGAGTCTCAAGGGGGAAGTTGGGCACATTTTCGCCCGTTTTCGGTAACTGGCACCACAGAGCTCCGTGTATTATAAGAGGTTCATCGGCCTCCATTTCCCCATTAAAAATCGGAGAAAACCGTTTATAACTTTAGGAAAAGGTAACGGCTGCTGCTGAAACATTGGCATCTGTTTCGGACCTCTAGCGCTACATTTGGGCGGCGAATGAACGTTCCGTGATGCATAGTTTATTATTGCGGTGAAGAAAACTTTGTAATTCTTTTTGGCGGTAACCCTGTACTTGCTACTCCGAGAAGCTCCCGAGGAGGAAGTGTGTGTGTGTGTGTGTGTGGGGGGGGGGGGGGGGGGGGGAGCTCAAATTTTCCCTTGGAGAGGTTGGGTGCTCTTCCCCTCTGTGAAAATCCCAGAGGGGGCCCCCACTCCCCACCCCGTACTCGGCCACTGCGGCTGAGTCGTCGGTAAGGGCACAGTCGCTTGTACACTCCCACGTACGTACGGAGGGTTGGTGACGTTACGCAGCCCGGTGGGGTGTCTGACGTAACCAAAATTTTTACTTATTTAAAGAAAGAAGAAGTTAGATACTTATTAACTTCTATGTAAATCGTTTTATTAGAAAGACGTAAAGCGAAATATTTATATTCTTGAAAACTAAGTACGATATATTGTCTTTAAAAAAAAGCTATAAGTAATCGAATTTGTGTCCTGCACTTTAAGCTACTGTAATACAGTGAGAGTAAGACAATGACGCGCTGGTTCGCTGCAACTTTTTGTGACCTAATTAACTTGCTTTTAAACCTCGAAAATAGCCTCATGCACTGTAAAACATTAAAAAAAAATCCATCAGTGCAGAAGCTTGCGAGGAATTGTTAATGAAAAAAAAATTCAATTATACGCTCGGTTTGTGTGGTCCTCGTTCTATGTCCTCCGTACTTTTGGCGCTGTTGCCCTCTTCGTAACTATGCATAACCAACTCGCCCAATTTTCAACGGGGTTTCAATTTTGAGCTGTGTAAAGGAAGAAAATCTGACCAGGTACGATACGACTACAATAGTTTCTATTGAAGAAGCCGCACCCTCGATGTTTTGTTTCGAAACAAATTAACCAAATGATGCACTGAGCCCCATACCTTGCCGATCTCGATCTCATTTAAAAGTGAGTTCTTCACCGTGTACAAATATAAACAAAATTCAAATTTTTACTAGCGCTCACTTGTCATCGTAAGCGGGAATCTAAAGAAACAGCTGAACCTTTTTTTTCCCGAGTCTCAGTCACGCTGACGGTTATAAAACGAAGGTTTTGAGAATCCAGCAGGAGATTGCTTCCGGTCTGAAGTACAGTGACTGCCGTCGTTATGAACCACCATCCGAAACGGGCTGCCTAGAATTTCCACGCTGCAAGATGTAACGCGGGAAGTATGTGCTTATAAACATTAATTCCTGAAATGGCGTTGCCTTTTTAGAATCTTCGTAATATTCTTTTTTTTTTCATGTTTCTTTGGTTACCAGGAACACATAACGAAACTTACAGTTAGAGCGACAAAGCGTAGATAACCGGCATTTTTCAAGACTCTCTCCTCCTACTCGCAAAAATGATGAGATAAACTAAAAACCACGCCTTGTATAAAGCGGAAGTAATAAAGTTAGAATCATGTCTCAGCATATACAACCGGGATTGAGAAGTTTATGAGTTGAGAAGATTTAAGCCGCGTGAACGAATTTTGTCCAGACTGAAGACCCGGGAGTTCTGTGTGTGCATGTGCGTCTGTGTCCGTGCCTGGTGTGTTTATGTGTGCGTGCGCGTGTGTGTGTGTGTGTGTTTGAGTGTGTATGTTTGTTCGTGTGCCTGTGAGTCAGTGCGTGCGTGTGCATGTTTATGTTTTGTGCGGTACAATATAAGAGTTTATTTATAATATAATCAGATGGCATGAAAAACAGACAAGAGTCACGGCTTTCGGAAGTGTGTCAGCGTATTTTAGCACTAATATCGTACTGCTGCCTTCGGTTTCTGAAAGGCCGAAACTAAAAAGAGAAAAAAAGACGAACTATATTTATTTATTTTGCCAAACCCACACCCAGCATCGAATGATAACAAGCGTCGTCGACATGGCTCGTGACTCTTCATGCTCTTGTGTTCAACGAGATTTTGATCTACTAACTGAAGATCAAGGTATCCCAAGGACTGTGCAAATCAATGAGAATGGCAGCAATAATTGCTTTTCATTTTATAGATAAAACACCTGTCAAATAAAACGTAAATCGTTTGCCTTTTCAAAGGCCCGATCAAAACGAATCACGGATGAAGACTCTGAAATTTCCGCCGACTCACCCGTTTTTGTAAACGAAAATTTGTGCCCAACTTTAAAAAAATTACTTTGTGAAACTATTGCCAAAAAACGCGATGCCGGCTGGAAATTTGCATAGGTAAAAGACGGGAAGATCTTAGCTTGCAAGTCAGAAACTACCCATTTTGTATCAATAGAACACGATAACGATCTCCTTAAGATCTGTTAAAAGTAAAAATGCACGGAGATGGTTCAACTGCATTTTAATCACTTGGAATGGCAGTAACTGACTTGTTTTTACCAGAAGATATCTTTAAGGACGTAATAAAAAAGAAGTGTCAGCTTTTCAAACTGTTCTACTTGAATGTTGGATCAGAGAGATCTAAGTTTGACGATCTTATGTTTCTTTTTTAATCATTTCAATGCACATTCGATGTGATAATGTTCACTAAAACCTGGAACCAAGACGAAGCAGATTCTTTTCTATTCTTCCCCACTATTAACATTTATATCATAACCGGGTATCCGGACGTGGGGTTGGTGTCGCCATGCTAGTTGCAAATCATGACTTTGAAATTATTGAGAACTATACCTTGGCTACAGATGATTACAAAATACTGTGCGTAAAACATAATCTTTACTTTTTATTTTGCTGTATATTGCCCAAGAAGTGGCAATGTGGCAAATGTTTTGGCTTTTTTCGACAGGTTAGTATGTTATGCAAACGCATGCAAATATTATCTTTTTTTTAGGCGGAGATTTAAGTATAATTATTTTAGAGTAAAAATATTAATCTCTTAGAGGAAACCCCTAACACTGCTGAATTGTTGTTGTTAACGGCCAATAGCTTCTCAAATGTTATAGCTCACCCGAGTTGCATTACGTCTTTTACAAGAACATTACTAGATTTCTTTATTGCAAACAATGAAAAGGAAAAGATCAAGGCTGGCGTAATAGCCTTGATCCATATTTATGCTAGTCAACACAACACGTGAACCACGTAAGCAAGAGACAACCACATTAACATTCCAAAACATTACACCAGCTACACTAGATATGTTTCGAAATAGGCTAATTACCCTAGTGAAAAAGCTATTTGTATAAGCGATTTATTGTGTTAATAAACACATATGAATCATGAAAGATGTATAAGAACATATAAGAACCCTATAAGAGCTATATAAGAACTATATGAGATATACAAAAACATATAGGAACCAGGTAAGAAACGTATGAGTAACTTCGCACAAGTTTCTTCCGTGGTTCGTATATGTTCTTATATATATTATATTCTTCTCATAAACTTCTTATTTGGTTAATATTTGGTTCTTATATATTCTTATATGTCCTGTATGATTCATATCTGTTTATTGGACAGAGAAAATTCTCACACAAATTAGATTTTTCAATAGGGTAACACTAATTGGGAAGACCTATTCCATTCTGGTGACCTGGATAGTGCATATAACAAGTTCATAGGAAAGTTTAAACATATATATTTTGACTGTTTTTCAAATAAAACCGTAAAACTTGCTCGAAAAAGACGGAAGCCTTGGATGACATCCGCACTCTTAAACAACATACGCAGGAAATAAGAACTTTATCATTTATTTCTTGCGACTCGAGACAAAAAAGTGTTAGCCCAATTTAAAAACTACAGAAATAAATTAACCACGAAAATTAAAATTTCTAAAAAGAATTATTGCTTTAATCTTTTTGATGCCGAGTGCCTAAAAAAGCCAATATACTATGGAAACGCATAGTGTTTTGCTACCTCATGCAGAATGAATCAGATTGAAAATATAGAACATAATGATGAAGTTCTGAATGCCTTGAATCTGGCAAATGTATTCAACAATTTTTTTTGTGAATGTAGGTAGCAGCTACTATTAGCCCAGGGAAGTTGGCGTGGCGCCCCCTTACGGCGAACCGGGGTGACGTCACGACGAGGAGAGAATTTTTCCCCGACTCGCCCCGCTCGGCCTGTGGAGGCTGCGACGACGCTAGCTGTCGGCGCGCTCGTTTTTATTTCATTTTTTTTTGGCGTGTTTTTCGTAGGAAGTGTAAATTTTTATATGTGCCTTTATTGAGGTATTTCCTGTAGCTACAGGTGAAACTTCAACCAACATTTTAAGCATGGTTGACAGGGCAGGCAACGCATGAATCGCAGCTGGTATATGAAAATAAAGAAATATGGCCACAATTGCAGGAGCGTCTTTATAGGTTTACATCTCGCACAATAAATGCTGTTGATGGTCTGAATGAATTGGCAGGTTATGTATACTATTTTTTTTGTATCTCTGCTTTTAAAGAAGATCGCCGAAGCAGAAAAGCTGCAGGCTGCTCGAGAAACATGCTAAATACAGTCTGGGCCATGGGGAGAAAATCACGAGTAAGACAGCTCAAGTGCAGGGGCAGAGTAAAAAAAAACAAGGAACATTTATTATATACATTGCTCGCATTTAACCTTTGCTGGATTCGGATAGTATTTCAAAGGACTACACGGGTGGGATCTGTGGACTTGTTTATATCAACCTTCAAGAAATGTATAACCAACGTAAGCGAAGATGTCTAGCTCGTTATTAGTCCCTTAAGCCCTAAATTGAGACTTTACCTAAATCGAATTGTCCTGAAGCTAAAATGCCAGAAGCTTTTCTCACGCTGACTGTCGTACTTCACCGGTTCCACATTTTCTGCTACTAGTGCCGCATCTATTGCTGGACAGACGTTCGAATGCTTGCTTTTACTCCTGTTTTCCTCTGTTTTAAGAGAGTCCAGCTGTAGGGAGTTTGGAGGCTGAGGAATCTTTTGGGGACCAGCAGCAGTCTCTTTTAATTGGAAATGACAATTCCGACTAAACGGTGAATTTTTTTAATACCCAAGGCTGGAATAAAGGATGTCAGGAAAAAGTATAAACATTCCAAATTACGGCACCATTGCTGTGCATATTTCGGGCAGTTCAATACATATCATACAGGCAAATGGGGGCAATTCGGCCGTTTTTACTGCTACCATAAAAAAACTAATTTTCAGTAGTGTTGCATCTTCTAAGAAATATGCCTGCATACGTGTATAAACTATATAATTAATTCACGAAGAAGCTACATTTATTTGACATAAATGTAGCTTCTTCGTGAATTAATTATATAGTTTATACACGTATGCAGGCATATATCTCGTGGAACAGACCTGTTCCACGAGCACTTCAAAGATCATCAGACGCAGGGCTTTTAAAACATCTGTGAATCAGTGCATGCAGAGTGGAAGCGCAGAGTCGGGGTCGCGAGCTAATTTGCCGACCACCTAAAGGCCCATGATATAAATGCCACTTCAAATGCCTTGAAAGCGGGATGCAATATCGTCCTTAATCATGAACATGCGATGAACAGAATTCCAGCGTCTGAAACACTTGCGCCATCGCTTCACCGATCCTTCGCAAGATTGCCTTGTGTCGTGTAGGCGGACGGAAAGGTTCATCGGCGGAATTGCCTCCTCCGATAGCTTTCAGGATTTGTAATCCAATATTAACAGCAAAAGGGACGAGCAGGCTTATAAAATGTACAGAAGCATGTTAATATCAGCCTAACTGAACGTCATGTACACCGGGTAAACGAAGTCCAGCTCCTCGAAGAGCTTGCGGCACACAACGCCAAACCAGGAAACCGGTGCTAGGAAGCGAGCCGATGCGAAATAGCGGAGCGGAGTACTCCTCCTGACGTCACGGTACACCTCACCCAATCAGGGCGCTGCGACCGCAGCAACGCTTGTGTTCGCTCTCGGGGCTAATAACCCAGAAGCGTCAAGAAATATATTATCAGCTCCTGAATCACTCTTTATATTCCCAATGGATAAAAGTGTGGTTTGTTCTTCTATCATGTGTATCAGTTATAGTCGGAGTCGTCATGCAGACGATCCACAAATTAGAAAAGGAAAATACGTAATTGATATTATTGCCCCTAGCCTAACTTTTATATACAATCTCGCCCTATCATCTAGTACTTTTCCGCAAAACATGCAAGTTGCGACGGTTATAGTTGTGTTTAAAGCTGGAAAAAAAACAAATTAGGGAATTATCGTCCTATATCTATACTTCCAGTATTTTTTGAAGCTTAAGAAAAATTAACTCATTCGCGAATTGTAAATTTTTGTGACAAACATTATCTTATAACAGGCTATCAATTTGGCTTCCGGAGCAATCGGTCTACAGAAGCACCATTATTAGTTCAGAAAGAATGTATCCTCAGAAACTTCGACGAAAACAAATTAACACTTGGAGTATTTCTAGATTTCAGCAAAGCCTTTGATTGCATTAGTGACACTATTTTGCTAAAAAAAACTACTTGCTTATGGTATTTGAGATCTTCCGCTTGCACTTATAAGGTCATATCTACAATATCGTTCTCAGTTCGTGGTAATTAATGACCAAAATCGAACCTTTCAAACATACCGTCTGGAGCACACAAGGAAGTATCTTATGGCCCCTTCTTTTTCTCGATATATTAATGATTTGGTAAACATTAATCCAAGTTGCAAATATATCATCTATGCGGATGACACTAGCATATTTGTTTATGACAGTTGTGAACAAAGCTTAAGAAATAAAGCCAATGCATTTCTTTTAAAGTTGATGATCAGAAATAAATTGAATAAACATAAATGTGTCAAAAACAAAAGCAGTCATGTTCCGTCCACGTGGTTCTGGTGAGAGACTTTCCACACCCCTCAATTATGGACCTTTAAATATTGAGTCTGTACACAAGATTAAAACGCTTGGAATTATTTTTTCTGAAAACCTACTTTGGAATGATCACATTAAATATCCTTGCGGTAAACTAGAAAAAGTAGTAGGAATTGTAAATAAACATAGACACATTCTTCCTAGGAGTGTAAAAAGAGTGCTATACAATTCGTTATTCTATTCCCATTTGTGCTATTGTAACTTAGTCTGGGGTAATACATATATGTCAAACTTAAATGCAATACATTTACTCCAGAAAAACATCATAAGAATAATTGCAAATGTTCCTTACATACATCCAACACAACCATTGTTCAAATTCTACAAAATTCTTAACATACATCAAATGCATGATTATCGACTAACAGTCACGTATAAGTATGCGGCATGTGAACGTAACGATATAGTCTTTGAACTCGCTGATTTAAGAAAAAGGTTACTATTACTGATGTAGACATTGGCAGCCTTGGCAGATTCCAAAATGCAGATCCAATTATGCTAAGCAGAAAATAAGCTACACGCTACCAATGTTATTAAACAATCAATTTATTCGGAATATAAACGTTATTCAGCTTTCAAAGAATAATGTCATCGAATTGTTTTTTTTTTTTAATTCTTGATCGTGTATATGTTATTTATGCTCATATATAAATGCACAAAAATGAAATGTTGATTGTAAATACACATTACGTGTCATGTCATAGCTGCTGAAGGGGGGGTCCGGAGCTTCGTCAAGCTGCGTTCATGCAGCTTTTTCTCTGACCTCCCATTCACCACACGTATCTGAGGTGAAGAATAAAGTTATTATTATTATTATTATTATTTTCCAATGGTAGCCAGAAAGCTTCATAGTAATATTTGTTTGCTATACGAAATTGTTATTGTCTTAATAGTTAGTGGGTGCGTTATAACAACACCAGCTCTGCTTAGAAATTTACTCCGAGTCTCGAAAATTAATCGTGTTTATATTTTACAACGCTTTGCCCCCCCCCCCCCCCCTCCCTTCAAGCAGATATAAAAAGGCTATTGCAAGCAAGACTCAACTAAGAAATATTAAAGGCCCGATAGCTTCGGAGAATTTATACCGCACCTTCCGTATAAAGGCCCGTTCACACTCTTGCAACCGAGTACGACCGAGAGAGACCAAACCGGTCTTTAAGCCTCTTGCGATCTCTTAGGACCAGCTCCGCTCAGCGCATCCGGTCTCAAGAAGTCTTTCTCGGTCGCACTCGGTTGCAAGAGTATGAACGCGCCTTAAGTTGTTCGGCCTTCCACTTATTTACTAAAGCGGCTCATATCCGAATTGTTTCTTGATCTCCTACAACAATCGTAAACAAAATCTAGAAGCACACACCATTTGATAACGCAGCGCAAAAAAACAGCCAGAGAAGTTGTCGAAGCAATGAAAGGAGCGGCTTTACTATTTCAACGTCGTTCTTTTTCAAAAAGCGATCAAAATCTTTACAAGCTTCTTTTTTTCTATTGCAACGATAGAAGAAAGAAAATTAATGAAAAATATTATTTACACATTACCAGATTTACTTTTCTTTTATTTACCAAGTTCAACATAAGTCTAAGTAAGCCGTAAATAAAATCATGCTGTTTGCTTGACTTGATAGCTTCTCAACCAGAACTTTTTATAAGAAATATGTTCACGTGTTTTACACCCTTCCTTCTTCTAAGAACTGTATTTCTTAACTTTACACTTTTTATAATATATTGTACACGTGGTGTACCTGGCATTAAGTCATATTATTCCTACTCTTCAAGCTGAAGACGGCAAATAAAACAATTAAAATATAGGGCAAAATATAACAATTATGAGATGTAAAACAAAAAATATAAATCCTACACACAAAAACAACAGTCTTTTTGAAGATACCAGTTTGCTTGTTTCGGTTTTGTTTCTATTCCAAATATTTATTGGCCTCGAGATCGACGTAGAGGTGGCGCTACCGTCGCGCTATCATCATCATCATCAAAGGGGGGGATAGAAGCACGGCCGTCCCATAGCCTCTCCACGTTCGCGCGCGAGACGGTGTAAATTAGTGCGTTTATTTGGTCGCATATTATCGGTGGGCAAACCATTCTAGCGGAAAAGGGTGAGGTACTGTTCGGTACTTCAATGAAGATGGAATCGTGTTACCAGCGTACGTCCTAAATTTAAATAACCGCTCGTGTCGATGCGTCGTCTGCTCTTGGCAGACGTTGGGAAGCATGGATCACCACGATGAATGCCTGTATCCGGCTGAACTGCACTATTTACGTTAAATATTTCTTTCCTTTAAGATATATGTATCGGTTCACCGGCGTGGGAATCCAACAAAACAATGAATTCCAACCCGGATAACACAATACTGGTACTTTAGGCTGTAAAATTGCAGGCTCTGTGCATTTTGTTTTAAACGTTTTGCTTTTGCGGTAATATAAATATTTATTATGAAGAGAAGTTAGTGTTGTATTGCAAATTACCGTGCTATTAAGTTCCTCTGCAGTCAAGCGGTTTTACACAATCCAACACACTAAGATTAAGGAAGCTTCCGACTTCATAATAGTCGCTTTGCTGAATTTCTACGTCCGTGAAACCATACAACACAACCATCAAACAACATAAACATCAAACATTTAATAAGGAGGGTCAAGCTCAGCCGGAAACGGGCTTGCGTCGTCGAGATCCATGCTTCTGAACGTGCGCCCGTAGCAGACGACGCACGGCGCTCTCCCCGCTTTCGCATGTTTCCCGTTTCGGCAGCACAGTGGCGACACGGTTCGATCTCGAGGCGAATACGCGCTATAACCTAAGCTTACCGTTTTTTTTATAATATTTTTCATAATCTTAGATTACATTTTGTACAATATTGCAGTTATAATCTACGTCTACCCCATGCTTTGCTAGTTGCCACAACTGCAGACGTCTTTGTCAATTTGTTTGGTATATTTATTAAACATTTTTTGACCTAACGTACCTATCATAAACGTTTACAACGGTTGCCCTTTTTATAACTGCAGTAAAATATGCAAGTACGGGCAACAAAAATGTGTTTGATGTCGTCCATGAACAAAATTCCAAATATCGTCTCCTGTGGGACCAACCTAATTTATTTCTGGAAAAATCCACCGATGAGAATTTTGTAAAACTCGACCTAAAACTGATCAATAATTTCGGAGCATCTAGGAAGGCAAGGAAAAATATTGATGATGATCTGAGCGGCAAACTAATATCTCTAGCACGTCCGTAAATCAAGCCATGAAGACCACGTCACAGCCGTTTGTGAGTAGTTGTTACATCTGCAGAAGGATGGAGAGAGTCTAAACAGCCAGCAGGCACGTCAAATGCCGCTTGTTTTCAATATTTTTCTGACTTTAGTGTCATTAAAAGGAAGTAAACAAAATATACGACTGAAGACGCGGCATACTCAATAGCTCTCAGCTGGCCAGTAGCTAGAATGCTCTCCTCTTTTTGTCGGCTATTTGTGTTGATTGGTATTTCGTGCAATCATATCACTGCTTAAAAAGTATAATCTATATAATATAATATATAGATACAATTAATATATAATCTAATATTTGATATCAATTATAAAATTGAATAATAAAAAAAGAACAACCCTATCGGAGCTCCAGCTCTTTTTTGTTTTAAGCTCTCTCTTTTTTTTTTAGTTTGCGTCATTTAGCGTTGACGAGATGCAACAGTAGCTCTAACTAGACGTGGACAAACCACGCGGTTTCGTGCCATTTTTTTACGATGGAGAAAGTCATAAAAACAAAGCCACAAGAGGCGGCACGCCTTGTTGATATTTCTCATTTAGTAAACGGGGTGTGGTCGCCGGTGTAGGATTACGGGTCAGCTCTCCCTGTCAGAGACAAGAGGCATATTCATTGAGACCGCGTGGCATCCTTGTCAATTCATGTTGCACGGAGAAACAACGTATACATGGCTATTTCGTGTTAAAACTTCATTGCTTAACTTTTTTTTTTTTTTTTGCATTCTTGAGTAATTGGGTTTTGCCTTCTTGAGTGCGCTATTATTGCATGAACGTCTCTGTGGCAGCTTGTTCTTTTCTAATTAGTTGCTCGTTATCTGCATAATGAAATTTATTTATTCATTGAATGAGGTCTACGTAATATTGTATCCTTCCAACCAAAAAAAGAACATACTGTGACATGTACGTTGCTACAATATGCATGACATGAAACTTGAAAGTAAATTCGTTTGCCTCACTTACTTTACTTTTTCTAACTCCAGTAAAAAAAGGACCGCATCTCCACGTGATGAATGATGTTGATTGGGGCGAAGATCTGGTGGTGCTGATGATACTGATTTTATTGTTCATAGATAGTGCTGATGGTGCTGATTTTTTTTTATTGCTCATAGGTAGTGCTGAGTTCGGGATTGCCTTTCGACTTCATTATTACTGCTTTATGGTCCGTAAAATGCAGAGCCAGTGATTCTTCTAGTGGATCAGCTTGGATCCGCTAGAAGCCGTGGGAACGCATCTCCACCGCTTAAGTGAACGGTCCATGTCAGAAAGAGAATAGGGAGTTGTTGTAGATCGTTTTTCTCCTCCACTACGTTATCCCCGAAGAAAACGCCGCAGCTGCGCATGCGCGCCGCCAGCGTTCTCTGCTTAGTTCAAGGTCTTGTGGCGGATTACGGAGCGCTATCCGGGTGCTTAGCGGGCTGCGGGAACGGTCTACTACAATTCCCTAATGTGTGGTATGGAACGTGGTTATATACGCATTTGAACATTTGACCGAAGTGCCCTCTCCTCTATAAACGTTGAGCCAATGAATACAAAGTTTAACATCATTATATACGCCTTTGACCGCAGCGCCTTCTCCTGTATAGACGTTGAGCGGCTACATGCAACGTTTCATCCGTGACAGAAACCCCAGCTCTTGAGTTACGACCACATCTCAAAGCCCCTTACTCGTCCCGCAGTCGTGGCCGAGTGGTTAAGGCGATGGAGTAGAAATCCATTGGGGTCTCCCCTCACAGGTTTGAATCCTGTCGACTGCGGAAACATTTTTTTCTTTTTATGTGAGCACAGATGCCGGCCGGCCGGACGGACGGACGGACAAGGCTAGACCCTAAGGAGCTTCGCCCCTGAAATAACTTTATGGCACTTGTTCGTCAAAGCCTAGTGTCTATTTGCCGTTTAAATCGCGAATAAACAGTAGACTCTGTTAAAATTTATGAATATAATGCAATTACATGCAAAGGTGCAAGCGAGTCGGACAAGAATCACGAAAGTAATACCTGGAGAAGAGGAACAAGGGAATCGAAGGACAAACACAAATCCGCGCCTGGTTGGAACAGTTTATGATTCATACTTTTATCGTCGCTCTTACTATATTTATGAATCGCTTGTGAACCATTTCGGCTCAGAAGATATATATAAATGACGTAGCATTCGTGATGTGATGTTTTTACACAAAGTAGTTTCTGGTCAAATTGATAGCATGTATCACTTTTGTCATCTGAGAACTTTCACGTACCTATGCGAAGGGGTAGAGTGATCCTACCTTTTTATCCGAATACCCCATATCATGACTCACCCATGCTTAGAATTACACACTTGTATAATGGATTTTATGATGCCGATCTGGACATATATGCACACAATTTGTTATCAATGAGGAAAAGACTGTAGTCTTTTTTATTTATTTGGTTTGTTTTTAGTGTAGGGCTTTGCTCTGCGTTTAGCATGCCGTGTACTCATTGTACAGACCTCTGTAGTTCCTGTACTTTGTGTGTCCAGTTGGGTGTGTTTTTAACGTGAATCTCATTTTTGTTCATAGTTTACGAATAAGAAGGCCTTTATGGCTGTTTTGGATACTACCAGAAAATGAAGTAAATATTATTATCGTGTTCGCGAGATTATATCTAAAAAACAGAATGATCAAGTCTCATGATGGTGATAAAATGCTCCTCGCGCACTAACTGATGTTTTCGTATTTCCCTAAATAAAATGTGTTATTATTCTGTATTAGCATTATTGTATATAAGCTACATGATCGGTGTTCCTAAAAAAAAGATGAAATTTTTGCTTTTTCTGGAAGACTTTTGAATGAGGTACTGCAGTAGAACTTGTTCTTTCAATACAACGAGCAATGCAACGATCTCAATTGACCGCTGAAAATGAGTGCGCCCCAAGTTATGTTATTCAGTCGTCTCTCACGTGGTCTAAATATTTCGGTTTCGTAAATTCGATGTTTTCTTACGCGACAAGTCTTCTAAGAGTGCATGAGAACCAAGCGTGAGTACTCGAAGCTTTTCTTTTGTTGCGTTTATTTTAACAAAAATACACGTATGATTCCAAAAGACAGCCCTAGACCCTCAGCTTTTTAAGGGGCGACCGAAGTGTGTTTAAAGCAATTAGGTTGTGTGTATGTTTATGCAGCCTAGAACTTGATCTGCCTCAACGGGCGACGAGTCTCCCAGTTGCAGATGAAAAATTTAGCCAGTGCAGTACCACCGCCAGCCTTTGGTCTTTGACGTGCATTACGCAGTAGTGATACACGGAAGCACGCCGGCACGATGCTCATCCGGATCGAAACGGGCAGGGTTGGCGATTGAAACCAGGATCCTGGGTTCTGCAACGCGAGCTTTCGCTCCACGTGCTCCGAGCTGGTGTGCGCTAGCCCACTCGGCCACCGGTCCCCCCAAAGTATGTTTAATACCACTGTCAGACGGGCAAGTTTAGTGTCACTACAAGCGAGTGCACTTCGCCCTTAGTGTCATTTCTGTAGTGTGCCACACGGCTGCTTTCTGAGGAACACACTTGGCTTCGAGTGAGTTTGACGAACTCACTTTGCTCGATCGAGTGCGTGGCATCAGTAATAGTGTTTCAACAGTAAAACATAACAACACAGAAACCAAAAGCGTGGCGTAAGTTTTATGTTATAAAGAAAAAGAAATTCGTGAAAGCGACGACTTGTAGGAGAGTGGCATTTAAAAAAAAAATAGTGCGGTGTACTTGGAGTTTAGGCTGATCTGAATCAAGATTAGCGGAGCGGTGGATTGATAAAAGACGATGACAAAGTCAGTCATTCATGGCTATCTTGGTTAGCAGAGAATAATAGAACCTACTTTTGTTTCAGCATGTAACTATTCGAGACAACACGATAATTTTGATTTAATTAGGCAGTGTCAGGGCCTCCTCATAGACTTCCGTGGGACGAAGCGGAACGCCAAAGTTGGATATGCGTCGTTCTTTATCTTGGCTTGCGATGATCGATCAGAATCATCCAATTGGCATAAAAATCGTTCATTAATGTAACGTTGTTTTAGAGCACAGCTCCTAGGCACCCGTTTCTGGGTTGAGCAGCATTGGCGTAACCGCGCGTTGCATTAAGGGCTGTTTCCCAAAATGACGTCACACGTGACGTCACGTGTGTCGTCACGCCTGACGTCACGAGGGTAACGTTTCCTGCTAAATTTTGCGGTAAAAGTTTTTGCTGAGTTTGGCGGAAAATGTTTCCGCTAAATTTAGAGGAAAAATTTTATACCTGTGACGTCACATGACGTCACACTTAAAATTTCAGATGACCTGTCATCTAAAATTGTCCCGCTATATTTTGCGGTAAAGTTTTTGCTAAGTTTGGCGGAAAATTTTTTCCGTTAAATTTAGAGGAAACATTTTACCCGTGTGACGTCATGTGACGTCACACCTAACATTTCAGATGACGTGTCATGTGACGTCACACGTCAATTCAGCGAGAAAATTTCTCGACTAAATTTAGCGGAAAATTTAGCGAAATTTTTACGCTAAGTGGGATGGGAACAGGAGAGGAGGATGGGAGTTTACGGAGGGGGAGCGGCTGGCATACTCTCCCCCTTCGTACCCTTCCTCCCTCCTCCTCAAGAGCTGCACTCCAATTCGGCATTACATAGAATTGTAAACATCAATTTTTTTAACGTGTCTTTATTAAAGGGTATCGAAGCCGAGTGGGCTAGCGCCCACCTGATCGGAGTACGTGGAGAGAAAGCTCGCGCTGGAGAACACAGTGATCCTGAGCTCAATCGCCAGCCCTGCCCGAAGAACACACTTCTAATGAAGTCAGTTCGGGGAGCACACTACGCTCGCTCCGGTAGACCAAGTGTGTAATCTTGATAGCAGTGTTCGAGGAGTTAAAATAATAAAGAAAATTTACGCTCCGTAAAATTAGTATTATTTTGATAGGAGCAATATTAGATGCGCACTTGTTTCCTGTTGGCACGAAAGTAGTGCATTGTAGAAAAACAAGCGTCTAATCTAGTTTCCAGCCTTGGCCCCTGCGCGACGAACAGCGACGGCCAGGAGGCACCTGCACGACTCCACCAGGAATCTGGAGGTGGCAGGAGCGACGCGGAAGGCTTGCTTGAAATGAAACGTGCCCAAATGGGGCAAGGTGTCTTCGAACCAGCGTTCGTTCCTCTGGAAAGTCCACTGTTGTCGACTGATCACGGGTAGGTTGTCGGTCCTCAGAGCGGCTATGGTGAAGGCATTGGCCTGCAGCTGCTGATCGATGTCACTTGAAAGTCTTGTCTGTGCGTTGGCATCCGGGTTCATCTGCCTCTTATCTGAAAGGCGCTGGGCTCTCACGGAGAAAAGTGCCTCAACCATGCGCTTCCACTGTCCAACATCGCGGATATCGCCCTCCAGCTCGGCCTCCACACACTCATGATGTTTCATTGCGGCGAGTGGCGAGTGGCGAGTGGCCGAGTGGGCTCGCGCACACCAGCTCGGAGCACGCGGAGCGAAAGCTCGCGCTGTAGAATCCAGGAATCCTGGGTTCAATCTCTACTTCTGCTCGTTTCGATCTGTACTCCATTTCACCTTATGCTGTACCGCAGACAAGGCTAGATGCGCGAGCTCGTGGCGTTGGGAGCAAGGAGCTCGCGCTTGTAGCCTTTTCTGCGGTACATTATAAGGTGAAACAGAGTATCGTACCGGCGTGCGGACGTGTATCACTGGCTTGTAATGACTGATCGTAATGATCAAATTCGATTTAAATTTGGATTAAAACTCGTGGCTTAGCGCAACAATGTGTGGTAAGGTGTTTCTAAAAAGACGACGAAGTTATTTATGAAAAAAATGCGTATACACTCTAATATTTTGCGTGACCATTACTTACCCATCCTCATTGCCATCAGTTTGGAGTGACACTAAGTTTCCCGTTTAGCACCAACTTACTTGGAGTGTGTTCCGACGGGTTGAAGTGCACTCGCTTGTAGTGACACTAAACTAGCCCGTCTGACAGGGGTATAAGTTTTGCTTTCGAGCGTAGCTCAATCCTGCATCGATTTTATGTATGTGATAGAAGAGGCAGAGCAAGAGGCGTGTCTCTTTAAGCATCAGTTAGAGGAGGCGTCTTTTGACACACAAATTATGTCCAGGAAAGTCAATCTAAAAACGAAAAAAAAAAGAAATGGGCCCTTGAAGAAGAGAAAAAAAAACAAGCAGTCAATTAAGTAAGTCTCAACCCAAATAAAGATTATTAAAAATGGAAACACGAAGAACGGCATTTACTACACCAAATAGCACGGATATTTTTTTTTTAAGATTTTGTTATCTAGACTAAAAATAATCGTTGTAACTTATATTTTTTGCAATCCCGAGTTGTTCTCCGTGCAATCCGAGTTGTCCTAATCACTGAGGCGGTGCGGCTCGCACCGTCTCAGTAAAACATAGTTGCGCATGGGCAACGAGCTAAAACAGACTTGTGGTATAGACCAACTACACTCACTGGCGTCATGCCACTTCGGCGGCGCTGCTATCGGTACTGCGCATGCGCAGACGCTTCACTCGTCCCGATTTCGGTTTCTGCGCATGCGCAGTGCCCATACTTGGTGTGGGCAAAGCAGGCTTGTTTTGTAAACACTGTGTTGGTGTATACTTCGTTCCACTTTAATTCCAGGCGCAGCAGACCGTGCGTGCTGATAACCCCAGTCGGATGCGTGATGATGCGCGTCAAGAGCGCATCATTCCGCACCATCAAGGCGTTCGTTATGCTTCTGTGCGTGTTTTGCTATTGCTAAGACGATCATAGAAAAACAAAAAAAGCCTAGTGAATGGCGTTTTTGGCTCTGCTTTATTGCTCCCATTTGTTCGTAGAGTCAGTTGCCCCAGTACTTAAGCTGAAACGAAGTATAGCTTAGACTGCTCCATAGTATGTTTCACAATGTACTATGCACTCGGGTCGGAGTGGTTGATGGTGCGTAGAAAGAACGGTTTTGAATATTATACACAGATTTTTCGGCTTATAAAATTGATATAAACTTTAATTTAAACAAATTTTAGAAAACAATCAGAGCAGCGAGTTTGCGTATCTAGCGATCGATATACATATTATTAAATAATCAACATACTCTTCGGATACTATGTGCAAAGTGCTTTAAAGTCGAAAAATCATTTTTTTAATGCTTTCTTTCGCTTTGATATGAAGCTCCGTTATACTAAAAGAAAAGATGGACCCACAATTATAGCACACAGAGAAAAGTGATTTACTGAATGGGTAAATACTGTAGCACCGCATCACAAAAAGGAAAACTATTTCTGAAACCTAAAAATACTATGCGTTCTATTTTTAAGTCTCCGGCTTTACAATCTACATAGAAGTGAGAAAAAAATAAAAAAAAACCTGACAGCACATTTTTACGGGACGCAATACTATTAGGTAAGCATTGTAGTATATAACGTCGTACCTCAATGTATATAACATAATAGGTAGTTGCACTTTCTGCTATTTCAACAGGGAAAGCGATCAAACACAGACGAGAGAGAGAAAAAAAAGAAAAGTGGAAAGACGTTTGGAATTATTGGGCTCTCTGCGTCAACGCATTCAACCTTTCTGATCGCCTCGGGCGGTGTGGAGCAATATGTCAATGTTGCCACAGCTTGGGGACGAAGATATCACGTGAATTGTCAAGACGCTGCGGGCCAAGTTTGCCGCTTTCAGAATCGATTCCGGGGAACTTTCAATATAAACCTTCTCACAACTTTAAAGAATCCCCAACATTACGACATTTGTTCCGATGCATTTGTTTTTGTTTATATCATATTGCACTATTATTATATCAAATAAAATCCCAGTTCCCGTATACGTGGCTTATTGGATTTAACCATAGATTGCATTCTTCAACATTTGGAATGAAGACTATGGCAGATTTTAATCGCAGCCTTACCTTTGCCTCTTTCTCCTGACTATATTGATCTGTCTTTCACCTCCTTACCTTTCCGATATCTTCTTATCTCTATCAATATTTTCTTCTTTCCTTCAAATATCAAAATGCAGATATAGATTCGAGACTTGTCGTTAAGATGTTATTTACATTTTGATTCATTCATTCATTCATTCGTTGATACAATCTTATATTCAATACCAAATTGGTTTGCATGTCAATCTAATCAAGTCTGCCTGACACATTACAGCAAAGAACTGAGAATTAAATTGGAGACACTGCGGAGTTTATGAGTTTAAAGTAATATGTTAGCTTTACTGTGACCTCTCCATATAAGCCGCCGTGAAATTACGAACAGCTTGGCCGGAAATATACAAAATTTGTAAAAAACCTTGACAGTCTCTTTTTGTAACACCTTTATACACCACTTTTTTTTTTTAGGCAATATATTGAACACTCCTGCAGATATCAGCTGTCATTTAAATAAGAACCGCGGAGTACGTTTAACGAAGGCGGGTCATATTCTTCTTCCTTTAGATGTAGGCTACCTAAAATGCAGCACAACGTACAAGAGATGACACAACTACATCATTTGATCGATAACTCTCTGAGATGAATTTTTTGTTTGCGTGCTTAACTTTAGAATAAACGTGGGTTGCATTGATATCCTGTCAGCAGATGGGTATGTATAAAAATTAATATATTGTTGACGATTCAAATTGTCTATAGATACCAAGCAGTAGTTCTAGATGAATATACTCATAATAATATTTATAATAATAATTATAATAAAAAGAAGAAAAAATAATATTAATGATAATATTTATTTAACGCTCTCAGAAACAACCACAATGATACGTAGATTAGTGTACTTCCCCAAAAAAACAGAAGAATAAAAAAATGTATACAGGATCACACTGACGACGCGCTAATACAAAAATATAGTACAAAAATATATACAAATTAGTTAGTGGAGACGAAAGTAATAAACTGATGGCGGAACTCAGAGGCTGATACACAGATGTCGATACCTCGAGTGCCGACTATATTATAAATTATTTTTGATCCGAGAAAGGGGCGAAATGTTGCAGGGTAAGCGAATATATATAACAAAATTAAATGCCTCGTAGAGCAAAAATTAAGATCCAAATTAACTCTACAGAGGAGATGAGCCGAGTCAATAACGCTATTTGCAGCTTTACGTTAAAAAAAAGGAATTGACGATTTTTTTTTTTTTTTTAGAAAAACGTGAAAGAGAATATATGTCTAGCAGATATCTTTATTCGTAATAAATGTGCCATTCTAAATATATCTAAATACTAGAGGATTTATTATTTTTTCTCAACGTGTTCTATATTCATGTATTGCGCTTTTTACAGCGAATTCCATATCATGAACGTAAATTCAAGGCGCTAACTTAGCGAAGAGTTCAAAAGATAATTCAAGCCATTAGAATGCCTCAAATTAAAACACAAGCGTAAAACAATCCCAATCGTCTCATCGCACTGCCCACAATAAAATAGAAATGTTTTTTAAATGTTAAGGCACCGTCTATACACACGTTAAGATGTTTCACGAGTGAGACACGCTACACGTAAAATTTCGTCAATATTATATGTGTAATCAACGACAGTATATGACGTCGGCAGAAGGAAAGCACCTTTGTTTTGTAGGGTTCAGCGGCAACCGATTATGTCTGCACCATAGAAGCGTCCGTGACACGTTGAGTTCAAATATATTGCAGTCCTCTGGGGATTCAATTACTTTAAACTACTTAATTTCATCCGCAAAAGTAAAGAAGCATCTCAGAACTTTACACAGAGGACGACATTATATCATTTTAAGCGTCAAAAATAAAAGATGGCCCAAGACGTATCCCCGAGGAACGCCAGACGTTGATACAAAAACTGTGCGAAAAACTGTCTACAAGACGAACAGTGTTCATGAAAAATAACAAATCAATATTAAACCCCCTGCACAACTCTGGACAAATGCCATATAGAAATAGCTGGTTATTAAAATACGAAGACCCACCGATCCCTAAATCAGGAGCCGAACGTTTCGAAAACTATTCGGCTTCTTCTTCAGGGGCGACTATGAAGGAAAAAAGCCGCAATCATTTTTTCCTTTATGGCGGAGGCAAATGCGCACGATCCCTTCTTCTTCCTCTCTGGCCGTTCTTTGATGACACGTCATGAAGCCCGTTCACATAGACTGATGACAGTGCGCCAATAGACCTATTAATGCTTGTTGCCGTGGTCTGAATGTGCAAAGATTCAAGAAACAGCCTCCGGCGAGGGTTAGTTTCGTTGTCCAGGATGGGCGTGTTTAGAAAGTCAATGCGGTGGTCATTTTTTTCACAGTGTTCAGCAACCACGCTGCGCTCTTGATCGAAGTTGCGCACATCAGCCTTGTGTTGACGAATCCGCTCATGATAGTTCTTTGTTTCGCCGTTGTACATGGACTGGCACTCCGCGCAGGGAATCTCGTAGACTATACCGTGCGCTTTCTCCTTAGGGTGCCGATTTGTTGGTCGTGGCATATAGCGTCTAATGGTTGAAATTGGCTTGTGGAGTCTTTGAATGCCCTCTTTCGCTGGCACCCGTGCCAGAGCTTCACTTGTTCCCTTGATGTAGCGGACGCTGATGCGCGTGATTCGCCGGCGTTTTGTACCAACCTGTGACTGGCGGTATTGTCGACCTCGGTTCTGACGACGGACAATGCGGTGTATGAAGCTGCTCGTGTATCCATTCTTCTTGAGGTCACAAATAATGGTTTCTTCTCCTTTTTGTAGATCAGAATCAGTTCAGCAAAGGTTCTTTGCCCTTGATAGGAGTGTGTTAACAACCGATGCGTTTTGACTCGTTGGGTGGCTGGAGTCAAATTCTAAGTATCTTCCGGTGTACGCTGGCTTTCGGTAAACTGAGAACTGCGGATGAACTCTCTGCCTTTTTACAAGCACATCGAGAAAAGGTATGGTGTCGTTTTCTTCCCGTTCGACGGTGAATTGGATGTCAGGCTCGATGGAATTTAGTTGTCTCAAAATATTGCCCACTTGAGACCTCTTCATGACGCAGAAGCAGTCGTCCACATATCTTATAAACACTTTGGGGCTTGCAGAAAAGGAGCCGTTTGTTCTATGGTTTTCATGCACAAGTTTGCCGCCTTCACCACCCCTCCGCTCAAAACACTGTCAAACTACCTTCATCACACTATCTCTCCTCTCGTTGGAAACGTTCCGACATATGTGCGGAACGCCAGCGACTTTGTGGAGCCTATTTCGCATTTAAAGATAAATGCTGAGCAGATCCTGGTATCTTTTGACGTGATATCGCTGTTCAGAAGCGTTCCGGTCTCCTTAGCAATTATGACTGCCAGAAACACCCTGGAAAAAGACAGCAATTTGTCGCACTGCCATCCGTGTATATGAACGAGCTCCACCATGTGTCATCAAAAAACGACCGGAGGGTAAGAAGAAAGGATTGTACTACGTATTTGCCTTCGCCATAGAGGAAAAAGAAGATTGCGGTGTTTTTCCTTCATAGTCGGCCCTGATAAAGAAGCCGAGCAGGTTTCGAAACGTTGGGCCCCTGATTTAGAGATTAGTTGGTCGTCGTATTTTAATATTTATTTCCCCAAACACACAGACTCCTGTCTAATGGTTACTTTCGAGAAATAGCTTGTACGAGAGTAATTTGTGACAGACATTGCCAAACGCTTTTTTCATATTAAAACGATTGTATCAACTTGTCCTGTATTTGTGACAAATGGCGCAAAGTAATCCAAAGAAAGTATGCTACTTGGTTTTTACGGTTCAACTACTAAAGAATTCATGCGCGTATGAACTGCGTGTGAACAACAATCTTAAAAGGTTTAGAGAATACACACAGCAAGGAAACATGACGAAAATATATAACGACGGAGGATTAATCTCTTTTTTTAAAAATTTAAAAAATAGGAACAATTACTGACATCTTCCAAAAGGTTCGTTTGGTCTAGTTGGTAATTTGATATCTCGTGGTAAAAAGTGCGCAATTGGTCAGGGATGAAGGTCAAGAACAGACGGGGCTCAGCACTGAGTCTAATCTTTTCTCGTTCGTCGTCCTTCTCCAGTTGCGCTAGTTTTACTTCAAGACTTCTTCCACAGGGAGCGAAAATATACTTGAACTAAGCGAAAGGTTAAAACTACGTTTCAGGATAGGAATGAATGACTCGCACCAACCTTTAATGACAAAGCTCGGTATGCCATCAACACCACTTGGAATCTTCAGCTTCAGGTTTCTGATCGCATCAGCTATTTCGTCAAAATCTATGCGAATATAGTGCATAAGGTCACGACAACTAACTAAAACCATGGCTTTTTGAAAGAGTTGAGGATTATTAGGAAAACATAATATAAAAAAGTTGGATAAAAATTGTTTACCTTGATCGAGCGATGGATGATAATGAGTGCCATTCATTTTATCACTCAATAAAATATTTTATCTGGGCTCGCGGGTATGCAGCTTAACAAACTGCCAGGAAATGTTTGTTCGACGATTCAGGCTACATTATGCACTATTGAGATGTAAGCGTTTATCGTGTTTGAAAATTGTTTTGTTAATGCACGATAAATACTAAAGTCATTATACCAAAATGCTGAATCAGTTCGTTTTTATTATTTTTGGAGTGGATTGAAATGTTTTCTTATGGACCGGTGAAATTCGAAATATTTTGAGGAACTATTGAAAAAAATGAACATTTTACATAAATATGTTGGAACAAAACTGTCGATATCGCTTTGAAGAAACTCGGTAAATGTCTCGGTAGCTTCATAAACATCTGTCATATCAAGAACATTGCGGCAGTCAATATTTTCAATAAATCTATATTAGTGCATGTAGTCTCCTTTCGGATAGCAGTACGCACTAGGTTGCGAGGATACTTTAAGCTTCAACGGAACAAAACACTGGACGGTGAAAGGTGGATAAAAGGTATCACATTTTCACCAAAACGAGATCCGAAGCCAAACCGACGTTTAGAGTGGGCATATTTAAGAGAACGACAATAAGATTTCCCGCGTAATTTTCATGCGTACTCTAATGAATAACACCACAAGAGTTGATGAAAAATATTAACAAGGACGGCCTGGCAGACGTTATTATATTGCTCTACTTACAGTTTCTAACGCTATGTAAATATATTGTAAATGTAATGTAAATGGAATGCAATCTAATGTAACGTAAGTCTAAGAACATAATTTTGTTTCGGTTGCATAAAACGTTGCACTCGACGCCAGAGAGAGAATAAAGTATATGAGCCCAATGGCATGATTTCTGCGATATAGTCGACTTAAACAAAACGGAAATTTAGGTACTTTACGACTTTAAGAAAAACACAGAACCATCTATATCAAACTTGCTTTTTTAGAACATAAAAAACAACGCTATTTTAAGGACAAGTATATGTATTTTACCGCGAAAGCAAAACGCAACATTACAGAGCCAGATGTGCACCCAGTCATTCGAGCCTACGATTTTATTGTGACGAAGCTTTGACGCTATTCGTCAACTTCTTGTAATCTCGGAAGCAGCAAGCCCACCGTGGTTATACCGGTGTATCCTTAGCGACGCAATTCTGAGTATCATGCCTTCTTTTACTCGGGCCGCTTTGCCGCCAGACGTGGAGTTTACTCAGGAGGTCCACACTACAGGTTCACCACTTCCACTAACGGTTAGGAGCGACAAGGACTCTTCGCCAGCGCGAGACGGAAATTGAAACTGTCATCGACAGGGCGCCTTAGTCAACTTGGACATTCAATCTGCACTTATTTTGTTATGGCATCGGGCCTCGTCATTGTTCCCTCTATCTCTTGAACTGACCGGGGTTGGTGAGTGGCACTCGCTTCCCTACCATAATATCCTCGATTTCAACAGTGGGCGGGATAACATAACGGCAGACGTTTCGGAAAGCTGCTCACTGTATAAACTAAACCAAGATAAAGACTCTCACCACCATGTTGAATCTAAAAACCATGCGTATATTTCGTGTTTTAAAATTGTTTCTTGGCCAACAACTCTTTTTTTTTTTTATCCCGCTTTCTTTTCTTGTGGAGAGCTGCCCGAAAACGTGGTCCTTGCAAATTGCTAAGTGACCTGACAAGGCTCTTTTGTTCCATTAGTTTCTTACGTTCCTTAGACCCGTAGTGCCTTAGTTCCTTACAGTTGACATAAGTAGCTTCATAAATGGCAAAAATGCATTCAACCGAGAGTTCGACTCAAATATAGTTACCGGCATCTTTCCAATAACATATCAAAATATAAATGAACAAAATGCAAATTGCAAAAATAGAGATATGATTGAATATAAATGAATGTAAACAGATAACGGACAACCCCTTACAGTATCAAAAACTAGAAAACTTCATGCGTTTTCTTAATCTACGATACAGTGTGGTCCCCATTGTGTTAACATTTCATATCGCCGCCTACCAGATAAGTGATTTTGCTTTGATCTAATAATTTGTCCATAGGCACCCAATACTTACCAAAGCGCAGGGTCTGGCAACTCCAGAGCATCTGAATGTCACTCGTCAGCCGAAACGATCGCAGCCTTAACCCATAAGAATTCCAAAGGACAAATCACAAAGCTAAAATCGCGAAAATACCAATCCACGCCCTGCCGTTTTTAAGCAGTCTGTGACTATATAAGTTCGCAAGTATGGCCTCCGGGCGCAGCCATATTGCTGGTGGTGTGGATAGATCGTCGGATATTAAAGAATTGCGAAGACCGTGGTACGACTAAGCAAGGCTTGACTATAAGACGAAATACCTACACCAGCAGCAAGACGGCGGCGCCCAGAGACCGTACTTGCAACTCTGATCTCTATTATGCTAGGCCGGATCGCTGCTCGGGAGGCATATTTTTACGGCGCAAGCAATAGACCACCTAGCAACGACGCTCCCGCGGGATTGACTGCTCGGCAACGTGCGGAAACTTTAATTTCGGAATCGGACGGCGCGTGTAGCACTCGGGAGCGCGTTAACCCCCAACCCCCCGGGGCCTCTGTTCACACTGCCTCGCGGCGAGAGTATGCGGCTACTAATTACATAACAATTAGATTCGCCTGAATGGCGTTGGTCTTCTGAAGACACTTTTCACCGTGGGCCCCCGTTTTCCAAACGGCGCTCCCAGGCAGCTGTCAACCGTTGCTCTTCATTCGATGTCTGCAAAGATTTTGGTCGTAGACCGTAGCCCAACCCCCAGCCAAGCTCCGATGGGCTTCCCCTCGTTCACCTCTGCTCCTGACGCCTGGGAGAATACCGAGAATACCGCAACGTGCTGCAGAGCTGCCTCAACCTGAGCCTTGGAGTTTCAAATTAAGGTCACATCATTGGCGTAAGCAAGGTGCTTCACCTGTTGATCTCCCAACTGCAGTGCTTGTATGGTTGTGTCCCGGATGATGGCCCGGCAGAGGGGCTCCAGTTGTAGGCCGCAAAGTATTGGAGAGAGCAGGCAGCCCTGTCTCACCGAGTGGCCTCATCGTATTGATCGCCCTTTATCGCCATTGACGACGTTAAAATGTCTCGGTAGCAGAGGCCCACTCAGTCCAACATTCCGTCCCGGCCTCACATTTCTTCAGCACAGCATTTAGGAACTCGTGGGACACTCGGTCAAGGGCTTGGCTCATGTTGAGATAAAGGACCGCCAAAGGCGGTCCTTCAACAATTGCCCTCCTGACGATACGCATGGCTTGGAGGTTTCGCGCTAGAGAACACCCCCGTAGACCGTAAGCTTGATGGTCGCCCACCATGCACCAAAGTTCAGGATCCAACCTACTCGCCAAAATTTTGGCAAAAATTGTGTAGTACCCACAGAGAAGGCTGATGGGCCTGTAGTCCATCAGTGCTGGATCGGAGCCGTTGCCTGCCTTTTCACGGATAAGCACCGTAAGACTTTCCATCATGTACGGAGGGAAAAGTTTTCGCTGAAAGATATCTTGGTACACCTCTACCTGAATGGGGCGGAGTAGGTCCACGCACCTTTTGTAGAACTCTGCACAGATTCCATTCGGTCCGGGCGCTTTGTTGCCGGGCAGCTTCTTGATGGCTCGCCCTATCTCGAACTCCCTGATTGGGGCGTTCGTTAAATCTTTTATATATACCGGGACATTGTCAAGCCTGTTGAGGTACGTGTGGTGGGTAGTGGCATCACAGTCCTGTTTGCTAAAAAGTGTTTTTGTAGTGCGATCCAAAAGCTGCAGCCGCCTTTCCTGCCCACTCACCTGGTGGCCCTTGTACCGCATATTCAAGATGTGGTTTGCCTGTACGCGCTTCATTTCAAAGGGCCAGAAAATCTTTGAGGCTGGGTCTCGCCCTCAGGGTTTAGCTCTCGGCTCCTCACCTGGGCGCCCCTCCACCTCTCCTCCAGCATCTGCTGAAGGCGTGTCTTGCAGTGTGGTAGATTCTCAGCGAACGTGCCAGGCCCCATCTCCTCTTGCTCAAGTATGATGCGGAGTGTGCCCGTCAGACACTGTTCTTCCTCTCTGGCCTCGGTTGCCTTGGTATGTGAGAAGGCCTCGACAATCTCTCGCACCTCTCTTGAAAGCCTCCCACGTGAAGGCTTCCCCCCCCCCCCCCCCCTCCCGAAGTTCTCCAGGCGTTGCTGCAACCTCGCTGAGAACTCTTGGTTGTCTAGCATGGCCATGTTCATTTTCCAGGACCCTTTCATACAACGCTTACTCGCCACGACGCTTCTCAGCTCGGTGGCGACGAGGCCATGATCTGAGAAGGGCATCATCTTGACACTGCGAGTATTCCGCCGGAAACGTAAAGGCGATCTAGCCTTGCATGGGACCCTCCCTGCCATCTTGTGTTCTTGTGTATCGCGGCGTGAATCCCGGGAACCTAGAAGTGACGTCCACCAGGTCGCTTTCTCGTAGTACGTCGCGAAGCGTACTGGCACTGCTGTCTTTCCCAGCAACACCACCGGCCCTGTCTGCAGAGCTGAGAACGCAGTTGAAGTCTCCCCCGACCACGATGTACCCAGGGGAGTCAAACTATGTGCCTCATCCTCCCGAAGGAACCCCATCGCTCGCTTAGGCTGTTCGGATCATACACCGAGGTAAACCGTATTAGCTGGTCACCGATGAGGCAGTCCGAAGTCGCGCAGCGCCCATCGTCACCCAGGTCCTGGTCCACACAAGCACCACCGTTCCTCTAGAAAACCTCGTTGTGAGGGGTGGATACAGTAAAAATCTTGCTTGAAGGCACGCAAGGATGACTTGGCCATCTCTGGCGATGATAACTTTGTCTCTTGAATAAAAGCTATATCTACCATTTCCCTATTGAGTAAACCAAGGAGCCACTGCTTCCGCTTCCAGGTGATCTAACTGCCATATTTAGAGTTCCAATTTTTAAAATACTTTTCCATGCGCCTTGACACACGTTCAGTTCGGGAGAGGGGGTGCAGAGATGATCAGGAAGGGTTTGGGAGAAGGCCTTTAGCGGAGAGGGGACGCCGTCTGGGGGAAGGTGGTTTTTGTTTTAGAGCGCAGCTCTTAGGGGCCCGTTTCCGGCTTCAGCGGCGTCGCCGTCGCCGTCGGCGTAACCGCGCGGTGCATTATGGGAAATGTCCCATAATGCACCGCGCGAGCGCCCCCACCGGGGTCACGTGACCTCGTGGGGGGCACGGGACCCCCGAGGTCACGTGACCCCCTCCACGAGGTCACGTGACCCCCCGATGACGTCATCGTCACTGATGACGTCACCGGCATTCACATCGTCATCGTCATTATCACTGATGACGTCATCATCGCTGATGACGTCACCGGCATCCACATCGTCACCGTCATCATCACTGATGACGTCACCGGCACCCGCATCGTCATCGTCATCATCACTGATGACGTTACCGACATCCGCATCGTCATCGTCAACATCACTGATGACGTCATCAGTGACGTCACTGATGTCGTCATCGGCATCCGCATCGTCATCGTCATCATCACTGATGACGTCACCGACATTCGCATCGTCATCGTCATCATCACTGTTGAAGTCATCAGTGAAGTCACTAATGACGTCATCGGTATCCGCATCGTCATCGTCACTGATGACGTCATCAGTGACGTCAGTGATGACATCATCGGCATTGGGGTCACGTGACCCCCCAAGGTCATGTGACCCCCCCCTGGTTAGTTGAACCCCCCCCCCCCCCCCAGTGCCCTTCCCTCCTTCTCGTCAAGAGCTGCGCTCTAATTCGGCGTTACAGGGAGTTGTAAGCGGCTTTCACTTTTTTCTTCCCCCTCAGCTTCATGTTGTTCGCCCGCTCCTCCTCCTCTGCCTGCGTTGCTCTTTTCTTGTTGTTTTTGTTTCTTCGGGGCTGGCTGCCACCCGTCGCTGTCCTTGGCCGACATGTCCTCGGCGACGCATTCAGGTTCTCCTCAACAAAGGCGGAGGGAATGGACTGGTTTGGACTTCCCCTGTCTCCTCTGGCTCAATGGCGACAGGAGCCGGAAACGCCGTGGCCTCTCCGGCTTCTGCTGCCGCCGCTTCATCGATGGTTTCCTTGTCTCCCTGGCTGACTCCACGGGGTTGGTCGTCGACGTTTTTCACGACTTTTTGGAGGCTAACGGCGTGTGTCACCAACTATTCCATGTTGGCATTGTCAAGCGGTTCTCCAAAGTGCTCGGGCTTCCTGGCGCCGCGAGTCATATCTGCGTATGATCGCGTGCACTGTTCCGGCTCGTGGCCGAACTCATGTCATACTCTGCACCACGGAGCTGCATACTGCTGCCACATGTGGCCGATCTTCTCGCAGCGCAAGCAGAGAGACGACCGCGCCGGCACCGAGAACAACACCTTCGTACCGTCGATGTTCCCATGGCGCGGCAGTTTGTGCGGGCCAACGCCGTCCCGCAGGGTCATGATCAGGTTCCTGGTGGTAGTTTCCAGGTTACCAAAGCCCTCTCGTCTCCACATCTCCCGCTCCACGCGCTTGACTCAGCCGAAAGGCGTAAGCAGTGGTTTAACGACTTCGTCTGGATTCGGGATGGGCACCCAGTGCACCTTCATGGTGAGTTTTCTCACTCCAGGGTCAATGACAAGGCACAATTTGCCTTTGACGACCAGCTCCGACCTGGCGGCAAGAACGTCCTTTGATTCCACGCTGTGGAGGGTCACCATCCAAAAGTGATTGAACTGGAAAGGGCCCAGGCCGGCGATGTCCTCCATGTTCAGCACGCCTTTCAGTGCGTCCCCGAAGTCCTCGACTCGGTACGGCCTTGCCGAAGAGCCCCCTGCAGAATAACAGTGTTGAAAGCGTTTTGACCTTATGGCAGTTGCTGCAGGATAACCTTGTACTCAGTCGACGTGGTAGCCGTGACGGAAGAAATCCGGCCGGAGGCGGCCGTACTTTGTGCTCCGCGGGAGCCCATTTGCTTCGGAAACTGGTAACCGCTGAGTATGTTGACGGCGGCAGCGTCTATCTCCACGAGCCAGCCAATCAGGCGTCTCGCCGTTGCTAAGGGGTGTATTGCCTGCGCTTTAACAATACGCAATAGGGAGCCCGTCGCTGGCACAACCTAGAGTTCCTGTATGTAGCTATTTACGGTAGCAGAGTTGCGCGTTCAGCCTCGGCGGGTGGCCGTAGCGCCGGCTTTCCTCCACGCCCTGGATGCTTTGCTCCTCACGTGACTAAATTTGGCGAATAGCGGCGCCGCGCGCGCCGCCGCGCATGGAAGGCAGAAAAAGAGGAGGAGGAGGAGGCGAAGGCAGGGGAACGTACGCCGGGGCGCGAGCAAAGTCGGCGGAGCGACCGTAAAGGTGGCTTTCTTGCACGGCGCCGTATGCTTTGCTCCTCACGTGATGGATCTCGGCGAATAGCGGCGTGGCGGCGCGGGGAATACAAATGCGCAACTCTGCTCCCCCTTCGGGGGAGCATATCGAGGACCTCTAGCACAACCAGTAGCCATTACTTGACACCAGGCAATACTCGTCAGTGTATGGGGAAAACAGACGAAAGTGGGAATATTGAAGCTTGCACGTGGTGCTGGAATGCGAGTATCTTATGAGCTTTGATTGGATGTTCGGTTGTTGGATATATTGGATGTTCGGAGATCGAATCAATAATCGCCAGGCGTTCGAATGCCCATTAAAAAAAAATCAAACGTGTCGGGGCACCTACGACTGAGCTGGCAAGCTTGCTGTTCTCGCGGAGTAAAGAAAGGAACTGGCGCCAATAAGACCATCCTCGGGGAAGACCAGAAGTTGATTAATGCAAAGCCACCACCGACTCCGCAGTAACCGGGAACCCTTTTCTCATTGAGCTGCACTACATTTTTCGCCCAGCGGAGTAACTCTCGATCACAAAACATTTACTTATAAGAACTGTGAGGGATGTAGTTTTAATGATTGTCCGCAAGCTATTTGGCAGGCTTTTCGAAAAGCATCCGAAAAGCTTCAGTGCCGACAACAGCTCAAATGCGGGGAAACGGCACTTTTTCTCCTCGTTTTTCCATAGAGTTCTATATGCATTAGCAGGTGTCAAGCGATGGCGGCTAATTGCGCCACTCGACCCCGGCAAGGCAAGACTCGATCAGCGACCCAGCCTATTACAGTGGAGATCAATGACTTGTGAACGTTCATAGTAGGCGCTTATGCTGGTGTGGTCGTTGATGTAGGAGAAAGGCCGATTTGTTTGTTCGAGATGGAAGCTTAAAGATTGGTTTGAACACAAATAGCCTTCGAGCAGAATGTGTCTGTCTTTAGTTTTGTCTTTTATTGAGCGTTCTGTTTCTTACGTAAATGCACGAAACGGTAAATTTAGCAAGAAGGTTGTACTTCGAACTTAAGCGGGGACTATTATCTGTTGCTTCGTTCGTGTGTATGTGGATTTGCGTGCACGTTTGTTAGTTCTTGGGTTGTTCACAGGTACAAACATTTTGCGCAACTTCGGCATTATACCTTAAAGGAACTTTTTTTTATTGGTTTTTAATTTGCACCTAACAAGAGCGCACTGAACGTAGTAACTTATTGAAAATTTTCTTTTCTCGAATTTTGCTTTATTTTAAAAGCTATTGGCGAATTAAATTTACAAAAAACAAGCAAAAATAACCTCCTTCATGACATCCTTGGTTGCTTGAGTGGCCGTGAACTAGACGAGGGTGGCGAGCTTGGCAAGCGCTCATGGCCGCCGCACTCCGTGTCGACGGCTCGAGAGGGAGCCACGAAAGCATGCTCTAGATAGGCTGTATGAAGCGGGCAGCCAGGGCGGCTCGCGTTGCGTTTGCTGCGCGATTAGACACTAATTCGACATGATACTTCATTGGCCACAAACGACAGCAAACACGGGGTAAAGATCAGTTCAGAACAGGAGCCACTTCGCCCTGCCGTAGCGCCCAAAAGGCCAAACGGCAAGCCAAAGCTGCTCGCCGAAGGCCTTCGGAACGCTCGGAACCGGTCGGATCCTCCAGTCCGTACGACCGCAACGCCGCCGCGTACATCAGGGACCTTACTACGCTTGCCGCTCGTTGGCGCCTGATTCCACAACACCTATCTAGTATGTGCCGCCTTTTCCACCGCTTGGTGGCGGGTATGTCGACAGGTCATTTCTTGTTTCCGTAGTTCCTGAACTGCAATTTTTTCTTTTCTGATCTAAAATAGTGAACACAAACAACTTTTATAAATAATTGAAGCGGTTCACGCCACTTATATTTTGTATTTCGACAAAAAAAAAAGTTTTTAGCGGCTCTGACCAGTAGTAAGCCAAGGACCTAAAACGTAACATATCGTGCGTTTTCGGCACTGCTGGTCGCCCCCGTAGCTGGAGGGGGTTTCCGCGTCGTCCGGTTAAAATATGACTCACTGATATTTAGTTACTCTCCGTGCCCACTGGCTTACCCGAACCCCGAGGGACGTGGAAGCCGCAAAAAAGGTTGACGCTTAAATATGATTGCAGGGCCCCTTTGATACATAAAATGAAAGAGTTTGCAAGTTCTTTTAGACGAAGAGCTCCGAGCGTTTGCTGTATATATTTAGTAAACAAATACCTGCGATTATTACCGAGAGGTCGGCATTATCGTCCCAGAGGTAAAGTAACGAAATAGATATGAAAAAAATACCAGCTTAATTATGTGCTTTCTTACAACTGTTGGTTTTGTGATCCATCTTATATATGTATCCTAGGCTGCTCAAAATAAAACTTTGTGCATTCTTTAAAAGGAAAATAGCAGAAGAAAGACATCTATTTCGAAAATTGTGGACTAAATAAAAATACAGTTTAAACCCCCAAAAAAAATTGGACCACACACGCAAAAAAAGAAAAAAAAAAGAAAGGACAACGCTGTTGGTATAAGAGTACTTCTTTACTTAAACGAACTGTTCTAAACATCATGAGAGGTGTTGAACCGTAGGTGACAAAGAATTCCATGCCCGCACCCGAAACCCACGATTATTTTTTGCGGTGTTGCGTTGAACTTTGAGAATATCGCACCTTTGTGATTCTCTGAAATATAAAACCACGAACTTCACTCTAACTACGAGTCTCGTCTCCCTTTTTCTCGTGCTCAGGATGAGGAGAGAAGAAAAAAAAAAATATTGACACACCAGAGCCCTTTGAGCATTGGTCGAACACGAAGCGACGCCGCGCTCACGCCGCATTCTTATGAGCGCCGAGCAACAGACATTCTTCACGTTTCTCGGGTCGACAAAGTGGCGCGTTGGAGAAAATTCCCAAACTCGGCCGAGAAACCCTCATAACCCAGAAGAAAAAAATCTAGACTTATTTGGTGAAAACACTGAGGGAAAGGAGGAGATAATAGCGCGGTGCAGTCAAAGCGCTGAGCTCTGATTCGAAGGATGGTTAGTAGACGCTAAGGCTAGCTGTCCTTTTCTTTACCCACTATTTCCCATTCAATCAGAGCAAACAAAAGAGTTGTCTGCTCCTCTTTTCCCTCAGTTTTTCATCGTATATTCAGAAAACTATTGAAAGGGGCAATTATAAAGCCGAGCGCGTCTTGCAGCATTTCTCATCAAATCTCGCAAGGAGGCCTGTGCGGTAATTTTAGTGCATACGTTTTTATCATCGTCTGTCAACAAATTAGTTAGCGTATGTGTTGGCAATACAAATGAATGTTATTTAGGTTTATACAGGGTGTTTCACGTAAGAGTGAGATTTAAACAAAAAATATAGAGAACTTAAAATAAAGACAAGATTCCTTCGTGATTACGTTGTTGACGACAGCAGACGTACGGACGCAAGTGTAAAGTACTCATTATATACTTAATTAACACAATTCCTTAATTAAGTTTTATTTTTTTTTTTTTTTTTGTTTTAGCTAGCTTGTTTTAATTAGATATTTGTAGCCGGGCGTTTACTGAAGCTAAAACAATTGAGGAATCTACAAAAAAAAAGTTCTTCGAGTTATTGCGTGGTGAATTCGGCAATTTCGGAAGCGGGAAACCAAACCTAATTCCAAAAATTGCGCCAGGAACGGAAACAGTTTTGCTATACTTCGTTTCACTTTAGATCCGAGCGTGGCCGATATTATGAGCCGAAGGGCCAATCTAACGGGGAAAAGACGCACAGTCATGGCGTGCTTTCCGCAGTTGATAGGATCATTGGTGTTCGCCGTCTTTCAGGGCATGCTCCTTCGCCGGCTCGTCCTATCAAGAGCGGAGAACGCCATGACGTTGCGCTTTTCGAGCTCTTTGATTGGACCTTCGGCTCATAACCACGGCCACGCTCGGACCTAAGCTGAAACCAAGTATAGTAAAGAGGAGTGTGAGTGTGGCGTCTGATGACGCGTAAGTTGCTGTGAAAACGTGACCAAAACGTTTGGCCCAATTCCAAATCGGCTTGCCGTCTGCTCCCTCGTGCCGATTTTGGATTGGACTAAAGCTTATAAAAAGCCCAGATATATCTGCCTCGTGTATGTAAAATTATAATTAAAGGAAAAAACAGGTTCGCCAGTTATCGTATGTCAGAGACACACGCGATCACTTTCAGGTCTGCGTGGACTCGCGGGAGTAGGCCGAGGGGCCGATTTGGAAGTATGCCGAAGCTTTTGATCACGTACTTACAGCAACTTTCGCGTCACCAAACGTCACACTCTGACGCCTCCTACGGCAGTGAAACTGTTCCCACGACTGGCGCGTTTTGCATATTTACGTCAGCCGCCGTGGACAACGTAATCCTGAAGAAATAATGTATTTATTTTAAAATCCCTGTTCTTAAAAAAAAAAAAAAAAAACTGTCACTCTCGTGTCAAACACACTATATAATTGTGTACCGGGCTTGAATGATAAAATAGAAGCCGACATTTGGGCCCGCATAAATATACTACTTATACACCAACTCATGTTTGGATGGATGGATGGATGAATACGGCTGAGCCCTTTGGATCGGGCGGTAGCTTACGCCACCTAGCCATTTTGTTTTACCATTTAAGCTTAGAATATTTAAATGTGAAATCTATATTCACTCCGCAGTGCAAAGAAAGTGAGGCTATGAAACCCCCTTGCCATCACTGATTAAGAAAATACCTAGTTTTCTCTCGATTTCTGCCACCATTCACTTAATCTTTGCTTGGTAATCTCTACAGTCTTGAAATCCACTATCCCTTCGCTGTCTCTAAAACCCAATGACTTTATTAAATCTATGTTGTCTTCGGTAAGCATAGGGTGAAGCCCTTTACAGTAGAGTATCAAGTGCTCAGCCGTCTCGTCCTCCTCTCCACAAGCAGTGCACACTGTATCAATTTCCTGGTACTTCACTCTGTATGTTCTGGTTCGCAGAACACCCGTTCTTGCCTCAAACAGCAATGAGCTTCCCCTAGAATTGTCATAAATGCTTTCTTTGGCAATAACTCTTTTGTTTAATCTATAGCTTTCCAGAGCAGTCTTTGTCTGCATTCCCTCTAGCCACCGTTTACAAACAAACTGGAGCGCCCCTAGCGGACGCCAGTTTGTTTCCAGTTTGTTTACAAACAAACTGGAGCGCCCCTAGCGGACGCCACCGGCGCCGCGCATGCGCGATGGGGTTGTGGGCAAGAAGCTCGCCGTCGCTTATAAACAAACCATAACAATGCGATGTGGTCGGCGTCGGTGTGAGTCCCCCTGCTTTTTTTTTTCGCGTTCGAATTGTTGATTCTACGTCTTCCTGGCGATGTCTGACTACTTGAGCGGCGTCAGCGAAATTACGGAGGCTCGTTACACCGCGAAACTTCGCGTGAATAATCTGACATGTGGCGATTCATTCCGCGTGGACGCCGCAGTATGTACGCTAAAACCTGATTCGCATGATGAGATTTCACTCGCAATTTTCAGTCGCGACGCCGCTCGGGCTGCAAAAGCGTGAACCGTAGCGGAGATAGTCGATGTCGGTACTGAAAATCACAAGCAGAATCGGACCAAGTCAATTAACGAGAAAAGAGTCAAAGTACAGGCTAGCTGGTGGAAGCCAACCATTTCGTCGTTTACCCTGAGACTGGGTTTTTTTTAGAAGAGCAGAAGTAACAGAAAAAACAGACAGGTCTCTTCTAAAAAAACCCCAGTCTCAGGGTAAACGACGAAATGGTCAAGTCAATTAAGCATAGCAAGTCAGTGATGGTTACTCGTAACAATGATCAACATCTGCTTGTATTTACTGTTTACATCGAGCCTGCTTACCAACCTTCAAACTTAAGTCTTCTGAGGCCTACGCTTACTTCAAATAGCAAGTACCGGACCGACATTTAATCTACGGGCCGGCGTCGTCTAAGAGAGCAGACGACAAGCCGAAGCGTTTGAAAGAGCAGACGACAGTTCGAACGATCAGGGGGCCGTTTGAACTTGAAGACGCACTGAACGCAGTCCGCAGGTGGTCCGCACAACTTGATGGTTTTCTGGCGTTCATGTTGGAATAAAACAAATAAATCTGATGAGCACAAGTATCCGTGAATTAACTCAAAGTAATTCCCGCCCAAGCAAACGTTGTCTGACGGCGTCTGTTTTTCCCTTTTCACGGCACATAACCAGATTCTCGGACGAACCGAGCACGTGAAAACTGACCTTTAAACATTTGTCGTCTCTTTTGGTACGGCAGCAGTCCCGGCGTTTTGACGAGAAGGCAGGTTTTTGTCTGGTTCCCTTCAAAGCAACGCAGGAATACACGTCTGGCATGGGGACTTCTGCCCACAGCCCCAGACCGGAAGTGCGACCGACGCGCCACCACCGCGCCGTGACGTCATAGAGATGAGTTGGTGTATAGCAGGAAGCTGTCAATTTTTGAAAATGTGATGCTAGCGGCAATGTAAACGTGCACAAATTTGTGTGAATGACGTTATCTGCTCCAAAAAATAAGAAAAAACACATTTATGAGCCGACGTCTATATAAGCTTATCCATCAAAGCAAAGTGTGATATCCTTGGCACTGGTAGTAAATATTTCAGTTTAAAAAAAACATTGTTTGCAAGAAAAACAAGAAAATATTCTTTTACTCGAAAGTTTTTTCTTTTCCACTAAGTTTATATTTTCGCGAACTTTTTGCCTTCTGCAATATCTAGTCTATTTCTAATGTCAGAAAAAACCAGGTTTCATTTTTTCTATCCATGCCGGTGCAATGACTGTATCTTTAAACGGTGTCTTTACTTTAATAGATTTCCGTATCCAAGATATTTAGGTATTAAATTTGCAAAACGTGTAGAATATATTTGCTATCTACGAATTTTTATGTGGAATTTAAAACAAACTAGCATATTGCACGTAATCTATAGCTTGTATTTTGGCTATGACTTTTTCACTTCAAGCTAATTATCATGCAGTATATGGGAAGCGCAGTTTTATGGAAACCCGACAAATGTCAACTATAAAGCCTTCGTTGCTTCTTCGAAATATTGCTCACAAATATATATGTTGCATGTCTTCGGGCAGCGTTAAGTTACTTGTTAAAACCCACATCATATATTAATTTTATAAAAAAGTGTTTTAACCACTTATATCCTCCATCGTAGCTGCACAAAATGTAATAAAACACTCATGATCTCTTATTAAACAAACTGTTATGTTTTTGTTTGTTTTTGTTTTAGATTTTTGTTTTACATAATTCACATCATTTATCAATTTAGCCAGGTTATCTGCATCTCAGACAGCCTATTTGTGAGTCAGCCTTTTGCGACCACCTTGGAAATGGTATTGGGGGTTTCTTGGTTGTTCATGTTTATATATATATATTTTTAATGTTTATACCGGCAGAACACACGTAATCTCAAACACAATATTTTTACAAATATAAAAAAAAGGTATCTCACTTAGGCAAAAGTTTTAGGGCTTGATGAAGCAGTGAAACTTGCGAGTGGAGCTTAGTTCTTTATGCTTTGCTGTCCTTGGCTTCAGCGGACGTCTGCCGCGAGAACACTGTAATACACTACCGCCGGCACGTGCTCTCTGTGGTTTTAAGGTCATTAACGGAAAGGATGGCAAACGTGCTTTTCCATTGCCTTGTTTTAACCGAAGTTGCAATTCTTTTTTTTTTTTCAGAATGCCCTGCTGTTTTCATTTTATGTCTTATATTCATACTAAAACTTGCTGGAAGGTTCATTGGTGGATTCTTAGGGAATGCGTTACCATGACCCATGAAAATGCCACACACGTCCCTTTTGGGAAATGCTTGCGCTGACTCCTTCACTTTTTCTTTTGGATTTGCCCTTTGCTTCGTCTATTTTTTGCTTCCTTTTTTTACCTCGTTACGGCGTCAGTGTTAGCGGTATCCAAAGGAGGACGTTTGTGACGTTTTCCAATGGTCATGCCAACGGATCCCCTAAGGATCCACCATGTAACCTTCCGTTTGGCACAGAAACCCACGGAGCGTGGAATATGTCACTTCGCACGCGTGGAACGCTCTATTCGCTAAAATATCTGGTTACGTCCGCTGCGGAAAATAGGGTCCTCTCTCGACATATTTCATTTTCTTGTACTATTAAAGCAGTTGGTAATTTCCGCAACGTGGTTTAGCTTATATTATCAAACTTAAGCGCTACGGGTTCATTTTTTAAATACTTTTTTTCTTGATTATGACGAGGGCCTGTCATTCAACTTTCGTGGTTCTTTTAAACCTAATCTAATAAGCACTGTATTCAGTCGATTGAATACACATTTTGGCGGAGTATTTTGTTGCAGCGACCAGGATTTGTTCCCTTGGCCTGCACCAGCTTGCACCCGTGCAAAAAAGCGTAGCGCGGTGCAGAAACGTGCAGGGCAACGTACTTCCTGATGCGGTTTGATATATTCAGCACTTCTAAAAAGAATGCCTCAGAGTGTACCGCTTGCAGTCGGTGCACGAGGTGGGGATAAATCGAACGTAGCTACTGCAGCGCAACAAGTAAATATAAGTTCTTTTTTTTTTTGCAGCTTCTTGGAACAATTAACTGAAAGACACTGAAAACAAAACACAGTTTATAATACAATATAAACAGTTAAAAACTGAGGACGACGGAAATAAACTGACGGGACAGCGACACGTCTCAGTCCCAGCTAACAACTTTTATCTACATCATCGTTCATTTATACAATAGTCCCGCACTCTCAATAGAACATTTGATCTCGTTTCAGCGGCAGCCACCAAACATTCCCCATGACATTGTGAGATCATAAAACAATATTATAAACATTGAGAAAAAAAAACAGGTCTTATCATTGCTCCACCGCCAAAGGAATGTTGGCATTATTTGATAAAAATACCGATGAACAAGTCCCGAAGAAGAATACGTTACAGTAACAAGCGAAACCCCATGTTTCCTAAGCCGTCAGCGACTGCAGTTGTTGTTTTATGTATAAAGCAAGGAAATCAAACTATAACCTGCTCATGCTCACTGTACCATATTTTGGTATAGATATACAAGTGCTGAGGCCAAACGCGTACAGCTTTCAGATCTGCGTTTCCTTCTCTCTCTGGATCTCTCCCACTGCGTCTCTTGATGGGGGATTTAGGCGACCGAGCACTCGAGCGAACTAACGATCGCTCGGCACCAAGAGATTACCGCGTTCCCCGCCGCTTGATCCTCCGGAGGATCTGAACAAGGGCTCGTCACGTGTTCCGCACTGAGCTGGGTATTGCACTTGCGCTTTTTTTTATTTGGTTTATATTTTTTTTTTTTCAGAGTTGTTGAGATAATACGTCCCGGTGTGGGTCTTTTTCCTTGGGAGTATTCGATACCGAACAAGGGTCCCAAAAACTCCGAATTTTTTGAGCAAGATAAAGGGAACGTTGATTTTTTTTCCCTAACTCAATACGTGGTACAGATACAACGTAGAAGTCTCCTACTTATGTTTCAATCGGTGGAGTAGTTACATTATTAATGTAGAAGTTATTGCAAAATAATATCAAGCGTAACCGGTATTGTAAATTCAAATTAAGTGACTACAAAATGCAAGCTAGCTTCTGAATGAAATTAGAATCAAACGTAAGTGTTACTGTTTTTGATCCTTAGCCATTGCGAAATTGAGAGACAGAGATAAAGTTGCTGCCCGCCAAAGGCTTTTAGATGTGAAATGCAAAAACGCACGCGTTATCGCGTTCGCGCTAACTTTGTCGCGAAGTGTACGTTCTGAAATACGTAATAAGTAAAGCCCCAATAGTTCAATTGCTTGATGGCTATAGCACTGACAATTTAAAAAAGAGTAGGGCGTGGCGCAAACACGGCATATTTTGGATCTCTCCACAGCCAATGAGATTGGTGCATCAGCCGAACAGGTATTCCCAAGAGCCAATCACGAAGCATATCAAGCGACAAAATACTTAGCCACACCCTGCGCTTGTTAAGTTATTAGTGACCACAGGCGGCGTGCATGAGTAAAGTCAGCAATAAGGTTTAAATTTATAATTGCGACTTGTTTCCACTCTCCTGCATGCGTGTGAAAGTGCAATCTTGGTGTCGCCAGGATTAATTTTTGGTCAGCAAAATATTTATACCAGCTGAAAACATTAATGGGTCCGCACATTATTCGAGTCGAGAACAATGAGAGGCTTTGTGTAGAAAATAGTTCAGTAGCTTAACGTTTGAGCAACAGCTCACCGCCGTTCGTAGTTCCAACAGCGAATATCCTCAAATCTGGCACACATCGGCGAGAAGAGCAGTATGCTAGATGGAAAGTTATTCTCGTTCCAATTATTGCGCGAATTAGGCCGGCGAAGTACTAGACTGTAGGAAAGTGGTAAGCTGGGCGAGTTGGTAAACGTTGAACATGGTTAAATATCGCGCGCTAAGAGACGAGGACAAATGAAGAAAGAATACAAAACACAAACAAGCGCGCACTCACAACCCTGGTATATTAAGTGAACAAAAAGAAAGATGAAACACGATTTATGATAGGGGACAACGGCACCAGGGAGTACACCGTTCAGTCACAGTCAGATGTTCACAAGAAGGCAACTTCTTTTTCGCTCAAAGAAACCGACGGCTGACTAACGCTGCGATCTGCCAGGCTCAAGATGGTGAACGTCTCGAGCACCTCGCGCGTTTGTTTTTCTTTAAAGCGGCCAATGATTGATGTTTTTTTTTTCCAAAGATGGTGGGCACGTACAGGTCTTACGATGCACCGAAAGGTGACCTTCTACAGTTGATGTTAAAGGAAGTTTGCGCTCTCGTAGCCGGTCATTCAGACACCGTCCGGTCTGTCCAACATAGCATCTTCAACAACAACAAAAAAAGGAATGCTATACACAACGCCCGATGAACAGGAAACGAAAGGCCGCGCATGTTTTTTTGTGGCACGTGTTTTGTTATGATTTTTTCGTTTTTTCGCGAACCCTAGAATAAATCTGTCACATTTTTTTAGGGGCTGAAAGTACTACAGGCACGTCATACCTAAAACAAGTGGCAATTATGTTTGGTGTACCCGTAGTACTATCAGCCCCTAAAAAAAATGTGACATATTTGTTCTAAGGTTCGCACAAAGGGGATATATTATCAAAAAACACGTGCCACAAAAAACATGTGCGGCATTTTGTTCCGTTCATCGGGTTCCGTTCATAGCATTCCTTTTTCCTGTGGAAGATGCGATGTTGGATGACCGGCTACGAGAGCACAAACTTTCTTTAACATAAACTGTAGGAGGTCACCTTTCGGTGCATTGTAAGACCTGTAACGTGCACACAATCTTTGAAAAAAAAGAAACATCAATCATTGGCCGCTTTAAAGAAGAACAAACGCGCGAGGTGCTCGAGGCGTTCGCCATCTTGAGTCTGGCCGATCGCTGGGTTAGTCAGCCGTCCGTAGCTTTGAGCGAAAAAGATGTGGCCTTCTTGCAAACATTTGTGTGACTGAAATGTTTACTCCCTGGTGCCGTTGTCCCATGTCACAAATCGTGCTTCATTTTTCTTTTCTTCACTTATTACACCAGAGTTGCATGTGCGCGCATGTGTGTGTTCTGTGTTCCTTCCTCGATTGTCCTCGTCTCTTTGAGCGCGAGTGTTAACCATGTTCAAAGAAATACTAGATAAATGGACAATGAGCAGGCACACACCGCGTCCTAGCTTTAAGGGGCTTTGAGGGAGGTGGCTTTTGCGATGTTCGAAGTTCACGGTTCGGTAGCGCTTTTCTCCCAATCGATTGACGTTTTATTGAAATTTACAAACACTTTTCTATCCGAGTGACCTCTTTTGTTTTTTATTTTAATCTTGCAATAAAGACGTCTTTTAAAGTGGGCTTTTGAAAATAACCGCCGTTAGAGGTTTATTTTAGGGAAGTTTACCGAGCGATCGGTGCATTCATTTACCATTAATATCAATTGGGTTTTAGTCAAGAAAATAAAACCTCGATTGGTGCTTAAGAATTTCTTTTATGCATATTAATAATTGCATCTACAGATTGCAATTTGTTAGCGCGAAAGAAGTGAGTTAACCTGGTTAAGTCGATGGTTACGGTTATCATTCAAGTGTGCTAAGTTACAGGTTCATGGTAATATTTATAACTTAAACGCTATTTTTGATAAAACAATAATATGGACTGCCCTTGGCATTTCTTTTTAATCTAACCAACAATCTAATCTATCTAAACAAAGTAAAACTTATTATGTCTAAATAATTAATTAAACAGCATTTTTTTTTTCAAATGTGAACGTTCGTTATTGCCGCCCTCTAGTCGAAGTAACTTAAGAAAAGTAATAACTTCTATCTCTTCAAGTATACTCGTAAACTATCGAGGATAATTGGCTAACATTATCTTCGTTTTGTAAAAATAAAGTCCTGTATCTGCAAACTCTTATTGCATACGAAAAGCAAAACTATCTTTTTTCCTTTTATAACGGAACGCTGATGATAATGTGACTTCGCTGCTTCTGCTTTGCCATAGTTACACTAGCTCGCGTAATTTACGGCGTACCCTGTCTTTACAGCAAATTAAATAATTAATGTCTAGAAATGTACAACATGTTGACCTCACGGCATATTTAACCTACACTTTAAAAATGCTGGGACGTGCAGCTGAAATGCATTTAAGCCCCAAGATGTCTTCTTGTTTAAAATATATTTAAATCTTATAAGAAAAAAAAATTATCCGTGTTCTAAGACCCAGATGTGCTTAATAAAAAAAAGCAGTTTTTTGTGCGTCTTTTTTTCGCAGAAAAATAGAACGCTTCAAACTAACTGAACAAAAAGCTGTCAAAATAAATGAAACGTCACGGCAACTATCGAGGCTATCGTTTTAACCTAAGGGAAAGGCCTGCGAATCATGGGACTTAACATTATACTTCGCCCTGTTAAAAAAATGTATAACTAGCATAGGCATTGTGACAACAATTGTTTTTTGTCTCGGAAAACTTTGTAGCGACCTGTCAAGTGAGATTAAACTTGTCCGAATAGAATTAAAGCAGGATAATGGGGCGATTAAACGTATACACTTAAGAACAAATTATGGTTGAGTACCTAACTTGATGGATAATTTTTTGTGATGTAAAGTATTATATAACGTCCCAAATTCTCAAGAAAATGTAAGTAAAGAAACGAAAGCAAATAGTATGTTAATTTCGCCTCGCATCTGATTCGTTCCGACTAGTGTATTTTTAGCATAATTTAACAGCAAAAATGTATGACTTTAATGTAGAGGCACCTAAAAGCGTTTTTAAATCACGTCGATCATTTCGAAATAACTAGAGATTCACAAAAAAACAATGAGGATGTGCAGCTTAAAAACTTTTAGGTGGTACTACACCTAAGAGTGTTTAAAGGGGCGCTGAATCGAAACATGAAATATACATCTAACGTTAAGAAAAAAAAATTAAACATGATCACCTTTTCGTGCTAATGACCATGGGATGCTTGTATTTTAAAGGAATGGTTGCATTTTTGTTTTAAATGCTAGATTCTGGCGAGCGCTTCAATATCATCCGTCCAAGAGCGTGATGCGTTTCGGGATATGCGTCGCACCCGCGACTCGCCTGCGACGTCATCGGCCTCTCTAGGACCAAGCGTACCGTAGTTATGAGCGTAGACACTTGGGGGCGTCAAGGCGTTACTACCTGGCTTAGTGGGAGTGCCCAAGGGCTGTAACATATCATCGGGAGATTGCGGAGCCGTCGGACTCGTGGGCACCATCACAACGCGTAGTGCGTCGTCTGCTCCGCGACTTGGCCCATATGGCAACATCGACAAAGTCGGTTTCGGGTGCGAGCTCCCTGCTCTTTGAACGGGGCAACATCGTCGCGAGGCGTCTAAGGTACCTTAGTAATCTCGAACGAGGCGAGATGCCTGTAGATTTCCTACCTTATGTTTTCTATAGGTAACGGCAAGATCGTGTCCGACATTGGTAGGACAAGTTTACCTGATTTTCCACCGACTGATCACAACGACCAGACTCATCGAGGGCGCCCGTTTCATGAATGAATAAATACCGCTCTGAAGGCACCATACCAGTTGGCATACTTCATTTATTAAAGTGAGCAGGGAAGCAGGCCGATTCCGTTGAAGCAGCACGGCGGTGGAATCACTCGAGTATTTCACACAGCGTATCGTATCGATAGTGGTGTGACTGCAGCATTGTCAAGTGGCTGCGAAGAAACTCGTACACCACCATGATTTTGCGAGATTTCTTCTCAAAAGGGCCAACCCTAAACGAACGAAAGGAAGGCATCGGCGGAAAGGAAGCTTGCTATAATCTCAACGGGACGCGATTTCCCAAACGAAGGCACAGAGCACAGAGAACACGCCCATAAAATTCTCACATCGTCACATAACGAGTATAACAAAACAATGCCCGCATCGCCACGATATTGCAACACGGCTTGTCTAGATGGCGAAAACTAAACGAATAAAAAGAACCGATCGGAACTGCTTTTGTCGGCCTGGTCCAACGAGGCTTGCGCAATCGTCTCGGCGGGTACACTTAGTACACACTAAAAATTTCAACACCCATGTTCGTGTTAGAAGGGTGTTTTTCCGAGCTCACACCCTTTCTACACCATTTTTACATGATTTTTGAATATTCAAGGGTGTACGGAAAGGCCTACACCCTTCGTACATCCTTTTTACACCCTACGGCTACCGAAATCGTGTTAAGAGGGTGTTGCGGTGGTACACCCATGATTTCCGAATCGTCGAACTCGGAAACCGCCGAATTGCAGACATACGCGCCGACAGCAGAAGTCAAGAAGCAGCCTGCTCAATTTAGAGGATTTCGTGAAGTTCAAGTAAGCACAATGGGCAGCTGACATCCAAGCCAAGCCAACGCTCAAGTTGTTTTCAAGCCAGATGAATGCCGGCGTTGTGTACAAGCTCCTTGGTTGTTTACGTGCAAGCGACCACGAAAATAGCATCGGTTACTCACGCACTTCTGCTCAGAATGGTGAGACCACATCGGTTCTATTATGATACATTCCGTCTCATCCTGAGATGTACTAAAGCGAAGGCTAGACGTGCGAGACGGTTCGGGCTCACAGCTTTACTGTGAGCCTGTACTGTAAAGGTCGGATCCGACACTTGCGTTTGAGTGTGCTTGTCTGCGTTGCGTTTAGAACCGAAAACGAGTCACCGGCACATCTGTGCTTCGTATGAAGCGTGGATTCCAATTCAAAGAATCATCTTGGCACGCGATATAAGCAGCAGGGATGTCCTGGTTTCTCGCAGCCGCAACGCGGTCAAACGCAACTGTTTGAACCAGGCTTTACGTGGTTGTCCCGGGCTTCTCCCTCGCGCTTTATTCTTTCGATTTTAAGTATTCATTTTCAACTCGCTCGCTTTTACCAGTACTAGTAGATACTCAGGCTGCACGAGGGTTCGTGCAGTGCGACCATCTAGCGATGCTATGAGCTTGTGCTCGAGCCTTGGCTTTAATGCATCTTAGTGGGGAAGGCAATCATCGGGGATATATGACACACGATGATGCCGAGTCTGTTCACGGCGGACTCTCGTGCTGTTCTGATTGGAGGAAAAGGGGCGTGTAAAAAATTGGCAAATGGAACATGGTTAGCGACAGCGCAAATATATGTTGGAAAAAGTTCAGAACGTTAAAGTGCAGCAGCCTGAAACTTTGGAGTTAAGCAATTAGAGAATCATTTGAAGACATCTTTAGAGGTTCAGCCTTCTCTCCCCCCACACCAATATCGAAGGCTGCTAGGATATTGGTTCAGGCTAAGCCCTCTGTCTTTCAGTCAGCGAACTCGAGCCGTTCCACCTGACCTTGTTATTTCATAACAGATATGTTAGAAAATGGAATGCAGATTTTTTTTACACGGCCAAAACATAAAGTGTTATCAAATAATACCTGCCATATTCATATTCTACATTTACAGACCGGGGCTGCCCCGCCTGTGGAGGGTGAAGATGCGAGCAGCCTCGAAGCCCACGAACAGTGGCTGTGTGCTGAGAGCGAAAGCTGGTGCCTGACGAAGGCCAGATTGATCTTCGAAAGGATGCGACTGCCTGCAAATGGCTACATGCGTTGATATTGATGGGCATATAGACTGCACAGCCACTGTTGGTGGCTGTGCAGTCACCAACCTGATGGATGCTAGGAGGGTATGCATTCCATATTTTTTTACTGATCTCTACAACAATTGCTAAATTGCGCTTCCCCGCTCCGTGATTGCGGCTGCCGGACGACCATCTTGGGACACGGAAAATTAACCTTTTGCAGCGTTGCAGAGGCTGGCCGGCAGCGTGCTGCAGACATGTTTTTTGCTCGTTTGTCGTCATTGGGAGCGTTAAAGTGGCCCTGCAATAACTTTCTGACTGGTTTTTAATTTGGACCGAACCTGAGCGCACTGAACTTAGTAATTTAAAAAAAAACTTTTCTCAAATTTCGCTTTATTTTAAAAGTTATAGGCAAATTAGACTTACAAAAACAAGCAAAAAATAACATCCTTCATGACGTCATAGGTCCTGGTTTGAGTGGCCGTGAAGTAGTGAGCTCATCGAGCGCTCACGGCTGCCGCACTCAGTGTCGACGGCTCGAGAGGGTGCCACTAAAGCACGTGTTGACTAGGCTGTATGAAGTGGGCGGCCAGGGCAGCTCGCATTGCATTTGCCGCGCGATTAAAGACTAATTCGGCATAACACTTCATTGGCCACAAACGACGGTAAACACGGGGTAAAGATAGTTCAGAACGGGAGCCACTTCGCGCTGCCATACCGCCAAAGGGTCAAATCGCCAGCCAAGCCCGCGCCGAAAGCCTTGGGAATGCTCGGAACCGGTCGGATCCTCGAGCCGGTATACGACCGCAGCGCCACCGCGTACATCCGGGACCTTTCTAAGCCCATTGTTCGTCGGAGCCTCATCCCACTACGCCTTTCTAGTACAGTAAAACCTCGTTATAACAAAACGGGATATAACAAAGCAATCATAATTCGACTTGCTTGCTAATAGTGGGAAGAAATGAACATTGGCTATAACAAACTAATGGTTATAACGAAATAATTACGACCGCTCCTTCAACTTTGTTATAACGAGGTTTTACTGTATGCGCCGTTTTTTTCACCGCTTGGTGGCGGGTTTGTCGACGGGTCTTTTCTTGTTTCCGTACTTTATAAACTGCATTTGTTTCTTTTCTGATCTAAAATACTGAACAAAAACTACTTTCATACATAATTGAAACGGTTCGCGACACTTATATTTTGTATCGACTAAAAAAAAAGCTTTTAGCGGCTCTGACCAGTAGTAAGCCCAGGACCAAAGACGTCACATCTTCCGCGCTTTCGGCAATGCAGGTCGCCCTCGTAGGTGGAAGAGGTTTCCGCGTCGTCCGGTTAAAATATGACTCACTGATATTTAGTTATTCTCTCCGTGCCCGCTGGCTTACCCGAACCCAAAGAGACGTGGAAACCGCAAAAGAGGTAGATGCTTAAGTTTGATTGCAGCTCCCCTTTAAGTCCACACTCCTTTAACCCTACTCTGACGCTCCGAGTTTCATACTCCAGGCACAGCAACTAAACGGCGCATGGCGTACAGGAGCGCGACACACCGAATCTATTGACAAGCCGCACAAGCTCCTTCCCACCGCACGGTTATGACAAACCTGGCATCCCGTGGATACGGGTGGGAGAAGCCAAAATTATTTCGGTGGTAAATTAATTAAAGCCAGTGTAGAGCGGCAGGGTACAAAGTAAAAGAGACGGCGACGTTATGAAGTTTCTACGAACGTTTAAGTATTTCTGAGAGGTTTGGAGACTCGCTTCGAGCACGTGCGGGGAAAGGCACCTTGGCTGATCTATTTATTGACCGTGCAAGCTGTTTATATTTGAATTAAAGACAACATTCTTGAACTTGTTTGTCGACGTACGAAACCCTCACACTTGCCAGATATTTCGTGGTTCCATATTGCAGCGAGACGGAATGCGATGGAAGCTGTTGATGTGCTATGCCGATACCGGAACACTGTCGTTCAATAGATAGCACGTCAATTCGTTTCAGGCGAGACATGAACATGATGTTTCGGCTTTCCATTCGAAGTATCTTGATTCTCTGGGCAAAGCATCCTAGAAAGGGCAGCGCTCCGACTGTCTTCTCATCTCAACAACTTTTCTGTCGCTGTGCTGTCGGTAACCTTCCGTTCAATAGATGAATTCGTTTTCAGGCGAGATGCATGAATAAACCTTTCCCGCAATGCTAACTGATGCTTCGGCTTTCCAATCTAAGTATCTTTATTCGCTGCAGCTGGACTAAGCAGTTTAAAAAGGGCAGCCGTCCCACTGTCTTCTCGGCCGGCAACTTTTCTGTCGCCGAGCTATCAGCACGCTCTTTCGATAGATCACTTTGTTCTCAGGCAAGGCACATGAACAAACCTTTTCCGGAATGCTAATTGCTGTCTTGGCTTTCAAATCAAATTGTTTTTACCTGCTGGATTAACCACTAATGACTGAAAAGGAGCAGCTGTCCGGCTACGCCTTTTGTTTCAACAATCTCAACAATGGCACAGCCATCTTGTTTGTGGACGTGACATCACGGAGCGCAAAGAAGTCACTTGTGCTCCAAGAAATGCTCGGAGCACGAAGAGCACGCTCGAGTGTCAGTCTCCGGCGGCGCTCCCCTCTGTTTAGTGAAAGGAGCGCAAAACGCTCGCAATGTGTAAACAATAAGAATTTCCTTTGAAATCGCATAAAATTTTTTGCAACAGCGCGGCACCGCAAGAAAAAGGCACAACTTGTCGAACGTCGAGTCTCGCTGGTCTTGCGGCGTGATCAAAGCTTCCTGGGCCTGCCAAACTGCTGCGTCTCTGTGCCTTTTCACGCTTGGATACTTATCAAGAATCGATGCCATGGCAGAGCTTTGAAGGTATGTCGCACATAGGCGTCTTCTCTATCACCCAGCTGTTCCAGCGAGTTGCTATCAATAGGAAACGAAATCGGTGGTTGCAATTATGGATTAACCATGGCTATGTTCCAAATCTATTTAAATGGATCACATGACAGCACAAATAGAGCAATGCTGTGGAAGAAGGTAGGTTTTCGAAGGCAAAAGTATGAAGCGGCGATATCTGAAGTTTTTCAAACGTGGCCCGTCCATATGGTTGTGTGCAATCTGTCGTCGTCGCCATAGCTTCCTACCCCTCCTTTGTCGCCACTGGATCATGCCCGCTTCTAAACTGCAAGTGCCGCAAGTTACAAATACAGTCGTAAGAGTAAATTAAAATGCTGCTCCAGAGGCACATGCATCTTCATGCTCTTTGCACTCACGAAACAAATCCACACGGCGTTAATTCTTGATCGGTATTCAAGCGTGCGAAGACAAAGATGCAGCACTTTGGCATGCCAAGGAAGCTTTGATCATGCCGCCAGAACGGTAAGACTTGCGTTAGACGAGTTGCCCCTTTTTCTTGCGGTGCTGAGCTTTCGTAAAAATTTCCACGTGTTCTCAAACGCAATTCTCACCGTTCAAGGTTTTAACAAACCTCTTCGGTAAATGACAACGAACGAGCAGAAAACATGTCTTCAGCTCACTGCCGCCCAGCCTCCGCAATGCTCCAATAGGTTGACTGATAATCTTTGTCCCAAGGTGGCCATCCTGTGGCCGCACCTGAGCTGCAACGACCAAGCGGAGACACGCGATCCAGCAAATTGTCGTGGAGATCAATGGTATTGCTTGCACGGCGTACTATTAGTCTTCAGAACAAACACAAGTATCGCTGCGGTCGCCACGTCTTGATTGGGTCAGGTGTACCGTGACGTCTGGTGACGGACTCCGCTTCGCGTTCTGGCATCTGGCTGGCTTCCCTGCGCCCGTTTCCTCACGATCGGAGGTTTGTGATCATGCTGACCTACTGTTCAGCGCTGCAATGCAATTTCCAAAAAGAAGCTGGTATCATATTCTACCACCCGAAAACTTCGAGATTAAAAAGAGCATGGACAGTCAGACTAAGGATGGGAAAGGCACCGTCAACATTGGCCGTTGTGAGCTGTAAGCACGTTGAGAAGCGGGGCTTCGTTTACCCAGTGTAAAAGGCGCTGGGTGAGACTTACGCCGACAGAATTTTCATAGCTTTTCCAACCGTTTGTCACGTTTACCCTTATAATTGGGTTATAAGTATGGAAAGCTATCGGTGGAGGCAACTCCCGTCGATGAACCCCCCCGCCCCCTCCACACGATATAAGGCGGTTGTGCAAGGGGTTGTGGAAGCGGCGTTGTAAGTGTTTCAGACACTGAAATTCTGTTCTTTGCAGATTCATGAGTTAAGCACGAGACACATGCGCAAAAAATCCATCCGATCCGACGTCCGATCTGACAGTACGACTGCCTGATCCGAAAAATTTGGTCGCTTCATGCGTCAGATCGGCGATCCGACGTGCGTCAAACGCGCCAGATAGTTTTGCACGGCGGACGGATTGTCGGATGCGTCCAGCCAATGACAGCACAGCTAGCGCGGACATCATGATGACATACTTGGTCTGTCGGGACGAATAAGAAAACGGGACGGGCGACGGGAAGCCGGACGCGTGGATCCCGCTGATCCATTCGAGAAAGATGGCCCCGGCAAAGAATGCACGCGCTAACAAGAACGAGCTCCTAGCTTCGCTCGTGCGAGCTAAACCATCAATCTGGGACCAGAGATCTATGAACGCGGACCTCCGCTGGAGTGCTTGGAAGTTGGATCTCCTGGGCGGAGCCGAACGGATCGTTGTGTCGCTTGCAAGATCGGAAGTGTGTGCGTGTGTCTCAATTCGGAGCGGCGTTCAGACTGTCGGATCGGATGATTCTGCCGTCCATTTGTCTCGCGCTTTAGGAGAACATCAGACCCCGCTTTGCGGGCATACAAATGGCATTTAAGTCAAAGGCCTTTGAGCGGTCTCACTTGTAATTTTCTCCCCATGGCCCAGAATATATTTAACATGTTGCTCGAGCAGAGTGCAGCTTTTTCGCTGAGACGTTTTTGTTTAGAAACAAAGTTGAAAAAAACCTCTTAATTTATTCAAATCATCAGCAGCGTTGATTGTGCGGGATGTAAATATATTGCAATGCTCCTGCAAGTGTGGTGGCATTTCTTCCTTTTCATATACCATCTGTGATTCATGCACTGTCTGCCCTGGAAACCATGCTCGGAATGTTGGTTGAAGTTTCGCCTGCAGCTACAGACCATACCTCAATAAGGCCGCATATAATAATTCACATTTCCTACGTAAAATGCGCACAAAAAAAAAAAAAAAACGAAAGTAATATGCCGACAGCTAACGCCGTCTCGGCCTTTGTAGGGCGAGGGGGTAAATTTTGTCCTCAGCAGGACGTCACCCTGGCTCGCTGTAAAAGGTCGCCCGCCACCTAAACTTCTCGGTGCTAATACTCTCACCATACAATGCACCTGTTATTTGTTTGGCCCCTGGTCATGAAATCATTCTCAGTTTGCCATTCCATCTCACCGAGAGCCGGATTTTGGTCATTGAGGTCTCAACCGGCTTGCACTGAAGAAGTATTAGCGAGTTCGTTTCACGGCACTCGTGCCCACGCGTGTCCACTCGCAGCGTGGAGCGGGTTCGTTTCAGCCGGCACTCCACAAGTGGTTGCACTCTCCGAGTTTGTTTCATTTCTGACATCCCACGCGTGCATGCACTCGCTGCACTGAGAAAATCGAGATTGCGCCAAAATGCAATCCCGTCGGGCTTCGCTCCGACTAGGCCGGCAAGGTGCTGGAGCAGATGACGAAAGTTTGTCTGCTACGATGTGTCGCAGAACTGAAAGGAAAAAAAGTAGATTTTCTGATAGAAATTGCGTCTTGCGGGCAACGGAACCAAACGCGAGCTTGAACTGTGAGCCTCTCCTATTTCATGAAGGAAGCAGTTGACAAACTGTGCTTTATTTGGAGGTTTTAAGTCGCTCTGTTGCCATAAAAACGCGGAAATATACCAGTGTGTAAAGAAATGCTCAGAACAAATGCATCAGCGGCCCCCGAGATGTTTATCACCAACGTGTGCGGGTGAAAAATTGAACATTTGTCGACAAAACTGCCCCAGCAGAAACTTTGACTGCCCAATAAGCATCAGAGAAAGCTAAATTTAGTGATTTTACCCGAGGCTTGGGCAACATCATCATGTTTAACATTTACCTACTTCAGCTAACTTGCCCCGTCATATTTTGTTCGAGAAAGCTCTCGTTCTCGACGCCCTCACCAAAGCTAATATCTGATCCACCTGTAATGACGATCGAAATCGAAAAGTTTTGCTGGGCATTCCAGCAGACTAGTTTTAAGGCGTACCCTTTCAGTGGTCCACGCATAATGCCATGCTGAAATGGATCAAGCTTCTGCTCGGACAGCATCATCCATTTTCTTCAGTGTAAACGGTTATAAAAATTGAAAGATCGCAACCAGCTGCTTTGTAGACAGCTGGTTGCGGAAATTTACGCCGTCTGTAACTATCCCTATGACAGCCGTGTTGCTTGAAGTAATCGCAACTATAAACTAAAGGCTGCAGTGACCAACGTTTGTAGATAAACGTTGGTAGCGACTGTACTCTCGCATTCCCACCCATCACTCCGAACAGCAAGGCGCCAGTTTCGGTTTGAGGTCGGTATTCTTTCTACAACATAGATGGCGGCAGCATCAGTCTTCCGCACTTGGTGCATTTGGCGAATTCGTTTGAGTCTAGTTCTCAGTGCAACACTCTGCGAGTGCGATGCATTCTGGGAGAGAACTCGAACGGTGCCAGTGCGAGTGAAACGAACTCGCTATAAAATACCGCTACCAGACGCATCGCCTGCTAACATGAGGGAATAATAATGAGTTTGTTTGCTACTAGGTAGGTATCGTTCTCTGACAGAAACAAAACGACGAACAGACTGGCAAGTCATCTGCGAACAGAGCCAAAAAGGGACAATCGTCTGCTATAAATTGTGTGCTGCGCAGAGCGAGATCAAAAACTAATTGAAATATGGAACATCGGCTATTTTACGGATGCAATTGTCCTGTGCTTCCTTTGGCTATGCTGATTTGTTTTCTGGCTGTGTGTAATTTGACACCCACTGGTGCTGAAACAAGAGCTTAGGACAAGCAACCCACCTTACCACGATATCAATCTCACTATCCGAAAGAGTATTGGATTTAATTACTGAGTGCCTTTTCCATTGACAAGAAGGCCCCAGCATTTTTTAAGAATGCCAGTAGGGTTTTGTCGTTGCATCCTTATACTCGCAACTCATTCACTTTGCCAATTTCGTTTTTCTAGCCTGGCTCAGCTGGCAAGCTGAGCAGCGAGTCTGAAACTGTACCAATATTGTTTCCGGTCAGACTGTCCATTATTATTTATTGTTCTTCCCTGCTATTGTGATATGTCTGCACTGTAGTCATGACAGGGGCTTGAATGGTGGCTCCTACTTTCTACACATGGGTCCTAGGAAACATTTTGTAAGTGATGAGGTGCCCACAATCATGGGCGTCAGCAAAGTGGCGGAAAAGGGGGGCGGGATTATTCTGAAGGGGTGTAGCTTTCAAACCTATAACTTTAAAAGAAAACAAGGTTTGCCCCCCTCCCCCTCCTTTTCCTGCAAAACATACTGCAGATGCCCATGCCCGCAATTTAGGCCAACGGTTCTGGAAAGAGGGTTTCTGGAACCTCTCCGTAAAGGCATTTTAGGAGTCCGCAAAACTGCCGGCAATAATTTTTTTTTTTTAAATATGATTTGGGGCATTGAGTTGAGCCCAGTCCGGCCATGGCACATTCACAGCTTCGGGAGAGAAAGGAATCTACAGAAGAATACCTCTTTTCACTCTTCCCCCTTTTTATTCTTGGTAAACACGTTTGCAGTCCACCCCCCCCCCTTCCCCTTTTTTTACACTGCCTGGCGCCTCCCATCACCTCTGCCAGTCCAAAAAGGGTTTGCTTGCCACGATTGGCGGTTTCCTTCTTTTCTCTATAGCATCCTTTCTGCTAAAGTGGAAAGAATGTAGACGGAGCTTCTTCCCCTCACCGTACCGTCTTAACCTGCAACATACTATACTCTCGGGAACAAGATAATAGCCTTGTATCTTTTCTGCCGCCACAAATGCTGTGCTTAGCATGTTTTTGGCAGAGGCTTTTACTGCCACCACATGCCACGCTATGAAGTGAGTGCCACGGTGTGTGCGTGCCACCTGTCGCATAAAGCAGTGCACTTTCAAGCTGCGTGGATGCAATGACGGCAGAAAAAACACCAGCAGAGCGGACAATACAGAGCATGTTATTAACAGCACTGGTTAATTCCCAATAAATCACAATCTGAATCATTACTGTAAAACCATTTATTTTTGCAAGTCGGTCACAGAGGACATAATCGCGGCCACTAAATTTTGCGAATTATAGACGCCTGCATTCAAACTCTTAAAGAGATTATAAAAGCAATTTCGAAAGTTTATTTGACGTCTGAAATGGGCGTCGGGCTCATCTCAGACACTGTTGACCAAGTTCCAGCCCGAACAGAAGTTTGTGTGCCGCACCAATCAATTAAACAGTTGTGGTAATATTCGCGCGGGTACGATGCCCGAGAACCCCCCCAAGACGGCGGCAGAAAGGTGAACTAAAGTGCGCCGTCAAAGCGTGACGACAACGGGCTCCTCGTCAGGCGATTGCTTCAAACGGTTTAAACGAATGATGCGCTCTTGGTTTAGAATTCGTTAGTGAGATGTCATACAAAAAAGTAATTTGAATGTTGGATAATTTTTTTAAAGCTGTAGTTCGGAATTAATAGGTTTCATAGTGTGTATAGGAATAGGTTCCATAGCATGTGTAGCGTGTGGGATGACAAGGAAGAAGACTTGTGGAAATAAATGACAGCTGTATGCTGTGCTGGTTTTGAGACGGTGGTGTGTATGTTCCTTTTTGTTTCCTTGTCTCAAGGAAACAAAATTTTGACAGCAAATTTGAACCCTGCTAGTGCGCACCTTTCTGATCCAAAACTGACTTCGAGACCCAGTAGGTTTCAAAGCCGGTTTCAAATAAGAAAACCAACGCAAAAGTCAACTTCGAAACCTGGGATGTTTTGAAGTGATTTTTGGCATTAGTTCCCAAAAAGATATGTCATCAGTTTGGTGGCCGGCAGCTAAAAGCATTTCATGCTTAAAATCATACTCATCAGTGCGGCCTTTATTATTCTCTGACTTAATCAATTCTGCTTTTATATGCAGGAGGGAACCATTTGGCTTTTCGAAGGCTTTACTGTGGTCATGGCGGCCTACTGGCTTTTCGGCTTCGCCCATGGCCAGAAGACGTACAATAGGAGCTGCCTTCTTGAGAGGCTTTGTCTTATTCTAAACTACTCACAGCTACGGCCAGTTGCAATCAAGGTGATTAATACAATCAAGAAAACACCTGTAGCCTGATTGCTGATCACATAGTGCAATCGCCAAAGTCTGTGAAACTCCTGCCAGGATTGTTCCGATTTTCGAAATCATTAAAGGCTTTGTTTGTTTTTCTTGAGATGGCAGCTGCAAGTTGTGTGGCTCACATACCTAAGTATGCTTCAATTCATGACCAGCTTTATTCGTTTATATTCATCACATTTCTCTAGTCCTCTGTGTTGTTTCCTAGTCATCAAACTAGGTATTAGGCACCTGTATGGAGTAGTTACATTTTGTTTTTACGTTTTTATCAAAACGGCTTGTGTCACCCTGTCTGGAATTCATCACCCTTACTACGAAATGTCAAATTAATCTCACGTTGAGATACTTTTTAAAAGTGGAGATGACCGGCATTAAATGTTGTGTTTCTTTATCACTCCTGTTCATACTTTGTATATTACTTCAGTCAAAAGACACCACCAGTGTTCAATATGCCCCGTCTGAGCACAAGCTTTTCAGCCTGGATAAGGTGAGCGTGAGTGAGCACGTACTAAGCAGTACCAAAGGTAATGAGCGTGCACTGCTGCATTTTCAAAGTTTCATAAATGCTCTTTTTTAGAAAAAAAAATAAAAGCCAGGCATTGTTGTGGTATATTCATAACATTGTGGCTTTCTTGAAGAATGCGGGCATTCTGAAGGTGTTGCCGAAGGCTTGCCAGGGTGACAGCGCGGTCGAAGGCGACAAGTGCGAGCTAGTACACGCTCTATCGCAAGCTCTTGTTCTGCGAAAGCGCTTCTCAAAGTCGCTCTTGCATGCCTGTAGCCTTTGCTGCCCTACAGTGGTAATGGTAGGCAACTCCAGCTGACACAAGAAATCATCCCATCGCTGCCACACTCCGTTTCCCTTTAAAGGGCTGGTGAACCGAAATTTGGATTTCAGAAAACGATGCAGAAGCCGTAGGCGGGACGCTACAATCTCTAAAACACTACTCGTAGTCACAAGGCGATATCTCGAATGGACGGCAGTATTTTTGGAGAACGAGGTTGAGATTGAGCGAGACCGATGAGGCGCGTGACGTCGAGATATCTCGTTTTCTCCTCTCTCTGCTTCGCCCCCTCAAGGCGGCGAGGTGGAGGAGACGCGAGGTCGTTCCCTTTCCTTCTCGGAGAAACAAGACAAACAAATCTGTCAAATGCGCCTCCTATTTTTAAAAATAAGGTCATCCATTCGAAATATCGCTGTATGAGTGATGTTTTGGTGTTTGTAGCATCTTGTTACACGCTTTTGCCGCCGTGTTTTATGGAATCCAGATTTCGGTTCAGCATCCCTTTAAGTGCAAGGGAAACTGAAATGCCAAGAATGAGCATGTTGTCCTGAACGACAGTTGCACTGCACAAGCGCGCATGCTTAGCAACATTCAAAGCATGGAGCTTGCTCTTAAAGCCTCTGCATCAGGCTTCCTGTTGCAGCTTGTGGTACCGAAGCAAGCTTTTGGGCAGACACTTTTTTATAAGCAGAAACTTCACCTGGCACCGCAGAGCTCCGACCGGTACTCGGAGTACTTAGTTGCGGTACTTTAGATAAAACAGAAGGGCAACAGGTGAAGTAGAAACTTCACCTGCACCGCAGTGCTCCGACCAGTACTCGAAGTATTTAGTTGCGGTATTTTAGATAAAACAGAAGGGCATTGAGCAGTGCAAACTACGATTATTGTCAGGTAAGAAGTATTCAGTTGCAGTAATTGTTTTGCTTTACATACAAAAAGGCTGGAGTATGCTTAAATGCTGGGCTAGCCCAATTGCTACCAGGGGCCCTATGCTACACGACGGGACCAAGCGGAATCAAGGGACCGGGAGCCATCCAGCGACCTGGATGCAAAGATGGGTTCAGCTTCCACGGGATTGGTGCCACCTGGATCTTGTCCCAAAGGGCCAGCAGCAGCTGGATAGCCTCGCATTGCGATGCGGGGATGGGGATGCCGAGCGAGCTCGGGGCATGCCGTCCACTCAGTGTGAGGGCCAGGTGCTCCCACTGACTGGCTAGGTGCATGTTGATGAGTTCCTGGAAGGTGTTGTTTACACTTAGCCGCCGGAGCTTGGCGTTCGACGCGTATGGCGGCACCCCCAGTGCCAGCTAGTACCCCTTGCGAATAATCACGTCCATCTTGCCCTTACCTCTCGACAGCAGGTTGAGATACGGATTTGCGCAGGCGATGTGGCTCACGACGAGTGGTTGGGTCAGCCGGATCAGGTCCGACTCCTCGAGCCCGTGTCTGTGACTCGTTCTCCTTCTCACCATGCGCATGACTTGCGTGGTTGTCTTGACGAGTCGGTCGACCGTGTACTTGGCTCCGCTGTCCCGCTGGAGGTGAAGGCCCCAGGATCCGAACCCGCTTCACCACCGGCACGGGGGTACCATCCTTTAACGTGAGGCGGATGTCCGCCTTCTTCTTCTTCGGGAATTGGCTTGCCCGCGCGGAGGAGCAACAGCTGAGACTTATCGGGGGCGCGCTGGAGGTTGCCGGCCTCGAGGTAGTTCTGCACCGTCTCAATGACTTCTTCGAGGAAGTCTTGCCTCTTGCTGTCCGATCCCGACGTAGCCCAAATCGTCAGGTCGTCCACATAGAGTGGCATAGAGTGTATGCTTCATCTGGGGAATCCGTTCCAGTAGAGGAGGCGGCTTGCACATCGCCAGGTAACAAGGTGGGTGACAGGACCGAGCCTTGCCGATTGCCCTTGCTCGGTATCGGTATGGTGCTTGTGCGGATGGACTCGATTCCGATGGTGGCCATCCAGTTGCTCAGGAAGTCCCGCACATAATCATACATCCAGGGCCCGCACACAGTTGAGGCCAAGTTCTTGAACACCAGCGTGTGACTAACGTTTTCAAAGGCGCCCTTTATATCCAGGGCCAGGACCGCCCGCGTTGTCGTACAGGAGATTCTGTCAAGGATATCCTCCTTGATCTGAAGCAGGACATCCTGCGTGGAGGTGTGACCAGAACCCGAAAATGGTGTTCATGGTGGCATTGAGTTCAATACAGGATGGTCCCCTCAAATATTGCTGTAAACAGCTCATCAGGGCATGGGCATTTAAAAAACTGAAATGGAGTGTCCAGGTCTGTGACGCTCGGCGGTATACCTGATAACTTCTATTTCTTTTGGATCCTTTTCAAGGGAGTATATTTTCCACTTCGGGGCACTTTTCTTGTTTCTGGCACTTACTACTGCAGGAACTGTTTCACCCTCACTTTCTTCTTTGCTTTCACAGCACTCATTTGATGTTAATGTGGAAGGGAATTGGCCGGATTCCACTCTTCGTTCCTACGTAAAATGTGCTGGCGTCCAATACCTGCCACAAAAAGGGTACTTAAGATTCCAAAAATAACTAAGAGTCTGTAAACATATGATGCCAGCATTTCTTTTTTTTTTTATTTCCAATGAGCAACATTATATTATGCCAAAACTCTCCCTAAATGCACACTGCATTTCACAGCGCGCTAAACTCTGCCGGAAAAATCGGCGCCTGCACGCAAAGGGGCGTCGTTTCCTCAGCAGTGTATTTTACCTTGTGAAATTTTAAGGCGCTCCTTTCTTTTGCAGTAGAACATCCTTAAAAATACTAAAAATACGTTCGCCACGGACGACCGAGTCTTCCGCTGGCAAACGCTGTCGTTTGCATACGATACGCCTTGAAATTTTCACCCCATGGTCGATCAGGCGCCGATTTTTCCGGTTGCTTTCCCATACCTTGAGCCACCCAGAAACACCGCGCGCCCCCGTAGAAAAAAAAAAGAATGGAACGGCATTGAGTGTTTTGTTTTCTTACCGACTTTGCGCGTGGACCGCGCCACGTTGCGCTGCCTGTTGCACCCGCGTTTTGGAACTAATTCAGTTGACAGTTCCCTCCGAAGATGAAGCCACTGAAGCCACGGCGGTAATCGGACTGGTAGGCTGCTCCCTTTCGAGCGGGCGGAAGAAGACTACGAAGAATTCGGCAGCGAACGGGCGGAAACTAGATTACGTACAGCTTCAGTAGTCGACGCTTTGTTTTCTCGATTGCGTTCGCGGCGTTCACCGTGGACTCGCGCACTCGGCCGTAGCCGAACGGCCGAACCGGACGGCTGCCGGCGCGCGTACCGACAGCGTCGCCATAGCAACCACGCCGCCAGTGTGGTTGCCAGACAGAATTCACACGATTTGTTTTTTCTCGTCACTCACGTTGAGTTACTAGAAGTTAGGCGCGTATCATTATAATACATTATGCTGTAAGAAGTTATTAAGGGATATGTGTACCTACCTAAGACAAATGCAGAAAAAATATTATTGAAAAATAAAATTGGCGTAATCTTTCCATATCTTGATTAAGACCAGCGTAGTCACCGGGCTAACCGATGCGCGAAATAGGAGGTCATATATACCGCTCGGGGCTTTTGTTGGTTTGTATAAGTAGGATGTATGTACTATTTGTTGTGTATTGTGCAATTGATCAGTGCTTGTATGCCCGTGTGTATGTACAGTGCTGTGTGTATGTCCATGTCGTAAGTGAATGTAACCGCGCAGTGGGCAGCATAAAATCTGCTGTTTTCTTTTTTCAAATGTTGATTACTTTTTTTTTCGTCGCTAGATGGGGGTTGTCGCCGCCCAATTTGAAAAGTGTGCCGGTTGGTGGTCTATAACTATTAGAGGGCTGGATGCCATTAGTCCATCCGTCGTGTTGATCGCTCCGAGTTGTTCGGTTCCGCTGGTAACTGTGTCACTGTGTCGTCGTGTTATGCTGCCTGATTGCAACAAAAGGAGGTTAGGCGGCTTCCCCAGCGCGTGTTCTAGGTGCTGAATGCCGCTGTTCACGCACAAGCGTTCATGAGTGGATAACGCACGTAACAGAGGTGAGCACAGGCAATAGTTAATCGAGAGCCACACGGAGCGCGAGTGCGATACCTCCTAGCCGCTGTCGACAGAGGGTGTCGGAGCGATTCGTTGTCAACTTGTCGTCCACGGCAAGTGGGCGTTTTGTTCAATAAAGCCAGCCTGTCAGTGTTTTGAAAAGCTATCCCTTCTTTATAAGCGCTTCTGATGCGATGAAAATGCGACCGGCATCGAGCAGGCCGAGCGAAACTTCGGCGACAGTCTTGGCTGTTCATTCTCCTGCGGTTTCGGCCTTACTCGTATTATTTGCGGTGTTGGCGCTTGGACATAGAGATGTTTGGAAAGTTTTTTGCGCCTACAGATGACACCAAACGAGCGTGCGAGCCGTATGCTCTTGCTCCGGCGAGAAGCCGCGTACGGCTCGCCAGGCTCGTATCGCCTGTCGCATACTGGCCGCCATATTGTTTTTAGGGTGTTAGCAGTTAACACGATTTTCACCACCTCCGGCGGCTAACACCCTTACACGAATAAAGGCGTTAGCCAGAGGACGAGCCATTTACACGAATAAGGGTGTAAAAATTTTAAGTGTGTACATCGACGGCGATCAAGTTGAAGGGCTAGACGATCGCTCTATTTTCACACAGAAACTACCACGCACAAACACGTGTACCGGCAGTGCACAGCTCTGTGACGTAAATCCGGGTCACTTAAAGAGGCCGGCGTCCCTCGGCGAGAACGACGTTCATGGCGGCGAGCACCATAGTTCAAATATAGTTCATCAGCTACTGACGTCACTGACGTCAAAGGGTGAGTATACGCAATTTTACTGGCTGAGTGAATCCAAAGTTGCCAACTATGCTTTGGCTTTCTTCATCAAACATTCGGAGTTACGTTCTGGCCTAGGTAATCTATACTAGCCAGCGTACTTTCCATATAGTGGTGCTGCCGTAGGAGGCCGATGCCGTCACGGCATTCCATTGAACGTTCATAAGCAACAGCCAGGTGGATTTTAGTTATCGTTTAATTCAGTTGAAAATATATTTTCTTGCGCTTTCCTACAAGATATTGATGTCCCTGAGTTTCTCCTATTACCTACGTCATATTCAAGCATAGAAAGGAGCTCCGGATTTTGGGTTCCGTACCCCTTTAAGGTACCTTTATTTTGAGAAACATATTTCCTTTGAGATGCTGGTAGATACTTTTTGATTCCTTCTAAAATCACCTCATGTTCTTGCCTGTCGAGTTTCTCACGTTGATATCGCTGAAATGTTCTTTCTATAGCGCTCCATTTCTCTTTTGTGTTAGCTTTTGCTAATAAGTCTTACTAATTATGATCTGGAATATGTGGTCCGGGACTCTTTCAATAGCAACCTTTAAGACTCGTAGATATGATAATAATAGTTGTGTTGTCTCTATGTTTAAACAGTCGGAAATAAATCACCATCATTGGGCGTCTGGAGTCTTAACCGCAGATAAGAAATCTGGCCAGTTCAGGGTCAAACGTAAGTTTGGGGTCTTTAACGTGCACCACGGAGTAATGATTCAAGACTACACGCCGGTACAATGCTTATCCAGATCAAAACGGGTAGGATGACGTATTCAACGATAGAAACTGTAAACTGGCTCACTATTCAGGCAAGAGAGCGCTCTCCCATTTTTATTTAAAACTCATGAGCAGTGGTATTATATTCAATTAGGCACCTCAGAAAGAAATGCTGCATTATTAAGACTCAATGAGCTACATTAAAAGTAGTAAATTTGAAGGGGAAAAAACAGCAATACAGATCTATGTTTAACCTCGCGTTGCATTCATGTTGAAAGCGCTTAATCGATCCTTGAGGTAAAATTATATGATATCGTTGCAATATATCTCAGCCGTTTCTTTTTTTTTTATTTCAAAGGCTCATTGTCCTTGTTATAAATCGTGCCTTTTATTCGAGTTTTTTCCAGCGGCAGTGCACTTTTTTGTGGGGTGCACCAGCAAAAAATGGGGCAATAATAAACTGGACGTAGTTTCGGAACATTTCGATAAAAAGTAACACAAAATAATGCATAAATAGTATATAAATTCTCCATCTGCTTTCATTCCACCGACAATTGGTGCGCAGTGATGCGAAGAAAATGAATTGACATATCACTGTACCTCACTTTTCATGACGCATTTCCGTAATTCATTTATTTCTTCGGCTAAAACAATAATAGAACCCGACGAAAGAATGTCGTTGACAACTTCAAATAAAAACGTTAAAGGGGAACCGAAGCGTTTTTGTATTTGGGGAAAAACACTTAACTCGTTTTTATTTGGCCTTCGGGATCACAAATAGAGATTTTTTTTTCTTTTAAAATTTACTGCGCGACGGCTGTAGCAAATCACTTTTGAAGTACCCCTGAAGCGCATCCTTCCAGAAGCGTGACGTCATATACAAATTTTTCGAAATCTCCGTTCTCGAGCATCTTCAGCACCTGTCAAAGCTACGCACGCGCACTCTTTCTGTCTTTAAAGAAAAAAAAATTCACAGAAAAACGTTACGACTGGTGTCAGTGTGAGGGAATAAAGCTGGAAAGCTTGCGATTGCATGAGCTGCCCACACAAGCGACATGCGCTTGGCGGCCGAAAAATCTGGGTATGATCTAACGACTGGTCAGAGGTTTTTCGTGTTGTCTCGCGTTTAGTTACATCTTTGGGGTAGAACGTACGCGATATTCAAATTCACCTGATAAAAATACTCTTTTTTTCTGAAGAACCTATTTACCTACCTTTTAATAAATAAACAAGCAAGAAACAAGAAGACAGTACTACCGAGCTCTCCGCATAATAGAAAGTGAAGCAGCAGAAAATGTTAGTCAGCAAACCACGGTCTGAGCAGATTTACCTATGCGTGTGAATGCAACGAGGCACGGACGCCTGCAGCGTTGATGCTTATTGCGGAAAGTGGGTACGGAAATTTTTAAACGTGCAAATGAATAATGGATCATTTGTCTGCCACAAATTGGGAATAGTGCTGTCAAAGAAGCGGTACGGAAGCCCTTTCGTTGCTCGATGCAAAATGCAGGCGTGCGCAGACTGTTGTCGTCCGAACGACGCTCTAGTACAAGAGGAGCCGGACTGTGAAAGCTGGGGTACCAGACGGGTTGATGGAGGGCCGCAACAAAATGCAAGCCAGACACGCGAGAACTTGACAAGAAATATGGAAATTTTGTTTTATTCGTGCGTCATGCATTTTCTGTATCATCTGCATATGTGTTTGCGTAATACTATGATGACATATTTTCATTTATTTAATTTACCCTGCACTGAGGGCATATTTTAAGAATAGAAATATAATAGTGTACACAAACATGCACACAAATAACTATTTACTGACATACACACACACACATGAATGTGCACATGTGTATACACAAATATACAAAGAAATATGCACTGAATTAGAATACTATTTATACAAATGTTTTACGCTAAAACGCGGGAACAAATGGTCAGAGTCAACTCAAGAGAATGCGTATTGTCACCTTGGCCCCTTGTCTTCAGTTGCCTCTCACTTTTTGTCGTTTTAGTACAAATCATATCTAACTAATCCAACCTGCAGTTTTCATATATAAAGTAATATATTTAACAATGAAGGAAAAAAAAAAGAGAATTCAAGAAAATAGTAATACCTTTTTTTCGTTTAGGAAAGTTTTAAAAAGCAAGTAATTCGAAAGCACTTGAACAATAATACTCGGGAGACGACATCATACTTTAAAGACTATTATTTTTTCGCAATGAGTTTAGCTGTAAACTGGAACAAAAGAAAAAAAAATTAACATTGGTGGTTAGAAGTGACCATGCCAAAAAAATGCACAACATCAAGAAATCGCTATTCAGGCAATAAAACAAAGTAATCAAAGGATGCTTTGTTTAATCTGACTTTCAACCGCAACGAAACCCTGCACACAGATGTCGAAAAAGTAAGGAACCTGAAAAGCTCAATCTGCAACACGAAGCATTCTCAGCAGAACATTAGTTAACCTTTTTAAAGAAAGGGCTGTTAAAACTTTCTCACGATACACGCTGTTTCAAAACCACCTGATGCAATTGACAGTAGCCCAATCTAAAAGTGCACTGTATGTTTTTGTTTTTGTTTTTTAATGTCGCAAACAGATGCAAGCAGTGAAGTAAAGCAAACTTGTACCCTTATAGAGCGCCAAATTTTCTAAAGCCGTCCCCATGTCCCCTATGATTTGTTTCGTTGCTTTTGAAACTCAATACGATTCACTTTGTTAGAATTGTGCATATTAGGGTTCTCGGAAACCGCCTCCGACTGGTGTGTTCAGCGTCCCTTTCCGCTAAGTGATCCCAAAGTCACAACCAACGACTTTACAAAAGCCGGAGTGACATACTGTCGGATGTTGTGATCCTGACGTCTGGGTGCAGAAGGTTTGGAAGAAAGCACAAAAGAAGGCGAACTTCGCTGTTATCGCGGCGTCCCAACTCCTGGATACCGAAGCTTCCGTGTACTGTCAAGCTGGAAAGTGACTTGCAGCGGAAGCGGCGTCTTCCACATTCACCGCCGCTTCCGTGACACCGCCAGTATCGCGGCCCTTGACAACATGACACTTCTGTAACGTCGTCAAGTAGAAAAAAAAAAAAAAAAACACGCCGAAGACACCTAAGATTGCTTACGTCTAGCAATGCGAAATAATTATAGTCTCGCGGTTTGAAATGTTTTCGAGTAATGTTTCTGCACGTAGTAAAGTTGTTCCTGCCGGTATTGTATTCGGTGTGCGTTTTTACGTATTCGTTGGCCTGCTTCCTCGGCTGTGGCGTATCTGCGTGGCGGCCACGTTTGCCTGTGGAAGCCGCCGTATGTCTAGACTCTGCCGCCGACGTCTAAGCCGTAGATGTACACGCGGTAGCCTCACAGTCTATCCTACAAAGCACAAAACGATCACAGATGAAGTCCGAAGCGCGACTGAAACGCCGGAGGCAGCGCGCCACATCTTTGTTTTGCGCACGGCTCTCCGGCGGTGACATCATGCTACCCCCACTGCGCAGGCGCGGTGCCTCCGCCGGCTTCATGGCTTCCGTGACGAAGCATCTGCGTTTCTGTGTTTTTTTGTGTTTTATTTCCGAGACTTTGATCTTGAGCGGCGCGTGCTAGATGACGTATTTTTATGGCCATCTTTCGGACACAACGCCGACGCTACCTTTTCCCGTAATGGGACATATAAGGCTTTCACATTTATAAAGAAACGACTCTTTAAAACGCGGTAAGTACACCAGTCGGAGAGGCGTTTCAGGCACTATGCGGGGAGCAATTCTGCTTTTTACGGAGGCGTTATGGTGACGTCAGAACGACGCAGAGCTCTGATTGGCTTTGAGCGAAAAGATAATGGGTAGAACTCAATGCCCGATGCCTTGTGGTCTACTGTGTTTTTCAATCAGCTAATAAGACCCCGGCACCATTCTGACATTACCGCAACTGCTCCGGAAGAAGCAGACGACTTCCTCGCCGTATACACCAACTCATGTTTACAAACAAACCGGAGCGCCCGGAACGCCTCTAGCGGACGCCATCGGCGCCGCGCATGCGCGATGGGGGTGTGGGCAAGACGCTCGCCGTCGCCCATAAACAAACCATTGAAATGCAATGTTATCGGCGTCTGTGTGAGTCCCCCTGCCCTTTTTCGCGTTCGAATTGTTGATTCTACGTTTTCCTGGCAATGTCTGACTACTTGAGCGGCCTCAGCGAAATTTACAAGGCTCGTTACACCGCAAAACTTCGCGTCAATAATGTGACATGCCGCGATTCATTCCGCGTGGACGCCGCAGAATGTACGCTAAAGCCTGATTCGCATGATGAGATTTGGCTCGCTATTTTCAGTCGCAACGTCGCTCGGGCTGCAAAAGCTGAACCGAAGCTGAGATGGTCGACGTCAATACTGAAAATCTAAAGCAGAATCGGACCATGCGAATCAGGCCTAGCGAGTCGGTGATGGTCACTGGTAACAATGATCAACATCTCCTTGTATCTACTGTTTACATCGAGCCTGCTCACCAACCTTCAAATTTAGGTCTTTTGAGGCGTGCATTACTTCTTATCGCAAATACCGGGCCAAGATGCTGTCTACGGGCCGGCGTCGTCTGAGAGAGCAGACGACAAGCAGACACGTCTGAAAGAGCAGACGACAGTTCGAACGATCAGGTGGCCGTTTGAACTTGAAGACGCACTGAACGTAGTCCGCAGGTGGTCCGCACAACTTGACGGTTTTTGGGCGTTCATGTTGGAACAAAACAAATAAATCTGATGATCACAGCTATCCGTGAATTCAACCCAAAGTGCTTCCCACCCAAGCAATCGTTGTCCGACGGCGTCTGCTTTTCCCTTTTCACGGCACATATCCATATTCTCGGATGAACCGAGCACGTGAAAACTGACCTTCAAACCTTTCTCGACACTTTTCGTACGGCCCCAGTCGCGGCGTTTTGACGAGAGGGCAGGTTTTTGTCTCGTTCCTTTCAAAACAACGCAGGAATACACGTCTGGCATGGGGACTTCTGCCCACAGCCCCAGACCGGAAATGCGACCGACGCGCCACCACCGCGCCGTGACGTAACAGAGATGAGTTCGTGTATAATGCAGATGTAGCTTTGACAGCTTCAAGGGTTCTGGTGAAATTTACACTGGGGTACAGAAGGCGCTCATTAGGTTCTCTACTTTATTACACAAACCGGTTATATGAGAATATTTATATATGTATTGTCTAATTTATTTATTCATTTTATTTCCACATACACTATCTAGTCATCTCAAGGGTATTGTTTGGAGTGATGAAAAATAAATTCCCCGTAGTTCATTCAAACATTTTAACTTGAACACATTTTTGGCTCAGAGTCGTCTTCCTTTCTACTTTTACATGTTTGCAATGTGTGTTTCCCCAAGCAAGAAAAACAAGAAGCAAAACGCTTCTTAATTCCGTCTGTCAAGTCGTCATTCAAGAGCCCACCCCCTCGGAAAAAGCAACCAAGTTATTCGTCACGTATTAAGCGACAGGTTAAATTACAACATCAAAAATTGCTCAATAGTCTGTCAACCCGTTTAAAAATATTTCTAACCAAACATAAATATTCAAATATTAGTCTTATAATAACAAAACATAATCTGAATACATATTTTTGTTTTTTATAAAGATCACTTCAATCAACACAAGCATTGTCTACTACACAGTAAAAACACATTTTCTCTTTACTAAATTGATAATACTGGAGATTTCGCGGGTCGCAATAAATGGTCCCATCTGGACATGCACCCTACGCATTCTTGAAAAAAAATGAGGGCATAACATGCATTTAGCATATTGATAGACAATATGGTCCCAGTTTAAGCAACGACCGTTTTGTCCTCCTTTCTTTTTTTCTCATGCACACTCTACCTCAGGCCACACTATTTTCTTAAAAAAACAAACAAAAAAACTGCTAATTGAAAACACAATACGGGACCATACTAACACGTTGGTGATATCCTCTGGGAGCCCGCATGAATAAAGAACTCCTGTGTTTACACAACTGACATATGCGAAGTCTCGAACACTGATTGCATCGGATAGAGCAAACAGTTCTCTGGAAGTGTAGAGGCAGACAGCTTCACGAAAGCTCTTTCTAAATCCCACCCTTATCGGTTGTCCAGATCAGTGTCCTATGAAGCCGGAGCTTTCATCTTCGGCGGGGGCTTGTATGGATTAGGACACTCGGCAGTCCACATATCCGGTTACTTATTCATTTATATAACTCGAGAGATGTGCTACAACCACTGTGTTTCTGTATATTTCAAAACATATATAATGAAATCGTCCAATGAGCTCAGAGTGACTCACGTATGCTTAGCGCTCAGTCAAAAGATTTGCATGGCACTGTCTTTCTGGGTTTAGGCGTGAGATGTATTGTTGTGCTCGGCACTAAATATTATGGAATTTACACATTATTGCAATTATCTCATTATCAGTCTCCTCTACGCAAGGAATCTTTACCAAAATGCCACTTTTATCTAGCTTCTTACGCTGGTCGGTCCACCCACTTTTATATATTTAAACTTCAAATATAGTAGAAGCAGAAACTATTAGTTTGCTCTACTGAAGCCTAGCGCCGAGTTAGCGAAGCTGGAAGAGCTCTGGGCTAAACGACGTTTATATGTAAGCTGAGAGGGCGATGAAACACACGTGAACACCGGACAAATAAATTGCCTGCGTGTGATAACCTAAGCATCCTCTTCATATCTCCACACGTCAGCATAAGAGGAGAGCGACACCTTGTCGTGAGATACCGGCAATTGTCTGGACAAACAAGCTCGTAGCCCTGAACGTAGTGTTAGCTTAGCGGGGAACCTGCACTTATGAAGAGGTAAAAAAATTGTAGTCTGGATATTAAGCTGCCCAATAATCGTACAGATCGCGAGATGTGCGTTTCTTCTTAGAAAGTATTCATGTTTTGTATCATAACTTTATACCAACTTAGGGCACTTTTCCTAAATAATTTACATCTGAACTCAAACTACGGAGTGCTTTCATTACCTTCTCAGGTTTCGTTTTAATTAGGACAGGTTTCGAGTTCCGCTAAACTTTTTTCGCTAGTACACTTTGTTTTAGAGATATAGGAGGCCTTATATCATTGGCAGCAGTTCTTCGACAAAGCGTCCGCTTTACAGTTCCTAGAAAACCAAATGTTGATACATTTTTTTAATATTTTAATAGTCTTTGGGAAGCCAATTTGTTTGCTCCACCTACAATGGTCACCTATTTTTTGTTACTATAGCCTGCAAAGACTAAGCAATATTTTTTTGTTAAAATGTAAACTAAAGAGACATTTTCAGTGACCGAGGTAGAACTGAACTTGACGGGGAATCTCATGATTGTAATGCGTCCGTGAAGCAAAAGCAAATCTACCTCCCGGAATCACCTTTTGCTTATTCAAAATACTCTTTAATTGAACAAATGTAATTCCTACTTATGCACCTTTTAAATATTAACCATCAATTGCATCATACAGTCTCGTACCTTCAGCCCAAGAAAAAAAAAAAAAAACTAAAAATGGAAGTCTTGCTTAGAAGTGCATAAATGTTTCTCCTATTACTTATTTGAATAAATTGTAGAGCTACAACCGTTTAGCGTACCTTATATGCCGCCATATCGGCCAATGCTCATTCGCGAGTGTAGGAACTTGTCAATGCAACAACGTTATCTTGGCAATGTCGTTTATCGTAAAATGTTTCATTATTACTATGTCTAAAACGGCAGCCTGTGTGGGCGCTTTAAATTTGTGTTTCGGTGACGCACTTAAAGGTCGTCTTACAGAACGTATCTGACGAATATTTTCAACAGACGTTGACCAAATGGAGACTGGTAGTTGCCTTTACGGGGACATGAGTATCTCTCAGGCAAATACAGCGCCGAAAATATTTCGGATTTAAGAATTAAGTCAAGCGTGTTTTTCCTCGGAGTGACGTATGCTGTGGGATAGCCGGCGTAACAGTGGCGTTTGTTGGCTGCTGCACTGTCGGTTGAAGAGTTATTAAACCTAGCAACAACTCCACTATTGCGCAGAGCCGAGTTGTAAGATAAGTACACATCGTATTCGGCCGCGTGGATGCCTTAGTGCAATTTCATTATTTGGAAACGAGCGTACCACGGCAAACCTCATTCATGAGGGCCTCACGCACTCTCATCAGCACAGGTGAGGTGAGGGGGATGGGTTTCTGAACCCCGAAAATTTATGTTTGAGGGTGAGTGAGTACCGTGAGGACCGTGAGGGCCGTGAAGGCTATGAGGGCTGTGAGGATCGTGAGTGCGTGAGTGGTATGAGTGCGTGAGCGCCGTGAGGGCGGTGAGTGCGTGATGGGCGCGAAAGGCGTGAGGGGCGCAAGGGTAATGAGTGCTTGAGGTGCGTGAGGGCCATTAGCGCGTAAAGGGCGTGAGGGCCGTGACGTTCAGTGAGGGTGAGTGAAGGGCTGAAGGTGAGTGTGCGTACGAGGGTGAGGGAGGGGCTGAGGTGAGTGTGGCTTTGAAGGTGAGGCTGAGTGAGGGTGACGTAGATGCCGACCTCCGGTTGTATCATGTACAGACTCACCTGCATCGCAACTTTGATGTGCTCTTGACTCATTCTGAAAATTGTGTTTGGTATAGTTTTTTTTACATATGTTTGTGCTATAAGTCCTTTAGTGTTTCAGTCTTGTTGTAGAGAAAATGGCTCTTGTGCCACAGTTCCTCCTATAGATAACGCGCCTTTTACGCGACTTGTGTTTATAGATAGTTTTTGCTTGTACTTCAGTTGTTGATTATTGCCTCAACTATGTTATTGAACGCATGATGCGCCAAGTGGAGGCGCCCAATCTAAATATAAATATATATATATATATATATATATATATATATATATATATATTACTTTTATATTGCTTGTTTGGCAATGTCTAGTTCCATAAAGGAAAAATCAACTCAAAGATGAGTGAAATTTGAGGCCAAAATAGAGTAAGCATTGATATTGTGAATTTGTTAGCGACGTACTTAACAAACATGTCATGTATTTCAGACTGATAAAGTGCATAGATAAGATACTCCGACAACTTATACAAGGGTTAATGCTTTAGCGGTACTTAATGCTTGCGTACCGTGATCAAGGGAGTATAAATTTATCCTCTCGCTAATACTACGCCGCTTTGAGTAAGGGTTTAAAGAAGCTAGGACATACCGCTCAAGAGGCCGTCACAGGCTGGCTTGTATGCTCATCGGATCAGTGATGCCAAAGCGTTATAAATATGCCACCTATTAAATACAGGGCGCTGTGTTTTCAGAGTCCTTTGAGCGAAAGACGTCTTTATCAATCCCAAAATTAAGGCGCATATATATATAGCTCGCAGATTTTTCATTACGCATTCCTGTCCCCTCTCCAACTCTTTGTTTAAAAATGGTGAATTAAAGTTTACTTTTTTTGATTACCAAAGTGACGTTTGCGCATTAGCCTTTACGTAAGCCATGTGATGTCTACACAGCAGGTATACTTATAAAAATGGTGTAGACTTACCTACGAAAAATATACAAATTATAAGTTTGTGTACCACATGCATTAAATTCACCATCAATCACGAAGCTGCGGAACGCAATGATTATCTTACTTACAGCCAGACAGAGAGTCGAACACCTTTATAAATTACACTATTGGTTTTATTTGGCTCTAAGAGACAGTGTACCGTGCAGTTCCAAATATATTAACGCAACACTCAAGAATACATTAAGGCTTCCCCTCATAAGGTTAATGCAAACAAACTAAATCCACCGATAGCTTTTGTTGTGAACCGGCGAAAATATGCGTAATAAACGAATTTATTTTTATTCAGTTACGAGAGGGAGTGAAGTAAGCGTGTACTGTTTCTGGAAAAAATACGATGGCTAGCGCACAAAACTAAACAAGGTTTCAATTCCAGGCTCATTTTTTTAATATTTTTATTTCTGCACAATGCGACCACATTTGAGGTTGTTGCAGGAGGGGGTATGTAACAAAACAGACACCAGTGCTGAATATAGAGAGCATATGCTTAGTTTTTTTGAGCGTTTAGATATTTATTCATCCATTTTTTTCTCCGTAATTTTTGGAGGGCTCTTACTGTGTGTTAATATTAAAGAATAGTGTTCACTGAATAAACATTTATAAACCCGGTTAGAAGATGCCCTCATTGGCCATGGTCATGAGCAAGAAAATTTAGCCTACGCAATATGAGAAATTCAAGATTAAATTGGTTTTGAATGATGCAATATTGAAAAATTCACCCGCTGCTCTCAGGCAGTAAGTTCAATAAAAATAGTATTGATCTTTATTAAAAAAAAAATCTCTATACAAATGTAGCAGAATGGCAATTGAGGAGACATAAAACATACAAACAGAGAAGTGAACTGAGCAATCCTTTTCCACAGGACGTAATGTCGGAAATCTAAGAGCGTGGCCAGCCACGGAGCTGCGACTTACATCCGTTTCCGTAAACCGTTTCCGGATTCCTATTTTGTTGTTTGTTGCGACCTTCATCGTAAATTCGGAATTTTCTCAATCGCGGAGTACGCCAAATGGAACAGCCTGAAGGATGCGAGTCGCTCGTTTATAGTAGGAACGCGGGCTTTGGCACGTGTGATCGATCGTTCTGCTCATTAGGCTGTTTTCGGGTCAAAAATCAAATGGATGCGTTTGCCGTAATTACGTTGCGCAAAACGCGTCTTCGTTTGGTGGGTTTTAGTGTCACCTCAGAACTGATGCCCAAGTGGCAACCAATGACGTTTCCATACGCCGGAGTGTCATGTTGTCCGATATCGTGGTCCTGGCGGTTGGCGCTGGAAGTCCCGGTAATATGAACGAGCAAAAGCACGTGTCGCTGTCGTCGCGGAGCCCCAACTCCTGGCTTCTGAAGCTTCTAGGCACTGCCAAGCTGCAGTGCAACCTACCTCAAAACAGGTGTGTGCCGCATACACCACCACTGCAGTTACACCACCAGGATCGCTGCCGGCGACGGAGTCACACATATCTGAGGTCAGGAGGAAGAACTCGAGGGGCCGCGTTTCAGAATGGCGTCAACAGACCAATCGGAGACGGGTTACAAGCGCCGTACCGTAATTGAAACTACGACAGGAATTCAGCAGATGCCATTTCTCTTACTTGCTCACATATTTGGGAGGAACATCTCTTGCTTTGTGTACCGAGCCTTTGAACTTTATTTTTTATATTGCGATGTTATACCATTTTGGTACTTTATCGTGGAGTACATGCGAAATAATACTATTTCCCTTAACGCTCTTATACTGTCGCTTCTTTGGAATTAGGAATCCATCACTGCATCCCTTTTCCACTCCCATTTTGCTAATTTGAACAACTGAAGTGTGTTTTATGCATAGAGTTATTATAATGTACGCTTGAGGTTCAAATGGCGCTAGTGTGCTGCTGCAAATTGAAGCAGACAGGAACCAGTCTGAAATTGACTTCCGGTAATGCATTTCTATGGGAGAAAGCGACTGCATTTTATCTCTGCGCTCGATTACAAGAGCAAATATCACGAATAAGTTGTATGTACAAGGCACATTGGAACATTTCTCAGTCACGCAGACGAAATAACTGGTCAGTTACAGCATTTTTATTTGAAATTCGTGACATGAAAAACGGTGTTAAAACCGCTTCGTGCGTGTATTTATGTGCACTGTCGGACACTGTCAGCGCGAACACGGCGTCGGCGCTTTCCAGCATGGGGGATATACGTGCCAAAACGAACGAATTACATGTGAAAAACCAAGAGAGACGGCAAGAACTACGCAGTAACACTGAATAAGTAACTCCTTATGCATGCAGACGATCAAAATAAATTGAAAGCCACGTAATATACTAGTAGTCACATATGCAATAAATAAGTACTGCCTTATCCTTTCTGCTCATCAATATGTGCGAAGATGCTTGTTCTGGGTTCAATTCATCAGCCGAACGCTCCAAATCTTTGCAAATAGGGAGAAACAGAGAACAGGTGCCTGATTAAAACTGCCCGACATAGGAATAAAAAAATGAAAAGACACACCTTTCGTAGCCCAGATACTTTATTTTTTTAACAGATCGTCAAGATGCACGACGGAGTCATTTTCATATGGTGAGTGACAGAACGGGCATATTAGAAATATATAAGTGCCACCGGAATGCTAGCGAACCTTAAACGCACTCTACATTCCTTTCGATTGTTATTTTGCTTATAATCGTCGCTCATTTTTACATACCTGCCATGGAACAGAGGTTTGGGCCTGAAATATAGCGAAGCTTAACATCGTTCAATAGTAAAGAAAAATGCTGTAACTAAAGCAATTACACATTCACCATATCAATAAAGGTACATACTATCCGGTACAACTAAAATAAGAAAAGTTATTCGTGTTATTTTCCGGCGAAGATACAAAATGCACGCGCGTTTTTCCATAGGAATGCACAGGAGCACCGCAAAAGTAGACTGGTTGCTGTCTGCTTCAATTTGCCTCCCGGAAGTCGCATAGACACTAGCGCTAGTTGAACCTCTAGCGTACATTATAATAACTCTATGGTTTTATGTAACCGCACGAAAGTTTAATATTATAAAATATATATTACATAGAATATGAACAATAAAATAATGTAGCAATATCTGTAAGTCATTGGAATATTCTCTTTTCCCACTTACGAGTTAATTGGTTATTTGAAACGTTTACACCCTTAAGGATGTAAAAACGTTTAGTGTTTATTTTTTTTGTCTAGAATGAACACTGCTAAGAAGTTACGACAAGCAATTATGTCAGCGGTTATATAACTTAAATTTATTTGAATCTGTGCAACTCACAAAAACAAAAATCTAGTATGTTTTATACGAAGTCAAGCAGACACACGGGCGTTCTTCTCGATAGTTGCAACTGCGAGACATTCCTGAGAAGTTCGACTTCAAAAATCAGGTTTGCTTGTTCGCTTCCTGGATGAAATTCTGCCTTGTTCTATTTTTCTTATGGGTACTTCATTTGACATCCGAAATCTTCTCAAACGTACACCGTTTATGTTCCGGGAAACTCTAAAAATATCTCCTCGTTGGTTCAGGCAAGAATCCGATAATTAAGCGTACGGCGCAGCGTTTCTTAGGCGTTTTATTATTTGCAATTAAGCAATTTGTGTTCAACGCAACCAAAGAACAAACAAAGAAACTTAAGAATGCCAGCTGTTGTTTCCTTGAAACACCCTTGGAATACTGTTCGCTATGCCATAAATAGACTATTGCCCTACTTTATCCGTCTCAAGTAGTTTGTGCAAGTTGTTCAGTCGCGGTTGATTATTCAAACTCAAGTGTCAGGATTCGTCCTTTTTTATAGTGACAAACTATATTTAAAGTGTGCTTTGTGAAATGTCTTCTTATATGTTTCACATCAACTGTAGCAGGCGTTTGTATTTGGTCGAGTCGGTAGATGTTCCAAGTACAATAAGACAACACCGTAGCTGTGTGTTTCTTCTACATTTCTCGGTGACCTTTTGCGTTTTTATTTATTATTGCAAGAAATTATATTTTTTTGACTAGGGGGGGGGTGCGATGAAAATTAAACAACAAGGTAACAAATGAATCGGTTTGGCGTGCCACTGCATTGGAAACTGTGATGTCATAAAAATGGTCATATTGTGGCGTCTTTTACTTTTGCAAAGACGCCCATCACTTTCGTTTTCATTGGTAGGAGCATTCAGCGAGGTTCCTTTATTATGACACATTGTATCACTATGGCGTCCTTCACGTAATACTTGGGAACTTAAGAAATGTACTTGCTAATGTCATCCAGTGCCTGACCAAAATAAAATGTTATTGCCAGCAACTCAATAGAGAAGTTCATTAAATGGCAATAGCTGCTCAAACACAACCTGAGAAAACCCAGCAACAAAATTTGCAGCAACGACGGCATACTTTGTCGAAAAACTAGTTATACGGGAAGAACAGTTTTAAGTAAACCGTACTGTAATCTACATTCCGAAATTGTGTTAGGCCTTTTGTCTATAGCAACCATATTTCCGAATTAAACGTTGAATCCAAACCGAAAAAACAAAATGTTTGCATGATACCACTTGAACGCTAGAGGCACCGCTCTCCAAGCGGACTTCTAGAAGCAAACACCGGTACACTCAACTGGTAATCTGTGCTTTTCACCTGCACGATACAATGAACAGGGTTTTGGCCGCAAATGGAAGTGGATCGTACATATAGACAGGGAATTTTAGTTCTTGTCGGTGACGAAAACCAAACTTCTTCAACATTTTTTGAAACCAAAATACAAGATAAAAACGCGCTTCATGTAGTGCGGAAGTCGGTCAAAGGACGCGCAGATACCGGCAAAAAAACAAAAACCTGAAAATAGATTCGGAGAGCAAATGCGGTCGGCAGTCTTGCAGTAGTCCATGCACTCACAAATGCGCCGTTACGCCTTGAATAAAGAACCTGTTTTTTACTTGTTCCTTCAAAGTGTTTACGTTTATCGTGACTACTTCCACTCTGACTCTTCACCGCACTGAAACTTATTGCATGTATTAGGATAAATCGCTTAATACAGAGTGAGTTCAATTTTCATTTGAAGCAGTTCTTCATTTTTTATTTGTGTGTTAAATAATTACTTCGCATAACAACTGCGTACTTCATATGTGCATCTAGATTCACTTCAAATGACATGAATCGCCTTCAGTTAAGAAATGAATAGTCTGAAACTGCTGGTGACCATGATCGCATAAAGATTGCGCTCAAAGTAGACTGAGATGTACAGCTTCCAAAAAAATATGGAAGACCCATTTGACTAAGCGGTTCCAGGAAGTTGTGTTTAATTTGTTTTGTTCACGACCGTATTGCTTGGCGTGAGAAAATGAATTAACCTTCGTTTTATTTTCTCTCTTAAAATAAATTACACTGACCAAAGTGTGCTTAGCACTGTCGCATAAACTATCCCGGAGAACGAGTCCTTCATGATCTGAGAGACTACATCTCCCAAATAAAACGTGATTCAGTTCTTGAATTTGGAAATCGATTTAACCTGCTAGCCACCACCGGCCTTACATTCTCTAAGAAAACTGTAGTGCGTGTCTTTTATTGCCGATGAAGACTTCTATGACTATGACGTGTCGCATTGACACAACAGCACTCATAAAAAAAGTAAATTGATAAAGAATAGTCTAGTAAAAAAACATTTCATTTACAATTTTGTAAGCTATCTAAAACTGGGTGAAGAAAACTAATACTCTAAATGGAAAAAGAAAGAAACAGAGTGACCGAAGGCAACGACTCAGTCTCAGCTGATATGTTATTCTGTGGCATCTTCATAATTATGAAGGTGCCACTGAATACAAAAGTCAGCTGAGTTCGAGATATTACTTTCTGTCATCCTGTTTTTCTGTCTTCCACTTTGGATTATTTATATTCTACATAAAGTCTCAGCTGGCTTAAACAAATTAAATATACACCACATTGTTTGCACCATCACTCTCTTATTGTAAACATATAGACTGGCGAAATACATTCATATGTAAGAAGAAAGAAAACTTCAAAAAAGACGTAAAAGCCTAAAAATATTTTAAGAAAACAAAAATATCTACTAAAACGTAGCGCTTCAGTTTGGGAGCGCGTTAGTAATTAAGGGCGTGCTGTTCTAGCGTAATTAATTAAATGAAGCGTTGAATGTGCCGATAAAAATATCGGGCGCCTGCACGCACGCTTTAACTCCCTGAAACGAATCCAGGTGTTAAATGCCAGGTTTTCTCTCCTCCTCTTGTTTTATCATCATCTCCGGAAAAAAAAAATATAGTGGGCGTATTTACAGCCTCTTCACTCCTTTTTCCTGTTCCCCAAGGGATAGTATCTCGAGAGAACCCGTGTTTGAAACCTAATTCGATTTCTGGACGCCTCGGCGAGTCCTCCATCGTCACTTTCATTTTCTAGATGCCTTTACCGTCCAATAAAGCTATGTCGTAATACCGGATGCCTTCTCAAAACACAATTTTGTGCCGAGTACTTCAACGCGACAGTTTTTGTGTTGTAACCCCGTTTCTACTGTTTCTCTCAACCAGGGGTCCCGGTATAGCGAACACGAGACCATACCAAAAAAGAGGGGCCTTTGCTAGCGTCCGTGAGACGCGACCATATATAATGCCAACGTAAAGCGGCGTCCTAGCCTCCCATCATGCACAGTACACGGGCGTAAACTGACTTTTGTTCACGGGTCACGGGCAGTAACGAATACATCCTTGAAGACAAAACCTTGCCCCCCCCCCCTTCAAAAAAAAAAACTTTAATATTGGTGGATTTACGCGGCGTCGCCTACCTTGCCTCAGCATTTTAGCCAGCGCGTCTTGCAGCCGCTGATCTCTATTGTGGTAGGCTGGACTGCGGATCGGGAGAGTGTCGGTGGCATTAGCAGCGGCCATTGCTTGACATCAGACAATACACGCAAGTCGAGAGGAAAAACACGAAAGTAGGAATATTAAAGCTTGAACGCGGTGCTTGAAAGAGAGCATTTTATGGTGTGCTGCGATGATTATGTCGGGTCTTTGGAGATAGAATCGGTATTGTAAAAGGTTAAAACACTGATTTAAAAAAAAAAATCAAATCTGCCGGAACACCACGGACTGTGTCGGCGTCGCTTCAGCATCGCTTGAATTAGTTGTTGAACAAATTACACGTTCAACATATGAAAGACACGCACCGAGTTTTAGTTCGTTACAGAAGCCCTCGCTGCAGTTCCAAGCAAACGCTTACACCATAATTACACTGCACAAGCGCTTGAAACGATGCGGATGTCACCAGTAGAAACATTCTAACTTATCGTCTGCTAAGCTTTGATGATTTTGAGACCACGAACGTCTCCAAGGTTACTCTCGGCCATCTTTGCGTCATACACTCTAAGAAAAAATGGAGGAAAAAAGTAGCAACGGCGCGCCTTCTTCCCTTCTACCGACGCGCCCCCAAGCGGACACGAGAAAAGGGGAGGAACGAAATGTTTTTCTCCTTCTCCAGGCAGACGGGAGAAAGCTTTCGCCCTCCCGACTCATCGTCTTTCGGTTTCGTTTTTCGAGCAGGTCGCGCGCGTTGTTTAATAAATAGCTGTTGAGTTGATTGAGCTCCAGCAGCAGCGAAGGCCGCCTGTAATTCCATCTTCTAGTTTAAACGTCCAGAACATTTCGGTTGCATTGACGTTTTTATCACTAATTTTATCAAACGAGAAAACGAAGCCGCTAGAAACAGCGAAGTTCGGAGCAGTGCCAGCAGCGCCAAGTACACTGGGGGATGGCCGTCTCCGGACTGCGTGACTCGCGTGGCACGGAACGACGGAACTACAGCCACTGCAGGCTGCAGCACTACAGACTACAGTAGCGAAAGCACGCGGAACTGTGTCGACGTTTTCGACGTTATGGAAACTGCAGGAACTGCGTCCAAGACAGGCAGGCTTTGCTGCCGGCTGCCTGGGTGCCTTCCCCCCTGAGTTCGGTTCTGTTTTCCGATGCCGAGTGCAACCGGCGTTCAACGTGGTTTTGTGTTTGTGCGTGTCAGCAACATAGCTGCAACATCGTGATGACAGTGTTGGGTTGTGAACAGAAGACTGGAATTATCGCCGATGTGACCATGTGTTCGCGTATCAGTGGTGTAACAAGAAGATGAGATCGTAAACTGTTGGGCATTGATGCCGCTGGTCGGGTTGTGATCGGAGGGGGCGGGGTGTCGCAGGTTGATATTCCGCTCTACATTAAAAAGTTTCATACCACTTGAGGGATTACGTGCAATCGATCAACGTGCGGATAGTCATGTTGGAACGCTGGTCTGAACAGTAGAAGCTCCTATCGTACGGTGGCCAATGTGACTGTCGGAATTGTCTCGTCCCCGACAGCGATTGCGCTCAGGGGCAAGGACTGAACAGTACGAAATCGTGACGTAAAGTGCGTATATTTACAGTATGGAATTTCGGCATTAATAACAATAGTAGGTAAAATCGAAAAAAAAGCTACCCTTTATTTTGCTGTTTAATTATACTACGGTTGCTGGAGAAACTGCCCTCCGTGGCGCGCTGGGATGAGCGCTAGAAGTTTTCGGGCTCGCCACGGCGTAGTTTCGTACACTTAACACCTCCCTTACAGAAATGTCATATATGACCCAGATATGTTTAATATAGGGCCGTATATGGGCATATAAGTAGACATATACGGTCATATATTGCCATACAAGGACTGAAATCAGGGCAGATATGGTAAGGTGACACCATATATGACGACATATATTGCCAGATAAAGTCATATATGGTGCCAGTGGCTGCCATATATAATAGTATAGGATGCCTGATACTCCTGTATATGGCACTATATGGTGCCAGTCAACATGTAGATGCAGGTAGCACTCCGCGTCGGCTGGTATCGGGACTACGCCGGCCCGCCCATGGTAACAGGATGGCAGCGCCTGGCCATGGGCACCGGGGAGCTACCGGCCCCGGCCGGCGTCGGGATTTCGTCTTGCTCATTGGCCAGTCCAACTGTAGAAGTTACAGTGACTGGCCGGCATCGGGTTTTTGCTGTCTTTGCTGGCTAGTCTTTCCTTGGAGGTTCCAGTAACTGGCCGGCATCGGTATTATGCTGCCTTTAATGGCCGGTATTTACGGAAATTCAGTAACTGGCCGGCACCGGTATTTTCCTGTCTTTGATGGGCAGTATTTACATGGAAGTTCAGTGACTGGCCGGCATTGGCGCTTTGCTGTTTGCAGGCTGGCGAGCCCCGGAAACTTCCGTTTACTGACCGGCATCGTTCTATTTTTTTGCCTTTTTGACTATGCAGTCACGTCATTGAGATTCCGACGAACTGCGGCGATTCATATGTAGCGAGTGGAAATGTTTGCGTTGATCAATCCTTCGTAAATGACTGCCGACGCTGGCGTATTTGATCCCACCATGGCAAGGCTGACGTGTTTTATCGCGAAAACGCGAAAAAAACAACAAAAAAACAATGCCGTAAGGAAAATTTGCAGTCCAGGATTTGAGAATCTGACCCCCTACGCCACGAAAATGAAATTTTACAACGCCGAACGACACTTTTTTCAGGAAGTTAGTTTAAATAGATGTACTATACTTAAGGTCTGGCGTTATACACACGTGTTTGGCTCTGATAAAAAATAAAAACGGTATAGCGGAGCCTCGAATGAAAAAAAGAAAAAAGACGTGGCATGATTGAGCACGCGCTTTGAGCTACAAAACAATAATGAACATTACTTTCCAGGAACTAGAAAAGTAAGAGATGTGTTTATTGCTTATGACGCTACGAGAGGTACATAAATCTCCTGAGAGATCATTTTAATGGTGATTTTAGTCTAGTGTGAAAATATGCTATTTCAGGCAGGAATTGACTGTTTTACGTGGTAGTTACCATATAAAACGATCATCTAAGAGAAATATTTTAAATGTTCAGATAGGCCAAACGGTATCTGTCTCTTTAATAGCTTATGTTATACGACATACCGTACCAAAGGAACGCGAATATAAAAACTTTTTTCTTTACTCAAAAAAGCGAGAAACACCAATGCGTTCTGGATGTACACACTGCTGGGTTTGTGAATGTGACCCCTTGACACTACGAAAAATAAATGTCACAATGCCGAACGATAGCATTTCTGAAAGCTAGTTTAATTATCCGCGCTGTACTCGAATCTCAGGAATTAAAAAAAGTGTTTAGGCCTAACAATAAGTAAAACTGCGGAGGTCAACCTGTATAAGTAAGACCTGGCGGCACGCGGGGAATAGCGCTGATCTACCAGAACAAAATTAAATACTACTTTCCGGAAGTCAGAAAATTAAGAGACGTGCTTATGAGCTATGAGCTCAACTAAATTACTGCCTTAAAATGGCGGTATTTTTGTTTCAATAGTGGGTGAAGATGGACCGCTTTCATGACAAACTTTGGCTTCATCACTGCGGCAGTTTTATCACTTACATTTTCCCATTTTTCTCTAAATGTACCCATTGTTATCAATTGCATTTCTTCGTTGAAAGGACTTGCGCTGTTTGCCTACTGCACTGACCCACCTATTAGCACGGAGGGAGCGAATCATCCCGGCAAAACAAGAGGGACAGGGTTTCTGAATTGCATCAATTCAAATGTGGGCTCGCACTTTTTATTTTCACCTTCTGCGTGATTGTTACCCCGAAGAACGGTGCCGATGGCAGCATACACATAGAAAATATTTAAAATATAAAAAAAACTAATACACAAGGGTGAGAAAAATTTTAAAATAATAAAAACAAAATTTAAAATGGTGAGAGAAAAATATTTAAGATAATAAAAAGTAATACAAAAAGATGAGAAAAATATTTAAAATAAAAAGCAATACAAAGAGGTGAGAAGAAATATTTAAAATAATACAAAATAATACAAAATAATACAAAATAATACAAAATAATACAAAATAACACAAAATATTATAAAATAATACGAAATAAAATAAAACAAAATACAAAAAGGTGAGAAAAAATAAGCAGGAATACAAAAAGCTGAGAAAAAACATTTAAAATTAAAAAACAGTGTATGAAAACAAATAGCGCTTACCGCGTTTCGAACCAGCGACCACAAGCTCAGAAAAACAGAGCGCCAGCACACTAAGCTACCGCCGCCCGGATGACCTTCGCTCCCTTTCTAGGAGGTTGCATGTCTGCTGAATATGTTTTTCACTATTGCAGGCTTAGTTTCGTATTTATATTTTGCAACATGTTCATAACTTATTCATAATATTGTCGCGAAATTGACATGCGAAATAATTTATTATTGCTGTGTCTTTTATGAGTTTTATAATGCAGTTTGCTGACCGTTTTATTTCAAACGTGTTGAAGATACCAATACAACGTCATCGAAGCAACGGCCTCTCTTTCGCACGTTTTGCCGGCCGTGTGCGTTTGAATGCCTCTGATTACGGCCGGCTAACGGTCCAAGTACCCGATTAGTGGTGATGCGTGGAGTTTGCCTTAGTTTCAAATGTGTAGACAAAGACGGAAGCGACTGTGGGACGTGGAACTACGTCAAATCTGCTCAACAGCCAAGATCATGGCACGGGATCGAAGTAAGTTCGTGTTTTGTTCGTTTGGGCTAGATTATTTCCTGCGTTCTAAAGGCTTGTTATTGTCTCTAGATCGCTTGCTTTTACCAGTATTACTAATTGTGCGCGAATGGTGTTATGCGAGGCTGTTTTTCTTTTTTCCTCGATGCAGAGGCTGTCTACTCGCTTAAGGTCGATCAGTTACGGCGGAACTCTTTGGGAGGCGGATTGGGGGTGCGGGGGGGGGGGGGGGGGGGGGGGGGGTTGATTTCCTCCCTCCGCCGTATAGAGTCGATTCGCCCAACCAGGGGGCGCTTCGAAATTGCGATGGTAGCGCCACCGCAGTATAACACATGGTCGTGTCGCGTTGGTCGCGTTCGTAGCGTTGCATTGGCGTTGCAGGTGTTTCGAGCGTACGGTGAAGATTTAGAGATGGATAGAAAGCGTGCGAGAATTAATTCTCATGGAGCGTCAAGAAACGATAGAGAAGCTTCAATAACAGGCATCTTCCACCAAGAAAGCGGTTGATTTCCCCGCCAACGAGTCGGGTCCGCCTCGCAAGTACGGCCGTGCCGGCGTCTACGAGATAACTTTACAGGTGAGGGTCACTTGTTTACATTTTGCGCTGTAATAACATTGTGCCTTAAAGGTTACTAATCACAATGAACCACTGTTCTCGTGAGTCCTGTTAGACGACGTCGGGATACTATTTTTCGGTCGCTGAACCACCGGCAGACTACGTTCTCGCACTAGAGGCGACAGTGGGATAGCTTTTCGCGGGCTCGCCTAGGTCAAAGAAATATTAACGTGTCGGGGATCGTGCGGGCATAGCCTGATAATTCCGGGAAGAGATAAGTCCCCCGCGTACAGTTGAGACTACTACAGGTCCTCGCTGGGCTGGAGTCGCGGACCGGTGCGAGCATTGTGCCGACGATCTCAATTTCATTGGTATTTCTGAACACGCTTCCTGCAGCAGCCTGCCTCAGCAGTAGTGAATTAAAACGCCAGGGCACGACCTGAACAAAGGCCCCGTAGATTTGTTACCAGGTATTTTTATCCCACTTCACTGAGGCAGTAGGTTGTAGTTACTGGGACCTGCTCCTGCTTATTAATGGTACTTTTTCTGCGAGTTTGAACAGTAATGTGCCGCGAGATTCTGTCAGAAAGAGGGGCAAAACAGTTGAAAACGAGGGGGGGGGGGATGCACGTGTATATTATAGCGTCGTACATGATGGCTATAAACAGCTAAAAAAAAACGGGAACAGCGATTAAGAAACACACACGGCAGAAGAAAGCTGCAATCGCAACCCCCAAAAGCCCCTCCCCTAGCTAGAAGTATGCTGACAAAGTCAGAACGGCAGGCAGGGCGTCTCTTGCGAACGGCCGAGCTCCAGCACGTCTTCGTTGCCCTTCGTTGCGATGTGGCTGCATGTGAACGCTCGACACCTTCGACAGAAACCCTGTCGAAGGTTGGAAGCTAGTGCTGGAGGAACTGAAGCTTCTCCCTGCCGTTCTCACCCTGCCAGTGATTATAGTTGAAATGTTCGTGCCAAAGGGATCCAACATCGCGACCGAAGCCCCGTCAAACACCTCGAGGGAAGCGACAGACGCGCACGAAAATCAAATATTCCGTCACACAGGCACTGCCAACTGACTTTCCCGCGTTCGGTAGTGATTCTGTTTCTATTCTGACACCAATTCTATTTAGTTTGTCTCGCGTATTTAGCAAAACTGATCTTCCAACGAACGAGAAACTTACTTTTGTCGGAGCACCGACGTGGTCCAGGCTTGGCGCCGTTCGAGTCTCGCACGGCTTTTCAGGGGAGCGGTAGAATTTTAAGGATTGACTACAACAATATCGGAGATTGTTGCTGCGATCAACAACGAAATATTCGTGCTAGCCGGGCTTTTATATCGTCTCTATCGCAAAGAATGTTATATCCGACCGCTTACGACGGAGAAGCGAGGCGAAAAACAACGAGCCACTCGGATTCGGGCGTCCCGCCAGGGGCTGGAATGGCGCTGTAGTCAGCGGCGAAACTTGAGCGCTTCGGTCCTATTGTTTACTGGTAAGCTAGAATGTCTAGAAGAGCGCGGTGCCTCTCCATCGCCGATGCCACTCTCCGTGCTTGCCCGGTGAGAGCTGGACCCGGCAAAAACAGCGATTGATTGATCGAGCAAGTCCGTAGCTTTCGCCGCCCCAGTCGTCTGCAGACGCCTTCATTTTCGCAGTTCGTACCCAGAAAAAAATTGCCAAAAATTGGTGCCGCGATGAATTCACCCCGTGGTGATTAATGCATAGCACACCACTTCCGATCGCAAGAATTTGTGCCCGCGAAATAATTTTTGACGCTGGCATTTATTCCTCGCGAAATGTGGAGCTCTAAAGATCATTTGCTGTACACGTGTTTCATATGATCCAGCGTACGTGTAACGAATTTCACACCTCCAGAAACACTCAGGCTGCTTTATATGGTGAAGCATTTATTCTCTTCCTACTGGTGTATTTTTTTTTAGGCTTTGAAGTAATAATTACAAGCTTCTAGGGAAATGTACAGTCGGGAGCAAAAGTTTGCGGGGCACGGGAGCGCGTGCCGAAATGCATCGCCGCGCCGCCCGACGGCGCGCCGCCGCATGAAGGATCCGCGCTTCGCGCGTGCGGGCCTTTCGTGCTCGCTATCATGTCCCTTTCGCTCGTTTCTTTCCGACGCATTCCTGATAACAGGAGTCGGCGCCAGGGGCGCAAGTTAGCGCTTTGTTGGCTGTCATGCTGCGTGTCTGCTTCAGCCGCCTCAACCGCCGCGCTTTGCGACGCCGCTGCTGCCGCTGGTCCACCGGGTGCAGAACGTGGACTTATCCGTAAAGATGACTTGAAAAAAATCGTCCAGTGTCCACTGTTCTAAGGCTTGGGCTAATTTAAGTCTCTGCCGACGCTGCCTACACGTTAGATGCGGCTTTCGTGCCGCCACCGAAGTTGTGCAATCCCGCTTCCTTGAGGCGACGCCGTATCGTGTGACGGGAGATAGTCAGCTGCAGTTCGTCCCGAATTTCTCGTGCGCTCAAGGAAGGGTCGGCTACTGCCGTGGCTACAATTAGCCGTTCTTCTTCTTCTTTGTCGGTTTTTCTTGGGTGGCTAGAACGATCGGAATCACAAATCCTGCCCTCTACGTCCCGAAAAGCCTTAACAATGCGGCTGAATGTTGTTTTGGATCGACCTGTACGACGACAGATCTCACGCTGCGACACCCCTTCTGTGCAGAGCCTAGCGATGAACGTTTTTTCGCTCAGCGGAACTCTAGGCGGAAATTTTGCAGAATACAGAGCACAACCAAAATGAGTTTGTTAATATACGTTTTATTGCATACCACCGGCCAATACGCAGCCTGGGATCATTGCTGTCGAACATCGGGAAGAGGAGAATCTTCAGTGCAAATGTCACAACACGCCCCTGAAATGCGTGGGGAGCAAGAAATAAAAAAAAATATTGTTGCTCAGCCCGCAGTTGAGTTCGACGCGAAATGTTATCTGACAAGTGACCCGCGCTGCGAGCGGAGGAAGGGGGAGGGGTGGGGGTACCGAAGCGCTCCGTCATTCAGCGCGGCGGCTGAGGCAGCTGAAGAGGACGCGAGGCATGACAGCCAGGGAAACGGCAACTGGCGCCCCTGGCGCCGAATCCGGCTATCAGGAGTGAGTCGGACAGAAACGAGCGAAAGAGGCATGACTGGCAGCATGAAGGGCGCGCATGCGCAAAGCGCGGCTTTTTGATGCGGCGGCGCGCCGTCGCACGGCGCGGCGATGCATTTCGGCACGCGCTCCCGTGCCCCGTAAACTTTTGCTCCCGACTGTACATGCATGTCCTCAATTAAGGTAGTGTCTCGCCAGTTTTTGGTATCTATATTAGTCGAATACTCAAGAGTTATACGTTCAGCGCGTGTGCTTGTCTTTCTGAGTATCTGGAGTGTGATTGTTTCCCTGCACTGTCACCGTAGAATATGCAAAAATGAATAATGACATTGGCATATTTGTCGTGCCAAAGCCTGTCACAATTTTTTTGAACTCTGATCTCCACGAGATCACAATACCATTGTTTCTGTTGTAGTGGCACGGCAGAGTCTATACTTGTTTTGGTCCAGTCTTTGTAAGGGGGACGCTGTAATTTGATTATACTCAATTATGGTGCACTAGATAGCACTATACTTGCAGAGCTAGTCTTTGGTTTTTGTAGTTCCATCGAAATATATTTCAGCTTTTAAGTTACTTGTTATTTAGCATGTAAATTTCCAAGCTTATCTAGATTGAAGGCAGCAAATATCTTGCCAGCACTCATGCTACGTGTTTGAAGTATATTGCGTTAACATAATTGACCCAACCTTTGATTTTTATTTGTCAGTGCCTCAAGGGAAGCAAGGAGAAGGAGTAGATCCCCGCCCCTGCCCGTTTCTATCCGGATGAGCATCATACCGGCGTGCGGTTGTGTGTCACTACTGCGTGGTGCGGGTTAAAGACCCCAGGCCAGCGGTTGTACCGCGCTGGCTAAATTACTCTACAGCTGAGACAGCAGACGCCCACTGAGGCAAGCTAACTTCCGACTGTGTAAACATACACGCAATTTTTTCTTTTTGTTTTCTTTTTTTGAGGAGTGTGATTATGTAGAGAAGCTAGTGGGTTTTTCTATGGGTACGAAGCTGTCCGAAGTAAGGTCAGAATGGAAAAAGCACCAAGTTCCGCCTGGTCCCAAACAGCCACAATAATGAACACGGAATTCAGAAGAATAGTAATACGAAGGACTTACGCAGGCAGTCACACTTTTTGAGTTCGCAATGACATTTGATTATGATCACAAATATTCCTGCTTTGCTCAAGGTGGCCTAGTTTACACACCATATTAGTTATCTTTAGCACAGCAGGAATATTTTTTATCAGAATTTAACGTCATTGTTAATTGAACAAATGTGGCTGTCTGTGCAAGTCCTTCGTGTTTTTATGCTTTTTACTTGTGTGTTCATTATTTCATTTTTTTTCTCATGATTTAGTCCTTTTGTTTTTGTTTCTTATGTGTTCATTATTTTATTTTTTATTTTTATGAGGTTTTAGTAAAAGATATGCCGTCGTCATTTCCTAGTCCGGGAAACAGTGGTGACCTCGTCGTGTTCAAGGAGCAGTATGACCTTTTCATCTTGCATTGCTTCCGCGGCGAACAACTGTGTCTGTGTGCGTGTGTGACGTGTTAATCACACGGGAAGATTTGGCGACCGAACGGAAAAGCAAGGCCAGCGAGGAGCGACCGGGAGCTTTGAACATATCACACGGTGCAAGGAAGGACATCAACGACGAGGCTAGCAAGGAAGCTCTTGTCAAAACTGCTGTGCTCGACCGGAGAGTTGAATCAGGACTGTGACTCTGTGAGTAGGAATCAACGACTTTGAAACTTTCGTATAGCTTACAACTTAATTGTTGCCTTCCGTTTGTTTTATTTTAATAGGTGACTTTGTACTATTACATTTTTAGTCTATTTTAATGTTTGTCTGTGCTATATTACAGTTTTGTTTCTTATCATTTTTTCTTGAATGGTGGAAGTATTTGTTTAGAGTTTTGGCGCTTTTATAAATAAAACTTTTTTGCAAACCATATTCTCGGTCTGCTCCCTCGATAACCAATCCCGCCAAATATATGTTTACTTTCCGACGTCGAATGCTATGTTACAACGTTTCCGAGCTAGCGATCGCCTGCATTCTATATTTGTAGCATACATATTTGTCGGAATGACAGATTCCGAACCAGAGCAATAAGGATTGGTCAGTGGCCTATTCTGTAGATATATCTACGTAAGCACACGTTTGGCCGTGTGGGATAGCAGCAAAATGTATATTATGTGGATATTCATAGAAATGCATTATATGATCCCATATCTGGACCTGGAAAGTATGGTACCTGCCCCATGGCAATAATTTTCATGTGATGCTAGAAGGAGCATCACGTGAAAATTTCTTTATATGGGGTGGGTACCCTATCTGCCAGACCCAAACACGGGATCATATAAAGCAGTCTATATATGGTATATAAGGAATTGGGCAGATATGGGTATATAAGGAATTGGGCAGATATGGGTATATAAGGAATTGGGCAGATATGGGTATATAAGGAATTGGGCAGATATGGCTATATCCATCCAGATATGGCCTGATTGTGCATATCTGGCCATATCTGCCCAATTCCTTATATATCCATATCTGTATTTTTTAATATAAGTCCAGATATGACATTTCTGTAAGGGCTGCCGCAAGTCGCGGCTTTGACTGCATTCAAGTTGATCGAAAAGCAATTTCTCAGTCCATGAAGCATCACTTCCAGCTGACTGAATATCCGCTCTACAGAGATTAATTCAAACGGCAATTGCAGCTTCGCGCGAACAGCACAAATAGAAAAACAAATAGAAATACAAGCTACGACTTGCCGTGTGGGGAAACAAACTCATGGCTTCGAACCGCATTGGAGCGTCTTGATTTATTGGCTTTCAAATAATTACGGCATGATTGAGCGTTTACTTTTTAATAAGAGATTCAACCCCTGAGCCATTCAAAATACTCTCAGAGGTATGACATTGCAGGGAAAAAATCAACATGCTGGGAATATTTTTTATTGCTTAGGGAGTCACCGAAAAGTTCCGCACGTTCAAAACGACCAGTATAAAAGACGGAAACGCAGAGCACGGGTGTAGTGTTCCGGTTAGTGTGGTGTTCCGTTGTATTGATATTTGTGTGTGCAGTGCATGTGCTTAATGTATGTTCACCTGATGCTTGTAATAAGTGTATGGGTGTCATGTGTGTATAGTAGAGGGTCCTCAAGCACAGTAGTGGCCTGAGAGAAGCAAATTATTTTTTGTAGAACATGAATTGGGCGGTACCTAGCGCCACCTAGCCTAGCTACTTGCAATTACTCGCTTGACCCCGCCATCTGGTGGCTAGCGATTTAACCTTCTATCACGCTACGCGATAAACAGCGGCTTCGAGTTCGTTCTTTCGAGAGCGACTTTTGGTTTCGCGGAGTGAGTTTGCCCTTCTCCGTGATGTGCGGTTGACGAAGGAATTGTTACTCGAGGAACACCAAAGGTAAGACACAAAGTGCGCGAAGTAACTAGGTATCGGTTGTCTCCGTTCAACATCGCAGTGCTGTCGACGAGAAGACTGAGTAACTGCTTTCGAAACGCAGGTTTCTGTACCTGTGGGGGAGTCTGGCTTCGGAAATAAACACAGTTTGCGGAAGGCTCGTGTTACGCTTTCATTTGCTGCTGCTCTCGTCCCGTACAAGAGACGTAGCGTCCTCGTTAAGCCTTATTGGGCTCGATTTGCTCGATTCGGGGCCGCCATATTGAGATGCAAGCGACGGTGGAACTTTGCTCCCCTGCTTCAGGGACGGAGGTTTCTCCCTTTCTAAAGGAACATAGGTTACAAGACCGTTCCTCCCGTAAGGGAGGACTATCCGTACCCTTTTTTCTAAGAGTGTATAACCTACAACGTCATTACAGTTTAGGCCCAACGAAATCGCAACCTTCGACCCTCAACTACAAAACATTCATTACAAAAAAAGACTTGTATTTTAAGGCTTTCTCTGTTTGCGCCTAGAATATCAACTGCCATTTTAGGAAAACATAATGAAAGTTTCACTCTCCAGAACGACCTACTAAGCTAAGAAACTGCATTTTACCCCGTTTCTCCCATAGAGTTCCATGCATTTGCTGGTGCCAAGCAATGGCTGCCGGTTGTGCCGCGCGATCCCGACAAGATGAGCCTCGATCCGCGATCCAGCCTACTAAAAAAAAGATCAGTGCATGCAGTGTCTAAGAGGGAGCCATGGACCAATACCTTCTTGAAATCAGAACCTGAGCGCGCGCTAGCTAATTCCAGCGCGCGGAACAGCGAGTTTGCTGGGCTTGGCAATGTCGGCGCATCCGCTATGCCTGTCTGCAGGTTCGAATGGAAGGTCTTGTAAGATTCTTATTTGCGCCGGCATTACGAGGGCCTAGTTAACAGAGATGCACTTTTTTACATAGGAGTTAAATAAAAAACACACACTCGTAGGCGATGTCTATTTAATAACAACGCGTGAAAAGATTAATGATAAGAAACAATCTTGAGAACATCCTCGTCGGAAATATTTATTTGAACTTTACAAAACCGCAGAATACACTGGTATTCAATCACTATTTTTTTAGATCGCAACGCATTCAAATACTTTTACTTTAAATTTACTTTAAACCCTTCATTTAAATATTAAGATTCCCTCATGGTGAGAGACTCTTGCAAAGTGTTGTGCACATTTTGTTTAAAAATAGACATAAATAAGCGCTCTCGTGCCAATTTTTGTTTTTACCAAATGGACTTATTTCATTGCGATGACAAACAAAAATTAATAATGACCTCTTCATTAACCTTTATGCTAAACGTTGTGTCTAAAACGTAGAAGCAAGAAAACGTACGCTGAAAAGCTTTTCCGAGAAAGGGTTAGAATCTTTTGCACACAAATGGGCCGCAAAAGTTTATTGCTTGATGCAGACAGTCGGTTCGTACCATTCGGTATTTGAATATGAATGCGCAATAAAACATCAGCCAATGCTGCGTGAAGATGCCCACGGGTGCTCAAATATTCATGGCATGCACACTCCTTTGGTATATGGATTATGTCGGAGTCATCCTTATTAGCTTTCTAAAATTCCAACAAAAATATTGTGAACTTATAATTCACGAAGAGTCGATTTGTACAGAGTGAAAAAAAAAGCTAATGTTTATATTTTAAAATGCGTTGCTTCTAAACACCATTCGTTAGAAAAATAAATAAATATAAGAATGGCGCCACAAACGCTTATCGTAACTAATTTTGATAAGCCCAACACGAATCACATTTTCTAAGCGGGTTGTTCGCCTGCGAAATTAACAAAATGTTCCAAAACACTTTGGAAGCCTGCAGACCGTCCTGCAAACACCTACTGCCCCTCTTTATGAATACAGAAAAATCGAAGGGGTTAAAAAAACGACCATATACTAGGCCATGGCTCTACATAACCTTGCGTGATACAGTCTCAATAGTAAAAGGCAGCGATATAATAGTCCTGCGAAACAGCTTGACATAGATTCGAAGAACTCGTAACCTAGCACTGGGGTGTTCCACTAATTCTTTGGTCGCATCGTAGCTCGTCTGTTAGGAAGTAAATGTGAACTTCGGTTCCCCGGTGCAATTTTCTATTCACCCCTCAAATTTACTGTAAATATTCTCGTCGTCGAGATACGAAGGGAAAACCAAGGCTCGTGTCTCGCTTCCGCATATCTAGCGGCCTTCGCAAAACCTAGTGTCTTTTTTTTTTTTTTTTTCATGTCACGTCGTGTAACTTTTTTTTTTTTTTTAGATTTATACTTTGGTTTATCTTATGTCAGCCGCAGCCGACGCTACAAGCTGATGGGACTAATTAAATATCGTCAAAAGCCCACCGGCATAGTGTTGGTCATATTTCTTGACGTGTTCTATTATTGCTTCACCAGTCGTAAAGAAAAAAACAATGAAAGACGTTTACAATCTCTGTAATGCGGAATTAGCGCGCAGCTCTTGAGAGGAGAAGGGAGGGTACGGAAGGGAGGGTATGTCCCTGCTCCTCTTCCGTACCTTTCCCTCCTCCTCTCTTGCAACGCTCCCATTTAGCGGGAATTTTTCTCTGAATTGCCCGCTAAATCGAGCGGAAAAATACTTCTGCTAAAATTAATGGGGAATGTTTTCCGCTAAAAAATATATTTTCAGGCAAATTTAGCAGGAAGATTTTCCCGCTAAATTTAGCGGGATAGCTTTTCCGCTAAACTTAGTGGGGAAATTGTTTCGCTAAGTTTCGTGGGAAAATTCTTCCGCTAAACTTAGCGAGGAATTTTTTCCGTTAAGTTTAGTGGGGAATTTTTTCCGCTAGATTTGGTGGGGACATTATGGAGTTTTCATAGATCGCGTTTCCCCCTCCGCTAAGCCCACCACAACGAAAAAGACGCTACTGCGCCTGCGCGCCCATAGCCTTGACTGTAGAATTCCGGGTATTGTAGCGAGTTGCGAAGAGCATTGCGGGACGGAAAAATAAGAATTACGAAAGCTCCCTATTTTTCTGCTAGATTTAGCGGGGAAATTTCTCCGCTATATATAGCGGGAAAAGTTTTCCGCTAAATTTAGCGGGGAAATGTTTTTATAATGCAGAGCGCGGTTACTCCCGCTTGCAACACGCGCGGTAACGCCGACGCCGACAGCGACCAGCACCTCCTAGACAGCAAAGCCTGCGCGTTACGTCACTTGACGTCATGTCCGGGAGGCCGACACGTGCGCTGATTGGATGCTAGTGCCGCGTCAGCGTTCCCGTGGGCTCGTTTTCTATCATAATCTCACGCGAACGCTGACGCGGCAATCGCAGCCAATCAACGCCCGTGCCGGCCTTCCGGACGTCACGTCATGTGACGTAACGCGCAGGCTTTGAAGCTGTCAAGGAGGTGCTCCGGCGACGCCATTCAAGCCGTAAACGGGAGCCTAAGAGCTGCGCTCTAAAAGGCTCAGTGACTCGTGCTTTTGACGATGCTTGATCGGTACCCATTTAGCTCGTATCATCGGTTCCATTTGGACGTAAAGGGATGCTGAACTGAAAATCGAATTTCAGAAAACAACGCAGAATTGATAGGCGGGACTCTACGAATCCCAAAGCGTCACTTATAAAGCGGTATTTCAAACGGATTGTCGTATTGTCGTAAAAGAAGAGCGCGCTCGCACAAGGCCGAAAAGACGCGTGACCTTGCGATTCTCATTTCCTCCTCTTTTTGCTTTGACTCTGCGAGGGTGAGGAGAGGAAAAGGAGCGAGGCCATTTCTCCTCCTTCTCAACTCTTCTGCGATAAGATGACGTCAACATTCTCCCTCAGTCGCTCCTTTATTTTCCAGAAATACGGCCATCCGCTCGAGATATGGCTAGAGGAGTGATGTTTCGTGGTTTATGGTGCCCTGTTGGGCACTTTTGCAAGCTTATTTTGTGAAATCCGAATTTGGGTTCAGCATCCCTTTAAGCTGAAACACTCTACAGTCGTAACCTCCTACAACAGTCTTTCAGTCCTCGGCCCTTTGAAGGAAGACAACTAGAATGACGACTCAAAAAAAAGAAAAAGGAAATGTAGTCTTTCCGGGGCATTTTGGCAAGAATCGTCAATGTCGTCAAAGCTGCTTGGTGATGAAGACGTTCTGCTAGCTCTAGATGCTTGGCCTAGCCGCCGTGAAGTCGCTGACGTCATAAAGGCAAGTGTGCAAGCTTGTTTCCAAACAGATGTTCGCGCGAAGCTTCCATGCTGCGACGGCAAGTCTGCCGCTTTTTACCGCTTTGGGCAAGAAGGGCGACCACTATGAATGACATCCTGCGCAGGCCGTTCCTCCTGGTGTTATGGCACTAACCAAGCGTTTGAAAAGACGCAAATTGACTCACAATAAAAAAAATGCGACCTATACCCGTTTTCACCTCAAAAACCGTAGTAAACAAAGTTGGGCTGCTCGCGGAGCATTACTGATTTTCCCCTTTATGTATAAAATTAAGATTTATGTAGGTGAATGGTAGATTAGAAATATGTTCTCTTAGTAAAAGTACACGTTTGAAACGCCAAAAGCATTGCTTTGCCCTCCGTCAATCAAATCTTGTAAGAACTACTTCGCGCCGCGTATGAACATTGCACAAAACTTTTTTTTTCTTGAGGTGAAAACGGGTGTAGAAATTTCAGATTTTGCTCGCCACGGGCTAACCTCACAACTTGGCAGCTATAGTTCTGTGTTCCGCGTTGTTCCACTGCGAATATACGCTTCTCCAAAAGCGAAAATGAGCTAGAAAAGTTTATCTTAGCTTTCACCTATTCTACAATAGTATGCTGCGTGTTTACCAATAGCACTGGTCGTCCTGCGGTGTTTCTAGACTCATTTCTGGAAATGAGCGCAAAAGGAACGGGAACAGGTGAAGAAGTGGACGACAACACGGGGCGTGCACTCGCAACAGAAAGTTTATTAGAAAACACACATGCTTAAATACCTAAAATAAAACCTTGTCTCTTCCAGCGTCCGCCCTCTTTTTCGAAATATAAAAGTTCTTTATCTGATAATGCCATTGACGGCTCGTTGATGCAGATATCAGCCCCTCTTGTTTTGATGATAAATGCTTCGTGAATCTCTGTCTTTTTTTTTTTTTTTTTTTTTTTTTGCTGCGTCGCGCCAGGATGATTGTGTTTGACAACTTCGGTGTGCACGGGCATCGATCACAATGCACGGCCATATAGCCTGACGGCGTCTGTTTGATAGTGGCCCCGTGGTCCCTTGCACGATCATTAATGCAGCGGCCCGTTTGCCCTACATACGAGCACCCACAGGATAATGGTATATCGTAGACGACAGATGTTTTACAATCCGCAAGTTTCGTTTTGTGTTTCTTAATGTATTCTTCACTAGCCTCTTCCGGAGCATTTATCCTTCTGCACAAGGCCGAAAGTTTCTTCGGGGCTGAAAAAACAACCGGAACGTTGTAACGCTCCGCAGCTTTTTTTTTTTAAGGTGTGAGATAGCGTGAAGGTAAGGAATGATAGCCGGTCTGTTTTTTTGCCATTTACGGGCGTTTAGGCGAACACCTCTATATTTCCTTTTCACTGTGACCAAGCTATAGCTGAAAGATTTGGGAATGAAGTAGACTTTAGAATTTTTAGGTGTGTCGATGATTACCTTGTCATTGTCCTCGCACCTAAGGTGCTCACTGATATGGTTGCAGTTGATTTGATGGAAGTTTTTGAGGCCTGCTCCCATGGGTTGAGGTTTACCAAATGAAAGAACCTCAGGGGTCTTTGCAGTTTTTAGATTTGAAACTTATGTTTCTAGAAGACCACATTTGCTGGGCTTGTGAGCCCTGCTCTAAGAAGGGTTTACTCCCCTACGACTCCGCACATTCCAAACTGGCAAAACGAGGTATCGCTCAGTCCTGTCTCGGAGCTGCATTGGCCAAATCCTGTCATGAGATGGGCAGGAGCTTCCTGTTACAAGTGGATTGTCTAGAAAGTGCGGGTATTCCACGGAAATCTCTGAATGACGCAGCGGACTGTCTGAAAAGGAAATATAGAAGTGTTCGCCTAAACGCCCGTGAAAGGCAAAAAACCAGACCGGCCATCATTCGTTACCTTCACGCTATCTCCCACAGCTTAAAAAAACTTTGTGGAGCGTTACGACGTTCCGGTAGTTTTTTCGGCCCCGAAGAAGGTCTCGGCCTTGTGCAGATGGCTAAATTCTCCGGAAGAGGCTAGTGACGAATGCAAAAAGAAACACCAAACGAAGTTTGTGGATTGTAAAACATCTGTCGTCTACGATATACCGTTATCGTCTGGGCGCTCGTATGTAGGGCAAACAGGCCGCTGCATTAATGATCGTGCGAGGGACCACGCGGCAACTATCAAACAGACGCCGTCAGGCTATATGGCCGTGCATTGTTATCGATACCCGTGCACACCGAAGTTGTCAAACACAATCACCCTGGCGCGACGCAGCAAAAAGACAACCGGAGAGATTCACGAAGAATTCATCATCAAAACAAGAGGGGCTGATATCTGTATCAGCGAGCCGTCAGTGGCCTTATCAGATAAAGAACTTCGATATATAGAAAAAGTGAGGGGACGCTGGGAAGTGACAAGGTTTTATTTTAGGTATTTAAGCATGTGTGTTTTCTAGTAAACTTTCTGTTGTGAGTGCCCGCCCCGTGTTGTCGTCCACTTCTTCACCTGTCCCCGTTCCTTAGGCGCTACTCCCAGTCATGAACCAACAAGCCCAGCTAAACATTTTGTTGCTAGACTCATTTCTTGTCCCTGAGAAAACACTGCATTTTTGCACGGTGAATGTATCACAGCTAGCTGGTTATTTGAGTACGTAACAGCTGTGGTGCAGCAGATCAACTTTCTGGACAAGAATCTTCTCTTTAAAAATATTTTTTTCATGTTATTAATATAGGTTGCTTTAAAACCGCTCATTGTCGCGTTCGTCTTACTCTTTCAATAGAAAAGCGTAAGGGGAGACGATTTATCGAGTTGAGCTTAGAACTCTGCCCCCAGATGGCGGCACACACCCAGGTATCGACCGAACTTCTCGCCATAGGAGTGAAGTGAAAAAGCCATCCGTCAGCTTCCCTCTCTCAACTCAGCGCTGCATGGAGTTTCTCCAGCAGCCAGCAGCTCAGTGGAGGAGAACCGCTCGTGCAACTCCGGAATATTTTCTGAACCTGCACAGTGGATTGATTTCTTGCTTGCCATTATCCGCTATTTGTTCTAGCTAGGTATTTCCATCTCCTTGTGTTCCGACACAGCTAAGGAGCCAGTGTTTATGGTCTCCACAAGTCTGTTCTTTGCCCAGTGTGTGTGACGTCTTCGACGACGCCTCACTGGATTTTCTGCTTCGTCCTAGCACTTCGGAATTAGTGATGCACGAATAATGCAATTTGCAATTCAGACTTTGTGGTAGGAACTTGGTTGCGTTGTTGTAACTCAAGGATCCAACGGAAGGATTACGTGTGGTTGGACGCCCGCCGATCGTGATGGGACAATGAAGAAGCCACGACGAAGGAAAGGATATGAATCGGACCCTGCCGCGCGGTGGCAGATGTTTCTCTGACGACACCACCGTTTGGATTGTTCGGCGGCTTTCTCGTTTTCCACATAAAACGCTTGCCGTGTACTACTGTTTTGTCGCTAGAAAACTATGGCTTATGTTTGAGTGTGGTTCTTGGGCCTGTAATTATAATGGTCCCCGTCTTACTTTCATCATGTTGCGGCGACGCAGCAGCTCATTTGAAAGGTGAGATATTTTTTTGAAGCAAGTATTTAGTTTTTGCTGTAGAAAAAGTTAGTGCATACCCATTTACTATCTGCACGCATCATAGATCTCACGTAGTCTCCCACTATGGAAGGGCATTGACACTATGGTGTGTTTCATTTGTAACAGTAAAGTAATTTGTGTACTCTCGCAATCAAAGGATTCCGGAGAATGTGGCTATGCGAATTTATTTTCATCGGGAAGTGCTGACCTGGCGGCTGCCTGTGTGACCAGTTGGACATGTAGCGCTGGGACGATTTGCATTCCCGTGGAAACAGGCGTAGTTTCCGAGCTCACGTGCCGAATGAGAGAACTACTCGATTCACCAAATTTTAATTCAACACATAAAGATAAACTGTGAATAAAATGAAATTTCAGGCGGATACAGAATGATGTGTATGCTCGTTTGTGGTTCATTGCTAAACAACTTGCAAGTATTATTCTCTGCGTTACTTCCTGTGTTCTGGAATATATTATGCGGAAATGAAGTTAGTGTAATTGGGAACAGAAATACGATTATTTGATGCCGTACTCTTCTTTATAAACAGTATGATAACAGAATTTGCTCGTTTCGTGCGAGTTTCCGCTAAGCCACTCGAGTGGCCGGTCCATGACGACGACGGACGCCGACAACGACGATGACGGCACTGACGAACTACAACGTAGCTTTTTAGAAAAAAGTCGTCAAGCCGGAGTTCAAGGCCCTAATCGATCCTAGGCCTCAAATCGGGGGGAACTACTTCTATTCAGTTCTTCTTTCCTTGACTAGAAGATGAGCGACGCCAGAGCACCCCAACACATCCTAGACAGCAATGTTGTAGTGCTGTGATGTCAGCTAAAGAAGGCCAGCGCGGGGAACAGATTTAATGGGATTGCTGCGTCATTGGTCAACTGTGAATTGCGTTCTCGCTGAGGGAACAGTGGTCCAATTTGAACGCTAACACTGCACTCTCGTCCAATCTGCAGCTGTTCCCCGCGCTGGCCTTCTTTGACTGACGTTGAAAATTCAACCACGGAGGTTTGTTACTTAGATATCGTTGAGACCCGCCGTCCTCCTCGAAGATAGCAAATCTGATGGTGCAGCAAAGGAGACGTGGCATTATCGCCGAATTAAAATAACTAAGAACACGTAGGGAACTTTTAAGAGACCTATGGAAAATTTGGAATTACATAAATGGCACGCTAAAAGCGAGTCGGGAAGTGCCGGTGGTGAGAATGTCGGACGGCGGAAAGATGTTCCAAACAAATAAGTGACATCATTAATTGTATTATAAATAACTAATTTTATAAACAAATAAGACACACTAAGCCCGGTTCACAAGGCAGCTCTTTCTTGGGATTATCGGTTAATGTGTCTTTATCACGCTTGGTAGGACCCGGGGATTGTATAACTTCTTGATAGGTTTTGTTGAAAAATAATAAAACAAAACACTTTTTTTTTTTTCAGGGTGAAGTTGTTGCAGGGGTTACGTTTTGTTTTTTGATGGGGCCGATACGCTTGTCAAAGTTCTGTTTGAATGGCGAAATACGATCTCCTCTTGGCGTTATTTCTTTAACATGTTTTGTTAAAGATTTTTATAGCCTTGTCTCTTGACGCACTTGATGGTGTATGACCTCAACGTTCTTCATATGCGTGAGGGTAATTTGAGAGGATGCTTCATAAGCATAAAACGTATCCTGGAAAGATTCACATTTTCCCAACGCAACCTGTCGGCCATATTATGTCAAGAAAGCGAATTGACTTCTATGATTCTACTCTTTCAGCTTCATGCCAACTTGAATATGCCATAATCTCGATGGGTGCAACAACCAATAACGTGAATAACGAGTGGCAAGAAAAAAAAAAAACAAGAAATCGTTGAGAATCTTAGAAGGGCAGTTTCTCAACACTGACTTTGCCTTCAATTAATGTTATTACGATCAAAAAGTTTAAGATGGTAATTTTTTTATGTAAACTGAAACGGTGTCGATAAGAATGATGAATAAAGTGTACAAAAAATTAATGGTGAAATTTTATACTTTGAGCCCTCGAGAATATCGTCTTGTTAAAACCTCGAAAAAAAAAGTCTTAAGCAGATACTTTTTTTTCCTCTGTTTAAGTTACGTCTTTTTTTTTTTTTATTCACTGCAACATGTGCTTTGCAAGGTTCCTGAAAATTCTGCAACATTCTCACATATATACCATTCGCCGCTTCATATCTTGTTGTAAGTGATCTGAACGGGGATTTAAAACGTGGCATAGCTCCAAGTCGATCGACTCTATTTTTTCTCCGGCCAACGCAGTAAGACATTTTCCTATATACAAAAGAGCAAGGCGAAGAAACTAGCAGGAAATCAGATACTACAAGAAACCAACGTTCTACATCTTGATTTAGGGAATACCGCATGTTACTGACAGGTCGCAAGGTTTAGTTTTGTTTTCTTAGCTCCCTTTCTGTCTATATTCTTATCTTCAATTTTTTTTTCATTTCACGGTCAGTATTTTTAGTAAGCAATAAAAGAAGGTGTGTTTCTGATATCAAGACTATGAGACTGTGGAATATGATGGCTTGAAGCTGAGCTAGTTAGTCCAACGGTTTACCCGACTGCAAAGAAAGGACAACATTTTTTAAAAAGGTAAAACAAAATGTCAAGAAATAGATAAAGCGTAAATCCGTAGGGGAGAGCGCAAGGGCGGTAGAAATAAAACTGAGCATCAAACCCGTCGAAAGGAAAGGAACACGAAATGAAAAAGCGCAACGAATTGAAGGTATGTGTGTGACACCGCACAGCCAGCGTCTGCGGGAATCTCGATACAGACTCGCAGGCAAACACGTCGTGCGCAAGCAGCCTGAGGCACGTCCGCCCGGTTCCTAGTCCTTACACGTCGCAAAGTGTAGGACACGTCGGACGCAATTCAAGGCAGCTGTCTTTTTTGTGCCGCCGCAAAAGATCCCTACCTTATGGAAAGAAGAAGTAACGGTACGCACGCCACCCATACCGTACTCGAACGTATACGCTTTCTTGCTTATGTAGTTGTGTTCCTATTCCACCGTGCTCAGTTTCTCCGCGTGTGTTGTTACATTCTGCGCCATTTTGGAGTCCCTTTTCTGCCACCTTTCCTTTCTCGCAAAGGTCACCTTTTTGGGGGATTTGGCTTGACTACCATGATCATCATTTATGAAGCACCGAATCCTCTTTTGCGTTGTTGTGTCATGGCGAAAATGATGTGTCCCTGTGTTTTCGAGTTAGAATAAAGACTCTGCCCGTCAGTTGATTGGGCCCTGGGGGTCGTTGCTCCCTGGCTTGAGGTTTGTATTCAATTCCACGGAACGATGATTTTCTCCCGTGATTTGAGTAGACCAATGTGTTCAAAGAAGGCACAAAGGTAAATTTATTGCCTTTTGAAAGAGGGACTCATTATTGTTATCGCGGTTGAGACAGCAGTTTTTGTCGAATCCAGCTGTGCCCGTGTCGAAGGGGGATATTGTATGCATGAGCCCGCTAAGACATTGGCGTATTTTTTTCTATATACTTCAGCATTTTTTTTAAGACATAACAGAAGCAGCGGTAGTTAATTTCACGGGTTTACAAACACATATATCGCAGATTCTCGCTGGAAACATAAGCCCCGCGTACAAGCAGAAGATCTCTGCACTCATCGTAGCAGCACTTTAAAACTAACCCCTCTCCTTCTCATTCAAGCTCGTAAAATTACCTAATGCAGTCCCCGCAGTCCAGTATTCTCAACAAAGCCCACACCCCCACCAAAGTTTCCCAAGAAATTCAAAACGTCATAAAAAAAAAAAAGCAAAAAGCGCGAATTTTGATTTACCGGCGGCAAACTGAAAGCGAACAATGTGCGGCGGCAAACTAAACATGGCTCAAAGGAGCGTGGCCGCCCCAGAATAACATGCATCAACAAGGTGCTACCCTTACACGCCAGTGCTTGTGAAGCGGGCTACGGCTGCGGCAGGGACGTGGCTTGCTTTTAAATGTTTGGTGCACATCGCGGTGACACCTCATTGTACGGGCAAGCACATTCACCGTGTCTGCGCGCACCTTGTTTATGATGCGATACGTTGGGAGGTGTTGCGAGGCTTCTCTGTTTTTCGGGCCTGATCGAGAAGACGAGCTGGGCTGCCGTCGACATTAGTGAGGACGAGCCTTCGCTGCTGGCTCTAATGTTTTCGCGGTGACACGAGTGCGGATTTTTGGTGAGGTGCGGTGTTCACTACGGCGTGTTCTACAAGGGAGCTTTCATGTCTAAATGATACCTAGAGCGGAAAAACGATTCGGAGGCGAGAAAAACATTTGCTGTTAGTGACACTTTATTTTTTGTTGAAAACGTGTCATATTCTGGGAATTAGTTTTCCCGGGGTTAGTTTCGTAAACCTGCTATATAAACTGTCGTTCATGATAATCAAACGTTCCAGATATGGGACCGTTTGATGGTTCAAGTGCGAGCACAGTGAGTAGTGTGCTACTCGCTTATGTTCAAGCAAATGCAAATTTACCAGATCTAAAGCATTGGCGTGAAAGTTTTGAATTCGTTTGTGTTTATCAAAAAGTAAAAATAAACAAAGAAATCTAAAAACTAAAACGCAAAAGAAAATGTAGAGGTCATATTTCATTATAACTTGCTTTTGGAAGTTGTTATGACCTTTTTCTTTCGATCCCGGCAGAAACATATAAACCAATCGATCAGATCATTTTCAGAAGTTCTTTTTGCCCTACTGTCAGCAATACAAACGTAACTCGCTTCATGAATAACCCATGTTAGGACGCAGGAAGGAAGCATTAGATAAAGACTAACAGAAGCGGTGTGTGTTTACGAACAGGCCACGCAGACTTAAGCAGATACTTAAATAGAACCTTCTAACGGACAGTGCACGTCGCCTCTTCTGTTGACTCAGGCATATTTTTACCTGGTCAAAGGGCGGTCCACCCTAATGAAGCAGGCTCCAAGGTAAGCGTGAAATGCGAAGTCGTTTTAATTAATTCCGAGCTAGAAACAAAGCCGTTACGAGAGATCCCATTGGTTTTGCGTTCGCTAGATTGGTATTGCTTTCATTAATCCTGTTTACTTTTTTCGGACTCGGCATGCATCTTAATCCACTTTTGCGGTTTAAAAACAAAACTAACAAAAAAAAAAAAAAGCGACACATGAGGGCCTACATAGACCTTAGGTTCCTCCTCAAACTGATTGTGAAATATGAGTCGGTTTCGTTAACCTACAATTGGACGACCTTGCGAATGATTTTGTGCTTGAATAAGTGAAATGAAAACAGTTGGCGACGCTACTGGGTGTACAGCGTGCCGTAAACGTCTTGCCAAGGATCGTTTGTTCCTTTTTTACGTTGCCAATGACATCGATTTTGTGTTATAGCGCTTTTGCAACTTTTATGGCCCTTGCTTATCCCGGCTCATATATTCCTTAGATTCTTATATCTGACTTGGCAAACTAAGGCAGCACCGGGAGTTTCGATGCACACATGGGCTCCACAACCTTAAGGCTATTAAAGGTGCACTAAGGACGTTTCTGAGATTGTCTGTTCTTGGAGATAAGCCATTCTACGGGATGTTAGCATCACAGAAGTCAAAAAATTGTGCTCGTGCGACGTCTATTTCTCGACTAAAAATGTGATCGTAATTTGTGTTACGTTTGTTTTTGAGTGCAAAAACTTGGAGCATAGAATAGGTGAGCGGCGTTTGGCAACTTCCGGTTCCTTAGAAAATTTTGCTACACTGCTGACAAACGACGACAATGAGCTGCAACCCTGTGCAAGCATAATTCTGAAGCCTCCAAACTAATTTTTACGACCATTGTAGTTGTTTGTCAAGAGCTAAACAAAATATTCTAAGGAATGGAGGTTGCCAAAGTCCGCTCACCTATTCAACGGAGGCGCCAGTGGGGTAACAGCGGGCGCGCGCAAGGCAATCGCAAGCGGAGGCGCCGGCAGCGGAAGCGCCGGCGCCTCCGCTTTTGTGCTTTAGATTTTTCCTCTCAGAAAGGGGCGTGGCACAAACGTTTGTCACATTATTAGTAGAGAAATAGACGTCGCAAAGGGATAATCCTTTTTTATTTCTAGGATGCTTCAAGCCCGCAAGATACGTTATTACCAGAAACAGACGATCTCATAAAAGTCTTTAGTGCACTTTTAAAAAAGAACTCCGCTCAATTACAAAAAAACAAATTTGGCTTATATGTGATTCCAATTTCCAAAGCACTACTAAACAGCTCTACGTCTTCGGATTCGCGAAATGTGAAATATTATTTCTGTAATCTTAGTTTAAACATCAGCAGATACCGAAACCGAAAATTCGGTTGCCTCAGGCAACATTGGTGTCGTGTCGTCAGAGTCATGGCCACGTCACGTCGAACCACGTGGTCTTGTGACGTTCGTGGGGGCGAGGTACAGGATGTACCTCGCCCCCACGATGATATTTCTCACTTTCCCTCGGTGGTGAACAGCCTTTTAACAGTTTTTGGTACCGTCCTAGATCCTCTCAAGCTTACGCACGAGGTACCTGTGGACAACGTCATACAGTTTTTAGATATGAGGCTCACACTTTCGGAGCAACATGTGTGTTGGAAATACCAACCAAGAGCAAATACGCCCGTGTTGCCATTTAATTCATCCCATTCGAAACTTGTTAAGAGAGGAATTGTAAATTTGTGCTTTGTCAACGCCATCAGAAGGTCGTGTCATCATGCGATGCCTTCAGGTCTGAAGGAGCAGTCAGAACGCTTGGTGGCGGCCGGTTTTCCGGGGACGCTCCTGGTGTCGGTTGCAGAAAAGGTTTTAAAGAAGCTACGAGTAGTAGCGAGTCCAGACCAGGATGTGGCCCAAAAGAAACAAAGAGTGGCAGTTGTGCCTTACATGCACAAAACCGCACACAGTCTCAAAAGGATAGCAAACCGCGTAAATGCTCGGGTGGTTTTTTCTGCACCGAAAAAACTTGCGAAGTTGTGCAAAATGGCGGACCCTTACCGCAAACCACCGGTTGGCTGCGTGAAGAAGCATCGCAGCCCGTTTGTAGATTGCGCAGAAGGCGTCGTTTATGAGATACCGCTGACGTGCGGTAAAAAGTACGTTGGACAGACCGGAAGATGTCTAAATGACAGATTGCGCGAGCACAACCAAAAAGTGAGCGGACAGCGTGACGGTCATTTGTCGATGCACTGCCATGACTGTGGGTGCAAACCTGAATTTAATTTGTGCACTCTCATTACAAAACATAGAGATAAGACGGTAAGGAAAATTATAGATGCAGACCTGATAAAAAACTACGGGGATCGATGTGTCAGCGTGGCGTCGATCGATTTGGCCGACAAAAAGACACAGTTCTTGCGATCAGTGGCGTGGCTTGGCATTGGTTGAATGGCGCGATAATGCAGAGTATTTATACCCTGGATTTTCTGACGATTAAACCAGTTGAAGTTAGCGCATTGTCTTGTCTCCTTCCTACTCTTCGTCCCTGTCGTGAAGCGCTATTATGTTCTCCAAGAGGTACAGGACACGTGACGCCGGCGGGCCGCTTCGGATGGCGCAAACGGTGTCGGCCGGGGGAGAGGGGGAAGGGGAAAAGACAGAGGAGAGGGGGAGCGGAGAAAGCGGACTTGGGGAGCAAGTTGGGACAGGTCAGGGGAAACGAGTCCTAACAGGAAGACGCGCCGAGAAAAGTTCCAGGGAGCGCGCTGGAGAGAGCGCGGGAAAGAGCGCAATAGTGAAACACAAAGGAAAGGCCACCCGCTGACGTCAGCACCCCAGGACCCCGAACCCTGACAAGCCCGGATCGCCTCAACCGCAAGGCCATTCGCTAGCGTCAGCGCTCCAAGCCCCAGAACCCTGTGAACCCAACCAGAGAAGGACAACGGCCACCCGCTGGCGTCAGCACCCCATTCTCCTGAACTCTCCGATCTCTGAGAAGCCTGGATCGTCTCAATCGCAAGGCCACCTGCTAGCGTCAGCGCTACAAGCCCTTGAACCCTGCAAGCTCCCGAGCCAGCTTGCCCAGGCACCAGCACAGTGCCGGACAGCCCGGTACCCACCCCTTCAGAACGCCACGACGGTCGGTGAGCTGCGGGCGGCACCAGCACCGACTCCTATTATTATTAAACAGTAAATATTGTTTTCGCCTCGTCTCTCCCCATCTCAGTGTGGGCCCACCACAGCGCGTCTGTGCCTCCCCTACGGGGGCCGTCACAGTCTCAAAGGTCACGCGATCTTCTATGCGACCGCGGGCGAACGTGGAGCAAAGCGTCTGCTCCGCAATTTTCGCCAATGTAGTTTGCTACAACATCGTGTGGAAACTTGTGAAAGACAACTCCCGGGCTGGTCAACTGGTAATTCGAGCACAACTTGTGTCGTGAGCCTATGGATCTTTCGACGTTCATCGCAGCTCCGTATCGGAGGTGCGGCCCGCGCTCGTATCGTAAACAAAACGTCCTTCTCAAGCTAGAGCAGCGGCGAGACGAAACAGACTGCTCTCACCTCTCAGCTCCGGGAAGCGCGCTCCGGGAAGCTCAGGGCAGCGCAAACTAGCGCATCCTTGTTACGGTGATCACATGGACGCCATTGAGCCAATACCGGGAGGAGAAGCGCATGACGTCATCGCTCAATTTCGCTCTGAGAAGTAATAACAAGCAAAACGCCAGAGTGACATAGTCGTGCCTCTGACGTAGTGGCTCAATGTTGGCTGCTCCAACTCCGTGGTGTTGACTGCGCTGATGATTGCGCCTCACGTCGCACGCTATAGAGTTGGCAGATTTCGGCGACTTGGCTCCTTTGGAGGTTTACTGGCCAGTTTAATAAATATATAGACGGAATTAGATCGTAATATTTGACATATGGTCTTCCTATATGATACTGAAGAGGGCTGCATAGTTTCATAAATATCAAAAATGAAGCGGATTTTCCCTTTAAGGGCGTGTGAAGCTGGTGATTGCGGAGGGGGGGAGCCATCTTGCGTATCGGTATCTAGCAACGTTCGCCAAACGGGAACCGGTCGAGGTTTTTCGTTCTTGTGTCGTGGGCTGAAGGAGATGATTGAAACAATCTTTCATCGCCTGCATTGAGTTGTTTATGAGCGGGGACAACGAAAACGGGCCCCTTTTTTATGCGAAGGCCTTTATTACACGCAATAGATCTTAAAAACACGTATATTCTATGTTGTATTTTTTTTTTTCGATGCACAACGGCCGATGTTATATAGGCAACGCCATGCAACTCCTTGGAAAATCGGGACTGAAAAAATGAAAATAATTGAAACGCGGAACGCGACACGTTTTTACCTTGGCTTTAAATTCATAAATACGTGTCTACAGTATGAAAAACGACGTATCAAATATTGCATATCAAATCAAAGTTCCATGTTCGGTATAACCAAATGCACATTTGCTAATTTGTGATTTTTTTTAAGCAGAACTGTATAACCTTTGGGTGTCGCTGTTTTTATTTTTTAACGTTCGATGACATTCTTTCAACATTCCTCATGGGAGCAGAGAAAACATATGTTGTGTTAAATTTGTGTGTATAATGAGAGGCACGCAACACCTCGGAATCCGGACGGTAACAAATTGGAAGCTTAGTTGGATTACTGTCGAGCTTCAGGGAGCAATTTTTTGTTGAAACATTTTGTGTTAAGATTTTTATGTCAATGAGCGATAAATAAAAAGTAAAACGGGCGTCGGTAAATCCCCGATCTTGATATTTTCAATTGAAGCAGAAATATATCTCGGGTTTCAAATTCCCTTCTGTGATGCTGACTACTATTTCACATGACAGTCGTGAGGGCACTATTTGTATCAGAAGCTCTGTAAATCTACGATTTTGTTCGATGATCATATTCTCGTTGTTTTTTAGGGGGAAAATTTAATTCACAGTAATTGTGTTAATAGCATTTTAAGGTTTACTTACGTTCTCGTATTGTGGTATACTACCATTTCTTCAAACTCAGAAGAATCAATTCAACAGTAGAGTTCGAATAGTTCTTGGCGCACCCGAACCCCGCCCCAATAGTGCGTCGTCTTTTAGATCTTTTGCCACACCGCTATGATACGGGAAATCTCTGTTTGGCTCGCTCACCTTGAGCGCATCCCGGATTGCTGTAAGCTAGTCCCGTGGAAGATTCTGGTAGTCGAAAAGTAGCTTTTCTCGCCGTCCTGATGGAACACGTATAGCCCCTTCCTGCGCAACTACTGATCTTAGTTAATGTTTGATTCAGAGTGTTTCTCTTTAGCTCTCCTTGCCACCAGCCGGAACTTGCCTGCTTTACGTGATTGATTAGCCTCGCGAAAGAAACTCGTGACGAGGCCACGGAAGGGGAGAAAGGCACCGCCGCTGTTGGTTTGGCGGAGCCGCGCTTCTCTTCGTTGTGGAAGAAAACACGTGATCAGCAACTCTACGGCGTCGCCGAACATTTTTTTTCATGTTGAACGAGGAACCCGGGTACAGTAACAAAGTAGGGATGCATCCCAAATATTTTTACGCGATTCTTTAAAACACGAAACTAACAAACACGAATTTAAAAAAAACGACGAACAAGACCAGGAAAATTTAGCACACATTTGTAAAACAAATATATATTTCAGTAAAAAACAATTAGGAATACATTCGATGATATACGTCTATTACTCGCACTCATATTTCGGTCATTGAATAAGCACCTCTCCTTCACTAAGTCCCTCACCTTAAAGACCGACGACCAGTTCGCACTTTCCACTTTTCGCCCGCTTCCTCCTCTCCCTCCTACCCTTTCCACCCACGCCCGCCCCTCTTGGTCCCTTCTTTCCATCCTTCGCTTCCCTCGCCCGAAGGCGTGGAGAGGAGGGTCTTCTGCCTTGCAGAATCTCGAGTCTGGTCGTCGGCCTTTAAGTGGTACAGTAATCGACATAGTTAAGCACCGCAAAACGCTGGGCGTTATTGTCTCTGAACATCTGTCGTGGGATCGCCATATTGATAATTTGGTCAGCAGGTTGTGCAGAGTCATTGGTGTTGTTATACGATGCCGCTCAATGTTTCCTGTTAACATTAAACTCACAATTTTTCATGCCTTTTCCGGTCTCATATAAATTATTGTCCCCTCGTGTGGGGCACAACAAGTTCGAATTTAAACAAAATACTGTTAATTCAAGAAAAGATACTACGTATCATCGCTGATGTATACTACCTATATCACACTAAACCGCTGTTCAAAAAATTCAGAATTATTGCCATTACAAATGTGCACGTGTACCGTCTTTTGCATGCTTTCCTTTTCAAAACAAATGAATTCATTCAATTTCTTTGGCGCACCTCGGACTTGAATAAAAAGGGAATCTCGCTCAGTATGCGCTGCTCTGAGATATGGCATGTTCCTCATTTCCGCACGAATCTTGCTTTACAATCCCTTCTACATATGTTACCTTCTCTACTCAACAGGTACCACCTAGAAAGCGTAGATATATACTCTCTCACTAGAGTTGAATTGTATATGTATTTTATCTAACGCGGTTGTCTCCGTATGACATTTTTCTTCTTTTTTTCTCGCTTTCGCGTAATATGCTTGCTGCCAAACGTTTCTGCGCTCTTACTTGTTTACTGTGTTTATTGATACTGAAATACATCCCTAGCTGGTAAGAGAAACTCTATATGTTATATAACGAGGCTTTCATTGTATCCCACTTTTCTGCCAGATTGCTATGCCTGTTTTGCTTTAGGGCCCCAGGCCCGGTCAAGTTACTATATGGTAACTTTTTGTCTGGAGGCGCGCGAGACTAAATTTGTGGAATATAAAGATTTCATTGATTAATTTCATATCAAAAATTAAATTTATTTTTCAGAAAACCTTGCATAATCTAAAGCAATATTTATAACTTCCTATAGCAACAGATAGTAGGGGAATGTCATTTCCTTGTATAAAATGTTAGTGGGTTCATGTAAATAAAATATTATTTCCAATGAGGGCACATTTCTGTTCTTATTACGTTATTCGGAGGAAAAAAAAACGACCGGTTTGGTTTTATTGACGCTATATCATTCGTTATCTATGGCCATTGAATGAAGCCTTTTTTTGTTGTATACATTGATGTTCTGATGCAGACTTGAAGTTATGCATGGCCCCAGAATAATCTCATACACTCTGATGACATCTATTACTGGCATGGTGTAAAGGTTATTTTCTGCTCAGTACTTCTAGGTGTCAAAGAAGCAAGCTTCCATGCAATACAGTTCTCGGTGAAAAAAGAATAATTTCAATTCATATAATCTTGGAGCTGCCAGCGTATGCGAGAAAAAACGACGACTCTGCACCACTTGTACGTCTGAAAAAATCGCAATATATAATTATTCTAGCAGACCAGAGCGTTCGGTGGGAAAACACGGTCCAACGCTGAAGTTATTTTACTTACTCAGTCACCGCATATTTGAACTGCCCAGTGCTATATGTAATCTGCAACGCATAGATTATTGAGGATAGATCATTTCAAACAACTGAGCTATCTATAAAAAAAAGGTATTTTGCTCGATTACTGGAACTACTTGAAGTCATTACAAAGTGGTGAGCCATGTTGATGTGAAAGGATTAAGAAGCTAGTGTCACGGAAAAGCCGGCAATGGCGGGACGGGAAGATTCTGATTGGTCGATAGGGTAATGACGTCACAGCCACATTACCTTGCGCGGAAATTTTAAACACCCCACAACGTTCTCGAGAAGAGTGGCGTCACGCGTGGAATGAAAGTCATTAAAACGTCACATATAATACGAAATAAAAATCGATGTGTCTCTTTTACTTTCTAAAGTAATTCATTCGCCTTAAAGAAAAAAAAAAAAAAAAAGATTGAAGAATTTTTGTTTGGATTCGAACCCACGCCACGTATCTCCGGTTGCGAGCCAGACAAGCTACTGACAGGGCCACGCAGACACGGTTGCACGGCTCAGGAAGAAGAGAGAGTCCATATGGTTAGCTCCCGCGTTTCACCCTTAACGGCGAACGTTGAGCGTCCTCCAGTAATTTTGCTGACTCATTTTGAAAACCACCTGGCATGAGATGCTCATTCTATTCCTCACAAGGTTAAGCACCGCTGCTGCCTGCAGTACTTCAAAATGAATAATTATTCAACATATATTAAATATACGCGATTGATTCATGCCGGAGTAGTCACACGAAGAAAACTTGAACAGGCAAGTGTGCAAAGTTGACTTTCTTTTTGCAATAATGTGCGCGCCAGTCTTGTCGTTGCACACGAAAGCGCAATCATATCGCTCCGCCGTCTTGCACGAAAGTAACCTTGTAGATTAACGTTTGTTTACTTCTCGACACTCTAAGCGCGAACACGACATTGGAAATTCTTCTTAGATTACTTCAAAAATGTATTATCGGACGACAAGAATTAATCCTAAAGTTAGTTCCCCAAATGAATACTTTCCGCAACACTAGTAGTTCTGATAACAGCCCTTTTAATAAAAGAAACAACAAAAAAAAAAAACTGTCGCGCAGACTTCACTGTACACTTCACGCTAACATCCCAAGTTCGTCCTTGCCGTGCCAACGCCCGTTAAAGCGTTTAAGTAATACATAACTCGATATGTTTACGCAAACACGCAAACATATATGCTCCCGCACGGAGAGGAGCATTGGCTCTTGATTTGGGCGCATTTCGACATACCAAAATGCATAAAAGAAACGTGAAAACTTACCTGTATCCGGTAGGTGATGCGCTGCACAGATGAGATGTCGTGATAGTTTCGAGCAGATAACAAGTATGGACGCTTTTAAGCACGTTCACAATCTACTTTCTTGCTGCAACGAAAGAAAGCAAAAGGTTGGGCGAAAGAAATTGATCAGTATTTCCGTACAATAGAGCCCCCTCCGCGTACGAGGGAACCTTTTTCTATTTTTACTTCTCAATGGCTTAGTTTACTGCCAAGCGGAAGTGAAATTGCCCTCCGTGAGCAAACGGGGAAATTGAATAAGCAAACCCAACCAGGCTCACGCTCTCCCGGGTATCCAGGTTTGTAAACACGTAGGTTCAGGCGAGTTCACGTGGGGCTTGACAAAACATTCATCGGTTGAGGACTCGACTCGCACGATCAACGGGGACCTTTCGATGAGAACTTGTCTTAGGTAATTGGGGAATTAGAGCTCGCACAACGTGGCGACTCTCGTATTTCGAGCAATCCACGCAGTGTTCCGATGCTGCGAGGCCGGCCAGATGTCGTCGCGAAGTTCAGTATATGCTAGGTTTCACAGTGGGACCAACCACGGCCTTCCCAGCGATCTCATGGAGCCAATCAAGCAGCACTAAAAATGCAACGTCATGGCGAACGTCGTGTTTGTACGTTTGCTACCACCGACTGAACTAATCACGCTCTGGAAAAAGCGGAAATAAGGAGTAAAGCGCGAAACACATGTACGACGAAACCGTCCGATCCGACGTGCGGACTGCCGGAATGACCTTGGGGGGGAGAGGGTTTTCGTAGCATCGGAGAGCGTTGAAAACCTTCGCCTCCGACCGTCGTATTGCGCGGTCGGACGTCGGATCGGACGGTTTTGTCGTACATGTGTTTCGCGCTTTAGGCACTCTCTGTGGGTGGGATTGGTTTGGCCGCGGACAGGGAAACGCCCAAGGACGACTAGTGCCGTGACGATGCCCTTTTGACTCTGCATGATCGGCTCTGCGTCCGGTAGTGCTGGTTGCGGTCGGTCTTGAAAGTGAAACGCATAGTATATATTGCTTCCAAGGAAGACGCGATGTAGCCGGGCCGCTGTCGAGCTTTTCCTCTTTCTCTCTTATCCCACCTACCTTTCCCCCCCCCCCCACCCCCCACCCCCCCCCCCCCCCCCCCAAAAAAAAAAAACAAAAAAAAACAATAAAGTGCTGCTTTATTTTTTTGCTCCCGACTTCTAGAGAAGTTTGAACTGCAAACGTCCAAATTCAAATCTTTGAACGATATTAATGACGAAAACAATACTAAAACGAAAGCATAGTTTAAAGCCTCGAACGAACTCTCTCCCCCGCCGTTTCCGGCTTTCGTAATTTAGTAGCTCTTTTTTCTCGAGCTTCGAAAACTTCCGGTGGAGCAGTAGAGAGGTGGAATATAAACTTCCGCAGCTCCTGACAGCTCCTGAGAACGGAAACAGCAACAAACAGAATATCTATATCTCTACACATATATTCTGTTTTTTGTTTGTTTTTTTGCAAATCGCAAACGTGCTGCGCTTTCTTTCTCTCTCTCTCTCTCTCGATATATATATATACAGAATTTTTTTTTTTAATTCTTACACATTTGTTTAAAAAAGCCGTGAAAGCTACACTAATGCAGTTTGTTTAGGTGGGTTATACGGCCAGACGGACATTGTCTGGGTGGCTACTCTTTACGAAAAGTCGGATAATTAATTAAAATTTGTTAATTAACTTTTTATTTAGTGAAAATAGACATACAGTTCCGTATAGAAACTTGCTGAACATCATCGAAAATCACTGAATCAACTATTTTTAGAAGGATATAACGCCGGGGTGGCATTTGACGGCGTTCTGTAAAAACGCTTCATTCGGATGCGTTTCTAGATTTCGGTTTCTTATCGGATCGCATCTTTGCGCCTGCGGTCCTGCTCCCCGGTGGCGACGGCGCGAAGCCACCCCTCGTCTCACTAGTGAACTGGAGGGAAGTAGGGCGCAGGTGTAGTTGCGCGTCTCAGCCACAGGGGGGGGGGGGGGTGGGGGGATTACGGGCGCGGTGATGCGCTCAGATAAAAAACCGAAACCTGGAAACGCGTCCAAATGAAGCGTTTCTACAGAACGTCGTAAAATGCTGCCCCAGCGTTATCCTTCCAAAAATAGTCGATTTAGAGGTTTTTGATGTTGCTATACAAGTTTCTACTTGAAACCATATGTCTATTTTTGGCGATTAAAAGTTAATTAACAAAATTTAATTAAGTAGCCGACTTATCGCAAAAATTAGACACTCACATTAAGTTCGCCTGACAGTATAACCCACCTGCAAAAACCGCATTAGTGTAGCTTTTACTTTTTTTTTTTTTTAAACAAATGTGTAAGTATAAAGAAAACACCCTGTATATAAACGGGGCAATGCTGCGAACTCCAGTTGTATGTTTAATGGGGTCACGTTTATGCATCATATTCTCTCTCGGAGAGCAACATTGAGTTCCCGTTGTAATCTACGATACGTCCGTTTTCTGCGAGCGCGTTCGAACTTCCTAACGTCTTTTGCCGCATTGGTTGTTGCAAAATGGATCAGTTGGAAACTCGGTTTCCAACGAGTTTCCGAAACAAGTAAAAAAATGAACATGCAAACAAAAAATATTAAATATCGCCTTAGTCCTGGCTGTTATATATATATATATATATATATATATATATATATATATATATATATATATATATAATTTCTTTTTTAACAAGAGCGCATCGCGGTAGGTGAATGTAGGGCATTGACTAGGCCTAAAATTAGATCCACAGTCTGGCCCCCTCGCTGCACTTCATAATGTGAGACTTATTGAAAAAAGCAAAACTACTTGCTTGGATCTAGTGTACAATGCGTTTTTTTGTTTTACTAATGTCCTGCTTCATTTTTTTTTTTTTTTTTGCCATTCACGCGCCATGCGGGAATGTCTAGCGCGAAACTTCGTACTCTCTTTTTCAGTTGGTATGTGCGAGTAGATGTCAGTTTTTTCCCGAAATATAGGTGAATCGAATAGTTCATTTAAAAATGCAAAGGTGCGAAGAAATTTCTAGACTGAAAAATACACAATATCATAATTGTATTACACGACTATGCTTCGTTTTACAATAACTTGGCGAACTGAGTCGCAGACCGGAAAAACGCAACTCGCGTATTCCGAGTCACGAACAAATTCGAGTACACCGTCTTCGGAGGAAACTAGGACCCCCTTAAACGACTTCTACTGTCCCCGATTCCGTTCCCCCTCCTCTCCACAATATCCTCTTAAACCGCGACTCCACCCCAGGCTGTGCTAGAATCGCCCACGGGAAGCGACGGGGTCGCTCCTCTCGCCATAAATACTATCGCCCCCCCCCCCCCCCCCCCCCCAGACTTTCCACACCCCCAAAAACTTCTACACAGAAGAGAACCCTATCACCCAGCGTGCAGGAAATCCCTGTTTGTTCCAACACCGAAAGAAATGAAAAGAAAAGCAGCTACACTTTCTGCTCGTACTGCTGCATGTGTCGTTGAGAGCGGTCGCTTCCGTATCCTATATCCTCGTCCCCACTTCCGCCACGAATAAGCGCGGTCCGTCCGAGCGGTTCGGTGACGGTCGGGGGACATTCGGGGAAAGCGCAATCCATCAAGTCACCGGAAAAAAATCGCGGTGTTAAAAAGACACATAAAAAACAATACAAAAAAAGTGAGAAAAAAAGAAATGGGTTGCAGGAAGAAAGCAATAAAAAAAGTAAGTAGGAACGATGGTAACACCAGTCGAAACGGCGAAACCGTGTGACGCCCGTCTCATTTTCGCGGTCATCCATCCTTATCGTTGTCACCTACCCGGTCACATGTCACCTTGCTCTCTTTATTTTTTCACTCTCCCAGGATGTTGGTGGTTTTTGAGGAATCTGTGTGAAGTTTGGTGCATTCGTATATTTTTATTCAGTCGGGGCCAGCCCAGACGCCGCGCCCAATTCCTATTCGACACCGCAAACTACGGGTCCGTGCTCGGTGCCATCGCAAACGTCACAAACGGACCGACGACTTATGAGTCAGGGAAGTCCATGCGGGAATACCGTGCTCATTTGCTGTGTTTTCCGGTGCAGCGACTACGTCTATCAGTGAACGTAAAGGCACCAGTGAGAGGTGGGTGTTTAGCTTGAAGTATGGCCTCCTGTTTTCAGGCAGAACCACACCCCGATGTCGTTGTCATGAGAGTCATGGCCAACTTTCTCCTTCATTCCGTGGAACAAAATGCTTTCAATTAAATGTCAAACTTCTATTTGATCTGCGTTTTATGATACCCAGAAAATTACAGTTGTCGCGAACATTACCATATTCTCTCAAGAAAAGCATAAATTGAAACTTTTGCGAATGCGCCTCATAAGATTCAATTAAAAAAAAAAAGATTTGTAAAGTCGTGAATAAAAAGTATGTATGCGTTTAAAAGCGTAATTACCGGTCATCTATATTTTATTGTTGCCCTCTAAAATATTCCCGGGGAACATTGCGATGTTCGCTGAAGTTTGGTTGAACGCCTCATCTTATTGCATGGCGTTGATGTCCACGAAAGTTGGGGATATGATAGGAAGCCAGTGCATGTCGGGGATAAAGTTCGAGCGCAAACATTATTTAGCTGTAACAGAGTACCCTTAAAAAAAACCGGGACTTTTTTATGTGTTGTTGCAGGGTTCTTGAGCCTCGAGGCCATGGGAGCAGCCTGAAGCTTCGGGGGACTCCAAAGCTAACAGAGTAAAGCTGAGACAGAAATAGGGGAGAACAAGAGGCATTTAAGCGGCCAATCAATTTTCTCTACAGTTTTGTTTTGCCATTCAATTTAGTAATTACTGTTTACGACTTATTTTTCGCGGGCTCAATATTTCGCGATTCAGGATGTTTTGGAATAATTCGCGGGTTCTAGTTTTCACGACGCAGTGGGATCTCAATATAGATTTTAATGTGCTTTCATTTTACCGGGATTATTCCCGGGACGTATATTTCGCGAATCGTAGGCGATTCGCAAGATTCGCTAAAATAGGTCGTCGCGAAAATAAGGTCGCTTACAGTATACTACACCGACTAATCCAGTCACGCACAGTAAATGGGCCGCTATCAGGCGCGTTTTATTTTTTAATGCGAAAGCATTAACTATCCCATGGAGCGAACCCGGCGTTCTCTGTAGCCGTTTTCTGTAACAGCGAAGACAGCACCTGAATTCCCATTGGAAAAAAGCACAGCAACGCAGATGCATCGTCACGGAAGCCGTGGAGCCGGCGGGGGCATCGCGCCTGCGCAGTGCGGAGCGTGATGTCACCTTGGAGCGCCGGGTGAAGAAGGAACACATGGCGCACTGGTTGTGAGCAGGAGGTGGAGGATCTGGGGGCCGATACTGTTTATGGCGAAAAGAGCGACCCCGTCGCTTTCCAGTGACAATTGTAGCAAAGCTCGGGGTGAAGGCTCGGTTACGGGGACATTGTCGAGAGGAGGGGGACGGAATAGGGGACTTTCGAAGTTGTTTAAGGGGGTTCCAGTTCCCTACAAAGACGGTGTACTCGCACCACCAAGCAGTGTAATTTTTTTATTTATTTATTTTCGCGCGATCGGTTAATCCGGTGATAGGAAACCCGCGAACAACGAGCGTTGTGACGATGATATTTTTGCGTTGTTTGATTAACTTCACCAAATCCGTGTAGCGTGGTCTGCGGTTGGGCTTAAAGGGAAACGGATCATACATATGCTCTTTGATAAAGCCGCCGAATCGACACAGTTACGTCGGTGGGCCCGAGGTAAGATTTTCGCTCAACAATTGGGCAATGAATGGCTTCGTCCAACTAATGATATGTCTAGGGAACGAGATGCCACTTGTTTTCGTTTGTTAAGGGGAGCATCGCGTGAGGTCGAAACCATCCATCAGTTCTGAACGTAACCGACGGGCCGTGTATTCTAATTATAATCTCACTTAAAAAACAAAATCGATTTTCTTGTTTTTTTTATTGTTTTTATACAAAAGGTGGCCGCAATGCATACGGCTGCCCGTAAATTGAGAAAACAAAAAACATACGACAACAAGTAAAAGCTAAACGACCGATCTTTCTCCTGTGACAAAGTGCTGGGCTCATGGCAGTCCACGGAACATTCAATGAAAGCCACAAAAGCCCTGACACGATTTCTCGAGGATACCCGGTCGATGCAATTGTAGGCAGAGACTGAGATTTTCAACTATTCAACCTATCATCCTTTCAGGTCTCTCTTCTTATATTCATTAAGCAACTCATCCCACCTTTTCATCCCTTAATCATTTCCCCTGTGCAGAGTAGCCAGCTAGGACAGAAGTCCAGGCTTACCTTCCTGCCTTTCACTCATCATTCTAGTAAAAAAAATAGAAACAAAGCTGTAATTATACATTACTAACAACACTTCCAAATTAAAAGGGACGGGCGCGTGCCCCGTAAAATTGCCTATACTTTTAAGGCCCCAACTAAGCTCCAACACTTTCTAACAGAAGCTTGCATGCATACATAAAAATCCGCACACAGTCACACTTCCATACACGAGCCCAAATGTGCCCTCCTGGCACACATTTAGGACACACAGAAACGCGCGCGTTACTTCAAGGAGACGAATCGCGTTTCCTTCCTTCTCTTTCATGCTAGACCCGAGATCGCAGTGGACGGGGTGGGAGGGTAAATGGCGGATATACGACCACCTGGCCGGGGATCGGCTCTTTCTGGCGTCCAGCAACGGAATTCCTCATCTCCGCGGTCGACAGTTATTCCGGAGCTGCGCAGAGTGCTCGCACTCATTAGTGCTGGTGGATGGGACCGGATTAAGTCCCCCGGTATGTTCGGAGTGAATGGGAGGAAATTAGGGAAAGGGAAAGTACGGGCTCGATGCGAATCCTCGTCTGGGCTGCCGCTGTCTCTTCCACGCGCTCCTACTGGTGTGGCGGGTGTGCTGTTTTTCTGGGCTGCATTACTTCTGCTCCTTTTCTGCGAGTTGGTGGAGATGTTGATACGTCGCTAGTGGCCCTTCTATCATACTTACTGATCGAGTGGATGGCGTGTATGCGCACCAGCTTGGAATTTCAGTCAAACAATAAACATGGTTTATTATAAAAACAGAGACATGGATAGTAGAAAAAAAATACGAAAGGTCTTAATGAGTTATGCGGAAAAGGTGTAATAATAAGATTGTCCGCCACCGAAGTACCATACACACTTAACTTTTTTACACCCTTTAAGGGTGCTACAGCACCCTTAAGGGGTGCTGCAGGTGGTTTGCACCCTTCACTTAGCCGTCTAGCACCCTATTTCTTGCAGGGTTAGCACCCCTCACGACGAGCGCGAGGGTGCTTTTGCGCGAGCACCCTTCCGATTCATTGTGAGGGGTGCTGAGAGCTGGAAGGGTGTTGGAACGGTGCTCAGTTATTGGGTCAAGGGTGTTCTTTATTTTTAACAGCATAATTTAGAAAAAGAAAAGAGGAAGCGATAGATATCTGTATGTCGTCTTCAGTTTATATAACTAGGCTCAGCGTACATTAAATGAATTGATGAACCACAGTATATTTTTTTATTCATTTTATTTTTATTTATGGCTAATCAACCAAAATCTGTATACTCCGAAAATCCGATCGGCATCTATTTCAAATTACGACCAGCAAAAATAAAGCTCAATCAATCAATCAATCAACTAGTATTTACTGCAGAGTTAAGGAAGAATCACTGGATTTCACGCTGGCATAGTTCAATAATAACAATAAAAATAAAATCATTTATTGTTTTTTGCAGTGCCCAGGGACATTCAATAGACCGATCCCACAGCTAGTTTGAGTACGCCACCGCTGCCGACATGCATCGTGGGAGCTGTAGTCTTTCTGCACACGCGACAACCCTGCTAGAGGTCTGCGCGAGCAGAGCACGAGGCGGCATGAGCTATCTCGTGAATTAGCGTCGGCCTCCCACAAACTACAGCTATGGCGGCGTCACGCATGCGTGGAACGCTTAGTGAGATCGGTCTATTGGCCTTCTTGCTAGCGTAGTTCAATAGAATGCATAAACAGATATGCTTGCGCGCGCGCACACACACATACACGCGCGCACGCGCGTACGCAAGCATGTACACGCGCAAACGCACGCAGACGCAGACGCACGCACAAACAACCACGCGGACGTATCCACACGCGCACACGAGCACGGGAGCATGCACGCACACACGCACGCACGCACGGAAATGAATACGACGAACAAAACGTGCTTGAGCTATAGTTTCGGTTTCGTGTTTAAAAAGAAAACCTAAAACTTAGATAAAACCTAAGTAATTTTTGTTAACTTTCTACAACATTATAGTGACACTATTAATAGTAATATATATAATACTTATTTGCTTAGTTTTGTTTTCAAAAAAAAAAGAAGAGCCTTTTGAAGACTGCACAAGGCCCATCGCTATTGCACTCAGCTACCGTTGCCAGCCGTTGGAAGTTAGGCAGGCTTCGAGGATCGCTTCCTTTTCACGTTTTAGCCGATATTTTAGATATCTTCCTTACGAATAACGTGTTCAAGCGTAGCAAGGGATGACTGAGAGCTGGGAGACGCTGCGTCTTACCAACGCAAGTTGCGGACAGTCCATCAACACTGCTGCAAACGCCGGTGAGCACTTCTGTTTTTGCGAACTGCGTCGCTGTTTTGAAACTTTGTCGTGTACCATGTGCTTTCTAAGCTATGCTTGATTCTAACGATGCTTCTGGCCGGTGTTATTTCGTTAATTAAAAAGAGCGTACGTTGTTCAAAACCTATGGCTTGCTCCGCAGGGTGAGAAAGATTCGTGTGCGGCGGAGCCGAGAGGCTGTTCTGGGCGCCGTTCTACGACGTTCGTCCGATGACGCATTTTGCGGAGCGTTCAAGTGCAGTCTGACGGCAGTTCAAGCAATCACAGGTCATGCTAGTTCTGCCGTGTGGTCTCAACAGCCGCTCGCCACCGATTCGTTTCGTAAAGCGGGAGCGAGAAAAAACGTTACAAGAGCGAGCAGCATGATTTCTTGCCTATGCCTGTGCCGCAGAGACGCGCTGTCTCTTCGCGTATGCCGAAGCGGCACGCTTTCGAAGTTTACGATTGTGCGATGTAAATAAAATGAGTTTGGACGTCGCGTTTTTAGGGGGCAGCGAAAGCCGCTACAAAAAGCAAAAGTATAAAAAAATGCGAAAAGGTCTTGAATATTCGATGGTGTTGAAAGACTACCAACGTACTGACTCGCCCAGTTATTCTTTCTGTAAAAAAATGATAGCCAATAGTAATAAATGAAATAAATACCAACTTCTAATTGGTTATAAATCATGTGTAATTCATGCAGTACAGTCTTCCCCGCTCTGTTGCTTTCATGATATCAGGTAATGTGTAAATGTATAGGATAGTTCACAGGAACAATTTATGTCCGACCCATTATATTGTATGTTTTCTCTAAATGCTTGAAGTTATATAAAAAATGCTCATCGTAAATTAAGCCGCACCACTGAATGTACAATAGCTTGTGACTTTTATGTATGTTCCGAGCGAAAGAAAAAGATGCATTCAAAAAGGGCTAATTATTTTGTTTCCTCTCTATTAAAGCTTTTTTTCAGGTACACTCAAAACGTGGGTGTCTACGTCTAAAAGAGTGGAATTGACATTTCCCGCAGGCCTGACTCAGTTTGGCTGGCAGCTTGCAACCTATGGGAACCTGGAGAACTGCACCACAAGGGTGAGAGTGACGCCCACCCTGCACTTCCTCTACAATGGCACCATAAGGAAGAGGGAGCTGCCCCCAAAGTGAATGCAATGGCAGGTGGGTCGTTACAGTGAACCCCCATACAGATGATACCAAACAGAAAATCATTAAAAATGAATTATTATTAGAAACAAAGAATGGGAGTCGCACAGACAAGGAGGAGGAGATGAACACAGTGCTGTGCCATGTCCGTATGCTCTGTTCCCATATTCTTCACAATTTATTTTTAATAATTGTCTACCAACTGGCCCAATCATCAGCACTAGCCAACAAGAGTATGCTGCTTTTTTTTACTCTGCATTAACACTGTGCTTACAGTTAAATCCTACAGTAATGAACAAACAAAAAAATGGGAGCAAGCTAGGCACGTAACCAAAATCTTGATTCGGCGGCACCCATGACAAAATGTTGTATGAGGGGGATGGGGGAGAAGAGGCCCCAGCAAAATGGAAGACTTTGGGGAGGGGGGTGAAGCGGAGAGGGGATGGGCTTTTGTTATCTTTTGAGTAGGACAGGCGCTGGCAATGCCTCTGTGCCACTGGGAAAGCTGGAGTTCATATCCTTCAAATTAATTGGATCCAAAAATCTATAATATGTATTAGTGGCCGAGAAATTGCCCTGGAGGAATGCAGGCAGAGGATAACAAAATTGAATGCACACACGACAGAACAATAATACAGAAAAACAAGACGGAAAGAATAATCCACTACCGATGGAGTTGCCATGGAGTTGCTTTCATTTTGTGCGTTGTGACGTCGTTGGGCTCCCTGAAGCAATTAGCTAGACATGTCAGTTTGTACTGGGCAAAAGACGATGAAGGAGCATTTTTTTGTCGCTATTTATGACCTTCCATTTCAGCTTCTTCAGATAAAAAGAATCCTTAGAATCCCTGTATTGGTGGTTTGGGCAACCTAGGCAATAAGGAGAGAATTATGTTACTAGTGCATTATGTTTTAATTGAACAAGGCAGAACCAGCTTGTGCTGCAGTGGCGTCACATAATGCCGAATGCACGTGACTTGCGACGGATTGGTGATGCCTCATGAAGCAACTACGATGGGTCAGACCCGCTATGTCTTTTTTAAAGTAAAATGAATATTATAATCAGGGAGCTGCTCCAGTTATTTATTAAGGTACTTTTTATTTAATATTGCAGATAAACAAGGAACATCTGAAAGCAACGAAAACATCAAATCATCAATACACCCGCCATGAAGCGGTGGAACAGGGGGTGCACCACAGTAGCTCTCGGCAGTAAAGGCGCACTTGAGCAGTTGTCACAGCTGTGCAGTGGCTGCGATTACACCTGTGTGATCGCAGGAAACTTTGCTTAGAACCAAGCTCCTTAATTTTGTGCAACAGGTGGTTATGGGACTAATGCAACAAATGCTCGCCAATCTGTGCCTTCGACTCGCCGGGCGCTGTAAGTACGCATGCTCGGAACATTAGCATGGTCTTGGTCGTCTTCTGCTGCCCCTGATATCGGCTAGAGCCAAGAGTCTTCGCTAGTGCGCTTTAGACGCTTACAAGAAGTATGATTGTACAGCACTGCATCCAGCTCCACACTCCTTTTAGTGCCCGAAGCGCCAACTTCGATGGACCTTGCAAATCATGTAGGCAAGCGCCGTGGAAGGCGAGTCCTCCACGGCGCCAAGGGCATAAAAACTGTAGAGAATTTCTACTAACCTTATACTAGAACGGTGCTACTATTTTTCAGACATCTTGGCAGTAGCGGCTACGATGATCGTGGTTTACAATGTCAAGGAAACCATGGCACTGTCACATCTGTTTGTTGGAGAGGAGGTAAGCTCTCAACTATCCTTTCTAGCATAGGTTGCAAAATGTAACCTAGCGCTTTTATGAACTCCCTTGCGCACAATCTTTCTAAGCAAATGTTTAGGCAACATTGGGGCACATATGGGTGATTCCACGTAAGTTCATGCAATGATGGTCCGGGTCATAATTTTGATATTTTTGTTAAAAATATATATGAAAGCCATGTTCTTGGGAGGAACATTAAGCTATATATGAATGCCGTAACAAATTGTTTCGCTGAGATATAAAATAGAGAAGCTCGTGGCGTGGAAATCGAGAAGATTTCACTATGCTACTTTGCGCAGTCGTCATTTTCTCATCAAAGCTTTCACGTCACCATAACTTATTTAATGCATTTTACAAAACATATACAACACATACACAAAAAAGTAAAAATATCAATAAATTATTTCAATATATCAATATTTAATAATCAATATTAAATATTTCAAATTCAATATTTCAAAAACTCCATCTTTTATTTTTTTTAAACTTTCCTTGGCACTTTGAAGTGACTTGAACTAACTTGTGATGGCAAAACATTGAGTAACATATGACCTCCAAACGGGAAAAGCTACGACACAGCTTCACTCGGAGCGAGCCGACGTCTTCGTCATAGCGGCTTTGCCGCACAGCGCCAAATATTTTGAGCGTTAGTTATGGCATGCATTTTATATTTTTCAAATTCTTTTTTTCAAAAGGGGTTAGTATAACTGACACGAAAATGTACTTTAGGCTGGAATACCATTACTTAGTTTACAATTCACAAAAACAAAATGGCCCCACTCTGCAAATTCGCTAACTATGCATACCTCAGCTTAAAACTCTCAGTTGTGCAAGTGGCCATGTATACATCCGGCCTCTCGGCATATGATGACTTCCACAGATGAGATGCCTGGATTCCTCTCACAGGTTTTACGGTGGCCCACTCTACTTGCTTCACCACACGAAACTCTCGAACCCGTTCCGCAGACAGGTGGAACATTCAGACATTTGTTACTTTTTCACGCAGCACTTCCACAAAGTCTTTAGCGGTGACAATCGTTGAGTTGAGCGAAGATCTCAAGTTGGTGAGCGTTGCGTGGTGTTTAAGAACACCACCTACTCCATCACAAGCGCTTTTTCCATGTCCAGTGGATGAAAGGATCCATCTTGCCAAAGAGTACGGCTTCCGAGATAATTCGTGCAATTGGAAGCGATTCTTGAAATGCGCCGCCGCTCCGTCTGATACAAAAATTATTTCAGAAAAGAGCGGGTAATGTTCATCAACATACTCTTCTATGGCTTTTGTGGCTAGAAGAGCGTGAGCTGTGTCATGTATCGTGTCATCGCTGACAACGGCAAAGCTTTCCGTGCCTTGCGTGGACGTAACCACACATGTGAGGAGAGACACTTGAGTTTTTTTTCCAATGAAAACTCTGCACTTCGGTTGGGAAGATGACTGTCCAATTTTCCGCAAAATCGAAGTGGAACATCACTGCCTTGGGTGGTAAGGCGGTTCTTGTGTCACGTATCAGGCTTCGTTGAAGGTCAGGGATGTAAGAATGCCTCATATACTTTTCGCTCCATGACTCCAGTTCCTTTAGGAAAGCGGAAGTGTCCATAACCTTTTTGACGAGTTCGCCGGCGTCCCATAACGCGTAACAGATCTCTTCGTCTTCGTCGAGATGGAGCGACTGCAGCGAGATGCTCTGCATTTTTGGGCACTTTTCGCAACGGCGCAGGAAGCAATCGTTTTGTGGAGGGCTGCAGAGGTAGATGCGCTTGAAGTCGTCTTCAGTAAATGTCTCCTGTGAGGCATTTGTTATTGCCGTTAAAAGCAACTGAAAATTGACGCAACATATGCAAGCGCACACCTCATGCTCGGGACTCTTTTTTACCCATTTTGGTCGTAGGGAATAGAACTTAGAGATGCCTAGTTCTCGATGGGGATGGTCCTTCCCAAACAGCTGGTAAGTTTCCTTAACAGAGCGGGTCATAAACCTTTTTACGACTTTGGTCTTGTTGTCGTTGATCATGGCTTTGACGACGTCCTTTTTGTTGGAGCTTTGAATAGAGCATGCGAGGTCGTCGCGTGTGTAGTACTCAAGTGCAACTCTCACGTCTTCGGCATTCGCCTTTTTCCCCATGTAGGGATCAGGCGTTGCCCATACACCACCTTTACGCTTCAGTTTTTACGTTTGATCAATCATGTAGGCAGTCGCTTCTGGCACCAGACGCAATATTTCTTTTTTCGAGATGCTTGGTGGCAGAAGCGTGTACAATAGCTTGCGTTCCTGGTGGGAACTGCATGCCTTCAGCGCTTCGCGGAATGCGTCAAACCACTCAGCGCAGTGCTCACAACTGTCTTCGCCGGTTTTCATGCCATAAACGCCTGACAGCTTTCTTCTAATGGAAGAACTCACTTGAGCTTGTTTTTTTCTTCAAATACGCTTCGCGCCTTTTTTTTTTTTAATGGTTTTACGTGGTTTCAATGGAGTTACCGACGGACTAGCAGCACACAATTCTTGACTCACTTCAGCCAGAACTTCATCAGAGTCCCGGAAAGAAGAGTCTGATGTACTCACGTTGTGAGGAGAAGCAATCTCATTCTGGAGGTATTTGTAGCAATGTTGGCATAAAAGGTCAGATTCGTTCACTGTCCGTGGAGCCAGTAGCTTTTCCAACCGCACTTTGTTGAGTCTCCCTATTGATACGAGGTGCTTATCGCTATACACTTTCTTCTTGTGTCTCCGTAGATAGTCCACACAGAACAATCGCACGGTGCTGAATCGTTGGGCCATGGCTGTTCGATTTGACACTAGACTCTTACTCGCTTCGTAAATGACAGAACTTCAAACCTCCTCGCAAACACCTATTTGAGGGGTTCTGAATTCCTCTCTCCCGGCTCCGAATATCCGGTCAGAGTTCGGAAAGAAAATGTCCTTGTGGTTATCAACTTCTGTCTTCCATTGTAGATATAATCGGTGCGTCGCGCATGGTTAAGCTGGTGTTGTTTGTTTGTAGTACCACTTATTGAGCACCAAAGACACCGAGTCTCCTGTAAGCATAGCGATAGTCAGCCGTCTTTTTTTTTCTTTTCTAAAAGTTTTTTATATTGTAATGTTTTTGGGGTTTTCGGTGTTGGAGTGTAGTGTTTGTGTGTGTGTATGTGTGTGTGTGTCTGTGTGTGTGTGTGTGTGTGTGTGTGTGTGTGTGTGTGTGTGTGTGTGTGTGTGTGTGTGTGTGTGTGTGTGTGTTGGGGAGGTGCCCGTTCCCGTTGCTGTCCTTAACCTTGGAGTGATTTAGTTTGTCTGGTTAGGTTCGGTCAAGTCTTTGAGGTCGCATGTCTTGATCTTCCCTATTTTATTTCTTTCCGCGTGGACATGCATTTATTGTCGTTCTTGTTGTGAATAAGTTCAGCTGCGTTTGAGAGTTCGTTTCGCACTGTCCGTTATTTTTGTTTTTCCTCGTCTCTGGGTTTAGATTGAAATGTTTCCTGACCAACTGACATGCATATTTTTCCTTACAACTACTCTCGCCTTATTTTGCCGTAACTGACTCTTCACAGCTTTGGGTTTCAAGGCAATGTGATGTGCTTTCGATTACTAACTACCGCAAGCAGTGACGTTCGCAGGCGTTTCTTGCTCATGTTAAGGGGCGGGAAGAAGAGGGCAGGGCGGGGGAAGGGGGGGGGGGGGGTATAGTCACACAACGATAAAGCAATGCTCGGAACAGCACGACTTTCCGCTCTCTACGACAGAGTCCCGCTTTCCAGCTTTTGACGCTTCCATCAAGGGGACGTTATGCGGCAAAGCCGCTATAACGAGACGTCGGCTCGTTCCGAGTGAAGGTTTGTCGCAGCTTTTCCCGTTCGGAGGTCATATGTTACTCAATGTTTTGCCATCACAGGTTAGTTCATGTCACTGCAAACTGCCAAGGGGAGTTTAAAAAAAATAAAAGATCGAGGTTTTTAAATATCGACGCCCAATCTTGACACATTTTGTGAAATCAGCCGCATTTCCGCGTTAATAACAAGAAGACAATTAAGGATGGGCCCATATTATCTTTATACATTCGTAAGGATAATTCAAAGGCGCGCATTTTGATATGTTTCGTGAAATATTATAGAGGATAGTTTATTTGCAAAAAAAATTGTGAATATGTCTCTAAAACGTGTTTTTATGCCATGTTTGACTTTTTTGTTTGCATAGAAATATGTTATTGATATTTTTACTTTTTTGGGTATGTGTTGTATATCTCTTGTGAAATTTATTAAAAAAGTTATGGTAACGTGAAAGCTTCGATGAGAAAATGACGACTGTGCAAAGTAGCATAGTGAAATCTTCTCAATTTCCACGCCTCGAGATTCTCTATTTTATATCTCAGCGAAAAAAAAACGTTACGGCGTTCATATATAGCGGAATGTTCCTCCCAAGAACATGGCTTTCATATATATTTTTAACAAAAATATCAAAATTATGACCCGGACCACCATTGCATGAACTGACGTGGAATCACCCATATGCAATTGTGAATGTATCCATCTTATTAAAGTTTTCCATTTTCTTTTTTTTTAATGGCAGCCAAGCATGCAGTACATTACAAACTAGCACCTTTCTTGCACAACAGATAGAGCCATGTTCCATGCTTGTACCTAGTTTAGCCTTCATCTAGATCAGAGTTTAGCAAAGTTATGCAGTTGGAGGTGATGTTTAGAAGTCGCATGGTCTCAGGGGAGCCAATATGATGCTGATGGCACTGCTTCACATATTTGACTACAACTTCGACAAACAAGCTTTCTAATCACTGCACGGCACACTCTTCTAGAAAGGTACAAAAGATCCAGTGGCTGTCTTTCCTGGCACACTGATGGTTGGAAATATCATGGCCAAAAGTAGTTTCCACAAGATTTCTAACCATCTAAAGCAAAATATTTTGGCCAAAATGTACATGGGAGGTGAAGTAATTGCAGATCAGGAGATCATACAAGGAGAATGTGGGCTCCTGTTGACTGATTCTGGCTTTTTTGCAATGAGCAAGCCAAAGCAACGTTTACGTCTCTATGTGGAACCAGACTTCTGGCTAGCATTGCCGAAATTTTACTAATCGCAGAGATAATGCAGGTGTCCCTGTTGCACTGACGATCTTGCATATTTTTCAGTGCTGGGAAAGCATGATTTACTGCCACTTGTCTAAGTTGCGTTCTGCACAAGTGTAATCAGGCCTGCAGGGGGTGGAGGTATTACATATTTAACATAGATCAAGTGACTATAGCAAATAACAGTGGACTAGCTCGCTGGTAGATAGTAATATATTAACTGTGATGATTTAGAGAAGACTATCACGCATGGTGCCTGCCTTACATTGCATTGATTTTGTTTGCTAACACAGGAGCAAGACATCCCGGCAATGCCGTGCGTCGTGTACTCTGGCAATGACGCCGAGGGGGCTGACTTTTTGTACCTCGCTGTCGATAAGCAGCGGTTTTTGTCCGTGAAGAATGCAGAGGACGACATCACTGCCATCATGGTGGCTTACTGGCTTTTTAATATAAGTACTTGAAAAAGGCAGCAAACACAGTTGCTCTTCTAGAACGGTTGTTTGTCGGCCTCAGCAGCACTACTCCGAGGCCAGTTGTGATGAAATTCCTGAACAAGGTTGCAAGAGCGTAAAATCAATGAGGCTGACAAACAACCGTTCTAGTACCAAAGGGATGCTGAACCGAGATTTGGATGGCACGAAACCAGGCAGGAGCACTAGGTGGGATGCTGCAAACCTTAGAACATAACTCATATGACGGTATCTTGTATGGATGGCAGTACTTTTTGGAAAATATGAGCATGATTGAACAAAGCTTGCGACATCTGTATTCTCCTCTTCTCTTTTTCGAAAATATGCCCATCCAGTTGAGATACTGCTGCATGAGTGGTGTTTTGGGGTCTTTAGCATCCCACTGTGTGCTTCTGGTGCCTTGTTTTGTGAAGTCAAATTTCAGTACCAGCACCCATTTAACTTTTAACTTTCTAACTCTAAACTAAAATAAATGTACCATACTTTCCAGCCTATAGTGCACAAACTATGCATGTCTAAAAGTTGATATTTTACATTGTACAGTCTATCTACAGGTGTGGACTCTACAATTTGTGTTTCAAGATTGTTCATTATTACAAAACTGGTTAGGCCCGATTGCCGTGTTTTAGATATTTTACGCTGGGATAAAGTAATCAAGACAACCTCCTACTGTCAGTCTGTTTCCCAGGCTTTCGATACCTCGCATCTGACATGTTTGCTTGGGAGCCTGCAAGCAACCAACTCAGGGCAAGCTTAATCTTGAGGAGCTCTGCGATTGGCTGACGAGCGGATCACAGAAAGCCCCCTGACATTCATCCGCAGATATCCCTTTTGTGGAGTTCTCCAGCCTGAAGTTTTCCCCGAGGATTATACACCGAGTGCAGACTATCTAAGAAAATACTTTTTCTTTTTAGCCGAAATTTACCCTTGCGCACTATACAACGGATTGTGTACTATAGTCTGGAAAATATGGTAGCTTGTTTTAATGTTTTAAGTCCTAAACTAAAAGAAGTGTAGCTTGATTTTTATGCAACTTTAGGGTCCTGAATGAAAGTCGCATGTGCAATGGAACAAAAAGTATACACTCGAAACGGAAGGCATCTAGATTGTTCTTCTGTTATAGTCATTTTTATCAAGAACCATTGTGATGTAGTGAGGTAATCTGTATTGATTTTTGTTTTGTTTTTTTCTTATTTTTACTAGCATCTTAAGCCTATGCTGTGATATTTAAAGAAAATATATTTGCTTATTTGTATGGAGGACATAGCTGGTTATTTTGTTGTGCTCACATAATAGTTCAATAAATGAGTATTCATTTAATTTGGCTTTTATTGACTCAAACCCCCAATTGTTTCTCGATTTTTACTAGCATCTAGGCCTATATATGCTGTGATATTTGACAGAATGCCTCAAGTATTGTATTTTGATATGTGTGTGGAGGACATACCTCATTATTTTTTGTGGTCGCATAATAGCTCAATAAATAGTTATTAATATAGTTTTCCTTTCAGTTTTTTGTTTCTCATTCTATAACAACTTTTATTTACTTGCAGCTTAATCACATGTTGTTTGTATGCAGCTGATGCCACTCGCCATGCCTTGGGCGAATGTGTAACGGTACTACGGCATACCAAGTATGACAACTCGTAACCACCTCATATGCAAGGCAAATGACCGACGAGCCAGAGTGGGATGCAAGGACCAAGTATCGGGATTGAACAAGCTAAGCTCCTTGTTGTTTATGTTTGTACCATACACTTTCTCACATTGCATAGTTTGCATGAGCAAGTGCTGATCATGCATGTGATGCATATCACACTTCTGTGTTGGCAGTTTGACAATTGGACACTTTTAATGACACATTGAGATTGGTGGCAGACTCCTTCTTTAATATGATGTTTGAGAATATCTCCCACTGATCTTTTATAGTATACGAGTATTAAGACCATCAAGCAATTAATAAATTCAGAAGCTTTAGCCATGGAACAAATTCTGGGATATTTTTTATTTTCCTTCCACATTTTGTGGGAACTAAAACTTAAATCACGCAAGATTTTCCTGTAACTTCCGTTTGCACATAAGTTAAGCTTCACATTGAAATATTACCTTTTCTGCCATGCACATCTTGCCTTCATTATCGGACAGTGCATCTAGGCACAGCTGCTTCAAGTAGCATGTGTGCCGATGCATTGCACACATATCAAATAATGAATCCAGTTTCTGTAACGAGGTCCTATGCTGGCACTGTACTTTTGCATCTCCTTATTTCATCACTTATCTGGTCTGCATACTTCGTGGTTTTCTGGTTGCCATACCTGGTATACTGAACCCAGTCTGACAGGTGCTGAGGTACAGGGTGATTCATTCTCATTGGAACAGATTCTTGTAAAATAAAACTTCAGTTTTATGCAAATTATCTTTTTACAGTTGAGTTATAGTGGTCCTGGCAGACACTTTATAGAGGCAAGATGACAGCTAAAAGTGGACTTATTGCATAAAATCCATGGATTAGCTTTTTAGTGACTGGTTTGATGACACCAGCACATATTGTGAAAATGGGGCAGTCACCTTAGACCAGCTTATTTTTCGTGAAATGAGCACTAACCTTAGAAAAACGATTGAGAAAGATTCTTGCACACAAAACGGGTTGTGAGATACAGTACTTTCTGGACCGCTACATTACCGCTGCCTTTGGTGAAATTATATTTTCTCTTTTTTTTTTGGCTTGTGTGCTCATTTCAGGATTTATAAAAAATTGACTGGTTTAAGGAGGTGATTGCCTTCAAGTTTGAAACAGCTGTCGAACCAGTAATTGAAAAAGTTAATCAACTAATTTTAGATAATAGTCCACTTTTAGTGCCAGCCTGCCTGTACAAAGTGTCGGCTTGGCTAAGTGCTCATCTGTAACGAGATCATCTGTGTAAATAAGATAAGTTTTGTTTTACAAAAGTCTATTTCGATTAGAATGAATCATCCTCGAGTTCCCATTAAAATCAGCATCAGCACCCTTGGATTGGGATGCATTGCACCTAGCACCCTATACACTTCACACCCCTATAGGGTGCTTTGGTACAGGGGTGCTCGTTTGCACCCTCAAAGGGTGCTCGTCCTGGGACAAGTGCTTTACACCCCTAAGGGGTGTAAAAAAGTTTAGTGTGTAGTATAAGAAGAACATGTATCGCGGACGTAATTACCGTTATGGAAGCTGAATCAAAGTCTGTGTTACCACTTCATTGGACGAACAAGGTTTTAAGAAAGTCGAGCTACTAATGGATGAAGGTTATAATAAAGGAGATGAAATAAAATGGAGGAACTTAGGTGAAGGGATGCAAAATAGGTATGGGAGGGTGGTGAAGAAAGGGAAGTAGAAAAATATTAATATTAATGCCTGTGGTACGAGAACTACATTTTTGCGTTATTTTCATTGAAGTGCTTCGTTTGACCTGCACTACTACGCAGTCGGCCGCAGTGACACCGCAATTAGTGATATAGGTCAAAATTTCTGTTACTCCTAATATTGAAAGTTTGGAGCAGTTTAGTATTCGTTTTTGTACGCAGCATATTCATCAAAAACTTAGACCGGCGTACGTCGTTAAATGGGATGTTAAGACGTGAACGCTGCACTTCTCTTACATTTGTTTTTTGTTGACTTCACACGAACAGTCCAAAGAAAAAGAAAGAGGCGCCTTGCAACTACGCAAATAAAATCGGACTCGCTAAAACGGCAGGTATGTTTCTTTTTTCATTGCTAGTTACTAAGGATCAAAAAATGTTCATATATTGTTTCTTTTAAGAATGTCATGGCGCTAGACCGCGACAACGTATTTGATAACGCTTTTAAAACAACAAAGACCTCAAGATAATGTGCTCAGCGTTGGTCATTGTTTATTCATTGCCGTTGAACCCTTCGGAAGGAAATAAGCACGCTTGCAGCACACTTTATTGCGGTTTGCTCTCAATTGTAATTCTGACATAATTTTTTGCCCTTTTGTTATCAGTTTTTTTTTTCTGCATTCTTTCTTCAATGATGAACTAAGTTTGTGAGTTAGTTTTCCAGAATGTTATGTTTCACAAAAAAAACAAAAAAACAATTACGAGTTCCTTCTGAGCAATCGCTTACTTTATCTGTTAAAGTAGAGGAAACAATGGAATAAATAAAAGACGCAAGCAGCCCACTAGCTCCGAGAACCTTTATCGGAGCACAAGCCAAGGTTTTTGTTTTCGCGGACTTTTATTTAAAAAGACGTCAGTAACAATTAAACTTTCCCGTATCCCCGAAAACGCTCATGGGAGCCTTCAAGAATTATTGCAGTTCATATGGCTTCATCATTTACACTCGAAATTCACTTTAAATCTTTACGTGTGTCTCTTTGTACGTATACTGATTTATTTATTTATCGCTACGCTTATTATCATCTAAGAGATAAACATGCGTAGAAAATTATTTCTCTTTAAGCCATGTCCTGACGTAACTAAAACGACACATTTAGGCACTTGCAGATAAAAATTAGAATAGAAAAACAAGTTGAGTGTACATTCTAGTTCATTGTAGAGACAACCTTCATAATTGATATATATATATGGGTGATTTCATATCAAATCGTGAAGACAAAAAGGGTCGAATTTTTAATTTCTCTGAAAAGAATATATGTTATGGCGCCGCCTCTAAAAACGCAGTAGCCGCAAACCGCAAGTTCGTCGGAGTTTTCGTTCTCGCCTTACGAATTTTAAAAGAGGCCGCGGCGGAAAGCAGTGTTTTTCACATCCGCCGTGGGTCGGATGTTTCGCTCAATCTCCCGTCGTGGATTTTCAATCCACATTATATTACCTTTTTTCAAGCACTCTGTGAGCACAAGTAAAACGCTCTAAAACCATGAAATAATTTTAGCCGTTGCACCTTTTTCTGTAAAAATGTCAAAAACGCCCCCTTGGTTAATTGTTTACTAAATTTGACAATTAAATACTGGCGATCTACTTTAATTAAATCAATATGTTTATGTATATTGAGAGCCCAAAACACGCTCTTTATATATATTATAAAATGACTCAGCTGTATAAAATATCCTTTGCGGTACGTTTACGTTAATATTATGCTAAAACCAAAAAGTACCAATTTTGAACTCGATTTTGTCAAAAAAAAAAACTTTTTTTTTGCTAGAATGTAGATATAATAGTTGTCTACGCGAAAAGTAAGCCGAGAAAGTCTGTATCTTGTTTGTATGTTCTATATTTAAGCATCGATATCTTAGAAAAACGTGTTTTTACGGCTCGAAACGGACTTGCGAATTGCGCGTCTTCACATACTTGGAAATATTTTTTGCCCTTTTTCAACGTACCCACATAAAAATGAAATATAGTATTTATTCTGTATTTTATTTTTATTGTTATATTTATTGATCATCTAAATGTTATTATAGGCGGCAAGCTACATTGGAGGAGTTCAGAAGACAAAGCAACACCTCTTAACAGACCAGCAGGCGTCCTCAATTTTTAATTTGTAGAAATCGGCAGACGTCGTATTGATTCGGGGCCTTTATTGGCCTATACGAACGTCCCGCCCTTCCGGAACCTACAGATGACCACGACCTTTCGCGCTCGTTGTGTTAGATAGGACGGCCCATGACAGTAAAGCGAGCAGCGCAACCTGTGTCACGAGGAGTGAAATGGTACGAATGTGTCGTTGACGAGGCGAACAGTGACGGCCACCCAGGAGGAGTCAGTCAGTCAGAGTATTGCAGAAGGGAAAGCAAAGGAACTGTTGCCTGGGAGGATGAGTACACCACGGCCTTACAGTATCGACGGTCAAGAACAGTTCTGCGGCCAAAACAACGCCGCGTGCGCGCTAAACCCGGCAGCGCGGGACAACAATCCCGCAGACGCAGATGGGCCGGTTCCGTTAGGGATGTGGGAAAGTTTTGAAACCAGCCATCCGTGCTCGCGTGAAACGATACCGCGTTTTTGCCCAAGCTTCGAGCGCCCTATCCTTGAAACGGCCGTGCTAGCTATCCCTCTCAGCGGGGATCCGATAGTACCGAAGGGTTTTCACTTTTGGAAACAGCAAAGCCCGGAGACTAGTTGGGTCGAAGTAAGCCTCCTTGCCAACTATAACCGTTTGTGAAGAGTGGTCTTATCCCGAGATGAAAAGTTAGCGCCGGCTGAGGTGTTAAAAAAGGGAAGAAAAAGAGAAAGTTTGAGTAATTACAGTAACTACCTCGAAAGCTCCTCTCCCGATATGAAGCTCGAGGCATGTTACGTCTCGGTTACCTTCTCGCGCACCGCTGCTCGAATCTATTCCTCCCTCTGTTCCGCACAGCCACTGTTCCGCACTGCCGTCGTGGCTGTGCGGAACAGAGTGAAGAATAGATTCGAGCATCATCTGGACGCCGTCATCATGCCAGACTTCAGTATCGTGGAACTGGACACGGCGTCAGTCAGTTAAGACTTTTTTTTTATTTCGTGTGTGTTACTTCTCCCCGCTGAACTCTGTTCCGTAAATGCGGTTCTGCTGAACGTTTTTTTTTTTATTTGGGGGGGGGGGGAAATGTTTTTTTTTAGCCTTATTTACTTATTGGGTTTAATTCGTCATGGCGTAGCGGCCTGACGGTGCTGTAGAGAGCGTGTTCGCACCCATTTGGTTGTGTCCCGTTTAGGGAATGCCCAAAGGAGTTAGTTTTTGTTCTTGCCAGGTGCGACTGAGTTTTTCCGTCTTTATTAAATTTTTTTTTTTTTTTTATCTTTACGTGTCGTCAGACTTCTTTGTCTGACTCCCCACCAGGCGTGGACCTATCGCCTCGCCACCACTCGAACCTAAATCTTTTATTTTTTTTAACGCAATTTTCGTTAAGATCGGAGTTGGGTAATTTCATTCTTATTTATTTATTTTTATTCTCTGCCCCTCTCCATGGCAATCTCTCCGTGTGTTTCGGATCGTTTCTGTGTCTTCATTTTTGTGTACTACGGAAGTGAAAGGGCCATTCCCTGGTGATCTGTGCGATGTGCGGAGAACATACCCTAGCGTTTGGTTTCGGAAAGAATTGTATATAATATATCAGTGATGTGGTGACCTTCTATGCCTTAGTAATAGGAAAGCTAATAGCTAGTCATTCTAGTTTACAGTGAAAGTTTTATTAATCGAAACAATATTACGTCTGTGCCTCTTCGATATTGAAGGTCTACTAGGCCTGCTGATTTGATTAGACATGTTGCTCTTGGTCTACCGCTCTTATCAAAACATAAATGACTATTAAATACCACAAATTCAGTTTACAATTGATTACAAAACGCAGAAAAAAATTCAAGAAAACTTCACATTTCATAGAAACGCACGGGTTGCTATGTCTGAATTAGGTCTTGCAAAACAAAGACGTCTTTTTTTTCCGATATTGAGGCTTAAATATAAAACATAGAAGTAAAATACACACTGTCTCGACTTGCTTTTCGGGTAGACATCTATCATGTCTGCATTTTAGCAAAAAATGAAAAAAATAAAAAATGAGTTTTTTGAGAAAATCGATTTTACAATTGGTACTTTTTGGTTTTAGCATAACATTAACATAAACGTACTGCAAAGGATATTTTATACAATTGAGTAATTTTATATTATGTATAAAGAGCGTGTTATGGGCTCTCCATAGCCATACAAATATTGATTTAACCCAAGTAGATCGCCAGTACTTAATTGTCAAAGTTCGTCAACAATTAACCGAGGGGGCGTTTTGACATTTTTACATTAAAAAAAGAAAACGGCTAAAATTATTTCATGGTTTAAGAGCCTTTTGCCTGTGCTCACAGATTGTTTGAAAAAAGGTAATATAATGTGGACTGAAAATCCACGGCGGGAGATCAAGCGAAACATCCACCCACGACGGATGTGAAAAACACTGCTTTCCGCCGCGGCCTCTTTTAAAATTCGGAAGGCGAGAACAAAAATACCAACAAACTTGCGGTTTGTGACTACGTTTTTAGTGACGACGCAATAACATATATTTTTTTCAACGAAATTAAAATTTCGACCTTTTTCGCCTGCACGATTTGAAATGAAATCACCCATATATATATATATATATATATATAGTCAATAAATACAGCGTGGGTACAAAGCAAAAATAATGGATACTTGGGAAACACATTTTTCATCCCGTGCAATGTAAAATTAAGCGACACTAGTTATTGTTTACTTCAATATCCTGCCAATATTTTAGAAAGTTAACCCAGGTAATTATTAAAGAAGGACCAGTGAATCAATTGTCATATAAAGATTGATATACGAAGTTATTGTTCTAAAACTCCACTCAACTTAAAAATCAACTACCCACTCAACTTAAAAATGAACTACGAATAAAAAATTCACTCTTAAGCACTCTAAACAAACGCAGAGGCACAATCTGCATTTGACGAGACATGACGCTTATAGCTTGCTTTTGTCCGCCTTGGGACAATTAAGTTAATATAATCGCAAGAATATTCTGAAAGATTACTGCCAGCATTTTGTTTTTTAAATCACTGATGAATGCGCATGACCTTAAGGCAGGAAAAACCTTGTTTGCTTAAATTTGCTCAAATAATTTCTAATCTAGGCACACATTTGTGGTGCACCTAATCAAGGTGACACAATGGATACATTCACAAAATTAGTATTAAATTTTGAGTATTTTTGAAACTTTTCACTGCTTATGACTCGTTTTGGAGTGTTAAGTTATTGTGATTTCCAGTCTTAAGTCCCGATATCGCCTATTTTAAACCCGTTTTGTCACATGGGATGAGAGGAAATAGTTTTCAAATGACAAGAATGAATCCATGCTGCAGTTAATGTAGCAAAAATTGTGGACCACAAAAAAAGCTTACGGAAGCGTCGCGTTTACTGTAGAAAATATCATAAAGTCCTGGAGAGAGCTATAATTATCCTTGAATGTCGCAATGAAGAGTGTAATAAGAATATAAAAACAGACAGTAATTTTTTGTGAGCAAAATAATCTTTAGAACATAGTTTGTGTAGCCTTAAAGGAAATGAAGACGAAGTAACCATAGTAGCAAATGGGTTATTAGCGCGTGATGGCCTCAATTACATTATGAAAGGAATATTCATGTCAGGCTACGTTAAAGGTACAGGGTGACTAGCCACATTCAAAACCCACGCAAAATGCGCATCTTGAAGTCCTGCCCAGGCAGCATGCCAGAAAAACGCCGAGCTTGGCTCAAGCTTGTCCATCCGACGTCTTAACTTGGCCTAATGAGGTTTAGATACAATGCGTAATATAGTAATTAAAAAAGCTTTTTTTTTTTTTTCGTGGTGTTTTTTTTTTACTTTCACATAACGGGCCAAGTGCCAGATATGAGCCAAAATACCACGTGTTAACCAAACAATACGGAGTAAATCATAATTATGGCACTTGTTTATCAATTCCGGCCCGAAGCTGTCAGGTGAAATTCAAATGACGAAACAGTGAAGCCTATCTCTAGCACTCGCTTGGCAATTTCGGGTCAAAACACCCAGACTCTTGCCGAAGAACATGTTAGGTTATACTTTTGCTCTGTATGGTTTTTAAAACCCTAAATTGTAAAATAAAAACACAAAATAGCTTGTATTGGAGAACTTTGCTAGTTGGGTATTTCTGCGCATTCTGATTTGTAATCTGCACGCCATCGCAGCGTGATGAGAACGTTTTGTTCAGTTGCCACAGATATATTTACTAAAAGGTCGCAACTACAATGTGAGAACGCGACAAGGGTGAAAAACATGCCGCGACAATGAAAGGATCAGCGCCTTCACGGCAAACCACGGAGCATGGAGCAGAATTCCGCAGTTTATGGTTAGGCGACCAAGCACGGGAGACCGCGACTCAGGAACACTGCTTTCATTGCACTCGATCTTTTCGGCTCGTTCAGATTACGTAGCCCAGCAATGCAAGGCTGGAAACAACACCCCAAGAAAAATGATGCAAAAATAAGCCCGGCGTCCTACCCAAAGTAATAAAAAATGGCCCCTGAACGCTTTAGAAGTTTATGGCCGTCGTAAATTCGTTGATAAATTACCAGTATAGCCGCAATAGCGACGCGTTCGCCAAACCAGTCCCTTGAGATCTGTGGACCCCCTATATAAGTCTATCTGTAATCAAAACTAAAAAAGTAAATAGGAGAGAGTTAAAAAAAAGGAGGGCGAGAAAGAGAGAGACACAGAGAGAGAGAGAGAAGAGAGGTTTACCGCATGCTATTCATATATAAAGCAATATATTCCCAAGCAATTTAATACCTCTGTCAGTCGGGCACGTAAAAGAACCTTTACGCGAAAGGCCTTTAGGATTTTCAAAAAACCTTTACGTTCTGCCGTGCCAGACAGCGCATGTAGGTGCCATTTAGACGATGTTTACTGCGATTGAAGTCTCGTAGCTCGGTTTAAACGCATAAATCATTTCACGCCAAAAAAATATTTTGGCAATATAAATAATTTTTTTAGTTCTTCTTAAGCAAACGAAACGAAAGGACAAAATGACGAGTTTAGTCAAGTGATTACAACAAAGTCCAATTTAAGCCCAAGTAAAGTGTCCCCCGCTGAGCGTCCCCCGCTCACTCAGTTCTAGTCCTAACGTTGCTCGGAGCTCCCGCTCCTTTCCGTGCTTCTGCTACGCTTTTGCCATGCCCTGTTCGTTTGGGCGTCGTGCTCGTGCTTGAGTTTCATCGCAAGCGTCGGAGGTCCTCCAGCCGATCCTCCCAAAGTCGTATCAGTTCCCTGGTCGCCTCAACGCTCCAATGAAAGCGCGGCGATCCCTTCCTAGTTGTAGACGCTCCTCCGTAGCTCGACATATCGCATCACGCGAGAGTGAGATACGGAAACATATATGTACAAAAAATATTAAATATACAGGGTACAGTTAGCAATACACTATTAAAGGATGATAAATTATAAAGTAGAGAAATAAAAGCTAGATAACTATGGTTGTAAGGAAAATCGAGAGGAGGAAAACCGAAGTGCGGAAGCGGACGACGTGAGCAAGCAACGACGAGGCCTACCAGAAAGCTGGGGCCGTGAGTACAGAAAACTATAAGTACAGCGAGGTTTGTACAAAATATACGTGGAACACGCTCTTTTTCAATAATAAAAATGCAACCGCATTGATTTTAGATATCAGTACGAATTAATTTCTATTCGCGTCTCTAGTGTAAACCACTGCTGACGAGAGTAGGCCTTTAGCAGCCGTAAAGGAGTTGTGGGAACTCATGTTCACGAAAAGGACCTTTACGCTAAATGCCATTTAAGTTGACGTGTGGCACTGCCTATATGACATTTAAACTAAAGGTCCTTTGGCGTAAAGGTCCTTTTAGGTGCCCGCCTGACAGGGGTATACGGTACTACTTTGAAGGGCCGCGACTAGGGTCCCCATTTCCAGACTATTTGTATGTTGGTATGGAAATGGTTTTATGCACTTCTCTAACAAAAAGTTCTTTCTCACATTTTTGTGCTTAGTTGGGGGGTGATTGCTTGTATTGAGCAAAATGGTGGCCTAGCCATTTTGTAAAAATGCGAATGTTACAGGAAACCGGAACCGAACACTGCGGTACTCCAGTGTCTTTAATTCGAATCTCGGAGATCAAACTTAACGAAAATTTTTGTTTATATATGCTTCGGAAAAATGGAAACGCAAGGATTTGGGTTTTCAATCCCCACCTTTACCCATTTCGAACTGGTGAGCATCCTACCGGTGAGCGGTCGTGCGCCACACTTGTGTGATATGGGTTAAAGTCTCCACACTAGAGGTCGCACTGCATTCGCTAAATTTCTAATCTACAGGGTAAACCAATGTCGCCACACTTCAAAGGCAGACTGACCTTACGCTGTTGAAACACTAACGTCTATCTTGAATTTTTATTTTCCCTACGATGCTGACTTTTCATTTTGTTTGTAGTAACGTCTAGATAGATGTCGTTTCACGCGTTGATACTTGTTCGTAGGGCACACGCATCCGTCGGGTTGCCGTTAATTGTTCTATATTGGAGGTTGGTGTCTCTCGTGTGTATGCACCTCAGATGCCGTGCTCCGCTCGAAGCGCCCAGTAACGTCTTTTATACGACGTTGTCACACGGAAACAGCGTATATTTAGTACTCTCATATTGTCCAGAACACATCTTGACAACAAGCATTTATTTTAACATTTGTTAGACCAATCGAAATGAACGTTGTATCATCTACATAAAAAAGTGCGAATTCCAACCACGCAGAAATGTCGTGAACATATATCAGAAGTCCAGTGGCGCTGCTCAACATATAAATAATGCTAGTGGTTTATAAAAACGCAATCATAAAAGGACGATTTGTTTTCTTCATTTATTAGACTTTTCGCAGGAAAAGACAAGAAAAGCAGAAAGGGTCATACCTAAAGTCACTTTATATTTTTATTTTTTACAAGTAACGACAACCGATAAGAATGACAAAGCACAAACCGCTGGAAAAAACATGGCGTCATTTAGTTCAGTCTTCTGCTGTGCACCGCCATTCACTTCCTAAAACCTGCACCGTCACGCAGTCGGCGCTTCAAAGAATGTCGTTTCTTATAGGAAGCTCTTAACTAGGAACTTTAGTCACACCGCACCCCGGCACGGCGATACAAGCAGCGCCAAAGTGCGTCCTGACGGCACTCGTTGTCTTTTGGCGGGGATTAGCTTTCACCGGCTTGGCTATTCACGCACATAAAAAAGCGCAGGATTGCGGCGAATTAACTGATCGTGATTGGTTTAGTAGGTTATTGCAAACGCACAAAGGCGACAAGTGCTGAATGATGCACTGTCGTCGCTGCTTGCTTGAATCTATTGGACGGTGTCGTCGGCTGCAGCTAGACTTAAAAAAAAAAAAGTTAAAAAAATAAAAAACACACGTTGTATGGCAACTTTTTTAGATAATAAACAATATGCCAAACTGCTTGGTGGTCTGGCAGCACTGTGCACGCGGCCATTTTGGCAGAGCAATTACCTTGAGTTTCGGTTTCTCAGCATTTCCAAGGCATGGGCGCTCTGTCACTAAGTGCGATTCGGAAACTTTAATCTTTTCTGACTTCCAATTAGCCAAGATGAACAAAAGTCTAGGCCGTCATGCCTTTCATCTGCGAGAACACTTTTAATTCTTTTTCTTCGATGCGAACACGCATGAAGTCGTATTGTTTAGCAATAGACTGCTCCACGGCAATACAAGCGATTCGAGGTTAGTTTTTTCTTTAAATTTTACTCGCAAAAGCTTTTCTTCTTTTTTTGTGGAAAGATTTGTGTTTTTCCAGAGGAGACGGTGCCTTGGGCAATATTTTTCAGGCGTTGTAAATAGCTCAATATTTTTTTTTAAATAGAATTGAACTCAAGCACAGTTGACGGACGTTGCGCCATTACTCAAGATTTGTTCAACCATGTCAGAATAACTGCACTGACTCTCTCAAAACTCCCCCCCCCCCCCCTCCCTCCCGAGCTTTTTTGCACTAAACAAAATTTTAACCTCGGCTGCGACAAAAAAAAAAAATAATAAAGGAGATTGTGAAATGAATTTGGCACCCTCCGTGTTGCTCCTTTCGATGACATTCTGTAAGTTCGGTCTCAAATAAACTCATACAAACAAACAAACAAAAATGTCCGCATCGCAAGTTTTCGCCGCCGCCGACGTAGAAGTTTTAGCAACTGCGATGAACCTAAATCAAACGCCACGATCGATGTAATCTAACGTGGCGTTCGACAAAAATGACAACAAAATCCCGTCTCTGCGTGTTGAGCAAACAGACACGCCGTCCGTGTCTGTTGTGTTTTTATTCTACTTGACCGCGCTTTAGACATTCGAAAATATTATGGTATCAGCAAACTCTCCTGTTTGGTGTTTGAGGTGCTTTACAAACCTCGTTCACCCACGCAAGCTCAAGTGTATCGACCAACACATTGTTTACAAACAGGCCCGCGTTTGCCCACCATAGGCGAGGGCACTGCGCGCGCAAAAACCAGATTCGGCATAAATTAATCACCTCCGCATGTCCAGTGCCGGCAGCGGCGCCACTGCAGCGGTGTGACGTCAGAGTGTTGAGTTGGTCTATAGAAATCCCTGCAAAGCAATGGTATTGTTTTCCGGTTTTCCAAAGTAAGTATTAAAAAAAAATATATATATATGACATTAAAATGAGGGCTCTGTGGTGCTTCCAGCTTTTGTTGATCAGTGTTAACCATACGCATCTTCAAATACGGTCGGTGGCGTAGATTATTAAAACTATCACATTTTAGCCTTCCTTAACAGCCTTGGTGTCGTCCGCATACTTTGAGCTGCTTGCGCATCAAGAAAAACGCAGGCCGACACTACAACGTGCGTAAAAGGAGAAAAAAAAAGAAGTTCAGAAACAAATTTGGTACAAGTATGGCGCCTGGAACGCATCTCCCATTGGTGTGTTTACCGGGTCCAAAAAAGTGGTCCCTCGATTTCCACCAGATGACGTCATAGAAATGTCATGCTGTCACTGGTCGCGATCCTGGAGGAGTGCCAGCAGTTTTGTAGATGTGGCAGACGCCTGTTCTGCTGCAGGTCGCTCCCCACTGTGACAGTCTACGGAAGCTAAAGCAGCCGGAAGTTGGGACGCCTGGGACGCCGTGACCACAGCGACACTCGCGTTCGCCTGTGCTTTTCGCCAGCATTTTTAGGACTAACCGCCAGGATCGCGAGATCCGCCAGCAGAACACTCCGGCTTCTGCGACGTCATTTGTTGCCACGTCGGGACCACTTTTGATGTATGGGCAGGATAGACGCTAAACACACCAGTCGGAGACGCGCTACGGACACCATAGTACAACTTAGTGAAAATATTACGGCCCAGTTCAGTAGTTGTAAATGGCTTGAGGCCGCGCGATAACGCCCGCATGTTTCTTCGCATGTTCACCAATTATTTTTGTAATAACCTGCATCTCAAGTAACAAATAATAAAAAAAAAAATCGTAAACCTTGTTCACGTTCACGTCATGCAAGGATTGAAGGTTATTCGCTGCATCCGCAGCGGAACGCAGCAACGCGTTGGCGGTGGGCTCGGTGGCATCGTCAAGATGACGCTTCTAAACCACTTCGTGTTCATTGCACAGATGCTGCTTCTGCCGCTGCACCAGGATATGGGCGTCTCCGAGCACTATCAAGCGGCTGATCATCGCGGCGGCTTCGCCGTTCCAGCCGATAACGCGGAGCGAAGTGTGACGGATCTGGACAACTTTTTCCTGTGGAACTTCAATGGACATTTGGATTTTCCACGACCCATATCGACAGTGACAGCAGCTACTCTAGCGCCGCTCGGCAATATAAAAGACTGGCCGGAACCTGCACTTCTTCGTGGGCACGGTGGCATCGTCAAGATGACGCTTCTAAACCACTTCGTGTTCATTGCACAGGTAGGGAAACAATATCCTTGTTGCCTCCGCAGTAACAATATTTGTCTCTTCCTGCTACCGTGCCCACGGAGCTGTTTGAGTGTGCTGTGTGAATTTGGAATATTGCCAAAAAACCTACTTTTGTTGTGTGGTGATGTAGAAGTAAATCCCGGGCCTACTCTAGAAACAATATTGCAAAAACTAGATATTATCTCCGCTGACGTCAGGGAAATCAAATTGAGCCAAGCGGAAACAAAATCCAGACTAGAGACCATAGAGTTGCAAATTAAAAGCCTTGAAGGTCTGAGGTCAGCTGTGAACCAAAACCAAGAGAGGACAAAACAACTCGAATCTACTGTTGCATCACTCGTGTATAAGATTGATGACTTAGAAAATCGCAGTAGAAGAAATAATCTAATTATTTTCGGTCTTTCTGAGCTGCCAAACGAAGACAGCAGCAAACTCGAAGAGCGAGTAACAAAGGAGGTCCTTGATGACAAACTGTCCGTAAAAACCAATGGAATTGAACGCATACATCGCCTGGGAAAACCAACTGAAGGTAAAACTCGTCCAGTGATTCTCAAACTACTTGACTTCAGAGACAAGATGAAAATTCTACGTAACTGTAATAGGTTAAAGAATGAACCATTATCAATCAGCGAGGACTACTCGAAACGAGTTCAGGGAATCAGAAAAAAAACTGCTCGAAAGCTCGAAATCAAATAAGCTTGCCGGTGAAAAGGTAACTTTGATGTACAACAAAGTTAAAATAAACGAAAAAGTGTATACTTGGGACGACGTCAAAAACGACAAGAGTTTGATAGCTGATGTTGCACAGGCTTCAAGTCCATGACTAAAGCCTAGCCGTATCAATAATGATTACGAATTTCGCCTACTCAACTTAAACGCGAGGAGTATCGTGAATAAAACTGATAAACTTGAAACAGCTATTCTGAATACCGAACCTGATATTGTTGTAATCACCGAAACGTGGCTGTCAGACAGTATACAAGATAGCGAAATCACGCCTCCCAACTACACAATCTTGCGCAAAGATAGGGGATCACGTGGCGGCGGAGTTGCGATTCTTGCTCGAAATGGGATTTCATGTACATTGCTGCCCGATTCCCAGGGAATTGAGTGCTTATGGTGTAAAATCAGCTATGAGAACAGTTGCTGCTTCATTGCTGTGGCCTACTGACCCCCAAACACAGCCCCAGAGTTCTTTCGTAATATGTATGATTATATGCGTAAGAATCTTAACATGAGCAGTAAGATCATAATAGCAGGTGACTTTAATTTACCTCTAGTTGATTGGTCCTTTTCTAAACCCCAGAAATTATCCCATGGTGTTGATATTCTTTCAGAACTATGTTTTCATTATAACCTAACTCAAATTGTTACCGAAAACACTCGTATTCAAGGCTCGACACAAACAGTGCTCGATTTGGTTTTTGTTAGTGATCATTTTCTGAGCCACGAGTACAATATCGACGTCTTAGATGGTATATCTGACCACGAAATGGTTTTGTGCTCTTTTAAAATGAACTCTGTAGCTTCTGCTGCGCCGCAAGTTTCTACAGTACTGGACTATAGCAATGCAGACGACGTTGGCGTACTCGATTACTTTGATATGCATTTTGATACCTTCCAATTACTCTTCTCCAACGCTCTTACCACTACCGATACCCTTTGGAACGAATTTAAACTAGCCATTCAGTTCTGCATTTCAAACTTTATCCCAACTAAGACAAAAAGAATTGACAGAAAAAATCCTTGGATAACGCGGGAAATTATTCACGTGAAACGTAAAATAAACAGGCTGCGCAAATGTGCAAAGAAAACTAAAACACCTCTTAATAAAGATAAGTTGGCACAGCTGAATACAGAACTTGGCCTCAAAGTTAGATCAGCTAAGCATTCATTTTTCAATATGACACTTCAGTCATTTATTAAGTCGTCACCTCGTAAATTCTGGAGTCACGTTAACCCTAAAACTCAGTCACACTTAGAATCACTGTCAAATGATAAAACCAATCTAGCGAAGATGTTCAACGAGTACTTTCTTTCTGTATTTACTATGGATAATGATAATATACCTTCTTTTGTCTCTTGTTCAGCTCTGCCCACATTGGACGATGTAGTAGTTACCGAACAAGGTGTCTTGCAGCTCTTACTTAACCTGAATAGTAAAAAGAGTGCTGGCCCTGACAATCTACCCAATGAATTTTTTAAAAAGGTACGCGGAATGGATAGCAAAGTATCTCGTACTCATCTTTAGACACTCCCTCAACACAGGGGAAATTCCTGAGGACTGGAAATCGGCTAAAGTAATCCCCATATATAAATCTGGAAACAAAAAGGAGTTTACTAATTACAGGCCTTTATCTCTCACTTCAACTTGCTCCAAAATACTCGAGCACATTATACTAAAACACATTTCAACCTTCGTCGAGAACAATAATATAATAACCCCATTCCAGCACGGCTTCAGGCGTCAGTTATGGACTGTTACTCAGCTGACCGAAAGCATTCATGATTTTTCCACCGTAATTAACAACAGGGGTCAGGTTGACGTTATATTCATAGATCTATCGAAAGCATTCGACAGAGTATCCCACACAAAACTACTATTTAAGCTAGAAACTATTCTGGGAGCAGGCAAAGTACTTAATTGGATAAGAAACTACCTTTCTGATCGCTATCAGTTTGTGATAATTCACGCTCATTCATCGTCAAAGGGAGAAGTTTCATCTGCTGTTCCACAGGGATCGGTACTGGCACCTTTCCTGTTTCTTATTTACATAAATGACATAGTTGAAAACGTTAATGTAAAAATCCGTCTTTTTGCTGACGATTGTATACTGTACTCACAAATCAACAATGAACAGGATCAAATCAACCTTAACAATGCACTTCAACATATTGTACAATGGTGTCATGACTGGCAGATGTTGTTAAATTTAGATAAAACTGTATCTATGACAATAACTAACAAAAAGCAACCTAAATCGTTTTCCTACCACATCAACAATAAACCCCTTGAGAAAGTCACAGAGTACAAGTACCTCGGCCTACATATAACCAATGACCTCCGTTCTGACTTACACATAGACTCTGTAACTCAAAAAGCGCTAAACAAACTTAATTTTCTAAAAAGAACCTTAAAAAGTGGATCGACTGAGACGAAATTATTAGCCTACAAGACGCTAGTCCGCCCTATGCTTGAGTACGCCAACGTCGTCTGGTTCCCATACACGGCCTCTGGTGTTAGTAAGTGAGAAAGAATGCAAAGAATGGCTGCAAGGTTTATATCTAACAAATATAGTTGGCATGATTCCCCCTCCGAGTTATGTAAGCAATTGGAACTGTTGTCACTAGAAAAAACGGCGAAAATTGCAAGGCTTAAATTTTTATATGAATTAGCTAACAGCAACTTCAACATCCCCACGGAAAATTATCTAACTCCTACTAGTAAACAGCTAACAAAATATAACCATGGTAAGCTTTACGAAGAACTTCCAACCCACAATAATTGCTTCAAATATTCCTTCTTCCCCCGCGCTATCAACGAATGGAATCACTTGCCGCGAAACATTGTGCATTCCACTAGTGTAGAGCAGTTTCTTAGGAACTTGGAAGCGCACCTGTCGACATAGGCTTGCATACCATTATCTTCAAATGTGTATTAAAAGATATATATTTCAGTATGATGTACCACCCTACAATAATCCCGAATGGGATTAGTAGTATTGGAAATAAATAAAGAAATAAAAATCTCATCTCTTGCACGAAGGGAGGTCGCTTGTTTACATGGAGTCTTTGCCGGTCGGGTGACTGGTTTCGTTTCTCGTCGCTACTAAGGTGGCGAACGTAGTTTTCGACGCGCTACTAGATGGCGCTCTACATTTCGCGCGAGCAGAGCCGTGTATTGGGAGAGTTTGGCCAATAGGCGGAGCAAAGGCCGCCGCCAGCGCCGAATATTCCCCCCGCGCTTAGAGCGTAAACTAAATTTGTGACACAGCGTCGACCAATCAGGAGACCGCGACGTCACAATATTGCAAACGACATTTAAAGCGTGAAATAGAAGCGTTCAATCTCGGCCTCACTACTCCATCTCACAAAGGTCTGCAGTGAAGACAAAGGCACAGGCGCGTGAGCCTAGCTCAGCAAAACGCTTTTGTTTGTACGAGAACTCTTGCATAGGAGGCACTTTCCAAAGCCACGCGCTCGTGCCCATGCGTTTGTCTGCACTGCTGATGTTGGTTCGCTCTGGGCCGGATTGCTAGAACAGCGTCCTGAGACTGGCTGAATGAAAACAGTGCAAAGGGTGGGGCGCGCAAGCGTCTTGAGACGCGGAGTCCCGCTCGGCTAGTGCGCTGGCTTTGGCAGTGCTTTCTTTCCCCGTCTCAGCTGAGACGCTGTTTCTAGCAAGTCGGCCCTGGTTTGGAGCGCACGTTCGTTTATTCTACACTTGAATATTGGCGTGACTAAGCCTCACATACACAAAGTTTTCAGTCACCAAGAGTTATACCTTTTCACTCTAGCGACGCTAAAGCGGTTTAAATATGTCGTGTCACATATTTAGAGCACACAAACACCGCTAGGGGCTGTTTCGCGGCCTGTGGTTGGCACCGAGATGCTCGCCTATTGCCGCGCGCTAAGTAGGCAGCGCGGCCGTAGCCTAACGGTTATCGCGCTTGCCTCCCACGCGAAGTGCCAGGGTTCGATTCCTGGCCGCGGCTACGCATTTTTGTTTACACTTTAATGTGATGTTCTCGTGAATTCGAGGTTAGAATGTTCTACGCGTCGAACCTTCTACATCGAATGCTCCAGAAGCCAACGCGTGTACAAAAGCGGCTCCGCTGGCAAGCAGGATTCAGTTTCGCCCCAGCGTTCGACTGTGCTGCTACGCCGACTACGACGCCCGCGACGCTCTGTTATTAAATTTGTTCTGCCTTTATTTTTGGCACAAGTTCGCCACATCAGACGTTTATTTCTTCCTGTTTATTTCCTTTATTTTGGTCACCACCCGTGATATTTTGGTGGAGGTGCGGGGTACCGCATGCCCGTGCAGCGTTCCCCTTCAAGGGCCCGCAGTGCAAGTCCGATTCCCGGCTCGGTGAGAAGACCACTCACCGGAGAACCTGAAACTCGGACCAGCCGCCGCACCAAGGGAGAGGATCCTGAGTACGGTTTGCTCTTGGACAAGCCCAAGCCACAGAAGACGACGATGGCCAACCAGTCGCAAGCCCCCGCCGCTTCTCCCGTCATCTACATGCCCGTCGCACCGCAGGCGGCTGCCCCCTTCCACGGTGAACTCTACGAAGACGTCGAAGACTGGATTGACCAGTATGAACGCGTTGCCCGCCACAATGGCTGGACCGACGAGCAGCGCCTGCACAACGTCTACTTCTTGCTTGAGGGGACCGCCAAGCACTGGTAGGAGAACCATGAGTCCTCTTTGACCTCGTGGGACATTTTCAAGTCCGATCTGAAGGCTACGTTCGTCAACCACCATCGCCGCGAGAGAGCCGAGGACCTACTGCGAACCAGGACCCAGGGCCCCAATGAAAGCGTCACGAGCTGTGTGGAAGACGTGCTCCGCCTGAGCTCCCGCGCCGACCCTCAGGCCACCGAGGGAAAGAAACTGCGCATTTTGATGCGGGGCGTGAAGGACGACATCTTCGGAGGCCTCGTCCGCAACCCGCCGACAACCGTTGACGCCTTCGTCAGCGAGGCGACAAGCATCGAGCGCGCCCTCCAAGCGCTCGCTTCCCACTACCAGCGGCAGCCAAGCGTCACTGCAACCGCGCTGCTTAGCGGCGAAAACGCGCCTGGTACGGACATCCGCGAAATTATCCGGGAGGTTGTCCGGGAGGAACTGCGAAGGTTGCTGCCAGCCACCAGCCGTCCGCCAACCATTTCCATCGCCGAGGCCGTCCGAGAAGAAGTGCATCGGGTGCTCCAACCAGAAGTTCCCGTCACCACGGTGGCACCGGAGGAACAGACGTTGAGCTACGCCGCCATGGCCCGACGACCGCCGCAAGCTTCCCGCCAAGCCACGGCGCCGCCCCGAAGAGACGCCCCAACGCCGCAGTATCCCCGACGACAGGAAGATCAGGCGCACGTTTCCCCAGAGCGGCCTGCGCCGACGAAGACAGACGTCTGGAGGACGGCCGACCGACGCCCGCTGTGCTACCACTGCGGGGAAGCTGACCATGTGTACCGCCGATGCCCATACCGACGACTCGGGCTGCGCGGATTCCACCCAAGCGACCCGCGCCCCCGGTATGGTGAACGCCCTCGGGAGATCGACGAGTACCTGCGACGACCCCAGTCCCCTGAGCCTGCGTCCCGCCGAGAGTTCCGGTCGCTGTCACCGCGACGTCCAGCTTCGCCGATGCACCGACCCCGACGTGAAAGCCTATCACCCCTCGCTCCTCGCCGGGGAAACTAGGCGCGGCAACCCCTGGAGGTGGAGTTGCCGAAGACGACCGACGCCAAGATCCTCCACGAACGTCGGAGGGCCCCCGCTCGAACGCTACCAGAGATCGAAACGACGCCCCTGCAACGGTGTCCAATAACCTAAACGTCGTCATCGACGGCCACGACGCATTAGCGCTCGTGGTCACCGGAGCAGACTACTCAGTCTTGAGCGGGAGGCTGTCCCGACGCCTTCGAAAAGTCACCACTCCGTGGGATGGACCACAAAGACGAACCGCCGGAGGGCACCACATCACACCAGTCGTGAGATGCACTGCTCGCGTCGAGATCCACGTTGAGACGTGCCCCGTGAAGTTCGTCGTTCTGCAAGACTGTTCAAGGGACGTTATCCCCGGAATGGACTTTCTCTGCGAGTATGGCGCCGTCATCGACCTCGGGGCAAACCAGCTGACGCTGCGAAAGCCTGTTTTACCGCCGTTGGTGACCAACACGACGTCAACCGCGATCCGAGTTATCGCCGACCATGTGAACTTACCGCCGCGGTCGAGTGTTTTCGTCACCGTCATAACCGAAGCAGTATGCAGAGTGAAGCTCTTCTGGAAGGCAGCGTCCAACTGCTCCTTGAGAAAGGAATTGGCGTCGCACGAGGCGTAGCGGATCTCCAAGAAGGACGTACAACTGCTCTTGTGACAAACTTCCGACAGGAGCCGCAACACCTAACGAAGGGTACCACTGTGGGCCACATTGAGGAGCTTCAGTGGTAACCGCAATCTCCGTAGAAACCTCGTCGTCACAGCAGAACAGCACGCCGCCGCCGCCGATCGACATTGACCCCGAGCTCCCAGCTCCTAAGCGCCGGCAACTGGTTGATCTCCTCGCTGAATACCGAGACTGCTTTTCCACGTCGTCGAAAGTTCGCCAAACACCAATGGCGAAACATCGCGTTATTACCGACGACGACGCGCTCCCTGTCCACCAGTCGCCGTATCGAGTCTCCTTAAAGGAAAGGAACTTGATTCAGGATCAAGTCCAAGAAATGCTCGACGACGACATCATTCAACCCTCAAGAAGTCCATGGGCGTCCCCAGTCGTCCTTGTAAAGAAGGACGGAACCCTGCGGTTCTGCGTGGACTATCGTCGACTGAACACTGTGACGAAAAAGGACGTCTATCCGCTCCCCCGCATCGACGATACGTTAGACCGACTGCGCCACTCCCGATATTTTTCGTCGATGGATCTGAAGAGTGAATACTGGCAGATTGAAGTCGACGAACGCGACCGGGAGAAAACTGCCTTCGTCACTCCCGACGGACTCTACGAATTCAAAGTGATGCCGTTCGGGCTTTGTACTGCGCCAGCCACCTTTCAGCGTGTCATGAACACCGTGCTGGCAGGTCTGAAATGGCAGAGCTGCCTCGTCTACCTCGGCGACGTCGTGGTATTTTCACGAGATTTCGACGAGCACCTGGAACGACTTCGAGCCGTGCTTCAAGCCATCAAGACCGCCGGCCTGTCACTCAAGCCAACAAAGTGTCGATTCGCCTATGGTGAGCTTAAGTTCCTTGGCCACGTCGTGAGCAACAAAGGTGTTCTTTCTGACCCTGAGAAGACACGTGCCGTGGCTGCATTTACGCCGCCGTCTGACAAGGCCGTGAGAAGATTCCTCGGACTTTGTGCCTAGTACAGACGATTTGTTCGGGACTTCGCCAAGCTGTCTGCACCGCTGACGCACCTCACGAAGGACGCCGTAAAGTTCGAATGGACAGACGAACACCAGCGGTCATTCGATGAGCTGAAACGAAGACTCCAGACGCCCCCGATTCTTGGCCACTTCGACCAGTTCGCTGATACAGAGATCCACACGGACTCCAGTAACACCGGACTTGGCGCGGTGCTTGTTCTAAAGCAGGACGGGGCAGATCGAGTCATCGCATACGCCAGTCGGACGCTGTCTAAGGCGGAGAGGAACTACTCTACAATTGAAAAGGAGTGCCTTGCTGTCGTCTGGGCGATAACAAAGTTTCGCCCATATCTGTATGAAAGTCCTTCTCGCGTGGTCACGGACCACCACTCGCTCTGCTGGCTCGCGAATCTGAAAGACCCCTCCGGACGCCTCGCCCGGTGGAGCCTACGACTGCAGGAGTTCGACATGACAATTGTGTACAAGTCCGGCCGGAAGCGCCATGACGCCGACTGCCTGTCAAGAGCTCCTGTCGAGGCCGGTCCTGCCTGTATTGAAAACGACGACGATGAGTGTTCCCTCGGCGCTTTGGACGTCAGCAACATGGCAGCACTCCAACGAGACGACCCTGAACTGCGAGCGCTCATCGAGCACTTAGAGGGACAAGCGAGTTCGGTTCCCCGTGCTTTCTTAAGAATCCTGCATACATTCTCCATGCGGCGAGGGGTGCTGTACAAGGAGAACTTCGTCAACAGCAACACAGCATGGCTGTTGGTTGTTCCTGCCAGCCTTCGAGACGAAATATTCCAAGGATGCCATGACGACCCAACGGCTGGACACCTTGGCTACAGCAGGACGCTCGCCAGGATTCGAGAAAAGTACTACTGGCCGAGGCTACCGAAGACCGTTCACCTATACATTCGATCATGCCACGAGTGTCAGCGACGGAAGAAACCGCCAACGAAACCGTCAGGACTTCTGCATCCGATTTCTTCCCCGTCTATGCCGTTCCAGCAGATCGGAATGGATTTACTTGGCCCTTTCCCATCGTCAACGTCGGGAAACTGCCGGATTATCGTCGCCACCGATTATCTCACACGGTACGCCGAGACGAAAGCCCTTCCAGCAGGCACGGCTGTTGAATTCACCAAGTTTTTCATTGAGTCCATTGTCCTCCGGCACGGCGCCCCTGAAGTCCTCATCACAAACCGTGGATCTTCGTTCATGGCCCAGCTGACGCAAGAGATCCTTCGTCTCAGTGGCGCCGGCCATCGTCGAACCACTGCATACCACCCGCAGACCAACGGGCTGACCGAGCGACTCAACAAGACAATCGCCGATATGATCTCTATGTACGTCGACGTAGAGCACAAGACGTGGGACGAGGTGTTGCCCTACGTCACGTTTGCCTACAATACGGCGGTTCAGGAGACCACTGGATTCATCCCTTTCCAGCTGGTACATGGTCGGAAGGTAACGACCATGCTGGACGCAATGCTGCCCCATGAGCCATCTGACAATGAGAGCGACGACGCCCAGGCGGTTGCTCAACGCGCCGAAGAAGCCCGCCAGCTCGCCCGACTCATGATTCAAGACCAGCAACGCGTCGACGCGGGCCGCTACAACCTTCGTCGCAGGGACGTTCACTTCCAGCCCGGAGACAGGCTGCGGGTGTGGACGCCCATCCGTCGCCGCGGCCTCAGTGAGAAACTGCTGAAACGGTACTTTGGACCATACAAGGTACTTCGTCGCCTCGGCGAGCTGAACTACGTTGCTGCCCGCCGTAGACTCTGGCAAGTTTCTTGGCCTCGTCTTTTACGGAAAGAGAGCTACACTTGTTAATTTTACAAGAAAAAAGACGACCTGTGAGTTACACCTTTGACAAAAAGTTTAGATTGCTACGTGCAGGCGTCGATTTTTAAGGTCCATTTTAAATCGAGCCTGGTGACTCTAACCACCCTATATATATATATACACATATGGTATCCAGTGTGCTTTGCGTTGGGTGTTTACTGTTGCCCCAGTTAAGTGCGATAACTGAATTGAAGGGTCGAAATCTACGCGGGTAGAAACTAAGAGAGAGAGAGGGGTAGGAGGCTAGAGCGCGCGGACAAACCAGAGAGCCGAGCTCCGACTGGAACGATTACGGGATATACGCAAAGCTAGTTGCCTTTGTCTCCACTCACTCTGCAAGCGCGTTCAAACACCGAACGCTCGCGTCCGGCTTTCGGCGTTTGCGTTCGGACGCGTTCCAACAGTGAGTAGACATAAAGGCAGCTAGCTTTGCGTCTAACCCCTTATCGTTCCAGTCAGAGCTGGGCTCTTTTCTGTCTCCGTGGGCTCTCGCCTCCTCCTCTCAATTTCTAGCCGCATAGAAGTCCGCTCCCAACTCAGACTGCTTGAAAGCCGATTCGGTTTCACTTGGAAGTAAAAAGAAATATAATAAAGAAATTAGAGCGACTCTAGGCGCACCAAGAGTCCTTCGAAGAGGAAAAAGAATGCCGAAGCAGGATTTATAATTCTTCAGCATAATATTGCGTTTAAAATGGAGCACGCTAAGGCTTTGCGTGCGCAAACAATAAAGTCGTCACCACTGCGCATGCGCCGAACGCTAACCACATTTTGCGCCTTGCGTGCGCTATTTTAGTGTACGCTATTTTGCGGAATTTGCGTGCGTAGGAAGGATTCGTGATGAGAAGTTGACTACATTCAAGACGAGCACAGTTAAAAAATGGCGGCCCCCAGGATCATGGCTGCGGCCGCTTTGGCGGCGTCCTGAGCGCGACGTCGGCGGCATCCTCGCGACTGCGATTTTCAAAATGGGACTAGATTGCCCTCGGTTTAGCAACGGTCACCGGCAACTTGATGCTCGCGACGCGCGAACATTTTTCGGCGAAGTTGCGATGTGCGAAAGTCAGTACACGAGACCTCTCTTCCCGAGGCGACGCAAGCGGACATGACCGGTCGACCGCAAGCGTCTTGTTCTCATGTTTAAACTAATCTAAAATATTACTCCTATAAACGAATGAAAAAAAAGAAACTTGTTTATGTTTAAGTTACAGCATTTTGTGCGTGAAATAAAAATTCTGACTGTATCTTGGTGGAGTTGCAAGCGCGAGATGGTTGGGCTTTAGCGTCGCGGCGGAGAAACGCTATTCTAAAATGCTCTTGCGTAGCGTGAGCTAACGCAAGCGCTATATTTAGCGCTAGCGTGCGCTAAAATTGCGTACGATATTCTAAAATTCCTTAATATACCTACGCAGCCAGAGATTCAGAACTTCAGAAAAATCGAGTTTAAACTCTTTCTCCTGGTTGCGCGAGTATTAAAAAAAAAAAATGTGCTAGGGAGGAAACACGTTTCCCAGATTCTATGAGTGTGCCGAAAATCACCTCGCAATACAAAACTGAAAAAAAAAAATAAAATATAAAAGTAGTAATTCAGATAATAACGCAGCCTCTTTATTATTTATTTGTGGGATTATAATGATTAGAGTGAGGCGAGTACGTGTCTCGTAGCTGTGACAATTATAAGAGCCACTAATATGATGATGTTCTAACATCACCCGGGACATAGCATAAAACGAATCGCCTTTATATGAACCTTGTTTACTATTCCTTTCATAATTCCTTATTCAAGATGATCATCCGAGTAATTGTAATAGTCATTGGAAGAATGATTATTTTTAGGATTTCTGTACATGCTAGGTTGTACTCAAATCGATGAGCTACTTACCCATAGATACACCGTTTCCCAGTCGCCCATAAATGAACAATTTTAGTTTAGAGTTCCGCAACCAACAAAGACAAATAGGCTGCGGTTTGAAAGTCAAATTTAGTGGAATAAGAAAGCAATCTGGCTAAGCGAAGCTTCATCTATAAATACTTATGACGTCGATTCTTTTTCGAGCAGCTCTTGAATGCAAGTGGGTGTTTCACGGTGGGAGGAAATCTCGCTTCCTGGTGGAAAGCGGCCGCATTAAAAGTTATGGCTTCGATCGGTCGGTCATTTACAGTTTTTGGTTTTATTAAGCTTGGATACAATTTTTGTTTTTGTATACAACGGAGATAAAACGAACGGGTTGATTTTTACGTGTGCGTTGCAGATCCGTGTTGGCCTTTTATTCTTTTTCATTTTAATAATGCTTGATCGTCACCAGGGGCAGGCCTGAGTACTTTATAGCAGTGTCTGTGTTCTTAGATTTTCATCCTTTTTTTGGCGCCCGCTGACAGTGAAACGGGAAGCTTTCTTCTTGTTTTTCATTACATACTCTTCTGTTGTTGTAAAATAGCTGGTCCAAGAGGAGATAATATGAAAAGTTGTAAATTGTAAGCTTCGATTCAGCCGCCAAACTTTCACAAGATCTCTATAATATCATTTTAAATGTGGAGTATTTTGACTGACAATTCTGAGTAAAAGGTGTAGGTGATCTAGTTTCGTTTCGAAATCTGCTGTACACGCGCAAATCAAGGCGAGATAATACTGAAGACGTAAAAAGCTTAGCTGCAGTCATAAATGAAACTGCTGGGACGTAGAGAGCGAGTTGCAATTAAAAGTACGTAGAGAGAATCCGCTTTGCGCGAGCATACGAAGAGTGATCCCGAAGTTTTATTCATACCCCTCGATAAGAAAGTACGTCACTGAATCACAGGACAGTGACCCCTTCCCCTCCCCACCATCCGCCCTTCCTTCCAACACCTAGATGCTGTGCCATACTGCTTTAAAATATGAAGGGGGGTGCTTTTGTTGATGTATATACTGCAACAGAGTAGAGACTTATTCGGTCGCCCTGTTTTGGCAGTGCGTGCCAGACTAGTTGCGTAAAACTGGCTTTCTCACTCTAGCACTCATATCACGGGAAAGCTACCCTTCTTAGAGGAGCAGGCCATAGTCTGAGACCTTTCTCCAATTATTAAGACTGGCCTACCCGCTACAGAACCGGTAGTGCGAAGAAGCCTAGCTGCTACATGCATATAGCAATTTTATATTCTATCCCTCCCCCTTTCTATCCTACTGGAGGGAAACAGTACGAGCCGATCAAACAGCTTCAAATCCTAAAGCTTCTCATTCTAGCTTCCGCTCTGCGTTTTCTATCACTGTGCTCCATTACGAGGTTATGCGGCGCCTTTGAACCGCTTGAGAGGAGTCGTAGTGTTCAGTCACCTACTTGAACTTAAAACAAAGCATTGCCCACCAAATCCCTCCTCCTTTCTTTTCTTCCCAGAGCTTCGAAAGATCAATGGACGTGACGTTGAACGTTAGCTGTAAGGCTTCTAGATTATGACTGCTCGTGTAGGGAAAGATGAGAGTTATTAGATTTCCCTGGAGCACGCAGCAATTTTATATTCTATCTCCGGAAAAGCAATGTTTACCCCTGCGGGGGCTAGCTGTCAGCGTGATTGAGTAATACCAACTAAAAGACAGCGCCCGCCTCTCTTACTTCCCCACTTACCTAAACGTCATCTCTGGTGCTTTTATGCAGCGCCGCCTACATTGCATCAAAATCGTCGCCAGCAGGTCTTGCTGCGTCTCACAAAAGGCGCAGCAAGACTGAGGAGTCTGTTGAGTAAGTACGCTTGATTAGGGCTTCTGAAGGCTTGGACCTCGTCCTATATATTTCAATATGCTTAAAGCCGGAGTTAAACGAGAAATGAATTCCACTCTTTCTATAATCATCTCACTTCTTAGATGGAAGGTTGTGATAACTTCGCCCTCCAAATGCGGAGCGCAAGTTTGTCCGCTTCTGGCGCAGAAGTTGCGATGAAGTCAGAACGCCGAGCTCTTATTGGCTGATTGAAAAAAAAAAAAAATATATATATATATATAGTGGGTATATCTCAAAACATCTAGCATTGAGTTCTGCCCACTATTCTTCCAATCAAAACCAATCAGAACTCGGCTCCGTTCTGACATCGCCGCAAACACTGAACAAGAAGCAGACGACTTGCTCTCTGCATAGCTTTTACCAAGAAGCGGCATTTTCTTAAGCCACCGGATCGCGCCAGTGCCCGCCATTATACGGCATATAAAGTTTAACATGCACTAATTGTAAGCCTGTGAAATCGTTTTTGACATCTCCTTTCGCGGCTCCATGTTTTGGCCAGCAGGTGTTAGGAATTCTTTCCGGTGAAGTATGATGCTGAAAAAAATTGTGGACGCAGGCCAAGGTGGTGCATAATAGGCAACATAATAAAACCGCAGGCACGGAGGCAAAGAGGACGTAGACAACGGTGTTCCGTGCGTCCTTTTTGTTTCCCTGTCTCCGGTTTTATTCTGCTGACGTATGATTCCACACTTGTTTGCTTTGCATGTACTCTCAGAGTAGTGAAGGCAGCGGGTCACAGTATCATAATCGTCCAGAACCACAACGAAAATGCTGGGTAGGGCTTAAGCTACTTTTAAGCAGTACCCCGGATTTTCGGCAGGGATCACTCTCGAGGAATCATTCAGTGCAGCCTGTCGTATCAATCACCTGGAAAACGCATTACTGTTTTCTAAGAAAAAGCTAAAAAGGTATTTGAAAAATGAAAACGGTTAGAGGTGAAAATTAGAGTATTGTTTATCCTGTGTCTGAATATCACGTTCGTTGTCCCTGAAGATGGTACGAAACGCAAGAAAACATGAAAAGCTTACGACCATTCGTTCCGTCATATAAGGATCTTTTGGCCTGCCAAGCGCACGTCGCTCGTGTGAGCAGCGGGTGAAATTGCAAGCTTTCCAGGGGAACATACCTGACTTTTTCTCGAAAATAGCAAGAGTACGCGTGCATAGCTCTGACAGGCGCTGAAGATGCGCGAGGGCTGAGATTCCGAAACTCCTTTTGTGACGTAACGCTACAGGAAGGAGGAGTTTCATCGGTACTTTAAAAAAGATTTTCTCCAGCCTCGGTGCAAGAGCTTGAGAAATAATCTCGATGATTCGGAATTCTGGAGGCCAAATAAAGAGAAATTAAGTGTTCCTACTCAAATACTTCTTCAACTTCCTTTTAAAAGACGACGTTGCGAATATACAAACGCGGCTACACGTAGTTGTAAATTCGTGCAAGCCAAACGTCCCTCTTTGCTTTTCCTGATTCAACATATTCAGAACCAGATGAACCTATAGCTTAAATTTATTGAACTACGTAGCGTAAGATGGGCAAGAAAGGACAAACACCTCTTGAAAGTTTATGTATATCCCAAGGACTTCCTTTATACCTCCAAAAGCGAGTTTTAACTCAATATAAACATACACGCACGCCTGCTCGCACAAGGACAGAAAATGAAAAACAAAAACATTTGCAAGTTATCGTGGGCTTTGCTCCAAGCTTCGATCATAATCTCTGGGTGATATCACTCTATTTGCCCTATTTCATCTAAAAACGGAGAATGATTATAACGAACCCTCAAAAACTACGCGCATATGTCAACAAGCTAGCACACAAAGAGAAAGCAATGAGGAGTGCAAATTGTCTGCTTTTTCCGCATGAGTTGCGGTAACGTAAGAGCGGCTTCAAGCTCTGATTAGCTTAGCTTGAAATAATAGTTGCTAGACCTCAGGGCTAAATTCCTTGAGGTCTATCTACTATTTCTTTTTACAATCAGCCAATAAGAGTTTGGCGTTCCGAAATCATCTCAACCCGGGTGCAAACCGCAGACAAACTTGCGTTCGACATTGCTATATATCATCCCTTTCTTGCAATAATTTTAAGTCGGTTAAAAACACATACAAAAAAAGCAGATCCTCAAAAATACGTCGTTACACGCTGGGCAATCATCTGATCGGGCATGCATGGGCTTCGTCATCTCCGCTGGTAATACCCTGCTTCGGAGGCGACAGGCCGCATGCAATACGACTTGCATACGCACCCAGCCGGTAATGTTTCTTGTAGACCAGAACGTTCGATAACTTGAGGATCGAAGAAGTCTCGTCTCCCGTGTTGTTTCTTTCTCGCTCTCTCATTCTTGTTTTCTCCTGCTCCTCCTTGTTCACATAGCGATACGGCTGCTTGAGCAGTCTGTGTTCTGGCATCGAATTTTCTCTACTTTTAGCGCGAGGATACGTTCTTTAGGCGAAACTCGGCAGGAGAACCATTCACGGCGTTGCGCTGTACGAACAAGGGGAAAAGAATATCCTCCTTATCTTGTATCCGCATGCGCAAATATTGGTTTTCCAAACGTATACGCGGTAGTGTTTGTTGGTTCATGAAATATAGGTGGAAGCCTTAGTGTTACCACCTTGTTATGTTTTTGTTTTTTTGGGGTACTTGTCTTTTTTTACGCCTTTTGGACGACACCGTTGTATAAAAATCCGCAGATGAAAAAGCGCGATTTTCATTGCTTCGCGGCTGATGTAGGTGGTTGTTAGTTCATAGACTTTCAATAATATGAGGGCTTAGAATGTTGGCGTACAGTTGAAGTATTAGCTGAGTAAGAAGTACAAGAAAGCTCAAGTAGGAAATAAGAAAGGAACCATGAAATGTAGATAATGCAGCTCCTTAAGCGATTCGTTTGTGATTCGTTGACAAGGCATAATTGAACTTGAACTTGAACTTGATTAGGCTGTTGCGTGTATTCCCTTATTATCTTTGGGAATTCAACTTTTTATGGAGCCTCTTGCTCACTTGTGGTCATATGACTCCCGACAAAATATTGTGTTTGAAAATGTGCATTTTGTAGGAATAATGAATACCATACATTCCGAATACACTGGGGATGCCCAGTGAACGTTGCATGAGACACATACTTTTATGATAATGTATAATTTGCATAGCAAATTTACACACCCAAAGGAGTAATTTTTGCCTTTGAGTCGACAGTTAATATTCTACGGCTCATTTTGCTTTACCAATAACATTTGGAATTTGAATTTGAGCCGTAACACGTTGTCCATAGCGCTTCTTTTCTACGAGCAGCACAGCTACAAAACATATGGAATTTTCCTTGCTGCCAAGCGTCTGTGCAAAGAAGTATCTGTGCAAAGAAGTCCCTTCCCCATTTGAATCGCGAGCTCTTTCCCAAAGTTAAGTTGAGCAGGATAAAAGCTGTGGCCTGGCTGATTGCCGTGAGGGTAGCGAATAACGATTCTGCCAATTCTGCGTCCCAGCTTTCGTGTCTCTCTGTATACGGTACTAGTATCAGCTTCGGCTTATGGTTGACTCTTTCCGTGATATTCGCCTGTGGATTCTACGGTATAGTGCGTTTGTGCCGTATCCTTGTTTCCTTACATGCATCCATGACCACCTTGCTAACAAAATAAGAAGCGCTTTCAGAAATGAGCGTTGCGGCAAAGCCACAGTGGGCCAATGTCTTAAGATGACAGTACCATTATTTCTTTGAGTCCAGCTTGTGTTACACAAGGCTAACTGCAACAAAAAAAAGAAAAGTGTTTTCTTTTTAAACAGCCTAATTGGGACAAACATGTCACAAAACAAATATTCTGCAAAAAATGTTTTAGTAATATTTACGTTACAGGACGTAACTTAATCGGAGTCACAACTTGTCCACATTTAAAACTTCCGCTTTTTGGAGCCGCGCGGAAGAGAAGTACGCCCCGCCCCTTGTTCTTAGATTGTCTCTTGGATTGACCTGTGCGGAGTTGAACGACGTACGCTCCGTCTCGACTTCCGGTGCGTGTTGTCGAAGATACGGAGGACGGCTGCCAGCAAAAAAGATGGCGGACCGCCTGACCCTCCCGAGACTTCGGTGCGGTTGGACAACACCCGCTGGTAATTGAACTCCACCTGTTCTTCGTTAGGCGGAACACAGGACTGCGTAGCTGCTACCTTCTCGCCCAAGATGCCATAGGCTTCGACGAATTGGCCACTGAATGGCTCGGGTGTTACCCAACTGCCTCGATTTGTCAATACTGAAAGAACGAAAGTGTACTGTTGCTATTGACTCTTGCGATATTACATTTAACCAGGAGCCGCCGCGGCCGCTGCCAGCTAATGGCGACGGCCCGCGAGTGCGTCTGCTGCCTGGAGGTTCCTCAGTTCGCCTCCAAGGCTGGTAGCCGCTGCATCACGGATCACGCTAACTTTTTTGGTGGAATTCTAAACCCAGTCGTGCTCCAGATCGCCTACCGGATGAGGGAGATGGAGCTTAACGACATGGAGCTGGTGTGGAACTTGTTTTATTGAGAAAAATAAAATCGGCGGCTTCACTCAATGAGAGAAATCAGCCAATTCTTCTTTCTTGCTTATTCTTTGGAAACTAAGACTGTTTGGACGATTATATTGATTAGGCCAATGAGAACTTTGCTCAAGGAAAGAATGTGGCGAGTTTAATTGAGGCACGTGGTTTAAATGTTTGCTTATTGACTAAAATAGAATCGGATGCTGCACTCAATAGGAAATTCGCTCTTTCTTGGGGGTCAGCTGTTTTGTAATACCCTGGCTCTGCGAGGTGCTCATTTTAGGGCACACACGTACTAAGCCACCACCATGACATGACAAAAAACTTATACAAAACAAAGGTGGCATAGGGGAAAATGATGGAAATTTCATTTGGCACACTAACTCAATGGAAAAACATTTTCGACGTCGCAGGCTCTAGAGAGAATACCACTCGTCGTGGGAGGTTTACACATTACAGGTAGGAAGGAACCAGTACACAACACATTTAATTCAAACACCATTACTTAAGATGGTTCGGAAACCGAGAAAACAAATCTGTCGTCTAAGGCGAAATTCGGACGTCCGAAGGCATCAGCGGACAGCTGTTACGTAATTACATGGCTGTGCCAGGCAGCTGTTACGTAATAACCTGGCTGTGCCAGGCTTTTCACGTAACAATTGTGTCTCAATCGCGGGCGTCCGGTGCACTAGGTGCATATCTTGAAGGCCTCCAGAGCGAAATGACGAGAACATACCTGGAGACGTTTGTCACGACACGAACGACCGATTGTCTCCAGCCAAATATCATTCAGCTTGTCATATTTCGGAGCGACGTGGCTGCTGGAAGACTCGCTGTCGCGATCACTCATCTGGCAGCACTTTACAGAGTAAGAGCGCCGCTTTACAGGAGCTCACATCTCCAAACAGTCAGAATTTGCACGAGCAAGCAAAAACGAAAAAAAAAAAAAACCGCGGTAGGAAAGCAAAGAGGAGAACGAAAGTAACAAACCGCGCTATGAAATCCAGTATCCTGCGTCACGTGCTATCACTAGCACCTGCGGCAGCTGCTAAACACACATTACTTCCTTTCAGGAGGTCTCACTCAAGCACCTGGTTCAACACGAAGCACTCATCACCCAGTCGAAACGACTAGTCGAGGCAGGCGAGACAGGCGGGAGCAGAGACTTCTGTGGCCATGAAAAGAAGGGCGAAGCTTTTGTTTCTTATGGTATGAACACAACGTGTAAACCAATTGTAAATGATATTAACTCTCATTACACGGGTTGTTCCTTAAACGTAAAAATATGCCGCTCAAACGGAACTTACAGCATACCCAAAGGCCTAACAATAGACTTAACGTGTCAATCAATCTCTTAGCCGATTTGAAGAGTTACTATCGCACGCCACTTCGTGACGTATAGCAGCCACTGCGCGGAAAGGGACCGAGAACGTCAGAGGCAACACACTCTCAGGGGTACTTGCTTTCGACCGACTGCATTAAGCCTGGTGTTGGCAACCTCGTGGTTTTGCCTTATGACATGTCGTGCAGCTACGTCTTGTCTCATTCCTGGCCACATAGAAAATTGGGATCATTTTTCGTAAGTTGTGCTCCTACTGCTGTGGCCTGCCAAGGCGGGATCATGAATAATGACTTACGCAGTTTACGATTTATTACAGTACGAAATGACGGGCCGCACAAACCGCGTCCTCCGCATTGGGAATGCAATCGCTGTTCAGCAGGTATGAGTCCAAGTCTCTGGGACTCCCGATGTCGGTTCTGCTTTCTTCTGCCAGCTGGGCCCGTTTGCTCGAAGCGCTAACCGCGGCTAAAGTTAGCCGCAGTACCTAGGAGACGAATTTTTAAATCACGTGACTGGGCTCGGTATGGATGCGGGAAAACATGACGGCGCCCCGGTGAGTGAGCGCCGCTCGCTTTGAAACTAATATGTCGTTGTAGCTGCAATATCGCGCTCTTTAGTCAGCAACGAATGGTGCAGGAGGCTTTCGCTTTGCGTCACCTCACTTAAATCGCAAAGCATGAGCAATGACCTCGCCAAATTTTTCAGATAGTCTTTCGATTCTGGCCACTCTAAAGCCTAAATGTACGCGATGATTGTCGGCATGGCAACGCCTTTGGAAAGAGGATTGCCTTGACTCAATCAGCCGGGTATTGATAGCACACAAAAGCAGACAGCCTCCCAAATCTTTTTCTAAATTACCCGAGCATGGAGGAGAACGCTGGAAGTGTAATTCTACGGTCCGCGTGCGCTGGTCTTCCTCTTTTAAAATATTGTAAGTAAATAATCATAAGATGGCTTTGACGAACGCGCGTGCAAGGCAAAATTTGTTTTAGACGTTTTGCTTTAGAACAAATACTATTCCAGACGCCAGCATGTGCAACGCGTGTAAATGAACACTTGTAGCCTTTTTCAACGATTTTGTTTATTACGTTTTGGTAACGGTAGTCTGGGGCGTAAAACGTAATAAAACTAATACAACGGTACCATATGTTAATGTATTCTGACGGGCAAAGACACGTTGGCCTGCCCTTCATTTGGAGTTCACAGACAACTCCCCGGACGAAGCTATCGTTACTTAAAGAAAGGTCAAGTCGTACGGAGTTCGCTTGAGAATGAAGAAAATTGGTAGCAGCACTTTTTTTTTTCACGTCTTGATTTGAAAAGTTTCAACGCACTCTCAAAGAAGTTATTCAGCTGCAACGTATATAGCAGCTCCCGGGACCTAAAGTTTAGTCCAGACTGAAAACAGTTTGTTTAAAGACGACTCAAAGAAGAAAAAAAAAATCAGCCGATATAGACTAAAGCTTTATTCCACTTTCTTCCGATAGTATAACTGTAAATCTCAAAGAAAAGTAAAAACAAAAAACCTAAATTAGCCCGAGTTGGTTAGATTTGCAAAGCGACGCTTTGAGTCTGAGACGAATGCAGTTCGCCTCTATTTCTTCGTTAGGGAATAGAGCCGATGTTCTGTTGGCTTTTTCGCAATTTTCTTTTCTGCGTGACAGTCAACGTTGATTAATGGCCGTTTCAGTCGCAGTGTTTTTCAAGCAACACGACGCAAAGGTCTTTGTAAATTGCCCGGCAAATGAATTTGGCGTAGAGGAAATTGAGGAAGAATGATGAGGTAAGCCGCTAACCTTGGCCCGTAAGTTGTCTGGTGTCTCGGAAGTGGAACTTGCGCCAAATTAGAAATTCAGCATGGGACATTGCGTTCTCCGTAATAATGAATCATTGTGTTCGTAGGCACGTTTTCGAGGACCACGCTGCGCAGTCACGTTTTCTGGCTGTTATAATTGTCTAAGGTGGACTTTTGTAGAGTTGAGAGGCAAGATGAATGAAGTGAGGTAGGCATTATAAAATATATTGGTCGTTATAGGTATGTGTAATATGAGACAGTTGTCACTTTTAGTTTCTCGAGGGTTAGTTGCTTGAAAGCAAACATGTGTTTTGCTTAAACGTATAAACATGAAAATGTCTTTCCCTGTCAACGTTAATAATAAAATCGTAGGTAAGAAATTTGAAAAAAAAATTATTCAGGTAAGAACATAATCAAAAATAAAAACAGTGCAAAGAAAACAACAAAAAAACAAAGGACGGGTGAAACAAGTGCACGGACACAGCTCTGTGTCGGGGCACTTCTTTTACTCGTGAGAGCGCTGTGCACATGCCCTTTTTTTTCCCTCGTCCCATGTTAAGTTTTTTGCGTTGTGTACACTTTTGAAGTTAATCAACAACTCTCCAAACTTACCGTCTTATTAAAATCATAATATTGTCGTATAAATGCCAGAACAACCTTGGATGCGTGTTACACAAAGATCTTGGGAATGGAAAAAACATCGGGCGGTTCCACAATTTTTTCACAACACGAAAATCAGTTTTATGCTAAAGCTAAAGCGCGCGCAAAAAAAAAAAAAAAAGAAAACAAAGTCTTAGCCGTGTTAAGCAAGTTCTTGCTTATTAGTTCTACCTGCGTCGGCTGCGTGGGTTAACATAACCCACCCCAACGTGTAGTCCCAGTAGCTCCCCACAGGAATGGGAGCTACCATTCCTGTGGGGAGCCATTGTGGGGAGCCATCAGAAGCCATTGTACAAGCCGCCCAACATGATGAACACAACCACTCAGAAGCATCAACCAGAAACATCACCATTTACACAGACTTGCAGGTGGCCTACTGGAAGTGCTGCCACATACGCAAGTCGACCTCGACCGCGTGCACAAAATCAATGGCATCGGCTGCCGCCTGCATTTCATCCACCGCACTTAACTCCGTGTCACCTAAGTACCCGCCCACTAGGGTGTTCGGGAAAACGAATGGGCCCATAACGAGGCGCGTGCAGCACTAAGCAAACCCTCAGCGCCAATCGTACCCCCCATCTACAGCGGGACACAATTCGATTCTTCGGAACCCGACGACACTCAACCGGACCTCACTGAAAGAACCGCGCTCACCAAGTTGGTGCGAAAGAAAATACTCCGCAACCTGAAGACTACGGCCTCCCTTTTTAACAGGCACAAAAGAATGATCCCCCCTATACCAGCAGGACTGAGCCGCAAGGTCCAGACTCTCGTCCGCAGTACCGCCACTAACACCCTCATGCTACGGGCCTTGCGCAACCGCATACCTCAAGATGACCCGCACCAGTTCTACCGCACAGCATGCAACACCCTTTCGACGAAGCAGCACATTATCTGGGAATGCCCCCAGCACGCTGCGGCTCGCTACGAGGCCTTGTGTGACCTCCCGGTAGCAGACCAACCTAACACCTTTGAGAACAGGGTGATCCCACAGGACTAGCCGCCACGTACAGTGCGGCTCCTGTGGAACCAGCTGTGCAGATTCTTCTACGCGGACGGCGGGCCTGCCCAGATGGCCATCGATAAGTGCCAACTTCCTTTAATCGAAAGTTTTAGTAGATCGTGTTTTCAGGCCACGCTAATCGTAGCGGGTTCTCGCACTTCCATTTTGATGCATGCTCTGAAGCGCGCGCTCGTAACGGTAGCGGGCCTTTGAAAACGATCTACTAAAACTCCCTAATAGTCTCATCGCACGGTCGCGGTATGGAGCGTTTCACGATGTTTGACAGCGTTGCATTTTGAAACGGCCGCCGGCCGCTCTCAAGCGCAAGTGTATGCATGTTTTTTTTTTTTTTTTCCGTTGTGAATGTTCCGAAGCAAGAGCTGCCGTGCATGGCATTAAATCAAGACGTTTTATAAGCTTAACTCACGACGATGCAGATTACACTGGCTGTAACAAAATATGTGGAAAGAAGGTATCTCAAAAATTAAAACAATATGTAATCTGCGCGATGTAACCACTGAAACCTGCAGTAATTTTTTGGGATATTGCTTAAGGGAGGGGGTGGGGTTATAAGCACGCTGAATGGAATTGGCTTTCAATGAACCGTAGAGGGGCGCCAAGCGAGATGCCAGAGCACACTCAAACTTACAGGTGGATGCCTAAGCTACACTTCTAGGAAGGCAACGCGAGAGCTAAACATATAAACTCCCTCTCGTTGCGAAGCAGTGCAACCGTGCATGCGTGGCCTAACATAACGAAAATAACAAGTGTCTGCGTGACCTAGTCAGTAGAGTGCCAGGCTCGCATCCGAAAGGTCTTCGGTTCGAATCCTGCCTAAAATTCTTCAAATAATTTCTTCAAGGAAAGGGAATTATTTTATAAAGTGACATCATATGAGGCAAGCAGCAACCTCTGATTCCACGCGTGACGTCACGTTTCACCTGAGCGTTGTGGCTTGTTTGAAATTTCCGCGCAAGGTGTGGCTGTGACGTCGTAACCCTATCGACCAATCAGGATTTTCCCGTCTTATCGACGGCGACGCCGGCGTTTCATCGCCACGAGCTCCTTAAAGCTTTCGCGTTTAAAATTGGACAAGATGCGTTTCTTCGATGTTGCAAACATGCTGCTCTGGTTTTGCCAATTACAAAAAGAAAAAAACGGCGAAAGATTTATTCCATGTTGTTTAAACTTTATTTTGAGCTCACATGACCTCTACGGAGGCCATAAAAGTTTACAAGCCGAATGGAGTTTGTGAGCTGTTCTGCGCAAATCCCACTATGGAGAAATATAGAGCGACAACGACATCTGACACCGACAGGTACCAAGCACGCTCAGGATGAACGCAGTTACCCTTGACATGCTCGTGCTTACTTCGCGAGCCTCCCATAGGTACATTCGTGTGCAATGTGCATCTTGCACGTGCTTGGGGCTGATTTGTGTGGGTTCTTTTCTGTTTGTCGCTATAGTGGCATTCAACCGTAACAAATTTGCCTGGAAAATAATGGAGGGAAAACATTTAAGGGCAATGTTTTCAAAATGTACAAAGAAAGATATCGTACGCATGTTTTTTTTTTTAAATAAAAACCGTCGTTTCCATTATTATGTTATTTAAACGTGTATCTCTCTGTGTTGTTAAGCATATGTAAAAGAAAAACAAAACGCATTCGAAATATCGTTTTAATCCAAGCATTGCCCCATGCAGCATGTTCTAGAATGCCAGGGACCAGCGTCTCACCAGTCCTGCATTTCACAATATTTCTGTCTGGCGATTTCTGTTTTTACTTTATTGTGATATTTCTGTGCATTCCAATGCTAATAACTGAAATAAATACCCAAAAATACGCACCGTACAGACGTGAAGTATGTCATAAAGAACTGCGTTTGCAGTAGTTACGAAAGCGTTTCTGTCGACGCTTTCGTAAATAATCGTCTCTAAGAACTTTCCGTCGCTGAGTACACAGCGCAGTTGAGACGGCCTTCACGTTATCTTAATTCAGTAAGCGCGTGCAGAAGCTCACAAGAGATTCAGTTGTTTTCTTTTTTTGGGTTATAAACCGTCATTGAATGCCGAGTGCTTTAATGATAAAATGCCACAACAGCTTTCGTTTTACGGTTAAATTAAACATGTATATCTATGAATATCTTAATGCATATTTATCACAAAAAAAATGGACTTTCAATGCTGCGTAACCAGCTTTTTTGTTTACGCAGATGTCTAATACAGCGGCTCTATGAAATCGCATAGTTATATCTGTCGACATTAAAAAAAAACGAAGAATACGTGTTTACTCTGGAATATATTGTCTAGTCTGCACAAGTATATGATATATTCATCAGTTCCGTTAACGCGCCAAAAAAAGCGGACGGAGTGCTCTAAGAATGGACAGGCGCTAATTTCCGCGTAAATCATTTGGACATTCGGTAACTGCGGTATGCGGAGCAGGTTCGGCCATCATCTCCTATACCCCGATCTCTCCCAGGGTGACAGTGTGGTGAAAATTACACGCTCGTTGAACCAGTCCTCCGTCCATCTTTCGACTAGTGATGTCACGCTCCCCCCCCCCCCCCCCCCCCCCCCGCCGCGCAGAGAGCAGGGGACAGTGTTATGACCGGGAGGCGGTGGCTTTGTCCATCGAGCGGCCAGCTTTCGCCGTGCTGTCGGTCTAGGGGTCAACGGCACGTCACGTAAAGTCACCTGGCGCTAGGCACACATCACACGCAAGTGCTACCTCAGTGTTTGGCCGGTGCTGTTTAGTCGCGCATTGTTCGGTGAAACATAAGTAAATTCCAGCACGTGCTTTGCGCAAAGAAATAAAAAAAGAATTAAAAAAACGTGCGCATTAGAGACAAGCTTGAACTCGCTAGCTGGGCTTTTGTGGTCGATTCAGACAAAAGCCGAAAGTCCTACCCTAAACAAAAATGGCTATCGAGTATAATGTGTTCATTTCTGGTGCCTGGATTTCTAATTCTTGCCTCGCTTTTTGAAAGGCTCTCCACTTGAGCACCATGTGTGAAACATGACTCGAGCGCTTCTGTCGGCCACATACAACTTCGAATTTCCCGGGAAACAACACCGATGTTTGTTTGCAAACAAGCTCACAACCACCCCCTATCGGCGGACCCCTGCGCACTTCCGGTTTTCCTCTTCTTTTCTATTTGTCTCTTCTCCTTTTGTTATTTGCAATACTTTGTACAATACAGTAATGTTCTTACAAACATACCACAGTAACTTCTCTGAACGAAACTTTCTTACCTGACCGTTGTGCATTGCTGAAGAATAAATAAATACATTACCGGAAGCCTACTGGGGCACCAAATACTGTGGCGCCCTCGTGGTATCAACTCCCAACGAATGTGGTGAATACCCAAGATAGGCGCCGCAGCAATTTATTGGAGCGAATACAATTCGAACAGACCCGACAAGTCGTGCGGCGAAGGACCGAAAAATACACGAGAAAGACAAAGAAGCAACGACAATAACCTACAACAACAGTAACAAAGAAATTCAGAGGCCTAAGAAAGGCGCATTCTCGATTGTAAATAAAACATGAGTCACGCTGAAGAGGATCATCGTAGATTTGGGAGGCAGCTCCTTCTCGACTTATCCGAAAACTTTTTAAGGAGAAGTAAAAAAGTAAAATGAAATACATCCCCGCCAAGCAACCTTAACCGTTTCATATGCCTTTGCCGTCTCTCCCTTCTTTCGTTCCCTCTTTCAGATGATACGAATTATTTTGTTCCCACTTGTTTTCAGCTCCCACGCTTTTTTTTACTTTGGGCCCACTTTTGCCAGCACCGAAGTGCCAGATTCGATTTGTTTCGTGGACATTGAGTTTCGAGCTTCACGGGATTCCGCTCGCCGAGGAAAGGGAGCTGCATCTCACCGGTGTCTTTCAGAAGCTAACGGTCTGCACAGTGCCCCTTTTACGCCAGGGCCTTGGATCTCCTTTTTCCTGTAGTTCGGTACTGTCTTACAGGGCGGAAAAACATTCTTTTCTTTTTTAGTGCGTTCTTACTTTTTTATTGTCCCTGAAAGAATACAGAAGACAAATAGGAAGCGGAACCTGTGACAATATGCGGTAACGTTCGCAGAATGCTGTTCGGACAGGGAAGTTTCAGTACTCACACTAGCAAGAAAAACGTAAAATACGAACCTGTCCAAGAGACATGCGGTAATACGGAGCCCCTTAATATGGGTACCACGTTATATACGCAGACGTTTAGGGTACGAAGTGGATAAACACGAGCGTTTTTTATATAGTTATTAGGAACGACTCCCATTATGGACGACATTTAGGGGAAAGGAGGTTCCCATTAGTGAAAAGACGGTGAGAGTGCAGGCGAGCTGGTGGTAGCTAATCATGTCGTATTACACCTGAGACTGCGGTGGAAGAAATCGGAAGAACTTTCAGTAGAAGGAACAGACACAGAGAACGTCTCAGACGTTCTCTGTGTCTGTTCCTTCTACTGAAAGTTCTTCCGATTTCTTCCACCGCAGTCTCAGGTGTAATACGACATGATGAGGTTCCCATATTAACGCTACATCGCCGTAACACAAAATACTCGTACGAGATGGTGTATCCGTTATGCCACCGCTACGGTCAACAACAAAGACGGTTGGAATAAAAACGAGACACAAAATATAACAGCACGATGCACGAGGTTTAATGATCGGTGTGCGCGGTGACACCATCGAGCGACGTCTTCAACGGTTTCGTTGTCCGTCAAATATTCCGAGCACCAGTCAGGTGGTCTCCACGTAACAGGACTATTTCTAAAGTTCCGAAGCAAGACGGGGAATGCTGAGAATGGGTATCTACGCTCCGTTCACGCTCACGTTCCTCCGTATAAAGGATTCGAAGGAACTAACCAAAATCATTCGTTGATGAAGGGGCTTGCAAGATTAGCGGAAAACAAAAACTTGCAAGATGCCATTTGGTTTAGGCTTTTGCTTTAGAACCGCTGCAGACGCCAGGGCGTGCGGTGCGTAGACCCGCATTCCCAGCATTCCCTTTGATGCTTGGGTAATTTAGCGAGACCAGACATTTTTTGCAATAGTAAAATGACGTAAATTTTCCTTATTACGACTTAAATAAATTGTTTTGTTTTTTATTGAGTAAAATATATGTAGATACACGTGAAAAAGCCGTAAAATGAATTAAAAAAAAAAAGCAAACAAAATACAACGCCCACTCCTCCTCATGGATATTCTAGGATGTCCGTTCCGGTGAATTTGGAGACTAAGTTTGTCACAACAGAGTAACGTAAAAGTAACAGCGGTCATAAACCATCAGGCTAGTCAAGTCCGGACTCACCGCAACATGTGGTTCGGTACGGACATCAACAACAATTAGGTCGGCCTGTAGCGAAAGGTCCCCCGTTGCTTTTTCCCGCACACTTCTACAGATCTGTGCGCTAATATTAGCCGCCCAATTACTGCGCTCATTAGCGACACTTAAACATAGCGGCCAGCACTGCCGTCGCAGTTTTGCTCGTTGAATGGTCCGCAAAGAAACGTTATCGCGCCGGAGCAGTTATTTGCCGGGATGTTTTCTGAACCACACGCTGTGCACATCGCACAAATAGGTATGATTTGACTGTGGATACGTGTTACCTATCTTTTTTTTTTATTTATCCCAAAAATTTGGAGCGGCATTTTCAAGGGGAGTTTTTCGTATGACCGATTCCCGATAGAGCTTACGTGGAGTTTGAAATGAACAAATAACTTAATTTTCACTAGCATTCCTACCTATCTTAAGAACAATATTTTTTACCTTAATTAATTTGTAGCTGTAACTTTCCCGAGGGAACTTGTGTTGCATGTCTTTTTTTTTTTTTTTGCACCAAATGTGCCTATAATAGCAGCGGTAAAAAACACTTCCTTTTTTTTCTGATTTACCTATTGCCCCTTTTTTAGCGCCGAATTTTGCGAACAGCAAACTTCGGAAAGCTAAAATTGTAGCATGAAATATAAAGCCCGCAGAATCGAATGATATATACTTGATTGGTTACTAACAAAATAAAAAGACTGTAGCGAAAGCTTTTGTTTTTAAATTTTTGTTGGCATTGTTAGATATATTTGTTTTCTGTTACGAAGAAGAGATGACTCGGTTTGAAAATGCTGCTTGTTCCGATGTGACTTCGTCGTCATCTAGTATGTAGTAACTGACTGCTCAAGAAACGTGATGTGGAACGAGTTTTGAGAGTTTTATTAACGCTCCACGGCCAATGAGGATGCGGCATTAGCCGAAAAAAACGCAATGTAAGAATCAGGTAGCAAGCGTGAACATAAAGACCCCCCCCCCCCCCCCCCCCCGTTTCTGTTCGTGCTAGAGAACTGTACATCAATTCATTGTAGCACATGATGTGCAGATATACCGCCGCGTAACCCTACCGTCTACGACGCCGAACAAGTGGTGATCACGAAAACGGCCGAAGCGACCTGATTATCTGCGCGATCGGCAGGCAAGTCGAGTGGACGGACGATACAGAGAGTGTGGTGGAAAGTTTCATTGTGTAATGTAAACCGTCTTTGGCTCCGTTTAAAGCGCTTTGTTACACGGCTAACGCTTCATTTATTTTATTTATGGCTTCCCCTTTTTTGTTTCCTCTCATTCCATCGCTTTTATTTTAAGACTGTTACTTTCGTCTTGGTATTGAAGCTTTATAGAATACACAATAAATTATACATCATTTGTACGTGAAGTAAAGAAAAATACAATCTGCGTCTATACACCGAGCAAGCAAAAGAAATCCTTTTCATTCAAACTCACAATTTCTGCACACTCTCTTAATCAATACTACTAAAATAAAGCATAAAATTAATTACACCATCTTATCGTTTGCCTATCTGTGTGCCCGAACAGAGCGCTTTTTATTCGCAAAATGGTAGACGGCTTCTGAAGGACCAAAGTGCAATACCGTCCCGGTTCCTTTTGCTTTTTTATTTCTGTTTTTTTTTTTTTTTTGCTACACCAGTGCAGTGGAGTCTTCACTCCACTGCGACGTTTGTTCGGGTGTTTCCCAGATAGAGATGTCACGATGACATTCCAACTAAGTGGTGCGACGAGTCGCTAGACTCCGTTTCGTGTTTAGTCGGACCGCAGTCAACGGTATACCATACGACGGTAACAATCCAGCAACACCAAAAGTGAATCATCAGGGCGCTCTTCCTCGTCTTTGTGCATTCGTCATCGTTCGCTAAAGCAATCACGCCTAGAAAAAGAAGCCCAGGATATCACTGCGAATTCATAGAGTGTGATTGGTTTTAGCCGGTGATATATCAAAGGACGAGCGCCATGGAAGCACAATTTTGGCGCTGCTCGATGGGTTTACCCAGTCGCACTATATGGATAATATATTGTTTCCCTTTTCGCTGATGCTGTTCGCCAATGTCGCAGTATTGATTCGAACCGGCAGCGAAAGCATGAGTGACACGCAAACTGGGTTTACAAACCTTTTTTTACTGCGGACGCGATGATGAGGACGCGATGATGAGTAATACGCGAATAAGCCGACCGCGCTTTGTGCTCGGGCTACGTCAATTAATGCACCACATTGAGATGGTACGGAGTGTCCCAAATGCAGGTTTTTTTCAAAATGAACCGTTAAAAATCGACGCTTGCACGTTGCAATCTATACTTTTCGTCAAAGGTGTTTTTCACAGGTCAGTTTTCTCTTGTAAAATGACAAAGCGTAGCTCTTTTTTTTTGTAAAACATTGGGCCAAGAATTTTGCTAGGCTCAACGGCGGGCGGCGACGCAGACGACCAAGTCGAGTTGCTGGGCGCGTCAGGCGCTCGTATTGATAGATGGCGCTACCTCTTTATCCCGACCAGAGCCCTGTATACAGAGAGTTTGGTCAATGTGAGGCGCGGTCAGAGCCAGGGTGTGCGCCAGACTCAGAAAGAGGGCTTGGCATGCTCTCTTGACTATTATGCCTGGATCGCGTCTTCGACTGGTGTGTTTAGCGTCCTATCCCACCCATACATGAAAAGTGGTCCCAATGTGACAACAAATGACGTCACAGAAGCCGGAGTGTCATGCTGTTGCCTGTCGTGATCCTGGGGGTTGGCCGTAGAAATGCTGGTGAAAAGTACGATCGAACGAGAGTGCCGCTGTCGTATTGGTGTCCCAGGCGTCCCAACTTCCGGCTGCTCTAACTTCCGTGAACTGTCACAGTGGAGAGCGACCTGCAGCAGAACAGGCGTCTGCTATTTATACCATAACTTTTTTTCGAGTGTCTCATTAATGAAAGCTCACCTTGACCTTCCGCAATTATCTTCACGTCGTAGGATCTCTCGCCTTTGTCTTCTTCACAAGGTATTTTATACGCCCATCTTTAAACAATCTCTCTTAAACCCCCCATCATACATCTCGGCTAGAATTGACCATCCTTGTAAGATCGCCCGCCCACAATGCTTCACCCTCGCACACCAGAAGGCGCTCTTACCATCTGCGATTGTGGACTGGAATGACCTCCCCGAGAACCTCATCGGCATCACCGACATTGGAAGATTTCGGGACGCCATCACCAACTACTTCATGTAAACCCACTCCCCTCTGTAACGCCACTTGTGGCCCTGAGGGTATTATAAATAAATAAATAAATAAATAAATAAATAAATAACTGTTGGAACGGCGCCAGGGTCGCGACCGGTGATAACATGACACTTCTATGACGTCATCAGGCGGAGATCGAGGGACCACTTTTTTGGCCGCGGTAAACACACCAGTCGGAGACGCGTTCCAGGCACCATACTTTTGACCAACCAGAAGCCGAAAAGAATCCAATAGCGGTGGTAGCGAGAAACAGTTCTGATCAAAGGTATATGTTCGTATATGGTTTTAATAAGCACGTAAAGGTGAAGTGTGGTAACTCTTCGTTTTTGAAAATAGGGTGCACGTGATGTTTCGATCATGATCATGCACAAAGATGCAAGAAACGAATGCGCCGCACAACTCTGTTTTGCTTGAACAGAGTGTGACCACTGGGACGGCAGATTCCCGGCCCTCGGCGCTTGGCGTACCGATTATGTCGATCGTTCTGGTAGTTGCACTCTTCCACCATGATTTTGAATGAGCGTGATTGAAACATCACGTGTACCATATTTTCAGTCACCGAGAGTTATTCCGATGCAGTTATCAGGTTTGTTTCTCGCGACCACCGCCAGGGCAATATTTCCGGCTTCTGGTTGGTCACATTAGAATTTCTGAAGAAGCCCTGGAACACGCCCAGCCCGCTTTCGGCCAATGGCGCCTCCTCATTTGTCTCCTATACTTCCCAACGAATGGCCAAACTCTCTACATATACGGCTCTGATCCAGACCAGAGCCGTTTATTGGGAGAGTTTGGCAAATAGGTGGAGCAAAGGCCGCTGCCAGCGCCGAATACTGCACCCGCGGTTAGAGCGTAAACTATAGAGGTAACACAGAGCCGACCAGTCAGCAGACTGCGTCGTCACAATATTGAAAACGCCATTATAAGCATGAAATAGAAGCGTTCAATCTCGGCGTCTCGGTGACAGTTTGTTCTGGGCCACGGTGTGCTCTGGGCCGGCTCGGTAGACCAGCGGCTCAGCTGAGACTGGCTGAAAGAAAACAGTGCAAAGCCTGGAGCTAGGGTGCCTCAATGTCCTTCTGTTTAGGATGATGCCATCCTTTGTAGTACCCGGTGCCGACAGCACGCGCTCACGGGTAAAATACGAAGAAATCGACGAAAACAAAATGTCGCCATAGCACAGTCAGCGCCAGAAACGCGTGCAGAGACACGCTCTTTCACGCGCTTTTGAACAAAAAATAAAAATAAAAGTGTGGGACAAAATGGCCAGATGTCTCCACCCAAAGCAAAGCGCACATGAAGGCACCCTAGCTGGAGCCACTGATCTCTATTGTAGTAGGAGCGCGCGAGCGTCTCGAGACGCGGATTGAATCCCGCTCAGCTTGTACGCTGGATTTGGTAGTGCTTTCTTTCCCCCAGTTTCAGCTGAGACGCTGTTTCTAGCAAGTCGGCCCTGGTTTGGAGCGCACGTTCTTTCATTCTACTGTTGAATATGAACGTGACGAAAACCTGATATGATTTAAGTTTTCAGTCACCAAGAGTTATACCCATAGAGTTATTATAATGTACGCTAGAGCTTCAAGTGGCGCTAGTGTGCTGACGCAAATTGAAGCAGACAGCAACCAGTCGAAAATTTACTTCCGGTAATGCATTTCTATGGGAAAAAGTGAGTGCATTTTCTGTCTGCGCTCGATCATAAGAGCAAATATCCCGAATAATTCATACGTACTAGGTAGCTTGGAACATTTCTCAGTCAGGCCGACGAAATAATTGGTCAGTTACGGTGTTTTTCTTTCAAATTCATCGCATTAAAAACGGGGATAAACAGCTTCGTACGTATATTTGTGTGCACTGTCGGACACTGTTAGCGCGAACACGACGTCGGAGCTTTTCAGCGTGGGGTATATACGTGACAAACGAACGAAGAACATCTGGAAATTAAGAAAGACGGCAATAACTACGCAGTAACACCGGATCAGTAACTACACGTGCATATACGATCAAAATTAATTGAAGGCCACGTAATGTATTCCTATTTTAAATAAGTAAGTACCGTTTTATTCTTTCTGCTCTGAGCGAAGCTGCTAGTTCTACGTTCAAAATATCACTCGCACGCTCGAAATCTTTGAGAACAAGTGCCGGATAAAAGCTGCCCGGCAGAGAAAACAATACGAAGAGACAACTTTTATAGCCCACGGACTTTATTCTCTACGTTTTGAATGTTTTTATCCGCTCATGCACGACGGGGTCATTTTTATATAGTGACAGGACTGGCATATTATCAATATATAAGCGTCACCGGATTGCTGGCGAGCCTTGAACACACTCTACATTCCTTTCGATTGTAATTTGGCTTCGAATCGTCGCTTGTTTCTACACACCTGCTGCGGAACACACGTTTGGGGCTGAAATGTAGCAAAGTTAAACATCGGTCTCTGATGAAGAAAAATGCGCTAACTAAAGCAATTACACTTTTACAGTGTTAATCAAGGTACATACTATTCGGTACGACCCAAATAACCAAAGTGTTCCGTGTTATTTTCCGGCGAAGAGACAAAATGCACGCGCGCTTTCCCATAGGAATACACAGGAAGACTGGAAAAGTAGACTGGTTGCTGTCTGCTTCAATTTGCGTCACAGAAGTCGCATAGACACTAGCGCCAGTTGAACCTCTAGCGTACATTATAATAACTCTATGGTTATACCATTTCACTCTAGCGACGCTAAAACGGCTTAAATTAGTCGTGTCGTATATTTATAGCTCACGACCACAGCTAGGGGCTGTTTCGAGGCCTGTGGTTGGCCCCGATATGCTCGCCTATTCAAACCAATGTATGGCCAAACTCTCCCAATAAACGGCTCTGATCCAGACTGCTCGCAACCACCGTGGTTTATAAACTAACATAATATTTTGTAATGTATCTTTCGTTAAAAAATAAACGCGGACAATAAAAACAAAGCCTAAAGTAAAAAATAAAAAAACGCGTTTGCATAACGGCGGTGCTTTTGCTGCCAACGAATTTCGTCTGCGTGTCGTCTGCTTTCTTTCGCTGGTCGGCTACACCTTCGGACGCTACTTCCGACACCATCTATCATTAGGCCCAAATGCGCCCCGCAACTCGACTCGGTCGTCTGTGTCGCCGTCCGCCGTTGACCCTGGCAAGTTTTTTGGCCTTATCTTTTACTGAAAGTGAGCTAGGCTTTGTAAATTTACCAGGAAAACAGACATGTGAAATACACCTCTGACGAAAAGTTTAGATTTCTACGTGCAGGCCTCGATTTAAAGGGTCCATTTTAGATCGAGCCTGGTGACCTGGGACTCCCTACATATCAAAGAAGCAAAACTGCAAGTTGCGAGTATTTTTCTTCGGCTGTGAATAATTGATGCAATACTGCCGCGCGGGCAGCTGACCAAGCAGACAGCGCGCTCGTGGCCCAGGATTCTTCTTCCAGCTTTCGAGCAGTACGGTCGCAAGAATCATGAGCTCCGTCGGAGCGGCTACAGCGGTGCTCGATGACCGTGGAACTTCTGTGTTTGGTGCTTCGTCGTCATCTACTGAAGAGTACAAGGTAGTTTTGCCTTCGATGCCTTCCGGGGAAACCTTTATGAACTCTGTCATTTTTCACTGCGACCTGAAGGAACGGCCCTACCGCATCAAGGATTTCCGCCAGGAACTGAAGCGGACTGCCGCCTTGCCTGACATCGTCTCGCTGGGCGCGTTCCAGATGAATCATGAGTGGTTGGCGACGCTGCGCACACCGGAAGCAAAAGAGCGGCTCCTGAGCTACAAGGAGATCAAGGTGAAAGGCCTTCGTTGCGTCGTCATTAATCCTGGTTACACCGAGATCCGTCTACGCATCCACTGGGTGCCATTCCAAGTAGCGGACGACGCGGTTCGGAAGCTTTTTGAGCCGTACGGGAAAGTGAGTGAAGTTGGACGCGAAAAGTGGCGCGTCAGCGGTTTTGAACGCATTGAATCTACCACCCGATTCGTACGCATGACCTTGAAGAAAAACACCATGCCCGACGGGATGCCCCATCAACTTCGTCTTCAAAGTGCAAATACCCTCATTGTCATCCCGGGAAGAGCGCCGGTCTGCATGCGGTGCAAGCGCTCCGGGCACATTAGGCGCGACTGTCGCGTGCCGAAGTGCTCAGAGTGCTCCCGTTTCGGGCACGAGAAAGAAGAATGCGTACGTATAGAGTGCCTTCATACACACGCGCGCTTTTGCTTGAGTGGTGACATCTCAGCCATTTTTCCGCCCAATCGTTTTTTTATGCATTTCGAAGTGCGCGCAATCCGGTGTCACTCAGCTCGAGCGCGTAGCTTTGGCTGATGCATAGACGCCATCTTACCGCCCAAGTCACGCACCGAGTGCGCGAGAGCGTCACGCGCTGGCACAATCCGAACAACAATGGATGTCTTCACCCTGAGACAGACAGACATCTAGGCACCCTACGTACGTACGTACGCTGGCGACACCGGCGGAGCTGTGACAGACGAGCCGTCCCAGTTCATCATGGAGGCGGAGGACGCCGAACTTGCGGCGGGTGCTCTCAAAAGTGACTTCCCACCGGGCATCGAGCAACCAAAGCAACCTCCAGGAGCTGACGGCAACGGCGGCAAGGAGACTGCAGCAAACGCCCCGATGCCGGAAGGTGCGGCGCCCTCACCTGGGGTGACGTCGCCTGAGGCCGGTGCGGCTCTGCCCTCTGCCGACCTCCTGCCGACCGAGAAAAACCACGAAGGCGTCGTCGACAGCATGGATGAGAACACGGACTCCACCACGCGTGAGCTTGACGAAACGACTCCGACCGAAACGACCCCGAACCCGAACGCGTGGTGGGCAGCGAGCAAGTGAGGCAAGTACAAGCAAGTACCGGGCGCCCCCGCGCACGAGAGGCGACGCCACGACAACCAGTAAGGCGGTAACGCCTGGTCTATGAACTCATGCGCGATTTTCAAGGCAAGTGTACCACCACAGCCCTTCATGAATTGTGTACACTCGACCCGGCTATCACAGTTGCATCGTTAAATGTTCGAGGTTTCAAGATGCGTAAGAAACAATGCCAAGTACAACGTTTGTTGGAAAGTCAGAAACCCGATTTCTTGGCGATGCAGGAAACCAAGATGGCCGAGGAAGAGCAGGTGGCGAAAGCACTAAAGCCTTTTCTATCTTCGTGTGGAGTGTGTGTCACACACGCTGTTGGTGTTTCGGGTGGTTGTTTCTTGTTTATGAAGAAAACGTTTCCCTTGTCTGAGCTAAGCTTGACCGTCGACACCGAAGGTCGTTTTATTATGTGCGATTTTTTGTTCGTATCGGTTCACTGGCGGCCTATCTGTGATACGCCCCCATGGTACGGTGAAAGACAGGGTTTCCTTTTTTTCTGGCTTGCGCCGTTTTGTTGATTGTGACAGAACAGTCGTGTTGTGTGGGGACTTTAATTGCATCGTTAGGGAGAGAGACAGAGCGCCTTCTGGGCAACGTACTGATAGAAGTGTGACAATTTTAGGCGAGCTGCTCGAAGATTTTGAGCAGGTAGACGCAGGGATCGTTAGAAACGAAACACGCGAGATACGTTTCACTTACTTCCAAGCGTCCTCCCACACCCGATTAGATAGAATCTACATTTCGGCCTCTGTGGCAGTATTGTTAACCAAGTATCGTGTTACACCAGTTTTATTTTTAAGACCCATGCTTGGTTGCGACAATGATCGGCGACAAAACACCGCCGAAGTCGAAGTTCGAGTGGAAACTTTGGAAGCTAAACACCAAGCTGCTCGACGATGAATCTTTTCTCGGGGGTGTAAGCAGCATTTTCAGATCGTGTTTTGAAAATGTGTAAGGGGATATTTTTGAGGCGTGGGAGATCGCAAAGGAGAGAATAAAGATGCTAGCGATAGAGAGGTCGTCTGTTTTGACCTACAAAGTGCGTTGCGCCGAGCAAAGATTAAACGCCGATCTGCAGGCGCTCTCTAGAGCGGAGTGTCTAAATGCCGGCGTGTGTTTGAAGGATTTAGAAAGCGGCAAGGAGCGGCTAGAACAGCTCCACCAAGAACGTTATCGCGGCGCCGTTTTTTGAGTGCGTGCGGAGAAATACCTCCTGGGCGAGCAGCCAACGAAACGGGCCTTAGCGGACGAGAAGCGGTACGCGCTACGGAACGAGATAGCTGAAATAGATGTGAACGGCGTTACGTGCACGAGCTCAAGCAGTATTCAGCAGGCGTTTGTTGCGCACTATAAGCGGCTCTTTGGGACGAAAGTTCCGGGAAGGGTGAACCCCTCGTGTGGGAAGCTTTTAGAGTCGGTGCCGCAGTTAGCGGAAGAGGAGACAAAAAACCTGTCCCTGCCGATCACTGTTCAGGAGGCCGAACGGGCGATAGACGACCTGCCAACCTCGAAAACGCCGGGACCCTATGGAATATGTGCCGAGTTCTTCAAAAAGTTCAAGGGCGTACTCGCCAGTGTTTTGTTGAAAATTTTTAGTGAAGCGTATGAACGGAAAGTGTTAACACCGTCGTATACGCGCACGTATACTGTTCTAATCCCGAAGGGTGACGATGTCGCGAAACTACGTCGTCACGGGTTACCGCCCGATCACCCTTTGGAACGTTGATTACAAAGTGCTCGCCAAACTTTTAGCGCGGCGATTTCAGAGTGTTGCTTGTAAGCTTATCGGGGAAGACCAGACATGTGGGATCCAAGGGAGAACTATCATGACGAATATACATGTAGCGCGCAGCGTGTTAGAAGCGTGTGGTGGGGGCATGGGCCAAGTAGCCATGCTCCAATTAGATCTAGATAAGGCGTTCGATTGTGTCAAGTATGACGTCCTTTTTGATGTTTTAAAACGTGTAAACGTTGGTGAGGTCATTTTGGAAGGTGCCAAAATGGCCTATAAAGATTGCACCACAAGGCTCGTCGTAAACAAAGAAGTGACCGAGCAGATTCATGTGCGAACGTCCGTAAGGCAAGGATGCCCTATGTCGTCGCTTTTATTTAATTTGTATTTGGAACTTTTTTGTCTTAGTGTTTTGAACAGTAAGGATTGTCGGGGCTTTCGACTGGAAAATGCCGAGATAGAAGTTATGAGTTACGCTGACGATATTGCAGTGTTTTCCAGTGATAAGCGAAGTGTCAGTGCCGCGGTTGCTTTGGTGAAAGTGTTTTGTGACGCTACCGGCGCAGCTATTACCTGGGACAAGTTCCGCGGTTTTTGGCGCGGCGTATGGGCCAGAACGCCTTCAGAGTACGAAGGCGTTAGCTGGGACCGCGTGCCCTGCACATAGCTCGGTGTGCCTTTAAATTCGTACCGCGAGAGCAAATCTTTTTGGTCGGGGGTGGCCACCGACCTGGACAGCCGCGCTTCTCGTTGGAAGCATCGTGATCTATCCATTTTTGCGAGGGCGACAGTTTGCAATATTTTTTTTTATTTCAAAGATTTGGTATGTGTTGCAAGCCATACATTGTGCCCGTGTTAATGTTCAGAAGTTTCACCGTGTTTTTACTGTGTTCATCTGAGGATCTAATTGGGAACGCATGAGGCGAGACAACCTCTTTCGCAGCTAGGGCACGTCACGGAGGGCTTGGGCTGTCCTATTTATTTGTCAAACAACTCGTGTCACGTTTCTCTTTTTTGCGAGAGCAAGAACACCCCTTCATCTGCACGTTCATCCAAACAAAACTGTCGCCTCATTGGCCATCCTTTCTTGTTTCCTCTTATGGCGGCGAGCCAACAAGACTCGAGGGTTTTCAAAAGGAGGTCGTTGATACTGTATTGTTTTTGTCTGCTAGTTTTTCTTTTGATTATTTGAGTTTAGTGAGCAAGAAAGCGCTCGCGCGTGATTTGATAGTCAGTTTGTTCCTGGCGCCGATGTATCGAACTGTTTTTTGTCATGGTGGCCAGGATGTGCTGAGCCGAGTTAACCGTATGTGTGTACCACCTTCTATGAAAACGTTATTTTTTTTAAGTTACACACCAATACGTTGCCGGTCAAGGTCTGGCTAAGGGAAAAGGGTTTTGATGTGCCGTGGACGGTTGATTGTCTTTTATGCGAGCAACCTGAGACTGTTGAGCATGTATTCATTTTTTGCATGGATGCCGTATTTTTCTGGGACGTGCTCCAGCGCACCCTAACGAAAGAGCTGTGCATCGCCCCTTCTGGCATTCGTTTTTTTGAAAGTGATGAACGATGACTGCGTGCCATTTGATATGTTTTTTTTCTTTTCGGTCTTTGTAGTATTTGGCGCTCATGCATGACAGTAGGGCATGCCGATCCCACTGCCAAAGAAGTTCGCTTCTATTTCTTTTCTCTAGTGAAGCAGGTCGAATGTGTTTTTTCCACGCGCGAGCCTAAGCCCGAATGGCTAGGACTTTGTAAAGCGCTGTTGGAAATGAGAGCCTTTTAACGTGCCCTGCAGAAGTCCTGCAGCGCATTTTTAAATTGAATTGACATGTGTTGTTTGTGTTGTAATAAAGAAAAAAAATCGCGTTCGTGGCCCAACGGTTTTCGCACTTGCGTTCAACTCAAAAAGCCAAGGTTCGATGCCTGGGCCGCTTTGCTCATCTTGCGGCTGCGGCCGCGGCTGCGGCCAAGAGGGATTTTTACGTCACGTGACCAGCTCCATGGGGACAAGGAAGTACCTAGCGTCCCTGCCTAATGGCGGAGTGATTCGCATCACTTCAAGCGCGAAAGCCTAATTTTGCTCGCAGAAACTGATTGCAGGGACTTTCAGCTGGAGTCTAATTGACCACCCCTTTATACTGCAGAAGTGGCAGGTAAAGTTACGGCCAGAGAGGGTAAATAGCTGCCAAAAATAAAAAAAAAAAACACACAAGATAAAAGCGGAGGTACATAAATATTATGAACCTCCGTCTTCTGCTATGGTCGAGAGGTTAACGCGCCGCTACTTGTCGTCGCGGCGTGAAAGTTCGGGGTTCAAATCGTGCTAGTGACTTTTTTTTTTTTGTATTTCGCGCGTGTCTTATTTTTTTACTGCGACCCTTTTTGGGAAATCATTCACTTGCACTACTGCGCCTTAGACAGTTTTTACTGTTAGTCCCACCCAATCGAAACACTAGAAAAAGAAAAGATCAACGCAAGTTAATGCGCTAATACAATCATTTCATAATGTTCATTAAAAGGAAACCAAGGTAACTGCATCGGTATGGCTTTCACACAAACGGAGCTGGAACAAGCATTCTTTCACCGGCATTTACAATTTTATCTGTTTTTAAATAACGCTCTTGCTACGATTCCTTCGAATAACAAGAGACGCGTATTTAGGACTAACAAAAACTGTATTTGTGACAATTAAAAAAAATAACTCCAAAAAACAAGCAAAAAAATAAAAAGATTAGCAGCTGTATATACATTGATTGAGCGAAACCCTACAGGCAAGGCAGGAAGTCAAACGTCTTAGAAAGTAGTAAAACCAAAATAAAAGAGATCATACTTTTACTTGCATGGAATGTGATAAAAAGTATATTTATACTCTTTACATTTTTTGTGGCAATCGTTTTGTAATATTAACACATTACTTGTTGAATTTCAGTTAGAATAGCAGACGATCACGACCGAATGCAAAAATGAATCAGGCGTTGACATCGCAAACCCACTCTCTAATGCAAACACGTAAAATGACTTTGGATGAAGAAATAGAATTAATTATAATTCATTCCATTTCTTGATCCAAAGTCATTTTAGGTCCCTCTCTCTAACGCAAACACTTAAAATGATTTTGAATCAACAACTGGAATTAATTATAATTAATTCCATTTATGATCAAAAGTCATTTTAGGCCCCTCTCTCTAATGCACCACATAAAATGACATTGAATCAACAAATAAAATTAATTATAATTAATTTTATTTCTTGGTACAAAGTCATTTTAGGTCCCTCTCTCTGTAACGCAAACACCTAAAATGACTTCGGATGAACAAATGAAATTAATCATAATTAATTCCATTTCTTGATCCAAAGTCATTTTAGGTCCCTCTCTCTAATGCAAACACCTAAAATGATTTTGGATCAACAAATGGAATTAATTATAATTAATTACATTTATGATCTAAATCATTTTAAGTCCCTCTCTTTAATGCAACCACCTAAAATGACTGGATCAACAAATATAATTATTTATAATAGATTCCATTTCTTGATCCCAAGTCATTTTAGGTCCCTCTCTCTCTAATGCAAACACCTAAAATGACTTTGGATCAACAAATGGAATTAATTATAATTAATTCCATTTCTTGATCCAAAGTCGTTTTAGATCCCTCTCTCTAATGCAAACACCTAAAATGACATTGGATCAACAAATGAAATTAATTGGAATTAATTCCATTTCTTGATCCCAAGTCATTTTAGGTCCCTCTCTCTCTAATGCAAACACCTAAAATGACATTGGATCAACAAATGAAATTAATTGTAATTAATTCCATTTCTTGATCCAAAGTCGTTTTAGATCCCTCTCTCTAATGCAAACACCTAAAATGGCTTTGGATCAACAAATGAAATTAATTATAATTAATTTCATTTCTTGATTTAAAGTCATTTTAGGTGTTTGCACTAGAGAGAGGGTTTGCGATGTCGACGCCTGATTCATTTCTGCATTCGGTCGTGATCGTCTGCTATTCTAACTAAAATTCAACAAGTAATGTGTTAATATTACAAAACGATTGCCACAAAAAAATGTAAAGAGTATAAATATACTTTTTATCACATTCCATGCAAGTAAAAGTATGATCTCTTTTATTTCGGTTTTACTACTTTCTCAGACGTTTGACTTCCTGCCTTGCCTGTAGGATTTCGCTCAATCAATGTATCCGCAGCCGCTAGTACTTTTTTTCTTTTTGCTTGTTTTTTGGACTTTTTTTTAATTGTCACAACTGCAGTTTTTATTAGTCCTAAATAGGCGCCTCTTGTTATCGAAAAGAATTCTAGCAAGAGCGTTATTTGAAAACAGATAAAATTGCAGTTGCTGGGGAAAGGATGCTTGTTTCGGCTCCGTTTGTGTGAAAGCCACACCAATGTGTTACCTTAATTTCCTTTTAATGAACATTATGAAATGATTGTATTAGCGTGTTAACTTGCGTTGATCTTTTTTTGTTCTTCCCAGTGTTTCAATTGAACAGGTGGGACTAACAGTAAAAACCGTGTAAGGCGCAGTAGTGCAAGTGGATGATTTCCTATAAAGGATCACAGTTAAAAGTAAGACATGCGCAAATTACAAAAAAAAGAAGGCCCTAGCGCGATTTGAACCCTGAACTTTCACGCCGCGACGACAAGTACCGCCGCTTTAACCTCTCGACCATAGCAAAGGTGCGAGGCGTGGTGCCAGCGGAGGTATATAAATATACTGCTACCGCTTTTATCTCATGTGGTTTTTTTTATTTTTGGCTCCTATCTACCCTCCCTGGCCGCAACTTTTCCTGCCCCTCCTACAATATAAAGGGGCGGTCAGTTGGACTCCAGTTGAAACTCCCTGCAATCAGTTTCTGCGAGCGAAATTAGGCTTTAGTGCTTGAAGCGATGCGGAACTCTCTGCCATTAGGCAGGGACGCTATACTTCGTTTCACCTTAGTATGGAATATTGCTAGCTGCGCGTGCTAAAAGCGAGAGCTAGTCGCTTTGAATGAAGCCGCGGCGGCAGCACGAGCGCTCGTGCTGCAAGTGCTCTAGTCAAGGCAGTCAAGGCTGGCCGCTCGCACTAGCACAGCCTTCGCGGTTAGTCCATGCTAGGGTGAGACGAAGTATAGGTACGTACTTCCTTGTCCCCATGAAGCTGGTCACGTGACGTAAAAATCCCTCTTGGCTGCAGCCGCGGCCGCAGCCGCAAGATGAGCAAACCGACCGTAGCCGCGGGTGCACATTTTTGTTGACTCTGTAATGTGATGTTCTGGTAAATTCAAGAACCGTGTTGCTGATTCGAGGGTAGAATGTTCTACTCGCCCAACCGTCTAAGCCGATTGTTCCAGAACGTCACGTGTGTACAAAAGGGGCTCCGCGTGGCAAGCCGCAGTCAGTTTCGCCCCAGCGTTCGATCCTGCTGTTACGCCGCCACCGACGCCTGTGACGCTATCCTTTATCTATTTTGTTTTGGGCACAGGTTCTTCCCATGAAACGTTTAATTTGCTTCACTTTCGTCACCTCATCAATTGTCACTTGGGACAATACTACACATTTTTATTACTTAACGTTGACGCAAAAACCAAAAAAACGACTATGCAAGGAGGCACCCATAAATAGGGGAAATTAAACATACTATAAAAAACATGCACATCTGAAAGAATAGGAAAACGAGGGTCGACATGCAAAATTACACAGGGTGAAAATAAAGAACTGAGGACTTCGTTTGTGATCATCTCTTTGGAGCTTTTTTTTAAGCCGTCCTTGACTATAAACACTCATCGAAACACCAAAAAGCTGAGAAAGGTAAAAAACTCAGGCGAGCTGGTGAATGATATTCATAGTAACCCTGAGATGTAGGGGAAAAAAAACGGACAGAACAACAAAGTCTCGTTGTTCTGTCCGTTTTTTTTTTATTTTCCTACGTCTCAGGGTTACTATGGATACCAAAAACCTAATTTTGTTTTGACCCCGGACGAAAGTAGGTTGTTGTAACGCAAGCGGGCTAAGTATACGTTATTTGGTAAGAAAAACAAAAATTCTATGTTAATGATTTTAATCCTTTTTTGTTATTTTTTTTACAGTTGCCGCTTAAAAAAAGGCTTGAGCGTGAATCCTGGGTCATTCCACGCCAAACGATCCAGCCCCTAAATCGACCATGACGGATTTGGTTTTAAAAAACTGTAGGCACTTAAATCGACGTAAAAGTGGTTTTCCCAGTATATTTTTTTAGTAAAATTTTTTTTCCTCTTTTGGCGACCCCTTGATTACCTCGAACAACTGGTTTCAAATGCTATCGACGGCATTTTTTTCCCTAGCAGCTTTGAAAGTAAGCTGTAAAATAACATTGTTTTTAGTAACTAAATAGGTCCCTCTAAATGCCCAAATAGTTACTTGCATGTAATTTCAAACTTTTCTTGCAATTCTGTGGCACTAAAATCGCCTAAAATGCCAATATTCACCCCTTTTTTTCCGCGGAAAACGGCAAATTATCAAGCATAAATTTTAGTTGTATTAATAGCACTTGATTGTAAGTTCATTATAAAATTATTTTTCGTATAATATTCCTGGCGGCGTTTCTTGGAAAAAAATCGCCAATCTTGAAAATAGTGCAAAAAGAGCAACTTTCACTTAAGAATAACAGTGTGAGGTGGTCGGTCTAAAATATTTTGTCAACGGCAATACGTCATTTAGAACACAGACATCATAGAAGCAATGACAGAAAAAAAGCTTTTCTTAAACGCGAAAAAGATTTTTTCAATATCGGTCGCCGCACCCTCGCGTACTTGTCTAGAGACGTCGAACAGCGGCGTACTGCAGCGGCGACGCCGCGGGGCAACAGAGCAGACGACTTCGCTACGCGAGCGCGCAAAGCAGACGGGTTCGCTAAATAGGCGTGCAAAGCCGACGGAAGAATCTTAAAAGTGGCTGTGACATCGTCTGCTAATCGCACAGCGGCGTGAGTTCACATGTAATGGGTAGAAAGTGAACGAACTTATTCCCATGGAACCGAATAACGCAGGTAATCTGGCTTCCCCGGATCATGCCAGGGAATCTCAAGGTAGGTTTCAGGCAATATGCTTTACTAGTTATTGGTTTTAAACGTTCTAATAGCGAGGTTTTGGCCTCGTACTTCTTACAGTAATTCCAGAAACGCAGGTGAAATTCGGTTCTTTGAGTGCACTGAGAAAACAATACATCTTTTTTCAGAAGAACAGCTTGTGCCGTGTTCATTGGGGCAAAACGGGTGCCATAAAACGGCGCAAGTCAACAGGAAATTTCTCGTTAATATCTCAACTGTGACAGAAAGAGAACAACGCCTTTTGTCTCTGCGTCCAAACAAAGACGAAGACGCGCTCAACACAATATGCGCTCATGATTATCATACTTACGTAAAGAAGTATACCACACTTCTGGCTTTCGATTTCTGTGTGGACCCGTTCCTTGAACACACCAGGAGCCGGCGTGGGACATCAGTTATATCACTAGAGCTTGCGATAGCTCTGTCGTCATTGAAGCTTGTTCCTGGGGAAAGGTTGTGCCCCGGGTGCAAAGTTCGCTGCTTCCAAATGGACGCGAGGATCAAGCAGACTACTGACACGCTTAGTGAAGAGATGACCACCTCTAAAATTAACGATCAGGAAGAAGCATTCCCCTCATCGTTGAGTCTCAAATTTTCAGCACTTGGGGAAATTCCTCTGTCCACGGGGCAGAAGTGCGGACAAACAAATACGGATATGCAAACGACGCTGGACAGTCGAAGCCGGAATGTCAGTAACGTGACCAACACTGCAGACGTTAACGTCTCGTCGACATCTAGACACACACCTCGCTATGAGTTCCTGACAGACAACTACAGACGCCTCATCGAAGACGTCAAGAAGCGCTTTGGCGAAGAAAAATACCGATCAAAAAGATTTCGCTTTTGACCCTGGCCCCGAGCTCGTGAGCGCGAAAATGGATCGCGTAGTATTTTGGTGCCTCTGAAAGACTGGTTCGCCTTGCCATGTCAATGAAAAGGGCATCTTTAGTGGCTCAACGCAAAGGTTGAACAGACCACTAAACGAATCAACTAAAAGCTCTGTCAGAAACTTTTATGAAGACGAGCGTGTTTCTATCTGCCTTCCAGGCAAAAAAGACGTCGTTCGTGAGAGCCAAAAACGATTGCTTCTAATGAACATGAAGAAAGCATATGAAGAATGGAAGAAGAGCAACAACGGAATGAAATCCGAACTCTCGAAGTTCGCTGCTTTACGGCCCAAGCACTGTCTGCTTGCTGGAGCTTCAGGAACGCACTCAGTTTGCGTTTGCCTTTATCACCAGAATCTGAAGTTACTTCTTCAATCATCGGGTCTGGAACACTCAGTTGATTCCTTGGTTGGAATGACAGTGTGTGACTTAAACAATGAAGACTGTATGCTTGGCAGGTGTAAGCAATGCCCAGGCATTACGCACGTCGCACGTTTGCTTACGAACTCCGCAGCCCTTGATCCCGACTTAGTGAGCAACGTTACCCTCTGTCAATGGGTCAGTGGAGCACGGTGACAACTTGAGACAATGGTTTTTACCCCAGAAAAACTGTCCGAGTGGTTGCTAGAGATGCTGAAAGAACTAAAAACGCACCAGTTTGTGAGCAAGGTTCAGGCGCGTAATAAGCGACTTAAAAATGCGTCTTGCGCCAACAGAAGCAATAGTGCTGCTAGATTTTGCTGAAAACTACAGCTTTCTTGTTCAGGACGCTCCACAATCATTTCATTGGGACAATACCCAAGCTACAGTTCATCCCGTCGTCGTCTATTTTCGTCCACCAGATCGTCTTGACGAGCTCCACGTCATATGATACGCAATGATATTTGACTGTTTGGACTAGTTTGGACCATACTACTGCAACGGTGTCGACTTTCCAGAAAACGTTCCTGGATGACTTGAAAGCCCAACTGCCTCACGTAGAACACATTGATTACTTCTCGGACGGTGCGGCGTCTCAATACAAAAACAAAAAGAACTTTGTAAACCTCTGTCATCACGTGGAAGACTACAACCTCAGTGACACATGGAATATTTTTGCCACATCCCACGGAAAAGGTGCATGCGATGGAGTGGGCGGAACTGTGAAGAGACTGGCTGCGAAGTCAAGCCTACAAAGATCATTCAGCGGACAAATTTTAACACCACTAAATCTCTTCAACTGGGCACGCGACAACCTGACACAAATTCGAGTGATCTGGGCGCCGGAAAGTGATGTTCAGGTGCGGCGAGGGATGTTATTATCCAGGTTCAATACCTATCCCCGGGACTTGAGGACTCCATTATTTCGAGCCAACCTCACTGACCGAAATGAACGTCGGCTTTACTTGTCTTTCAAGAACAGTAAACGTGACGACGGCGTCACGTACTTAAATCGACTGTGTCTGAGAAGATTAGATAGAGCAAGTATTCCGAAAACTCCCTACTCATCATCAGCTTGAGTGCCCGCCTTGGGGCCGACGAGCTGGGTTGGCTCGAAATTCAAAAATTAATTTTTCGTGCTTAATAAATAACACTTCTTTCTAACACTGCCTATTTGATGCCTGGGTTCTAAATTACGTATTGCCTTAGTCAATATAGTTTTAGACCGACCACATGATACCGTTATTCTCAAGTGAATGTTGCTCTTTTTGCAGTACTTTCAAAATCGGCAATTTTTTTTTCGAAACACCGCAACAAATAATATACAAAAACTATTTTTATAATTAACTTCAATACAAGTGCTATCAATACAAGCAAAATTTATGCATGATAAGTTTGCCCTTGCACGAGGGGAAAAGGGTGAATATTGGAATTTTAGGCGATTTTTTAGTGCCACAAAATTGTAGGAAAAGGTTGAAATTACATGCAAGTATCTATTCGGGCATTAAAAGGGACCTATTTAGTTACTCAGCACAGTGTTATTTTACAGTCTAGTTTCAAAGCTGCTAGGAAAAAAAATGCCGTCGATAGCCTTTGAACCCAGTTGTTCGCGGTAATCAAGAAGTCGCCAAAGGAGCAAAAAACTTTTGACTGCAAAAATATATTGGAAAGGACACTTTTACGTCGCACTAAGTGCATACAATTTTTTTAAAACCAAATCCGTGATGGTCGATTTAGGGACTGGATCGCTTGGCGTGGAATGACCCTCCTCCCAATTTGTTCCGCAGATCTCATCCGGGAGTCCCCAAATCATAGTGTTCCCACATTGTTCGCTCCCACCCAAAGCGTGCTCTCGTCGACACTCGGAAAACGATCGACGCACTTTATTCGGCGAAGCGTGGGAGTCGCCGCCAGCAAGCCGCCCTCACTGCGACGCGCAGGCCAACGCTGAAAGAGACGCGAGGTTTTCCGCCTCATTAAAAAGCCCACCTGCGCGTGCCTTGGCGAGCAAACCGAAGGAACCATTTGCCTCCAACTAGCGAGACTGGGCCACACTTGGGTCAATGCATTTCAGTTGAAGAGAGAGCGAGAGAGAAAGAAAAACAGAAATAGATACAGAATGGGCTGAGGAACGAGAAGGTAAACTCAATTACAACACCGTGCCATAATTTCCCACTCCGTATGGAACGCGGCGAGGGACGGAGTACAGATGTTAACGCCAAGATTTAGGTGCTGCAGGCTGCCGAGGGCTCACACTCCGTTTTAAACCACGATGAACCAAAGCAAGGGCCTCCATTCAGATGCCGCGTTCCACGTCTGGTTCCTGCGGTTCTATTGGCTGAGCCGACGAAGAACAGCAATGACGTGGGGCGTTTCTGAAAAGGTTCATTGGTCGGGGCGGTCAATGGACGCACTGACGTAGCGGCCTTCTCGGACGTTCACTGGTACAGAAGGGTTTCGGCCTTCTTTTCGCTCCACCTTAGTGTCAAGGGTGGGACGGTTCTCCGCTTTATTCAGGCATTGCTCGTAGAAGCCCGGCGCTTGTCCGAGTTCTTGGTGGGGGCTTCTGCGACTGGATTGCGGCGTTACGCTCCAAATTAGGACCACCTCTTTTCGTAATGAGCGCCATTCAGCGAAGCTGAGCAATTGTGTGCGGAGGACGGGAGTCCGCACAAGAGCGACCATTGTGGGCAACTAGGCTGAAGCTACGGCCCTGAGCGCGTGTGCCGCGGCGCATCCCAATGAGGAGTTTCTCCGCGGGTTAGCCTGGTCGGATTGGTTTCGAATCGGGACTACGGACACGCATTGTAAGGCATGGCGCGAAACACTACAAGGTCTGAATGCAACTGCGGAAGGGCAACGAATTTATGATAGCGTAGTAATGTATACGCAACGGGGACTTTTCAAATTACGCAGTGACAATGCAGATGCCAAAACCGTGTGAGCGAGCATCAAAGTTTGGAGACTATGGCAACGATCGTTTCGCATAGGGTGAAAGCGGCATATTGTGTTTTTTTTTCTGTCTAAGCTTGAGAAGTAATAGACAAAATTTTTACTTAGTTCGTTACCTCGATTGTAAATAACCTCGATCTACATTTCCGGGGATCTAAGCACCATTGTAGCCGAATATGTAAAAATGATTACATTTAATTAATTTTTTTTAGAATGTAATTGAGTTAACATAGCATGGGATTGATTAATGCTCCTAGCTATGAACTTGATTACGTTTTACACAATTTCTAAAATGAGGTACAGACATGTGTTGTTAATACGTGACTACTTAACACGCCCGATTACTGCCGCCATTGCTGACTTTTGCTTGCTTATCCAAATTCTGAGCCACTGAAACGGGCGTTTACGTGCCTCCAGAAAGGCCGACAGTGGAGAGAAGGAGACTGTCGAATTCAATATGGCAATTAACTGTCCTGCTGTGGTATTCATCAAGTGAAGTAAACGTCATAAAAGGATACAAACACTGAATGTAGGTTATGGCGGTGCTCATGAAAAACTGCTTAAAAGCTTCTAAAGACAAAGTTAAAAAAATATGAACTGTGTAAAAACGTGCAGTTCGGTCTTGTTGTTTTGGACACCACACAATATGGACGTTCTTTTAGGGGGAAGAGAAGCGTCCACATTAACGATAGATTACTATATTCAGTTAATAAATGATGAGGTAAGGAGTTCTTAGCCGGAAAGAAAAACAAAATCACCGATTTCTCCGAACAAGGTATCTCTCAACGAGCATGAAAATCAAATATGGGGCATTTCGCGTACTCTGTAATCTTTTGCGCTTATTGTAACATACTGATTATGTGAATTCGAGAATGTCCGTACTGCAGCGGTGTCTTCGTATAATATTACCTTTTGCAAAGCGGTGTCCGTTCAAGAATCTGTCCGTGCCGACGCATATCCCTTGGCTATTTCAAGCCAGAAGATTCTATTATCGAAAGGACGCAGGTCAGACGCAACCCATGCACGGCGGCCACACATCTCAATCTTGTTCATGGCCCGAAAGGACCGAAAGATAGCCGTCGTACCATTAGTGAAACGATTACCTAAGCCTGCCCAGGGTCACCTAAAATCGAAAACGAATGATCCAAGTGTGACCTTGCTTGCGGCTCTGTCGTAATTGAAATCCGAATCTGCACTGAATGCTAGAGAAAAATAAAAAAAAACAATAAATAGGTAACAAAAGCGTTTTACGACAAACGTAAAAACAATATATATATATATATATATATATATATATATTACGCTCCAGTTTCAATTTGCTAGAAAAATAAAAATAAAATATAGCACTTTCTTATTTCGAATAATTCGAATCCTTTACCGTTTCCGCAAAGGCAAGCGTTGTAGAGAAGAATGTGCAATGTCAGTCGTATTTAATTTTTACCGGTTTTCTGTTGGTGCTACAGCGGCAGCATTTACAGTCAAAATGTCAAGCAAGCGTTAAATTATTTATGTAACTGTTGCCTCTGCTTAACATCACACTCTGTAGCCACAACGAATGTATGGTAACAACTAGAACTATACATAATCTACGCTCCAAAGAAACGCTATTTCAGCCATATCGTGGCTTGCAATCATTGCTGCCGGGTATTCAAAATCTCGGAAAGCAGTTTCCCGTCCTTTACACCTGTTAAAACGGTCCGCGACCAAGCGGAAGAATAGAGAGTTTTAGTGAAACGTTTTTGCACATCCGATACGGTGCGATGGGCCCTCAGGTGCGAACTTCGCATATGTTACCGAATAATACTTGCGCATGTGCAGTTCGTATCGGAAGGCCCATCGTACCAAATCTGATGTGCAAAAACGGTTCCCTAAAACTCTCTAATATCGCCTGCGCTTCCCGACACCGTATATACCTAAAGGTCGCATTTTCCAATGGTAACTATGATCAGTTGCGTTTGCTTCGCCCTAGCCAACAAGATGGCGGCGCGCACGAGAGAATCCGAGATTCTGGTACTGATACTCCAAACTTAGCTTGCTTCGTAGCTCCAGGAGCACCCTTCTATCCACTTAGTTGTTGCGATCTGCACTATTGTTTCAACGGGTGTTTCGACGTGAACTTTAAGAAAGCCTATATTAAGTTCCATATGGATACACTCGTCGATTGGAATTTGGCAAAAAGAAGTCGCAGCTTTTGCTTTAGTCACCCAAAGTGTCAACGCCGATCATATGTGGCTTAACTTCCTTCTCGTAAATACTCATTATTTACATAGGGCTACACAGACAATTTGAACACGAGTTGGGCACCTTTGCACTTTGATCAGGCAAGAGCAAGATAACAAATACCGAACGTCTCACCACCTAGTAGTTGCTCAAGATGAGCAACTTCAGTCAGACTGGTAATTCAATGACAACTTCTCAGTTACTAGAGGCAAACCTGCAAAAAGCGGCTGTTTGTTGTTAGTTTTTTTCGAGTGTCGAAAGATCGAAAAAGGGACAGCCGCTCGTGTGTGTTTTTCGTGTGTCACAAGTCGTGGTAGTATAACAACCGGAGGCAACGCACGAAGAAAAAATAATAATTTATTAAAATTCCCTTTTTCAGTCGAAGAAAGAAGCGCATTGCCAAGGCTGTCACTCTAGCCATGGTCTTGGCCAGAGCGCGAAAAAAAAAAGAAAAATAGAATGTGCGCGTGTGTGTTTGTTGGGGAAAAAAGCGAGGGGGAGGGGAGGAGGTGCAATTGGGCACCGAGTCAAAGTCAAAAAAGAGCAACGCTTTTAGTTTTCTCACTTTAAGAGGTATCTGGCGTCGTGGTTTTTGAGAAGGTCCGATACTCCATTTCATACATAGCGTGCAACACAGGGAAAAGTACCAAATAGTGCGCATGACAAAACACAAGAAATGTGTTAGTCCGCGCGTTTAGTGGACGAGTGATACAAAGCGCTGCTCTGGCGAAACCGACGTCTCGGTGGCTGTAGTTCGAGTCAACTTTACGCAGAAAGTTTTTCTTTTTTTTTTTTGTTTTTAGACGTACTTTTTGTGCAAGATTGTGCGCATTGAAGAAGTGCATATTTCAATTCCCCTTTTCTTCCTGCTTTTTTTTATAATTTACCGAAGGGCCACATTTCTACCATTTGCTCTGCGGCTTTGCAAGTGATATTTGGCTCCAGCACCGAGTTATATTTTTCTTTCGTGCAGCGTTGAATGAGGAATTGCATTGATAGCAGCCTTGTCCCAAAGTTTATAATAAGACGTTAATCCACAATAGTTGTGGCCTGTACAGTTTATTTTGAGATAGCTGTTTTTCATTTGTGTCTACACCTTTCCTTCATCAGGTGCTTCACTACATAGCGGAAACATATTTCCTCACACAAGTTACTGCTGCGAGGTCTGGGCAAATCTGATTTTCGTGTCTCGATGTTCTAAATATGATTGGAAAGCTAGCAGAGTTTGTTAGAAATATGCTGCTATTTGAGGCTTAATTTTATAACTCCCCTCGCATCATTGTAGAAAAGATGTAAACAAGGAATAAAGAGAAAATCATAACAAAACACTGGCGTTGAGCGTGAACTCGTCATGCTTGACGGTCCGCGTGCTCGAAACTTCCAAAGTCGCGAGGTCTTCGATTTGGGGGCACCACCTTGCCAGAGACACTGTGCCTTGTACTTCGCGACAGTACAGGCGCATACTCCGATGTCGTTTCTGACCGTCTCCAGAACTTCACGGACCGACTTCTACGGCAAACGCGTTCTTGTACTCGCGTATACTTTGGCGATCACCTGCCTGCACGCTTTCGAGATCTTCGCACAACGAATCTTCGAAAATATCCGGGCACGATTAAACTTGCTGCGTAAGACGCCATCTTCTCAAAACCGGCGAGACAGGGCAGCCGCACAACCCGAAAACCCGCAGCGGCTGCCGCGCGGACGAAAACGGAAAACAATTTAAAGTAGTTAACATTATCTTTTCATTTTTATTGAAAAAGAAATTGTGTTCTGTCGAAATCATAACGCCACTATCAGTTATATCTCCGAAGATGAACATTTTTCGACTTTTTTGTCTTTTTGAGGGGGACGCACTATTTGATGGGACAAATGCAGGGCACACTCGGCCGCTCCGAAGTGCAAACCGGTGTGCTCGCTTCGACTGCGTAGCACGCTATATATGAAACGGAGTATAGCTACTTTTCCCTTTTTTTTTTTCAGCGTGTCCGCACGACACGGAAGATGTTCGGTATGTGCTTTAGTTTCTCTTTCTTTTCCTGCTTTGTTCCTTAATCAAATGTTCTTTTGGTCTTTGCTTGTGCAGTGAGGGGCGCCGCGTTTGCTTTAAGGGCGCGGATGTATTTCGACGATTAAATTTTTTTTGTGTCGGTTTGTAGCGTGGAATTGGAGCACCTAGAAGACTTCAAAGATTCCTCGTACACTTAATTGCTGCGTTCGATAGAAGGCTTTGTTGGTGCTTTATTGGCCCTCGGCGCAGCCGTTGCAACCTTACGTCAACATGCCGGGCCGACGCTAACTCCCTCGCTTAGTCTGCGCGCACGCTCAGGGAAATAACTATCTGGAGTCACACACTCTACGCACGAATAATTTATGAAAGCAGCGCTGAGGATTAAAGATGGCGTAGCTGAAATTTTAGGTTGGCGCTTGTACGGGATAGAGTTCGCTTTGAGAAAGAGTATTGTCGCAAACACACTTGTAAGTTACTTCACACACAAAAGAAAAATGTGTGAAATGGTACTTATCTCCACCACCTCGGTCTGTTAAAAATCAAAAATAAGAGCTAACAAAGAAAGGAAGAGTGAAAAAACTTCATAATTTTTTATTTTATTTTCGTAGAGGAACTTATTCCAGGATTCGTTTATCCGATCCAGCACCACACCCCGCTAATTGCCCGTAATCGCAGTATGAGCGCTCCCATCTCTCTTTCATGGCCTACTTTTACTGCCTGAAGAAAGAAAAAAGCGCAGTGGTTTGCAATATCAATACGAATTGCAAAAGGTATATACCGTTGATAACAGTAACAGTACACTCTTAGAAAAAAGGGTCAGTATAGTCCTCCCTAAAGGGAGGAACGCTCTTGACACATATGTTCCTTCAGAAAGGGAGAAACTTTCGTCCCTTAAGCAGGGGAGGAAAAGTTCCTCCGTCGACTGCATCTCATTATGGCGGCCACGAATCGAGCAAATCGAGCTCGGTAAGGCTTAACGAGAACACTAAGTCTATTGCACGAAGCGAGAGGAGCAGGAAATAAAAACGTAACACGAGCTTTCCGCGAACTGTATTTATTTCCGAAGTTTCTTTACCCCTGCAGGTAAAGAAACTTACGTTTCGAAAGCATGCAGTCACTCAGTCTTCTCATCGTCAGCACTGCGATGTTCAACGGAGACAACCGGCACTCAGTTCGCGCACTTTATGTCCTACCTTTGCTATTCCTCGAGCCACAATTCCTTCGTCAACCGTTGCGTCAACCGCACATCACGCAGGAGTGAAAATCATTCGCCCGCAAAACCAAAAGCCGCTCTCAAAAAAAAGCAAATCCGAAGCAACCTCTTGGCTTATCTCAGCACGGTAACACGAAATTATGGCGTAGCCGCGTAGCGTAAAAGGATGTTAAATCGCTTGCCACCAGATGGCAGGGTCAAGCAGAGTAATCGCACGTAGCTAGGCTAGGTGGCGCTAGGTACCGCCCAATTCATGTTTTACAAAAAAATATTTTTTTTTCTTACGCCACAATTGCGTTTCCTTTTCTTCGGAATCTCTAACACATGTAGACACGTTGCCAACGAGGTTGCACGTTGCGCACACTACAAACATCAGGTCAACATATATTGAACTCATACACAGGCATCGCACATACAAACATCAATACAACAGCACACTACCCCGATCACTACTAGCGAGCCCTGCGTTTCCGTCTTTTATAGTGGTCGTTTTGAACGTGCGGAATTTTTCGGTGACTCCCTAAGCAAAAAAAAATATTCCGAACATGTTCATTTTTTTCCAGCAATGTCATACATCTGAGGCTATTTTTAATGGCTCAGGGGATGAATCTCTTATTAAAAAGAAGACGCTCAATCATGCCATAATTATTTGAAAGCCAATAAATCGAGCCGCTCCAATGTGGTTCCAAGCCATGAGTTTGTTTTCCCGCATGGCCCTTCGTAGCCAGTATTCATATTGTAGTGTTCGTTTTTCTATTTGTGCTGTTCGCGCAAAGCTGCAATTGCCGTCTTGAATTAATCTCTGTAGAGCGGATATCCACTCAGCTGGAAGTGATGCTTCACGGGCACAGAAATCGCTTTTCGATCAACTTGAATGCAGTCAAAGCCGCGACTTCCGACAACTGTTAAGTGTACGGAGCTGCGCCGTTGCGAGCTCGAAAACTTCTAGCGCTCATCCCAGCGCGCCACTCAGAGGGCAGTTTCTACAGGAACCGTAATATATTTAAACAGTAAAATAAAGGATAGCGTTTTTTTTTTTCGATTTTGCCTGTTTTTTTTTTTTTTATGCTAAACTTCCATTATAAATATACGTACTTTCCGTCATACTTTCGTAGTGTTGTCTTTTCCCCAGAGCGCAATCGCTCTCGGGGACCGACAGTCACATTGGCCACTGTACGATAGGAGCTTACCGTTCAGACCAGCGTTCCAACATGACTATCCACACGTCGATCGACTGCACCTAATCCCTCAAGTGGTTTTAAACTCTTTAATGTAAAGCGGAATGTCATCCTGCGACACCCCGGCCCCTCCGATAACGGCCCGACCAGCGGCATCAATGCCCGACAGTTTACGTCATCTCATCTTGTTGTTACACCACTGATACGCGAACACACGGTCACATCGGCGATAATTCCAGTCTTCTGTTCACAACCCACAACACTGCCATCACGATGTCGCTGACACGAAGAAATACAGAACCACGTTGACGATGTTGCTGACACGCAGAAGAATCACGTTGAACGCCGGTTGGCACTCGGCACGGGACAACGGAACCGAACTCAGCACGGAAGGCACCCAGGCAGCCGGCAGGAAAACCTGCCTTCCTTGGACGCAGTTCCCGCGATTTCCATAACGTCAAAAACGTCGACACAGTTCCTCGTGGTTTCGCTGCTGTAACTCCGCGTGTGTCCCGCAAATTGGAGACGGCCGTCTCACCCAGTGTATGTAGCGCTGCTGGCACTGCTCCGGAACTTCGCTGTTTCTAGCGGCTTCGTTAGCTCATTTGATAAAATTAGTGGTAAAAACGTCAATGCAACCGAAATGTTCTGCACGTTTGGACTAGAAGACGGAATTACAGGCGGCCTTCGCTGCCGCTGAAGCTCAATCAACTCAACATTAATTTATTAAACAACGTGCGCGATGTGCTCGAAAAACGAAACCGAAAGAAGATGGGTCGGGAGGGCGAAAGCTTTCTCCGGTCTGCCTGGAGGAGGAAAACGTCTCGGAGAATAATAAGGACTTTAATTTTCCTTTCATCGGTCTGGGTTTGTTTATGTGTGTTTTGGTAAACAAAAATAAAAAAAAAACTTTACAAAAAAAAAAAAAAAAAAAAAAAAAAACACTTTCCTGGGGATTGAACCGTTGACCACTTGGTCAGTAGCGCGATGTTCTACCCCTGCGCCAACTGAACAAGGAGGAACTCACCCTCCTCCTTTCATCTGAACTGCCGTTCCTCCCTTCTCTGGGCAACTTGTCCACAACAAGGAGGAACAGTCGCTTTTGCTACCTTTCTCCTCCCTTTTTTCTTAGAGTGTAGTATCCCCAGCTCGCCGTTCGATTGTCAACCCGGTGAAATATTTCTGAGCCGACTGCAATTACTGGCTATTCTGCTCTCTCGTTATTTTAGCAATCTCTGGCTACTTTCCGATTTCGACCAATTCATTATGCTAAGTTCCCCCTTTCCCTTCCTCCTCCTTTCCCATCAGACAGCTGTTGAACCGTCAGCAGTCTTTTGTTTCGTCGATGGAAGTGTTATAGACTGCCATTTGGATGTCCCTGCCTGGCTGTTTACTGGGCTGAGAATGGCGTCCCCTTCTTCGCGTGGACCGAAGCGAAGGGAACGCACGAGCCGCCAGGGTCAGTCGCGGGGAGACAAAGGGTCACATGGTGCTACGAAAGAGAAGCTGCGGTGACCGAATCCCGAGGTCACGTGGCAAGCTGTTCCTCGTTCTCATTGGCTCCACTAGATTTATATGGATAGCCATGGTTCGCTTAGAAGATGTTTAAAGTAGAGTGCTCGAGCGCTGTTTTGTGGCCGACTCCACCAAACGGTGCGAAATATTTTTCGCGGTCCTGAGTGGAGTGTGTTTAAACCTGCGCGCGCTTGTTCGGTGATTAGCGTGTGATGGGCGGTTTTGCTGCTCTTTCTGGTATATGTATTCCTCGTTGTCATTTTGCTTCTGACTGCAGTTGTTCGCTATACATATTTCTTTTTGCAGTTCTGCCGCGTGATGTGTTTCGCTTGGCTGTTACTCTCTCATAGCACAAAACCGGCAGGGTCAACGAGCGACGTCCTGATGTGCTTAATCTAATAAAACTGGGAAACGTTAGACAACACACACATGTACGTCTAATGTGATGGACGTGTTATGAGCTCGCGAGTGGGAAAATTAAATCCTTTACCGACAAAAAAAAAAAATCTACTCACACTTTGATAGTGGATGCTACAGAAGTTTGAGGATCATTCAGCCCTCTACGTAAACCGCAACTCACGTAGTTATAGTCTCCATTAACGTTTCGGGCGGTCAGAATCGTATCCTTTACCTAACTAGCAGCTGACATTGCAGCTATGAAAGCTTGGCTATTTTTTATATTAAGAGTCAACGAATTACCTTAAAATGAAAGCTCCTTCAAGCAATCATTTGCGTAGTTTGATAAAACAAAATGAAGTCAATAAAACAAAAAAAGTAAATGAAGCGTGACCAATCGTATGTGTTTACAGCTGGTTTGTCCAATTGTCTGAGTATTACGGGCTGTATAAATTTTGACACCTTCGACCTTTTTTTTCTGAAGTTCTTTTTGTATGAGCAATACTAGTTTGCGGCCGATACTTGCGAGTCCATAAAAAAAGAAAAATCACGTTTGACGACATTTAATAGAATATTTCGTAAAGTCGGCGAAACATTTTTACCACACACATTTTACATTTTTTGTCGTAAAGCACCGATTGCAGACGGACATCGCGGAGAAACGGCGAAGTCTTTGGTATCCTGCGGTCACACAATGTCTAAAGAGGCGCACGCCATCGAAAACCCTAAGGCCACGGTCGCAATTCTAGAACATTATACAAAGGGAAGTGTGCAGACGCCATCTGTGACGTGCTCCTTTTTTGTATGGCTGTCCCGTCAAATTAGTGGAGCACAAATTGTCCGCAGACATGTTATATATATATATATATATATACATATATATATACAGGGTGTTTGTTTATATATATATATATATATATATATATATATATATATATATATATATATATACAGGGTGTTTGTTTTTAAGCTTAACAGATTTGTTTAAAAAAAGCCGTGAAAGTTACACTTATGCCGCTTGTGGAGGCGAGTTATACGGGCAGGGGGACATATTATAGGGGGCTAATCATAACTATCAGTCGTCTAATTAATTAAAATTTGTGAATTAACTTTTTAGTTAGTGAAAATAGACACATGGTTCCAATAGAAACTTGCTCAGCGTCATCGAAAACCACTAAATCAGTCATTTTCAGGAAGACTTTCTGCGCGTAAGAAGCGTAGTATTGTACTAAAGCTACCACTCGTAGAGCAGGTACAAGGCTGGGGCTAGATAAGAGACGGAAAAATCGCTCGGGCGCCTTATCGCAACCGCTAGCTTTGTACCTGCTCCACGAGTGGTAACTTTAGGGCACTACTACGCTTCTCACGCGCTCAAAGTCTTTCTGAAAATGACTGATTTAATGGTTTTCGATGACGCTGAGCAAGTTTCTAATTGAAACCATATGTTTATTTTTTTTAATTAAAAAGTTGATTAACGAATTTTAATTAATTAGCCGACTGATCCTTATGATTGGCCCCCTATAATATGTCCCCCTAGCCGTATAACTCAACTTCACAATCGGCATCAGTGTAACTATCACTGTTTTTTTAAAACAAATCTGTTAAGCATAAGAAAAACACCCTGTATATATATCTTTTTTTTTTTCAGTGCATAACTCTGATTATAATATGTGCGCGTTTATGTTATACTCGCCATCACTTTTGAAGTGAGTGAAAACACTAAAAGAAGATAGGAAATATCATCTTGTTTCCAGATTATAGACACAACCACTACGGCCTCAAAAAAAATTTGCCAAAACACGCGCTGTCAAAAAAAAGAATGCAGGAAGACTACGCGGTGACAGTGCGTTGCATAGCGAGAAATGTGGTGTTCATATGTTACTTTCCGAGTGGGCTGCCATCGTGCTTTCTTTTAAAGTAAATACGCAAGCGTTTTTCCCCCCTTTTTTTAAGGCATAGTTAGGCATACATTTTGAGGCCATACGAGCATCTAAGGAGAAAATAAACTGCGAACTTGATATTCAGAACCTACACTCGGAGGCAGTTTCGCGTATCCTCCCGAATTTGCCTATCCTTCCTCGACTGACATTACCAAGATTTCGTACAGTAACGTCCTTCAACCTCAGACGTGAGTCTAGCTCTACTTTTGTCTGTTGTCCCTTCTATCGGAATGCAAGGCATGGAGGGCGGAATCGTCAGGGCGTAGCGGAGTCGCTCGTGGTGTGATTGTAGAAGCACTGAGGGAGAAATGCACACGTGAGAGAAGTCACGACACGATTGTCCGGGTCCAACGTTTGAACGTGGGTCTCAGATGTTTATGCCGGTACTCACCTCACGCGCGCACGCGCGCTCGGACACGTCCGCCAACTCTACAATTGAGCCGGGGCGACGTGGCTTTCTCTACCCTAGCGACAGAGTTGATGGTAGCAAGCGAACGCAGCGCGAGCTTCTGGAAACCTTCCGGCAGCAAAGAACAGACGAGAGAGTGGGAAACAGCTTCAATTTCACATAAGCCAAAGCCATGAATATTGCAGGATTGACCGGCATTTGTCTTTTTTTTTTATTTCTTCAGGTGACACATTAGTATTCTTTTTCTCTTTTAAGAGATAAGAAGGGAGGAAGTTTTAATATTTAAATTCCCAATCCAGACAGTTACATGAGCTAGCTGGTTCTAAAGTGAAAACTGTTATTATTAGATGCGCGGAGTTGGAACTCAAAAGAGTAAAAAGAAGAAAAAAGAAGATAAAAAAAAATGAAACACGTTTACGAATTTCTGTAATGCGAAATTAGAGCGCATCTCTCGAGGAGGAGGATAGCAGGGGAGGGTACTGTGGGGAGGTTATGCCCTTCCGTACCCTCCTCTCCTCCTCCTTAACTCGCTAAACTTAGCGGGGAAAATTTCCTCAATAAATTAAGCGGGAAAATTTTCCGGCTGAATTTAACAAGTTATGTTTCCCCGCTAAATGCTAAATGTAGCGATGAAATTGAGGTCACGTGCCCTCAACTCCAGTTCAGTTTCCCCGTTAAATTGAGCGGGGAAGATGACGTCACATATGACTTCTTGTCAAGTAACCTATAAACAAATTAAGCTTCTCCGCTATATTTAGCGGGGAAATTGACGTCGTGTGACCTCAACCCCCATTCAGTTGAACGCTAAATTTAGCGGGGCAGTCACGCCTATGCCGCGATACGTGGAAACGGGCGCCTAAGTGCTGTGCTCTGAAAAGAGAACTACGGGAGTGCAGGGTGTAAAGCACAGCTCATTACGAATGCGATTTTCTGGGTGAGCTGTTCGTATTGGGTCGCGTGTGCATCAGCATAACAATCTATATATTTAACGTGCAGTCAGATACTAGTTAGGAATGCGCCAGACGCAGGCCGGTACCTCATTACTGCTGGCCAGTATTCCTATGAGATGTTCTAATAATCCGCTACCAAAGTGCACGTCCGCGATGACGTTCCATAACTCCTCGTGACTACCCCATTTCTTCGTTGATCGGCAGAGTAATTTGATATCGTGGCTGGTACATGATGGGGCTCATCTGGCGAATTTTTAACTTACATCTGACTGTAGACGTAAGTTATGTAAGAAAGAAAGACCCAGCGACGACTGAGATACAGCACTGGATTCATCGCTGGAAGGTGAAGTTGAAACTAATTTCACGGAAGAAAATACGAATGGAAATTACGGCACATAAATGAAGATGAAATGTACAAAGTAGGTGCAACACGAAGTCTACAAATATTAGCTGGTCCTACAAGAAGGTATCTCGGCTTAACCTACATTATGGCAGAAGCCATAACTGCCAGCTGTTTTACTTCTTAAGGTAAAACTGAATATAGTAACAGCGAATCTGTAAGATACCTTGAACTCGGCTACATTGAAGACCGTGGTGTCATCAAATATGTAACGCCCTATACAACAAACTCTAAGTGGAATTTTGCAGGTATGACACGTTTCCAAGACAGATTTGTCTCTGGATTGCACGCATATATATTTATAGTTTCCTTCTGATCTATAATCGCGTTTTTTCCCCGCTGGGATGGACTAGCGATGCTGTGCATCTCTAAGATAAAAATTCTATCTTAAGGCACGAAATGAGATTGTGCAGCTAAGAGCAAAAGAGGAACATGAGGACTTCCAAAAGAGAATCGGATATGCATTTTTCTCGAGCGAAGCTGTAAGAATAACAAAATAGCACATGGTTAGGGATTACAAAGAAGCCTAAAATGAGTAAAAGGATTTCAAAATCTGTGTAATGACTCAAAAGAAAGGATTTCCTTGATCACTGGGAAGTCTGTTATATCATTCCTATTTTTGTTTGCAGGTCTCACTGAAGTAGAATACTGACTTTCTTATTCTCCCGGTGTTTTGTGAAAACGCGTTTTATGGACAGCTTTTCGTTGATACACGTTTTGTAGACACTTCATCGACACTAACGTTTATTCGTCACTCGTTACGCGAAATGCGTCAAATGCGTTTGGTGCGCCAAATGTGTCTGATGATAGTAATCTTTTCACTTCACTTATCACGGATTTCTTGTATTTGTTTACACTTGTACTTGTTTACAGAATAGACTATCTAATAGACTTCTAGGAGATTTGAAAACAATCCCGTGTGTCCCTTTACCTGCCTCCTTGCAATCACCGTAGCGCATACATTTTAAGGGTTTCCCTGATGTCTTAAATAGGTTTATTAAGTTAGTTATGAAGCGGGTGCATAAACTGGTGTGACGTTGCACCTTAGAATCTGGTTCATCTGTGTTCCCTTCGAATTCAGTGGGTGTAGAAAGAGGTGTAACAGTACACCATTGAACGGGGTGCTCCTGTGTTTCCTTTGAGGGCAATAGGTGTAGAAAGTGGAGTAATGGTACACTATTGAGCGGGGTGCACCTGTGATCCCTTCGAGTGAGGCGGATTCACGAAGCAGTGCAATGGTACACATTCGAATGGGATGCATCTGTGTTCCCTTTCATTTCATTGGGTGTACAAAAAGGTGCAGCCGTTCACCATTAAATGGGGTGCACCTCTGTCCCCTTCGAGTGAGATTTGTGTAGGAAAAGGTGTACATGTGCACCACACCAACGGGTGTACACATACTCCCGTCTAAGCGCTGTACAAATATTTTCCCAAAGGGTGTAGTATATGTGACAAGCACTTACACCCCCCTTACACACTTTTTTGTTTTAGAGTGTAGGTAAAACGCTGACTTCAGCGCCGGTGTCTATCAGAAAACGTCCAGTGGCTCGGTCAATGAAAAAAAAAAAAAATACGTGACCCGCATTCATCCCAACAACACTCGCCGTTTCTAGAAGTGGGGACGGATTGATACATTCCTCAGCAGCACAAGGTCGTGTGCAGTTTCTGGTCCGAATTTTGAATGTTTTATTATACCAGTACATTCTGGTAAGGAATGACTTTGAACGGCTTTGATAATTGCGCTTTTCGGCACGCTGCCTTGAGGTCGATCGGTAACGCAGCGAAATGGCAGCTACGCGGTTATTAAGTTTTGCCAACTCTCAATGAAAGACGTCTAGGAGCTAATGCAGCTCCACGGAGAGTTCTTGCGATACTGACGCCACAGGAGATTCCGAAGATTCTCGCGCCTGTCGGATCTCTGCTGCCAGTGGTGTTCAGACGTCCGCCATCGGGTCCGCCGGCTGTGCAACAGCGGATAACTGGAGTTCCGACTCCGTCCCTAACACCACGGAAACGTTGGTAGGCAATCTCTGGAGAAATAAATCCTTCAACAGGGGTGTGTCGAACAATGCAGCCCTTCCGTCCAGGAGCTGTTGCAGGCGTCGGAACTCTTTTCAGGGTCTTCGGTCGTCGAGCTGCTCGCCTGTTACGAGCTGGTGAAGCGGCGCAGCTTATTTTCTGGTGTTCGCTTTACCAGCTCAATATTTGTTTAAGAAAGAGTAGGGGGTTTGTCACTGATGGGACGGGAACCGAATCTCGTATTTTGGTCGCGATTTCGAGTGGAAGAGCATAGACCACAAACTGGAAGATGCCAATCTGTAAGCTGATCCGAAGGGTGAAAAAGTGGCTTTCAACTTTGGCAAACCATACAGCCGAATCGGCGGTCCAATATTTTTGAAGACGTAGTTACATCGATGAGATTAGTGGATTGCGGAAACTCTTCATTGTTTATTTATTATTATTTTTATTTAGTAATGCTGCAGGCCAATTGCGGCCCTAGCAGGATTGGGGGTTACAAAAGTGGAGTCAAAAAAGCGCAACACCAGATAATCCGTAAAATGGGAGAGGGGAGCAGGGGAAAATTATGAAAAACATTTTAATAAAGCACATGTAATAGCTCACAACAAAGTTGGGAGGGGTGGCGGTTGTGAGGAACAGGAAAATAAAACACAATGCAAAGAGTTACACATCAAACAAACGCTCAATCCACTCCAAAACATTGTCAGATATAAATATGTGATGAGGTAGGTTGTTCCATTCTGTTATGGTTCTGGGAACGAAAGAGTATTTAAATGCATTTGTTCGAGCGAATACTAGAGTTATTTTATGCGGATGGTCATGCCTCGTGCGCCTAGTCCAGGATGGGTGAAGAAAGGACGACGATTCAAGCCGGAGTTTTTTAAACCAGAGCTGATAAAGAAATTTTAGTCTAGCTAGCTTCCTTCGTGATTCAAGAGACATGATGTTGTTACTTTGAATTAAGGCAGCAGGTGAGTCATGCGGGTGGTAGCGATTAAATATAAAATGAGCTGCTTGCTTTTGAACATCTTTCAGTATTTTGATAGCCATGAGTTAAGCTGAAAGAGAAAGAATTTCGTCCGGGTCATCACTTATAACATAATTTAAGATTGAATAAATAAATGTGTCTTCTAGTTGACAACCGACGTGGAAAACTTGCTAGAGCTCTGTTGACTTGCGCGGGTCCCGGTAACCTCTTGCGCTCGTCTTATACCACAAAAACGTATAAGATATACCCGTCTTAGTTTCTTTGAATTATACACTTAACTTAATGATAATATGCAGTATAATAAACATAAAGTTGCAAAAAAATAGTGCCGTTCAAGAACTGCTCGTCTACGTTGCCCTTGGAGGCGGTGCCTCTGGTGGCACAGGAATGCTATCCCTCCGTACCTGCTCGGGTGCAAGCTACCGAAAAGAAAGGTTTTTGAACGCTGCTTTTCCGTGGAGCTTGTCGACTGGTAGATCTGAGAACGTTGGTTATAAGCATGCAGAGTGACCCTCATTGACCCTACCAACATTCGGAAGCCACCCGCATCAGGTAGGAAACTTGGCGCCTGTCGACGAATGCGTGTGGTCGGCTCATCACATCCTCACTGGAACGCTTGGCACCGCTCGCGTGAAGAGAACCCGGGCCGGCTCCGTGCGCGAGGACGGAAACCTCTACGTAGGTCCGTGTCTGGGACCAAGCAATCGATGGACTCGCATTGAGGTCACTCACTTTGGAATCCGGGTCACTTTAGGCGGCAGCTATATTACATTGAAGTTATTTATTTTCTGCGGTTAAACTTGAACAGCGTTCCGAAAATAGTACTTGTGGCAGAACTGCAAGGTTAAATGTAAATTTATCGTTTTTTTTTTTAAATCGTGACGTTGTTTTTGATGACCTTTACTTTGCGTTAGCGTTTTCTATCAGGCCCTTCCTACAACAACCGACTCTGAATAACAGTAAACTTTTTTTATCTTATTTTATATGTTGTATTGCACGGTAAAACGTACGCCCCGGAAATTATACACACGCGATATGAAAGTAGAGAAATAAAAGTAGGAGACAAAATTTGTCTTGGCTACAGATGAAAATTTTAAATACGAAGAAAGAAACTGATAATACCCCAATGTACAAAAAAAAAACACATTAACCTTGTCATTTTGTTTAGAAATGGCCGTGGAGGAACTGGGAAAAAAGATGGACGAAAGCTGTTGCACATAATGAACCGTTAGAAAACACCAGCCGCTTCCGATGTATACATTATAATCACTGACGCCTGAAGAAACAGAGGCCGCGGCGAGTAGCAAGCACATAATATTATCACTCCGCAGAAATTAAAATAAAAAAATAAAAACCCGAAGAACAAATCACGAGGGGAGAAGAAGTTAACATAACAAGTGACGCATTGTGTTTCTTGACTCACCAGTCACTTTACTGCAGTCGATCTATCGGTCTATGTTGATTGGAAATAAGACGTGACTCTTTTGTACAGTGTTTCTTTTACTTGAGAAATGCGCTTAAAAAAACGAAAAAAAAAAAACGTGAAAGTTACGTTTTTGTGGTTAGTGCAGGCGGGTTACACGGCCAGGGGTACATAGCCTATGTCCCATGGCCCGGAAAACGGTTCACTGTGCGTCGCGTTCGTTTCGGCTGAATTTCAGAGGCAGAAAATAACAAAAGGGAGGTACTAAAACAAAATCGTTGTTACCATAAAAATAAAATGAGAGAAAAAAAAAATTTTTCGTGTGTTCCGAGTTTGTTTTACATTATCGTCTATTTGTTCACCTCGAGGGTTTGGTTTCGCTCTCGTGATCATTTATTTACAGATGAAAACTCGCTTCTTGCACTTACCTTGCCTAACAACGTGAGATGTTTTCTTCTTCTTCTTCTTCTTCTTCTTCTTATTATTATTATTAATATAATTTGTGTTGTGAAGCCTGGAAGGTTTTAGATAAAGAGGCTTTCTGGGGGGAGAGGGGGGGGGGGGGGGTAGGGGGCGTGGGGGGGGGGGGGGAATAACATGGAAATATCGCTTCGCCGTCGCCCAACATTCGGTATGACGTAATAATGTTTGCCTAACTTATACGAAAGTTAACATTCTTACCGAGTATTTTTAGGACGAAAATAAAAGGTAAAAGTTTGACGCGCACTTTTCAGACCGTGCCTGCGGTGTTCTTAACGCATGGCGCTTCTGACGACGGATTCGTCTTTGAGTCATGCTCGAAGAATTGAACAAGATGCCCAAGATAAAGAAAGTTGAAATGGGGCTCGGTGCGAAAATGAGGTTGCAGTCTGGGGTTGCAGTCTGGGCCTTTGTTCGGGACGACTATTTGGGGATCTGGCTTGCGTAGAATTGAACAACCTAATAGCCGCTGCCGAGGTACAAATTTACCGTGGCATTTCTGCAACAATCACGTACGAAATTAACGTTAGTATTCTAAACTTTTCTACTCGCAGCCAGTCAATGCAAGATTAAAGAAAAAATAGACATCTGTGACAAGGACAACATAACCACGTCTTTCAGCTAGCAACGAAAATATAAGAATTCCAAAACCGAGCAACCAATTAAAGGTAGAAAAAACGAACAAAGAAAAAGGGACTTCTCAATTTCTCAAATCAGATCATGATTCTGTTGACCTGTCTTCGCATTTTATCTTATCACCTCTTCCTTCTTTCTTCTCGTCTTAGTAACTTTCCCTTTCCTCGATTTTCCCCCCTTTCTTCGGTTGCTTGCTATTTAAATTCTTCAATAGGCAACCTGCAATGCTGTTTGATTTGCGCTATCTAGCGACGGAAGCAAAGGAATATTGGGTATGCCTGGGAGTAGCGGCTGATTTGTTCAAACATGAGCTATTTAAAGCCCCTGTATACGGAAAAGTAGCGACATCCTTTGAAGAATGCCGCCTGCTATCTTGGAGCGATCCAGGCGGCGCTACCGTCGACGCGCGAGCGCGAAAGAGCAAAATATAACAATAAGAGTTCGCATGAGGCCCAAGGAGAGAGAAGGAATGCCTATGCTGTCGGAGTGCAGTGCATGCTATGAGCTCATGTAGCCAATCAAATAACGCCGACTGTGTAACATCACGGCTTTCACCGTCTTTCCTTGAGCACATTCTTCGAGGCTGGTAGACCGTGACAGTGCGTTTTTGAGCCTGTGTGTTTGTATTTTGCTTGTCTTTCAGCCTTTGACTGTGCTGTGACTCAAGTATAGGATGGCCGTCTGATATCTTGGAGCGATCCAGGCGGCGCTACAATCGACGCGTGGGTGTGAAAAAGCAAAACACAAAGATAAAAGGTGTGCGCGTCAGAGGAGGAGGGAGAGGATGTCGCTACCTTTCTTATTCAGGGACATTAGAGCTATTGCTCCGATGGCGCCGGTTAGCCCAGTGTCTGAAGCAAGAAATACTGGGTAGACGAGGAAGCCGTGATCACAAAACATGCTAGTACGGCGGAAGCTACGGCTCCAGCGGCCAATTGGAACGTGATTACATATCACCGGAGTGCACTTTTACTGCAAATAAGTATCAAGCTTTACGCTGCGTCATGCTGCAATATGTGAGCGTTGCGCTCGAATACGTAGCGCATATCGGAAGCCGTCGTCACGCAATGTGGGGCTTACTGTTCACCCTTTGCCAATTTACAACGCGATAAGGTATAACCGTGGCCTCTCACTCTGCTGGCGCCGCCTGGCTGATGGCGGCTGGCTATGTCCATTGCGGGTTGGATGACGTCGTTGTGTTGTTTTTTGTCCTCCATGTTTATTCTTTCTTTAATCTTGACCCGCACCCTTGCTCATCAATAGTCAGTGCAGTGCTGCTCCAACTAAACACACTTCAATAGCATATTTTTTTAACCGGAAATTTTTGACTTTTTTAAACCAACAGCAGGGCATCCTTAATAATAAACTAACGTATTTTTGCATGTTTTATTTTCGCACACGACAAAATTATAAAAACAAAAACTTTTTTTAAAAGTTTTTGAGGATTTATTTTTTGAGGAAAAATTTATAATATGAATAGCGTAAATTGCGAAATGATTACGGAAGTTCGAAAACCGAACTTCCGTGAGTATTTCGTCCCTAAAAGTAAGCCAAGCTTACTTTTAGGGACGAAGTAATAAATAATGGAGATTAAATAAATAAGCCTGAATGAGTGACACATATGAATGTGTATGAGATTTCCAGCTGTTAATTAGACTTACTCTTTAACAATGGGCGAGCGCGAGGAACCCTATGCTGTAGTTTGTCTTAAAGTCGATTTTGCATGGGGATGGTAGACAACGCCGCCAGTAATTGGGTTTAATCCACACTGTAGGGCGTAGCAAGCTCGGATGCAGTCCTTTGACTACCATTCTGAGAACTTAACAAACATTTATATTAAAAAAAAAATAATCATAGAGAAAAGGACCCAGCATGCTTTAAAGCTTTCATTTAGTATACTTACGAACAAAAATATAAACAATATATGGTTGAATAACTTCGAATCTCTACATGTTTAACAAAGTTAGGTGTGGAATTATCTATCTTTTTTTTCTGCCTCGTAGGAAGAAATCTAAAGAAACGGGGGCTGTCGGAGTTCAATCATTTCTGATGTTCCATGTTATTGTAAGTCTATTCAAGCAGTTCTGTTTTTACCCATCTTTATCAAGACGGGTTCTATTCCACAAAGTGAGACGCCACAGAATTTCAACTCCATTGATGCCAGATTCATTTTTTACCAAATCACGGGAAACACAGCAGGAGAATTTGTCTACGTCTTCCAATATTTCATTTTGATTTCATTTGTTATGTCTCTCAGTGCGCGGAGGTATTACAGAGAGGAGTGGGGCACAGTAAATGGCACAAAGCCACTAACAATTTGAAAAGGCAAACATACGCAAAATTACTACTAAACATTATATAACAGGTTAGTAATGGCAATCTTAAATGTATCTGAGGCAGTGATTGGGACAATGGCTGCGAAAAGGAGGTTCCAGTCGATCGAGGTTTGAGGCAAAAAAAGAGGCATCAAAGGTAGATGTGCTGCAAGGAGGGATCCCAACTTTTAAGTGATGATCGGTGCGTGATGATATGTAAAATGGTTCAGAAAACCGAGCTTGGTGGAGAGTAGGGTTAGAGCGATAATTCTCATGGACTAGGCATAGACGGGATATCTTTCGACGAATATAAAGAGTGGGCAAGGATAGAGATGCTTTTATTAAAGTGGTGCTAACTGTGCGGTGATAGAATGTATAAAACGGGCGGAGCGGTTTTGAACGGATTCTACGGCAGATGCAAGGGTGATACCAGGGTTACAGATTGAGGCGGCATATTCAAGTTTAGGGCGAATTAAAGTTTTATATATTAGAAGCTTTAATGAAAGAGGGACAAGAAAAAAATTCGTTTGATGTATCCTATTAACTGATTAGCGTTTTTCTTGACATAGTTGACATGAATATTCCAGGACAGATCATTTGAAATGTGAAAATCGAGGTATTTACAGGAGGACACAGGAAGGAGGGTAGAGTTATGGATGGAGTAGGAAGGGCATGTGTTAATTTGACGACAGACACATGTATTTACATTTAGAGAAATTAAGTCCCATGAGCCAGTCGTTGCACCATTGAGTTACATTGTTAATATTAGCCTAAAGCGCAGAGATGTCGGAGTCGTTACGGATTTTATGTAAATAACACAGTTGTCAGCAAAAGGGCTAATAAAAGAGGAGACAGGGGTAGAAAGATCATTAATATAAATAAAAAATAGTAGCGGACCGAGTACAGAACCTTGTGGGACACCAGAGTTGACAGGCGAGTATGGAGAATTAGTTCCGCTGGCGTGAACAACCTGAAGACGGTTAGTCAGAAAGGCGTCTATCCAAGCGAGAATGTATGGGCATATGTTAAGGCTACTAAATTTATGGAGAAGAAGGGAGTGAGGAACTTTGTCAAAAGCTTTGGAAAAATCAAGGATTATGCAGTCAGTTGTGGAAGCCTGGTCAGGTGTGACATGGAGATTATGAGTAAAGGTAAGAAGTTGGGTTTTGCGCGAGTAAAACTTCCGAAAACCATGTTGAGATGTGATAAGGAAAGAGTTGGAGTCCAGAAAGTTTGAGATGTTTTAAGGAAAGAACCTAAAATTTTGCAAGTTGAGAGTAAATTACGTTTTCAAGGATTTCACATGGTATACTCTTTACTGTGATAAGTGATTTTGCCACCAGATGGCGCAACGTTTGTTCTGTTTAGTATGTTTTGATGGTGAGTTTATCGGGTTGTCTTATCTTGTTGTTATGTGTGTTTATGCATCTATGATGTCACGTGACATATGTTAATAAAAGAGCCGCCGTCCGTCAGCAACGTCAGAGAACTACGGGACACCCAGCAGGCAACATGTCTTTGTCTCATTCTTCGTAAGCCCCGAACGCGCGGGGCCGCGGCTTCCTACCCGGCCACATCATGTAAGTGCTGTTAGCGTCCTCTCCTTTCGTACCGCCGTGTAGAGGAGATTACTACAAATTTTGGCGACGAGGTGGTTAACCGTAGTTCTCTCCGCGTCTCGGTGCACTGGCCGTGAGAGCCGACGCGATTTTTTTTTTCTTCTTCGATCCATTTCGTTTCACTTGGAACACGTTCCATGGCTAGTCAGAATGGGCCCTGACAGCTGCTTCCCTTCAGCATGCGTCTCGTGACAACGTAAGATGTGAGTTTGCACTGTTTTTGCATCGTTTCCTACAACCTTCTACAACATATATATAATGGATAATGGAACACAGCCTCCTGTAGCTGCCGGCACGTCAGCGCTCGAGCCGGTTCCATCACCGCCCGACTTCTTGCCAGTTCCCGGTAAGCCCGAGCGTGCATGGCCCGCGTGGAAACGTGCTTTCTTGATGTTCCTTGAGGCTTCCGGCTTGGACAGTGTTGCGCCTAGTCGAAAAAGGCGATCTTGTTTTCCATGCTTGGGGCTGAGGGCCAGAGAATTGTTGACGCTTTTCAGCTCGATGAGACTCCCGCTTCCGAGGAAGGCGATGTTTTTGAAGTCTTTTTGAGTACTATCGAGAAGCACTTTGAGTTTTCTGGGTGTATCGCGCTGGAACGCCAAAAGCTTCGCGCTCGCGTCCAACGCCCGGGAGAAAGCGTCTCGGAGTACTTGACCGCTCTGCGACGCCAAGGGTCTTTTTGTTCTTATGGAGACGCTTTGGAAGAGAGGCTTGCTGAGGTCTTTTTGGAGGGGTTGGACTCTAAGCGGGTCCAAGACCGCATCCTTCGAGAGTGTGTGGGGACGGGGGTACCCATTTTAACCCGTGTCGTTCAGCTCGCGCTGCAGTACGTGCAACTTGCGCGCACCACAGAAAGCTTCCACCTGCGAGCTCCCAGTGCTAGCGGTGCGGCGCCGGCAGCCGTTGAGCGCGTCTTTGCGCACGTGCCCATTGGAACGCCGGACGTCCAAGATGGAGGTCCATGGCCGGCTCCTTCCCGAAGTCGCTGGCACGATGGCCGGTCCGGCGTCACTTCCAGTCACGTGCCCCGGACTTTACAACACCACCCACCCCAGCGTCTGCGCTACCCTCCTCCTTCAAGGCACGGAGATGAAGGAGTCGGTGTTCTCTGCAACTTCTGTGGTCGACGCGGCCACAACCGCAACGAGTGTCCAGCGTCTGGTGTGGCATGTTTTTTGTGTGGAAAGACGGGCCACTTTGCGGTGGTTTGTCGGAGTCGCCGCCCACCGTCGGCGGCCTTCGTCAGTGACCCGCGGCGAACGTCGTTCCCGAGCCGTGGCCAGGGCTCCGGCCGTTACTTCGCTGCCCGACCGTTTTCACGGAATGTGCCGTCAGGAGGTAACGATCCTGTGAACATTGTTGGGCCATCCCTGGTGCCGGAGATGCTGCCGAGCGTCCCCGTTGAGTCGGCCGAGCAAGCAACAAGAGGTGTTTATCGTCGGGATGCCTTCATGGCCGACACCAAGGTAAATACAACCCCTCTTCGTCTCCTTGTCGACACTGGCTCTTTTGTGTCCAGTCTGAATGGACGAGAGTTTAATGAAGTACAATGGAGTTCCGACATTCGACTATGTCCGCCCTCGAAAACTCTTGTTCACTACATGCAAGACACTATTCCTGTGCTTGGATGCTTCACCGCTCAAGTTGTTTTTAAGGATCGTTATGCACCGTTGGAGTTTTTTGTCACCCGGACTGGACGATCGCTACTTGGCGTTGACGCCGTCCGAGCGTTGCGCATGAGATTATCAGGAGATGAAAATGATTATGTTTGTTCGCATGTTGATGCAGCTCAGGGAGGAGGAGTTCCACGGCAGTATGTGAAGTCGGCGGTCCCCCTGCAGCGACGGCCGTTCACCATCACGTCCTGCCAAAACCGCCAACCGGCCGGATCCAGAGATGCAAGGTCCCGGTCATCTTCTTTTGTACCTTCGGGTGCCAACGTGTCTACATCCTCATCGGTCTTGGAAGAGACCACTCCGAAAGTTCCCGCGGGCTTTGACCACGATTCGTCGACAGCCGCGATTCCGCGACGCCATCCTGAGATCCATGGGCTCCATCAACCACATCTTCCTGAAAACACAAGTCCTGAGAATACAAGCCATGAAATCACAGCACAACTGCTACACCATGAAAATACAAATGCATCTCAAGTTTCAAGTCCTTTTCTTCCAGATCAGTCCAAGTTGCCCAAAGGCTTCAAAGAATTTGAACATCTCTTAAGTCCAGGTTTGGGTTTGGTCAAGAATTCCACCCATACTATCAAGCAGCGTTGCAACGTGCCACCGGTACAGTCCAAGCTGCGCCGTCTTCCGATGACCCTGAGGGATGCTGTCTCGGAAGAGATTTTCAGACTGGAGAGAGAAGGTGTGATCGAGAGAGTGGATGCCTCCGAGTGGGTTTCACCTATCGTCGTCGTTCGGCGGACTGACGGACGTATCCGGATGTGTGTTGACCTCCGTGCGCCAAATCAAGCGGTAGTCATCGATTCTTTCCCGCTACCCCACATCGATGAACTACTGGGTTCCTTGCGTGGTGCCAGTTGCTTCTCCAAGCTGGACCTGGCGTCCGCTTACCACCAAGTTCGTCTCGACCCGGTGAGTCGTGATCTCACTGCTTTTATCACGCATGAGGGACTGTTCAGATTCAAGCGCGTTTGTTTCGGGTTGGCTTCGGCACCTGCAGCGTTTCAAAACATCATGTAAAAATCCTGAAGGATTGCAAAGGAGTCCAGTTTTACCTTGATGACATAATAGTCTACGGTGCTACGCAGGCAGAACACGACGAGAATCTGCGTCAGGTCCTCTCTTGTATCTCCCGAACCGGGATGAAGCTAAATCGTAAAGGTGTTTTTCGAGTTACAGAACTTTCGTTTCTGGGACACCATCTTTCCGAGGAAGGACTAGCACCACTTTCCGCTAAGGTAGATGCAGTCCTGAATTTTGAAACCCCTATCGAACCAGCAAAGCTAAAAGCATTTCTGGGACTTGTTGAATATTACAGTAAATTTATCCCTCATTGCTCAACTATCGTAGAGCCCATGCGTCGTGTTCTCCGTAAAGGAGTTCGCTTTCACTGGTCCCCGGAAGCCGAGGCCAGTTTCCAAAATGTAAAGGCTTCCATTAAAAGCGCTACGATTTTGTCGATGTTTGATCCAACACTTCCTATCGTTTTGGCTACGGATGCATCTAACTATGGTCTTGGGGCTGTGTTACAACAACAGTACGGAAGTCAACTGCGTCCTGTCGCTTTCACTTCGCGCTCGTTGACTGATGCCGAGCGGAGGTATTCAACAGGTGAAAAGGAGGCGCTGGCCTGTTTGTGGGCCTGTGAGAGGTGGCTGTGGGGTCGGTCCTTTGTGATACGAACAGACCACCAAGCTCTAGTCACCCTGCTTTCTAGCAAGGGGTCTGGGATCCGCCCTTTGAGGATCACCCGGTGGACAGCCAGACTGCTTAATTATAATTTCACTATTGAATATCAGAAGGGATCTGCGAACCTGGTTGCCGATGCTTTTTCACGGCTACCCGTTAACGAGACGGAGAATGGTATGGAATTTACCGAGGAGGTCGTTTCTCTTATCACAGTCCCCATGTCCAAACTCGCTTTTCAACAGGCTACGGCTAACGACACTATCCTTCCATCTGTAATCCGGTACACTACCACGTCCTGGCCGGAGGGTAATGACATCCACACCGACTTGCGACCGTTCTTTCAAGTGCATGAGCAACTTTCACTGTATGAAGGTATCTTGTATCGTGGAGAAAGGCTCGTGCCACCATCAACACTTCGTGACAACATCATCCATCTTGCACACAAGACACACCAAGGAATATCACGAACAACAAGCCTCATACGTGAACACTATTGTGGCCCCGCATGAACCAGGAGATCAAAACAAAAGTGGAAAATTGTACGGAGTGTCATTCGACTGATAAACCTGTAAAGGCCGCACCCGCTCCGTTGCAGCCCATAAAGTTCCCCAACCAGCCTTGGGAAAAACTTGCTGTCGATATCGTAGGCCCTATCAACAGGGCGCCACAGAGTCAACGGTTTTTTATTGTCTTGATAGATTATCATTCGAAGTGGCCTGCGGTGCAGTCTGCCGCAGCAGCAACGTCTTCAACTGTCATTTCCTTTTTGAGAAATGTGTTTGCTCATGAAGGACTTCCCTGTGAGCTTGTTACAGACAACGGGGTACAGTTTATGTCCAAAGAATTTCAAGACTTCCTTCGTGAAAATGGCATAAAACATTTGAAAACGTCCTTGTATCATCCACAATGTAACGGTCAGGTGGAGAGATTTAACCGTGTTCTCAAGACGTGCCTTCAGGCAGCTATAGTTCAAGGCCGTCCTCTTATAGACGCTGTTCGACACCATCTCGAAGCGTACCGCCGTACGGTACATCCTGCGACTTGGTTTGCCCCTTTACTTTTATTGCATGGCCGGATCCACCGGTCTAAACTAAACCTTCAAGGGATGCCTACAAGGCAGGTTCCTGATTTCGTTTTACAACAACGTGCTCTTCTTCCCGAGAGGGTTCAAAGTTATCAACAAAACATGAAGTCATATTGGGATCACCGGAAGGCTGCCAAACGGCCACAGTTCTCCGCCGGTCAAGCCGTGCGCGTGTTCAAGCCCACACATCGTGGCAAACTTCAATCAAGGTATACACAGTCGAAAAGGGTTGAAGCCCAGCTGGGATCAGCCACGTAGAGGCTCGATGATGGAAGGACCTGGAATGCCAGTAAATTGACGAAGGCGTCTGCACGGCCTCGTGAGGGAGATTCCGACGACGAGAAAGATTTTCGTGAACTCTCCAATAGTATTCCTTCACTTCCACTTCCAAATGTCCTCGCACCATATATAGATCAAAATGATAGTATTCCACACAGTATACCTGAAAGTCATACAGTTCCTGATCCGGGGCCACTGCTCGTCCCCGGTGCTTTTGACCCTGGGCCTCCTCAATCTCCACTGACTGGCGAGTCTGGGCCGACGCCTGGGCAACCTGGATGTTCCTGGTGGCCCGACACCGAGCCTCCGGCTGCGCTCGGAGATTCCGTGCAGCCTGCTTCCCCAGAGGAACCAAGTCCTGGCGAACCAAGTGGGACTCCCCAGCAGGTGGAGGTACCCTGTGACCCAGTGGTTGTGCAGTGCGACCCTTCAAGCCGTGATTTTTTTTTCGTATCCCAGCCGTCAGTGACTTTGGCAACCCCATTGGCTACTAGTACTCCCCTACGACCACAACGAAAAAAACGTCTCCCAGCAAAGTTGAAAGACTATGTCATGTCTTTCATTCCTTCAGATGACTCAAATATGGAAAGTGAACAGAATTCATTTATCGACATTGTTTAACCCATAGTTGTTGTTTTGGAGACTGTTTGGAGTTCCCGTGTGGAGTGTAGTCTTCAGGTCCAAGAGCTTGTTTTTGGAGATGTCTTTCCATGTGTTTCTTATATTCCTCCAAATGTCTTCAATGAGTCTTTGTTTTGCATCCTTACATAGCACTATGTCATAGCATGTAATCATGAAAATGCTTTAGGTATCCTTGGCCAAGGTAAAAAGATGTCCATGACAAACACCAACTCTTGACAACACCTAACTACTAACAATTACTAACATACACTACACCTGTGTCATGGACATCAAAACAGGAAAACAAAGGCAAACAAACTTCAGTCCAAATCTGTAGCAACTCGAGGTAGGCTATAGGTAATCGGAGACTGTGTTTGTATCTGATGTAGAAACTGTCTATGGTTTTGTCATACTGTGGTGACATGGATGAAAAGAGCTACGGTACTGCTCAGCGTCGACCAGAAGATCTGCCGTCTCATTGCCAGGAACGCCGCTGTGAGCCGATACCCGGTTCCATATGTTACAATTTTTTTTAACAGACAAGGGGAGAGCGTTGTCTATATTGTGGTGAAATTCGAATTGTGTTTTGTGCTTTGTTTCCCTCCGTTTCTTTTTAAAAATTTTAAGGAGGGAAGTGTGTAGTGATCTGTGATAAGTGATTTTGCCACCAGATGGCGCAACGTGTGTTCTGTTTAGTATATGCTTTGATGGTGAGTTTATCGGGTTGTCTTATCTTGTTGTTATGTGTGTTTTTTCATCTATGATGTCACGTGACATATGTTAATAAAAGAGCCACCGTCCGTCAGCGACGTCAGAGAACTACGGGACACCCAGCAGGCGACACGTCTTTGTCTCATTCTTCGTAAGCCCCGAACGCGCGGGGCCGCGGCTTCCTACCCGGCCACATCATGTGAGTGCAGTTGGCGTCCTCTCCTTTCGTACCGCCGTGTAGAGGAGATTACTACAATTTTGTTTATGTGTACAGGAACCTTTGTGTATAGGAACCACTCTCCCCACCTTCCAAGCCAATGGCAAGACATCATGTTGAAGTGACTGAGAAAAAAAATAAGCAAGAAAGAAAAAAATCAAGAAATCTCAAGAAAGCAAGGCGCTAATGAAGAATAGCGCGAGACAGTTCGACCAGCAAACCTCTTGCCTCAAACTTTTTTGAGGTGGGTTCTCGCTTTCACATTCTCATCTCTTCTTTTCACTTTCGTTTAGCCTTCCTCTGAAACCGGGAATCCAGTTGTGCCGCGTTAGCGTGGTGCGTACCTAGCCTTCAAGCGCCGAACTACTCCGGGCGCCTAAGGAATGCAGCAGAGAACTCTTACCTCGCGCTCCGCCCGTCTCGGTATTCCCAACAGTAACTTCGACGAAACTTGGTGCCTCATTTTCCTTCGCTTAATGCAATGCTTCTTGCATCTGTCTCTTCGAGGGTTATCCCAACCGTCGTATACTCCGAATGTAAGCCTCTTGCGGTCTCTTGGGGTTCGGGTTCCCCGCTGCATGGCCAGTTTATGCAGCACGCAACCCAGTTTTTCACGTGCGGGGCGCCGCCATGCGGAAAAGGCGAGAAATTGCCCATTGTTCGACGGCTTTCGATTTCATGCCGGGCTTGTCGGCTCACTGCAATTGACAAGTTTCTTTTAAATCTGTTTGAGAAATCGAGAGAGGGAAAGGGGGGGGGGGGGTTGTTTTAGGCAGCGGGGCATTATCTTTTTGATTCCCTACCTCCTTATCATCTTTCTTAGCTCGGGTCGGCGATTTGCTCAAAGCTCTCTAAACTACGTTGTTTGGACCTCGACCCATGCACCAGAATTTTCTTCAAGATAGTGTTGCTCATTCCTGTTTTAAACCACATTCCCAGTGAGTGAGAATGTTAACCATTGCCGTGCAACAATAACATATCCGTGAAAGAAAATAAACAGAATCGCGCTTATTTCACAAAAAAAGTGGTTTTCAACCCTCTGAATGATTGCAATCACTAATTTCTTGCGCTTACGTCTGTAAAAAAAGAAAAAAAAGAAAATAAAAAGATAAGTTGGGCTTGGCATACAGTTTTAGAGCAAAATTTGAAAGTCACTCGAATACTCATTGTACACCCTCCTGCAGTATCTAAGACAAATTAAAGTACAGCGTTTACAAATACTTGTAAAAGCGAATTCTGCAGAATTCGTTTTTACAAGTACAACAATTCTTAGTACGAAAAAATAAATAACCTTTGTTTTTTCCCCTTCTCTCAATATTATATGTTTCTGGCATGTATGGGCATAACACCAACGCCTAAACTGAATAGGCGAATGGGTCTTTCGTATTGCAGGGGACTGTACGTGTTTCTCGTTTTCTGCCCTTTTTTAATTTCTATATATGTGGCTTTTAACGTTTCGTTTTATTATTCGCAAGTACGCCTCACGTGTGTGTTATGAAAGACTGCGCAAAAAATATTCTCAACAGGCCTCCGACATCAGAACGAGAGAGCCTCGTCCAAAGCACATAGAACAAGAAGCGTAAATATAAGGAAAGGATGAAAACCCAATGTGAAGGCAGGCCACAATATATGAAAGAAAATGAGGTTCGTGTTCTTCATTGTTCCACATTACAAAGAGAAGAAAAGGAGCCTCTTCGCACACACGAAAATAGAAAGAAGCGAAGAGGGTGAGGGGGTTTGATCAAAGAAATTGGAACACGGAAGCAATTATCCCGGATAATGGGCGTAGCGGTATGCAGATGCGATGTAGTTCGTGTACCTTTTTGTTTGTTTGTGTATTCTCTATGATCCGTGTTTGTTTAAGATACTCTACAAAGTTCGTGCATTTCGACGGCTTTATTTATTTTGTCAAATAGAAATTCCTTTTTCGGGAAGCTCCTACTGTTGTGCTGCATAGTAAACTTGCATGTGCAAATTGGTTTGCCCAACGTCCCAAAATTTATCTCATTAATAAAAAAAAAATCACAAGTTGAAGTGTCGAGCTTCATGTTTCGCTAAGAGAATTATCTCTGAAGTAGCTACGTTCTTCGCGAAACATTTGGCAGCCAACGTTAAGCTTTCAGAAGATAATTTTTATGTTCTTTCCGTTAGCTTACAATATCGCCGTGTTCAGTTGAACAGACACGGGATTTCCGTTCAAACCTTTTAGCTTTCCATAAATTTTTTTCTTTTCCAGTTTCTGTTTTAAAGGGCTACTTCAACAAAGTTTGAATTATACCCGTCGTGTTCAAAAATAGGTTAAATATGATCCACAATATCCGTAAATGACAATCGCTCGTTTGTATTTATTGCCTGGTGGCTGTATATGCGTTGTAAACGGCCCACTCTGGCAAGCGATCGGAGGGCAGCCAGCGGAGAGCACGTGACATCTGACGCAATCGTGACGTAGTTCGTCTCGGGACGAGCAAAGCTGCGGCGAGGCTGATGCCTTACGTCCGAGCGCAGCGGATGCTACGAGCCATCGGAACCAATCCAAGGCCGTGTGTGGGTCACGTGACCTTGGAGGGGGGTCACAGCGACACGCGGAAAGTGTATCACGGACTACAGCGGAATCGGCTAGGATAGCTCGTAGCGTCCACTACGCCCGGACGTAAGGTGAAAAGAAGTATAGACCTTTTCCGCTTACTCTCGCCCCCGACCGCCAAGTAGTCATATCCGGTACGGCCACAAAAAATATCAAAACGTTTCAACCTGCAAATAGTAAAAAAATGGAGGGGAGGCAAAACGAGAATGTTTGACGGTTACGTTTATGTCCTAAATACCTCCTATCGGCGCGGCGACGGCAAAGCAATGTTTTCGCCCATACTGAAGTGACGACAATTCAAGATGGCGGCGCCCTTGCGAAAAAGGTCTAGAGTCGTTCCAGCCACCGAAGCGGCTGCTTTTGTATGAACTTGGAGTGACGGGTTAATCTTCTATAATCTTGTAGAGGGACAGTATAGCGTCTTCTGGGCACACAAAGGAGATTCTCGGGGAGAGGGGAATTTCTCTTTCCCTTCTCCTCTCGCGGTGACCGGAGACGAGACAGTTATTGTCACTACCTGTCAAGGTTCCTAGACGGGCACTACAAATGAAGCATTAGCGACATCCACTAGGTCCTCTTTGCTAATCGTTTAATTGGTTTTAAAATTTCTCATCGTCTTTTTAGAGCCCAGCTCTTAGGGGCCCGTTTCCGGCTTGAGCGGCGTCGCCGTCGGCGTCGGCGTAACCACGAGGTCACGTGACCCCCCGAGGTCACGTGACCCCCCTCAGGTCACGTGTCCCCCTCAGGTCACGTGACCCCCTGAAGTCACGTGACCCCTAAAATCACGTGTCCCCCTCAGGCCACCTGACCCCCCTCAGGTCACGTGACCCCCTCAGGTCACGAGTCCCCCCTCAGGTCACGTGTCCCCCTCAGGTCGCTTGACCCGCCTCAGATCACGTAACCCCCTGAGGCCACGTGACCCCCCAGGCCACGTGACCCCACTCAGGTCACGTGACCCCACTGAGGTCACGTGACCCCCACAGGTAACATGACCCCCCAGGTCACGTGACCTTCTTAGGTCACGTGACACCCTGAGGTTACGTGACCCCCTGGTCACGTGACCCCCTGAAGTCACGTGTCCCCGTCAGGTCACGTGTCCCCCCTCAGGTCACTTGTCCCGCCTCAGATCACGTGACCCCCTGAGGCCACGTGACCCCACTGAGGCCACGTGACCCCACTGAGGGCACGTGACCCCACTGAGGTCACGTGACCCCCTTGGGGACACGCAACCCTCGATTTCACGTGACCCCCTGAAGTCACGCGACCCCCGAGGTCACGTGACCCCCTGACGTCACGTGACCTCAAGGAATCACCTATCCCTCAGTACACTTCCATCTTCCTCCTTAAGAGCTGCGCTCTAACCGGCGTTACAGGGAATTGTAAACGGCTTCCATTTTTTTAACAAGATATTGGTGTGTCCGATGTGATTCTCCTCCTTGGAACATATATAGACCAAAAAATAAGCGCCAAAATTTCGTTGCAGTAGGAGGTTTCTGAGATCGCCTAAATATAGAGATAACTCACTCTGCGGGCTCTAAGCATCCTACAAATCCATAAATCGTATTGATGCGCGGCCAATTTCCCTATTAAAAATGAAACCACAGATCGAAATTATAGTCGGCGATTGTGGGAGCATTGTGCCGGGAGCCAGGGCGGCATGTGATCAATGAAAACGTGAAATTTCGTTGAGATTGTAAACAGTTCTATACAACAATATATGCTTTTGTAGAATAGAAGCAAGTAAGAGCAATAAGGAAATGTTAAAAAATTCGCTGAGATGGAACATTATGCTGCAATAATCGTCTGAAAAACAACACTATGCTTTTTTTTTGTTGTTGTTTTGCGGGATTGATGTGTCCGGTCGTCAGCTCTCGAGCGCTCGCTGGGTTGAATCTTGGTCCGGGCTTTATTGGAAACATTCGTGGTCCGCGCGCATTCGAGATATCACTCCGCAGTTTCACCACTCGGAGACGCCAGGATCCTTCTCTTGCCATTGACTGACAGTAGTTCTGATTTTAGAACATGCTCTTTCCATTGCCGGAGATGAAATCGGTGTGTTGCGATCTTGGATTGTTTTTTTTTGTTTTGTTTTTTTAAATAGGAAAGTCAACCGCGTATCGTTATGAATCGGATGTTTCCAGGATGCTCTGAGTCAGCAGAGGGAGTCATCGTCATATTTAGGCGATCACAAAAACTTCCTCTGAGCACCTTTCAGAGGTGTGCACTAAAAAGTAAAAAAAAATGACAGACGCTTACAATTTTCTGTCACGCCGACTGATAGCGCAACCCTTGAAGAGGAAAAAGGGAGGGTACGGAGGGGAGGTAATGCCCCTCTTGCTTCCAAGTTATATTTAGCGGAAAATTTTATTCTCGTGACGTCACACGTCACACCACGTGTGACGTCACGAAGATAAATATAGCGGGAATATTTTTCCGCCAAATTTACCAGAAATATTTCCCCGCTAAATTTTGTGGCAATATTGGTAATGTTGGATGCGTGTGACGTCACGTGACGTCACACGTCACGTCATTCGCTACTTTTTTATATTAAAGTCAAACGTGACGTTACGTGTGGCGTCACGAGGGTAACGTAGTGACGTTAGCCTCGTGACATTCACGAGTGGCACGAGGGTAACCCTCGTTAGGGTAACCATCGTCACCCTCATGACCCTCTTGAGGGTAACCCTCGGAACCCTCCTGAGGGTATCCCTAGTAATTCTCACGAGGGTAACCCTCGTTATGTCACACGTGACGTCACGTGTGACGTTATTATGGGAAACGTCCTAAAATGCAGCGCGCGGTTACGCCGACGCCAACGCCCACACCGACGACGGCGACGCCGGTCAAGCCGGAAACGGGCGCCTAAGAGTTGCGCCCTAAAACGAAAGACGTTTACAAATCTCTGTAATGCCAAATTAGAACGCAGCACTTTAGGAGGAGGGGAGGGAAATTTTTTCACTAAATCTAGTTGGGAATTTTTAAGCTAAATTTAGCGGGGAAATTTTACTCCTAGTTTTGCGGGAAGCTTATCTGCTTACGGAAGAGAGGGTCACGTGACACATGACCCTCCCTTTCGTATCCTCCTTCCCACCTTAAGAGCTACACTCTAATTCGGCGTTACAGAGAATTGTAAGCATCTTTACTTTTTGACTTCTTGAAATATGTGCACAATACCTTAATAGGCCATCCCAAACGATCGTTGATAACATGGCCATTTCAACAAAGGAAACAAAAAGTTGCTCAAATATCGCTACTTCAGTTATAACTCTCAAAACGCTACTTCAGTTTTAACTTTGAAACTGAAGTCTTCTCTCAAAGTTTGTTTTTTATACAAAGGACTCAGCATGAATATTTTTTTAAATGTTTCACTCGAGAGGAACACTGTCACGTATCTCTCGTTAAGCACCGGATTAAAAAAAAAATGTTTCCGATTTCACTTCTTGGCAGAGCACAGATGCTGTTAATCACCAAGACAGCCAGTCATGCATATAGAGCCGTAAAAATATGACGACCTGCAAAGGCAATGTGCGCAGGGTCAAAAAGCAAGGGAAATATCATGCTTATTTTCATGAGAAAATTGTATTTCCCCAAACAATCCTGTTCCGATCTGTGTCACTCTCTGGAAGTTTTCTCTTCTTTTTTTTTTTTTTTTTATAATTGACTCCCGGTGTTATGCGGGAAAGTGAACACAGAATTAAAAAAAAAGTCTAATATAAAAACAAACAGCGTAAACAGGAACGTTTTTCAAATTAGATGGTCATGTGAAGAAAATAAATCAACACGCACATCGTCTTTAAAGCGTCGTCTTCAATCATTTGATGTAAGATAGCAATTAGACATATCTTGAGTGGCGATGGCAAGATGCGAACATACGCTCGTTCTGTGCACTCGAGTTTCTCTTTTCTTTATTTTTGAAAACGACTAAGACTAACATTAAAAGCGAGCAATGTTCGAAGCATACAGTACGTGGAAGGCCTACCATTTATCCGCAACTCTCAATTCGAGACACTAAAGCACCGAAAACCGCCATGTACTTTCCCAAAACACATTTACACGTCACGGCGTTTCACGCACGCTCTGGGCGAGATGATACGTTGAAATATTACCTAATGTGCGCGCCTAAGGCAACAGCAGGAGCGCTCTGCGTCCGACGGCAGTCCCATCACAGAGAAAAGCGAGGCGAACAAAATTCAGGGCAGTTCCACCAATCACGCTCTGAGCGATTCGGACAGCGGATATGCGACGGCAACACAGCTTGCATATTATCTCATGACAGCAAGGTAGGGTGTCCCTTATACCGAGCTGCCCTCCTTTTGCTTTATAGCCGCCATAGTGGTGCCATCTGAACACGTCCATCTGTACTCTCCTTCGGCGCAGCAATGCGCTCGTGTGGGAATGATATGGCATCCGAGAGGAGATTCGACGGCCGGCCAAATGCCTCACGTGTTCCCTACCCATAACGGTTGTTTTTCGCGTTCCGTGGATGAAGGTGTGCTGCTTTTATTGCTCTTATGTCTGCGCGAAGCAAGGATGGAGAGGGGATGCTCGGGGAAAGAGCGCGGATCTGCGGGAACTCCCGTACCAATAATGTTTGGTGTGGGCCTAATGAGACTGCCCTCATCGGTAATCGTCGCGTGAATACTTCACCGGTGTAATCGCGCACTTGCACTGCAGTCTGTGTAGGATCGGCCGGAGAAGTCAGTTCCGACTCCAGCCGGTGCTGCATTTCTGAATATCGGGCACCATAAGAGGAATACTGTCGAAGCTGACCTCTCGGTCGCCATCACGATGATCAAAGTGAAGGCAGCACCGACTGGGTTGATTATCATCGCAGTTTGTGTTGTTCGCTCCAGCTAGGCGGTCATCAGCGGCCAGTCGGAATTGCGGTGCATTCGTGGGTTAAACCGGACATAATTATCCGGAAGGATTATGTGAGCATGGCTTGTTCATATCATCCGTCGCACTATTAATATAGCTCTATATGCGAACTTAAAAAATCTATAAGCCATTAAAAATAGCAGCGTATGTGTAAGCGATGTAGTCTGAAAGTTTGACCGCTTCTTGCGCATCTCGTACGTTTGTTCACCCACTAAATGCGCCCACGTAATCCCCCCCTCCCCCTCTTCCCCGACCTCAACTAACCATGGCCATCACGCTTTCCTTCCGCGTTATTTATGTTACCCACTGATTGGCTCGCCTCTTCTTGCGCTTCGATGCACCAAAGACGCATTTTGGAACACTTGTTCGCCGTATATAGTAAGTTTACATTTGAGCGAATACTATACGTGTAAACTAATATCAATAAGTATATGCTCCGGCGGTGCTTTCTCGTTCTCCACATGTTCATTTCTACGGTAATAATGTGACTGATTGAAATGTCGTTGCTGAGGTGCAGGTGACGTTTTGAAACAAGATATATAATATTTAGGGCTCCGTGTTTTCGGAGTTTATTTTTCGTGAAATTCGGAGGGCGTTTTTCGGAGTTTATGTTTTAGAAAAAATTCGGTGTTTATCGGAGTTTATTTTTTGTAAATACCCCATTCTCCGAAATTCAGAGATTAATTTCGCAGTGCTTCCTATTACAAATAATAAATAATAACCGGATGCAAACTTATGCCAGATAAAAAATAAAACGCGCTTGCATCAAGATTACTTCAGTAGAATTTGGCGTTGGTGTCATTGACAATACTAATTTGTCCCACGACAAAAGTCAAACGCAAGTTTGATTTCCATAAAAGTCGATACCTTAAAATCAATAAACTGCCGGAGGTAGCCGCAAGGAACCTCGTAGTCGTCCCATCAATTTATCCCGCGGCCGCGCGAGGTGGAGTGGTTAAGGACGTAATAGAGAAGTTTCAACAGCCCCTCTTCCATATTTTATACAATCTATATGGTCCATAGCTTTCACAGTCACCCCCCAGAAACATACCTTCTCCTTATTATAAATCCCTAATCCTATGGCCCAAACTGGAAACCAAAAGAGTGGCTTTTGTCGTGACACCAATGGTACGGTGACCCGTTTCTCTGAACCAACCTTGACGAGACGAGCCGTAAGACCCCTTTTTGACAACGGTTCGAGGCTTGAAAGATAATTATAGTGTCATTTTCTCATGACCATTCATTCTGCGCTCCTCAAATTGTAAAAAAAAAAAAAAAATACTTTATTTAATTTTTTGCTGTTGGGGGAGGGGGGGGGGGGTGGCGTGGGCACATAACAATTCGGAGTTTAACGGATAAATCCGAATTGACCAAAATTTTACCGGCGGGTGTTTTTCAGAGTTTTTCGGATTTATCCGATAACGCGGAGCCCTAATTATCTTGTATTCTTTAAATTAACTTGGGACAAAAAAAAATGCTCTTGAGAGTAATATTATTCAGTGTTGCCCTTGACTGTTAAGGTCTTGTGCAGCGTTTGTAGGTTTAAACACGAAACGTTTCGGGTCCTGACAGGTCCTTTTCAGTCGGGTCGAAAAACCTCAATGAGGTTTTGGTCCAGACTGAACTGTCAGGTCCCGAAACGTTTGATGTTTAAACCTACGATCGTCACGCAAAACCTTAACCATCAACAGCAATACGGTTTTGAGTTATATTGTATTCTTTTATTTTTGTTTACAATTTACTTGAACTAAATTTACTATCAATTAAAAAGAATTTTCCAATAATCGAGAAAATGTCAACACATTACAAACCGCATTAAAGAGAAGCTGAAGCGGTTTTGTTTATTAGGAAACACTTTAATGATTTAATCGTTTTTAGTTGTCCTCTGGGATCACAATGTCGAAATTATTCTTTTATTTGGTGCATGGAGGCTGCAAAAAATAATTTTCAAAGTACCGCTGAAGGCCCTCCTTGCTGGAGCGTGACGTCATAAGAGGAGTTTTCGAAATCTCCGCTCTCGCACATATTCAGCGCGTGTCAAGGCAATGTACGCGCAATCTTGCTAGGTCGAAAAAAAGGCAAAAAAAGACGTTACAATTGGCGCCAATGAGGGGAATAAACTGGAAAGCTTGCGATTGCACGCGTGGCCCTCGAGGGATACGCGCTTAGTGACCGAAATATCCTATTTAGACGTCATGACTGGTTGGAGGTCGTTAGTGTTTTCTCGCGTTTAGTTACATCTTTGGGGGAAACAAACCTGATATCCAGACTCATGGGATAAAACTACATTAGAATCAACCTCTATCTCATTTTTTGTTTTTTTTTAAATAAGTGTTTCAGCTTTACTTTAAAGGCGCCTTGAGGAAGTTTCGGAGATTGCCTAAATATGGCGATAACTCACTTTGCTGGCTCTAGATATCTTAGAAATCCCTAAACCATAACGATACGCGCCAGATTTCTCTATTAAAGAGGAAATAAATCATCTCAACACACCAAGGCCATCTCCGGCGATGGGAGGAGCATCTTCCGGAACCAGGGCCACTGTTAGCCAATAGCAAGCGAAGGATCCTTGCGTTTGAAACCGGTAAAACCGCGGAGTGATATCTCGAATGCTTGCGGCTTGTTGCCCATGCAGCCCGGACTACGACTCAACCCACTGAGAACGCGCTCGAGAGCTGCCAACCGGACACCCACTCCCGCGAAAGGCGAAAAAAAAAATATAGTGCGTTGTTTTCTAGACGATTATTGCAGTATTTTGTTCCCTCTCCGCGATAAATTATCGTTTTCGAATACACTTATTTACTTTTATCATCTACAAAAGCATACACAATTTGTAATAACCGCATTTGATCTCAAGGAAATGTCGTGTTTTCATTGGTCACATATCGTCCTGGCCGCCGGAACAATGCACCTCCCATCGCCGGTGATGACCTCAGTGTGTCCGAATGTTGGTTGCGTATTTATTATTGAAACTGGCCACGCCATCGTCATGATTTATATGATTCTAGGATGCTTAGAACCCGCGGAGTGAGTTACCGCCACATTTAGGCGATCTCAGAAACCTCCCCAGGGCACCAGTAAATCCACGCAGCAAGAGAACGTTCTGAGAAAGTTGCGGGAATGTTTAAAAGAACATAAGCAACATTCTTGGAATGTTGCAAGTTTACCTAAAAACATTCTATCAACGTTGTCAGAATGTGGAGTAGGCACTTATCGCTGCATTCGGGGAATGTTTTCTAAGGAACATTCTTAGAACGCCCTGAGAACGACATAGAACATTACTAGGACAAGCAATAAATATTCAAACATCCTAACAAGGGTCTAAGAACGTTCTCAGAACATCCAAAGAACTTCTGCAACTTTCTCGAAATGTTGCAAATCTATGGATGGACTTCCTTTCAATCTCCTCGGAACGCGGTGCGGGCACATGGCTACATTCAGGGAACATTCTCTGACGACTCTTTACAAAGATTCCACAATTACGGCTTGCTTAGGCCACAGCCCCAATGAGCCGCACTACATATATGAATGTTATAAAGCTTTTCACTGGGCGATATTTCTTAATCGAAACAGATCTTTAGGAGGTGCAAGCACAGGCTAGCCGCTTTCCCAGCCCACCAGCCTGAGCACATTCTGACAACGTTGATAGAATGACAGTTCACTCCTATCTGTCACTTGCCAAACTCTTTCATTCAAAATGTGGTGTATATATAACCCATTACTCACTCCGTGCTGCACATGGCATCCCGCATTCAACTGGGAAATACCTTTTTTAAAGTTATAATCTCGAGGTACTAAAAATCAGGTCCATTCAAAACTGTCCCTCTACATACGCAGTTAGTGACAAGATAATTATCAAGATTTTAAAACCATGGCCTTTCTCCTACACCTTATATCACATTCCGCGGTAGACCCATATAAGATAAAAGTGATCCCTTATGCTAAGTTTCTAAAAACTTCACTTAATTTGCATATTTTTGGCACAAAGTGGCATAGAGTGGATGGAGTTTCGAACCACAGGTTGCGTGAGAGCTCCGTAAATTCGGCTTCACCTGCGAAATTTCTAGGAATGTTTGCAAGTGAAAGGTCCAAGAATTTTGCGCATGTGAATGTTTGAAAGGGAACGTTCCGAGAACATTGTGCATACGAATCTTGGCCAACGAACATTCCTAGAACATTGAGCAGCTTACCTGTAGGGAATGTTCGCATAAGTACATTCTTATAACGTTCCGAATGGTGTTTTAACGTTCCTTCGACATTCAGAACATCCAGGGAATGTTCACACAGCATTGGGTGCTACGTCGGTTCATTCTAGTGTTCAGAGAGTGTCTGAATTGGCAACTGCAGCTGGTCTTTTAATGAACACAACTGCAACTGTTTGCAATTCTAGGTTCAGAGATTATTTTATCAATCCACTCAGTCTGCTCACTTCCCCACGTCTTCAATCTTCACCCGCTGATACGCGAACGATGCGAAAAGATCTCTGTGCTCCCCACCCGTGTCATCGCCAAGCTGAATACCCCGGACGATGGTCATCCCTTCTGGACCTGTCATCTCCGCTTTAATTCGTCATCGCGAAACGACTACAGCGGATCTCCTTATCTAGATCCGCTTCTCGTGATTTATTTTTGATATGCTTTCCCCAAAAAACCAACTTCCATCGATCAAGGCGAATTCCTTGACTCTGCATTATAATCTTGGACGTCTTGTTTTTTGTTTTGTTTCAGCTTTTCTTTTGCTCAGGTTCTCTTTCTCTCCCCTGGGGCCGATGATCTGTTCTGCTACTTGGACAATCCCCATTTCCTCGCTGCTCACAATGCGAATCGAAAATAGACTGAAACGCCCGAAAAAGTGCTTTGGCAGCCATCTCTATCAACTGGAGAAAGAAAAGATGGATACCTAATCGGTACCTCGAAAAGACGAAAATAAAATAAAAAAGCATAGCTCATACACGGTGATTCAATTTCGTCATTGAGGCAGTTGCAGCAACTAGCAATGCAGTGATATGGGGGCAGACGCTCGTATGTGTTCCTGCTGATTCGGCTCTTTGTGATTTACGTCGATAGGTCAAAGGCACACGCTGTTTTAGATGACACTGTTATTTTTCCTCTTTTTTTTTATAGAGATATGCTACTTAAAGTCCAGAGGGTATAGAGAAGGTTGGTGTTCGAATAAAACTTTGAAGCGGTCACGTGCTGACGTCGATGTGCGTTGGCTCTATTTTGCGTTTCGCGAGCCTTCCGATGTCATAATGAGCTGTACTTTCTGCTGTCTGGGGTTGAAATATATTTGTGCATAATCGTAATTTGTTTGTCTCCTAATATGTTCTGTTTAAGGATTTTTTTTTTGTTGAATGGGAAACGATTTGGTCATGAATATGACTCCGACGTACCTTTGTTATCACCCTTTTAATAACTTGCAAGAAGATTATGCAATAGTAACTCTTTTGACGTGGTGCTCTCAGCAATTTCCAGTTCCGGTTTAAGTTGTATTCGCGATACTTGCGACTGGAGAAAAGGCCTATGACGAACGTGACCGGTCGGTAGACGGCCCACCTTCATTGGCGTGGGGCGATGCGTATATTAGGCCATCACACAAACAACCAAATTGTGCTAATCTGGAGCACAACATTCAGGTAAGCATATCATTGACATTGGCAGCGGCGGCCGCAGAGGGAACGCAAGACTGAATCTACCGATGTACATTCCAGGTTAGATATCAATGTTTACTATTACATTCTGTGTTTGACTGAATTGTCTTTTCGCTGCTGCTTCTGCTGCCACATTGTATATTAATGAGCGCTCAATCATGTCTTTATGTGCAGTTATATGACACCGTTGTTTTTAGCAAATAGAAGTGAATTGTGCTATGGCTGACTGCTGTGTGTGTTGTGATGCGGGATATGTCGAGAATAATGCAATGCCGTGCACAGAATGCACATATTCCTATTACCTGGGAACTTGTTCTGGTGTCTCTGAAAAGACATTTAAATCAAAAGGTGCTACTTGGCATAATTCGTGGCGCTGCCCAACGTGTAGAACAATCCAGTTAAGGAGCAGCCAAAGCAAGCCAGAGCCAAAGCAAAAGTTGGACGAGATTGACACGATACCACACTTGATGGAATAAACGAAAAACTCGAGTCCCTAATGGTGTTAAAAGAGTCTGTCACGGATCTTAAACAGTCTGTAAGCATGATGTCAGCCAAATATGATGAAGATCTCAAGCACATGCCACACGACGGTGACATAAAAAGTCTGAAAAACGGAGTGACAAATATCGAAAACCGCGAAAGGGAGACAAATGTGACAGATGGCAAATAAAAGAAGTGAACCTCGAAGTGCATGAAATCCCGGTTTCCGAGCATGAAAACTTGCTGGGAAAGCTCAACCAGGTGGCTGAAAAGCTGGAAGTGCCCGTACTAGCAGAAACTGATATTGCAGTCTTACACAGATTGCTAGCTCGACGCAATAAAGTACCTTGTATCATCGTTCGTTTCACAAGACAAGCCACCCGTGATCATTGGCTTGACAAAAAAAAAAAAGGAAACTTAATCGCACAGATGAGGACTGTTATGTCCTCGAGAACATGACTATACTTGTTTTCACCTGAAGAACCGTAGTAAAAAAAGTCCGGTTCCTCGCGGAGTATTACTAAATTCTCCCTTAATGTAGATAATTGAGATATATGTTGGGCGCGTTTTAGATTAGATATATGTTATGATTGTTATCTCACCAAGGCGTACACGTTTGAAAGGCTAAAAGCATCTCTTCCTCCTCCAACAACCAACTCTTGTCAGAACTACTTCGTGCGGCGTATGGACAATGCGCAAAACTTTCTTTTTTTTTTTTTTTTTGGTGAAAGCGAGTAAAGACAAGACCGTGCTCTGCTCTCAGCAACGAAGGAATGGGCGAAGGAAAATGGCTACCGGTATTCGTGGCTCCGAAATGGTAAAAGTTTACTGAGGCGGAGGGACGGAGGCAGACCGATTTTTGTTAAATGCGGAACGGACTTGCAAAACTTGAAGTGAACTGTGCTATTGTTCTTTCCTGACGGAACAAACTTTTTTACTGCCTCTGAGCTGAAAGCGCACCTCGGAGGCGACCACTGCAACTCGTTCAATAGTTTTCATTAAATGCGCGATCTGCTAGAAATAAAATTGTTCAGCTTTGTCTACTATTTGATTAATTTTAATTTTTTACCTAAAAAAATATAAACAAAATTACAGTAATTCGAAATTACCGAGGCACAAAGTTAATCAGAAAAGGAAATAAAAACGGGGACATTCTTGATGCAAACGATTTAAAAATTAGGTGGCACCTTTATGTTCTCAACGTCTAAGTGTTTTGTTCACTAGTGTGTAGATTTTAGTTGGTTCATACGTTAGATATATTTTTGGTTGTTGACAAATCTTCTTGAAATAAAAAAAGTATTGTTATTAAACTTAAATGGGGTCTATTTTATTTATCGAAATTATTAATCACGTGTATTATTATACTAAGGCTTACTTTGCTGTAAAGTGTCAACTTGTACGAGCTTTCGAACTTTCTGGTACACCTCAACCCTCCTGGATCAAGATCAAGATTATTGTTATTATTACCATAACTAGCTTGCTTAAAGGTTCTTGTTGGCAAACAACACACAATTCTAACCAAAAACAGGTATCCCCTAACTACTGCAAACGGTGCATTATAACCTCTTCTTTATTTTGTTTTAATCTCTGCTGAAAAAAGCCCCGTTTTACTTGCATTACTAACGCAAGTAAAGCAACCAAAAGAACCAAGTCGCGTTTTGCTCGGATTATTACGAATTAAAGAGGTCATGTAAGAGCCCTTACTCTTTACAGACGTTTGCAGCTAAATGCCCGTCATTAGCAGAAGAACAACGTCGCCCTTAACAGTGCACAGTCGACACATCTAACAAAAGCGAGCTAGCGAGGTAGTTACCGCATAGCAAAATTACAATTTTACTTCATTTGTAATCATTTAGAGACTGCGATAACAACCTGCAACAGACGAGGCGGTGCGCGTGAGCGCCTAGAAGCGTAGGCTCGTTTCCTTAATAGTCGGCGAGCTTGGTGAGTTTAAGAGGGAGCACTTTTAAGAGATTCCCATGAAAAAACCCGGATGAAGCAAACAGCGCCCTTTGTTTACGGCTGCTCTTAAAGTCAAAGAGGCTTAACGGTGGTGCGCGTCAAGAAAAGCCCGGATAATCCGATGGATTACTCGCTCTACGCTTCTTAGACGGGCTGCGTAGGAAAAAGGGCAAGTCGGTAGGGAGGTTTTGGGGGAGGAAAGGTGTGACTCAGGTCTTTTACGACGAAGGGGTTGAGCCGTGGTTTAATTTCTCCCTCCTATGAAAGAGTCTTCATTTGACGCCACTGAACGTCGAGCTGTTAGGGTAGTTATGACTGATGTGGGAGAAAAACGTTAATATGTTTTTGAAATTCTCTTGAAGAATCTTAATGCGAAATTATAAACTGTCCCATGAAGCGAATCGGCGTCAATAGCTTTGTAACCAAGCCAAACGTTGGCAAACCGACACCTAAAATTTCCTTTCCCAAGTGAAGTCGATTTCTGATGGATTATGCTCACAAACCTGGCACGCGTCATCAAGGAACGAGGCTCCCATTGGCTTTGATGCGGCGTAATTAAAAAAAAAAGTGCCAGCAGAGAAGACCTCTCTATGCGCCGGTAAGAGGAGGGAGCGGTGGCGGCAGAGCCTGATCCCGTCCTGGCAAACTCCAGAGAGGCCGCACGGCCGCGGACTCAGCGCGGCGCGGCCATTTCACGAAAGCGCGCTCTTGGCCATCCGCCGGCGAAACGCGGCCATTCACGCAACTACACGGCAGACAAACTAAGGGAGTGGAAGAACGATATTCATGCTTTCGCATTCACACCTCAAAAAAAAAAAAAAAAAAATGCTCAAATGCTTTTAAACGTTTTTTTTTTTTTTTGCTTCTTTTGTTTTTAGCAATTAAGGTAGTACAGTTCTCTGGGTCAAAATTTGGCTTTTGTCTGGGAATTTAGGGCATTAAAAAGCCCGAAAAAATCAAGGTATAGCAAACTTGGCCTTCTTTGGCCAGAGTTTGGGCATCTTAGCACTCATTCGCCAAAGAAGTGCCGAACTTAGACTTCACTGCTAATATTTTCGCGGTCATTGGAACCTTTGGGAACCCAAATCGCCAAACAAGTGGCAGAGTTACGTCACATTCTATGGGGCGCACCGCATCGCACCGCGCTGCACCGGCGGACGCTTCACGTTCGCTTGGTCGTGTCGGTGCGGCTGCACTACGTTCGCTTGGGACTTCATGCGGCGCCCGGCACCGGTGCGTTGCTGCACCAGCTACACCGTCGGAAGGAGACCATGCAGGTCCTCGCACTGGGACCTTGAGTTAACGCTCTCCACTTCCTTCGGCACCTCCTCTCTCTCTCTCGCCCCGTCGTCGGTCTTCCTTCGTTGTATCGCGAAACATGGCGGCCGGCAGCTCGGGAGAGCGTGATGTCGGTGCTGCTATCTTCTTTCCCTCAAGCGCTCTGCTCTGGCTACGATTCCAGCAGTGACGACGGGCGTTGGTTTTTCCCTTTTCGGGAACTGTGTGTGTGTGTGGTGCTGCGTTGCGTCGGCCGCCGAGCAACCAGTCCACCACGCCGGGCACGTGAAGCTTTCGTCGTTCGTCGGATTCAAGACGTCGGTGAGTCTTCGGACTTCGTTTGAACTTTTCCCCGCAGTGGGGACTTTCCTTTTTCAAAACTTCCGTCTTCTTTGCACCTGCGAACTTGTTTCCCGGCTGCAGTTTGTGTCGCGAGCAGTGAGTTGTTTTGCGTTGTGTCGGAAATCGAGTGCCGTCTTGTTTTTTTTTTGCGGCCCCGCTGCCCAAGGTTCGTGAGTGTGTTGTTGGAGAAACGCGTGTTCGGGCATTTCGTTCTGATGGTCTTGTCGTATTGTCGCCGTGCGCGGCTTTTAGAGCGCAGCTCTTAGGGGCCCGTTTCCGGCTTGAGCGGTGTCGGCGTCGCCGTCGGCGTAACCGCGCGGTGCATTATGGGTAAATTTCCCCGCTAAATCTAGCGGAAAAATTTCCCCGCTAAATCGCGGGAAAAATTCCCCGCTAAATGTAGCAGAAAATTTCCCCGCTAAATCTAGCGGAAAATTTTCTCCGCTAAATCTAGCGGAAAATATTCCCCGCTAAATCTAGCGGAGAAATTTCCTTGCTAAATCTAGCAGAAAAATTTCCCCGCTAAATCTAGCGGAAAAATTTCCCCGCTAGATTGAGCGGAACAATTTCCCCGCTATATCTAGCGCAAAAATTTTCCCCGCTAGATATAGCGGAACAAATTCCCCGCTAAACCTAGCGGGAAAAATTCCCCACTAAATGTAGCGCAAAAATTTCCCCGCTAAATCTAGCGGGAAAATTTCTCCGCTAAATCTAGCGGAAAAATCTAGCGGGAAAAATTTCCCGCTAAATCTAGCGGAAAAATTTCCCCGCTAATTCTAGCGGAAAATACCCCGCTAAATCTAACGGGAAATTTTCCCCACTAAATCTAGCGGAAAAATTCCCCGCTAAATTTAGCGGAAAAATTTCCCCGCTAAATCCAGCGGGAAAAATTCCCCGCTAAATCTAGCGGAAAAATTTCCCCGCTAAATCTAGCGGAAAATGTTCCCCGCTAAATCTAGCGAAAAAAATTTCCCGCAAAATTTAGCGGAAAATTTTCCCCGCTAGTGGAAAACTTTCCCCACTAGACTTAGCGGAAAAATTTCCCCGCTAAATCTAGCAGAAAAATTAACCCGCTAAATCTAGCGGAAAAATTTCCCCGCTAAATCTAGCGAAAAAAATTTCCCGCAAAATTTAGCGGAAAATTTTCCCCGCTAGTGGAAAACTTTCCCCGCTAGACTTAGCGGAAAAATTTTCCCGCTAAATCTAGCAGAAAAATTCCCCGCTAAATTTGGCGGAAAATTGTTTCTGGGGGTCACGTGACCCCCTTTGTTTGAGGGCCCTAAATATGACGCTTATATGACGCCGCATTGTTTAAGGGCCCTAAATATGACGCTCACTCCAGCAAACGACCCCAAGTGTGTCGCCATCATTTCGCGAATATATCTGACAAGGGTGAATGATCTTACGGACATTAATTATGGGCATATGTTAGTGATCGGCGGATTAAATAGGCAGATTTTTTTTTCTACTGACGAATTAAGCTGGGGCTGTTTTTCTTATAGTTTGTCTTGGTGGGCGATTGCACATTATAAGCGAACTCCGAAAGCTGAAGAGTACTTGTGCTGCCGTTAAATAAGAATTTTGCATAACGGGCAGAGCATAACACGATACTGTTTTAATGTTCACGTTCATTGAGATAAAAAAAAAGAGATCGACGGAAAGCCTAGTTGTTCTGCAGAGCTGACTTTTAAACGATAGCACGAACTTTTATCAGGGATTATTTTCGAGAAGGGTCTACAATAGATGCCTCGCAATTGCTGGCAGTTACCTGGTCTTCATAATTTATCGCAAGAAAAATTACAGTACTGAAGAGGACATCGCACAAAAACGGCTGTTCACTGAGGCTCAGTGAACTGAGCTTCAGCGAACCCTATCCAAACGCCTGACTGGGGCGTTTAGATAATGACAGTGAAGCAACGTGAGCTCGTTCTTCTACGACCAAGGGCAGAATCAAACAACAAGGTACGTCTCAATTGAATCAGCGGAATATGGCCTTTATAAAAGGAACGTCTAATCGACAACTCATTTCAATGTAGTTTGCTGCGGAGCAAAGAAGGAACGCAGCCCCATTATATGACAGTAGCTGAGACACTCGACTTTCGTTGAGACCGGTGGAAAGTTGAGTAAAATCCCTTCACAGTTATTTGAATACTAAATATGATCAGATCTGTACTTAAAAAAAATACAAGAAAAAACATTGGCATTTTTTTGTAGTGGTCTCGACGAAATAATTATTTTGTCTTACGAAAACTTAAACGAAGAAAAAAACTAGGCGAATAAAGACGTAAAAAATGTGTCGACCTCGTAATGAACTATTTGATTTGGCAGAAAGGACGACGTGGCATGTGAAATGTGAAACTTCACCGTGTCCGAGCGAAAACGGTAGTGCGACACGCAATGAAAGTGGCCAGAAATTATAATGTTTTGTCATTGCTAATGTTTTTTTTTAATACTTCATGTGGAATGTAGAGAAAGTTCCGTCATTGTTTGCGGAGCGGGGTCTCAGTGGCAACCATCATGCTTTTTTTTTTGTAATAAGGCATGTCGTTTGTTTTCTTTTGTCTGCGATAAACTTTCTAGGTGGTACATTAAAAAGCAGGTGTGAATTGAGTAGAAAAGTTTCCAAAACTAAAGCGACTCTCGGATTAAGCTCTGCAAAAGAAAGTAACGTTCTGACATACCCGGCCCATGCTGCGCTGCCCGTCCTAGATGCCTTCGAGCAACATTAGTTTTCATTACGTAATATGTTACCTTTCACCAGCATTGTCTCCTGTGCTGATTACTTTTCTCGGTCCCGTCGTCAGTACTCTTTGCCTACGGTGGACAGATGAAAAGCCAAGAAATGTCACCATGATTTTATATTGTTTTATTTTTCACTTGTACGTTTTTTTTTTATTTTTTATTTTTTGTTTTGTTTTTTGCCGGTGTGCGCTGTGGGTTTGCACAATCGAAGGTTCCTGCTCCTGGATAGTAAACACCACACGTCGATTGTCGCCTGAACGCAAGTGATTGGACGGAAATACTTCGTGGAAATGGGGCTTTTTGGAAGCTCAGCGTCGGGTTACCGAGCCATCACACGGGAAGGATCGATTCACGTTTTTTTTTTTTTTATCAAAGAACACGTCGAGGGACACAAGAGCGCCGTTAATGGACGTTGCTGCTAAAAGGCGCGATAAATGTAAGAGGAATGACAGCCGTGTTCTAGCTTTTAAGCGTGGATGACAGAAGAGAACCCGAGATGGTATGATGGGTTGAAAGTGGCCGGGGGGAGGGGGTTTTGCAGAGAACAGATACGAAATTGTCTGTAATACTTAAATGGATTATTTGAAGTGTTTCGGGCCTTGCGGCGGAAACTTCATTCAAGCTTCTGTTACGCGTGAACGCAAAGAACAACCAAAATAAAATTTTCAGTAAGAATTTTTTTTTTATAGTGGTAAGTTACTTTGCCTTAAATTGAGGCAACCTGTGTATTTTCTCTAGATGGGAAATTCGGCTAGTATGGTGCGCCTGCTAATCTGGTCTTTTAAAGCGCTTCACGCAGTAGTGACTACGGGACCATAAACTGGTAAGATATTAATCCTTATCGAAAACGTCTGGGGAAAAGTTTGAGCCAATGATTATTTTTTTATATATGCGCACGAACTTTTCTCAATAGTCTCGGTGCTATGGTGCGCTGACATATAAAATCGCCGATCTATTTGACCATATGTGACATACGGTTAGACTCTTGCAGCCGTCTACAGATACTATATGGTAAATGTAAGATAAAACATGCTTGCAAACCGTGTTTTGTGTTCTGATTGAGCGTACCAACAACTGACTCACATATATGCATCTACGAATGCACCCTTTCTCGCAAAAAAGTTGTGTGCGGTGTGTACACAAACCAACACCGACTAGAATGGTTTCCCCCTCCGAGGAATCTCACCAAAGACGGATGTTGCCAAATTGACCCAAGCCCCAAGCCGAGCGTCTTTCTAGTCGTTGATTGGACAGGAGGCCCGGCCGAATGCTGACGTAGTACTCGTGTGCAATCTATGTCTCGCTCGATCTCACTCTGATGACGTCAAGATTTTAGTGCACCGGCTTTAGTTATTCGCAGCACCTCTGAATCGAGCAACACGATTGAGTAGCACTTGTTTCGGGGGACGCACAGGTGAGCTTGATCCGATACACGTGTTTTGTTACAGCGAAAGCCCTAGTCATTTTTCCGTAAAACGTGTGAATAAAGCAAAAATAAAGTAATAGATGTAAATTATCCACCATAACGAGGAGTTTGGAGTCGACAAAGGGAAGCAGAACTCCAGTTGCAGATTATTTGTTCGGACAGTTGAATTTCGCGCGATAACTAGGCCGCTTTTTTTTTTCGGTGCCGCTTGTTTACTGTCAAACATAGGTGTGTCTTAAAATTTTACATAAATTTCAACGTGTTTTTTTTTTCTGTAGCCAAATATCTTGAAGAACGTTTAGTTATGAGGTAAAATTGAGAAAACACGTAACACGAACATATAGAATGTTTTTTTTTTCTAAGAGTGACACTTTTTCTTTCATTTTGTTAAGCCGTGAAAGCTACATTTATTCGGTTTGTGCAGGTGTGTTATACGGCCAGTGGGACATTGCACAGAAGGCTAATCATAACGACCAGTCGGCTAATTAAGTAAAATTTGTTAAGTAACTTTGAATTACTGAAAATAGACACATGGTTCCAATTAGAAATTTACAAAGCATCATTCAAAATCACTAAAATTTTTTTTTCGAGAAAATTCTTAGCGCGTTTACCAGTCGTGCAATATGAGTAAGGCTACCGTGTGATAAGACGCCCGCGCGATTTTTCCGTCTCTTATCAGAGCCTCTGCCTGGTACCTGTTGCACGAATGGTACCTTTAGCGTACTACTTTGCTTCTCAGAGTGGTTTAAATGAGGCTGAACAAGTTTCTAATTGGAACATTATTGTAAAGACTTGGAGAAGGGTTGATTTAATGGGGTGATAGTTGACTGAACGATGGCGGTCTCGGGCGAACTGACCTCTTCTTCCACTTCCTTCACCACAGTTACTCCCCCGTGCAGAAAGCGCCGGAATCCGGCGTTAGGGTGCAGGGCGGTGGTAACACTTGAGACGTACAACATGAACAATGTCAATTTGTTTTCAGCGATGGTCAGAGTGTGGTGAAACCTTGGCGACCTCGTTGTTGGTCGCGGAGATTCGGCGAAGTTTTTGGTATGTGCCCTTGAACGTTTTGAGCAGCTTATCGCACTTGCCTGGCACTCGAGACGGTGTCCATAGGAGTACGCCTTCACCCACTGTGTACTCAATTGGAATACGAGTGTTGGAATAGCGGAGAACTTTGCTCTTGTTGACACATTATTGTGTAAATGCGCGAAAGTTGGCGAGCTTCTTGCGCACGACATAATATACCTTCAATGTAGCTATCAAGGGATGTGTCATCGAGGTAGGGCAAGAGATTGTCCATCGTTGACAAGGGTTCACGTGCGAGTAAGATATAATATGAGAATAATTGGTGGTAGCTTGGCGACCAGTGTTGTATGCGTACGGGACGTAGGGCAGAATGGAGTTCCAATTGTGGTGGACCTCTGCCTTTTACATAAGATATCATATCGGTAAATGTATTATTTAGGCGTTCGACGAGGCCGTTTGTTTGAGGGTGGTAAGCGCTTGTGATATGAATGACAGTGCTTGTGAGGCCGCAAAGCTCATTGAGGACTTTTGCCACGAAGGGAGTGCCGCGGACAGTAATTATGGCTTGCGCGGCTCCGTGCCGTACCAGGATGGAGTGCAGGAAGAAGTCAGCGATTTCAGAGGCTGTAGCGGCTGACACTGGTTTAGTTTCAGTGTATCGAATAAGGTAGTCGATGGCCACTATTATCCATCGGTGGTTCTGTGCCGAGCAGATAAAAGGGCCTAAGAAATCGATATCTAGACGTTCAAAGGGATGATTTGGTGGGGGAATGGGTCTCAGGACTCTAGCAGGCTTGGTCGATGTTTTTTTCTTCGTTTAGCACTGGTGGCATGCCCTCACATATTTGTTAATTGAGCGGTGCATCCCTATCCAGAAGTAATTTGTGCGTGTTCTGGAGTACGTCTTGGCGAATCCTAGATGACCGGAGGTTGGGTCATCGTGATTTGCTTTTATGATTTCTTTTTAAAAACGGCGGAGGACGACGAATAGCCAGGGTCGTCCTTGTGACTCATAATTTCTTCTGTAGAGGACGCCGTTGTGAAGTTGGAAGAGCCGGGCGCGACGCTTGATGCGTGGGGTGCTGGAAGGCGTGCTGATTCCTTGAAGATGGAGAATTAGTGGTATTAATGCACCATCTTCCAGCTGACAGGTGTGTATATTGCGGTATCTAGCGTGGCTGTGGCAGTAATATCGAGTGTAGAGGACTGCTTCGGACCAGGTATGTTAGAAGGAAGTGGACATCGGAATAAACTGTCCGCATCGAGATGTTTTCTGCCTGGTTTGTATACAACTGTGAAATCCAACTCCTGTAGTTTCAGGGACCATCGGCCTAGTCGTCCCGAGGGATCCTTGAGAGTAGCTAATTATCAAAGTGCGTGGTGATTTGTTACTATCCGAAGGGAAAGACCCGTAGAGGTACGGCCGAATCTTTGAGATTGCCCAAATTACGGCCAAGCACTGTTTTTTGTGGTAGAAACGTTTTCTTCAGATTTGGTAAAAGTACGGCTCACATATGCGATGACGCGCTGCGTGTCGTTCATAACCTAAGCGAGGACAGCCCCGATGCCACGGCCGATGGTGTCTCTTTTTATTTCGGTATCCAAACCTTCAATGAAATGACTGTGGATAAGAGCGGATGTTAGAGTTTTCTTGTGTATGGCAAAAGAATATTGCTGGGCCACAGTCCAGTTGAAGGGAACCTCAGTACAAAGCAGCTGGTTAAGTGGTTCGGCAAAATCAGAGATTGCCGGTATAAACTTGCAAAAATATGTGCATAATCCCAGAAATATCTGCACATCTTTTACTTTTTTCGGGACGGGAAATTCCGATATCGCCTGTATTTTTTGAGGATCCGGGCGTACTCCCTCAGAATTAACGAGATGGCCCAAAACACAAATTTTGCGAGCGCCAAAGGTACACTTCTTGGAGTTTAGTTGCAACCCAGAAGCACGGAAGCAGTCAAGGACCTGACGGAGTAAGTGGTCTGTAAACGTTGTTGAAAAGACGAGAACATCATCAAGATAACACAAGCATATGTTCCTCGTTAGTCCTCTCAGTAAGGGGTCCATCATGCACTCGAAGGTTGCAGGCGCATTACAAAGACCGAAAGGCATTACGGTGACTTGATAAAGACCTTGGGATGTGATGAAAGCAATCTTGAGTTTATCGGTATCGGCAAGCGGAATTCGCCAATAGCCACTGCGGAAGTTCATTGATGAGAAATAAGAGGAGCCTTGTAGAGTATCGAGCGTGTCATCAATTCAGGGTAGCGGATAGACATCTTTTCGGTTGCCTTTGTTGAGTTTGCGATAATCGACACAAAAGCACCAGGAGCCGACTTTTTTTTTTTTTTTTTTCACTAGCACAACCGGAGAAGACCACGGGCTTTATGATGGCTCAATAACGTTTTTTTTAAAGCATGTCATTGATCTGTTGTTCAATGATTCGACGTTCAGCGGCGGCAACCCTGTATGGTCTACTCCGAACGGGTGGTGAGTCACCAGGGTCAATGTGATGCTGCACAATTGATGTACTATCGTGGACAATATGAGCTGAAACAGCGCTCCGGCCGGCGCGCGGTACTACCTGCGCCGCCTGTCGGCTTGCCGGCGCACCCTGAGGCCGAGATAAATTATCACTTGCGCTCGCTGCGGCACTACGCCCTTCCGGCCGTCTGCTAGCGAGACAGCGTGTGCGACAGCGGGCGTGTGCGTGATAAGAGAGGGGGGGGAAAGGAGGGGAGGGGAGGGAGGGACGGGCGGTTGGATGGACCAGAGGATTACAGTTATCGTACTTTTTTTTTGCAATTCATTTACTTTATTCTGTCGGGTAGAATCACGTAGAAAAAACGCTGACTGCTGCAGAAAAAGTGTTGAAGTATCTTAAATTGCAGCTGCGATTATCGTTTTTGAAAGTCACACCTAAAGACGTTGCAGGTTTTTTTTTTTGTTTTTTTAAGTGCATGCACAAAGTAGGACATCGTAAAATATCGGCCAAAATATATATACGGATTTAGGCCGGCTCCAATGTATTTACTTTTTTTCCCCTTTTCATTCAGCACAACTGTTTAAAAGAAAGGTAAGTCTACATGTTTCTGTGAAGGTTTTGGGTGATTTCAGATAAGATCGACCAAAGGGTGGCTGGTCGACATTTTTAAATCAACTGATGTTTTTATATGACATTGTCTAGTGTCTGGTATAAACGAATCCACACTTAGTTTTGACCAGAAAAAAAAATTTGGAGACAAGAAAAATCGTAAGGCAGGGAGAGGTGGACGTTGCAATAACGCGCACTGATGGAGGGGGCAAGTTTGAAAGTGAATAATTAAAACAATAAAATTAGGAGAATTTTAAAACTTTTTACAAACAACCTATGGGTACAACTTGCTTGTAATATAAAGTAAAAATATTTATTAAAAATTTATTTAGTTTTCTAAAAATTGCCAAACATGCCTGCTCGAACGACAAATGGCAAATTTTGGAAATCCGTATCTCATGAAATAATTTAATCATTATTACGTAACTTGCAGACATTATTTTACTACTATATGGCTATTATTGAAAAAATAAATAAGGTATCTGAGTGACACAATAGTTACAATATATTTAGGCAAACATGGGAAAAAAATCAAACAAAGAAAAATTCCAATGCGAATAAAAAAAAAAACACCACCTTCGATTTTTTTTTAAATTTGGGTACCCTGTTATACTCTATTTCGGCATTCATTTCTATTTAAAACATGTTGCATCATTGCACTGTGAAAGAAGAAACAACTCCCCAAAGTAGGGTCCTTTTTCAAAGCCTACACTTAGCAGTGCCCTATACAAGAAGTGACTCTGAGTTCCAGTTTCATGAAACTTGCACAAATCTTTTATATACATTTATTCAGATGAGGTCATTGATTTAAAGGGCGATCGGTCACACAGTAAAAGGGAGGAGAAACTATATACAGCATTTTACATAAGCGTACAAAGTGGTATCATATTAGACACTAATGATTTGAGAAAAGATGATGCAGTGTGAAGTTGTACCTTCCGGTATATTTTACATCTAGAGTAAAATAAATAACTTTACTTCCACACACAAAAACAAAGATATAATAGTAAGATATTTAGGTTGGCTGTGTATTTACGATTACAAACAATTTCAGGTGACGGATGCCATAGTGCCTAACTGGAGCAGCTTCGATGCTCTCGGTGTATGAATGAATCGTGGCAAGCCGATATATTTTATCCTGCTCGAGGATAACATTTTGGGATTTTTTTTATAGTGATCAGATAAAAATTATTAGTAACCACCAACAAAAACAGTAGGTTAAATACCCCGTGAAGAAAAATGTGATAAATAAGATGTCCCTGCATTCAAAATGAGCAGTCCTTGGGAAATCAAATTCGGCACTTTACGCTAAGGTTTTCCTCGCTGTACCCATTTAATAAAGTTGCTTCCAAGCAGATCCGACTGTCCGTGCTACATATACGTCACAGGTCCCTTCTGTTGATGACTTGCTGAGCCGCCACGCGTGCCAAGACTGAATGCCAGGGAAGGCGCACACCGTCAGCCACCCTTCTTTTTTTTGTTCACGATAGCGAACAACCTCATTTTCGTCCAGATATACAAGATGCACGCCTTTCAGTTTCTTTGATAGAACGCTCACCATTGTCCTGGCCGTCTGAATTGCGCTTACTGAACGTTCTCTCAGGTTGTTCAGCGTGGCCTGGTGCTTCACGAGTCCGCCAACTCCGTCACATGCATTTTTCCCATGTCAAGATGCAGAAAATAACCACTGGGCTTGTGGGCAATCGTCCTTTGCAAATTGGTGAAGCTGGTAGCGATTCTTGAAATGACTGGCGGCGCCGTCACTTACGTACGTCACGTACGAGTATACCGCAACGTTGTCTTCAACCCACTCCTTCACTTTTTCTAGAGCCAAGCAAGCGTGAGCGGCGTCGTGACACAGGTCCTCACTGATGATGGCAAAGCTTTTGTAGATTTTCTTGTCGTCACTACACATGTAAATATCGAAACTTGTTGTTTTTTTTTTTTTCCAGTGATATGCTTGCACTTCGTCAGGAAGCACGATGGTCCAGTTTTCAGCAAAGTCAAAATGAAAGACAATGCTCCCGCGTTGCATGCACTGTTTTTCATCGTAGATCGCTTTATCTTGCGTTTGCCGGATATGGTTGTGAAGTACCCAACTTCCAACCGTCACTTGGATGACTTTTAGGAAAGTCTCAGGTTCCAAAGTTTTTTTCACAAGGTCGCCGGACTCCCATGTTGCAAGCACAATCTCTTCATCCTCCGGGATATCAAGTTCCTGAAGTGTAAGAAACTGGCCTTTTGGGCAGTGATCACAGTCTCCTTGAAGGCACAGTTCTGTTGCTGGGTCGCACAGAAATGCCGAGTTCATTTCACCAGTGTTGAATGTTGAGCCTGTAACGTTCTCTAGAGCGGCAATACAAACATAATAATTGGCGCATCGCACACAAACGCACACTTCCTGGTGTGGAATACATTGGACCCATCTAGGGCGCAACGAATAAAATTTCGTTAGCCCAACGCCGGAATCGGGATGCTTGTCTTTGTATATACGGAAGGCCTCTCGTATTGAGCGTGTCATGAAGCGCTTTGGCACGAACGTTTTCTCTCCGCTGAGCATGACAGAGATGACGTCCTTCTGGTTGGGACTTTGGCGCGAACATTGTAGCTCGTCTTTCGTGAAGTACTCTAGGCCAGCAGACAGGTTCTCAGGGCTCACCTTGCACCTCGTGTAAGGATCCGGCTCATACCACACGCCATGCTTTTCCTTGAGTTTTCGGGATTTACTGATGAGGTACATTAGCCACAGAACACTTCCACACAGAAAGGGAATGCTTGAACATGTTTTTGTTCTGGATATATATCAGGGATATATATGAGAGAGAGAGAGATGAAGGTAGAGCGGAAGAGGGAATAGCATATAGTGTCGCAGGAGAATAAAGTAAACAAAGTTCCTAGTGGCCGATGGCTGCATGATCCTTTCTCGGATCACTAGTCCGTAATACGATACCTCTTTGTACACAGTAGTTTCTCCTTAATTTAAGTGTGTGAACGATTTCTTTAGTTATCATTGGCCTCATCTGAATAAAAATATATAAAAGATGTGTGTTGGTTTCATGAAACTGGAACTCAGAGTCAGTTCTTGTATAAAACACTGCTAAGTGTAGGCTTTGAAAAAGGACCCTACTTTGGGGAGTTGTATCTTCTTTCTCAATAAAATAATGCAACATGTTTTTAATGGAAATGAATGCCGAAATAGAGTATAACAGGTTACCTAAATTTAAAAAAAAATCGAGGGTGGTGTTTTTTTTTATTCGCATCGGAATTTTTCTTTGTCTGATTTTTTCCATGTTTGACTAAATATATCCTAACTATTGTATCACACAGATACCTTAGTTATTTTTTTAAATATTAGCTATATATTAGTGTAATAATATCTGCAAATTATATCATAATTATTAAATTATTTCATGAGATACAGACCTCCAAAGTTTGCCATTTGTCGTTCGAGCAGGCATGTTTGTCAATTTTTAGAAAAATAAATAAATTTTAAATAAATAATATTACTTTATATTACAAGCAAGCTATACCCATAGGGTTCACCTAAAACGTATTACAGTTCTCCTAATGTTATCGCTTTAGTTATTCACTCTCAAACGGGCCCCCTCCATCAGTGCGCGTTAATGCAACTGTCCACCACCTCATGCCTTACGATTTTTCCTGTCCCCAAGTATTTTTTCTAGTCAAAACTAAGTTTGGATTCGTTCATACCAGACACTAGACAATAACATATAAAAACATCAGTTGATTTGAAAATGTCGACTAGCCATCCTTTGGTCGATCTTATCTGAAATCACCCTTTAGCAACCTTGATTGGTATACAAAGGTTCAAAAAAAATGTTTTCTTTATTACTGGGCCCTCGTGTTTTCAAACAAAGCAGGTTGCTGATTAGACACCGGTGTTTTATTTACAAATTTCTATCTTAACATAGTGAGACAAACAGTCTTACATTTGCCAAGGGGAGGAGCTTGAAGCTTCATCGAAAGAATAATCGCAGAGGGCAATGTCAGACACAAAAGATTGATAGTTGGCGTGGAAGATCAACTGCACCATACAAGAAGATTAGGATTAAGGATGCACCACACAAAAGTATGCGCCGGTTAACGGCGTCGAACGGTTTGTCGCAACCGTAGCAGCAAGTTTGGTTACAATCGGCAGAAGTCCGGTTCAGGGGGTCCTGAGGCACAGTAAAACTTACAAAAGAAGTTAATACCGCGTCATTCTCCCCTGACCCACGACCACGGCTCTCATCCTGTTTGGTAAGGAATCATAGAGCACGTCCACGAAGCCTGGCTCGCCCCGAAGTCTCTCCCATTCACCTCTCACCGCTTCCCACAATTCGTCGGCAGAGCCGCGGTGGAGGGGATGCCGTGACATGGCTACCTTGATGCGCCCCAAACGTGTTCGATGATATTCATATCGGCTCCTTTTGGGGTGCCAAGGCAGCTCCGTCACGCAGCGCTCCTCCAGGAGAGACCGGACCTTGCGGGACGTGTGGACTGGAGACAGGTCATGTTGGAACACGAAGTTCCCGTCAGGAAACGGGCCATCCAGGGCGTAGGGCAACATGACATGGTCAATTATCGTGCAATAACTGTCCTAAGTCAGGCTGCCCTCAATCCTGAAGAGCGGCCCGAGTCCTTCTCGAGAGATGGCGCCCCAGACGTTCACGACGGTGCGACCGCTGGCGGCGACCTCCTGGACGAACTGTGGGTCATAGCTAGAAAAGCACATGGTCCATGGGTCAGTTTTGTGGCAATGGCTGTCACTTAACAGAAAACAAAACTTGAAAACATGATTTGGCATTTCTTACCGGCAGTTTACTGGCCGCCATACCCGGAGCCGCTGGTTCCACTGCGTCGTAAATGTTGATTCGTCTGAGAACATGACCTTTCCCCAGTCGTCCCCCGTTTAGTCTTCGTGGACCCTGGCAAAGTGAAGCCTGTCTCGGATGTTTGATTCGCTGAGGAGCGATTTCTGGGCTGCCCTCCGACTTGACAGCCCTGCCTCAGCGAATCTACGGCGTACTGTCCGGGAGGACGCATCGATCCCCAGGGTGTCGAGACCCTCCCGAGCCGATTGGAAGGGACTTGCTGCTATGGCTGCGACTAGCTGGTGGTCCTCCTCCTCCGTGGTAACTCGAGGATGTCTTCTGTGTGATGCATCCTCGAGCCGACGCTCATCTCTATAGGCCTGAATAATTCTATTCACAGTTGCTATCGATCTTCCTGTCATGTCTGCGATTGTCCTCTGCGAATATTCTCTCAAGCTCAGCTCTACGATGTGTCGCCGTTCCTCTATCGGTACCCTCGACATGTTTCGATGTGTCTCCGATGAACAGCAAATGCAATCTGCACTTGGGCCCCGTAATCTTGGACCAATCATTTAATGATAACTAAAAAAAAAAAATGCACACAAAAAAGTTGGGTTTCTACAGACCTTCTCTTGAAAAATTTTCGCGATTACTCTGTGCTGTCTCATGCCACGTTTCTTTGTTCGAGGGCTGAAGAGCCCATGGCTCCTCCGTTTAATCTCCACTCGCCGTGTTAATTTGAATGATTATCATCTGGGAAAAACGAGGAAATCACTGCTGTGTGATGCGCGGTAAAGATCCCCATGCCAGCGGTCTGTGACTGTCTAAGAACATAGGGCGAGAGTAACATGGCTGGTGAGGAGGAAGCAGAAGGAACGAAAGAGAGGAGAGAAAGTTTCCCTCCTCACTCCAGCGTCCCGTCTCCTTCCTCCTCTCCAGCCTTCGTTACCCTCGCCCCTTGTTCTTAGCCCGTCACTGACTATAGTTAATTCTGTTATCTAGAACGCAGCGCCTGAAACGTTTGCCATGAGAGAATGTTGGCGAATGCTCTATAAAACGCCAGTAATCCATCTTGGCGTATTCCGGATTATATTTTGGGAGCGGCCTGCCAGCCAACCTCCCCCCCCCCCCCCCCCCTTTTCCGACGCAGGGCAAGGCTGCGCCCCGCCACGCGAGGACGGGCGGCGGTCGAGGAGGAAGAGGGAGGGGGGGGAGGGGAGCGCCCATATTTTGGGGAGTGAGAATGGAGGATTCGATCTCCAAACTGCCCTTCCGCCACAAACGCCCGCCGCTTCCGCCACTGAACTGTTTACATTCAAAAAGTGTTGCAATCATTCAATCGCGCAGCCAATAAATATGCGTTTAATTAAACATTCGTCCTGAAAATACCTACCAGGGTGGGGGAGCAAAGATACAAGCGTGACAACCCATTTTTTTTTTTTTTACTTCGGCGCTTTCTTGTTCCGTTTTGTTCTGTTTTGTTTTTATTTTGAATGACAAACCAACAGCTTAACGCCCCCTTGGTGGTGCAAATATCAATCAGTCAATCAGTAGTAAATTGTTTAAGAGGATAAAAACGAAATGTTAGGACAAAACAATAGTTTCAACACACTTTCCATATTTACGCTCTTTATCAAATATATCAAGACTAACATTCCCACAAATCTGTTCTAAATGGTTATACGTCAGTTGTAGGCGTGTCATGGGTGCAGCACGGTAAAAATCGGTAGGCTAAAACAAACAATAACGCTTACAAGACGAGGAAGTAGATGTGACTGATAAGCTCTGGTGAATCAATTATACCATTTACAATCTTATACAAATATGTCAGTCTACGAATTGTTCTTCTGCTGTGCAACGAGTCTAACTTTACGAGTTCACAAATCCTCTCATGACTATAGAAATAATTCGGATGAAAATAACGATCAAACAATAAACAAACGAATCTACATTGAACACTCTCAATTACACCTGAATATGTCACTACAATACAGTTCCAGACAACTGAGGCATATTCGACACGACTACGCCCCAGTGAAGAAAACAAACGCGCAATACAAAGTGGGTTAGAAAAACCGCGTGTCACTCGCGTAATGGCTCCCAGCACTTTAAAGGAAGCATTCGCAATTGTAGTCGTATAATGATTGAAATGAATTGCAGGACCCGTAAAAACGCCCAGATCACGGATGACCTCAACGCAAGTAATATCGGTGGAGTCTAATACATAGGGAAAGCTCAGAATTCCACGCTTCCTAGAAAAATGTAGTACTGAAATGTAGCACTGAAAACGTGAGCATTGAGCTGCAGGGCACACGCATCCCTATGGTCGTTCCGTCAAACAATACTTTCTTTAGCAGACGGCCGGAAGAGCGCAGTGGCGCAGCGAGCGCAAGTGATAATTTGTCTCGGCCTCAGGGTGCGCCGTGTGTGCGGAGCACGGCGACAGGCGGCGCAGGTAGTACTGCGCGCCGGCCGGAGCGCTGTTTCAGCTCATATTGTCGACGATAGTACGTGGCAGTGTATCAGTGCCGAAGTCAAACGTGTCACAGTACCTCTTAAGGAGTTGAGCTAGACTTCTCTACTCTTGTGTCACCAGGTTTGAGTCTATCATGCTTGCGACTTCTTGGGAGAAATCGGTGGTGGTCGTGGGAGCAGGACATAATGTTGTGTTAGACAGCGTCGTAAAATTGTCTTCTGTACGGGCGTTGAAGTTAGCAATACGGCTACGACGAAGAAGGATCTGGGGCTGGGACGAGGCGTTTGTGATCCATACATGAAGGTTGCCTTTTGTTACTGATGCAAGAGAATAGGGAATTACAACACCTTTTTGGACACAAGTAGTGGCAAGTGGCTCGATAAGACCGATAATGTTTCGAGAGTCTTGCTTGGGACAAGAACTGCTGCAACGGCTTTCTTCGGTGGTAGGACCAAATCCTTTACAAGTTGGAGAACAGCGACAGTCGAATTGAGGGGAGGGTGGGCATAGATAGAATCTGTTAGGTGAAGTTCACGGCTAGGACAATTAAGAAATGCGTTAGTGGATGACAAAAAGTCCAATCCTAGGATGAAATCGGTGATGCAGCTGCTGAGCACTCTAAATATTACGGTGTGATTACTTTTACCAATGCGTATAGGAAGGGTACAATAACTAAGTGGTTGAGCACGGTCACCGTTTCCCATATGCAGCAAGTGTCCGACGGTTGGAGGTGTGAGCACCCGATGTAAGTGAGAGCGAACACGCTCTGATAAACACGACTGAGAAGCTCGCGTGTCGACTAACGTGTTAAATTTGTGTCCTCCAATTTCCACTGTAATAGTCGATGGTGTTACGGCAGGAGGGTTTGCGGCGAATCGAGTAAGAGTAAGTGCAGCCTGACCTCCGGTGTCGATGCAGGCAGCTCTCTTCAGTTTGACGGCGGCGAAGTTGATGGAGCAGCGTCGCTGAGAAGTGATATAGAGCAGCGATGAACTGGATACGGGGACAAAGATCGGCCATGGCGGTTCTGGGATGTGAAGACGGGACTCTGGGAGCGGCGGGTGGAGGGACGGTCGTTGTCTTCATAGGTCGGTGAACGGCGTATTGGGAAGCGAGTGAGCGTAGGGCCGTCGATGATTCGGCTTTTCGGAAATACGGCGCTGTCGTCAGGACCGTCAGTGCGGAGAGTACGGCCGAATGTAGAACGGTGGTAGCCAGCGTCATGCAGCCGCCGACGGCAGGAGCGCAGAATGTGGCCAGGTGTATGGCAATAGTAGCATATAGGCTGCTGGTCCTCGGTCCTCCAGATGTCTGTTCTGCGACGCGGTTGATTTCGTTAAGCTGGCGGGTGCGTAGTGGGGAACGTCTGGTAGGGGCAGAGCGAGGTGACTACGGGTGCCGCTGGTGAGTAAGCAGGTGACGTGGTCGTCAAGGGGTGCAATGCAGCACAAATCTCGTTCTGAATCGTTGTTCGAAGACTTTGGAGTTCTCCGTGGGACTGCAGACAGTCGTGAGCTGTCCGTAGCTGCGCCTTGAATTCGCAGCTCCTCGCGAATGATGGTGCGTATCAGGGTAGTCAGACTGTTGTCCATCGGAATGATGTGGGCCTCATCGGGAAGGCGGTCAAACGGGCGCTTTAAAATTCGTGTGCCGTCAAGTTCTTCGTATTTCCTGCATTCTGCAACAATGATGGCGACGGTTGCAGGGGACTTCGGGGCGACGATCGAAAAAAGCTCGTATGATTGTGCTATCAGCAAATGACGGACCTTGTCGTCCTCGTTCATCTGGGGGTCTACTCGCCGGCAGAGGCGTAGAACATCCTCGATGTAAGCTGTAGCGGACTCGTCTTTAATTTGGTAGCGTCCGAGCAATCGGTCCCTAGCCTGCTGTTTCCAATGTTCTGGTTTGCCGAACGCTTCGGCAAATGGGGCCTTGAACCCATCCCAGAAGTTTATGGTGTCCTCGTGCTTGTCGAACCAACGGAGCGCCGTAACTTTCAGAAAAAAAAAAAACACGGCATTGGGCAGTTTCAAGAAATCGTCCCAGTTGTTGTGGTGACTCACCCGTTCATAGTTCTTAAGCCAGTCATCGACGTCCTCATCTGAAGTTCCTGATAATGTTGGAGGATCCCGCTGGCGGTGTTTCACAGTAAGTGCAGGGGTGGTCCGCTGCGTCATGGGTTGGTCAGTCTCGTTCCCATTTTCTTCGGGCATGGTTAGTCGCGCAGTTTGGCCACTGCGGAGCTCCAGGATGTTACCGAGAGGTGAGGAAGTTGTTCGCACCTCCACCAACTTGTAAGACTTGAGAAGGGTTGATTTAATGGGGTGATAGTTGACTGAACGATGGTGGTCTCGGGCTAACTGACCTGTTCTTCCACTTTCTTCACCACAATATATCGACATTCACTAATTAAAAATGTAATATTTTTTTTATTTGATTATCAGACTGATCGTTATGATTAGCCCCATCTACAATGCCCCTGGCCGTGTGACACAAATGCCCAAACCGCCTAAGTGTAGCTTTCACGAATTTCCTTTTTTAAAAATTAATGTCAACCTTAAAAAAAATGTATATATATATATATATATATATATATATATATATATTGTTAGGAAGAAGAAGTGGTACCGCAGAGTGGCGCGCGCTCGACGAGCATTCAGAGAGCTCGGACTGTTCCCGGACGAATGTCACCCCTACTATCCATCCTGTATCTAATCATTCCTCATTAAATCACCCTATATTTGTAACCTAATACGTGGTGGAGGTGCGGGGTAGAGGTGCAGCAAAATCCCCGACCTTCCCCTCCGCTCATCTGACCTGGAGCTGCGCAGCGGCCGCTTCACCTCTGCAACCATGCCCGATGAGAACGCCAACACAACGGACCAGCGGCCTCTACACATCAAGAATCGCCAACGTGACCCCCCCCCCCCCCCCCCCCCCCCGATTTCGCCGGTACCCCTGATTCGGACGTCCAAGACTGGCTGAAGAATTATGACCGCGTGAGTCAGCATAATCGTTGGGACGACATGATCAAGCTCGCCAACGTTGTCTTTTTCCTGAAAGGCACAGCACTACAATGGTTCGACAACCACGAAACCGAAATCAATTCGTGGGACGCGTTCAAAGCCGCCTTTGCGGACGTCTTTGACACACCTGAACGCCGCAGACAGCATGCCAAGGACAAGCTTTCCAAGCGGTACCAAGCCGCTTCTGAATCTTCGACCTCTTATATCGAAGACGTACTCCGCCTTTGCAGTCACGTCAATGCAGCTATGCCAGAGGACGAGAAAATCAGGCACCTCTTCAAAGGGTTGTCCCAGCAACTATTTTCTGTCGTCGCACCCAAATCGCCTCCGACCGTCCACCAGCTCATTGCGGAATGTAAGAAGTACGAAGAGCTACAAAGCGGCCGGATCCTCAACGCTTCGTTTGAACGCCTCCCGGAAGTGTCTGCCCCATCTTCCGCCGGTGAGCTTTCTACTCTTATACGAAGAATCATTCGCGAAGAATTACGCGAATTTGTGGCTTCCTTTCGTCCCTCCGCCGACATTTCACGCCCACAAACCGAGACTTCTAGTGTTCAGCAAGTCATCAAGGATGAACTTCGGGCTGCGCTTTGCCCCATCGCACCGGTTCCTTGCCCTCACGTCCCGCCGCCTGCCTTCTCGCCGCCCATCTGCGCCTTGCAGCACGCATCCCCACACCTCTGCCCCGTGCAGCATTTGAATAACATTTCCCCACCTCCTCGACGTTACGAACCAACCCGAAGAACTGAGGCATATCGCACCGAAGACAACCGTCCCGTATGCTTCTACTGCCACTCACCTGGCCACGTTATTCGCTACTGCCGCCGCCGTATTCAGTCCGAGACATACAATCGCAACCCCACTTCTACCCCACCCTTCAACGACCACAACCCCAGCCGCACCTCCGACGACCGCCGCAACTGGAGTCCTCCCCCTTTTCCTGGTTCTCGGCGTGGCCGGTCCTCATCCCCCTACCCTCGACGCCGCTCTGTCTCGCCGTTTATTGATGCCACTGCCACATCTCCACCGTCAAACTAAACAACGCAGCCTGTCGTGACACAGGAGGTCAGGCTGCATCGCCGTCAACAGCCCCAAATCCTCCTTCTCTTGGCCCTACCACTATCGTCGTCGAAATTGGAAGAGAAAAAGTCGCAGCTTTAATAGACACAGGTGCAGCAAAATCCTGCATTTCTAATCAATTCCGTCGCCGTCTGCACAAAGTGCTAACTCCACCATCTCCTGGACATTTCCTTCGCATGGGAAACAGTGACCTCATACAACCTCTCGGTCACTGCACTATACCGGTTCAGATTGGTGGTACTTCCTACATAATTCTATTCACTGTACTCGAAAATTGTGTCGTCGACGTTATATTGGGATGGGATTTTCTTTCGGCCACTGACGCGACCATTGACTGCGCCAGCCGGGAATTGCTCTTGAACTCTTCGCCGACTACTGACACCGCCTCTGAACCTTACCCCATTTTTCTTCATGCCAGTGGTGATTACATCTTACCTCCCCTCTCGGCTGCCTATATCACACTCATGCCGAACCGTCCTCTTCCATGCACCTCCGGTCTTATCGAGCCTATCGCCAGCCTTGTCACAAAGAAGCCTGTCATCATCCCCTACTGCATCGCCGACACACTTCAAGGACAGGTTTCTCTCTTCATCACCAACACCTCAGTTGAACCCCAAATTGTACCCCGTGGTGCCCGCTTGGCTACACTCACTACTCATATCTACGACAACTTCGTACCCCTTTCTGACAGTATTAACATTCAGACCTTGCCAGCCCCTCCGGACGCCAACATGCACGTTGCGAAGATGATAGACGCCCGCTTATCTGACGGCCAAAAAGAAGCTTTAACCCAGCTTCTTCTTTCATATGACGACCTCTTCGATTTCGACAATCGACCCCTTGCTCAGACGTCGGAGGTCTCCCATCACATCGAAACGGGCGAAGCCTCTCCCGTTCGAAGTCGTCCCTACCGAGTTTCATCGGCAGAGCGCCAGGTCATTCACGAACACGTCACTGATATGCTTCGCAAGAAAATAATTGAACCCTCATCAAGCCCCTGGTCGTCACATGTAGTCCTCGTAAAGAAAAAAGATGGAACCTGGCGCTTTTGCGTAGATTACCGACGCTTAAACAAAATTACTTCCAAGGACGTCTACCCTTTACCCAGAATTGACGACACTCTCGACACTCTTCAAGGATCATCCTTCTTCTCTTCAATGGATCTTCGCAGTGGCTATTGGCAGATACCCGTTGCGGATATTGACAAACCTAAAACTGCCTTCATTACCTCCGCCGGCCTCTATCAGTTTAACGTCATGCCCTTTGGCTTGTGTAATGCCCCAGCCACATTCGAAAGAATGATGGACACTGTGCTGTGTGGTCTCACCTGGAAAATATGCCTATGTTATCTAGACGATATCATTGTTTTTTCCCGCTCATTCTCTCAACACTTGGACAGGCTAAAGCACGTCCTCGACTGCTTTCGATCAGCCCACCTCCAGCTTAACTAAAAAAAATGTGTCTTTGGAGCACGCCAAATCAAGGTTTTGGGTCACATTGTCAGCGCTGACGGAATTCGCCCTGACCCATCCAAGGTACAAGCCGTTTCCGAATTTCCAGTGCCCAAACATTTGAAAGACGTGCGCGCCTTCCTCGGTCTTTGCACCTATTTTCGGAAATTCATACCCGGATTCGCCCACATCGCTGAACCCCTGAACTCACTTCTCCGTAACAATGCAACCTTCCAATGGAGTCGCGAACAACACGATGCCTACCAAGCCCTCAAGACTGCCTTGACGACCGTTCCAGTTCTTGATCATTTCGTCCCAGGCGCCGACACGGAGATCCGCACAGATGCCAGCGGCCACGGCATCGGCGCTGTGTTGGCCCAGAACGTCTCCGGTGTCCATCGTGTGATTGCCTATGCAAGTCGTACGCTTACAAAATGCGAGCGAAATTACAGTATAACAGAACGCGAGTGTCTGGCTGTTGTTTGGGCAATTTCAAAATTCCGTCCTTATCTCTATGGCAAACACTTCACTATCGTCACTGATCACCATGCGTTATGCTGGCTAACAACGTTAAAAGACCCTTCCGGACGTCTTGGACGCTGGTCCTTGAAGTTACAAGACTACACATTTACTGTGCACTACAAATCTGGCAAAAGACACCTCGACGCGGACAGTCTTTCAAGATGCCCACTTCCCCCTGCGTCGCAACGTACACCTTCCGCAGACCCCGACACAACAACGGCCGTCTTAGACTACATCGACATTGCTGCCGCACAACAGTCTGATCCTTCCTTACACCCCATCATTCACCACCTACAGGGCTTATATCAGAACCCTCCTGCGCAAATTCTACGCCGTGCCCGTCTATTCCAACTCAGGAATGGAGTCCTCTATAGGCGGAACTATGACGTCCACGGACGCGCTTGGCTTTTGGTTATCCCCCGACAACTACAAAGAGATGTCATTCAAGCTAACCATGACGACGCAACAGCCGGACATCTCGGATTTGCCAAAACGTACTTCCGCATACGGAGTCGTTACTTCTGGACGGGCATGACCCGCACCATCAACAAATATGTTCGGGCGTGTCACGACTGCCAGACGAAGAAAAGACCTATAACCAGGCTTTCTGGTAGACTACAACCGATTCCGCAACCATACCAACCATTCCAGCGTATAGGAATCGACTTTCTCGGTCCTTTTCCTCTGTCGACAAGCGGGAACAGGTGGATCATTGTAGCTATTGATCATTTGACACGCTATGCTGAGACAACTTCTGTACCCGCCGCCAACGCCGATGAAGTTGCTAATTTTTTTCTGCACTCCATTCTCTTGCGTCATGGAGCTCCCCAGTTTATAATTAGTGATCGTGGCGCTCCCTTTCTCTCTCAAGTTCTTGAAGACGTCTTTCGGCTTTCTTCCACAGTCCACAAAGTCACAAGCGCCTACCATCCCCAAACAAATGGACTGACCGAGCGCTTGAACCACACACTTGCCGACATGGTTTCAATGTATGTTGCTGACCATCATACCAACTGGGACATAATTCTTCCCTACGTAACATATGCATATAATACGGCACGGCAGTCTACAACCGGCTACTCTCCATACTACCTCCTCTATGCCCGCGAACCCTTCACACCTCTTGATACCATTTTGCCCTACACACCTGACACCTTGGTTCAGCCGTCCGCAGCAGAGATCACATCCAGAGCAGAGGACGCTCGCCAACTCGCTCGCATGCACACCCAGGAATCGCAGCAGCACCAGAAGCTACGTTACGATGCATGTCATCTGCCTACCACCTACGACATCGGCGACGAAGTTCTCTTGTGGACTCCCTTGCGCGCACCCGGCAAGTCTCAAAAACTCCTCAAGCAATTCGTCGGCCCGTTCCGTGTCGTCCGTCAACTTTCTTTCAACAACTACGAAGTTGCGCCTGTTACCCCGCCCCTTGACCATCGTTCAAGATCTTGTGACGTGGTCCACATAAGCCGTATGAAACCTTACTATCGTCGTGATACGTAAGCCTCTCAAACGCACCAGATGACCGGTGCTTGCACCGACGGGGCGAATATTGTTAGGAAGAAGAAGTGGTACCGCAGAGTGGCGCGCGCTCGACGAGCATTCAGAGAGCTCGGACTGTTCCCGGACGAATGTCACCCCTACTATCCATCCTGTATCTAATCATTCCTCATTAAATCACCCTATATTTGTAACCTAATAATATATATATATATATATATATACGGAAATTTTTTTTCGGGATACTGAACAGTCTTGTTTACTATAAAGCGTACAGAAATTTCTTTCCCACTCAGTCAGGAAATGGTCACTGGCGCGGGTTAGTAATTTGTGTGAGCACATTTTTTTAACCAAGGTGCATTTGTCTCGAGTGTGGAAGTACTAGGTGTCATACAACCTCTGTTAGCAACCGAAGAATGGACAGCAAAACCATAAACCATGCGTTTGTTTCCTAAAGTATAAAATGTTTTTTTTTTTTCCTGCATGCACAAAGAAAAACAACACGCGCCCACAGGTTTTTGTTTTTCTTCGTCTTTCTAGCGTCTGGGATATTCCTTTTTTTTCACGAAGATTTCGTGATATCAAGACACTGAAAAAAGTGCGATATGGATGGGACAAAATCGGCGAAACAAAACATAACAGGCGCTTACTTGCAACTGATGATTACTAAAATATTCAAACTTCGCGTAACAACTTGGCACGCACAGGGGGAAAGAATCCACCGAGGGACGTACATACGCGACGGCGACAGCGGACGGAATTCCCCCCTCAGCTCCGTCGCGGTTGCGCCGCCTTGGTGCCGGGAATGCCAACGTTTGCAGACCAATTTAGCTCTTCTATCGCAATAGCGTTTACAAGCTTGTATCGCAGAAAATCCGTCCTCGTCGTTGGTGGGACGTAAGGATCCTGATTGGTGGATAAGCATTTCATTTGCGTTAAAGAGTAAAAGAAAAGATAAGGCGGGCGGGATCGAACCTTGGACCCTGTACACGTTACCTGCCGGCACGCCTGAATGGCTTGGGAGCGAGTGGGGTTTTGTATTTAGTTGTCGCGTCCCTCTTTTAAAGGCGAAGCTTAAGCGTTCTCCTGTAATTTTTATCATTGACACTACCGTCAACAAATTTTATGGTCTCTACACAAGCCATGAAAGCGTGTAACGAAGAGGTATGATTGAAAAGGGACGGATCCACCACCAAATCGAGATTCTGAATGCCACCCGTCAATACCTTCGTCATTCCGCCGCGGAGCTGATGTCACAGTTCCGCCTGGTAAACTCCTGACGTTCTTGTCGCGTGATGCACCTCCTGGTGAGAAATCCCCGGAATTTCTCCCTCGCGTAAATATCGCTTTATTGTAAAAAAAAAAAAAAAAAAAAAAAAAAGAAACAAAGGAAAAACTACTACAGGGCAGCGACTTTTGTCTTTGAAGTCCTATAAGGCATGAGGTACATTACACGAAATTGGAAAGGGAACTGGTGTGCCACGCGACGTATATTTTCCCGCTAAATTTAGAGGGAAAAATGAATGCTTGCATAAATCACGTGACGCTGATTTCCCCCCCCCCCCCCGCAATATTTAGCGGGGAAACTGGATCAACGTTTTCGGCTACAATACGTGAATTTTACTGGTACATTTAGCTGGGAAACTGTGTTCATGTATAGTTCACGTGACGTCCATTTCCCGAAGGCCAATGTTATTAGATTAGCTCAGTTACGGAACTGCTCGTAGGCGCTGCCCTCCTTACCACGGGTCGCCTACCGTCGCTCGACGCACCGGACGGCTGCTATGGTAACTGCACTGTATTCCATGAAATGCGTGCGTTTCGAGGCACAGCGTCTAGATGGCGTTCCACCATACTGTATGGAACACACAGTTTTGAAACGAAAATCAAGATGGCGCTCCAAACGGCGGGAGGCGAACTGAAGTGAGTAAAGGGGGGGGGGGGGGAGGGGGAGTGGGGGGTAACTTTCTCCGGGGGAGTTCCACAACTGAGGTAATCTAGTAGCGTTAACCAAGGTGTGTAGGTTACGTGACGTTAAGTGACGTCACGTAAGGCCACTTTCCCGCCAAATGTAGCGGGAAAACTGAATTCGCGTGTATGCCTTGTGGCGTGAGGTCACGCGACATCTAATTTTCCGCTAAATTTAGCTGAGAAAGGGACTGCATGTATGGGTCTCGCGATATTAATTTCCCTGTTCAATTTGGCGCGAAATGCACAAACGAACGGAGGGATGGACAAAACGTTAGGATTAGGGAGTAGCGTTGAAAAACATTTTAGGCCTTCAAACAACAAAACGTCGCAGCGCGCCGTTTGGTTCTTTTGTCGTTTGGTGGTCGCACCGCGTCGTGACCCTCACGCTCATCGCATAAAACGGGTAGTTTCCTCTCTAGCTTCGATATCCAGGGTTTGGAATGCGTAATTAGCTGATTGAGTGTAAAATTTGGAGATATCTCGGAACACGTTATGGTTACCAATAATAAAAAAAAACAAAATAAAAAAACAGATTTTAACATTTTAATATAAACACATATCATAATAATAATAATTAAAAGTTAAATCATAGAGGTGAGCTAAATTGAAAATGGACAGCTACTTTAACCCTTGCACTTCCTCCTAGGACCATAAACTAGGTGGAAAAATAAAGTTCGCGTATCTCCCAATATTGTGTTTTATTTTTTTTTATGCGTAAATTTTGATTTTGCCTACAGTGTTAAATATGTGTATAGTTTCTGACAGGTAAAGAAGCACACGGCGTTTTGAGTCCAGTTTGTCGTATTATTATTACACAGCTAATTAGATTACAAATTTCGCCAATAAGGAAGCCGAAGAACAAATCATGAAGCAAGAAAGTTCATGTAATATGCCACTCCCTTGCTAGAACGTAACAAGCCGCATTAACATTACAGCACTCAAACAACATAATTATTGCCGATCCAAAACTTTCGACTCGGAAAACTAAGGCTCGCGGAATCGTCAGCGGTTCAGGTCAATTCTCGCGTCACTGGGTATCACTGGCACTGACCGTCGTCAAAGCACTCGGTCGACGATAACGACAATTATTAAACAGCCCCCCCCCCCCCCCCCCCTTTTTCTTGAATGGGCAAAGATCACCGCTAAATGTGCAACCTAGCGAACGGATATCTCCGGCTGTTCCCTCAAATTAAATTGATTTTTCACATCACTGTTCTGCACCCTTTTCTTTACCCGCTCCGCACTGCAGTTACCCTCGCTTCGATTCGCTCGCCTTCAATTCCGAAGCTTCCTTCGGTGAATTTACCATTCTATCTCCTTTTTTCTCTTTCTCGCCCTGTTATTTATTCCTTCACTTCCTCGCGCCCTACGTTTTACTTTCCTCCGCAAGTAAGCGTGGGAGTTTCCGAGTGTAATTAGGAATGAGATGTTCTTCACCGGTGCAAATCGATCGAGGGATCTGTAGTGAGAGAGCGTGTTTTTTTTAGTCGTCCCCGGGAGGAAGCTCTTTTGAGATGAGGAGTGAGAAGAGTTGTGTGCGTGCTAGAAAGTATATGACAAAAAAAAAAGAGCACAGTAAACAAATGAAAATCGATAGAGAAAGAGAGAGTAAACATAATTGGGATCACATTGGAAATAGATCGTTTACTCACGATTTGTCATCAAACCAATGGTTCCGCCTCAGCTTTCAAAAAAAAAAAAAAAAAAAAAAAAAAAAAAGCTTGGGCTTTAATTTACGTTGTGAAGTTTGTTGGCCACCGAAGCTGTGGTTTCAATTGCAACGATTGCCCACTGCATTATATCAAGTGAATTACCAAATAAAAGTAAATAAACCGTACCAAAACTTTTTGTATACAGGCTGTTTCACGTAAGACTGACAAAAATTCCTAAAATTTGTATTTTCGAGGTAACAGAGATTATTTCCTCGGAACCGCATTACTCATGGTTGCGGACGTCAGAAAATGCGTGGTACTTATTAATTAGATCGTTACTAAACTAAAGATGACTAATTAACTTTTTTTTTACTGAAGATGGTTCGAATTAGAAACTGGATCCAATTAGAAACTTGCTGTGCGTATATGCGTTTGCGCGTATGCGTATGTGAGCGTATGAATATGGTTCCAATTAGAAACTTGCTGAGCGTCATCGGAAACCCACTAAATCAGTCATTTTCACAAAAACTGATCGCATGAGAAGCGTAGTAGTGCACTAAAGTTACCACAAGTGGAGCAGGTACAAGGATGGCGGTTGCCGTAAGGCGCCCGCGCGGTTTTTCCGTGTCTTACGAGAGCGGCAGCCTAGTACCTACTCCACGAGTGGAAACTACAGCGCACTACTAGGCTTCTCGCGGGCGCAATGTCTCTCTGAAGTGCACTGATTTAGTAGTCTTCGACGAGCCTCAGCAAGTTTCTAATTGGAACCATATGTCTATTTTCACGAATTAAAAGTTGATTAATTTTTAGTTAATTAGCGAAATAATTAGTAAGAATCGCGAATTTTCTGACGCCCGCTACCACGAGTAATGCGGACCCGAAAAAAAATATGTTTTTACCGCGAATATACTACTTTTAGGAATTCGTTTTGTCAATCTTTCGTGAAACACCCTGTATGTAAAGCTTGTGACGTCACAACTCACTCCACAAGCTGCCGTCGCCGCGGCACCTTGCGCAACAGTAATCTTTACCGGCAAACGTATGCGGCGAGCAGTACGTGCTTCGCGTGGTTATCAGGATCGCCTTATCATCCATTATGTGGTTCGGATGCTTGTTTTGTGCTTGTTCTTTATTGAAAAGAATGCTGTGCTGTATTTTGTATGCGGGTGAGCACTTTTCGCTTCAATCGCTGACAGCTTTTTTTGTTTTTTTGTTTCTTGAAGACATTTACACGAAGAAATCCGACCAACCAGTCATATGCAGCTTCGGTGTAAAATGCCGTAAACAGTCCCGGGGACTTCTTCTAATCTTCTCTTACATAAGGAACAAAATGAAACGCAGTTAAATGCAAGGTTATAGATATGGGCGGCGTAATTTCATTGGGGCGCACTCCATTGAGCATTACAGGTCTTGGCTCGGAACGCTAGAGTCACTGACAACTCTAGAAATGGGAGATAAGGCTTCTTTCCTTAAAAGCTATTTTTTTCGCGCCAACAGTCCTTCGGTGTCCTTAGCGGCGAACGTCGTTATCTCATCGGCAGCACAGCGATAATAAGATGCGCATGGATTGAGTTTTTTAAGTGGCCAGGGATCCAATAGACATTTCCAGCCCTTAACCACCGGGCGAAATAATTGTGCGTCACAGTACTGTGGACGATGCGCAGAATCTAGTATACAACATAATAAAAAAAAGCTACAGAAGATACACAAAAGACGTCCTACAGCCCAGGAGACAAAGATGGCAGCGGGCAGAAGGCGATTATTGGGAAGGTCCCTTATTGAAAAAGGCCAATATGAACTCGGCTTATTGGAAATATTGTATTCCAATGAAGTTGATGGAAACCAATAAAAACTTATTGTTATCCGATTAGCCCAATACGCCCGATGGGAATTCATATCGGAGCACAATATCCCGATATAGTATGCGGTTATTGGTATACAACAGGATATTGGAGCACAATATCTCGATATAACTTGCGGTTATCGGTATACAACACGATATCGAGGCACAATATCCCGACAGAACTTACGGTTATTGGAATAGAATACGACACCGCGTGCATATTGGTGACCGACATGGACATACTGTGCGGCCACACGATATATAAATATCGGTCGTCGATCACGGGCCCAAAGGAGAATACAATATCGCGTGGATAAATCTCAGAACGAATTCCAAGTTACCAACATGAATTACGTCGGCATATACCGCGGACCAAGAGGATACGTAACACAGTATGTTGATCGCCCGTGAAGCAACATGTGGATATCGGTACGCCCACATATACGACATCGTGTGAATGATATCGTAGAACAGCAGGAGTTACCATACGGCAATACGAGAGAGAACGATATTGGAGGTGGATACACACAGAACACAAACGTTCCGCGTTGCAAACACATTCACATTGATCGAAAGCGCAAGTGTACGTACGGCACACAGTACACACAGTTTCGAGCGCTTGAAATGCTAGACAACCACCAAACCATTCAGAATAACTAGCTGGGACACCCGCGACCTACCTTTCAATGAGAAAGCCCAATAACGACGTGCTCATTGGACTGATCGTTTTCAAACAAATGTTTATTGCACTTTTAATGCAACAAAAGTTTGGTTACCGATGTTGGAACCCAAATCGAACGCGATACGTGACAATGTCAGTTCGCACGATAAAATAATGAGGATTAATGGGCTTGACAGGTCACGTGCTTCTTACCCGCACATTTATCGATATTGACCCACCTTTCTGGGTAATCCTACGTCGTACACAAAATCCACAACCACACACGAGCACATTTCACCCACCACTCTTCGTCGCCTGTTTTGCAAGATTCACACACTGTCAAAAACGACGGAAAAAATACGTGCATTTGCGCCATCAAGCGATACGTTACAGACTCGTTTTATGAGAAAAGTTTCCATCGTCAACCCGCGCGTGCGAAAGCTCGAGCGCTCGAGCTTCGGAGGCAGTTCGAACTCCGAAGAGAGGCGAGCCGAGCGAGCCGCGAGTAGCCCATCGAGTACGGCCTCTGTCGCCTCTGTACATCGAGCCAGACGAGCGGCTGAGCGAGCCGCCGAGTGGCCGAATCCGCCGATCCAGCCAAGCCTAGCCGAGCCGCCGAGATTGCGCGATTGCGCCATTGCGCAGCGACCGCGACCGCGCCAACCCGGCGAGACGGCGACGATGGCGGGACCGACGGATGACAGCTCGTCAAGTTCGTCGCGCACTTTGCTTGTGGGTTCCAAGTGAAACCAACGCACTTTCAATCGCTTCAAAAGGTACGTATAGACGACTTTATCACTTGCAGCATTGAGTGCTTTGGTATACACAGATCAAAGTGCAACACTGAAGGACAGAAGGGAGACATGATGTTTTGAAATAGCAGCTTATTTGAACGCATGCGTCCCCTGCTGAAAGCGTCTGGCTGTGCTCTGTTGCAGACGTAATTTCGACTGCGTGTACTCTGATGTAACGTCAGTCAGTGTTTACACTCGGCTAGCTTCGCTATCTTGTTATCTCATGTGCGAAATAGACGTAGAAACCAGCGCCTCGTCTCTTTCGGATATTCAACCTCCAGCCCCCTGGCTCCCAGCGTGCTTACCGGCGCAAACCGTTCGATGTGTTGGATTCGTGGGCTCGTTCGAAGAGGCGTTGTTTAACGCTCACGAGTCGCCGAAGTGTTACCGGAGCTTCTCTTTACGAAAGTCGCGATCGACGCTGGGCTCTGAGCTCGTACTTTTTTCTTCCCTGGTAGACTAAGAGTGCCGACCATTCATCTGTGGTACCGACTGGCGCCGTACGAAGTTGAGAAAAGCTAGCGAGTCTGTCAGATTTTCGTGACGCCGCCCAACTGCTCTGCTACCGGCTGCGCTCAACGAATAATGTAAAAAAAAAAGAAAGAAAACGCGTTTTCTAATTTTTAAATTTTAAATATTTTTTTTTTGCCATGTTTCATTTTAGTCGCCGCAAAGTAAACCGCGGCCGTACGTCGGTTGACTCCCGATTACTGTCTCTACATCGTAGATTGTCTCACCACAATGGTGCCTCGTTGGTGTGATCTTATTCTGATATCGTTACATCTTGATTTTTCATCTTGGCACACTTCTAGACGACCTTCTACACGTTACACTCCTTGTCGACATGTCGCTGGTGTTAGAGACAAATCTGAAGTCGCTGTTTGCTCACTCCTTGGTGCACATATTTCATGTTCAACATCAGGTATCTGAAGGAGGCGCCATGAAACCCTGAAGTTTGTTTAGAGGTACCTCAACATACTGTATTCAAGTGTCGCTTTGTGTGTTATAGTTTCCTAGAAAACCAAATTGCACTTTGTTCGTAATATACCCTATAACTGTTCACTACAATTAAAGTTGCTATGAAACATTGGCCACGAGAGGAGACTCGGCCAACGCAGCCTGAAAATTCCTCGCATAATTTTTTTCATGGGTCATTTTGGACATTGACAAATTTTCTTGTGAATAATGAGTGTTATGCACATGTGTTCTACTTTTCCTACAGGTACTTCAGTTAGATAAACCCCAGCAAAGGCAGCAAGACAGTCCCATGGGGTCACACCAAGGATAACTGCATTCCTGCTCGAGTCCCGAGTCTTGTCACCAAGCTTCACTGAACATAATGGTGCGTTTAGTTTCCTTAACTTTTTCTTCTGAAATGTGTTTTTTTTTTATTCTTGCTTTTTTCTATCGAAAAAGGGTAGTACAACGTTTAAACACCCAATGTTTTTTTTTTTTCTTTTTGTAAAATGTGTAGTACATCGTTTAAACACCCAAGTGTTCATAAATGGTCTCTGTACCAGACAATAGGGTGTCTTATACTCTATATTATACCTAGCGTGCAACGCTGTCAAAGGTACTAAAGTGGTGCGCATGAAAAAATAGGAAAAGTGTTACTCTGCGCGTTTCGTGGACGAGTGGTAGAAGGCGCTGCTCTGGCGATGTTGGCGCCTCGGTGGCCGTGGTTCGAACCCATTTTACGTGCAAAGTTTTTTTTTTTTTTTTTTTCTTTTTTAGAAATACTTTTTGTGCAAGATTGTGCGCATTGACGAAGTGCATATTTCAGTTCCTCCTTCTTGATTTTTATTTATAAGTCGCCGAGAGGCCAGATTTCTACCATCTGGTCTGCCGCTTTGCAAGTGTTATTTGCCTCCAGCACCGAGTTACATTTTTCTTTCGTGCAGCGTGGAATGAGGAATCGTCCTGATAGCGGCCTTGTCCCAAAATTTATAATAAGACGTTAATCGACAATAGTTGTGGCCTGTACAGTTTATTTTGAAATAGCTGTCAAGGGTAGGAAATCTCCCTCTCGGAGCACTTGCGATGCACCTTCAGGCGAATGGCGTTCTGTGTGAACTCGTCATGCTTGACGGTCCCCGTGCTCGAAACTTTCACGTTGCGAGGTCTTTGCTTCGGGGACGCCACCTAGCCAGATAGGCACTGCGCCTTGCACTTCGCGACAGTACAGGGCACACTCCAGTGTCGTTACTGGCCGTCTCCAGGACTTCACGACCGAATTCTCCGGAGAATCTGTTCTTATACTCCCGTACACATTGGCGATCATCTGCTTTCACTCTTTCAAGATTTTCGCACAACGAATCCTCGAAAACATCCGAGCAGGAGAGGTACTTGAGCTTGCTGCGTAAGACGCCATCTTGTCAAAACCAGCCAGTGCCGCACAACCCGAAAACCCACAGCGGTTGCCACACGGATGAACACGAAAACAATTTAAGGTGGTTTACATTATCTTTTCCTTTTTCTTGAAAAACATTTGTGCTCCGTTGAAATCATAACGCCACCATCAGTTACTAGCCCCGAGAAGGCACATTTTCCGACTTTTTAAAAATTTTTTGCAGGGGACGCACTATCTTATGGGGCGAACGTAGGCACGGTCAGCAATGCAAACCGGTGCGCTAGCTTTTACTGCGTTGCACTCTATGTATGAAACAGAGTACAGGATCGCTTCAGACGGGGCAACCTTTCCAGCAATTTTGGGGCTGCTGGCGGGCTGTTCCCTAGTTTTCCCTAGATCGACACGAATTGCTGAGATCGGGTCCGGCTCGAAGCGGACGAGCAACTCTGACTACTCGGAGATGTTTGAAGCGGCAGCAGCCAATCAGGAATGCAATATTTTCACGTGACACCCCTGTGGTCGTGATGATGAGAACTGAGGACTTAGTTCTGGTTTGAAATGGATCATTTTTTAAAATAAACTGTTTCAAAAAGATGAGTTAGTATTCTCAGCGCAATTTAAAGATATAAAAACATGTTTTTAGAATATAACTGTGCGTCTAAATACTGTAAGAAAAATAAGATTTCATGATGATGATGGCAAGTCGTAGCAATTCGGTTGCTGCATGTGAACCCGGGCGGCCCGTGTTGCTGGTGTTGCGACATGAAGTTGCTGGGCGATATTTTTCCGTCTGAAGCGGGCTTTAGGGAACTGAATTCAAGGGCCGTGGAGCTCTAAGTGCAAGCCCACCTGGAAACATTTTTTTTTCTTTTTTGCCCTTTTTAGTATTTAAATAGATATACATATATATACATATATACTTTTTTAAAGTTTTAACATATAGATGCATACTTTACGCACTAATTCATTTTCAGAAGCGCTTTTATTCACACTCTGTGGCTTTCTAGTGCTTGCAATAGCTTCTCGCCCGAAGGAAAAATCCATCAATGTAACCCTGTTTGGCAGTCAATGTTTTCTAGTGGACCGCTGACTGTGCCTGACTGTACGTTAAGCATGTCTGATTGGCCAACAAGTTACTCTGACCGACAGTCAAACTCCAGTCAGACTCCGCTTGTCGGCTTTCTGATGGTTTCCTGGTGGCAGTCGGCCGCCGCGAAATGCCATCAGGATGTCTTGGTGGCGATTCTGACTGTACATGGATTGTCTCTGACTGTACGTCAAAAAGCTTTGACGTGCAGACAGACGTACGGTCAGAGGACGTAAAGTTCGTTCGGATACCCCTATTTCGTCAAATCTATGAATAAGAAAAGTAATCTATGCACGAGAAAACGATTTCGGGACGTGAGCCCATAAAACCGCTGACGTTAGAGATATGACACGCAACCGACCGACAACCTTGAGCAGAAGCCCGCCGAAGCGCCGAACACAAGGGCCGAACACGACACTTCGCTGACTTCGCTTCGCCCATAGAGGCTTCGCCGAGCTTTCATGAACGACTGCTCTCGACTCGTTTTGTCTGCCCGCTTGCTCCAACCTGTCGATCCTGCCCGGGCTCTACAATGTCTTATGTTTTAGTAGAATTTCTACTCGACAAGACCCAGCCTGTTGTGAGTTCCGACGATGTAAGGGACTTTAGCGGTGTAGGTGAAGACAAGGTGTACCAGGTCTACTCGGCCGGTGACGCGCGAACAAAAGTATCGTTTTACGACGCGAAAGTACTCTACAGGGCAGGTGAGTAGAACTGAAGTATGGCGAGTGATGTACGAGTGCTCTGCATAACATGCTGACGGCTTAACTGCATTTGCAGCCGAAGCATCACGTATAAAACGAATAGCCAAAGCGAGTTTCCGAAGCGGTGGCATAGCATAGCGGTTAGGGTTCGCGATATGTACGCAAGTGGTCGCAGGTTCGATGCCCGGTAGTCCTGCTTTTTTTTTTTTTTTTTTTTTTTTCTCTCGGACATTTTGTTTTATCGAGGCATTTGGCGATATTTATGAGTGCGTATAGCTTTACTCTTATATAAATGCTGCCCTTGTTGATGAAATTCCCTTGGCAGTGGCAGTCAGACGTCATCTGATAGACCATCAGATGACGTCTGATGGTCCATCATGTTCCACCAAGGCTGCTGACTGGCAGTCAGTGTCCCAAATTACGTACCTTGATGGAATTTTCAATAGGGCGGTGAGCTAATGCCAGCTCTGCAATGGGAGAGGGATCTTCCCGCGCTTTGCAGGCTGTAAAGCTGTGGCTTGCACAGCTCTAGTGTGTCACACCTCGCTCACTTGCTCCATCGCGAAGCATAGATGCTGCATGAGTCGCGCCACACTGTAAGCCCATATACGGTCGGGTGACAAACCTGGGACCATTTTTCACTGCACTCAGCTATGGTATGGTGGCATGGTCGGGGCATGAAGCAGGGGTACACCGTACAGCTTGGAAATGCTGATCTTCATGACATTTTAAACACATTTTTCATTACTTTTGTGTCGAATTATCAGCATTGTAAAGGTGAGAAATCAAGCAGCAGCGACAGCAAGAAAAGAAAAATTTAAGACCGCTTTCACCAAGAATCAATTACGAGCACTAGAAAGGCATGGAGTGTAATTAAAACGCTTCTAAAGGTGAATTAGCGTATAAATTAAGTACTTGTGCCTCAAAAATACAGAAAAAACAATGTAAATATAGTTATAAGGATAAAAATATACACCAGGAGGACCTAAACCAAAACTACAGTCTGTAAGTTGGGAATTTGACACCTTAAACGACTTGGCCACCACCGAACTTTATTTCCAGGTCGTTCATCGAGGTATATGAATTTTGTTTGCAGCTGTCGGCTGCAAGAGAGATTGCCTTATTTTCATTTACTTTACTATTCCCACCAAATATGACAAGTGATAAAGAATAGAACCTCATTTGGTTGGCCGAGGCACTGTGCTTGCATCAAGGCAAACTAGCCTGTCTTGCTGGGTTCATATTTTGTTTCATCACCTGTTTAGGATTCTGTTGTCGCTCATCAAAAGAAGAAAAAAAAAACTGACTAATTCTGACTTATTCTGGTGTGCAGGTACCCTTGGCAGTAAACTCTGCTAAATGGGGCAAAATATAGATACTTTTTTTTAGCAAATATGCATCGTTTTAGCAAAATGAGCTACACTATTTGACAAACGTGAAACAGAACGAGCCTCTCCACTTGGGTCTTTTTCATCTCTCGCAGACACTATTTCCTGCTTTTTGTGGTTTGTATCAGGCTTTTGTATTCTGTCTGGCCAAAGCATCTGTGTTTCACTAAGACTGGGTTCTTTAGGATATCCACAGGTATTCTTCGCAGCAAATGGCTTCCAATCAGGAACACAGGTTTGTTCTCGGCCACCGAGAGCAAGTATTTTCAAGGTGAGCTATTGCCCGCCTATATGACTTTTGTATTTCATTCCTCTTGAATGTCATAACCTATGTGTAGTGGTCTTGCATTAGTATTTTGTTGTCTCTCTTCTGCAAAAACACCCAAGTTTGACTAAGACCGGGTTCTTTCTTATACATGCAGGTCTTGGCGGCATGCACCAGCCAATCAAGGCCAGAAGTTTGCTCTTTGCCGCGCATGGCAAGTGTTTTCAAGGTGAGTGATTGACGCCTATCTGTGTTGTGCGTTTCATTCCTCACAGACACTTTATGTCCTGTCTTTATAGTGGTCTTGTGTCAGGCTTTTGTGTCTCTGTCCGGTCAAAGCATCTGTGTTAGACTAATCTTTAGGATATGTGCAGCAATTCTTGGCAGCAAGTGACTGCCAATCAGGAACACGAGTTTGTTCTCGGCCACCAAAAGCAAGTATTTTCAAGGCGAGCTATTGCCCGCCTATATGAGTTTCAGCATTCATCAAGGAGCGCAAAATCAAAGCCCGGGGGTTGGCCATTGCAAAAATGTTGACTCGGAAGCGCATAGGGAGGAAGCTTTATCAAAGTATCCACCTGCTTCTACAAGACAAACCAAAACTAAGAATGTGGGTTCCATTTGAAAAAAACAAAAACATTGTCAGCCCGAATTAACTGGGGGGCGGCACGGAGCAAACAAGCCACGGTACGAGGATGCTTGGTTCAGGCTTTTGTAGGGGTGGTAGATGACTCAGTGTTTTCTAAAAAAAAAGTATTTTTTTTTTTCTAAAGGTGTGGTGGTCGAATATTCGGGGATCGGCATTGAGTCGGGATGTTAAGGTAAAAATTTCATCCACATGCCGGGATTCATGTGCCTTGTCCCCCTAGCGAGGAGGACTAGGCCTTCAAAATTTTGGGTTCGCAAAAGGGGTGCGTCAGTATTGACGGCTCATTTTACATCATGTGTCTCAATTTAAAACGCACTCTAAATGACATGCCTGAGATTCGTTTGAGTGTACTTCCTCTCAGCAAGCATATGGTTCTGTCTCAAAAAGGTCTAATCTGATGTTGACCGCTCCTCAGGTCTCCACCGACGATTCATGAGGACGAGACCCAACCGGGACAGTTGGGAGGAACGGCTTAAGCAAGGGAGGCTACATATACGACAGCTTCTTGCGGACAAGAAACGAAAATAGATAGATGGCGGGTGTTTCCTTTGCTATGCCTTTTGGCATGCACATTATGTTTGTTACGTTTCAAGATTCCTGCAGAGTTCGGTTTCAACTATTGTAAAAAACCGAGCATGCCTCCAGGTCGCAGAAGCGCCTACCCTCTGATTCGGAACGATCTGCAAACAAGCAAAGGGCATACCACAGACACCCTTCCACTTGTTTTGAGCCGTGCTCAAAATATTGAAAGAGCATATCAAGCGCCAGGTGCTGTGGCGTCTTTGCCACAATAGCGCCAGTCGCAGAGCTGACAGATCCGTGACTGGCGCAAGCCATGGCATGGCCTTTGGGAACCAGAGAATTGAGATTAAAGAAGTAGCGCAGAAATTGGAGGCGAGTGGTGAAGGTGAGCAGAGTTAACAGAAAACAAGGACGCAGGGAGTTTTGTCGCATGAGGCATCTGTGTCCTGTGCATGTAATTTTGAGTGTGCTGTAGGTGGCTACCCAAAAAAATTGTTACTTGGACGTAACTAATCGCAAATCTCTCTTGCAGTTTCCGTAGCCCACAAGCCAGCCGGCGCCAGTTCGTTCTCGTTCAAAGTTGAGGATTCTAGATTTTCTAGATTGCTCTGAAGCAGCAATACTGAAGCCAGACAAGCGGTACGGCATATTTAATTGACAGAACGACTGGGGACGCTTTTACTGAAGCTTATTTTGCTGCAATACACATGTGTATTGCAGCAAAACAAGCTTCAGTGAAAGCTTCCCAACTCGTTCTGAGCTCCGTCAATTAAAGGTGCCGTGCCGCTTGCTTCAGTGTTGCTGTAGGCGACAAAAGCTGTGCCCCGTTTTGTCACAAGAGGCATATTATGTCGCGCACATGTAATTTTGAATTTATCCGGCTTAGTGTGCTGTAGGTGGCTGGTCAAAGAAATTGATACTTGGACGCAGCTAATCGCAAATCTTTCTGGCAGTTTCCACAGCCTAAGAGCCAGCAGGTTCCAGTTTGCTTTTCTTCAAAGGTGAGAATTCCAGATTCCCGAAGCAGGAATACTGAAGCCATACGACCGGTACAGCATTTTTAATTGACGGAGCTCAGAACGACTGGGAGCTCCTGCATTGAAGCTTATTTTTCTGTAATACAAGCGGGCGACATTGACACGTACCCAGTTACGTCGCAAGAGGATATCTATGTCCCGCGCATGTAATTTTGAATCTTTCAGACTTAGTGTACTTTACGTGGCTACTCAAAGTAACTGCTACTTGGACGCAACTAACCGCAAATCTCTCTTCCAGTTTCCACGGCCTACAAGCAAGCAAGCACCAGTTCGTTTTTCCTCAAAGGTGAGCATTCCAGATACTCTAGTTACGTGCAAAGCAGGAATAGTGAAGCCACACGAGCGGATACGTAAATTTAATGGACCGAGCTCAGAATGACCTGTGGCAGTGGCATTGAAGCTTATTTTTCCACAATCAAACACAGACATAATTTTGAATCTATCCGGCTTGGTGAAGGATTGCTACTTGTCGCAAACTAATCACAAATTTTTATTTTGCAGTTTCTATATGGCTACAGCTAGCAGGTGCTGTTTTCATTAAGGTGAGGATTTCACATTCTGTTTTCAAACATCAAGTTTATGATTGAGAGTCCTAAACAATTAACTTTCTTTTGCAGTAAATGCCAGATCCTCCAGTTCAGGAATATGTTAAATATATTTGGTATGGATAAGTCCAGTGTTTTGCTTCTTTATTCACAATTTGACAACAGCAACATTTTTTTAATTTATCACTCAAAAATACACAGAAGAAGAGACTGCGTTGCAGAGAAATGTTGCGCTGAACGTGATGTTCCAACTCGTATATATTTTTATTGGTAGCCGATATAATATATTGGATTCCAATATCCATGATACGCTGAGTATATTGGAATCGTAAACCCTTATTGGATCCCCATACGACACATGAGGATCCAATAAGGGTTTATAGGTATTGGATTCCAATATTTTTAGCGTATTATGGATATTGGAATCCCATAAGAAATCCTTATTGTAATACAATACAATAAATGTAATGTTTTCCAATACACTGCCCATATTGTATTGCAATACAATAAAAAGATATTGTTTACCAATATCCATAATACGCTGTTCATATTGAGGTTTTCCAATAGGGTCCATCCAAGCTAGGACTCGTTATTTGAAAGCCTTCCACCACGGATCACAGTTACTTATGTGAAGCTTGTCATGTGTAAGAAAGGTAAAAAGCTTTTTTGGGCGTTAATGTTTTTTTTATTATTATTTATATTTTCAGAGCATGATATATGTACTACTAACAAAACAATTTTTTTCCCAAGACATTCAGGGAGCGTGCAAACTTGCCAAAAGTTTTTTTTTTTTTTATTCGTGCAACAAGCATAGTTTGATTGTTTAGATTAGGTCCGTCATTTGTGCATCCCGTATAAAACCCAAAATGGCTCCGGCATGCGCGTTCACTCTGGTCCATTTGTAGTAGTGATACGTCGGTTGGTTTGTTAACTGTGAATTTAAGCTTGATATACAGCTCCAAAGTGCACAAGATCGACCTTTACATTCGAAAATTATTTTGTTCTGAATCGCAGTTTCAGGATGAACCCTATTTTGAAAATTGCGCGAATATTCGTCCGAGTTTGGGAGCGCTTTAATTAAGTTTTTAATTAACACAGCCGGGATCGCTTCTGAGCGCAGTCTTCCTCATCCCGCTCTTTGGATTCAACGGTATCGTTCTGAGCGGTTTCTGCTAGGTGCCTGTTTTATGAGTGATCGACGAATGTTTTAAATTGGGCGCCATGGCTTTGTTTGTTGAGGGGTGCTCTTAAATGGAAAGCAGAGTTGGGAAAAGTTTCGCGAGCCTTCGGCTCCATGACAGCGAGTGCGTGAGATACGTCTTAAAAATTAGCGCAATAATTTACGTTCCCCTTTCAATAAAAAAAAAATCAATCGAAGAAAAAAGCTGGAATATTTGCTTTTGAGCTTCAGACATGACGCATAAAAAGCCTGGATTTTTTCTTAAAATTATTAAAACCGTAACTCAGAATGTCAGCCTGTTCGTCAGCTCGTTTTTAACGCTGACACTTACATTACGGGTGTCGTTTATGGTTTTGCGTGTGGACATTTTTTTTAACTAGGGTGCATTTGTCCTGAGTATGGAAGTACTAGGTGTCATCTAACCTGTGTTAGCACCAAAAGATGGACAGCAAAACCATAAAATATGCCATTCTGATGTTAGCCTGAGACTGAGGCAGGAAACGAGGAAGTTTCAAAGTAGAAGAAAAAGGAACAGTCGAGGATACGTCTCTAACACAGCTAAAGACAAGTTTATTCGGTCACCCTTTTATATACACTCCACAAACTTTACCACAGAACCTTCGCGACCTCCAAAGCCAAAAGATAACAAAGAACTCATCTCTTTCCACCACAATAATCAAACGACCTTGACAATCCTACAAAGCCCCCTCACCAACACAACCTAGCTCCTCTCTCCCGGAAGACGATCGACCTTCGCGTACATAGCACACCCTCCTCCTCTCCTCCCCGGCCCACAATCCCGAAACAACCCGGCAACAAAAGATACCAATCCACCTGATCCAAACCAAAGACACATAGGAGGAAACCACTTTTACCCTTTCACAAGGAGAGGAGGAGGGTGTGCTATGTACGCGAAGGTCGATCGTCTTCCGGGAGAGAGGAGCTAGGTTTTGTTGGTGAGGGGGCTTTGTAGGATTGTCAAGGTCGTTTGATTATTGTGGTGGAAAGAGATCAGTTCTTTGTTACCTTTTGGCTTTGGAGGTCGCCAAGGTTCTGTGGTGAAGTTTGTGGAGTGTATATAAGAGGGTGACCGAATAAACTTGTCTTTAGCTGTGTTAGAGACGTATCCTCGACTGTTCCTTTTTCTTCTACTTTGAAACTTCCTCTTTTCCTGCCTCAGTCTCAGGCTAACATCAGAATGGTTAATTTCCACCAGCTCGCCTGCGCACTCACTACAATATCATAAAATATGCGTTTTTTTCCTGAGCAATAAAAGGTTTAAACATCCTGCGGAGTTTTCTTTTTACTGCATGCACAAGACACAACACCCGCACACTCGTTTCTTTTTTTTCCTTCGTCTTTTTAGCACCTGCGATATTCTTTTTTTTTTCACGAATATTTCGTGATATCGACAAAATGAAAAAAATGCAATATTGATGGGACAAAGTCGGAGAAACCACATAACAGGCGGTTACATGCAACTGACGATTACTAAAATATTCAAACTTCGCGTAACAAATTGGCACGCACAGGCTCACCCTAAGCGGTGTTCACAGGTGGAAAGAATCCACTGAGGGACGTACGTGACGGCGACAGCGGGCGGAATTCCCCCCTCAGCTCCGTCGCGGTTACGCCGCCTTGGTGCCGGGAATGTCAACGTTTGCAGACCAATTTAGCTCTTTTAACGCGATAGCGTTTAGAAGCTCGTATCGCAGAAAATCCGTCGTCGTCATCGGCGGGACGTGAAAATCCCGATTGGTCAATAAGTAATTCATTTGCCCTGAAGGAAGGAAAAAAAGAAATAATAAGGCGGGCGGGATTGAACCCAGGACCATCGGTACGCTGCCCGCTAGCCATGCAGGCACGGCTGAAGGGCTTGATAACGAGCGGGGAATTGTATTTACTTATCGCGTCCCTCTTTCAAAGACGAAGCTTAAGCGTTCTCCTGTAATTTTTATCATTGACACCACCTCCAACAAATTTTATGGTCTCTACACAAGACATGAAAGCGTTTAACGACAAGATATGATTGAAAACGGAGGGATCCACCACTAAACCGGGATTCTGAATGCCGCCCGTCAATACCTTCGTCCCTCCGCCGCGGCGCTGACGTTACAGCTCCGCCTTGTAAAATCATGACATTTTCGTAGTGTGATGCGCCTGCTGGTGAGAAGTCCCCGGAATATCTCCCTCACGTAAATACCGCTTTATCATAAAAAAAAGAGGAAGGAAAATCTACTACATGGCAGCGTCTTTTCCCTTTAAAGTCCTATAAGGCATGAGATACATTATAGAAAATTAGAGGGAACTGGTGTGTCACGCGACGTATGTTTTACCGCTAAATTTAGAGGGGAAAATAAATGCTTGTATAGGTCACATCACGTCTGGTCACGAGACGCTGATTTCCCCCGCTAAATTTAGCGGAGAAGTTGGATCAATGTTTGTGGCCACAAAACGTGAATTTTCCTGCTGCACTTAGCTGGGAAACTGTGTTCATGTATAGTTCACGTGCCGCCCATTTCCCGAAGGCCAACGTTATTAAATTAGCTCAGTTACGGAACTGCTCGTAGGCGCTGCCTTCCTTACCACGGGTCGCCTACCGTCGCTCGACGCACCGGACGGCTGCTATGGCAACTGCACTGTATTCTATGGAATGCGTACGTTTTGAAGCACACCGTCTAGGTGACGTTCCACCGTACTGTGAGGAACCCACAGTTTTGAAACGAAAATCTTGATGGCGCTTCAAACGGTCTCCTCTCCCCTCGGTTTCCTCCTTTCCATCGACGGCAATCCTCCTCGCCCTCTGTCCGCGCCAAGCCCCCAGCCGCCATGTCTGAGCGGGGCCCACAAGGCGCACAGCGGCACGCGCCTGTGTGCCAGGCATAACCGGGTGCCGGGCCGTACATGTCATTGCATACGGCGGACTAGATATTTTTTTTTTTTAGATATAAAGACAGTTTAGTTTTTTGCTTGAAGAAACTAGCGTTTGTGCAACTTTATTGGAGTTATAAAGCACGGGAAGACGTCTCTATCGGCAAATATAATAGCGCGAGCAGAGTTGGAATCGCTCGGGCGTGAAGACAAGCTTTCTCCGATTCCGCTAAACGAAAACGATTAAAAAAAAAGAAACACATTGTAGTCGAGTATTTTGGGACATCGGCATGCACTGCGAAATTACGTTTCGTTTACCGGTTTATCGCAGCAAAAGCTGAGAGCAGGAACACGATAGAATTCACCTCTCCCTGTGTGTAAATAGAGTTTCGTGGGCAAGGACTGTGTTGCTAGCGGGAGCTCGTGCCGCCGCTTTGAGCATGAATTGGGCACGCGCCCGCAATGCTCGCAATCCTTAGCGTACGCTCTACTAAAACTTTTTAGTATCTTGAACGAAGGGCATTGGGAAAATCGGTACCGCTCGAGTTAGGCAAATAAAAGACCACTACGCGTGCAAAACCAGGACTTTTCGGTAATTATTAGCATTACCGATCATTTCGTCAATCCAGCAGCTTGGTTTACTTCATGCACATTTTATAAGCGTCGAATACTACCTGCAACTGTGAACATGCGCGCGGAGGAATATACGACGTCTGCTATTTACGCGCCTCGTGCACAAAACTTCCGGTCAAATAATCAAATAGACTCACTTGTATCCCCTCCGTTAAAATGAAAAATTGCGTGTGCTCGATTGCCTTGCCAGCACGTTTCTCATTTATCACATATCTATTAGTGTTTTGACGTTCTCACGCGCCAGGTACATCCTTGAGTTCACTCTCAAAGCGAATAAGCCTTGGCGCACTCCCGCAGGCGTGCCTTACTGCGTGATTTACAAAACGAGGACAGAGAGATCCTTCAGCAAAGCCTTCTAAATAAGAGAGCAATTTCTTTTATTGCCAATAATTGATGTATTATTAACTACAAAAGACAAATCACATACGAAGATTAAGACAAGAAAATATTTATTGCTGCAAGACAAAATATTGCATATTCAAGAGAAGTCGGTGCGAAAAAATGGAAGAATCCGCATATGCCTTGAGTTTCTTGAGGCCAGTCTTTGCCAAGATCACTGGCATAGTGCCACAAACTGATCGTTCGTGAAGTGATCCTGAAAAATAAATGCAGCATCGCACATTCACATTTTTGGTTGCCATTTGTAAAGCACCGATCGCAGAAATATGTTGCAAACAAAATTGCGTGGTGCTCGATCGTTGGTGACTCTCCTTTCATTGACGCAAGATGCACGCGGTAACACTACAAGCCTCTTTATTTTAGTGGCACCCCAGTCTCTCGCGCATCGTTCTCAGCTCGGCCGACTCAATGCAAGCGAGCTAAGAGTGAGTGAGTCAATTCCTGTGATCAAATACGCGCGCAAAGACGTGTCTAAGTTCTTCGAGCCGGTAGTTTAGTTCCGAGTTTGTCTCGCCGATTGCGGAAATATGTTGCACAACAATAGAGCGAGTTGCTCGATCGTTGGTGACTTCCCTTTCACTGACGCAATATGTTCATGGTAACACTACAACCCTTTTTTTTAGTGGCACCCCAGTCTCTCACGAATCGCTCTCAACTCGGTCGACCCAATGTAACCGAGCTAAGAGCGAGCGAGTCGGTTTTATCAAATACGCGGGAAAAGACGTCTCAAAGTCATGCCGGTCATATAATTCCGTGTTTGTCTCGTCTCATGATCGTACTTGGCGGTCCTTATCGGCGAGACCGAAACATACAGGTAATACGATTCAGAGTTTGACAATGACTTACCTCGCCAAGTCTCCCTTGGAGGCAATCGAAACTTTTCCGACCGATCCAAAGGAGCCGTTGTCTTCGCCGTTGAAGACTTTCCTTTCCAATCGGGACGGCAAAAAAAAACAAAAAACGTATTTCTTTTCGGAATGCTGTTCGTGCAATCTTCAGCGCAGCATGACGGCATCGCGTTGCCGCTGAGGTTGTGGTAAAATAAATAAAAAAATTAAAAAAAAACCTACGGCCGGGCCGCGAACAACGGCGCCACCGCTACGCCTCGCCCAGTAATGGCGTTGGTTTTGAGCAGACGACCAAATCGCGCGGGATCATGGGAAGACAACGGTCACGTGTCGCGCCCAATCCAATTGAAGCGAGGGGAAAGAGAACTTTTGAGAGGGAAAAGGCATCGGGGAGGGGAAATTTCTCTTCGCCATTTAAGACAACGGTTTGCGCTACCTTTCAGTATACAGGGGCCTTACGGGAGGCGAACTGAAGTGAGTAAGGGGGGGGGGGGGGGGGGGGGGGGCAGAGAGGGTAACCCACGTCCGCGGAGTTCCAGACCTGAGGTAATCTACTAACGTTGGCCAAGATGTGGTGGTCTCGTGACGTGTTTGGAATGCGTAATTAACTGGATTGATTGTAAAATTTTGAGATATCCCGGAACACTTTCTGGTAACGTTAATAAAGAAAAGACAGATTTTAACGTCTTAATATAAACGTATATGTCATAATTATAATACTTAAAAGTTACATTTTCAAGGTCAGCTAAATTGAAAATGGACAGCTACTTTAATCGTTGTACTTCTGCCTAGGACCATAACCTAGGTGGAAAAATAAAGTTCGCGTATCTCCTAATTTGTTTTTATGCGTAAATTTTGTTTTTGCGTACAGTGTTAAATATGTGTATAGTTCCTGACAGGTAAAAAAGCACAGGGCATTTTGAGTCCAGTTTGTCGTATTAATACCACGCAGCTAATAAGATTACAACATTAGCCAATAAGGAAGCCGAAGAACGACTCATGAAGCAAGAAAGTGAATGTAATATGCCACTCCCTTGCGAGAACGTAACAAGCCGCATTAACATTACAGCACTCAAACAACATAATGCTTGTCGATCCAAAACTTTCGACTCGGAAAACTAAGGCTCGTGGAATCGTCAGCGGCTTAGGTCAATTCTCTCGTCACTGGATACCACTGGCACTGACCGTCGTCAAAGCACCCGGTCGACGATAACAACAAATATTAAACAAACCCCCCCTTCCCCTCTTTGAATTGGGCGAAGAGTACCACTAAATGTGCAATCTAGAGAACGGTTATCTCTGGCTGCTCCCTTGAATTAAAATCGATTTTTCACATTACTGTTCTACACCCTTTTCTTTACCCATTCCGCACTGCGCAACCCCCCCCCCCCCCCCCCCCCCCCGCTTCTATTCGCTCGCCTTGAATCCTGAAGGTTTCTTAGGTGCATTTATCATTTTATCCCTTCTTTTTCTTTTTCTCTTTCCGTTATTTATTCCTTCACTTCCTCGCGTCCTCGGTTTTACTTTCCTCTGCATAAGAGCGTGAGAGTTTCCAAGGGTAATTAGGAATGAAATGTTCTGCACCGGTGCAAATCGATCGAGGGAGCTGTAGTGTCTGAGCGAGTTTTTTCAGTCGTCCCCGGGATGAAGCTCTTACGAGATAAAGAGTGAGAAGATTTCTGCGCGTGCTAGCAAGGGTATGAGAAAAAAAATTAACACAGTAGACAAATGCACATAGATAGAGAGAGAGAGAGAGAAAATATAATTGCGATCACAGTGGAAATAGATCGTTTACTCACGATTTATTTTCAAACCAATGGTTCCGCTTCAGCACTTAAAAAAAAGTGGGGGCTTTAATTTACGCTGTGAAGTTGGTTGGGCAGCGAAGCTGTGGTATCACCTGCAACGGTTGTCCACTGCGTTATGCCAAATGAGTTAAGAAAGAAAAGTAAATGCACTGTACCAAACCTTTCTATATACAGGATGTTTCACGTAAGAGTGACACAATTCCTAAAATTTGTGTATTCGAGGTAAAAAAATATTTTTTTCGGAACGTCATTACTCGTAGTTGGCAAAGTCAGAAAATGCAATACTTATTAATTAGTTGGTTAATAAATTAAAAATGACTAGCTATCTTGTACTAGTGAAAATAAAAATGTACAGTCCCAATTAGAAACTTCCTGAGCATCATCAAAACCCCCTAAACCAGTCATTTTCGCAAAGACTGAGCGCATGAGAAGTGTAGTAGTGCACTAAAGTTACAACAAGTGGACCAGGTACAGGGCTGGCAGTTGTGATAGAGCGCCCGCGCGATCCTTCTGCCTCTTCTGAGAGCCCCAGCTCCACGGGTGGTAACTATAGCGCACTACTACGCTTCTCACGCTCTCAACGTATTTCTGAAAATGACTGATTTAGTGGTTTTCGATGACGCTCAACAGGTTTGTAATTGGAACCATATGTCTATTTTCACAAATTAAAAGTTGATCAATTTTTTTAGTTTATTAACGAACTAATTAGTAAGGATCGCGTATTTTCTGACGTCCGCCACCACGAGTGATGTGGTCCCAAGAAAAACTACCCTTTACCTCAGATATACTAATTTTATGATTTTTTAGCGAATCTTTTGTGAAACAATCTGTATGAAAAGCTGGTGACGTCACAACCCACGTCGCAAGCTGCCGTCGCAGCGACAGCTTGCGTAACAGTAATCTGTACCGCGAAACGCATGCGGTGAGCGCTATGTGGTTCGCATTGTTATCAGCAGCGCCTTCTCATCAATTATTTGGGTCGGACGCTTGTTTTGTGCTTGTTCTTTATTGAAACAAATGCTGTGCCGTGTGTTGTATCCGTGATGTGCACTTTTCGCTTCAATATCGCTGAAAGATATTTTGTTTGTTTTTTCGTGAGGACACCGTCAGGAAAAAAATTCGAAAATAAGTCAAATACAGCTTCGCTGTAAAATACCGTAAACCTTCCCGGGGACTTCTTTAGGTCTCCGCGGCCGCAAGGAACAAAACAAATCGCAGTTAAATGTAAGATAGTATGATATATGGGCGCCGTTATTTCATTGGGGCGCACTCCGTTGAGCATTACAGCTCTTAGCTTGAAACTTTAGATTCACTGATAGCTCAAGAAACGGGGGGTGAGGCTTGTTGTCTTTAAAGTTCTTGCTTCGCGCCAACAGTCCTATGGTGTCCTTATCGGCTAACGTCACAATCTCTTCTGCTGCAGGGCGTTAATAAGATGCTCATGGATTGCCACGGCTTACGTTTCCTAAACGACCAGTGACCCCCTATACATTTTCAGCTCTTAAGACCCGGGCGAAAAAATGCTGAGTCACTGAACTGTGGACGCATGCGCAGCACCTAGTATACCGCACAACAAAAGGTTAGAGCGCATGCAAGAAAGCGTACTACAGCCCAGCAGACAGAGATGGCAGCGGGCAGAAGGCGATTATTGGGAAGGTCCATCATAGCTTGGACTCGGTATTTGAAAGCCTTCCATGGATCACAGTTACTTATGTGGAGCTTGTCATGTGCTTATAAGAGTGATCAAAAGCATTTTGGGTGTTAATGTTTATTTTTTCTTAATTTGCATTTTAAGAGTAGAATATATGTACCACCAACAAAGAGATTCTTTTTTTTTTTTTTTTAGCCCGGATACAAGGCAATTAGTGAGAGTGCGAGCCAGCCGAAAGTATTTCTACAGTTGGTTTTGTAACTGTGAATTTAAATCTGCTAAGGCTCCAAAGTGCACACGATCGAACTTTAGACTTGAGAGGGGCTCGTTGGTCTACAGTGTGAAATATTTTATCAAGGCGCTGGAGACACAGGGGTGTAGGGTGTCAAGGACCAACTTGACCACCATTCGAACGTTGCTTTGTTCTCAGTCGCGGTTTCAGGATTAACCCAAATTTTTAAAATTGCGCGAATATTCTTCGGAACTGGGGAGCGCTTTAATTAAATTTTTAATTAACGCAGCTGAGATAGCTTTCGAGCGCAGCCTTCCTCATCCCGCTCTTTAGTTTCAACGTAATTGTTCCGAGCGGTTTCTGCTAGGTGCCTGTTTTACAAGAGCTCTGCAAACTTTTTTTTTTTTTTTAAATCGGAACGCCATGGCTTTGTTCTTCGAGAGGTGCTGTTAATTGGAAAGTGGAGTTGGAAAATTGTCGGGAGTCTCTGGCCACACGTCGGAAACTGCGTGAGATTCGTCTTAAAACATGCCGTAATATTTGACGTTCTACTTTTAATAAGTAGAAAACAATTTCATTCGAAGAAAAAAGCAGGATCACTTGTTCTTGAGCTTCAGACGGGACGCAGGGCCATGGATTTTCTCATAAAGTTATTAAAATTATAACTGGGAATGTCACCCTGTTCTCAGCTCGTTTTTTATACTGACACTCGCATTATGGGTGCCGTTGCACATTCACTTCTATGCTGACTCTTGTAAAGTTCTGTAGCTTGGACATCATAAGTTCTAATAAAAACATTTTTCTTTGCTATTTACTCAAATATTGTCTACAACGCGGCGTACCAGTTTGATATATTATTAAAATCAGTTGTTTTAGTAAAATTAGTTACAAAAACAGTAGGGAGATTATCAAACATTGGCGCGCCAAGTTTGTCCTTGTTGTCAACCGAGCCCTTCTAGTTATTTTAAGTTTTGGTTCCAGACAGTGCACAAGAAACATTGAATATTTATTTTTCTTTTAATTGTCGAAATACGTACCCTGTAGTTTAAACATTATTTCGAAGCATAGAAATGAAAAGAAAATGCTTACAAATTGCAGAAATGTTGTAAGTTCTGCGCTGTTCTACTCACCGTGACAATGTTTACACACACAAAAATAAATGGATTGAGTGAGCAACTTCAGCACAAGTCTACCGTCTAACAAGATATGAGAATTCGACCTACCGTGACTGCGTTTAATCCAGTTTTTTCAGAGCGTAACGTTATTTCAGACGGAAGTAAAAATAACTAGGCCTCGTGGTACAAACACGGGCCGGCGTTGGTATAGTTAGAGAAAGGCAACGTTTCCCTAAACCTAAAATTCGTCCAATGGACCTCCTCGCCCCCCCCCCCCCCCCCTCCCTCTCCCCCCGTTTCCCCAAACACGCTCGCACGTGTTCGAAGCTTTTGCTAACCCGCTTGCCCTAACTCCCTTTGAATTTATCGCGACAGCAGCGGGGTGCACTCGCGCGAAAAAGGGGTCCAGCTCCTGTCACGCGGAAGGATATCACTTGGTCCCCGTACAGAGAGGAGGAAAGGGCTACTGATGGGCAGCGCACCGATAGCTCTATGAATGAGGGATGAACCTCGTAACCGTCCTTGTGCTCAACCACTCCCTTCTGATGGACAAGGCATTGTTTGCCTGACCATCTCCCCATCTTGCATATTTTGCTGCCTAATTTTTTCTCGTAGTCAACGCTTTTGCAAAGCCATTCGTGACAGATGCTCCATGGAGGTAGGGCTCGATAAAAGTATCACGCAAATTTGAAGCGGCCCTCTGTGGTTCTTCCGCGGCGTAGCCATTTGAAGAGGTTCCCCCAAACCCCTTTTTTTCCTTCTAGCCGAGATGAAGCTTGTATGTAAATTTTAGCGCTTGTCCTGCTGTACCTATCTCCTATTCAGCATCGCAGAAAATTAGTGGGTGCGTACGCTTGCGCCTGCTTTGGGCTGAGTGCGACGTTTTTCGCGGTTACAATTTGTCATTTATGGCGTGGTGTTTGAACGGCGTCTTTCCATTTGTCTCTCTTTCCCTTTTTGTCTATGGGAACTCTCGCTCTTTTGCGTTTTCATTGCCGTTCTATTTACGTATGCAGTTGCTTTCAAGCTAAACGCAGTTGGTGTGCTACGTTGTAGCGCACGTCGCAACGCGCTTTGCGTTAATTAAAGTGCAGTGGTGCAGCTCCGTTTGCAAAGTAGCAATTTTGTAAACGTGTTCCGGCGCCTGTTCTTTTCAAGCTTTGTTTAGTACTTTTGATCTAGAGTTTTATTTTGTGATGTATTCTATTTTTAGTATAATCACAGTAGCTACACTTGGCCGCTCTATGCGAGCTTGCGAAAGTATTAAAAAATGGGTTTTGTGTCCACGTTATGAATATAAATTTATCGTGTCAATCACGGATAAGAATAAGAACCAACCTTACGCGTGCTTTTTGAGCTCATCGAATACAAAAGCAACAATCAATGTTATAATCAGCAAGACTCTTTCTAATTTTTCACGAAGGGGTATTAGTGAGCACGACTCAGATTAGGGCTAAGAGTGGTTACTAGCTGGACGTACACAAGTTTTTTGAGTTTACAAATGAATTCACAATTGGTATCGAGCTGGAGTCGGCCTTTGAAGTGCGATAATTCACTCATTTTTTTAAAATAAATTATTTAGGACGTCACTGCGCTGTAGAAAGCAAATTAAGTCAATTTTTTGACATTGTTTAAAGTCCGACACAAGTTGCAGACATGTGAACAACATATTAACACTGAAGAGTCGACCCCATTAACAATTTTTTTAACCTGAGACAAGCAGTTGACTAAATTGTCAAATAACTCAAAAGCGTTGCACTTAACGCACAGCGACTTTGTTTTCTATAACTTGCACCCTGAGAGTTCAGGTATCATTGGCAGCGCATGTCATTAAGGCTCCTTTTTATCTTTCAAAATAATATTAAAATAAAAAAATAAACATACACATATTTTTGATATTTCGTAACAAATCCTCGGGTTATTAGGAAATATCACGTTCTAAGTTTTCAACTCAGGCTGTGTTGCTAGAAATGTTGTTTTAAGAAACGTGTTCAGCCATGACCACAAAGGCGAGGTCAGGTAATGTACATTTCAACTGAAGACAGTTTTTATATTAGTTCACATCAGTTTCGGTAGCTGCCTTACGTGTTTTAAGGGACGAAGAAACAATGCCTGAAATTGATGCATGAAATTCCTACGGCTGCAAAATATCTGATGCAACCTTGTGCATCTTATTGCCACCTGACAACACTCACTGACTTTTATGAACGAAGACGCAAAACCGAGGGCCTTACCTCGCGCCATTTTATTTCTATCTCGCTGGGATGCACTACATACCGCCTCTATACCTGTGACGCATTGAGTTTTACTACTGGTTGGAGCTAAGCTTGTTGGATGTTATTCTTGGGTGGTGTCAGCTGAATGGTAATAAACAGAAAAGTTACAACCACGGGACTATCAACTATATTAAAGACTTCAACTTCCTCCACTACTCTCAGTATTTACAACCTAGATTGAAGCCCTCTTCTTCCTTATTGACAACCTGGATTAATGTCTCCATCCTCTTCTTCTATACCTATTTACAAACGTGGAGCTACTTCGTGCCCTTCAGGGCCCCCACAAAAAGTTTTTCTCGCTTGTGCAGCGCCAAGGAAGGCGGACTGAGAGATTCATCTTCTTTTTTATCGATGGCCAATGCTCCAAGGATTTCACGCGGAAGTTTTTCTTCGTTTTTCCCTAGAACCTTGATGTTTTTCAGACTTGGAGCGCACCGGCCTTCTCGAAAATGGACCGGTAGATGTCGCCCTGGTGATATATTCCTTAACGAAGCAGCATGTTGCCTTCTCCGGTCGTTGATGCAATGACCGGTTTAGCCTATGTAGCATCGACCGCATGATAATGGAATTTTATATATGACTCCTTTTTCACATGATGAATATTTTGTCCTGTGAGAAATGTCACAAACACCTCAGAATTCTCCTTCCTGGTTCACCATGCGACACATAGAATGCGCCTTGTTCGGCGCAGAGCAAACCCCGTGGACGCTAGCAATTTTCTGCAGTCTGTGAGTGATATTTTGGATATAAGGCGCATTCACTATAGGTTTTCGTGTCTTTTTTTTTGTTTGGCCATTTTCTCCAAGGTTCCGCTTGATATTCTTGCAGAGTTTTTCACACGTCGATATCAATATGCATTTGAGTAGCCAGCAGCCTGTGGCCTTAACATTTGTGTTTCATAGCTTCGCTCAACTTGATGACTGCAGGACTTTTTAAGGGCAGATGTGGGTGCTGTAGTGGCTACACATCGTTTCAGATTTTTTGAATGTTGTGGGTTTCCTCTTTGGGGGTACCACTTAGAAACAAAGGAGGTTCTTTGGGTCCGGATAACGACGCGTTTATTTGACGATAACGCCACACGCTTTCCCGAGGGTTAACAATGTCATAGATGACGGCGCTGTCCCTTTTGACAGGATCGCCAGTTGGAGTCCGCGCTGCCGCTATTGGCACTATCACGGAGGGGGAGGATCGGTGAAAGAAAGGAATGGCTCCGTCAAACAAAGCCTCCCTTAGCAAGAGTCATACCCGTTGGATTAGGGCCATCTAATATCGCCTGCGGGAATGGACGCGCCCGGGGTGGGTCGGATGTAGGTTGGCTCCCCGGAAAGGTGGACGCGTTCAAGTCATGATCCCGGGGGGTGTGCCCTCGGCAAATCACCCGAGAAGGGCGAGGAATAGCCGTCCGCAAGGGAATACGGCTTCCCCTCGCATCCGGGACGCGCCCCCAGATGGCGACGCCCCACCATCTGCCTGAGCTAGGCCTAGATAGAGATGCGGGGAACACGTGGTTCCCACAATGTCCAGATTCAAAGCGAAGGAATCCTTTACAGGATCTAGCTTGGTACCTCCACCACACGTGACCAACCGTAAACATCAGGGCTAAATCCAGGAACCTTATAGACTTGTCCACAGGAAGTTTGTAGGTGAACGTGAGACCAATGCAGCTCTGTTGGAAACATTTCATGACAATTTCACGATACCCGTTGTTCTTCATCCACCTCCCTATTGCATAAATCAAGAAATCGTCGACGTACCTGAAGATCACCTTGATCCTCGGATCCTTGACAATATTTTGAATTTCCCTTCCCCATGCCGCGAGAAAAACATCGCAGAGAACTGGGACCACACGAAATCCGATGCAGACACCAGTTTTTTGTACATATCGTTGGTACTGATATGACACTACCGTCGCTGTCAAGTAAGCACTCAGTAGCAGTGTTGCGGAATGGGCACCTCCATTCCATTCCAATTCCATTCCGGGGAATTAGAGTTTTCGATAATTCAATTCCTTTCAACTCCTAGGAATGAGGACACTGGGCCCATTCCCACTCCTGGAATGGCTGAATCGTTCCATTCCATTCCTTTAATTCCTAAACGTAAAAATTGGCACTTGACAGATACATTTTGTTGCCGACATAAGCAGCATAAAGCTGACAATATCAACTGCAGAGACAATTGCCACAAAAAAAAAAAAAAAGAGCTAAATTCCTAAAAAAAGAAAAGCACTGATTTTTACTAAGCGGACTGCTGGTGGCAGAAAGTGTTTGTTTGCAATGTACTGAAAACATCGAGAAAGCCCCTTGATATGTCGATGCTTGTTTAAGACATCGGTCTCGCGACCACGTGGCTCGCAACAAACTGCAAAACTTAAATCCACACATTTTCTTTTCTTTTTTTTTAACTTTTTTGCATTTGACGTTTAAGACATACGCGGCTAGCGTGTTTGTTTGATAAGACCATAAAATATCCAGTTCGTGCGTGGCGCAGGATTAAAGGGGCCCTGCAAGCACTTTTTTACTGGTTTTTAATTTGCACCAACCCTGAGCGCACTGACCGTAATAACATAATGTAACTTTTCTTTTCTCGAATTTCGCCTTATTTTAAAAGTTATAGACAAATTAAAATTACAAAAACAAGCAAAAATTAACCTCCCTCATGACGTCCTTTTTGCTTGAGCGGCCGTGAACTAGAGGAGGAATAGTGAGCTGAGCGAGCGCTCACGGCTGCCGCACTCCGTGTTGACGGCGCGAGAGGGCGCCACTAAAGCGTATTCTAGATAGGCTGTATACAGCGGGCAGCCAGAGCGGCTCTCATTGCAATTGCTGCGCGATTAAACACTAATTCGGCATGACACTTATTGGCCACAAACGACAGCAAACACGGGGTAAAGATCAGTTCAGAATGGGAGTCACTTCGTGCTGCCGTACCGCGAAATGGTCAAAACGCAAGACAAAGCTACTCGCTGAAGGCCTTTGGAACGCTCGGAGCCGGTCGGATCCTCCAGTCCGTAAACGACCGCAGCGCCGCAGCGTATATCCGGGACCTCTCCGTGTCGGCGCCTGATCCCACTACTCTTCTAGTATGCGCCGCCTTTTCCACCGCTTGGTGGCGGGTATGTCGACAGGTCATTTCTTGTTTCTGTACTTTATAAACTGCATTTGTTTCTTTTCTGATCTAAAATACTGAACAAAAACTACTTTTATCCATAATTGAAACGGTTCGCGCGGCTTATATTTTGTATATCGACTAAAAAGAAGCTTTTAGCGGCTCTGACCAGTAGTAAACCAAGGACCAAAGACGTCACATTTTGCGCGCTTTTGGTACCGCGGGTCGCCCTTGTCGGCGGAGGAGGTTTCCGCGTCGTCCGGTTAAAATATGACGCACTGATATTTAGTTACTCTCTCTCTGCCCGCTGGCTTGCCCAAACCCCAAGAGACGTGGAAACCGCAAAAAAGGTAGACGCTTAAATATGATTGCAGAGCCCCTTTAAGCTATATTACTGTATTCTTCAAATACAGCAACACGGCTGGTACAATGCTGGAAGCGACTCCATGCAGAGCGGCAAGAACACATCCTGACAAAATGCAACCTCTGCGGCGCAGCACGAGGGACCGTATAGACCATGTCACGAAACCTGTTTTAAAACGCATAAGTTCACGCTTGCTTTGCGAATCTCGATATTTCTTATCATATTCAATTAACGTTTTGGCTGGTTCGCCTGCCCTTTTTCACCCTTCGCATACTCATTCTCGCGTTTCCTCTTCAGATGGCGAAAAAAGTTCAATGATATACGCCGACTGCACCGTGTATAGTTTCGTTGCACAACTCTCAGCGTGCAGCTTGTTTATTTTCTTCGCGACTAATGTAGAAAAATGTCTTCTACGATGCCATGACTCGATCTGTATTTATCTTGTCTTCTCGTCCGAATTGTGATGTTCCTCTTCGCGCTGATCGAGTGGCGGGTTCAGGAAGCAGACGGTACCAACCGATTCATTCTTTTACGTCGGTGTCGGTTGTTCGCGTTGTGGCGACGGGTCGGGCAGTCAGCGTTGACAAACCTTTTCACATCAAGATACAATTAACGGGGTAATACCGCACCGTTCGCATTGACATTACCCGTGTTTCCTCAACAACACCGTCCAACTGACTTCTCACCACCTCAAATAGGGTCCAGGACAAGGAGCACGAATGCAGACCGGACAGCCGAGACGCGCGGAAGCCAAAACCTCACTGGCAGCTAGCACCCAGCTCTCCTTCTCAGTTGCCCTCACAGCAACGGTCGCACCTCGTCTGGCGCGGGACGATCTTTCTGCAGGTCTAGTCAGTTCGGTCACACCAAGAGCGGTGACGATAGTCTACTTCACCTTATAATGGATCTCAACAGACAGCACGAGAGCCATCGAAACCAATCCAGTGCTTTCTGAGTGTCGTGTGACCCTGCAGTCTCGCTGACGGTGCTGGATTGCCTAGGGTGACTCGTAGCATCCGCAGCGGTCCATCGCAAGGTGAAACGAAGTATGCAGAGACTAAAGTCAAAGGAAATGAGCTGGAATCCGCTAGCTTGCTTGTAACCCCAACCCACTGAAACATATAACACAGAAAACAAGCATCGGGAAAAAGATCAAGTAATAGGTGGACTTACACTACAAATGCAGTATAAAAAAACGAGCGTCGGAGCAAAGTGCAAGAGGAAAAGAGGGAAGTGAATCTCGCTCTGTTTTAATGCCGAAGCAAACCTACCTTTCGCACTTCAAAGGAGTGCGCACGCATGAACGTGGAAGGTAGCAGGGTTGGCTGCCTGCTAAACAACGCGCCTCGAACTATAAGAAAACAATACCGGATCATCTTTCGACGGCGCCTGAGTAAACAAGTTATCAGACCTCTGCGAGTTATGACTCGCTTCCGCTCCCAGATCTCGGTCTGCGCGCGCGCGTGCATTGTACAGACCGTCGCAACAAACACAAAAAGAGCATGACAGGAGGACGATGAGTAGTTGTGCATGGTGGTTTCTTTCTTTGCCGCTCCCTTTCCTCTTGCTTGGTGCTTGGTTTCTTGTTTCGCTCTCGTGTAACGCCATCGAAGCTCGATGCCTGCGCGTCCGTGAAAGGCGCCACGTTACCTCCCTTTCCCCCTTTGCTTTGACGCTTGTTTTTTGTAATGCATTTGTTTGGCGTGTACGTCTGTTAGGGCTCCACGCGGGCTAGCAGTTTCCCGCTCATTTTATTTCTGAGCAACTGACTCGCTCACTGGCTCGGTTTAGCTGACCGTAAAGACTTAAAAAAAAAAAAAAGAAGAAAAATCGTGCCCATTCCATTCCATTCCGGGCAAAAGGCACCTAATTCCATTCCCATTCCATTCCCTTCAACGTTGCCACCATTCCATTCCCATTCCATTCCGGGGTTATGAAAATGCGGAATGATTCCGGAATGATTCCAACTCCGGAGTGGCAACTCCGCAACACTGCTCAGTAGCTTCAGAAAACTGTCAAAGTTGATTCCTGTCGCCTTCTGGAACGATATGGCACCCTACTCCCCTATGGTTGTTCGGAGGTGAGTAAGATGCTAGTGTTGCGATAGGCCTTGGCGAAGGTCACGTCCTTCCTTCGCCTCCCCTTCTTGTCCAACCGGCGGGGTTTGGCCTTCGCATTTAGGATCGGCGACCGGCCGTCTGAGCCGTTGTTGACAGAACACGTCGCCCGGCGCCGCGTGGACGCCGCCACACCTGGGAGCGGAGCTGAGCCGGACTCTTCTCTCTGGCTGCGGGGGTGAGTCCATCCAGGAACCAGCTGCCCTGCCGAGAGAGGATTCCGGGGGACGACGCCGGCGGCGGGACTTCCGGCCGAGTACGTTCGGCTCAAGTTTTCGTCCGGCGCCACTTGCGGATTATCCCGCTAAACCTTTCCCGAGCCAGGACGCCGCATAATGAGGGGATCATCTCCATCACGGTCAACGTCTCACGAGCTGACAGCGGACCCTTCGTCACCGACTCCTGGCGCGGCTTATTGAGGTCAAGAATGCCCCGGCGCCGGATTGGGAAGCCCGTCCGACGCTGCAGTGTGTGCGTGTATGTGTGTGCGCGCTCGAGAGGAGTGGGGGCGGGGCCTGAACGTGACGTCCGTTGGCAGTTCGGCCACCATTGGCTGCCAACCGCTGGAACATAAACAGCGACTGTATAAAAAGAGCAAACGAGAGGCCGCGAGTGTGCTCTCCGACGATCAAGAAACTTCTGTACATATGTAATATAAACAGAGTTTATCGCGAGACACCCTCCCGTCTCCTGATGTCCCTGCCTGGAGTCGGCCTGCGGTTCCTGTCCTCGCCTGGCCCTGCCTGAGGCTGCCTGGGGAACTCCTCGGTCGCAACAACTGGTTGGCAGCGGCGGGATGACGTGCCTGCTCATGGTTCCTGGTACGGGTGAGTGCTTTGCAATTTTCCCTTGATTTGCCAGACCTTTTGCTCAGAGTTAGGTACGCGAGTAGAAGGCTGCCCTTTCGGCTCAGAAAAAGCGAAGTTCAAGCTGTCTGAGTTAGATAGGGGAGGGAGATTGCGACACTCGGGATCATGGAAGTCAGTAAGCTACGCATTCCTGAGTTGGTGGCGGTATGCGAGGAGCTTGGTATAAGCGTGGGGCAGGCAAAGCGAAGGAAGCCGATCATGGAGCTACTTCGCGAAAAGGAAGTGTCCGACGTAGAGCTTCAGGAGGCTTGGGAGCTGATTCGGGAGCGGAACGAAAGAGCGAAGGCTGAACGGGAGCGGGACGAAAGAGCGAAGGCTGAAAAGCAGGAGCGGGACGAAAAGCGCGAACGCGAACGCGAGAAGCGGGCTCGTGAATTGGCGGAGAAAAGGCTCGAGATTGAAACGTTGATGCAGGAAGTTCGGTCTCAAAGAGGAACGGTAGTAGTAGAGGTCACAGACTCGAAGTACCTAGCAGCGACATTTCCTCACTGGTTCACGTACGAGGGTGATCCGAAGTCACGAGAAAAAGACCTTGTGTCCAAGAGGGAAAGAGCGGTTGCACTAAGCGGAGCTAGAACGCGTCAGGTAGCGGCAGATACGGTGGATCAGAAAGAAAAGGTTGAAGAGGAAGAGTTCAATTTAACCGACGACCAGGGTCTTTGTGCCGACGGGACTACCGACGCCGTTCCGCACAAGGCCGACTCCAGACCTGAAGCGCTGGAAGTTGGAGGGGATCCCGCCAAAAGAAGAGAAGAGGCCTCTCAAGCATCTGACGTCTGCTTCCTGGGGGACGAAGACAAGGCCAGCATGGTGATGCCGCCGCGGAAGTCTATCCAACTCGAGGAAAGCAACGTGGAGAAGTCAGCGGATGGGGAGGCGGAGCAGGAAGTGGGTCGTCCTGGCCGTCCCCCGTGGAACTCTGAGACCAAGCCAGGGCTGGACGAGCGAGACCAGAGTAAGGGGTGCTCGGAAAAAGCGTCCTGTTCGAGCCGTCCTTCTGGAAAGAAGGAACAGAAGAGCAAGCAGCGCAGGGTCAGCGCTTTCCGTCCTGATCCGAACGATTCTGATCAGCAACGTCAACAGAGGCGCGACGCGTCGAGCCAGAAGCAGAAGTCGTCCAGGCCGGAAAGGGGGAAGCGCGGAGGCACCCATCCCAAGGATCCATCAGCCGGCGGCGGCTGCAAGAGAAAGGGATCCAAGGGGAGCGCGGAGAGAACCAGGCTGGATGAGGAAAATCCGGAGCAGGGTCCCTCGAAAACCTCGTCTCCATCGCAGAACGACATCGGGTGTCCGTCCGGACGGAAAAGAAATAGGAGGAAGAGGCAGCCCGAGATCAGCGTTCTCCGTCCTGGTGCGGACATTTCTGATGAAGGGCAGTTTTGGAAATCTGGAGAAGGCGAGTCTCGCAGAAGGGAGCTGTCGTCGAGACTGGGACACAGAAATCCCGCGGATATTCATCCCAAGGAAGTATTTACGGACAGCGGTTGCGAAAGCAAGGGGCTTGGCTGCGACAAGGAAGAGTTAAGTCTGGGCAAGCGAGAGGATCCGAAGCGCAGGCGGTCCGAGAGGTCATCCCGATCAAGGCACGGCAAGTCTGACGGCGACAACTCAGGCGCCGACATGAGCGGGCCGTTCACTCAAAAGAGACCCAAGAAGAGAAGGCGGCGCAGGGTCGGTGCCTTCCAATCCGGCCCCGCCCCATCAAATCAACAACGTCACCAGAAGCTGAAGAGGAGCAACTCCAGAAAGAGAAAGCCGTCGTCTGGGCTGGGAGACAGAAATCGTGAAGATATCCACCCCAAGAAAGCACCAACCGACAGCGGCTGGAGGAGCAAGGAGCACAGCGGTGACGCTAGGAAGCCAAAGCTGAAAAAGCAAAAAGGTTCGAAGCAGCGTCGCTTTAAGAGGCTCAGTGCGCGCAACTCCAGAAAGTTCTCTTCGAGGCCGGGAGAAAGCAAACGCCAGGACACCTATCCTAAGGAGCCATCGATCCAGACCAGAAGTGCGAGCAACGGGCCTGGAGGCGACACCAGCAAATCTACACTAGATGCGGAAATGACGAGACAGAGCCGCTCGGACGAGAAGAACGAGGGCTGCGAGGAGTCACGCAGCGTAAGGAAGCCGAGAGTCAGGCCGTCACATTTGTCTCATGCTTCCACGACGAGAAGAGATGATCAACAGAATGCAGGAACCTTGCTGGACAAATCCTCAATCTCGTCCAAGTACCTCGGGTCCTATGAGTGCGTGCTCGCCTCGCAGCTTTTTCTTCAGCGGGAGATCAAGTCAGATGCGGAAATCAAGTCAGAACTTTCCGACTGTGGCTTTGAGGAAACTTTCGAGTCTGGGGACCAGGGCTTTTCTTGTGAGAGTGTCACCGAGAACAGACTGGGTGTAGGTTAGAGCGCTAGTTCTCGCCAGTGAAAGCGGACGAGGCAGAGGCCGCCAGAAAAGGGGAAGGCTTAATTTGAATGTTTTTTCCTGAAGTCGGTTTAGCAAGTGGTATGAATAGCTTTTCCTTTTTCGGGAGTCTGAGTTTTGCGTGTTGTTCGGCTTCAGTTCGTTGTGTCGGCGGTAGAGTTCTTTTAAAGCGATTTTATCCTAGGTATAGTTTGCCTTATGGAGGAGGCGCTTGAATTTAATAGGGATATGTCCTATGTAAGTTACGTAACGGTACGTAATGTGTTCTTTTCACGGGAGTCCGTTTTCGCGTTTTATTGAGCCGCAGTGCGTTGTGTTAGCAAGCTCTAAAGTGTTTCTCGCTTCACGGTAGTAAGCCTTCGAGGCGAGGTAAAAAGGGGCACAGCTAAAAGAGGAACGCTGATTATCTAAGCCGGGGCTTCTAAGACGTGAACGAGCTCCATGATCGGATTGTACAAATTTGTGAAGTTTTTGGTTTGTTTCAAATCCTTGGAAAGGGTCATCTTGATTTTTTGATAGTGTTTTTATGTCAAAGCACGCTACCATAACTTTTGTTTCTGTTTGCCTGGTTTAGGGTATGGTTTTCTTTAAAGGGCTTAGTGACAGCCTGAGCTCGAGTGTCGAGTGAGGGAGATTTTAGGTAGTAGGTGGAGGGGGGTTGTCTTTATTTTTTTTTGGTCTGGCGGATCGGGGGAGGAAAGCGAAGCACTTGTCGCTACTGGGATCGTGACTTGCGATGTTTGTCTCGCCCACGCCTTCCTCTTGTGACCTGAGTTGAGGTCCCCCACTCCAGAGATTTGTACCCGACCCTCGCCTACGTCTCAAGGCAGGAGATGATCACCGGACCCTCTCCCAAGAAAGCGAGGCACTCATCGAGTCAGCGCAGCAGTGTGGGACTGCTGCCCTCCTGATGAGCTCAGTGGCGGCGGAGGTGTTGTTGCGATAGGCCTTGGCGAAGGTCACGTCCTTCCTTCGCCTCCCCTTCTTGTCCACCCGGCGGGGTTTGGCCTTCGCATTTAGGATCGGCGACCGGCCGTCTGAGCCGTTGTTGACAGAACACGTCGCCCGGCGCCGCGTGGACGCCGCCACACCTGGGAGCGGAGCTGAGCCGGACTCTTCTCTCTGGCTGCGGGGGTGAGTCCATCCAGGAACCAGCTGCCCTGCCGAGAGAGGATTCCGGGGGACGACGCCGGCGGCGGGACTTCCGGCCGAGTACGTTCGGCTCAAGTTTTCGTCCGGCGCCACTTGCGGATTATCCCGCTAAACCTTTCCCGAGCCAGGACGCCGCATAATGAGGGGATCATCTCCATCACGGTCATTGTCTCACGAGCTGACAGCGGACCCTTCGTCACCGACTCCTGGCGCGGCTTATTGAGGTCAAGAATGCCCCGGCGCCGGATTGGGAAGCCCGTCCGACGCTGCAGTGTGTGCGTGTATGTGTGTGCGCGCTCGAGAGGAGTGGGGGCGGGGCCTGAACGTGACGTCCGTTGGCAGTTCGGCCACCATTGGCTGCCAACCGCTGGAACATAAACAGCGACTGTATAAAAAGAGCAAACGAGAGGCCGCGAGTGTGCTCTCCGACGAGCAAGAAACTTCTGTACATATGTAATATAAACAGAGTTTATCGCGAGACACCCTCCCGTCTCCTGATGTCCCTGCCTGGAGTCGGCCTGCGGTTCCTGTCCTCGCCTGGCCCTGGCTGAGGCTGCCTGGGGAACTCCTCGGTCGCAACACTAGCATGTAGAATTGAATAGAACATGTCCTGAATGTCGATTGAAAAGTTAGAGATAATTTCGGAGCCCTTTTCTTGAAGAAAGGCGATCACACTTCCTGAGTTAGGTACCTTGAAAGAATCTTGTATCTGGACCAAGAGCTTCGCCAAAAAGGTCGACACGTGTGCTTGCCATGTCCCTCTTTCCGAAACAATAGCACGAAACGGAACATCAACCTTGTGAGTTTTGGCGTAGAAAGAAACACCAAGGTGGTCCTCCATTGTTCCTTCGACTTTGTGGCAGGGCTTACCTGAAGGTTTCTTTCAAGAATTTGCAAGATGACTTTTTGTAGAGTTTGTTCTTCGCTCATCCACCTGAATAATGTTCTTGGCCACTGCCTGATTGGCCCGTTCGCCGTACTTGCCACACTCAAAGACTAGGAACCCCCACCCCCCCCCCCCCCCCCCACCCCCTTTTTTTTTTTGCCTGATACACGGAGGTTAAGTTCTTTGATCCGCAACTGATATACTGTGCATCCGAAGGTCATTTTTAGAGCGGAGCTCTTTGGCGCCCGTTTGCGGCTTGAGCGGCGTCGCCGTCAAGCCGCGCGGTGCATTATGGGAAATATCCCATAATGCACCGCGCGGGAAGAAGGAGGAGGGAGGAGGAGGAGGGAGATGGGGGAGGAGGAGGAGGGGAAGACGAGGAAGGAGGTGGAGGAGGAGAGGGAGGGGGTGGATGGAGGAGGAGGAGAGGAGCTTGAAGGATGAGGGGAGGAGTAGGAGGAGGGCAGGAGGAGGATTAGGGAGGAGGAGTAGCAGGTAGGATGAGGAGGTGAGGAGGACGGAGGAGGGGTATACCCTCCCTTAGTACCCATTCCTCCTCTTCTCTTCGAGAGCTGCGCTCCAATTCGGTGTTACAGGGTGTTGTAAACGGCTTTCATTTTTTTTATGTGCTGACCTTTTAGGCGTGCGAGTCATTCAATTACTTCATCACTGATTTGTGCCCTTTTTTCATATGGAGCCTTAGACGAGACTTTTCGTACTAAGGCAACTTGCTTAACCGCTTGAAGCTTTGGTGGAATGGCAAACTTCGGTCAATTTTAACGACTTGTTTGGTCTGTGTTGATGGTTTGGAAAGTGGGCATTCCACGGCTTGCTTTGGCTTCCCTAACCAGCTGGAGGTTGTGTTTCCAAACTGGTAGAAACCTTATGGTCCAAAAGCTTCCCGTCTTGTACCTAGTCGCAGTGAGGTGACTAAGAATCACTTTGTGACTGGGAGACCCCACTCTCAGAACATCTGTATATAGGCGGGCTCGGCGCCATGTTTCTGATCTTAGAACCTTTAAATTCCGCTGGGCGTCTCCCTGGGAAGGTTCGATTGAGCCAAAAATTGTCTGACCTCATCCAGAATGATCTTTCGTTTGTTGCTGCGTGATAATAATCTCGCTCGGCAGATGTTGGTCGCGATCGTCACGATAAGAGTATGAGAGTCCGGAAGGTTAAAACATATCGAAGGCGTGCTCAGAGAACTAAAAATAAATCCTACTAATGGTTGGAGCTGAGCTAGTTGGATCATATTCTTGGGTGGTGCCAGCTGAGCAGTACATGAATTGCGGAGCAAAGACCTTAAGCTGTGTGTATCAGACAAAGAAGGGGGGTTCGCGGTCATTGAGTCTGGCAAGTTCGTAGAACGGGCCAATCAGGCAGTGGCTAAGAACTTTATTCACGTGGATAAGCGAAGAACAAAATCTACAAAAGAGTCATCTTGCAAATACTTGAAAGAAACCTCGAGGAAAGCCTTGCACAAAAATCAAAGGAAAAAAGGAGGACCCCTTTGGTGTTTTTTTCTTTACCAAAACTTACAAAATTGATATCACGTTTCGTGCCATTGTTTTGGAAAGAGGGACATGGTAAGCACGCGAGTCGATTTTTTTGGTGAAGCTCTTGTCCATGAACCAGATACAAGATTCTTTCAAGTCACCTAACTCAGGATGTGTGATAGCCTGTCTTCAAGAAAAGGGCTCCGAAATTATTTCTGGCTTTTCCGTCGACGTTCAGGACATGTTTTATTCAATTGCAGATGCTAGCGTCTTACACATTCTCCGAACAACCATAAAGGAGCAGGGTGCCGTCTCGTTCCAGAATGCGGCAGGAATCAACCTCGACAGTTTTCTGGAGCTACTGACTGCTTACTTAACAGCGACGGTAGTGTCATATCAGGATCAACGGTATGTTCAAACTGAGAAAGAGACAGAAAAATGCAGAGAACGACTCTACAAGGTATTTGGGTTTGGCGGTTGGAGCGCCAGGCTGACAGCTCGCCGATCATTTTAAAACAGTGTACCACGTGGGAGTGGTAGAATTTGAAGAGATTAATCGGTCCCTGGGGGGAAAGGAGGCCCCTAAGGGAATACAAAAAGACTGCCGAGAGGATTTTGGGGGGAGATTGAGAGTTAGACTTGGGATTGGATTGAGAGAAATCGAGGACAGGGGTCGAGCCTTTAGACGAAGCAGGATGGTCTCCCAAGTTGGGACTTGGAACTAGTGTAAATAAATGCACATAGCTCTCTACAAGCAGTGAGTCGACCCGTCACTCAGCGACGTTCGTGCCACCTCGCTCCAGACCATCGGAGCGGAACCTGCCTCTCACACCACCGGGAGGACCAACAACTTAACAATATGCCTTTCATTTTTCGTGGTTGCGTTATCTCCAAAGGTAAAACGAGCCACATTAAAATCAACATATGTTGAATAACTGTCGTCAAATTGCAAATAAATAAAACAACGTAATAGAGATGACATCTGAATACAGTGTGTTTAGGATTGTTTCAACGTTCACGAGCTGACTGTTTTCGTTGGCTATGTTTATAACAGACAGATAAGAATATCAAAAATACGTCTTTAGAATTTTCCCAACATAAAACTAAGAAAAATAAGAGGAGTTTTGGAACAAAATTTCCAATGACCAAACTTGAAGAACAGCGCGAGAGAGACACACATATGAAGCCACGCGATTATTGTTTAAAATAATCTAACGCCACTTGTGCTATTTTGCAGTTTTGTTTTCTAATTGTCTGTGACTATACTCAATTGTCTAAGTGACTCAGTTACAAAAAAAAATACTTGCAAATCATTAGAGGTTAGCTACGTACCTCATGTCGAAACGTCACTCAATTCCGCGAACCTTCAAGTTTCCAGGCAGAGCCAAGCTTCTCTATCTCTTCGTCACCTTTCTATTTTGAAAAGAGCACTCGTCCACCAATTCCTTTGTTTGTCTCTTCTCACCACAGCCATGAAACTCCCAAAGAGCCGCTAAGTGTGCCTAAGCTCCCCTGCGGAACCGGTACACAGTCATCACATTTTAAAGTGCCGCTCTCCTCGCCTACTAAATGATTACGTGCCAAACAAGGAGCCTCGTGTGGTAGTCGTAAGCTGTGGGCCTCCTCACCACCACTATATCATTACCTACCACCAAAGAAACTCCCCCCAAAAAATATATATTAGTCAAACGCACCACAGCAGCGCTCTGGCCCGCAGCCACAAAAGATTCCCTTGCCTCCACACGCACTCCTCCCATTTCTAGAGAAGGGAGGCTGCCATCCTCTGGACATCGGGTCCTGCAGGGTCCTGGACGTGTCACGTTGGACGATCACTCATTTACTGCCCTACGAATTCAATTACTAAAGAAGACTACCCCAAATCGGATTACCACTACGCGACCAACTCGCACGAATGCTGGGAGAATTTTGCGCGCAACTCTAATCCACCGTTTGTTCTATACCCAAACCCCGACGCTTATTTTTTTTGTGCTTCCTCTTTTCGCTCATAAAACGCTCGGGTGGAAGGTGTGAAGCCCAACAGTGAGCGCACAAAGTAGAAAGGAGAGTGCTCGGAATTCTCTAGCAGCCGCTAAAAGATCGCCTGCCAGCCATCCGAGCAGAAATACGCGCGGAGAATTGCAAGAGTACAAAGCAGGTGAAAATGCTAATCAAACGTGCATCACAAGAAGTTTCGAGCCCTGTGGTGTCAGACACAAGCATCAGAGTATTCGTTTGCCCTGTAAGTAATAAGCGAGTTTCCAATGTAGTGTTACTTTGAATCAAGGCACTGCGTTTCGGAACTATGTTTGAGGTTTCCCTGGCTTTCGTAGTAGGATTGGTTAGTTCACATATGAATGGCATCCGTTGCACTAGCCTATGCTTGTGTGATTGTAGACTTCAAACATCTGCGCATAGAAGGGGAGTACCATCCGATAGGTAAGAAAATCATGGCCTCAATCCCTCCCTTCAATATAAACTACAGAAGAGGTCTCCGGACGCTGTCGCTACAGGGCCCGTTTGTAGACCTGCTTCAGTCTCCGGGGCCGGCAATTATATAAGACGATACAAACCAGGAAGTAATATACCAATAAGCCTTAATAAGCATTAAAATACAAAAGTATAAACTAGAACAAAATTAAACTTTAAAGGTAGGGCTGACAGATACATATTCTGCATGTTTAAGTGCAATATTTTACAATTTATGATATTACAAAGTTATTGCGACACTGAGAACTTACCAGGCATAAATCAAAGTGCGTAGGAACTTTGGCATATTCCCACAAGGAAGAATACTAACGCAAATGTTATGTCACATCAAAATATTATGCATGACATAAATGGGAACGCAAAGGAATTTTTTCGTAGTTAGACACACATAAAGTAGAGAACTACGGTTACTAATTCTGGTGATGACGATGTACAATGAATAATATGCCGACAGAGTCGGAATTTTGGTGCAGTTTTCTAGGCATGCGAAAATAGTGTATTTTGCGTTCGAAGCAAAAAGTGGATTTGGCCAAATATTTTAGAAATCAAATATCTAATAGTTTCTTCTAGTGACTGAATACTGTGTCAAAGCCATTCAAACATTGTCATTCTTTAATGCAAAGCCGACAGCAGCCTCACCCTAGCCTAGCATGTTTTAATTTTATGCGGCATCACTAGACGGCAGCAGTCACGTGAGACATGTGCCGTCTCTATCATCGTCATACTTTCGAATCGCCGCCATGGGCCACCATATTGTGGCCAGCCACCGTCTGTGCAAAGCTCCGGGTTTCTTCTCGTCCACTGGGTACCGTGACGCACGTGTTTTCAGGAAATCGCATTCTACCGTTCCATATTTCGTGGCTCCTACATGCCTGCTTGCCGTGCCTCCCGGTACAGAAGCAGGTCAGAGAACGGCAAAATAATCTTCCGTGTCTCGTCAGGCAATAACGTTTCTGCGAAGAGGTGGAGTACTTGCCTTGTCACTATAAAACGAAGGAATTACGAGCCGATTGCAGGAAGCAAGCTTTTTGAGGTGAGAGTATTTCACTGGTCTTCTCCGCATGTCGCTCGTCGTTTTGCAGCCAATCAGGCTGCTTCGACGGAGCTTGGCTCGGCTCGAACGATGCTTGGAAGAACAGCTGCTTCCGAAAAAGAATTCGATTGCTCTGTTATATATTGAACTTCGCTTCAAACAAAACGTCAAAAATAAATAAAAAAAAAAAAAAAAAAAAATTATTGTAAGAGGTAGTTTTGAATGCGAAATTGTAAGCACGAATGTCCGGGTGACTCATAACGCAATTTAAGCAAACATGTATGTGTGAATGGGCACTCAGACGGTTATCAACAGTTTTTGTTCTTATCTTACAGTGAAGCTGTTTATGGCTAGGGTTCCGTGGAAGAAAGAACGCGACGGCGTTGCATCTCCTCAAAAATAAAAAGAAAGTAGACTTGAAAAATGGAAGGAGTTGTTGACGGGTCCCACGGGTGCCAGCTTTTATTGTGGAAGATGGCGAAGACGTTAGTCGACCGGGTGCTAACAATTGGAATTTGTGCACCGTGTATAACGTGACCGAAATAACCTTTGTTTGCACTACGATGCTCTCCTCGTTTTTTTTTTCTTTTGAACGAACAGGAAATCTGCTTTTATCGTAACTCCAATTTTATTAATTTCAGTAATAGCGTCAGCTTTGCTTGTGCACAACCGACTTCTTCCAGAGCATACTGACATCGCAATAACGTACGGGGTTCGAGATTGCCCTTTTGCTTCTTTATCCTATTCGCCTATTCGACAAAACGGTTATATGCAAGACATTCATGAGAAATGGGAACTGCAACAAAGAAACGAATTGATTGATAAGAACAGTAAAGTTTAAACGTAGCTAGGTTCTAAAATTTTTGTACATTGTTCTTTTTTTCTTCAAAAAAACAGTGCGAAGGTACATTCGTGTTTTGTCTCGTTTACATAAGTTGTGACAGAGTGTTTTCTTCAGGACAGCCCCGAAAATTCCAACCTGAAAGCTCTAACATCTTTCCCACGCGAAGAAAATGTCCTTCAATTATGAGGTGGCACCTATTTTTAACAGTCAAAGCAGCGAATACCCGTGACATTTTTTTTCCATTGCTCACTTCGCACGGAAATAGGGGAAACCAATGCGTTGCGGAGAATTTGTCTGCTAGAGGCGGCTCCGAGCTCGCCAGGGGCGCTGAGATCACTTTTCGCCCGCGCTCCGCGGGCCCCTACTCTCGTCAAGCTTCGGGGTGTTTGCCGCTTGGGGCGGGTCGGGGATCTACTAACGAAACGTCATGCACAGGCATTGTCTTCTAGCTGGTATTGGATCAGGCGCCGACGCGCGCCACACATTGCTGTGAAGCTCCGAGCGTAAGAAGGTCCCGGATGTACGCGGTGGCACCGCAGTCGTATGGGCTCGAGGATCTAACCGTTTCCGTGCGTTCTGAAGGTCTTCGGCGAGCAGGTTTGGCTTGCGGTTTTGCCGTTTAGCGGTTTGGCAGCGCGAAGTGGCTCCCGTTCTGAACTGATCTTTACCGCGCGTTTGCTGTAGCTTGTAGTCAATCAAGTGTCATGCTGCATTAGTGTTTTGTTGCGCAGCAAATGCAATGCGAGCCGCCCTGGCTGCCTGCTTCATACAGTCTATCCAGAACATGCTTTAGTGGCGCCCTCTCGAGCCGTCGACACGGAGTGCGGCAGCCGTGAGCTCTCGCTTAGCTCACTATCCCTCCTCTAGTTCACGGCCACCCAAGCCTGGACCAGGGACGCCATAAAGGAGGTTATTTCTAGCTTGGATTTGTAATTTTAATTCGCCTATAACTTTTAAAATAAAGCGAAATTCTAGAAAAGGGAAGTTTCACTAAGTTACTACGTTCAGTGCGCTCAGTTTCGGTGTAAATTAAGAAAAAGTGAAAAATTCGTTGCAGGGCCACTTTAAAAACTACTGTGCTGGACGATCCTGAGCCATGTAGAACTTTCGCACTGGAGGACACGGCTTGCATTGCTACCGTCATTTCAAGCGCTCTCTTGAGAGTCGAATTCTCTTCAGAAAGCAATCTTATTAGAGCGCAGCTCTTAGGTGCCCGTTTCCGGGTGAAGCGGCGTCGGCGTCACCGTCGGCGTCGGAGTCAGCATAAACGCCCGTGTTGCATCATGGGACGTTTCCCCGCCAAAGTTAGCGGGGAAATATTTCCGCAAAATTTAGCGAGGAAATCTTCCCGCTAAACTGAGCGGGAAAATGACGTCACGACTTCGTGTCACGTCACCTATCAACATATTCAGCGCCAGGAGGAGAGGAGGAGAAATGGAGGGTATGGAGGAGGAGGAGCGGCATACTCTCCCCTCGGTACCCTCCCATCCTCCTCCTCAAGAGCTCCGCTCTATTTTCGCAGTACAGATATTTGTAAAACTCTCATTTTCTGTATGCTGTCATTGCCGATGCAACGTACAAAACAGTCTCGTAAAGTTTCATTTAGCGCTGTTCCGAACTCACAGGTTTGAGGCAACTTTTTCAGTGCTGCGACATACTCAAGAATGGTTTCGCTGTCCTTCTGGTCCCTTTTGTGAAAACGGAAGCGTTCGGCAATCACAATTGTCTTCGGTGACAGATGGGCCGGAGTATATCAACAAGTTCCAACTAAGTCTTACTTGATGGGGCTTCCGACGCTACGATGCACTTGAGTAGAGCGTAGGTCCTGCCGCCGATGATGCTCAGGAATGCCGCCACTTGTCTCGATTCCTTCACGTCGCTGGCGATGAAGAATTGACCGATTCTTTAAGGATACGTTGGCCAGTCGCCTTCTGCCTCATTGAAAGGCTCAATGCTTCCGAGCGTTGACATGGCCCTTGTCGTAGCGCTGAGCAGCTTCCTTAAAGTCAGTCCTCAACGGAATATCTCGTCGCCAATTAGTTATGATACGAGGTCAATGACTGAGAATAAAACCAAGTCTATTGGACCATCGTTGTTCCCTGAGATCCTGCCCCGATCAGAGGAGCTTCCCGAACACTTCTTCTTTTATTCCACGCGCGTATGTCAGGAACATCACACTCCTGCTTGCCATTCTAATTGTGTCGGTGACTGTAGAGTGAATTCACTTGCACACTCTCTCGCGTTCCCTTCTAAAACAGCGTAAAATGCGACGCTACCGACGTGCCCTCGACTTTTAATGAATCGTCACTTTCAAAAATGAATCTTCCGCCTAGTTCTTTTTTTTTTTCTTTTTTTTTCACATTTAATTGAAGCACGAACGACAGAGTACGGCCTGGCATTCCCTACTTGGATGCCAGAGCGGCAACATCTCTTAGCTTGCCTTTGGATATCGAGTATAAATTATTTGGCCACTGTGTGTGGTGACGAAAATTGAGAATTTTTTATGCGTGGTGCGTATCATGCATTGAGGACTTGGGCTTTCAAGGCACGCGGCCGTGGTAAGCATTGGCTGCAACCACTCGGCGCTAGAACACATGATCGTTAGTTCTGACCACTACTTGGGAGAGATCGACACCTCCTAAACTTTTTTTTTTTTTGAGAGGGGGGGGGGGGGGGGTTAACAGCCCTCGCGTGCAGTAAAAATCTAATATGCGTCCTACTGAATGTAAAAACACAATCTGCGTTTTGAATATTATTGAGAGGTGAGGAAACAATTTCATGGCCTACTCACATTCCTCTCGTCCACACTGCACGCTCAAGACCCTATAGACGTATGAAAGTACGTTCTTTTGAGTGTGACGTACAGGTCATTTTTGAGGCCTGTCAATCTACAAAATGATTGCATAATGATTTCGGGTATTCCTGAAAGCTGTTTAAAAATTTAAGCTGGGCATTGCACCCCCCCCCCCCCCCTTCCCCCCCTTTATTTTTTTCGTAAAAGGTGAAATTTTTTTTTTTTTTATTTCTGTTTGACAACTCGCTGGGAAGTTCTTTACTTTTCGAGGCGAGAACGGGAGTTTTGAGGACGAGGACGTATAGGGCTAAATTTCAGGAGATAGACACATTATGCGCTGCATGCCACGATGAGAGTGAAATTTTAGTTGCTGCAATTTCTAATAAGAGACATTTATCCTGCGAAGAGAGCTTTGATTGAAAACAAATAGTTACGCAGGGTTTTTCATTTCAAGTTTACGACCGTAAAGCTTGAGTGCACATCATGTTAAAACCGCGCAAAACAGAGAAGAGTAGAAGAGAACGTTCTTCTCTCCCTCCCTGTCTCTTTCTCTGATTCTGCGCTGTTTTAATATGTTGTCTACGTACCAACTAGATCGACTCCCCACATTAATCGGGCTGATATTACACTTTTGGATTCACATTTTATCTGGGCCATTTTCTGTTGGCTGCTCTTCTCCCGGGCACTTCTCTGATTGGCTCGCTAGCGCTCCGGGGAAGATAGACCCACCTGTAGTTCGCAAGCAGGTGTGATATGCAGACGGAATAATATAATTTAGGTGTAGATACGCATAAAAATTGACAACCAGCATAAAACGCAGCTTTGTTCTTGCTCTGTGACATGCTAGATGAAGGGTAAAACAATAAAAGGGAGAAAATAAAAGTGAGAAAACAAAAGAAGGGCACGGGTGCTGACATTTAGCACGTATTGTGATGGCCGTCTGGGGAGTCACTAATGACATGAACAGTGGGCAGGACAGATTCATGCCAAAAAGATTAAAAAAAAAGAATGAATGACAAAAAGGCTCGAGGAACCCTCGATCAAAAAGCGAGATAGCTGATATTAGAGTAGAGGTCTTGCCTTGTCTGTGCCACACAGTCGTTGTGGCTAGGGATGCGAAGCTGTATTAGCGGGCGTCCTCTTTTGTCGTCGTTGACATTATTATACACAAGAAACGGCGAGTGTCTCAAGATGGCTGATGTAGGTCAGCCATCTTGAGATAATCAGGGGAATCGTGTTTCAATGATATATTAGCCCTGCGGCGGTTCCCGTGATTCGTGCCAACCAGACTGACGCGATATTGATCGGAGTCCTACTTCTGTTAATGGGTCTGAATTACTCAGTAGGTGCGCTTTGTGTGATCGTGGCTGGTGTATTACGTGTTTAGATTTCGTTTGTTTCTCTTTTTTTAAATTTAAAATATTCAGTCACCCCGCCGGTAGTAGAAAGTTAAAGGGACCATGAAATTACCTTTTTACTTTTTCCAGGCTAGCAAAACGGGAAATCGTATCCCAGCGGGGTTGCGTCCGGTGGCTTCACTTGCGGGAGCGGCAAGCGCGATCCAGCAATTGTCATTGAGATCAGCGGTCCGTAACGCCGGTATGCCTGTTGGGAAGTGCAGCGAGTCTTCCGGTGAAGACTCCAGAAGTCGATCGAACTGTCATTGTTGGTAAAAGGCGGCCCGTGTCAGTCTTTTGCAAAGCGACATAGATGGAAACAAATTGCCGCGGCATTTTTCGCGGCCTCGGAGATGCAGGAGCGAGCCGACGTTAAAAAAAGATACGTTTGAACTACGAGTGTCGGCAAGAGCCACGTAAATACCTGTTCAAACTCGGAGCGGACGCGCGCGTTTGATGGAAGTGCTGTATTCACGCTGTTGGTAAGCGCTTCGGGACCGATCTTTTACGATTGCAACTCGATACTGAAGCGACACTCGGCAAAGAAAGGTTGAACAGGCATTGCACGTATACCTCCCACGAACTGTTATAGCTCGACAGTGACGTGCAGTCTGTAAGAATAAAAATGGCGTACCAATAACAAAGTGTACATACCGTGTTACGAAGGTAATCCATACGGCGTTTATTTCAGCTCTATATCACACAAAACAAGAAGATAGAATCGACGCGAGTCCCTTTTCGACGAGTGTTCGTCAACACTGCCTCGGAAAACAAGGGGAAGAGATTTACCTCACCTCTTAATCTAAAATTGAGGTCAACGATGAAACTATAATGCGAGAAGGGTCCACAAGGGTAGCGCGGGCATTTTCCATTCAGCACGCCAGCCGGTCTTAGGCAGACGGTCTTGCGACGAAGCAACGCTGCGCCGAGTCGGAGTGCCTGCTAGGCCTATATTCTGGGCAGCTCGCTTCGTCGGAGTCGGTGGATTCGTGGCCAGCGTTCTTGTTCGTCGTGGTCTGTTTTAAGTACTTTTTTTCTTGATGCTTGAAGTCGGCAAGCGCGAGAAGAATACGTAGAAAAACAAACGTTCAGTCAGTGAGAGTTTTGAGAGGAAGGAAATCAAAGGAAATAAACGTTCGTTGGCCGTCGCGACCCAAGTAACTGAACTCGGCCCTTCCCTACTGCGCACGCGCAGTAGTCACCCTACTGAAAAAGGCATTTGTATGAGAAATTTATTGTGTCTAATACACACATATGAATCATACAAGATATATACGGACATATAAGAACCAAATAATAACTATATATGATATATAATACCCTCTCACGAGGGCCTTTAGGGGTAATATGAATAAATAAATAAATAAGAACCGTATGGGAAACTTATAAGAAACTTCTCACAAGTTTCTTATATGTTCTTTTATATCTTATATACTTCTTATATGGTTCTTATACGATTTGTTTATGTTTTTATATATATTGTATGATCCATGAATTTATTGAACACAAAAATTTATCATGCAAATGAGATTTTTCAATAGGGCACCTAGCTTTGTTTGGAGATGTGTGTTGGTCCTTTGTCCACCTCGTTCCCTTTCTCCAATGATTACTTTCATCATAATTCATAGTCCGTTGTTTATAACCAAGTGGACCATAGACGGAGACTGTTTCAAAAGGATTAAACAAAATAACATTTTTGAGAAGAGCAGAAATTGGTAAACATCGTAGGTTTACTTATTTTCTTACAAAATCGAATGTAAGATATATATATATATATATATATATATATATATAACCTATCTACCTCCGACATGAAAAAGTTTTCATTTACAGCTACGGAATGATGTGTTTGATGGCATGGTACAAAATGTGTCGTTTTCTCTGGTCAGAAATTTAATGCGAATCTTGCACTTTGATGCAAGTGAGCTTGTTTTAGACAACTAACAGAATTGTTTTTACGGCTTACAAAATTGTAAATAAATAGGATGTCATTAACTAGAAAAGCTGGTTATCACGCTTATTCAAATAAATAAACAATGCTCAATTTGACCAGAGCAACTTGCGCACGGTTATTACACACGTGCTGACCTGCTGCATTAGCCATTGATTTATTCGCGTTTACTAAATTTTATGCCTTTAATTTTGTCAAATAACATTTCACCGACTATTAAAAAAAAAAAGAACCCTTTTTTTCTTAGCGTTGGAAGCATGGTGACTGGCTTGCCACAGCCCGTGATTAGATACGACTTAATTGAGTCGAAGTGCTTCATCTTAGCTGGGAAGGACGTCGTAGTGTAACACGTGATATTGTGAGACACATATAATAAGGTATACATGATGCTAAAATCTATTTTTGCAACAATTATTATTCTTGAGCCAATCAAGAAAGTTGCTGTGAAAACATGACTCTCGAGTCAAATAAAAAGTGACTTATTTAACTAGTGTTCCTTAGAACACAAAAAAACAAGGTCAAACAATAATTATATAGCGATTTCTTTATCATGTGCGCCATCCCCAAAAAATGAACGAGAATAAATAGTGAAATATCGTTTTTTAAAGTCTGGCCTCAATTAACAAAAAAAAAATATATATTGTTTTACTAGTGTGGAGCAAAAAGGAGGCATATTGAAAGGGTTCCTCTATAAAGAACAAAAACATAAAATAAAGTTTCTATCCAGTGAATGTTGACTTCATAAGCAACGGGCTCAAAAATATAAAAAAATTGGCCTTTGAGAAAATTCACTTTAAATATCTAAAATTATTTTCATTTTTGCAACTTTGGAGGCAAATATAATTAATTTCGTTGAGTACACCTACACGAACAATATGTTTAGACAGCTTATTAAGCTATACACTGATGGGCGTTTCGTATCATAGTTCTTAGAAGTTCATTTTTTACGACAGTCTAAAATTGAAGCAAAAATGCACAAAGTAGCAAGTTTTGCAATCTTGTAAAAACGAAATTTCTCGCAAAACTAAAAATTATTTTATGTGAAAAAATAGTCCGCAATTTTTTTAAAACTTAGTAAATTATTGGCAGTGTGGAAAAAAATCAAAAGCTTGTAAACAACGGCCATATGTTAGAGAAGCTCAAGTCAAGTTTTTTTTTTTGCATTCCAGCAGTTGCAATTCAGAATTTTTTTCTATAATTATTTTGAGCTTTAACTTTTTTTAATTACAGTTTTTTTATCCTGGGACTCCTGGCACTATCACTTATATTTATTTTGAAAAGAGAATCCGTAGACCTCACAACACAAGTTTGGGCCAATTCAAATGAACCGACCCCACAACTTAACTTAGCACTAATCCTAGCACTAATTCGGAGATTATAAGTTAGGCGAGCTCTAAAAACTAGTAGGCATTTTATAAAAATACCCAGACGGGTAGAACTTTTTAATAATGGAACAAGCATAAAAAAAGATGCTTTCTTATAAATATGGCTGAAACAACATTCCGCTATTGATGCTATTTGAAGAAAAGAAATAGTGCAAAATTAACTAAAAATAAAATAACACTGAAACGAGTTGCTCTGCAGCTCCTCCCGCACACGTGTCTCCTGTTTCTTTTCATCGTCTGCACAATATCACGAAGTATCTCTAATAAAATGCCGCACTCAAATCAAGATTATAACCGAACGCCAAATATTTTACCGTTTTCTTTCAACGATCATTAACATCTCGTCCCCCTTGACTTACAACCTATTTTACAGCACTTGTTTTACAAGGAAGAGCGCTAAGACCTTGCATTAATTAAGACGTTTTCACATCTAAAACGCAGAAAATACGGGAGCGAAAAAAAAAAGTTGTTGCACAAAGATTTTTTTTTGCTAGCCGGAAAAATGTACTCCGGATGAAATCTGCAAGAAACGAGTTTGGGAATTCTAGACAGGGGAGATTCGTCTGGCTATTCCCGGTGTATAATTTCAGGTGAAACAGATATTGATTGGACTGCTTTTTCTAGTGAACTGACTGCTGGGTATTTCGGGACACAAGCCGTGTCAAAACGGTCATCGCTGTCACCCCGACCCCTTTTCTCTTTCTCTCTTTATATATCAATTGTAAGTCATTTTCTCTCCTCCTTCTCTTTCTTCTTTTCCTCCTCTCGTGTTCCTTCCATGCCTTCGTTGTGCCTTTGTGTCTGGCGGCAGAGCTGTCAGCGTCGCCCGCCCGTTTTATTGCCACGTCCCGCCTGGTGACAAGGAGGACTTGTCTCTTACGAGGGAGGCCACGTGTCGCCCTGGGCGACGAGTCGGCCGTGCATTGGGTCCTGGAAACACCGTTGTTGTTTTTTGAGACCGAAATGGAACTTCTCAAATAAAACTAATGGTGCGATAAAAAAAAACGATGAAAAAAAACCCCAAAAAACTGTGACAGTGAAAATTTAGAGATTATTCTGTGCCGCGAGAATTTATCCGAATTGCCTAAGGGGCGTTACACCTGTAGGACGCGGGGCTCTCAAGGACAGCTGGCTCAGACATAAATACAGACGGAAAGTACCGAATACTATTTGTAAGTTATACAACAGAAACCGAACCATGCTGACAAATGAAGGTCTTGCCAATCGAAATCATCTGACTCTGATCATTGATTCATTGGGTGCTAGATAAATAGACGCGAGATAAACCATTTAATCCAACGTCCGCTCACGCCGTTTTTGGCACATGTTTCGGTGGCGACCTGTCTGGTTCGATACATGCGTAGTCATGAAGCTTTTGGTGTTTGGAATTAGATTAATAAAAATGAAGTCAAATAATGTTTTGTATTCTACTGTCCTGGTTTAGGTCGTCCCTGTCTCTTGAAGAAAACTGTACTCAGTTTACTCCTTCAAGGTGTTTCTAAAAGCACAGCATTTATAGAGTCATCCTCAGTGACTTTTTATTCTTGACGTATAGCCTCTATTACGTCACATTTTCACGTGACATTATGACGTCAGTTGAAACTATGACGTCACGTGACCTAATTAACAGTATAGCGCCTCATGACACAATGACGTAAATAATACTGTTATGTCACGTGGTACTATGACGTCAAGTGACTTCGCAGTTTTACGAGACGCTCCCCCCCTCTAGCGGTTTTATATATTCACAAAACCCTCGCAACGTGAACGTGAGTAGCCCCCTTACTGTAACGGCAAAAAGAGGAGCGAGAAGAGGCGCTATAAACGTTATACATTTTAGAACGCCTTTGGGAAAACACCGAAGAGACGGCAGATTGTTTTGTTCTGTAAGAATTTTTATTTCGTGAACGTTTGCACGGTCGGATTTTTTTTCAATAAAATGACAGCCGTTTTTCAAACTCCACTTTTGCCTGTTCTCTACAACATTCACATTCCGTGCCGTCACTCACCCCAGAAAAAAAGGAAAGCTTCAAGCAATCGCATCAATTCGATTTTAAAGGCTGCACGTCGTGCCCTCGGTCGCGTGATCGTGCGCGGCCCGGACGGGGCGTGTAAAAAAGCTTCGGGGAATCGTTTGAGACATGAAACCCCTGGCAAAGTGTTCATTACTCGGCGAGAAAGCTCCCTGTTCGCATTAATTAAAGTGGGCGGAGGACGAATCCCAATGTGCACGTTTTTCATTTCCCGTCCTCATGGAGTGTCGCTGCTCCATCATTGTACACCCTGCCACCCCGCCCAAACGTACCACGCCGAAATAAAAACTACTTCTCCTTATTGTTTTAATATTTTTCTCATATAGAGCATGAAATCGCGCTATGTCTGAAAAAACAAACGGGGCTTATCCGCAGTGTATTATTTGCCTTTGACGAATAGATTTGAGCGAAGACAAAATCGCTATAGTTTCATTAACATCGCATAGTGGTTATTAAAGTTACAATTTCGAACAACTCTATTTGGGGCTTCAGTTTTTGGAATAAAAGGCGTTATGTCACTGTGTCTGTCTGATATGGGGCAACGTGCATTTTGGGTAGTCGACAGCAGATTTTAAAATCTGCTAAATGTAAGACAAATACGTCATTCACAAGGAAATAGCTGTCAAGTATTTGGCGTTTTGTCATATTCGTATAATATGGCCGGCCAATGCGTTAATGCGAGCTTCTTTTCATCATTAGATTTAGCTATAGGAGTAAGTCGATTAAAATACACATCTGATGCATTTAGCTGGACCTTCACATTACATATAATGGCGCGTCTTTATTCCTGTAGACTACGCAGAAATTCAGTTGAGGAAAATAAGGGGATAATCCTTATTTAAAGACAAAACAGAAATAAAAAAGTAGAACTTAAAGCTCAGTTCGGCACTGGACGTATGAGCGAAGGGTTTCCGAAGGAAGATATATTTTGTTCCTTATCATTATGGCTCCACATAATATAGATTAGGGTAAATAATACTGACATTTTATTGAAGGGGTGTGCTCGGATTTGGTGCACAAAACAGAATATGTGTTGGCATAAGAACATGTAAAAACTTTCGGCGGGAAAAAAGGAATACCACCGTATAAATACGAAAATGAGCATGTCTAAAACACACACACACATGCACACACACACGCACACACACACACACACACACACACACACACACGCACGCGCGCACACACACACACACACACACACACACACACACACACACACACACACACACACACATATATATATATATATAGATATAGATATATATAACTGATAAGAAAAAACCCTTAGTGAGAACAGCAACAACGAACGATTTAATTTTCGACGTTTCGGCCGGAGTCCGGCCTTCCTGACGAAGGCCGGACTCCGGCCAAAACGTCGAAGATTAAATCGTTCGTTGTTGCTGTTTTTACCAAGACGTTTCCTTCTTAGTTATATCCCACGCCTTCGGCCTCCCGCCACCATGCCCGTTATATATATATATATATATATATATATATATAATGTTAAGAAGATTGACGTTCATACTTCGTCATCGTCTTCATTCACAACCACCGTGATCGTCATCGACTCACGCGGCGCACGCTGGCCGAATCAGTTAGAACCTACTCCTCAACCCACTCGGTTATTCATTAAAAGCAACCTTCCATTATCCATCTAAGAAGTGGTGGAGGTGCGGGGTAGTCAGGCGGTAAAGGGGTTCGGCGTATCGAGGGACATAAGCTCACACACGTCCTCAAGCATCTTCGGCTCCGGTAACCAGATACCACTTTTGAGAAAGTTTGCTTGCGACGGACTAATGAGGGCAGTACAATTAACACAGTCGGGAGATGTGACACTCATTATGACGGAGGAGCATGGGGGGATTACGGTATCCTCAAAAAGGGAGAGTTTTGCATCTGGAGGGAGCTCACAAACATCGGATGGACCCACTTCGATAGTTCCGCACCCATAGAGCTCCACACCGACGCTAGTGGATTCGGTTTGGGAGCTGTTCTCACTCAAAAGAAAGAAGGATACACCAGCTACGTCGTTGCATACGCCAGTCGTACGCTCACAAAATATATATATATATATATATATATATATATATATTCGGAAACATTTTTTATTACAGCACTCCTCAGTCAAAACTTGGAGCCTGCTTAAGCTTCGCCTTTAAGGGTGAACCGCGACAGCGTTATCTCGCCCATTCGCAGTGCCTTTTCATTCGCTTCTGATGTTGGGAGACGCGAGTGCGCTCCGAGATCCGGATACACTATGGCATCTCGGGATCGTTCTGCCGCTGATGTCGCCTCACTTCGGTTTCACGGTCAGGCATATGAACATAGAAATTCCTTCTAGTTCCCAAGCCGTGGAAGCGTGTCTTGCGTGGCCTACAATAAAAAAAAAAAGAAAAGTGAATTGCGCGGCTTCATAGCGTGTCTGGCTCGCAACCGAAGAATCGTAGGTTCGAATCTCGCCTAAAATTCTTCAATGCTTCTCGTTAAGGCAAACGAATTAATTTATAACGTGACATCATTTGACGTGCTGTGACCTTTAATTCGCATTACATGTAATGTTTTAATCTGTTTCATTCCACGCATGACGACACGTTTCACGTGAGCGTTGTGTTTGAATTTACCGCGCGTGGTCATGTGGCTGTCACGTCCTGACCAGCGTTGTAAAAGTTACTTCAAAAATGTACCTAAGATACAGTTACAGTTACTCATACGAAAATGTACCTAGGTGCGTATCTAGCCACGCGCTTAAAAATGTACCTAAGTACACGTATAGTTTCTTCAAAGGTACTTTTTATTTTCACGTCAAGTATTTTTAAATTCTTTGTATACTGGGATGTACACAAAAACAAGTTTGATAAACGTGCTTTATTGGTGTCAATGGGAGAAATAAGGCAAAACGCTCTCACCAGAGAATTCGAAGACTTTGTCTTTTTCACTTGAGTGCTTGATTTGACCTCAAAATCAGGACTTCTTCGAAATGTTCATCCGACATCTACAATCGCAGTTTGGTAACAATTGTTGCTCCTATGCTAAAAACGCGCTCCTCCGCCACACTGCATGGAAGCCCTGTGTTGAATTTTAAGAACACGTTTTTCAGCAGCGGCATGTGCTCGGGACAGTCCAGACTTCTTGTCGGAGCAAGTTCGGTGTACTGTACAAACTCCTGCTCCCATGAAGCAGATGAGGACGATGTTTCGCAGTTAAAGAAGTGCTCACAGTCTTCTTCATCCTCACCACTTTGTTCGCGTGACGACACTTTTCCTATAGTTGATGTTCGGATAAGTTCGTTCTTTAGATAATCCCAGACCCGCTTCCATTCCACCTCGCTGTCTATTCATGCAACCTTAAACTTTGGATGGCATACGGCAGATATTATCAAATGTTTTTCTTCCCCCATACCTGCAAACCTCTTATTGATCGCCGCGATTAAGCTCTCGACCACCGGGCGGCAGTACCTCAAGTTCTCCGTCACCAACGCGGACATTTTTTTTCGAAGTGAAGCCACTGTAGACAGGAGATATGCCATGAACATGCTGTTTTCGCGCTGGAGAAGAGTTATAGCTTATGCAAGAGGTGTAAACACCTGAACATACTCATCAATAAAGTCAATGTCTGACTTTGTGAATCGCGGAATTTTTAAAATTCTCGCAAACTTCCTTCAAACTTCCACTTGACAAACTAATTCATTCGCCTTAAAGAAAAATTTGAAGAATTTACGCAGGATCGCACCCACGACCCTTCGGTTGCGAGCAGACACGCTACTGACTAGGCAACAGAGGGCTTTGGAATGGCACTGCAATCCTGCCATCATTAGAGTGCCTCGATGTCTGTGTCAGCGTAAAGGCATTATCGCATCGAGTGTTGTTAGCGCGTGCCGAGCAAACACATAAATAAACCTTGCGGGGTAAAATGGCACTGGCAAAAGCTCCTCGATTGCGCCGGGAGTGTTGTATCATAAGAACTAGGTCGTTGTGTGACTCAAGAGCATGAGAAGCGATTGAGAAGGCCATGCGTATGGGGCCCGATAACCCTATCGCGTTCAACTCTTAAAGGCGAAGGTTAATCGTCCTCCCAGTTTTTTTTTTCTTCACAAACATTTTCAGTTTTCTAAAGTGCACAATTGGAGTTCGATTTATTGCGTGGAAACATTACGTGATGTTAAATTGCTTTACGACTGTAATTATAATTTATTTTCAGTTATATGTTATATTGTATTTTCTACGATTTTTATGAAGTGGATAGAAAAGTACCTGTAAAAAGTAACTTCACTTAGTTACAAGTTACTGGAAAATGTACTTAAGATACAGATACAGATACTGAGAAAGGAAAGTACCTAGGTTTGTACCTCAGGTACAACAAAAGTACCTAGATACCGATTTACAGTTACTTGTACCTACTTTACAACCCTGGTCATGACCCCATCGACCAATTAGAATTTCGACGTTACCCCGCCGACGCCGGATGTATTGCGACACGAGCTTCCTAACGCTATCGCGTTAACAAAAAAACAAGGAACACATCCATCAGTCGGCCTGTCGTGGTAAGCAGGTAATTTTCTCCTCCACCAAACGCCGTGCAAAAAACAAAAAAAAAAATATATAAAACGGGCATTCTAACGCATAATACAGCTCCCCGCAGCTTCTGGTTTATATATTAGATTAAACAAAATATAATTAGGAACACATTGTAAAAAGCATAAACTAATTGCTAGCTTTATTCCACAGCGAATGAAGCATCTTTTCTAACGTCTAGTTACAGCTTTCTGTTTTGACCACAGGGTGGTGCTTGCGTAGTGTCTAAATATAGTGGGCGGTTGTATTTGCTTATACATATTTATGTGCTTGACCGCTCTGTGCTGTCCGATTGACTCGAGGTAGTCGATCAGAACAAGTAGCATCGCCAGTAAATCAATCTCAAATGCTACTCTGCGTTCTGGCCCAGTTTATAAGAAACCACAGATGTTTCTAAAGTGGATTATTGCTGAGAAATAAAGCAAGGTTAACCCCAATGTTTCCATCGGTCCTTTTTTAATTTACTGCCGAACTGCCTTTCGTTAATATGGTTGTGCAAAAAAAAAAAAAAAAAACTAAGTTAGCAAAGTAGTCAATATTAGCTCACACGACATATTTCTGAGTCCTAGTTTGGCTAGCCCACAAAGAATTTTGTTATAAGTGGAATTCCACGTGTAATAAGTTGAAGCGTTTACCCCTAACACCGCCTAGATCTCTCTGACAAGTAAAACGCCCAGTGAAGTTTTTTTCTTTCTTATTTTACAGAACCAGTACACAGATAAAAAAGAAAGTTTGCCACGCAGTTTATTTCTCATGGCAGTCGGAGAACAATAAATAGCAACGCTCGTAATGCGAGTCACCGTCAATTTAACAACGAAGCAAAATGAAATTTACTGAGATGACGATGGATGCGAGTTGGTTCGTGACTATATCAAGAAACAGTGCAAAAAACACAAAGGCAAGTGACCCCCATCAGGGGGGCACTTGCCTTTGCACGTGGCGTATTGTCGCTGCAGTTTCAACTTTAATAACATTCAAATCATCGACAAAGGGAAGGATATCACAGCACGCGAATTACTATGCTCTGGGAATAATCCAAGCAGGTGCATATGGCTGTGTCAGCCACACGACTGTTTTTATGCATTCAAAAGAAATCGAGTTCCTTAGTATTGAGTGAATAAAGTTTAATCTGCTACTCCTTGACTTTTAGCTTGTCATTCTCGCGTATTACATTGAGGCGTTTTCTTGTTACTCATACGTGTTTAGTTAATTTTTTTTTAATATCTTTTGAGTTTCTTCAATAAACTCTCAGTTGTTGGGCAGTGCTCGCCCGGTCCGGTGCTTCAACTGGTCTTTGTATTTTTGCGTTGTTTCTTGGCATAGCAAAATGAAACCACAAAAAAATCCTCACTGCGTAAAATGTTTTAGACTCGAGAGTACCTCAGTCAGACGAATCTTCAGGCAAAGAAGAGGCGTTCTCTGGAACAGTTTAAAAGACGCTTCACCTCCGTCTGCTTTAACAAATGTCCGAACCGTATCCTTTAGAAGTCAGAAAAAAATAAATCGAAAGCTCTCTCTTCGTCCTAACCGAAGGCTGATTCGATGACCGCATGACAAGAAAAAGCCGAAACCAAGAGCCCCCAAGAAAAGTTTCCCCGAGCAACAGGATGCATCCATGACCCATCTATTGGCCAGACGTCCTTAGGAAGTACTCGCGCCCGGATGAAAAACAAAACAAAACACAGACGTTATTCTGCCATTTACCGCTCCGCAGTAGCTAGACGTGCCGGCGGGAGCCACGTTATCTTCTAGCGAGTTCCTGAGCCCCTCGTCGTCTCAGCCGTTCCTATCTCTTTGAGAGCGGCGAGCAGAAAAAGCAGGCTTTAAACTCCTACTTTTCAGGTTGAAAGAACCGTGCGGTGGGAAAGTGGATGTACACCAGATTCAACTTAAGCTGCCGACGGTAGGCGCTCTGAAAATGCTTCGCTTGCGCGAGCAAGGCAAGCTTTAGCCTTTAGTGTGTGAAGCTTTCGCGTCGTCGACGTTTTAGGGCAGTCCTTACTGAAGTTCGGGAAAGGATAAAAGAGCAGTTTACCAAACTTTTGGAGGCACTCACATCAGCTTGAAATTAACGAACTGTGCAACTCGCACTTTAAAGTCACAACCGCAAGAACAGAACATCAACAAAGCAACATATTGTTATAAAACCAACGATACAATTAAATAAATAAAAATTGGTTACAAAAGTTTGCGTCGAAAGTTGAGTGCCGATGATTTTAGGGTAATGCATGGCTTGTGTTGGTTTTGTTTATGTTACTTCGGTGAAGACAGAAAAAAAAAAAAAAAAGAAACACGGAATCTACTTGTCGAGACATATTTTGATGGGAAATTGAAAAGTCGCATATAAACGTGCAATGATGGAAGGTGTGTGTGTGTGAAAGGGCGAAAGGGGGGAGGAGGGAAAAAAGAAATAAGAACCGATTTGCTGGATCTGCTCTAGGGGGGGGGGGGGGGGGGGGGAGCTTTGAAGGTGAGGCTATATCTTAAGACACCCGTGTCTTGCATTGATCTGTATCACCTCTAAGCAAGTTTGAGGATGGTATTTTTAGCATCCTCACACAAAATTATGGTATTTGTATTCATTATTAACTTGAATTTATGCATCAAAATGCAGCAGAGGCAAGATCCTCAACGCATTCGTTAAAAAGTCTAGCTTTATCAAGGAAAAAAAAAGCTGAACATTGATGAGTTGAAGACATATTACGGTTTGGCTTTTGCGATAAAAATTCACTCATGTACCGAAGACACTATGATCTGGTTTGTACAAGGTATATTTAAGTACCAGATGACCTTGCTTTTTATTTGCGGTATGATGTTAACATGCTCACTTTATTCGAATATTCGGATTCAGGTTCGCAGGTGTGCGTAGGTGAAAACCATCTATTCGACGTTTGTATTGAATCCTATCGGGGCTGTCGACATTAATTAGCTTTGAAAGAGCTAATGATTTTTCTCGCACATTTCATTATATCAACTTTGTTATTTAAACAAATGAAGCGTAGTTATTGCTACTGTGTGGTGACAAGGGTCCGCCACCGTGCGCAGGGGTCGCTACCGATCTCCCAAAGTTGACACCAAGTCCGAACCGCGCAAGAGCGCAAGAAGAATGGGTGCGGAAGGATATAAAAAGGAATACGCCCACGGAACACAGGGGACTGACGGAGCAGACGAATGCGTGTAGGTGAACGCCATGGCTTTGTAGTATATTACCCTTAATGAACCATTCCTGTCATACTACTAAATTTAGTTTCTTGTTCTGGAAACCCACGTCTTTGTGTTGTTCCCATGGGATAGGCATGCAGCAAAACAACCCTTCCACAACTGTTGTTTCAAATATTTTGTTATTTCTTGCAGGCACATAAACACACAAACTTACAAACTTACAAACACATAAACACACAAACTTACGCCCCCACGCCCGCACGTCCGCACGCACGCAAGCACGCAGGCACGCACGCACGCACGCACGCACGCACGCATGCACGCACTCTGGCGCACGTACACACACACACACACGCACAGACACAGACGCACGCACACATGCAGACACGCACACACGAAGACACAGGCACACGCGCGCGCACGCGCGCACGCACGCACACACACACACACACACACACATACTCATATTGTTGACCGTCGTTCCAGTCTCGTTCCTTCGTCCTCTGTTTACTCTTCCGTCCGTCCACCTCTTTTACCTTCACCATTCCACTCGCCCCTCCCCACTGGGTTGTCCGTCTCGGACAGAAGCAACATGTTCATCGCGTGTTGCGGAAAGTTTCAGTTGACCAACATGAGCAGTCAGAGTCCGGTGTCTACCTCGTTTAGGCAGCATCCGAAGCTTCTCGAAGCGATATATTACCGGACCGAGCTGATTGCTTATTTTAAATGGTCCGCAGTACGTTGGCATTAATTTCTCTGATCGCTTTGGGCGTCTGAAATGATTTCTAAGAAGAAACAAGCTGTCCGCAGGTTAAACAACTGCCTGCCAGTTACTCTACTTACATGCCTTGCATGCAGCGACTGCTTGTGAGGGATTGCCAGTCGAACTCTTTTCCTTGCTAAAGTTAATCGCGCGGAGCAGTTACAATGACAGTCTTCTGCCCGGTGAGGCTATGTCACCTCAATTGCCGTCTCCTCTGTTAGTGGTGGGCGTCTTCCGTAGACTGGCTCAAATGGCGATTGGCTCGTCATTTTTTGATGAGATGTATTTAGTGCAAACGCGGCTGTGCAGACGTAGTGTTCCCAGTTCTTGAGGGACGCGTTGACCAATGCTGCCATGATATCGACCAACGTCCTCGACGAGATCATTCGTTTGAGAATTGTAGGGTGAGGCCGCTGTAGGTCGAATCTCCTAATTTCCAAGCGTATCCTTGAAAGCACGCTGCATGAACGATGCTCCTCTGCCACAGATTATCATCCGAGCGGCTCAATGCCGTAACACTGCACGGTTATTTATGAAGCTGACAAGTTGCACCGCTGACGTATCCGGAACTGCTTAGACCTCAACCCTCTTCGTTAAGTATAGTCGGTCGCCACAATAATGTGCCTGTTGCCAGTAACTTATTTCGGGAAGGAGCCAAGGTGATCTATTCCCATAACTTCGAATAGACTCCCTGGGGGTTGCATCTGTCGAAGGTCCGGTATGTCGAGGTTCGGTGGTGTTTTGCGCATTTGACAAGTGGTACATGAACTGACATACCACCGAACGTCGCCCCTCAAGTCCGTCCACCATACTCGTTATAAGAGCTTCTCAAGCGTTGGACGCTGTCCGAGATGCTCTGCGTTCGGAGCCTCATGGCACATTTCCAAGATATTTTGCCTAGCTTTCGTGGGGACGACTGGAAGCCACAGCTCTGAAGGACCTGAGCGATGGCAAAGTAGGTCATCCTGTAGCTGCTAATGTTTTTGCAAGCAACGCAGACGTCGTGCAGAAAGCAAAGATGTATCGATGTTTCGGAGGCTCCTTCCGATTGCATGTTTTGCAGGTATAAGATTGAAGACACGGGAAGAGCATGTAGCCCCTATACCGGGTTACGTGACATGAAATCAGCATCTTGACGCTCCGTCCCACTCGGATGAACAATAGGAAATTCGTACCCTTACAGCTTCGTTGCCCACCTTGTTAAGTTCGGGGTAAGGTCGATCTTGGATTGAAGCTACCGCAATGCTGCGTTATCCGTGAGCACCGGGAAACGCTTGCCATTGATTTAAGGCCGAAATGTTTCTACAGCACCAACCACCGCGAGGCATTCCAGTTCGGAAGAGCGGCATAAACTCTCAGGTTCACTCGGCTTCCTGGTTGCAAAGGTGACGGGTCGTTCCCGGCAATGCCTATCTCGCTGAAGAACGGCACCTAAACCTCGTCCACGGGCGTCTGTACGGAGAAGCGTTGAAGCGTCCTCCAGAAAATGTGCAGGGGTAGGCAGTTCTAGGAGGGATCTTTTGAAAACCTAAAAAAAATGCAGCTTCGTCTTCACCCCATTTCCACTTGGTGTTTTCAGAAGTTGCTTCAAGTAAGAAGCTTTAACAGAAAAGTAATTGACGAAGCGACGAAAACAGGATTCGAAACCCTGAAAACTGTCCAGTTGCTTTATGCCAGTGGGTGCAGATATGGTCGGCAAAGGCTGATAGCTTTGCCGGGTCTGGCCGAATTCCTTCTTTGCTGACCACATGACCAAGGTGTGTTACTTCGCCATACCCGGAAAAAAATATTTGGATGAGTTTAGACGCAGTCAAACTTTCGTGAGGGTATCTAACACAAGACTTGCGTTGCTGATGTTCGTCTAAACAGTCGGCATAGACGATTACATCGTCGAGATAGACTAAGGCCATGGTCCATTTTAGACGGCCCAGACCCATGTTATAAGACGCTGGAAGGTCGCTAGCGCATTATACAACCAAAATGGCAAACGCCGGAACTCAAAACAGCCCGTCAGGTGTCACAAAGACTGTATTTTCCGCGTCGTATGACTCAAGTTCAACTTGCTTGTATCCTGAAGTGAGGTCTAAAGTCGTGAAGTAGTGGTAACCCTGGAGCCGATCGAGCGCGACATCAAGCTGAGGCAGGGGTTACACATCGGGCTTATTAATGTCGTTTAACTTTCTATAGTCTATACAGGTCGTTATATAGCCTTCCCTTTTCCTGACGAAAAGTACGTATTTTCCTGACAAAAAGGACATTTAACAACCATTGGCTGTTGAGTGTGCCACTACGTCCCTCTGAAGCATGTGGTCCGCGACACTCGTCCTGATTGTTGATGAATTAGCGCGTGGTCACCGGTGTTAATGGTGTGGTGAACTAAGGTCGTGCATCCCAAGCAAAGTGTTGCGTGTATGTTTGTACAACAGGAAGTTAGTCTGCCTCAGTGGGCGTCTGGTGTCTCTGCTGTAGATGAGCAGTTTAGCCAGTGCGGTACAACCGCTAACCTGGGGTCTTTAACGTGCACCACGTAGTAGTGATATACGACCGCACGCGAATACGATGCTCATCCAGATCGAAACGGAGAGGGGCGGGGATTGAACCGAGGATCCTGGGTTCTGCAGCACGAGCTTTCGCTCCACGTGCTCCGAGCTGGTGTGCCCTAGACCACTCGGCCACCACCGAAAACAAGAATTGTACATCCCGATTCTTGTTTTGTGATGGCTATAGAGCGACGAAACTTCTTGAGTAACGACAGAATGGACTCCCTCTGCGTTGGTGTGAGGTCTGGTCTAAAATTAAAACCAGTTCATGAAATGTTGTCAGTTCTGCTGAAACTGTTCTCCGAGGTGGGTGTCACCGGGTAACACGAAGCGTCTGCGATCATGGTCCCTGGCAATATTTTAAAAGCTCTTACTCAATTTTCACCTTGCTTAAGGTGAATGGGGTTTTGTGGCGCAAAAGCAACTAAGGCTATAATGTCGCTTAAGGTAAAAGTCACCACTGGCCAAGTTACCCACGAAAATGTTCAAGGCACATTGGCTGGAAGAGATGAGGCAGCGAACCGTTGCAAATTTTGTTACATGTTGTGAGTAAGTGAAAGCTTCGATCAAAAAATCTGCTGAACGCCGATTTTCTGCCTCGCTGCTCGAACCCAGCCCGGTAAAGACTTCGTAATCGTTACATCTCGTATGGAGAGGGCTAAGCGGGTGGAGGGGTTGTGGGCGGACTTCAGAGGTAACAAAATACAAAAAAACATTTCACCCATGTTCTGGCCACCAGTTGGATGTTAGCCGAAAGTATTTGCAAACACTTAGCCAAGAACATCAGAAGACAGTAGAAGTAGTATTAAAATGTACTAGGTTGTTTAATGTCCGGCTTGGGATCATCACAATGGTACTACGAAAACATGTCCTTTGATGTCATTTGGGACTAAGATGGCTGTGATGATGACGAAGAAGCGTGACCACGTGCAAAGGATACTAGCAGGTCCACCTCGGCACATCAGTCACACCCGAGAATGACTGGTGGGCTTAAAGTTTCCACAATAAAAAAATAAAAAGTTACAGTCCTGCGCAGTCTCGGCGGTCAATTCACAACGCCCTAGGTTGGGTATGAGAGTACTGTTTGCTGAAACTAGTCGAGTGTCTTTGCAATCAGTGGCCGCTGCCGCGTGGTCCGTCGATCGCAGCAAAGCATAATCAATGACGCTCATACAAGCCCATGTCTATAATGGCATCAATTTTTTACGTGACTCCATTGATTTTAATGGAGAGGTGAGGCGTAAATGACCTGCTCACCGACGCTGCGGAAAGAGGGAGTTTGTGGAATACGCGGGACCCTGCCTCGTCGTTCCCGCGTTGGTGTTTTCTTGATGTTGAGAGGTCGGATTCGGGCACTAGCGGGCAAGATGGCCTGGACGTCCGCGGTTGAAGCAGTGGACCCAATCCGGTCTACGACGCCTGTATTGCTGGTTGTCGGATGGAGGAATGTGAATTGTAAGATCGACGGTGGATGTTGTGGCTCTGTTCACAGCGTTTATTTCCAGCGCGTGACCCAGTGCAGCGCTGAGTGTGGTAGGTCAAGTGAGCTGCGCAAATCGCAAATCGGTGAAATCTGAAGTAGTCATAAGGGGAAGCGTGGCTTCTGAGAACCACAGAGGTGCTTTTCTTGTCAGTCTATCAATAGTGTCAACCAGTTCTTGAAGTGAGTCTGCCCTGGCGATAGGTTTTCAGTGACGTGAGGTGTAGCTGCTGCACATGGGCATCATTGAAACGAGCTTCTAGTTCCTGCTGGAGGGTATGTGGTTCGACTTGAATCCGGTAGACGTTCAAGAAAGTCGGCGTCTTTCCCACGGAGCTCGGCGACCAGGGCTGCAGTCTTGCCATGGGAATGCCACCCACTGTTTTGGGCGACCGTTTGAAATTGGATAATAAATGCGCGCCTAAATCCAAGGTCATCAAAGGTTGGAGGTTTGAGACGCATATCATCAGAATGTAGATGAGCAAGTACAGCCTGGGGTCTCACAGCTTCGTCGGGTGGGCGGAGACGTACGATAGGTGTCCCTTGAATTTGTGGAACGTCACCTGAGTCACTTGGTCGGATGGTTGGGAGAGCCCCGGTGGTCCTGTCAAGACGAATGGTGTTGGTGAACCTCGGTAAGTTGTTGGTTCACGTTCTCTTCAAAGAGAGTGTCGCGGGCGGCGAGGCGATTCTGGAACTGTTCAAACAGAGTTGCGGCATCTGCCACGCTCTTCTCGGCCAACATGTTGTAGAGCTGTTTAGTAAGCTGGGCCCACAGTGTCTCCGCAGTTGCTGCGTGGGAGCGGGTACTCATGCTGGTAAAAAACCGCTGTCACCATTTGTTAGGGGTAAACCAAAAACCGTCATTCCAGTCTCATTCCTTCGTCCTCTACTTCCTCTTCTACCTTCAACGTTAATATATATATATATATATATATATATTGTTACGAACATGTGCGGCCGGCTGCAAATGACAATGACGCGTCCACTCAATGAGATAGGAAGGATTTTATGGAAGCCGGCCCGTGCGCGCGGAGAGGGGCACGTGATAGTCGGGCACGCCACTGCCCCAGTGTCGCCGTCTTCTTCGTCACATTACCCCCTCCTTTAAAGAGGATAATCCGGCCGATGAATGAAGGAAACACGAGAGTAAGCTGAAAACACACACATACACACACAGAAGACAAGGCCGAATGCCGAATACACATGGTTATATACCTATGACTGCTGCCGGCCGCATAGAATGAAAATGGTCTTGAATCTGCAGCCTCTCTCCACAGCATTACCAACCTCTGTGCCAGCCACAGCCCCAAGACGTCACGATCAGGGCTAGGGAATTCATCTGACCACTATCAATACAAACGGGGCTGGGGACAGGGCAGGGGATCATAAGCTCGCGTCTGTCTCTCGATTTTGTCCATAGTTCATCTTGTTCACGGCGCTCTTCCTAAAAACCCTCGTAGCTCACATTCGCTGAACCTCTCTCTCACTCACTTTGGCATTTGCGGCAGTTCGCGGGGCGGGGGCTGTGCGGCGGGCTATAATCTGGAGGTCGATCGGCTGCGCCGGAGGACTGCTGCGACCACTGTCCGGAGCGATGATGACGAAGGACGAAAGATGATGTAACCCGCACCTCCACCAAATGTAAGGAAACAATGTTACAAACTGATGGGAGTTTATTATTTACAGTCTGGTAGCCAGATTGAGAGAAAGGCCATTGGGAATCCAGCAAGTCGCGCGCTGTGCCCGAACGAACCTCTTTCTCCTCGTCTTTCCTCGGCCTTGAGGTTTTTCCAAAACGCATCGTAGATATTTTCTTCGTCACCATGCCCCCTCCGTAGAGATAGCCATCTTGGCGAAGTTGGTATTAGGTGTGGTTAGTAGGGGGGCAGTAGAGTTTAAGGCGGCTGACATGGGCCGTTTCACGAAGACGTCGGCGGCGATCGGCAGGTGGGGAGAGCGGCTCGATTTCGTAGTTTACAGCTGAGGTCTGACGAACCACGCGACATGGGCCTGCGTAGTTTGACAACAGTTTCTCGGAACAGTTTCTTGAGAACAGTTTCTCGGTTGGCGTTGTCGAATCCGTAAAAGAACGAGATCGCCGGGTGTGAAAGAAGTTGGGTGAGATGTATCATCGTGGCGGCGTTTTTGTTGTCCGTGAAGGTGTGTCGTGCGTGCTCGTGCTAGCTCGCGGCATTGTTCAGCATGATCTCTGATTTTGGTGAACGGAAAGCATTCAGAATGATCGGGTGAATAAGGCAAAAAGCGATCAAATGTTGAAGAGACCTGGATCCCGTAAAGAAGGAAAAAATGGTGAAAATTGATCAGTGCTTTGAACGGCGGTATTGTAGGCGAAGGTTACGGACGGAAGAATTTTGTCCCAATTACGATGATCGGGGGAAATGTACATGGCGAGCATATCGGGGAGTGTTCGGTTAAAGCGTTCGGTCATGCCGTTGGTCTCCGGATGGTATGGTGACGTTGTTCGATGAATGACACTGCAAGCTCGCAAGACCTCTTGGATGATTTTAGGAAGAAACACAGTTCCGCGGTCGCTGAGGAGTTATTTCGGGGTACCATGACAGAGAGCAACCTGGTTCAAGGGAAAGTTGGCCATATTTTCCGCTCTGGCGGTAGACAACGCAGCGGTTTCAACATAACGTGTTAGGTGATCAATGGCGACGATGATTCAGCGATTTTCAGAGGAGGAGTGAGGAAGTGGGCCAAATTTATCTATTCCGACACGGTTGAATGGTCGTTCTGGGCACGGAATGGGCTGAAGCAGGCCTTGAGATGAATGTAAAGGCCGCTTACGGAGTTGGCATTGAAGACAAGATTTTAAAAATTTTTGTACACTTCCATAAAGCCCTGGCCAGTAGTACCTTGAGCGTACCCGATCGCAGGTTTTGAGCAGACCTCCGTGACTACATGTTGGGTCGTTGTGAAGGCATTCTAAAACTTCACGTAGCAATTTACGGGGAATGGTAAGAAGCCAATGCCAGCCTTCGGGCGAATAGTTGCGCCGGTAGAGAAGGCTATTTCGAAGGCGAAAATGCTTGGACTGTCTTTGTAGTGAGCGGTTTGGGGAAGATGCAGGGTCTCTGACAAGAGCCGCAATTTCAGATACTTAAGGATCTCTTGCTTGTTCTTGTTCCATGTCGACAATGTTTAACGCCGATAAGGCGATAAGGTCTTCATCGGTGTCACGCAGGTCTGGTGGTTTAGAACGCAGGATACATCTAGAGATACTTAGAAGAGGAGGAAGGAACGCCAACCAAAAATAAGAAGGAGCCCAACGTTTCGAAACCTGCTTGGTTTCTTCTTCAGGGGCGACTGTGTGCGCGAGGAGCAAGTGGTCTTCTTTTACGGCGGTGGACGTGATGTTTTCGCGATCGTAATGTGGCTGAGCCCGCTGACGTAAGCCGACGGTAAAGCGCCAAGCGACCGATTGATGTTTTGCGGTGTGGTTTGAATGTGCCATGACTCGACGAAGAGCCTTTGCCGGGAATTGGTCTCAATGTCGAGGATACGTGTGTCGTCGAAGTCAATGCGGTGGTCATTCGAGTCACTGTGTTCCGCAACCGCGCTGCGCTCATGATCGAATTTTCGCACGTCGGTTTTGTGCTGGCGAAGTCTTTCTTTAAAGTTTTTGGTTTCGCCGATGTATGTGGCAGGGCAATCCGCACAAGGAATCTGGTAAATAACGCCTTGCGCTCTTTCCTTTGGGGGACGATCTTTTGGCCGGGGCATCAGGTGTCCAAGCGTTGACACTGGTTTGTGGGACATCTGGATGCCTTCTTTTGCCAGCACACGCGCGAGCGCTTCGCTGGTTTCCTTTATGTAAGGGACGCAGATGCGCGTGGTTGAGCGGGGATGTGCGATTTCTTGTGTTTCGCCGATTGGTCTTAGGCGTCGATCAGATTTACGTTGACGACGAGCGATTCGCTGAATAAAACTGCGTGTGTAGCCGTTACTTAGCAGGTCGGAGATGATGGTTTCTTCTTCCTTTTTTCTGTAGTCCTCCGACGAGCAAATAGTCTTCGCTGGGGACAGGAGTGTCTGGACGACCGACGCCTTGTGGCTCGCAGGGTGGTTTGAGTCAAATCGGAGATAGCGCCCAGTGTGTGTCGGTTTCCTGTACACCGTGAATTCCAATTGATCTTTTTGTCTTTTGACCAGCACGTCAAGAAACGGCAGGGCGTCATTCTTTTCAGTTTCAACGGTGAACTGGATGGCCGGCTCGATGGAGTTTAGGTGTGCCAAAAAGTTGTTCACTTCTGATTTCTTCATAATGCAGAAGCAATCGTCGACATACCGTAAAAACACTTTAGGGCGTGCAGTGAAAGACTCCAGCGCGCGATGTTCAATGGCTTCCATTGTCAGGTTGGCCGTGGTGACGGAGATGGATGCGCCCATTGCGGTTCCGCTGGTCTGCTTGAAGAATTCTCCTTTAAAGCTGAAGTAGGTGCTCCCCAGGCAGAACTCTAGCAGGCGGCACAGTTCGTCCACCGTAAGGCTGGTCCGTTTGCTCAGCTTCTTGTCTCCCTCTTTTTTATTCGTCGGCTATAATAAATAATAATAATAATAATAATTATAAATAATAATAATAATAAATAAATAATAACGAATAAAAAAGACTAGACCTCTTTTTTATTCGTCGGCAACTAGAACACCGCATCACAAGCCTATTTCCAGCACTTCAGTCTTTCGCCGACAGTGTCGCCTCCACTTCCGCAGACAAGCAACGAGTATCTCAGAGGGAGAAGCTTTTGAGACTGAAGAAGAAAGGCGAAGCAATGCACAGCACTGATTCCACTAGGTTTGTTACGAACCTCTCCTCCAGGCAACTAACCCCGTGCGAGGTCAGTGTGTTGGCGAAGGGTCACGGTTTCAACATGACCACGACAAAACCCCCTTTGCCAAAAATGGTTGCAAATATCGAGGACGGCATCTTGCACCTAGATCCAAGTGCCCGAGACCGAGTCCGGCAGAAGGTGATCGGCATCCTATCGAAACTTCCCCGTCGTCAACAGCCTAACCTGCCACGGGAAGAGATAGCAGCTCTCCGGGAGCTTCGAGGAGACACAAACATCGTGATTCTACCCGCGGACAAAGGAAACTCGACTGTGGTCCTTGACCGGGATGCCTACGAGAACAAGATTCAGGACCTTCTTGACAGCTCTGCCTATGAAAAGCTCAGGAAAGACCCGACATCACAAGTTCAGACAAAACTGAACAATATCCTTTCTGAAATTTTTAAGAAGTACCCTGACGCGCGGAGCCTTCATCTGCGGCTTCTGTGCAGGAATGGGTTTGCGCCCGGTTTCTACGGTCTTCCTAAGGTTCATAAGCCTAACGTCCCTCTCCGGCCGATCGTGGATTTCACAACCTCACCACTTCGGGGATTGTCGAACTACCTCCACAGCACTCTCTCTCCTCTCGTTGGAAACACAGCGACCTATGTGCGGAACACCGGGCACTTTGTGGAACAGGTTGCGCAACTAAAGGTAAACGATGACGAAAGCCTGGTGTCGTTCGACGTCGTCTCGCTCTTCACCAGCGTGCCGGTTCCCCTGGCAGTCGCCACAACCAGAGCTGCCCTCGAGGGAGACAAGAAGCTGAGCGAACGGACCAGCCTTATGGTGGACGAACTGTGCCGCCTGCTAGAGTTCTGCCTGGGGAGCACCTACTTCAGCTTTAAAGGAGAATTCTTCAAGCAGACCAGCGGAACCGCAATGAGCGCATCCATCTCCGTCACCACGGCCAACCTGACAATGGAAGCCATTGAACATCGCGCGCTGGAGTCTTTCACTGCATGCCCTAAAGTGTTTTTACGGTATGTCGACGATTGCTTCTGCATTATGAAGAAATCAGAAGTGAACAACTTTTTGGCACACCTCAACTCCATCGAGCCGGCCATCCAGTTCACCGTTGAAACTGAAAAGAATGACGCCCTGCCGTTTCTTGACGTGCTGGTCAAAAGACAAAAAGATCAATTGGAATTCACGGTGTACAGGAAACCGACACACACTGGGCGCTATCTCCGATTTGACTCAAACCACCCTGCGAGCCACAAGGCGTCGGTCGTCCCGACACTCCTGTCCCGAGCGAAGACTATTTGCTCGTCGGAGGACTACAGAAAAAAGGAAGAAGAAACCATCATCTCCGACCTGCTAAGTAACGGCTACACACGCAGTTTTATTCAGCGAATCGCTCGTCGTCAACGTAAATCTGATCGACGCCTAAGACCAATCGGCGAAACACAAGAAATCGCACATCCCCGCTCAACCACGCGCATCTGCGTCCCTTACATAAAGGAAACCAGCGAAGCGCTCGCGCGTGTGCTGGCAAAAGAAGGCATCCAGATGTCCCACAAACCAGTGTCAACGCTTGGACACCTGATGCCCCGGCCAAAAGACCGTCCCCCAAAGGAAAGAGCGCAAGGCGTTATTTACCAGATTCCTTGTGCGGATTGCCCTGCCACATACATCGGCGAAACCAAAAACTTTAAAGAAAGACTTCGCCAGCACAAAACCGACGTGCAAAAATTCGATCATGAGCGCAGCGCGGTTGCGGAACACAGTGACTCGAATGACCACCGCATTGACTTCGACGACACACGTATCCTCGACATTGAGACCAATTCCCGGCAAAGGCTCCTCGTCGAGTCATGGCACATTCAAACCACACCGCAAAACATCAATCGGTCGCTTGGCGCTTTACCGTCGGCTTACGTCAGCGGGCTCAGCCACATTACGATCGCGAAAACATGACGTCCACCGCCGTAAAAGAAGACCACTTGCTCCTCGCGCACACAGTCGCCCCTGAAGAAGAAACCAAGCAGGTTTCGAAACGTTGGGCTCCTTCTTATTTTTGGTTGGCGTTCCTTCCTCCTCTTCTAATTGTTCTTACCCAACCAGGCAGATTTCTGCCAAATGTTTACTTTCAAATCTAGAGATACTATCGGCGTCACTATGTTTGCGGCAGGATTTGTACACAACAACGAAGTCGTACTCTTGCAGCCGCAGCATCCATCGACCAAGGCGTCCTGTGAGATCTTTCAAAGATGACAGCCAGCAAAGCGCGTGATGGTCGGTTACAACATTAAATTTTCGACCATAAAGATATAAGCGGAACTTGGTAACTGCCCAGACGACTGCCAAGCATTCTTTTTTACTTACGGTGTAATTTTGTTTTGGTTTTGTGAGAGCCCTGCTTGCATAGGCGACAACGCATTCGCCGAATCCTGTCTTGGTTTCTGCGTGCACAGCCCCACCTACAAAGCCACTGGCATCAGTACGAAGTTCTGTTCGGGCGGTAGGATTAAAATGCCAAAGTATCGGGGCAGATTAAAAAAAAACTGAGCTGGTTGAAAGCAGCCTTGTACTGCGATGTCGAAGAAAATAGGTGTGAGGCTTTCTTGAGAAGATCATGCAGGAGTGCCGCTATGGATGCGAATCCGCGTACACAAAAATCGAAAATAGGAACAAAAACCAAGAAAACTAAGAATTTATTTTTGAGTGGTTTGCCTGGGCATGTCAGAAACGGCCTGAATTTTGCTAGGGTCGAGTTGAACGCCGTCTTTGGACACGAGATGGCCAAACACCTTAAATTACCGTGTTAGAAATTGACTTTTTTTTTTTTTTGCATGGAGCTGAAAGACGGTGTTGCTGAGACAAGAATATATGGTGGTAAATCGACGCAGGTGCTGCTCAAATGTGTTTGAAAATATTACTAAGTCGTCTAAATAGTATAGGCATATTTTCCACCTGAGGCCGCGCAACACTGCATCCATCATAGGTTCGAATGTTTCGGAGCGTTGCATAAGCCGAAGGGCATGACGGTGAACTGGTACAGGCTGTCGGGTGTTACGAAAGCTATTTTTTCCAGTGTGTCGAACCGAAAAAAATACGGGTTCGGTTACGGTTCAGGTTCAGGTAAATTTCTTTTGTTCCGGTTCAGTTCCGGTTCGATTAATTCGATCCGCGAACCGGTTCGCGAACCGGTTCGTAAATTATAAATGACAAATTGCAACATCAAAATAAATTACAAATAAAACATCTGAAATCAGCACATACGAAACGGGATACATCGTAGTGTAAGGCTCAGGGATTTCTACCAGTAATGGTTTCTTTATGTGCGCTCAAAGGTTACCTCACCGACGTTGCATTCGGACTTCATCTAATTGGGTCCGACGCAGTAGCTGTAAAATCCGCGACCTCCTTACGAACCCACTTACAAGTAGAACTCGCTAACTATCCCGCCACCTCGGCGTGTAAGCTATTAAAGGAACAGTGGGGAGAAAATACAGCTTTCTTTATTTGAACTAGCCTTCGGTAACTCAAATTAGACCCTTAAAGAAGTTTTCATTAAACAAGATACGGAATATGAAAAACACTTCACCGAACGCAACGCCAGAAGGACGTAATAGGATAAATATTAAGATAGAAGAGTTCGCTGTCTCACAAATATGTTAGCTTCTAAGTGCCTATACGAAACCGGATGCATTATTACCAAACTCCACAACCTTTTCTTTTCTCATTCCGATTGAAGCAAGCTTCAAGAACTCGCGCGTTCTAGAAACGTGTTATGAAATGAGCACACGGCAGCATTTAGGATTTATGAGATTGTAGAAAAATAAAATCCCGTGACGCGATTTTTTTTTGCACAACCTTTCAATTTTTTTTTCTTCCGTGCAAGCTGCGACCAGCGCAATACTGGTTCCTATGTCAAGATTCATGGATGCAGCGTTTATATTCCTAAGACTGAGTGGAGAATAAAAATATGTACGCGAGGTGTGTGTCAGTTGACGGCACTTAAAAAACAAATGGCATTGATAGCACATTCATTGTCAACAGCGCGTGGCGAAACCGCTTTGACATGAGCCGGTAACCGTTATTTTTTTTCAGGTTCAGTTCCGGTTCGGGTTCATCGCGATAACAATATAACGGTTCGGGTTCGGGTTCAGTTCCGGAAAAAATACCAATTCGGTTCCGGTTTTCGGTTCGGTTCGGTTCGGCTCCGGTTCGACACCCTGATTTTTTCTTGGTCTTTGGAGGCCATAGGAATTTGCCAATAGCCTGAACGGAGGTCTAGGAAAGAAAATTACTCAGCTTCCTGTAAGTAGTCGAGGGCATCGTCGATTCTTGGCATGGGGCATACATCTTTTCGGGTGTTCTTGTTTAATCTACGGTAGTCGATCAACACAAAATCTTGTGGTGCCATCTTTTTTCTTGACAAGGAAAACTAGTGACGCCCATGGTTCGTAGGTTGTGTGACGACACTTTTGTCAAGCATTTCGGTGACCTGGTTATCGATGAGGCTTCGTTCAGACGCTGAAACTCGGTATGGGCTTTGACGCAGGGGTGAGGTGAGGTGAGGTAAACTTTATTGGGTCCAAGACTGTTAGATCACCGCGTCTACCGAGTCTCTCTTAGGGAGAGACCTTTGACGAAGCGATCCCCTCGGTCGACAGACGAAACGCGATGTTCCCGGCGGCGTCCGAGGCCAGCTGGACTAGAATTTTCTGAGTCGTGGGGTCAGGATCCCGCAGGAAGGATTCCCAGGCGCCTGGTTGCCTGGCTTGCTTGATGAACTCCTTATTCTTCGAATGAAGAAGCAGCTCCGGACACCCCCAGAGTATATGGTGGAGTGTAGCGATCTCGCCACAGTTCCTGCAAGACGGGTCGTAGGTATCTGGGTACCACGAGTGCAACTGCGCCGGGTTGAGGAAGGTCTCCGTCTGGACTTGACGGAGGATGGTGGATTCCGCCTTGTTGAGAGTGCTGTGAGCCTCTGGGTAGGCTCGGCGTTCTACTCGGTAGTGGTCCAGCACCCCCTTAAAGGTGTAGAGGTTGTCGTGGTTCCACGTGGCGGAGGTCGAGTGCTCACTTGGTGTGCTAGCCCGGTTGGTAAGAGCGCAGGCTGCACTGTGAGCACTCTCGTTGCCTGGGAGTGACGCATGGGCTGGAGACCACAGTATGCGGACTGGGTGGTCAATCAGACGATGACCAGTGGCGATCTTGAGGGCTTTGTCAGAGATGTGACCACGCATGTACTGGCGGATGGCCATCTGGGAGTCACTGACGATGACTTTCGTGGTGCTGAGGGTGAGGGCCAAGGCGATGGCTGCCTCCTCTGCCTCTGCACTGTTGCTGGTGTACATGCTGCCTGCCGTGAGGATTTGGCCGGAGCGATTCGTAACTGCAAGGGTCATTCGACCCCCGTCAGCTGAGGCTGCGTCGACATAGGTCACCTCAGAGTCGTCGCAGCCTTGCTGTAGAGTGTTCTCCAGAGCCTTCACTCTGGCCATGCGTCTGCCTGCGTCGTGCACTGGATGCATGTGACGAGGCAGAGGCGAAATCTTTAGTTGCTCGCGTAGCTCGTTTGGAAGCCAGCCTCGCGTACTGTGCCCTGTTGGGTGGTAGTTGATGCCCAAAGATGTGAGGATGGTTCTTCCCGCTGTGGTCAGAGATAGCCTTTCGTAGTGGGCTATCCTCTGTGCCTCAATGATTTCCGAGAGGGTGTTGTGAAGCCCAAGCTTCTCGAGTCGCTTGGTCTCTGTTGAAGGTGTTAGGTGAAGCGCTTTCTTGTATACGCAGCGGATGATGCGATCGATGGCATCCCTCTCCGTGAGTGTCAAGTCCAGGAAGGGTGCAATGTAGGCAATCCGGCTAATCACGAAGGCTTTGATAAGGCGAATGACATTCCGCTCTTTCATCCCGTACCGTTTTCCGGCGATTCTTGCTATGAGTCTTCCTACTTGCTGTGCGTGGTTACGGAGGACTCCGATGCTGTATGTGTTCTTGCCATCCTCCTGCAACCACAGACCGAGTATCCGAAGTCGCCGGACCCGAGGGACGTCTTTGCCTCCGACCTGCAGTATGATACCCGAGGGAGTTTTTACCGTTGTGCCGGCCATGAGTAGCAACTCCGACTTTTCCTGACAGCAGGCTAGTCCGCGCTCCTTAGCGTAGGCTTCCACGATGCGTATAGCTTCTTGCAGCGAGTCTTGGATGGCGCCATCGCTTCCTCCTACCATCCACAGAGTGACATCGTCTGCGTATATGCTGTGGTGAAGGTTGGGGATACCTTGTAGTTTCGTCGGTAAATCTTTCATGGCGATATTGAAGAGAAACGGAGAGAGCACTGCTCCTTGCGGTGTTCCGACTCCGCCCAGAGTTTGCAGGTCAGATTGGAAACCGCCGATCGAGACCTGCACCTGCCTACTTGATAGGAAGTTCTGTATGTATTTGAAGATGCGCTCGCCCACATCAATGGAGTTTAGCCCACGGAGGATGGCTGCGTGGCTGACATTGTCGAATGCTTTGGAGATGTCCAGCCCAAGTATGGCTCTGGTGTCCCTTTTGGGTGCGTATTCCCTTGCCATAATCTGATGATACAGTCGGAGCATCACGTCCTGCGTCGAGAGCTTGGGTCTGAACCCGACCATCGTGTCCGCGAAGACTTTGTTGGCCTCTGCGTACCTGTTAAGGCGATTGAGTACGACATGCTCCAAGACCTTCCCGAGACAGGACGTGAGCGAAATGGGGCGCAGGGCATCCAGTTGAAGTTTTTTCCCAGGCTTGGGTATAAACACCATCTTCGCAGTCTTCCAGGATTCTGGGATTTCCCCTTTTTGCCAGCAGACGTTGAAGTATGATGTTAGCCGGTCAATCTCTCTGTCATCCAAGTGCCGCAGTAGCTTGTTGGAGACTCCATCAGGTCCTGGAGCGGAGCGGGTCTTGAGCTCTCGGATCGCAGCCATGACTTCGAAGGGTCGGAATTCTTCGTCTAGCGCAAGGTTTGGCTGGCCCGTGTATTCCATCGCAGGTGTTGGCGGAGCTCGTCCGATATACTTGTTTTGTACTTCTTGGACAAGCTCGTTTCCATCTCCCTTGAATGAGTTCAGGATACACTCCATCTGATTTCGGACTGTGGTTCGGCTTTGTCCGGGGTCGAGGAGATGTCGAAGGATGTTCCACGTCTTTGGAGTGTTGGGAGCTCCTTCGAACTCGTTGCAGGTGTCTTCCCATTGCTTAGTTGTGAGATAGGTGGCGTGACTCTCGATGGTCTTGTACAATGTTGCGATTCGCTTGCGTAGCCGACGATTTCCTTTCTTTCGCCTTAAGCGTGCCTCAAGGTTTGTCTTCATTTCCCATAGGTGCAGGAGCCGACTGTCCGCCGCGGTCAGATTTGCTTCCTCGGGAATGTTTCTTGTGGCTGAGGCCTCAACTTCTCTGATGCCTGCGGTCCACTGATCCAGGTCCTTGATCTCTCCGTCTCGGTCCACTTCGTCAAGCTCCTGCCTGAAAGTGTCCCACTCGACCACTCGCAGAGGCCTTCCCATGGGCTTCGTAGGGCCGCGTCTCAGGAGGATGTTGAGGATATAGTGGTCACTGCCCAGAGTTTCCAGGGTGTTGTGCCATTCTGCGTCCAAGCAGTGACCGAGTGTGAGGTCTGGTGATGTGTCTTTGTATCCGCCCGTGGCTTTCCGAGTTGGCTGCGTCGGGTCTGTAAGTAGGTCCAGTCCCAGGGTGGCAATGTCCTGCCAAAGCTGCCGACCCTTAGCGCTGTCCCGCGGATAGCCCCATGACATGTGTGGTGCGTTAAAGTCTCCAACGATGAGCAGAGCTTTTCCCTTGGCCATGTCTATGGCGGCGCGCAGGAGCTGGTGAAACGAGTGTCGTGCCTTCGGAGGACTGTATACATTGAGGATGAACGTGCTGCGATGGCTCTTCTTCTTGCCCGCCAAGATTTCGATGAAGGTGTGCTCGATGTTTTCGATGCCGGTTGAATGAAGTTGTGCTGGTAGGTTCCGTCGCACTAGCGTGGTGACTCGTACGACCCCTGATGAGTTGGTGTGATTAAAGGCTTGGTATCCCGGAATGGTGATGGCCTTCCACGTTTCTTGTATGGCCAAAACGTCTGGTCTGCGTTCTGGTGGTAGGGATTGTAGGTACTGGTGAAGGTGTCCCCTCTTCGGAGCCAAGCTTCGACAATTCCACTGCCACACAATGCAACCTTTACTTGTCTTGGCCATTGTTGGGTTGTGGGAGTCTGTCAAGGATGGTCTTCAAGTAGCGCTTTACTTCGCGCATCTCGCCTTCCAGCTGGTCTATGCGTGTGTCTATGTCTTGGTGCAGAGGTCGATCGCGGTTGATATTTCTCCGCACGGGCGACACCAAGTCTTCGGTATCGGCGGTTGTAGACGTCTCCCGCCGAGAAGGCAGGAGCGGGAACTCCTCTGTCCCTCGGAAATGTGGCTGTGATGATTGAGTGTCTGATAGTTGTCGGGCAGTACTAGTATTTTCCTGTGGGGTTCGGTTTTCGTCGGATGTTCCCTTCATTTGTGGATTAGCCTCGAGCAGACTTGAGAGCAGTTCTTTAACCAGTGGAGTGAAGGTGTGATGAAGGATCATTTCCGTCGCTACACACTTTTGGTGGAAGTCATTCAGCACCTCCGCGGAATTCCCCGAGTGTCCGCACATGCACCGCGCTGGTGTCGCATGCCCTCTCGAAAGAGTAGAGAAGAGAGGAGGAGGAGCAGCAGCGTGCGCCTCAGGCGAACTGGGAGGGGGATGGCCGCGATCATTTGGGGAGACCGGGAGCCGAGGCTGGTTGGGGTCGGCTGCCAGAGAAGTATGCGGGAGGGTTGGGTGAGTCCCACTAGCTGTTTTGCAGGGGAGGCTGGTTGGTTCCGTGGGATGCCTACTGCTGTTGTCATTCCCACTCCGGCTTCTCTCAGACGCGTTGGAGGCGGACCCGTCTGTGTAAGGACGTTTTTCTTCCCTCTGGTGTTCTTCTTGGAGCAGCGAAACAAGCGGTGGCCAACTTACTGCCCCCGTCCGTCGCATATCGATGTCACCAAAAGGAGGCTCGCTCCGTGCAGGCCAAAATGCACCGCGGGAGGATGATTCCGGCAAACCAAAGGGCTCGATATGCCGACCTCCAGTCATCGCACTCCGCAATTGGGACCGCTCACTGGGTGACGGCACGGATCGGCAGCGCATATCTCGTCTGGGCATCCTGCCATCTCCTCGGCTGCACCGCATGAGTGGACGATTGCGGCCGCAGTTTGACGATGATAGGGGCCCCCGAGTATCCATGTCTCCACGGATCCAGGTGCCCCCGTGTCTCGAGGAGGATCTCTCTCCCCTGCGTTGCGACACAGCTGCACCGTGGCACCGAGTGGGGGTGGTGGGTTTGTGGCCCACAGAGAGCTCTGCGTTCCGGCTCGATGTTTCCCGACCTGCATGGAGTACACGCGCAAAGGTAGGTCTGCCTCTCCATGGGTTGTTTTCTGCTTGTGGTGCTTCCGATATTGATGTTGATGTGAGTGGGGGCATCTCCATGGAGGTCTGCCGGTCGTGATGGCGATCCCTTTGAGTCGTTTTTTGTTCTTTAGCCGGATAAACCCTGTACCACCGCGGGCCCAGAGTCACGTGGTCAGGCATACTTGGGCCCTCAAAAAAGACGAAGATTGATGTGCCTTTTCCCTTACGGGCGATGTCCAGGATGGTCCCTTTTGCCTCCACCATAGTCCGAATCACCTGTAGAGAGTGTTCGCCGGCCATGCCATGCACTGTTCCCACGGAGGCGTTTGTCGGCGTAGCTGGGAAAGAGCGTACCGGAATTCGGACCAGGTTGCGGACGAGCAGAAGCCTGTCTCTGGTTTCAATGTAGGGTGTGTCAACCGCTAGGATGTTTTTAGAAGGATTTAGTCGGATGTTTGTGACGGCCGTCTTGCTGAAAGCGCTTCTGATTTCTTTAGAAATTTTGCTCCGTTGTGTTGCTTCGAATGGGCGACTTTCTAGCGAGGGATGAAAAAGCACGGTGTAGAGTTTATCGATTTGGTCTGTTGACTTTTTGAGTTTTCTCTCCGATCGGTATGTGACCAGCGTGTAGCCATCCTGGGTGAGGAATTCGGCAGGCGCAACCCCGCATGGACGGCGCTCACCTGGCGAATCATGACTGGTCGGTGCTGCTGTTCCGACGCTAGGCTCCCCGTCGGGATTGTTCCCCCCAAGGCACTCGAAGCTGTTCGATGTCGGCACGTTCACCTCCGTTGTTTCGCCGTTGTTGGTGCTTAACTCGGGTGTCTCGTTCATTACCCTCTCCACGGGCATGGGGATGGGGCGCGAGACGGAAGAAGCCTCTCGCTGAGTCGAGGACGCTCCCGGTGAGTCCGGGGCACGGCCGGGGGGTGAAGGGGGAACCGCAGGAGGCGCGTATTCTCTCTCTCCGTCTTCCGAAATGGGTGACGTTGGCCGAGTCGGGGGCGCGTGGGCGTGGCCTCCCTCCAGGCACCCCGGGAGGCCGGCAATGGTCCCGGCTTGAATCTCGTCGACCGTTGGGGCCGTCCTGACCGCCGGCGCTCCCGATTCAATGCTTTCAATGACGGAATGCCGATGGTTGGTGGTCTTGAGCTCGGTAGCCTCCCCTGAACCATTCCGTTTTGTATCCATGGGAGTCGCTGGAGCGTGGGCGCCTCGAAGACGCAGCGGTCGGGGGCGAAGGCGTCTTGGGCTCTCTGGAGCATCACGTCGATGGGGGGCCATGTTGGATTTGGCCGGCGTCATAAGTTTCCCTTCTAAACCATCCCCGGGTCCCCAATCCGCGACCAGGTCTTAAAATTTATCTCGTGTTTTTTTTCTACGCGTTTGCGCTTTGTTTTGTGCGAATTGATTGATATAAAACCTTCAGAGATTTTGTCAAAAGAAGTAAAAAGACGGGAGCTCACGTGGAGGTGGTCGAGCCAAGCTGGCCCCCTGGCGGGCTCTCCTGACGCAGGGGATTTTCGTTGCCCGTATCGATGTGCTAAACTACCGACTTGGAACGTCCCAAGGTGGATTGCGGGCAATCAAGTATGAAGCTAAATTTGCGTAGAACGTCAAGAATTAAGGGTCTTTTGGGACGAATCAAGGTGGCTATCTGTAGTCGCTAACAAGATCTGGTCCTCGTCTTCTCGCTGCCGGGCTAATGAACAACAATATTGAGACAGAGAATTATCGAAATCAAAGACTTCGATAGCTTCGTATGGCTCAGCGAAAGCAACGACTTCATCTGCAGGAAGCATTATTGGAATAGAATACATATTTAGAGCCATAAGAAATGCGCTGCCATTGTCAAGGCAAAGCAGAGAAAAAGGGACAAAAAGAGAGACCATTAGAGGAGACGCCGAGACTCTGGACGATTGAATCGGTAAAGGAACAGACGAAAATGGAGGAATCGTACGTTATCAAGGAGGGAAGTTTGATCGTGTCCATGGTAACGTTGTAGTCGGGAAGGTGGATGTCAGCGAAATCAACTTTTGCACGTCCACAGTTGATAACAGCCTTTTTAGCTTTCAAAAGGCCCCACCAACAATGACATTGTGAGAGCCGGAAGGCAACACCAGAAATTCAACACAGTAACATACCTCTTGAATGACAATACGTGCTGTACAGACACCGGTAGGGACAATGTTTTGTGCACCAACAGCTTTAAAGGGGCGATCAGAAAACGGGGTTGTGACTCTCTTCAACTTATGACAAAGGTCAGCCCGAAGAACTGACGCTGCGGCGCCGGTGTCGATTAATGCTTGATTGCGCAAATTGTCAATAACTGCATCTATCATATTTCGGGTAACTGAACGAGGACTTAAAGATGAGAAAGGATTTGTAGTTCTCGCCTCCGAAACAGCTTCTAGCAGCTTCCCTCTGCAATGGGCGATGTAGTACGTGGTCGCAGGGGAGACAGCGAACGCCGCCTGGGAGATTGAGATCTGCCTTGCATTTGCCCTGGTTTTGGTCCAGCGTAATCTTGGGATGAATACTGATCACTGCGGCGTCTAGAACCAAAAGCTGGTCGATACTGTGCTTGCGGTGGGGTGGCGTAACTTTCGGAGTTTCCACGGCGACAAAAATGGGCGATATGTCCAGCATAACCACATGAAATGCAAATGGGACGATTTTCTGATGTCCTTCATAGGTCAGCCCTGCATGCTTGCCAGCGAGGAGGATAAAATGGCAGCTGTGGTTGGAAGACTCGAGCAGGTACTGGACGTGTTACCATCTCGGCATACGTAGGCACCTGAGGCACTAGCGGCGGTGACGCGGCGGGCGGCATAACGGGGCAAGGAATCGTGGCTGTGACTTGATCCTGAATTAGCGCTCTGATTGAAGGCGAGATAAAGGACTCCAGAGAGGTCGAAGGCATTCCTAATTGGCAAGCAACTTCGTCGCTTACAATGTCTTGAACGACGCATCGGAGTTCGGCCCATTGGTCGACGGAGCCTTCGATTGCAGTTGTCAGGCTGGCCAGCTCTGCGGGAAGATCCACTATGCGTTTGGCTGGCAAACGCTGAAGGCGCAGCTCAGAGAAGTTCTAGCAGATGTCGATGACTTCAGAGACTGTCGCAGGCGCTTTGACGACAAGGATTGGAAAAGCATCTTCGGCAATGCCTTTCTTGGTGGTCAACGCGCTTGCACAACTTCAGGACACCTTCGATATAGCTAACAAAGCTTTCAACGTGCAGTTCGGTGCATGATACCATTGTCCTCTTTGCGATGAGCTTACGCTGGGCAGGCTTCCCAAACGCTTTCTGGATCTTTGCCTTGAACTGGGGTCAGGTCATCAGCTCTGACTCATTGTTGGCATACCATAGTTTTGCAACGTCGCTCAAATAAAGAATTGCGTTAATGAGCTTCACGATGTTATCCCATTTGTTTAGGAGGCTCACCCTTTCAACTGACTCCAAACAGTCCTCAATGCCATCGTCACCAATCCCGCTGAAGAGCTTCGGGACCCGCTGACAAAGGGCTCCGGCGCATTGGATAGTGGTTGCACCTGCAACAGTAGGCGTCTGGTTAGAAGTGGTGTTCTGCGCTGCATCGTCCGAGGCTCCTTGGCGTTGCATCGATTTCAGTGGTCTAGGATGCAGGAACATTTGCGAGTGAAGTCCGAATAGTTGGGGAAACCCGTACCTCCACCAAATGCTACGAAGATGTGCGGCCGGCAGCAAATGACAATAACGTGTCCACTCAATGAGATAGGAAGGACTTTATGGAAGCCGGGTCGTTTGCGCGGAGAGGGGCACGCGATGGTCGGGCACGCCGCTACCCCAGTGTCGCCGTCTTCTTCGACACTATATATATATATATATATTTATATACATATTCATATATATATATATATATAAGAGAAAGGAGTAGAATCTTGAAAGCAGGAAAAGCTTAGGTAAATGAAAACGTCACCAGAAAACATCTTGGAAACTTAGAACTTAAAAATTAAACCTTTTCCCCAGCCGTTTCGGCGGGAGGACGCGGCATCGTCAGGGGTTCATCATTCAGTAAAATTGATTTCGCGAAAACGTCAGTGGAGGTACAAGAGTAAAGTAAGGGAAAGGAGGAAACAACACCGCATGTGGAAAGACATCACAAAATAAACCCTAAAATAGGTAAGATACAGAAAGAAGCAGCAAATAAGAAACGTGTGGTAGCGGCAACAACAGGGGCCGGGGTTAGCCGGCGCTACAAGACGCAGCGGATGTAAACAACACACACACACAAAAAGGTTGTTTACTAACTTTGAAAAAGCATGTGTACATACGCCAACAAGAAACACGTTTCGCGTCGGTCCCGTCCCCTCCCAGCCCGCGGGAAGGCCGGAGGGTTATCGGCGTGACAAAAAGTGGTGCCGCAGAGTAAAGCGTAAAACTATTAGCAATCGACTCAGGAGCCCTAGCTGTTGGCTCCAACGATACAAAGGAAACTTAGAAACACAGAGGATGTTAGCAATTGTAAGTCTTGACCACACGAACACCCTGCCCGCGTTAAAATCTCAAGATGTGTCGCGCCGGTCCCGTGCCTTCTTCTCCTCCCCTCCTCCTCCTCCTCCTCCCTCCCTCTTCTTTCTCCCTCTCCCCCTCTTCCATTCTCCGCCTCCTCCTCCCCCTCTCACTGCCTCCTCGAGACGTCACTCGTTGTCTTCGTGACGTCGGTCGTGAAGGTCACGATAAGGTCGTGACCTTCAATTTGAAGGTCGTGACCTTCGTCGGAACCTTCGCGAGCGTCTTTCATGACGTCACTCGTAACCCTCGTGATCATCGTGACTTCACGTGTGACGTCCCGTGTGACGTCTTTGTGGGAAATCACCCATGATGCAACGCGCGGGACTCTCGTGACGTCACACGTGACGTCACGTGTGACGTCGTAATCGGAAACGTCCCATAATGCATATCGAGAGTCACGAGTGAGACCAGCGAGTTGCGTTTTGAAACGTTTGCCATAGTGCAACGCTCGGTTACGACGACGGCGACGCCAATTCCGCTCAAGCCGGAAACGGGCGCCTAAGAGGTGTGCTCAAAACGACAAGCGGTGGCAGTGAACCCCTGTAACCTACGTGGAAGCCGAGTGCGCTGATAATTGAGCTACGGACCCTTTTTTTCTGTTGCCTTGTGAGGAACGGACCCGGCACGCAGCAACTGGAGGAGCGGAAGCAGGTTGTGTGAGAAAGCTCGCACTGGGGAAAAGAGTGTAGAGGGCAAGAAAGAAAGGAGCAGAAACAGGTGGTGTAGAAGAAGCGAACGGAACGGGGAGTGGAAAGGACAGGAAAGCACTCTTTCCCTCTCTCGCTGATCCAGAAAATTCAGCGCAAAGGCATTGTATCAGGGTGGTGCTAAATGGAAGCACGCGCAGCGTCACAAAAAGACAGTTGTGTGACATAACCTGTTTCCATTAAGAACCCTGCAATACGCGCCACCCACCCCGATCACTGAAAGACTAATGGCCATCCTCTCCTAGGTACCACCAAACGTAAGAGCAGGACCCACCCTATACGTCTATTGCATTAGAGCGCGTTTCGCAGTATGATCAAACACGAAGTCAGTTTAGTTGTATCCGGGATATAACACAGTCTGACGCAAGCGTCTCGCATGGGACACAGTATATTTTCAGACTTCTATTTTCTTTGCTGAACCATAATTTCCAGTATCTAATAGCAAACCAAGCACCGTCAAGAAAAAACTAAGCCTATCTGTAATCGTAAAGCTTTTAAAACTAATTAACATTCTCCTTATCACAACAAGGACGCAGCATCGGAGGATGCCATTTGATGTTTCTTCCACTCGCTTGTACAAATACCGAGAGATTCCAAATGGCGTGCTTGCTACTGTTTTACGACAGGTCCTATTTGCTAGCTTTTTGTCGCTGTTTGCCGGACTTGCTTTTGTAGCTTCCAATTGAGGGGTCGATACAAAGATTACGGCGCAGTACGCTTCATTATCCGCAATCTCGGTAGGCGGCAGGGACCGCGTGGCTTGCTGGACCTCTACTCGCAAAAGTGCGTTTGCTGTTTCGTGAAGCTACGATAAAGTCTACGGATGAGGCTTTAAATTTATCTCGGATTTGCTTCTCCAAGATACCGGGACAACGACGGGAGGATGCTGGGAAGTTTCCCTAGGCTGATTTTTTTCTCGAAGGACACTGCGTGAGTTTAGAAATTCAAAAGTGCCTTAGGCACCCAACGCTGCAGCCGTTTAATAAAGGTGACTCGGCTTAGCAGCGTCAAGTTTATTCGTTTTCTTAGCTTAGTGCAGACATGCACGGAACACATTACTGGTTACTAGTTACTTCTACCTAATTGCTCTTATTGGTAACGAGTAATGTATTTAGTTGTTTCTTTATAGAAGGAACGAGTAAAGTACTTAGTTACCTTTAAGGCCAACAAACCGGTAACGGTATTTCATTACTTTGGAGGTGTAACGTGTTGAGCGCCCTTTAAGCAGCCTTGTTTCAATTCTAACCGTAGTATGTTTCTATTGCGACAATGGCAGGTGGCCAACCAGAAAAACACAAACAGTATAACAGTATACCAACGTTAATCGCTGAACACGTCGTTTGAACTCTACATTTGGGAGTGTCCTTCACCCAGCGAACACAATAATGTTCCTTGGTTGAACCTTCTGGAATCGTGTACAGACCGAATGTAAACGCGGAGGTTGCCTACACGGGAAGGCACAGAACCCGTTGTTAACTTGGAACTTTAGAAGTAGCGAGAACAAAAAAGAAAGGGGAATTCCAGAGTCACCAGCTCTTCCTGAAGCACAACTGCCGTTCGTTCGAGCGCGTAAGAGGAACGACTATTGAACTTCGCGGAGATGTATTCTCAAGCTAGCGGGGAAACATAAATGATAAAAGATTCGTGAGGCAGCTGCTCTTTGGTGCAACGACCACTGAGAACACAATAAACCATAAAACAAAAGCAGTTACGTATTTTGCCGTTAAAGTAGCAAGAAAAATAATTGCTTACTTTGGAGGTAATGTAACGCGTTCCGTCTGAGAATCGGTAACGAGTAACGTATTTAGTTACTTTTTGAGCTAGTAACGAGTGAAGGTATTTGTTACTTTTTTGGGTAACGTGTATCATTGGGTTCAAATAAAATGCGAACGAAGAGGGAACTTGAAGCTCACTGGCGGCGCAGCTTCCAAGCTTGGGTTGTGCTTGGCGAGGTACCAACATATCGAAGGAAGGACGCACAACCCAAGCTTGGAAGCTGCGCCGACAGTGGCTCGAAGCTCCCTCACTATTCGCATTTCATTTGAACCCGATCGTACATGTATGGTTTAGTGTTCCAGGTATACGTTACGATAACGAGAGCCCCTATATAGGAGGTCATAATAACGTTATGAGTTCTTTGAACCTCACTTATAAATACAAATTTATGAAAAAGCGACGCAAGCCACGCTCTGGAAAAGCCATGCGCTGTATTTATTGCGCAAGGGCGTAGAAAGGTCGGCTAATGTGTACTTTAGTCATAGAGACTGATATTCATCGCTACCTCCTCTGACGCATATCCATTTCGGAAGATGAAATAATTGAAACGACATCACTAAGACAGCGGTAAGATGTCGACCAAGTTCTTTCTGGCTCCTTACCTGTCGCTTTAGATATGTCAAGGGTGGTTGTTGGGAAGAGACGCCAAAACATTGTCATTCTGAAAGAAACCAAGAAGTTATTGTTCACAAACACACAAAATTAACTTAGCTAAACATTGAAGCAACCACATTATGTGTGCTGCAATAGACAGCGGTGGCTGTCGCGTTGTTGAAAGATGTGCTTTGGGGAGACCTGTTTTTAGTGAAAATGGGCGTTATTTTGTCTCTTTAGCAAAGCAGACTTGCATCGCCCATAAATCTTGAAGCTACACACGTCTTTGCCAGAAGACTTATGCATAAGGACTGTGTCGCGCTTGAATTCAGCGTGGGCGTGAAAATCTTGAGAAACCACAACCGGTTGCACACGTCGCACGTGTACCCGAAAGGGTTGTCTAGGAACACGGTCCGAAATCCGGCGGTACGAAGGGAACGACGTCGTGCAGGTCTCGCCACGTTAGCCGCTCCGTGTCCCCCTCGTACTTTCGCCTGAGCTCGTCGTCTGGAACACACTACTGACGTATTCCTTTTGTCTCATTCAAGACGCACCTTCAACATTCAAGAATCCCCTCATGAAGGCGAAAAAGAAAAGGGGGGAGCACCTCGCCAGATGTGACGTGTTTGAGCAAAGGGCGATGTTGAGAGGGAGGGAGTTCTAGCGGGGCGGTGCGTTGTCCCTCTCTTACCCTCATCGTCGCCCGTCTCTCCGCGACTACGGGGGTTTTGGCATTCTAACCACACGTTACTTCGCCGTAAAGGGGCAATAACAGGTACTGCTATAAAATAGGCAACAATTTGGAACCCCTACATGTTGTCAAAGGCTAAGCTACAAATACTTTTCGATCTAGAATTTAGGCTACCAATGAAATGCACAGCCAGTAGAACATGTTTTATGATTCTTAGGTTATGGAAGGACTGAGTTCTGGTAGGGTTCAATTTAACTTAGGCGGGAAAAAATGCCGCTGTATTGCCAGAAACAAAAGGGGATCGATCATTTAGACAGTTTTGGTGGAAAAAGCTCATGTACTGGGGGCACCATCTCATAAGCAGTAACTAAGTTGGAAATCAATCTATACAGAGCATTAAATTCATATTTGGGAAAGTCGTGTTATATGGGATCTTTTACATGGGACGTCGCTTTATATGTCTTATCTTTCTCGAAGAACAAAATAGTGAATACCCGAAAAGTCAATATTTACATAAATAATATATAAAACTGCTGCCGCGAAGGAATCGCCAGATAATCTGACCCTGGAATCCAGATTTTGACTTCAAGTTTAATATCGACAGGTTATATGCTCTTCGACAGATAAGCAAGCGACGATTCTTTAGGAACTTCATCCTAATTTTATAAACTTTGTTATACCACGACCCATGCCAAATCAATAACAAGTGCACTGATAAAAATTGTAACATTAAGCCTCTGGAAAGAACCGCTCATTGTAACTTAATACTTAAACTAATTAATGAACACTTCATCATATATTCTCCACTAAGTTTTATGCGCGATATTTACGCTATCGATCAACTGCTGAGTCTACTTCTTACGAAAGTCTATGTCCTCGGACTTTCTACCCATTTCTAAGAAAAATAGTTTTAATATAAACATTTATTTATTATCCTGCAACTCAATAATTGCTTGTCCATAGTAATAAACACAAAGCGATCTAATAAACGAAACTTTATTTAATTACGACCATACCGTTTCCCAAAAGTCCAGAAATATCCCAGAAGAAAACGACGACGGCCTACTGACTCGGCTTACTCAGTCGCAATTAGGCCCTTGATCAAGAAAAAAACACAGTTTCATAACCACGGGGATCCCTTAACCATTTAGCGTTCATTCAACTCAAGTCAGCTAATGTGTCTCGTTACCAGCGGTACTTAGTGTAGCCAACTAAATAGCCAACACCAAGAGAAAACAAAAAATTAACTAAGTGACACGTCCGCTCTTGAGAAGAAGAACAAAAAGGGGGCGGGAGAGGCTAGTCTCTCTCTAATCCATATGTACGAGGCCCCGAGGATACAGCACGCGGGCTGGGCGAAGCACTTTAGCGCCAAGAACATCATACGTTTTTCATAAATTTTTTTTTATCCTCAGGCTACGCTCATGGTAACGATCGACATCTGCCACTACCGCGAAAGATACATCAAAGAGAATCGAGAGAAAAACTGTCAGAAAAAGAAATGTTTCTTCTCCCTCTGATGGCAGACTATAGTGCGCACACCGTACATTCGAGGCGGCATGCTTACAGGACTGTTTTTCTGAAGGTTGTTTGAGTAAGCATTCTCCGTGAGTAGGCCTTATGACGAGGGTTACCTATCAAGCGAACAGTACCGCTGGTTCTAGTGCGGGAGGTGGTGAAGAATATAGACAGAAAAAGGGTTGCATTTACCGGTTAGATCTGAGGGCAGCCGTTGAAGAAGCTTCCTTTTAGGCTCAGCGTTCGGGCTCGAGGGCTCTATCATGCAAGTAAGCTGGTAAATAAAAAAATGAAGCAAAAGGTATGCGCTCTCTTTTTCATGTACATGCGCCTCTTATCTTTCCCAGAGTGCTTCGCTCGAACTAGAGTTGTTTATGTCCTAGACGACTTCTTTGTACGCAAAAGTGTATATTTTGTTATCTACCAGCTTTAATATTATGCGCACTGGAGGGAGTCTCTCGCTTGTCCCAAATATTAAACCTTGAGTTATAGAACTATTTAGCTTTGCAACTTAACTAGGAAGGTTAAGGAGCATTTTTGAGGGTGGGCCTCTCATAATTTATTTCGCCTCCATTTGGCCAGAAAAATGTTCTTGTTTAGTTTACTGAATTTCTTTACTTTTATATCGCATAAGATAGCTTGGTTAAGATATGGGCATTTGTAGAGCTTAGATAATCGTGTCTTGCCAATTACATCTGTATATCCAACGATCAAATATATATATATATTGATAAGCGTCTGGTTCCTGTAATAATGAAACTCGGTAAATTTTATGTTAGCTATAACGATAATAATAATCGTGGTTAATTGAAGAATGCTCTATGCTGGATTGCGCGGGTCCACCGAGTAGCCTAATTTCTTGAAAATTCGGCATGTTTATCTCATTGGAACCGATTAAAATTTGACATTCTAAACTCGTAATCCAGATAAAAAATAAGAAGTACTCTCAATGCACCCAATGGTTATTTTTGCGCTCCACGTTGACAAACGAGAGAGCAGAATAAATTATAACGTACCTCATGCCAAAGGAATTTTGAGAATAATAATATTCAATCCAGTCACTCTTTCGTCAATCCTCAAGCCGAAAACAAAATTCGCCATACCTCCAATCCTTCATTTTAACAGTCTTATTTTCGTTTCTTGTTGACAAGGCACTCTACATCAGAGGTTGGCATTTTAGGTCGCCCTCACCCACCTTCACCCTGACGATAACAGCCACACTCACCTAAGCCCCTCACTCACCCTCACCCTCATAGCTACACTTACCTTCAGCCACTCACTCGCCCTCACCCTCACAGCTACACTCACCTTCAGCCCTCACTCACCCTCATCCTCACAGTCACACTCACCTTCAGCCCTTCACTCACCCTCACTGAACCTCACAGCTCTCACGCGCTGATACCCCCAGAGGTCGGCATTTTAGGTCGCCCTCACTCACCTTCACCCTCACAGCCACACTCACCTAAGCCCCTCACTCACCCTCACCCTCACAGCTACACTCAACTTCAGCCCCTCACTCACCCTCACCCTCACAGTCACACTCACCTTCAGCCCTTCACTCACCCTCACTGAACCTCACGCCCCTCACGCCCCTCACAGCTTTCACGCCCCTCACTCACTCATGGCCCTCATGCCACTCACCGCCCTCACGCCACTCACGGCCCTCACCGCCCTCACTGCCCTCACGGCTTTCACCGCCCTCACGGCCCTCACGGCCCTCACGCACTCATAGCCCACACCGTCCTCACGGACCTCACGGCCCTCACGGCCCTCACCGCCCTCACGGCCCTCACCGCCCTCACGCCACTCACCGCCCTCACGCCACTCACCGCCCTCACGCCACTCAGGCCAGCTTCAGATGGGGCAATTTCGCCCAGAAACTTTACGTCGCAACACCAGCAACACGCGCCGCCCGCGATCACACGCAGCAACCAATTGCTGCAATTTGCCATCGACATCATAAAATTTTATTTTTCTTGCACTATTTAGACACAATTACGCGTTATAAACGTGTTTTTATGCATTTAAATCTCGTTAAGAATATTAATGCACCTTTCTGCAACAGTTTATTTCCAAAAAACAATCGATTTCCCAAGAACCAAGTCTTTCGGTGTCATCATCACCGGCACGAGGTATCACGTAAAACATTTTGCGTCCCTGATTAGATCCAGCCGCTTCAAACGTATTCGAATTGCTCCGAGTTGCTTGCTTATTTCGAGCCGGACCCGATCTCAGCGATTCGTGTCGATCTACCTAAAGCTAGACAACAACCCGCCATTAACACCAAAATTGCTGAGAAATATGCTCGATCTGAAGGGGGCCTCACGCACTCACCGCCCTCACGGCCCTCACACCACCTCATGCACTCACCGCCCTCACGGCCCTCACGCCTCTCATGCCACTCACTGCCCTCACGCACTCATTGCCCTCACACCCCTCACGCACTCACCGCCCTCACACCACTCACCGCCCTCACGCCCCTCACGCACTCATGGCCCTACCCCTTACCGCCCTCACCGCCCTCATGGCCGTCATGGCCCTCACGACCCTCACCGCCCTTACGGCCCTTACGGCCCTCACGGCCCTCACGGCCCTCACCACCCTCACGGCCCTCACCGCCCTCACAGCCCTCACGGCCCTCACAGCCCTCACAGCCCTCACGGCCCTCACTCACCCTCACGCTCGTGAATTTTCCTGGTTCAGAAACTCACTCACCCTCACCTCACCTGTGAAGATGAGGGTGAGTGAGGGTGAGTGAGGGCCCTCATGAGTGAGGTTTGCTGAGGTATGGATACCCCTCACGCCCCTCACGCACTGATGGCCCTCACGCCACTCACCGCCCTCACGCCCCTCACTCACTCATGGCTCTCAAGCCCCTCACCGCCCTCATGGCCCTCACGCACTCATACCCCTCACGCCCCTCACGCACTCATGGCCTCACGCCCCTCACGCACTCAAGGCCTCACGCCACTCACCGCCCTCACTCACTCACCGCCCTCACTCACTCATGGCCCTCACGCCCCTCACCGCCCTCACGGCCCTCACACCTCTCACGCCCCTCACGCACTCGTGACCCTCACGCCACTCACCGCCCTCACGCCCCTCACCGCCATCACGGCCCTCACGCACTCATGGCCCTCTAGCCACTCAGGTCCGATTCAGATGGGGTAATTTCGCTCAAAAACTTGACGTCGCTACACCAGCAACACGGGCCGTTCGCGTTCTCACGCAGCAACTAATTGCTGCATGTTGCCATCATCATCAAGAAATTTTATTTTTCGTACATAATTTAGACGCACAATTACGCGCTATGAACGCGTTTTTATGCACTTAAATCTCGTTGAGAATGCTAATGCATCTTTCTGAAACAGTTGATTTCTAAAAACGATTAATTTCAAACCAGAACCAGGTCTTTTGTTATCATCATCACCGGCACGACGTATCATGTGAAAACATCGCGGCCCTGATTGGATGCAGCCGCTTCAAACGTCTTTGAATTTCACCGAGTTGCTCGCTTGTTACGAGCCGGACTTGATCGGAGCAATTCGTGTCGGTCTAGGGCAGGGTGAAAGATAGACAGGTGGTGAAACGGGAGCCAAATGAGCGACCGGATTGTGTCCCCCTAGGTTTTCTCTTTTTCTGTGGCGCCATCTATATGGAGCACCGCGAACTTTCACTCCGGGTGGTGCTACCGGTGGCGATCGGCTAAACTGACGGAGATGATTTCTCGTAGATTTTCAATGGAGGACTGTCGTGCTCTCGGTTTATTTTGCGCATTCTCCCATAGAGTTCCATGCAAATCCGATTCCAATATTTTTCCTCTCGCCGCAGCGCCATCTGTCGCCAATCAGGGGTACCCGCAAGCAGACGAGTACACAATCCCGTCATGGCGCTGCGGTAGGCTTCTATGGGCCGTTTCCCCACCTGTCTATCTTACACCCTGATCTAGGAAAAGCTAGAGAACAACCCGCCATCAACACCAAAATTGCTGAGAAGGTTGCGCCGTCTGAAGGGGGCCTCACGCACTCACCGCCCTCACGCCCCTCACGCACTCTTGGCCCTCACACCCCTCACGCACTCATGTGACTCACACACTCACCGCCTTTATGCCCCTCACGCACTCATAGCCCTCACGCACTCATGGCCCTCACGCACTCACCGCCCTCACGGCCATCATACCCCTCAAGCAATCATGGCCCTCACGCCACTCACCGCCCTCACACCCCTCACACACTCATGGTCCTCACACACCTCTCGCCCGTCACGCACTCACCGCCCTCACGCACTCACGGTCCTCACAGCCCTGACGGCCCTCACTCACCGTCACACTCATGAATTTTCCTGGTTTAGAGACTCACTCACCCTCACCATATCTGTAAAGATGAGGGTGAATGAAGGTGAGTGAGGGCCCTCATGAGTGAGGTTTGCCGAGGTATGCTTCTACATGTACTACGTATTTCACCACTCTATTTTCATTGCGACACAAAGTAATAATTCGAAGCTGTTCTTTTCCCCGCTGTCCCTTCATTCTTCGTTCCTTCCTGTGATATCCGTTTCCCTACAGACCTACCCAAAGGAAATTCCTCAGAACTCCTTTCTTCCTGTAGCCAGTTGTGTGCCCTAGGGATAGATCCCGAAATGCTTTCCTCTCATCGAAGAGGCTGTGCTTTACCTCCTCAGGGTCACCACCAGATTGCTTAGCTGTATCCGCATCACGGTGCTTCTCCCGCCAGTCAAACAACAGAGACAGGCGAGATACGCTCACCTAGATGCATTACTCCGCCCATCGAAAGCGTGGCACCGTTGGGATATTTTTCCCTTGCCGGTCATCGACGCAGTGGGAGTAGGGCAACCTTTTTCCCCAATACTGGAATGTATAAAAGGACGTGAGAGGGAAGGAGCTTTTATAGGGAAGGGGGATTTCTTTGATCGCACACTCTACTCTATTTTCTCTTTCTAGGTCGCGTGTTCTTTTTTGTTCTTTCGTACTCCCTTTTTGATACGCCCGCGAGATTCCTTTCTCGGATGCGGGTCGCTCTTTTCCTGCATCGACATAAATGTATGCCGCCGCGGAACAAGTCGAGCCCTCAAGGCGGAAAAGGCAACGGCACGCGAGACAAGGGTGCTAGGCTTTGATGACCGGTTTGTTTTCTGTTCGCACACGTCAGGGGTTGTGTGGCTATTCTGTTGTTGGTGGTCTTTTACGATGTGTTTGTTTAATATTCTTTTTTTGTGTCTATAAAAAGCGTACGTTTTTTTACGCTTGTTTTCCTCGCGTTAGGACTCTTGGCTTCTTTCATCTGTTTTGACCGTGCTTGATGCGGAGATTTTTTTTATTTTTTTTTTTATTTGAGTTGCTGCTTAAATTCATTGAGTTGATCTTCGTAGGTTTTTTGCGCCTGTGGAGTAAAGGATCCGCTGAACCATTCTATTTTCTTATTTGTTGTCGAATGTTTTCTTCCTGGCGCCAGGATTTTCGTTCATTTTTGTTTCGACGGCGCTGTAAATACAAATCTTTTTTTCTATAAAGGCAGAGGTTGCATCACTTTTGCTATTTATTGCACTTGTTATGTTCTTGTGTCTTTTTGGATTTGGTCAGCTGTCTTTTTTTTTCTTATCAGCAATTATACTTTGTTCAGTACAAGTCACTTTCTGTCCTTTGCGCCGATGTGACGCTCATGCATTTGTTGTCTCGTGTATTCATGCATGACTTCGTGTGTGTCAACGTATAAAGAAACTCACGCACACACCCGTGTTTATCTGCGTGTCCATTTCATGTTTTTGTGTGAATGGGTGGCCGCGTGATTGAATATATTTGCCCGTGATCGTGTTAAGGTCTGTCGGAATGCTGGCTTCTTTCTTGTCGACTTTTCGTACTCCTTGCTAGGTAGGTGTTAGGTTACTAGATTTGTTTTGGATATTATCTCACGCTGCCTATAAACAAATTTTCGAAAAAAAAAAACCGATTCGCGTCTCTATGTGAAAAGAGCCCCCTTTGCCGTGACACTCCGGTTAAAGTAGTATCCTGACCTGGAATATCCGTGGCGGCTCTAAATGATTTGCACAGAATTTATGTTTAATCATGACTGTATATTCCTGCTCTTGTTGGATGACACAGCATGTTGTAGTTCCGAGCTTGCGGTGCCTTTGATTAGTGGCACCCTCTACCGCCGGGAGACCAAGAACACTTTTCCTATTGTTTTTGTAAAGGTGAACTTAATTTTCGCCTTTGGTTTAGCTCCGTCTTACCGTATCAATAATGTCGGTCTTTCGTCTCGACTGTTTTTTTTTTTTGTCTGTGTCTATTTATACTTTAAAGTATGTTGACACAGTTGTGTTTTTTTTAACCACACCAAATTGGTTTGCATTTCATGCCGAGGTTTCGTGTCGTGTTACTTCTATACCGTCAGTTATGGGTTCGAATATTTGTTTTTAGAAGGGGAAAGAGAGGGGGCGGGGGGCTTTTGGCTGGGTCGATTAGACAGAACGTGGAAAGAAAATGACGTCATTATCTGGACCAATCAAGGCAGTCCCGGACACATCTAAGACACTCTTCAGGCCGCCCTCGAAGCTGTCGATCAAGAGGACCGCACTATTGGTCTTGCTTGCTCGGCCGAGACAACCTCGCTGCTCCTCGTTCGCTCCCACCCCTGGCACCCTCCTGAAGTCAGCCTTCAGTATCATACCCATACCATTCGCCCAAAAAAGACCTTCAAAGTGCTGGGCCTTCATATGCAACCCGATGGGGGAGGCACCATTGCCGTAGAGCCCATTCTCCGTCAGGCTGCACCCATCCTTAACATGATGCGCCGCGTAGCCACACGCTATAAGGGCCTGAAAGAACGATACCTGTTCTTAAAATTTGCGACGCCCCTATCATCTTTGGCATTCGCTATCAAGCCCCGTCCTTCAAACGAACAGAATAAATCAATCAACATATCTCTGTGTGTGTGTGTGGCCGCTGTGTGTGTGTGTGTGTGTGTGTGTGTATTTTACACTGCATGCCCATTCTTGTTTATATTTGTATTTTTTGTGCCGGCGTTTCTGCATGTGCTTCGTTGGCTGCTTATATTGTTTCTTGCTTTTCAGAGTGTAATTTGCAATTACCACTCCTGTTAAAGTATCTAACTAGAGTAATAGTTTGTCAAACGAACAAAAAAGTTGGCGTGCAGATTTTTCGCCGTACGGTTATCAAGCGTTCTCAGCGGCGTCAGGGACTGGTTTAAGGCTCTGTTATAATCCGACGTCGACCGTAGCACACCCGGCCAAGCGCAGCGCACACAGATACTGATTGGTTGCAGATGTCTAGTTTCTGCTCGCTAACCAATCAAAGGCCCACGTTCTGCGCTACGCTTGCTGCGCTCAACGCCGGAGTATAGACCGACACGCGGGCTTGACGTCACGGAGCTGCGGCGGCGCTGCGATCGCGCCGGAGCCGGGGGGTGTGGGCAAAAGAGCGCACGTTTCGCATAGACGTCATAGCATTTCAGCATGAAGCGAAGCTGTGTTGCCGTTAATTGCGCCAAAATGTACAAGAAAAGCAGCAGAGTGAGTTTCCACAAGTTCCCGGCAGACTCTGAAAGGCATAGAAGGTGGATATTATCCGTTGATCGGAAAGTATGGTCGCCTCGCGCGAACGACCGTTTGTGCGGCAAACACTTTCTTGAAGGCAAGTGCGGCTTCCATTTCAATCTTCGTCCCGAGGCTTGCTTATGTGCAGGGAAACCGTTGTCTGATCGAGACCACTAGGATTTTGTTCCCATGGTGTTCGCGCACAAAGCACCGGCCAAGCGCTCGTCGAAGGCTCGTTACGCCCGTGCTACCCAGCAGAAGGGGAACGGCGACAGAACGGCAGTGTTGTAGGCGTTACCGAAAAAAAGTGACGAAGTACGTTACTCGTTACTTGCAAATAAAAGGTACGCGTTACTGAGCTACGTTACCTAAAAATAAAAGGAACGCGTTACCGCTACCGATAAAAAGTAACGCATGTTACTTCTGATTCTAAGTTACTTTTTTAAATTATGAGTTAACACATTTTACTGTTTTGACGATACATGTAATATATCAAGAAACATTATGTTCATGCAGAAACTGAACATAATTACTTTATCTCTTTTTACGGTTTCGCCTAAATACTTCCGAGAAAAAAAGCACAGAAAATCATGGCTTGACGCCTAAAACACGTAAAAAATTGAAGTGCAATTTCTTTAAGACTCAGGAAGTAGTAACGAGTAACGTAACCACGTTACTTGAAATAGTAACATAAGTACGTCACCCGTGACTGTGTCGAAAATGTAACGAGTGGGTTACTACTTCACTGAAAAAAGTAACGCGTTACCAACAACGCCGTTACTTGTAACCTGTTACCTCCAAGACTGCAGAACGGACAAAGCGTTACTGCTTGTCATGCCTTGTGGTCATGAGGGCAGGGAAAATATCATACTTTGACTTGAAAACGCTGTGTGTATTTAATCAATTAATGAATACACATACTTCCGCGGACCCACAAGCCGCTGATCCCGCCGGCAGTGCGGAAACCAAACCGAAGTTATCGTAGACCTCGAGACACGTGTACGCTTGCACCGTGTCGGCCGTGAACTGGCTTGGCGAAAAAACTAAATAAACGACGACGTGAGCCATCGACGTCGGTGGCAGCAACTTTACGTCGGAAGTCCAGCGGGTCTTGTTTATACGGCGTACGGATCCTCGTAGTCAACGCCGTCCACGCACAGTTTGTTTCGATACCGCTGCCGTCCAAGCTCGGTCAGCGAGCTCAAATAGTCGGGCATAGCATACGACATACGAATTAGGGTTACCAACCGTCCCGGAGTTTGCGGGACTGTCCCGACTTTTCATAGAGCGTCCCGAGTCCCGCATCGTTTCTGTCGGGATAGCTATACGTCCCGGATTTGGTCCAGACGGTCCAGTTAGAATTATTGTATTGTGATCCAACGCAAGCCCAACAATGCGCGCCACGCTGCGAAACACGAAGTTCGCACGAAACTCGCAAAGCAATGCTGCGGTGTCTAGCGTTGGTTGTGAGCCTTTAGCCACTTGAGCATCCAAGAGCAATCGCAAGACGGAAATCGCGGTGGGCGCCCGTGATCATCATCATCCTTTGTATAAATCCCTTTGTATCCCCTTCCTCCTCCCTCGTGTTGCACCCCCCCCCCCCCCCCCCCGTCCCGACTTTTTTTATTGAAGAGTTGGTAACCCTACATACGATGTGAAGAAATACGACGCACAAATAAATATACAAGCGTCCCTACAACGTCAACAACGAGCGCACGCCATAGAGCGCAATGGCGAAAACACGGAGAGTCGGGCTACTTTTGCCCACATAGGTTCCGCGCATGCGCGGCCTTCCGGTCGTGTTGGTAAACAGAGCCGCTCCGCGTGTGGGTCTATAACAGAGCCTTTAGAGTCCGGAAGACATGGCCAGTGCTCTCACGCGTCATGGTCAACTTCGAATCCAGATGTTCGCAACAGGCGAACTTACCACGCAGGAAGTTTCATCGAGCCAAATATGCGGGGATTATTTCACGCTTGAGTTGATACGTGTGAGGACGAATCGCGAACGACCCTCTCTGAACTCATTAACTTTTAATTCGAGTCTCATTCGGTAATTAAATCCTTAGGACCAGCTCGTTTTCGAGGTTTGACCCCTATAACGCGGTTTAACGACCACCCTTATGAAAATGCAGTTGCGGTCGCGTCCGCGAAATATACAGCGCTGAGATTCTTACCTCGGCCTCTAAGTACATAGCCTAGTCCCGTATCTAGGCGCTGCATTTGCTGGTTTCTATCACATTATGAATGAAAGTACGTTTCGTCCTCGTAATGAAATTTGACATTCATTTTCCGAGGACGGGACGGCACCGAATTTTAACGACCCCGAAGTACAATTTTAATGGGATCGGTAATAGATGCACACACACGTATATTTTTATGTAGGCGTTTTGTTTTTTCCCTGTGAGACAAATTTACACCCGTTAACGTTTGGACAGACACCTAAGACTATTTCTTCATCCGCTCGCTTCTTTCTTGCTCTCACCATTAGCCCCGGGGTCTAATGAAAAATCGGCGTAATGTTCCTGCCTCCAATTTAATCAGATGACGGTGCTTTTTTCCAACCTCCCCCTTCGCTCAAGAACTTTGAGGTACGGGTCTTGCACCTATATGATTGTAATACCAAGATCCAAAGCATGAACCTATGACGTGTGTTTTTTTTCCATTACCGGGCCCAATTGTAATTATTTACGGTTTCTGAAGTAAAACTGAAGCTTTTAATGTCAGATTCGGTGTGCGTTGAAGTTTTAATTGAAGACCCTTACGTCTTTGGATGGAATGATATCGATATATAAACCCGTGATTTATTTAATGTATCACGAGGGAACACAGAATATAACCTGACTGCGTACCCCTGACTAGGTCCAATTTACGGCTGCTGATAACATGTGAGACTCCGGCACCAATCATGCCTTTGCTGCACCTCATGACTCACTTAATTCTATATTAATGTTGCATGTATTCATTGTCAAAAATGTTAAAAATATTGTGGAGAACGTAACGTCCGACATTTTTTATTTAACAGATTATAAGCTTTTGGGGCGTGACCATGCCTGTAACATTTATTTGATAAAAATTTGCGGCTTTAATATCTAATATGAATAATGCCAAACAATGTTTACGAATTAAACTAGTCTTAACTCGTGGAAGTGCGAAATTGGAGTAGCTTTATAAATGACTGAAGCATTTACTTCCAAGCGACTCGATATTAAGTGATAAGAAAATCCCAAAGCAGTGGTGGTAGGATGTTATAATAAATGTATTAACACTGAAGAACCCTTTGTTGGGATGGCGGGACTTTCTTTAGAGTTAAAGGGGCGGTGAAGCGATTTACGGACCTTGGCCAATTAAATGGGGGAATCCATCCGTGTCACCTAAGTTGAGAATAACAAAAAACCGTGTTTTCTTCCGCGCGTTAGTGTTTATAATAAAAGTGCCTCTCAACTCTTAAGTATTCTTTCGAGTGACGTACTTAGGGGGATCACCTGGTTTCCCGCTAGGTTCTCTCTTCAGATCCACCAGCCGCTTCCTCCGTGATTGTCGGCTGTTCCATGGTCAGCATCGCCGAAAGTAGCGGCGAGCGATCGGCACAAAACGCGGTTCGCCACGGTGATGAAGGCAAGTGTAGCAACGGAGGGGAACAAGTTTTGTTCACTTCCACGTGTCCCCAAGAAGGCGCTTCACTGTAGTTCCTGTAACAGCAACATGCGGCTGCAGATCGGCAAAAAATTTGTCTTTTCTTTTGCGATTAAGCAGAGGAAAAGCAGTTTTTGGGGCAAGGTGGAAAGTTTTTTTGTAAGTTGTGTGTACATAAACATTATAAAAATACAAACTTCAAATTCTTGTATCATTAAAATTGTTCCCCTACCCTTTTTAAATTGAAGCGAGGAATAAACTACGTTTTCAGTTTTTCAAGTTAGCGGGGACATCTTTAAAAAATTTGATGCTCAAGAATATTTATAAATGACGTTAAAATTTTAATTTCTATACAATAAAACAAATAAAAAATGAAAGCCGTTTACAAATCCCTGTAACGCCGAATTGGAGCGCAGCTCTTCAGGAGGAGTAGGGAAGGGTACTGAGGGTAGTCACGTGACCCCGGGTGGGTCACGTGATCTCGAGGGAGGGAAGGTCACGTGACCTCGGGGGCGGGGGGGTCACGTGACCTCGGGGGGATCACGTGATCTCGGGGGGGGGGGGGGTCACGTGACCCCCCCCCCCCCCCCCCGGTTACGCCGACGCCGCTCAGGCTGGTAACGGGCCCCTAAGAGCTGCGCTATAAAAAGACTGGTTTAATTATTTGAGAACTTGCTACTGCACTACACATCATTTTACCTCGTGCTTGGCCGACTTCGCATCGCGCGCGGCTCCCACGCGAAGGCAGGGGGCCCACGCTTCACCAGCTTAACACTTCATTTTGTATTTCGCGGATCTTATAGAACGGTCCTAGAGTATCTTATTACATGTGAGGTTTTCCTGTTCTAAACTACACATTCCGAAAAAAAAAAAATAAGGTGAGACTGACAACAAGGCAGTTGCTCTTCCGTCGCTGTCGCGTAAGGTTTATTTCCTCTTTTTTTTAAAGTTTGTAGACACAAGTTAAGCTTATTAAACGTTTATTTTAAATTTTGCATTTAGATTTACACAAATTAAAAAAAAAAGCCCACGGCAGGCGAACTTTCCTTCCGAAAGTCGGCGGCTTCGCTCCACATGTCAGCTACGGCGATGAGCGAGTCACATTGGAAAGCCATGGGGACCCAAGGGGGTCGTAATCGCAAGCTTCGTGCCTCGGGAAATGAACATCCGACATTAGTCCCTCTCTTCTCATGTGAGCCCCCCCCCCTTTTTTTTTTTCCCCTCCCTCCCCCTGGTAGCTCAACCGGAACGATGACGTTCAAACGCAGAGCACGGGGTAAAGAAAATTCTCCGCCCCTGTAGGCAGTGCTTTGTCAAGGTTACAGCAAGCTAAGTACTACCCACTTGAAATCGGAAGTGAAGAGGGACAACAAAGATATTGGCAGCGAAGGGAAAGGAGGAGGAGAAGGCGCGGGTAGTTTCAAATTACTCAATCGGACGGGCGTGCTTTCAGTCGGATCTTAAAGGGACCATGAAACGATTTTGATATCAAATTTTATCTACCGCAAGTCATAAAAGCTGTAAAAATACCCCCCCTCCAAAAAAAAAAAAAGAAAAAACTCGCTATGAATCTTTTATAAAGAAAAACGTATTCTTTTACACCTTCTTTCCTTGGAAAGCTCTCTGCCTCTTCACTGCGGTGCATCCGCCGTGCCACTGCGCGTCAGCCAGATCCACGTCACCTATTGGATAAGATCGTACCTCACCATCACCGCGATCATAAACATTAAACAGCCGGCGAATGTTTCTTAAAAGTTTTTTTAAAGAATATTTTGATCCACATTTCGTTGAAGAATTAGCGATGTCACAGAAATTGACGATATTTATAATGCTCGGAGCTACGCGCTATCTGTCGTGTGGTAAACGAAGCAAGAGAAAGATACGACTGCTTCTGCGCTGTTTTGGGGTTCCTGCTGTCATCTCGTCGGTGGTGATCATTGAAGTGGTCGGCGTGGTGGAAGCTCATCGTTCCGCTTAGATTGCTATATTTGACTAAATTCTCGTCTCGTGTCGCGATAATAACCCAGCACGTCCTAGAAGGAAAGATCCATCTACTCGTGCGGCGATGTTGTGGCGGCACTTCCAAGAAAGCAGAAACGCTCGTGCCGTCGTCTTTGCTTACTTCGACTACAGTGGTGCTTTCTTACCATTCGTCCAGGTTTCGGAATATTGAGTTGAGAGTTTCGAGTGTTAAAGAGCTTCAACGGGTTTCTTCTGGAAGCCACATGTGTGACTGCATTGGTTAAAGATACACTATGTAGGGTGACCTTGGAGTTTGCTGGCTTGCGCAGAGAGGTTAAGGAACAAAGTGGACGCTTACGAGCTCACGTCGGCGTCCATATTCTCAATGAGTGTAGCAAACAATCGGTAAGATGCATTACAACTTCACCGCAAAAGGTACAAAGGTTAAATGCCACAATAATACACGGCTAACGAAACGTTGATCACAGTTCCGACGCATTCTGATCATACATTAAACTTTTAGACCGTAAGGCTGTTTTAATCTGTGATAAATTGCGGTCTCTTACAAAAACAAAAACAAAAAAATACTTATTATTAGGAACGCTTAAGCGTCTGATATATAATAAATTCCTATCAAGAAATGATCCCCCCAAAAAGCGAAAATTATTCCTTGCAGCGAAACAAACAATGCATAAACACATTTGCATAAACATCTTCAAAATGATGTGGCGGCGATAGGTGTGGTTTCTATCACCGCATCATACAATCACACTGCACAAGGGAATCTCCTACCGTTGGGTTCAGAACACAAACTACTTCGGTGCTGTTGGAAATTTTGTTTGCGGACCTGTTCCTTCAGATTGTAAACACGCTCTGGTGGCATCCTGGCTGGATAATGAACTAGATTGATGAGTTTTTGTTTTATACTCAGTCCACCCATGGAACCTCGTAGACTTTGCACTCGCGAGCCGCTGGCAATTTACTCATATATACCTCTCCGACCACGCGATGAGCGCGCAGCTACCCGCGCGCTGTGTCGCATTTAAGCACTATGACGTCACACCAGCTGCACTCCCCTTTCCTTCAGGGTGACGCGCTCTCTCCCGACGGCCGTTGACTTGGCAAACCATTTGGTCACGCCGACGACGATCACCCACCGCAGTTCGGCTGGCATTACGGGCCGTATACGACTGCCGCCATAATAGAAATGTATGCCTATGTAACTTCCATCTTTCCAGGAGTAATTTCACATTTCCTCATTACTCTGCCTGTTACTATGTCCACTATATTAAACAAATCGCTCCCTCGAGGTGAATATCGAGCATTACACGAGAAGTATGGATAGTTTAATTATTGAATTATTGCGCAAAAGACAAACAAGTAAGACACAGTTTTGTATCTGCATTTCATTCGGCATTCTTTTGCTGGGCACGGAATAAAAACGATCATCCGCGTTTGAAATGTCACCGACATGCCGGTAGAATCTAAAAATCCTCTCCAATGCTTTTACCCTCATTTTATTTTCTTCTTATTTTTAGTAACGGAATATTTCTCCGCCTTATCGGATAACAACACAACAAATACCAAAAGGAAACCTTTATAATGCGCGTTTATTTTGGGCCTGTAACTTTGTTTTACTTTGTGGCGTCTGTCCTCGTGTTTTGGTCCATTTTCCGTAGTCCACGTAGAATGTCACGGCGTACTTTCTTTTACCGAAAACTGAGCGCTTCACATCTTTCTCCCGTCACGCCGGGACAGACAGACAATCGATGCGAGCTCTGCCGTCTCCGTGCGCACCACGAAAACAGACCTCAAATGCCCCAGGAAGAAGCAAAATCGTCGGCGCGTCTTATTCCTTCCTTCGCTGGTCTTCAGGTGACAGCCGTCTTTCTCGTTTTCGCCTATCCTTAGAAACTCGGAGTTTTAAAAAATAAAGATATCCACCATGAAGAAAGGGAGTAAAATATTAAGATATCTACGGCAACGTCGTCGCGCTATCAATCAAAAGAACAATGCCTGTCTGTTAAAAAAAAAAAAATAAAACAAATATTTAAAATGTGGGAAAGGGTGGGGATATGGACGACAAACGAACAAACGGGATCAACTAACTTTTTCTTTTTCCCCTTTTCACGACTGCTGTCATTTTTGTAAGTCGAGCAACGTTCGATGCTCGACTGGGTTTATTAAAACGTCGATAAATATATTCCGGTTTGTACATCTTAGACATCTGCTGATATGCAGAGACTATTGTTTTGAATACTGTTTTCTGGCTTTTTATGCAAGTGAACTTGTCAGGCAGTTTGTTAAAATAAAGCAAGAGAGAGAGAGAAGTAGATTAGGTTGAGTTGAAAGACAGATCACACGGGTCTCAATGTTCTGCTTTCGCGCGAACTCTCCTACTTCGGAATCACTTACGTGTCCGCTAAAGTCCTTTCAGAAATGTAATTCCTTTTACGTTCGTTTTTATTTTACAATGCCAAGAACGTACCTTGCGAGCCCCCTAGAAGCTTCGTGTTGCAAAAATATGATGATCCTTTGAATTATACGGGCGAAGAGAAGCCGCGTTCTGTGATAGTTAGCATTTTTCTGAGATGAATCGTGTAAAGAAAACCTCCTTACGTCGGTACCGCACAGCACTGCTCCAAGATCAGTTTCCACGTTTTTTTTTTTGTTCTTGCTTTTTGTTAAAACCCATGAGAGCAACGATTCGTTACTCGATAAGCCCAAACTCAGCGAGCCCGTACTACTTACTGCGTCAGGCTAATTTGGAGTGATAGCGGGAAAATGTTTCGTGTACGTTCACAGCAAGGAAGATGTAGTAATAAATGCGTTGGGCTCCCTGACTGCTGATAATGTTAACGCAACTGCAACGTGCTGAATAAGAAAAAAGTAGAAGCGGCATCGTAAGTTTGTGCTCCGGCAACATAAATCAATCTATAAAAAAAATATGTAGCTGTTATGACGTCCTAGATGAGTTCGAAATAGTATTGGTTATCGTAAACCGTAGATTCGTCATAATATTATTGTGTAAAGGCAGTAGTATAATTTTGTTTATAACTTATTCAATCGGTAAAAATAAAAATAAAAGTAAGGCAGTGCAGGATAAAGCCAGAGCCGTTTATACTGAGAGAGTTTGGCCTTCTTAAGGAGATTTTGACAGTCTGACAACCACAGCAGCGTAGTCTGACAACCGGGGTATGACTACTTCCGTCCGCCATATTGTGGATCTGACTCATAGGAACTCTACGCGATTTCTCAGGAATGAACAAGACAAAGAAGTAACGCCATATTGTGTTATCGCGAAATCCGCTTGTTCTAGCGGCCAACAAGCTCCGCCCATCGGCCAAACTCTCTCAGTATAAACGGCACTGGATAAAGCTATATACAAGGAAACAAAAGAAATTAACCTCAATTTTATTTTTTAGTAACACTTAAATTTACATAAATAATTCTCAAAATTTTTCTTAGCTTTATAAATTCAGCATGTAGCTAGATATATGTGAACACAGATATAAATATTATTTCTCCATTGTCATCTCCAGAAGACCTGCGGGGTCAGAAAGCTTACTCGCCGGCTGCCTATTTACTTTATGCTAAAAAAAAATACCTATGGGTGCTTTGTTTTACCAACATTTCTAATTTTCCTCTTTAAATCTACCCAGGGGCGTCAAAGCGGCTCATCGTTCGCGAGGGTTACCAGACGGAACTGCCCCGCGACCTCCGCAGCGGTTCTTCAGATGACTCCCTGCCCTGGAGGTAGTCCACTGGTACCACCAGCCGTAGAAGTACTACACGCAGGCACCGGAACCGGAAACGGCGTGCCGTACCCGCAGGCCTCCGGCCGGAATCCTATCGACATGATGGGCGTCGGGCCAGACCCCAGCCTGGGCAAGGAAGCTGCGGGATTCGGAGCCGGGTGCGGCAACAAACTGCTCCAGGACCGACTTGCTATGCTCCGTTCGCCCTTAAACTGAGACTAGAAGCTCCGCCTTCAGAGCGAGCTTTCTGCCTTTGCTAAAAAAAATGTGAACGCACAGGCACGCGCAATTAAGGCACAGGGGGGAGCCAGCGAGCTTGTGCTGATGGCGGAGCTTCTAGTCTCAGCTTAAGCGTGAACGTAGTACAGAACTGCGCCCCAGCTGAGGCTTGTTGAAAGAAAGCACCACAAATGCTGGGCGAGCGAGCGTCTTGAGACGCGGTTTGAGTCCTGCTCAGCTCGTGCGCAGGCTTTGACAGAGCTTTCTTTTACCTAGTCTCAGCTGAGACGCTGTTTCTAGCAAGCCGGCCCAGGTGAACCGGACGGTAGACATGGACTGGGTATACAGAGCCATAGCCTGCTCTATACTCACAAAGCCTGGCAGTTCGGCGACGGAGCAATAAAGTGCCCGGTCGCAGTATTGGAGCGAGAGATTTGGTAGCACGGAGCATTTTTCGGGGAACCTAAAAGTCAGCGTACAACTTTCGCAGCGCCAGACGTAACGTGGTTTTCATATCCGACGAGAAAAGAAGCGGTAGCGAGAGAGATGCGAGGAGCACGAGCGGACATTCTATCGCTCGGGAGAAGTGTGTTTCTCCATCTCGCCACAGCGAGGCGCCTGTCACGTGGCTCTTTTCTCATTCGTTGTCTGCCGCTCTCTCTCTTTAATTTCGGTAGCAGATTCCCGTGGAAATCTACCAGATTTTGTCAGTATAGGGGAGGCTATGGCAGTGCATATACTTCTGAATCATAGGGCACGCAGCGTCGCTGAAGGTGAACAGAGTCAGCTTCGAAGACGCCGCCGTCTAAACTTGCACGGCCGTGTTAAGAAACAAAGAAAAAACAAATAAAATAAAAAAAGAGCGCCGTTATGATGAATTTGGTGCTGCTTGAATGGATCCATTGGATCAAAGTGTTCGCTGCAGTCAACGAAGTATGCACGGAGAAAGTAGGAGAGAGGAGAAGATTATAGCGCGCGGGGAAGTCAGAACGCCGAGTTCTGGTTGGACCGATTAGTGGGTAGACCGAAAGCTAGCTGTTTTTACAGCGATAGCTGTTAGTGGGACAGACACTTCAGGGTTTCGCGCCGTCGAACGCGCTCCATATCTACGCGGGCCATTTTCGGCACACCGCCATAACATTCCACGGCCCGCTGATAACGAGATAACAAACAAGCAAGATAACATGCATGGTCATGCATGGTAGCAATATAACATGCAGGGTCAGTAAAACCCTCCTCGCTTGGCAATCTTCCAGTGCACTGGGATAGGTTTCCATGTGACAGAATTAACCCAAACAACGAATCTCGGGAGATAAAACTGCCTTAAACGTTTATGATGCATTCTGTATCAGAAAGCGAGTAGGAAGCATATGCGTTTGTGCTTCGTCAATGCACCTGACAGATAAAGAGTTTTATTTTCGAAACAAATAGCAAGAAAGACAGTATTCATATTGTGTGTTTGTTTCAGCAAACCTTCATCTGAAAGTACACTTCATCTTATATAGTTCCTCTTCCCTGTTTATGTGGCGCTTTTCGTTTAGCAGGTTTGACTATATCGTACCGAAGTGATGCATGAAAACACGTTCTCCTTTTATGAAGACAACTGAAATGCTCTCTACTTAATACATCTTCAATGGTTCCAAAACGCTATGAAATTTTCGTCCGGGGTGTGTTGCTCGGTTCAACACCAAACAGCTTATAAGGACTCTATGGTGCGCGCTCGCACCTTTGCCGTTCATTCAGTCCATCTGCTCCCAAATGACATCTTAGTCGCTCCGACGTCACCACATCACCCTCCGCTCTGTTTTGCCTTACGGCTTGCTTGTTTACAATTTTGATTTCACTGCACTCATCGAACGCGCTAGAACGCGGAACGCCGGAGTCCGGCGTTTGGATCTTGCACTTAACAAGTGCAGTGGAGACAAAGGCAGCTAGCTTTAGGTCTGCCCACTAACCACTCAAACGAGAGCTCGGCGTTCTGACACCCCCGCACTCTCTCGGTTTATCCTCTCCCTTGATTTCCCGACACGTTGCATTCGAGACAAGTTTAGAAATAAGCATTCGTCGCATATGATATTCACTACGCGTATTAAGGGTTCGGAGTACCCGATAAGTTTGCCTACGCTAAGTAAACACTTGTTGTGTGTTCTATATGTTTACAGACTTGGTAAAGTGCGGAATACACTGATATGACCTCATAAACCGTCTAGATCAGTGATGATTTCTTTTGTACCCAAAACATGACAGATTCCTAACTGTATGAAAAACGTTCAAACGAATAACGAGGACCGCAAAAGTAAGTTGATATTCTTCAGCAATCGGTTTCAGTCTGAAACTACGGCGAAGCAAACTTTTCACTAATAATCTATATTAACGAAATACTTTGGGAAGACGTCTTCTATACGAAGAATGGGCTTTGGGCGTTTGTTAATTTACAGATTTTTCATTCCCTCTTTTAAAGGAGCCGCTTTCGATTGATTTAATCGATCTTCCAGGAAACATCTAACCCGATAGTCGCTAAGAGCGTCCTGGGGTTCGTAAACGATCCGGGAGATAACTTTTGAACGATAAAAAAAGAACAAATTCAAACATTATTTCGGCAGCTTGGTGGTGCTACGAGTGCCGCGCTTCGGTGGTTCCAGGCCACTTGGAACTTCGGTCGCATTAATGAAATGGCCTTCGATGCTGATGTCGATGGGATATTTGGTTGATGACAACGGGAACAGTCGGTGTCGGTTGGAAAATAATTCGCCTTTTACGTATTTCTGGGCTGATGGAATGGCGTTCGATTAGAGAATCGTATCATAATGAATATTTTCGAACAGCACACTACATTTTTTTTTGCTGTTATAGAATTGTGGTGACGGTGTAGTTGTAGTATCCCTCTTTCTGCACTCATTTGAAAATTATAAAGAAGGCATGCTTTTTTTTTAATTTTACGAAGAAATGCGAAGCATTTTTTTTTATTTGTTCTATTTTGTGCACCATTACAACTCTTCTTCAGTGTTCCTGGCTGGCGACACCAAACAATACCTTTTTGTTAGCAAAGCTTTTCGCAAAATCACTTGAAAAGGATAATCACACCAAGCTGTTTGTACTGGTTAACACCTTTCCTTAGGAGTACGTGGGAGCATTAAGCGTGTTAAGCACCGTTCTTCCAAAACTGTTTTTTTGATTGACGCTCCTGAATACTCGCGTTAATGTAATTTAGTGGGAACGGGGTGTTCCCACTAAATGTGAAGAAACATTAGCGTGAATTGTTATGCAACATAAAATTTACTTAAAAAAACAACTCAGACCCGTATTTGTGCGTCTCATTTTGTGCTAATGCATACGGTGACAGATGTGGAAGCCATATTACTTATGTAAAATTAATTATTCGGAAGCTTAACATACCCCTCCGCTCCGGCAGCTCTGCGCATTCTAGTTTTTGTGACTGCATCACAGTGTCTTTGAAAGAATGCTGCAGCGAGGAGCGCGGAAACAAAGTAATATACATTTCTTTTAAGAAAAGTTTAAGCGCAATTGACTTAGCCAAGTGATGCCCTGGTTAAACACCACCAGACGCAGGGACTTCGCCGTATTTGTATTAATTTTGTTCGAGTTACCGTAGTCACTGACATCTGAAGAAGCCAGGGCGTGCCAAGTTGCGGGCATCTCAATGTCGCCGTGCAGCCAAAGAGAATGCGACATCAGCCAATAAGAACGCCGAAGAACGAATACCGCGGAGCAAGGAGCGTGATTAAAGTAAGCCCCGCCTTTCGCTCCTGAAGTTGCCAGTAATACTACCCGCATTTAGATCGATCATTATACAAAATTCAAATTAGCCTAGCCTAAACTAGACTAGACTATCCCAACCTATCATCATCATCATCACCATCATCGCCATCATCATCATCATTATTATGATTAACATTGGTGAATGTACAGTGAATTTTAACTTCGACTTTTCGGCCTGTGCACGTCCCCATGGAGTTCACTGTGATATAAAGTATGTAGTTAAACCTTGGCTAGTAGTTTTGCCATTGGTCGTATGGTAAATATTTCTTAGCAAAGCTTTGACTTATCCGCCGAAAATCTAACTATACAACAATACAGGTTTTGGTTCAATTAATACGATTTCTAATCAGGCAGATTGCTGCCGAACGTTTACCTTCAAAGTTAAATTATGAATAAATGATGTGCTTACTTTATTATATTATTAGATGCTGACAGCACAGTAACAAAAAATAACCTTCCAATTTAGCTTTTACCACCAAGCATAAGAGTCGCAGAAACGAAATTACTTAAAAACGACGACTCATTCCCTCGTGCAATATTTGAGAACATGGTTACCCATTATAATCACAACTATAATAATATTTGTTAATTTTGAGTACACAGATAACCTAAGCTTTTTATGTGTCTAAATATATTTAATTCTATTGGATTGAAAAACAATTATACTCGTTTCATTACAGTGCAGACATCTGGAGCTACTGTCGAACACAACAGGTTTTCACGGTGCCTCACCTGAACCAATTTGGATTCTAGTTTATGACTGCTCACATTTTCTTTTTATATTGCACCATCACAGTGTAAAAAAACAAAAACAAGGTATAATAGGAAGTTTTAGAATAGCGCACGCTAAAGCTTTGCGTATGCAAAGAATTGCGTCGTCGCCACTGCGCATGCTTCGAACGCAAATCAGGTTTTGCGCTTCGCGTTCGCAATTTTAGCGTGCGTTATTTCTAGGAAATAGCGTGCGTACGCAAAGAGTCTTTGCGCTTCTCCAAGGAGGATTCATAAGGACAAGTTGGCTAAAGCTAAGACTAGCAGAGTTAAAAAAATGGCGGCTTCCAGGCTTATGTCGGCGGCTGCTTTGGCGGCGTCGTGAGTGCGACGTCGGCAACATCCTCGCGACTGCGATTTTCAGCACGGGACGACATTGCACTCAGTTTGGCAACGATCACCGGCAACTTGATGCTTGTTACGCGCGAACATTTCTCGGCGAAGGTACGATGTGCGAAGGTCAGTACACGAGAGCTATCTTGCCGAGGCGACGCAAGCGGACACGACCGGTCGACCGCTCGCGTCGCATTCTCATGTTTAAACAAATCTAGAATGCTACTCCGCACCAAAAAGCTTGTTTTTTTTTTCTAAATTTACAGCATTTCGTGTGTGGAATAAAAATTGTTGCTGTATACTGGTGCTGGCGTAAGCGCGAGATGCTTGGGCTTTTGCGTCGCGACGGAGAAACGCTATTCTAAAACTCTCATGCGTCTCGTGCGCTAATACAAGCGCTAAATTTAGCGCTAGCGTGCGCTAAAATTGCGTACGTTATTCTAAAACTCCCTAATAAGGATTCTTGCCTTTCATGATATTCCCCGAACAGAATATTTATGGCCTTGAGCCAAGGGAGCTCGCGAAGAACTACGTACTGTGCGACGCGGCTTTCACCAAGATCCTGCAGAAGAGCAACCGTCTAAAAAGTAACACCTCCTCGTCCACAGTCAGCCCTCTAAAAAAAAGGTATCACCTAGCTTACACCCTTTGTTCCATATAATGCACCCCAAAATTTCATTTTAACGTGCAGCGCCCTATAGTGGAACACACGGCACCAAATTTTACGAGGGGCTTGATAACGGTGCGATATAACTTTTTAAATAGCTAAAGTACGTATCGAAACCACATAAAGAAAACACCGAGTTTTTGCAGCAGGGCCAAGAAAACCGCGATCATTTGTTTTGTAGACAGCAACACGTACATTAGCTATTTTGATAAGTTGTACCACACGGCTATCAAGCCCCTCGTTAAATTTGGGGCCGTCTGTTCGACTATAGGGCGCTGTACGTCGAATTGAAGTTTTGGGGTGTATTATATGGCACAAAGGGTGTAACAATACACCCCTTTACATGCGTTTTTTTTAGAGTGAGGTCTCCTTATACCGGCAATCCTTAACAAATGTAGGGTGTCCTTAATCTCCTTAAGAACCGAGACTAGATTTGGAAGCTCTACTGGTGCTAACGTGCATGGGTGGGAATGCATAGATATCTCGAGCAATTTCACCTCAGCTTGCCTGAGGAAATCCGAAAGACCGAGAGGGACTTTCGGATTGTGTAGTCGGTGATGCCAGCTCTGGTGATTCGCTAAGGTCTTTGCGGCTGCATACTAAAACCACGCCTGTTCGTGTATACGTGGACCTCTTGCCTTTGTAGTCGCTTGCATGCTCTTTGCGCGTCAGATCTGTTTGTTAGTCCGGGGGTTCCGAGGTTTGCTAGACGAACGTAGGCTACTAGAGTGGTTCGACGCAATTTTTGCTTCTTTTTTGTTTCCCTTGAGCAAGGAACCCGCTACTACTTGAGTCGATAATCAGGACAAATGCGCAAATGCTGTCAGGATTGGTTCTGGGTTGAAGTATACTAAAATGGCAAAGCGTTAGAATTGTGTCTTGAAGCACGTATTTAGTCTAACGTTATTTTGTGGATCCAATGGTTCACTTCAGTCCATTAAATAAATACAACCCCGTATGCATCAGTGTGCTCGACATACGATTTAGTTACAAAGATTTGGTAAATTGCTTGCATATTTCAAGCGTGGGGCCGACACGGTAGCTGCCCATTGTATGGGCTCTGTAATGCGACAAAGGGTTCAAATATTTCAATGGTACAACTTCTTCGTGTTTTCCCTGAAGGGTATATATTTGAAGCCTAAGTGTATGCGAGGCTGAAACATAACATAACAAGGCTGAAAACATGTCCAGACCAAAAATGCAATCTGCAATTTCACATTGACCACAATAATTCCAATGCTCACACAAAGCTCGGTGTCATGTCACAATTTTAGGTGCTCAGTTTTACAAATATCTACGGCCTGGTAAGCTACCAAATGCACTCGCTTTACTGTGTTGTTTGGTAGTCTGGATGATCCGAGGGGGAAAAACACACACACACACACACGGGAAGCTCTTTTTTCTGTGTGTAGATTTAAAAGAGAGTGCCTTTTGAGCCTGCACTGTTTCAGCGGTTCGGGACCATTGAAATGAAGGGGGTCAATAATGGTAGTCTCACCTTTATCATAAAAATAACAGTAAAAAGAAATGAGGCCGCTTTCTGAATTTCATTTCCATAAAATTTTGGTGATTTTATGAAGCTGTTTATTAACGGCAAATACTGTATGTTTTAAAAGAATTTTTAGAAATCAGAATCTGTCATACATATTAATGTTTAGCGAGTTTGGCCAATTATACGAACGTGAAGAGAGAGTGTTGTATTAATTAAGCGGCCCCGCGATTATCAAAAGCATTATGCGTAAATACGTTTCGATATCAGTAACAAGAAATACGAGCGAATTTGTCGCCTTTCCTTTACTATTATTTTGTGGACAACTTAATTATAACTCACATACTCAAGGAAAGTACCACCTAAACGACTTAAAATAATGAAAACTAGAACTGTCTCAAATTTTATCTTCCTTTGCGGGAACCCATGATTACCAATTCTGAAAGAAAAGTAGTTCGCCCTATGATGCTATAGTAAAATAATTGACTTCAAATGCTTTCTTGCGTAAGTGTGTTATAAAAATGAGAAGATATTCGAAACGGTTACCTTCATAGGAAAATATATAAAAAAATCAAAAGCTTGATTATTAAACAAAAAAAAATTCCCAGTAACATTAGAAATTTTGATACAGTCTTGTTTCTTCAGATGACCACTTCACAATTGATTCTTTGATAATTTTGCAATTTTACTCTCGAGGGATATGAGGACGCTTGTAAGTTTCTGTGATAAAAGGAAAGCGGCATTGAACGACAAAGATAAAACAAACCAACTTTATTTTTTTTTTTGCTGTCTTTGTTTTTTATGTCACTTCACTTTTATTTTTTACAACCTTAGTTGTTGTTTTTTTCTGCCGCGCGGTCCCAAACTTTGGGGAAGCCTTTAAAGTAACCTCGTAAATCGAATTGAAAGCGTATCGCGCTATGATTTACCACAAACGGGCCTACAACATAATCGAAATGACGCATCCAAATTGAACAAAAAAATGTTCAAAAATGTGATTTTTTTTTAGCCTACGACGTCCGTCTACCACTCGCTACCCTCTCACTGGCACAGAAACTGACTGATGTCGGCAGCTGCTGGTTACAGCAGCTAGAGAGCCTTGTTACATACAGTTCCTAACTTCTTGATCGAGGTCACATGGTTCGTGCGCCGCACTTACATTCAAGTCAATATGGTTTCCGCAAACACCTCTCCTGCCAATCTCAACTTTGTGGCTTTGTCTCTGACCTCCACGAAAATTTCAAAGCGTCAATTGCTACTCATGCTATTTTCCTAGACCTCGCCAAGGCGTTCGATAGAGTTTCGCGTTTCCTTTCGTTTTATTCGGAAACACTCGCAGCCTAATATTGAAGAAAATGTAATCAAATGGATTGCCTCATTTCTCTTGAATCGTGAAAAATCTAAACATATTGATGACTCTAATTCTTCACCTCTACCAGATCAAGCGGTGGTTCCCCAGGGTAATATTCTAGGCCCCTTACTCTTTATAATATACATACACGACCTGCCATGTTATGTTTCTACATATATACGCCTGTTCGCGGATGACTGTATGATTACCGCCCTATTATGAATTGTGACAATTTGTTTCTGCTACAATCCGATCTTGATAAGTTTTCTCGTCGGTGCAAAGCATGGCAAATGAACATTAACGCTTTAAAAGCAAAGCAATATGTTTAACCACAGAAACAATCTCCACGAGGCAAATTATCCAGTGAACTCTCCTACAAATATCTAGGAATTACAATTACTGAAGATATAACCTGGAATTTGCACATCGAAAACGTCGTACTCAGAAAAGCAGCACGAACTCTGGGCTTTTTAAGAGGAAATTTCCACCAAGTCTCTTACCCGACTAAAATCATAGCATATAAAATGCTCCTCCGCTCACGATTACCATATGGTAGTATCATATGAAACCATCATCAAAGCTACTTAGCCAACAGTCTAGAGGCCTTGCAAAATAAAGCGGCCGGATTCATTCATCACCAATACTCACCCAGGACAAGTGCTTCACAGCTCAAGTCAGAATCTTATATTTCGCCTTCGTCAACACGTAGGAAACAATCTCGGTCGCGATTCTTTCATAATATGTTCTACAACCAGCCACACCTAGACTTCATTTACTGTCATCCTCCTTCACGCATACCGCAACGGAGTGATCATGTATTCAAATTTAACTATTACAATCACGGACTAGTCAACATAGATTTTCTCCGCTTTCCCTGCGTATCAAGGACTGGAACTCACTTCCTGAAAACATCCTAACTTCTAAGGACCCACCTTTATTTCGTTCTAAGTGCAAAATGGTTTTGGTAGAGTAACCACTTGCGCTCCCGTGCCTCTGTTCTTTTTACGTGTTTACTCTAAACTATCTACATAGTAGTGCTATCCAAACGCTTAATGCACACAAGTACAATTCATTAACTATTTTAACTTATCATGTAATACATCATTCAGATGCTCTTGAGGGTAACTAAACTTGAACCTGAACGATTTGCGAGGAGGTGCAGGAAGCGTTAATCATCCGCAAACTTCTTCGCGTTGCCACCTGCTTTGCTCATCGGCACGCGAAAACACAACGCAGGCGCACTTGCGACGAATCGGAGCAGGAGACGTTTGCCATCAAATTGCAAATGCCGAGATGACCAAGAAACGTTGCTAGTTCCATCCAAGGTTTGCTTCCCCAAACTTTGACCATTCATCGTCTCAGATGTTTCGAAGTCATTAGAAATTCTGAGAGAAACGATGCTCGTGACGAGGCTATCATCGACGCCGCGTTCTTTTGTTCTCGATTTCTCCGGCATTGATTGCGATGTTTATAATGGCTCCCTTCGTATGCTTCCGCTACCAGTGTCCCATCTAATAGAGTACTGACTTGAATTCGTGCATATGTGCTTTGTTGCTGCAATGCGACTATACAAGCACCGCAAAGAAACGCTTGTTATGCTGAGCCGGTAATGAAGTTTGTTTATAAAAAAGGACTCTGGTTCTTTCTCATTAACGAGCTCCGACGCTGAGACGGCTTCTGTTTATTTTTTTCTTTGCCTTCTAAGCGCCGCCAGAATTGTGCTAGTTAAATAGACCCGTTTTTTTTATTTAAATGACGCTTAATATCGTGATCAATTAGGAAGGGGAAGACGGCCGGATATATTGTAAGTTTAGATTTTTAACTTCCTTGGACATGTTATTGAATTCCGCTTAACAACGAGTTCTTCTTTTTTTATCCCCCTGAAATGCTATTTTGTAGAAACAAGTACAAAGCGATGAGATGCAAAATTTTTAATACGTTTGCTTTGTAACTTTGCAAACGGCTGAGTAGAATGAAATGCGGTCATTTTAATGGGTCCTAAGATAATTTATGGAATAGTTTTACCAGTGCACCGTACAGACAGAAAGGAAAGTACAGTCCAAATATTTTACGCTTTAGTTGCGAAAAATGTCACGTGGCGTTGAAGGAGCATTACGATTAGGTTTTTAGGATGAGTATACACACGAGAATTCAGTTAAACCTATTATAGTATAAACGACGGGTTAATTGGAATGCCCTCTGCGCGGCAGATAAGTAATAAATGTAGCTGGCCTGCAGAAGCTACACGGGTATTCTTGATCAAACGCACGTCTCTCAAGAATAAAAAAGAAATGGCCACAAGGCAAAAGGTAATTTTAGTTTGGTAATTTACATTCGTAGCGAACACGTCTCAACAAGCCTTCCGAGTGCCGAAGACGTTGCGAACATTTTCACACTTTGGACCACGTTCTGCCCTGAAAAAACCGAGAAAGTGGAGGAGACGAGTGCACGTAGGGACGTCAGAATGGCGAGCTCTGATTGGGAGGATTAGTGGGTGACTTAAAGCTAGCTGCCTTTGTCTCCACTGCGCTCGTCGAACCAGTTTGAATGCGAGAGCCAGACGCCGGGCGCCGGTGTTCCGCGTTTTAACGCGTTCGACAAGTACAGTGGCGGCAAAGGCAGCCAGCTTTAAGTCTACCCACTAATCCTTCCAATCAGAGCTCGGAGTTCTGACGCCTCTGCGCACTCTCGTGTCCCCCTATTCCTCACTGTCTCGGTGCATTGTTTGCCGACAAATGCGCAGACATAAAGACAAGCAATGCGCGATGCCGTGCACGCAGAGGGATATTGCTTGCGATGCTCTTTTATCCTAGTATGTAAGCGTTGCTTAGAGAAAACGGCAAAAAATCAGGTAGGAAAAAGCAAACATTTCAATAGCTCGCGGTGCAGTAAACCTGGATTATTAGAAGCCCCAGGCGTTTCGGAAGGCTGGAGCAGAATCAATTTTGTCTTTCGCATCAGCGCGTCTCCAAAACACTAGGGATTCTGCGGAAAGTTCGAGAATATATGGTTGAGTATGCAGGGTGTTAAAGCCAGCGCCATCGGTGTTTCTTTTTTGCGTGTGTCTGTGTGTTTTTAGTGTTTTTTTCCCAACATGGAAGGGTTGAGTGCTTTATGATTCTGGTTTCTTCTTTCTCTGGTCGTTGCCCAACTTTTTGATTTGCTTTTAATTTCTTTTTTGCTGTGCTTTTTGAGCTTTCGGTGATTCGGGATTGCGCGGACAGTGAACTTAGTGGCGCCATATAAGTTTTTGCAATAAAAGAAGCACGCTGTCACTGATCTGTGTTCCGTATTCATTTATTTATTTATCTAGTGCATACTGCGGACCTTCAAGGTCCAAGCAGGGTCGGCGATAAAAAATAAATAACGCTACACAAAAACAATGGTTGCATAAGGCTTCACGGTAACCCTACCACATGGCCCCACGTTGGGCGCCATGTGGTAGGTTGTAGGGGTGTTTCGCAGAATCAGACCGATGCCGACGACGGCCCGTTCCCGGACCCCCCCTCGCCGCCACACAGGCGGTACAACCTGCGACGTCGGTGACGGCTGAGAGAAGTTGTAAAGCAATAGACAAGATTATTCTTTTTTTTTTTTTTTTGTCGGGTTTCGAGCGTTGTATCTTGATCGTATATCATCCCACGGGTCTGATTGCCTTTCTGAGGGGTAGAGGGGGAAATATTGCGCGATTGTGGCCACCCCAGATCCTTTATCTTTTTTTTATGCATCATAGAGCCAGGGGTTACACATGAGAGTAACCCATGGCAATTGCTCGTTCTGATTCACGAAGATGAATCACGGGCGACGCCACTACCAATCCCGGGCATCTGGACGCCAGGGTCTCAGGACGCGTGGCGGTACCAGTTACCGGGGGCGGCCATCAGCGAGGCCCACCCCACGGAACTGCGGCCACTGGGCAAGAAGGCACCAAAAACTGCAACTGCCGGCGATTCCGGAAACGGCCACCAAAGGACAACCGCGACCTGGAGTGCGCCCTAGTGCCGATACAGCGCCGCCGTCCACACCCTCGACGACGACTCCCTCTCAAGGACGACCACGACGACACTGGCATCGACATGCCAGACGCTTAAGGGGGGGGGGGGGGGGGGGAAGTGTGGGAGCAAGAGTCTCCCACCACGGCCAAACGCCGCTGCCGAATGCCCAAACTGGACAACGACCGAGGCGCGCAATAACGCACGTATATGAGAGGCACAAAAGACTATAAAAGAGGGCACACGCCCACAGAAAGGGGAAGACGGACCGTGGCCACGGAGGCGGGCAGTTCGAACGCTCCGGCAATGTTTTACGTTGATACTAACAATCCATTCCTGTTGCTTTAATAAATGTAGTTTCTCGTTTTAGAAACCCCGGCTTCGTGTTGTTCCTCCCGGATGGCGGTGCAACAAGGCAACCCTACCGCAATATAAAAGAAGAAAACAAGATGGAAAAACTTCTGCACAGAAACACAAGACATAGAAAATATACAAAGATCTAAATCTAGTAAATCACAAAGTTATAACAATACGCGATCAAAATATACTATCACAAAGATTACAGTGAAGCTAACAAGCTGAGAGGTCCATCGAATAATACATTGACAAAAAGATTACAGTGAAACTGCAAAGCTGTGAGGGACACTCGGATAGACAAAGATTCCAATGATGATGCAAAATCAGATGATGAAAAAGTGTATCTGTGGTTTAATATTGCTGTAAGATACTACAGAGACATTTTCATGCGCAATATATTTATATTTTAACTTTGATTTTAAACTCGTAAAGATTAATACAGTTACGTTTCGGTAAAAATTGTAGTATTTTTGCTCGCAAAAAGAAATAGGGGTTGAGTAAAACAATGCAGTCGCGCGGAAGTCGGTTTGCTCGCCCTGGTGACGTAATTTTTGCGACTCGATCAGGAGTCATACTTAAGCTTGAGTACACTTCGAGATTATTGTACATATATTTGTTGCGAAGACGGCTCATGACAGAAATTCAGTCGAGATTGCTCCTGAGCAATAAAATAGCGGTTAAGCTTTCTCGTAGTTGTCAAGTGCTCTGAACATTTGCCAGATTGACTGCCGTGTCGCCAACAGCATCAGTCGGGGTATATTGAGACATTACGTATTTTGCTTCCCACTTGTGCATTACTGAATCGCTCTTTAATTACATAAACCGCCACACCACGTAAAACAATCCGATTTTTAAACTTGTGTAGTCCGTCGTAAACTATACACTGAAAAATATGACAAATATTTTGAAGTCTGATATTTTCTTTATCTTTAGATACCTATTTCTCAAGTTTGCAGTGCCGAGAATCAAAAAGCGCAAGCGGCACACTGAGTGAGACCGTCGAAAACGGTTACGGCACTCCATGAGCTTCTTTCAGATTTTGTTGACCTAGATCCCTATCAACGGGTGGAAAGGTAAACAGATATGACAGGTCTCCATCTTCATGAGCGTTTAACCTAGAGTTTTCTACAACTCGTGGCATGATTCATGTTTTTCATAGAGTTACAAATAAAATACTATTTAATATTTTTCAGTTACCCCTGATTTCTTACTTAAAGTTTTCGTCAAGGTCTCCAAGGTACGACGCTATGACACCAGGGGAGCATCGAGACTGTGGACGTCTAGGTACTCTCATTGAACTGACAAATAATGTAAACGAAATTGCTGCAGAATCCACTATTATTTGTCTATGAATGGCGACAGCATTCATATATGACAGCCTCAAGGACGACGTCTAACTCAACGTACATTACGACGTCCAAGAGGACGACATATAAGACGACGTCTGGGACGACCTCTAGGGCGATCTCAGGGACGACATGAAGGACAACGACTCAGACGTTGTCCTTGAGTCGTTGTCCCTTTCTCTACCACAAATCGTGTGGTGCTCTGCTTCCGCCCGCTTTTTTCTTTGGCCGGGGGGAAAGTTCCCCCTGTCAAATCTCGCCCGTGTCTTCTACGCGAGCCTTGATCTGCTCATCACGTGGGTCCAGAGGGCCACTCACACGCTCTGTCGGCTGTCGGTCAATCACTCAAGGCCTCCGGCGCTTTGCAGGTCCCGAAAATGGGAAAGAGAAGACTCGAGGGTGAGGGGGCAAGGCAGGCAAACGCGCGTCGCGTCCAAGGTTGTGTCGTCTTCCAGCACCTCTGTGGATTGGATCGGCTTCTCGCAGCTCTTATGTTCCCAACGTATGGTATAGACAAAGAAATTTTGTAGGTTAGAAGTTTAATAAAATAAAATAAGCATTCTTAAAGGAGCCCTGCAATCATATTTAAACGTCTACCTTTTTTGCGCTTTCCACGTCTCTTGGTGTTCGGGCAAGCCAGCGGGCACGGAGAAAAACTAAATATCAGTGCGTCATATTTTAATCGCACGACGCGGAAACCTCCTCCGCCTACGGGGGCGACCCGCCGTGCCTAAAGCGCGCGACATTGAAGCATTTTGTCCTGGGCTTACTACTGGTCAGAGACGCTAAAATCTTCTTTTTAGTCGAAATATAAAATATAAGTGACCCGAAACGTTTCAGTTCTTTATAAAATTGGCTTTTGTTTAGTATCTTAGATCAGAAAAGAAACAAATGCAGTTTATAAAGTATGGAAGTGAGAAATGACCCGTCGACATACCCGCCACCAAGCGCTGGAAAAGGCGGCGCATACTAGGAAGCTGTCGCGGGATCAGGCACCGACGAGCGGCGAGCGTACAAAGGTCCCGGATATACGCGGCGGCGCTGGGGTCGTATACGGTCTCGAAGATCCGACCGGTTCCTAGCGTTCCGAAGGCCTTCGGCGAGAATGTTTTGCTTGCGGTTTGGCCGTTTGGCGATATGGCAGCACGAAGTGGCTCCCGTTTTGAACTGATCTTTACCCGTGTTTGCTGTCGCTTGTGGCCAATGAAGTGTCTTGCCGAATTAGTGTTTAATCGCGCAGCAAATGCAATGCGAGCCGCCCTGGCTGTCCGCTTCATACAGCCTATTCAGAACATACAGAGGATGCGAATGTGGAGGAGTGTGAGAATGTGAGCTGAAATGGTCTACTGCGCATACCTACCTCGCATTAGAAGGGCAGAAAGTCTCAGGAATTTCAGGTAGCGTAAGAGTGCTATCGCTTTAAAACAATGAATTGACAGGTACGTGTCAATTAGCATAATGACAATACATACCTTTTACATATTCAAGACATAATAATTAAAATCCCAGTAAAGTGTTCACGTTGCAGCTGTCTTCGATGCGTCATATTGCCGTCGCAAAGCTACTCATGAAACCACCAGGTCTTCGAAGTTCTGTTTCAACACGGTAAGTTTGCGTTTTAATTTGCCTTAATTTTTACGTCCGTCTGAAAAGTTTCCTGCAGGGTATAAATTAAGTGACAGCAAATAGCTGCTAAAAGTTCTGCTAGAAAAAAAAAACTTTCCTCGAAAGTTCTTTTTTTTGAAAGACTAGGTTAATCACCATACCGCACTTACCAAAAATGCCTAAGCAGGACGTTCTGTGTGTACACAAGAATCATATCGCTGTCATAAATGTGTGACTCGTTGCATGGCTTTCGAGCTGTTAGGAAGACTGTGTTTCAGTATTTGTTCCCTAGAACAATACACATATACGTCAAATATATTTAACACAACACACAATTGTATTAAATGTGTGCGTGGCGCGCGCGCACCTAGTTATTTTTCACGTTCCTACCACAAAAAAAAGTCTTCAACGAAGCTTTCGCCCTCAAGATTTGTTATCTCTCTCGACACACGAGACGGAGACGATTTAGCGCGAAGACAACACTCTGCAAAGAACGCCCCCTGACATATTTAACAAAAGACGTACGGAGGGCACCAAAAACCAATCCCAAATCTAAAAACCAAACGTTTTCTGGTTATCATTCCAAGGCTTCCTTCGATCGGAAGCGCGAAGCGGAGAGCAAACATACTGGCCTTCGCTTATCGAAGGCGCCTTGGTGCAACAAAGTAGCGGTAAAGCAATGTTTCTGCCCTTCGGCGCAGCCGAGAGTCGATATTTTTGTTCTCCTTCGAAGGAAAAAAAAAAGCAGTTGGGAAAACACAGACCCTGGGCTTACTTCCGAAAGCAGCCGAAAGCCAAAAACAGCAACAAGATGGACGGGTGTACAAGGGCGTTCGCGGGGAAAATAAAATAAAAGAGAGAAAGCTTGGTGGTGCAAGGTGTGCTACTTCGCCGCCCACTTCCAAATTGTTTAGCGCTGCCTCTGCCGGTGCTGGCGCGCCCACGTGCGTAGAAAAGAAAATGTAGCGAACAATCGCGGATTATCGATGAGTGCTACTAGCAGCGACACAACCGTGTGGCTGAGGTAACGGCGACTCGTCAACAAAGCCCCCCCCCCCCCTCCCCCCCCCCCCCCCTTGACAATTTAACGATTCGCGCTCTCGCAGACTAAATAGGCATTCGCGAATTGAGAGGTGCGTCGACAAGGCTCCTTATACAAAGTACTTCATTCCAAGTACGTCTGCAGTCGACTTTCATCCAAAGAAGCCAATGAAGCAGCGCCAAAAGTGAATTGTCATGTTGCTCGTTTTTTATTTTTTTTTTCGCGTGTACTATTTCCAGTTAAACAGATCGCCTTAGGTGAGTGCCCCATGATCCTCTGATTTTTTTGCGCGTGATTAGTTTAGCCGGCGCTACCAAACGCACATAGAGGACGAATGCCGTGATGTCCTGCATTTGAGGCTGTTGGATTGGCTCCTTCGAATAAAATCAAAGCGTTGGCTGCGGTTCGGACCTAACGTGAAACGGAGTAAACTTTTTTTTTTTTTTTCACGAGCATTTTCTGTTTTGTTTTGAGCTTCTGTCGACCAATAATATTTACAATGAAACAGCAAAAAGAAAAAAAGAAAAAGAGAATATAAAGTGCAGCTACGCAGGATGTTCTGAAAACGGCATTGAGCCGATGCACAATTTAAAGACGGGAGGCTCTTTCTATGGAGCGTGGACTTTCCTGAGTGTGTTTACCTAGATAGTCACTTAGCGTGTTATGATATCTTGCATAGCAGATTAGCCATAACATTATGGATCGATATTTGAAGAGGTGTAAAATCAATCGAGGGCTTTCAGAAAAGGACGATGATACATCAGTTTTGAAATGTTTGACAGCGTGGTGCGTCCTCACGCATACATCATGTGTCACTTTTTGTTTTCGTTGACACGGGGTAAATTAAGGAAGCAGAGATAGAATTTTAGTGATCCTCCGTATTATTTTCGGAGTCAATTGAGCAAATTTGGCCAACACCGTACGTTCCATCAGCGTGTGATTCAACAAAGCAACATAAAGTGACCTTTAATACCATTAAATCGCAGTGTTACGCGAGCAGCCTCTGAATTTAATACAAAAAGTCTGGTGCATGAGTTCGCCTGCCTTATTTTCTCCCACGATAAAATCGGAGCCTTTATTATTCTTGTATATGAACCTCATTAACAAGGGCTTATGAAGAACACTAAGTTACAAAATAACAAAGCATGCAGCAGAGCTTATGGAAAAACAGCTGTATAAAAAATTGATGTTGGAATGTTTACAGGCGTCAGAATATAGCCTTTTTTCAAAACCACATCTGGTAACATTGACGGTCGCCATTTATTGGGCAGAAAGAGTGCGACTCCGTACGGTTCTTCGCCGAACTCCGACGCTTCACTCGCTCTCGTTACGAGCACAGCCGGGGGATCGGTGGCCGAGTGGGCTAGCGCACACCAGCTCGGAGCACGTGGCTCGAAAGCTCTCGCTGCAGGTTCAATCCCCACCCCTGCCTCGTTTGGTCTGGATGAGCGAAAAAACGACGACGACGACGAGTCCGGTAGGACCATTGTCTACATTGCTCCAGAGGTAAATAACAATGTTATATATATATCTGCCACCGATTTTGCCTCAACCCCTCGTTCTTCAACGAGGGGCAGCTGTCCTCGGCTCTTGAAGCAGTGACCCGTCTCCGACCAACGGGGACGAAGGAAAATGAGCCATCTAAACGCACCGCCACAAGCATGCAGCGCAGAACAATCAGCCGAATCATCCAACATCTCTGAGTGCTCCCCTGATAACGTCAAGGAGGAGTCTGATGACGAAGGTGGATGGATCACCAAAGTAGCAAAGAAACGACGCCACGGATCCATTTCGAGTGAGGCGACGATCATTACTCAGCCGGCTCGCAACCTAGTGGTCATTGTCAAACCTACTGATCCGACCACGATCATCACTAACATGAATCATCTGGCTCTGAAACAGATGCTGGAAAACCTGGCACCAGACGGAGTAATCCAAATTCGGCCAAATTATCGCCCTAACCTATCGGCCATAGATGCAAGAAATATCGAATCAACGAAGTTCCTTCTTCAACTGAAGAAGCTCGGCACAATCCAAGTTCAGACGTATGAGCCAGCACGCCATCTTCTAATGTTGGTGTCATTCGCGGCGTATCAACAAAAATCACAGACGTGGATCTGTGGGCATCAATAAGGAAAAAAGCATCAGTCATTCAAGTGAGAAGACTCGGCAAGACAGAGGCGGTAGAGCTTGTCTTCTCCACCAGGACCTCACCAGAATACGTCGTTGTGGGGCACACACGATACAGTGTCCTTTCCTACCTCGAAAAACCGCGGCAGTGTCCTAAGTGTAACCGCTTCGGACATCTGGCGAGCACATGCTCCAAAACGCAACGCTGTAGCCAATGTGGTGGAGAACATGTCGTGAGCGAGTGTAAAGCGAAACAACCAAAGTGCATAAACTGCAAGAGAGGCCACGATGCCACGTCCCGGAACTGCCCAGCCTGCGAAGCTGAAAAGCAGATAACTAACTACAGAAGCTCGAACAATGTCGATTATACGTCTGCCAAAACTGTCATCACGAATGAACAAAAGGTTCGAGGACTGGAGAAGCACCTCACTCCCCACAAGCAAAAGCAAAGCTTGAAAGGAGACCAGAAAGCTATCGTCCCAGAGATGAATGAAGCCGATTTTCCTCCGTTGGATACGCCGTCATCAGAAATCATGCCGCCAGCATAATTTCTGATGACGCAGCCAGGGTCTTCACCCAAGAATGCAGAAGCTGTTTCGACCTAAAATACTTGTAAGAACCAAGAAGTACCAAAAAATGGGCAAGAGAACACCCAGCTCAAAAGAAGCCAAGGTCAGTTGAAACGCCTAAGTCTCAAAGCCTTGGTAATGCGTTGTGCACAATTGCCACGTTGTTGCGCTCCTTCCTCGCTTCTCTCCAGTCACCCATCGCTCAAGCAATGATCACAATTATCGACATTGTTGTTTCACTTGTCACTTCCTGGTGCAACTAGACAGCTTCATCGAGAACAACACATCGCAAAGTGAAATACGAAACATACAAAGAATACACTTCCTCGCTGCAATAAAATCAGCTTATTTCCCACAATAATACAATGGAATGTCAATGGGCTTCGAAACAAGATCAATGACTTACGGCAAAATTTACGGAGACACGAAGCCGAGGTACTCGCCCTTCAGGAAACCAACTTAAAGTCAGGAGCGATCCGACTATCTCCCTATGTTATCTATACTAGTACTCCCCGAACAACATCAACAACAGACGCACCTAAGGCATCTTTATTTATACACAGAGACTTACCTCAATTCCAAGTGGATCTTTCCGATCTCTGCGACCAAAGCGCGTGGCTGTCCCGATACAAAAAGACAACTCGGACGCCATGACAATCGTATCGGTATATATTCGGCCTAGTTCTCCTTGGAATCCTTCCATCTTACGCACGATCCTTTCTCGGTGTAAGCCGGCCAAGCTGATCCTTGGGGACTTTAACGCCCACAACGAGGCCTGGGGGGACAAGCAAACGTTCACTCCTGGCCGGTCTCTGGAGGATACCACTACAGCTATTGGCCCCCGGTGTCTGAATGACGGCACTGCAACCTTTGTGAGACCTGGCGTAGAGAACAGTGTGCTCGACCTGAGTTTTGCCACCGCTGCAGTACGTGCGCTCTGGCTCGCCGAACCGGACAGCTGGAGCAGTGACCATCTCCCTATTATAATTACTTCCCCAGAAAAAAGACCTCTCACCCACACAAGACTTGTTCTGTAACAAACTGGGCTGCCTTCCGAGTGTACTTCGAAGATATAATATCTACTGGCACCACTGATCACACGACCGCCATCTCTCAGGCGCTCTGCAAAGCGACACGGAGAGTTACGGTTCCTATATATAGACCCAACCCCAACCTAAAATACCTAAGGCTACGCGCCTCGCGCCGCAAAGCGCAACGACGTGCCTAGAAAACATCAAGACAAGAGGATATACAACGGTATCGAAGGATTGACGCGGCATTTCGTAGGCATACCAAGCGCTTACAACGGAAACAGTGGCGACAGCGAAGTGAGACCCTTCATTCTCCCGGTGGCGGAAGGCAAGCATGGCGAATGGCCCGCATCCTCGCGGGTCATGCTGTTCCCCGCTCACCGGTCCTTGGCCTTGTTATTGCGCAAAACATCACGTTGCCTCAAGCCGCGGAACTCCTTGCTGATGAATTCATCTCTGCTCCCGCTCCGCCACCGGGATTTGTCGCAGCCTCTGCTACCAGCACGCCAGCGCACGTTGCCAGCAACTCCGATTTCACGCTGAGTGAACTACAGCATGCTCTTCAGCGTTCTTCTCGGAAACGCACCGCACCGGGCCCAGATGGGATAACGTTTCAAGCGCTTCGTAACCTTGATGATACGACGCTTCCTGGCCTTCTGGAATACTTAAATCATAATCGGCGCTTGTCTGATATTCCTTCTGCCTGGCTCAGATCTGAGGTTGTTCCCATCCATAAACCAGGAAACCGATAGGTGCCACCAGCTCCTACCGACCGATATCTCTTACACGTTGTCTAGGGAAGGTGATGGAGCGAATGGTCCTACGGCGCCTTGACTGGCAGCTCGAGACATCGGGCGCCCTGCCTAATCAGCTGTCTGGCTTCCGCAAACAACGCTGTACGACAGACGCGATCGGCAGCATCGTATCAGACATGAAACAATCGAAGGCAACAAGGCAAGCAACAACAGCAATATTTCTCGATATTAAGAAAGCATTCGATGCAATTCCACACGAAACCATTATTGCTCAACTTACAAGGCTCGGGGTTGCAGGCCAAGCTCTGGCATTCGTACGCGCCTTCCTTACAGGAAGGTCTATGCACGTACGCCTAGGTGGAATTCGAAGTACTCAACGTGCGGTAACCCGAGGTGTTCCACAGGGCAGTGTTATAAGCCCTCTCTTATTTAACGCTGCTATGGCGGCACTGCCTGAGGCTCTTCGGCGTATGAAGTCATCGGGACCAGTCATTAACATCGCAATATACGCTGAAGACGTGGCCCTCTGGACTACCGCCCCGAATAAGATATATAGCAAGATGCAACAAACCCTCCACGACGGATTGACTGCAGTTCTAGACGAGACCCCTAGACAAGGCCTTACGCTTTCCGCCTCGAAAACAGCTGCCCTTCAATACCATCCAACGGCTAGAGCATCGATCAGTAGAATCTACACAATTAACGGAACGGACGTAGCACGTGTCCGGACGTACTCCTACCTGGGGCTTCTTCTGGATGGCCGCATCTCCTGGAAGCCTGCAGTCAAGGCAACACTGATCAGATGTCGCCGCCACCTCAACGCCATTCGAATGATGATAGGCAGCACGTGGGGAACGTCTCAGGTCATGATGCTACAGCTATACAGAGGCCTCATACTCTCGAGAATATTATACGCCTTCCCGCTGATTCACATGAGCAATGCAGTCTGCAGCCATTGAGACCCTGCAAAGAATTGCACTTCGCTTCTGTCTGGGTCTACTGAGATACTCGCCGAGCATTCCAACGCTGGTTGAAGCGAGGGTCAACCTTGTCGAGAACCACGGCAGAGAGCTGACACTTCGCCACATCGCAAGGCAAACATCCTGCCGGTGAACAGGGCCCCTCTTGAACCATATTCGAAGTTGTCCTCAATATCGCCTTGGATCTCTCGCTCGAGACTTTGAAGGAGTGGTGGGGGCACTTTAGATACTGTTTACCCGGCACCACCACCTTACGGCTCACCGCTGAACATCAGTGAATCTATCCCAGAACTCAGAAGCAAACGTTTCACAGCCCAAGTTGTCGCTCGGACCCTCGCAGAATACCGAATTGAGGTGGATTTTCTGGGATGAATGCGTGTATATACCGACGGCTCGATACTTTATAGCAGCAAATCATCCACTGCAGCAGTTTTTATACCAGAACTAAAAATGGCCAAATCAAGGAAACTGAGCTTTCAACTACATCTACCACTGCCGAACTTGCCGCGCTTTGGCTAGGCCTTGACATCCTCGTCAATATCCCTCACAGTGGAAAGGCAGTGCTCCCCACAGATTCCAGAATAGCTTTACAACTACTCGGTAGGCTTGAAGACGCCCCACAATATGCCAGACACATTGGACACATGACAAGAAACCTAGAGTCTAAAGGATGGCATATAGCATACCAACGGCTGCCGTCACACGTCGGTATCTCTGGCAATGGGACAGCCGATCGTCTCGCTAATGCAGCTCACCAAATTCATGTACCAACACTTGTTATACCAAAGATGTATGAGGCCAAACTTATTATTCACAAAGAAATAGAGAAACTGCATCCGGACACGCGCGTCTCTACCGGGAAGCCACCCGCACGCGTGCCTCCAAAGCTGTCCCGAGCCCCCCCGCTTCTCTACTGCACAGACTTCGGCCTGGTTGTGCCTTTACTGCGAAAGCCCTTCACCGTATGGACCAAACAAAAAACCAAAACTGTCCATCCTGTCATGTTCCCGAGGACCAGGACCATCTCCTCTGGACCTGCCCTACTCTAGCCGACGAAAGGAAATCGTTTCTCGACGGCCTGCGGCAAGCAGGCGTCGCAAGTGCTACAACACAGGACATTCTTTTTCCCCCAGGCTCTGCACGCGATGCCTCGAGAACATTCGCCGCACTTCTCAAGTTCTTGGAGGACACCAGTTTATTTGGTCGCCTCTAACCCCGGTGTCTGACATACACTGGGCGATGGCAACACATCAACAACCGAGTCTCAAAAACTGCTGACCAATCGTTCCTTTTTTTTTCATTCTCTCTTCCTTTTTCTTTCCGATCCCTTTTCATCCCATTTTTCCTCCCCTCTCTTTTCAATCCGTTCTTTTCTTTATTTCTCTACTTTCTTAAACTTTTTTTGATCTCCACTTTCATCCCCTTCCCTTCCCCGGAACTAACTCGCCCCCACTAAAGGAGTGGCCAACATGTTCCGGCTTTCCGATACCCTCACCACTAAATACTACTACTACGGGATGAGCAACGTAGCGGCGCGCGGTCGTGTATCACTACTGGGTGGTGCTCTCTAAAGATCCGAGGCTAGCGGCTCGTACTGCACTGGCTACATTTCTCAATTACAGCTGGGAGACAAGTCGCCCGCTGAGACAGACTAAGTTCTAGGCTTTACGAACGTCCACACACCAATTTCTTTTTTCACGATTTCAGCCGAGTTCTTGTGAAACGCTGAGGCGACCCTCGTGTTGAATTTATGCTCTGAGTGCGTGCTCAGACAATGACACTTTCGGGTTATTGAAGCATCAGCCACAAGATGGCGCGCACTTTCGAAAGGGGTCTATTTGGCCGTTATCGCGTTCTAAATTTTGCGAGTCGTTAGAACACCTAATCTAACACGTGGGTCGTTGCTTTCTTGGATTTTTTCTGCTTAATTCACCGCATACACACATCTTAAGTGACCTGTTCTTGCTTACCCTTATTTCGAGATGACCCCCATCCACAGCTAGAGAGAGAGACTCTCAAAGATTGCGCAACGATCACACGACGGTAGGATTTTAGACAGCGAGAGCTGTGCTGCTTATTCGACGATATGATGATGACGATTGATTGACATTAGGAAGTTTTTGTAGATCGTTTTCACGGTCCCGCAATGCTCTTCGCAACCCGCTACGCTACCCGGAATTCTACAGTCAAGGCCATCGGCGCGCAGGCGCAGTAGCAGCTTCTTCGTTGTCGAGGGCTTAGCGGAGGGGGAAACACGGAATACGAAAACTCCCTATGGGTCTCCTGCGCTGAAGCTTTGAACGAATTGTGGCGCCCTCGTTTTGGGTAGTACAAGCTCACCTGGTTTGGACTCCCACTGTTGTGGCGCCTTCGCGGTGACTTTTTTCCTCCTGTGTAGTGCAGAAGAACGGAACAACCCTTGGACGTCCGAAATCGGCTACATTCAACGCCGCAAGACCTTTGAAAGTTCAGGAGTCATGCCACCACCGCTAGAGTACGTGTCGCCATCTCTAAGTTGTGACGTTAGACCTTCAGGCGTCCCGACGTTTTTGTTTTTTCTTCCCCTTTATGTTTCCTTGGGACGCATGATACGGCGTTTCTGGGTTCACGCTCTTATCTTCCTAGCTTTGGCCTGTACTTCGACGGCGTTAGCATTTTTCGTTTTTTTCTTTTTTCCTGGTTTCTACTACCCAAAGCAAGTCCTAACAAGTCATTTTACGCAGTGCCTCCTGGGCAATACAGGATGCCTATTGCGCCGATCGTGCGTCATACGGTGAACTGATGTTGAAATGACGTTGCGTTGATTTGGCGTCGATACGTTGTTGATGAAAGAATGATTTTAAGGTCTTGATGTGTTTTCCCGCCAAATTTAGCGGGGAAACAGAATCGGTGCATAGGTCACGCGACGTCAAATTTTTCGCTAAATTTGGAGGGGGCCCTGGAATTTGTCTGCGGGTCCCGTGACATCCATTTTACCGCCAAATGTAGCGGGGAAAGTGAATTGACTCACAAGTCACTTGACGTCAATTTTTACGCTGAATGTAGCGGGGAAACTGACGGCAATTACGCTTGCGCCGTCACCAAAACGGGGAATGGGCCACTGAAGCTGTCGCTGTAAAAGTATTCGTGAATACAAATACTGACATACACGTATTTTGAAGCGAAGAGAAAGATAATGAGGTACATTAGTCTTTTATGTGATGGGATGTGCCTGAGATGCTTCTGCAAAAAAAAAAAAAAGGAAGAAAAAAATACAGAAATGCAGGTGCAAAAGCGTACAGAATTTTTTTTTTTCGTACGGTGTCAGATGCAGAGGGTTTGGTTGGCGTTGGATGCAAATAGTAGTGATTATGTGCCTCTCTTTTTTTCAATTTATGCATCTCCCCTTATCTCAAACTCTACTTATATTCACATAAACTTTCCCAAATGCCGCTACGAAAAAGAGCGCGCTCCACAAAAGGCATCTGTTCAATATAAACCTTGTTTTGCAGTGACGCAGTTATCTCAAGCTGTCGTCGTTTTAAGTGCTTTTTTTTCCTGTTTGGAAAGATTAGAATAACGGAGCCAAGCCTGTTCGCACAGAAATTGTTGCAACATAAAAAAAAAAGAAGCCCTTCCCCCCCCCCCCCCCTCTAATTTTATACTGTAAATGATTGAAGGATTCCTCCTCTCCACTGACATCATTTACAGCGTTTTCTCTGCTAATTCGGAAAAAGTTAAGGTATTCGTGGGAAGATGTTATATCCTGCTATCTTTCTAACTACCCTTGCTTCGAATCACCTGTTCTTCATTTTTGTTTTTACTTTTAATATTTTATTTGCGTTATACACACCATGTAACCAGGATTCTCCGAACCTGCAGAGGGAGTCGTGCAGAGGGTTTATATTATAAATGAAGAAACCACTAAAAAGAAAAGTTTTTTATTTTTTTTTATTTTTTAAAGAACTCTAAAGAGATGCATAAACAAATGATCTCGATATAATCGATACTTCGTGAATATATTTCACTACTGGGACACAAATACGCTTTTCACATGCACATCGACCCTGAGATACAGATACTTTAAAGTATTTTTAAGATGCTATCGCGTGCTACGCGGCCCTGCAATCATTTTCGGTGGTGCTACAATTTACGTGCAGTATGACTTTCAAAGGATAAGCGGCGTCTTATAGGAGATTAACGAGTGCCACATTGAACTGATTATAAGTTGTTTTCGAAAAATACAGTTGAAATAAATAATGGATTAGCAGAACAATTACTTGCCTGCATCTCCTCCCCCTCTCCCTCAACAGCCCAAATATCTCAACACGCGTCAAAGGAGCCCGCCATAGGATTAAGCCACGTAACGTCTTTTTATCTCGTGGATTAACACCTAAACCGATCGGGGTCCCCCTTTCAAGATTTCTAATCTGTTTCACGTGTGGCAGCCTAAAACTTTCTCCACCTCCGAAAAACGTACCTCACATTGAACAAAAAAACGTCGGTTTTGTTTTTGCGGCTTTTTTTTTAATAGTTTCAGGGTGATAACCCACACACACACACACACATTCACTCAAAATTATGCGGTTGTTCTAGCTGTACGCCGTCCGTCATCAATATCGCTAAAGCTTAAAAAAAATCCTCTTAACACGCCGATCTTTTTCTCAAAATACGAGCCCGGGTGCGTTCATTGTTACGCGACCGCTCTACCACAATTCCCCGCCAGCTGCTTCAACATAATGCCTAATGAACCGCAGGTGTTTAGGGCAGTTGAGCACATGAGCCTCGCACAGCACCCACTACATGGTCATAATTGAGAATTAAAACCTTGAGACAACAAAACAAAAAGGGGATATTCACACTACCGTTTTCTTATTTCAAGGTTTTAATTCTTAAATGTGAATTTCCACCAGATCGCCTGCGTTTTGACTCTTATTTCAGCACTAAAGGGTCGCAGTTAGGGTGACATCACATCACTCTACCTAAATCGCGGGCCGCGTATCATAGAAAGCTTTGTGTTTATAGAACGAATTAGTGTGTCGCTCTTCGAGAAGACATTTACAATGGTTCCTCCACTTAAGGTGCACAGTTCCAGAAGCGCAGAATTCAGAAGGATACATTAGGATTGGATAGGCTGTCCCAGCTGTCGCTCTGACTATAACGGGGATTCACACAGGAATTCTCAATTTTTGTTTAATTTTTTTCATCGCTAGCTTTCGCAGTGGCTTTTCGCTTTCTACTTTTCTCACTTCCACTAACTTCGTTCCCGAAGCCAGGCAGTCTCCGGAAAGTCGCTGTCCTTTGCGTCGCCCGTCCCTCCTAATTTGCAGTGTGCTAACAGCTCCCTCGCCCACTGACGTCTAAGTGCCAGTGTCCTTAGATCGACCAGTTTCTCTCCCTGTCTCTGTTTATTTCTTATCTCTGGTTAGCTCTCTTTCTCTCTCTCTTCTTTTCGCGCCCTTATATCAGAGTAATTTTTTGTTCTTTTTTAATTTCCCTATTTCCCTCTTCCAAAGCCGTGGCACTGATTGCATCCCATTAGATTTGTGCGTTTTCGTCCTGGCCTCTGCCCACATGCTCCACTCAGTACTGGCGCGTGCCTTGCAAAGAGCGGCTCTGTTCGGGCAAAGGGAGGCAACACCATTTATTTTAATTACCCGCCATTTGTCTAAGGAAAGTCTGTGCGCGGCTGAAGGAAGTTCTAACTTCAGATGAGAACGAAAGGGAGATAATTGCGGGGGAAAAGCAGAGTGAGATACCACGTCCCTGATCAAGGGTTGTTGACACGTCGTCCCACGCCACTCGACAATTTAGTTTAGGCGAGAGTAGAACTCGAGTTTACAAAGAGGTTGTTTTTCGAACTGGCACGTGCTCTAAGGGGGCGAGCCACACTCTATAACAGAGTGCTGACACTTTATATATTAGAGCTCGTACACTGCAGGCCCAAGTCTGAGGTTATCGCTTAAAAGCAAGCATTGGACAAGTAATATGATTGCGGACACTTATTTTGGCACGTTGCCATGGAACTTCTACAGTACTGAAGTGGTACTTGCACGCGCCCCTGCATTGAACACTCTGTATAGAAATTGGAGCGTGTACGTAGCAGCAATACCAGCTAGAAGACGAGACGCGAGCAATGCAATGGGGCGCGCAACTTTGTCTGCTTCTCGCACAGGGGTCGTGATGCTGTCACGACGCCGAGATCTTATTGGCTGACTAAAAAAAAAAAAAGAATAGCGAGTAGGTCGCAATGCATCTTGCACTGAGGTCGTCTAACTGTCCTTTCAACCCAAGAAAATTAGAGCTTGGCGTCGTTCGGATGTTACCGCAACTGCTCCGCAAGAAACAGAAAACTTGCTCACCGCATAGCACGCGGCGACGACGAGGCGGACGTGCCTGCCACCTTGCGGTGAATCTCGTCGAGTTTCGGCGTGTTTGCCGGTCGGAAATCTACTAAGGATGACGTCATGAGCAGACCTCGTCTTATATACTGTACTGGTAGCAGTATAGTCCTTACCGGTGCTTTAATTGTAGAAGGAGAGCGAGTGCTCGACTACTTAGCAAACATGAAATAAATTCGTTATTTTGTAGACACCGCCACAAATGAATTAAATTAACCATTAAAATGTTTTTCGAGTTAGCACGAAGAGCCTAAAGCAATACCGAAAACTCCCTGTAACGCCGGATTAGAACGCAGCTCTTGAGGAGGAGGATGGAAGGGTACTGAGGGATAGGATGGAGGGGCACTGAGGGATAGGTGACTCCCTGAGGTCACGTGACATCAAACGGGGTCACGTGACCTGAGGGGTTCACGTGACCTCAGGGGGTCACGTCACTTGAGGGGGTAACCCTCGTGACCCTCATGAGGGTAACCATCGTGACCCTCGTGAGGCTAACCATCGTGACCCTCGTGAGGGTAACCCTAGTAACCCTTGAGGGTAACTCTAGTGACCCTCGTGAGGGTAACTCTCGTGAGAGTAACCCTCGCAACCATCACGAGGGTTCCGCGCGGTTACGCCCACGGCGACGCCGAAGGGGGCGCCGCTCAAGGCGGAAACGGGCGCCTTAAGAGCTGCGCTCTAAAACGATGTATATCTTCTATGTGTTCAGCGACGTTTGTATACTTTCTGCCTTCATTCAAAGGGCTGACCGAAGGAGCGTTTATAAAGGAGCAAATCCTGATGTGGTATTTATTCACTTGTCAAAGATCTTGAAAACGTGGTATGGCAATCAATTCCCTCTAGTACAATCCCTCCCAAGAAAACGCACAAAGTTAGGACGCCATGAATAACGGAATAAAGGAATAAATAAAAAAAAAGAGAAAAACTGTACCATGATTTGGCCAAAACGCGATACCAGCAAATTTTGGGTTGGTTTAAAAAAGAAAGAAACTAATTAATAGCTGATACAAAACAGAAGAAAACTTGAGTATTATCAGAGTATATTCAACAATATAAGAAAACGAGCGGAGGAAGATATGGAACGCAGCGAATGATATAACAAATAGGAAATCTTGTTTGCGTGTATAAATAAAAATGTTACCTAAAAATATAGAAGGGAAATGCTTGCAAATATTATGAATGCATATTTTTTTAGCGTGGGTGAATAAAAAAAGAGGACCACCCCGGCTATTTCGTCGTAGAGGGAACAATAAAGACTTTGCTAATTCTAAAATGTTTAAACCAACTACTTTGATATAAAGTGATATATTGATTAAATCATTAAATCACAACAATGCCGTCGGGTATTGATAGTTTGAAATCGGTTCGAGTGAAACACGTCTGTCTCTCAAAAACTTCGTCGCATTTTGTCATACATAACTAATATTATGCTACAAATATGAATATATGAATAGTGAAACATTTTTAGACATAGTTCAATATTTAAAGGCGAGCATAACATAGTTTGTACAACTATCGGCCAAATTCGACACTAACAATATATGCAAAAAAATAGTTGAAACTATAATTTACACTAGATCAGAGGCGTTTTTTTTCTGTAAGTATAATATATTAAATAACGCACAATATAAATTAAAAATCAGTCAATCTACAGAACAAGCCATACTTCACATCAAAGACAAAACTATCAAGAATATTGAAGATAAAATTTATAGATTAGGTCTCTTTTAGACTTTACAAAGGCTCTTGACACAATACAGCACAATATCCCACTGATTAAGCATCATTATTTTCGCTGTACCTTCCATTCTCGTAGCGTAGACACCACTCAATGTATTCTCAGTTCAATATACAGGGTGTCCCAAGTCACCAGGCTCGATCTAAAATGTACCGTATGAATCGACACCTGCACGTAGATATCTAAACTTTTCATCAAAGATGTATTTCACAGTTTGGTTTTTTCATGTCAAATCACAAAGCGTAGCAGCCATTCAGTAACAAATAGGACCAAGCAACTTGCCAGGTTCAACGGCGAGCGGGGACGCAGACGACCAAGTCGAGTTGCGGGGCGCGTTTGGCGGTCGTATCGATAGATGGCGTTACCTACCTATTGAGACTGCTCGCGACCAAAGCGGTTCATTAAAATGAACATATTTTTGTAATGCACCTTTAGTTAAAAAAAAATGCAGACAATAAAAGCAAAACTTGAAGTTAAAAAAAGAAAATAAAAACGCGGTTGCGTAACGATGGTGTTCTTGCTGCCGACGGATTTTGTCTGCATGTCGTCTGCTTTCTTTCCCTGATAGGCTACACCTTCCGATGCTGCTCTCGACGCTATCTATCACTACGAGCACCAAAAGCGCCCCGCAACTCTACCTTGTCGTCTGCGTTGCCGCCCGCCGTTTACCCTGTGGCAAGTTTCTTGGTACTAGTTTTTTTTTACAAAAAAGGGAGCTACGCTTCGTAGTTTTACAAGAAAAAACCGACCGGTGATATACGCATTTGACGAAAAGTTTAGATTGTTACGTGCAGGCGTCTGTTTTTATGGTCAATTTTAGATTGAGCGTGGTGTCTTAAGACACCCTATATTTACATCCTACAGAAACTTGTTGGATTCACTGGCCGATGCCTCAAGTGACGCACATAGCGCGTTTTCTTTTACTAAAAATAAAACACTGTGTTTGTTCTTGCCTTGCAAGAAAAAAGATCATTAAACAGTATTCGTAAACGTTGCAAAACTCCGAAGCAAATTTTCGGCATGTTGCGATCTGTGAGAGGGAGTTATGAACAGAAATCATTTTGTGCATTTTTATCCCATATGTAACGTTTAGCAGGTTTCTTGGATTCGCGTCATTTCTAGAACATAAACTTTCCGGCTTTCACCAAAAAACTCGGGTAGACAACCGTTAGCGTCGAGAATGCAATATCAAGTTATTAGAACCGGAAAACACAAATGTACAAGATTTAGCGTCAAAAATACGAAATCGGCTAAAACTAATGCAACGCCAACTTCTGAAAATTTTGCTTCAGCTTCGATGATAAAATGTTCCCGATTAAAGTTGAAGTGTTTTTTTTTTTTTGTTATATTATATTTTATGAAGTTATAGCCGCTGTCTTTAGCGTCCGTTTGAAAAAATAAAAAAAATATATAGATCTTTGAAAAAAACGAATGAACACTAAAAAAACATCGGATGTTTTGTTTTTATGAATAAACGCCGGAAATTATGCGGTAATGTATGTTACACATTCGAAAATAAGAAAAAAAAACGCTACGCGACTTTTATTTCCGGGTATATACTGATGTTGTTTTCGGTGACTTCAGACACTTTAATGCTGGTGGACATAGTGGAGGGGGCGCGGGGTAATTAAGGTTGGCGATATATGTATCTTGCGTAAAAGCAACAATCTTATTCTCGAAAAAAAAAAATATTGTCGTTACCGCGCTACAGTCCCACTTCTTTGTCAAAGTACTCGGCCAAAACCTAGGTCCGTGGAAGAAACCAAGGGAGCCCATCGATGCTCGTTTCTTTACACAGGAGGCACAATAATGTCTTTGCAAATCTATAAATAAAATGGAGAATAAACGTACATAATCTATTCGCCAACATATCTTTCTCACGGACTGGGGCCCCTGAAAACATCTATTTGGAGTTCCATTGCCGCGCTTGCTGCAATGCGCGTCGGCAGAGTTGGTCCTGACTTCTTAAATTCTTGCTTTGGTCTCATGTGTTATTTAGTTTGTTTTCATGTAAGTTTATCTTTGTAAATGAACACACACAGATATATTAAACTCGCAAAATAAACGCGAAATTGATAATTAAAACATGATATGTAAATGTAAGTCAAAAAGTAAGATACCTCACCTGTTCTACTTTGACCGGGAGCCAGGAACAAAAGGCATCGCAGCACAAGAATCTCTGCAACTCCGGCTTTGCTGCACATGAACCCCTATAGAGGGGAAGCAACCTTAAGACGACTGTGAACTCCATTCTCTTTGTGCAGAATATATAAGAGCGATAATACCAAAACAATGACCGTTATAGAACGCGTTCACTTTCTAAAGCTTGAGACACTGCATGAGCAGACAACACTTCGACACGAATGCTGCGTTAGCGCTCGAAAGGCTAAGCAAACTAGGGTTGGCGGATGCTTGGCGCTTTCCCCAGGTATCAAAAATCTTTGGATCGACATTTGGTATCTGTCTGGGAATTTAGAATTTTTAAAAGCCCCGACAAGCTTACGTATAAAGCCAAACATGTCTTTTCTAGGCCAGAGTTTGGGTATTTTTGCCCGAGTTAGCCCCAAAAGGTGGCAACGTTAGCTTCACTGCATATAGATTGACTGTTATATGGCACCGTTTTTGCCCATAAATTGTCGAAGAAGAGCAAGAGGTGGGCTTCAATTTTGGTTGTTCGGTTTTCATGTGGCAATCTTGAGGCTAAATGGCCAAACAAGTGCCAGATTTAGGCTTCACTGCTGCAGGTAGTGCGGCAGTGTTCTAGCATCTTTGGCTGAAGTCTTGCAATTTGGCAATCATGTGACGAGCTAGAGAAAAACCACAAAATGTAAAAGAAAAGTACTTCGGCACTGGCTATTGCCATGGGGCCAAACCATATTCGGCCCAGTTAGGCTCCTAGGATTGCCAACCTTGGGCGTTTCTCTGGCGTGCATCCTGGGATTGCCTGGACCCAATCGTTGGTTTAGTACGTATTGTAGTTTATTCAAGTTTAATAAAGACGAAAGACACCAGCTGGCTTTGAATATTATGTTTAGCAAAGCGCGGAAAAACAGGTGGAGAAATTGTGAAGAGCTATACCTTACAAAAAAATAGTTATGAGTACTGTCACCAAGCGTGAGTCCCGGTGCGTCTTGAAACAAAAAAATTCTGCTATAGGCATGCTTACTTTAAACTTAAGGGAACTTAATAGAATGCCCATTGGTAATATATGTTACTATGGTCCATTCGGGAATGTAGCCCAACTGACAATGCACTGAGCTGAAGCGTTTCTGGTTTCGTTGACATCAATTCTATCCTTATTATCATGTCACATGAATGTGCAAAATAATAGGTCGGCTTTAAGCGGATGACAAATTTGTCAACGAGACACAATTCAGGTAGGAGTTTTGTGATAATAAAATTATTTGTGACGCGTGAAAGCCCAAAGGGCACTACGCTGATTGCCGCCATGGGACGCCACGATCACAGGTTAGTTCTAGAGCCGTCTGTATATCTGCAAAAAACAATGCATTCGCATGTTGTTTTCAAGCGTTATCGAAGACCTATATAACCCGAGGTCAATTTCTGTATTACGTAAACTCATACTGGGCTCATCACAGTCGTTCTTACAGTAGGACTTTGCCAATGTCCTTTACTGTACGCTCTGCCGTGATATCTTTGCGACTGATGCAATGCACCTTCGCGGCTCTCGACCCGTGTTGAAACTGAACCTATAGAAAAGTGCATCAGCAAAAAATTAGCCTCTATACTATATTCTGCTCAAGGATCCCATCTAGTGAATAGAGGTTGCGCAAAAATGCTTCTTCTCATTCTTTTAGCTCTAGAAGAGTGTTTGAGTGTACTGGCTTTGTTTTAAGCCTGCGCTTACGAGCGGCTTCAAGCAGTGGGGTTAGCGGCATTTCGGATTGTATGCCGTAGTTAGGGCTGGTTCAGACATCTACGATGAGCGCGTTAGCTACGACTGCGTTTGTTGTGACTGGAGGAGCGGAAACAACCGCTCTGCGCCGCGCGTACACACTTCTGCAACCACTGCAACAGGCGCAGCAGGTTGTCAACACGCCGGCCACTTCTCCGCCACCGTCAACTGTTCACGCAGTGCCATTAGAAAGAAGGGGACACGCTGCCACTCAATGGATCAATATAAAATTTACATAGAGTCTTTTAGAACCTTAAGCTTTATTAATTCTTATTTGTTTCAGAATATGCACGTAGGACTGAGTGAGTAAAAAAGTGAAACATTCATTCGGCGTCTTCGTCGATCACAAGTTTAACACTCGACTTTTCCAATAATGTAAATCTCAATGCACGCGTCTTTTATGATCACCGAAGTCGATACAAATTTAGCAGTGATATAGAAAAGAAGATATATGACTTTGTGGTCACATGCACGTTCTGAGCGTTCAGGAATGCTGTTATATCTATAGGCGCAGCATGGTTATTAAATTTTGCGCAGTTGGATACAATTTATAGACCTCAATTTAAATACACATTTTTTTATCAGTACGGAGTATGTTTTATGTGCAATCCAAGCTAAGTGGAAAACTTTGGTCGAAAACGAAACCAGAATAAATGACTCGTATAGCCTTTAACACGTTATCAGTGCGACAAACCTTATCTCCGCATTTGCGATGTCAGGGGAAGAAACCACCACAGACATTCACAAACAAAACGAACTTTGAAACGGTTGTTTAATAAGTTGACTTTGTATCTTGATGAAACTACGCAATTTTATCCCAATCAAAGCCAGTGTAACAAGCATATTAGATTAAGGTTTTGACATGAATCACGCACTAAACGATAGGTTCAAAACTGAAACAGAATGTGAGTGGTAGTAGGCTGTCGACGTTTAACCGAAAAACACCGATTAACATCTGACAGCGTCAAAATTAAAAAAAAAATGGCACTGATAAAACTGAAAAACACAAAAAAAAATAATATTTTGGTGTCGATAACAAACAAAAAAGGTTAAAAGCAAACAAACACCGATTTCGGTTCCAGCCAGGACATTGTTACCCTGCCGTCTTCGACTAGCTCTTAATTTTGCATTACCTTTTTCTCCGATAATCATCGTTTCCAGCTTTCATTCGAGTCGTATCACCAAGATACGATATTTAAAAAAATACACACTGAAATACATCCGGAAATTCCCATCATACATAAAATCCGCGAAACTCTACGGCCTATATATAAGGCACGAGATTGGTAAATGACTGTCGTTTAATTTAAATGACCCAGAAGAATGATCCTTTTTCCCAACACCGGTACACAGGCGACAAGCCGTGTTGTACGTTACGGCGGGCGTCTGAAATGGCCGGATCTGTCATTTGAACGTCAGTTTAGAGCCTTTCGCAACGGCCGAAACTAATTCGTTTAGTGGATTACAACGTGGCGTCTCTTTTAGGGTGTCAAATAGGGATGCCCCTGGAAAACTTCTTTGTCCCGGGAGGTTTGCTCAGTTTTTGTTAAAATACTGGCCTTGTTTTAATCTTTTATTTTCGTCCCAGACGTTACCGTTTAGAGTCTCCACTTCGTGAAATGACATATCAGACAATCACGCCACGCGCAATTTCAACGAAGGATAATAAGATTAAAAAAACAAAATGGTTAGTGTGTTGGTATCTGATAGTTAGGTTTAGTTTTACTGCTTTCTTGTTTCGATAAGTCAGACACATTAGTATTGTGGTGGGCGCTGTGAACCGTACCTCTCATTGCAATTTAAAATGTTCCGTTCAAAAGACACGTCAAACATTAAGCGAGGACAGCTATCAAAAATGAATAAATTAACAAAAATATATGTTGCTGTTCGCTGTTATACAATATGATCTCCTGTTTCAAAAGCTAGGTGACATTTCCGTGCATTTTATAGGAATTCGTCTGCTCGGCAGGTGTAAAAGCTCGCATCGTAGTTTAGTTTATGCCGCCGTGATTATGACTTTTGATTCTTGGAATCGAATAGGGTTGTGAGGGCAGCTATTAACTTTTGGAATTTATGTGGTTTATCAAATAAGGACATATTTCGCATACATATACCTAGTGAAAATAATTGACAATTTAACATATCCCACGCCATAATATACGTATGCCACCTAACACTCAAGCCATGTTTAAATACTGTGCAATTAATAGGTACTATAAAAAATTGACCAGTCCTACGATAAACCGCAATAGAGTCACAGTGATAGCTGGGACATGTCACTGCGAACTCGTTGGGCATCGACATCGTGTTCAAGCACCGTTGTTATTCCCCTCATTCCTAGAAATGTTAAATTTTGCTGGGGCCTCCTCTCCGTCCTCGGGGTGGAGGGGGCAGCATCCTGGCTGCGTGCCTGATCTTAATATTGAGTGTTTACAGTCATAGAAGTTATGGGCTCTTCCCACCCCTCGAAACGACGTCAATTATTGATGCTTTAGTAGTTGTAGTTGGTTACTTGTCGTGGTCGTCGTCGTTGTTGATGTTGTGGTTGGCGATGTATGGCGTCCGTCGTCGATGTCGCAAAATCCTTGAAGAGAGAGAATGACTTTATTTGGTGCCTGCAGGTTCGGCCCCAAGGGACCTAGGACGCGGCCTCACGTCGCTTACGACGGCCTCGAGCGGCGTTGCCTCTCAAGGAGCGCCGTGGCCTGCTGGACGGCCTGGAGTTGGGTGTCGTACTTCTCACTCCGGATGGCTTCTTGTAGTTCGGGCGGAAGAGCTTCCTATTGGCTGGCCTCCTCGGTCTCTTAGTACAGACCCACATAATCTGCGAGAGTCGTTCGTACACTTTTACAGAACACACACTGGTCGTCCTGATATAGTTCGGGTAGCACTGTTTTCCGAACACTGGGATGAACATGCACATCGTCTACAGTCTCCTAATTGTCACTGGCTCCCTCCTGCCAAATCCTTAAAGAAAACTTAGGGGAAGCTTAAGCACCGAGTGGAACGTGAGAGCGTTATTGGGTCCCGTTCGCAAAGCCTTCCTATATAAGCGTCTGCCCGTTCCCAAGCCGTGAAAGCGTGTGTGCGTGGTCTAGTCAGTAGCGTCACGTGTCATGTGACGTCACACGTGGGTGTGGCGTCGTGACCCTATCGATCCGCTAAATTCGAGGAGACAATTTTCCGCTCTGTTAGGCTGGGAACTTTTCTGCCAGTCTTGGCAGGAAAAGCTTCCGCTAAATTTATGCGGAAAATATTTCCGCTAAATTTGGCGGAAAAATTTCCCGCTAAGTTTGGCAAAGAAAGGTTCCGCTCAATTTGGCTGGAAAAGTTTCCGCTAAATTTGGCGGGAAAAATTTTTGATAAACTTGGTGAGAAATCTTTTCGCTAAATTTTGGCGGGTAAATCCCAAAATGCAACGCACGCAGCCACGTGTGACGTCACGTGTGACACATGTGGCTGCGCGCGTTGCATTGTGAGACTTTTTGGTCCGGCACACGCGGGCGCCGGTATACTCCGGCGCCGACGCCGGATTTTCTGCGACACGAGCTCGCAAATGTTATCGCGTTAAATTCGCTCGCCGCGTCGGCAGTCAGACGTGGTGGCGGTTGCAGTAAGCAACCGAAATCGTCAAAAGCTGGTTCTGAGCGACCACAACGTGTTTAGTGTTTTTCTTTTTTAGAGCGCAGCTCTTAGGCACCCGTTTCCGGGTTTGCGGCGTCAACGTCGGCGTCGGCGTGACAGCGTTATATTTAGCGGGCGAATTGATGTCACGTGACCTCAACACCAATTCAGTTTCCCCGCTAAATTTAGCGAGGAAAACGGCTTCATATGAGTTTGTGTCACATCAAATATGAACAAATCCAGTTTCTCCGCCAGATTTAGCGGAAAAATTGACGTCACGTGACCTCAAGAATAATTCAATTCCCCGTTAAATTTACCGAGAATATTGATGTCACGTGACCTCACCACCAATTCAGTTTCGCCGCTAAATTTAGAGGGGAGAAGGACGTTACATGACTTGGTGTCACGTGACCTATGAATCGATTCTGTTTCTCCACTAAATTTAGTTTGTTCCTCATTGTTTCCCCGTGCGGCGGAAGGTGGCTTTTGTGTTCATCGGTCCTCCCATTCAAGGGGGGAAATGCTAATCCTCCCTCCGTGGGTTCCACAACGCTGCTCTGAACTTGTGAAATAAGGTGCTTGTTTCCGGGAGGGTTATAAGCCCACGGATTATCGCCGAGGACCAAAATGGCTGCTGGTTTGTCGGCGAGTGGTATTACAAAGGGTGGCATCACCCTAGCAAAGCGCACGTGAAGGCTCCCTAGAGGAGGACACGGAAGAGGAGTATATGTGATAAATTTTTGCACGGAACGTTGCCCCGCTGAATCTTGGCGAGGGCCTATTATCTCAAGATATGTCTGTATCTTAAGGTATATCTTTATTTTGAGATATACTTTTATATAAATATACATTTGTATAATCATATATAAGCGGTTTTGTATAAGCTTATTCTCGACTTGAATTACAGTTGTACCTATTTGTATACAGTACGAATTGTCTTACGTAAATGGACCTTTTCCGAGAAGCGTTCTGCGCACGCGCGAGCGCCCGAATGCCAAGCGGCGGAAGTCGGAACGAAAAATCGAGGAAATTCGGAAGGAGGCTGTATATCAGCGAGTAGAACACGTAACTGCAGCATGTATATAATTGTGTTACACAAACAAATAAGGTCGACGGAAAGGAAAACACGACGTTTGGGTGGACGCTACGGATGCCCCTATTTAAAGTCGCGTTGGGCAGACGCCGCTGCTCAGAGAGCGAAGAAACTGGTAGCGTAGCTCCCATTATCGATTGGTAGCGCAGGTAGGTCACTTCCTCGATTTTTAGCTCGTGCAGCCACTGCCTGGTGCTGTCGGTATGTGCAAAAGGTCCATTGGGTGGAATCGTAGAAGTGGACGAGCACAACGACGACGAGAAAACGTGATCAGGCACTTCTTTCTGGACAATGAGTGAGTCAGACAAAGCAGCGACCACTAAACGCGCTGCCCGAGCAGAGGCTCAGCGCTGCCTACTCCAAGGTCCAACGGTGCGCGCCGCCGAAGCAAAAGCTGAATGCTGCCATCTAGAAGACCCAGGGGTGCGCGACGCGAAAGCAGAAGCTCATCGTTGCCGCCGAGAGAAACCAGGACTGAGCGGCGAGCGCCGCTGAAGCTGAACCTAAGCGCCCCCATCAAAAAGACCCAGGAGTGCGCGACGCCGGAGCACAAGGTCATTGCCGCCTCCCAGAGGACTCCCGAGTTACCGCCGCTGAAGCAGGAGCCACCGTCGAGAAGACTCAGATGTGCGTTACGCCGAAGGCGATTCTCATCTCCGCCGCCGTGAGGACCCAGGATTGAGCGCCGCTGAAGCAGGAGCCAAGCGAAAGGCAAAGGTGTCTAAGACTGACGGTGCAGCAAAAACTTCCCAAAGGCTGTTTAAAGACAACCCGTTTGGGAGCGTATGTTCAGTGTGGTCGGCTCTGGTATCAAAAGGACCTGCAACCGCTACCGGGCAGACGTCACGAAACCCTGCAGCGATCATTCTCCTACACGGACCTAACCCAATTCAGACTGTGTTCGACATGCACGCAATCAGTGCACAAGGGTGATATTCCTCATCTTTCCTCAACTAATGGTTACGTATATCCCCCGAAGTCAGCCGACCTCCCCGAACTGAACGCGTTGAGTGTTGAGGCTCATATCTCTACGACCCCCGTCCACGCAACTGCGACGGCTGGTGCGCGTTGGAGGCGAATACGGCATTAATGGACCCGCAGTGAACGTTTGCGTTGATGTGGATGACATGGTGATAGCGTTGCCCCGTGCCATCGAACATGACCGAGCCCTCAATGTACATTTGAAGCGACATATGCTTGCGAAGATGACGTACCTAGCATGGACAGCGAGGAAATGTGATCTGCTACCACGGCTTAAGCTGTTGTGTGATAGTACCATGTACAAGCATTAAAACATGAAGACTTTGAACGTTTGGGGGATATCATAGAAATGGACGTGCACCCCGAGACTCAGTTGCTCGCACAATGCTCAGAGTTTAATGATCTGCGCTGGAATCTACTCGGTGCGGCTCACCAAGTTATATTTGGGGGAACGAGAGCTTCTTTGCATGTTCGTCGTACAGGATGCTCACGGGCTTTTTTCTCTCACCGGGCGCAAACGCGAGAAACTTGTCCTCGTCCCATACCAGAGTGTTCTGGTTTAGCGTCATGGCTGTATCCAGCTGGAGGTTGTGTAGTAAAAGCACATTTTGAACTTAAAACAAACGAAACATAACTTATCTCGCCGGTACCGTTATTGAAGATGAGTAAACAATTATTTGTGCACGGTACTTCGTTTAAATCCAGACGTGAAATTATAAGCTCAGCTGTCTAGTAGTCAAAAGTGCGCAACATGGCCGCGTCCAATTCGGGGTCACTTTCAGCTGCCAGTTCATTGCTCTAAGGCCCTCTACCTCGTTGGATATACCACACAGCAGAGCAAGAGCGCATGCTCAGAAGGCGTGCCACAGCTAAGCAGACAAAAGATGGCAGCGCAGAAGGCAATTTTTGCAAAGGTCTACTCTATAGTATAGTATAATGTTGACCGCGTGTCGCATCTTTCTATCCCGAATGTTCCGTTACGACAAATTTGGGATGTTTCCCGGCACCCTGTGACCAATCGTCGTGTTACGAATAAACCGTATCGCAGGCCAACCTGTCGGCACCGAGGCGCCCTGTCCTGCGCATAATTTCCAAGAAACATGAGAGTCAACTAATGCCCAGTATCGCCAGGGGCCTTTTTTCTACGAACCCTCTTTGTTCGTGACATCTTTCTTCAAAATGTCTTTGACTTCATATTGCGATATACCTGGCAGCGAGGTTACCCCATTCTAAGGGAGGTCATCCGACGGGCTTATATTATAAATTATAGAAGCTCTCTACTCTAAAACGTGGGTTTTTAATTTGTTGTAAAAACAGCTCACTCACTAGTTGAGTCGAGCGTGTTGTAGTTATGAATACTTAAAATAAAAAGAATGAAAACGCGGAGGACGTTTCACCGAGTGTGGTTTTCTGTGAAAGTTCTCCGGGGTTTTATTATATCTATCTTGAGTGTTCTGCTCATTTAATTTTCCTCAGGAAATACAATAAGAGAGCTCTACCTGGCAAACTATTCCAATGAAATCGAGACATTGGAGTGTATTTCACTTTTAAGATAAAAATACATTTATTTCTTCAAATTTATCTCAATACAGCAATGCAGATACTAGAATATGTCTTCCAGACACTACAATGATGCCTTTGTATCGCAATACTTCCCAGCCGTGGTACAAGTACAAAATGTGCGTGAGCCGAATTCAAACTCTTAGGCTATTCGTCTAATTAGTTTAGCTTTTTTTTCAAATGATTACTGCAAACGTTTTTGTTGTTTTTCTTTTTTGCGGGCTCAATATTTCGCGATTTAGGCCAAAGCTGAAGTTTTGGAACAATTAGCGGGTTCAAATTTCAATACAGATATCAAATTTCAATAGAGATTTTAATGTGTTTACATTTTACCGGAATTGTTTTCGGGGTGTATTTTTCGCGAATTGTAGGCGATTCGCGAAATTCGCGAAAATTAGGCCCTCGGCCGGTTCTATATTTTGGTCGTATGTTTACATGAGAAATAGTAATTAAGTGCTTCAGAGAAGTTTCAGGTACCTAAGTCTGTCCAGGGTCATATAATGTTCAAAGCTGAGAACTAATTCAGCGCTATGCGCACAACAGTGACTTCGCGATATATTACCGCTGTATCGACGCTTCGCCGCATCATAGGCGATTTTTTTCTGTTTACACGCACAATAGTTCGCGCTATCACAGCACGGCGCGATATCTCAGCACTGCGCGCTATTTCTGCACCGGACGCAATTTCAGCACTGCGCTCTATGTATGATCCGGCCGGCCTCAATCAACTTTTTGTATATTTTTTTTTATAATGTAGGAAGAATACATTAGTAACCCTAATAACATATTAGGCCATTCTCAGCACCCTCCTTTAATGCTTTATAATATATATACAAACATCCCCCCAACATCCCGCTTTCGCTTTATGTTCACTCTTTTGGTTAGATATATTAGAGCATATTATTTTCATGTTCATAAGTTAGTGGTATTTATAATACTTGTAACCATGCACGGTTTACGCCGCTGCCGTAGAAAGGACGCGTCTCACAATATAAAGTTTCCTGCCTGTCAGCTTGCTGTTGCGAACGCTAGGACAGCGAGGCAAGATTCCCCCGCATCTGCGGAAACTGCTGTTTTGTCGAGCAGCCTTCTCGTCTCTATCCGTGGCCGCATGGGAACCATCTCACGGCGAGAGCTCGTAACTCAAACTTTAACGAGGTAGCGGAACGGAATATAACAATGGTGTGTCTGGCGTACACTGTATTTTTTGCTCGTTCTTCTTTTGGGCGTTTGCCCCAACGGAAGCGGTCTCGGGTTCCACAGCAGGAATTCGAATAACGTCTCCTCTCATACGTGCGTTCTGGTATGGCCTCTTGAAGCTTCGTGGAAGGTTTGGACCCGTGTTTTCAGTTGACAGTCCTGGTGGGGCACATGCCAGGTAAAAGATGAAATTTTCAATGCTTCCAGTGAAACATCGAGGATTTGTTGCGTTTTAAGTGGGCATTAAAATTAAGGATATAACACAATTACCTATACCTACATTACCTTAAATCGTGCTTTTTGATATTGTAGTGCGAAATGGTGCTGAAAAGTTACGAGAAGTTTGTTTAAAATTTTAGTCACTGATAATCGAAGCGACAAAAACGAAAACGACGTAGCTCTGAAACACGAAACCAGGCAATGACGTACAGCACAGGAACGAATAGCGCAACTTTTGTTTTGCATTTATCAGTGAACAACTTGTGGCGTCGACACACAGAGCCAGGTGTCGACATTAACACGCACGCACTTAAACACAAATGCGCAAAGGCTCGTGCTAGATCGCACACATTCAAGTATACGGGTTGACTGAACTTAAACGGGCTCTTACGGAAAAACGCACGCCTGAAGAAATGCTAGTTTCGGTAACCAAGTTTTTTTATCTCACTCCCAGCAAGCACCCTTGAACATTTCGTCGACGTTTTTCTGCTCATTGGGTTTGGCAGCGTGTGTACATCATAAAAGGGGCTCAATGCAGATGGTGTAGCCAGGGACGTTACCGGTCTTATTTATAAGCAAGAGCTGTGACCTTGTTACATAGTAGCGGAGGTACTCTAGCGCTCGTCAAGGGTCATTGAGCATCGTGTGAATCATAGGCCTGATTTACTCGGCCGAGAATGTGGGCGCGTTCGTAAGACATGATGTAATGCTTGCCTCAAGCATAAAGCGGCACTGAATCCAGCGTTTGATAACGCACGAGTCATGGTCGCTCACAAGCGCCTGTCAGCATCTGCCCACGCGCTTAATCAAAGTGTCTGAAAAAAAAAAAAAGGTTGAAAAAAATAACTAAAAAGTTCGGGATCCAATTCATGCCGTGAAGTTGGTTGGACAACGGACCTCTCCAACCAACTTTACAGCATGTATTGCAACGATTCCCCGCTGCGCTATATACCCGTTTTGTCACAAACGTCACCAGGTGGTGCTGCAAGGTGCTGCAATCTCTGACGCCCCAGAGAACTTCCGTTTTTTTTTTTTAAAAAGAACGGACAAAGGCCTCCTCACCATCGCTGCTTCAAATGTAGATGAGACATTCAACCACCAATTTTCTAGGCGAACGCCAAAAGAACGAAGGAATACAAAATCTGTTAAGATGTTTTCTAAACCAATTCGCTTCCTCCAAGGTGTCATATTGTACAGCCAAAGGCCCTCGCTAAATTTCCAAACTTTGTAGTCTGTGTAGAATTTGTGCTTTCTAGCACTGGTGACATAAGCAAACTAAACATGCTTACAAAGAGGGTACGGCCGGAAGTCTCTTGGAACAGAAGCGGCAGTTCATGTTTGCAAACAGACGAAGGTTATATAGCAAATGATAGACGAAAGAAAAGTAAATTCACGGTACCATAACTTTTTTATGTATGAAGGGCTAGTCACGTCACTCCCCACGTCACAAGCTGCCGTCGCCGCGGCAGCATGCGTAACAGTAATTTTTACCGGGAAACGTACGCTGGGGGGGGGGGGGGGGGTGAGCGCTACGTGCTTCGAACTGTTATCAGGAGCGCCTTATCATCAATTATGTGGTTCGGATGCTTGTTTAGTGCTTTTTCTTTATTGAAACGAATACTGTGCGGTATGCTACATCTGTGATATGCACTTCTCGCTTCAATCGCCTGAAGAGTTTTCTTCTTTTTTTTTAGGGGGATTGAATTTGTGAGGACGACGATACGAAAAAATGAGAGAAATCCGACCTGCGAGCCATATACAGCTTCGTTGTAAAATGCACGCGTTTTAAGTCGTTCAAAACAAGGATACTTTTCTTCTTGCTTCTTTTATTAATTTTTGTCACATTTTCTTCAGCAAAGAAATTCTGCCACCTTAGCGTCCGCGAGCAAGGTGACTGAAAAGCATTCAAATTTGCCCTCCAGAGACGCTGCCCGTACTAGAGGGCTACAGGTGCAAAGCGCGACGGCCGTCCTCAAGGCGTCTTGCATTACGGCACATCGGCGTCATTTTAGTTCCTTAGGGGAAGTGAGGTTAGTCCCTTGAAGTCCGCTTGGAACTTTATGCTCAGTTCGGCAGAATCAAGCTCTGAACACGCTTTTGCGCGTGCATATATGGGCCTGTAGCTTTCAAGTTTGGGCAGTACCTCTGGCGGGCAAAATCGAATATTTATAGGCTGCGTCTTTTGCGTCATCACTCGATTTCACAACGCGCGCGGACAATGAGCTTGCAAAATGTATTTGGTGGATCTAAATTTAAGAAATAAAATAACAATGACATATACGCTACAGGAAAAAAATATTCTTGTCGGTTTTCTAGTGCCCTGAAAGCGCGAGGTATATTTTTTATTTGTTTACTAAACATTTTCTTAGTTCTTTCGGACGCTCTGTTACCAAGCGTATGGGCAGATGCTGACACGTTTTTAAACTATAAAAGTTATGTTCGATGCAAGCATTACACTTTCCTATCTTACGTAGATGTCCTAGAAAGATTCTCCGTTGGAATCTGAGATCTACGCGTCTGCTCTCCGCGCGGCACGCGCAGCTACGGCCCGAATTAGGTCATGTGAGAAACAAAAATGTTGTATTGTGTAGAAAAGCCTCCGCTACAGCCAATCCGCAGCTGCTCTTCCGCTAGCCGTTATAACGAGCCACTGGAGAGTTTTAATAGATAGTATTTTTAGGCCACGCTATTTGAGGCGGGAGCACGGGCGGCCACTTGGACGCATGTTCTGAAGCGCGTGTCCGTAGCGGTAGCGGGACTTTGAAAATGATCCACTGAAACTCTCTACTCTGGCCACGTGGGTTCACGCTTTTTGCTTTTGCATAAGAACTGGTAGATCATTCATTTATTTAAAATCTTTTGTCGTATGGATGCGAAAATGTGTGCCATAGAGACCCAAGAACACTTCTGCCTCCAGAGACTGATGTAGTTAGTCTATGAACAGAAAAAAAGATGAAAACAATGTCCACATAAAAAAAAAAAACGCTCACACAAACTGGTCTGTTTTTTACTTCCAGTGCTATTACATCATAAAGTCATAGTATTTGAGCTAATTGAGCATAAGATATACTTTTCCTTGGGCTGTTGGGAGGCTTGCTTCTAAGTCCTTATAATTAAGCCGATTTTTCAGAAGAATAACGGTTGAAACTAGAGGTCTTTGTTTAATTTTAATACTCTTGGCACCTATTTTTTTAGTATTTTTTTACGTAGATGACAACTAACATGCTTATATATATTCGCTTCACAGTCCGTTGTAAACGCTAAACTGCAAATTTGCTAGTATAAAATGTACACTGGGGTGCATCAATATCACTAGCCCGATCTTGGACGCCTGCAGGCGGAACTAATATGCTTACGGTTATAAAATATTTGCGATGATTAATTGGTATCGGCAGAGCCCCGAACAATGCACGGTCGTACTTGTTCGTGATACTGAATTTGCCAGGAAAAAGGTACACGAGAAGGGTTCTTGGTCTGTCGTGTTGCCAAACGAATTTTCTAAATGCCTGGACGAAATATTTCCCGTACGTTTACGATCAAGCGCGATCTGGTCACCAAAACAAGATGGGAAAGTACGAGCGATAAACCACCGGCCGCATTCGCCGGAGCACGGATCCTGCTCGCGTGAAGAGTGCCTTTCCCGCTTAACTTTTGATTTCAAGATGAACGAAAGGGCAACTCTGCTCCGTAGACAGAAACTCTAGTCTCACATAGGCATTCGCGTTCCTGACCGAAGGAAACACGCCTGTGTTCACAATATATATGAAAAGCATCAAACCCTCACATAATGAAGCTGACTGTGGAGTGGCACTCGCAGAGCCGTAACAATCCATAAGCTATCTGTAATCAAATGTATGGTGTCTAGTTTCAAAATTCGCTATGAACAAGGCGATTCAACTAGACTAAATATTACTTACTCGAGTTTGGGGGGGGGGGGGGATTTGTTCATACATTTATAGTAGCCCCAGTCTGCGGTAAGGCATATATTGATGTTAATTAACAAATAAAAAACGTTGCCGCTAATATGTGACCTTGTTGTGCGGTGCTACTAATGATTGCATTTAAGAGCAGTTAAATGTCGTTAATAAAATTGCACTTTAAAAGAATGGGACTTACTAAAAAGCTTAAGCCGTTTCTGTAGAAAACTGTAATTCAGTCTTAAGGTTCGTGCTCGATAGACAATCCAAACAGTGTTTTTGTAAGTACAATAAGTACCTTTAAAAAAAACTCTCTTAGCTTAATACTTCCTGCAGAGGAATAAACGGAAGAATCGGGAGAGGAAAAGGCGACCGCATGCCAAACACAAACATCGGGTTCATCTTTTTTTTTTTCGAAGCTGGATATTATTTTTTAGAAAGTGAAAACTGAATTAGACATGTGCTAGTTGCTTAGTTTATACTAATTTCACATACCTTTTCATTAGAAAACAAGTGAATGGGCACGTACACATACGCACTATCGGGTTCGAATGAAATGCGAACAGCGGAGCGCCTGGCCGTCGACCCATGCTGCGCCTCCTGGAGGCCTCTGGAAACTCACAAAACTATAAGGTGCAGAGTAGGGTGCTGCGAGGGTGTGCGTCCTACCCCGGTTTTTATGCTTAAAAAGAAAAGTTTGTAATAGACTTAGAAAAAAAAATGTTCGAGCAAGAGAAATGTAGGCAAGACGCTTTTATAGCAGGTGGTTATAATCAGGAATGGGCAAAATACATGCAAATATGTATCGAAATACAAATACAAAATACTTCGTCAAAAAAAGTGAAAGCCGTTTACAACTTCCTGTAACGCCGAATTGGAGCGCAGCTCTTGAGGAGGAGGAGTGGAGGGTATATTCCTCCTCCTCCCTCGTGATCATGCCTGCTAGTCCTCCTCCCCTCCTGCTCCCCCTCCCTCTCCTTTACCACCTCCTCTTCCTTCAAGCTCCTCCCCTCCCCTCGCCTCCTCGTCTCTCCTCCCCCCCTCCTCCACCTTCGTACTGCTTTCCTCCTTGCCGCTCAAGCCGGACAATGAGGGGAGGAGGAGGAGAAGGAGGGGGAGGAGGAAGAGGGGGAGGGGAGGAGGAGGAGGAGGGGAGGATGAGAGGGAGGGGCGCGGTTACGCCGACGGCGACGGCGACGCCGACGGCGACGCCGACGCCGCTCAGGCTGGAAACGGGCCCCTAAGAGCTGCGCTCTAAAATGTATTTAATTACAAATCTAATTACATTTCGGAAAAAGCCTTTAAATACAAGATACGACTACAACCAAATGTATTTTGTCTCCTCCAAATACTTTTCCAATTAGATTCCTCCAAATTTGCGTCAGCGACTTCAGGACACCTGCAACGGGTTTGTGGGTATCTCATTTTAATTTTACATTTCACACTCGGGAGTTAGTGTGCGAGGTTCTATAGTCGGTTACAAGTCAAGAAGGTAGGAGAACCTCCTCCCACAAGCGTCATGCGCTTGTCTCAAATCTCTCCGCACCCGAAAGAAGAGTTCACTGGAAACGCTCCTTGTTCCGCTTCAATGGATTCTAGGGTGCGTTCATGTGCGCTTGAAAGCGCACATGACGGCTCTAATGGATTCCAACTTGTCTCCGATTCCGCTTTTTAAGAAAGCGACCTTTGTATTCATCGGAGGGGGAACCGAGCCCCTGACAGCGGCCTTTGTATCCATAGGAGGGGAAAGCTAATCCCCGAAAGTCGTATTTGTTTTCATCGGAGGGGGAAAACTCTAATTACCCTCTCGTGGCTTCCACAATGCTAAGTCAAAGTCTAAAGATAAAGCAAATATGTACAAAAGGCAAGACCCTCCTCGCGCGTCGTCCGCAACGTCACGGAAACAAAGGGACGCTATTAGATGCGCAGATGGCGGAGGGATATATGAGTCCCTTTGAGTGGCATTTGCCGCTACCTTCTTAACCTGTAACCGACTATAGTAACATAATAGAAATATAATCACAAAAAAATGTAATCAGCTTGGACGTAAGAGGTGAAAAAAGTACAGAGCTGCAAGCAGTTTTTTTTTTTTTTGCCGATTGCACATTTTGGTATAGAGTCAGACCAACAAAGAATCGAGACGACCAAGACGCGCAGCACTAGCTAGAGAATGTTTTTGTTGTTGCAACTCGCACCAGTTACGAAAATCTGGACGACCCGTGCATTTAGAATGTTCCAGGCAAAAATATGGATGGAAATCAGGCTGGAAAGCATCACAAGTTGTCACAGGCACTTATTTAGCGAGCCTGCCTGTGAACGTCGATTTCTTCACTATTCTTACCCTGGACTAGCACCGTGATCACAAAGTCTTTAAACACTAGTGCTTGATTAAGGGACACTGCATTCGGTGCAGAACATGGTTTTCTTCCTGCTCTGGACAGTGACAATAAATTTGAGGGATGTATCTTCACCCACAAAATTGTATTGAATTACAATTGTATTTGAAATACCCACATTTTAGTATTTAAATTTACACATAAAATACATTATCCAATTTGTAATTAAATAGAAATACAATATACACAAAGTATTTGAAATACGTATTTCAAATACTTGTATTTGAAATACTGCCCATCCCTGGTTATAATATAAATAAAAATGAACGAAATTGTTTAAACAGGAGAACTTCAGGAAGGCGGGTACCCCGTTTCACTGAAGCTGAAATACACAGTTACATGTGACTATGCGACTTATGTCGTAAATTTGATCAGCTTCGCGGCGCGGGTAGAAGAGAACGCCCGATGACATACAACAACGGACCGAGCGAAAAGTATGAAACGGTTTGTTTTCCGCTGAGCCTTGCTTACATAGGCTTAGGTATTAAAAAAGAGCACATTTTTACGATATAAATATGCAAGCACGGCAGAGAACAGCAATGTAATCTGTGGAAGCAATGTCAGCCGAAATATGCCAATAAAGTTTGCCCAGGGGGAAAAAAGACGGATGTGCAGACGCGGCAGTTCATCTTGGCGTCTATGCAGCACGGCGTAATCTTCTTAGTCGCCGAATTTCGCACTATTCCCAAGTAATATCGCCCTTCGCAAGCACAACAGCAGAGTGTAAAGGAATCGGAACACATCATCGAATAAACGCGTTCACCAAGCAATAACACTGACAGAGTTGGAGCTCCCTCTTTGGCAAGGACATTGGGGTTACAAACAGCGTGCGCCAAAGCGATAACTGAATGTCCTTTGGAAGAGGGCGGCAAACGTCTTGACGCGGCATGACTCAGAAAGCCAAACTTACTGACTTAGTTCCCTGTCGGAAGTGAAACGCTATGAAAAACTTCTTATGATATTCAAAAATAGTTATTTTGAGATATAATTCAGCTGCGGATGTAGCAACGCTGATCTACCTAAGCAGCAACACATTCAAAAAGATGTTGAACAAAATGAACTTAAGAAATGGTGTGCAAGCAAATAAATGTGGATCATGGCGCTTCATTCCACCTATCTGTGGCAGAGTGAAAAGTTATTGTCTCCATTTAGATGGTATCGACTTTCTCAAAACCGATACGCGGGGAAAGAAAAAGGAACGAGCGCAGAAGGAATTAAAATAATAATGATATAAAAAAACTGGAATTAAATCTACAGCTACTCTTAGCTTGGTTGTGGACGTCGTCGATGTTAGCAAATCCAAACACCAGAGGAAAAGCAAGTAGAAATCTTACCTAACAGCCTCTTACTACTCGACTTCTGCGAAAAGTATTGATAACACTTTTTCACACATTGCAGGTAATGCAAACGTACATCGTATGATATTTTGTACTCAGGAGAGTAAAATCAACATCTAGACCGATAGAATTTTCCACAGTTCACAGCTATGATAGCCAAAGTTAGAGACTTCACAAGTAACAACATTTGTAGCTTTAAATGAAGTCTAAACTAGGCTGTATTAAGCGGAATATTTAACAAGTGCAACTCTTTTAACTGCTTAAGCAGATCAATGAGGGGCCACGTTGGCTAATGCTAATATTGCGTGTGTGCTTACAGCATAGATGCATAGTTGAGACGTCGTTCTGTCTTTTTAATACCCGTCTTCAGCCTTGTGGCTAATTATCATTAACTACGACGCGTCAATTATTTATATGTTCAATAATATATATGAACAAAACTCAGTAAATTAGATAATGCTGCGTCTAATAACTCATTTGAAATCATTTTCCACGTCTTGACAGTCTCATAAATTTGGCAGAGTAGTCTTTATTTTTTTCAGTTTGATTAATTTTTATGCATACTCATTTATATGGATAGATATAATTTTCAGTTAAGCGGCCGTATATTTTTCAACTTGTTCGCGGTATCCATGGTACTCTAGTGTTAATCTTACTATAACAGCGAGTGCCACGCTTGTAGTGAATGGCATATATATGCTTGAATTAAATTAAAGCCTTGTCTGGAGTGCCCACAAAAAAGCCATATAATACACCTTTTCTTAGAGCTAGGCTTTTTATTAAGACCTACAAGTGTTTACTAGGACTTGCAATGATAAAAAATTGTCTTAAAGAGCAAATAATTTGGTGTGCCTTACTAGCAAAGTTTAAATCACTTATCTTCTGGATATGATCCATTACCCCTCCGCCCGTGAAACTGACTTTGTTGGGTGGAGTGACGTAATGTTATTGCTTCGTACAAGATCCGGGACTTTTATCTTGTGCGCACTTTTTTACATTTGTTTTTTTAGCGGTAGATCTTAAAGGGGAATTTAATGTAAATTAGAGCACGAAATTCGCACTGCTTCTTCAAAGTAATTAGATTGTGCCATATTTCTTGATAATTGTTTTGCATGGTTACATAAAACAAAAAATGAGACTGAGCCTCTCTTTTTCTAAATTTTGCTATAGGCCCGACAAAGATTTGCCACATTATAATAGAGGATACCATTTTGTTATCACTATGATTAAACATATATTGGTAAGGCTACGCATGCACAGTGCGGTAAATATCTGAAGGAATATGAAACCTTAGAATAGGCGACAATATTGCTGTTTCTAGGATTTACTGTTCCCTACCGACTTTCGATTTACCACTCATTGGCCAAACAAAATGATAAATTATTCTTCAAGTAGAACGGGCTTAAATGTTTTTCTGCACCCAAGCTCGTATGTTAAAGTTAATCGAACGTTATGTGGCCCTTGTGAACTACATCAGTTTTATGATATACTCTAAATTAAAAAAAAAAAAAACATTTTTTTTCACCAAGAAGACACAAAATATAAAAGAAAAGTTCTTTCAAATTTTCAGTAGCTAAAACACTACCTTTCAAGAAGCTTGTTGCTCTAGGCACCTGAAAAGAATGACAAGCTTTTATTGTAACGGAATTTTTCAAATGGGTTTTTTGTCTCGAAGTGAGACAATGACGGCACTGTAGTTGCTAATGTAATTTAGTTGTATAAATGTCTTCAGAGTTGTCCCGAAATTCGCTTCTAATACTCATACGCCCGAGAAGTATGAAATGATAACTAACCTGGAAGAGTGGTTGTATTGTTTTTAATCATGTTTTGCTTAATCGTTCTTCTGGCGTTAAGGTATGGCAACATATTATATGCATAACTAAATTCAGTAAAGAGGAAAGATTTCATCTCAAATTTCAATGATTAACTAATTATGCATTATAAATAGAGATGAGTGTGAATAATTTGATTCACACCGAGAATTTGCAATCTCGGTAGGAGGAACAGTCGTAGTGTCATGGTTTCTTTCTTGTGAAGGCTACAAATTAGATGGCACTAGACTATTTCAGTCACAATGCGGACGCATACAAAATATAATGTTAAAAACAATCTGAAATTTTTAATTTTAACGTCATTATGTTTATTCGTACCGACCCAGTTGTTCATAAAGATGTAAACTTAAAGTTGGCGATGACATTGTAAGCACATAAAGCAAACTGCTCTTAACTATTGCTTTTGCGTTACAACAGTTTTCTTGAACGTCATTCAAGCGCACAGGCACCGGTAATACGAGAGCTTAGCTTCATATACGCCCAATGATTCTTTATTATGTGGGGCAGAAACTGATCTGAACAACGTCATTACCTGACTAAGCTTACTGTTTCCGCCGTGGGCCAGCGAGAACCTTTCAGTGAAAATCCCCCAGAAATTGCTGTCCATTTCGTCGTCCCTGTAGAAGATTCTGATATCACGCGTGGAATGTTGATAGCGAGAAGAGTCTTGGAAGCCTAGAATCCATATTATCCGAACATTAGACACCAGCTTCCTTGGGCCAAGGTACAAATAGGAATGAGGTTCAGGTTCCGAGGCTTTAAAGAAGCCGCGGTCATTTATCAGCCAGCTTAAACTGTCAGCATCGGCGAGTGACCCTTTCGGTCAAAATTACGATCTTCCTCTCTCGATTTGTTCATATGCTTCATTCTTATTTTTTCCATGTCCAGAATAAAAGAAGTTGGCTATTTTTTCCTCTTGTGTGGTTTAAATTTTAAACACAAAGCAAGATGCCGCTATTGCAGCTACTGTTGGATTTGCATTTTTGGTTTCAGGAGAAAAACTGAGCAAAAAAGGAACAAAATAGGTTTAGTATTTTGATGCTTTAAACGTAGGAATGAAAAGCAGCTCGACTAAAAAAAGACACTCAAGGCAAGTCTGAAGATTATAGAGACTGGTGACTGACTCGCTGCCGCGCGGACGTTGCTGGGGCAAAGGTATATTGAGACTCGAGCCTGCCTTGTGCATAGACCAACAAAATATTGATTTCACAAATATGATGCATTTTTATGTGATTTGATATTTGACCCCTTATTTCTAAAAGTTTTTGAAACTTGAAGCTGTGTCGAGTGTGTACGGTCATTTCGCCATTTCTTCTTAATTCAGACATCTCTATGTTTTTTGTTTGTCACGACAGAACTCCTTACTAGAAAACTTGAACCTAGAGCGTGGAATGGTAGCAATAATGCTCTTTGAAGTGTGCTGTTTTTCATATTTTCCGTGACTGCAATCCTTTTGGTTTCTATAAATATATTTCTCAACTTATAGTCCCCTGTATATGGCGGAGCGTGTTGGTGTCTAAATTTAGATAACAAAGAGAGGGACACATGAATGACAATCTGTGATTCCTTAAACCTCACCTCTCTAAAAACGCAAATGTCTGCTCCTCTCAACAACACCTTTCAATATTTGTTTACGGCAAAAACGCATAAGCAAGCTATTTCCCTTCGAAGCTTTATCTTTAAAGGGGAAGGCTGCCAGAAAGATACCGCCCTCTACCAGCAAAAGAATTGTTCCTCTAGTGATCTCTCTCACCATTTCCGCATAAACTCCGGCGTTTTCTTCAAATTCTATGATTCTCCTGAAAGTGTTCTAATCACACCAACAAACAACGATGATTTATTAGCGCTAAAATCGGGCCAAACATTTCTTTTGCAAAGTTATTGAATTTACAATTTGGGTCCTCACCGCATTTTTTTTATATAATGAAAGTCTCTATGGGCAACAATGAAAAAATGACGTCTCGGGAGGGCAGGGGTTCACTCTTGCCTTCCCGTGTTTTTCACAAATCACAAGCAGTTTCATGGCGGCAAATGAATGCTTTGGAAGCTCGCTCCACCACACGCAGCAGCATGACACAAGTGTTCGGCATAATCCATGTTTAACGTCTCCGCTCAACCTGCAAGCGTACCTTCCCCTAACGTCACGGCACTGAAAAGCGCGGGTATGTTTAAATGTTGGTTTTGGCGTCATTTTTATTTGCCGATTTGACAATAACTATTTTGAATTTTGCGATACTATATAGCATACCGGAAAGGGTAAAGGCTGGCGATCCGATCCCGAAAATAGAGTTAGTTTGGGCTAGCTAAAAAAATCACCGGAGTACCTCTGTCTTGAGGTAATTGATTCTGTCTGAACGTTGCACTCCAATCAGGACCACAACATGTTCTCGCTGAGTGTTGAAAACATCTTCTACAATCTAGACCTCAAAATATATCTTAGATTCGTGTCTGAGGAAATTGACCTGCACGGAATGACGAGGTTCAAGGACGCGTTAGAAACCACGGTCGAAGGCTTCCTCGATCTCCTCCGGCTTTACCTTGGCTTCACCCTTGTTCAGTACGAGGGACAAGTCTTCATTCGAAGGTCGGTGTGTGCATCGGTTGCTGCGTTGCGCCGTTCGTCAGCGAGATTTTTTTTTTTTTTTTTGTGGATCGGGCGGTGCAAGTGCATCTTGTTCGCCCGGGCACTCAATGTAAGTTCTTCCAGTACGTTGACAACTATACCTTGTTCTTCATCCTCCCTTTATCTCCAGTGTTTCGGCCCTTTAGGTATTCAAAACCAACCCCAGGAGTCTCACCTTGACAAAAGAAGACATCACTCAGGAGGGCGGGCCTCCGATATCTTGATCTCCGACTATCTCACTCATCTCACGGTCTATGCTGGTCTTTTCAGCAGCGCTCCCAGAAACCTCTTCTCCCTTTGTCTAGCCATCATACAAAAATCACAAAATACGAAATTGTTCAGTCTCTCCCTTCTGCTTCTTGGAAAAAGGCCTGTTGCCACGTTACCAGAGGCAATTTGTCGCTTGAGGCAACCAGGATCCGAAGGGTGGCATATACCCAGTAGATCGGCTAGGTAACATCAGCAAGCAACGCATTCCGCCGTCTGGGAGCCGTCCACAGGAGGCCCCTGCTGGGTCCCGGTCTTCCCGCCCTGTGTGCATTTCATACAACCACAGCACGACAAAAGATTGCTAGCGCTAGCGCATTTATTCGGAAAAAAAAGTCATCTTCACTTTAAATATAAATTTTGAACGGCATGTGCAAGGCAAGTCACCAACCCAGAACCCCACCTAAATGCACAAAAAAGCACACGCAGTGCTCCCGGCCCTGCGGGAAGAAAAAGTTTTACAGTAGATTCCTCTTGCGTGCGGAGCCGCGTACATTGGTCAGATGGGGTGCTGCGTGAATGATCATCTCCGTAAACACGCCGAGGAGGTCTTCTCTCCTTCCCCTGACTCCGTTCATTCAGTCATAGCTCACGCCAAAAACTGCCCCTCGTGCACCCTTGAATTCTCGGATACCGAAATTCTCGGGCCCACACATCTCGATTCGGCAGGGAAACTATAGAGTCCCTACGCAATAAATATTTTGTCTAAAACCTGCCAAACCCTTCCTTTTTTCTTTTTTTTGAGGGGGGGGGGGGGGGGAGGGGGTTTAGATATCCGGTTCCTCCGTGGCGAGAAGGCTCCTCCAAAGGCATAAAAAGACAAAATCGCAGTTTCTCCTCCTCCTCTTCTATCTCCGCACCCTTTCCCTCTCTTTCCTTCCTTCCCCAAGAAAGCATCTCAGGTCCTCAGGGGTCCATGTAAGAGTGACGTGTGGAATGACATGCAGCAGACCCCAACCTTCCGCCATGCACGCGTGGATGCTGAAAAGCCACATGGCACATGCGTCCTCTCACCCACCACCCTCCCTTTATCCCAAGCTAATTTGTATCTTTTTTTTGCCAATTTTTCAGAGGCATCTTCCGCCTCAAATAACTTCTTTAAATTTTTTTTTTTTTTATTTTAGCAGTTATTTGGGTTGTTATTTTTAGCTCTGAAAACGGAATAGGGCATGCGAGCTCGCCTACTCCTCTTGTACTTCGTCAAAACCTCCTAGACTGCAAAGCCTGCGCGTTACGTCACATGACGTCATGTCCGGGGTTTGGCACGGGCGCTGATTGGATGCGGGTGCCGCGTCAACGCTCGCCGTGGGGCTCGTTTCCTATCATAATGCCACGCGAACGCTGACACGCCACTCGGATCCAATCAGCGCCCGTGCGGGACCCCGGACGTGACGTCATGTGACGTAACGTGCAGGCTTTAAAGCTGTCTTGGAGGTGCTGATCTCGTGCGGTTGTTTATCGCACAAGTGCGCGCACGTACGCTTGTTTCCCCCCGACCTCAACCAATGACAATGCCAGCTTTTCTGCTCCGCCATCGCACATTCTCTTCGCGTTCCTTATGTGGCCCGCTCGCCGTATTGGTTTCACGTATGCTCGAGATTCTTACAGGTGATGAAAAAGAATTACGAAAAATATGTTATTGACGTTACTTCAGTTTCATAAAATGATGTCAGATTTTGCGCGGGTATATTGCTTCTTGAAATTCGACACAAAATTTGAAGTGTACTCACGTGTGTTGTGCTCATTCTGTGTGCTCCTGGTACTGTGTAACTATAATGTTTTGTTTTTAATGAAAAAAATAACAGCCACCCTTATATCTTGCTCGCACTTCTTTAAATCAGGGTGTGATACTCTGTTTCAGTCCAAGATCTGACCGCAATTGACGCTACTATCCCATGAAGGAAGCCATCCAGCTCAGAAATTACGTGGATACAGCCAGCGCTCTTTGTTTTTGCGGGTTTGCTATAAGCAAAGTAACCAATCATGCGGAGATAAAAAGCGTCAAGATCACGCTACATTCACATGTGCGTGATTGATTTAGTTCGTGATTGCAATTAAGCGTAGAGGAAATGAACGCGAACGCCATGACGACTCAATTTCGTCGCTGCTTGATTGACTCTTTTGAATGGTTGTGTCGTCTACGGTCGGACATAAGTAAAAACAAAGTAGAGCACCGAAGAATATTGTGTAGCTGAAAATTCGATCACGCCCTATTACTGCGTGGCAGTGACACCGTAAGAAAATTGCAACTCGTCTTTATGCATAGGCGCGTCGGGCCAACACCTTCTAGAAGCTAAAGCCTGCGAGCAGAAAAGTGGCAGTCGCCTGGGCCCTGGGGTTTGATGTACCGTCGCGCTGGCTTCGATTGGAGGTATTGTAGAAAAGTTATTTGCCCATGATTGACGACGACCTAATTAATCGAACTAGCAATTTCATATTGAGATGTTGGTACATAACTATGCTTTAATGGTTCACTATTAAGTTACGACTACTAAAAACACTTATGGTTAATAGGCCCCTTTGGAAGGTCACGTGCCGATTATTAGAAGGTCGCAACCACTGCACAATGGCGGAACAACTGTCACCGTGGATCTGCAAGTCAATCCATAAGATAGAGAATGTTGGAAAGTGCAAACGTTTGGAGCCATTGAGCCAACCAAACAGCGTCGAAAGTTCAATGTCATCGAGCTCATAACCTTCTTCTCTGGCTGTGTTTTTGCTTTGTAATCCAAACAAACGTATAAAGTGTGCCGTGACGTTGCGGTTTTAGTCCGCCATTGTGAAGGGATTCCACAGTTACCAAAAGGAGGCAGTCTTTCGAAAGAGGTCTATATTAGAGATTTCACTCTTTCCGCAATTATTTAAATTGATCTTCTTTCTTAAACCAAAGAGCTGTTCTACAATGATAATTATTTTTGTCTGATACATATTTCGATGCCTGTGCTTGCCACCCAACTAGAAAATGTGTGCACTAGTATTTTATGCCTAGCGCCTTCTACCTGGCTCCATGAACTATAAAATAAAAATGCCACCAAGCTCGCTACCTCCCAAAACAAGTTGAACGGCCCTGTGTATTAAAACAAATGTACGGAAGCAAGTGACAGCGATACTTAAACGGTCATTTGTTTTATTAAAAAAGGGTAGTTTTAGGAAACGTGAGTTAAGCATGCGATATGAAGTGTGACTGATGGACTACGTGTCAGTAATCCGTTGTCTAATAAATGAATATGACAAAATGTATAGTTCGTCTCAAAAGAAAGCTTGCTTTTGGTGTTTATCTCGGGTTTTAGTATCGTTGATTATGAGAGCGCTGGAGGGGAGACTGCCCGAGAGCACCCCACTCCTCCAGGGGCCCGCGACATATAAGGCAGGTGATGGCCTTCGCAGGGGGCTTTGAACACAAAAAGAAAGACTTCCGAAAGCCACGGGGCGAGCTGGGACAGCCAGCCCGCGCAAGGAGAAACTCCGGCGTTCGCGTGTGTATGTGTGCATGTCTGTCGGTGTTGTTTTTTGGTTCGAGCGGGAAGAGCGTCGACACCTTGCATCAGACACCGCAGCATGGAAAGAACGGATACGGGTCGCGTTATCTGAATCTTGCTGAAAGACCGCAAAGCAATTCCACCAGCCACCCCCGCACCTCAAACACCACATGAACACTCGAAGTCCGGTGGAGGCTCCTCTCCCTCCGAGGGCCTTCTCGTCCTCCGAGGTTTATATAACTGTACATAAACATTCGTCTTCAATAATCCCACCTCAATCTGTTTCCTAGGGGCTATGCGGTCGGCGTATCACAGCCCCGAATCCTGGTTCCGCACCTGAGATCTCTCCGTCCCAGTCGCAATTGTATGTCGGTCTATATAAATGTCGTGGTTCTTTTACTGTATTTTTTAACAATGAAATCTTTTAGAGCGCAGCTCTTAGGGGCCCGTTTCCAGCCTGAGCGGCGTCGGCGTCGGCGTCGCCGTCGGCGTGACCGGGGGAGGGACGTGACCCTCCCCCCGAGGTCACGTGACCCCCCCGACGTCACGTGACCTTCCCTCCGAGGTCACGTGACCCCCCACCACAGAAGTCACGTGACCCCCCCCCCCCCCGAGGTCACGTGACCCCCTCCCCCCAAGGTCACGTGACCCCCCTCCCCCGAGATCACGTGACCCCTCCCGGGGTCACGTGACTACCCGCAGGTGACGTGACCACCCTCAGTACCCTTCCCTACTTCTCCTCAAGAGCTGCGCTCCAATTCGGCTTTACAGGGATTTGTAAACGGCTTTTTGCGGACACAGACAGTCGCTTCCTGGCTGGAACGTTGACTTTTGCACAAAGGCATACTGTTTGCCCATGTACATCTTGCTGATAAAACTGCCAGTCGACAAGGTGAGTATGAGTTAATGCACTGCTTGAGGTGTGTCACCGCAGGCACAAGTGTCGAAATATTCAAACTGCGGCTGCGTAGTTTGTGTCAGGTCCCAGACAACGTTTTGTTCATCGCGTAACCACAAGAAGCCGGCGATGTGCTGGAACAACATGAGCTTGTTCAATACAGCTTCTGAGTGCATTGCCACACCGACAACCAGTTGTGTTGGGAAGTGCAGTACTTCTCATTTTAAAGCCCCTGTTAAATGATGAAACACTGCATCGTAAGGCAGTCTCTTCTCAAAAAACAAACAAACATGTTTTTTGCAGCATTTATGCTTGAGTGTCTTCACAGCCACGCACGTGAAGTAGTCAGCTACTTAGGTCAGAATAAAGGTGTTGGACGACAGAGCTGCTAAATCGCAGCCGGTGATGTCGAATCGAAAAAATGGAACACAATACAAAATATAGTGATTCGCAAGCTAAAATCTTTAAAATATTTTTAAAGACTTTTTGATGTGGTTAGTATGCCTCCTTGAGAGTGCAAAAAAATATAGGAGTTGTTTACTATAATATCATCCTTCCGGTCACAATTACATTTAGTAAGTACATAAGTAGAATGATAAAACAAAAATATGCCAAACCAACACACCTTTGAAGCGCACCGTAACATAAGCTTCTTTCCCGGAATTTCCTTAGTTCATTGAATGCGCCATTGCTCGTCTCTAGGGGAGGGAAGTATGTGGAGTATCAGTACTCTGGCACAATTTCCCCGACACCTAGGTCCACAACATATATAAGGCATCAATACTCACATTCACTCCGTGCTTCCTATGTCCTTCTGTCCTGTGCGCTCCTCACACTTTTGTCCCATCGTTTTGCGATGTTTTAATCATGTCACACACACAAAAAGACGCTAGAAATTCTGGCAGCCGACGGAAACAGTAAGTACGCAGGCTTCTCCTTGTCTACGCTTTCCCAACAATTTTCTGCGTTGCCCGAATAAGCACATGGCATCTCGTTTCATCGCTTCCGAGCCGCCCGCAATCCAATAAACTGGTGCTGTCACGGCACGTAATCTTATTTTCTTATTTTTTTATTAGATTTAGTGGGTACAACAAGCTATGAGACACCTCTATCTTGGACGCCCAGACCAAACGCAAGGAGGGTGACGGCGTATAAAACAGAATGTATATTTATTCTCTCGGGATATCCGGAGTGCTTCGTCATCATCGCCGCAGACGCTCGGTGGTAAAATTCCCCTGCTGGCTCTTCTTCCTTGATCTACGACCAGTTGCGTTGACGTAACAAAACAAAGTGCACAGGCTTTAGTTTCTGCAAGACGTTGGTCGGGCGTCAGCGGTCAGTGCAGCTCAGAAGGGAGAAAACAAAAAAACTATGATGCAGGAAACAACAATACATTGAACAATAAAAGTACAATGAGATATGTAAACCGAGGAAATATAAGACAAAATACTAATTCTGAAATGTGTGAAGACAACAAAGGAGAGCCTTGCGTTCTGCAGCCAATGGTTAGAAGGCCAGCTGATCTGAGCATTCCAGGACAAATCAAAAGCAGTGTGTATATCACTCAACGTCCCGTTGAAATTTTCAACTTAGCCTTTATGGCATATATTCAAAATGCAAAATAAAGGTGTAAAATATTTTTAAACAATTTTTGATATAGCTGGAGATAAAACCTTCGCTTCGATCTTCTAGCTACAAAAAACAAAAAACAAAAACAAAAAAAAACTGGTTTTTTTCTTTGTTTCACAAGTTAGTTGTGAGAAGTTCTCGGCGATCCCCCCATTTAGCTTGTTATAACATATGATATTTTCACTATTGTATGTATAAACCTTCCGAGAGAATGTTATAGCTTAGCAATAAATTTCTATACGGAAGCTTGCATTTTTAATCTCTCACAAAAGGCCAGTTGCCATTACGTTTGAGCTTATGAATGAATGAACGAATACTATATCGTAGACATTAAAATCTTCGGAAAAAGCTTCGAAATGTTAGGCGCAGTGCATAGAAGTTTACTGACAAGTAAAGTGGCGTATGATTTTGTGCGTCATGGTCAGTGCCGTGAACGTAAATAGAGAATATTTTCTCTATAATATCACCTTCCTATTATTCTTCGTTTGGCCCCTCATATAAATTGGAATGACTGGCTACACACACAACTTCCGGAAAAAAGAGTGAAAAATATTTTTATAAAAGTAAAAAAAGGCGAGTTTAAAAGAGCCAGAACTAACAAATGCAACTAAAGTAATGCTAAAAAAAAAGGGAAAGCCGTTTACAACCCCCAGTAACGCCGAATAAGAGCGCAGCTCTTGTGGTGGAGGAGGGAAGGGTACTAAGGGGGGGGGGGGCGCCACGTGAACTCAGGGAGGGGGGGGGGGGGGGGTCCGTGACCTGGGGGGGTCACGTGACCCCCCTTCCCGAGTTCACCGAAGGTACACGAGGTCCTTCCGAAGGAATCCGAGGTCCTCCCGAGGTCCTCGGGAGGGGGGCTCACGGTTACGCTGACGCCGACGCCGCTCAAGCCCTAAACGGGCGCCTAAGAGCTGCGCTCTAAAATATGCTGAAGAGTTCGATTGTGAGACTCAGAAACATCACAGGAAGAAAGCCAGAACGGGATTCCCCTTCAGAAGTGCGTTCTCCGTGAGAAAGGCAGCGCTAGATCCATACTGTCAGGTGGTGCACGCGAGCATAAGTTACCTCTCTTATTTCGAATGCTTCTTGGCTGTGGAACTGCTATCTCTTGCTCATTAAGATGGGCTCGCCGGGTACATTATGCATGCGCCTAACGGGCCGCGAAAAGAGAAGGCAGCTGTGTCCGTTTACTGTACCCGACTCCGAGCAAAAGACGCGTCTCTCATTGTCCGTCATTGCCGCTTAAAAAACAAAAAACTATATTCCGCATAACATTAAAAGAAAAAAGGTGCCAAATTGATGTTTTTTTTTGCGTATGTTTTCAATGTCTAAGCGACGTTATCGAGTGTTTTTTTTTTATTTTCATCTTAGTTTGATTTTAGAGTGCAGATCTTAGGCGCCCGTTTTCGGCTTGAGCGGCGTCGGCGTAACTGCGAGCCCCCCCCCCCCCCCCCCCCCTCCCCCCCCTCCCCCCCGAGGAACTCGCGAGGACCTCGGGAGGGCCACGGGTTCCTTCTGGAGGACCTCGGGAGGACCTCGGGTACCTTCGGTGACCTCCGGGAGGTGGGTCACGTGACCCCCCCCCCCCCCCCCGTCAGCACCCTTCCCTCCTCCTCCTCAAGAGCTGCGCTCTCATTCGGCGTTACATGGAGCTGTAAACGGCTTTCACTATTTATGCTGCACTCCCCTACTCTTTAGGTCCAGAAAGCTGACTCTACAATACGATACGGCCATTCAAACAGCGCCAAAAATTGCATCATCATGACAATCGTCAAATTAGAGCGTTTCTTATCCACGGCTGAACAAATCCCCCACAAATAAATCTCAGGTTGACGCCGCATTTACTGCGCGTGTGGTTGGTTCAGCCGGTGATATGAAACGCTCAAAGACGACAAGGTCCATGACTATGTATTTTAGGCGCTGCTTGATTGATTGGCTTTGTCCGATCGTAGCCCTGGCTGTGGTCAGACTTAGGCAAAGGAAGGAAAGTATATAGATTTGCCTCTTTGCCTAATGCATTATCATTAGAAAAATCCGACGTCCTAGTGTAAGTCACGCTAGATCTTGCCACCATCACAGTGTAGCTCAGAGGAAGTCACCAAGTTGTTAGAATATGACTCTCTTAATGAAACATTGATACCATTATATTTGAGGGGCTCTCGAGCTCGTTCCGTGCAGTGGCGAGTGTCCAGTTACATTGCAACAAATCTCAGGCTATTTCTGCTTCTCGTATCATGTTCGACTTACTTTTTTTCGTACAAACATTTATGAAGTAATGGGTTACTTGTTCGCCAACCAGAATCCCTGGCCAGTTAAATTCTGTCCTAAAACCATTTTATTTAAGAATTCAGTTCAAAAGTTCTTATTAAGACACGACGATGTCTATTTCATCATCATTGATGCGAAGTTTCAACCGTATTCTTACGAAAATACTTTCGATATTCGTGTCTCTATTTCTCTAAGAGCATTTTGTGAGGTGTTCTTTAAACCCTCATGGGCGTTTCTTGCTTTTATCAAGTACATTCTGGTGCCTGCAGGCGTCCAGCTGCAAAAGGATCTCATCATGTTAAAGAAAAAGAAAGAAAAAAAATCAAAAAAGAATATTGTGTCTGCAAGTTTTTGCAGAAAACGAAATATGTAATCTTGTTTAGTATAATTCTAAAGAAGGTTTTGTAAAGTGTGTTTACGAGATTGCCTATCGCATTAGTTTTGGAGATAAAATGACAGACCATAAGAACTGTACACCTTATACATAATGAAAAAAAAATACATGGTTAAATTAACTTGTTTCAGACTCGACTAGAGCTTCCGAAGGCTCGAACGTAAATGCGAGGCCGTCAGTGTGTACCAAGAGGATTATATTCGAGGTGCAGAAAATAAACTCCACGGATATATGAGCAACCACAATGGACCGCCGACCGGAGGGAAGGAAAATTCGTGCAAGGCGCATCGAGGGTTATTCAGGGGACATAATAGAGGGGACTAAAGTCATAATAAGTAAAAAAGTAACTAAAATTTGTTTATTACCTTTTTAAGTTATTCCAAATAAACGTACGGGTCAAATGACAAACATGGAGTGCGTCATTGAAAACCGCAAAATTAGTCATTTTAAATAGGATTTGATCCCGTGGAAAGTGCATTAATGTGCTAAAGTTACCCCTCGTACACCACGCACGAGGCTAGCGGTGAGAAAACGAGAACGCTTAAAACGAAAAAACCGCTTCGAAAGGGTTATTGAACGGGTAACCTGCTCCTACTATACAAGTGGCAACTTCAGAGGTCGACCGTGTTTTCGTCGTGCTCTTATGTCTTTCCAAAATTGACTGATTTAGCGGCTTTCAATGACGCTGAGCAAGTTTTTAATTGAAACCATATATTTATTTGTACAAACTAAAAATCAATTAACATATTTAGGTTAAATAGCCGCCGTATCGTGACGACTAGCCTCCTATATTATGTTACTCTGGCCGTATACCTTACCTGAGCAGATAACACTAACGTTACTTTTTGCGGCTTAAAAGAAAAAAAGTGTAAACCCCCTTTCTTGAAAGAGAAACAATAAAAATATAGCTTTCATAAATTTGGTTTATGCGATGGTGCGACTGATATATGAACCGTCTTGCGACAAGAGCTATTTATAGTACGGTTCCATAAAACGGAAATTACCCTAGATTGAGCTTAATATGGTTGGTCCTGATGAGGTGACTGTCCAGTAAGCCTGGTGGTGTAGAGGCGCACCGAGTTAAGGTAAAATAATTTTGAGCGAAAACCCAACACTCCAAACAGCCCGCATGACCCCACCAAAGCAGTGAAAACCCAGCAACCGTAGTGTGCTCGCGGAGGCAAGTAGAACGCAGTGGTGAAGGCCAGCATAAAGGGTAAAAACCCTATCAATTGATTGGAGGGGTGACCGGGACAGGAAACAGGCGGTGTTGGGGAGGTGTCGGGGTGGCCATTCGTCTCCTCTAGGTGCGAAACGAACAAGGTTGGTCTCATTTCTCTTGCAGAGAACTGCTGCTTCTTGTCCTCAAGGTTCCCGAGGCTTTTTCTTTTCTTTTTACTTTTTGTTAGCAGTACAAGATTTGCTAAGGCCTCGGTGGAAGTAGGCGTCGTCGTTGGGCCCGCTTTACTTTATTTATTTGGTTGACTTGGATTCGTTTCTCCTGAGTGCCATACTTGTTCCAAAGACTGAGTTCTCTTCGCGTATTTCGGATAGTCGTTGTATTTGTTTGGAAGTTTGGTCAAGATTAGCACCTCCTGAGCTTCGTGAACATTGCTTAGCTGCGTCACGAGTTTTCAGGGGCGTCATCGATTTGCACTGTGGCAGTTCAGTTTTCTTCCTAATATTTGTTTTAAGTCCTTCTTTAAAAATAAAAAAAAACAGAAAAACACTAACAAGTAGAGGGAGGAGGAGTGGTATTTCGGTAGCAGTATGTTCACTATGTGAACGCCGTCAATGATCGGAAACTCTGCAGTGATCAACTGTTGAGTGCTTTGTTGAAGCAAGTACTTTAAACATCGTCCAGGTGTTAAGACGTTATATTCTTTCCTATACGTATACCAAATATATTTGCTTTGCAGAAGATTTTTTTCCTTGGGGGAGGAGGAAGGGGGGATTATCTTCATGCTTTGGTATGAGCGTTCGTTTTTGATAAACTTGTAAAAATATACACTTTTTGAGAGACAGCGGGGTTAAAGCGTGTCTATAAAGTTTTAAGCTTACATTTTCGTTAAAGTTGTTTTATCTTTGTATGGGCCTGATCCCCTTCGGCAATTTATACGCCCTTAAAAAGAAAGCAATTGCTCGATAATTACCGCGTCAACAGTAACACATGCAGAAACAACGATTGCGTGTAATTTCGCTTTATAGCAGCTCGTCTTTTTTCTTCTTGTTTTCTCAATTTGAAGCATGCTCTCTTCACTAAGAGTGAGTGCCGATTTTTCGAACCAAGAAGTTTAGCAGTCGTTGACTACAGGAGATTGTCTGAAACGCCAAGAGCTAAAATCTAGAGATACTCGTATCTCGTTCTCTGTTGCGACTGAACTGGGCAGTCAGAATACATTGATCATAAAAACAGCAAGGCAAGAAAAGATTTGCAATTTATTGCATTATAAAGAAAAGCGCTTCTCCTCGCAAGACTGCCTCTCTATGCGGAGCGGAAGTTTGTCAGCTTCTTGCATAGGGGTTACGATGATGCCAGAATGCCGAGCTCTCATTGGCTTATTGAAAACAAAAATATATATAGTGGGTAACCCTCGAGGCAAGTAGCCTTAACGTCTATCCACAATCCCTTCAATCAAAGCCAATCAGAGCTCGGCGCAGTTCTGACGTCACCGCCACTCCTGCGCAAGAAGCAGACGACTTATTCTCCGCATTACGTGTTACATTAAGTCCGACCGCAACCAAAGCTACGAATCAATGAAGCTAATCAAGTAGAGCGAAAAGTTCATTGTCACAGCACTCGTTGTGTTTCTTTGTTTGATATCGCCGGATAAGCCTTTCACCCGCACTCAATACGGCGTCGTCTTGCGTCTTCTTTTTGTGTGATTGATTTAACCTGTGATAGAAAAAAACGCAGCATAATACGACGATCACGGTGACAACGCGCTTTTGACGAAGCTTGATTGACTTCAACGGATCGTAGCGCTGGTTGTGGACTGACTTGATAGGGAGTTTCAGGGAACAGTTTTTGCACATCCGATACGGTACGATGGGCCCTCCGGTTCGAACGACGCATATGCTGCCGCAGCAGGCTCGCACACGCCTAGTGTATACTGGAGGGCCCATCGTACCGTATCGGATCTGTACAAATGGTTTCCTAAAACTTTGTAATGTGAAACGGGGTATATACGCTAACAGTTGCAAATGAACAAAACGAATCCTGAACAATTTAGCATAACGTACCTTTGACGTGTAGAACAACTGTTTACGTCGAGCTAAGCGTTAAGTAGAATAGTAGAAAAAACGACGTTTTTCAGCGTAGCTTTTTTTCTGTAGCAAAGCAAAAAATAGACATACATAAAAAAAAAACAAAAAAAACATCGCGAAAGTTGTGTATAAAGCCAAACCAAACTCACTGTTGTCATTAGGCCGACAACGACAACTCCCATCATTCGCGCATGTTGCCGTCACGCATGGGCGATGAAGCTCAACAGTATAGAGGCCTCTGCACGCCCAGACTCCAACGGATGTCCTTCACCATGGCCATGGGTAGGAAGCATACTGCGACATGGCCATTTACCTGGTTGCCTGCACACCACGCATTCTGAAAGCGGCTCCTTTCAAAATACGCCGATTCGCTTTATATTAACTTTATATACGTTTAGGTGTACCATATAAGGTAAGTACCTATCACAAAGTTTTATGTATGAACATCATGAGTCACGCCCTAGGGTTCTCAAGGTGTCAGTAATCATAGTAGCAATCTTAACCAGCAGATCAAAATAATTATACCAAATAATCCGGAGTTTGTTGCTCTGAACGATAGCTTACACTTTTTATTAATTAATTACCGAGATATCCGATTAGTGGCCGCTTAAATAAAAGGCGGTCTAATCTCTAAAAACTAGAAATACGGTACGCGGAAAGTGTCTCGGGGACCAATACTGCTTGTGAAAAGATACCATGAGTACTATAGGCTCGCTCGCCATTGCAATTTACCTTTGCAACGACAAGCAAACCTAAACTGATTTGTGCATGTGTAACCTGCGTTTATTAAAGGAGATTAGCCAGGCTCAAACAGAGTGACTTATTTACAATGTGACGCAAAAACAACACACGAAGGAGAAAGGTATAGAAAAGAACGAACTCACAACTAGGTATTTGCTGTATGTATTGTGAAAGAGGTAAACTAAATGACAAATGCGATAAAACTAAGAAAAAGCAGAATAAAATGTAGAAAAGGCAATCTACACTAAAGGTCATGAAAGAGACGAACGAAGTGACAAATGCGATGAAACTCAGAGAAAAAAAAAGAAAGAAAAAGAGACCGCGATCTACACTGATGATCGACTTAAATTACCCCACGAACAAATAAGAAAATATGATTGAAAAATACTTTCAATTACCCGCTAGATTTAAGGAAAATGTCTAGATATTGCTGCTTCTTGAGAGGCAGTGCGACAGAGGGGGCACTGAAGCACTTGGTCCCGTGAGTCATGATGGTTTTTGCCTCATAGTTCTCTCTTGCCCTCTTGCTTTGACTGCGCTTGAGGACTCTGACTGAACACAGGGGTTCAGGTGCAGTCTGTGACATGGATGAGAAGATGCCCTGATGGTGACGATTGCAGAGCTAAGGCATGTTCTCGTAATCGTACATTAACACAGGAGCCTGTTTGTCCGACGTAACTCTCCCACAGAAGCACGGAATTTCGTAGACTACGCTGACGTTGTAATTCACGTACTTATGTTTATGATAGAGAGTGCATAGACAATGAGTTCGCTGAAGTCTATTGATTTTCAGACAAAGCCTCTTAGTGTTTACGGGGCTGAGAGTACCACTTGTATGTCATATCTTGAAGCTATCAGCTTCAAGTTATGAGGTATTTTGTGGCAGTAAGGAACCACTGCTGTCCGTGTTCTTCTTTCAGCACATCTTGTTCTTCTTTCATAGGTAGTTGCCAAGCTTTCTGCAACCTCAAAGAACGAGGAATTGGGATATCCTGAATCCAGTAGTCTCAAAACTTGTGGATCAAAGCTTTTCTTGGCTGCATGTTAGCAGGACTTTTGCAAGGCGGCTTTTAGACAGGTTTGCACAATCCTTTCTTTAATGATTTTTGAATGGGCCGAATCAAGCTGAAGAAGTCGTTTATTAGACCGTGGTAAGTCCAACATGTATGGTTATCTCCAAATGAAGTTGGAGGTCCAGAAACTGAGGCTTGCTGTCGGTTGGTAGTTCATATGTAAATTTCAATCCCTTGGCCTGTTTACAGAAATTAGACTGGATGGGGTTGACTGTAACTGACATAAGTTGGGCAGGTATTTCGTGCAGGAGTACGAGGTAATTTTCCGCATATCTAAAGACACGTGACACCAGGTTGTTTGGAAGGTTCTAGGATATGTCACGTTCACATTGTGAAAAAAAGTCACATAGTACTGGGGCAACACAGGAACCTATGCAAATTCCTTGCTTTTGTATATATATAAAAGGTTGAACATGACGACGGTGGATGTAAAGTAAAATTTCAGGAGTTCCAGGAAGGACTGTACTGGTAATCCACATTGGTTTTGAAAGGCCACGTTGCCATTAACCTTGATGCAAGCGCCTACCGCCTCAAACATAACCATATATTGTACAGTATAGAATAGGTCTTCCACGTCTAGAGAAAGCCTGAACTATACTGCCATCGCATCTTGTGTTAGATCAGGTATCAGGGTGTAAGATAGGCAGTTGGGGAAACGAGAGCCAAATGAGCGACCGGATTGTGTCGCCCTCGGGTTTCTCTTTTTCTGTGGCGCCACCTATGTGGAGCACCGCGAACTCTCACTCCGGGTGGGCTACCGGTGGCGACCGGCTAAACTGACGGAGATGGCTTCTCGTGAATTTTCAATGGAAAACAGTCGTGCTCTCGGTTTATTTTTGCGCACTCTCCCATAAAGTTCCATGCAAATTCGATTCCAATATTTTTTCCTCTCGCCGACGCGCCATCTGTCGCAAATCGGGGGTACCCGCAAGCAGACGAGTACACAATCCGGTCACGGCGCTGCGGTAGGGTTCTATGGGCCGTTTCCTCACCTGTCCATCTTACACCCTGTGTTAGATATTGAATTACTGCACTTGAATTGGTAATAAAGAAAGGGCCATTCAGTTAAGGGTGCTCAGGTTGTGGGGTTCTTTATCGAGGTCGCTGTACTAATAATCGCCGCCCGATCGGTATGCGCTCCGCCCGTCACCCAGGGAGTGAACACAACGAGAAGACAGCGAATGGGTTTGCTGTACCCCCCGGTTGCCCGTCGTCGAGAGCTGGCAGTCCGTGCACGCCGACCCTTGTTGGCGCCCGTCGATCAGAGCTCACAGTCGGAGTCCGTTTCCAGGCCTGCGGATCGTGCTTCTCACGCCAGCGCTGCGTAGGCAGGCTGTCCCGGGCTATCACTGCCCGATTCTCGCTGCGGAACCACCCCAAGATCGTCATAGCCCAGGTCATATGGCCAGGGCTCGCCCTTTCCACTGGTCCGGACTTCGAGCCTCGCTGTTGGACCGCTCCGGGGTTCGCCATGGGCCAGGGCAGGCAGCCCGGCTCCGACGTTCTTTCCAAGCTTCAGCCTCGTTCAGCACGCACTGTCTCGCGCCAGCTCGTGACTTCTCCGTCACGTGCCCTCTGCCTCGTCTTTCGCCCTCGGCTCCCACAAGGTTTCGTAACAAAATCCGAGACATAGATCCCTGCCACGAAATCTTTTCAGTAACTATCACGCGAAAATGGCAAACCTTGCGCGTTTTAGCAGTGAAAGACATTTGGAATTTGTCATTTTTGGCAGCTGTGATCTGGTTCCTCAACGGATCTAAGTCCATCCTTTGGCTTAACTGGAATGCCTTTGTATTCACAGTTTTGGACTTATATGCCTTCAAGCAGTTCAAATTCTTATCAATAGCCTTGTGAGGTTATCTCTTCTCTTTGGATGACGCAAGAAATCTTCCCTTCTTATTCGAAACGAGTAGATATAAATCAATGTTTTGAAAACAATTAACAGTGTTGAAAACATTATAGCTCCTTGTGTTTGGTGATTCTGTTTTCAGTAGTACGTCCATACGGTCCTCAATGTACCTAGAACTGACATCTTCTTGGGCCTTGGCAGCAATCTCTTGGATGTTTGCCCTTATGGTTTCACCTCGCTGTTTAGGTTCTGTGCAACATTTCGGGCCGTGCTCGAAGACTGAACGTATGCCTTCCAGGAGAGCTACATCCCCAAGTAGAGAGACAGACTTGCCTTTCTATGGTGTCTTGGATACGCTGAGACTTTTAAGATGAAGGAGGTAAATCCCCCGATGGAACTCCGTCATCTGGCTTGCTGAGGCCAAGAAAGGCCTATACCGTGGGATATGCCAGAGCCGGTAAAGACGCTGAGACAGGACCGACAGAATCAGACCTGTCGCCACAGTTCAGAACGAAGCATCCTGCAGATCCTCGTAGCATGTTGCATCGATGGACTTCCGTAGCCGAACAAAGCACATACTTTTTGTGGCTCGACGCTGTGCCTGATGGAGAACGAGTAGAACCGTGGCTTGCATGTCAAATACGCGGTCAAGTTAATGTAAAAAGACATCGGAATGTAAAAGACACCAGAATGACAGTAGTGAAAAGAATGTTAGGCGTACGCTTTTCGGGCGACGTTGCATGCAACAATTAGGTTCGCAAAAGAACAAATGCAACACTGTACTCAAATCAGTCCTCGGTCACTTGCATATTAGGGCGGAATTGGCTACACTTCTTTTTTCCAAGTTGTTAAGCGCGAGACAGCCTTAATTTATCAGTATTTAGTCGTGACGAATCACTTTATTGGAGTCATTCTTGTGACTGTTTGTTCTACGTTGAACATAATTAAATATGTTAGGCACGCACAGAGTTTCGAAGTTGTTTTTGACTGGATTGGTGAACCGTGCTTCACCCTTACACGAGACCAATCTTACCAACCAGTTTCATCGACGCCACCAATGCCGCAGTGCATCGAGGGTACTTTACAGTGTTCTAAACAAGAGAGCAGGATGTGTGACACCATCATATTTGACCGAAAATAGTGCTGGCTACCGTTCAAATTTGGTTAACCTATCGAATCTATGTTAGATGGCTAACTGAAATAGAAAATTGAATCCTTTGCAACTGTGTTATTTAATGGCTGTAATAACCAAGAGCTTAAGAAACATTTGTTTCTTTTCAGTTCAAGACATTAAAGACGCGTGACAAGTATACTGTACACACACAAAAATTCAAGCTAGTAGATTACAATCATCGCGAAGAGTGATACTTTGTCCTTTTATTACTATATCTTATCATTGTAATCATATACATCTCCGCAATGCTATGTCTCACAATATAGCGTACCGAATGATGAGTTGCAATACTTAAATTCGGTGATTCACTTAAGAATACTGCAAGCACCAATTCAAACAACTATTTATAATGGTCCTACCCAAGGAGGTTATATAAGACTTCTAGAGTTGTGGTCTCTCACACTCTGCCATGCGACCGGTTGAAGCCAGGTTAACCGGTCGGCGGCCATCTTACTCAGGGCAAAAAAGAGGCGACGCTGGAAGGGGCGCTTGCAGTGCACTTTTGTTTTTAGGGCTGCGTACGTATCACAAGGAAAACAAAACAATTATTCGTTTTTTTAGAGACTCGAAGACCGCTTCAGACACCGTGGATCCCTTTTTCTCGGATATTTTTTATAACTTTGGAGTTACCTACGAAATCGCAAAGGAGCATCTAGGCCGAGTGTTAGAACCAGAAGATGTTTACTTCTTGAATATGGTTGGAAACATAAACTCACATTTTTTTATCCTGTTTATTTACTCGCAGTACTTACAAAAACTTGACACTCACGATGACTAGCTGATTACAGTAAATTTTCTAAAAAAGTTGAAAGAGGCATTGCTCCCCGGCAGGCTGCTGATAGAGACAAAATCAGTAAAAAAGTACTACATTTTGCCATGCCACAATTATCGAACACTCAAATCATTCAATTCAGCCTACTTTTCCTTCACAGCAAGTTGTTATTGAGTTGTATTCAGTCTATTCAATGTTTTTGTAATGAATACATAGCATACCACTCACGATCGCGACAATTTGTGCCCGTGAACTATCGCCGAAACCGAAACATCGAGAAGTTAGAGAAATATTAAGCTCCTGAATATAAAATCGTTTGTGGTGTTTGTTTTGCAGATGCAAGGCTGTTATAAGCGCATCGTCTCGAGTTTTAGATCCAACTAACTAAAATACAAAATAAGCGTTCACAGCCGCTACGATACTCACTGCTTTCCGCAGGTATGCTGGAAATCTAGAAAACACAGTTGTCAAAGTCTTGTCTTATGACCGCTTGTGTCAAAGCCGTCATCTTCGAAGTATACCGAACAGGGAACGTCAGTATTCTTAGGCGCCAAAACCATTCTTCGGCCGAACAGCACACTCCCACGTAGCACGCTCCTACGCAGCACGCACTCACGCAGCACGCTGAGTGTATTCTTTGGAAAACCGGCGACGTGAAAACATGTTTAATGCACTATTTTGCTGTTAAAATGCCCATTATCAATGCGCTTTCTACCTTAAGCCTGCCCACACGCAGAAGTGAGCTATAGCAAGCGGACGTGCTTGTTGCATACTTAAATATTAAAAGTAATTCCTGCCGTGTTGACGCGGTTTACGCAGCCGAAATCGATGCAGGAGCCCACTATCGCCTTCGGGAACGGCTGCAGTTGCTTCACAAAGACTTGCCTTCAATGAAACGCCACACATTGCCACAATTGAAGGCAAAGATCACATGAGTCGTACTACACCGCAGACCCGGTCCATCTGTTTTCTGCCGTGAGTAAGATGGCGACGGCCGGTGTTTTCGGCCTCAGCTACGGGCGCCACCTCCACTCCAGAAGTTTTAATCTATCCTCCTTGGGTGAACCATTCATTTAAACTTCAAGTGCTATGAGGGCCCCAGTGCAAGAACCTTTGTCTCACCCAAAATAGTGGCAGAATTACTTTCACGATGTTGAGTCGGTTGCGTAAGAAAGAAGTGAAATGGTAGTTCCTAGTTCTGTGGAAACTGGGTAGGAAATTCAATTTGAACCTCTAGGCAAGAAGATGGAAATGTTGCTTCACTATTTCCGGCGAGCTGGGAGGCGTGTATGGTAAGAAGAATTCCATTTCGTAAATGCGCAAACTCCTTGAAGAAGTTGTCGCGGTTAATGGGCACCAGTGCTATGTCGATTAACTTAGCCGGTACGGCGCGTAATTTAATTTCGGTTGATTTATTACAAGCTACGACAATAGTCGGTATCTACGGAGTAAGAAGGCTCTCGTAATAAATGTCAAATAAATGTCGAAGTGAATTAGGCAGTCTCAAAATGGCGCCTCTTTCTATAATTGTTAATTCGATTTTACATTTGCATTTTTTTTCTCAAATACTACGTGGTTATAAGATGTGAAAAAATACAGCCGAATTTCGTTCTTTGCATTTTATGTGTGCTAGATAATTTATTCCCCAGCCTGGGGTGAGCTACGTGATTTCTGGTTAAAATAACCTGACAATCTGAAGTTGACATTTCAGAAGCACGCGTCCCCTTATGTTCTTTAAATGTTGTTTTCAACAATAATATTGCAAATTATGAGTAACGTATGGTTCACAATGAATATAACACAAGTTGAAACTAAGAAAAAAAATTGTGAGCTTATTTAGAGAAAGAGCGATTGCGCCCAGCTTTTACCTTTTGTTTTAGAAAGACCGCGGTTCCCCGCCTTCGACGTCGGGGAACCGCTGGATCATCGTCGCCACAGATTATCTCACACGGTACGCCGAAACGAAAGCTCTTCCTTCGGGGACAGCTGTGGAAGTTGCCAAGTTTTTCATTGAGTCCATCGTCCTCCGGCACGGCGCTCCAGAAGTTCTGATTACAGATCGCGGATCATCGTTCATGGCACAACTGACCCAAGAAATCCTCCGACTCAGTCATACCAGCCATCGTCGTACAACTGCGTACCACCCGCAGACCAACGGGCTGACGGAGCGACTCAACAAGACAATCGCCGATATGATCTCTATGTACGTCGACGTAGAGCACAAGACGTGGGACGAGGTGCTGCCCTACGTCACGTTCGCCTAAAATACGGCGGTTCAAGAGACCACTGGATTCACCCCTTTCCAGCTGGTACATGGTCGGAAGGTAACGACCATGCTGGACGCCATGCTGCCCCATGAGCCATCTGACAACGAGAGCGACGACGCCCAGGCGGTTGCTCAACGCGCCGAAGAAGTCCGCCAGCTCGCCCGACTCATGATTCAAGACCAGCAACGCGCCGACGCGGGCCGCTACAACCTTCGTCGTAGGGACGTTCACTTCCAGCCCGGAGACAGGGTGTGGGTGTGGACGCCCATCCGTCGCCGCGGTCTCAGCGAGAGGCTTCTGAAACGCTATTTCGGGCCGTACAAGATAATCCGACGGCTCGGCGATCTGAACTACGAAGTCCTTCCCGACGGAACGCGCCCATCTGCAAGACGTCAGCCGCGACCCGAGGTGGTGCACGTCGTCCGGCTGAAGCCGTATTACGAACGATAGGACTTTCTACTCTTGTCGACGAGTGAACTGTGAACTCTGTGAACTGTGAACTGTGGCTCGCGATTCTGCTGCCGTTTTGTTTTGGATTTGTTTTTGTTTTTTTGTTTTTTTTGTTTTTCGTTTTGTGCTGCATCGGGACGATGCGCTTTTAAAGGGGGGGATAATGCCGCGCGCAGGGTCACGGACTTCTAGAACTTTCTCGTTTATTCTTGTTCCGGACATAACTTCTGTCGTTTATCCCTGCTTATGTTGTTCTAGAAAGTGCGTGTTCATTCTCGCCGCGAGCGCGCTACGCTCGAACCTTCTCCGCCGAATCTTCGAGATAGTGACTCACTCTAGATAAGACGCCGCTCGCGACCTTGTCGAGTCAGTCTCGCCTCTGCGCTCGATCCTGCGGTTTCGCCGATATCGACGCCCGCGACGCTCTGCTGTTTTCTTTTGTACCCTTTTATTTTTGGCACAGGTTCGCCACATTACACGTTTATTTCTTCTTGTTCATTTTCTGTTTTCTTTCGGTCACCACCCGTGACAATATTTTCGTTCATATATACTTCGTTTCAGCTTCGGTCCGAGCGCGGCTGATGTTATGAGCCGAAGGGCCAATCAAACAGCAAAAGAGGTACAACGTCATGGCGTGCTCTCTGCAGTTGATAGGACCAGCCGGTATTCGCCGTCTCTCTGTGCGTGCTCCTCCGCCGGCTAGTCTTATCACGCGCAGAGAGCACGCCATGACGCTGCGTTTTTTGGAGTGTCTGAATGGCCCTTCGGCTCATAACATCGGCCGCGCTCGGACCGAAGCTGAAACGAAGTATAGCTACATCAGAGTCTCAGAGTCTCGCCTTTCCTTGTACGCGTCCGGTTCATTTAGCTTTCAATTAAAAACGTGCGTTGTCATAAAAAGAGGGGGCAGTTTGGATTTGCAGTTCATGTAGTTTTTTCGTTTAAACTTTAGGTACACCTTTTTGTCGCTACATACACTGAGGACGAAAATCATCACCACATAAAGTTTGAATAGCGAATTATTTTTTTTTTTCCTTTAGGTTTCTAATGAGGACATGGTCATTGAAAGCCCGAGAGAAGTTATGTGTGCGTAAATATGATCGCATTAGGCTCATTAATAGAGAGGATATATTACATTTTGAGATGAGCTTTTTACTCTAAAAAATAATCATGAGATGAAGTATCATGGAACACAACATAAAATATGTTACAGCAATGTGAAGAATTTATTTTTGAGTTGTTTGCTTTGGTTGTGCTTGTCTGGGGACCGTGAGCTTAGGATGATGTCATTGAAGAGAGCGCGCAGCTATGGCGGTGGCCGCGTAAGCCCAAAAGATTATCACGCATTGTAGCGTAGTCGGTTGCATTCAGACCCAAGTGCATGAGCCAGTTTCTAGATGTGCATTCCATGAGCTGACGAGAGAGAGCAGCTGGCTTGGCATCCGCCGCCTCATAATTTGTTGAACTCACGTGACCCCCGACAAAGTTGCTCTCGCTGGTAGGGGACGTCACCGCGAAGTCCCGGATTGCCGGGACGGAGACCGAAACCGCGCAGTAGAAGAACGCGGTAACACAAGGCTCACAAATACATATCTTATTATTCGCTGCGTTCCGGGTTAGAGATATCAAATGCATTGTAGAGAAACTAAATAAGCACAACCCTAAACGTTGCTATGTTTAGTTTTGAATATTGTTTTTGCTTTTACTGCATGGTGATTGGTAACCTTAGAATGCCAGGTAGATAAGTCACAAAACGTTAGGGCGCAAACAAGCTGGTGAAGGTTTTCCATTTTGGACAAAACCCTGAGACTGGGGGGTAAAAAGGACAACACAACAAAAGTCTCAAACACAGCTGAAGTTTATTGGACAGAAGATCGTGGTTTTGTAGGGCACAGGCACCCGGAAACCAAAAAGTAATGAAAAAGGGAGAGGATGAATTTCTTTTTCCCGAACACACAAGAGAGGGAGGACAGTGACCAACAGAAAAAAACGGTACTGTTCTAGCTCAAACAAAAAGGGGGCAAGCAAAAAGCGCCGAAAAAATACAGGGACACAGGCGAAGGGAAGCAGGACAAGGCGCACTCTCAACTGATGTTTATTGAAAATTCACACGTTATATAGCCACACACACACAAAAAAAGCTTTTCTTTTTTATCTAGTCAGCCCGCTTTTCAAAAATTCAAACTCATTTGTAGATAAGGATACCGACGTGTCACTTATACAATTCTTGTCTCTGGTCCTAATTGCATACGCCGCGTGTAATACCCGCGACATTTTATCTTTGTATCTAGCCAAAATCTTGGTGTCATTGAAGGCCGGGGTGCAAGAGCATCTATTGCAATGAATTGCAAGGTGCCCCGAGGGCGTCGTTCTTGTAGAGGCAGCGTGCTCTCGGGTGCGATAATGAACACACCTGCCCGTCTGGCCCACGTATGTCATCCCACACGTCATGGGGATTTCATAGACGACGCCAGTGGCACATTCAACGTACTTATTTCGATGTTTGGTAGTGCAGGGATCTGAAGATGGATGTGGTGAATTGATCTGGCGACAAAGTCGCGCCATCTTATTGGGCGCTGAAAAAGCTACCGGTACATTGTAGCGCTAGGCTACCTTTTTCAGATTGTGCGTTACATTGTGCATATATGGAATGACAACAGGCCTCGTGGTCGGTCTATTGCTGTTTGATTTCCGATTACCTTTAATCTTTTTGATTAAGCTTTCTGCCACTTCAACCAAAGCTCTCAACGGAAAACCAGCCCTCTGCAGGCGTTCTATCTGACCCTCGAAGCTGCCTTGCGCACTGTGCAAACATGACTTTCTGAGAGAAGCCCCCAGGCACGAACTGGCTATGCCCCTTTTCACTACCTTCGAGTGGGCGGAATCAAAAGGAAGAATGCCCTTCCTAGTTCGAGGCGCGTACTTCCAACAAACATGGTCCCCAAAAAACAACAGCTCGAGGTCCAAGAATTGCAGTTTGCTTTCTTTTTGTAACTCATGCGTGAATGTCAACCCGGAGCAACACAATTTAAACACGTCTAGCAACTGAGAGACTTCACTGCAAGGGGGCCCCGCCGAGCGGCTAAGGATGAGGAAATCGTCGACGTATCTGAAGATCTTCACATTGTCATCGTTCGAGATGTTGAAAGCGATGTTTTTTCCACAGCTGTCTAAAAAAATGTCACACAAAACAGGTGCAACACTGGACCCGATGCAAACGCCTTTTTTTTGTACATAAAGACTCCCCTCGAATGACACAAACTTATGTTTTAAGTAAAAAACCAGGAGCTCAAGAAAGCTATCAACATTGATGCCCGAAGAATTCTGGAAAGCGAGAACTCCGTTCAGGTCTATGCATTGTCTCACCGCCGAGAATAGGGGTTCATGAGGAATCGAGTAAAATAAATCCTCGACGTCGATGGAAAACCCACTGCGCATGCACTGGCCCCCTTGCCTCAAAAATTCAACGACACATTCTGAATTCCGCACTATGAACGGGTCATGCAACTCAAGCGCGCACAAATGTTTTCGCAGGAACTTACCCATGTGAAACTGCCAAGCGCCTCTTTCTGTAACAATGGCCCTAAAGGGAACTTCAGGCTTATGTGTTTTAGCAGTAAAGAATATGTCGAGGTTCAATTTCTTGCTCGATTTCACGCTCTTTAGCAACCCCGATAGTTGCAATTCGCTGCATAAGTCCTGGGCCCGAGATCTCACCTTTGACAAGGGTCCCGGAGAGACTCGCTTGAAATTCTTCATGGCAGAAAATTACCCATGTTTCACATGGGTAATTTCGTGCGCAAACATTTGTGCGCGCTTGAGTTGCATGACCCGTTCATAGTGCGAAATTCAGAATGTGTCATTGAATTTTTGAGGCAAGGGGGCCAGTGCATGCGCTGTGGGTTTTCCATCGACGTCGAGGATTTATTTTACTCGATTCCTCATGAACCCCTATTCTCGGCGGTGAGACAATGCATAGACCTGAACGGAGTTCTCGCTTTCCAGAATTCTTCGGGCATCAATGTTGATAGCTTTCTTGAGCTCCTGGTTTTTTACCTAAAACATACGTTTGCGTCATTCGAGGGGAGTCTTTATGTGCAAAGAAAAGGCGTTTGCAACGGGTCCAGTGTTGCACCTGTTTTGTGTGACATTTTGTTAGGCAGCTGTGGAAAAAACATCGCTTTCAACATTTCGAACGATGACAATGTGAAGATCTTCAGATACGTCGACGATTTCCTCATCCTTAGCCGCTCGGCGGGGCCCCCTTGCAGTGAAGTCTCTCAGTTGCTAGACGTGTTTAAATTGTGTTGCTCCGGGTTGACATTCATGCATGAGTTACAAAAAGAAAGCAAACTGCAATTCTTGGACCTCGAGCTGTCGTTTTTTGGGGACCATGTTTGTTGGAAGTACGCGCCTCGAACCAGGAAGGGCATCCTTCCTTTTGATTCCGCCCACTCGAAGGTAGTGAAAAGGGGCATAGCCAGTTCGTGCCTGGAAGCTTCTCTCAGAAAGTCATGTTTGCACAGTGCGCAAGGCAGCTTCGAGGGTCAGATAGCACGCCTGCAGAGGGCTGGTTTTCCGTTGAGAGCTTTGGTTGAAGTGGCAGAAAGCTTAATCAAAAAGATCAAAGGTAATCGGAAATCAAACAGCAATAGACCGACCACGAGGCATGTTGTCATTCCATATATGCACAATGTAACGCACAATCTGAAAAAGGTAGCCCAGCGCTACAATGTACCGGTAGCTTTTTCAGCGCCCAATAAGATGGCGTGACTTTGTCCCCAGATCAATTCACGACAGCCATCTTCAAATCCCTGCACTACCAAACATCGAAATAACTACGTTGAATGTGCCACTGGCGTCGTCTATGAAATCCCCATGACGTGTGGGATGACATACGTGGGCCAGACTGGCAGGTATGTTAATTATCGCACCCGAGAGCACGCTGCCTCTACAAGAACGACGCCCTCGGGGCACCTTGCAATTCATTGCAATAGATGCTCTTGCACCCCGGCCTTCAATGACACCACGATTTTGGCTAGATACAAAGCTAGAGTGTCGCGGGAATTACACGAGGCGTATGCAATTAGGACCAGAGACAAGAATTGTATAAGTGACACGTCGTTATCCTTATCTACAAATGAGTTTGAATTTTTGAAAAGCGGGCTGAGTAGATAAAAAAGAAAAGTTTGTTTTGTGTGTGTGTGTGGCTATATAACGTGTGAATTTTCAATGAACATCAGTTGAGAGTGCGCCTTGTCCTGTTTCCCTTCGCCTGTGTCCCTGTATTTTTTCGGCGCTTTTTGCTTGCTTGAAACAACTGGCCCAAATCTCCACTTTACTCAAAAAGGGGGGAGGGGAATATCTCTTAACTCACCTCGGTGAGGTCCTGATAACAACACAAAAAAAAGAAGAAAAAAAAAAGAAGAAAGAGAGAAATAAATCTTTTCCATTAAAGGAAAGATCGAACATGGACCAAAACGAAGAAACCCTGACATTCGCCACATCCGAAACGAAGGGGCAGGGGTGAAACTTAAACCCGAACAAACAACATCCTACACAGATATAAAGGTGACCTCCAAACAATCAAATTTGTAGAAATCATGTTAACTCCGTGTCCAAATTAAAGGACGGCCTATTTACTGCATTTCCGTGGCTAATAATACTGAGGGACTCTTTTACCAAGCGTTTATGATCCTCTCTCTCGGTCAACATAACCGATGTGGAATTCCAAAGAGGTACACAATTATTGCATTCTAACACATGTTTTGACATTTCTGAATACTGATCTTTGTTTCTAATACAACGTTTGTGTTCAGTTAAACGATCATTCAAACACCACTTTATTTGTCCAATGTAACATAACCCACAGGCAAAAGGAATCTTGTAAACTACGCCTGACACATAATCTACATCTTTTTCTCTATGTTTTTTGGTGCATCTAGTTTTGGCCGAATTGAACAGGGTCCACCGACTTAGTTTGAAATCACTTCTGAACACAGTGATAATGCCGCAGCGGTTGCCGGCTGATTTTAGATTATGGGAAATACGATGGAAGAAAGGGAGAACAACACGCCTAGCAGATTCACGAACCTTTGAATATTTCTTTCTCATATAAACCCGGCACAACAACTGTCTGAACGCATAATCCTCGGGAAAACCTGCCACGCTGAAACGGTTAAAAAGGCGTTGGAGCGCGGAACCAATGGAGTGCGAACAAGATTTCCTAAGTGCACTATCTACTAGATTCCTGACTATGGCAGCCTTGATAATCTTTGAATGACAACTTTTGAAAGGCAGGAGCGGTTTGACTTATGTTTTGCCATACTGCCAACACAAACTGAAGGGTGTTTTTGGCTGTATATCTAAAAACTACAGGCAGTCATTTACTGGTCTTTCTACTGAGAATTGCAGCTCTGGAGCACTCTCATAGATGAAGTTTTCTACCAACGCTGACAGTGAAGAATCGGTGGTGCAGACGAGGATATCGTCTACATAGCGGCGTAAGAGGATCGCACCTTGAGAACGGCTATGAATGAGACCAACTAGACGCATATCCAAAGCGCTAAGGTAAATCTCCGAGAGGACTGGAGCCACGGCCGAACCAATACGAATTCCTTGTTTTTGAATGAAATCTTGACCATCGTATTTTACCACCGTTGCCTGGAGGTACAATTCTAAAATTCTAAGGGAATCCGGTACCGAAATTCTGGACTGTGATTGAAACCTTGCGAGGTTGTTTTCCAAAAAATTACTAACTCGGTTGAGAAGGGTTTTGGGATCTAGCGAATAATAAAGGTCCTTTATATGCATCGAAAAGACCGAACAAGGTCTACCATGAATAGGCTGCAACTCCGTAACCAAATCATCTGAAGAACCGCAGTGACAATGGACTTCTAACTTCCAAGGCTTTCCCCTTTACGTTCACTTCTGTTCATTCTTTTCCCGTTCCACAAGTGCAATCTCACTCGTTGTTGGTGTTGTGCAAGTTGGGCCGCCGGATGTCTCAACTGGAGGCAGGGATTGCCTACATCGGTATGTGCCTCAGGATCAAGTACATCGACCGTGATCGCTTCGGACTACTGGCGTCGATGCAAGTTGGGTGGCATCACAAGAGAGGTGCTGAATGATTACCGGAACTGCATCAAGGAACAACTTCGGACAGTGAATCATCTCTCCGACGATTTGTGGACTGCGCTGCTTGGTGAGAAATTCTACTGTTCACCCTTCTTCTCCCAGTGCCAGCTGTTAAAAAAGAGCGACTACAGTAACAAATTTCGTGTTTTGCGGGAAAGCATTCGGTTCAAAGATAAACCAAAGTCCTTTTTATACTCTGTTGTGCCAGAAGTAATCAATCTAATAGTCAACCCTTTTGCTATCGTCTTGTCAAAGCCTACCGAAGCGTGTTTGGCTAATGGTCCAAATTTTTGTGAGGATGTAAAACCGTCTAGGGATAGATATTTTCTCCACTATTCATAGTTTATCAAATTCGGTACCAGACCCCATGGGGAAAACAGCTTTGTTTTCGTCAACGTTGAAAAGGATGTCTTCCATGGTGGATTCGTCGTTTAGGATTGACCAGAGAGATCTCAGAAAGATCGCGTCGGTAAAAAGGGAATTAGCAGAAAAAAACATAATGCTTCTCGAAACTGACAAATCAGGAAAATTCGCTGTGTTACCGATGGATGAGTTTCAAAAGAAATCTGCCGTAGCCGTCATGGGTATGTTTAAGCGATTCGACGGAAACCTAAAAAAGATAAAAAGGGGTAGAGTCGGCGTGTTGAAGGACAGTGAATTTCCGTCACAAGTATCCAAAATTAAACAGCACTAACAGTGACAAGTTTAGGATAGTTTTTTTCTAAAAGACCACAAGGTAGACCTCCCCCTCCGGGTAGTGGTCAACGAAAATGGCACCTGGTAAAAATTGGTTTCTTCTTTCCTTCAGAATGCTTTGTCAGCCCTGGAAGTTAGAAGTCCTCTGTCACTACGTTCTTCAGATGATTTGGTTACGGAGTTGCAGCCCTTTCATGGTAGACCTTGTTCGGTCTTTTTGATGGATATAAAGGAACTTTATTATTCGCTAGATCCCAAAACCCTTCTCAACCGAGTTAGTAATTTTTTTGGAAAACAACCTCGTAAGGTTTCAATCACAGTCTGGAATTTCGGTACCGGATTACCTTAGAATTTTAGAATTGTACCTCCAGGCAACGGTGGTAAAATACGATGGTCAAGATTTCATTCAAAAACAAGGAATTTGTATTAGTTCGGCCGTGGCCCCAGTCCTCTCAGAGATTTACCTTAGCTTTTTGGATATGCATCTAGTTGGTCTTATTCAAAGCCGTTCTCCAGGTGTCATCCTCTTACGGCGCTATGTAGACGAAATTGTGGTCTAGACTACCGATTCTTCACTGTCAGCGTTGGTAAAACACTTCATCTATGAGAGTTTGCCAGAGCTGCAATTCTCAGTAGAAAGACCAGTAAATTACTGCCTGCAGTTTTTAGATATAAAGCTAAAAACACCCTCCAGTTTGTGTTGGCAGCATGGTAAAACGGAAGTCAAACCGCTCCTGCCTTTCAAAAGTTGTCACTCAAAGAATATCAAGGCTGGCATAGTCAGGAATCTAGTAGATAGTGCACTTAGGATATCTTGTTCGCACTCCATTGGTTCTGCGCTCCAACGCCTTTTTATCCGTTTCAGCGTGGCAGCTTTTCCCGAGGATTATGTGTTCAGACAGTTGTTGTACCGGGTTAATATGAGGAAGAAATGTTCAAAGGTTGGTGAATCTGCCAGGCGTGTTGTTTTCTCTTTCTTCCATCGTATTTCCCATAATCTAAAATCAGCCGGCAACCACTACGGCATTATCACTGTGTTCAGAAGTGATTTCAAACTAAGTCGGTTGACCCTGTTCAACTCGGCCAAAACTGGATGCACCAAAAAACATAGAGAAAAAGATGTAGATTATGTGTCAGGCGTAGTTTACAAGATTCCTTTTGCCTGTGGGTTATGTTACATTGGACAAATAAAGTGGTGTTTGAATGATCGTTTAACTGAACACAAACGTTGTATTAGAAACAAAGATCAGTGTTCAGAAATGTCAAAACATGTGTTAGAATGTAATAATTGCGTACCTCTGTGGAATTCCACATCGGTTTATGTTGACCAAGAGAGAGGATCATAAACGCTTGGTAAAAGAGTTCCTCACTATTATGAGCCACGGAAATGCAGTCAATAGGCCATCCTTTAATTTGGACACGGAGTTGAAAAGATTTCTGCAAATTTGATTGTGTAGGATGTTGTTTGTTCGGGTTTAAGTTTCACCCCTGCCCCTTTGCTTCGGATGTGGCGAATGTCAGGTTTCTTCGTTTTTGTCCATGTTCGATCTTTCCCCTAATGTGAAAGATTTTTTTCTTTCCTCTTTTTTCTTTTTTCTTTTTTTGTGTTGTTATCAGGACCTCACCGAGGTGGGTTAAGAGATCTTCCCCTCTCCCCTTTTGTTTGAGCTAGAACAGTACCGTTTTTTCTGTTGGTCAATGTCCTCCCTCTCTTGTGTGTTCGGGAAAAAGAAGTTCATCCTCTCCCTTTTTCATTACTTTTTGGTTTCCGGGTACCTGTGCCCTATAAAACCACGATCTTCTGTCCAATCAACTTCAGCTTTGTTTGAGACTTTGTGTTGTGTTGTCCTTCCCCCCCCCCTTCCCCCCAGTCTCGGGGTTTTGTCCAAAATGTTAGATAAGGGCTTTTATTTTTAAGCGTTTAGTTACTATGCCCTTGTAGAATGTAAATTTCTTTAATGTCGTGTGTCCACGGTGGCTATTTTAGTACTAATATGTCCAAAGAGGCAGAAAAACGATGTTTAGGATGCATTTTCAATTCGCATTTTTTAGCCTTCCAATACTTTGCGCTGCTGATTACATTTTTTTTTAAATCTGAGAAATCAAATTTTTTGTGGCGTTTACATAAAATACATATTTAGGCAAAATTTATTCTTATATATGATTTTGAATCATATTTTGTGATATAAATTGAATCAATTGTTAAGGTATGAATTAAGTCTATGATCCATATATTTACTGAACGCTCAAATCTATATGATTTGATCTAGGCATCTCCTATAATTTTATGTTGAAATGATTGGATGGGTCGAGTTAGACAACAAAAAGCTTTCATATTTAAGATTTTAGTTTGTATATGTAGATGCTAACCCTCTCCATCGTCGTTCCTATGGGTTAATTATTTTTGTATACCATGCAGCTAGTAAAATGGTTACAGTCTTGATCGATAGGCCTAACTGGGGTAGCACGGTTGCACATCTTCAGAGCAGTCACCGTCCACGCATACACTGGCCCAGTAGAGCGCACGAACGTTAAATATGCACACCAACACGGGAACACGTGGACAGCACACGATACAGGGCGAGAACGGCACGTTCAGATCGCAGAAATTAGTGCCTCGTGCACCCCGACAAAATTGACATGCCCCGAACTGCCGCATGGGGCGCTCACGCGTGGGCTTCTGGGATAGCCACCGTGGTCGGTCTGCGCTCGTCGACAACGCGAAAAGAGCATGCTCGGTTCCGTCGAGAGCTACGGTGACGGGCGCTGCGCTATGTCGTATTGCGAAGGGACTTTAACGTGAAATTGCGGAAGATTATAATTTTAGCCTCCGTCCCACCTCACTTGGCCGCGGCACTCGGTTACTAGTAGATAAACTTGTTATCGCCTTTTAGCACATGACATATGGTGTTTTAGAGAGCAGCTCTTAGGAGCCCGTTTCCAGCCTGAGTGGCGTCGCCGTCGGCGTCGGCGGAACCGGGGGGGGGGGGGGGGGTCACGTGACCCCTCCCCCCCCGAGGTCACGTGACCCCCCTCCCCCAGAGGTCACGTGACTACCCGCAGGTGACGTGACCCCCCTCAGTACCCTTCCCTACTCCTCCTCAAGAGCTGCGCTCCAATTCGGCGTTACAGGGATTTGTAAACGGCTTTCATTTTTTTTATTCTATATCCCTACGCTAATGACACTTCGTAGCCGACGAAACCGCGGTCTACGCTCGCGTTAGCAGACAAACAGGCAAATTATATTTCGCTCTCATTCTTACCGTGACCAAAATCAAATCCTTGGTCCGTTTGTATTCGCTAATGTGGTCTGGCGTCGAGGTGCTCAATTTCTAGGTTGACTCTCTGAATGCGTTTACAAATACTAAATCGCGGAGCGGAATAGAGGGAATACCTGCGTCCGGACCAACAGGGCTGCCATACAGCAAGAAGCCTGCCGTTTGTATGACCGTCCATTTTAGAAGGAGGCGCCATTCCAAAATAATTTTTGAAATATAAATTTGAAAAGGCAGGCAGACGATAACCTCTAGGCGCGTCATAACGACACGTTTATTGCGGCTAGTTAAATTTTATTAACGAGGAAAGAAAATGCGGGATTTTAAAATTCTGAGATGAAATTAGGGCGAACAAAATTTTAGACCAAGATCCACCATTCTATCTCACTGTCTCGCACCTGCAGAACCACGGGCTCATATGCGATAAACACAGCCTGCCGTCAGGTATACATTTAGTTGTATTCATCTCTCCCGTTCTCATGTGATAAGCTAGGCTCGGTTTCTTTATTTGTGAGTGCCTATTGCTAGCCAAGGACGGGAAGAAATATATTTATAAGCTGTATTTGGACGTCGACATTCTGCTCTTGTTTCCGGGGGGATACGACGACTAAGCGCTTCTTTTCACCTTCGGTTGTTGTTTTTGTTTCCTTCACCTTCTGCTGCCTGAAATGAGCTTAGAGCTTCCAAGAACGAAGCCTCAAAATATTTTCTTCAGGTCGGGTGTCGTAAATTCGTTGGCCACCGATATTTTTTTTCCTGCGATTCTCTGACGCGTATTTAAAAGGAACGTGCAATATAGGTGCCATAAAGATTTTTTTTTTTGGTATCTGACTTATGATGCTTGGTGCTTCATAAATTATCCCTACAATAACAAGCCTCGCAATATTTCATTGGTCTTATTTCTTTCTATCCTACCCGCATTTCCCTACCCATCAGTTACAAGACTGAAACGAATATTCAAGATCGGAACTTGGACGTAGATTACTCTTAATTCCCACGTGTATATTTTGTGAACTAGTAGGTAACTGCACAGTGGCTCAAAAATGAAGATGTGCAGCTTCGTTCGTTGGAATTGAATAATAGACGTCGACGGGCACCGATCAACGTTGTTAGCCCGGTCTCGTTATTATTTGCCACCTTGCGAATTCTCCGCGAGTCACTGCCAAATGGTGTTGATAGGCAGTTCACCACACCTGCCGTTACATATGCACTTCTATACCTAGATCATTATAATAAACGTGAAGAACACAATTGGAGGAATATTAGGCTTAGTAGGTAAAACCAAACACTAGTCCACGAATTTTTTTGTTTCGTTTATTGCGTGTTTTTGCGAGAGATTTTCCGAGTCTCACGCGACTTTTAAACGATGTTTTAAGTAATTTTCGATTTCCATTAAGCAGAACGTTTGTCTGATGATGGGCCCGCTCTGCCTAAATGACCAGAGTCTGTACATGACAAGGCAATTAAGCGGAGTAAAAGAGTGCCTTAGAATAAAAAACAACAACAACAACAACACTTAATATAGCCTGAAAGAAAACAAGAATATCGCAAGGCGCTTTTTCATTTAACTGAATGATAATGGGGCTTTTGGTACACAGAATTGTAACAAAATTTAAGTACTAACGAGAAAAAAAAAAGATTTAGAATTTAAACTGTTAGAGGGAGACCGAACAAAGAAAGTTCTTTTTCGGGCAAATTTTATGGTTCCTCCACTAAATGGAGGAAGGCCTGGAGTTACAAGGGTGTTGAAACTGAACGTTTTCAAAATTTAGAGCAACGCCTTAAGGTAGTTACATAATAAAGCGCTAAAAAGTACACAAGGACAAGAAAGTGGATGACAGAAAAGGACTATCTTGCTCTGGTGCATGTTTTGGCACTTTACTAGTTGGCGTTTTATGGCAAAGTAAGAAATTTAGTCATCGTTCCTGTGATTATACAGTCATCCTTCTAGCATCGTCTGCCCCTCTCAAACTCCCAATGACCTTCCGAGTCCTTAGGAGGACTAAGGGTTGAGGGGTTACCCTTGTTCTTAAAATTTGTTATTTTTTTTTTACCAGAATATTGCAGACTGAGAAATTCTCCTTGACGACTGAAGTCGGTTGATAAGAGAGCCTGGATTTATATACCAAATGTTTTTAAAGCCTGAATGTAGGTGTTCCCATTCGCCACTAGAGCTAATTCACTCTTTTTTATATTCAAACTAGGAAATAAAAATTGCATGTTGAATTATAACTGCAACATACAGGAAACAAAGAAAATATCAGATAATTGTAGTTTTTACTCTCAAACTGTGCATTTTTTGTTTTCTACATGTTTTCTATGGAACAAAGTAATAAAGGCAAAATTGAGCATTTTCCACATTTGTTTCTACTTGTCTCTTCGAGGACAATGTCCGTTGATTTCGGTCATGCGAAAACATTATTAGGATTTTACGTGCTTGTATATTGTGGGCAAGGCAGCACCGCGGCTATCCGGTCTGAACTAAACCCGTTCCTGTTTTTGATGCAGATCATTGTACTTTTTATCAGCCCTGCCATTTTGGATTGAAGGGAGCACGGACAAGAGCCTAACAATTGCATGGGGAGCTGCGGCACGGATTTCCGGTGGTTTTCATCAGCATCGGCAACTATTTTAGGTTGAGCGCTGAAAATTCAAACCAGCTCCGAGACCTTGTGGCTTCGATCCGGCGTCACACAGTGCCGTCGTCATTTACTGAATTAGAAGTCACGGTCTCTCGCGACGTTCTCTTCGGTGGGCAATGCAGCATCGAAGCGATGCGGTCTGAGATAAACCCGTTCCTGTTTTTGGTGCAGATTTATGAGCGGTGTCTTCATTTAGAAGGGATTTTGTGGGGCTAATAGTGCTGCCTTGACCTGAAGTGTTCTAAGACGTCTGCGCTTGCTTAGATTAATTTTTTTTTGTATTACTTCTAAGTGGAGGTGTCGAGACTAATCCCGGCCCTAAGACCGACGAACAGTCAGCCGAAATAATAAAAAAGTAAAAGAAAATCTTCAGAAGATCTCTAAAATATTAAGGAAACAGTTAACAAGCACATATCTGACACAAATTTAAGGCTGGATTCCGGTGAACTAAAAATGGCGTCGTTATTATTAACAGATATGAAGTAGACCACTGTGAGCAGGCCACAAAGAAAATGAGCAAGCAAATTACGTGTTTGACAACTAAACTTCAGTATCTAAAAAATTGCGATCAAGGAAATAATGTTGGTTTACGGAGTAAACGGAATCAGTGAAGAGGAAGGGGAGACAGTCGCATCTTATAAAATTTCTGGTATAACGCAAGTTTTCGTGAATAATAAGTGCTAAGGTGGCCAATGTTAAAAGAATTCACAAGCTGGAAATAAAAGTACCGTACAAGACTCGTCGTGTCCTTCTGCAGCTATTTAATTGTAATGAGAAAAGTGAGCTGCCTATTAATGCAAAGAAACTGAAGGGAACACCTCTTTCACTCTCAGAGAAATATTTACGGAAGATAAACTTTATTAGAAAAAGTTGTGGGCTACCGTCAGAGAAACACGACAGCCCCATGAAAAAGTTTTTCTTCGGTATGACAAGTTAATCATTATCAAGGAAACGTATATGTGGAATGAGGAACAATCTCGAGGAGTTCAGCTTAAGGGTTTTGTAGACAATCAAACAAAGTGACTCCGCGAAGAGAACAGTCTGATGTTCAAGCTTATAAACATCAATGCTCGTTGCATAGGAAATAAAGTAGAATATTTAGGGCATATTTTGTTTCTGCATTCTGCAGATGCAGAGTTTGTTAGAGTAACGTGGCTGAATTCTGACATTCTTAACTTTTAACTATGTCTACCTGAATACAATGTTTTTTTAAACGATAGATCATCACGAGGAGAAGGAAGGGAGAGGTTAGGAATTCCGTTTTTTTTTTGTTACACGAGAGATAAGCTGAGGAAAGTTAATAGATATGATGAACTTGGAAGCTTTTCTATGCAAGGTGCTTGATCAAGGAGTATTACTAATCATTTGTGCAGTGAATAGGCCACCAAACCCTTCGCTAGATGTACTTCAAGAGTAGAATGATTGCATGGAACAGTTTGTGAATTTTTGGAGTATCTTTTGTTTGGCAGGAGACTTTAATATGGGAAATATATATTGGCTAGACTTATCAGTTATTATAATTAATCTTCATAAGGATCAAATTTTTTTTAATTTAACGTCCTCTCTTAAATTACTACAGGTCGTTGAGGAATTTACAGATGAATATGACGTCATTCCCGGGCCCAGAACTAATGAGGCTATTTCCGCAGAACCCGTAATGAAGATCGTCTAACGGAGCCCCGTCCTCGCCTAACGAGGGGCTTTAATTGCTGCAAGGCTCGACTGTCGACACTGTCATATAACTTCCCTCGGTAAAGGCTATTTTTCGAAAAAGCAGCTTTTTATTATATGTCAGTTTTTGAATAAATTTTATGGTTGCTATGCAGCAAGCTCCCACCTGGGAAATGCAATAGGCACTGCCCCAAAACATGGTAGAGTGAAACCGCCGACCAAACATGGTGACATTAAATAACGCTTTACTTGTTTCTGGAATATTTATTTCTTGTTTATTTACTCATGGTTTACTTCATTCTCGATACTATTCATATCGAGAATGAAGTAAAGGATGACGAAATTGGACACTGGTGTTGGCGATAGCAGCCTGGATAATGTATTGTGTCTATACGGGAAAGAGAGAGCTGCTGTACGAAACGTTTTGCATCAATGCCTCGAAGGGATCTTCCTTTTAAATTTCTGCCTTAAAGGGGCCCTGCAAGCACTTTTTTATTGGTTTTTAATTTGCACCAACCCTGAGCGCACTGACCGTAGTAACATAATCTAAATTTTTTTTCTCGAATTTCGCCTTACTTCAAAAAGTTATAGGCAAATTAAAATTACAAAAACAAGCAAAAAATAACCTCCCTCATGACGTCCTTGGTTGCTTGAGCGGCCGTAAACTAGAGGAGGGGTAATGAGCTGAGCGAGCGCTCACGGCTGTCGCACTCTGTGTTGACGGCGCGAGAGGGCGCCACTAAAGCGTATTCGCGATAGGCTGTATACAGCGGGCAGCCAGAGCAGCTCTCATTGCATTTGCTGCGCGATTAAACACTAATTCGGCATGACACTTCATTGGCCACAAACGATAGCAAAAACGGGGTAAAGATCAGTTCAGAATGAGAGTCACTTCGCGCTGCCGTACCGCGAAATGGTCAAAACGCAAGACAAAGCTACTCGCTGAAGGCCTTCGGAACGCTCGGAGCCGGTCGGATCTTCCAGTCCGTAAACGACCGCAGCGCCGCCGCGTACATCCGGGACCTCTCCGTGTCGGCGCCTGATCATACTCTTTTCTAGTATGCGCCGCCTTTTCCACCGCTTGGTGGCGGGTATGTCAAAAGGTCATTTCTTGTTTTCGTAGTTTATAAACTGCATTTGTTTCTTTTCTGATATAAAATACTGAAGAAAAACTACTTTTATAAATAATTGAAACAGTTCGCGCCACTTATATTTTGTATTTCGACTAAAAAGAAGCTTTTAGCGGCTCTGAACAGTAGTAAGCCCAGGACCAAAGACGTCACATTTTGCGCGCTTTCGGTACCGCGGGTCGCCCTCGTCGGCGGAGGAGGTTTCCGCGTCGTCCGGTTAAAATATGTCGCACTGATATTTAGTTACTTTCTCGCTGCCCGCTGGCTTGCCCGAACCCCAAGAGACGTGGAAACCGCAAAAAATGTAGACGCTTAAATATGATTGCAGGGCCCCTTTAAAGAATTGTCAGGGATGCAAGGAGAATGAACACTAGAGCCTATGCTTTCCATCCATCAACGTCCTTCTTGTGAGAAAAGTACGTGGGCATGATTATATTATGTATCGTACTTTTTGGTGCTGCAGGTTTTTTTTTAGCTTACTAAAAATATGTTTCCCCTGTTTCGTTTTTTTTTTTTTTTTCCTTTTTGGTGCACGTCGATAAATTTTCACGAAGTGTTTTAAATTGACAGTTTGTGCAGTTTGCACAATTTATTCTTTATAATTGTATATTTTCATCGCCGCTATCACTTCCGTAAATATTATTACCACCGGTAATTACTAGTCATTAATATGACCATCGGTGTTTCCATTATTTCGGATCAAAGATGAAAATAATCAAGGATGAATTTAGAAAACTATGACACTGATTGAAGACGCGTTGATGTAGTGTATTGTTTTCTGAACCCGTAGTAATAATACCACGCAACTTAATTTGTTTATCTTTCCATCGTTCTTTGTCAGGGAGGGCGATGTACCATTCCGTGCGTTCACTTTTAATCTCAATATTATATATGCACACACACACACACACACACACAGATATATATATATATATATATATATATATATATGGGTCGTTTTATCTCAACTCAGGCACAGATTTGGGGTCGAATTTTTAATTTTGACGAAAAAATTATGTTTTGGGGAAGACCCTTTTATGACAAGGAGTGCAAACCGAAAGTTCGGGCGATTTGTGTTCTGAAGTTTTCGACATTTTAAGCAGCCGAGGCGCAAACTGACCTTTCTCTTGCCTGTCGGATGTATCATGTTCCACTCCTTTCAACTTTTTGCCTTTTTTTGGTGGTGCCACTTAACTTTTTTCGGCCCCTCTCAGAATAGCGATTATTTATGGTCAATAATTTTATTATGATTATTTATCTTCAGTTTGGTTTTAAATATTGTCAAACTGGGTGCCTTTGACAATATTTGTCAAAGTGTGACGAGCTCTTCCGTGTGGCTTATTTCAGATATCGTAAAATATTCAGTATTTTGAGAAAGCTGAGAGTACACTCTTTCTATTGATACGAATTTAATGTTGTGTGTAAAAGCGAAAGGCCACTGTATTCTCCTGAAGAAAGGACTACTTCAAAATATTTGCAAATTGGAGGTCGATTTTCTAAAAAAAAACACCTTTTATTTGGCTGATTTTTTTTTCTCTAGTGCAGTGGATGCGTCATTGTCATTTTCTGTCGGCCGTACATCGTAACATTTGGTGGATGTGCGGGGTACACCATATTTCATTCTTCTTCATCGCTCCGGACCTTGATTGCAGCAGTCCTCCGCCGTAGCCGATAGATCTCCAGACCATACCCCCCGCCACACAGCCCCCGCCATCGAACCGCCGCAAATGACGAAGTGACTGAAAGACAGAGGTTCAGCGAATATGAACTACGTGGGTTTTTATGAAGAGCGTCGTGAACAATATGAACTATGGACGAGATCAAGAGACAGATGCAAGCTTCTAGTCCACTGCCTCGAACCCCAACCACGTTTCTGTTGATAGCGGTCAGACGAATTCCACAGCCCGGATCGTGACGTCGTGGAGCAGTGGCTGGTACAGAGGTCGGCAATGTTCTGGTAAGAGGCTGCGGGTTCAGGAACATTTTCATTGTACGCGGCCGGCAGCAGTAATTCGTCTATGTGCCTTCGGCCTTGTGTTTTATGTGTGTCTGTGTGTTTTCAGTTCACTCTCGTGTTTCTTTCAATCATCGGTCGGGTTGTCCTCTTTAAAAGAGGGGGAAATGTGACGAAGTAGACGACGACACTGGGGCAGTGGCGTCTCTGATCATCACGCGCCACGCCCCGCGCGCACGGCCCGGTTACCATAAATCTTTTGATCTTTTTGAGTGGACGCGTCATTGCCATTTGCTGCCGGCCGCACATCTTCGTAATCTATATATATAAATATATGTATATATATATATATAACTGAGAGTAGAAGAAAACCCTTGGTGAAAAGAGCAAAACGGACGGTTTATTTTTCGAAGTTTCGGCCAGAGTCCGGCTAGAGTCAGGAAGATCTTGGGTCCTGACGAAGGCCGGACTTTGGCCGAAACGTCGAAGAATAAACCGTCCGTTGTTGCTGTTTTAACCACGAGCTTCCTTTGCTTCTCAGTTATATACCCACGCCTTCGGCCTCCCGCTACCATGCCGGTTATATATATATATATATATATATATATATATATATATATATATATATATATATATATATATATATATATATATATATATATATATTTATATATATATATATATATAGACGACAACCGTGGCTTGGGAGGGGTGGTTCCCTAGATAACTTGGAAGACGGGCCCTTTCCGACATTTGCAAGCTGAGATAACGTGCCACGTCACTGCCGCATGTCGGAAATAGCGCGGGCCTTCAGCAACGGCTGTCGTCTACCCAGTTAAGCGAATTCGAAACTAAAACCGTACACAGAGAGCTCGTCAGAAATTGAGTCCGCTGAAACCAGTGGCCGGGATGGTCTAATCGGATAAGGCGTCACCTCGGACAGGCGAATATTGCGGGTTGAATCCCCGCTCCTGGCCCAATTTTTCGCCAGCTCTCTTTCCCTTTTCCTTTCCCTAACCTTAATACACTAAATTGAATAATCACCTTCTTCCCTCTTCGTTCACAATATTACCACGGCTGCACTTGTCAATCTTCACTCATTCCCATTATATGTATATATATATATATATATATATATATATACGTGTGCCATCTCCTGAAGAAGCCGAGCCCTTCGGCGAAACTGTCGTACTACATACAATAAACCCCTAGCATAGCAACTCCGAAAGTACGGATCTTTGGCTTATTACCTTTTTCTGGTCCTTTGTTCTGAAACTACTCTGCCTCACCTATATATATATATAGTAACGCGCGAACGATTGAAGTAGGGGGTGCGTACGTCAGGATTGAAAGGCGGGAGCTAGATCGTAGAGGTTATGAAACAAGTGGTGGAAGCGGTCTTCTGAGCACGAATATACGCTCCCAGACACCAACCGCAGAGCAGTCCTGGGCCCAGGCCACCGAGCAGCTCTACAATCGGTTGGCCGAGACGAGATGGAAATTTACATTTACAGTGTAATGTGCTTCAGAGCGACCATGTTTAAAACTTTGTCATAAATATCATTAGGTTCCTGAAACATATGTAACACCTCAAAAATAAAGTAAGACTTTTATATATTTGAAATGCCCAGAGTAGTTTTTCTTACGTTTCTCACTTCAGCACAGGTTGCTAGCCCCATCTTGCAAAACGAGACAAACTAAGCATATCCGAGTTTTGTCCACGTTGTGGAGCGATCGCTACTTATAAAACATTCAGGCGTAAGCTCGCTTCTCCTTACATTTCTTCTCTCGAAATAAGGAGGCGATCGTACAAACTTCGGGAGTACAGGTCACTCTAAGGAGGACATTAATGTTTTGAGAGCAGTTTTCATTGCTCGGGTAAGGCTTGCGGAAGGCATTAAAATGCTGAGATACGCGTATGTATACGAAACGGCTCTCTCCTCCCAGTGAACGTACAGAGAAGGAGGGGCTTTAGAAATGTTTTGAAAGTTCTGTTGTAGCTACTTGGCACATCAATCTGGAATATAACTTTTGATATTCGTGAACCTGGAGGCCAAATAAAGATGATTTAGGTGATTCTTTTTATCAAACACAAAATAGCATTAGTTTTTTTTTAAACGTAAATTAAACACAAAATAGCGCAAGCTATTATCAACAAAATGTGCTCAGCAAGCTGTAGAGAAAGTCAAGTGGTGACCATCGGGGCTTATTGATGTGGTCCCATAGACTGAACCAGATTGCAATCCAAGCAAAACTAATTTTGTTTTCAAAGTAACCAGGCCTGCCGTGAGTGAACTGAAACTACCATCCTCATAACCAAAAGAAAGAATAAATGTACTTTCCATCGAAGTATACCTCACATAATTTTTATAATACTTTGCCTCCTTCTGATTTAGCTTTATCGTTGCAGTTTTTATAGCTTTACTTTCCGGAAGTCGGGAGAATGGACTTTTGAAAGGTTTAAGAGAACTTGGCCGACTTCCAACCCTAGAACAATGGAGAGGGAATCGCCCGTAAAGAAATTGATCCTTTATCTTTCAGACCCCAATAATTCAACTTAAAGTTTTGTGCTCTTTCCAATGAGTGTGGGTGTTTTAATAGAGGACACCGGAAGTTAAAGAAAAGACGGGCCATGTCCGGATTATTGACCGCCACGAAAATGAGAATGCAGTCTCCCTTTTTGCTGCAATCGGAAGTGTATGGCATTTTGAGACCTGCAGCTCATCCGTTTGCTCCAAAAAAAAAAAAAAAAAGAAGAGGAACCTGCGTTAAAAAAAGGGTTTCGAATGAAAGTATGCGTTATGTATAGGCGTTCATTCCTCAGCAAAAATGCGAAATGGAATGATTGTTTGAGCCGCATGTTACTGCTGGAGAAGACAGGTTGCGGAACATTAATTTTGTTTGAATATTGCACTGTTTGTAACTTATAGACACGTAATTAATTTTTGTAAAACAGTATTTTAAAGAAAATTATCTTTCATTTAAACAGAGGGTACTGCATTTTCTCGGGTAATAGCCGCGCTACTTATGAGAAGGCATAGGTGTCCACTCTCTCGAGGGGCATGCGGGTAGCCCATCACCACGATCAGCAGAAAAACAGCAACTTACAGGACACAAATACTATCAAGTACGAAAATAGTGAGTTTTCGTATCGTGAACTTTAACGGATCGCAGGCCTCGAGTGCGCCCGCATAAACATGCTTCGAAGTGGCGTCGAGAGCTCCCGCTCGCAACGCAATGCCTTGCGTTTGGTATTAGAGGTGAGAAGCTCGCTAGGATCGCGTCTGTTTTGCTCACTATGAGTAGCGTACGTGCTACTCACGTGGTTATTTTTTACTTTTTATACTGCACAGAAGCTTGGTATTGCACGTGCTTGCACCAGCAGGGAAAGTTTAAGGATCCTCACTCTGTGTTGTGAAAACATTCCACCAGGCGGTGATACCCAAACTTATGGCCGCGCATATTAGGCTGGTTCACACAGCACTTCCTGGTTAGGTTAGACAGCTCACATATGCTTACGTGGAGATACGAACGCAAATCGGCCGCACATCCGTGTTTCGTGCGAGGTGATGCAACTAGTTAAGACGAAGATTCGCACGTCGAATACGAAGCGCGGACTTTTCCATGACGTGCAGCCGTATCTCGAAGTAAGCGTACGTAAACTTTGTAACGTAAAAAAGCAGTTTTCTTTGTGAGCTGCGTGAACCAGCCTCTTAGAGATTGTACTAAAATATTAAGGTGGGCTAGTTAGAGATGTGTCTTAGAAATAAATAGCGCGAAGGTCAAGTGCAAACTGACGGATCAAGCGCTTGTTCCATCAGTTTGCACTTCACTTCCGCGCTATTTATTTCTTAGAAGCCTCTTAGAGCTTTTGAATAGACTGTAAGCTGGGGATTCTAGATGATAGGGGAAGCTCGTGATGTTAATTTGGAGCACTATTTGAGTACGGACCCACTCGTCCCACAATCCGCAGGGCGCGGTCTCGATCGATCTCACTAACTGTTCAGAGCATGCGTGACGACGCCATAATTTTAGTTCGCAGGAGGCAGTTGGCAGTGCACACAAGAGGGCTCGTACAGTCTCGTGCTATTAACGCGCAGAGCTCTAGTGAGGTTTTTGCACGTGCCCAAAGACTAAAGTTCCTTCGATGCATTGCGGCAGCAGTGGCGTAATAAACTAGGTGGGGAGATCGTTCGATTCTATAATGCAATATGCACATATCGCAATTCTTTGGTTGCATTGCTATTCGCTACCTTTTTTTTTTTTTAATTTAGAACACGATTATTGATTGTACGTGCGTTCTGCCAAAATATAGACGCTCGTGGCCTCGTTCATAAATACCGATTGTCTTAAATAGCGGCCAGGCTTTTTAAATTGACCGCAAAATTCGGTTTCTGAACCTATCGCGCTACGATTTTGTGCAACGTTGCCCGCAGATGGTGCATGTTTTTGGTAAAATTTGCAAAGAGCGAGCTTACATGAGGAAAAAGTAACAAAAAGAGAAAAATCTTAACTCCCATGGAAATGCAGCAAATTCATCGGTCTTCATTAGAGCTACCAATTGTTTGAATACCGGTAGCTTCGGTGCATTTCCATAGGAGTTACGACATTTTCTTTTTTTCCTTTTTCCTCAGGTAAGTTCGCTCTTTGCCAATTTTAACTAAAAAATACACCATTTGTGGGCAATGCTGCAGAAAATCGGAGCGAGATAGGTTAAGAAGCCGAATTTTGCGGTCGATTTAAAGAGCCTGGCCGCAATTGGGGACACCCGGTAGATGCGCTTTTATCGAAGTTAATATACGATAGGTTCAATAACGGTGACTTTTTCCCATGTTCTCATATCTAAATGAACGACCTGTCGGCAAGAGCATGCGAGGATCTCATTGGGTGTGAGGTGGGCGGAGTCATAACGAACAGTGCGAAGTGCGAACCAAAACCTGCTTGCCCGACTGGTGCACAACTATACAGTAACTTAAAAGCCCGAGAAGCAAGGAATTGTCTCACTACGGTCACGCATATTATTTTGTGATTGGCTCTTCGCCGTCTTTATCGGCTCATGACGTTACCTCATTGGTTGCGCCGTGCTCGTCTTAAGCTGTCAGCGGTCACAGTGTCCGAGTCTAAAATAATTTATTTTACGCACCACCTGTGGGAACCTGGAAAACTAAGAAAATGTATTACCATGTAAAAAGACACCTTAATTTTTTTAAACATAAATAGGGCTATTTGTACAGGAGCTAGTTTAGACAAGACATATTACACATAAAAAGTTAAAAAAATTTAATTTATCAGTTGATTGGGTGAGTTACGCTGCATACGTGGAGCTTGAAGTAAACTAATATCTGTTACTTCTGTTATGCGTTATCGTAGTTAGAAGTAACAAAATATGCGCCCTCAACTCCTCCCTTAAATTTCGATCATGTAAACAGGCTTCATTTGATGTCGAGGCTGATAACACGACAGTGAATGAAACCTTCTTACGTGAAAACGTAATTCGTTTTATTATCAATATCTCAACTACGAATGAAAGAACGTCTGCTTATTCGGGTGACTCTGCCGGCCATTTCGTTTAACAAGGAGCACAATCTAAACGGTTATTTTTTGCCATGAAACTTATTTTACAAAATCAAAAACGCTCTAAAATCCGAGTAAAAATTGCGAAAACATTTTTTTTTTATTTTAAAGAAATGGTGTAAACAAAATATCAAGAATGCTCTATGAAAAAAAAATTATCTTAGGGCGTATATTTGTTCCTTCATGCGTATAACAGCGACGTTCTCGACAGCGACGGGTAACTTTGCGCGCACTGTAATCAAAATGGATACTACATACCTCGACTTTTTTCATTTTAAATATTTCTAAGCCCCAAACAAGTAGCCGAAGAGACGACACGGAAACCTTATTTTGCGTCTTTGCAGTTCTAGACCACGAGATTTATGAAGTCTTATTTCCGGCCTAATATTTGTGTTTGTATTTTTCTCGTCATTGTGATATGTGTCATTGTGCCGCAGGTATCTTCCATTGATATATTTTGCAGGGGTGGTGATACAAAACCAGGGTTATAATGGAAAGCCAGAAGGAAGCGACTGTTGCAAAATGACCATTCGGCTTATTTCTTGTGTAAAATGTCTCGGGATGTGAGCAAATCCGCGTTTCTTGGTCCTTTTGCAGGCGTTATAAGTGCGATTATTATTTTCTATGAGTTATACCGTGTGTTTCAACGAAAACTTTCAAATATCGCTAATAATTGTGTAAAAAAAATAAAACTGCTCTCGAAAACAAAAAACCTTCACGGCAGACGCCGGGTATTACGCAAACCATAAAAATTACCTAAATAACTACCTAACATTTACTTATTAATCTTTGGTTAGAGTAAATAAACATATGGTTGCAATTAGAAACTTGCTGAATATAATTGAAAACCTCCAGATCAACTAATTTTGCAAGATATAGAGCACTTGCTACACATTGCGGTGTTAAAAAAATACGCTTGATTTGAACACGTTTTTAGGTTTCGATTTTCTATCGGAGTGTATCTTTGAGCCAGCGGTCTTGCGTCCACGTGGCCGAGGCACCAAGCTACTAGCTCGACTTCCTCGTATGATAAACGAAACATGGGGCACGTGCGTTGTGCGCTGCGGCCACCAGGCGGCAGAACCGCTGGCGCAAATATACGCTCCGAGAGGAAACCGAAACCTAGAAATGCGTCGAAATTGAGTGTCTTTTCGGAACGCCGTAAAATGTTACTCCTGCGTTATATATTTCTGAAACGAGTTGTTTTATGTTTTCTGATAATATTCAGCAGGTTTCTAATTGCAACCATACGTTTATCTCCCCAAAGCAGAAAAGTTGATTAGAGAATTTGGTTAGTAAATTATTTAGCTAATTAGTATGTTCGTTTGCTACTTGTGACGTTTGCCGTGGCTTCAGTTTGTTTTGGTTTTCGAAGAAAAAAAATCTTTTGGTCGTGACAACCTTATTTTGTAGGAAGTCGTTTAAATCGCTGAAATACGCGGTATGTTTTGCATCTGTCACGTAAAACAAAAACTTCAATCAGATTAGTTTAGTAGAAAAAAATATACGAGGCTGTGCATTTGGACATCAAATGCTTAACCAACATTAAATGATTTTTTTGCAATACCCACGAGATTGAGTACGTTTCGCTGCGTCCAGCTGTGCGGAAAATAAATGACCGTGTTGTTTGTGTACAACCTTAACCAAAAGGTTAGACATTTGGAATGAGAACAACTAGTGCCTACCTGTTCCCATCTCTCATTTCAGAAATGAAAATAATGGCACGGAAACATAAATCAAGAGCCATATCTATTCCTCAAAATGTATCGTTTCCGCACCCCGCCTGAATTATGTCATGTAAAGCCATCTAACGTCACGCAAGATTGATCAACCTCTCGTATGGTGAATCACAGCTAGCAGATTTTTTTTTTGCGTGGTACTGGTCCACTGATCATAATCGCCCTTAGAATAAACCATGAATTTGTGCAGATGGTATCTTTGGTTAGCATCTAGTATGCTTGATTTTCAAACACAACTTTACCCATAGGATGATGACGCCGTTTGCGTATCGCTGTAAGTCAAACTGAACAAACTCCAAGGACCTTGATGTTTTCTAAATATTTGCAGTGTTACTTTGCATTTATACGTCGAGCATTATTATTTTGTACCTTTGAATTGCTAGACCACGAACTAAAATATAATTTGTTTATTTAAACGCGAACATATCGGGTATTGTAATATGCGGCGCATAAAAACATGTTTTGATTAACTAGAACATGTCAGCGAAGTTGGCGTTAAGTCTTCGCGCCTCAGGTTAGAACTTGTGTATGATTCACGGTTTTAGTAAAAAACGCCGGGCTGTCACGGTGATCAGAATAAGAGAGAAGGACAGCAACAAAGGCCCCAGCAACCTCTCTTCCGCCCGACACAAAGAAAAACAAACAATATAGCTGCCCGACCGCAGCATGAACAAACCACGGTCGTCAAATACCCCCGCTCCCTTTATGCTCTGCAGCTGTCATCGCGAAGGTCATCAGCGTTAATTACGGCCAACGCTCTCGAGCTTCAGCAATGCGAGCACCCTTCAAATTTATGCGTCCATATTGCTGTTCCCTTATCCAGGCATGCCCTCGTATCGCACAGATTTATTCAACGTGCTCGGGGCAGGAATCCGGCTGATGACGTCGACTTGTTTCTGGCTGGAACTAATGAGTTAATATTGCTATTGAATACTATGTTTAACAATGGAGATGTCAACCTGAGAGATGAATGAGCTATAAACAAGCCGTGTAATTCAGTTCTTTTGGACAAACACGTTTTTTACTAAAATTATATTGGGTTCTAAATTTAAACTAAATATGATTTGAAGCAACAAAACTATTTCCGGTCATATAATTTTGTAAAAAAAAAGGAAATATAAATCCCCTTGTTATGGCATATTTTTGCCCGTCCGTTGTTATCGGTATTGATAACATAATCAATTTAGCAGTGACTTTAACTGCTAACTGTCCCGAATAACAAACTTTATAAATCAAGTCACAAAAGCGTAATTTTACGTTGTATTTCCTATATCACCGGTGAGGAAAATATTTGTATTGTCAAGGTATCGCGGAAAGGTTTGAAATTCAATACGCTCTAGTTATTAGTAAAACGTAAGTGTATGAATGATACGTAAATAATCAAACTCCTGCGCTTTTTTGGGCGAGAAAAGCAACTGCGCGACGCGGACACAAGCATTTATTGAAAAAAATGTAGAAACTTAATCTTGGAGGAAGAAAAAGTAAATAAGAAGCAAAAACGTTAAATTGCAATTGGGCAGCAATAACAGTTCTCTGAGACTATTATGCCAAGAAGTTTCTCGGGTTCTCAAAACACAATTCCTAATGGGACTGTAAAAGTTTTACGCAATACATAATTATACAATAACTCACCGTTACTGCAATTACTCGAATAGGTACTTTGCAGTGGTAGTCTGATGTTAATAAGAAAATCTTATAAAAATAAAGTTACGTCAGCTAAACGGAAAACAATGTGAAATGTTCTGATCGGCATAACCTTCGCCGACGCTCACTGTAAAACGTAGTCTGACGGCTTTTTGTTCAGAGGATTGCCTTACCGTGAATCGGCCTAACTATACGCTTCTTGGATCAGAGAAACTGGCGATTTATAAAATTGCAAACGGACGCGGAAGGTCATGCAGAAATATAAATATGAGCCTTCTGTTATTTGAGTTATGAAGGAAGCTGCGGAATTTCATATTCTCAAAAGTGGAAAAACGTGCTATGAGATAAGTGTTAGCAGTGTGTGGACCAGGGTTATTATTCGAATAAGCATGTCAACAAACACAAGCAATCGTGTTCATTTTTGTCATAAAAATTTAGTCGAAGACTTTTCATGGGAACGTCCCATGAACCACACTCAAACGAAAAATAGTCGCGACTTTTAATAATAAAACAATACCTACGACTAGACTAGTCCTATGTGGCAAAACGTCTTCCGAAGTAATAATCGTGCGTATTGAGCGTTGGTCCCTGTGATGTTCATATACATGCTTAATGAAATTAATCATAGATATATCAGTTAATGCCAACAAAAACATAAAAATAGCGAGATTTGGTTTCTTGCTAGGAGCACTCACGAAACGAAAAATTACGATTAATCAAAATTGTACCAGCATTTTAAATATTTAATGACGTCCAACTCTGAATGAGTGATAACACTAATTATCTTATTTCCAATACTGCCACTGCCAGCAGTACGTAGAATATCCATTGACACAAATAGCTGAAAGCTGTACGATATATAAAGGTTTATTCGACAATGATTGACGCAATAAACTAAATGACTAATGAGAAGTTCATCTACCGATCTTGCATTTTAGCTGCTCTTGGTACTAATATGCTTTATCATGGGATGCCTCATGACAAGTAGGATTTTGTAATTCCTGTTTTTAGGCAAGAAACAGGTGCTTCAGTGACAAAATCATTGAAGTTACATTCAAAAGCGGAGTTCTTTGAAGAGCATTTCATACAGACAGTAGAATTTTTTTTTCTTAATTAAAGAATAAGCAAGAACTAGAAAAAAAAAAGAATCAATCTCTTTCGAAAACCTTGGAATCTGCATCAAGCGTCGGATACCAAAAGCTCACGCTCAAAATTCTGACTGCATTCGCGCTTCGCAACTCAACCGCGTATGTTTATTGGCGCGCACTTTAAATCTGAAGCTCTTGCTACATAGAATACAACAATGCATTTGAAGAGTAAAATCCTGCGCAATTAACAAATATAGAGAACGGAGATTTAAGGCAACATAGAGAAACACGAAACAACACGAAAAAAGAGTAAGGACAAACACCAACAATATTAAACACACAAATCAATGATACAAAAAAAAAGAGAAGAAAAAGTTTCGCCTAAGATGCAGAATAAGCAGTCTTATGTTAGGAAACGCAGCGGGCTTGAGCGGAGGACCAAACTTAGAAAGGATTAGAAGAGAGAAGAGCTGGAGTATGCAAATGAACTGACACAGAAAGAAGAGTAGAAGACTCAAAATGGGAACATGCCTGTGTGCGCGAAGCAAGAGTGGTAGCTTACGCAGCAGCGCGCGCTTTCCAACACAACAACTAGGGATTAAGAATATCTTTGTATTCCTTCGCTTGTTTTTAATCTGAACAAACATAAGACGACAAAAACGAATGGGTTAGCGACGCTCTTGCATTGGTATGCTCAAAATTGTTTCAAGGCTCTGCGCTGTAATATGTCTGATTAACAGATAAAACCAGTACTTTTAATGTGAGCATAAGAAGTAACCAAAGGCTTGAAATCAATATGAGATGATGCGAAGATATTTTGTTTAATGTTCAGGTGCAACGAATAGCACGAAAAGACGCAAAAAAGCAGAAGGCAGTGCTGCATTTTTAGTGAAGAACTCGTAACGAGAACATTAAAGAAAGCGTTGGGTTTTTGCTTCCCTCTGCGTTGTTCATTTCAGCATCGTGGTCCAACAAAAGCCACAGTTGTTTTTTCGCTTTTTATTTGCCTAATTAAGTTAAATAAGCTAGTGGTGTATTCATCTAAACCATACTTGAACTCTGTGTTCACCCGTTTCCATCAGACATCCCTATTGAAAATTCCATCAAGGTACGCAATTTGGGACACTGACTGCCAGTCAGCAGCCTTGGTGGAACGTGATGGAGCATCAGACGTCATCTGATGGTCCATCAGATGACGTCCGACTGTCACTGCCAAGGGAATTTCATCAACGAGGGCAGCATTCATATAAGAGTAAAGCTATACGTACTCAAGTATCGCCAAATGCCTCGATAAAACAAAATGTTCGAGAAAAGAAACAAAAAAATCCGGGAACACCACGAATCGAACCCGCGACCACTTGTGTACAAATCGGACACCTTAACTTCTATGTTGTGCCATCGCTTTCGAAACTCGATTTGACCATTCGTTCTATACGAGATGCTTCGGCTGCAAATGCAGTTGAGCCTTCAGCATGTTATGCAAAACACTCGTACATCACTCGCCGTACTTTAGTTCTACTCACCTGCCATGTAGAGTACTTTCGCGTCGTAGAACGACCCTTTTGTTCGCGCGTCTCCGGCCCAGTAGACCTGGTACACCTTGTCGTCTTTAACTACACCGCTAAAGTCCCTTACATCGTCGGAACTCACAACAGGCTGGGTCTTGTCGAGTAGAAATTCTAGTAAAATATACTTATATAAATATACTTATATAAAATATACTAATGTACTTATTGACGAAACGCTATCACGCAGTGGTGATTTTCTTTGTAAAAAATAAATTACGATCCGCGGGCACGTTGATATAACTTACAGCTACTGTAAACAAATTATACTATTTATTATATATTGTGAAAGCACTGGGTCTGAGTATGTTATGACGCTCCTGAGAAAAAATGAAACTGTTCAAAGCTGATGACTACGACAAATGACTCTTTCGAATTTTCGTCTATCTATACAACTGACACCATAATCTGAGGCGAGGTTGAAATAACGAAGCCAAGGTTTGTTATTTTCTTTTCAAATTCCAAATTAAAAAACAAAACCAAAAAATGAGCCGAATTCTATGCCAAACATTCTGAGAGCCAATTTTGACGACAAGTTCTCAAGAGCGGCGGCTGAAAGCCCTGTTCTTTGTGATCAGATTCTGGGAGAAACCTGCCTTATAGTCACTCCCTTAAGAAATATGCTGACTCGGCTGCAAAGAAAAAAAAAAGGAGCGGTGAACTCCGCAAAAAGGTGAACACTGGCCGTAAACGAGAGACTTGCTACTTAAGAGGCAACCGGGAAAGCGAATGTATTATTTGACACCTCCCGAGAAGCACCCAGTGGGTCTAACGTTATCACAAACAATAGGATCGAACACAGGCGAGCGGCCAATCACTAGGTAGCGAGGTAGCGAGGAAGGCTCTCAACACAAAATTGAGTTTGTCCGGAGCTCTGGATTCAACCTGGCCAGATGCTTGGACTGACCGCCGAAGGTTGTAGCTGGAAGTATGAAACGCCGGCGGTATCTGGGTGCAGCCTAGGAATCGAATAAAGTTCTCAACACTAGGCAAGGTACCCGCCCTCCCCGTAGGAGAAGAGCAAGGGTAGGGCCAGCGATGAAAGCAGGATGGGAGCTGGATTCAAGCCCAAGGGCTCCACGGGAGAATTTGTTTCTGAAAGCTGCGTACCAAAACTCAAGAAAGTATTTTGTTTACAAGGCTCCTTACAATCTGTTCACTTGTTAGTTTTCGAATCGCCTTGTGAGAAGGTTGAGCGTTCAACCTCCTCGTGAGACGGCCTATGAACGCGATCTTGTGTCCTCGGAAAAAAATGATCAGATATCTTTATTTTTCGCATTCCTTCAAGGAGAAACGCGAAAGAAATATTAATTGGTTGATTGACGGCACTAGCCTAACTGTTGCGTCGTGGGACTCAGAAAGGATGACCCGAGAGCTTCGGAGTTTCTACAACGTCCTCTTCTATTAACTATATTTCTCAAAGGAAGAATGCAGAGGCACGATGAGTCAACAATTTGTTACATGTCCTAGAGATAGGAGAAGGTTCTGCTGGAGTGGAGGTAACATATGATGGCGGAATTGAGTGAACTTGGTGGAATCTAATTTACTTAAAACATGAGTCGCTTTTTGAGGGAACCCCAATTTCCAAAAATTTTGTCCGCGCGGCCGTTCTTGTATTTCCCGCTGAATATAACGAGGAAATTGAATCACTTGTCCTAAAGTGACGTTACCTATACGGCAAGTGAAGAAATTGACGTCACGTGACCTATAAGTAAATTGAGTTTTCCCGCTAAATATTGCGGTAAAAGTCACGTCACTTCATCACGTCAAGAAATTGACGTCACTAAATTCATGTAAACACTAACCCAGTTTCTCCGCTAAATCTAGGCGGGAAATTGACGCCACGTAACCGGATGTCGCGCCTTCTATACAACTTAGCTTCCCCCTAAATTTATCCTGTGATTTAGTGTCACGTGACGCACCAGTTTCCTGCCCCATCCCTCTCCACCCCTCCTCTCCTCCACGTCCCTCACCCCTCCTTTCCCTATCCTTTTCCCATCCCTCTTCACCGACCTCCAACACCCTATCTCTCCCTCCCTTCCCTTCCCCCGCCTTTTCTTTCTCCATCTTTCCTCCATTTCCCTATAATGCCCTCCCTTCATTCCCCTCCCTTCTCCTTCCTTCCCCTACCTCCCCCTTGGTCTTGTGACGCACCGATTCAGTTTCCCCATTCCTCTCCCTTCCACTCCCTATCCCTCCCTTTTCCAATCCCTTTCCTTACCGACCTACAATGCCCTACGGCCAGACTTGTACGTAACGCGTTACAAGTAATTGATTACTTGTAATCAATTACAGTTAAGTGTAATTTTGTAACGCTTCAATTACATTTGTCAAGCTGTAACGCTCGGAGTAATTCAATTACTTTTTTTCTGTAATCAATTACAAAATCAATTACACAATTACCAATTACATTTTTCATCCCACAATTTTTTTTCTCACAAAAATCAGCATAGTCACCCAGCCATGGAGCAAAAATGATTGACATTTTTTTAACATCTAAAAAAAATAAAACTAGGATTAGTCGGCAAATCCTTTTTTCTTTTACGCCACGCTCTTCTACAAGCGCGCCACCAGCCTTGGCTGGGGAGTTCCGGATCTCGTTGCAGATTGCTGATAAAGTCGACGGGAAGCGGGAACTCGCTATTGACTTTTTAGTGGGCTTTGTTCGTTAGGTCGACGCGTCAGCTACACGACAAGGTCCGGGTCTGAAAACAAAAAAGAAAACAATAACCAAACAAAATTGTGTACGCAATATTTTACTGTGTATTTGTGTATTTCTGTCATCGCAATAAAAAGTAACGTGAAAAGTAATCAATTACTTTGCAGTAATTGTTCAATTACTTCTGGGAGGCAGTAATCAGTAACGGTAATCGGTTACTTTTTTGACTGTAGTAATTGTAATTGTAATCGGTTACTTTTTTTCAGTAACGTGTACAAGTCTGCCTACGGCCCTACAGTGTCATACAGTATATGTAGGCCGTATACTTTCCGGTTTTAACCGAAAAACAACGATAAGCATCCGCCGGTGCTGGAAATAAAAATCGGTTAAACTGAAAAATACCTGTTTATTAATATGCTCGTACAACCGCCGTTTTTTTCTTTTTCGAAAAAGTTGTTAGACTATGCCTTTTTCTTATGTTTGTCACTTTAGGTTTTCAAAAATTTCTTAGTAATCCAGATGCGTTTTGCCTTTCATTGTTGGTTACTTTGACCTTCAGCTTATGTGCCCAAAAGTTTGCCCTCATTGTTCCCTTTTGTAGGTTGCCCCGATGAAGGTTGCCATCCTTTGTGAACCCTGCCTTTCATATTGTTTGGGCCGAAGCGTGTTCTGAAGCTGCATTTACCAGTCTGGCCAGCACTCCCACGCCTCTTGGAAAATTTTGGGACTTCCCACGTCTAGCCCAAATGTAGCGAGCGAGTTTTTGAAATTGTGCCTCGTCAGCAGAAACGAGCGGGCGGGAATTACAGATGCGAGCCTTAGAATGTAAATTTGCATAGATAACAATGATAAATTGTGAAGAACATTTTGACCAAGATGTAAATAAAAGTTGAACCGTTCTCTCCTTGATTGTTCACTTATATTCGCAATGGTTTTTGTCGATAAAAGCCGTTTTAAGCGTCTGCACGAGAAAATTCACCAAAATTCACCGGTATTCTGGAAATGAATAAACACCGAAAAACATTTTCCGATTTTTTTATTAAATAAACATGGGAATTTGGTCACCTAGGGGAGCAAAGGTAACGGGAGCAACCCTTGCTACCCTACCTACGTAACAGAAAGCGAGCACTGCACCATTGCTTCCGACTCAACAAAAATAAGGCCTTCTGTTAAACTTGTTTTCTTCCTCTCTCGAAAAAAAAAAAACGGATTAATGCCTCAATACACACATATCGTTCTGCTTAAGGAATCCTTCAAGAAAGTTACAAAAGGATTATTATTGAATTCCGAAATAGTAATAGGAAAATTTAAGAAAAAAAACATGTGATTTTGAAACGGACAGAAAAAGAAAAGATTGGAAAAGTGGTAACTGCAGAACCCACAAAAATAGGAGAAAGCTAGAAAAGACGCAACCTTCGCCGCTCTCGGCTGATAAACCCAGCTTCAATATTTATATTCAACAGGTTCATCGCCGCGGTCTCGCGCAGGAACGAGTGCTGTCTCCTATTCGTCTATTTCCCTATTCCTTATTTTTGTTTTACCCCTCCACCCTTCCTATTGTTGCTGAGTGCTATACGTTCAAATTAGGCGCGAGGGAGCCCGGCAAAAGTGGGCTAGGAGTCGACCATTGTCCCTGGTCGTCCCGGGAACACGGCAAGCATCCCGGGAGAATTTCCCGATAGATGGCCACGCACGCAAGGGAGGGGAAGTTGAGGGAACGCGGCAAGCATTCTGCCTCTTCCCCTGTTTTTCAAACTTATTCCGTCAGTTTTTTTGTTTTTTTGGGCTTGTGGATTTCAGTTTGCGCAGGAGCGCCGGCCTGGCACAAACAACCACTTTCCAGTGCGTTGTTTGTCTCCGCTTCTCTAGTCCGCTTTTCAACGTAGTGTTTGCTGTTACCGTGTTTGTTGGGCTTGCGGCGTTTTAGGACTCGCATTCCTCCACGGGTTTCGGCGGAAGGCTGCTCGGCTCCAGGCAGAAATGTCTTTTCGGAGCGCAATCTAAAGGTTTGAGCGGGTTTCTGGTGCACGAAAATTGCTCTAGCCGTCTGATTCCATTGCGTGCATGTTTGCTTTCCAATGCTCGGCAATTGCATGGAAGCATAACGGATTGCTGATCACGTCTGTTCGTCGTAGCCATGCCCTTCTTCGATCCCCGTGTTGACACCAGCAGGTGTTTTTCCAGGAGTTGAAATTAGATGGAGGGGGGGGGGGGTCTAAATTTTTAGGGGGGGGGGGGGAGTGATGAAAGGCATTGAGAACATAGGAATCGTTGCGAATTAAAGGGGTGCCTCCAGAAAAACAAGATGGGGTGTACACCCTCCCCAGGGGGTTCGTAGGGAAATCACTGGATACCAGTTTAGAGAATATATAGATGTCTTGACAATTTTGTTCATTCTAATTATTTTATATACAGTTTTATATACTTAGTTTAAACATTACCTTTCCAACGGTATTTAAAATATACGTTTACGTGATTAGCTAATTAATCAAATCTGAGGTCGTTTTTGGTTGATTACGCGCAGTAATTTCTAATATATGAGTCGCGGTCTGCAAACCGACTTTTCCTAAATGACTCTTCAAGCTCGCTTCTAAACTGGATGACATTGTTTAGCTGTACGAGTTGGTAATTGCTTAACATAACAAGAATGTGTTACAATTACACAGTCTACGGTGCTTCCTTCAAAACGTTAATAAATATACATATCTGGGCGTTGCTTTTTCTGATAACCTAAGCTGGCATGAAAGTACTGATTACATTGTAAGTAAGGCAAGTCGGTTATTGGGGTTCATTACATGAAAATTGTTTTTAGCAACTATCGAATCTCGTTTTCTAGCTTTCAAATCCTTCGTCAAGTCTCAGCTTAAGTATGCTGGTATTATATGCTGGTATTAATTTATCTTAAGTATGCTGGTATTAATTTATCATTTGAATGTTCCCGTGAAGAAGCGGTTATCACTTCCCCCTTGTATTTTTTCTGTACACAACCTTCCTGATAAGATTTGAGTACAAAAATGTCGTACTAACCAATTTTTCAACTCCCCATTTCAGCTTGCCATTTTCTATGCGGAGGGCAAGTTCGTCTGCTTCTTGCGCAGGGGGTAGCGGTGACGTCAGAACGCCAAGCCCTGATTGGCTGATCGCGACCCCCTATCTGAGCGTCGTCTGCTCCTTTGCAACGTCGTCTGCGTCTGTCTTACCTTGCTTACGACTTTCGAAAGTGCAGAGGCCAGATTCTCAAAACGATCTTACGCCAAAAATGTGCGTAAGACAAAACTTAAGAACAAATTCGTATTCACGAAACGAAATTTTTGTAAGTTTTGCGCAGGTTACGACGAAATCCTACGGAAGCTCCGAAGCTGTCTTACGCACTTCTTACGATTAAATCAGCATGGCCGATAGCGTCGCGGTCGCGATGACCCACGGACGTTTATTTTTCTACCTGCGCTTGTGACGTGTCCTGGCTTTAAGCAGCAAGAAAAAATTAAGAAGTACTTGAAACAGACCACGACGAACAAGAACTCTGGATCCACAAACACCCGGGAAAAGCTCCAACGGCCACGATTCCACCGAACGCGACCAAACGAGCTGGGCACTTAGGCCTGGCAGGCACTCCGCGACTCGGCGACCGTCTGCCCACGACCGGCTGGCGTGCTGAATGGAATATGCCCGCGCGACCCTTGTGAACCCTTCCCGTATTATACTTTGATCGCTGACATCAATTTTAGATTAAGAGGTTAATTTCTTCCTCTTGTTATCTCCTCGCTTCCCGAAGCAACGGTGACTCTCGCCGGTGAAAAAGCAGTGAATCTCCGACAGACACAGGAAAGGTAAAGCAGTCATCGCTTTGACTAGCAGACGTAAAGCAGACGACGTTAACTGCGCAAACCCGCCGACGCCGTTAAAGAGTGAGGTATCTCGCTGCACACGAATGGAAAGAAAAACTATTTGGGAGGGAACTTGCGGACACTAACACGCTCACTCTCGGTTATTAGCAAACAAACCTCGGCGCCCCGGGACACCACGCCAGTGAGTCCTTTGACTTCCCTCCTTGATGCGCGTCTGCTAGTTGTCAGACAAAAACAGAGTACCGCTCGAGTTATTTTGTTTGCCCTCTCAGAAAGGCGAAGTCGAGTTTGCTCCGAAAGTCGCAGGAAGGGTAAGACAGATGCAGACGACGTTGCGAGCAGACGACGTTGCAAAGGAGCAGACGACGCTCAAATAGGGGGTCGTGATCAGCCAATCAGGGCTCGGGGTTCTGACGTCACCGCTACTTCCTTTCTCATGTGCAGAAGACGAAAATGAGCCCACTCGCGAGGCGTATTGGAACTCTATGCCCCATAATATTGTGGAAATTACAGATAAAAAAAATTCAAAACACCATGTTTATTATTACTTTACGGTACTCGGGAATTAGGCGAGTGTGCGTATGAGTTTTTTGGTACTGTAGTTATCGATAATGCTACTGTTTTCATTTTTTCTAGATTTAAGTAATTTCTTACGTAATAATTAAGTGCGGCATTGCATGTGACATTTTGGATCATCATGGATCATCAAATTTTTTATTTCTACTCATAATGTCCTCACCAGGCAACTTAAGGAATGCTAAATAATAAAAAAAAAAGAATAAAAACTACCAACAAGCCTTGGACAGCGAAAGGGACACTTGTCGCAGGACTGAAGATTCGTAAATAAACTCTATTACTTAAAAAATGTAAAAAAATAAAAATAAATAAAAAAAAAACATGTCAACATCAGATAACATAATGTGCACAAAACAAGACGCCCTAAATGGGCGTTTTGTTTGTTTGCACACAAAACAAATCACATACATATGGTAACGTGTATGTGTTTTTGTTTCAAGTGATGAAGTTCAGTTGCGAGTTCAGTTCACCTGTCGTCGTGCTGGAAGTTCATCTGTCGTCCTGCAGCAAGTGTTCCTTTCGTTTTCCTCGTTTTTTTCGTTTTTGTTTTGCAACTGTTACTCCTTCCATGTTGGTTCAAAACAATCCAGGTTCGTCCTATAATTCTATTGTACGGGTATCGCCTTAATTACATAATTCATGTCTTATAAGACAATATCCGGTAAAGGCACACCATGATGCAAATATGTTCAATATGATACAACAGAAGGCAATGTAAAGAAGAAGAAAATAATATAAAAAACCATTAGTGCAGCCATTAAAACACACCAATCCTTTTAGAAACGCACGTTTTAAAAAAGAAAAAAAAAAAGAAATGAAAACACGTTACCGTTTAAAGCAGCTTGGGACTGTAAACCTTTCACAATTTTGAATTTACAAATTCACAGCTTCGCTTTTGTTTTGCACAAAGCGGACTTAAGGAACATATTTGTAATATAACGCAACATTTTCCTTTGAAGTAGTAGAGTTCTGTTTAAGTTTGTTTTTGCAGTCGTTGCCCAAACCAGGTGGCAATAGTTTAAGTTCGAATTAAACCTGGAATAACAGATTTTAAGTTCGCTACTGACTATTAAGATTCTGCGGAATCTAACCACTACTTGAGATAGCTTTTTATTAAAAAATTCGATATGCAAGTTACGTGACTTTTGCAGAGAAACAAATATCCCTAGCGTTTAACATTGTTGCATAGATTAGCACATACGCATCGCCGTGAGAGAAAAATTGGCTGGTGTCGTCTGCATAAATTATAAACTGAACTTGATTCTCAAAAGTTAGTATATAAATAAAAACATTAAACAAAAAAGGGCGAACTATGCTGCCGTGTGGAGCACCACATTAAATATTCAGAAATGAGGAATGCAGAACGCCAATATTAACGCACAGCTGGCGATCATTTAGGTAAGAGTTCAAAAGCATGAATGGTATGCCGCGAACACCATATTTCCTTAGCTAAGCAAACGCGGTTTTGGGACGAAGGCAGCAGAAATCTTTGCTGAAGTCAATAAAAACACCAATAGTTAGAATTTTGTTTTCTATGTTTTGTAGTGTAATTATTTTATTAAAGACGATTTTTCGTAAATTAAGTTGAACATTTGTTAGTACAAATTGGTTCATAAAAAATCTTGAAGACATTTACAACAAAATATTCAGGCCCTTTAGGAAAGTATTGAAACAAGAAATATAGGTATGTAATTGTTCCCTATTGAAAATTCCATCAAACTACGTAATTTGGGACACTGACTGCCAGTCAGCAGCGTTGGTGGAACGTGATGGACCATCAGACGTCATCTGATGGTCCATCAGATGACGTCTGACGGCCACTGCCAAGGGAATTTCATCAACAAGGACAGCATTTATATAAGAGTAAAGCTATACGCACTCATAAATATCGCCAAATTCCTCGATGAAACAAAATGTTCTAGAAAAAAAGTAAAAAGCAGCACCACCGCGCATCGAACCCGCGACCACATGCGTACAAATCGGACACTTCAACCGCTATGCTACGTCACCGTTAGAGAAACTCGATTTGACTATTCATGTTTTACGAAATGCTTTGGCTGCAAATGCAGTTAAGCCGTCAGCATGTTATGCAAAGCACTCGTACATCACTCGCCGTACTTCAGTTCTACTCACCTGCCAAGTTGAGTACTTTCGCGTCGTAGAACGATCATTTTGTTCGCGCATCACCGGCCCAGTAGACCTGGCACACTGTCGTCTTCAACTACACCGCTAAAGTCGATTACATCGTCGGAACTCACAACAGGCTGGGTCTTGTCGAGTAGAAATTCTACTAAAACATAAGACATTGTAGAGCCCTGGCAGGATCGACAGGTTGGAGCGATTGGGCAAACAAAACGAGTCGAGAGCGATCGTTCATGAAAGCTCGGCGAAGCCTCTATGGGCGAAGCGAAGTGCGGAGTGTCGTGTTCGGCGCTTCGGCGGGCTTCTGATCAAGGTTGTCGGTCGGTTGCGTGTCATATCTCTAACGTCAGCGGTTTTATGGGCTCACGTCCCAAAATCGTTTTCTCGTGCATAGATTACTTTTCGTATTCATAGATTTGACGAAATAGTGGTATCCGAACGAACTTTGCGTCCTTTGACCGTACGTCTGTCTGCACGTCAAAGCTTTTTACGTACAGTCAGAGACAATCGATGTACAGTCAGAATCGCCACCAAGACATCCTGATGGCATTTCGCGGCGGCCGACTGCCACCAGGAAATCATCAGAAAGCCGACAAGCGGGGTCTGACTGGAGTTTGACTGTCGGTCAGAGTAACTTGTTGGCCAATCAGACATGCTTGACGTCCAGTCAGGCACAGTCAGCGTTCCACTAGAAAACATTGACTGCCAAACAGGGTTACATTGATGGATTTTTCCTTCGGGTTCAGCATGTTTTAACACCTCCTTTAACAAATGCTTTAGCTAGTTTAATATTTCGAGTAAACAGGCCACAGCCCAACGAGAAGTTGAATATATATAGTATGGCGCAAAACATAAATTACAAACTTAATGGTTATAATTTGCAAATCATTAATGTCGCAGACCTTGATATTGTTAGTCTCATAAAATATGAAAACCAACTTGCTCCTTTGTAAGTCCAAGAAAAATGCTCTCATTGACACGAAGAACAAATGATACCGGACACTCACCATATAAGACCTACCTACTGCATTTACAAAATAGTCGTTAAAATGTTCAGCCAGACGAGCTACAGAGGCTAATATTTGTATATATTAGCTCACCTATAATATTTGGCCCTTTATTACAATTGTGAGCTAGAATCATGTTTTTCCACGGGACGTCTGGACTTTGTCGACCAGCTTCATGAAGTATATGCTCGTAATACAAGAAATATAGCTTTTTTATTTTGGCAGTAGCTCGTAAGAACATGTCTTGAAAGCAGCTAGTTTATTTGAAGTCCTCGATGCTAAGAATGCCCTGTATAAGGCATACCTTCACTTCATCATTTTCACATTTACAGTGGCAACCACATGATTCTTACATTTTCTGAACACAGCAGTTACGAATTTAAAAAAACAAAATATGTCGTTAAGTGTTTTATATACTTAAATAAATTAATTATATGCGTCATCATTTAACAGATAGTAAAACAAAAAGCAAATTATAGTTCACAGCACCATTCATAAATATATTAATGTTAGTATTTGGAATTATAAAAAAATAAGCGCATTTTTATAATAATGTTTTTATAGCTCTACTTTGAGTACATAAACTAGAACCCATAAAAGCAAGGAGGATGTTCACGGGCCAATACAGATAACTTGAGACAAAACACATTAACGATTGATTTTCCTTCATATATTTAAAACAGGAGGCTTTAGGGAAAAATTGCCGCCACTCTAATGAGCTTTTATATATCTCTAAACCAAAGCGCTATAGGAAAAACAAATCCCCGAAATCATAGGCCTGTTTTAGTTAAAACAAAACCCTGACAAGGCAGTTAGAATACCGCGTAGCTTCACTTCCGATGTAAATGATCTAAAAAAAATCCCCAAATTCGTGTCCATTTATGATACAAAACATAAATACTTCCACATAAGAAGAAGTGCCCATAGAGCGTTCTTTTTGATTATTTGGCAGTTTAATATCTGGGATTAAATCCCGTGACCTCTTTATAACTATGTCCTGTCCGCGCTAAGCTAACATGCGTTCAAAGCTACGAGGCTCTTCGTCCAGTCAACTGCCGTTTCTGCCCGACAAGATTTCGCTCTCTACTCATACTCACGTGCGAAAGTTTATTCGATCACGCGCATGCAATTGATGGGTACGGTGATCACGTATGTTCCATCGCCATGTGAGCTTAGCTGTTAATGTCGTTTAGCACAGTTCTCTTCCAGCTGCGCTAAACCTACGTTAACAATCAGTAGAGCAAACTAGTATTTTCAGCTTCCACCGTATCTGAATCAGAAATACATACAACTTTGATGAAAGGGCCGTCATGAGAGATAAGAGAAATGTGTAAGTTATTGCAAAGTCTCATGCGTGGAGCAGACTGATAATAAGACAACTGAAGGAATTCGTGCATTATATCAGATTCAGTTCCGAACTGATGATTAAAACTCGCGCCTAAACCCACACAGACACTGTCATTAAAATCGTCCGGTAGCGCACAAATCAGGCGTTATTTGCTTAGGGTTAATCTTACAATTTCAATATAGCAGTATTAAGAAAGATAGACCAAGTGTTTGCAGCCGATCTTTTACGATATTATTGGAAATGCAGACGGCCGAGTCTCTATATCCATAAAACTGCTGCAAAAAAGAAAGTGCGAAATTCACGGGACACTTATCTGGACATCCGATTACGGATGGGATTTAGGAAGAGCTTTGGAGAAATTTGTTTTTTGCACTTAGAGAGCACTGTTTGCCATATAGGATGCAATTAGTGTACGAGCCTTATCATACGTTAGTCCTGTAAACACAGCGGTTGTTTGTCAGTGCGGGCTCCCAGAGAATATTTCCGAAGTTTCACTACTGTCACGCATTGTGCTTTCAATTAGCATGTTTTTTTTTAAAGAAAATACGATTGCTCTAGAAAAAAGTGTCGACAAGAAACTAAAAAAAGGGACAGACATGTGGTTTAATCCAGGATCTGATTTCTCATTCTTTTCCTAACTGCAGTTTATTGCCCTATATATTTCAGGATTGCAAAGAGAGGAATATTTATTACAACTTAGCTAACCCCTAATATTATCAATAATTTTGAAGTGTTCTCTGTAGCATATATTGGTTATAAAAACACGGAAACAAGAAACACAGTGAAGACAAAAGCATAGATGAGGACACATGTTGACTCGAGCGATAGTCATAGACAATCAAGGATACATATTTAGCATGCTATCTATGTACAGATTTGCATACAATATACATGCATTGTTCGGCCTCAAGGCTATAAATATTTACAAGCCTTTCTGCTTGGTCAGAAATGATATTTAGGCTAATTGACTAAAATGATCCGTACCATTTAGTCATTATTGTTATAATTATACATGCCTTTTGACGATGTAGTGAGTGAACGTCTCGGTGACTTTCTTGAAAGAGACGGATTCGTGAGCAACACCCTGACAGACATGGCTGAAAAAGAAAGTCAGAGCAATTTAGTTTAGAAACAAAAATAATTTTGAGATAAAGGACTGCTCCAAGTTCCAAACTTTCACTCACCTTACAATTAAAACAGGTATTATTTATGAATTCACGCATTACTCTTGAAACAAAAGTAGATAGTGTATGTGAAAATCAATAAGACTAGCCTACGAACGTATCAATATTCCCGCACAGCTGCTTCACACAATCAAGCAGACAACCTAGTGAGCGCCTCAGGTGTATCCCAGTAAAAGTTTTATCGAAACCCTCGAAGCAGTCAGAGCTACTATGGTGACTGCAATGCGTGTCCCAGTGGTGTGTAATTGTATAGCAGGTTCTCAAAAGTGGTCCCTTGATGTCAGCTAATGACGTCCTTGGAGTGTAAAGCTGTCAACAGCCGCGATCCTGGCGGTGTCACAGATGCGATGGCGGATATGGCAGAGGCCTGTTCTGCCGCAGGTCCCACCCCAGCTTGGCAGTCCTCGGAAGCTTCGGCAGACAGGCGTTGGGATGCTGCGACAACAGCGACTCTCAAGGCCTTTCGTGCTTTTTTCTCAGAGCTTCTATGCTCAGCTGCCGGGATCCCCACATCCGACAGCATGACACTCTGGCTTTTGTGACGTCATTGTTTGTTGCAACTTCAGGACTGATTCATGTGTATAGGCGGTATCGGGAGCGCAAGTTCGTCTGCTCCTTTTGCAGGGATTATGGCGACGTCAGAACGCAAAGCTCTGATTGGCCCTGATTGAAGGATAGTGGGTAGACCTCAAAGCAAGCTGCCTTGAAGTCTACCCACCATCCTTCAAGGACAGGCAATCAGAAAACGGCGCTCTGACGTAACCTCAATTCCTGCAAAAGAAGCGGGCGAACATGCGCTCCTAGTAGGACGCTAAACAGGCAAGGGGAATGCCCTTTCTAGGCACCGTAATGCACACAATACTAACAAGGGAACATTAGTGAGCGCGAAAGATACTATAAGAAGGATGGAGACGGCTTCGGAAGGTTTGGCTTCGTATTAGGACACATGTTTGTGTTGGTTCACTGGCTGCCCCTAGCTTCGACCTCAAACAATAAAACTGATACCGGTACATCTTTGAAATGAGCCACTCTGAGTGGCACCAAATGGGTATGTTCAAAAAAACAGCAACGTGTAGCTGTTGGAGGTTGGAGTGTGTACGTTACAAGCATTTACTTTATCAAACACCTCCGTGCACGGTTTCCTGCCGGTTGAATTCCAGTTAAACAAAGTATCCTTTGAGCAGTTTATTTCATCACCTCAAAAATAATTCCTCAAAATTGTGTGTTGCGTTTCCATGGCCGGTGCTTGCGCTGTTGTTGATGATCAAAACCGAATGGGCATTGAATAATGCATTTTGATAAACGAAGAATATTGTTTCAGTGTTTTCGAATGACTTGATTTTTGTTATGTCTTACATAAAGTCCTGGGTTTTTTGTATTTTATTTGATCGAATTTTTGTCCTTAATTTTGAAGTATTCTGTGACTATACGCGAGTATATTTTTAATTTATCTGTGCATATTTTTTGTATATTTCTGCGCATGTTTGTGTAAGTTTTTACATTTATAACTTTTCAACAATGTACTGTGGGGTTGTAAGGTAAATGAAATAAACACACAAATATCATAAAAAAATGTATCGAAAGAAATTAAGAAGGTGACCACCCCCTTCCCCGCCCCCCCCCCCTCCCAGTAAAAAAAACACACAAATAAAAATATATTTTACCATTTCGCTCAAGTTGTTGCGTGTTATTATTTTACGTTTTTACGGCAAGCAGATATTCCTACTTTTAGGGAAAAAGTACAACTGTACTGAGTGTAGCAGACACCGCCGAGCGTCATCAGACGACCAACTCGACAACGACAATGACATGCATGATTCGGGCGAAGCGTCGCTATATCATTTAACTCTAAAAATGCAGCTACGGAATTGTCGACGGTGGAGGTGATTTACTTTGTAGGTTGCAAAGTTAGACGTGTTGACCGCTGAGGTAAATTGCCTCGAAGCTGATACGCCCTTCTCCGTTCAGAACATTGTTTGCTGCACACCTTCCTTTAACTACAAAATCTAAAAATAAAAAAAAGAAATAAAAAAATACAAGCTCCTTCAGTGTCAGAAATGATGAACCTATATAACGCGGGCGCAGGAGAAACCGCCAAATTAGCCCCTATCTGGTCGGACTGGAGTCTACCCTTCCCGTACACAGTGGCCACTGGTGCCCGAAATGAATGTCGCCCAGCCGGTCAAGTGGCGGGAAACAACCGCTACATACTCGGGAAACGAAAAAGACGATCTTAAACCTCTTCCGAAACAGCGAAGTCTGAAAAAGTACTTGCTGTGCCTCATGAATACCCTACAAAGGCACTCTTTGTGTCCAGGTTCCGTCCGGACACATCTCTTGCAGATAATGATAGTTTTTGTAGCATCATTGCTGGATATAAACGAGTGCCTGTTGCTAAGTTGCTGTCAAAATGTTACTCATATTCATCGTTTCACCTCACAGGTAAAAATTCCGTGATTGGCATTTTGATCATGACAAAGTTGTGACCAAAAGCGTCAACATTCAACCAGTTTTTTTTTTTTTTTTTTTTTGTAAAGGCTGGACAGTTTTAGAGTCTATGTAGCGGAATCTTCAACAGCCTAAAAGTTTGAGGTAATTAGGAAGTGTAGTATCAAAGTATCCCTTGTTTTCTTTCTATGTCTTTTGAGTTTATTTCCAGTGTCTTGTCTGGCTGCTTTTATATATATGCTTCGCTGACACTTTACTTTGTTCCGGCATCTCTGACGCAAGTTATTTTCTTTAACAAATTCTTTCTTTTGCTGCAACATACTGTACTTTGGAACGGGTATAAAATATGTGGGAGTTGTATTTGTTATTTGGAGTCGGTAGTTCAGTCTCGCCGTAGGAAGGGTTTGGAGTTTTATCAAGACTGTGTATGAGTTGAAATACCTGAGCGTGATGATTTTAACCATTTAAACGATAATTAATATTCATCAATTTTTTTATGGCAGTGCGTTGATTCAAAAATTAAAAGTATTTCAGAAGAAATGTCGTGTTCATGTTTATGGCGACTTTAAAACGCGAGGTATTCACTGGGCATCTGGCACACTTTCTTCTAGTGCAAGAGTAAATTGGGGAAATGCTTATTGCCTACTATGTGTTTTAAGATTTTTATGTGCGTCAATGTTTCATCAATTTAAGTTGTCAAGGTAATTTTCTGAACAAGTGCTTATTCGAGGTTCTACTTCAGGTTAGAGCCGCCAGTTAGATCTTCTGAAATAACGATGATAGCTATCATCCTCGTTTTACTACAAAATAAAACTTTTAATGCAGGCGACTTGTAAGCAAAAATTCTGATGCATGCTAATATTTCCGAGGGAATTATCTTTGGTTAAATTAGTTTTAAAGCAGGATGACTGGTCAGATGTCTTAAAGTGAACATAATCAACTCAGCTTCCGATAAATTGACGCCTGCGGTTAAAGACTCATTGGAAGTATTTGTTCCGAAACGACTGGCACGAAGCGTGCTAGTCGTTTATCAAAGTTCAGATTAAGATTAAGATTGAGATTAAGATTTCGATTATTGTAAACGATTATTTTTCGCGGGCTCGATATTTCGCGTTTAGGTCAAAGCTGAAGTTCTGGAATAATTCGCGGGCTCTAAATTTTGCGACGCGGGGAAATCTGAATATAGATTAAAATGTGTTTACATTCTACCGGAATTGTTTGCGGGATCTATTTTTCGCGAATTGTAGGTGATTCGCGAAATTTTGGTCAAAATTTTACGAAACAAGCATTTTTTCTTTTTCTGGCTGTTGTCTTTTAAAGTAACCTTATGCTCCAATTGTCCTTTTCTATTTTCCACTCGCTAGCAGCCACTGCTATCAGATAATTTTTTCGAGCCTGCGTTATCAATTTGACTTGCCATACTTAATATTTTCATTAACAAAAGTCGTATTCCTTAAGTTAGCTTTTTTAATGCCCCCGTAAAATTAAATGGGGAAGAAATAAAAAAAAATGTACATGGGAACAAGACCAAGAACTGATAGAAGCAAGATTTCAATAGGCAAGGAGCACTTTAGATCGCGATAAAAAAGAACTAGAAAGAATGCATGTCTACTTGTAGCCTATCCCTTAATTGGAGATAATGGCTGCCGCTGGATAGGATAGCTGAACGCAGTAGAAGAAGTTTAGTGGAACACGCTAGACCTGTTTGTAGGAGACTCAAACACTTCAGCTTAGACTGCATGATGACAAAATAAGTCTAATTTCTCACACGGAAAATTGATTGGGTGCTATATGTCACAGTTTTACGCGCTTACACCTGAGACGCAATTAATCAGGCAGAAAGTCCCCATGAAAATATCTGTTTCAGGAAAGAGCGTTCTGTGCAAAATAAGCTAACCGTGAACACTCTGAAAAGATACAATTTTTAGGGCAGTGTGGCCTTGATTCTTTGCTCACTGCGCCTTTTTTATTCTACAGCTTAAACGCCATATTCCCGTGGTTTTTATAAATCGGTTTATCAAGGATGTAAAAAAAAATACCAACAAAAAATATTAAGTGAGTCGCAAAAAAAAGGAAAAAAACAAACAAACAAAAGAACCTAGTACCCGAAGCCTACCAGCGTCAAATCATCAAATGACGCGACAAAGAACTTTTGAACTTTTTCTTTTTTAATGAAAATTTGAGGTGTATCGGGCAACTTAATTTTGCTGTATTTTTCTTCCACGATATATTTTTCACTTAATGAAGGCCAAAATTACCCAAAATGCTATTTCGACATTTTGCGGGGAAAGAAAAGGCGCATTCCTTATTGTAAAAGTTTTTTTTTTTTTAAACTAAGGTAAGCTCCCATTTTCATACTTAAAAAAACACAGATGAAAACCTACGGGTCTTCTATATTACATAATGCGGAGATACATTAAAATACTGATTACGTTATTCCTGTAATGGGCCAACTCGGCATGAAGTCAACGCTGTAGATAGTCATTACATACAAAAAAGTTTAAATTTGTGATGAGAGAAAAAACGTGGCTAAATAAAGTTTAGTGTTCGCTGTTGAATTGCTGCAATGTGCTTTAGTGACTATACAATTTACTATATTATGAATAACTATTTTTCTCTGTAACCAACCAAAATGCGGTTGCTTTATAGGGTAGGTTTGTTTGGGTGGCGCTATGGCAGGATGACCATTACTTAGTCTTTCAGTGCCTGGAGTCGGCGGTGCTCTTGGTTCAAGTGGTGCCTAAGGAAGGGTTTTTATGAAAACAGATTACGCCAGACCATTTTCTTTTTGTGACGCTGCGTGCGCTTTCCACCAGCACTATACCCGGATGCAGAGCCTTTTCCGCTGAATTTTCTGGGTCAGCAAGAGAAGGGAAGCACGCTTTCCTGCCCTTCCACTCCTCCTCAATCCGCGCGCTCTTACTACACCACCCGTTTCCGCTCCTCTCTCTTTTGTCCTTTGCTGCCCTCTCTGTTCCGCGCGCTTTCTCACACTACCTGCTCCTACTCCTCCCGTTCTTGCGTGCCGCGGCACTCGGATTCCACGCCGGTGACCGGTGTTTGATCCCCGGCACCGTTTGGCGGTTTCTTCAAGATCGCTTAGCGGTTGCGGACTGACTGACGTGTACAGATTTAGTGCCTATGCAGCTCCGGAGGGTGGTTAACCTTATAAAGCTACCAATTAAAGAAATATATAATTTTTTTTTGTATGTGAATTGTTTCCGTTCTTTCGCTGAGTATATACACATATTTTGCCTACCCATTAGGATTATGTGCCAAAAAATAGATAATTATTTCAGAGATAGGGAAACTGATTTGCTTTTAAAACATTATTGAGTGAGGTGCATAAAAAGAACCATACAAAAGTTCAAAAGGGTATTTGCTATACAGCACAATTAGGTCATGAGCCTAAATTGAACATAAATAATTTTCTAATTGGTTCTCAGTTAATTTTCAACTTTCTACTACTTTTTTGCGCTGAATATAAAATTTTAACTTTTTACTACCCAAACAGAGTATGTGCAGTTCCTTGTTTGCGATATATATTATGACATAAAAAATTAATAACCCCAACATATACCTTGTCATTATTATCTTGAAGTGCAGTATCAACCCTAGTTTATATCTTCAACACTACTTTTTATGTAATTCACATTTATTTTCACTACGTATCTATCAACAGTAGAGGCGTATATATATATATATATATATATATATATATATATATATATATATATATACCAAACTTCTATCCTCCAGCTGATATAATGCTAGCTGTCCAGCAGTCTATTCACCCTCAATGCAAACAAGAATGCCAGACGCAGCTTGCAATTCTTTCGCACTGCGATCGAAACTCACATTGATCATGCACCCCGAACTGGAAGGTACTGTCAACATAGCGGTCGCTTTTCTGTTTGTTTTTGTTTCTTCTTGTGCTAATGTCTTTTTTGCGTGCCTTTGATTCCTCTGCGTTGGAGGCGCGTAATGCAAACAGCAATTGTCTCGCATATAGTATCCGGTCACACTTTCCCGCACATGGCAACCTTAGCTCCGCCGAAGGAAAGCACTAATAACATACGGCACGGTGAAACAAGTAAAATAAAACGAGGCCAACAATGGGCTGTTTACATTGACGTTTGCGTCGCCGCAGGGAGGCGCTGAGCGGTAGGACCACGACACCAATATTGATCTGGTAGGCCTTTCGAGACTAAAAAAGGTATAAAAGCGACGAAAGCAACAAGGACGAAAACGAGGTTAGGCAAACACCTCGTCTTACCTTGTCTCCGTTCGTGTTGTTTTCGACGCCTTTATAGCTTTTAAGAGCATGAACCAACTGACCCAATAACCCCCTTTCGGCAGTACTTTTCTAGAGACTTGGGCGTATAAAAGTATATGTAGTATCACGAAAAAAAAAACAAAAAAAAAAACATGCCGAAGACATTTCAGATCGCCTAAGTGTAGGATGCGAAAGCATTATAAACTGCGGTGACGTCACGCTCCCCCACTGCGCATTCGCGGCGCCCCCCCCCCCCCCCCCCCCCCCTCCCGGCTGCACGGCTTCTCTGACGATGCATCTGCGTTGCTGTGGTTTTCTTTGTCTTTTATTTCGGAGACGCGTCCACTTTGACCACGAGCGGCGTGTGTTTGATGACGTATTTTTATGGCCATCTTTCGGAAACAACGTCGACGTCTTTCCTCGTAATGAGACATAAAAGGCTTTCGCCCTAAAAAAGAAACTTTAAAAACAACATAGAGATGCTATATACTCCGTTTCACTCAAAGTCTCACCGCAGCCGGCGCTGCCAATCAAGCAGAGCCCTTAGCGCATCGCCTACGCGTTCCCCTCATTTGTGCTTTTGGTATCACACAATAAACCAATCCTGCGCAGTGAATAGGGCGCGATCCTGCGCTTTTCCTGTTTGGTTTGGTTAGTTTAGCCGGTAGTAGCGATCCCACAAAGACAACGAGCGCAGTGACGAGCAAACAGCGTATAAACCTTTGAGAAAAACGCCTCCTGCGCGCTGCCATCTTCGTCTGCTGGGCTGTAACACGACCTTCTGAGCATGCGCGGTTGATGTGCTGTGCGGACGCTGCGCATGCGTCCACAGCTCAGTGACTCAGCATTTTTCACTCGGGTGATAAGCGATACAAAGGTCTGCAGTGCCTTCCCGGCACATCGGCAGAACAGGTGCAGCCTTAAACGATCCGTGCGTCTGCCCTCCGTCACGTCATTCCAACAACCAATCATTACGTTGTTCGTAGTGAGCTCAGAGAATTGCGTGGACGCAAACGAGTTTTCTCGCAGATAAAGGAATAGTGGTACTTGACATGGACCGCGTTAGTTTCGTATTCGAACTTCGGTGTTACATTTTGAATTTAAGTTTATAATATTGATATATTATTAGAGTTACATTCGTAGACTGCACCGGTTGATTCTCCGAGGTATCGGCGATAGCGTATAGATGCACGATCATTCTTTATTGTGTACCTGTAGTTTTCCCAATGCTCTGGTCAAGTCATGCGACGAAGGGTGTTACAGTTTCCACCTGTACCTTATATGTCAGTACTGCGAGGTTATGTAGTTCGGATCACTCGTGGACGAACTCGGTATCATTCGGTAACAGAACGCAAATATTTATTTTGATGCGTGGGGGGGGGGGGGGGGGGGGGGGGGCGGTTACCGGCACGACTTTTTCCGAGGGATTCGAGTGTCGGTGAGATAATAATCTTATATCAAAGCTTACCGATGCAATGCTAAAGCTTTTTAACGCCGCAAGAGTAGTGTTGCAGAACATTATTGAAAACATTGAAATTGTTTCAATTGTATTCTTGATAAGTGCGCGGGAAAAGTAAGATTAAAGTAATACTCAACGTAACGAGTAAAGTATTCCGCTATAATTCAGGGAAAGTAAGTTGTAACAGTAATCATTGCATTTGAGTCTCGGTAATTTGTAATTGTACACAAATACATTTTTAAAGTAAGGGGCGCAAGCCTGGTCCAGACCACTCCAAATTTGCCGTTCACGCAAATCGAGTCACGTTTCCACTTTTTGCGCACAAATCATATTCTTTAAATGTGCGATACATGTATGTGTAGATTTGCACGTGCGTGCGTGCGCCTTTGCGTGTGTGTTTTCTTGCTGAATTACAGGAGATCGTCTATGCGTAATTCTGCGTATGAGTTTTTCTATGCTCTGGTCAAGTCATGCGACGAAGGGTGTTACATTTTCCACCTGTACATTACATGTCAGTACTACGAGGTTATGTAGTTCGGATAACTCGTGGACGAACTCGGTATCATTCGGTAGCAGAACGCAAATATTTATTTTGATGCGTGGGGGGGGGGGGGGGGGGGGGACGGTTACCGGTACGACTTTTTCCGAGGGATTCGAGTGTCGGTGAAATAATAATCTTATATCAAAGCTTGCCGATGCAATCCTAAAGCTTTTTAACAAGATGCACCATTCAGAAGAAGTGACACCGTAGTGACACACGCTAACCAACCAAGAAAAACTCATACGCAGAATTACGCATAGACGGTGTCCTGTAATTCAGCAAGAAAACACACACGCAAAGGCGCACGCACGCACGTGCAAATCTACACATACATGTATCGCACATTTAAAGAAAATGATTTGTGCGCAATAAGTTGAAACGTGACTCGATTTGCGTGAACGGCAAATTTGGAGTGGTCTGGACCAGGCTTGCGCCGCTTCCTTTAAAAATGTATTTGTGTACAATTACAAATTACCGAGACTCAAATGCAATGATTACTGTTACAACTTACTTTCCCTGAATTATAGCGGAATACTTTACTCGTTACGTTGAGAATTACTTTAATCTTACTTTTCCCGCGCACTTATCAAGAATACAATTGAAACAATTTCAATGTTTTCAATAATGTTCTGCAACACTACTCTTGCGGCCGCAATACGGTACTTCTTGTGAAAATAAAATATTCAATTTAAGAGAAAGACGGTAGGTGCACTCTGTTCACCTGTAAGCTGACAAGGCAGCGAAAGCTGTAACCACAGCCGCTATTTCGCCAGCTTACGGCAACCGGAAATGATCCCTCGCATTCTGTATACAAAGCTAACTCTGAGCATGCTGCTCAGTTGCAGCGTCTACCTCGGATTGGGAATCAAGAAGACAAAGCCTATTCAGAGTTGTTTTCTCGATCTTTCTTTTTCGTATATTTGTATATGCCTTGCACGTTCTTCTAGTGGTTCTAGTGACTGGTCATACAAAAAGGTCATGTTTTCTTTTTGGTAATTTTCTTCTTTACGTTGTTTTCTATTTTCTTCAACTTGCTATCTTTGTGCTGCTGAATGAACTCTTTTCGAAATTCGGTCTGGCTACGCATGCAACTATCGACACCTCGGTGTATACTATCTCTACAAGCTAATGGCTGCCTTTTGTTAGCTGAACGAAGAATTTGAAGACAGACACCACTGCGGAACCTGAACATTCCGGGCGCTGATTCGCAGCAGTGTTTTCTTTTAGCGTGACGAGTAATATAAGTTTCTGTGCGCTACGCATTTGAAGATGTAATCGAAATCCTTAAAATGTTCGCCTTGGACAGGCCTCAGCCAGCTCATGACAATAAAATGTGGTGAATATTATCAGGAGGTTTCCTCAAGCAAGCTCCTCGTACAGTGTGATAGTTCCTAGACACCATTAAAGGTGAAAATAATAGAGAAAGAAAGAACGGTACAGCGAAGATACTCGTAAATTTCTTACGTCTGCCCTGGCTGAATATATACTGGATTTTAAATACCATTAGCATACAAATATTAAGACTTATATTTGAGCCACTAGATAATACTGAATTTATAAAAGGGTCTATTGCCGGCTCATATTGCGCAAGTTAATGTATTCTGTTCATTTGTTTAAAGTAAGAAGTAATTAAAAAAATCCGTTACAAATATTGTGCCGAAATTACATTACAAATTACTACCTCAAACAAGTAACGTGAAATTTACAAAATTACCTGCCAAAAGAGTGGAATACAAGTAATCTATTACTTGTAACGTATTACTTCCCAAATTTGGTCTGGAGAATACCAAGGAAATACTTGAAAAGTTTGTCGAGACAAGACCAGCCACCAAGTTTACCGACCGCTATGGTAGTGACCTTGGCGGTTCCACTTCGTAGCGCACGTTCGGACCAACGGGGAAATGTTATATGTTTGTAAACTAACCGAGCGCTAGAAAGCGTTTCGAAGGAGCCACGGGTGCTGATGAAACATCATATCGAGTCTCACAATTTGTAGACGGAAAGCATATCATGTTTCGCACGTTTATGCGAATATTCTTTAAAATAAACACGCCACAAAACATACGCATGCACCTCGCACATACGCACTCGGGCGCGCACGTGCGCGCGCACACGTTTCTGTTCGTACATTGCACGGCATTTCGGTCGTAAACACAAGACAGGTGACGATGACGATGTGGATGCCGGTGACGTCATCAGTGTCGATGACATCGGAGGGTCACGCGACATCGGCGGGGGTCACGTGACCTCAGGGGAGTCACGTGACCTCAGGGGAGTCACGTGACCTGAGGGGGTCACGTGACCTCGGGGGGTCACGTGCCCCCCACGGTCACGTGACCCCGGTGGGGGGCTCGCGCGGTGCATTATGGGACATTTCCCATGATGCACCGCGCGGTTACGCCGACGCCGACGCCGACGCCGACGCCGACGCTGCTCAAGCCGGAAACGGGCCCCTAAGAGCTGCGCTCTAAAAGCGGCCAGCCGAGAGACAATAAATCTCTGCGGCCGCAGTATTAAAGTGTCGCAAAGTAAACTTGGTGCTTATAAAATGCTCTTGTCCAAGTTAATGACAGTGTTGTGGCCATCGTTCGTCATAATTCTACGCGAGGAGCTGTCACGCGTAAAGTGTCAATTAAGCGCTTCGCCTGGGACGAATATCATTACCCCACTTTCTTAAACTCTGAGCATTACGCAACCTTCCACACATATATGTATATTTGAGGGAACACTAGCGACGAAGTTACCAACCTTTATAGGTTCCTCCTCCTTCCGTCATTTGTTATACTTTCGTAGGGTAAATATAATTGGTGGCCGGCAATGTTTTTGGCCTAGCACCAACGATACTTTGAACAACTACAAAAGAGAAATAACCCATAAAAACGAAAATGACGCTTTGTGAAAAAAAAAAAAGTAATGCGTAAAAAAATATTTTGTAGCAAGCGATAAGAGCAATAAACAATTATTCGGCTGTTTTAATGGACCTTTTCCGAGAAGCGTTCTGCGCACGCGCGAGCGCCCGATGCCAAGCGGCGGAAGTCGGCACTAAAAATCGAGGAAATTCGGAAGGAGGCTGTGAATCAGCGATCAGAACACGTAATTGCAGCATATATATAATTGCGTCACACAAAAAAAGAAAGTAGACGGGAAGAAAAACACGACGTTTAGGCAGACGCCACGAATCCCCCTCTTTAAAGTCACGCCGCAGCTCAGAGTGGGAAGAAGCTGGTAGCGTTTCTACCATTATCGATTGGTAGCGCAGGTAGGTCACTTCCTCAATTTTTAGTTCATGCAGCCACCGCCTGGTGCCTTCGGTATGTGGAAAAGGTCCATTATTTCTACAATCGTCTGTCTCCTGGAACGCGTATTTGTTTTTTGACTCTCTGACAAGTAAGCGTCATTTTAGTATTTTACGTTTGAGGGATGCGTTTTTTTTTTCCAAAGGCAGAAGAAAGCACGATTATTAGATGTATTATATTCCAATATGTTTTGTGCTGCTTCAGGTAATATCACGATCTTGCGTTTAGCAAACGTGGTCGGCGTGCAAGCTCGTGTGCACCTTGCGCACCTCTTGCGTTTGTTTACAAACGACCTAAATCCAAAAATAATTTCATTAGAAGCTGACGAATGCATCGCTTAGTACTTATCAGGAGTTTCATCTCGCTCAGTTGTGCAGATAGCAATTAAAATGTTTACGCTTGTCGCCAGAGGCTCAGATGCAAACGCTGACGTGACGCATAATTGATAGCCTGCCATTTTGTCATAGCTGCGTTAAACATAACAACGAATCTGTATAAAAATAATGCTGACATTTTCCCCAGGTGAGTTTACTAATAAGGGTATTTTCGTTCGACCTCAAGCGCGTGCCTGTTTTATGAACGAAGTTCGATCAAACGTTATCCGGAGGACTAACAACAGTGACAGATTTGAATTCCTAATTAATTATAATGAGCATTTCGTTGTCTTTCTTGCTCCGCAATCCCCGATGTTGTCGTCAAATGAAGACAATTAAACAGAAGAGTCCTGATCGACGTCGACTAATTAGAGATATTATTTCATAGATTTTCGCAAATGGCCAGACACAGAATGAACATAGGCGAATATACAGAAGTTGTGCTATTTTTTCTTTATAGTGCCTAAATGTCGAACTTAAAATGTGTTTATAAACTCTGCTTGTACCGAGCAAGGAAGCTTGATACGTCCGTAATATTTTTTATGGCGTATGGCAATAAAAATAAAACGAACAGTGAACGCTCCTTGACTTGCTTTATCAGAATTGTGTGAAGACTAACTGCTTTGTGTAGCTTTGATAATCGATATAGGGTGTTCATCGGGTAATTAGGCACGTCCGCATGTGAAGGGTTGGTGATGCTTTTGCAAATAGAAACGAGTCAACTGTAGCATTCATTTTCAATGGTGTCATATGACGTGAGCTTAATTCTGACAGTTACAAAGAAAACTTTGCGTTACCAGAACCACGTGTGTAACCCTACCGCCACGTCATCTTATGCAAAAATTATATCAGGTCGCGGGAGCTCCGCCACTGGAGCCAACCTTTTTGTTGCATTGCTTTTGTTGTACCACTCTTCGGGAGGAATGCCATAATATTTCAAAAGAGACGTAGAGCATCTTTTTATAAAAAAAATAGGGATGTTATTTAGGCTCATTTTCGAGTTCGTTCAGACTTCCAAGACACCATACGTACTTACAGTGCATTAATTTTTTTTTCTCACTTCATCCGTTCAGGTTTAGTTGCGGTATTGATACAAATTCGAAGTTTTATCTATCGTAGAGTGTCTGACTGCAATGATCGTTTAAAAATGGTATAAAAAATAAAACAATTAGAGTTATTTTATTCTGACTGACGGTGTAGAGAACAAAAAGCAACGAATAAAAGTTATTATAATATTATGTAGATATGGTAAATATTGCAACGCGCACACACATAACCTCGAGTAAATATATCATTTACGATAACCAGCATTAGCTATATCTTTTTTAATTTATATTTAATATCCATTATCAGCTTGAATATTTGCGTTTTGTTGCCACTAACTAAATGGAAGATTTTTTGCTTAAATATACTGGTTAGGAATTTTCAATTTTCACTAGATATCCAAAGCTTCCGCATAACAACATTTGCGAGATGTACTGCCATTGGCGTAAAAAAGGGATATGTATACTCTACGAAATTTTCGAATTGCCGCATTCGGAAGATAATTATTTTTGTTGTCCGCGCAGCAATTTGTTTCCGAACATATGCCTCAACGTCCTACGAAAACTCATCTAAACCATATATCAGTTCAATGAGGTACAAAGAAATGTAATTAGTATTGGGTGCATACCTCTCCATTTCTTGTGATGTTAGAAACTAATATTCTGCGTAGTGGTGCAAGAATGCGTCACTTCAATAGGAACGGAAACACACACTTGAGAAAAAGGGAGTCTGCATCGCTAACTACATAGCACCGATTCTTAGTGATCTATATCTCGCACATCACGACAGATCACTTAAAAGGCGCCTAGACCTTTCAAAAGTGGCAAATATGTTTAGCTACCTAGATCACGTATTACTACTCCAAGACATCAACGAACAAGACTTCTCGAACACAGTGCCCAGCGTGCTCTCCAATTCTCAAACATGTTTAGACCCGTTAGAGATAAAACATGAGTTTCCGGAACAAGCACTTTTAAGATTTCTAAACTTTTCTGTTCCTCTACGAGGTATGCTGGTCATAAAAACACTGGGGGAAAAGCCACTCCTTAATTTTGGTTTGGCTCATTCTAAGTTGGTAAGGAGGGGTATACAGAATGAGTGCTTCAAAAACTATACTCTCAAGTCCTGTTCACATTCAGTTCAAGTAAGCTTAGCAGCACAAGTATCTAGAAAACAGAAAGCGGGTTACCCATCACACCTGTTAACCTCAATAGCTGAAAGCCTCCTTAAACAAAAAAGAAAACATGTGAAACGAAATCTTGCAGATCACGAGACAGAAACAGAAACCAAATGCCGGCAGTTGTATCCTACATTTACAAACAATACCATACCCTTAAAGGGGTTCGAAAAAAAATTGAACTATTCCGATTCCGTTCGGAAATGATTCAGGCATGACGGTTCATAGAGCAAATGATAATCGCACGTTTGTATTTTGAACGACTGGCTATACTTTTCGTTCCAAACGGTGCACTTGAGCAAGTGCTCTAATGGTGAATTCTGCTCGCAGATCTCGAGCGCTCCAAAAGCGCTCCATTTGGAGCGCGCATATTCCGCGCGCAGATCTGCCTCGAGCTGGTCATCGTCCGCTCGTAGATCTCCGGCAGCGCCCGCTCCACGGAGCGCATCGAACCCCGCCGAACTTGCTCTGCGGGATTTCACAAATCTCTCCGGAAGTTGACAGAGCGGCCCACGTGATTTCCGCCTAAATCGGCAGTGCGAATGCGCGGCGAGGTTCGAGAGGTCGGCGGGCCGGTTGGACCGGTCGGGCTGTCGAGTTGGATCTGTGCGGGTGCGTCGGTTGTTTACGCGGGATGGTGACGGCTCGAACGCTTCTACCTCGCGTAGATCAGGGATACGAAACCGGGACTGTGGTGCGTGGTAAATCGCAAGTGCTGACATCTGTGATCGTGAGAGGAAGAACGACAAAAAAGCCGGAGGCAGACGCAAGGTTAGGCCTGTTCATTCTGCAGCCAATGATTGTTTACCTTTTTACACTGCATTCCGCCTGCGTTTTCCTATGAAATAAAGCAAGAAGTGCTTAGGCATCGACCGCGCAAGTGATGGTTTGTCACCTCTGTGTTTATTAAAGTCGTACCAGAAATCTGAACTCCACCGCGGGCAATCGCTGTCCGTGCCCCGCCGCTTCGAGGCGGCCGAAAGGTATGTGACGGTGCCGAACGCGGACGTATTCGTGATTTGTGACATGGGCGTCGTGGTGCGTATAATTTCTCCCGGCCTGTGTCGCGTGTTATTTCTGCAACTAAGCATTGACAGCCGTCACTGGTCGTCGGAAAGGTCAGTCGGCTGAGGCGTTGGTGGACTTGTCAAGTTCGAGCAGCGGCCATTCGGAACGGCGGAGGGGGAAGCGCTGGGGAGGGGTCTGGTGGAGGTCGCTCCAAAAATGCAAGTTTATCTTCCCCTCGTCGATTCGGAGCATGTACCACGGAGCGGAATTTTGCCTCCCTCGCGGATTTCGGAAAGCGCTCCGGATCTACGAGTGGAATTCACCATAAGAAGAGCGAACGGAGAGCGCGATGCGTCATGGGATATGCTACGCAATCGTTCGTGACTTAGCAAGGCTGGCGTGGTTATGAGCTTTGTCGTTGGTGGCGTTGTCAGCGTTGTGGTGGTGTCAATAGCGTCAACGCGTTACAACTAAGCCGTTCGAAGGACCCGTGGGGTGACGAGCATGTGGCTGGCCCAAAGAGCACGAAGCTTCCACAGCACCGTCAGCTTAGGGCTGAACGGGGTGGGGAAAGCAACTTTTGTCCAAATTATGATCGACTGGCTAATCTTCTAGAGGGAGAATGGCTGTATCCGGTTGCACAAACGTGGGTTCGATAAAGAGGGGAATCCCTCATTTCCGTCTTCTTGGACTGTTCAGTTCAATGCGCGATTTGTGAGTTGAGGAGGAAAGCCAAGAAGGAAAATGTGTAAATTCCAAAGAGCCTCGCTGTTCCGATGGAGCTTGCTACGTCATGACTGCGTAGCAAGTTCCCCAATGTTGCTAGATTACCTCCCAAATACGCTCCGCATGCATCCACCAGGTTCACATTGAAATATCGTTCAATTGGCTTTAAAATTATTTTGCTTGTGCCTTTCAACGCAAGTCTTGTGTTTTTGAGGTTATGCTGCAACATGCAACACATCAAAGCTATAATATGAGCGCTGTAATCTCGTTTCCCTGCTACTTTAAGAAGGCTGGCAACCGAGCAAATAATAATGTTGTCTTTTCGGCAGCCCACGAGCTCTCAGGTTTATGTAAAAAAGTCAACGCCACACCAAAAACCAATACAAGCTGCACAAGAAAGCATAAAACCCCTTACGTACCTTGCTCAGAAGGAGTATTTTATTCCATCTACCTTTCATGTGGCAAACTTTACATTGGCCAAGCAGGAAGATGTGTTAACGACCAATTAAGAAAGCACAACGACATCGGAGCATCCAATTCAAGACGTCTGGGCATTCACTGCTGTGACTGCAAATGCCCAGCCAACTTCAAAAACTGCTCAGTAATCAGCAAGAATCATCACCGACTCACAAGAGAAGTCATTGAAACAGAAAGTACCGCGAAGCAGAGTGACACATATGTTAGCAATCCTTCTATATCACTTTCCGAGAAGGAGTTCCACCTAGACACGACTCGAAAGTAACAAGTGCATTAGACTTTAAAATTGTTTAAAATAGGACGAAATGCTACGTATAATACGTTGTCTTACTTAGCAGCAGAGAGAAAACAACGAAGTGCATTCAGTTTTAGACCGCAGCTCTTAGGCGCCAGTTTCCGGCTTCAGCGGCGTCGGCGTAACCGCGCGGTGCATTATGGATAAATTCCCCGCTAAATTTAGCAGATAAATTTCCCCGCTAAATTTAGCGGAAACATTTCCCCGCTAAACCTAGCGGAAAAATTTCCCCGCTCAATCTAGCGGAACGAAGTGGCCCGCTAGATTTAGTGGAAAATGTTTCACGCTAAATTTAGCGGAAAAGTTTCCCCCAAATGGGAGGCGAGCAGAAGAGGAGGAGGGGCATATCCTCCTCTCCGTACCTTCCCCACCTCCTCCTCAAGAGCTGCTCTCTAATTCGGCGTTACAAAGGTTGTAAACGGCTCCAGTTTTTTCTTCTGCTTTTTCTTTTCTTAATGCCTATAGCTGTAAAGGATACAAAAATACTCCAAAAGCCGGGAGACGTCATAATTAAAATAAAAGCACCGACTTGACACACAAAAAAACAGTTTCATTAGATGTTTCGCCTCCCATGCGGGAGGCATTTTCAGTAGTAACAAAGCAATTACAAGGTTCAAACTCAAGTCAACCCTATTTATCAAGAATGTCTGTATGAGATCGTGGAGAGGGCCGCGGTTTTTGTTACACACGGATGTGTCCCTGCGAACAAACCACGATTCTAGGAGCTTTTGGTGCCCCCATCATCGTAAAGGAAGAAGACAAAAATACAAACGAGACTTGATAGTTCAGCGCGACGCGAGAGGTTCCTTTCTGACGGTGTCTGTGTGTGGTAGGAGTGTATCGATAATCTTTTAGAGCGCAGCCCTTATGCGCCCGTTTCCGGCTTGAGCGGCGTCGCCGTCGGCGTCGATGTAACGGCGCGGTGTATTATGGGATGCGTGACGTCACTGATGACGTCATTAGTGACGTCATCGACATTTCCATCGTCATCGTCACTGATGACGTCATGAGCGACGTCATCGGCATCTGCATCGTCATCGTCACTAATGACTTCATCAGTGACGTCACTGATGACGTTGTACGTTACTGAGTTGTTAGTGAGCAACCAGTACAGACAGCGGTAGGATTCGAACTGCTTTTTATGTGCCCGCGACGCGGGAGCCCCGCCTCTTCTTCCTTTTCTTTTGTAGACCGCCTTGTGCTGATCGTGAGGGTCGCTATAGGGCTCCCCCCTGTAGAGCAATGTGTGCCCGAGGAGCCCAAGTGACGCTCTGGAATCTAGGTGCAGACGCCGAAGGTGGCGATGGGGTGGCGATGGCAGAGGCGGGCGTAGGCAGGGCAGTGTCCAGGTAGGCCGGTTTGACGCGGTCTGTAGCCACAACGTCATGATGACCGTTGATGTCGAGAGTGTAGGTCTTGACCTGGCGATCGAGCACTCTGAAAGGTCCATCGTAAGCTGGTGTAAGAGGTCGACGAGTACGATCGCGCCGTAAGAAGACGTGAGTGCACGACTCAAGGTCTTGGCTCATGAAAATGTGTCGAGGACTCCTCTGAGCGGGAAGAACTGGCCGCAGCTCACGAATGGTTTGTCGAAGGTCTGCGACATAGCTGCTTGGTTCGTGCTGAGAGTCGGGAGAGGTTGGAGAGAAAAAGTCTCCAGGGAGGCGCAATGGGGAACCATATACAAGCTCAGCTGTCGTACAGCCGAGGTCGGCCTTGAGCGCCGAGCGAAGGCCCAGGAGGAGTAGGGGGAGATGGTCGGCCCAACGTTCGCGCGGCTCGTAGGTGGCGAGGGCTGCCTTCAACTGCCTGTGGAGTCGTTCCACCATGCCTTTAGCTGATGGATGATAGGCGGTGGTGTGAATGTGTCGGACGCCCAGGATGGAGACAAAAGCCTCGAAAAGGGCGGACTGGAACTGTCGTCCTCTGTCGGTAGTTACGACTGTAGGACAGCCGAAACGGGACACCCAGCCGTCGAGGAAGGCTTTCGCGAATGTCTCTGCTGTCATGTCGGGGACAGGGATTGCCTCGGGCCACCGAATGAACCGGTCCACGCAAGTCAGCAGATAACAGGCACCTTGAGATGAAGGAAGAGGTCCAACCAAGTCGAGGTGGACATGAGCGAACCTCGAGTCTGGTAGGCGATATGGTGAGATCGGGGTCATGGTGTGTCGGATGATCTTGACGCGCTGGCATTTAAGGCAATTTCGAGACCAGCGGCGGACATCCGCATTCATGTTCGGCCAAAAGAAGCGAGCGGTAATCAATTTTTGTGAAGTACGGATTCCCGGGTGGCTTTTGTAATGCAAGTGGTCGAACAGAGCCCGACGAAACGTTGGTGGTACAAACGGGCGCGAAACGCCGGTTGACGTCTCGCAATTGACGGTTGTTGGAGAGAGAGGTAGTGGAATGTCAGCGAACTTGAGAGATGCAGAAGAGTCACGAAGGCGTTGCAGCTCGGGGTCCACGTCCTGAGCGGCTGCTAGCTCTTCAAAATCCACTGGATGTTGAATTTAAGTAATGTTTGCTACGCGAGAGAGTGCGTCAGCAGCAGTGTTTTCCTGGCCGCTGACATGTCGGAGATCGACGGTATACTCTGAGATAAAGCAGAGGTGCCGGATCTCACGCGCGGTTTAGTCGGTGTGGTTTCGATGGAACACAAATGTCAGGGGCTTATGATCGGTCAGAACGTAAAAGTCCCGGCCCTCGATGAAGTGGCGAAAGTGTTTGATGGATAGATACACTGCTAGAAGTTCCCGTGCAAAGGTACTATACCTCTGTTCAGCGTCTTTGAGTTTGTGTGAAAAAAATCTGAGCGGCTGCCACCCAGAAACGTTCTGTTGAAGAACCGCGCCGACAGCTACGCTTGATGCGTCTGTGAGGAGTCGGAGTGGCGCGTCTGCGGCAGGATGGGTGAGCATTGCGGCGTCAACAAGTGCCTGTTTCGCTAACGAAAAGGCAGACGCTGCACTTTCGCTCCAATTCAGAGACGCCGAGGCTTCTTTTTTGGTGGCGAGCAGGTCAGTTAGAGGTTTTAGTAACTCAGCACACTTGGGCAGGAACCGACGATGGAAATTTAGTAGGCCCAAGAATTCACGCAACTTTTTAAAGGTGTTGGTTGAGGAAAGTCACGAATGGCGGTGACTTTGGTTTCTAAAGGCTTGATGCCTTGTGGGGTGACGAGGTGGCCCAGGAATTCAATGTTGGCTACGCCGAAAAGACATTTGTTGGGGTTGATGACCAAACCGTAGTCGTCAAGCCGGGTGAAAAAGGCGCTCAGATGTTCCTTATGTTCTGTCTTTGATGCGTTGGCGACCAAAATATCGTCTACGTAAGCGAATACGAAATCTAGGCCGCGCGTTACCTCGTTAATGGTGCGTTGAAAAGAATGGGCGGCATTCCGCAAGCCAAATGGCATTCTCACATATTCAAAGAGGCCAAAAAAAGTGTAACGATGGCGGTCTTTGGGATGTCAGCAGGCTCCACCGGAATCTGGTGGTATGCCTTTACCAAGTCGATCTTGGAGAAGATCTGGCATCCAGCCAGATTCCCGGTGAAGTCTTGTATGTGAGGCAGTGGGTATCTGTCAGGTTGAGTGTTGGCGTTCAAGGCGCGACACTCACCACATGGTCTCCAGTCGCCTACATCTTTCTTGGCGACCATGTGAAGACGTGATGCCCAGTTACTCGACGATGGACGAACGATTCCAAGTTCGAGCATAAGCTCGAACTCGCGACGAGCGATGGCCAGGCGTTCTCCAGACAGTCGGCGAGGACGAGCAAAAACGGGAGGGCCAGAGGTAGCGATGTGGTGAGTGATGGTGTGTTTCACCGGCGACTCTCTTGTGTGCGGTCTCGTGATGTTTGGGAAATTCGCAAGACTTTTCTCGTAGTCTGACGACGGCGAAAACGCGCGAATGGCTGTCGCCGTGGTGGTTGAGAGCACGCCATTCACAGAGTCGTGTGTGGTCAAGTCAACGATGCGCCGTGAATGAATGTCTACGGCAAGGTTGTAAAAGGTGAGAAAGTCAGCGCCCAGGATAGCTTGCTTGATATCGGCGACAATGAATAGCCACCGAAATGTGCGGCCCAGTCCGATGTTGAGTGTGACGGACCGCTGACCGTAAGTGGCAATAGGTGAGTTGTTTATCGCCTGGAGCGGGGAGGTCTTTTGCTTGCGTTGTCGGTCCAACGAAGAGGCCGGTAGTACGCTGACCTCGGCTCCAGTGTGGTTAAGGAAGCGATGGCCAGCTACCCTGTCTACGACGTAAAAGAGGCGGCTTTCCTGTTGACCGGTGCCGCTTGCCGCCTCCAGTGCCCGGTCATCTACAGGGTGCGGGCGTAAAAACTTTCACATTTGGCACGCCTAGCAAAAATCGAATTTCAAACGTACATACCTGAAATTGGGCACACGAACGTCGTTTATTCCAAAGTTTTTTGCCTATTTTTTTCAGACGTCAACTCTGGAGTAGCGAATTTTTAGAAAGATAACAAAAATGGCAGACGTGCATTTCCTATGGCATATACCCGCCCGTTCGCCGTCTGCTATCTAATTGGCGACGCCGCTCCCAGATGGCGTCCTGAACGCAAAAACGCGGCAAACGCCGCACAAAAGGCTGGTGTCGGGAGAGATAATCGCGATAAAAAGTGATTTTACCGAAATATGTGAACGATTATGCCCTTTTACTTGAAATTTGGAAACTGGCGGACGCCCTCGTTTAATAAAAATATGTTCTAAAGCAGACGAACGTGTGTCTTCCTTTGTCGTCTGCTTATCTGTTGACGGGTCCGTTCCCGGTGAAAGCTCAACTTTGGAATCAAGAGTGCCGTTGCTGAGGCATCTTGAATTTTCCTATTTATTGTTTTTGTTGCACTATCTTCTGCAGTTATTATCAAAATATTTTCCGCGCCGCCCTGCGATGCCGCAATACTTGGCAAGTGAGTGTGCCCATGCAGTCAAGTGGTACGTGGAGCGGAACTCGTTGGCCACAGCACAACGAAAATTTCGCACTGCATTTCATAAACGCCCGCATTCACGCCCGACTGTTTTGAGTTGGGCGGATCGTTTTGTGAGTGGAGAAGACTTTAAAAAGAAGAATACAGTCAGTGAACGTGAGAGCCTGCTGAAAAATGAGGAGCTCATGGAAGCGGTGCTTGCTGTCTTCGAGAGCGACCCTCAATTGTCAACAAGACGAGCAGCTGTAAATAAATGATATCGTCGCATCATGGTGTCTTCTTGCTTGCATGACGATCTGTCAGAACTTGACTTGAAACAGGTAATTTCAACAATCGTTCATATATTTTGTTCAAATCACTTTTTATCGCGATTATCTCTCCCGACACCACCCTTTCGGGCGGCGTTTCCCGCGTTTTTGCGTTCAATGCGCCACCTGGGAGCGGCGTCGCGAACCAGATAGCAGACGGCGAACGGGCGGGTATAGGCCATAGGAAATACACATCTGCCATTTTTGTTATCTTTCTAAAAATTCGCTACTCCAGAGTTGACGTCTGAAAAAAAATAGGCAAAAAACTTTGGAATAAACGACGTTCGTGTGCCCAATTTCAGGTATGTATGTTTGAAATTCGATTTTTGCTAGGCGTGCCAAATGTGAAAGTTTTTACGGCCGCACCCTGTAGTTTCCCGCCCTAGAGCAAGGTGGGGTGAAGTTGCGGGCAGCGTTTCCGAAGGTACGATGGTACCAGCACATACCCGATATAGTGTCGTCCTCACCTGTGTTGGAGGAAGTGCGCTCCAGGGAACGGGAGCGAGAGCCCGAGCGTCGACGGGAGTGGAGCCGTGGTTGGCGATGCCGCGTCAAAGGTGCAAGGGTAGCAAGTTGACAGATTAGAGCATCAATGCGGTCTTCGATACAAGAAAATCTTGAGTCTTCCGTTGTTGTTGGTGACAGAGGAGTAACGGTGCTGATGCTAGGGGACCACGAATAGTCTGCGACTCGGTCAGCAAACTTGGCAAGCTTGTCTAGTGATATGTCTTCCGCGGCCGCTAGCACCAGAACCAGAACCATGTTCTGCGGAAGACGTTGGAGAAACAACTCACGCAGGAGATAGTTGTTGGTGTCCTGGTTTTGGTCTCCCAGCAGCTGGCGCATTGGGTGGAGGAGTTGCGATGGGCGTCTGTCACCAAGTTTCCCTGTGGTGAGAAGTTGTTGCAGCCTGCTGCGCTCCGATTCGGGCTTCCGGTCAAGGATGGCTGCCTTCAAATGATCGAAGGGGCTGACCGGATCCGCTGTGGAGAGAATGTCGGCAAGTTTCTCGGCTACTTCGGCTGGCAAGGAGGAGACGGTGTGGAGGTATCTCGTCTCTTGGCTGGTGATGTGCCGGAGACGGAACTGTGCCTCTGCTTGCATGAGCCATACTCGGGGATTTTTGGACCAAAAAGGCGGAAGCCGAATGTTCTGGATCGTTGCCGTGAGGAGGGCTTCGCTGTGAGGAACGTTTGATGGGCCGGCGTGAGCCATGGAAACAGCAGCAGGGTGGAAGGCGTGAGTCCGATACCGGGTCACCAAATCTGTAGGGGCTGGATTGAGAGCAACCAGTACAGACTGCGGTAGGATTCGAACTGCTTTTTATGTGCCTTCGACGCGCGAGCCCCCCCAGGTAGCACGCCAGAGGAATGCCCAACTTGGGCAAAGGTCTGGCAAACATAAGGGCCCAACTTTGGCGCAGTTAGGTTTTTGCACCATGGCACTCATCAGTGCCAAAGTACGGTGCCTAACTATAGCCTTAGTTGGGCGATCCTAGGGCATGCCAAAGTTTGGCTCTTCTCTGGTACGCCAGAGGAGTGCCAAAGTTGGTGCCATACTTGAGCCATAACTGCCATAGTAAATCCTAATCTGGGAATGCGAGGCAGGCCAAGGTTTGGCGTTTCTCTGGTCCGCCAGAGGAGCGCCAAAGTTGGTGCCATACTTCAGCCATAACTGCCAGAGCAACGCCTAATTTCGGTATTTGGGACGTGCCAAGGTTTGGCGTTTCTCTGGTCCGCCAGAGGAGCGCCAAAGTTGGTGCCATACTTCAGCCATAGCTGCCAGAGTAACGCCTAATTTCGGTATTTGGGACGTGCCAAAGTTTGGCTTTTCTCGGGTCCGCCAGAGGAGCGCCAAAGTTGGTGCCAGACTTGAGCCATAACTGCCAGAGCAACGCCTAACTTCGGTATTTGGGACATGCCAAGGTTTGGCGTTTCTCTGGACCCGAGAAAAGCCAAAGTTTGGCTTTTCTCGGGTCCGCCAGAGGAGCGCCAAAGTTGGTGCCAGACTTGAGCCATAACTGCCAGAGCAACGCCTAACTTCGGTATTTGGGACGTGCCAAGGTTTGGCGTTTCTCTGGTCCGCCAGAGGAGCGCCAAAGTTGGCGCCATACAGCCATAGCTACCAGAGTAACGCCTAATTTCGGTATTTGGGACGTGCCAAAGTTTGGCTTTTCTCGGGTCCGCCAGAGGAGCACCAAAGTTGGTGCCATACTTCAGCCATAGCTGCCAGAGTAACGCCTAATTTCGGTATTTGGGACGTGCCAAAGTTTGGCTTTTCTCGGGTCCGCCAGAGGAGCGCCAAAGTTGGTGCCATACTTCAGCCATAGCTGCCAGAGCAACGCCTAATTTCGGTATTTGGGACGTGCCAAGGTTTGGCGTTTCTCTGGTCCGCCAGAAGAGCGCCAAAGTAAGTGCCAGACTTGAGCCATAACTGCCGCAGTAAATCTTAATTTGTCGATTCTGGGCATGCCGAAGTTTGGCTTTTCTCTGGCTACCCACTGAAGTGCCAAATAAGTGCCAAAAGTGGCAAAGAAAGCCGAGAGGCCAGCCCAAGTTTCGAATATCTCTGGTGTGTCACAGAAGTGCTCTTTGACGCGTCCCAGAAGAGAAATAAATTAAACAAGCGTTGGAAACACGATGGTAAGATGTCATCACCTCCGTTCCCAAGCAGCACGGCAATACTTTGCAGTATCGTGCCAGTGCCGGCCGAAAGTCGGTTCCAATATCGCTCAACTGTCCAGTTTTGTACCACCGTTTGATACCCGGCGGGTATTGCCGTACAGCTGTTTCGCCCCGACCTAGCGTTCGCGCAATATTGTGCGAAAACTCTACGATGCGTCTGCTTCGTATTGGCCGAACGTCGTGCAAGTATATGTACGTTGCATGTCATTTGTTGCATATCCAATCACTTATACGGACAAACAAATTTTTTTCGATCGCTCCCAGAAGTTTATTAAACAACTATCATTGCCATTGCACACAGTGTATTCTCAACATATTTACAAAGGTCACACTTCTCTGTAAAACGAAAAGCAAATTATAAAATACAATTAACACTGTCCTCAAGCCAAGCAAAACTCATCACACAAAAACCGCGGAGATTGAGAGGAAAGCAGGACGACTATCAGAATCATGCTTGTAGTGCACTTACTAGTAAAAGAGCGATATCATGTAATCCTTGATAGATGCATAATCCAACTCAGGCACCCCACAAACACATTCGAGGATTCGAGGACTGACGTCTCGTCGTCGGCGAAGAGCAGTTTTTGTCGAAGCGTGTCCAACAAACACATCACAAGTATTCCACGAACTCCGGTGCAAAAAATGGCTGTTACCGAAAAATTGGCATGGACGTATTCCGACCGTTTACGACGAAAAAACAGAGTCGCGTCTGCAGCGCACGAAAGCAACAGAACACTGAAGAGCAGTTCGAAAACCGGACCTACGTGGCCCGCTTATTTTTATAACTAGGCAAATGGCGAAAACGACAGCCCCAGAGATCCCATCAGCGTGACAGAGAAAGTCACGTGAAAAATGTTCGTCCAAACGTTTTTGTCCTACGCGTCCTACGTAGAGAGGTCACGCTGGGTCACGCGTTTCGCTTCACCCTTTTGATTTGCTTAAAGCGGCTGTCGCGCTCGCTGACAGCCACACGATGACACAAAAGCAGGTGGGGAGGATTTGCAAAAGGCGAGGTCGAAGGGGAATCAACAACGCATAAAAGGAAAGGCCGCTTCTGCCGGTGACCTTGTCGCCTTGCCTAGTCTGTCAGCGTTCGGCTTCCATTGAGGGCCTCAGAAAGATAATCTCCTTTCTTGAGAGCGAAATGGACGGGGTGATTAGACATGAGGAAGATACATAGAAAGGGGGGACGGACAACGAAGACTTCCAACTAGCAACAACATTTATTGACCCGAAGTTTGCATATATAGGTGAAGGAGGGGAGGGTGAAAGACGCTACACTGGAAAGTGGGAAACCGATGGGAGAGGGTGTAGAGCCAGGGAAATGAGGGTCGATCCCGTGGGGTAGACATCTAATCGCTTGGAACCGCGGAAACGAGGGACGTCAGCTCTGGCCCCAGGAAGTTTATCTCCCTCCTGGATAAGCCTATGGACGGGGTGGTTATGTTTTTCGGGCTTGCGCCATCCGATAAGCCTCATTATTTCTGTCAGACATGTACAAATTACTCAAAAAAGGTAGCTAAGTTAAGTTAGTGAGTATCGGCGCCAAAAGTAATTGGAGTAGAGTAGAAATTACGCATTCGTAATAGTAATTGAGTAAACTACTAACTACTGTAAAAAGTAGCGAGTTACTTTGAAGTTACTTTCGAAGTTACTTTTTTATATATTTGTGGTAGCAAAATGAACAGCAGTTTATATCAATGAAAAACCCTGCGAGCCTAAAATAAATGCAGTCTATTTATGGCTTGCGTTTTCGCCAAAATAGTTTACTCGCTCGCAGAAGCAATTGCCTTTCAAAGTTCTTGATAGGAGAGTTTTCCCCTTTTCCTTCTAAAGACGTCCCCAGCCCAGCTAAATAGACGTTCCGCCGACAGGCTGGATGGAACGGCAGCGTTGAATTTGTGAAACAGGCCGTGGGGGGTCGGGTAAGCGAGTGTCGGCATCTTAGGAGTCCACGACGAAACTTGTGAGGTTTGCCTCGAGTAGAGGGTCTTTAATAACAAACTTTCCTCCTTTTTTTTTTTTCTTCGTCAAGTTGAGATTGTTATGACTGGCCCCTCTTCATTCCGACGTCGTTCTGAGAGTACGCTGGGCGAGTGCACCAGACCGTCAAGGGTTCAAGTCTCGCGCCACGACGATGAGATCATCCGGACGACTGCGCGCACGTCGTAGTGCTAGTGCTACGCTACTGAAAAAAAAATTGGGTGTAACAAAAGGATCTCCCAAGGGTAACTCGCAATCCTCGCCGGCGACTACAACATTCTGACTCGCCTGAATCATTTTTAACAAAGAGGAGGTCTCCCGGCATGGATGGTCGGAAGGGCGCGAAGGATTACGTGAAAAAGCATCGTCGCTCGTATACAGTTGCAGCTGTAAGCGGGAACGTGCTTCCATGAACGGATTATCCGTACCAGGTTTTGTGCGCGGGAGAGTCCGGCTTTGCAAAGGCGTATGCGCTGACGACAAGGCGCCCAGCTGCGAGGTCATTCCAGTGGCGCCTCCCGTGGAACCTACCGCTTGAGTCAGAACTCACTAAAGACAGACAGCACGAAAACAACAACTCTCAGAGTGTCCCCGTCTTTCACGGTTGCAGCTGGAAACGCAGCGCTTGCGTGCATTACCGGATTAGGTCAATACCCGACCAAGGCTTGTTCAGCAAGCATCTCTTCCTGCGTTCGTGCGTGCCGGTGTTATGTTTTGGATGCTCGTCGCCACCTTGGCCCAAGGACTCCTTCCCGAACAAGGGGGCCCCTTGTTCGAGAATGCCACTTCATCTGCCGGCGTCTTATTCATTTCTGCGCTCAAACTTTCGTGATGGGCAAAATTAGCATTATATAATTTCGAAAGTCGTTAGTAATTTGAGTAGAAGTTACCTGAAAAAAGTAGTTAAATTATACTACTAATTACCCAAATCAAGTTGTAATTGAAAGTTACCAAGTTACTCGAAAAAGTAGCTAAACTAATGTAGTTTGAGTAGAGTAGTTGAACTACGTCGAAGTCTGATTTCTGTCCCCACTCGCTCGCAGTGGCTTCCCATGGCTGTCGTACCGGTGAAATTAGTAGCGCAAAAATACTCCAGAAGCCGGGCGAAGACATGATAAATGTAATAACAAAAACGGCTTGACATAACAAAAATAACAATTTAATTAAACGTTTCTTCAGTAGAGCGCAGAGCGAGTGAGAGTCGCACAAAAAAGTTCGGCTATTTAGGCATAAAGTTTGTGTACACGTCTGGCAGGGGGCCGCGGTTCTTGTTTACCAGCGATGAATCACTTCCGCGTTTGTCGTTCTGGATGAACCAAGATTCCAGCAGCTTCCTTGGTCCCCACCTTTTATCCCTCGCCTTGTCAAAGTCAAATTGGTGTCCGTGTGAATGCGTGATCGACGAGTTCGGACTTGAAGCGGGTGGCGTTCGTGGAATTGGCGACATCCTGTGCGTGTTCTTTTAATCTTCTTTTTCTTTTTCGTTCCGTCTCTCCAATGTAGGAAGCGTCACATTCCTTGCACTGCACCTGGTAGATCACGACCCTTTCTGCCTCTGGCGGGGTCGGGTCTTTTGGCTTGGAGATAACATTGGCAATTGTTCTGTAGGGTTTGTATACAGTTCGTACCCCCAACGGCCTAAGGGCGCGTCCCAATGCCTCCGAAACCCCCTTAACTTACGGGATGCACACGACGTCACGTGTTCGTTCGGCTCGATCCGGGCGCCGACGGGGCATTTGTTTCTTAACGCGATTGATAAACCGGTCGGGGTAGTTACGTTTCTTCAAAGCCTCCCGCACATGGCTAAGTTCTTGATCGCTAAATGTTGAGTTAGATGGGACTGTTTCTGAACGATGAAGGCAACGATCTTACAACTGAGCTTTTGTGTTGAGTAGGGTGATGAGAGTGGTAGTCAAGAAAGTTTTGTCTGTCACATGGTTTACCATATACGGATGTCTCCATCTTAAAGAAAGATTCACTAGTTATATGGACACGTACATATAAAAACGGCAAGGTACTATCGGTTTCATGTTCGCAGGTGAACTGAATTGAGGGGTGGACACTATTCAAATTGCGGTGAAAATCGGTTACGTTCTTTCTGTTAACTATTACAAAAGTGTCATCGACATAGCGACGGTAGAACTTCACGGGGAAATCAATGCCAGACATTACCTTTTCCTCAACATATTCCATGACGAGATTCGAGACGGTTACGGAAACTGGACTCCCCATAGGGCATCCGCTGACCTGATGATATATGTCCCCATTAAACCTAAAATTACACTGGTTGAGACAAAAACGCAAAAGGAGTATAACGTCATCAACAAGGAGGGTTGTGCGAGTGGACAACGACTGGTCTGCCAACAACCGGTCACGGGCGACATCAACCGCCAGGGCGTTGGGGACATTCGTAAATAATGAAATCACATCAAAGGATACCATAGCCTCGTGCGGTAGCAGGGTCTGAGCGCGTATAAGTTCAACAAAGTCACGGGAATTCCGGACGCTAAACTCATTGTTTCCCGTAAGAGGGCTCAGAATCATAACCAGATATTTGGAAAGGCTGTAAGTGGATAAACCAATAACATATACAATCGGGCGTAGGGGGCAACCCGGTTTGTGAATTTTGGGGAGTCCATACATCTTGGGTGTCGCGGCGCCAAAGGAGAAGAGACGACGGTATAGGTCGTCACTGATGCGTCCTTTCTTTTTCAGCTCTCGAAGGTGGTCAGCTAACTCTCTTTCGGACTTAGCAGCGGGATCTCTTGATAGCCTCACGAAATAGCGACTGTCATTTATAACTTCATACATCTTCTTCATGTAGTCATTCCTATCAAGCACAACGGTTCCTTTTCCTTTGTCGGCCTTTAAAATCATGATGGAGCTGTCTGACTTCAACTCATTAAGAGCAATGCGTTCTTGTTGATCTAAATTTGACCCGGCCGGTTTCACATTGTTCGAAACACTGACAACGCGGCTTCTCGCGAGATTTACCCCTGTGACACCGTGCACATGTCTGAGTTTCTCTTCAATTTCAATTATGAAGTCAGGTTTTGGAACGTACCGTGGAGCAAGGGCATAGTCCAGTCCTTTGGATAGCAGAAATTGCAAGCCAGGGTTGGTAATAGTAACATAAGGTACGTACGGCAGAATTCCCTGCCATAAATAAAATGATTTGGCTAACGCCAATTTAACGCGAAATAGGTGCAAAGAGTTTTGCGATAGAAAGCGTAAACCGAAAAAAAGGAAAAAAAAAAAGAAAGAAAGACTGAAGGAAAGGAGAAATAAAAAAAAAATCTGGTGACGTGGCCAAAAAAAAATTCTGTTCATGTGATTTTTCTTGTTACGTGTCCAAACAAAAAAAATATAAAAAAATAAACGAAATAAAAAAAAGAACACGAGAAAAAAAACCAGCCCGGTTTCGAAGCTAGGCCCGCTTGATCGTGAAACTAGCGCGCTGTCCGTTGCGCCAACATAACTTTTTTTTTTTCTTTCTTTATTGCAAGTTGCGCCAAGATAACTCTGCCTGTAATGCTCACGCATTGTCCCATCATAGGAGAAAGCTTAGTTGCCTTCGTAGTTTTTCATGCATGTGCTATTTTTATTTGTGGCAAGAGTTAACGTCCAGAATGCTTTTAGAGTTTTCGAGCAAAACGAGTTTTCTTCATCCGTGTCACCTTCTAGAACCAGTAGACCGCACTGGGTCGTCCGGCTAATCAAGCAGCTTTTTTCAAATTCTCTAGCGTGCCCGTCCTCGGATCTGACCCCCACGGCAGCTTTGTTCCGTCCCCACTCCCTCTCGAGAGGATGGCTCGCCCCGAGGCTAATCCCATTCTCTAGACGCTCTTTCCACCCAACGATGGCCCTTTCCCTCCCCGTCCCCTAGCTTCGGGAGAGAAGGTTCTTCTCTGTAGAACGTCCCGTTTGTACAGCGGCCTTTAAAGGGAAGATGGGGCACTTCTACATTTGAGAAAAAACACTTGAATTGCGTTCATTTGGCCTTTAGATTAACAGATATCAAAATTGTATTTCAATGCGACTCGCCGGAGAGCCATACGAGCAATTTCAAGATAGGACTGAAGCCCCGCCTCCCTAGCCTTGGGCAGCCAAAAGAGCCGTCGATGACGTCACGGACAGCGACCGTCTTTCGCGTTTTTCGCGCGTTTAAGAATTCTTACGCAGCAAATGGTTTGGGTATTCGGGTTCACGGGGTAAAAATACACTAGAATTCACTTCTAACTCATTTTTTCCCAGAAGCTCCGTAGCTTCCCTTTAAAGTTCAGATTGTCCTGTCTGTATTGTCCCTTTTGTGTCTCCACTTTTTAATGTTGAAAAAGTATCAACACGCTAAAATAGTACAATTTCCGGGATTTTATTTTCATTACCCAAGTGTGATGCGGGAGCCGCGCCACGGAGCCCCGGTCGTTTCCGCTCTTTGTTATCGCTAGGATTTGACAGTGCTCAGTCACAATGCAAGACACGCACAGAGCCACGCTCGCTTTTGCAATGCGCCGCCTAATAATGATATCTCTTGTGGAAACGTGCGTACATCCGTCTTGCGCAGTGTTAGCTCAATGGCAGCACTTTCTGTAAAGGCGGATTCACACCGGGGATGTAAGCAGTCGCGCGATCCAACTAAATCGCATCGCAAAAAAAATAAATAAATAAATAAAAGTAATTAGTTGGTCAATTTGGCGTGCGCGATGAGCGAGTCCAACGCCTTCGTTGGCGAGTCGATTCTCAAAAACTCTCGCTCCGAACGCCGTTGGTTGGCTCGGCCTCTCCGCGACTAGAGTGCATCGCAAAAAGTCGGGTCAGCAAGCGACTGCTCAAAACCCGTCACTTTTTGCCCGCGATGGTCACTTTTGCGATGAAAGTTATGGCGCGACTAGATCGCATCGCCGGTGTGAACGCGCCATAATGTCGAACCAGTCTCACGGCGCGCCCCGATATTGGCTTGTGTACCTACGCGCGAGTGCAACCTCTGGCACAATTTATTTGCGTTTGCAAAGCCTGCTCCAGCCGCGTCAAAACATTCAGCCAACCTTTAGACTGCAGAAATCAAGAGACACCCAAAATAGGATAAAGTTGCCAGCCGAATAAAACTTGATTTCTATTTAATTAACATGAAGACCACCCGCGTATATCAAATATTTCATCAGCCGAACTCCAAGGCACTAAGCCTAGTTCTGGCACTTGTTTGGCAACTTTGGCCCGCAGCTGCCAGATGACAGCCGAACTATCGCGAAGCGAAGCCTAACTTGGGCACTCGTTTGGCGATTTGGGCCCAAAGATGCCAGATGTCAACCGAACTACAAGGTAGTAAACCTAACTCTGGCACATTTGTGGCGATTTTGGCCCGAATGTGCCAGGTGACAGCCGAACTGTCAAAAAGTGAAGCCGAACTTTGGCACTCGTTTGGCGATTTTGGCCCAAAAATGCCAAAGCTCTGCCGAACTACAAGGTAGTAAGCCTAACTCTGGCACATCTCTGGCGATTTTGGCCCGAATGTGCCAGGTGACAGCCGAACTGTCAAAAAGTGAAGCCTAACTTTGGCATTAGTTCGGCGATTTTGGCCCAAAAATGCCAAAGATCTGCCGAACTACAAGGTAGTAAGCCTAACTCTGGCACATCTGTGGCGATTTTGGCCCGAATGTGCCAGGTGATAGCCGAACTATCAAAAAGTCAAGCCTAACTTTGGCATTAATTTGGCGATTTTGGCCCAAAAATGCCAAAGATCTGCCGAACTACCGGGCAGTAAGCCTAAATCTGGCATTTTTTAGGCGATTTAGGCCCGAAGATGCCAGACGACAGCCGAACTACCCGGCAGCGAAGCCTAAGTTTGGCACTTGTTTGGCGAATTAGGGCCAAGATACCCAGACTGTTGCCAAGGGAGGTCAGGTTTGGCACTACTTTGGCTTCTTCGGGCTTTTTAATGCCCTAAACTGCCAGACGCAAGCCAAGTTTTGGCCCAGAACTCGGTGCTGCCTGGGCCGCCTCTTCATTTTGTCTTGTAGACCGCATTGTGCTGATCGTGAGTGTCGCTATAACGTGATCGGCATTCGCATCGCCATCGTCATCGTCACTGATAACGTTACTGATGACGTCACAAGTGATGATGACGTCAACAGCGTCGTCACTGATAACGTCATCGTCATCGTCACGTGACCTTATAGGGGTCACGTGACCCCTGTGAGGTCACGTGACCCGGTAACGTCGCAAAACCCCCGTTAAGTCACGTAACCCTCTGAGGCGACGGCGACGCTGCTCGGAGAGAGGAGTAGCAGACAGGATGAGGACATGAGGAGGAGGGAGGAGGGGTATACCTTCCCCTCAGTACCCCTCCCTTTTCCTTCTCAAGAGCTGCGCTCTAATTCGGCGTTACAGGGAGTTGTAAACAGCTTTCATTTTTGGCTGTTACCTTTAAGGTCTGGCTAGCCAACTGCGCGAGCGTTCTTTTTATCAAGCTCTAAAAAAATAATGCAAAAAGTGTTCTCTAGCCTTTAAGTGCGAAGCAAAGTTCACATTTCGGATATGCCGGTGTCGATCAGTTGTCCTTTATACTATTTTTATCTTAGCAATAAAGAAAAACAAGTGTGTCTGTTGTCTCAAATTATACATTATAAAAATCAAAACCCGTAGAAAAGCATTAAAACAATATCTTTTGTCCGTTACTTTATTTCCTTCCTTTCTCAAAAGTTTAGATGTTGATGTTTCCTGACCAGTTTGCCTGCTCACTTTCACTTCCTGCAAATCATAAACAAATTTTAGTAATGAAACAAATTTAACCTATAACGATAAGGGTGATGAAAATGTCTTTATTAACATTCTAGTTTGTCTTAGATAGTGTGCAAACCTACCATCTAAAAAAAAGCTTGTTTTTTTTACAAAATACAGCTATGTTAATATGCATATTTTATAACTATTCACTTAGGCGTTTGAACATGGTGATTGGATGCACATTTATGCAATATCTCGTAAAGAAAGGTCAGAAAGCACACGATTAATAATTTTTAATCCCACATTTAAAAGAAAAACGTAAGAAAAATACACATGCCTGACCGTTCTAGTCTGTCTGAGAAATAGCTTTAATTTCTTTAGGACAGATTTTTGATAATTTTTGGTGTGTAAGAGGCGATGAACTGGTCTTGGTTTACAACATTCGCCTTGGTTACATTTTGCGGATAACAACTCACTGTCGCTCTTTGTGCTTCTTAAGGTTCACGTTTTAGAAATACTAAAATAAGTTTTTTCTTTTTTTATAAAGAGGAAAGTAATATGCATAGATAATTTGACTAAACATACAAATATGTTATATTGTCACGAATGAATGGGACGAGAGGACAAACAGTGAACTTAAACGGCTAACTTATGCCAAGGAAAATAATATAGAACGAGCGTCGAGGCAGCAGAAAAGTAGTCGGCGATTTGGCAGCGTAACAGCAAGCGAGAGCGAGGCGGACTCTACAAGGTCGCGAGCTGCTTCGTATCTGTAGTGTGTCGGCATCTGGAATGTGCGGCAAAGAAGCTTCGAGTGACGCGGGCTCGGTGCGAGAATGAGCAGGCCCTTTCTAGAAAAGAAACAAAGACGAAATGATAAAAGTTACGCTCCGACTAAGAATAAACGGGAATCTTCTAGAATTGCGTGACCAAGCGTTGTTCGCTCAGTCCAGAGGGCGGAAATATATGGTGGTTTTTGGCATTGGGTTTGTTATATGTTTAAGAGAAGCAAGTTTTTATTAGTAGCAATGGCGTATTCACCTGAGCGTGCAAGTGATAAGCCTGTTTCCTTTAAATTGAGCTCTACTTTCGCAGCAACGAAGATACAAATCATCTTTATTATAAGGAGGCTCAAACAAAAGTCTACATATGTTCGCATTGTTTTGTAATTAATATAGCTTTTCTAGTTAACTGTAAATAGAGATAAACACGTAACAAACCTGAGAAGTTTAATCGCAGAAACTACAGGTGTGATTTCTACTAAACTTACTTTGGAGTACCAGTCTGGACTTAGTGAGACAGAAAGCCCGAGAGGTAGATCCGAGCATTTTTATATTGTACTGTGTTCGTGTCTGCTTTTCTACTTTATGTCACACAATTGTTTGTGTTCCCGTGATCTAGGAACTGAATGGAAGAAAACTGACTTTGAACATCCGGTACTCGCGATGGTGTGGTGTCTTGTGTCATCACTCTTTTTTTCTCTCTCTTGCTAGTTTTAGTAGTGGGCGGTTGTCAGAAAAGAGAACCATGTCTTTCGGCCCGTGTGAGTAAATTATCCAATGCAAAAAACTCGTTCTCTGTGTGAATTAAATGATAGCGGTAGGGATTGAATACGATTGTTCAGATACATGACGTTGCTGGATGAGAAAAATGAAAACAATATGCCTTTTTAAACCGACATCCCCGCATGTCCCATATCGTTCAAAAACTAACTAAGATGGCGGACGCTTGTGGCATTTTATCAGGGAAAAAATCTTGTCAGCAAGAAAAATAATATTGTATGCTTCCTTTCTGACAAGTTTCTCCCCATGAAATGGACACAGCAGGCGCACATAAGCTCGGTTCTCGTTTCGACGAGATTCGATTGGTTGAGTTGGATGTCGACTTATAGTGAAATGTCCTCTTCGTTTTTTATCTTTTGATCCAGGCAATGCATGTCCCTAAACTATCGCAAGCTACCACAGGCGTTAGAGTCCTCTTCTCACAGAGTTACAGCTTTTTGCGAGGCGTTGATTATTTAAGCCGGCCGAAAAACAAGGTTATCTTGCCTGACGAACCCTCGGTTAATGTGTTCTTGTGCTCTGTTAAGAAGCGTTTGGGTACCTCCGGAATTTGTTCTTTTCTTATTCTTCTTTTCTTTTTTTTTTTCGCGATAGCTACACGGATGAAATTTTCAATAAAATTTGTATCTCCAATATTTTTGCAAAGAAAATAAATGTAGCCTTGAGAAACTATTTGCTTACCGGCCGCCCTTTTTGTTAAGATTGAGAGAACCCCTGCCCCTAGACAATTGTACGTCCGCGCGTCCGTACAGCAGGCATAATAGCAGATTCGGTTGACTCACTCCTATGTCGCTTTCGCCCTCTACTGCATTTACTACATGTTGGTAATCCCAGTTGGGCACGTGGACGTGTGATGGGATGTTGATGGCAATCAGTAAAGAACATAATTTTCTTCAGTCCCAAGCACGACTTTTGATGTTTAAAAAAATTAAAGAACTAATTTTTGTATGCTGCATGCAATGCAATCTATAACTTTAAAAATAATAACGTTTTTTTTTTTATTTTTGAACAAAAAGTCCTATTTCAAGTCTGGCTTGTACGCGGTTGATGATTCTTATCAAAGAAGTGAATTTTTGTCTTTGTTTCTAAAAAATTAAGAATCAAAGAAAAATATAAGAATTATAATAATGGTTATTTATCATCACTTTCTAGAATCTAGAGAGTGATTCTAAATAAACAACAAATGCTAAAACATATTGACTCTTGATGTTTTAACATCTGTTGTTTATTGCTAACAACGTTTCGTGTGTTTTGTCATTTTAAATGCTTTATCAAAGAATAGTTATTTCAATATATGATTTTATACTGATTATAAACGACCACTGAAGTGTTTAACAGAATTTTGTTTTTCCTAAGCATCCCGCGTGATTAATTCTCGAAGCCCGCAGTGTGTACATATTTGAAAATGAAGAAAATTGTAATGACTTCGTCTGCAAGTAATGCGTTTCTTCGAGTGTATTTTATGGCACTCTGAGAGAACTTTGATGTTGCCATCTATATAGGCTTTTCTTACTAGACGTGCATTTCTTGTAAATTCAATAAACACGGTATCACCTTCAAGAAGGCTCCTGTCCAATGTAAATTTCAAAAAGGAATTTTCTGATAACAGGTTCAATCCCTCTTCGCCATGTCATAAAATGGCCTCTTGCTTATTTATTGTTCAAGGTTTGCTGTGTTCTATATTTTCTGAGCAAGTTTTGTTTCTGTAGGAGTTTGAAAAGTATTTGTAGTTTGTTACTACATCTCCACAATAGCGCCTGTGGGCCTGTAACAATACACTGTAAAAAATTTTCACCCCATTTTACGGGCAAAAGTTGCCGGTTCAATATTGCCGGTATGATTTGCCGTAATCTAGAAACGGGACTGTCTGTAAAACCAAGGCATATAATTCCGTAAAATGACGAAACGTCCGTAGTTCACTTTACAGACAGTTATCCGTTTTCCATTTTACGGGTAAAAGTTGCCGGTTCAATATTGCCGGTATGGTTTGCCGTAATCTAGAAACGGGAACGTCCGTAAAAACAAGGCATATAATTTCGTAGAATGACGGAACGTCTGTAGCCCGCATTACGGACAGCTATCCGTAGGAAATGTGAAAGCTGTCCGCACTAAATACCGAAGGACTATACCTTTCCGCCTTATAAGGCCAAAGCCTCGAGCCATCCGTACCACCTGCACCTCCGATACATCAGGCGACTCACCTGGCAGAGCTCTAGATCTGCCAGGGGTGTCACCTGACTTATCAGAGGTGCAGGACTGGCGCGGATGACTCGTCGCTTTGGCCTTATATAATTCGGAAAGGTATAGTCCTTCGGTATTTAGTGCGGACAGCTTTCACATTTCCTATGGATAGCTGTCCGTAATGTGGGCCACAGAAATTTCGCCATTCTACAAAATTATATGCCTTGTTTTTACGGAGAGTCCAGTTCAAAAAGACGTAAATGTCAAGTGTTTCATTATTTAGTGCAAAAAGCTTTCATATTCAAGCAAGCCTAAGTCACATGAAGCTTTTGGGGTAGATTGGTATGGAGAGTTCATAGCTCCGTCATTGTAGATATGAACTTGAATAATCTTTCATCCTCAGCCAAAAAGTTCATGTTTTGCAAAAGAGAAAGAGCACACAACCTGTACTTCTCACTGCCAGGATTTTGTTTGTGTGAGCTCAGCTGTTCCTATAGACCTTTTCCACAAGGGCGCCGCCATCTTGAATTGTCGTCACTTCCAGTATGGGCGACGAAAAAAAAGTAAAACGTTTCAACCTGCAACTAGTAAAAAAATAGAGGCGAGCCAAAACGAGAATGTGTGACGGTTAGGCTTATATCCTAAATGTCTTCTATTGGCATGGCAACGGCAAAGTTACGTTTTCGCCCATACTGGAAGTGACGTCAATTAAAGATGGCGGTGCCCTTGTGGAAAAGGTCTATAGATGACAGCTCAACAAACGAACCAATTAAGAAGTTTCGCCACAATACCTTTATTGGAAGAAGGCATGCCTCGCTTTAGCTTTGGAGAAAATTTACATTATAGTTGTCCTTGTGCTGGCCATTTAGATGCCCCTCCATGTTTGTGCTTGAAGTTGTCATTCAATTGAAGACCTCCTCGGTATCTTCATGGTGCATGTAAGGGCAGCTTGAAATAAAGAGCAGAAGAGAATTTGCATTCAAACACAATCGCAACAAATTGTATATGACATGCATGGTTAAAGTAAGTAAGCAACGTGCTTACCAACTAGCCTAGCTCCTACTAAACATGACATATAAAATAAACCCCCCATAAATTGAACCAAAGTAAAAATTTGCAATGATTTGAATACCAAACATATCAAGTGCTTGAGAAATAGAACTAGCCAATTAAAATTACACAACTATTCAGTGATGTTAAGCATATTGGATTGAGCCAGATCTCCCTTAGTATACAGTATAGACCACTTGCAACGTAACCGCTTATAGTGCAGGACCGGGTATAACGCGGCTTTTTTAAACCACCGGTTCGCCTCCCATAGAACTCCATGTATTTACATACCGCTTAAAATGCAGGCGCGCAAAGGGAAATACCGGTTATAGTGCGGTTTTTGGAACAGCGCGTCGACTGACCGGCGCTGCGAGCACGCTTCCCTGTGCGACACTAGATAACGGCACAAGCCGCAAGCGGCACTCGCAGGGCAAGGAGATTGCTCGAAGAAGCGAAGAGAGGCTTCAGTTGCCATAGCGACGGAGGGACGCACGCACGTGTCGTTCACGTGCGTGCGTCCCTCCGCTGCGTTGGAAACAAACAACCGCAACGAGAGACCAATCGCAGGTCAAGGAGAAGTGTTCGCGCGCGTTGCATGCTGGTCGCGGACCGGCTGCTTCTATCCGCAAACATGGCGTCGGTGGTGATCGTCGACATAGACGGCATGGTAGAAGCTCATCGTTCCGCGTAAAAGCGCTATCCTTGACTGTGAATTTTCGTTGTGTGTCGCTATGATAACCCAGCACGTACTAGAAGGGAAGATCCACCTACTCGTGCGGCGATGTTGTGGTGGCACTCTCAAGACGGCAGAAACGCCCATGTCGTCGTGTTTGTTTACTATCGACTACAGTGGTGCTTTCTAAGCATTTGTGTTTTCGAACATCGTCCGGATTTCTTATTTGGAGCATTTCATGCCTGTGCTCAAGTTGTAGGTATTACTGGCGCGTACTGTATAAAGGATGCGAATTTTCCTGCGTTTTCATCGCCGGAGAAAAGTGATTAGGGTTAGCAATCCTGAACGCTCGCAACGTCCGTCCGCAACCCGCGACGCGTTAAAAGGCTGCGCCAGGCAAAAGTCACTAATTTCTTTCAAAATGTGTGACACACTTGAGAGAGAAGTGTACTAGCCTGGTGAAATAAAGACTTTCCTCAAACTAAGCTTAATTTTTCATCTAACATAAAATAAATTCTTTTACAAAGGTAAGTTGTCTGATGGCATGTATTTTGGCCTGAAAAATTGATGTTTCGGTTACAGTGCGGTACCGCTTATAGTGCGGATTTTTGCGACTCCCGCGACATACGTTATATGCGGTCTACACTGTATACGGTAGGCTCGCGATATAAGCACATTGGATTGAGCCAGATCTCCCTTAGTATATACAGTAGGCTCGCGATATAAGCACATTGGATTGAGCCAGATCTCCCTTAGTATATACAGTAGGCTCGCGATAATTCAAACTCGGATATTTAATACTTCTGGTTAAGTCAAACAAATTTCAAAACTTTGGTTGACCCGCTACGTTTTCAATGTATTTATAAGCCGCTTAACTCGAACATTGTTTTCGTGTAATTCATACTTTTTGTTCTCGCAGCACCATTGAGCGCACTTCTTTCGGAGCACCGGTGCGCTGCGGAGAAGCAACACCCGTGGAGCTTGCTTCCGCTGGTGTTGCTTTTCCGCAGTGCACCGGTGCTTGGTAAGAAGTTTGTTTAACGGGGTTAAAGCAGAGCAGAACCGTGTATAAACTGTTTTACAAAAAGAGTGCGAGAGATAAAAGGGGAAAGGGCTACCGGCGCTTTCCCCCTTGCTGGAGCGTTAAAGACAGAGAAAGCCCCAGATGAGAGGCTTTGCCAGTGTTCGGTGTAAGCATTGCCCGAACTTCGTTCGTGTTTTGTTCTCTGTTTTAAACTCCCAAACTTAATTAGAGCCACGGGCTTGGATGGCAACAGTCCCCCGGTCATCAAGACACCATTGCTCAGTTATACGGTGCACGAATAACGACAGAAAGCGTCGAATACTGTCCGAGAGCCTGTGTAGCTTGCACGAAATCCGGCAAGGCGAGTGCTGCTGCAGTGTCTTTAAGCTCCATCGCTTTTCACATGACCCCGATTTCCGGCAGTAGTGGCTTGCGTCCCTAAATCGAAAAGACTTTTCCCCAACGCCATCCTCTCGACTGTGCTCGGAACATTTAGTGAATGGAGTGGGCATCACATTTAACGCTGTACCGTCGATGAACACGGGGTGCGCTCGCAAGGTGTGTGCAAGTTTTCTCCTGATATTTGCTTTCAGCTTGGAACATTTTGGAACTGAATTTATTTTAATATAGATATTTCAAAGTGGTGACATTGACTCAATTTTATTATCTACAGCACTTAGTTGAAGGCTGATTTTCGTCGCCAGGTGTGGCTGGCGATTGTCAAAAAGTTAGTTCTATTGCTTTGCCTGAATCCCAATCTCCTGCGCAATACCAGAGAGCCATGAGCCCATGCTGACCGTCACAATGCGACTAGATTCTTCTTATTTTCAAAATTAGTACATAATGTAGCTGGAAAGAAACCTTCAATTTCTGTTGCTTAAAGTTGAAACATGCTCATGCATCACTGTTTATAAACATAGAAACATGCTCATGCATCGGTGTTTATAAACATTTTATTTGAGGATCCCGTGCCAACGAGTGTGTCTTTTGTCGAGAACTGAAAACAGCAAAGTCGAGATGGGCCTTTTGCCGGAGCGAGTCGGTCAATGATTCAACGATTCGAAATTGATGCATGAGCATATTTCAACTTTCAGCAACAGAAATTGAGGGCTTCTTTCCGGCTACATTATGTACTGATTTTTAGAATAAGTATCTAGTCGCATTGTGACGGTCAACATAGGTTCATGGCTCTCTGGTATTGCTCAGGTGATCGTGATTCAGGAAGACCAATAGAACAAGCTTTTCGACAATTTTCAGCCACACCCGGCGGCAGAAATGAGCCTTCAACTCAGCGTTGTTGATAAAATTGAGTCATTGTCAACACTTTGAAATATCAATATTAAGATAAATTCAGTTAGAAAATGTTACAACCTGAAACAGCCATTATCTCGAGAAAACTTGCACGCACCTTGCGAGCGTACCCCATGTTCATCGACGGTACAGCGTTAAGTTCGGTGTGCGCTCCATTCACAAAATGTTATGAGCACGGTCGAGAGGATAGCGTTGGAGAAAAGTCTTTTCAGTTTACAGAAGCAAACCACTGCCACCGGAGATTGGGGTCATGTAGAAACAGCCGCACTCACCTTGCCGGATTCCGTGCAAGATACATAGGTCCTCAGACTGTATTCAACGCTTTCTGTCGTTATTCGTGTACCCTAAAACCGAGCAATGGTGTCCTGATGACCGAGGGACTGTCGCCATCGATGCTTGTTGCTTGAATTAAGTTTGGGAGTTTAGAACAGAGAAGAAAGCGCAAACGAAGTTAGGGCAATGCAGATGCCTAACACCGGGATGCAAATAGAGGGCTTGACAAGATCTCTTGGCCAACCAGAAGCCGAAAAGAATCTCCTAGCCGTGGTTTGGGATTGGAGGGCAATGTTAAAGAGCACCTCATGTTTAAGAGAAAAAAAAAAAGCCGCTCACCTGATGTGCATTTCTGGAAACAGGCTTTGACTAGCAATAAAGTATTGCCTCAGGAATGAAGTGCTGCTTCAGTAATGGTTCCTGCACAAACAATTCAAGTGTAAGAACACAAGCCCCAACATTTTCTTGCCATCCTCCTCCGTCTACTTTTTTGTGCATCTAATTAATTTCATCCCTTGGCAAATCCTAAAGATTTCGAAGTGCTTATCCTACGTCTTTCTCTTAGAGCCTAGTTCATGTTGCAGAAACTTGGCTGAGTGGATAAGCTGGAGCGTTCATTGTTCATTGAGACACTTTTTCTTTCACCCCATCCTGTTCTTGAAAGCAGAAAATCCTCTCCCTTGACCACGGTCATTAAGGACTTTTTACAGATCATACACAGGAGGTTGGCATTGCCAAGACAAACTCATGTCTTTACTTTGAGCATGGAATAAATGTATGCCTGATCTACGGAAAGTTCCTGTTATACCAAGGCTCGTACTATTCCGTTGTCAAAGGAGCAGGCATTGTTCATAAAAACTTCGCTTCATTACATTGTTTCAGAGAACAATTGTTATTTTTTTAATAGGGATCAATTAATCATATTAGGACAATTGTCAAATAATGGCAGATTCACGCGATGGATTGAATCGCAATTTTCATCCGTGGACCGTTTGTCACGTTACCATCAAGTCGGCTATTCCTCCGATTTGCACCTCGTCAGCAGACGCCCAGACTTAAGGGCAAAGTGCCCTTCCATGCCCAGATTTTTAGCGGGTGAGTAAAGGCCCGTTCACACTCTTGCGACCGAGTTAGACCGAGAGAGACCAGACCGGTTTTTAAGCCTCTTGCGACTTCTTAGGTCCAACTCCGCTGCATCGCATCCGGTCCTAAGAAGTCGCAAAAGGCTTAAAAACCGGTCTGGTCTCTCTTGGTCGAAGTCAGTCGCAAGAGTGTGAACAGGCCTTAACAGTAAAAGCGTTTACGGTAGAACACCAACAGCAGAGCAATATTTTTGGTTTTCGAATGAGCCAAATAAAGATAGTGCACTGTACTTTGTCCATTCGCTGTTTCATTTTGTCGAACCATTCTTATTTTCCACTTGTGAAAGAAGCTGCAAGAACTTTGCCCAGCCGACAAGCCGCAAGTTCTGGTACTCCTCCGGGTTGGTGTCAAGAAGCTTCAGTGAAAACTTGCCTAGCAAGCTGCAAGCTTCCCTGCATGTCTACCCAGTTTTCAACCCAGCCAAGACCTTTCTTACGGCTGTAGTGTGCTGAAGAGTGGTGCACAAGCAAGCAGTGCGTGAAGGTATTTCCAAATGCCCCTCCGCAACACCAGGACTTCATCACTTAGACGCTGAAGCCTCCTGGAGCAAGACGATACTTGTGTCATATGGTTAGTAAAGCTAGTAGCGCTTCACGCTAAGCCTGTCATGATGCTTTGTCTTGCTCGGTATATAACAGCAGCACACAATACTTTTTCATAATAGCACAGTGATCATAGTCGCAAACATCACTTCTGACCTTGGAAAACTGTGCCACAGTGCGATGTTGGCATTTTGCGGAAATGCAGGGCCAGGAATAGGTTCAGTTTGTCCTCGCTGTCATCTGCTCGTCTCCTCCGTATGGATGTGCTTGGAGGACTGATGTTCCGTGGACGTCTTGTCGCTTGATCAATTTATCTGCGGATAAGTTCATGTGAATCGGCAATAAGTGGACAGCGGAGTCTGCGGTGACTTAAAGGGGTTATAACACGAAAATTAAACGGATCTATTATTCTTGAAATGGATTGCTCATAGACTACGTAGTATATATACCAAGTTACGCAATTTTAGAGCTCTGGTAATTGCACTATTCAATTTACGAATTTGTATCATTTTCATCTGGCGACCAGGCAACACTGCCCAAGTTAGTCACATCATGGTGCCCATAAAGCATGTGACCATGAACGCTCTTTCATTCTAGGGGCCCCCATGATCGCCCAAGCTCTCCTCGCCGCGGTACGATCAAAACCGCTCGCGCAACTCGGTAACCCAAATGCTTTACTCGCTCTCGCCGCCGGCCCGTTGACCTTCCACCCTGCATGCGCCTGCGAGATATTCCCAGGCGACAGTGACCACAACGAGTTCGTCCGTAACTCGCCGTCACTGGAGTTTGTCGCCAGCGGATCGCAGTCAAAATGAACAGCTTTCAACATCTCTTGATAGCAATTATGCTCATCGCTGCTGCAATCAATGTCGAACATTTTGACAAGGCGAGCGATGTCGTAGACGTAATCATCACAAACCGCATGCTCGAAACGTGGAAGGTAAACGAGAAAACTGAAGCTCGAGACGCCAAAATAGCCAAATTTGTCAGTGCGTGCAAGGAGACATCGCGCTGGAGGCTGGCTACAAAGCCAGCCTCCAGTTCTGCTTGGATCCGCCCCTCCAAGGGATTCACATTTAAGTGGATTTATCCACGAAGCTATTGCGCCATTCTCAAAACAAATCTAGCAGGGTTACAGGAACATACAATGGGTCCTAGCAGTATAGCTATCTTATATTGTATTTTTGGCATGTCATTTCACGCCAAACATTTTTGTTGACGTTGCCTGCACGTCATAAAAGTGTGTCGTATCCAATTAGACATTGTCGAAGGAACGAGGAAACTGCATAATAATGTCGCACACTGTTTACCTTAACCGTTTCTTTTTTCTTCAGTTTTTGATCCTAAGTTGTTTTTTTTATATTTATTGCACGTACAGCCCAAGCTGCACATGTCTCCACAATCAGTCGCCATCCTTAAAAATGTGTACAATAAAAAAAATACATGCTGCCATCTCTGAGCAGCACCGCAAACTATGCTCGGAACAAGCCTGGGATGTCCAAAAAGAGCCAAGGGGCGAGGTATAGTGCGCGGATGAGCTACACCCATCCTAATTGGTTTAGGAACAACCCTAGGTGGACGAGCGAGGCTCGTCCAAAATGGGTTAAGGTGCACCAACACCTTCCACGTTGTTGAATCTTATGTAGTAGTATATGATCCTAAATTACCAGACTAGGTTACAGAAAGTAAAGAGTAAGAGGAGGACGGGACGTCATACCTTTTCATGTTCTCATTTTTTCGCCAGTCCTGTATTAAAAGGTTTTCATAGTAAAAGTGACGGTTGTATTTTATCTACCCTTTTGTTTCTCGCAATCTCCTGTCTACCAACTCAACCAGCAAAGTAATGCCCCCCCCCAACACACATCCAACCCACAATAGATATTTTTGGATACAAGATGCCATGAATGTGCTGTGCATGTGAACCAAGCTGAAGGCAAATTTGCGGTGTGAGGGAATAAAGAGTTACAAAACTGACAAACATGGCAGTAGCATACTTTTCACTTTTGCACATGTACAAGAACCGCTAATTTCTATTAGAAAAGCGGAAAAGCCCAAGGCTATCAGGTTACTCACCGACAGCAACTACCAAGAAGAGAAAGGGGGGGGTCATGATTGTGAGGGCAGCTGGTCTGTAATGCTTGTGCTTTCCTGAAAGTTGCAAGTAAGACTTTTAAAGAAAAATGACCCAAACTATTGCAACAAAATATTCTTTCATTTCTCATACCAAAAAGGTTGGCATGAGGAACTTTGCCCAACTGACACGACGCAGAATCTGGTACTCATCTGCGTCGAAAAGCTTCTGTAAAGACGCGTCTACCACGCCGCAATCACTTTGAATCTCCAATCAAGCTTTCACCCAGCAAGCCCTTTCTTGTGGCTGTGGTGTACTGAAAGCGCAAGTGCAAAGTGAGTGAAGGCACCTCCAAATGCCACTTAGCGGGCCCAGGACTTCACCGCCTCCACGTCTAAGTCTCCTCGAGCAGAACCATGCTTCTGTCTCTGCCATGGTTTGGTTTAGTAAGGCTAGTGGCGCTTCGCACTAAGCCTATCATGGTGTTATGTCTCACTCCGCACGTAACAGTGGCACACAGTTCTTGTTCAAAGCAGCAAATGTCGATTTCGATCTTGGACAACAGTGCCACAGTGTGGTCACAAACATGTTCGGCTCGTCCTGGCTGTCATTTGCGTGTCTGCTCCTTCGTGTGGATGCGCTTGGGAGACGGACGAACCGCGGACATGATCAATCCGTCTGTGGATCAGTTCGTCGTGTGAATCAGCCATCAATGAAGAGTGCTGTTCATTTTGAACTTGATATAAATAGCCCTTTTGCAAAATCCCCCAAGCACGAAGATTTGTGCGAGACTGTCCCTCGCCTAGCCGCTCTGCCTTGAGATTGCATTGCCTTGTCGCTTGCCTCCTCTTAATCCTCTGTTTTTCGATTCCATTACCTGTCCTTATCTATTCCAATGTATATTTTATTGCTTCTAAGCATAGGCGTAGACTTCGGGGGGGGGCATCGAGGCTCGTGCCCCCCCTGGTGAGATCCGCGGGGGGGAGAGGGGGGCAGGGCAGGGCCTTACCCTCGGGCCCTGCCCTGCCCCCCTAAGATACAGCGGTGTGCTGTATCTTAGTTAAGTAAGCGGCAGTCGAAGGCATACGCTACAGTGCGAGTAAATGGAGCGAGCGTGGGTGGCCAAATCACAGCGCGCTCGGCTCTCGCATCACGATAGTTGATTCAGAGCTGTGCCTATCCCTATGACATGTGCGCGGCTGTTCATAAACGGCTCCTCTCGACTGTACGCGGGTCTAATTGAACCAACACAAACAGCTAACAGTGCGATAGGAATCTGTAGCAATGGTAGTACTCATACCGGGAAACGACGCGCGAAGCGGCGTGTTGTCCGTCGGCACTCCCATCGAAAAAGGCAAAATAAAGACACAAATACTATATATATACAAAAAATATTGTGCACAGAAGAGAATAGAAACCCTTGGAAGCGATAAAAAATACACTGGAATAGATAAAAATATGTAATGGAATCGAAAAACAGGATTAAGAGAAGGCAAGCGACAAGGCAATGCGATCTCAAGGCAGAGCGGCCAGGCGAGGACAATCTCTCCCACAATTCCTCGCGGGCGGGCCGGGGCGCTCGGGAAAATAGCGAATCGTCTATTAACTGAGCAGCACCTTTCTGTAGGATGGCTAACCCAACCTAAAACCCCTGGATATGTTTGTGTTAGTTTCTTAAGTGGTGTCAAAGTGCCAGTGCACGAGGCCCGTGCAGCACTTGGACGCAAATGGAAGTGTAGCCCTGAAATGAAAGGCATTTGGAAGTGAGTTGCATGTGTCTCGCGTTCATACAATTCAAGCTGAACCGTATGTATGCGATTTAGCGAGCGACGGCAATGAGCGATGGAGAGCTCTCATTGCTCGGTTTTTGGATTTCTAGAAAGCTATGCTCATCGCCTCGGTCGCTTGCTCCCGTCGCTTTCATGTGGCTTGCCTCGTCGTGCAGCTGATCGAGCGATAGCAAAAAGAGTCGCCATCACTTTTCTAGTTGCTCGCTAAATTGCTTACATGCGTTTTATGCTTTATAGTTGTTGGCACTTGCCAAAATGTGAAGCATGCATTTTATTCAGGGCTTTGCCCTTGCTGACTCTCAGACTGCTGGGATAACTTTGGGTTCCAGTGAAATACGACCACGTGATTTCTCCCTTTGCTTATGAGCTGAGGAGGAAGTAGTTTAAAACACTTTTTTTTTCTGTTTTTTTTTACACTAGTCAATGCGCGTTTTTTTTTTTTTTTTCTCTCCTAATCTTTACAGTGAAGTACTGCCAGAGGGTTAGTAAATAAGTGCACCATACACAGAATTTTTTTTATAAGAAGTCAGTGCCCCAGTTGAGAGAGAACTCGTTTATACTCTTCGCAAGCAACATCATCAATACAGACCTTACTTCTAAAGGCGCACGTCACGCAATGTTTCGAGTAGTTTCCGAGGACGAAAATCGAACTTGAATCTAACCTCGCACAGTGGAAGCGAATACAAGCGCCATCACACTAACGGGTACCTTTAACAGTCATGGGTTCCGCAAAACACACCGCCTAGCTGTCTGGTACCAAGCCGCCACCCGATTTGCAGAAATCAAGCTCCCTGATACACTCACCAAGTGTCTCGCTTGGCCCCCCTTGCCTCCGGTGGGACCTTTGCCTTTGGTTGCGTTCCCGCAATCTGAGTGCCCGTGCAGTGACAGGTCGGTTCCGTGGCTTCCTTGGCAAAAGCTCGAGGGTCATCCAATGCGGAAAGCACCTGTGCGACAAGGAACCGCACACGTTCGCTTTCACGCCGACTGCACACAAAAGGATCACGTTATAAACGCTCCGAACAGAAAGGACTCAAAAAGTAAAACGAGTGAGCGAGCACTCACCAATTAGACTCATATCCACAGCTGGTTTTATGGGCACGCCGGCACCTAGGACACTTCCTTTTTCCAAGAACGTTCTTCGATGTTTGTTCCTAAAGTCTGAAAGCGCCCGAAAGTTGCGAAAGTTTTGAAACTCGCTTCGTTTTTGAAAGTTTTTGCGTTTTGTTACGATGGCGATGGCGATGCGGCGATGCTCGTTGGTTTCGAGTTCCGACCAAGTTTATTTGACGCAACGTGAATTTGCTTGTTTTATTCGACTTAAATTAAAACTTTAAGATATAAAAAAATTGTTTTAAGATTTATAAAATTATTTGTAATAAAGCATGTCGAAGCGCAATGTGTACTAAACTGGAGCTTGGCTTCGTCAGCTTCGTTTCAATTTGACATGGCGGCGACCACTATTGTGCCGTGTACCGTGCTCGACCTATTTACTGTGCATTGGTTGTCCTGTTATCCACCTCTTGCGATCCTCATCAGCCCCAAGCATGCTGTCTAAGTATTGTGTCCTCGCCGGAAAGAATATCCAGTCTTCTTGGAAGCGTTGCTCGAATGTCGTCGGCACCCACGAACCGACTCGGCAAGCCTCACGTCGTTGCTTGGTTCCTCCGCGTTTCCGGCGATGGATCCCCCAGCCCTGGCCTCAGCCCTACAGGACGTAGCCGGTGAAAAACAATCTACGACAACGCGGTGTCTTTGGAATGCGATTGCTACGATCAGTGGCTCTTAAAACCTCAGTAGCCCCCCTTCAATAGTGAACTCTGCGATGTGAGCGCCCTTACCTTCAGTGTCCGGAGACTGCTGCAAACCTCCGACGAGAGCGGACGTCTTCTCCGGGCTCCGCAAAGCCCAGAGAACTGTACGCGACTGTACGTGATCCTGGTATAAACATCGCCGCGCACCGTCGGCCCGCCGCAGCACGTCCGCCGAGAGATCGGTTCGCTCGAGTCTCGTTCTGCGAGCGGCACGCCCGTTTCTGCTTCGAATATGGCTACAGCCGACATCGCCGCTTCGCAGCTCACCAATATCTCTGCGTCCATCCTGAGACAGGACATGAAAATCTCTCTAGAGCGAGACGACCAAGGTGGGAAATGGATCACCCCTGGAAAGCCCCGCAAATCTCGTCTTCCGGCCGACTTCGACCCCGAACTTCACGTAGTTATAGTGCATCTCCCAGTCCGTCCTGCTGGCGCAGCTGCGCTGCCTCTTGACAGTTTGCCGGCGTTCTTGCAAGCCGCACAGCTCCTTGCTCATACATGTACCGACGTGTCGCTCCACCTCCGGCAAAATAACCGTCCTCCGCACCCATCACGAAGCGATCGTCAACTGGCTACTTCGCATCACCAATATCACCTTACAAAACATTTCCCCTCCCGTCCACTCCTACCTACCCCCGACGAGATCATCAATGATCTGGAGTCTTATCAAGGTGACATCCTTCACGCAAGGCGAGTAGGCACAGCAGGTTCAGCCATCATCACCTTCATCGGAACCCATGTCCCTTACACAGTGTACTAACGCCGCCTTGAATTTCGCTGCCGTCCCCACAAACCTCGAGCCCATCATTGCAACAGCTGTGTCGAGTATGGACACCGCACTCTGGCCTGCCCGGGCAACCAGCGACGCTGCCCCCCGTGTTTTACCACCCTGGCCCGCCCAGACGAACCCCAACCCTGTACTCCCTGGTTTGCGTTGCTTCAACTCGCAGTGTGGTTCTCAAGCAGGGCACTTGGTCCCGAATAAGCTGCTGCACCTTCACTCACTCCATGAGACGCATCCCTGAACAGTTCTAGCGGCATGTAAAGCGTGGATGCAGGATTCGGTTTATGGCAGTCACCTTGACAATTGCTGCAGTGGAGCACACTGCTTACAGAAAGGATCGTGCTAAGAACTGTAGGGGTGTGCTGGTCATGGTACCTTTTCTACTACTCTTTTGGCGACGCCACGACCTGGAGCTGGAGCTGGAACCTCTCACAAGCATGGCAAGGGGCTGCTATACTGTGCATGCTACCTGGCTTCCGTGAAAGCTGAGTCCTATGACCTGCCCAGCGAGCCACTGGTGCTCATTAACACGATTTAATTAAATGTGTACTTACTAGACGTCTTCAAGTTGAGTCGCTCGGAGTGCAGTGTATACCATGGAACCATTTCCAGTGGCCCCAAATACTCGACAGTTCGACGGTACAGTGTGCTCAGTCCACTTGTTCTCAACATGTTTATTAATTGTGATCCCTGCAATCAACTCCACTGCTGTTACGAACGACCTGATACTGGTGCCGCTTATCAGGTGGCCCAAGAAACCACCAGGGTTTGCAGAACAACATCGACAAGGTCTACTATAAACAGCCAGCTATGCTTCTTCGCACAGCCTGACGACAGTTTTGTTCAAAACGTGCGGAACACTGGGTTTTGTACTTAGCGTGTCCAGTAGACCAGGCCATAACAGACTTACGTGCCTTTCACCAGTGGCGTACCAACTTGGTTTTGAGTGGGGGGGGGGGGGGGGGGGCAAACTAAACCCCCTTCCCCTCCCCTCCTCCCCCCCCCCCCCCCGGGACCGAGGAGCAGTGCCCTTGGTATCCCTTGGGCGCTGCCAGCCAGTGCTTGCCCTGCCCAGTGGTGGCTGTTTTAGGGGGGGGGGGGGGGGGCAAAACACATGACTTGCCCCCCCCCCCCCCCACTCTAAGAACTGGGGGACAAGCGCCCCCCTTGACCACCCGGTTGGTACGCCCATGCCTTTCACAGCCCTGGTTCTGCCACACCTAAAGTATTGCAGCTCCATATGAGACTCCTGTGAGGTTGATCTTGTAAGATCAGTTGAAAGTGTTCATCGAAGGGCAACTATACACTATTCTTCGGCAGCCAAGCTCACTCCGGATCACTCACTGCTTTGACATTGGCTAGAATTCTGGCCCTTCACTGGACGACCAGAGTTAATCTCAAGTGTGGCCCTCCAGCGGGTTGTCTTATTATGCCTCCTAAACAGCGTTGTGGAACTGCAAGTTCATGAGACAGCACTGAAGGGAGTTGTTTGCAAGAATTGGGCTGGTGCCTTTCAACCGTTTCGTACTGTAGAGCAACAGCCTTCCTTCTTGGTGTGGTCTTCACTGTTCTGGCAATCCCTTTATTTGCACTCACGCAGAACCCCCCTAACAATCATCACAAGCTCGAAAACATCTGTAGACAGGAAACTCGCTACCTTCACTCCCACTGAGTCGAGCAGTGCCTATGTGCTTTAACGTGAATTGCAGACTTTTACTTGATTTCTATTTTGTGTTTCCCCCCACTTTTATTTGTTCCTTTTGCAGGGTACTGCAGGTTTCTTGGTATAGTCTTTGGCCTCTTTACTATAACGAATTGCTCTTAGCAGGATTAGACGATAAAAGCACTTCTAACGCTTTTATCCTCTACTATGGTACTCTTTGGCACACAACTGTACTATTTTATTCAACCTAACGAAAAACGGGTTTTATGTCCGTTAAGTAAGAAACGGACACATTGTCCGTCAGAATTACGACAAATTGTTTGTAAAATTACGGAAATTTTTTACAGTGTACCTAAGGGTAAAAGCATGAGGGATGCGGCCGCTATTTTTCAAAATAAAAGGAAAGCAAGCCTGCAATAGAATAGGAGAGTTTTGCGAGTCTTTTCGTTTGAGGGGTTATTGAAGAAAAACATGTGTTCGAGCGGCTGCAAACAAAAGGGGTAAAACAGGTATTGCTGACATGCCGCGTAAATCACTCAGAGACATGGTGCGTGGGTGCGGGTTGAGATGCGGTGGGACATAGAATAGAGTAAATAAAGACGTGGAACAACGCTCGCATACTCGTGCCGAAGCGGCAACTTCATAGAGGGGGAATTTGAAGTTTCAATTTAAATTGAAAAAAGCAAGAAGGAAATATTTAACAGGCCTTGTAGTATATTTGTTAAATGGGAGTTAGGTGCCATCCAAAGCGAGAAGTAAGGCTTTTGTTATCTTCTTTGTGAAAAATGATTATACATTTTATATTTATATGTGACGCCTTCAGGTTGTTGATAGCGTGTTAATCGGGAAGTCCTGCTTTTATGGGATGTTGTTAGGGAGTAGTTTTGTTTTTTTCATGTCAAAATACTTAGAGCTTACAACATGATAACCTTGTTTACTTTCAAATTTGTATAATTTAGAAAGACATATGAGATTTGATGGGTTAATATAAAGGTAGGTAAGGATGGCCCACACTCCATGCAGTGCGCCGCGTCATAGCACTCATGTTGTTTTCTTTTTTCCGCTAGCATTAGGGCAATTTTAAAAACCTGAAAAAAGGACGTATGGACGAAACTAAAAATAAAGCACGAACAGGTGTGTCTTTATTGATTGATGTTTTTTGCACCACTCGAATATCATGTTCATTTGATACATTAACAATACAAATTGGAGATCTATCAAGCTGCCAATGAAACTTGGACATTACACACGCGACTAACGACAAAAAGAAAGCGGTGTAAGAAATTCTCAACCTTAGACAAGAACAAAACTTTCTTGCCCACAGTCTGTACTGTATACAAATACTTATGAAAAGAAAACCCCGTGGCGCGGTACAATTGAAAATAAACAATATAAACATAATGTACAAAGCTGAAGAAAAAATATTTATTAATATAAGGCTCAGTAATGTTGGCGTGGCACCAAGCCTTTGTGGAATAAGATATCAAAACGTTATATAGGGCTAAGTGGGTCATGGTGTAGAAACGCACGGGATTAGAAACAAAATCGTTGGCGTGTTAACTTCGCAATTTAGACACAATAACAACTGCAAAATATGATTCCCGACTTGGTGTCTGACATGCCCTGTTGGAAAATATCGATGATGGAAAGATGACGGAAAAGGCTCGTACAAGCGTAACCGTAATATGGGACATCCTATACAAGCGAAAAAGGCGGCTCCAGTATAGTGGAATAAGGCGGAACCATACAGGTGGGCGGAACCATACAAGCGTGTCGTATTATGGGACATCCTATACCAGCGTAGTGGATTAAGGCGGAACCATGGAGGTGGACGGAACCATACATGCATAACGTAATATGGGACATCCTATACCAGCAAAAAGGCGATACCAGCATGGTGGAGCCATATGGCTCCAGCATGTTGGTTTCGCCTTTTCACTGTTGTACAGGGCGATTTAGTTTTAAGCTTTACATATATGTTTAGAAAGATCGTGAAAGCTAAATTAATGCGGTTTGTGCAGGCGAGTTATACGGCCAGGCGTACGTAGTATAGGGACCTAGTCGTAACGATCAGTCAGATAATTAAATACAATTTGTTAATCAACTTTTTAATTAGCGAAAATGAAAATATGGTTTCAATTAGAAACTTGCTGAGTCATTGAAAACCACAAAATCAAGTTTTTTTAGAAGGATATAATGCAGGGGTAGCGTTTTATGCGTTCTGTAAAAAGCTTTATTTGGATGAGTTTCTAGGTTTCAGTTTCTTATCAGAGCTCATCTCTGCGCCCACGGTCCTGTTCCCCAGGGGCTTAGACACGCAACACACGTGCGCCTTGCTTCCCTTCATCCTACGAGGGAGGCGAGGGGGCGGCTTCGCACTGTGGCCACTGGGCAGCTGGACCGCAGGTGCAAAGATGCGCTCTGGTAAGAAACCGAAGTCTGGAAACGCGTCCAAATTGACCATTTTTTTTAGAACGCCATAAAATGCTACTCTTGTCTTATATCTTTACAAAGAAAATTGATTTAGTGTGTTTTGATGATGCTTAGCAAGTTTCTAATTGGAACCATGGGTCTATTTTCACTGATTAAAAATTTCAGGAACATACTAGGAGAGGCTGAAGCGGTTTTGTATTTGAGAAAACACTTTTAAATCTTCTTCATTTGACCTCCAGAATCTCAAATATCAAAATTATTTGCTAATTTAATTAATTGAGGCTGCATAGAGTCATTTTTAAAGCGCTGTGAAAGCACTTCCCTAGAGAGCGACGTCACAAGAGCAGCTTTCAAAATCTTTGTTCACGCATCTTCAGCGCCTATCAAAGCTATGCACGCACATGCTATTTTTTAAAAGGGCAGAAAAATGTGTCACAACTGGTGCCAATGCCGGAGAATATACCTAGAAAACTTGCGATTGGACGAGCGGCCCTTAAGCGACACACGCTTGGCGGCCGAAAGGTCTTCTTACGATGTCACTGTTGGTAGGATGTTTTTGTGTGTTTTCTGACGTTTAGTTATATCTTTGAGGAAAACGAACGGGATATTCAGATTCGCGGGATAAAACTACGCTAGAATGAACCTCCATCTAGTTTTCTGAAAGAAGTCTGGCACATCTCTGTAATAAGCCGACGGATCATTACAAATTAGCCTTTTATACTATGCCGCCCTGGCCATATAACTCACGTGCACAGACCGTGTAAATGTAGCTTTTACGGCTTTTTTTAAAAAAATCTGTAAAACATAGAAAAAAACACTCTGTAGAATGTCCCCCAATACGATACGATTGTATGATTCCTTCCCCGCTTGCATTGTTCAAGAAAGACTTGTGGACATCCAGCATTTCATTGGAATGCTGGATGTCAGCGAGTCTCTACATCAGTGAGTGGTTTCAAACAAGCATGATGTTTGCACACCAGTAAGCTCTTATCCGAGGCTCACCAGGAGCACTAAGAGCAGAGGCGAAATGTCGTGACCTGGTAAATTTGGTTGCAGGTATTTATTTTTACAAGAACTGCATGCAGCAAAGCTTAACTTTGCTCAAAAGAAGATTATTAAAAATTCAATACTGAACAATGGTGTCCCTTGAGCTGTCAGACCAAACTCCCACTCTTGCCACTCAGGAGTTCCTAACTTGTGCGTAGAGGATCAGCACAACCCAGATTTGTGCTGCGAGCGCACCTGCAATATAAAAGTTGAATAAACATGAGATGAAATATGAGACGTTTACAATTCTCTGTAACGTGAAATTAGAGCACAGATCTTGAAGAGGAGGATGGGAGGGTATGCCCCTCCTCCCCCTCCCCTCCTCCTCTTCTGCTCCCTCCCATTTAGCGGGAAATTTTCCTGAATTTAGCGGGAAAATTTCCCCACTAAATTTAGCTGGTTAAGTTTCCCCCTAAATTTAGCGCAGAAATTGATGTCACATGACCTCAACACAAATGCAGTTTTTCCGCTAATGTAGCGGGGAAAATGACGTCGCATGACCGTGTCACGTCATCCATAAAAAAATTCAGTTTCTCAGCTAGACTTAGCGGAAATATTAACGTCACATGACCACAACATTAATTCAATTTCCTGCCAAGTTTAGTTGGGCGGTTACGCCGACAGCGACGCCGCAAAACGCGGAAACGGGTGCTAAGAGCTGCGCTAAAAACTAAATGCATCAGGTGAAATAAAGTGAACATTAGAGATACTGTAAGAAAAAGAAGAGAATCTAAGATACCGTTCTCAGATCCTTCCTTTTGTCCGTTCTCAAATGTTTTGATTTCAAGAAATGTTTATCTCTTTATTCATACCCAGAGAACCCCTCCCAGTTTCAGCATGAATGCAATAAATCAATGCAGACTAGACCTTGTAAACTATAATCCCCATGAAAATGAATGTTTGCCACATAGTCATGTATGAGTCAGTAGCTCAGATCTCTAAATACATTTGTATTGAGGAACATTCTTGAATAAAACTTCTGGGCTTCGAATTCAACAGTTTGTACTTCCATAAGGAACACTGTATGGCACTGATTTCTTTTTTTTTTTTGTGACACATCAGAAACAGCACAGCACTGTCATCCTCGCATACCTAACAAGTATTTGTATTTTTTTTTTTAGCATGGCATGTACTATTCTAATGCTCATACAGCATCCTTTAACAAAATTTCCTTTGTAGAGCTTTTTATTGGTTCTTATTTAGCTCGCACGACAGATTCGGTACCTTGAATTCTCACTTGGCATCAACAGTTTTATATATTAATGTAATAGCGAAAGACAAGATGTATGGACTTGAGTACGGCTCAGCAAGCACAGATGTTGAGAAAAGTACTGAAGAAAACTCAAATGTCAAAATAAAAATAAGCTGGAATGTGGATACAATTATGGACATGGTCAAGAATACAGTTAGCAGATTCAATATGAAGAATGTGTGTTGGATGCACGCTCAAAGAAACCTGTTGCATCTATATTCATTCAAATTACTTTGCAGAACCCAGCGCTGCAGTCTCAGGTGGGAGTTCGCTGAATGAGTCTACTGAAAATGAGTGTAGACGAAAAAGCAGTTTGATCTGCGATAATGAGCATTACATAAGTGACATGTCATAATTACTGTTACAGTGCCGAATGTTCCAAACTGTCAGTCGCATCATTCTGTGAATTCCCTCCGTACATTACAGGGTTTGGCTCTCTCGAATGCTTTGCGAGAAAAATGACGAACTGGAAATATCTAGAGTAGTTCTAGAAAAACTATTTCCAGAATCTTATCTCAGCATCGCAAAGAATATAAAAAGTTTCTAAAGACAAGGTTAGTGCAGGAGTTGAATAAACTAAATACTTTGTTTTTCGAAACCATCTTGCCGTAGTAAACGTATGAAGTTCCCCTAGGTAGAGCTAGTCATTACGGATGATTGTGCCCATTGCGTACCATAAAAATTTAATTTGCGAGCTACAATATTTACAAACTCAATTAACTCTGAATAAGTGGACCACTTGGCATTAAAGATTGGCCTCACCATGACTGTCTGCCAACATCTACATAATAATTTCCATGAACCAATGTATTTCAAGAAAATATTTGGTACGAGCTGCTTAAAACACAATAGCACTTTTTAACAAGTGCTGACTACGTTAGAAAACATGATTGTGCTTTGAAGACGGGGACATAGGAAGGACAGACACCACAGAGTGCTAACTTTCAACTGATTTAATTCAAGAACCTCAGCGTAGAAACACAATGCGTCACCACACCACATCTCAACCAATCCGTGGCCCTGCCACGGACCGCAAGTATGCCAACTCCTTATCCGCCAAGTCAATTGACGCCACACTGACACAACACATGCCGGAACTATTTATAGCATCAGCCTCCATAATCTCTCGAACAGTCATATCTTTGTGCCTAGCAAGAACAGTAGACTGAGCAAATAATGGTTTGCACTCGCAGTCATGATCTGTCGTGTCACTGTCATGACTGCGGGTGCAAACCATTATTTGCTTCGTCTACTGCTCTTGAGAGGCACAAAGATAGGACTGTTAGCGAGATTATGGAGGCTGACACTATAAATAGTTCCGGCACAAGTTGTGTCAGTGCGGCGTCAATTGACTTGGCGGATAAGGAGTTGGCGTACTTGCGGTCCGTGGCAGGGCCACGGATTGGTTGAGATGTGGTGCGGTGACACAGTCCGTTTCTACGCTGAGGTTCTTGAATTAAATCAGTTGAAAGTTAGCGCTCTGTTGTGTCTGTCCTTCCTATGTCCCCGTCTTCCAAGCACAATCATGTTTTCTACCTCACTTTTTAACACTAATAGAAAGCCTGTAGTGGGCCACAACTTAAGCAGTTTTCACTTCATTATAAAGAGCAATCACACATATGTGAACCATGAATATAGGCCTGCACTAAATTTTTTTCTTAAGCTGAACGTGCTATGCTCTGTTTACTATATAAATCTTTGCAGAGCTGACAATGTGCAAGTTCCTGTTTTTCTATATTTCACATGTCCCAACTGGTGGGTGTGGTAGGGACATAAGATTGATGACACCAACGAAACACAATGATTATTTTAAGAATTTGTTTGGGTATAGCACGAGCAAGGCGATCTGCGAGAAGTTATTTCTGTGACACCGTCGAACCTACATCTGCGGGCTTTAAGTTCACATGATAATCATGTCTGCAGACTCCTTTTTGTAATTGGAATTTCATCCAACCCAAGATTAGAATATGTTTTTTTTTGCATTTTAGGCTTAGTAGTGCTTTTGCTGTTCTATTAATAGGTAAGAAAAATGCTTATTTCAAGTGGCATACCTAACACCTGGTGGCACGAGGACTCCCCTGTCGTGACGCTGATCGAAAGTCACAGGCAGGGAGATACTGCGATGCTCTTGTTGCTGGGATTACCTCCCCCATGGTCCTGGCCAGACCACAGAAAAAGATTGAGTCCAAGCTTGTGGCCACTAGGATCTCCAGATCTCGAGGCACCCAAGTAGCTAAAAATAAAAACAAATCACAATCAAGTACTTGGCAGAGCTACATTAGAATGGCTAGCATATTCTTTCGTGATCAGCACATAGATCCTCTTATTTTAGTCATAGTCACCCACCAGGACAAGGCTACGTAGGCGTTAAAATGATGGGTACCGAATTTAGGCGAATGATCAAATGCATTCATTTAACCCCCTTTCGCCCCAACCTGAGAGACTTCTGTCAAATATTCACATTCAACTGTAAAGACTACAAATAAAACTACTACTGCAATGCAAAGCCGTATAGTGGGAGAGTTTAGCCAGCGGGTGTGGCAACGAAGGCGCCGGAGAGGAGGAAAGGGAGGAGAACGCCGAAGGAGGGATAGAGAAGGCAGCAAAGAGGCAAAGAGATGACCGCCATTTTGACGCAAAGCTGTCGGCACGGAGCACTGTTGAGGCTATGAGTCGTCTGCTACGGGCTTATTTTTTTTTTTGTCTAAATAAAAGTGCGTTCAAACATAGAGGAACTTCTTTTTTTAGGTTTTTAAGCCACCGAGGAATAACACTATATCATTTTATTGCCAGAGCCTGCCAAATAAAAGGAAAGAACCGAAATTTGAATATCGATCCCATGCCGGGCGAATGAATGAAAATGGCGGCCCTCCCCGCTCAGCTGGGAGCAGCCTAGAGTTCACGCGCATGCGCTCACGCCTCTTGCTCTGTGCCGCGGGCTGATCAGCTCACTCGGAAGGAAGACGTTACGGCAGCGAAATCATAGACTGCCGGACTCTCCCCATATATGGCTCTGCTGCAATGGAAAGATTTTCCTACCCTCGTGCTCACCGAGTGTCGACTGTGGATACAACTCCAGTTCATACACTCGCTGAACATGAGGGTAGAGTGTACCAGCAGAGGGCAGGTGTCTGTATACAAAGAGTTTAGTTGGCACACCAAGAGGCTAACGAATAAGAATGGGTACTACTCTGAGCAAAATGCCAAAAAAGCGTGGATCTCGGCTTGACACTAACAGCGGCATACAGTATCTATTTTACTGACAAAGGGGTACTAAATCATTACTTTCAGCTACCTAACTAAACTAAATATTCTTCCCGGCTTGCTTTTTAGGAAAATCTCTAAATTTACAAGAACTACTAAGACAACGGCTAAAAAAAAAAAAAGCAATGGCAAAACCAGCAATCGAATTTGCCTGCTCTCCAGTAGCACGACATCTATGGCAGGCAGACCTGCAGATTGAGCAAGCAGTTTAAAAAACAGAGTATGTCCTATGTATAATTTTTTTTTATGCTGCAAAGCAAGCGCTGGAAGGAGGTTTCACGACATTAACGAAATTTCTTGCAATAAGTTGAGAACAAATTACAGCAGTGAACTCCTTGCTCCTGGCATAACGTTTTAGTGCTGCGCATGGAAACTCACATAAATTTGTAAATAAAAACAAAAAAGACTAACCTTCATAAAAAAATCTGTAACTGTGGCAAAGAAAAGTTACCTTGAACAAAATATGTATAATACAGTTGTACAGCGTCCATTTGTGTGCTTAACCAATTTTGAGGCAAATCGGCGACAATGAAAAGAAGACGTTTGAGTACAATTAAGGGAAAGACAGAAAGGATGCATACCTACAACAAAAAAAATTTAGAACGACCACGGGCAGGAAACTTTGGTGAGGCTCTCGGAGCGACTCCCTGATATGGGCCTGCGCAGACCAGAGAACAAGATCAATCAGAGCTTGCAGCCGTAAGGTGCTTCATACCATGAAGTTAGAGAAGCGGGTGCAATTGGAAGCAAAGTGCATTTCATTTCTCTGAAAAACGAAGAGTTTAATAGCTCGTATGCATTCATAAGGTGATACAGTCATGAATGCACAGACTTTTCAATGCAGCGCTATATCACCAACTTGTTAACCATGCCGGGCAACACTAAAAACTGAGAGCATTATTTTAAAGTATCGCAGCTTAAAGTTAACCACGACAGAAGCTTCAAGCCATCCTTGCAAATTCAGTGCACAAAGCAAGCCATGTGACCTTCTAGTTGGACGCCATGGTACGTCTAGCTTATAATCATGTGTCATGCTGTTTTAGCTGCAATGGCTTGTAGTGTCAAAAGTGGTCCAGCTTAAAGAGACTAAAAGTATAGACGTTTATGAGTGGGGCCCTCACCTAGTCTGCAGCTACATTGCGAAATAGGACGTTCCAACCGGGATGTTTGCTGCCTGTAACCACACGATCAGCTTGTGCCCAGCGATTGTTCCGAGCTGAATAGATATCCTCGACAGTGCCATTATTTGACAAGCATTTCTATGAATGTTAAACATGATTGACTTACAGAGAGACTCCACCTCAATGACTAATGACTTGGGATACCTAACTGAATACTGATATATCAACTAAATGCAAAACAATTACCTGGCAAGCATTAAATTTTTCAAGAGGCTGGGTCGACTCTGCATTGAGTTGAAGGAGTCGATGCGTAATAGGACAATACAAACAAAAATATGCCTTAGAATTCCTTTTGCACCCCCAAAATGATGTGTTTTTGAAGGTAAGGTACACAATGTTCTTGATTTAGAAAGTGCCTCAGCTGTACAAATGCATATGCAATAAGGGCACTTTTTTAAGCCTATTCTACTCAGCTCTGTGCAGGTTAAGCTAAGTTAGAGTATAGAAGTACACGCTCACTGACACCATCAGAAAGGCAGGGAGAAGTCTCCGTTGTTCCACCTCCAGCCCGTCTGCTGCCTTCGATGACGTTTCAGCGCCTGATGAACCTGGAGCGAGCACATCTGTCCAAAGCGGGGTGAAAAGCACAAGCACGTGCTGGAGGACGCCCAGCCATTCTCTTTTTGTCATCGGCTATACTACATATTTTTAGTAAGACATATTTTTAAGTGAGGAAAAGTACTGCAAATATGCAGTCCACCTTAAAGATAACAACAGTTGCCATTCACCATTTTCCAAATAAGTGCTCCCACCTATAGTAACATCTACACATATGGTACGTGTGTAGGTTCAGGACTGAGAGGCTAGAAAACGAAGCACTCACAAGGCTTGTCTGGCCCTTCCAACCATGCGGGTACATTCGTTGCAAGTTCCCGATTTGTAGACAAAATGATTTAGAATGAGCAAATCTTGTCTACGCCCGAGGTAGAACATTGAATTGCGATTCCCCCATATTGTGCGAACCATCCTTCAAACTGTGGTACCACCTGCAAATGAACTATGTTGTGCTGCGGCACGCGTCCATGCTGCCTGCTTCAGAGGAAAACCACTGCTCCTGTTGAAGACGACATCCCACAGTGTACAGGCAACAATGTTTAACGAAATGAAACAAAATTGATATCATTCAATAGACACAGATGGGCTCACAAAGTGTCGACACCATGATAGTTGTTGTTGCTTTTACTCTTGCATACAAACAAAAGTGACTTCCTCTCTCCTCCGATGTACAGTAAAACCCCCTTATCTTGGTGGCCCCTATTTCTTTTCGAATCGGTCACAGAGGGCATAATCACAGCCACTGAATTCCGCAAAATTACAGGCCACGAAAATTAAAGGGTCGCCAACATTAAGGGGTTTACTGTTCCTCTGAGTGTCACATGATGTTAACATTTCAAGGAGGCTGAAGGTATTGCTTTAAGAAAAAATTGACCTATGAAAAAAAATGCCCTTCTCCAGGTTAGGCACACCGAGGTTCTTTTGCACTACCTATACGGCAGCAAGTTTGTTTCGGCAGAGCTTTTGGTAAAACGGAGTCACAAAAGCAGTTATACTTGGCGTCAACTATTTTGTGCTGTATTATTAAGCTAGAGTAAATTCCACAGTGTTTCGGCACAGCGCTGTTTGTTGCGAGAGCATATGTGGTTTATTGTTGCATCCCATTTGCATGATCTAGAGACACTAGCGCTGACAGAGTTGGAGCACTCCAAATATTAACAGCCGACTGTAGAAGCATTGAGAGATGCACACATGCGAACTGCGCATTACTTAAAGGTGGATTCGAGCAAAGGTAAAAACAATATCTATACTTACGGCGGCCATACTTGCCTTTCCCAAGCACGACCACTTTTCCCTCGGTAGCACCATCCAGTAAGAAGCACCAGCAACACGCGCATGAGACGCCGCCGACTCCTGGATTGAATGACGACCCGCCTGAGGTCTTGGAAGGAGATCCGGAACACTGCTTTAAGTCAGATGTTGTATCTGGTGGGGCAGGGACTAAAAGTAAAAATTAACAAATGTATATGATGCGCTACATTCCTATAGGATGGCAGTATTTCTTTTAGGCCAGTGATGCGCTTTAATCATACACAAATGGTTGGTTTATATGATGAACCAGCAGCCCCTATTTTGCTTAAGTGTAACGCAGTGTCTAACGTTACGTCCGACGGAACCCGAAATAAAAATGAAAGTTACGCCCAACGTAACTGTCAAGCATTCGAGTTACGTCCGACGTAACCCAAAATAAAAATTAAAGTTACCGTATTTACTCGAAAATAGGTCGAACCCTATTTGTTGGACCCACCGAAAATAAAAAAATAAATAATTCAAATATATGTCGACCATTTTTTTTATTTTTAAAAACGGGGGAAATTTTGGGCAAAAGAAACAAACCTTTATTTACATCACTCTCAGCTAAATCACGGGGCGATGCCAAAAACTTAATCACCGTCAGAACTTCTGGACATGTCATCGTCGTCCGAAGCTTCGTCAGCTTGGTAGACATCCTCGCAAATTCGCAACAATACTTCACAAACACCGTTGTAAAATGACAAGAAACGAAAAAAGGTGCGAAGCGAGGAAAGAAGCTACAAAGACGCAAGCAAAGCCGCCGTGTCGCCATGAGCAACACGCGAGCCGAGCCGCCTCAAGCAACTAACAAAAACAACATCTTTTTTTTTTTTTTTTTTTTTTTTCGAGGATGGAGGGCAAAGTGCATGGCGCATCGCGTTTCTCTCCTTCCCCATTGCCCAGCAAGGGGAACGGTAGTGGCTAGAGGCGCGATGGCGAAACCAGGCGAAACAACGCGATGACGAAACAACCACCTGCCACCGCGGTTGTTTTCGTGCACCAAAAGCGTTTTGAAACAAGAAGCGGCGCGGCACTACGGCAACTCCGGCTCGGTGACTCGATAGCTCCATGCCTCCGGTAGGGTCGCAAAATTTGGTCGCGAATGTAGATCAACAGTCTCTAATCGCAATTTCCGAAAAAAAAAAAAAAAAAAAAAAAGGTCGGTTTATATTTGAATGAACACGGTAGTCCGCCGCGCGACGAGACACACATTATGAAAGCGATTGGTGCGAGCGACCAAGGCGATGAGCGACGTTTTGAGAAGCCCAAGAACCGAGTGGCGCAAGCAGCGAGAGTGAGAAATCTTCGTCGCTCGGCGCCGGCACTCGTAGCTTCTCGCAGTCGCTCGTCTCGTTGATCGCTATATTGCTTACATGCCGTTCAGAAAGGCGCTCTAAGTGCTTACCATTGCATTGGGACCAGCCTCGCATCCAACCGTAACCAGTCTTGACTTTTTTTTAAAGCCGCCGAGGTAGAAGTTAACATCGTACATGCATCGTTTTCAAGCATGGCTCCTCGTTCATTGCTCGATTTATATTTTCCGTAAATGATAAACCGCAATGAAGCACAATTATTCTAGTTCAAAATTGTTACGAACACTTGGCACGCATGCTTACACTGTAGTGCACCTAACGTAATTTAAAAGTAGAACGAAAACGGGACGAGATTCGCTTACCGCTTCACGGAGACAGACGTCTTCGGATCCTAGGCCTCACGGCCGAACTGGGAAGTCGCCTGCGGTCCGGCGATTGGACGAGTCGAGCCGGCCTGACACAGGTTGACCACGCCTGGTTGAACTATGAGAGGCGCCGTCGAGTTGAGAGCCAGAGACGCAGTAGAAACGGACCGTAAAACATCTGTCCCCCAAAACGCAGAACGAGCCAGCGATGCCAAAACCGCCAAAACCACTACGTCGCCATCTCCGCGACGACCGGAAGCGTGGAAGCCGGGAAGTCAGAAAAGGCGCGACAGCGGAAGCCACTGGGCGGAAGCTTTACGTTTCGGTTTCGCTTTTCTCCGACGCCGGGTTTGCGGCTGGTAGCGACGACGCGAGGGGCCACGAAAAGACGCCGAGTTGGCCGAGTACGAGTCACGGCCCACGATACGAGCAACGGGCCGTTTGCCGCTGTCGACCGGCGATGCGGTATCCGCGGCTTGGTGTCACGATCGGTTTGTTGCCGTGCACGCTGACTCTAAGCTCGAAGTTACGCAGTTCCGTTCCGGCACCAGCCGCACCACGTTTTCCGGTGCATCGCACGTGGAGGCCTTTCGACGTATTTAGTGACCGTAAAGATGGTGCCCGCTGTCTTCGGTGCTGTAGAAGAAGTTGCGAGACGAAAGAAGCATCGAAACCAAGGCGTTTAGGACTCCAGGCCGGGCCGCCGGTTCACTCTGAACGAGAGGCGACATGTGTGCGCACGCTTTGAGGAAGCCTCCGCGTTTCGTCGCGCCAGAACTCGCCGATCGCGACCGTACCCCGAGTCCGAGAGGCTCTTGCGCAGCCGGGAACGGCACCGAGGTAGGAGCTGCTCGTTCTGCGCTACCATGCAGTGCTCAACAGTGCTCGGGGCTCTCGGTGTCGTTCGCGCTTGCACCGATGTCTTTGTGACCCCTTCGGACACGCAAGTCGTACTTCGCAAAGGTTTGGACGGGGCCGCCCACACCGAGCAGCTCCGCTATATTCCGCTTAGTTATGATCACAATAAAAGCTTGCGTTTGTTCTCGGGAAAAAAATTGCGGGACCGCTCTCCGCGCCGCCGACGAGATTGGCCTCCTCCATGTTCTCAGCTGTTCACTCGCTCCCGCAGCGAGCGCCTTCCGATAATCCTCCCTGTTCCAAAATGCGATGCGATCTCCGTTTACATGGGCTGAATGAATGCGCACTCGATATCTCGATCCACCTCTGTCTAGCGACTTTAATGCGATGCGCTTTGCGCATTATGCCGTTTACATGACCGCATATGGAATGCGGCAACTGGATTCAATACGACTAAGTCGCATTCATGTAAACGCGGCTTATGTTCTTTTTCGACATGTATGGTGTATGTAACGATACCGGTGGTAAACGATGGACGTTTTGTTGGAAGATGGCGGTCGTCTCTCTGCATGTATGATTTGGATATAACGGTGGTGGTGTGGTATAAGCGTTTTTTGTTGGAAAGATGGCGGTCGCCTACGTCATCGGCCGCAAAATCTTACCAGCACACCGAATCATATCGGCAAGCAAACTGGCTGCCAGTATAGACAGACCCGGAGCCATAGCGGTGCCGGTATCTCCAGTTATGCAGAAAGCCGAACCAAACTAGCTGCATTCATAATAACAAGAAATTATACTGGTGTCATACCAGAACTGTACAAGCAGCAGGTTTGTTTCTTGTACGTTTTTCCAATAGGGTGGGCTCATAGCCAGAGACTACCGAGCCCGGATGATAAGAGTCTGAAAGAGTCTGGCAACAACAGCGGTTGTAGCCAGAGAATGAAAGGTTTTAAGCCAGCACCAGCCGCTCTGCAACTCTCGCTTTGCTGTGCGCATACTTTTCAAAGTGAGAAGCAATTTTGCAGGTGGCCAAGTCTGTTATGAGGGCAATCCCGGCAAAGTGCGTGACGGCGTTTCAAAAAATATCTTTCACGAATTGCGTTTGTTTAAGAAGGAACGGGTGGACGCCACCGTTACGTCCTTAATTGGTGGAACTGAAACAGAAGTTACTTGTTTTTTACGGAAAAAAACGATGTTGAATGTTAGCCTTAATAATATAATGAATACTTGAATATAACTTGCAGGACGTAATATTTTTCTATAAAAAATACTATATTTGAATGACAATTCTGATTCATTCTATTTTTCCTAGATTACAACGTATTCTGTTAATAGTAAATATTTTCCGTTTTGCATTAGAAAGGTCTATGTGTTGCTTACCGTTTTTATATGAATATTTTCTAACCATATATTTATTCTGATTAAAAAATGTGAGTGTAATTCAATAAGATTGCGCTAAAAAATCGTACTATTTTCGTGCGGCCAATTCAATTGGAATTGTTTATAAAAAAAGAAATTTAAAAGATAGATAAAAAAAAAAGAAACATGGTCGTGTCGTTGCTTTTACTGGTTGATGAAGAGACATACACAAATAAAACCCCTTTGTCCACAAGACAAGTGTTTTTTTTTTGTAGTTTCCTATGCAACTGCTTTTCGCATTTCAAAGTTGATTTCACTCTGTCATAACCCAGTTCAGAAGACCTACGCAGCTCACTTCATTCACTCAAGCGACGGTCATTGTCAAAAATGGCATTTTATTTCTTGAAAGCGAGTGGATTGTCGTCCTACGAGGCCTAATCGCTTAGATATGATGCCCCGGGCGCATGAAAACCGATGAGTTGTCTGCGTAACGAAGAACGCTGGATTTAATAAAATGGTGAAAAATTAGGATGTTACAACCTTGCAACGAGAAATCTTAGTTCACATTGCGTAATAATAATGCAGCTTACTACGATAGCTCTCGCATGCAAGATTTTTCTATACTCGTCCTGATATCTTCGTGACAGGAGCAAATCACATGTTAGTACACCTTTCACAACATGTCAACAAAACTCTTCGGCAACAAATAAGACGATAATTCAAACAAAACAATATTATCCGTGAGCTTAATCGCAGAACCCATTTGGTGCATTTGGCGTTGCGCAAGCCTGACTATGCTGATTGTCTTAATGGCGGAGATATTTGGAGATACTTTAGACTTCAATATCAGTCTACCCTTATGACCATCTCTTGTAATGGGGGGAACGCTACTGTGCGGTTAACGGAGGTTTTTGTTTAAAGTGCTATCTTTTATTGCTAACGTCTGGAAACTTGAAGGGGTTGAGGAACGCTCGCGCAAGAGCACCCGAGAACGGGCTCGAGGTCGCAGTGCGGCTCCGTACAAAGGGGCTTTCTGTTGCGGGTTTATTGTTTTCCTCTTAATACATGCAAGTAAAGCAGTTTTAAATATTGAACGTCCGCTTGTTTTAACTGCCTGAAGAACAACAAGAGCCACACCGACTATGGAAGCTGAACTGCTACGTTTCGTATCCTCTACGGCGGAAAGGGAGTTTAGATCTGTTTGAAATATGACTGCCAGCCAATATCACTTCCATTATTGGAAGCATATTTTTTCCATTTTTTTAAGCAGATCCCAGAAATATTGCACACCAAAGAACATACAATTCATATTCATGACAGCTTTGGGTGTAGGGCGAAAACTTATACGCAGAAATTTTCTCCAGCACAACTTCGTCTTTGTGCAAATAAATCCGCTCCTGTACGAGCCATTTTCAATGTACGTGTATCTCCTTGACTTTTTAAGGGTATGTAGTTACAGACGTATTTTAACGAGTATATACTATTTCGCAGAAAAGAAATGTAAGTGCGAGATAAATTCATTAGCTATATATCTAAATTTCCTATTAAGTTGCTCGTCTTGCTGAATCACAATTTCCTCTTTAGCCCCTCGTGTTTAAGTTAAAATCGCTACAACGTCGGCTTGCATCAATCTGTGTGACGTATTGATATGACGATATCCAAGGTGGTCTGATGTACTATGTTTGGTAAAGGGGAGAAAATAGTACCTGGTAATCTAATTAAACTTTTCCATCTCATGTCTTGTTTTTTGGAGATGGCAAAGTAGCCGCAGTATTACGGATATTGCAAACTGACAAATGGTAACCCGAACACTTTTTAACGTACTGTTTTCAACTCAAACAGCTGTACCGCGTCTCCTAGGCTCATAGACAATAGAATATTACTTAGCCTTAAGAATCAAGGTTTTTTCAAGGAGAATTTGTCTTTCTATTTATTGATTTACAGGTGGTAACTAATAGTCGGATTTAAAAATTCAAGAGACTACATTTGTACTGGTTTCTGACTATATTAAAAGGCATTATAGCGAAAACCTTATAGTCGTACAGAAAATAAAAAGTGGATGTGAAAAGTGTCAGTTATCAAATAACTCTAGTTATATTTGAGAATGAATGATCATTTATGCTCAAGACGTTTTATAGAAATTGTTTTTTTTTTCTCCTGAGAAAGTTTTGGATGTACAGAAAGAGATTTATTTTTGGTATGCGCACCGGCATGTTTTTATTATTCGGATTTGTTGTTACTAGAAGTAAAGACAAAAATTAGTTAGTAGTAAAAACATCAAAATATATTTCAGTAAGGTATCTCCAGAAGTATTTTAGACTTGTACGTGTATATTGTGTGATTACTCGGTTTCAGTCTAATAGGAGAGCATATGTCAAAACGCCTTTCAACGGTGTTGCTTTAATTGTAAGTTAACCAAAGCTCCAAATTAGGGACACCATCCTTGTTTTACTTGTTGGAGAAAACTGCAGTCCACTAGTGCGGACTGAGTGATCAGTAAACAAAATTACTTGCCACCGTTGTTTACAGGGCTCTATTATCTAACTCTCATAGGCAGCTTAATGTTTAACAGCTCTCTTTGCCGCATTTTAATTGTCAGATGCTTTAGCAGCACGAATGTAAAGGAACATAAAAGAAAGCGTACAGTTTTTTTAGAAGATGCACTCAGTTAAAATATGTATGTCCTCACTACTGTAAAAACAACAACTTAATGCTGGTTTCTGGACAAACGAAGCATTGAAGGATATTATATTGAGACGCAAAAAACAAGTGAAGTGAATTAGCGTCGAAACGCAACAAGACAGGCAGATGCCTTTAAGGGTAAATGCCCCGTTGAACAGTTTTTCTTTTCTTTTCTTTTTTTTCAGGCGCCAGCACGTTGTAAAGCAACCGTGTTGTACTTTGCTGAGTGATTCCGAAATGGCCGACGCTGACATTGGAATATCGATTTGGGGACTTTCGAAGCGGTCTAAACTAATTCGTTTGGATGGTTGCGGCGCTGCGGCGTGGCAATTCCAGTATCTGTGTCGACTCTCAGTGACCCCTGTACTCCCCTTTGTCCTGAAGAGATTACGATTTTTTATATAACAGCTCTTGTATTTTGTGTTAAACGTTGCGGTTTCCAGATACCACTTTTTAAAGTGACATATCTAATAGAAAACCGAAAGGAGATTCAGTTAAAATGCATCAATACTTCCAAAAAATAGCTGTCGATTGTGCTAAAATTCGCTATTTAGATGCGTTTTTTTAATTTTATTTTATCTGGAAGGAGAGACAATTTTCTTTCTCAGAATACACACTAGACGCAAATGTACAAAATCATACAATATGAACAAACAAACACTTAGAATATCCACTCAGTACGGTTGTGTTTTTGACGTTTTGAAACCTGGAACACGGTTGTAACTTAGTGTTATTATTTTGTGTCCCAATCATTTCAATAAATTATTGACTTGTTTCGCAACATTTCTCAATGCCTCAACTTGTATAGCTTTATTCTGAGAAACGATCGGTTTGTGTAAGGAGAGAAGAAAATATATTTCACCACTTTTTTTTGTGTGACTTGCCTTTTCTTAGCCATTCTGGGAACTGTACGAAGATACAAGCTGTTGCTATTAAAACGAACAAGGACAAAACAAAGATGGTTGAACCAGTATCGATCAAAGGAAAACTGATTTTGTTAATAGTATTTCTCTTTAGAGGCAAGCACTGCGTGGGCGAATAAATAAAATTACATTAGTATTGCATTTTGTTTTATCAACTGCCGCTAATACAATAGGAGAAGTGAAATAACGGTTCCACGAATTAAAACAAGTATTAGGGACTACCATGTGCGCCATTCATTTTCTTCTCATTGTTCTTGTGACAGAACTTGCACAGAGGTATGGTACAGTCATGCAAATGTTTACCAGATACATGCCTTTCCAACAGATTTGTGGAAAGACCTTCCACACCCTAGCTGGTTGTACGAGTGAATATCCAACCATGGTCAATGACAGTAAGTGATTAAAAAAGTACCTCTTCGGGAGATGAACCGCACTGTAATTTTTACAGTAAAATTATTTGCAAACTTTGATGCTGAATCCCACTTAAAACTCTTGAAGCAGCGAAACTAAAAAAAGAGACAGTTGTTATAAAACATTGCAAATGAGGGCTTAATGTTGGAGGCATTACAACGGCATCATTGGGCTAGTTTTGTGCAAACTGTTCTTCAGCCGGCAAACCGACCGGAATTGTTTTTCGTGAGACAACGAGAAGCTTGAGATAGATAGACTTTGCAAAACCGGCGTACCTAGCACCTCTTTACCAGTGATACGTGATACATACCCAGCAAGATCTATGCCTAAAAGTTTTGAATATGATTTGTTGTCTTTTTGGCTTGAAAGTAACCGACATTATCTAATTGGAAAGCTTAAATGACTCTATTCTTCAGTTGACGCAGCCTTCCTGAAGTGGGTTCCCTATACAAAGATACAGACTCTATAAAACTGCTTAAATGCTAAAAAGCTGCATTTTAAAACGCCAGCTCGACAATTTCGACAAATAGGAAGCAAAGCGTGGAAGTTAGTAATTTATATTCTGGAATAAATCATAATAGTGTAATAGATATATCTGGCATTCTTCAATCAGCGCACTTGTCATGGCTGCACTCACTGAAACTGGACCCATGAAATAGCTTCTTTAAATATAAAATATCAACTTAAACATAATAAAACGGTTACAAATAGCGCTGAGACACGTAGTTGGGTTGCGTAATACTCCGGGTATTAATGGCGTGCCTTTTTGTTTTTGTTTTGTTTATTTTTCGTGTAGACAACGTTCCGTCGGAGCGTATTATACAAAAAGTGCAACTGGTATGCGTTTTGTTTTCTGCAAGTATGAAACTGAACTGCTCCTATTTGCAACGCGAATTGTAATTCTCGCTGGATTCGTTAACGAGAATGTTGAAACGGGGTCATGCATCTATCCCGATAACACTACAGATACGCAGGCTTTTCAATACAATTTTGCAGCACGGAACATTAAAAAAAAATTTAAACAATGCGACTTATACAACGATGGGAATTATAAGTTCGCAAATAATCTCAACTTCCAAATTAAAGTATCTCATTTGCATCGCATCAAAACTTGCAGTGCTGAGGGTCAGAAACAACGCCACGAACTTGTAGCCCTCAATAAAAAAATAAAAACAGTGGCACATGCTTCCTGTCTCTTTTCGCCTTTGGTGTCGTTTCTAATAATAGACAAAATATATACACTGAAACGAAGACTCGGTGTAGAATTGTAGTTAATTGATCAAATTTTTCAGTCGACATGCGCAATGAGAGCATTTGTTTCTGGAAAACACATTCCAAATATTAGCCCTATTAAGAGATATTTTTATGTTATTGTTTTACGCTAAAATAACGATGTATTTAGAGTAGTATATTTAGATATTGTCGGTAATACCCTATACTAAATTCTATCTTTTTTTTTTTTTCGAAATCCGCGATGCGAGATTGCGAGGACAAGGCGAGGTGTAAAAACTTAGAGAGGGCTGCTTGCATTCCTAATTGCTGATAAGACCTCAGACAGCCTCTGGTGAAAACGCCATAAGCATGGAATGCTGAAGCGGATAATATAATTATGATTCCAACGCTTAGCTCTACCTTCTTGCACCCATCGGTGAGTGACCCCATCTCAGCCGAGTTTATATCATTCCCCAAGCAGAGCTGCACACAGGAGAACATATGGAACCGGAAACATACTCGTGTGAAAGCACACACGCAAAAACGCAAGCTCCGACTCACACGTTCAAGCAGAACATTGAGGCTCGCATTATCCCATTTTGTATGTAACGAAAGAAAAGAAAAAGACGCATACGCACGAGGAGGTATTAGTTCCGCTAAATAAATATCTCTTATCTCGCCTTCATCACGCATGTTATAATAAAAACAAATTGGGCATTTGCTGCTGTGAATGTTTGGCGATGTATATATTTTGTTTTTATCTGCAAGCACGAGAGGAGGTCACGACGTACGTGTTAGCGGAAGGGCTGATGTGCTCATCAGCGGTCGTCATACTTGGCGCCACTGATTGTACGGTATGATGGACGATCGGTTGGGAGTCTGTGGCATCAAGCTACATTAGTGTATCATTAACTATCTGAGGGGTGGAAGGTATAGGCAGATTGCCTCTTCCAAGCTCATAAAGAGGTTTGAGGTGTGTTTGTCTCCATTACGTCGCAAGCATGTGATGAATGTTTTCTATGACCCTATTCCCTTCCAAACGTAAAAATATATATTAATTTGTACAGTGAAATTGAGGCTTTGATACGCTGACACCGTCAAGTACTGGCAGATTGGCATTTACAAGGTTTCTTGGAAAGCTTTCGAAAATCCCTAAAAATATATGCTGTTCCAGATAAATTAAAGTCTTTAGGGATAACAAACTCCCTGCCTTGGCGGAAGCCAAAATTTGCAAAAACAAGCATATAAATTTGCAAAATATTTGCCTAATAGGCACCAATTAACTTTCTAATTAATGAAAATAAACATGTGATTCCACTTAGAATCTTGCATAATGTCATCGAAAATATTATATCTACTCAATATGAAATATATTAAGCCGGGACAGCATTTTACGACGTTCTGAAGGAAAAAAAAAACTTTCACATTTGAAGCGTTTTTAGGTTTCGGTATTTTACCGAAGCACATCTTTGCGCCCGAGGTCCTGCTCCCCGGTGGTCGCAGCACGAAGCCATCACCTAGCCTCCCCCGTAGGATCGAGGGACGCTTGGCCGCCCATGTCTGTCTCGTCCACTGGGGAGCGGGACCACGGGCGCGGAATGGCCCTCCGATTAGAAGCCAAAACCTAAGAACGCATCCAAACTTAGCGTTTTGTTATGAAACGCCATAATTAAAATGCTGCCCCTGCCTTAAATATTTCTAAAAAAAACAAAAAAAACTTAGTGTTTTTCGATGTTGCTTAACATGTTTCTCAGTGGAACCATATGTTTATTTTCACAAATTAAAAATGTAATTATGTACATTTTAGTTAATTATCTTTTGATAATTAGTATTTCTTGCTACCTTTGACGTCTACCGAGGCTTGTATAGTGTCTTCCCTCAAAGATGTGACAGCTGTAACAAGGGGGCTGCCGGTGACAGGGCGGTAGCCGCACGTGCACGGACTAGTTGGCGTAGAGCGAGAAGAAGAGAAGGACGACGGGGCTACGAGGGGCTTGGCAAGTGCTGCTGTTCCGGCGAGCAATAAACCATGACGAAAACAATCCCTGAAAAAGGGGAACAAGAAGGACAAAGGAGAAACACAAATCTCTAAACACAGCTAGGTGACTGGTGAGGGACCGAAAAAATCCACCTGGTCCGAGTACCGATCCCGGGTCCTCTCCATTACAGGCGGAGCGTTCTTCCAACTGAGCTAACCAGGAGTTAGACGTCAGTAGAGCAAGCGGGTTTTATCAGCTGCCACCAGTCTAATACCAACAAGAGTGAAGCTTTCAATTTAAGGTTATAATTGCATGCAATTAATACACCTGCAATGGATTTTTTCGGTCACTCACCAGTCACCTAGCTGTATTTAGAGATTTTCGTTTGTCCTTTTTCTCTCTTGTTCCCCTTCTCCATGGATTATTTTCGTCATTCTTGTCCATGTTGCTTGCACCTTTGCAATCAATTGCATCATAACTATAAACCATATTTTGTTATCTTTTAACAACTGGCAACGAGATTAATACTACGAACCATGTTATTATAACAAGTATTTGACCGGGTTCCGGCGAAATCTACCGCGAACGTCATGCCAAAGTTTGAGCCATTCACCGGGAAAGGCGGTCAGGAATCGAAAGAGTACACCGAGGTTTTGAATCATGTACTTCATCGCGAACAACATCGTCGCAGACAAGCAACGAGCCGTGTTTCTGAGCAGCTGTGGCAGGTCAACGTACTCATTGCTGCGCAGGCTGCTGGCACCAATGAAACCTTCGGAGGCCCCTCTCGCCAGAAGTCGTCAGTTGCTGACAAAGCATTACTCCCCACGACCGTCGCTGATTGTACAACGGTATAATTTCTACTGCCGCACACAAGACATCGAGGACACCGTCAATGAGTCTGTCGCCGGCCTGCGCCAATCGGCCGACCGGTGCGAATTCGGGGCGGAGTTGGCGAACAACCTTCGGGACCGCATCATGCACGGCATCAGGATTGACGCCATGCGGAGGAGGCTACTGGAAGAGCCAAACTTGACATTGGATTGGGCGGTAGAGTTAATAACAAGCATGAAAGCCACTGCAAGAGGTGCTGAACAGATAACCGGCCGAGCAAGTGGGACAGCTGAGACGGCGGTGAACCGTGCACAAACTTGTACGTAACTTAAATACTCTACTCAAGTTACTGTATCTTAAATACTTCTATGAGTAACTTGGTATCTTGCAAATACTTTCAAACGTCAGTATTTATTACGCTAACTTAAATACTTTTTTCAAGTAACTTTTACTCATTTTAAAGTTACTTTGAAATTACTTTCTTTTTTTATTTCTCTAGAGGCGGTAAGCTTGGAAAATATGGAACTCCAGTTATTTTGGCTAGGCGCCCTGCTATTGCAGATACATTTCGTGCCAGGTAATAAAGTGCACTTCCGTGCTTCTGCTGAAGGAAGTGACACGGAGAAGCAGGTGTCGCAGCCTCAAGCCGAGCGGATGTCTTCGTGTCTTGTAGCTGGGCAAAACGTCAAAGCACGTTTTTTTTTTTTATAATTTGTTTGTGGCGATGCCCAAGAGGAACAGAGATTGCGAAGCAGAAAGGCATGCGGATGAAAGCATAAGATGTGTACAAGGCTATAGGCCAGAGGGAGGGCACTTCTGTCGGAGAGAGTGGGTTCTACAAGTGTCTGGTAAGAGTCGACAGTAAACCGGAGTTGATTTTTCTATGTTATGGTCATGGAGTTGTCTTCGGTAGCACGAATGACCGCCGGCGCCCGCTACGGTGGCGCCCGCTCTCCCCTGGCCTGGACTCCCCGACCCCCGACTGCTCGGCACCACCAGTGCACTGACGGGGGAAGCGGAAATGAACACCCGACACAAGGGGAGCGTCGAAGGCGAGCCTCTGTGTAGATAGAAACTCCCTCCGTAGGCGAACGGGCCCCGCGCTGCCCTCGCCTATGTCCTTGCCATAGCAAGGGTAAAAAAGAAAAACATTTTTATTTTTGTTTCATTCGTAGTTACTTGGGACTACTAGAAGCCTGAGTGGCAGCCAAAGTCTAGCTAAGAGATTTCCAGGAGATGCCATAGTAGCTGGGAGGAAGAATTTTTTCTGACTTCGGTTGTGATTGACAATGAATTGCAGAGAAAATTGTAACTTGAGAGTATCTTGAAAGTAACGAGTTACTTTTTTGGAGTATTTTGTACTTTACTGAATTACTTTACAAATTTGAGTATTTAGTACTCTACTCAGTTACTATTTTTTGTGTTACGTAGTAACTTAAACACTTTTTGTGAGTATCTTGTACATGCCTGACCGTGTGATAGCACCATCGACATCGGCGCTGTCAGCGGAAGAGCGACGCAGCTGTTTCCGTTGCGGCGGCAAGCACCGGGAGTCAACGTGCAAGTTTGTAAATAGTGTTTGTTTCAAATGTCAGCAACGAGGTCATATATCAAGACTTTGCCAGAACAAGACAAGCCACGAAAGCAGAGTCAGCAGCAACGACAAACATCGCGAAGGAAACATGAAGCAGAGGCCGAACTCGACTCAGGCACCAGCAAACCGTTCGGTCCACGTCATGGAAGCTCAAGACAGTGAAGAGTCAGATTCGAGCGGTCGTGGGTGACCTCTGGCCGTTAATCCGGAGCGAAAAGACAGCGCTACTGGGGAATGACCAAAACAAGGCACCCGAGTTCAAGGACCCGCCAATTTTTGCAGAAGTGACAATTCAAGGAGAGACTGTACAAATTGAGCTGGATACCGGAGTTGTGTTTTCGGTTACGGATGAGACTGAGCTCGAAAGGCGGTTTCCAGGAACCGTCATCGAACCATCAACTCTTAATCTGCGGGGCTACTTCTGTTAGCTGGCTGCCGTAGCGGCAAGGTGACGGTCACCGCGGAGTTTGGCGGGAAAGCTGAGCTACTACCTTTGTTTGTGGTACGAGGTGGTTCCCGGGCTCTTCTGGGACAGAACTGGGCAAGCGCTTTCAACATGCGTCTAGATCAGCTCGTCATTGTGCATCAGATGAGCAGCACTGAAGAGTTGACAGGCACATTTCAGTCAGTGCTTTCTGAAAGGTTAGGGACGCTGAAAGGAATGAAAGCGACTATCAGCGTACCGGAGGGAACCAGACCCAGGTTTTTCCGACCGCGAACTGTACCTTTTGCGTTGCAACCCCTGGTAGCGCAAGAGTTGCAACACTTACAGCGCGACGGGATTTTGACCCCCATACGAACGTCAGAGTGGGCGGCGCCTATCGTTCCTGCACCAAAGAAGGATGGTAGGATACGAGTTTGTGGCGACTTTAAACTCAAAGTCAACCAAGTTGACATAACAGAAGTGTATCCGGTACCGAGACTGGAAGACATGTGGGCGAAGCTTGCTGGAGAAACAACGTTTTCTAAGCTAGATCTCCGCGATGCGTACCAGCAGATTGAACTGGAGCCGGCAGTTAAGAAGTTTGTCACAATTAACAGGCAGAAAGGACTGTTTCAATACAACAGTCTGCCTTTTTGAGCCGCCGTCGGCTCCCGCCATTTTTCAAAGAGAGATGGAAAATCTTCTACGAGGTTGTAACGGCACCATTGTCTACTTTGACGACATCTTGGTCACAGGGGCCACAGAAAATGACCACTGCAAGAATCCAGAGGCAGTTTTAGAGAAGTCAAGTGAGGCCGGGTAGAAACTCAAACTGGTAAAGTGTTCACTTTTCCAAAAAAGTGTGGAATACTTGGGATACATTATTGACGTTGAAGGAATTCACCCCGCACAAAGAAAAATCGAAGCGGTACACGAGGCGCTACCTTGGATTACTAAACTTTTACCGGAAGTTTATGCCAAACGTGGTCATCGGTGTTGCACCCCCCTCCATAAACTGCTGAAAAAAGGGGAGGCCTGGAGTTGGGGTGCTGAGAAACTAGCAGCGTTTAATACAAGCAAAGCGCTGTGGACGTCTGCATCGGTGCTAGTGTATTATGACCCGAGCCAGCCGGTGGACCTATGCTGCGATGAGTCACCATATGGTGTTATTGCAGTATTGGCGCACAGAACAAGTTCCGGGGAAAAAAGGCCTATTGCTTCTGCATCCAGGTGTTCAACCATAGCTGAACAAAACTACAGTCAACTAGATAAAGGTACCCTGGCCGTAATATACGGAGTGTCAAAATTCAGCCAATTCGTGTGGCAACGACAATCCGACATTTGCACAGATCATAAGCCAATGCTGGGTCTTCTAGGACATGATCGGGGAATCCCACAACAGTGCTCTCCTCGAGCGTTTCGATGGGCATTAACGTTGAGAGCTTACTGCTATCGACTGCTATGTCGACCAGGGGTCCATCTAGGAAACGCCGATGGGCTGAGTTGGCCGCCACTGCCTGGATCCTCGTTCAGGGACCACATGGTCGGGGAAGTGTTCATGCTGGAAAAGGCGTTTCCGTCGTTGTTGTCGACAGCAGCGGCAGCACACGGTACAAATAAGGATCCCATAGTGTCGACAGTACGAGAGGCTTTGTGGTCTGGGAAGCGTCTGCCGGAATCTGCTGATTAGAGGACGTTCTCATGTCGACTAGAGGAATGTTCAGTGCAAGACAGTTTTATATTGTGGGGTTGCCGAATAGTAGTACCAACATCACTAAGGCCAGCGCAGTTGAACGTGCTACACGAGAAACATCCGGGTATTGAACTAATGAAAATGGTCGCTCGGAGCCATGTTTGGTGGCCAGGCACAGACGAGGCTATTGAAAAAAAAGTAAATGGTAGTACCATATGCCAAGTTCACCGGCGGGCTCTGAGGTCGGTGCAACAAACACCAAGGTCATTCCCGGAAAATGCATTGTCACGTCTACATGTAGACTTCGGGGGCCCGTTTCAGGGCATCTATTTCTTGGTGGTAGTTGGTGCATTCTTCAAGTTGGTGGAAGTGCACCGAGTGCCCTCACCATCGGCTAATGCCACAGTGGAGTGCTTGAGATCAATCTTTGCCACACACGGGCTACCTTGTGTGGTCGTCAGTGATAACGGCCCGGCGTTCGTCAGTGCGGAATTCAAAAAATTCCTGGCAAGAAAAGGAGTTCGTGCTATTACTATTCTACCGTATCACCCTGCCTCAAACGGCGCAGCAGAGAGGATGGTACAAACAATCAAAGAAAAGCTGAAGAAAGCTAAACCAGGATATTTCGAAATCAACATTTCAAGAATTTTGTTTAATTACAGAACGACGCCACATCACTGACCGGACGAACACCAGCAGAGTTTTTGATGGGTCGACGCCTAAAAACTCGAATATAATAATTTTAGTGATCTTTAAAGATTTGGCCTAGACACTCTGTGTATGTTGTGGGATGTTGCTAGCTACCAACACAGGTACCGATAGAGTAACCAAAGGATTGTCTCAACAGCGGCGATGTCTCAAAGGAGACGTCAAACCTAGTAGCGCGCGGTCCCCACATCTCCGCAGTAATATAGACGACGTTTAGGGCTACATTACCGCGGGTCGGTTCGATTAATTACCTCCGTCGGTGCCAGTGATCGTCTACCTTGTCTCACTCTCTCGAATATAGCGGAAGAGAAGACACACGTACCAGAGTAAGGACAGAGTCCAAGAGCATTTATTGGAACACTCTTAAAATGAACTGCAATGTCCCCATCCAAAATGCCCCCCGCGCCGGCAAGGTAAGAAAAGGTCCTTACCTGGCCAGACGCGGGGTTCCGGAGAGCCAAGACCGGGGAAGCGTCGGAGAAGTCGCCGGCGCACGTCCTATCTTTTTCGCGGTCACCCGGACGAGTCCCTTTCCCGAAAGCGGGAAAACAAGAGGCGAAACCTCCTCGCCTGTCAGCAGTGATCCGCAACCGAGCGGGGGGACGGAAAGAGGTCCCCCCGGGAGAGAGTGAGAGGAGAGCCCCCCAAGCCAGGCGGCCTTCCGCCTCACGAACAGGTCGGAGCTCACGGCGAAGAAGGCCGAGCGTTCCGACCCGCGGCCGTTATCACAGCCCTCGGGGAAGGGAGACCAGAGGAATCCCCACATCCCCCCCTCCTTAAAACGGTAGGTGGGTCTCAAGAAAGAATAAAGGAGGCCCACCTGCTCTCATAAAATAATATATCTCTCTGTGCACCCCCAAACATATACACGCGACACCGAGCGCGCGTCTTCACAGTGTCGGCCGTCAACAGCTGGCCCGCAGGACCGAAGACCCGGAAAGTTCAAGTTCCAAGCACTTCACACTCGCCGTGCACAGCACCGCAGAGCATCACAGGCACCGTGCTGACGCCGCTGGACCCAGGTGTCGCGGTACGAGCTGGCCTGCAGTGGGGGGCAGTCAGGCGGTCGTGAAGGCGGCAGCACCAAAAAAGACCAACGACCGCCGCCCACCGGCGGAGACCAGCTGGGGAAGTCCCAGACACGCTTGCCCGGGGGGTTCGGTGCCATCTCGGCCGCAGTGGGCTGGTGAAGGGGGGTGGACGACCTCGGAGCAGACCTGCGAAGTCGTTTTGCGCCAGCAGCCAACACGCCCAGAGCCGGCCGTAGACCTCCCCAAAGGGAAGAAAGGGCGCCGCAGCCTCCGAACGAGGGGGCACGCGCAACCGACGCTCGCCTGCCTCGGGCCACAAAGGCGGCAGAAACGGGCAGGAGCAAACGACAAACAAAAGCACAAAAAAAGGAGGCCAGTTTGTCAACGGTGACAGGAACATGCCAGAGTGACCCGATTCGACACCGGAAGAAGAAGCCATAAAAAGGGGGCCCCTCTGTTCGAAACGCGTCCACATACCAAGCAAGCTAAATGAGTTCGCTTAGTGTGGGCACCGGGGAGAGAGCTTCTAGGAAAAACGCCGAGTTCTCAATCCTTTGCTCAGGCAGCTAACACAGAGGCTGCCTACAATACCCGGTTTTATAGTTACCGGAAGAGTCCGTTGACTATAAGTGGCCAAAAACAGATAACAGTCTGCAGCTGACCCGTCTTCGGAAGTCGAGGTAAACGGATACGGGGACTTCGAAGGGGCGGATAGAAATAAACCGCCATGCATGCGCGTCTGCGAGCGGGGAAGATGCAAGTTCCCGCGCAAAATAGCCGCCATCTTGCTCCTTAGGGAGGAAGACAAAAGGGGCCGCAGCTCACATGCTCAAACCTGCTAGTTTCGCCAACTATTTGAGCTAGCTAGCTTACCGAGGCCAGAAAAACATGTCTTGCACCCGATACGGCTTGATCAAGGGCTCACAACGGTGTGGACCCTTCTTTTGAGGCAAGGCCAGGTTTCAGAGCAACGTAACTGCTAAGAGTCTTAGAGTCGCTCTTCCACCTGGATCACGCGAGTCTGACAGATATCGCCAAAGGGCGCTCTGGCTACATGGCGCCTGGGTTTCAGAGCAACATAACCTCCGAAAGTCTTGGAGTCACTGTCCACCCAAATACTGTCGAAGTGCGCCTCAGACCGCGTAGCGCCACCACCATGAACGCAAAACTAGTGTCGTTCTTGGAAAACAACAACAGGCTGCAGGAGTACGTTGGCATCAAGCAGATACAAATCTTTCCCGAAGAAAACCCTCCGCGCCCACTGCAATACCAGCAGTGAATACAGCGCGCGCGTCAACAGTGTGCAAACTGCTTCTCGACGCCGACGGTTACGCGGCCCGGCTCCCGGAGCCCGTCAGTAGCAGTACCAGCTACTTATCGACGTCACTGGCAGGCGTACCGTCCGACTCTAAATGAGTGTCCGCGACTACTCCGAGTCAAAGAAAACGCGAATATTTACATTCCCAGATTGCACTGCTGATCCTTCGCTACTCTTTTCTGCCAAGCCTCGCTCCCCGCCGGACATAAAAGTCCACCCGGTACTCAAAAACATCATCAAAACTTCTATTTACACTTTCCCTTCAGGACACGTTGTTGGTGGCGCGCAAGGAACCTAAATACACACAGGTGAAAGGTTCGCCTCAAGCATGGAGAACAAAGGGTCTCCCGCAACAACAAATGTTGCTTGACGCACGCTAATTCAAAACAGGAATGCGCGTACGAATCACACTGCGCTCGCTCAAAGGAGTGGCACTGCGGGTTGCCGACTCGGCATTAATCGCTCAACCATAAGTGGCGAGATCAGGACGCTCGTAGTACGGGGCGATCAAAGGCAAGGAATTGCTGGCAAAGGCCGGACAAAAGGGACGGAGGCCAGGAGCCACGACCACGATAAAGGAAGTCGTGGCCCCACGTTGGGCGCCATTTTATGTGGGATGTTGCTAGCTACCAACACAGGTACCGATAGAGTAACCAAAGGATTGTCTCAACAGCGGCGATGTCTCAAAGGAGACGTCAAACCTAGTAGCGCGCGGTCCCCACATCTCCGCAGTAATATAGACGACGTTTAGGGCTACATTACCGCGGGTCGGTTCGATTAATTACCTCCGTCGGTACCAGTGATCGTCTACCTTGTCTCACTCTCTCGAATATAGCGGAAGAGAAGACACACGTACCAGAGTAAGGACAGAGTCCAAGAGCATTTATTGGAACACTCTTAAAATGAACTGCAATGTCCCCATCCAAAATGCCCCCCGCGCCGGCAAGGTAAGAAAAGGTCCTTACCTGGCCAGACGCGGGGTTCCGGAGAGCCAAGACCGGGGAAGCGTCGGAGAAGTCGCCGGCGCACGTCCTATCTTTTTCGCGGTCACCCGGACGAGTCCCTTTCCCGAAAGCGGGAAAACAAGAGGCGAAACCTCCTCGCCTGTCAGCAGTGATCCGCAACCGAGCGGGGGGACGGAAAGAGGTCCCCCCGGGAGAGAGTGAGAGGAGAGCCCCCCAAGCCAGGCGGCCTTCCGCCTCACGAACAGGTCGGAGCTCACGGCGAAGAAGGCCGAGCGTTCCGACCCGCGGCCGTTATCACAGCCCTCGGGGAAGGGAGACCAGAGGAATCCCCACAATGTGAAGTGAAAGTTCGACTGATCCACTTTCTGTAATAATTTAGTTATGATCCTCTGTATAGTAGAACATCTTGCACTGACAATCTGAAAGTATAAGTTAAGAACGCTAATGAGCAACCGGACTGCACAAAATCAATTTGCTAGTTCCCGGCGGCTTCTGATTGTTTTTGTATTCCCCTGTCTATTTTATGTTTGATACTTTTTTCTTTGTTATTTTACGTTTCTTCATCCACCTTATTGGATAACGAAAAAAACCTTTTTTTTTTAAGAAGACATTGCCGAGGTGACGGCAACTCATAAAATTTGCTACTAGGTAAGACGAAAAATGTAGAGGTTCAAGTGACAATTTATTTTTATTTTAGTTTTTTGAGGGAAGGACGCGCAACTTTTGAGCGCACGAGAACAGAAACAGATAAACAGAAAAAAAAACACTAACACACTCTCTGTAGAATTCAGAGTTTCAAACTAGTTGAAAACTAACCAAGTCTAAATCCAAGTCTAAAAACAAAGTCAACGAAAGTGTGACGCGGTTTTCAACCCTGGGAAAATATATTGCCGTTAAAAACACCCACTAAATCTAAACAAATCAAAGGCATCTGATATTTGTTTGAAAACTCAAAATTGCGGTCCACTACAGTTTTCTTTATGGCTAGACCTTGTGTTTTTGTGTTTTACTCAATACCGGTGATTTGCTCGCATTTCGTATTAAACGTTTTTTATTTTTTTTTTTTAATTGTACTAGTGCGCCTTTAACCTTAATTCGCGTTTTTATTTCGTGGGGTGAGGAGGGTTCGCAGAGTGCTGACGCAAGGTTCAAAACTCACGTTTATATTTCGAAAGTTAAAAAAAAAATCATTTGTCACGCACTGGCTAAGCTTCTGAAATGTGAATATATCCATTCATTTAACATAAACAGAAAATATACTTTTTGAACTTTTTTGTTTATCGGAATTGACGAAAGTGAAAGAGAAAACATTTTACGTTTTTTTTTTCTTAATTTATTCTGATTGTACTTGTTTGAATATTATAAGTTTGTAAGCTTGGTACTGAATATGAATGTCTAAATATTCTGACTCATTCCTGCATGCGGTAAAATATCTTGATACGTCTGCAATGCCAAGCTTTATGCCATAAAGCATGGTATCGCAGTCCCATAAAGTTTATGGGACAGTAAGTAAGGCGTCAACCTCAAGGTGACAATTCAGCGTCTTGTAATTACAGTCGAACCTATGCAAGTTTCAGCACATGCGAAATATGGAGGTCGCATAGCGCCGTTTTATTCAAGATAAAAGTTGATTTAACAGAGTGGTTAAAAAACAGAAATGCACCTGTTGTTTTGCTTTGTAGGTGGAAACCAATCTGAAAGTAAGCAACAAGAACAATCACACATATTCAGGTCGTGCGCTTAGATATTTTTAGAAAACCCTCCACTCTGATTTCAGACCTTCTCTTTTGTGAGCACCGGCGACAGCAGCTTTCGACGAAATCAATTTATTCTTTGATCGAGTTTAGGGAATCCCATTTTTCAAAAGCTCGTGTCTTTTAGCCAGAGCCTTTCCACCACAGAGCTGAGTGTGGGCGAAAAAAACGAACAAGAACAACGAGTTGTACGAAGGTTTCTGGATGTCTTTTTTATTCAGTCAAATAAAATTTCGTAGAAAAAAAGTGAAGAGGTGGAGCAACAAGATAACCTTGAAAGCATCTGCTCCATTCAATTTCATTGTATTTTAGATTTCTAAACTAAATGCTCGTTATCTTTTTTTTTTGTAGAAGTACTCATCATGCAATATTTATTATAAAAATGATTTTACACAGATACTAGCCTGGCATTTAAAGTTGCCCAGTGTTTTTTTTTAAATAAACGCGATGATATGGAAACGATAGCGGTAATTATTATCTTGAAGTGAACGACGACGCATGGCGAACACAACACGACATTTAGCACTTCTTCTGTCCTGTCGTGTAGTGTTGTCGGTTCTTTGAAATAGTTTTTTTTTTTAAAATCAAGTTATAGGCTAGACAACCATGGAAATAATTTAGGCACCATTCTTGTGCTATATATTTTTCTTCGAGAAGTGGATGTTTCCTTAAACTACGCGGCTATACACGATTGAAAATAGACGGACGCTGTTCATAATCGCATCGGTTGGCTTTAAGTTAAAAAAAGTGAAAGCCGTTTACAACTCCCTGTAACACCGAATTAGAGCGCAGCTCTTGAGGAGGAGGAGGGAAGGGTACTGGGGCGGTGAAGTGACCTGGGGGGTCACGTGACCTTGGGGGGTCACGTGACGATGCCGATGATGTCATCAGTGACGTCACTGATGACGTCATCAGTGACGATGACGATGCGGACTCCGATGACGTCATCAGCGATGATGACGATGACGATGCGGATGTCGGTGACGTCATCAGTGACGTCACTGATGACGTCATCTGCGATGATGACGATGACGATGCGGATGTCCCTCCAAGTCACGTGACACCCCCAGGTCACATGACCACCCCCAGGGTCACGTGACCTCCCCGATGACGTCATCGTCACTGATGACGTCACCGGCATCCGCATCGTCATCGTAATCATCACTGATGACGTCATCAGTGACGTCACTGATGACATCACCGACATCCGCACCGTCATCGTCATCATCACTGATGACGTCATCAGTGACGTCACTGATGACGTCACCGGCATCCGCAACGTCATCGTCATCATCACTGATGACGTCATCAGTGACGATGACGTCATCGGGGAGGTCATGTGACCTCGGCGGGGGTCACGTGACCCTGGGGGTGGTCACGTGACCTGGGGGTGTCACGGGACTTTGGGGGCGGGTCACGTGACCTCGGGGGTCACGTGACTTCAGGGGGTCACGTGACTTTGAGTGTCACGTGAACTTGGGGGTCACGTGACCCTGGGTTAGGGGTCACGTGACCTTGGGGTGACCTTGGGGGTCACGTGACCTTGGGATGACCTTGGGGGCCACGTGACCTTGGGATGACCTTGCTTACGCCGACGCCCACGCCGACGGCGACGCCGACACCGACGCCGACGGCGACGCCGACGCCGCTCAAGCCGGGAACGGGCCCCTAAGAGGTGCGCTCTAAAAAAGTCCGCTTTAAAATACCAAAATCAATGCGGAACACACCTTTGAGTCCGAGAAAATATTGAAGATAATCAAATCTATAGCTTATTTTAACCATTCACGCTACGGCCACGTTGTGATACGCGGTCATTGGGCTTTGCTCGCAGACGGACGGGATTTCTGAAGACATATGACTATTGTTGACTTAGATTCAACGCGGCAATGCGACCAAAATGCGTTATATTTTATTTCGAATATTTTTTTTTATTTATGAGTGGTTGCATAATAAAAACACAATAACAATATTACTGTTACCTTTTGCCAACGTACGTGCAGAACGTTTGGTAGCTTTAGAAATAAATCTGCGGGGGATATGCGAAACGGTTCCTTTTTCACCTGCTCGAAGTTTCGTAGCATTTCCGGACCTAAAGGGATGATAAACCAAAATTAGAATCTAAAAAAAAAATAGAAAAAAAAAACAGTGCATGAGTTGTAGGCGGGGCGCTGCAATCCCTACAACACTACTCGTTAGGCGACATCTCGAATGGACGGCCGTATTTTCGGAAAAAGAGGTCGAGATTGAACAATGCCGGTGAGTCGCGTGACGTCAAGATATATCGTTTCCTCCTCTTTTCACTTCACCCCTTCAACGCGGTGAGGTGGAGAAGACGCGAGGCCGTTCCCTCTACTTCTCGGAAGAACAAGACGTAAACATATCTGCCAAATGCTCCTCCTTTTTTTGAAAAATACGGTCATCCGTTTGAGATATCGCCGTATAGTGATGTTATGGTGTTTGGAGCATCCTCTTGCACGCTTTTTCCGCCGTCTTTTGTGGAGTCCAGATTTTGGTTTAGCATCCCTTTAATACAGCCGTCACTAGTCTAGCTTGTCTGCTTTGTTGCCCTCTACTGACGCTGCTTTGTTGCCTTCTACTGACGCTGAGATGTTTGATTATTCGGGATATTTTATCAGTTTGAGTTAAATATCAATCCCTAATTCTATAAAAAAAAAAGAACGGATTAACAAAGCTGAATAATGGTGATTAGCTGACTTGTTATAAAATCGTATAAAATAAAAATAATTACTATAATGAAAATGCATTTTTCCTAGAAGCATGAGCACACACTCATTGATTTTCCGTAATTATGAAATGAGTATGTATTCACTTCTTAGACCAACCATAGTGCTCAGTAAAAAGAAACATACTTTATTAAACACGCGGAAAAGGCGTTCTGGAAACAACTAAATAAGTGATGCAATTAACTTTTCTTTTTCTTTGCGTCTCACTTTTTTTTTTGCTCTTGAGAACAAATTGTGGCGTAATATTATCTGACGCAGTGAGCTATATTGAAGACGCCTCCATTCAGGGATCGTCAAAACTGGTCTACTTCTCTGGCAAACGATAATTCGCTCCGCCAGATCATCCTGGAAGATGAAAAACAAGGATTGCTTTAATAAGGTCACAACACAGGAGAAGAAGCAAGGTAGACTAACGGGGGAAAAAGGGTGCCGCTGCACTGCTTATATTGCCGCGCGCCAAGTAGGCAGCGCGGCCGTAGCCTAACGGTTATCGCGCTTGCCTCCCACGCGAATGGCCAGGGTTCCATTCCCGGCCGTGGCTACGCATTTTTGTTTACAGTGTAATGTGATGTTCTAGTAAATTCGAGAACCGTCTAGCTGATTCGAGGTTGGAATGTTCTACGCGTCGAACCTTCCACATCGAATGCTCCAGAAGCCAACGCGTGTACAAAAGCGGCTCCGCCTGGCAAGCAGGACTCAGTTTCGCCCCAGCGCTCGACTCTGCTGTCTCGCCGACTTCGACGCCCGCGACGCTCTGTTATTATCGTTTGTACCCTTTTCTTTTGGCACAAGTTCGCCACATTAAACGTCTATTTCTTCCTTTTTATTTCCTGTTTTTTTTGGTCACCACCCATGACATTTTGGTGGAGGTGCGGGGTACCGCATGTCCGTGCAGCGCTGCCCTCCGAGTTCCCGCGCTACAAGTCCGAACGCAAGCTCCCGAGGACCCAACGAAAACCAGATCGAGACTCGATCAAGTCGCCGAACCCAAGGCCTACACCCGGAATACGGACTTTTACCACCCAGGACCAGGCAGCCGACGATGGCCAACCAGTCGCAGACCCCCGTCGCTCCTGCCGTCGTCTACCTACCCGTCGCTCCTCAAACACCGGCTCCATTCCACGGCGAACAGTACGAAGACGTCGAAGACTGGATTGACCAGTATGAACGCGTTGCCCGCCACAATGGCTGGACCGACGAGCAGCGCCTGCACAATGTCTACTTCTCGCTTGAGGGGACCGCCAAGTACTGGTACGAGAATTACGAATCCTCTTTGACATCGTGGGACATTTTCAAGACCGATCTGAAGGCTACGTTCGCCAACCACCACCGCCGAGAGAGAGCCGAGGACCTACTGCGAACTAGGACCCAGGGCCCCAATGAAAGCGTCAAGAGCTTTGTGGAAGACGTGCTCCGCCTGAGCTCCCGCGCCGACCCTCAGGCCACCGAGGGAAAGAAACTGCGCATTTTGATGCGGGGCGTGAAGGACGACATCTTCGGAGGCCTCGTCCGCAACCCGCCGGCAACCGTCGACGTCTTCGTCAGCGAGGCGACCGACATCGAGCGCGCCCTCGTAGCGCGCGGTTCCCACTACCAGCGGCAGCCAAGCGTCACTGCAACCGCTCTGCTTAGCGGCGAAAACGCTCCTGGTATGGACATCCGCGAAATCATCCGGGAGGTCGTCCGGGAGGAAATCCGCCGGTTGCTGCCAGCTGCAAACCGACCAGCTACGCTCTCCATCGCCGAGGTTGTGCGGGAAAAGTTCAGAGAGCCATTCAACCAGAGGCTCCCGTCGCCGTGGCAGCCACCGAGGAGCCCACGTTGACTTACGCCGCAGTGGCCCGACGGCCACCGCCTCCTCCTCGAGCCTATGTTGCGCCGCCCCGACGTCACTCTCCTGCGCCGCAGCACGACCGACGCCGCGACGACCAGCTCCAGTACGCCAGTCAGGAGCCCCGCGCACCCTGGAAGACCGATGTGTGGCGAACGCCCGACCGACGCCCTCTGTGCTTCCACTGCGTTGAAGCAGACCACACCTACCGCCGATGCCCATACCGTCGACTCGGGCTGCGCGGGTTCCACCCGAACGACCCCCGACCCCGTTATGGTGAACGGCCTCGGGAAATCGACGAGTACCTGCGACGACCTCAGTCCCCCGAGCATGCGTTCCGCCGAGAGTTCCGGTCGCCTTCGCCACGACGTCCAGCTTCGCCGATGCACCGACCCCGACGTAAAAGCCTGTCGCCCCTCGCTCCACGCCGGGGAAACTAGGCGCGGCAAACCCTGGAGGTGGAGTTGCCGAAGACGACCGACGCCAAGATCCTCCACGAACGTCGGAGGGCCCCCACTCGAACGCTACCAGAGACCGAAACGACGCACCGGCAGCGGTGTCCAATAACCTAAATGTCGTCATTGACGGGCACGACGCATCAGCACTCGTGGACACCGGAGCAGACTACTCGGTCTTGAGTGGGAGGCTCTCCCGCCGCCTTCGAAAAGTCACCACGCCGTGGGATGGACCACAAATACGAACCGCCGGAGGGCACCTCATCACACCAGTCGGGAGATGCACTGCTCGCGTCGAGATCCACGGTGAGACGTGCCCCGTGAAGTTCGTCGTTCCGCAAGACTGTTCAACGGACGTTATCCTCGGAATGGACTTTCTCTGCGAGTATGGCGCCGTCATCGACCTCGGGGCAAACCAGCTGACGCTGCGAAAGCCTGTTTTACCGCCGGTGGACACCAACACGACGTCAACCACAATCCGAGTTATCGCCGACCATGTGAACTTACCGCAGCGGTCGAGTGTCTTCGTCACCGTTATAACCGACGCAGCCATACACGGTGAAGCTCTTCTGGAAGGCAGCGTCCAACTGCTCCTTGAGAAAGGAATTGGCGTCGCACGAGGCGTAATGGATCTCCAAGAAGGACGTACAACTGTTCTTTTGACAAACTTTCGAGAGGAGCCGCAGCACCTAACGAGGGGTACCACTGCGGGCCACATTGAGGAGCTTCAGGCGCCAGTCGTGGTCCCCGCAATCTCCGAAGAAACCTCGTCGCAGAACAGCACGCCGCCGCCGCCGATCGACATTGACCCCGAGCTCCCAGCTCCTAAGCGCCGGTAACTGGTTGATCTCCTCGCTGAATACCGTGACTGTTTTGCCACGTCGTCGAAAGTTCGCCAAACACCAATGGCGAAACATCGCGTTATTACCGACGACGACGCGCTCCCTGTCCACCAATCGCCGTATCGAGTCTCCTTAAAGGAGAGGAAGATGATTCAGAATCAAGTCCAAGAAATGCTCGACGACGACATCATTCAACCCTCAAGAAGTCCATGGGCGTCCCCAGTCGTCCTGGTAAAGAAGAAGGACGGAACCCTGCGGTTCTGCGTGGACTATCGTCGACTGAACGCTGTGACGAAGAAGGACGTCTATCCGCTCCCCCGCATCGACGATACGTTAGACCGACTGCGCCACTCCCGATATTTTTCGTCGATGGATCTGAAGATTGGCTACTGGCAGATTGAAGTCGACGAACGCGGCCGGGAGAAAACTGCCTTCGTCAATCCCGACGGACTGTACGAATTCAAAGTGATGCCGTTGGGCTTTGTACTGCGCCAGCCACCTTCCAGCGTGTCATGGACACCGTGCTGGCAGGTCTGAAATGGCAGAGCTGCCTCGTCTACCTCGACGACGTCGTGGTATTTTCACGCGATTTCGACGAGCACCGGAAACGACTTCGAGCCGTGCTTCAAGCCATCAAGACCGCCGGCCTGTCACTCAAGCCAACAAAGTGTCGATTCGCCTATGGTGAGCTTAGGTTCCTTGGCCACGTCGTGAGCAACAAAGGTGTTCTCCCTGACCCTGAGAAGACCCGCGCCGTGGCCGCATTTACGCCGCCGTGTGACAAGAAGGCCGTGAGAAGATTCCTCGGACTGTGTGCCTACTACAGACGATTTGTTCGGGACTTCGCCAAGCTGTCCGCACCGCTGACGCACCTCACGAAGGACGCCGTAAAGTTCGAACGGACAGACGAACACCAGCAGTCATTCGATGAGCTGAAACGAAGACTCCAGACGCCCCCGATTCTTGGCCATTTCGACCAGTTCGCTGATACAGAGATTCACACGGACGCCAGTAACACCGGACTTGGCGCGGTGCTTGTTCAAAGGCAGGATGGGGCAGAGCGAGTCATCGCATACGCGAGTCGGACGCTGTCTAAGGCGGAGAAGAGGAACTAATCTACAACTGAAAAGGGGTGCCTTGCTGTCGTCTGGCAATAACGAAGTTTCGCCCATATCTGTATGGAAGCCCTTTTCGCGTGGTCACGGACCACCACTCGCTCTGCTGGCTCGCGAATCTGAAAGACCCCTCCGGACGCCTCGCCCGGTGGAGCCTACGACTGCAGGAGTTCGACATGACTGTTGTGTACAAGTCCGGCCTGAAGCACCATGACGCCGACTGTCTCTCAAGAGCTCCTGTCGAGGCCGGTCCTGCCTGTGTCGAAGACGACGACGAGTGTTTCCTCGGCGCTTTGGACGTCAGCGACATGGCAGCACTCCAACGAGACGACCCTGAACTGCGACCGCTCATCGAGGACTTAGGGGGACAAGCGAGTTCGGTTCCCCGTGCTTTCTTAAGAATCCTGCATTTATTCTCCATGCGGCGAGGGGGGCTGTACAAGGAGAACTTCGTCAACAACAACACAGCATGGCTGTTGGTTGTTCCAGCCAGCCTTCGAGACGAAATATTCCAAGGATGCCATGACAACCCAACGGCTGGACACCATGGCTACAGCAGGACGCTCGCCAGGATTCGAGAAAAGTACTACTGGCCGAGGCTACCGATGACCGTTCACCTATACATTCGATCATGCCACGAGTGTCAGCGACGCAAGAAACCGCCAACGAAACCGTCAGGACTTCTGCATCCAATTTCTCCCCCGTCTATGCCGTTCCAGCAGATCGGAATGGATTTACTTGGCCCTTTCCCATCATCAAAGTCGGGAAACCGCTGGATTATCGTCGCCACCGATTATATCACACGGTACGCCGAGACGAAAGCCCTTCCAGCAGGCGCGGCTCTTGAAGTCGTCAAGTTTTTCATTGAGTCCATTGTCCTCCGGCACGGCGCCCCTGAAGTCCTGATCACAGACCGTGGATCTTCGTTCATGGCCCAGCTGACGCAAGAGATCCTTCGTCTCAGTGGCACCGGCCATCGTCGAACCACTGCATACCACCCGCAGACCAACGGGCTGACCGAACGACTCAACAAGACAATCGCCGATATGATCTTTATGTACGTCGACGTAGAGCACAAGACGTGGGACGAGGTGTTGCCCTACGTCACGTTCGCCTACAATACGGCCGTTCAGGAGACCACTGGATTCACCCCTTTCCAGCTTGTACATGGTCGGAAGGTAACGACCATGCTGGACGCAATGCTGCCCCATGAGCCATCTGACAATGAGAGCGACGACGCCCAGGCGGTTGCTCAACGCGCCGAAGAAGCCCGCCAGCTCGCCCTACTCATGATTCAAGACTAGCAACGCGTCGACGCGGGCCGCTACAACCTTCGTCGGAGGGATGTTTACTTCCAGCCCGGAGACAGGGTGTGGGTGTGGACGCCCATCCGTCGCCGCGGCCTCAGTGGGAAACTGCTCAAACGCTACTTTGGACCATACAAGGTGCTTCGTCGCCTTGGCGAGCTGAACTACGAGGTGATGCCCGACGGAACAAGAACATCATCACGCCGCCCACCACGACCTGAAGACGTCCACGTCGTGCGCCTGAAGCCGTACTACGCTCGATAGGACTGTGGATCTTATGTGTTTCAAATGACTCTTTAGTTTGCCGTTCTTTTTATGTGCTTTGTTTTGTTTTGTGTTGCATCGAGGCGATGCTGTTTTTAAGGGGGGAGTAATGCCGCTCGCCAAGTAGGCAGCGCGGCCGTAGCCTAACGGTTATCGCGCTTGCCTCCCACGCGAATGGCCAGGGTTCGATTCCTGGCCGTAGCTACGCATTTATGTTTACACTGTAATGTGATGTTCTAGTAAATTCGAGAACCGTCTCGCTGATTCGAGGTTGGAATGTTCTACGCATCGAACCTTCTACATCGAATGCTCCAGAAGCCAACGCGTGTACAAAAGCGGCTCCGCCTGGCAAGCAGGAGTCAGTTTCGCCCCAGCGCTCGACTCTGCTGTCTCGCCGACTTCGACGCCCGCGGCGCTCTGTTTTTATCTTTTGTACCCTTTTCTTTTGGCACAAGTTCGCCACATTAAACGTTTATTTCTTCCTTTTTATTTCCTGTTTTTTTTGGTCACCACCCGTGACAATATCAATTTCAATAAAATAGCACAGAAATAGGTCCTTTGCTGAACTGCAGTATATCGCTTTTCTATATTGCTCCTTAGTGGCAGCTGAGAGTGACCGAACTCTCAATCTATTTATTTTGTTTTCTCGGTGGCGTATATGTCTGATGTGGTATATAACGATATTAATCCCTGGAGAAGGGGAACGAAAGGGAACAAAAACAAGCACAAATCTCAAAACGCAACTAGATAAAGAGTGCACGACTAATAAAAATGAAAAAAAAATTGGTTTTGGTACGGAACCAGGACCTTTCTATGTCCAGTAAGGCGCTCGCTTAACTAAGCTATCCAAAACTTAGACATCAGAAGAGGGAACGGTTTTAACAGTCGCCACCAGTCTAACACCAACAAGCGTGAGCGGCCTGCATTTTAAGGTTATGATTATAATGCAATTGATGCAAAGGGTATTCTTGTACAGCTCGCTTGCACCTTTGCAATATTCGCATTATCATCGAGGTATATACTCTGTTCCACTCTCAGATCCACCGCAGCAGGTGCTAAGATCCGATTAGGCCGGTCAGGTCGCGCCAAAAGTGAACAGTCACGCCGCTCATTTTTGTTTTGCGTTTTCTATATCGCCGGCGAGAACAATAGCGCAGAGAAAAAAGTGAAAGCCGTTTCCAACTCCCTGTAACGCCGAATTAGAGCGCAGCTCTTGAGGAGGAGGAGGAGGGAAGGGTATTGAGGTCACGTGTTCTCGGCGGGGGAGGGGGGGGTCACGTGACGTCGGGGGACGGGTCCACGTGGGGGGTCACGTGAGGTCACGTGACCATTCCCACGTGACCTCGGGGAGGGGGGTCACGTGACTTGGGGGGTGTCACGTGCCCTCTGGGACGGGAGGGTCACGTTACCCCCAGAGAAATTTTTCCGCTAGATTTAGCGGGGAATTTTTTCCGCTAGAGTTAGCGGGGAATATTTTCCGCTAAATTTAGCGGGGAAATTTTTCCGCTAGAATTTTGACGATGTCATGTCAGAAGAAGATCAGTTTGTGTGCTGCTCATTGCCTTACCACTATATGATGAAAAACCATACTGGCTTATTTGAACGGATATTAGCCCTCTTAGAATTAAACATCTTGAAAAAAAAAAACATATACTCGTACAAAATGTCGACAGCGCAAAGCGAGATTAGACAGATATTTTAGGGTATATTGCGGTAGCTGTTTAAGCCACCCTTTCGTGTAAAGCATAGAAAGCTAGACATGTTTCGACCAATTGCTACTTCTTTACCCAAACGTTTTGTTATGTAAAGAAATGACAAGAGCAAAACTTCAAACACTCAAAGAAAATAACACCCAGTTTTATTTACAAATAAAGAAAGAAATTTAGCCCAAAACTTAGAGACTCTCAGTTCAATTGCTTTCTCCTATGCGTTCCATGTCTACACCAAAAACGTTCTAAACCGCGCCACGTGACAACGTCTTGAACCCTTTCTAAGCAGTTAGCCAAGCAACAAGTACTTTTACAGTTACCGTTCGTACGTTTATGTTTTGTTAAACTTGGGTTTTTAAGCTTCTTACTCTATCGTATTAGTTAGGTTTCCTGATTAGCGTAATATAACAGTGGGAGGTTGAAGGCTAAAATTCATTATTCCCATAAAGTAATAGCTTTTATATGTATGAGCGCCAGACAATTAAACATGTGTGCAGGCCTGCGTACAGTTCTATTTAAAAATATTGAATTCAATTCCGATTAACAAGGTAATGCACTCACCTAAAAGCTGACATTAGAGTAGTGTAAAATTTTCGAAATCCATTAAAACCCAAAAAATAAAGTTGCGTCTCGAACCACAAGGGATTAGTCCCTAGTGAACTCGTGGCATTGAGCAAAATAAAAAGGAGAAAATAGTCGGGGTTTCCTGCCAGCATAGGAATGCTTTTTCAGTTATTGAAAATAAATATATTTAATTGTATTATAGGTGAAGAGAAAAAACACTCATCATGGATGCTTTTTGACTCACGTTTTGAGTTTGCAAACTCGGCTGGTTGGCGACATACTTCGGAAGTCTGAGGTGGATTCTTCAGTGACTTCATTAAATCATGGAAACAAATGTTTACTGTTTCAGTTTAATTGATCTATGAAATATATAAACGTGTATTGCTTAATGCTTACGGTCTGTCTTTGGAGTGGGACTTATAAACCATCAGTGAATTATCATAGTGCTAGGGACATATATTTTATTTTAAGTCACTAATAACTTTATAGTTTTTTGCACCTCCCTCCCCCTCCCCCCCAAACCGCTTTGTACCAGATTACCTTAAGTAGAGTTTTCTAAGACTGTTAGTATAAGCTCTTTATCAGCTGTGGTCCAGTGCGATGCTTTCTTCCGCACCTTAATCTACTAATTACATCCGCTTGTAGAAGCCTTCATGTTCACAATAAAATTAATATTTTTGTAGTAGCCATAAAAAAATACTTTAGGCTACTCTTCCTGACAACCAGCCATTCCTAATGGCATGCTACAGAAAAGAAATTACAAGTCAAAACAATCTAAAAAGGAAGAAAAATATATTAAAAAACGGACTTTTTTTATCTCGGAGTGTTGTGCAGATTTTATGAAACAGATATAGTTATCCCATTACCTTTGAGCTTCTACACAATCCACAAATTAAACCGAATGCACTCCACGAAATTAAATTATAATATCATCACATGCAAGCGGGGTTTTCGCAGTCTAAAAAAATTCCTGTGTCTTAATTGGTTTCTAGGAATTCACATATGTAATAGAGTCTTGAATATTATTTCATTTGGCATAAGCATGTTCCTTTGGAATAAGTGTCACAAATAAAAAAAACATGTTGAAGATCTAAGAGTAGAAAACATTGCCTTTTATAAAATAAAAAGGGCTTACTCAATAAAAAAATAACGGCGGTTTCTTTCTAAAAAAATATTTGTTTTGTTTCTTATCTGGTTTTAAAGCAGTCTTAATGACGTAGGGTTTAGGTGAACTCAATAGAGTGCTTCCAGGGAGTCTGAGAAGCGACATTAAGCGTAAATACATCGGTACAACGTCTTGGCATAGTACATAACGGACTTTTGAAACTAGATGTGTCTACTCTGCTTCACCTTGATCGATTAGCGCCAAAATATGATTGTGCTAGAATGACACTGCTAATAAATACATAGGTGCCAGCGAGTTGGACAAGATCGACGAAAATAATCCAAGGGGAGCAAGGGGGACAAAGAAGGAACACAAATTTCCAAACAAAGCTAGGTGACTGGGGCGCGACCGAAGAAATGCGCCTGGTCCTGGTATCGAACCAGGGACCTCTCCATTTCCAGTGGAGCGTTCTACCAACTGAGATAACCAGGAGTTAGACATCAGTAGTGCAAACGGGTTTTATCAGCTGCCACCAGGTGAACGGCCTGCATTTTTAAGGACATGATGATAGTGCAAATAAGTACAATGATGCAAGTGAGCTGGACACGAATTACGAAAATAATCCCTGGAGAGGGGAAACAAGAGGAGGCAAAGGACAAACACAAATCTCCAAACAGAGTTAGGTGACTAGAGCGCAACCGACGAAATCTGTCTGGTCCTAGTATAACACCAAGCACCTCTCCATTTTCAGTGGAGCGCTCTACCAACTGGCGTCCAGGAGTTCAACGTCAGTAAAACAAAAGGGTTTTAGCAACTGCCACCAGTCTAACACAAACAAAGGTGAACGGCCTGCATTTCAAAGATTATGATGATACTGAAAATAAATGGAAATGTGCAAGCAAGTGGGGCAAAAATAACCAAAACTTCCGGGACCAGGCAAATATTTTCGGTCCCGCACCAATCACCTAGCTGTGTTTGTAGATTTGTGTCTGTCCTTTGTCCCCCCTGTTTCCCTTCTCCAGGGATTATTTTCGAAATTCTTGTCCAGCTCGCTTCCACCTTTGCCTTTATTTGCAGTATTATAATAGCCTTAAAATGCAGGCCGTTCCGCTTGTTTTGTTAGACTGGTGGCAGATAATAAAACCGGTTTTCTCTAATGACGCCTAACGCCTGGTTAGCTCAGTTGGTAGAGCGCTCTAGTGGAAATAAAAATGTTCCTGGTTCTACACCAGGACCAGACGGTTTTTGCGGTCACGCACCAGTCACCTAGCAGTGTATGGAAATATGTGCTTGTTCTTTCTCCCCCTTGTTTCCTTCTACAGGGATTATTTTCGTCATATGAGTTTGTATTTTGTCGGTTTGGTGGGTGAGCAAATAAAATATTTCTTGCGCCACTTGCGTCCTGAAAGGACCTTGCAGTTAAGCATTGCTGTAGTCTCCTGTATACGTTCGCGAAAAAGTATCCTGTGCTCTCCCGTTTTGCGCGATGCAGGCGCCTTGTAACCTTTCCGCCTGGTGGGGTGCGCTATGTGCAAGTAATTGGGGTAAGCGAGGACAAGACGGTGGCGTCTGCTGCATCGCCGACGGGCAGCGTTAGCGACACAATTACTGTTTCCGAACGCAGGAGGAGGTATCCACTAAGAGTTCTAGGAGGGAGCTTGTCTAAGGGTTGGAGCTGACTTTATAATGATCGCAGTTTCTGTTCCAACACGTCAGGGAAGCCAGAGCTGCTGCGAGCGCAGCCATCATTGATGCGACGGCCATGCGGCTTCTGCAGCCTTTTGATATGCACACTGAGACGTTAGATATTTTTTTTATTTTTCGACCTGTTACTTGTTTAGGTATTTTGTTTTGGTGTGAGTGCTCTTTGGCGGTCGAAGACAACACCTGTGTGTTTAAGAAATATGTTTTTAGTCCCTTTCTGCGCTCAGTGGTGTATGCTTTATCAAGAGACGCTTGGAAACATTGCACGACAAGCAGCGAACGTCCTGGTTGGAGGGTAGATCCGCTTCACCTCTGCGCGCGGTTGCAGGTTAAGCCGGTATGCCACTTGCTGCCCTTTTAATACGCATGAAAAAATAAGGTTCGTGTTTAAGCAGCGTAAAGTGGGTCTACCTTTGAGGGACGATGTCACTGGTCTACTCCATAGGTATGATATTTAACCAATCCAGTATGGCTGCAAGCCTTGGGCCTTTAGCTTGCATCATGCAAGAGTGTTACGCCTACGGAGGTACGCCGGTATGATGCGTATTCAAATCTGAACGGGCAGGGTTGGGAATTGACCGCAGGGTCCCTGCGCTCTGCTGCGGGAGCTTTTGCTAGACGTTCTTCCAGCTGCAGTGCGCTAACAAGCTCGTCCACCCAATCCCCTAAAATAATTTTAGGCATTGGAAACGAGTTTTAAAATTGCGAGACCAATTTTTTTTTAATGCTGCAGGAAGTTAGAATTTATTCCAACCCCTTATTACTTATTTTTGCCCTTTCACTTGACTTCCATAAAAGAAAACGGATTGAACCTCTCTAGATTGCTAGGTTTTTATTGAGAAGCGAATTCGACTCAGTGTGGTTGGTAATAAAGGCATGATCGGCCATATAACCTGAGATAGTTATTAGTTCTGGGGGCTAACGAAAGATATAACGATAGCAATAGAACCTCAGACAAATTTGATGATCCTCCCAAGTGTGAAGCAAGCACCCACCCCCTAAATCCGCGAACAAATATTGAGAGTCGGCGAGCACAAAAACAAAAACAAAGAACCTACAAACGAAATGACAACAGCACAAACCTCACCGGAACAGGAAAGAGGAGGCCTTGAGGACCGGAAACTATTCGTCTCTTTCTGGCATGAACCGGATGAAGATGGTCTCCTTCCCTTCGCCGAATCTCATTTCTCCTCACCTGCGAGATTTACGACTACCATCTTTGTTTTTTTTGTTTTTTTTTGCCAAGTCCATAAGATTTGACACAGACCCGAATGAAGTTGTCTTCAACTTAAGGTTTCCTCAATTTAGTATTTTTGGTAGACGGGGAAGTAGGCTCCCGAGTGGCGTACTCTTACCGAGAGTCTGTGATTCCTCTTTATATTTTTATAATGTTATTTTTGTGTTAGTTAGACGGAATGGCCATCCGATGGACACGACGAAATTCCAATTTGCTGCGACATGAGCTTCGAGGGAACATCATCACCGAACCATGTTATATCACCTTCCCTCATAATCCTCTGAGAGGTATGTCTTTTTTAGGTCATCTTTAAAAAAAAAACAAAAAAAAACAGTGGAGCCGAAAAAGAAATAACAAATTAAGGTGTGAACTGCAGAAGTAGAGACATTTGGAGGACAGACTGTTCGTACCCATTTCTGTAGTGGAGCCGTACCGAGAGCTTAAAAAGGGCAGGGTGTAACTTACTACGTTTACAGTTCTCGTTCGGTGATTTATTTCTCGGCGTTATTATTCGGCTAATGCAGCAATCTTAACTGGCTGTGGATCATTACTATGAAGTACGGGACCTACCTGCACGGGACTCGAGAGAACGCCCTGCATTTCTTAAGTTGTCGGTGACATTAACTATAGTCACGAAAGCTTAAGAAACGCAGGGTAAGGCTCATAGGTCCTCGCTTCACGCTTAATACGTTGACGTTTCCTTGATTCCTTCTTGGGGGTTCTTAACGGGGAACGGGGCAGTTTCAGCGGCCGTGGACCAATGATATCGTGCTCGGGAGTCACCACGCTTCACTTTTCTTAAGTATGTCAATAAACCTACAAACATATCTAAACGATCACAGTTTATTTCACTGTTTAGAGGCACTTTTAATAATCATTAGTCGAGTGTTGCGTCTATTCGCGTATCAACGCACAAAAGCGGAGAAATTGCAAACTGTTCTTACCAAAAACCAAATGCTTTTTTTTTTTTAATAAGATACTACAACGGAATTTTGGCGAGCATTATTTGTTCTATGCGTGTGGAAAGGTGCAGCATCACTTCGGACACAGCAATATTTTGTTAAAAACGACAGGAAAATGAATTTTAAAAGAAACTAAATGAGTGAGAAAGAGCACCTGGTGGATGTCGCTAAAGCCTCGTTTTTAATGCCCGTCTAGGAACCTTGACAGGTAGTGACGCTAACTGTCTCGCCTAGTGACGTCATTCCGGCAGCTCTATGGCCAACACAAGAGGGGAGAGAGGAACTCCTTACTCAACGGGAATCTCTTTTATGCCTCCCAGAAGTCGCCATTCTCTCTCTACAAGATCATAGAAGATTAACCCGTCACTTACTATTCACACAAAAGCAGCTTTGCGGTCAGTTGAGTTGGAACGATCGCTGGCGTGCTTCAACCGTCTCGGTAGCTGGAACGGCTAGGGCATCCTGACGACGTCAGCCTGGCCGGAGCTTTGCTCATCCCGGGACCAATTACGTCACGATTGCGCCGGATGTGGCGTCATTTCCGCTGACTGCTCTCCGAGCGTTTCCGAGCGTACCGTTCATACCGAAAAATACATCCATCAGGCTCAAAATGGAAACGTGCGATTGTCATTTACAAGTATTGGGGCAGGGTGTAAGATTACACAGGTGGGGAAACGGCCCATACAAGCCTACCGCAGCGCCGTGACCGGATCGTGTACTCGTCTGCTTACGTGTACCCCCGATTTGCAACAGATGGCACTGCGGCGAGAGGAAAAAAATCGGAATCGGATTTGAATGGAACTCTATGGGAGAGCGCGGAAAATAAAACGAGAGCACGGCAGTCCTCCATTGAAAATCCACGAGAAACCATCTCCGTCAGTTTAGGCGGTCGCCACCGGTCGCCCACCCGGCTTGAGAGTTTGCGGTGCTTCACATAGATGGCGCCACAGAAAAAAAGAAAACCAAGGAGGACACAATCCGGTCGCTCATTTGGCTCTCGTTTCCCCACTTGTCTATCTTACACCCTGTATTGGGGATAATATTCAACCTATTTTTGAACACGACGGGTATATTTCAAATTTTGTTGAAGTACCCCTTAAAGGTACTTCATTTTATATAAACATTGAAAGTTCAGGAAACGCAAGGCGTGCAATAGTTCCGTGCATCCTATCATTATTCCGTAGCCAATCAGGCTGCGGCATGAGCCGACAAGGTTGCTGAAGAAGGAGCTATGAAGCAATGATATATGATTGAATGACCGCTATACGCAGCGCAAATTCATCTGCTTCCTGCACAGGGGTTGCAATGATGTCAGAACACCGCTCGTATTGGCTGATTGAAAATATAGTGGGCAGACCTCAAGGCATGAAGCGTTGAGGTCTACCCCCTATCCTTTCAATCAAAGCCAATCAGAGCTCGGCACCGTTCTGACGTCACCGCAACACTGCGAAAGAAGAAATAGACTTGCTCTCCGTATAGGGAAACATTTTACTAGGGACAATTTTTTCGCGGAGGCGAATTTTTAAATTATTTCTACTTTTGTCGACAGCAGCACATTTAAAAGCAAATGACTGTGAGAAACTAATCGAGACAAACGCCTGTATTTGTAAGGACTATAATTTTTGGCGAGTTTGACACTGACGGCGATTGTTGGGAAGCCAGGGTTGTGCTTAACGCAGCAGCACAATATAAGAGGGGAATGCAATTTGTAAGAATATTTGCTCACTCTATGACGAAAGGCGACTAAAATGCTATTTTGACTTATTTTTCTCTTAGATATCACCCTTGATACATTCGAAATAGGACACATCCTCGTGGAACAGTTTTTATACTTAATTTCGAATGATTGGGGTGTTATTTACCTGATTAACTAGATTGTATAGAGCATCAAAAGCATCTCAAGTAGCAGATACAAAAATAACAAATACTGCCACTGCAAGTAACATTCCACACAAAAGTATTGAGAAAAAAGATACTTGTGCGGGAATATGCCTACAGACTTAAACCAAACTTCTCTGGGGCGTAGAAATTTGACTAAGGGGAAACGTGGTCTTTGCCTCGCGTATCTTAAGTTCTTGTTGTACCTGCAGTTGTTCCACAAGTAGATTTGGAAAAGCGGAGACTGTCAAAAAAGAGTGAGCTAAGAACTATCGCTATCTGTTATTCACACAGCTCGCGAGACCACTCGGAGTGCACCCAGTAGTCAGTCTTACTTCGTCACCGGTCCTGTGAACCTGAACTCTGTGTTCCGCGAAAGCGGTACGAAACCACGCTGGCAGTCACACCGCAAACACATTCTGAAAAAGAAAGTCACAATTGGTGAGGACATTAATATTTTATATGCTGACCGTTTTGGCAGATTTCGGTTCTCACCCTTGTCACTGGAGCTCAAAAATATTCCAGGGATTGGCTTCGAATGCTGGCGTTTCGTGCTTCGTTACATTGTTAGGCGGTTTTATCCTCTAATGGCGCGGTCGTGTTACCTGCGGTAAATTAACAAAATAACCAAGAATTGACAGGTTTTTTTTTTCCCTTCGATTAAAAAAATTGGCCCGAGAGTCATTACTTATCGCCGTTCGTGTATATGTCCATATCAAAATCCAAACAAAATTATATATATAATAGTACCATGTATATTTGAGAAGAAAGCACTTTGTTTTCGGCCCACGTAAATACATTACGCATCGCCGAGCCTGCAACGCCGCAAAAAAAAAAAATCAAATTAAAAAAAAAATTCTATTTTTTTAATTGTTACTTGATTTGGACCACAGATAAAAGAAAAGGGCAGAACGTTTCTATGAACCGACGTCTACCTAAGGCTAATAGAGTCAAAGCAAGAAATTGCGTTGTTGAATCCTTTAGGTTGTTGTTTTTTCAGCAAAAACTAACTTGTCAGCTAGAAAGAAAACAATATTCTTTTTCTTGCAGCCAAGTTCTTTTTTTTTTCTGATTTGAATGCTACATGCATGCATTCAGATGTCATTTCTTGTTTTGAAGATGCTAGATTTAGGTTGACGTCGGCACATCAAAAAGATTTATCTCTCTTTTAATTATTTTGTTTCAGGTAACGTTATGTTCTTAAAATTCTCCCTCCTATTCCAACCACTCGCGTCACTATATCAAGGAGTAGCAGCCTTCTGCGAGGCGTAGTGTATTTCTGGGCGCCGGAAAACGCAGTTCCTTTTTGTCAGAAACATCCGGTACAACCTTTTGTATTGGTCGACTTTGGTTGAGTAATTGTAATTTTACATTCTTTCCTTTAGCGTTCAGAGTCATGTTAATCGTAATGCTTGACATGCTGTTTAAAATTTGAAAAGTAATGACAGTTTTGTGCAAGTGGGTTCACTAGATATAAGAGTATTTTGTGTTACCTATTTATTATTCTTGCATCGATTGGCTTGCTAAAGAAAGCCGAACACAATACGCAAAACTACAAATTCTGTCGCCTTCAAATATTTTTCCTTGTCTACACAATGCACGCTATTTTGTCCTGTTTGTTAAAAAAAACGATAAAATCTAGAGGGAACGACCAAATTTCCTGTTTAACGAAAGTTGTTCTGCTTTAAGCATTGGAACGGGAACTCAACTGTTAGAGTCCGAATTCCCCGGGAGGCCTGTCTGCACCCCGAAGTATGCAAATTCGCATTCGAAGACGCCAAGTAAACTCTGAACTGAAATTCTAAAACAAAGACAATTGACAGTGAGGGCGAACCCACGTCGCGCGACCGATCGTCGCGGGCTTCGTTTAAATAAAAACACCAATAATTTAAATTATATTGCATTATTATTGTGAATGGCATTCTCGCTTGGAAGTCGACATAAAAAAGGGTGGCAGTGAGGCACACGTTCGGTTTAAGAAAAACCTAGTGCTGTCGAAAATAAACTTTATTGAAAACTATTCATGCATTTTTTTATTGTTTTTACAATCTGTGAATTTTTATGTAACCCCCTGTTGCGATACTAGGATACAAATGATGCTTATTATAAATCGCTCAGGATTTTTGTTTTTAATCTGCAGAGTATCCTGATATAGCTTAACTGGCAATGTCGTGTACGGCTGATCGTTTGAAAGGTTGTCGAACAGTTGTAAAATTGTGAACTGTTCGTGGCGCCTTAATAATTATTGATGAAAACATAAACACTCTTTAATATTAAGGGCCCAGAACCTCTAAGGGACAAGGCAGTATATTCACAGATGAGGCAGATTAGTGGCTCAGACTTGGGCACGTGTAAATGTCGGCGGATCCCTTCGGTGAGGTTATTCAGTAAAACGCATGCAAATGTCGAGTTTTTGAATTTTGTTTTCATCGTATCGAAAAATAAAGTGCAAGGCTTGTTTCCCATCACCCTTGGGAATAAAACACACAAGTTCAGCTAACAACGCGTGGCAATATACATTTTGATGCCTCTTATTGAAAAAAAAAAACACGTACTGTGTTCATTTAAACATAATTCTCGTTCCTGCAAGTGTTCACACATCGTACAAGCGACACCTCCGAATAAACCACGCCAAGGAACGGATGACAAAAACTGAACCCGGCAATAGGTGAAGGGTGGTACACGCACTGATCAACTCGACTGTTTGCAATGATTAATTATTCACCGATTCTAACCGCCATGACAACGCCAGTGCAGCAAACACTCGCCTGTCTCGACGAAAAACTCGAATAAAATTGCATTCACATCGTCACGACCCCGGCCCATTCAGGAGGCAATGGCCGAGAGGGCTGTCCCTAGTTTCTAGAAGTATTGGTGCATTATTTGATTTGAGCCTGGAGCCCAGAGGAGCGATCATTTCCTTTACTGTTCGTGTCTGGTGGAATGCATCCCATTCACTGCGCGCACCTTTCTCATGAAGGAACTCCAGTTTACTAGCTAAAAACCCAGCATCTACTACGTTAGCCTTTTCTACGTTAATTAAATTTTGCTTCATTTGTTAGTACAAGAACCTCTCTTAAAAAAAGACGGCATGTGTGTGTTATTCTTTTGTCAAAGTCAGGCACAAGGAGTCTGAAAAATGTTCCTCTTTCTTTATTTTTATTTATTTTCTTGTTTTTTTTTTTCTTTCTGAAAATGCAAAAGGTTTAAATGTACTCGACAATAATAATAAAAAAAAACAATTAGGCTGTTATAATTTTATGAGAATAGGTATGCATTCTAACTTGCGCCTTGAAGATCTGGACACTATACACTCTTAGAAATGGGGAGTGTATAGGGGTACACCCTTTTTCCCATATATAACACCCTAAAACTGCATTTGGCAGTTCAGTCTACTCACATTGAGCTGAGAATACCAACTTTTACGATCGCCTTGATAGCTGTGGGATATGACATACTAATGTGCGCATCAAAAACTAGAAAAAAAAATGCTGAGGTTTTGCAGAAGGGCCTTCTTCTTCTTTCAAACGTCTTTATTCAGACCAACCGAATGAGCGCCCTATGCGCTTTGCTGTATGGTCTTTTATCTCGTCGTTTTGTGTGTCCCTGGTGTTACCAGGGGCAGAGAGACGTCGGGCGGCGGCGATGATTGGCTCGTATTGCTTGAGCAGCCTGGAGCCGAGTGGGGGCGCCTGCGGGTCCTCTAAATATCGGAGGATCGCCTGGAATGCCGCCAGGACACGACCAGGGTCAGGAGCGAATGGGGGGTTGAGCCACTGAGTAAGAGTGGAGGGGAGAGGTGAGAGGGTTGAGAGCGCGCGAACGCGGGCTGTTGAGTGGAGCGGCCAGTCCCACAAAAGATGGGGGAGACTAGCAGGAATGTGGCAGTGGGTACACTGAGGGTTGATGTGGACCTGGGGATACATCTTTGCAAGCAGGGAGGGAGCAAAAAGAACTTGATTGACTTACTGCAGCCTTTAATGCGTGCATTAGCTATTTTAATAAGTCGTATCCGTCGACTATCAAGCCGCTCTTGAAAGTTGGTATCGTCGGTTTGAAGTCTGTGGACTGAACGTCGAATTGTTGTTTTGGGGTGTAACATGTTGGTCAAGGGGGCGAACCCCTATACACACCCTATTTCTTAGAGTGTAACTATGCAGCGCATGTCCTGTATTTTTTTATTAATATTCATCATTATTGTTACCTTTTTGTATCTGACGTGCAGTCTACAATGAGTACACATATGTTATAAAAATCGGAACCCTATTTATTTTATTGTAAGCCTTTTCAGAGCCATCACCAGTAAACCTATTGTATTGTGCAAGGGACCGCTACGGCTGAGGAATAAAAAACGCTGCGCCTCTAAAAGTGTTATTTTACGTTTAATGCTCAGAAGTACCTGCGCAGAATTTTTAAAAGGGATTTTTTAACGAAGGAAGTATACTAGCAAAGTTAAGCAAAGACAAATAACAAATAAAAGTTCCTCTTTTCTATAGAGCATTTATTTATTAACTTTACGAGAAAAAAAAGTGACACATTTTGCTACTATCCGTTTAGCATAACCCGGCAAACAGAGAATATTACGGTTTCCGTCGGTCAATCAGACCGAAAGAGCAAAACACGCGGCTGCTCTCCACGGGAAAATGTGCAGTATGGCGGTACAACGTAACTTGCCTCATTCTGATGGGATGATTGGCTCGCTGAAGCTTTAGCTTCTTTCATTTGCGAATTTATCGTCACGCGAAGTATAAGCTTGTGCGACGAGGTTAACCCCATGCTTGTGCCAGCAGCATTAACAGCATTCCATTTTAGGTGTGAGACGGAGTATAGTGAAATGAACGGTGTTGTCTGCCTTTTTTCCTAAGTGTTTTATTCCTTCTTTGATTTCACTAAATAGAGTTACATTTCACGTCAACGACATGCGTATTTAGGCAACGCTGAATTAGGGCTTATCTAAGTTCTCATCTATTGTTGCTCCTAATAATTTGATACCCGAATGGGAAGGCGTGAGTGGTCGCTGATAAAATAATAAACAATATTAATACTCAGCAAAAAAATTAAAAAAAAAAGTTTCGACAGTTAAATAGTCATTCCATTGTTTCAATGAAAATATTTTACTTCGCCAGTCACATACAAGCAAGAGATAACTTCAGCAGTGACGTGTTTTTTTGCAAACATTCCCCAGAATGTTTTCGCACTGAGAGTTTGCGAGGAATTTAGCATGATTCCCAATTAAAGCCCGCCCCTACCGAATCTTTAATCATGAGGACTGTTTGATTCGGCCAGAATGTTCTGAACCAGTTCTGTCCGGGTTTTTCCTGCAATGCAGGAATCGTGCATCGGCGGGGCAGAACCAACGCAGCCACCGCGTTTTGACTGGCGCTGATGTCGGCTTCCCGAGCGGAAGCGCAACGTGTCGTCTGCATCTGTTGGCTCTTGTTTCTCCACGCCATGTCGTACGCTACATTTACATAGTCACGGTTCGATGAAACCGTTTGCATATCCATAGTTTTAAAGTATATAAACGAAAACTTTTCTATGACTGTTTCTTTATTTCAATGGGCTAAAAATGCTTTGTGCACGAAATGCGTTTCTGTCTGCATTTTTACCGGCCGTCCACTTTCTATCGTTTCCAGAACCGTTCAGACGCACGCGTCCTTTGAGTTCATTTAGCAAAAGTAGATTTAATAGATTTATGCGAAGTCTCTCGAGTTTCGCATTTCGATGATAGGTTTGCAGCGGATCATTTTGAGTCGGCAGTTAAAGGTGACTGCGCGCGGTAGGAGTCACTTCGACGACGAAGGCCTGAGGAGATTCTCTTGGCCAAAGCAGCTGTTGACCGTAACTTGGACTTCAAGTTGAAGCGTTTGTATTGATTCCGAAGAAAGATAGACGTGGAACTACCAAGCCAATGCCGATTCTCGGCGTTTTTTTCCCGGCCCGTTAGTGGGTGGCCAGTGGCCACAGATATCAGAGGACGGAGCATGCAGTATTATGCTCAGCTACAGGGTACGCAATTCCCAACGTGCTAAATATCAGACCTCTGCATTCATCAGTCTGCATTCAAGAGATGGTAAAGGCGGGTGTTATCAAGAATGTGATGAGTTTTCTTTTTTTTTTTTTTAAGAATAATATGAACATAGTACCGCATAGCAGAAGAATAAACTATTTACGCGAGTCTATGTTTCAACACTTAGCACAGGGAGACAACCTTGCGCGAGCGGGTGCGTTAAACACTTTCAGAATATTATAATCGAGCGAATTCCTACCCTCGGTTAGTATCCCGATTCCACGTTCACCACGGGCATTATTTTCAAAAAATGAGACCAAATGTAATATCCGTCGCAGCGTTTTTGTTAAACATCGCGGAAAATTGAGCAAGAGCTCAGAGAAATGTCACCTTGAGCAGAGACGGACAAGGAGTGTCGTCTAATCTCGTTGTCTGCTTCAGCACGGACGCCGAACTGACTCCGGAGACGGTGCAATGTGTTGAGGAACTGGGTACGAATTCCTTCGGAACTGGGATGAATCGAACGCGCCAGGGCAGCGGTCGTGCAACTTTCGGTTGACTCGAATGCGCCAGTATCTGCGCTGCTAAAGTGGTTCAGTCAGTTCGTGAGAATCGAACAGACCTAATGTGTCAGAGCCCTTGAACACCAGGGAAGTCCCTGCATTGTTTCCGATTGCTTCGCCTTGTGATCATCGCGAATGCGCATTGCGGGAACTCACCCCGTTGACTATACTTCGTTTCACCCTAAGTGCCGACGCAGCCGACACTACGACCTGATGGAACCAATCAGAGAGAAGTACAGAGCGCACCATCATTGTGTTCGTGATGTCTCTGCGCGTGTTCTATCATCGCATAAACAATCATAGCGGGAAAAGGCCCAGTCGCTTGAGGTTTAATGTCGCTTGATTGGTCCGATTAGCCCGTGACGGCGGCTTTGTCTAGACTTAAACTAAACCGAAGTATGGCAAGGGGTCTGTCCTTTCTGCCCTTGTGCCTGGGTCTCTGCTGCTATCTCGCCCTCTTGGAAAAAATTGCCGATTCCCTGACCCGAAAAAAAAGGGGTTCACGGAGAGCTTGATATTCGGCTCGAGGACCGAGGGTAGAGTTTTGTCGCAGATAATTGGATTATGCGGTAGGGCGGTGGGACCCCTCATCAGAACCATTCTTCTCCTTTCCATTTGATTTATGTGTGTGCCAAACTTTATTTTTAATATGACGCGCTGTCTGGCGCTAAGTGCATTTGTTAAAAAACATAATGCCAGAGGCAAAAAAAGGCAAAAAATAAAGTTGTTTTTTTTTTTTTGCTCGGAGTGATTTGATGTACCTCCTTTCATTGTTCGTCGGTTAAGTGCGGTTATTTAATCACTGAAAGCTAACCAAACGCAGGGCGTTGTATATCATGTTCATTTTTCTTGCTTCGTGGTACTTCGGTGTTCTTATTGACGAATGCCGCAAACTTATTGGCTGCTGAGCCAAAACAATGTGCTTGGGTCTCTCCAAGCCATTTGTACCTTTAGCTATCGGCGACTATGGGATGTTTTTTTACACCAAGTTTATGCATGATATATACAGCTGATGATCAGGAAATATCTAAGTGGGTTGAAAAGAAGTTTTTATTCTACACGATAAAGCACATAAGTGGTTAATTTCACGATATCTGCAATTTTATTCGCTGCATTCGGCAGCGCATGAATCCGCAAGAATGCCGGCAATTTTTGGAATGACGCGTCGTAAGGTCTTCGCGCATATAAGTACAAAATGTATTCAATAGGCTGGGGAAAAGAAACGATAAAAATCCTTCTTTCTACAGCCAAAAGGCACACTCTGAAATTCTTTCAACTGAATTCATTATTTGGTTCTAGACCTCGATTTTTCTATAACGGGTTGTACACCTACACAAGCAAGCAATAAGCAAGCAGTTATTAAACCAGCCAAAAACGAGGCTCAACGCTTTTAAAGTAGCTGTCTAAAGTGTGGGCCACTTTAAGTAAAAGAATGGCGCATAAAACAAGGTTTTGATAGTAGGTGCGGTAGAAAATAAAAATACACGACCTGTACTCATCACGATTTTGACAATTTTGAGGTCCAGTGATCGCGGCTAATGTCGGCCATCCGTTCGGAATCTATCCTGGTGGAAAGTTCAGGCCGTCACTTTTTCTTTTTTTTGAGTGATTTAGCGAAAGGACCGCGGCCCTTGAAAAAGGCTGAACCCCATCAGAGTAACTTTTGTCAGTTGTTTGCTCTGATTTTTGATTATCTTCTTCAAGTTGGCAATTTTGTGTTTGCTTTTTCTTAATTTCAAGAGATAGGAGTTTTTTTTTTTGGAAGAAAGTAAAATTTCACTTTGGGTGTATACTAGCGTTCGCTCTCTGGTTGCTTCATGACATAAAGCGTTCCTTTTTTTAATATAAAAATACATTAAAAAGTGGTATATTACGAAGTAGTATTATCACTGCCGAGACACACAAACAAAGTAAATGAAGCAAGAGTAGACAAAACTACACGCTTGGAAACTGAACAAGGATGGCGCCAAGGTTATTTATTTGCGAGGCCCAACAACTCGGCACATTTTGCAGTGTAGCAAAATTGTTTGTTTTCAACTTCAACTTTTCTTCGAGTAGTATTTTTGTTGTTGTTCGATTTGTGTTATTGTTTCTGGTGATTTGTCATCCGCTCAAGGCCGTCGTCGTTTCTGACTTTGTCTGCTGCTGCTCTTGTCATCAATGTGCAACGTACGTTTGTTTTCGGGGAAGATCACAATCCTAAGCGAAGCCGAAGCCCACACGCTTTAGACACAATCAAATATCTTGTTCGGCATTTCCTCCGCTCAGCTGGGTGGATGGCTCGGCTTGGATCGGTCGTCTTCTCGACCGTCGACGTTTCATTTGGCTGCCAGCCAGCGGAACGGCTCGGGTGTTTCGAGTCATGAAGACCGTAGATGAAGAAAGGGGACGGTGTCGCATTCTGATTTTCATTAAAAGCCCTGAAGCGGAAAAAAAAAAGAAAAAAAAACAACCTTAGAGGGAGAAATACAGAAGTAAATTATTGCATAGCCCTTTTTTAAATTTTATTTAACTGGGTCTGGATATTGGGCTTGCGATTGTTTTCCGCCGTCAGCCTGGTTTTGGGAACGTAGCGAGGTTGATAATGAACGCTTCTGCGTAGGTGTGTCCGCGCGGTTTCGACTTTCAATGAAAGCTAGTCTCAAATTTATGTTCCCATTTTAGGAAAGCTTTGAACATACGAGTGTTTTCTGAGTGTGCAAATTGCAGCGAATAAAATTTGAGCTGTCAGATTCATCAATACTAACGTGTCGTTTAAAGACGTGTGAACTTGGCTTTTTGGTGTCAAATCGTGTCACCAATTACCGAAAAGCGGGGCAAAGGGAAGTGTATTATTTTGAGTTTGTGACTTTTTTGTATCTAACAAGCTTAAAAAAGGAAGGCAATGTAATGAATCCGAGGCTTCTATGCAATTGTAATTATGTCTTTTATTAAGGCATTCTTTGGTATATTGACGATAATAAGTTACCAAATTTTAGCTTCTAGAGTCTGCAAAATACAAAATTCTGGAAAAGACAAAAGAAAATCTAAAACACTTTTTCAACCAAATATACAATTTATTGAGGTGTTCAGTGAATATTTTTCCGATATCTAATATTTTTTTGTATAACTGTATACCATTTTTTTGTATAACTAAAATCGTATAGAAGACTTATGAAAAAAAAAAAAAGAAGCCAAATGACCTGAGGTTTCTAAAAAGATGTATCTTTAAACATATTGTCCGGTTTGCACCACCTCCTTGTAAAAATTAGGTATATATTGATAACAAATTTATATGTTACGTTAGAAGCATAAAATATTGTTTTGAATAAAACTTTTGTATGTGAAAAAATAAGGGCTAGACGATATATTACCGAAAAAATAATGTAAACAGGTGCAGACCGACTTGATCTTCGCGATGAGTGTGTTCGTAATAGTGCAGCCCGTTATATCAAAATAATGATCCCCTTCGGTGCGAGCAAAGGATAAAAGAGTCTCCACGAAATAGTCCGGAAATCTTCACCGTGGCGTTAATTGGCCTGAGGGCTGAAAAATGAGGTGCAAAAAGCAATAAATATTTAAAAGATGAACCTTTTTTCTTTTTTTAAGAAACTCGTCGACTCAGAAACCTTTGCGTTACAGGGGCGGTATTTCATGATTATAAAATTCCTCGCGTTCCGCCGCGCGGGAACTGTCAATTAAACGGTTATCTTCGGGTGAAACTAACTACCCTGCTCTCTCTACTTAGAGATTGGCTCTGCTTTGAATATGTTAGCTCGGCGTTACACCTTGCAGCCTTGCAGCCTCGCATTCTGCATCTAAACGACCGAGAGCATTGGCTTCCGATTCTTTACCAACTTCGCGCTCTGTCTAACGCTGATCTCGATCGCACGCCCATTCTTCGTCGATCCATTGTTTTTTTTTGTGGGCCCGGAAGCCCTAACTCTTTGCGAACCTACACTAACTTCTCGAAATTCCGTCGCGGTGCACACACACACCAGCGAACTGAAGCTTTTTAGAGTGGAAAACAAGAGCAAAGTCCTGTCGTGGACGCAAGAAATGTTGTAGAATAGTTCACGCTCGAGGGTGTGCGACGCAGTGAGACGGAAGACGAGGACCATGTGGTCGGATAGGACTAATAAAACAAAGATTGAAGACATTATATACAGAGATTATTACAGCAACAGCATGCACGAATGTCACTGACAATACAGAATGTAAGTCTTACAGGTTTTGCCGGGGAACGATGCGACAGGGTTCAACACATCGTCAGTACTGCAAGGATGGCGTAATGGGATGTCCCAAGCCGTCTGTTGACGTTTTGCTGCGTGGCCGACCTCTTCGTTGTCGAGCCTTGCGTGTAGCTGCAAGACTCGATCGGTCTGTCGATGAACGGCATTGCGTAAAGTTGCAAGGCAGAGCCCACCGGCCTGTTGCAGTACCGTCGAGTTCCAAAAAACTACTTCCTCCTTCTCTTCCCCTTCCTACTCAGTGAATGCTTTCTTTCTTGCCCGTTGAAATCACCACACTTACCCCCAACCGACACCAAACACACACACACACAGACACACGCACGCACGCACGCACGCACGCACGCACGCACGCACGCACGCACGCACGCACACACACACGCACATACACACACATATATAGGGTGGTTCAAGTCACCGGGCTCGATCTAAAATGGACCGTGAAAATTGACGCCTGCAGGTAGCCACCTAAACTTTACGTCAAAGGTGTAGCCCACAGGTCGGCTTTTCCTTGTAAAATTACAAAGCGTAGCTCTCTTTCTGTACAAATAAGGCCAAGAAACTTGCCAGGATCTACGACGGGCAGCAACACAGACGACAGGGGTCCAGTGGCGAGTGTGTTTGGTGTTCGTATTGATAGATGGCGCTACCTCCTTATCGCAACGGCTTGCGACCTTCGTCGTTTATTAAAATGAATATAGTCTTTTTATTTATTTATTTATTTCATAATACCTTGAAGGCCCCGTTAAAGGGCATTACACAAGCGATGGGACACTAAAAGTTTCAATGTAAAAACAGTAATTGCAAGCTCGTGAGCAGCAACACAATGAATGACAAACTGAACATTTCAATATAGAACATAGTAATACAAACCCGTGAGCAGCAATGAAAATACAAATAAACACAAAAAATAATAAAAAAAAGTAAATCAGGGGCACGATATTAACATGTTAAGACTCAGCATTATTTGCACAGGGATCAAAATGTTCACCTAGCAGCTTTTTAAATACGTCCACATTGTTAGTTGTAACTATGTTATCAGATAAAGCATTCCATTCTAATATTGTCAAAGGAAGAAAAGAATCGGCGTAAGAGGTGGTGGAGGCAAATATAGTCTCTATTTTACAGCTGTTGTCTAGTCTTGGGAAAAACTAAATGGGACGTGGGAGTAAAATTTTTCTAAGCGTAGGGTTGTGGTGGTAGATCTTGAAAAACTGCGTCAATCGAGATATGTTCCTTCTTAAAGCGAGCTCAGGAAGATTTGCTCGCTCTCGCAAACCAGAAGCACTAGTGTAAAAAGAATAATCAGAATAAATAAATCTCAAACCTCTGTTTTGCACACTTTCAAGTTCTCGTTTAAGGTAGTTCTGCCACGGGGACCATACGGATGCAGCGTACTCTGGATTGGAGCGGACTAAATTTAGGTATGCGATCTGTTTCACTTTAGGGGGGAGGGGGGGGGGCGAGTTTTAAGTTCCTTCGTAGAAAACCCAGTGTGCTATTTGCCTTAGCGATTATGTAATTAATATGAGTGGTCCATGTTAAATCGCTTGTTATATGAAGACCATAAACATTTGAAATGTACCTTCGGTAAAAAAATAAATGCGAACAATAAAAACAAAACTTAGAATAAAAAAAAACGCGTCTGCATAACGGCGGCCCTTTTGCTGCCAACGGATTTCGTCAGCGCGTCGTCTGCTTTCTTTCGTTGGTCGGCTGCCCCTTCAGACGCTGCTCCCGACGACATCTATCAACACAAACGCCAAACACACCCAGCTACTGGACTTAGTCGCCTGGGCGCCGCCCGCCGTAGACCCTGGCTAGGTTTCTTGGTCCTATTTTTTACTAAAAGAGAGCTACGCTTTGTAATTTTACAAGAAAAAACCGATCTGTGAAATACACCTTTGACGAAAAGTTTATATGGCTACGTGCAGGCGTCGATTTTTACGGTCCATTTTAGATCGAGCCTGGTGACTTGAACTACCCTATATATATATACTGCCATTTTGGTAACACGCATTAATTCAAACTTCAAAATAGGTGATGCAGTGAGCATGCAAACACCTACACACCATCGCAATATCTATCGGCTCCCTCATTTAATTTATAAACGAATATTCTCCTATATGTTAAGTTAACATATAAGTCATTTTTGTATTTCGGATTTCGTTTCGTAGTTTCCGTGATTAGCGAGTCTTTATTTCACTGTTGCTTGGGTACGTATAGTTTTGTTTACTCTTCGAGAATAGTTAAAAAAACTTTTAATCAGAAACCACAAAACTCTTTCGCGTTTTATTTAAAATAGAAGCTAATAACATGCAATTTAAACAATAATACCATTATTAGTAACGATGGAATTAGGTTGAACGACCTCGCAAGTATGAATAATAATAGGTCTGCATACACCATTTCCGTACCAGGTTTCACGGATAATTCATTTTTTAACCATCCCTGCTCTGAGTATAGATAATGTGACCGTGCCTGAGAAGGTGTATGATATTTATGACCGTTGTCAGCTAAAAATATCAACCCGGGAAGTAGGCCAAAGTATACTTTGCGTAAAAAGTCTACACTAGAAGAGTAACGAAATTACAGTCAGTGTGCAGGCGAGCTGGTAGGTGCTTTCCACTAAACTTCACTGTAAAAATTGATTTCTTCCTTCCGCCCAGTTTCGGGTTAAACATCATCATGGTACACTCACTGCTAAAGTAATATCTAGAAAAACCTACATACATTTCAGAAATGTTGCTCTTTAACGGCTGCAATTGTACCATAAAAGCCTTTAAAAGCAACAACAACCGGAACCAGTTTCGAAATCAGCCGCACATGTCCCTTCACACCTTCACAAAATAATCTGTTCTCGGGGAAAATGTTAAACAAACAGTTTCTTCTGAAACGCGTTTTTTTTTTTTCGAAAGAAGTGGGCATTACATTGGGAGGGCCGCAATGTCTGTGAGTTTACGACCTGTAAATGTGTAATGAAGATATGTCGGCACACGTCGTGTTCGCTACGTCGAATAGCTGAGTTAATCAGGAGCCCAACCCCTGTTCTTTCGCAACAACTTCAGTGAACGGACGTAGCTAGAATGCATATAAGAGCCACTCAGAGTGCGAGAAATCCCCAAGTTGGTCGTAAACGTCACAGCCCCGTCTTCCAAGTATATATCTTTCCTCGCTCGTAATTGGTTTTCACGCCTGCATGTGTTCATCTGTTCCCGAGGTCTAGTTTATTAAGTGGGGAGCTATATGCATTCTGAGTCGCTTATACTCTTATTGCTGCTAAAACACAACTCTGAGTGGAAGAATTGTTTCATAATTGCAACACACCGCAAGCAAACAGTCTAACGTTTTGTTGTCCGCAAATATAAAGGTAATATTTAAAATTATGTATTTTTTTTCTCATAAATGTTGAACATTCAACCGACAGTGCAGTTCGCTGACATTTTTGAAATTTTCTCTACAAATAAATTCCGATTACGCCTACTCTTATTCATACGATTTGATAAAAGAGTGAACACGGTTTTCAAGAGCATATAGGCCCCCCTGTGTCAATAGAAAATATAGTTTGTGGCTGTGAGTTTCTTACCGCCGCTATCAGAAATTTCTTTCATAGACGTAGGATAAGGCTCTTGAGTACCCAAGTGCACTTAGCGTTCCTTTCTGTTGCTTAGTAAATCGTCGCGTTGCTTATTTGATTAGGTTTACTTCCTGTGCCTGCATCCTAACCAACAAGTTCACTACTATGTCGCACTCGGGGCTTGAATGACCACTGCAAAGCGTCGTCCTAGTAACTTATCATTGCACACACACACACACACACACACACACGCGCACGCACGCACACGCACGCACGCACGCACGCACGCACGCACACGCACACGCACGCACGCACACACACACATCCACAATAAAAACAAAGATAGGAGCGTATTCGCGACGAAATAAAGAGGCCAATTGGGTCGAAATAAACGAAGCGAAAAAATGCAGGGCTCTACACACTCGGAAAGGGTTTCACCCAATCGATATTTTACACCGGTTTATGCGATGGAATCACCTGGTGTCGTCTGATCAGGACCACAGTCTCATGCACAATATACTTCACCTGCCGTCGCATATTTATGTATATGTTCACCTTTTCCTTATTTTTATGAAAATCTTAACGCGCTCTTTCTTTTTGTGTGTGTTTACTGCGAGCCGGAAGCAGACATAACACCTTTATGGGATGAATTTGGACGTCAGTAATGTTTCTCTAGTCTCTCTTGGGACTCGACGACAAAGGCCTTCCCTTCACGTTCTTTTTTATTTTTATCGCTGTCTATCTCTGGACATAAGGTGAATATCCCGAGTATATAATATGCGGAAGATTGCTCTCAGAGCAGGCGTCATCGAGTTGCGTGCTGCAGATATTGGCTCCCGGAGATTCCAGAATGCGCTTCTAAAAGGAACGTTCAATACGGGCGCCGCCGCCGAGATGCATTTCTTGCCTTCGTCATACCGACATTAAATTTGCATCGTTTCCTAAATGAAAGCAATAACAAAATAAAAAAAATGTGAATATCTGAATCGAAAGATAATTTTAAATCTTCAAGTTCAAAATTTAGGTTAACGGCAAAAAAAAAAAGGAACGTGTGGAATAATCTAAAACCATGAGCAAGGGTAATCGGCGATAAAAAAAAAAAACATAAAAACATTCTGTTCAGAAAGGTGAAAATAAGCCCAGGTAAAAATAAGCAAACCCTTAAAGCGGTACTCCGCCGATTTTTGAGCTACCTCAACTAACTATATTTTCTGACTCCCAGGCCTTTACCCTTTCTGGTATGCTATTTTGTATCGTGAAATTCATAATAGTTATTGCGAAATCGGCAAACGAAAATGATGCAAAAACCAACATTCAAATATACCCGCCCTTTTCAGTGCCGTGATGTCATTGGAAGGCCAGCTTGCCAGTCAAGCGAGCAGTCCAAAAAATAGAATATGCCCATTATTTGCTCCGTGCTGAAGCGCGGGTCCTGGAACGAGCTTCCAAAGCATTCATTTGACACCATGAAACTGCTTCGAATCAGTTGGGAACAAATTCTACAGTCCAAAGAGTGAACCCCTACACTTCCACTGACGTCACTTTTTCGCTGCTGCCAGTAGAGACTTTCAGTTTGAAAAACACGGTGAGGACCAGAATTGCAAATTCAATAACTTCGTGTAAAAAAAAATATTTTGACCCAATATTTGGGATACTATTTTGGCGATGTTGTTTGGCGAGTTTAGCAAAATTTCAAGCAAATCGGGGACCATGAAGAAATCGGCGGAGTACCCCTTTAAGACACCTCCCTCGACCAATTTTTAGGCTTACGAAGCTTGATGACATATCGCAAAACAACTACTTGCAGACGCTGGGTGCTGGGGGGAAAGACTTAAGCAGCTAAACCTGTGGCCGGGTAAAGAAAGGGCATATTGTGAAACAAGAAATGTATCTCGTTCAATTTGGCACTTCAATGCGGAATTAAATGAGTGTGTTGGTGGAGCGTGCTTAAACAAATAATATTTTTAGCGCTCAATCTAACTTCTTGGTTTTACAAAAAGAAAAAAAAAAGGAACCTACATTTATAATTTATTTTGTCGGTTTTTTGTGCGTGTGTTCCAGTACTGTGCAGACCCTTTGGGAGATCTTAAAAAGTAGTTAGGCAAATAAATGGCTTCGGTTCGTAAGAAAAACAGTATACGACATAAAAGACTCAGAATTAGTAACTTTCTAAACTTTTTATCGTTTCAGTTCTGTCGCATCACACGCGTCATATCCGCAACACCAAGTAAGTGAAACGAAAGCAGATATTTGGCTGGAATAGCCAATACTGACTTTCCGCTTAACCCGCCCAAATAACTCATAAAACTCAGCATGAAGGTTCAATATAACATTCAACTTGTTCACTCGTCTTCTAGGTTGTTGGTGTTCTGACATTCGTAGCCCAGTTGTAGTTTATCGCGGTAAGTGAGCCTCTTTGTTCCTACGTATGCGTGCTTCGTTCATCAACAGGCCGGCCTGGATTAGAACAAATATTTTAGCCCTGAAAAAGTGTACAAATTAAAAGTTACCGGGGTTGTAAACTCACAAACTTTACATCAACTGTTTTGGGACGGGCTAAGCTGAGATTAAAGTAATTGGCTGCGTTACAATATATAATTAATTGTCACTTCTATTTGAAGACCGAAATAGTATTAGAAAAAATAATGTGACTACGTTAATGACCTTAGTGCAATTCACGTTCGGAAAATAATTAAAATAAATAACATGGCGAAGAAAACATCCCCGTTACGTTGGGGTGACTCACGGCAGTCTGGGTAGTATTAAATGAGCCGTTCTGCTTGTTTGTTTTTAGGTCTTTGCTTTGTTTATTCAGGTTCGCTACCCATCTCGCCAGGTATGTTTTATTATTGTGGCCCACACAAGAGTATTATTTTTTTCTGAGTTGACGAGATTAGTTTTTTTCAATAAACTAAAGGCTCGCCTACTATCCACATATTTCCTCTGTCAACCAGGTTTAGCACGGGCACTTGAAATCCTCAACATAAATGATACAAAGAAATCTCGTGATTTCGCTGCATGTTTTTGTGTCATATACACAATACAGCCTCGTTTTCATAGACGAACGACCAGAACTGAGTGACGACATAGCAAAATCACTGGTTTCCGCTGTGCAGAGAAGTTGTTTAACAGAATCCTAAGGTTCCAAATATGTTCCCTGATCTTCACTGAGTGATTGCATGGTAAAATATCTCATAAAGAATCATTATTTTTTGGCATGTCAGCATAAAAAGCGTTCATGACGAGAAAACGTCATCACATATGCGTGTGTAACCATTTTTATTTTTGCTAGTAAGAACGTAACAATGTGCTAGTACCTTCATTAGACAGGAGTGTTCCCCATGGTGCGCAACACGTTTTGTTTTGTAGTTGACAGACATGTTCCAGAAGCAACTCAGCAATCCTACATATTGATAGCACGCAACCCACTATAAAAGCGTAAATGTCCGGTGTTCCCTTATGCTGGCACTTATAAGTTATAAGTGCGTGATTCTTCACAATTGTAATTGATACATACAATGTCTCCTGAAGAGATGTAGGCGAAAAATAATCTGCCGTTTCTAACGCTCGAGGTTGAACGTGATGTATATTTTGTGGGATTTTTATAAACGAAATTTGACATTCGTTAAGGATTAAAAAAGTTTCCAAACTAATCTTTAAGAGCGGAAATCAATAAAATATAAATGTGGTTTGTTGTAAACAGGAGCCTAATATAATAACCAGCATAGGCAACAACTAGGAATCCTGTATACGTGAAATCTATTCCGAGTTTGTTGAGTGAGTAATACTTGCTGCTCTTTTGCGCGAAGTGGAAATCGCGTGAAACGCAATTTTATTTTAAAATGAACATGACTTTATTATATCAGTCGTCTTTGCTTAGTTATAAATTATAATATATCTCGCCCTGACGAACCGATTCTCTTCACTAAATTAGAATGGGGAATAAGCGGTACACAATCAGGACATCGAGCCGCCTTTCTTTGGACAAGTGAAAAGCTCATATGCAGGCTAGTATTTCTCTTTTTTTTTTTATTACGGCTTACACATATGGGCTTTATCAAGTATGGGAACATAGAAAAACGCTGTTTGTTGAAGCATGTCTTATTAATATCTCGAATACATGAGCTAGAGGGAAAGAAATGACATGGAAATTGCAAAGTTCGAATATCAGAAAAAAAATCTAGTTTAGCTTTTTAGTTAGAAACTATCCTGAAGATTGGAGTTAGAACTTGAATATATTGACAGTCAAATGTATGATGTGAAAAAGGACATAAAATATTAAATATTATATGCAATAGCTAACGCAAGCACGCCGCCATGACTTGCTAGGCTGAATAAGGGCTGAGCTATTCATCAAAACATGTCCGAATATTAATGGGAGTGTTTTATTTTATATAGTTATATCTGTCGACTTTTTGAATCGAAAGAATTCGGTATTCAGTTTGCCATCTCAGATCATTTATTTAGGTTGCTGGAACGTACGTCCAGTTCCTTATATGCGGAAAGCAAGTGTTAGACTTTTTTTAAAACTTGCAATGGTAGTGAAAAGGTAGATGTCAGGGTTAAAATACTTGCCATACATGGTCCGTATCCGAGTCAACAAAGGACTAGATTTTAAGTTAGAAGGCGAGAAAAAACGTAGGTCGGTTTTGTCGCTGTGGAACATGAAGTGAGATTGTACTTAATAAGAGGGGGGAATGAGTAACAGTGTAGCACAGTTTATATATATGAGAAAAATATGTCACGAACTAGTTGTCTTTTCAAAAGAGGCGAAAAACCAAGTATATCCTAGAGACGCACGTTATCGTAAAAAAACTCCCTGTCCAATGTGGCGATCATAGGTCAATTTTACAAATGCCCGCTGTACACACTCTAACCTTAGCATTTGACTGACGCCCAGAGAATCCTACACAGCAGTAGAAAATTTCAGCTTTAACTAACTAACAAACGAATAGGGGCAGTACGCCGGCGTAACTGCAAGAATTGCGAGTAATATGTGCAAATAAGCCTAGGATGTGTAAAGAATCATTAATGATTTTCGAAACATGGTAAATAAAATTCAGGCGTGAGTCAATCCAGACACCAAGGTTACGCACGACTGAAAGTCTTGAAATGACAAAATCGAGTAATTTATAGGGATGAACAATATCAATTGTCTTCAGGAGAGCCAGCTCTGTTTTGAAGAGCGACATCCAGCTATACTGCCGAAGAAGAATCACTTCCCTCAGCTTCTGGTGTGGCATGTGCTCCACCTCACCTTGCACGGACGAGTAAGAGACACGCTGGAGCGTCTGAGGGCGAAGTTCTGGGTTTCGCAAGGACTACAATCAATCAAGAATAATTTAAGCTAATGCATTGAGACCAAGAAATACAACACAAGAGCCCTGAATCAAGAGATGGCTCTCTTACCAGCGCACAGAGGCACGCAGAGCCTTTTTTTTAAGTGTCGTGGGTATAGACTTTGCTAGACCACTTTAAGCAAAATTGCCCGGAGCAAAATCTTTATATATATATATATATAAAGATAAAAAATCTTTATATATATTTATATGAGAAGTCCACGTCAGCTGATGCCGCCCGTCAATTAGGCGTTGAGTTTCGGAGTGTGAGGAGCCGCCCTCGGATACAGAGGGCGCAACGTACCTGCTATGGCTACGCACTGGTGGCACCTCCGATTATCAACACGATACCCGCCGTTTCTTCCCTTGCAGCTGAAAAGACGGACAAGGTGAAGCGGAAGTAAACTTTGTTCTTTCTTTGGACCTAATCGTGTCTGCTATCGTCGCCGCTGGCGTGCTGTGCGGCGAAGACGCGTTAAGAAGCGACGCCGGGTTATGGTGCGAGAGTTCAACTTCAAAAATTGTTTTCTCGCTTTAAACAAAAATTAATTTGTTTAAACTTTTAGAATCAAAAGACGATCAGTTGTTCTTTCAAACCCACCATATTTTGTATTTTTACTTGGATCATCACAGGAAGAAATAAATGGCTGTTTATGCGTCAAAACGCACTATTTGGCAACTTCAGGATTTTTTTTATTGAGAGATATTTAATTGAGCATTTTAAACATTTTTTTTGTAGATTATATACCTGCAGGGGCAGCCGGTAAAAAGTTCTATTAAGTCCCCGGAGCAATTACATATTCTTAATAAAATAACAAAATTGTTACAATTAAAAAAAAATGTGTTTAAAAATATTTAAATTAAACAAAACTTCACATGCCCAAGCACATTGCAAGTTGAAAGCCGTGCAGATTTAAGAAATATATATTGTTGGATGTTTTATAAAAAAGCAGATTTTTCATGAATTATAGAGTGATACCTAGTTTCACGGTATTTTTAGAAGTTAAAACCGCGCTCACGCCATCAAAAAAGTTTTTCGTCAAAAATATTTTAGGGCATGGCTACAAACAATGCGGCAAAAGGCCATGATTTTTTGTTTGAGAAATCGAAAGGAACGGCTTGGACGTTTGACATGGGATGACCCGTTAAGGTGATGGTACAGTGTTTACAAGGCTCCTGATTCACATCAATGCGAAGAGAATAGAGAACACAATTAGATGTTACATTCTGCCATAACATATTTATCGAACATCACATGATATTTAACAGAAACCAGGGAACTATGAAGATATAACTTTCGTGGTGTGCATCAGTCTTAACTACATAGTACTTTGATCGTCGCAATTTTACTTCGCAATGTTTGCATGCTGTAACATATGACAAAAAAAACGAGTAGATCTTTTATCTTCCTCATTTATCTCGACATTCATCAAGACGTGATCGCAGACTGGCGTTCTCGCGTGACAGGAAGGTTACAGTTTCTTTTACATCTGTCAACTCACGCTCCAAAATGTCTAAACTGGCTATCTTTGCTTCCACAGTTCTAAGCCTCCCTTGCATATCGGTTAACATTGATTCAATTGACTCTTGCCCAGTCTTGATAGCTTGAATATCCTCCATGATTCGGTTCTGTCCAGCTTCAAAATTTGCCTGACGAGCGTTTAAGCCTCTCAGTAAAACAAGCATCTCACTCATCTCTTTTGTCTGAACTTCTTTCTTATCTGGGCCAGGATTAAGTTCAAAATCACCAGACAGGAGAAGCTTCAGACCCGAAATACATTCGCAAGAACATAAAAACAGCACTTGTGGGCATGGGAACACCAGTAGACAGAGGTTGTTGGACTTTTTACAATGCAAAAAGGGAAACGGACCAACCTGTACGAAGAAAAAGCAGAAAGCGTTAGCTGACTGCATGACTGGCTGTTCCACATGCCCACTGAAGGGCCGAGGGGCGTGCCGGCAGTTTAAATCCAGTGACGATGTTAATGTCGATGCCGTTGGACTGCTCTGCTGAGGCGACGCGACGATTGGGAGTGCAGCAGAAACCCAAGGTTGCCGGGAGGAGTAGATGTCTGGTTGTGGCAGCACGGAAACTTGCGGCAAGCGCGCTCCCTCCAAGGCATACCACGGGCTTGATAGGGCCGGACAGCCGCGAAACATCGCCGTGAACTGTACGAAGAAAAAGCAGAAAGCGTTAGCTCACTGCATGACTGGCTGTTCCACATGCCCACTCTCCGGTTGCTTTTCCGGTTGCTTTTCCGGTTGCTTTCTTCACATCACTATGGTAATCTTACGTGCGCTAAATTTTTTTTTCAATCTCCGCTTTTCTTAGAGTGGTCGTTAATGAGTCAGTGTGAGTACTACAGGAATTGCTGACTCTTAAAATTTGTCAACAATGTAAGTTTTTTTTTTTTTTAAGTCCAACGCGTTAATTAGTAAGAGAATTTCTGCGCTAGAAATTTACATAACCTCGCCAAGATAATTGGCGAGTCTGCTTTCTTTACCCATTTCGTTTAACAATGACGCACCACATTCTTGAGAGTAAAAAGCAAATGTAATCCCATCGTTGTTCTGTAGGTGTACACACTGAACGGCCTGTCTTAATGAATCACATTCGAAATGAAAATGAAACATAACTGAATTTTCTCAAGAGACAGCCAAGACTAATTATGGGTTGAGGCGTCCCAAGTCTGACGCAACGTTGGTCCGTCGTGCGCCGCCATCGCGTCGTCCAGACCAGAGCCCATTCCGCGGTAGGTCGCCATACAGAGAATGAGGTGTACATGTACTTGCTGTGATCTGTACATCTTTCAATGCGAAGCCGGCGGCGTCGGCGGCGTCTGCGGAGCCGGCGGCGTCTGTAACCGCAAAAAAACGCGAAAGAAATGCCCCTTCTCCCATTGGCTAAGCAAAACGGCCCCTGGATAACCACTGGCGGCCGCGTCACAAGAGTGCGCTCTCGGCCGCTGCTCTCGTGTCAGGCGTTAGAGGAGAGGGGGTGGGGGCTGCAGCCGCTTCTGGTCCTCTTGGCGCCGAGGAACATGGCGGCGCTTGAGGCGTCTATATCGTCGGCGCCCGCAACCTCGACAGTAGCGAAACATGGCCATCCACGCCAGTACACCAAGGACAGACTAAGGAAGCGCAAGAACGACATTCATTCTTTCGCATGCACAACTCGAAAGAAGTGCTTAGTTGTCTTCGTAATTTTTTTTTAACGTGCTTGCAGTTTCTTTTTTTTTTTTGGGGGGGGGGGGGGGGGGGGCACAAAAATGAAGTTTGCATTCCTTTCTATATTTAATATTGAATGTGTACTTTAGGTGACCCATGACTTTGAACATATTTAGTAGATATAGTCCGAACGCTAGGTGATAATAGAAAATAGAGTGAGCGCGACCGAAACCGGCCAGATGTGGATCGGCTGTTTTCGGGCGGAGAGAAAGCAAATTTCGAGCTGCAAATTTGTGTTCTTGGAATTCGGGGTCTTACAGGTCGTGTTCAAATGAAAACCTTGGCGAGCACACAAATACCCTGTTAGTGTTCCTTTCACATGTCCTGCTTCGCGATTCCTGCTCTGGCGTTCTCATCGATCTGTATGACACATTGTCATTCGGTGCGGAGTGATGTAATTCCCAGGGCTCCCCGCGCCCCGCGTTGCTCAGACTCTCAATGATTATAGTAGTATTGAACTAAGATGTGTCGGAGCGTTGCGTACCAAAAGTGCGGAAAATTTCTTGTTTACAAAATTGTTTACAACAATCGCAACAATTTCACAAACGGAACTGAAAAAAAAAAATAACAGCGTTTGTGAATTTTTTGCGGACCATTCGTTTTGGGGTAAGGAATATGGGAAACATTCTGAGGCAGAACGAGCCCTGATGATACTCTTATAGATCTAGGTCATTAGATTACCCTTTCCTGGGGTTTCTTTCCGTTTTTCTTTTCTTGGTTCAAAAGCAGCTTGAGTGCTACTTCCGGGAATGGACGACGCACGAATGTGATCGCCTCTGTAGAAGCTCGATACCCTCTAACGAAAGCGCAGAGAGGAACATTGAGGGACCTCCGGGATGCTTCAAGGCGCCGTGCGAACAAGATTAATGGTCGGCTGATAGACGGTTCTGTCTTGATTGCCTTGTCTTGGAGGTTGCAAAGAATGGTCCTACGGACGTCAGGCTTCAACGTCCTCTTCTACTACCTTTCTTTTATTCTTGAAAGGGTGAAAAGAAAACACAATTAATCAGCCTGTTGTTGTAAAAGCTTTAAACCGGGAGGACACGTGAGAATGAATTTAGAACAAGGTGATAGATTTAGTGAACAGCGTGAAACATAGTTGCTATTTCAGAATTTCGCGAAAATACTGCTGCATTACGTTTTATAGGAGAAACAACTACCGAAAAGAAACCCGTCGGCTAGGTACGGGACGTTCCATTTGAAGGCTCACGCGGATATCTTTTTCATGCAACTTGCCGCTTGTTTGATTGAGAGATCAAGATAGAAAATATGAGACTTGTACAAATTCCAACCGTTTTAAAACATTTCTTGTGGAAATATTTGTTTTTGCTTAATTTGTTAAGGCAAAAAGTAGGTTCCAGGCGTCAGAGCGTACCGTATCTGTATGGCACCGACGAAATGCGCGTTGCGCCAACACCTTCTAGAAATCAAAGCGTGTCCATTCGCTCGCTGATGTCACGGTAGCTAGTTCAGCACCCGGAAAAGCGACAGAACCGCTGGGCTTGGCAGGGCCGGTGCGTTGGTAGACGGGCTGCAGCTCTGAATGGAAGTGCTTCTATAATTCTTATCTGTGAGTGCATACGGAAGGGTTACTTAACAGAGTTGCAGTTTTTATATATAGGATTCCACAGGAAAGCTTTAATTTCTAGGCTTTTTCATGTAATGCAGCGAGTCAATAGAGGTAGTCGTTTGAGTTGTGGAACTCCCTCCGTGGGAGTTCTACAACCGAGGTTGTCTATTAACATTGTTCTAGGTGCTGTCATGTAGCTGCATGGTGTCCTACTGCGAATCGCGCATTCTTTAGTTTTTAGAAGGTGATGGTTAAGCTAAGTAATTCGTGTTCTTATGTAGGTGTACGCCAGCGGTACATCTGAGAAATTTGGTTAACAGTACTTTTTTCTATAAACTTTACAGATAGCAAACATAGCAAATAAATAATGCCAGTGGCGACACAAGCTCGTAATGTGCACCGAGGTATATTTTTTCTAATCGAGTTTCTGAATGACATTGACGTGTTGATGGCTGCGTTTGTCTATGTATGAATTATAACTTAAAAATTGTCCGACCATTTTGTACTTTTAATATATGCATGTTCAACACGATATTTTTTTTTTTTTTAATTCGCAGCTACAATACGTATGTACTACAAGACATATGTATTATGAATTTTGCTTCTCCTTCTATAAAAAATATAAACAAAAATTTAAACTTCCTCACGCAGAATAATGACAGAAAGAGCCACGTCAAGGAAATATAGACGTAACAAATATTTTGTATTTTTTATTGCAATTTTCAACGCTAGAAAACCGCCATACGTCAATACGCAAGTGGTATAAAAATATTGTACAAAACAAAATATGACAAAATATCGAGAGAATATAAACACACGAAATAAAAAAGAGACACGGAAAGATCGTAAATCCTCCAGCGACGTCTACTCAATAGCTTTATGCAATTAAATAAACTGAATTCCTCACCGCAAGCTCTCAATGCTGTACAGACTAGAAGGTACTCAGTCTGCTAATTCTGGTTCCTGCAGCTCGGCCACAAACAGCTTTTCAAAGATGTCAGTATTGAAGCAGACCCACATCGTTCTTTAATTCAGGCACCATTACCCAACTTATAAAACAATTGAAATATCATAATAAAACAACATCAGTCATCGTCTAAATAAAGAGAAGGTAATGTACTACACAAAGAAGCAAACGCCTTTTCCGCTTCAAACTGAATTCAGTTAGCTGTAAGAAAACACACAATAAGGAAAAAGAGGACGCCACTTTTTCCACCGCTCATTAATACTTACCGTGTCGATATATACAATTACGAGGCCCAGCATGAAGGTCTTGGGCAAACATGAGTGCTGTCCCCTGTATTTTGTTTGACACCTTTCTTTTTATCCACTCACACCGTTGTTTTTTATTTGGCTGTCAGCCATAAGTTCGAATTTGCCATAGGGGGACGCGGAGAAATTGGGCTACGAGCCGACCAATGTTCCTGGCTATCTGAAAGCCGGACAAGCCTTCCTCGAGGATCCGCCTATACTATATCTCCACGCAAAGAGAAAAGGGGAAGACGAGATCTCCCTGAAAGCGTCCTGCGCCGCTCCCACTTTCTCATGCTCCTTTCTTCTTATTTTGGTGAGGGCATTTCTTTGGCCCAAGAGCGAGGCTTCTGGCCAATACCACATTACCAGTGGGCTGTTGTCAGCGTATTGCCTACTCTGCTTTCCCCGGGTTTCGGTTCCAACCGTGTTTGTTCGCTTTCAGAGCCTTGGAAGTTTAGAATCCTGCTCGGGTTTGGTAGAAAGGAACCTGGGGTGCGCTGCACCTTAGGCTCTTCCTGGCAAAAGAACTATTTCCCTTCACCAATTCTTTTAGCACAATGCGGGCTTGAAAGAGTAAAATATCAGCGTTTCAGGTTTTATTATAATGAACCTGAAATGGTTTGTTGCGTTGTTATACAATTCCCGGCAGTAGTGTACAAGTATCAATACTGTTTACTGTATATTGTAGCGGAGAAGAAGAGGAAGAGCGCGACGGCCCACGGTCGTAGTGCGTTCTGGCTGACGCTCTAGCTGGCGGTCAGGAAAAAGCAAATTGTGATGTGTGTATGTTTAAGCAGCCTAAAACGCAGTCTTCCTCCACGGGCCACTTGTCTCCCAGCTGTAGGTGAGAAATTAATCCAGTGCAGTATAAACCGCTAGCCTGAGGTCTTTAATGTGCACCACGCAGTAGTGATGCACGACCACACGCCGGTACGATGCTCATCCAGATCGAAATGGGCACGGGTATAGATTGAAAGCTGGTGGTCAGAATAAAACCCAACGTTGAAAACCACCCCATAGGCTTCTCTCCCCGACGCAAGACTTGATATCAACGTAACAAAATGTTTGTATTAGTACGCTATCTTTTTGTTCGTGTATCGAGAGCCGGAAATAATGGGCTCCTCTTGCTATCATCTAAAACACAGGAATTTATAGAAATAAATGCGTGCGTGTACATATCTGCTGAGTGGCGACATGGGCTCATTTATGTTATCCAAGGCAGGCATTAATAAAACAAGATTGGTCAATTTATTACTTTGAAGGTCTTTCTCTTTAATAAGCTTTCAATTGCTTTAGACGTCAGAGCCTCGATCTCTGAAATGTAGATTCTAGCTGTGTTTCGTCCTAATTTGTTGATGCACAACATACAATAAATAGTGTCTTGCTCATAGAGAAATAATGCGTGAGCAAATTGGGGAACGCTTAAGCTTCGCCTTTAAGGGTGGAACGCGATAGAGTTACCGGGCCGCGTTCGTCAATCCTTCTCGCATAAACGCGCGCTCGTTCACAATCCGTGCAAGTGTGTGCGCGTGGTCTTAACAGGGCTGCCAACTCGAAGGAAATTTTCCAGATTAAGGTAATATTCAGATCTATGCGGGAATAAGGGAAGTCTTGCTTGTTTGAGGGAAATTTTGGGCACCGTTTATATCTGTAATTTTTGAAGGTCAATTATAATTTTTTTTTCGAGATAACATTGAATGTCAACGGCTTTGGCTAAATTTGGGTTATTTCCTCCAGCCGTTTCGTGGTTTGTTGTGCGACCATCTCGCAACACAAAGAACCACTCAAGAAAATGTTTTCACAAATCAGTTTTATTGGCTCCTTGCCCTCGTGAAACCTTTGGAAGAAGGGACAAGCCAAGTCGAAGCTTCTGAGAGCGCCGATGTGCCTGCTCGAAAAAGAGAGCTTGAGTACAAGAAGACATTTTGTAGTGTCTGGAGGTACAAACTTACCATGACTAATAATATTTTGTGAAGCACCGTGCACGAATTATTACTTATTTTGTATCGTGTTCCGTGTGTTCGAGTTTTAGAGCTCTCGCTTGTGTTACACCTTTTATTTTGGACTATTATAAAAAGCTCCAATGAAGTTATTAAAGCAGTATGATGTTTTGACAACGCGCATAACATCTATGGCGAAAATAGGGATTCATTCGACAGTTTGAATGTCCCTTCGCCAGATTGGCTTTGGCCACGGTTTTGGCCCGATAAACTCATGTTTGCGAAACGCACGCGTGGCGTAAAGGCCACATACTATATACCTTGTGGTAAGAGGGGAGGTGATGCAGAAAAAGATGAATCTTTAATATTTACAATAATTAGGGCAAGCAGGGGAAATATCAGGCTAGGGCAATTCTGAGTTTCCGTGTTGGCAGCCCAGGTGGTCTAGTCGTGACGTGTGACGTCACTTTACATGACGCGTAACGTCCCACGTGGCTTTGACGTCATAACCCTATCGACCCGCTAAATTTAGCGAAAAATTTTCGCTAAACTGGGCTGAAAAATTACTGCTATATTCGTCAGGAAATTGTTTCTCTACAATTTGCGAGAAAATTTTCCGCTAAATTTGGCGGTAATATTTTCCGCCAAATATCGTGGGAAAATGTTTCCGCCAAATTTAGCGGGTAGATAGGGTTATGACATCACACGCGTCTGCGCGCGTAGCATTATGGGATATTTTAGTCCCACCGACGATGACGCCGACGCCAGATTGATCGCGACTCGAGTTCTTAAAGGCACCATGAAGGCAGTTTCGAAGTTTTATTCGACGATTGAAATGGATGTCAGGCACGTATCAGATACTGTTGACCAAGTCGTAGCCCGAACAGAAGTTTGGGTGCCGCACCAATCGAGCAAACAGGCGCGGTAATAATTGAGCCGGGAACGATGCCTGAGACCCCACCGAGGCGGCGGCAGAAAGGTGAACTAAAGTGCGCCGAAGCGTGACGACAACGGGCTCCTCGTCTGGCGATTGGTTCAAACAATAGACGCGCTCTTGGTTTCGATTTCCGTGGTGAGATTTGATGAAAAAAGTTTATTTGAACGTTGGATAATATTTTGAAGTTGTAGTTGGGAATTAATAGGTTTCATACCGTGTAAAAAGCATAATCTGAAGCGATTCCTCCGTTTGTCACTGGTTGAACGCATCGCGCACTGCTACCTCGAGCGTGTAACAAGCATCAAGCAACCATGGACAAAAAATAAAAAAAAAAAATAAAAAGAGGTACGAGCGACGGGGGCGGCGGACTTTTGGTTTTGGTTTCGTGCGTCGTCTCGTGTTCGCTTTGCGAACTGGTGTCTCACCAATCATGCCGCGTTTATGTCCAGTAGTAGGTTGCGCGAAAGGTCGGCTAAAGACGTGCGTTCGATCGGGCGACGTTAGTTTGCATAAACTGCCGACCGATGCAGGCATGCGCACCATTGCTGCATTGGTCGCTAATTCAGAGTTCTTCGTCCTTAGCAGCATCTCCCGTTCAGTCGGCGTGAGGTCGCTGAACGGGAGCTCAAACTGGTTTTCGAACGCGGCATTGTCGTCCATTTCTTCCATGTTTTCTTCGCAGACCGCCGTGCACTAGAGCGAACCACGGGAACCACACTGATTGTGCACTAAATCCTACCGATGCCGACAGTGCTCCCTGACGTCACTTCTCTTTCCAGAGGCGAAAAAGGGAAGAAATCTGAATGTTTGTTTCGGTTTCGCAAATTTATTTGCAGGTACAGAAAAAGAGTCACAACGTTCTAGGAAAAATTGTGTGGCATGCCAGGACCCCAATGCTCCCAAAAACACCTTAAAAAAAATTAAATTGCCTTCAAGGTCCTATTAAACACCATTTTGTTAAAGCAGGCGATGGGTGCTCAGATGCGCAAAAAAATGCAGTAGAAGAAAACGTAAGAGGAAAAAGAAGAAATATTTCAAGGACCAGGAACCACATTTTCGAAGCCTGACGGCTGCGCTTGTAAACAAACATTACAGAAAATAGGAATAGAGCTAAATAACAAACATCACGACTTTTGATGAAAATAATCCCTGGAGAAGGGGAACAAAGAGACACAGGAGAGACACAAATCTCCAAACACAGCTAGGTGACTGGAGAGCGACCGAAAAAATCCGCCTGGTCCGGGAATCGAACCCGGGATCTCTCCATTACATGTGGAGCGCCCTACCAACTGAGCTAAACAGGAGTTAGATGTCAGTTGAGCAAACGGGTTTTATCAGTTGCCACCAGTCTAACACCGACAAGGGTGAAGCTTGCAATTTAATGTTATAATTATAATGCAATTAAATGCAAAGGGTCAAGCGAGCTGGACAAGAATGACGAAAATAATCCCTGGAGAAGGGGAACAAAGGGACAAAGGACAGACACAAATTTCCAAACACACCTAGCTGTGTTTGGAGATTTGTGCCTGTCCTTTGTCCCTTGGTTCCCCTTCTCCAGGGATTATTTTCGTCATTCCTGTCTAGCTCGCTTGCCCCTTTGCATTTAATTGCATTATAATCACTACTTTTAGCAGCTATCGGCTTAAGGCTTTTTTAGGCGCGAAATTTTGCACGATTCGATCTCGTAAGGTTACAACAAGGTGTATTTTTTAAAGCAATCTGCAAACCAAACTTTTATTTAACGTTTTTTCTACTATTTTAGCTGCCAAGCGACAAATCTGCTCTCCGCGATACCATCTTAATAACTACCCTGACCCGCGACGGCACTTTCTAAACACTTTCAGTGTATATTTAAGAAATTAATTACTGAAACCTAATTACTTACGAAATATAGATTGAACATAAATCATTTTCCTTTTGGGCGCTTTAAGACAGATCACTACGGCAACAACCTTTTTCTTTTCTACGAGATGCGTAGTTATTTTCAGGAGCAATTTTGCCCGCGTTTTTGGATACACCTTGTATATATTGTTAGGAAAGGGAAGACGATGACAGGGCAGTGGCGCGCACGACCATCTCGCTCCAGGCACCACGTGCTGGCCCGGCCTTCATAAACACTTTGTATGTTCTATCATATTGTACGGTCTTTTTCTTTTTTTTTTGCGGCCAACGGCATCACTCTAACAATGTAGACGTGTGTGCGTGTGTGTGTGTGTGTTTTGTGTGTTTGTGTGTGCGTGCGTGTGCGTCTCTGTGTGTGTGATCTGTAATATACCCAGGCAGCACAAAATTTTGGCCCGACACTGGCCAATGCCTGATTTTTGCTCGGCACCTGCCTGGCCAGCCCGGCCACTGGAAAGCAGCTGGCCAAAGGTCCCCAAAAGATCACTATTAAGTCCCCGGCCACAGAGTCTTAGTTTTTCCATTGGCAACCAATCACCAAATTATGTTCGGGAAGGGCTTGGCCACCAAGTCTTTGTTTCCTCCCTGGTCACCGGCCTCAAAAAGGTGACCAGCACTCATCCGGCCAATGTTCACCGGCATGAACTTGGTCAATGAAGACAAAAAAGTGCCCGGTAGAAGGCGGAGTACTGATCACTCTTTTCATCCCCGGCCACCAGTCCTAAAAACATCCTCAGCACCTGTCCGGTCAATGTTGACTGGCAGCAACCTGGTCAACGAAGACAAAAAAGTGTCCGGTAGAAGCCTGGGACTCACTACTCTTTTCATCCCCGGCCACCAGTCCTAAAAACATCCTCAGCACCTGTCCGGTCAATGTTGACTGGCAGCAACCTGGTCAACGAAGACAAAAAAGTGTTCGGTAGAAGCCTGGGACTCACTACTCTTTTCATCCCCGGCCACCAGTCCTAAAAACATCCTCAGCATCTGCCTGGTCAATGTTGACTGGCAGCAACCTGGTCAACGAAGACAAAAAAGTGTCCGGTAGAGGCCTGGGACTCACTACTCTTTTCATCCCCGGCCACCAGTCCTAAAAATGTCCTCAGCACCTTTCCGGCCAATGTTGACCGGCAGCAACTTGGTCAGCGTAGACAAAAAAGTGTTCAGTAGAAGCATGGCTACTGACCACACTTTTTATCCCCGGCCACCAGTCCTAAAAACATCCTCAGCACATGTCCGACCAGTGTTGACTGGCAGTAACTTATTCAATGATGAAAAAAAACTGTATGGTAGAAGACTGCATGGGTACTGACCGCTCCTTTTATCCCAGGCCACCAATCCGAAAGATGGTCACCCTATTTGGCTTGTTTCAAATTGCTCAACAAAAGAAAAAAAGTGTCCCATAGAACATGGGTATGCGGAGTGCTGCTTTTATTCAGGACCACCAATCCTCTCTGGCATTGCATTGCCCAGCAGAGACAAAAGTATACAAGCCACGGGCTTGGTAAGCAATGACTTCCGCTTGTTCTGCAAATATTAAGTCTGGTCACATGTAGGTGGCTACATGTTTGCCCTGGCCAGGTAAGACTGGGAGAAGGGATTAACACTTGAGGAATCCAGGCCGTGGCGCATTCCATACTATAAAATTGGCTCAGAAAACTTCATTTGGACAAAAATTATATTTTGTTATTTGAACACAAATTATATGTACAAAATGCGAAAACATTAAAAAATGACTGTGCCTTTAACAGAGCAGTGAATTCTGGACTTGTTGTACACAACAAAAATGAACCAGATTATGAAAAAAAGCTTTCTCTGGTATTCTTTTGCCAATTACAAAATTCTTCATAACAACAGCTTTTCTTTAGTCACAGATTTCTGGCCAAGATAAAGCCAGAAAACCTGAAAACAAACACAGAATAAGCACATGTATTTCATAACCAAAACCTGGCTGGCAGTATTGCTACATCAAATATAACAGAAAAGTTCTATCACTTAAAAACCAAATTATATAAGCGACAGTCAAAAAATATTGGGTGAAATCACGGTCAGAAGTCGGGTCTCTCTCCACCTGAGAAAACCTCAAGGTGACTGGTAGCAGTAAGGACGTTGTCAAATGGCTACAAAAGAAGCACATTGGGCTAATGGCAGCGCGTGCAGAGCAAAAAACAAACAAACCAAAAAAAAAAAAAAGCTCGCCTAACTAAGCCATGGTTAAAAATATTGGGTGAAAAAATGGAGGAAAACACATATCCGACTCTTCGCGACAACGAAAGAACTTTATCGAACGAATCACACTTCCCACCGTGGTAGGCCGACGTTGTCACAATCACGAGACCTCCGCTCGTCGTCGAAAACACGCCGCTGGCTTTTTGAGGGGAACGAACGGCACAATCGTACTATACACAGTGCGACGGCTTTGTCCCAATCACGATATCTCTACACGTCGTCGAAAACGCACCGCTTGCTTCTTCCACGGCACGATCGAGCACCAGTTGCACAATCCTGCGCACCTTCCTTCAACTACGTCCGACAGGCGTAGCGTAGTCTCGCTTTGCCCAGCTCGAACACTCACCGCGACGCCGCGCAGTTGACGATGCGATGCAGTTCTCACAAACGCTCTCCCGTGCACAAAAAACATAAAACAATCACATGCCGATGCCTCGGTTGATTTGTGGGCGTCTAACTTCGTTGAATGTCTCACGTGTACACAGATTTCCACTGACCCGTCACATAAAGTTACGTAACTTTGGCTACGGAGGCCAAATAAAACGAGATGCGGTGCTTCTTCTTGGCTCCGTAAGGTCCAGAAACATACACCGATCTATCTTAGGTCCGGTCCAAGGTTAATTGTCCGGTTTTCAACATACCTCTTCAATTTTCCAACGAGAAAAACTAAAAAAAAAAAAAAAAAGGCGCGCTGCTCATCCCTGCTCACTGAGCAAACATACAGATGAAGCAGGTGAACCGGAAGTGATCTCGTCCCAGCAAGTTCCGCCAGTTCCGCCATTACTTGTTTATGCATACCAATGCATACCTTCCTTGGAATACCCTGTACACCGACTGCGTAGGGTGAACACGAAAACTGGCGACTCTCTTGCATAAAAGAGGAGTGACGGGTGCTTTAATTAAAATATATTCATGTTCGTCCTAATCCCCGAAAATCTGACTAGATTCCCTGCGCGGTGATAGTTGTCCGCCAGGTGGCGCGAACTACCTCCCATTGCAAAAAGTGTACTTGTAATTTTATTATTCACCCATCCACTCGATCGTGTCGCGCGGATGCCGGTGCAATGGCCGGTGCAGCTGGCTGATGGTGGACTCATCAGGCCTAGTTCAACTTCAAGCGGTTCAAGGCGTTCAAGGTTCGACGATTTGAGAAGCTTTGTTATCGGTTTGTGCACATTTCAAGCCACCCAAGATAGCACGCGGCGGCGTCCAGAGACAAGAGGCCATGAATACGCTGATCAAGGAGTAAGTCCATTTTCTAGTCGGTGTTTTGTTTTGCAAAGTGACTGGAACACAATGGGCATAGGGTTAGTAGTAACGGCTCAGTTGACAAGCTCTGCATTAGCGGTGCTTCGGAAAGGCGGCTCCGTCCGTTCGTGCGAGCGTGATGACGCTGTCGTCGCAGCCCGCTTGGTTCGCAAGGTCGGGGAAGCTCGGGCCACTGGCTTGTCATTGCAAAATCAGGCGGTCGGCGGCATGTCAGCGGCTCTTGTGCACTTTTTAGATTCTGCTGCAGCCACATGATTGTATGATTGTTAATAGGAAGCGGAGATTTTGCCGGCAACCGTCATGACAAACCTACAAAGAAAAACTGTCGCGAACACCGAACTGGCATGTTGTTTCTTGTATAACACGATCTGTAAGCGTAGAAGTCTCCGAGCCGGCAGTAGCTCAGTGGTAGAGTGTCCGCTTCTCACGCAGAAGTTGCGGGTTCGGTCCCCAGTGGGTATACTTTTTTTTTTTTTTTTTTGTCAAGCTTTTTCCGATGTTTGCACATTTTCTTTTAGACAATTATCGCTGAAAATGAATATATATGTTATTATTTGTTTCCACCGATAATTAGTTTTTTTTTAATACTTAATGTTTTAGTGATAATGCTTTTTTATAATTGATTTTTTAGTGGTAATTGATAGCTTTTTGCGATATTTGCACGTTTTCTTTTAGACAATTATCGCTGAAAATGAATATATATTTTATTATTTGTTTCCACCGATAATTAGTTTTTTTTTATACTTAATGTTTTAGTGATAATGCTTTTTTTATAATTGATTTTTAGTGGTAATTGATAGTTTTTGGCGATATTTACACATTTTCTTTTTGACAATTATCACTGAAAATAAATGTATTTTATTTCTTATTTCAACCGATAATGGATTTTTTTTAATAATTAATATTTTATTGATAATGTTTTTTTTTATAATTGATTTTTTACTGGTAATTGATATCATATGCGTGAAGGACGTTTTAGTGAACAACGCCATTTGAGTGAATAACGGAGGCGTGTCTTAACCCACTCCCCAGCACTGCACTCGCACCGCTTTTCGGCGGCAGTCTGCAGCTGCTTGTACAAAAATGTTAGCTTTCGATTGTTTCGATCTCGCCCAGAAGTTTGTTCATTTCTAACTTTCAATGAAAAAACGGTTAAAGTGCGGGCGAGCTGGTGTAAGTTATACATGACGATTGAAAACCTGAGTCTGTGGTTGGAAAACGGAAAAACGTGATGTAGAAAGTATGGTGCCTGGATCGCGTCTACGACTGGTGTGTTTAGCATCCTATCCTGCCCATACATCAAAAGTGGTCCCGAAGTGGCAACAGATGACGTCACAGAAGCCGTTGTGTCATGCTGTTGACTGTCACGATCCTGGCGGTTGGCCATAGAAATGCTGGCGAAAAGCACAAGCGAACGCGAGTGTCGCTGTCGTCACGGCGTCCCAACTTGCAGCTGCTGTAGCTTCCGTGGACTGTCACAGTGGAGAGCGACCTGCAGCAGAACAGGCGTCGCCACATACACCACAACTATTGGGACGCCACCAGGTTCGCGACCAGCGACAGCATGACACTTTTATGACGTCATCAGGCGGAAATCGAGGAACCACTTTTTTGGACACGGTAAACACACCAGTCGGAGACACGTTCCAGGCACCATAGTAGAAAGACAAAGTGACAGAGAGCATCTCTTCCATTTTTTAACCACAGTCTCAGGTTTTCAATCATCATGTCTGACTTTTGATTGGTGTTTCTCGTGCAGAAGTTCATTTGCGTTACAACAAAGCAGCTGAGTAGTTGGGTAGTGAAGTTTCGACAGGGGCCTTTGCTTGGCACGTAGCCAGGATTTTTTTTTTGGGGGGGGGGGGGGGGGGGGAGGGGAAAGATAGGAGGAGGAGCACGCCTGCCCATGACAAAATGCTGTATGAGGGGGGGGGGAGGAGGTCCCAGGAAAATGGAAGATTGCGGGGGGGCCCCATGGTCCCCCCCCCCCCTGGCTAGGTGCCTGGTCTTTGCACCCCAGCCTTGCTGTGTCAACATTAACAGGGGCTGACAGTGAAGTGGCTAAAGACTTCTTATTTTGGCTTGAAATAGATAGCAGAAGCATCACGACATCAATTGAACAGCATCATCATGAACCTATGCCCTAAACAGACCTCTTGCTTCGCTCCTAAGTGTAGCGTATTCACTGTTCAGTCTGTGGTCGTGTCTCGTGAGTGACAGTGAGCTCCTTTTTCAAATCGTGCGGCGAAAAGATGTCACGCGCTGCGGGTCAAGTGCAGACGTTTTGCGTCTCGCTGAAAGTTAGACGTGCCTGTTTTGCTAGATGTATTTATTTTGGATCTCTGCTACAGTTTTTTGTGAGTTTAGTGCATTATGCTTGTATCAGAAACCTGCATTTGTAAGTACCTTTTTTAAAAATTTGTTTAGCGGATTTCTCCATCCAAAAATAAACAAATCTGGCAGTGGTTGCTGGCGGGGCCCCCAACATTGCCCAAGCTGTCTAAAATAGGTTCTAATATTCTGGTAGAATGCATATTCCACACTTTTTCTCTATAGCTACCACGTCGTGCACTTTAGATGAAGGGAGCGCATACGTCGTCTCGGAGTGTTGGCTGGTCAGGAAGCTAGGGCAAGTCGTCTCCTACTGGCCACCTTACAAGCAAAAGCAGCAGGTCCTCAATGCAATTTTAGAGAAAGAACAGATTACACTGACTTGGTCGAATCACCCAGTGAAGATTCTTCACTCCTACATTAGGTTGGCGATTTTTTTTTAATTGAGCGTATAATTGAGATGATCGTTTCTCATGCAGCCACACTGCAGCACGCTTCAGACCATCTGGTCGCAGCTGCCTGAGCACCCAATTTGGACTGACGGACCGGATGTAGCCCCAAGACAGGAAAGGGCTAGGAGGCCTGCTGGCCATATGGACAGCGACTCTTCGGACGATGCCTCAAGAGAAAGTGTGTGTCCCGGTATAAGGCTGTTCATTATAAATTATTATTCAATGTGAATCAAAACTTGCATGAATAACTTTAGCTCCTTATGCAATTGTAAAATTGCTAAATAGTTATAGTCAGTAACAGGTCAGTAACAAAGGGCATGGGAAACGAAGGCTGGATAGAAAGCAGACTGAAGGTAGAAGAGGTTTTTGTCCTCTCACCTTCAACACCCCATATGTTTCCTCCTTTCCCACCTTCGTTTTCCTCGCTCTTTGATCTTGATTTATCACTGAGTGTAGGTCAGTCTCGTTAGTGCACGCACATTGTAAAATTCAGTAGTTAAAATTGAAAGAATGAAAGCACGAAAGATGTATACAGACAGCTGAGAGCTGTCAGTTAGCAACATTTAATTCTGGATGGAAAATTTTGTGCAGTGCCCGAAACAACCAACAGTGGTTCAGCCTTGAGCGAGCCTCCCCTCTGAGCAACATGGAACTGTCCGAATCATGTACTGCGCCCCTTTCGGCCATCGCTTCGGCCATGCGCTCCGAGTGGGTATTTCGTATTGCTGCAGACTGTACCACATCAGTTAGAATTGCTTGTCCTTGAAACCTTGCAAGCCAGTCCTTTAGTTACCCTGGTTACACATACACTTTCAACTATTGTTGAGTCTACGACACTTATCGGCCTCAACTTTGACTGAACTCAACTCAACTCAACTCTCTAGAACCCAGTTAAAGCTAGCACGAAACTGGTTCTTGTGTCGTGTGATCAGTCTAATTTTTAAGTAATTTACTCGGAGACACACGTTTTATTTATTTTAAGTAGATCATACTATATGTTTGATACCTTGTTGCTTTTTAGCGGCATTTACACGAGTACCAAAGCAGATTCAGGGCTAGGTTGCACATATTTTAGGCTAGGTGGTGCAAGCTACTGCCCGCTATAATGGGTGCCCCACTACTATTTCTCTATTTATGCAGCACGTTCCTCCGCCATTTTTGCTCGTTTGGAATCTTGCCGGCTAGCCGGGATGCTATGATTGGCAGCTCGGACGCCTAAATTTATTCCTTCCAGAAAATTTTGCTGCTACGATTCTTTCTAGACGCCTTCCCCTGCATTTCGAAACAGTAAGTGCCTCACAAACAATGGTTGCTGGCAGCGGTCCCGCGAACAGGTGCCAATTTACCTCCGTTGGGGAAGTCCGTTCGGTTGAACTGAGGTGGGGATCTCAGTCGGACTCAACTGTCATTAGCGGCTCAATGACGGTTGGCGCTGCCGTGTAACTTTGGCTTATCGCGGTGGACTCGACTGTCGTTGGACTCAATGGCAGCTGAGAGCGCCCGTGTAACTGGGTACTAGGGCACTAGCTGTCCAACAAAGCTTCCAGACAAAAATGTCCCCAGCCTGCGCCCAGGGTAGTTCTCTCAGCCATGAAGTGAACAGGTGTTGACCATGGGGTCCCCAAGAAATGTCAGTAGTCTATAATGCCTTGTTGGTGGTCTTTGATTTCTGACTTTGTTGGGCTCAATCTTTCATACTTTCAAATATTATATACATAATCTATTTTCACTTACGTGGTACAATCGACGCGGCGAGGACTCGAATCCAATCGCGAAGCCTGTGATTGGATCCGAGTCCTTGACGAACTCTGACAGAGCGCTCATTTGCAATATGACCTAAGTTCACGCCGAACGCTGACGCAACTGCTGTGTCCATTACATGCTCAGAGTATGTGAGCAAGCAATGGTGGCCGGGTGTTGGTACAAACTTTTGAAAAGGCTCTAAGAACAAATTTATGAAAGCTTTTATTTCAGACGACCATGCGATTGAGCTTTTTGTTCGCTGTTCTAGATAGCTCGGAAAATGGCACTCTGAAATAAGAAATAAAAAAAGTGCCTTAGTTGTTCACCATACCTCTAACACAAGAACATTTGGGAACATGGTGCTTAGATATGCTGTAGCTTTGGGTTAAGCAATATGGCCTATTCTAGGCTCTAGGCCTGAGGCCACAGATGTGGCCTCAATCCAAACATTTTTGTCATAAGAGTTGTGCATTCTTACGGTAGGATATTACAAAAGCAGTCTGCATGAATTGAGCGTCAGTCCTGCATTCCTTTTAATGGATTGCCAGAGAAGTGTCAGAAATGTGGGTAAGAGTTCATAAGTCCTACCTTTGTTTCAGGGAGCCATTGCAAAGGCTACACTGTAAAAAACACTGCTTACATACCTATAGTTTTTGTAGCATTGTTTTCTGTATCTACAAAAGAGTTTCACTCTTTCTGATTCGGTCTAAGCATCTCTCTTTTTTCGTGTTTGAATGTCTTCTACTTCAGGTTCAGTCCTGCCAGCTTATCATGTATCAGGTTAGTTCGGGCTCATTATGAACTATCTCAAGCTAATATAGCTGGTCCCACTTTCAGAACACATTCAATTTTGCTCTTGGTTTTATCTCTTGTGCACTCCTGCTTACTTGAGGCCGTCTTTTTTTTCTGCTCCCTACAGGGCTGAAGAGAGCCGCGTCTACCACAACCTGGATGCAGGGAACTTCTCCGAAGGGGTGAGAACATTTATGACATCTTGGCTTGTTAAAGAGCACGTAAACAGAGGATCGGGATTGGCTGAAGTGTGATGTCGTTGCTTGCTTTTTAATAATTTCTGCAACTCTGCATGCACCACCAAAGATTGGTAATTTTGTAATTTCACGGCATCCAGTCCACAGATAGCAGTCGATGCGGAATGCTAGCCGTGGCTAGCTACTAGTTCAAACTTTTCTTGGAGGAAGCAACATTAGTAACCTCATATTAATGCCTTGCAATTTCAGCAGGATGCCCATGGTGCTATCGTTTTATCTATGCATGTGCTTTGTGCGGTCACCCCTTGTTTTGCAAGGGGAAAATAAATCTATTCTTGGGCTTGAACTTGCAGTGAGCGTTTTTAGAAAGCTATGCTAGCAATCAAAAGGGCGGATATGGGGCGCTGTTGGCCGAGCTTCGATCCTAAAGAGGTCTGGCGATATTCATGTTAACAAAAATCAATTTCAAGGCTGTCATGAAAAGGAAGCTATCTATGAAATGTGGCAAGATGTGTTGCTGAAACAGACAGTCTTCATCGACAAAGCAATTTGTCGGTGAGACATTCTTTGATGAACTGATTGCCACCAGGGGGTCTAGACAACATCTGAAATCTCAAGGCCTGCATGCTTTAAATTTGACAGTGCATAGGTAGGCCACTGCAGTGCACAAATTGAACACGAGTGCCGCATCTGCATTCGGCAGGGTCCTTGGTAGAGTTAGAAAGGGTTGCAAAGTGAACAACTTTCGAACATTGCCATGGTTTGAATTTACAAAGTTGCTTTCGATGTTGATAAAAGTAGAGTTCAACAGTTTCCTCTTTCTTTTTTGCAATTTTGATTCTAAAAATATTTGAAGATTTGAAATTTCTTGGTTTAAGTTAGAATTATTCGAAGATTAAGAGTTTTGTTCCAAGTATAAGTTTGTAAAGTTAGAAGTCTTCAAATCGCACGAGGGTCCCAAATTCAGTTTCGAGTGATTTCTTAATTTTCTGATGTGTGAGCTCTGTTTAACTGAGTTTAAACAAAGCTTGCGGAAAACAGAGATGGGTACAGCTGTTGCTACCACCAGATAGCTTGCTGCATTTGCTGGGCAGGTCGGCACTCGGCCACTTAGCTTGCCTCTTTGAGCTGTGAGTCAGTCTCCTGCGACAGCAATTGTTATCTGCACAGTTCAAGCGTGGTTCAAGCGTTGAAGCAGTCGCTATGTGTTCTGAACATGTAGGTACCGATTGAATCCTGTTTCGTTAGAAGTTCCTCAGATATAAAGTTTAAGCTTCGTCAAACTTTTGGACTTCACGGGTTCGAAGTTCGACAAATCTGTAGAGAAATAATGACTAAAATAGTCGAATTTTTTGACATGATAGGTTCAGTGTTATATTTTTTAGTGCCAAAGTTAGAAAGGTTTAACATCTTTGAATTCTTCAGACCTCAGGTTTGGAAAATGTTTGCTTCATCTCTAGTTCTTGGTCTGATCAGTGAGAACACGAGCCCCAGCCGAATGCTGATGCAGCACTCGTGGTCTGTCTGCTTTGTGCTGGCCTATGTGTCAGCATATTTGAAGCAGGTCAAAATGCTTTAGGGGGGGGGGGAGAAGAGAGGAGGTGCCTGCAAAACTAGAATTTCTGAGTGAGTAATGACCTGGCAACTACTTAGTAACCAATTTTCTGCATCTTATTCCCACAAGTGAGAAGCTAAGACTAATTGGTGTGTGGTAGAGTATAACCGGATTTGGGAGGCACAAAAGGGGGCCCTGATAAAAGGCGAGCTTCTTCTTGCCCTCCTCCCTGGTGGTCATCGTAGCGCTTTTTGAATGACGTCGCGTGCTACCCATGTGTAGATTGAACTACCAAGAGCGCCGTTTTGCTCTGCAAGCTGGCTTTCACTCAATGCAGACAAGCCCTTGAGGGAAAGCCAGCTTGCAGAGCTGGCTTTCCCCCAGTGCGCCTGCTGGCAATGAGGCCGCTTGAAATAAAAAAGCCAGCTTGTAGAGCAAGCTGGCTTTTCTCTTTCAAGAGGCCGTGTCGACCACCCGGAAGAGAAGAAAAAATTCCCTTCTGTAAAGGGTGTGGGGAGAGGGTGAGTGGGTGAGACCTTAAAAAATGAAGAAACGGCCACTGACTATCCGCGTGACGCGTCCCTCATGAGATACAGACGCTCCTTTGAGAGCAAACAACTTTCCTAAATGTGGCGTTCTTGTTTGTTGTCAAAATCTTTAGTTTTATAGACACACACGCCTCCCTGACGTCACGCAGTTGCGGTGGTACTGTCGACGGCACTGCGCATGCGCAGAAGCCTCAGTTCACTCGAATTCGGTTGCTGCGCGTGCGCAGTGCCCACACCTGGTGTGGGCAAACGCGGGCTTGTTAGTAAACATTGTGTCGGTCTATATCGAATTACTGAGTATGTCAGACTGGTAGAGAGTTTTTGCGAGTTCAATAAACGTTGTTGACTGTAATTTTATGTCTAAACTCAATGCTTTTTATTTTCTCAGCTGCCAGCAAGGCGAAGTATACGGACTTGAGCGAGGCGACGGTTCAAGATATCGCAAAGAGATGGCTGTGGTCATTTGTCGACCGTGATGGTGGGCGAAGCAAGAAGCAGGATGAAGAAATGGAAGAGGTTAAATAAAAATAGTCCCAGAAAATCCTCAGCCTTTTTTGTTTTAACAATACAAACCAGTTCTCAGTGAGTTTGTGCATCCCGACATTTGATCTCAAGTGGTTGATCTTAACTGATACAGCATCCACAGCTACTGCAAAGTGTGCAGGCAAAATGTCAGGCACAGGCTCTTGTTCTGCAGTGCGTCCATGAGTTAATTGCAAGGCTAACACCTAACTGCAAGTCGCTCACTAATGTGCGACCTCGGCTGTAGGGCCAGCACCCAATCGCAAAGGTACGGCCTATGATTAGTTGCGAGGCATCGGCCTGTGTCCAGCTGCATGTCATCGGCCTGTGCCCGGTCAAACTTCTTCGCCTAGCACCTGACATCTAATGTACGGCTAATGCCCAGTTGCTTAACTCCGGCCTGCCTCTGATCACAGGACACCGGCCGATACCCTGTTGCTAAACTTCGGCTTGCTTTCGGCCACACGGCATTGGCCAGTGCCCAGATGCTAACCTTCAGCCTGTGTCCTGACACAAGTCTTCGGCCGGCCTCCATTTGCTAAACTCCGGCCAGCTTTCAATCGCAGGTGATTGGCCAATGTCCTGTTCCGCAACTTCGGCTTGCTTTCGGCTACATGGCATTGGCCAGTGCACGGATGCTAACCTTTGGCCTCTGTCCATACCAAAGTCTTTGGCCGGTCTTTATTTGCTAGCCTTCGGCTTGTGTCCTGCTACAGGTCATCGGCCAGCCTCCAACAGCCAGTCCCCTCAAGTCTTTGGCCAAGGCCCACAGCCATGTTCGGGCATAGTAGTTTGACCAGACTTAGGCCGGAGGAAATGTGACTGGCCAAAATGCTTCAGCCATTGCCCGGCCGTTCATTTTGTGCTGCCTGGGTAATACGCATAATTGACGTCACTGCGTTTTGCAAGCAATTTTTTTTCGAAACTTTATTGTTATGAGTAAAAATATTACGCTTCTTTTTCAAGATGTACACCACGCGGAAAACGGAAGCTGCGTCAATTGAGTGCAGCGACGCCCGGTAATGTCCCACCAATAACAATTGAAAGTAAGTTCCTTGATCTCCCCTCTAATGCGGAAACGTGTTGAGCGGCAATAAGAATTATTGGGAGTAACGCACGACACGCAAGAACAACCCAGAGCGCTCACTCGGTTTTAAATGAAATGTTCAATGTTACATACTTTTAATAAAAAAGACACGACAATTTAGTGGTGAACATTATACAACATAAAATATTGAGATTTTAAAAAGTATTAGGGCATTCTGTAATGAATGGGTTGTTGCTAGTTTGTGGCAGTTGGCATTTAAAACACGGTTTAATATTTTTCCAATCAACTGTGTAAGCAAAGTGTTAGCGCTGCCGTTCTACTGATTGCCAAAACATTCAATCAGAGCAGCGGCATTGTAAACAAAAAACAAGTATGCCACACAACATCCCTTTGTTAAGAGGCACCGAAAATAACTCAGGTTGGGGAGGAGCGTGCCGTAAGCAAACTTGTTTTATGTCTCATGAGTCATCAAGGTAATGCTTCCGAGCTCGGGACTATCCGCGTAACATTTTCTTTTCATACGTCGAGTACGCACCGCTGCGTACCGCGTTGGTGTTCCCAAAATACAAGCAGAATTGCAGGCATTTCAAGCCTAGAACTGAGGTATTCTCCCTTTTTTGGAGAGAGAATACTTGAAATCCACGAACAAAGCTCCAAAATATTTGTCATAAACATAATTTAGGGCAAGCACCGCCATAGCTCTTGGTACGAATACTACACATAGAAATTAAAAAAAAAAATTGGAGAGCATTGCCACGTAGGAAAAGTCTCCATTTAGGAAAAGTCTCCAATGTTTTATAATAGGATTAATATAACTATTCGTTAGCCTATCAAAAGTAAAATATTGTATCCTCGTCAAACTAACAAATGTAATATCTTAGATCTACACCCAGACTGAAAATGTCACAAAATGTCTTCGGCAGAGCAAAAGGCCGATACGCAGTTGTTGAAGTTGATAGGATGATTTCAATATATAATGCTGAAGTGTACCGAAGAAGCTGCCGATATCCTATATGTCTCACTCTTTTCCGCAATGCGGTGGTCCAGTCTCGGAATCCTCAAGAACGCCTACACTGAAGGATTAACGACTTCGTGCCCTATTGAAAAATCCGCCAAAAACTTCCAGTGACATACGATGAACTTCCAAGTGACATCCGGTGAAATCCCGTTTTCAGCCCAAACCAGCGTAATTTTCCAGTATTTGCTGGAAGATCTGCCGATGCTACTCTCAGTTATCAGACATAGTTGGACTTTCATTGGCAGCTACTTTCGTTTACCAGACGGCCCGGCTTTGCTGGAAATTTTACGGGAAACGAGTGACCCGTTTCCTCGTTTACCGGACTTCACCGGAAGCCGACGCGAGGGGAGGGCTAAGCTGAGACGAGCCGGGGCGAGAGTGTAATAATGTTACCTAGAACGCACCAAGGACGAGTTCCCACGCAACCTCTCTCCCTCGCGTTGTGTTCGTGGGAAAAATGTGTGGGGGTCGTTTTCCTGTCTGTCTTGAAGAAAACCGGAATTTTTGTCCGTCAACGAGGAACAGCCCACGAACGGAAGCTCAATGTCGGCTTCCCGTTTCATTTGTGCGACATGTATCGCCCGGAGCAGCTAGGTGTGCGGATAACAAGTAAATCTTTGAGTGACCTGTTTTTTGCGCTTCTTCGTTCGTCCCGCTTCAGAAACACCTAGCGAGCGAACAAGACGCCAGAGGCGCCGCGACGGCATCACGCACGACACTGTGACTGCGCATATGATTTCTCAGCGGCGGCTGATGCTCGTTTCGCGCGTTCGTGGTTTTCGCTAAGCGTGCTGCTGACAGTGTGTATGTGTCCACGTGGTGCACCCGCGGTGATGGCATCAAGGACGACAGCGACACCGTGTCCATAAGATTTTTCAACGGCGGCGGATGTTGGTGGCCCGTTCGTGGTTTACGCCAAACGTGCTACTGAGAGTGTGTGTGTGCGTGTCCGTGTGGTGCACCTGCTCGGTTTTACTAGTTGCACTACCCTACATTTAAGAATTTACCCAGCGTCATTGTGGGTACCTTGAAAGATATGTTTGCGTCAAAGAAGTCGGTTGTTCCCATTTGGTCCTATTGATTTAATCTACAGCTGTACAAATTGTTTCACTGGCATCGACCCTGTGAAATAAAGACGTGGAACTTTCAGGTCTATATGGAATAACCGTTTTAATTGTTACCGAATCGTCCAGCATCTAGCAAACATACACCACCCACGGTTCACAGGCTTCTTCCCAAGTGCCTTCTGTTTACGTTCGAAAAAAACACGCGGTAAGTAGTGGTGAATTGCTGCAAATCCACTGACTTCCGGTAATTTCTGGTGAATCCAGGCAAATCCGGTGACTTCCTGTAAGTTCCGGCTTTGCCGGAAGTGAAAGGAATCCCATAATCCAGTGAAATAGTTTTTTTACTCGAAATTAAATTCCGGTAAAGCCTCCCAACCTGCACTTTTAGGAACACTATTTTCCCTATACAATACAATCAAGGTGCTAGACTTCTTATGTACAAATCGTGCTAAGACTATGGTTATGAACCAACTAGAGCTGACAAAGGACGTTGTCAAAGCTTCTTTGCGGTCTCATTTTCCGTGGCAGACAGATAAAATAGATATAAAACAACACCATCGCATAATCAAAAAAGGGGGGAGAGGAGTTTGTAAAGCGTAAAAACAGGGGGTAGTTAAGGTGACGATCTCATAATTTATAATATTTTTGCGCGAAATAATTTGAAATGAGAGCAACGACTCTACGACGTACAAAAAAATTATAGCTCTTGCTCTTTATACGAGGAGATATATTTGACCTAATGTCCTAGTCATGAATCTATTTAGAAAGCCTTTTATGATATCTATTTTATATATTGTTGCTAAACAATTTCTTTCATGCATTTTGAGTTGAGAGCTTGAGTGCAGATTAGCATGCCAACAATTAGATTGACAGTGGCACGGCATTGTTTCCTTCATTTACTTTTCAGTTAACTGTTGCTATCAAGCGCTTAGAATGATAAAATCGTTACCCACAATTTTCAGAAATTATCTCTATAGTAGGCATTTGTCAGTAATCAACTTCCTGATATAGTGCTGCCCTGATAACTAAAAGGAGTGGGCCACTATAGGATTTCACGTTGACGAGCGTAATTAAGTTTTCATTACACAATGTAACACACGTGCGGAAAAAAATGTTGAAGGGAATCTAAAAAAAAAAGCACTGAGCGAGAAGAGTGCCGAAAATAATGTTTTAGACGTTTGTACGCTAAGAACTTAGTTCATGTCATGCAAATAAAATGACATTTTTTACGCAATCCTTTCACATAGTGAAGTAGAAAAACAAATCGTGGTTCGTATCGATGAAAGTCTTATACCAAAATTTGAAAACAGCCAGAAATAGTTGTACATGACGCCAACATAGCAAAACACGGTGAACTCTGCAAGATGTCCCGTCGATGCTAGGGTAAATTTGTTAAAACGTTTGGGTTTATCTACATATCATGTTCGCGTTGCTAAGATAAGTTCACCTTTGATTGACGTGATACAAATAAGTAATTCCAATTGGCATTAGAATGGTCAACCACCAAATACACCTACGGGTTAACGCAGCATGTTGCGTCGTCAAGCGTTTTTTCTTACGTTTTTTTTATTTTTTATTTCAGAACCTAATCAATGCACTCCGGAGAACACTGCCAGGTCCAACTTGAGTGTGCTATGAGTAGGCGCGACTTTCTTATACATTTAAGCACATGCCTGGATTTTGTTCTTCCTGAAGGAAATGTAAACCGAAGTAGAGTACATTCAATTAGTTAAAAAACCGTTTCGCAATTTTGTAGATATCTCGGTCATGGTAGGTGTTTATCACTCAACTCGAACAATACAGAAAGCACACTGATTAATGGCAAAATGAATAACAAAAACAAACCAGAATACAAACAATTGAAAAGCACAACGAAGCTAGAATAACTACATAGATATTTTGGGCGCATTGTATTGCCCCCGCCATTCATTTGGATGCAGCCCTGCGCCGCGCTTGACTAGGTTCGAGCCGCAATGCTGTTCCGTATTTTCCTCGCGCTGGAGCATGGTGGCGATGACGGCAGTCTCTCCGTCCCTTTTTTTTTGTCCCGGGTCCTGAATATCGTTCCGCGCCATTTTTTGAAAAGCACTTCATCAATTTTGAAGAGAAAAAGAAAAAAAGAGTGCATTATTCATTTGCACGCTTAAAACTGGCCGCACCCGTTCTCCGAAATAAGCGACGACGCAGCGGTCCTCCGTGCCTCGCAGCGCATCTCTGCGAAGATGCGTCTGCTCCGAGCACGGTCTGCTGGCTCAATGTTTTCAGGCCGTAGTGTTATTATGCAGTGTGTCATCATTTTTCACTTGTTTGTATTCTTTGTTCTCGGCTGCGGACGTTTGCTTTTTGTATTTCGGTATATATTTGTCGGGAGTATCGAGAGGAATACGGAAATGAGAGTGGAGAACGGAAGAAGGGACGTGGCGATTCGCTTTGGGCGCACGATTGTTTTCCGCAGCGTGGGGGGGGGGTACTAAACCAAAATGAGATTCCCTCCGTTTTGTTTTGGTCCCCACTTTTTTGTTTGTATTTGTCTTTAGAGTCTCCCAAAATCGAGGCCGGTTTATTTTTACCCTTTTATTGATGACCCTCTCCGAAATAAATTGATGTGCGGGTGCGGATCTTATATATTCAGCCCAGAAGAGATCGAATGAAGAGAACAAGTGCGAATGGTGAGAGTGAGGTTGCTAAGTAGTGCAGGAAGTGATTTGGTATGTTATGGAAGCTTATGCAAATACGAAGGCGAAGCAGAGGGCACGTGGGAGATGTCACGAGCTGGTTCGAGACACGGCGTGCTGAGCGAGGCTGGAGCTGGACAAGAACGTCGGAGGCGGGCTGCCTGGCCTGGCCCATGGCGAACCAGAGAGGTTCAAAGTCCGGACCGGTGGAAACGACGAGCCCTGGCCATATAACCTGGGCTACGACGATCCCGGGGTGGTTCCGCAGCGAGTCTCGGGCAGTGATTACCCGGGACAGCCAGCCTAGGCAACGCTTTCGTGAGAAGGGCGATACGCAGGCCTGGACACGGACTCCGACTGTTAGCTCTGATCGGCGGGCGACAACAAGGGTCGGCGTACCTGGACTGCCGGCTCTTGACGACGGGCAACCCGGAGGTTCAGTAAACCCATTCCCGGTTCTCTCGTTGTGTTATGTCAGTCCCTAGTTGACGGGTTGAGCGCATACCGATCTGGCGGCGATTATCAGTAGAGCGACCTCCATAGAGAAACCCCAAAAATATGTATATATATATATATATATATATGTATATAATATTTGTCACCGATGTTCGCCAGGTTTGTAACGCTGTATTTGTTATCGTGATATGCATACCCCAGACAAAAACAGAACATGCTAATCATGCTATTGCTTTGGGGATTTCTGTTTCCTCTTAATTGTAGTTCAATCTCTCGAAACTCATATCTATTACGCGCGACGACACAGAAACACGTGGTGAGTTTCATTTTCAAGTTCCTGGATCGGTCATCCGGTTGCTCGCTAATCACTGTCTGTTGACATTTCCACAGTGTAACTGAGGCTGAGTATGACTACTACTGCGTCAAACCTCGACACTATATGATGCTACGTCTGTACGAAACCTTGACGCAGCTAGGACACACAGTCATTCTTGTTTTTCTAAGCACGTTTCTTATGAAATACCGCTGTTCTTTTGAAGAGGAGCAAAGAAAGATAATTTCAGTTGCGTCATAAATAAGAGGATAATCAAAAAGGCAACAAAAAGAAACACTATGAAATTTGCCTCCTTTGAAAAAAAACAACAAAAAACAATAAAATTATTTGTTTTCGGTCGTAGTTTTGATTCAGAACGATATTCTTCCAACGAAACTTTTTGATCCAAATTATCTGCTTAAATATTTGCTCTCGTCATCTTATTAAGTAATAATAGTTAATTCGTAATGAGCAGATTCTGGAGGGCCAACACACTATTGTCGGGCTAGTTGGTGGCGCATATTTGTTCGGTGGCAACAGCGCTAAAAAACGGATCAGGACAAAGAAACACATATACAAGGAGATGACTTACAACTGAAAGTTTATTGCTGTGCAAAAAACAGAAATAAACACAGAAGGGGAAAGGGAGCAGAACAAACAAAGCAAACCGATAACATCCGGAAAAGCCACGCACATACACAGCAACACGAACCTACGACACTTTTAATCAACTCTACCTCGTCACCCACAAGGGCCACAGAAGGAGCGCTTAAACACGAGTCCGCTTCCTGGGTCGCCATGAGATGTACATGCCTCTATCTCTCTAGTAGTCTCGTTTTTGTGTCCAGACAATATATGAATGTCATGGAATGACGGCAAGCAGCCACACCTACTACAATTGGACCGCTAGGCTCCCTGAGGGTAAAGAACACAGATAACGAAAATGTTCACTTGTCCTTATATTTACACATCTGACCGTCCAACCAATATACACCCTGCCACAGGACAGAAGGATCTGGTACACAACCCCGCTTACACATGCACCGTATAGGGTGCAATGTTTCTGAAAAAACGGTTAAAGTACAGGCGAGCTGGTGGATATTTACCATGATGGAACTTAACCCGAGACTGGGGTAGAAACAGAAACTTAAAGGTAGAAGGGACAGAGACAAGTGAAGAAGAGAACGTCTCAAACGCAGCTAAAAGATTTATTTAGTCCCACATCCTTATATACTCACAACCACAAGGTCACCCAAACACTCAACATGCCCCTTTCAAAAACACAACACACCAGAAAGAAAAAAAAAAAACCAAAGACAACAATGCAAAGGGACGCCCCCTCAAACAGTACTACGAACAGGGGCAAACCATCCACTTGTCCGGGAAAAAAAACTTTTCACTATTCCTTTCCTTCTCTTTTCTCTCTGTGTGTCACTGACACTACACCGACGAACCAACAAGACCCCAAAGCTTGAGTACAAAGACCAACGATCTCCGCGAACACAAAGAGAACTGGGAAGAATATCTCTAAACCGGAACAACAACCACTACAGACAGATACAGAAGGACTCACTCTAAAAAGCGCAAAACCACTTCACCCTTAAAAAAAATCTTGTTTACAGTCTTAAAAATGCATTGTTTCCCAACTGCAATGAAGCCTGACTTATACAATTACCGATTGATTTAATCCGAATGGTTTCCCTTACCAGTCTCTTACTGTCATGCACTTCTTTATGTATTATTTCCGTCTCTGACCACAAAGCAGTGCACGTTTATAGAGGAGAGGGCGGAGGGCGCTGCGGTCAAATGCTCAAATGCGTATATAACCACGTTCTATACCACACATTCTATTTCTGACATGGACGTGGAGATGCTTTCCCAAGGCATCCAGCGGATCCAAGCTGATCCGCTAGAAGAACCACTGGCTCTGCATTTCACCGACCATAAAGCAGTAATAATGAAGTCGAAACGCAACCCGGAACTCAGCAATACCTATGAGCAATAAAAAGAAATCAGCACCATCAGCACTACCTATGAACAATAAAATCAGTATCATCAGCACCACCAGAGCTTAGCTCCAATCAACAGAATTCACCACGTGGAGATGCGGTCATTTTTTTATAGAAACGAGAGGTTAATTGTCATCAAAGTTATTATAGGTATTGAAGGTGCTTATTTGGGGATTTAATGCAAATGGTAAAATTTCGTTCTCACTAATCCTCTTTCGGAGTCGTTTTCCCCTACCTGCCACACGGTACCTTTTTTCCCAGGACATATGACCGGACCGCCCAAAGCACATGAGGATCAGGGAAACCCAGAGATAGAAAATCCTTTGGGGACATTTTTTCCTACTTTCCATCTGGGGCCTTTTTTTCTGGGGCCTTTTTTTCCGGGGCCTTTTTTTCCGGGGACATTTTTTCCGGGGACATTTATTCCGGGGACATTTTTTCCTACACCCGTCAAGTCTCATGTCACATCCGACTGGGTTGGAGAGGTTTCAAAATCAGGAGAAAAAATTGAAGTCACGTTGGTTTTTCTTATTTTGATTTTGAGATGTGACAGGGCAGAAAAAAAAAGTCAACCAACGAGGTTTCGCGGTCTGTCACTTTCATTTAGAAAAAAAAAATAGTTTCGAAACATCTTTCGAAGCATTTATTGTTTTAGGCTGCTTTTTGTTTCGGCAGTTTGAAGTGCTTTTCTTGTTCCGAAAAGCGGACATAGGTAAACAAAAGTATATTAAGTAAAAGTTTTGTTTTGTTCCTTCTTCTTCTTCCGCTTCTTCGTCTTCTTCCACTTCGTGATTCGCAAAGAAGCTTTGACATCACGATTAGATTCTTAGACAAAGAATTGCGCACCTGGCGGTAAGGAATATGTGAACAACAAGTTTAACACGAACTTGATAAAAATCTCAATATAAAACTTGAAGGACGCTTAAGCTTCGCATTTAGGAGTGCAGTGCGATAGCGTTATAAGGCCCCGTTAAAAATCGCCTTCTCATTCGCCGTGCAAGTGGGCCTCAAGTGGCCTAGTCAGTGAAGCGTCTGGCTCGCAACCGAAGAGTCGTGAGTTCAAATTCCGCTAAAATTCTTAAATTTTTTTTAAGGCAGATCAACTACTCTATGAAATAAAATCATTAAAGACATACGTCTTAATTCGCATTACACGTCATGTTTCAATCACTTTCATTCTACGCGTGACGTCACGTGAACTAGCCTTGACGGTTGTTTGAAATTCCCGCGCGAGGTCATGTCGCTGTGACCCCATGACCCTCTCTATCAATCAGAATTTTCCCGTCACGCCAACGAAGCTGGCTTCTCTGCGACATCAGCACCCTTAACGCTGTCGCGTTAAAACTTCAGTGGATATGCATAAAAAATGTGTATATTGATAGTACTGAGTCGTCACAGTAAAATATCCTTCTTTTGTTTTTACACTGGACACAAAACAAAATATGTATGCCATATATTTTGGATGTTAGCTGAAGACTGAACAGGGTATTATCATAACAGTGTAATAAAATATTCTATTCATATTTTGCTAGTTCAGTAGAATAAAGGTGTAAAATCATATTGAGGTAAACCATGCAGCATGCACCATTACATAAAAAAGTGGCCGATTTATTGAACAACAAATACAACAGTCGGTGGTTTCGTACTTATTCACTTTATATATATATGTGTATATATATATATATATATATATATATATATATAATATAGAACACTTGTGTACGAGAAAAATAATAACGCGCGTTTCATTGGATATAGACGTGAAGGATTCATTCTATGTGGTATTTACGCAAAGTACAAAAATCGGTGCACCGCCCCTCTCAAGAAAGTACGTAAAATAGGCTCCCGACCTACAAAATCACTGAAGGTCGTATTAATCAAGGTTAATTTAACTGAACAATGGTTATTTACAATCTGGCTTTAATCAGTCTGACTTCCGAATTCGTGCATTAAAAAAACGCTTTGGTGGGGTTTAGACAAAACAAATGCTTACGGATACCCAGGCGATGGGTTCCAGTCCAGGGCCGAGGTACCCGCGATCTTGTGGACCCTTATTGCGGAGAAGGCTCCGTGTAACCGAGCTTCTGGTTGCACGTCAAAAAATCCCCAAGTGACAACATATGCATCAATCCTCCAAATGTCCTTTGACTTTTCACGTAAAAAAAGAACCACAAATTTGATTTTTCTTTGCATTCTAAGAATGTCCGCATTGCTACTTCTATTTATTCATTGTGTCCAAAAATAAGAGAGCGCGAATAAAGGAAACAGCACACACAGAGTCTTCGATGAGAATACACCATCTACGCAGGCACAAGAGGCAAGTAACACATCGTGATCATTCACCCACCGCAGACGGCGTTTACGAACCACAACCACTATTATGCTTCGTCATTCGGCTGTCGTTTCTAAGTTTCAATTCTTTGCAGAACGCGTGCTCAGCATCTAAGTTCATGCACAGTTTTTTTTTTTTTTGTGTTAACTTTTTGTGAAATTTTAGAGCAAGGTGGAGCCAGTGTTATCACATTATTTTTCAATGAAGGTCTACCGCAGGGGCTGACTCTATGATCCGATGGAGACAATCAAGCAGCGCTAAAGGTGCATGGTCACGACCGTCGTCGTCTTTATACTTTTGCAGTCACCGGAAAAACTAGTCACGCACAGCAAAGCAAAGGATGGGGAAGCATTAATTACACGGGATCGGTTTAGCCTGTGGTAGTCAACACGCTAACGCGATAAGCGTGGTGACGATGCACCTTTCGCGCTGCTCCATTGCTTCCATCAAATCGTTTAGCGTCGGTTGCGGTCGACCTTGAAATGAAACAGCATAGAAACAGCGAACACCAAACAATTCCCCTGCCTACGCCACTGCTAGACAGTTTTTTTTAGTTTTGCTTTTGGGCGAGTGCTCTTGTCAAGATGCACAAAATGTGCAAAGGCGAATTCGACCATGTAGAGAAAATATTCAATACGCATTCCTTTGCGGTTCTATCTCATATTTTAAGGCATATAAGCATAGGCATATAAAAAAAAACTGGTCAAGTAGTAATTCAATATCTGGCGCCTTATTTCTTGCCGATTGTGCGTTCACGTGCAAACATTTTAAGGTCCCATCATGGTCAACATGGAATTCCAGTTCTTGGGGAGCTATGAAACACCGATCAGCCATTTATTAATATGAAGTTCGCAAAAGATAGGTACAAAGTAAAAAGGGAAAGGACTCAAGCAGTCTTAATCAGGTCATCTTAACAACGGATAACAACTGCTCGTTCGCCATCAGTTTTTCTTACAAGTACGCTTCCGTTCTTATGCCAGACATACTTGTCTGGCCCGATTGCACTCAAACACAGACCACGGGAATCGGGTCTTTAGGTTCTTCTACCTTAGGTTACATCTCATTTGGCTGTAGGGGGGGGGGGGGGGTGATAATACTAAAATATAATTAAGTTATTCAATTAAAAAAAACAAAAAAAATCATGGTCAATCTCAGCTTTCTTAATCTCTTCCAAGTTATTTTTTGTATGGGTGGAACTACTATCACGGAAAGAAAATCAATACGACCTACGTATCGGTTAAAGATAATCGAAAAACGAAGAACCTTTTATTTGAAGGTATATCTAAAACTTGTAATTACTCTTCTGCTTTAGAGAATTGTTATCCCTAGTGAAAAAGCCATTTGTATGAGAAATTTCTTGTGCCCAATGAACACATATGAATCATACAAGACTATAAAAACCTATAATAACTACATATGAACTATATAAGAACTACATAAGATATATAAGAACGTATAAAAACCATGTAAGAAACTTATAAGAAACTTGAAATTTCTCACAAGTTTCTTATATGGATGTTCTTATGCACCTCATATAGTTCTTACATAGCTCTAATGTGATTCTTATATGTTCGTATATATCCTGTGTGATTCATATATGCTTATGGACACAAAAATTTCTGATACAAATTAGATTTTTTTATAGGGTTTTGTGAAGAAAATGGGCGGTTTGAAGTTTTTCCGTCTGTTACGAGGCTTTTGCGCTTAGTCCGCGATCGATATATGCAGTGCCACCATACCAATAGCCACTAGCGCTATGTGCGACAACCGCTCGGCTTAATGCAATCAATGTTTTTGGGGCGTGTGTTTGCATATTGTTTAAAAAAAGGTTCCTTCTGTTCTTTTCCTCCATTCTTTTCCAGGTGCGCTGTTTTACCTCAACATGTATTCGCAGATGTCGGTGTGCTTGATAACGTCAGCTTTATGCTCACGTTATTTGCCGTGAACTTAATGTAGCTGTCAAGAGCAATTTTTGTATGGTTGAGAATCAGAGGAACAGAATAGAGTGGTTCAACCATTGCTGGAGTGAAATGGGCCATCGTTTCCATTCCTAAAATTTTAAAAAAAGTAGAATTATAAGAAAAATCGATTTCCTTGTAATGGACGAAAGTATAATTTCGCCACTTCCAGGAAAGACATAGCTAGTGATGAGTTACGCATGAAAGATACGCGAGCGGCGTAACAACGTCCCTGCCTGGTGTCTTACGACTGGTGATGTAATCGCACAAGGTCACAACAGCCACATTGTCGCGTCTCGTGGCACCAGGAACAAGACCTAGTCCGTGTACAACTCTACAGTTTTGATTGCTTCACTGGGGGTGACATTTTCATCCTCATGAGAATGTCGGCCGGTCAGGTAGCTAAGCCGCTGGTTACCTAAATTGGAATGATGGTGTTTAAAAAACACTTTTTTCACGTAGACACAGCTCGCATAAGAAAAGAGCCCATTTGATTCTCTTTCTATTCCTGGCAAAATGCACCTAATTCAATTCCCATTCCATTCCTCCCGGTGCTGCCGCTATTTCATTCCCGTCTCATTCCGGGGTGGCGGAAGGACGGAGTGATTCCGGAATCATTCCAACTCTAGAGTGGCAACTCCGCAACACTAAAGCAGAAAATGAAACTAAGTTAGGGAGAGGCGGGGATGAAAAACAGGGAGGCGTTGAAAAGTAAATTTATCAATTTCTGAAAACGCAGATAAACCAAAAGCTTCAATCAAAATGAGTTATACAAAGACGTTGCTCTAAACAGATGGTAAGGAAGCATGCGACACTCGCTCATGCTGCTTTTTCTATGTAAAACAAAATAAACCAGTCGCGTACCAGGACGCGGAGTTTCCGCACAGCGATAGTTTATTTAGTCATAAATACAAAGCAAAAACATTTGAACTAATGTGGTAAGGTTGGGAATTCTATGAGATCTTCAGTCTGCGCAGTTCGAAACTCTTCACCCTCCGGCTAGCGGCAAGCTCACACAGCGTCCATTTAATATTTCATTTAAGTTTTCATTTTCGTTTTTTGCCAACATAAATATTACGCCCCACAGCCCTCGGCGAATGAAAAGATCTAAAAGAAGAGTTAGGGCACATGCGAGCTGGTGAATACTAAGCAAAATATAATAAAACCGCAGACATGGAAACAAAAACGACATGCACAACACCGTCTCAGACACAGCGAAAACGTTTTCTTCACAATTCTTTCCCTCTATAGCAAACAAACCACAGCCGACACGGAACTTTTTAGCTATGTCTGAGGCGGTGTTTTGTTTGTCCATCGTGTGTCCGTGTCTCCGGAAAAGGTCTAGCTTGTCAACAAAAAAAAATGTTCGATTAGCCTCAACCAGGCTTTTGAGCTTCACCTGCCTTGTGTTTTGGGGAGGTTTTCAATTGCACACAGTTAAGAGATTCTCAGCTTGAAATGATGAGGTATGACACAGAAACAATAGGTGTATACGTGGCCACAGGTGTTCCTCGTAAACTTCGACGCATGATAATCTGTCTTTTTGGTTTGAACCTGTAACAGTCAGCGGGCTCAGTACATTGCACGTTCTTATAAGGTAACGGATGTTTTTGTTCAGCGGTAAGTGTGCATACTCCTGGCAAATTATTAAGAATTTAATCTATTAGTCTATACAAGGAAATTTTAAATAAAATCCTCGCTCAAAAAGCATTAGAAAAGAGTAGAGTAGACAGTTGGGCGAGTTGTTAGTTATTGAACATAGTGACAGTTGCGCACACAGGGACAAGGAGAGAGAAGAGGAACACGTGTTCCTCTTCTCTGTCCTTGTCCCTGTGTGCGCAACTGTCACTATGTTCATTAGAAAAGAGGTATCGGCATATTAATGAAAACCCAAATAAAGGTCGTGCAACTCTTAAAAAAAAGCTCTAAAGATTTTTTTTTCTTCATTGTTAAAGTCAGTAAAACCGCAAGCGTCAATACATATCGAGATTTCAGAAATCAAACAAAGTAATAGAAATTGGCCCTCCGGATTTTCTCCTTCCTCATCGTGTTTTGGTTTTCTTGAAACATTTTATCTGTTCCGTTTTATTCTCTTGAAGGAACGGCTTCGTTGGGGAAGGATATTGTCGGCCAACCGGTTAGACTAACGCCATCCGGTTCCTGTTTTTATAAATTTAATATTTTATTGTTTCTTTTTGTCTACAGCGGGTTTAACCTTTTCATCACAATCAAAGTGATTGTTACGTCTGTAGTCGTAATAAAAAAGACAGGAGATTGAATTCCGTAGTGAGAACCCCCAGGGTTAGGCACGGCTAGCAAGTTACCCATGTGTATATTCAGGAGGCTGGCATCTTGAAATCTCAAAAAGCAAGTACTTAAAAAAATATAGCAAACATCCGTTGATATTGGTAGTGCTACTTGCATGGCAGCATTCAAAACAAACTATCACTTCATTGTGTAAAAAAAGCCGAGGAGAATGGTAGGCTTAAATGAGGCTTAATTGTTATCCGGATTATTATCTTTCTCGACAGAAGTCTCAAGTAAGGACGATGGACCTTGCGTTCTAAATGAGAACTTAGAGTGATAGTAATCAAGATCCAGTCTTCAATAAAGCAATTCACAACGGCTGATGTGTTTTGTCCTTGAGTGCATCCAATAAATTGGATGAATTTTATTGCCGCGCAAACTCAGGGCACTTCAAAACATTTATTATCATAGTTTATGTCTTGACTTCTGTTTTGTGACCCTAGTTTTACGATATCTTTTGGGGTGACTCTCCAAGCTATTGTGCACGATCTGTCTTCTCCTTATTATTTTGTGTTTTCTAGAGAATGTTTTGTTGGATTGGCTTCTTTATTTTATCTGAAGCGTAACAATAAAAGTAACGGTAAGTGCAGATCACGTTAGAAAACTCGGGGAAAATTGCCCGAGATAAGGCAGGCCATCTTGTGGATTGCAGTGACCTTTGATTGTGAGACTGTAAACTTTCGTGCAACGAAGTTACCGCACTATTAAGGTGAATTGGCCATAAAGTTAAACGACCCGGATGTTTGCGCTCGAAATGCTTTACTGTTACGTTAACGAGACGTTCACATTTTATTTCTTCGCGCCGTCCTGAAAGGCAGTCGCAGCTATATAGTGCTTGATAGCGTCTGTACCGTTGGTTGTGCTTGTCTACTTTCGGTATAGTTGTTCATTTGATAAAAAATGCCAGATATTGTACATCCTATGACGGAATCAGTAAGCCGGGCTGGTGTTCTGATAACAAAAACAACTCTACATTTCACCATTTCCGATGGTTCCATTTTGCCCACACCCATTCGTGACAGTATTCAAGGCTTTTATTCGAATAGAGATGCATATTATTTGGTCTACAAATTAGCACACATTTTATATTCTTCTCGGAGCCGGCGGAAAGAATAGAACCATAATAAAATGGTCTTTTGTGTTTGAAGCCAAGAGTCGATTTTCCTCGCCATGCAAGGTGATGACTTAATGTGCTAATCGTTTTATGAGAGATCCCGTGTTTCCGTCTTTCTATTCACAGTTTTAAGGGTGTCAACGCTAACCAGCGGAGGAGGCATGAAGGAGAAAATCGGAGGCCAACAGCCTGTAAAATGTGAAGCAGAGGTGGCAGTGGCGTAATAAAATTACTATAGTGCAATTAAAGTAATTTAATTAATCTGGACATTAATTAGTAATGCAATTCAATACTTTTTCAGTCAGGTAATTTTGTAACGTAAAAAAGTCCTTTAGAGTGGTAATTCTGAAAAAAGTTCCAAATTTCTTTTTCTAGCTTCAACCACATTTCGTACACCTACGAAATCAAAGAGAGAACTCGTAAACACAATAACACTGTTCTTTTAAAATAAAAATAAAAATAAAACTGAACAGGGAATTGATAAAAAAGGAAAGGGACTAAATCTCGTTTTGCTCCGGAGACCATTATATTAAGGGGCCCTCTGCAACGCTTCGCTTGGTCTTGTGTCTTGCACCAGACTGCGCGAAGCACACTTCTGCATGTGCTACTTATCCTTAGCCGACACATGTTGACGGTAATAGGGCTTCTCGGAAAGCCCTCACGTGAAATGAACAGGTTTACTGCCAATTTGCGAGCAACAGTTCAAACTAGAGAGGAATTTCGGATGCAAAAATTGACACAATGAAGCTACAAGTTATCTCTGATTATGGATGGCTGTCATAAAATAATTGAGGCCTTAGCAGGGACGGGCACTATACCTGGAGTGGGTTGTACTACCGGATACAACGAATAAACTCCGCATTCACTGAAATCAGGGTCTATCGTTCAAGGGTGGATTAACTTAGTGGAGGATAAGTTCAAAGAAGAAGGAAAGAAAGATCCATAAGTGTGGAAACACTGCCAGGTGTTTGCTAGAACGATCTTTATATATTTCAGTCGCAAGGGAAGGATGAGGGAGATGGTAGTCATTTCACTGTTTTGTGGTTATCTTTATAAAGCTATATCAGAGAGGGGAAAAAGTAGGCAAACTTTTTGTATAACGGTTCCCTATAGTTCTCTGTAAATGCTGTAAATAGAATTCTTGGTAGAGACGAACTGTCACTTCTTTTGTATAGGGAAATAAAAAGTATTTTGAAAAAAATTTCGTCAGTCTTTAGGTAAGTTTAATTTCAAATGTTTACTTCTGCGCATTGGTAATTTGTAATTTAATTTATTTATATTTTCGTCGTTTAAAGGAAAGTAATTATTAATGTAATTTAATTGCAAAATAAAAGAAATTTTACCAGCTATGGTCTGAAGCGCGAATTGGCGTCGCCTGTCGGTCGAAATGCGAAACAGAGGACGACTAAATTGATGACGAACAAGACAACGACATCATTATGTTTTCCTATAGTCATTGACAGAAATAATTCCGAGCGGACCTTATATATAGTGTTCACACTCCTTGCTTCTTTATTCCTTCTTCGGCGAATAAACTAATTTCCTATAAGGTACTCGGGATTTGCCATGCTCTGCCGCCGATTGAACTCTTAGTGAATACAAGTGTAATAAAGTAATATAATAAATTATTTTTCTTTTTTTTGCAGATTTTATCCATTAAAATGAATTTCGTAAAGAAATTGGTCTGTAAGTTCTGCGTACACGATTACCCACATGAAAAAAAGATTTGTCGTGCGGCGTGCGCGTTTAATTCACAACATATTGAGGATATTGACCGAACTACTCATACATATATCCCCTAGAGATAATGAGTCAGGTGACGCCTAAATTGTGAAGTAGCAAACACAAAAAAATCATGTCACATTTCAAGGCGATGTTTTATTATAAAATTATCTCTCTTCTTATAAACGTTTAGTCGTACGACATAGAGTTATTTCGAATCCGCCGTTAAATTCTGGATGAAAATCGTTGTTTGTTGTCTGTTTTGGAATACTTAACTTGGCAAATTGCATCGAAGCCTACGCGTGTGTAATCGGTCACAACATGAACAAGTTACTTTTTTTAAATTCCTGCGCATGGACTTTGGCTCTCCTCCTTTTAAACCACGCATCCCTTATAAAATGTGCTACTCTATAGACCTCTTCGGATCTGTTTAGACATTTTGTAATATAGTTTGTTAATGTAGTCTATGGCAATTTTTTGCATTTTGTGTCAGATTTGTAATTGGAATGGTAGTTTTAAGTTCTCGTAAGTTTGACATTGTAACAAAATATAAACGTCACCTGCAAGGTACACTTCCAGTCTGTCATTCAACCATTATCACAAAAGAAGGCTAGGTGATGGTTCAAAAAGCCTAATCTGAATTGGTAACATTTGTTTTTCGGAGGAATGGTGGACGTTTTCATGTCGTTACTTGATATGGGAAAATTTACGGCTTTCAAGGAGCTATACGGAAGGCATGTTCGTCTGCTTACTTTGCAGGGGTTCTTGTGTTATGAGAACTCCAAGCCCTGATTGGCTCTTATAGAAGGATGGTGGGTAAAAGTCAATGCCGTTTACCTTTAGGTCTACCCACTATCTTTCAATCAGAGCTCGACTTTCTAACGCAAGAACAACCCATACAAAAGAGGCTGACAAACTTGCGCTCCGCATAACTGATCTTCGTTCACAAGTTTTCCAGTCTCCCATTGGCGCCGATTAACATCGATCAAGTGATCGGACGCCTTGGCGTCCTCTGAAAGACAACGTTTTAGTTTCTTTCCCCGCTTAATTCACTATAGCAATATTTGTCGCCGTCGCAATCCCCTGTCGCAATCCCCTGTCGCACTCCCAAGTTGGCTGCCTTTTTCCCAAAAGCACGCTCCAAAAGTAAGCCATTCCCCCGGAAACTTTGATGCGTCTCGCGCTCCCGCGTTTCTAATTTCGATATTCTTCCCACTTTCGGGCCATTTCGCAGGCGCCGGCTTCCTAGGACTGTCTTTCTCTGTTGCTTTCCTTCTATATATAATATCTCGCTCTGTCTCCCTCCAGCTTGCTTCGCGGTGCTTTCGTTAGCCTTTTTCTCAGTCCTCTTCGGTAGTTATCTCTGAATGAGGCAGCGCTTTTGTTTTTATGTTGTTATCTTTTTTTTTTTTTCGTTTCCACAGTGCTCATCTCCCGCGTGCTTGTGAGGTTTCACGCCTTTAGGAAAAAGGAAACACGGAAAGATAAAAAAAAAAAAACTATGTCTGTAAAAAAAAAAAAAGGACGAGGGAATTTTGTTTTTATTATGATTTTTTTTATGAGTTTGAGAGGCACTTTTTTTGGAGGTGGGTGACTGTCGGGATATAAGGAATGGACAGTGGACACATATTGCGCACCGGGTGATGTATTTTCTTCTGAACGTTTCATTCAGAAGGTCCGTTTATTTGGAATGCCGTTTAATTCTGGTGCCCGGAACGCGTCTCTGACTGTTGGGTTTACAGCGTCACAAAACGTGAGCCTCGATTTATGCCTAATGACGGCACAGAAGTGCTACGCTGTCGCCGGCCGCGATCCTGGCGGTGTCCAGCAGCGGTGGTGGATGTGGCCGGCGTCTCTTCTGCTGCAGGATAGCTCTCCAGCCAAAAACACTCCACGGATGCTACGGCAACAAGGAGTTTGGACGGGCGTAGGACAAAATGGTCCCGGTCAGAATGGTCCCGGTAAAAATGGTCCCGGACAAAATGGTGCCGGACAAAATGGTCCCAGGTGAATTTGTCAATACTTTGAAAGCTCTTAATAGGAAAAAAATGGTTTGGTACTTTGAAATTTATTTCGACACATGTTCAAGGATAATATTAACGTTTTCATTATAATCATTTGAAACAAATTTTTAATCCCTTCTATCTATACCATGTAGCTCCATTTCTCAAAGGTTCTCGATTTCTACCGATAGATTCCATGGGTGTAATAAATATCTTTCTACCGCCAGAACCTGTTTTCAAACTAGCGCTATCGAGCTTCGAAGCGATACTCGGAATGAAAATTATTATCATACACGTACTACAGGTTCTTGATTTGATTTTCTGAAATGAACCCCTCGTAAATCGTGTTCCCTTTTTTTATTAAGAAAAAACAACATCGCTCTGTCTGAACAATGTATATTAAAGAAATCAAAAAATGATTTCGCAAGTATGAGCGCATTTATTACATGGACCGCTTTAGAGCCAAGACGTCGACGCTGCTGAAGCGGAGGCCTAATACAAGAACGTATTTATATGACCCACACCCCTCAAAAAGTCGTTCAAGAGACGGAGCCCTTGCACAGAGTCAGAAGCCGCTGCTGCGTCTCTTTGTAGATTCTTTTCGTCCTCTTCTTTGGTGGATGTCTGACCATTTCCTGTGTCATAACCGTAGTGACAGAGGATTGTTGAAACTGCAGAGCGTCGAACGACCTCCAAATGGTGGGATGGCAGTGCCCAACCATGCTTGAAAAGTTTGTGTTCCAGGTTTCCGCGAGTTTGTTAGTCCAGTGGTCGCCGGTCATCGTTGCAACGTGCATGTTCCAAATCCTTGGAGGAAATTTTGGTGCACATCTTCGGAGTCTCACCGTTCTATTCCTTGTGAGAACTCTGCGAGACGTACCGGTGACATTGGTACTGTCGTAGTTCATATCAAGCAAATCTCCCACTTCTGGAGGAGCTGTATTCCGCAAAAACTCAATGCCACGTGCGATGTTGTCCAAAGGGAGGAATGCCAGCCCATTTATCATGCCAACAAACAGGCGAAAGACGTCGCTCTCCTTATAAAGAGACACTACAGACAGCTCTTCAATTTTTCGCCATGTGCTTTGGCGAAAATGAAAATAGCATCCTCTTGTGGTGACGCCTTCTCCGAACACAGCACGTGCAGAGTTCATAGCAGGAGTCTCGAAATCGGTGATGACAAGACCTGGATTTGATGATGTTCCGGTGGTGGCTTCCGCAGCTACAACCACGGCGTTCAGTAGTTCCTCGTATGGGAAAAAGGAGAAGCGCGAAAAATGAGGGCTTACAAGGGAGGATACAGAGCCTTGTTTATTATTCGACTATGCCAACGATGGGTCTTTGTGTCCCCCGTGCTTGTTCCACGTTTTTTTAGCCGTTTTTCATTAAATATAAGCATTAATTTATTGCACATTGGCCCAACCATTGAACTGCAATTTAGTTAGAATAAAAAAGGGTTAGCGTTGTGCTTCACGAGTATTTCCCAAAATATTTTCTAAGTCTTTAATATCCATCAAGAGTAGAAAATATAAAAACCTGCAAATAGCAAATAAATAATGCCACGCTGGGACCATTTCGTTCAGGTTGGCAGTTGGGACCATTCTGTCCGGGACCATTTTGTCCGGGACCATTTTGTCCGGGACCATTTTGTCCGGGACCATTTTGTCCGGGACCATTTTGTCCGGGACCATTTTGACCGGATCCCGTTTGGACTCGGTAACGACAGCGGCACTCTCGTTTCCACGTGCTTTTTGTCGGGACTTATACCAGCCCCCCTCCAGAATTGCGACATTCGACAATGTTATACTCTGGCTTTTGTTACGTCATTTGTTGCCACACCGAGACCACTTCTTTATGGATAAGCGTTACAGGACTATAAACATGACAGTCAAAAAAGTGTTCCAGGCGCCGGAGTTTAATTATAGCGAACACTAGAAACTCTTTGTCTAAAATTAGTTGGGGGGAGGGGGGCAATATTCACGCAATCAGTCTAGAATGATATACCACAACAGTCGGTGACAGATCAGGAACGAAGAGGAAGCTCCTCCCTTTTATTTCCACATTAGTAGAGCAAACGGTGGAGAGGTGGCGACCTCTTCTCCACCGTTCGCTCCGCTGAAGTGGAAAGGGGTGGGGATGAGCTTGCACTTCGTTGTTTACCTGTCACCGACTATAAAGTAAGCTTAGTTTATATATTTGCATAAAATGAATATGCATAAGAAACGGAACAGTTTATTCGAAGTTTGTTTCAGCAGCTATACTACATAAACAAAACAATAACAGAAAAAAAAACTCAAGTTTGCTGTAAAGATTATTATCGCACAGGTATGTTCATTTGTCGACGTACGTTTTATAGCACAAAATGTCTTAGTAGTTATTTCGAAAATTTTTATGGGGGTTATAAATGCGTGACCTCCTCGGAGGCTACAGTCATACGGAAGCAATCTCTCTATAGAAGCCAGTTCTATTTATTTGTTTTTGTTATCATACATCGAAAATGCTGCTTTCTGATTTTTGAAGTTGCGCGCCGCGGTCACAAGGAGATTATAAATCGAATAAGCTCTTCGAAATCCGATAATTTGTTAATAGGTTTACTAAACATGCACTGTAACGATATTAATTTTTCAAAGGCAAATAACTCCAGATAACTCGATCGTGGGGAACATTTAGAATTTGATAGTTTTACTTTGCCACTTTTTTGTTTAAGTGAAATTGGACACGGAGTTCGAATTTACAATGAATGTAGCATAGCCTCATTTCCTAAGCGAGGAATTGTGTTTCTTTGCTTTGTAATATAAACTGGTGTTGCATAAATGTTTACTTCTTTATGGCCTCACGCAGCAGCGCATCCGATTCCCGTTGGCTCCAATGGTCCATGCCGTACTAAGGAGTATCCCACAGGTTCAAAATATATAAGTGGTGTACGAAGGGACTCGGTTCCTATTCTAAATTATTTAAAAATGATTGCCGTGGTGATTACAAATATGCTCTTTTAACTGCGATGCGTTTTGTTACAAAATACCCGAGAGACCATTTATGGAAAGATAATGACGGATATATTGACAACGACTGCATACTAACTGTTAATATAAACGACATGGTAATGAATTTTCAAAGTAATTTCGCTAAAACAATCATATCTGTTGGTGAGATTAACGAAATATTGAAGTTTCAATTTTGGTGAGCGATAGATTCGTAATAAGAAATAAAGTACCCAATCTTTGTAAATGGCCCCAGTTCGTTGAGGTCTTTATCAAGGCATGTTTGTCTGGGTGCTCTTTAGGAAAAGCCGAAAATGAACTTTTACCGAACTTGTTATTGTGTAAAAAAATTCACACCTTTTTTCTCAGATTATTCAGTCAGTCACTCAGCAGTTTCCTTTTATTAGAAAATCGTAGGATGCTTGTCATCACTTCAGGATACGCTCTTTATTAACAAAATAGCAAAATGTAAATGCTAGTTAAGGAAAGTGTTCGTTCTAAACAAGAAATTAATAATTCTTCGCTGAAGTAAGCTAAAGCTAAATCTATTTTAACTCGGCCCTTGACGGCACTTAGATAAATTGTCACAATGATCAAACACACCTCGCAAGCTATTATTAAACGGTGTTGTGTCTAATTAAAGTTAGTTTGTTACTTTATGTGTGGAACACAATACGTTTGTGTCTATTACTCTCTTTAACACGTGTAACATACTGTTGATGTTCTTTTGTGTTTTTTTTTAAACGATCTTGTCTGCAACTGCTTGCTGTAAAAATAAGAAACTGGTAGTCAATATACTGCGACCACAATTCCCGTTCGTGTTTCGACCAAGACCATTCCATATCCTGGGCTAAGTGCAGTGGTCGTTTTAATCTGCACCTCGCTTCGACTGACTATCTTAACCCCGTAAAGAGCTATAACAAGTTTCATATTTCACAGTGGTCCAAGCCTCTTTTCATCGATAATGATTCATAGCCCCAGATCATTTTTTTTGCTGAGTCATAGAATTTCACAGACAGGCATTAGACGACGGGTCTATGCAATCGCCGTGGAAGTGCATTTAATCTGGGGTACAAAAATGACGAACGTTTTTAACCTCAATCAGAAAACTCAAATAGGCCGTCTGGAATCCCCACCATTAAAACGATACTTCTAATTATAATTAAATAACAACGACGAAAAAAATATATATGGATGTCGGCCGCACGAAATTGGCATAATATCGAAGTACGATCACCCAGGTATAATATTGCTTGAGTTTTATAGTTGGTTTTGCATCGGCTTGATTTTTTTTTTTTTTTTTGCCGAGGGACCCGTTTTAAACCAGAACTCCAACTGACAAATCACAAAAAAATGTGACATTTTCGTCGCAGATGTATTTATGCACATAAAAAGGGCTAAAGTGACATAAAAAAGGCCGACGTTTGCAATTTTTTGTAATGCGAAATTAGATCGCAACTCTTGATGAGGAGGAAGGGGGTACAGAGAGGAGAATATGCTTTCATATTGAAAATAGTGCAAAAGAGACGGGACAAAATTACTTTTGCGCTATTTTTAATATGAATGTCCATTACCGACTTGCCCAGTAGACCAAGCTTGAGAATAGGCTCCTCCTCCTCCTTCGTACCGTCCCTCTTCTCCTCCTCCCCGCCTCTTCCTCCTCCTCCTTCCCTCCGCCTCCTCCTTTCCTCCTCCTCTCCTCCTCCCGTTAAATTTCCCCGCTAAACTTTCTTTAACTTTACCGTAAATTTCCCACTAAATTTAGCGGGCTAAGTCTTCCCATTAAATCTACCAGGGAAATGGATGTCACGTGACCTCAACACCAATTGAGTTTCACCGCTAAATTTAGCGGGGAAAATGACGTAACATGTCTTCGTCTCACGCCACCCACGAACAAATTCAGTTTCTACTCTAAATTTAGCGGGCAAATTGACGCCAATTGACCTGAACAACAACTAAATTTCTCACTAATTTTAAGAGGGCGGTTACGCCGACGGCGACGACGATGCCGTGAAACGCGGAAACGGGCGCCTAAGAGCTGCACTCTAAAAGAAGAGGAAGCACTGAATTAAGTCGAATGTATAGCAGGAAACGGAAAAGCGCGATGTAGAGAAGGGTACCTGGGAAATAAATTAGCCACGTGTGCATTCTTAATGACCTGGATTTTCAACGGGGCTTCGTGTACCTTTTTTATTTCTTCTTTCCTTTTATAATAAGTATTAGCTAACAGACACGGCGAGTATACCTAAACGCGGGACAAGACAGACTGCCTTCCAATGCTTGCCTGCTTATTTCACTCAAAAAAAGTTTTATAAAAGGTATTTGCTGCTTTTGACAGGCTGAACTAACCAAGACCATAATGTATACATAAATATTTTAGTTTACCTAAACACACATCATTCACAAAACAGTGACACGATTGTTGACAACGTGTGTTACAATCGTGCCTGTACACATGTTGAACAATAATTTTAATAAAGTAGGCCGAGAAAAACAAATCATGTGCATTACTCTTTGGCGTGCTCGATACAATCGCTAGCTCTTTTGTAGGCGGAGCATTAGATACGTAGACTTCATTAGGCAGACTGGTATATCATTTTACTCTCGTGGCTAAAGGGCTGCAAAATTAATTATTTACAAATAATTTTACCCCTTATTTTAGTAGTATGTCAATGAAATACTGGGAAGTCACTGGTCCTCAAATTTTTACTGATGGTTCTTGCAGTTTTGTTTTAATTTTCTTATTACCAGCAACGCAACTTTAAAAAAAAAAGTTAAAAAATTGAATGCTTTATATATCCGCAGGCGACGCGCATGGGAAATAAATTGTGTTCCCTTCAATTTCTTAGGCTGAGCTTTCAGGGACTGAGTGGTCACCAAATCTGCTACAACCCTCGTAAGTGAAACCCAGTGTGGTAAAGTCAACCAACCGTGGAGAACACGATCGTAGGGTATCGGATCACATTAGTGGTTGAAACAACGGAAATAACCAAAATATATTTATCTTTAATGTATCAAAATATTTCGAGATCGGCAAAGAAAAGTTGCAAGCTCCTCTTGTGTCTTAATGAAGTTACATAAACCCCAGCCAAGTTGACCTAGAGTGAGTAAATGTTAGGATTTTGTAATTTGATTTTCTTTTTTTCCGTGCTGATTATAACTTTAAACAAGGTGCAAAACTATAGCTATTTTGCTCTACCTCACAGCATAAAAAAAACGGGGAGAATGTGTAGTCCCACAAGAATATAGTGTTGTGGTATACAATTTTATCAAGTATGTATGCGATTTCCTTGCGCCCTAGGGTTTCCCTGATAAACGCTATATCTAGCTCTGACTCTCGACGTGAAAAAACAAAAGTAAATGCTACGCCGAGATATGAATACCTATAAAATACCATCCAAGTCATGTAAAACAAGAAATAGAGTTCGAAGCCTTAAAAAACAAAGCAATGATTTAAAAAAAAAAACGTGTTTGGACTTTAGCGGAGGCATTTTTATTTTCGCTCTCTTGAATGTAGAACTGCAGGCGGAACTGCTTTTGCTGACTCATTAAAGCAATTTAAGCACTGAATTGGAACGTTTTTACTGAGCCATTTAGGCGCTACAGCTTGACAATATCTCTTCAATATAGCAAAACAGTCATGTCTCGTTAATATGGACACCTCCGGTGCCGTAAAAAATCGTTCGTAATACGAGTTGTCCATAATAATGAGACAAAATTGATGTATTTTCCCAGCCTGTCCCCGAATGTGGTTTAATTAAAGCGGGGCATCTATAATAATGGGGCCGAAATTAGCGAGACATGACTGTAGTACACAGAGTCACAATGTATTCGAAAGCCTCGCTGCTTTGTTTGTTTCAAGACGAATCTCGTCTGCGATCAACTACGCCCACTCGCAAAAACTGGTGCACGTTCCAACTGAGCGTATAATATCATTGGAGACAATAAAGTACAAATGTGTGTCCTACCTTCGAATGTCAGAAAAGACATCATTCTCATCTTAACGTGTAGCTGTCTACGCTTGTTTCATCTATATCTTTGCCTATATGTTCCAATAAAACAATTATTACAATTTTTTTTTTAAATATATATGTATTTACTTTTTGCCGTGTTCTTTTTTTTTTGAAAAATCATTGGGCGTTGGATTTTCGGGGAGCAGTTTTTATTTAGCATATAGATAAATTTCTCCCGGGCGCTCATGATAGGTAAGCGCATAAATATCGAGTGTTTGTTGCGTTCTAGAGGGCGGGGCAAAACGCTGCCTAGACCTACGTTTACGAATGATAGTCTCTGAAACACGTAGACCCAAGGAGTGTTGAAGGGCATCGGCGATTAGCAACGCCTTTAGTACTAATGTCTATATGTGATTGGTACACCACGCGAACCAAGCGTGGCTAGAAAAGCCAAACGAACAAGCAAAGAGTGACCTCTCCCAGTCATTCTACAGAATGCCCCTTAAACATCTAGTAGGCTTGACCGTCCCCATTTAGAAAACAGAATCAATCATATTACCGCAAGAAAATTAATTCCTCCCTTGCCTCCCCAACTACACCACGGGTTTGACCTGCCCATTGCGCCTTGGGACGGATAATATGTTGCTTGGCGCTTTTGTTCCTGGTGACACTACTTGGACAACTCGGATACCGTTAGTGCTGTCTGCTTCAAAACATTGGGCTCTACCAGCAAGTGGCTACAAGTCCGCCGTCTCTTCATTCGCTCCTCGCAGCGTCTCCCATTCGTCGCCGCGATGTCGGTATAGTGGCAAGACACTTCCCCTCTTCACTTTCACAATTTTCTCTCCCCTCTACCCCCCCCCCCCCCCTCCTAACTAATTTTGACAGTCTGGCCTTTGGCTATGACATACACGTTTGTATTATTTGCAAGCTTTTTCTCACTCTCCCTGAAAAGACCACTGGCTCTAGAAACAAACTTTCTTAGCGTGTTGACCCTAATTTAATATATGATGATGAGTAAGGAGCCAATATAGTGAACGAGATTTGGAGTGAAACGAGAGACCGTTCATACGGTAAATTTTAAAACATGTTAATTAGTTTTTTTTTTATTTTTTTTTTAAATGAGCGACAAAGTAAGGCGGTCTCGACCATATCAGGCCCTTTATTGACTGACTTTGACGAAAAATAAAGTTTCGTCCATTTAAATTTTCAGCAATGTAGTTCACAAGTCACGAAAAAAGAATGATATATCGCACGAACTTAAGCCTATTAAAGCAGCCAAAAAAATTACTTGAGTGGTTATCTCGCGACTGAAAGAATTCGTCTGGTCCTGGTACTGAACTGGGGACCTCTCCGTTCCCAGTGGAGCGCTCTACAAACTGAGCTAGTCTGAAATTAGATGTCAGTAGAACAAACGGGGTTTAACAGCCGCCACCAGTCTAACAGCAACAAAGGTGAACGGCCTGTCGGTTGAGCGTATGATGGTAATGCAATTGCTGCATCGGTACAAGCGAGCTGGGCAAGAATAACGATAATAATATCTGGAGAAGGAAAACAAAGGAGACAAAAGACAAACACAAATTTACAAACACAGCTAGGCGACTGGTGCGCGACTCGAGAAATCCGCCTGGTCCTGGTATTGAACCAGCAACCTCTTCATTTGCAATGAAGCGTTTACCCTTGTTGGTGACAGACTGGTAGCGGCTGTTAAGACCCGTTTGTTCTATTGACCTCTAACTCCTGCTTAGCTCAGTTGGTAGAGCACTCCACTGGAAACGCAGAGGTTCCTTGTTCGATATCAGGACGAGGTTGATCTTTTCAGTCGCGCACAACTCACTTTGCTGTGTTCGGAGATTTTGTGTTTGTCCTGTGTCCCCGTTGGTTCCTTTCTTCGGGGAGTGTTATCGCTAAAAGTTATGCACTATCTTGAGCAATGGGCGCAGGGCTATGGAAATTGCAGTAATTAATTTTTATATGTATGCGCGAAATGCGAGGCATATTCAGTGTCCAATTGACGCTAGGTAACACGGCTGCACAGTAGTAAGATCCTGAAGACTGTCCGTCACATGTTTTTCAGATTGGCTGAGAGCAGTATAATTCCTCGGGTAAAGATGCTACCCTTACTGCACGACATTACTGCGTGAAAGACAGTATGCATTAGACTGCCAAAATAACTATCAAGCATATTTTACGCGGAAAATATTACGCTTGTTTTGCAATGTAAAGATACTTTATAAGAATGCCTGAATTGTTTGAGATATAGGATGCTAACCTTTATACATTGTCTAGCATCTCCATATTCTCCTACAAAAACAAAGGCTTGTCCATTTTTTCGTCTGACTGTTACATTTAAATAGTCCTTTTTATTATTTCATCACCCAAATAGCACGCCAGACAAGTCTCTAACTTGGCAAAAGTTTGGCATTACTAGGGTCCTAACTTTGGCCAAATGCGATTTTGCTCCGAGGCGTTCGTCAGTGCTAGTGTACAGTTCTTTGGCTTTTATGTGGCTTCTATCTGGCTCGCAACATGATCGCCAGTGTCAAACCTGAGCCAATAACACCATAAAACACTCAAACTACCAGTCGTGAAGCCTAAATCAGGAAACAAGGTGTTGAACTGGGCGAGTTGATAAAAGTTGGACATGGTGGGTGTAACAGCTTCAAAAAACGAGGACGAAGAAAGGAACAGACACGACAGGACAACAGCTGAAATCGCAACTGAAATGTTTTATTTGAAAAGGAAAAGCAAACACATAGGTCTGTAACAGATAACAGTGTGTGGAGCATGCTTACTCGCTGAGGACCACGGTTAGAGGACTCTTCCCTTTGCATTGCAGAGACTGCACGTGACAGCCGGCCTTTTACGAGGTGACAGTTGAAGGGAACCAGAGAGAGAGGGTCACTCGCGAAATTTTTGACGCTTTTTATACCTCGTGCCTCGGAGAAAGATGTGTGATTGAGCCGTCGGTTGCTTTATGTGATAAGGAGCTGTCCTTTTTGCGCCAGACCATGACTGGCATAAGTTGAGCTTAGTGAACCTGTTTTAATGACACGTGAATTGTGTGTGGCGTATTGTTTGATTACACACTGTTATTTGGTACTGACCTATGTGTTTTCTTTTCCTTTTCAAATAAAACATTTCAGTTGCGAGTACAGCTGTTGTCCTGTCGTGTCTGTTCCTGTCTTCGTCCACGTTTTTTGGACCTGTTACACCCACCATGTCAAACTTAAAGCAGGTACTTGTTTCGCGATTTAGGCCCATAGATACCATATGGCAACGTAACTACCCGCCAAACGAAGCCTCACTTTGACATTTCTTTGGTCAAGTTCACTTCTTCGGCCAAACTCTGGCCAAATAAAGTCAAGTTTCACTCTGCCTTATGGTATCGATCTTTTCGAGGCCCTACATTTTAAGACAAAAAAAAAGGTATACAAGCTTTCACAATCAAGCCTTTAGAACCAGGTATCTGAAGTTCTACATAACTATGCTCTCGTCCGAGTAAAAATAAAATATCCTGCAATTAGAATCAGTAACTTAAATTAACTGCAACACTTACCATTGGAGACAAAATTAAAAAAAGAGAAAAGAAAATGGTTGTCTGCCCTGCAGTCCCCACCCAGGAATTGTATTCATCATTTAGAACGTGAGCAATTTTTTCAGGTACACAAATATATTCAAGTTTAAGCATCAGACATTCAATTGACCAGCCTCTAAACAATTTAAAAATTGTTGCTAAGCTTAGACGCCGTACCAACTTTCATAATGGAACATATTAACCCGCACTCTCTTGTTGCGAATCGATGTCGCATATACGCTTTTGTTAATCAGTCAGAAAGATGATAAAACAACTCGCTGCTCGAGTCTTGAATGAAGCAATAAAACTTTGGTTGGGGATAGTTGGTTCATAACGATTAAAAGGTTTAAAGGCGCGAACAAACAGGACGATAAAAGAGACACGTACGACACGGACAGGCGCCATCCGTGTCGTACGTGTCTCTTTTTTCGTCCTGTTTGTTCGCGCCTTTTAACCTTTTACTTGAATGAAGCATTGTGCTGTAATAGTATCATTCCCTTAAATGTTTGCTTAATGATTCCAGACCTTCTATTCACTTCTTTTTTTAGCTGAGTGAAAGCGACTAGTCTAATTGGTTGACAAAAAATTAGCTCTAAATTCTAAGAATAAAATATGATTCATTGCAAAAAAAAATAATCTTAATAATCGAGGATCGCTTTGACCAACTGCAGAGAACTGCACTGGGTCACCATGGCAGTTCCAATGACAATTCTGAAATATGCTCAAGAATATATACGAAATTGACGTAATAGCTTAATCATCCACACTTTCGATAAAATGTCTGCTGTATGTCTATATCAACACCATGACAGAACAGCACGCGACAAAACAGCATGGTCAAAACAGCACGCATCAATACGGAACAGTGCCAAAAGTGCACCGCGACAAAACAGCAGGCGTCAAAATAGCACGCGACGAAACAGCGCGGCGTCGAAACGGCACAGCGACGGAAAGGCACGTACCAAAACAGCACAACGTCAAAACAGCATAGCGTTAAAACAGCACAGCGAAAAAAAAAGAATGCACACCGTCAAAAGAGCACGGCGACGGATGAGAACGGCGTCGAAACAGCACTGCGAGAAAGGAGCACAGCATCAAAACAGACATTGATAGAATAGCTAAAGTTTTGGCGTTTTCGATTTTTATTTTTTTGAAATTCGGCTTACTTATTTCGGTTTTTATTCCAAACAGAAGTTGTCGGTTTATAGCGGTGAATATTTGTAGACTCATAAAGTTCCCGGTTCTTTTCGGTTAATTGACGAAAACCAGTATACAAACAAAAATGCATTATTTAAAAGCGTTTATTTTAAATCTATTGTGAGTATACCAGGTACTGGTTTTCTTATTTGTTGCTGACTGTGGCAGCTGACGCGACCTGTTGTGCAAGACGCACTGGGGCCCCATCGCGATCTGAGATTATCGTCGCGTGCTCGTATTTGTACACAAGACGAATATGAGCTTCACTACCACTACGATCGAAGAGGCAAATATAAAAATCCAGAAGCTTTGACGTATTGTACTCAGTGCGTTTTCCCTCCATTTTCATGACTGCGAGAGGTGGTGAATTTGCGCCGACCACAGAAACGACAATAAGACAATTGTATTCATGCCCTCCTCTAGAAGACGGAAGCTAGGGGTGTTAAACATTGTGCGGATTTACGGACGCCCTTGATTTTCAGTGTTCAGTCCAATATTAAACTATATTCTTTGAACAAAAAATTCGCCACACAAATCCCTATCAGGTGAAAAACCCGAATTTCGTCCTGATGACCTCTGCGCCCCCGAAGCTTTTGTTGGAAGTTGAACCGATCTCGGAGACAAGCTGAAAACTGCGAAAGAAAGCAGTCATACGGTCAGTAATGAGTCACCTCACAACCCCTCCCCCCCCCCCCCCCCCCCGGCCCGCCCCCACCAAACGCCCTAAAAAAATACTGACTTTTATCAGTTAAAACCGAATTCGGAAAAATTAATTCCGCTTACTTTTACCTGTTTTATTCGGTTTAAGCCGAAAACGCTGAACCCTAGATTGAAGTTATGAAGTTATGTAGTTAAAAAAATGCATGTCTCAAAGAAGGCGTTGAAAATAATGGAGGGTCTAGGCCAAATCGTTGAAAGCCAACTCGTCGACGGCCAATTTGTCGAATCCGTTTTTTCGGGAGCAAGTTCGGAGTGGGGAGTATACTCGATGCGCACATAAAGACTCCATGGCAATACCGAAGCCCCCGCTAGTGCGTATTCGGGCTATTTCACGAGAAGTTCTGCTAATTTTGCGCGCAAGTTTAGTGGTGATGTCGTCTACAATAAATACATCAATCGCACGGAAATGTGCTGTCGTTAGTTGTTAAAAAAAAAAAAGTGAAAGCCGCTTACAACTCCCTGTAACGCCGAATTGGAGCGCAGCTCTTGAGGAGGAGGAGGGAAGGGCGCTGGGGGGGGGGGGGGGTTAGACTAACCAGGGGGGGGTTACGTGACCTTGGGGGGTCACCTGACCCCCAATGCCGATGATGTCATCACTGACGTCACTGATGACGTCATTAGTGACGTCACTGATGACTTCACCAGTGATGATGACGATGACGATGCGAATGTCGGTGACGTCATCAGTGACGTCGCTGACGACGTCATCAGTGATGATGACGATGACGATGCGAATGCCGGTGACGACATCAATGACGTCACTGATTTCGTCATCAGTGATGATGACGATGACGATGCGGATGTCGGTAACGTCACCGGCATCCACATCGTCATCGTCATCATCGCCGATGACGTCACAGGCATCCACATCGTCATCGTCATCATCACTGATGACGTCACCGGCATCCACATCGTCATCGTCATCATCACTGATGACGTCACCAGCATCCACATCGTCATCGTCATCATCACTTATGACGTCACCGGCATCCGCATCGTCATCGTCATCACTGATGATGACGATGACGATGTGGATGCCGGTGACGTCATCAGTGTCGATGACGTCATCGGGGGGTCACGCGACATCGGCGGGGGTCACGTGACCTCGGGGGGTCACGTGACCTCGAGGAGGGGGTCACGTGACCTCAGGGGAGTCACGTGACCTAGAGGAGGGGGTCACGTGACCTCAGGGGAGTCACGTGACCTCGAGGAGGGGGTCACGTGACCTCAGGGGAGTCACGTGACTTCGGGGGGGTCACGTGCCTCCCCACGAAGTCACGTGACCCCGGTGGGGGGCTCGCGCGGTGCATTATGGGATATTTCACATGATGCACCGCGCGGTTACGCCGACGGCGACGGCGACGGCGACGGCGACGGCGACGGCGACGCCGCTCAAGCCGGAAACGGGCCCCTAAGAGCTGCGCCCTAAAACAGAAAGCGTGCGCTGCAACGGTGTGCCCACCGTATGCAGTACGGCAGCAGCATTGAGGCTGTGGCATGTTACTGTTATACCGGTTTCCACTCGATTGAGGCCTTCGTCGGCAATTGTCTGTGAATTTAACTCAAAACAACTTCTCGCCTGCAAGCTGCAGCCGCGTGTTTCCGGGAAATTTTATTCACGGCGAAGGAACGCCACAGAATTGGTGCCAATGCTACACCTTGAATGCACTCGACATTAAAGTCACCTTATATTACCGGTTCTATCAATGCATCAATATTCGGCGCATCTCCCAGTTTGCTTTTTTAGGGAGGGGGGGGGGGAGGGGGGGAGATTTTACGTTTAGGTGGGAATCACAAAACGACGAGTACTACGGAACCTCACCGGACCGCCGCAAGCCAGACGGTTCATAAGTTGAACTTATGAATTTGTTTTTCCATGTAGCTTTTCCTCTTTCGCTGATTCTTCAAAATAGACCAGACAACGCGGCCAATATCGACGCGAAGATGTCACCTCTAACTACCCAACTTGTTCAGAGATCAGCGTAATTAAGTAATAGTAACTACTGCTAACTTTGTTTTAGAAATCACACAGCAGCAGCACTGGACACTGACTTGAGTGCGATCTCGTCGCCACCAAGGCACTTTTTTTTAGAGCGCAGCTCTTAGGGGCCCGTTTCCGGCTTGAGCGGCGTCGGCGTCGCCGTCGCCGTCGGCGTAACCGCGCGGTGCATCATGGGAAATTTCCCATAATGCACTGCGCGAGCCCCCCACCGGGGTCACGTGACCTCGTGGGGGGACACGTGACCCCCCGAGGTCACGTGACTCCCCTGAGGTCACGTGACTCCCCTGAGGTCACGTGACCCCCTCCTTGAGGTCACGTGACCTCGGGGAGGGGTCACGTGACCCCCGCCGATGTCGCGTGACCCCCGATGACGTCATCGTCACTGATGACGTCACCGGCATCCACATCGTCATCGTCATCATCACTGAGGACGTCACCGGCATCCACATCGTCATCGTCATCATCACTGATGACGTCACCGGCATCCGCATCGTCATCGTCATCATCACTGATGACGTTACCGACATCCGCATCGTCATCATCACTGATGACGTCATCAGTGACGTCACTGATGTCGTCACCGGCATCGGCATCGTCATCGTCATCATCACTGATGACGTCACCGGCATCTGCATCGTCATCGTCATCATCATTGATGACGTCACCGGCATCCACATCGTCATCGTCATCATCATTGATGACGTCACCGGCATCCGCATCGTCATCGTCATCATCACTGATGACATTACCGACATCCGCATCGTCATCGTCATCATCACTGATGACGTTACCGACATCCGCATCGTCATCGTCATCATCACTGATGATGACGATGACTGACGCTACAACGTCATCAGTGACGTCACTGATGTCGTCACGGGTATCCGCATCGTCATCGTCATCATCACTGATGACGTCACCGGCATTCGCATCGTCACCGTCATCATCACTGATGACGTCACCGGCATCCACATCGTAATCGTCATCATCACTGATGACGTCACCGGCATCCGCATCGTCATCATCACTGATGACGTCACCGGCATCCACATCGTCATTGTCATCATCACTGATGACGTCACCGGCATCCGCATCGTCATCGTCATCATCACTGATGACGTCACCGGCATCCACATCGTCATCGTCATCATCACTGATGACGTCACCGGCATCCGCATCGTCATCGTCATCATCACTGATGACGTCACTGGCATCCGCATCGTCATCGTCATCATCACTGATGTCGTCACCGGCATCCACATCGTCATCGTCATCATCACTGATGACGTCACCGGCATCCGCATCGTCATCGTAATCATCACTGATGACGTTACCGATATCCGCATCGTCATCGACATCATCACTGATGACGTCATCAGTGACGTCACTGATGTCGTCACCGGCATCCGCATCGTCATCGTCATCATCACTGATTACGTCATCAGTGACGTCACTGATGACGTAGCCGACATTCGCATCGTCATCGTCATCATCACTGGTGAAGTCATCAGTGACGTCACTAATGACGTCATCGGTATCCGCATCGTCATCGTCACTGATGACGTCATCAGTGACGTCAGTGATGACATCATCGTTATTTGGGGGTCACGTGACCCCCAAGGTCACGTGACCCCCCCTTGTTAGTTGAACCCCCCCCCCCCAGTGCCCTTCCCTCCTCCTCCTCAAGAGCTGCGCTCTAATTCGGCGTTACAGGGAGTGGTAAGCGGCTTTCATTTTAGAGCGCAGCTCTTAGGGGGGTGTTTCCGGCTTGAGCGGTGTCGCCGTCGCCGTCGCCGTCGCCGTCGCCGTCGGCGTAACCGCGCGGTGCATCATGTGAAATATCCCATAATGCACCGCGCGAGCCCCCCACCGGGGTCACGTGACTTCGTGGGGAGGCACGTGACCCCCCCCCCGAGGTCACGTGACCCCCCGAAGTCACGTGACTCCCCTGAGGTCACGTGACCCCCTCCTCGAGGTCACGTGACTCCCCTGAGGTCACGTGACCCCCTCCTCTAGGTCACGTGACTCCCCTGAGGTCACGTGACTCCCCTGAGGTCACGTGACCCCCTCCTCGAGGTCACGTGACCCCCCGAGGTCACGTGACCCCCGCCGATGTCGCGTGACCCCCCGATGACGTCATCGACACTGATGACGTCACCGGCATCCACATCGTCATCGTCATCATCAGTGATGACGATGACGATGCGGATGCCGGTGACGTCATAAGTGATAATGACGATGACGATGTGGATGCTGGTGACGTCATCAGTGATGATGACGATGACGATGTGGATGCCGGTGACGTCATCAGTGATGATGACGATGACGATGTGGATGCCTGTGACGTCATCGGCGATGATGACGATGACGATGTGGATGCCGGTGACGTTACCGACATCCGCATTGTCATCGTCATCATCACTGATGACGAAATCAGTGACGTCATTGATGTCGTCACCGGCATTCGCATCGTCATCGTCATCATCACTGATGACGTCGTCAGCGACGTCACTGATGACGTCACCGACATCCGCATCGTCATCGTCATCATCACTGGTGAAGTCATCAGTGACGTCACTAATGACGTCATCAGTGACGTCAGTGATGACATCATCGGTATTGGGGGTCAGGTGACCCCCCAAGGTCACGTAACCCCCCAAGGTCACGTAACCCCCCCCCTGGTTAGTCTAACCCCCCCCCCCCCCCAGCGCCCTTCCCTCCTCCTCCTCAAGAGCTGCGCTCCAATTCGGCGTTACAGGGAGTTGTAAGCGGCTTTCACTTTTTTTATTCTTTCTCCACTTGCTGTTAAATAATGCCATGCAATTTCGAACCCTTTTCCATTTACATTTCTGTTTTATTTTCACAAAACGTTACCTATTACAGCCCTTTTAACGCTCAACACTGACAGATCAAGAAAATTATCGCATTTTTGAACCAAATAAGTGGTCGGAGTCTCCGGGTTGCGGAGCTTGGTACGCACTGAAATAAGCAATACATTATTTTGTAACCTAGAGACAATAAATAAAAGGGTCAAATAGATTACAAATTATTCACGCAGAGAAAGGTGAAGAGCGCGCTCAAATTTGCTATAAGCATGCTGTATTGTCGCTGTGCTGTTTGGACGCCGTGCTCTTTTGTCGGCGTGCCGTTTTGACGCTGCGCTCTTTTGACGAGTGCTGTTTTGTCGCCGTGCTATTTTGACGCTGTGCTCTTTTGACGCGTGCTGTACTGACCGTGCTGTTTTGTCGTGTGCTGTTCTGTCGTCTAGATCATATATATTTTGCATATTTCTGAGTCTACTAGAGTCGCCAAAATATTTGGCTCATCTTACTTCTCATTTGATCAAGCCTGGTATTTAGTGACTCCCCCGGCACATGCTTGGCCCGGTGGTTCTCGTCGTTTTGCTCTCATGCTTGCTTTGGGGTTTGAGTCTTCTAACTCAGCTGAAGCTTCCCGAAGAGGCAGGACATCATTCTTAACTGAAAAGCGTCCTTAGGAAGCGGACTGTAAGAGTAGCGTGCGCTCAGCTCTTTTTACCTTGCCGGAAAAATGGAGAAGAGATGACACCTACTTCGCAGATTATCGGTTAACTCGCGATGACTACTTTATGGAGCCAAAACAAGAACAATAACTATGCTACCAGTGAGCGTGTGCAATGGCCCTGCCCTTGTTTCAAGCAGCATCATAAAGTGCCAAAGCCCATCTACAAAAACTACCTAATTTGAATGCTACAAAGTCGCCGAGGATCTCAGAGAATTACAGATAATGAAAAGACAATGACTTCTAGGAAAGCAAATCGGGTGAGAGAACGAATCCAATTCAATCACGTTGCACATTCCTTAAGTCGCGCGACGCTTTCCGCAGACGAGTCTTGCTCATACTGCATGTTATCTAGGTATTCGCGGTTCACACTCAGTCAAATAAATTGGAAAACCTCGTTACCAATATCACGCTTGAACGACGACTGGATCCATCCCCTCCAGTCGTTGCCGTGCAGTTGTCTTTATAGTTCTACTTCTAAACTAAGGTATTTGTCAAGTTTGTAAGGCTAGTTTTATTTTTACGGATGGAATATAAAAGTGGCTAGCTTCGAGCCTCTTATTATTACTCCACAGACAATGGAATTCCGAATTAGGCCGATAAGAATGTCTAGTGCGTGTCACTACTGCGTGGTGCACGTTAAAGGCCCCAGGCTGGCAGCTGTACTGACTGGCTAAATTTTATATCTACAGCTGAGAGACAAGTCGTCCATTGAGGCCGACTAACTTCAGGCCGACTAAACATACATTTAACATTACCGCCCAAAAACAAATCACAAGGCAAGAAGCTTGAGCATAATACGCACTCAGTTTGAATTCCTTAACGTGTTAGTGACCATTTTGTAGGTTGGCTTTAGAAAACAAGAACACGAAAACCCACAAAAAAAAGAATTTAACTCTAAAATAACATGAATAAGCGAAACATCCAGATTGGGATGAACTCTTTGCAGTAAGTGCTCCTGTTGAAATATAACGCGACTCTGATTAAAGTGTATGCCATGGCAGCCGTAACTCGACGTGGACAAATTATGTGGCTCTTTTCCACTTATTACGTTAGGGCAGACAAGAAAAAATGATGCCATTAGCGGTATCACTCCACGTAGCTACTAATAATTTAGTCACGAGGGTGTGGTCACCGTTGTTGGGCAACAAACCAGCTCTACTTGGACAGAGTAGGAGGCATACGCATCGTGACAATGTATTTAAGGTATACCATGCCTGTTTTGTTAATTGGCGTTGGAAGAAAAAGACACACCAGGCATACATTTCGATTTAATTGCAGAAAATTTGTTGTTCAACGCCTGCTTGTTTTCTGCAGATAGTTTTACGTATGCAGCCCCGCTACAATTTTAGCTACTATTTTTCTTCTCGAATTTTGTTCTTTTCAAGTTAGGTTTTCATTATCTGAGCTAAAAAATGTCCTATGATTGACAAAGGTTTACGTGAATTTCGAGGCGCTAAAAGGGTAAGTACGCTGACCTATTCAAAGGAACAAAACTTTCGAAACGGAAATTGTTTTATCAGTATATTAACACTTCCTTGTCAGCATAATGAAAAATAGGAGCTTATATTCACTATGTTGAGCGTGGCCTAGTGGAAATGCCCCAGATTGTCTCATATAAACTCATCGGATATCGCGAATGTCTCAGTATGGATGCAGTGTCCATGAATGAATGGACACTGGACACACCATGAATAGTGTGTCCAAGAATTATCCAGAGCCACTTGCATGTTTTGATTTTCCTGGCCCCTCTTACGCCACCTGCCATCAAACATCGTTACAATAGCTTCTCCTCCCACGTCAGCATTGCGGTCTTCACGAGGTTTCGTCTGGCAGCTTTTGCGGCAGTGGTATAAAGATTCTTCTTAGTAAATATCTTGTGGTACAGTGGTGTTAGCAGGCTGAGAATCGCTCTTAAGCGCGGAAGTTTACGGCTTTCAAGTGGATGAACGTCGAAACTCGTGCAAGCTCCCACGGTCGTAGATTTGCTTCTCGCTTATTTATCCATCTGACGCGTCATCTGCTAATGGAAACAAAAACACAACGACACTGAAAGCACTTTTTTTGTAGTTTGAGGAACGATGAAACTCTTGTGTTTCCCAGCCGCATTAGTGAGAAGCGAGGCAGATCGCGTTGCTGAGAAGTATAGTCAGCGTGCCGATGTCGCACATCGTTCAACTCGCAGAGCCAAAACCGCTTGTTCTGTAAACGTTTTCGAGGAACCCGACCTTATTTTTCGAAGTGCTGACGAACGTGAACGAAGCATCGATCGCGTGAAAACAGTCACCGCTACCGTGGTTAAGCTTAAATTCAACGCGGTAAACTTCCTCCGCTGGCGTCGACTGCTTGCTTTTGCGTCGCATTTCTTAAAACTTGTGCTTGCTGCGATAACTCCGAAGGCGAAAATCGCTCTTTTTTAAGTGCTGTCTATCGCAAATAAAATCGGGGAAACGTGGAACTCCGCTGTACCGAGTGACAGCCCCTCGATGATAGGCAATATCCGCGTAAACTTGCAATGTTTTGAGCGACGACGAGCTTTCACACACGGTTTCTTCCTAATTTATTTCCAAATTTTGTTTCCATTCTCTCATTCATGAAAATAGAACCGCCGAAGATAATAAGACAAGCACAATAATAAAGTCGATGATTCCCGAAATAAACTTGACTTTTCAACTCGTACCTCCCTTAAAAAAAAGCTGAATAACTTTCAAAAAAAAAAAAAAAAAAAGATATATATATATATATGTATATATATATATCTGAGTTAGAAGTGGTTTTATCGCTTTTTGTTCCGTGAATTCAGTTATCGCACTTAACTTGGGGAAAAGTAAACTTAAACCGCATTTATTTGGTAAAAAAACGTGCTGCGATTGCCGCCAGGGGTTGCGGAGATCCCTTCTGCCGCCTGTTATCTGGCCATGGCGTCGTGACGTCATCGACGGCATTTTAGTGGCGAGTCAGTGTCCTCTGACCCCGCTTCCGACGTCACTTTTGCTAGTGTCTCTTTCGCCTCTCTCGGCTTCCTACCGTCCGCGCGACGCAATGGGCGGGTTGACGTCGACATTTTAATGGCCTATTACGACCTCCACAATATTGAAGTAAAACTTTACACGCATCATGTTTAAGGGGTCTACATGAAAACTGTTACTGTTTGTTTGAATTCAAGGACCTCTGAGCTTCCCTTTAAGAAAAGTCGTTAGTATGTCGCATAACAACAAATAGTCAATACTTGAATAATTTTTTTCCACATGCCAAGCATTATTATTTTTGAACTATGCACTCGTAACACATTTTTTTTTGTATTATATATAAGTTTACTTAAACAATTTCCTAAATCCCCCCAAAAATTCTGAAGACCTTAATTTTAGTTGATAAGAAATAAGTCGGTATTTCTCGCCAGTAATACTAAATTTCAAAGTTCGCGCGATCACATCGCTGAATATATTCGAATAAATATCTGTAGAGGATTTGAGGGACAAGCGAGGTCGATGTAATTTTAAGCGAACATAAAAAATATTCCGACCGAAAACCGCTTCGAGTAAAACTTCTGTATTTGAAATTTCTTGCTGCTCACGGTTCAGATGCTATCTAAAAGTTCCAATTTATTCAGAAACTAACTCTCGGATACATGACAATAAGAAATCACGTCCATCTTGCACATTAAAAAAAAAAGAGTTATTTAAATTATGTGACCTTTATCGTGAGGTCCATGTAGCCGCATTAAATCAAACTCTAAGTGGAAGTAGACATCTAAATATATTTTATGAACTCTTTGAACACTCCGTAATTTCAGAGCGTGTAGAGCTGCATCTACACAAAGGACAATTTTACGTGCTTACTCACACATTTGTTTTCACAATTTTAGGTGTTTTTAAGGATGTATTTACGTTATCACTCTAAAAATCGACGTTTTGCCAATAACCCGAAAAATGCCGAGCGAGAAAAGCAGCTGGAACCCCCACACTCAGGCAGATATTGAATGAAACAAATGCGCGACTGTCTTTTTTTTACCGTCTTTCCCCCTTGTTTCCACGTTGCCCTCTGGCAACTACAAGTGACGTACATTTTGTCTTGTAGAAACGTCAGGAAAGTGTTTAGGGAAATGTGAAGCCATTATTGTTGACGGTACCGAAGGGCGGTACTTCCTGTCTACTGTGTGTTATTAGATTTGTCTCGCCAGCTCCTTCATGACAACAAATTTTCGTTGCTGTTGAGGCGCCATCAAGTATGCCACGTTTTAACCATCACCCGGCTTATAATTGGAGCAGTGTTAAGATATATGGTGATTCGTCTTCGTTTGTTACGAGTCCATTGTTTTTGCAGCTCCATCAAACAAGACAGTTGTGATTGATCGATAACCTTTTTTTCTCTCGCCACTGCATTCTAGTTGTGGAGGCGTTGCCAAGACCTGATAATATCCTTTCGCTGGAGTAAGGCATTCGTTCAAAATGTGTTTTTGTTTTTAATGCATCATTCTTACACGAGCGTCTGTCTGTCAAAGTGCGTAAAATGTTTTTACTCACTCTATTCTTTCTGTGAATATATGTATCATTTGTAATTTGTACAAGGCTGTGCGGTGGGCCTCTTAATAGATTGGGATGGCACAACATTAGAACGCTAACTCGGCAATCACACATTTTTCATGTTTATCTTTTTTTTTTCAAAATTCAAAATATTTACATTTTAAATAAAAAGTTCTGCGGCGGAAAAAAACAACAACATTTACTTTCATATAGTATTTGACTATGTGTTCAACAAAGAATATGCCACCGCCGCAACAAATATGGATACGATGCATCTTGATTTATTCTGCCTTTTGCGTAATTAACGGAGAAAAAAAAATATATAATTAATACACGATCCCTCTCGTTTATATTGATTAAAAACGCATCTGTGAGGTTTTGAGAGACCACAAGGACGATTGGCCAGGGCACTCCAGTGTTAACACAAATCAACGCTTTACAGCGGAAAATGTAGACGCGCAGCCCTTTTCTCTCCTCTCCTATTTCATGTATATACCTTGTATCGTGTGTCATTTTTTTCTTGCTTTGTAGATGTTAGGCAAAAGTGACAACTGGCATGGTGCGTTTTGGGTTCCAGATTAGGTTATCGAAAATTTCGGTCCTTTTACACAAATGTGTATTTAACGCTAAAATCTTTTCACGTAAACACAGTTTCGTTAGAAATTTGGTCTTGTGCTCTCCCCCCCCCCCCCCCCCCCCATTTGTGTTTGCCCAGTAACACTATTTAGACCAATGCCGATTTGTTTCAACCGAAGCCGAAAAATTGTTTCTAGCTCTCGAATTATTTTATTAAATTTCCTTTATGGAACTGACATGCCAAAGCTCATCATATTTTGGGTCAGATGTAATGAATTGGGAAGTTTACTTTTTTAATACACACGTGCGCCTTAAAACAATTTAATTCTAAAACCAATGTCGGAATGTTAAGACTGTCTAATAAACTAAACCTATTGCATTGATGTCAAGGAAAATACTCTTTTCATCTTAATTAGTTACATTAATTGCACTGAGACTCAATGTCAGCTGCCTCCTGTCGTACGCTTAAGAAAGTCCCTCAATACGTTAAATCAGTTTTTTTATGCGAAAAACTTATATTTTTAAAAGTTTGTATACAAAGACCATTAAAGCTTATTTACAGAAATGAAGAGTTAAAATTACCTCCCACCCGACGCACGGCTGACGCGGAAAGTTAAAAAGCCGTACATACCAAAACAGGGGTTTTAGCTTCGCTAGTGACTGGAATAAGCGCGTCTTTGCTTGGTCACCAATGTCTGTATAAAGGGTGTTCTAAGTAACTTGGGCAAAAGTTTAAAACAAATTTGGTGCATTTAGAAAAAACGAAACAAAATATATAGTTTGTTGATTGTTTGAAACAAGTCAATCTACTTTTTGTATTTTGCTCAAAAAATAATTATTTAAGATGAAATATTTAACATCCTAAGATTTCTATTTAGGGCGACAGTTCGAACGATAAAGTTGTAGATCGTAGTAAGAAACATCCAAATCAGTGTTTGTTTGTTTTTTTTATAAAAAAAAACCTTTATCCCAATTCGTTTTTCAAAGCCTCGAAAAAAGACCATGACTTACGAGAAAAAAGTTACCGCATCCCCACGTGGTGAATGATGTTGATTGGGGCGAAGCTCTGGTGGTGCTTGTCTGCGTAGACGCTGAGCCGCAGCATGCCGAGCCCTTCCTTCGTTTTCATTCATTTCGGAAAAAGAATGTGTGGTATGGAACGTGGTTATATACGCATTTGAGCATTTGACTGCAGCGCCCTCTCGTCTATAAACGTTGAGCCAATGCATGCAACGTTTAACGCGATGATATACGCATTTGACCGCAGCGCCCTCTGCTGTATAGACATTGAGCGGCTACATGCAACGTTTCATCCATGACATTTTTATCTCTTGAGTTACTACCACATCTCAGCGCCCTCTACAAGGTAGTGAAGCTTCGGCCAAAAAGCGGTTCAAAACAAATCGCCAGCGACATCTGCCTGGAGGGCCATGTGAAGGATACGATTGAAGCGCGACTAAGGGAGGTGGGGACAAACATTATTAAAATTAATTAGTTTGCGACTAGAAGTATAATAGTTTGTATTTTTAAACAAGCTAAATATAATTATTAGATATTATAAATCATATTTGGCGGGATATAAAATTCAAAACTGCCTGTTTTTGCTAATAATATGCATACTTCTTATTAGCGTCCTCGGTACGCCACTAGCAAAACAAAAAGGCCGGCTGACAATAGCGATATTTGCAGTTCTTTATTGACCTCGTGGCGCGCGGAAAGACAGGCTGCTGACGTCCGTCTGCTTGCTTGTGTTTGGGCCTCCACGTGCTCTTTGCTTTTAATTGTTTAGCGGCATTTAACACCGTTTGGGAACTTTTGCTGCTTGCTCGGGCGTGATTAGCCCAGTTACTTGCACGGGAACTTGGGAGTCGTGCGCTTGGACCTTGGACACTACTGCGTCCAAGGGGCTCAACGTGCGATGATGAGCACAGCGCGATACGCAAAGAAACGGTGCTCCGTGGAAGTTTGTGAATGTGACACCCACACGGCTGGCATTTCGCTGCACCGGTTTCCCCTCGACTCTTGAAGGTGAGACTTAGCTACTCCCAGTAACATGCCTGCTTTGTGATGTCATGCCCCCTTGTTCAGTCTTCTCTTAACTCTTGTTAACTTTAACTAAAACTATTAGGGCTTTCTGGATGTGCACAAGAAACTAAACCTGAAGGCGTAATATGTTATACTAGGAATGTTGACTTCGCAGCGTTGTGCGCCGTCATTATAAAATTGCCCTCGATATTCAAATTTACCTGTACCGGCCTAGCTCTGGGGAGCCTAGTGTCGTGATCATCGGTGTGGTTATCAGTGGTACAACACAGATATATAGTAGGGCTACGGGCATCTGTGCGTAAGACTCGTGTTTTTACTCTTCACGATGTACGCAGATCGTTGATGTCATGCATTTGGTAATGTCCTCGCTCTGATTTGCTTTGATTTGTGGACATTTTGACTACATTTTCTTTTCGTAGGTATTCACGGCACCCTCACAGCACCATGCCTTATCTGCAGGTGCGAAGCCTCGGTTCGGTTCTGCAACAACCGAAGTCTACAGGGGAAGACTCCATGGCAGCTACGAGACAGGGTAGTTTGCTCCTTACATTTTGAGGAGTCAGCTTTCCTGCGGCCTGAACACTTCTGTCACAATGCGTTGCCACGTGTGCTTCCAGCAAAAGGTAAGCAGACCAATAAACTTTCCGTGCACTTTGTGACTAAGCATGGTTACCCCTTCTTAGAAAAATAGTTACCACATGGGGCTGAAATATTGCTACTGTGGGCTCATAACATTTTTATATTATTTGCAGAGACAACACATGGCAATATTTCCGGCAAAATCTCTCCCGGTTCAGCAGCTGTGAATTGTGAGTTTATTCATTGTAACTAACATTAAGTGGTACCAACCGCCGACACCACTGCATTACCTCATGGTCTTCATGACCTGAGCATTTCGCAATAGAAGTAGGTGAGATTAGCTGGAAAAAGCTGGTAAAACATGGTCAGAGGTACTGATAGAAGTTCATTTTAGGCTCGTTTATAATGACATGTTTTATTTGAGGTGACATAATCAACGTCAGTATCGGCCCACAGAGCATCTTTCGCCATGCCGACACCCGGTCTCGCGAGATAAAGCTGCCTATGAAAGAAAGTGATTTACATTTTGTGTTAAAATAGGCGAGTTCACCATATATTTGAAGAGGTGAGTTCGCCACCCTCAACCAAGCTACACATACTTCGGCAGTTCACACCCACAGAGCTTCGGTGGTCACCCTGACGACCAATCTTCCGAAATGAAACTTTCGTGGGAACAAGGTGATTTTTCTTGTCGTGTGTTAGAATAGACACATACGAAGTAACTCAGCTACTGTTACATGACTAACTTCACGCTACAATTGCAGAGAGGAGTTCGCCAGCCTTATCGAGCTGCATGTACTCCGGCCGCTCAGTCTCGTTTAGTTCCTGTGGCCACCCTGACCACCAGTCTTCTGAAATAAACCTGTCATGGAACGGAGGTGAATTTCCTTTTTATGCGTTCAAATGGGAAAATAAGGGAGGTCTTCAACCTATTGTCCTTCGCTAAGCTCACATTGAATTTGCAGAGCGGATTTCTGCGGCTTCATTTGACTACACATACTCGTGCAGCTTGTTAGGTAACAGTCCACTAGGGGCCCATAATAAATGGTGGCCGAATATTGTTTGTGCTATCCTTTTATTCCCATTTTTTTGTGAGCTTGCTTTTTTAACTGGTAGAAACGGCGCAAGTAGACGGAGGACAAGAAACAAGGAGTATACAGACAGGCGCTGTAAAATTACGCATAGAGGCACTGTTTGTGCCAGTTAAGATGAACGACAAACTCGCCCAACTTTCCGCTTTGTTGAACTTGATTTCTTAATTACAGTTCTTGTAAAAAAACATTTCCTTATTTTTTTTTTTCAGTTGATCACAGCTACGCTTTACGTCAAGGTGCTGCTCCTGCTGAAGAGTCCAGCGGGGACGCGGCTGACATGGAGATTCTGGTTTCTTCACCGTGACCTAAAGACTCTCTCTCTGGCTATGCTGCTGGGCCTTCTCACGAGTGTGAGTGCTTTCTATGATGCAATTTTTTTTTTCTTTTGCAGTTTTTTTCGGTGAAATTAAAAGAGGTCAGACCGCAAAAATAAAAAAAACCAAGGCTCGAAAAACACCAGCGGATACTAAACTTTATCCTGAGAGCTGATGGCGCAAGGGGTCACATAACACACGACCAGGTAGCTGGCAGCTACAAATCGAACTTTGTTCAGAGTTCACCAATTTTTTTTTTGTTTCACGGTATACCATCATTGCCAAGCACACAAAAATACAAAAACAAATGTTCCACACGCAGGTGTTAACACCATAAAATCAAAACAGCTCAACCGGTTTCACTGAATCATAAGTCTTCCCGCAAAAACTCGCGTAAGACAGTGTTTTTTATAGCTATCGAAAAGCTGCCCTGGTCATATCTGTGTGAGGTTGATCCTCTCATGGTCCCATCCTATCTGCCAAACATTAATTGCCTGTTTTTGTGCGAGCGTTTCACTGTGGCAGTGCCATCGGCATAAGTAAGGTATGGTCAAGCTTTAAAAAATGGATTTCACAGTTTGGATGCCTATTCTGACTTGCATGTTTCTGTGCCCCCGTGCCCGTGTATTTTTCGACTATTAGGTCTCTGGCAAACATCAAGCGCCTAGTCCAACATAAAGGTGTACTGCTGCTTTCCTTAAATTGAATTGCATGTGTGTAGTTTGTCATACTTGCTGTTCTTGTTTAAAGACACTTGAAATCATTGAGGAGTATTTTTGAGTGTGAATAGATTACACATTTAATCAAGTTGTGGCCAATGCAAGTTTTTATTGGAGATCTGATCTGGCTCATTTGTCAAATTGCAGCACCCGGCCAAAGCCGCAGCATCGACAAGAAGAAGGTGAACGCCCTGAGAACCAAGGTGCGACAGCTTCAAGAGCGTAACAAGAGAATAAAAAGAAGGCTGCAACTACGACGTCAGATGATGGCAGTTGCCGAAGTCGTTGAGAGTGTCCGCGTTCCTGTGTCTCCTGCTGTCGCTGCACTCGTTGAACCACAGCTTAGAATGAGCAATGATAGCCGGTTTGGCCGGAGATGGATACAGCAGCAAAGTGTAAAGCTAGGCAGCAAGTGCACAGGCTACCTACGTGAGACCACCCAGAGCACTTTTTAAAGCAGTGTAGGCATGTTCTATTCGTGCCTTTCATTTTCTTCGGTTTCTTGATGATTAATGTGGTCTTCTAACTTATTCACATATATCGCGCTTAAAGATGTGAAGCAATACTGACTTATGAAGTGCAGCGTATCACAGTGCGCCAAGATGGTTTACTCCACTTGGCTTCCTTGACGTGCCCCAAACAATCGTTGCGTTGCAGTGCATCAGCACCAGCAGATGCAAGTTAAAATATCTAAAGCATTATGGTACAATGCCCAAGGACTGCATAGACAAGTGTAGTTTTTTTTCTGTGTATCACTGTGGCGACCAGAGTTCTCGGAACACTGTGAAACCTCTGAGTTACAAGTGGCTGCCCGCAAGCTGTAAATGTCCTCACAGCATCCCGCCGATTGTACATTGTCTTATTATGTTATAATGTGCCTTATGTACCAATCTACTAGTTTTATTCCACCATTACACTTTCCGAATTTGTGAATAGTAATTCTATGATTCTAGTGAGTAATCTGATTGAATGGTTGTAAGTGAATAAACCAAATAAAACGCGAGTATTCATGTGACGTTGGACTTGCATTAGAGTTACTGTAGTGTATTTCATACGCAACACACTACAACAATTTGATTCTTTTTTTTTTGTGAAATTACATCGTTCGCTATAAGGTTTCCCACATATTTCCGAGGAATCCTAAAGGAACAAAGAGCAAAACACTGTGGCTCGAGATTAACCACAGTGCAAAGACACGAGGGTGTGAGACGAAATAAAACTACTCTCATAGCAGGTCGGCTAACAAAGTCGGCTGCAGAGAAAAAAAATTCAAACAAAATATAAGAGCAAGGGCAAATAAGGATGTAAACGATCCAGTATAGAGTATTACTCCCAAGAGAAACCCCAGACTACAGGTAAAAAGAACGACATACACACTAAAAAGTATCAAACAAAGCTCAAACACAGAGCTATGTTTGAGACTTTTTGGTGTATATGTCGTTCATTTTACCTGTAGTCTCTGGAATTCTTTTTCTTTAATTTTCGCGCCAAACCGCACGTACATATGACGCCACGCTTTTTGCTTTTTTTTTTTTAGGAAGTGTCGTCATTTTCTGTTTATTTTTTGTTCCGCCAGAAGTCCCTTACAAAAACAGGTCTCAACATTCTTTTTAATTTCTTTAGACTTCTTATTGACTTTTCGGGATCCTATTGACTTTCTTTATAAACGCACTTTCTTTTGATTATTGTCAAAAAACTTTCAAAAGAAAAAATAACGACTTTTTTTGTAGACTTATTTATACAAAAATTAAAAAGAAATCCTAATGACGTTTTTCTATAGGTTATTTTCTAAAAAAATTCAAAAGGAAAATATAATGAAATTTTTTTGTAGACTTATTTATACAAAAATTAAAAATAAATTGTAATGACGTTTTTCTATAGGTTATTTTCTAAAAAAATTCAAAAGGAAAATATAATGAAATTTTTTTGTAGACTTATTTATAAAAAAAATTAAAAGAAGTTGTAATGACGTTTTTCTATAGGTTATTTTCTAAAAAAATTCAAAAGGAAAATATAATGAAATTTTTTTGTAGACTTATTTATAAAAAAAATTAAAAGAAGTTGTAATGACGTTTTTCTGTAGGTTATTTTTCAAAAAAATTCAAAAGGAAAAAATAATGTCATTTTTTTGTAGAACAATTTAAAAAAAATTAAAAAGTTGTAATTGCTTTTTGAAAGTTATTTTCAAAAAAGTTTTAAAAAATTATCAAGATTATTTTTTATTTTATAAGAGAAAAAAAAATTTAATCTTTTACTATTCTATTAAAAAATATTGAGGACATTTTTTTATTGGGGAGAAATTTTTGAAGAATAACAGGTCACATTTTTTGAAAATATTGAAAGGGAAAATACATTTTCTATAGGTTTTTCTCTGTTGGCATATTTGTAAGAGGTCTAAAAATGATAGTAAGTTGTTTTGCACTTTTTCGTTTAATCTAGGATTTTTTTTTTTTTAGAATCAGACAAAGGCAAATGACCTTTTTCATTCCCTTTCCTGTTTCTATTTAATAAAACATTCCGCAAGCACAACCCTCTTAACATATGTTGAAAAATGGCTTCAACTTGACATCTGTACATAGTAAAATTCTTATTTTTATGGCAGTGCATTTTTGTTACGTCAGACATAACAAAAATAATATTAAAGTTACGTCCGACATAACATAAAAGTTTGCTGTGCCTAGCGTTAAGTCGGGACGAATACTTGCAAATGCATCTCACAGCTATGTTTCATCCTGTGCGGCTTGAATATATGCATGTGCCAGAATTATATAGATTGATGACATACTAGAGTAGTTTCGTGAGAATTCAGAAAGCATCACACACTCTGCATGCTATTCGGAGTTTGAAATGGAACACTGGTGACACAATCTGCATAGAGGTGTACACGTTTTGTTCCTAGATTTGTCTTCAGTGTGTATGTGGGAATATATGTATATAAAAGTGCCAATGATTTATACTTACTGTAATTAGCAGAAGTGAAATTTCGCAGCGGCTTTAATTAACCTTCCTACAAACTCTATTCTGTGTGTGCACAGTTATACAAAACTATGAAATATAAAACCTAACTTCTCGGTTTTATCAACAGGTACTATTAAAAAAATGTACCATGATACAATGCAACAAAAGTCAAGAAGAACAAATAGTGATCCTTTATTCACAGGGCAAAGCTTGCTCAGGATAATGCCGCATTACTCTATGGTGAAACACAAAATACAACATAGTATGAAAATTGCTTTACTAGTTGCATGCACATGGAGAAACGACAGAACAATATTGCAATGGACACTCCATCTTTTAAGTAACAAAATCAATCACGCTTGGCAGCCACAAGAAACTTGTCAACCTTTATGTGAAGATGAATTAGTGTTTCTATGCAGGAGCTGTCTCTTGATAGTCACCATGCAATCCAATAATAATAAAACATTCCTCTATATACACCAAATCATTGTTTATAAACACGTATGCATTTGCCCAGAGGAGCTGTGGGCACTGCACTTGTGCAAGAACTTGTTTTTTAAAGAGTGAAAGATCCTGTACATGCTCCAACAGTCCGTGCACCTGCCTTGACATGATGCCAGATACAAGTTAGTCTATAAAACAGCAGAACTGTCACATGTCAATTTGCACTGTAAGCTTCCTAATGCCATCTAACAATCTCTCAAAAGAAGGAAAATGGTGTAAATATCTAAGCCACAACATGCATTGTGACTTGTGGCAAGACAGAAAATGAATGCTCTTTGGAATCATTTATAAACATGATACACAAATATACTCTCAATCCAACACTCCTGTGCATTCATACTATCCAATAAAAGTCACGTTGGCTCTCTTCGTAGCAAATACTATAAACCAATGGTTGTAAACCGACATATGAACATCTCCAGTTTACCGAGATGGTTGGTGGCCTACTCACACTTCCACACGACTTAAGACGAGATTAGCCTACCCAAAACCCAGATTGGAAATAGGTGCATACTCTCATCACTGCCTCAAGAAAATATCATTTCACACAAAGTGCATAAGCTGCACAAAGTAGTTTTTACAAGGTATGGGTGTCAGAGAAAAAAAAGTTTTTTTTTTTCATTGAAAATGTGTTCCATTTTGATACAATCTAAATCCTAACTCATTGTAAATGCATATAACCATACGGTCACTATGTAAAAGAAAAAAAATAGGTAATGGCAAGGAGCCACTTTTTTTATATGGTTCTTGAGGTGACTACGAATCCAGAAAGACCGACATTGCATGTGGCACCATCGTGAGAAGGGAAAGAACCAGAACAAAAAGAAACAAAAGAACACTAATGGCTATATTCATGCGCAACAACAAAACAATGACTCTGTGGGAAGTTCGACTGAGTGGTCAAAAAAAAAGAGGGCACAAAGCTAGTAAGTGTTTCCAGGGCCATGGATAATCAATACCATAGCTGCCTAGGTAGAGCCCGGGTCAGTTGGTCATAGAAGATCAGGGATGGCCATACTCACACTGCCCAAGAGCGGCAAGCAAAATTGTTAATTTGTAAAGGGGAGGAGGTAATTTTGTCACAAAGGGCAGGCGAAGATTCGGCAAAGATCACTAAAGAACTGATAGCTCAATAGTTTAATGTGGAGAACTTGTGCCAGAAACAAATAAAAAACGGAGCGTCGGGAAAGCAGAAAAAAAGCAAGCATCAAGGTGCCGACGGGACGGCAGGCTCGAGTGAGACTGACTCGGCAAGGCTGACCGTTTCCCTACTGCGACGAGCAACATGCTTGAACATGTTTTTTTAACTATGCTTTCACTCACGAGCATGCACACAGAGCCGAATTGCTCAAAGTGTTGCACTCGCATCCTGCAGCTGCTGACATAAAAGGCCTAGAGTCGCAACCGCGATTCACTTGCCATATTTATCATTAATAGCCCAAAACAGTGTCGCCGTACAATGCTTCGCTGAGAGGTATACACTGCGTCCTAACTTGCTTTGCTTTGCTCGCCTATGTGGTGAAAAGAAGTTACACTGCAGCATTTACTAGCCAAAGCAACAGACGAAAGCCTGGAATTAGAGAGGATTTAACCGGTGCAACTACGCTGCACGAACCATGGCACCCATGAACCATGAACCAGGTGGTTCATGGGCGCCATAATGCGGCTGCTGTGGGCCAGATACGTCAGAATTGTGACAATGTTGCCTGGTCTCCAAATGCAAATGAGTAACATTAAAAAATTAATTTCTTGAAATAGTAAAGCTCTAAAAATTCTGAAAGTTGGTATGTATATTGAGCAACCTATCAGGGTTTCATATCAAGAGTCACCCGACTTAACTAATTTTCATGTAATGGCCCCTTTAAAGGGATACTTCAACGAAATTTGAAATATTCTCGTCGTGTTTAAAAATAGGTTGAATATGATCCACAATATCCGTAAATGACATTCGCACGTTTGTATTTTGAGCCTGGTGGCTGTATTTTTGATATAAACGGCCCACTCTGGCAAGCGCTCGGAGAAGGCCCAGCGAAGACCACGTGACATCCAACGCAATCGTGACGTAGGTCGTCCCAAGACGAGCAAAGCTACGGCTAGGCTGACGTCGAGAGGATGGCCTAGTCGTTCCAGCCACCGAAGCGGCTGCTTTTGTATGAATTTTGAGTGACGGGTTAATCTTCTGTAATCTTGTAGGGGGACAATAGCGACTTCTGCGACATACAAAAAGCATTCCCGGGGAGAGGGGAGTTCCTGCTGCCCCACTTCTCTCGTCGTGGCCGGAGGCGAGACAACCTCCGTCAATAGCTGTCAAGGTTCCTAGACGGGCATTACAAGCGAGGCGTTAGCGACATCCACCAGGTGCTCTTTGCTAATCGTTTAATTCGTTTTAAAATTCCTTTTCGTGACTTTTTTAACAAGATATTGGTGTGTTCGATGTGATGCTGCTCCTTTGAGCACATATAGACCAAAAAATGAGCGCCGAAATTTCGTTGTAGTATCCCTTTAAGAACAGGACAGGTGCATCGGCAATGAGATCACACCTGAAGGAAGGAGCACTAAAAGGGAAGTTTTAATGCAAAAGCATTAACTGCCTCATGGAAAGAGCCGACGTCTTCAGTTTGAAGCGCGAAAACGGCACATTAAATTCTTTCTTTCATTAAATCTTATGTCCGCGAGGCAGCGGCTCCACCGCTCCACGCCCAAGGTCAGCGCGCTGTACGCCGGAGACCAAAGAAGGGAACGAAGAGCGGCATACGTGCTTTCGCATTCACAACTCATAAGAAGTACTTAGGTGCACCTCGAGGCTTTTGTTTTTATGCTCCTTCCTCACTGCAAGCTTTCAGACAGACTCAAGCACATAGGTATCATTCACAACGCATAGACAGGTGCGAGAAGAATTGCAAAGAACTATGCACTTCTGAACAGATGCAGCGTCCTTTTCGATTATTGCATTAGTGTGTTGCACTTCAACAAACTGTACTAGAGAAAGAGCTCCAAAAGAGCTGAGAACAAAGTCCTTTACTTTCAGTTGTTCTAAACGCAGGGTCACATTTTTGACACAGCTACATGACGTGTGCCCCCGCTTGCACCAAGCAACAATGGCAACTAGCTGCCCGAATATGCCCCCTACAAACACGTAGGAATTCTTCCTACGGGACTTGTCCAGTGCTTTGACACAGTACGTGAAGGCACCAATTCTAACCTTCTTGAAAAGGACTTTGTCTCCTTCGGGTTGACCCTTTCCTTGGAAGATTACGGCACCATTCTTTACCACATGCTTCCTCAAGTTGTAGCCTTTCATCAGTGACCTGAGCAGTACCGCGATCTGGTCATCAGCACTGCGGTTGGAGGCGACTGCCCACAGTTTCGGAAGACTTCGAATTATTGAAAACTTATCAATAATCTGACATTGAACATATCTTGTCCCATTTACAAGTCGTACAAGTTTCCCATTCATTGACTCAAAGGGATATGCGGAGTACCCCCAGAGGGGTCCCCACAGTCTCACACTATCTATCAAGTGGAGGAGTAAGTGCGTGTTGTAAGTCATGTTGACTTGGCCATAGAGTTCCTCGAACTCTTTGAGGAATGCGGTCATTGATCTTTTCACCTGTGGAAGGCTGTCAAGTGGAACTGAGCGACTCAACAAGAAGTGCATGATACGCACAAACTTCAGCCAGTTGTCGAAGTACTTTTTCGGGAGGAACCCCTTCAGGACCACAGGAGAATAAAAAAGCATCCAGCTGCGCCATTCCGACGACTTCCAGAACTTCATGTCCTTCAGAGATCTGGGAAGTCGGGAGATCTCCCAGATTGGCTGCAGCGCTTTTAGTTTCATGTCTATTTCAGACATGAAACTACCCAGGTGGTAGTGCTGCCCACTCCGACCTTTGAACCACATAAAGGCCGTGGATCTCACGAACCCGGAGCACACAGCGTGCATGTAATCAACAACGAAAGCTGAGGCAAAGTTGAAAAATGCCAATCCGAAAAGAATGCTTGCACCCTTAACACCATGGCTTGGTGCACCTTGCTTCTCCGCCTTCTCAGAATGATGGAGAAACGACTCATGAGACCGTGTTGTGCCAACGACCGCAGGGTACACTCTTACATGGCCTCGACCTTTCTCCACGACCTCTCCTTCGGCCTCACACCAGCCGCACCCAAAAGCCCCATTAAACTGAGTCATGTTCATGAGCATACAGCGTGCAACAGTATCTACTGTACATGGCCCTGGAAACACTCTAGATACTTTTTGTGTGCCAGAAGCATCAGTCCAAGGAACACCCACAGAAGACAGTTCATTCATAACCTCCACAAATGGCTCCAAAAAACAGTTCATGTCTGGCTTTTTAGGGCCAAACCACAAACCTGCTAGCAGCAGGTTCTGCACGCGTTCGTGAAATGGCAGCACATTCACTTGCAGAAGCAAAGGCCAAATGCTGTAATTCGAAGACTCGAAAAGCGGAACACCATCGGTATTCCACGTTACGCTGAGATCCCCCTCTTTCAGCGGAAGGCTGTGGTAGGCAGAGCTTTGTGTGATGTCCTGCACATCATACTCCAACGTTCCTGGAGTGCTCAGGCTCCCACTCAACAAAATGTCCCGAACCTGGGACTTAAGGTCCAAAAAAACAAAATAAGCACCCTTCGACACAAGATCATCTGCTCTATAAACAGTACTACAGACTGAGCAGGATACTTCTAAGAGAGATGCAGTCACTTTCCCCAGATTACATACGCATTGGGGGCAGTATAAATACATTGCCTTACTGGCTTCGTCCCCAGCAAAATGCTTAAAAAATAAAAACTTCGACCTGGGAAAAACTGTTCCCTCCGGAAGATGGGAGTCCACAAGCTTCAGAAGGCTCTCGGTTGATTCCTTCGAAGAGTCGTACCGCAGGCTGTGGCTCATCACCATTATCAGGCTTTCCGCTCTCGTCAGCTTGGCCCCTTGATACAGTGGTTCATCCTGTGAATTGTGTAGATGAATTAGAAAGACATCAATCTACAAAAATTGTGTACTTCTGAGTTTAGGGCTGAAAACAAAAGCAAGTTCTTTGCAGGACCAAGAACACTGTAGTGTTGTTCATTTCGAGTTAAAGGGATGCTGAACTGAAATCTGAATTCCACAAAACACGGCGGCAAAAGCGTGCAACAGGATGCTACAAACACCAAAACATCACTCATTCAGCGATATCTCAAATGGATGACTGTATTTTTTAAGAAAAAAGGAGGTGCACTTGACAGATATGTTTACGTCTTGTTTCTACGAGAAGGAGACGGAACGGCCTCGCGTCTTCTTCGCCTCGCCGCCTTGAGGGGGCGAAGCGAAGAGAGGAGGAAACGAGATATCTTGATGTCACGCAGTTTATCGGCCTCGCTCAATCGCGACCTCTTTTTCCAAAAATACGGCCGTCCATTCGAGATATAGCCTTATGAGTAGTGTTGTAGGGATTGTAGTGTCCCGCCTACATTTCCTGCATTTTTAAATCCAAATTCCAGGTTTTGCCCCTCATGTTATGGTTTGAGACCTGAAGCATGGCTACATTTCACATCAAGATTTCTGTACACAGAGTTAAGGCTGCACGACATAGTTCGTATAGCATTACCCAACGTGAAAAGAGTAAAGCTATACGCACTACATAGTGCACCTCGACCAGAAATGGTTATACTCACTACGCGAAGAGCTCACGCCATTTGGGTCACTCTTTCCAGGCGGCGCGTGTATCAACGGGAGACGTGTTACGCCAGCCCCCTGCCTGTGTTCACGCCGCTTTGCGGCGAGTGTGCGGCTGCTAATTACAAAACTATTAACCCACATGCCCCTTCCCCCCATACACGACACTGCGCGGCGTTCAGCCAGCAACCCGAGCCCCACTGTCCCCGATCGTACCTCCCGAAAGGGAGTCCCATACCATTTAATTCAGCAAAATTTCCTCAACGTTTCCTTTTTTTTTTTTCAGTGTTAATTGTAAAAAAGAAATGTCGTAAATATTGCCAATTGCTTAACAAACATAAACGTCCTAGAAGAAAAGAAAAACAAAAAAGAGGAAGTTTACACAGGGGTTCGAACCCCATCGAATAGGGCACCGCTGCTTACAAAACAGACGCCTTACCACTAAGCCACGCCACCGCGTCGATAGTTTGTTGTAACCATTCTTGTTATACGAGTTTCGGGTAGTCCGTATAGCACTTTCCAGCCGGGGTGCACGACGTAATGCGTACAGCTCTACTCAATGTGAAAAGCGAGGTATATTACCGTTTCCCTTTTGGCCCCTGCCTCTTCTGAACTCGGGGGGTCGTCTTCGCCTTCGGACGAGGGCGACTCCGACACCGGATCTTCCGTGAAACGTTCATTTGCTACGCTTCTTTGACCAGACGTTGAGGCTACACTTGCATTTTCTTCGTCCAGAACGGTCATCGATGCGCTCCCGGGACTGTCCACTTGTGGAATGCCAGGACTCAGCTCCGAGTCGGAGAGTTCGCTGTCACTGGATGTGAGCACAAGCGCTTCCCGTTTTCTTTTTTCTGCTTCTTTTCGAAGTCGATGCTTCGTGCGGGTCGGCACTTCGGAAGAAGGGTCCCACAGGTACTGCTTATACGGCCGTCTTTTCCCCATGCTGCGCTCAACCTCATACAGAGGCGTCCACGATCAAAAACAGAAGATAGGGATATGACAGTGATGTACCAACACTACGCCACTACGCTATAGTCAAAACGATCAAACCCGATTATCGAGCGGTATCCCACACGAACACCAAACCGCCGTCAACCACTAAACCGACCGAACCGGATCGAAGCGCACGCAATAGCGGTCAGGGACTGGATTGGATATAAACTACCTACTCACTGGCTTGCACAATAATTGGTAAACTTTATAGTTCGACATATTTAATTACTTACAATTCTTTCATGCTTAATAATGTAAAACTTATTTTAATAAACCGAAACATTTATGTAAATGTAATTCCCCATCGTGTAAAACAGCGAATGTCTATGCCTCTGCTGGCAACAATGTGTTCTGTTTTCAAGTCAACACGTTGTTCGTAGTCTCGTAGTGCAGGCGTGCAGGCTTGGAGAGAACATGTCACATATTTTAGTCCGATGGCTGTCGGAGGAGAAATGGGATGTGTACCCTACACGTGTCCTTGTGGACACAGAGCTAGGGCTACGTCTGATGGCGGAGCCCAGCGCCATCAAGGACCTGCGGGGTTCTGTTGTCTTGGTGAGATGGAGCGCGGAAGAGCCGCCTGCAGAGGCGATGTTGATTGAAGCAGGTAAGTGAATGAACATGCACGTGGTTTTCCTCTGACGTCGCTAATGTCTCTAATATTTTGTGCACCGCCTAATGTTATTTTATCCCAAAACTGAATTATCTGTCGCCGGTGTTGAATGACACGAACACCATTGCTCGGAGAACCTTGGTTTCGAAGTCCGCGGCAAGAAAGTTCGACAAGGGTTGTCCCTCGCCATCAATAACATTTCTCCAAGGTCGCGTTGTCATTTCCTGCTTTCAAATCATACAAGTGACGGGAACCGGACGTTTAGGTACGCTGTCTTTCTGGCGCCGCAGGTTTCGGTGCGTGGCTATTCTGGGCTCCGCTGACCTTGCTTCTACAAAGTCATGTGGTGTTTCTGTACCCTAATCTGGATGACTTGGTATAAGCCCTTTGTGCATGCTGCCCAGTGATCTCTATGACAATTGCTGGATCGCGCTTCCCCGCTTCAGAGCCCTGTATAGAGAGTTTCGTCAATGGGAGGCGCGGGGAGTCAGGGCGTGTGCCAGACGTAGAAAGTGGGCTTGACATGCTCTCTTGGCCAACCAGAAGCCTAAAAGAATCCCCTGGCTGGCTAGCGAGAAACTGTTTAATCAAAGGTTCGTATATAGTTTTAATAAGCGCGTAAGAATGAAATTTAGTAACTCTTCATGGTTGAAAATAGGGTGCACGTGATGTTTCGATCATGATCATTCAGAAAGATGTAAGAAATGAATGTGCCGCTCAACTCTGTTTTGCTCAGACAGTGTGACAGTCCGGATGGCAGATTCCCGGCCCTCGGCGCCTGACGTACGGATTATGTCGATCGTTCCGCTAGTCACGCTCTTCCACCATAATTTTCGAAGACCGTAATTGAAACACCTCATGCGCCATATTTTCGTCGCCAAGAGTTACTCCGATGCACTTATTAAGTTAGTTTCTTGCTACCACCGCCAGGGTTTTTTTCTGACTTCTGGTTGGCCACAATCGACTTTGTGAAGACGTCCTGGAACACGCCCAGCCCTCTTTCGGCCAATGGCACCTCCTCGTTTTGTCTTTTACACTTCTCAACGAATGGCCAAACTCTCTGCATATACGCCTCTGCCCCACTTGGTCGCTGCAGCGCGAGTGAAGCTACCGGACCACCATCTTGCTCATAGGCAAATTGCGGTTTTGCTAGCGTTGCAGAGGCTGGCGGGAGCGTGCTAAAGACACGTTTTCTGCTCGTTCGTCGTCATTCGCCGAAGAACTTTTTAAGGCCCTGTGTAAGCGTTGAGACTTGCAGTTGAGGACACGTGGAAATATTTACGAAAGTGCAGTGCCGCAGGAAAAAGGCTCAACTCGTCGAAAGCAAGTTTTGCCGGTCTCGCAGCATCATCAAAGCTTCCTTTGCACGCAGAAGTGCTGCGTCTCTGTGCCTTCGCTCGCTTGGATACCAATCAAGAATCGACGCCGTGTGGATGTGTTTTGGGAGTTCAATGTGCGTGGAGCTGTGTGTGCCTTGGAAGCAGCGTTTTACTTTACTCTGGCAACTGTATTTCTAGCTTACGGCACTCGCGGTCGAGAAATGAGCTTGATCCAGTGTCCAGTGGCGACGGAAAAGGGGGGGAGGGGGGGGGGTATGGTACGTCTTTTTTTAAGTCGTTAGGCGGTTTACAGAATACCGCGCACACAGCTCCTCATCACTGATCAGTGGTCTGGGGCTCATTATCAACAATTGCTTGGGACATCAACTTTGAGCACGGCTCACCTAAATGTGATTGGTTAACCGATTACCTAGCCTCAAAGATTTTCAGTCTCGTCGTCTTGTACTTTTGCCATCGAAAACCATTCTTGCTCCACAGCATTGCTCTATTTGTGCCGCCATGTGATCCATTAGAGTAGATTTGGAACATAGCCATGGTTAATAGTGCATAAGAGCAGCCATACAGATTGTTTTCCCCCCTTTATTGATAACAAATTGCCGGAACAGCTGGACGATCAAGAACTCTACGGCTGATATATGATACAAAGACATTTACGTGCGACGCATTTTCAGAACTTTGCCACGGCACTGATTCTTGATTGGTATCCAAGCGTGTGAAGGCACAGAGATGCAGTGTTTCGGCGTGCCAAGGAAGTTTTGATCTTGCCGCAAAGCCGGTGGAACATGCTTTCAAGTTCTGCCGTTTTCCTGCGGCACTGCGCTTTCGTAAAATTTTTCACATGTTCTCAACGGCAAGTCTCAATGCATACGCAGGGTCTTAAAAACCTTCTTCGGCGAAACATGATGAACAAGTAGACGTGTCTTCAGCACGCTGCCGCCAGCTTGTGCAACACAATTTGTCTACGAGCAAGATGGCCGTTCGGTGGCTTCACTCGCGGGAGCGGGAAGCACAATCCAGCAATTGTCATAGAGATCAGTGACTCTGCTTCATAAGGGTATATAGGTTTTAAACTTAATCTTGGTTAGCATTGATAGGTTGCAGACGAGCTGGTAATGAATCGACACCTTGTAGACCCTGAGATGGGGAAATATAAAAAAACGGACGAAGGAAAACTTTTGTTTTACAAAGTGAGCTATCCTTTGTCTTTTGTTTAGTCATGATATATGTTTTACCTTTTTGTTGTGATGTTTTGATTCTTTTAAATTTTGACTGTCAGTCCTTTCTATACATGGCTTGCATGTACATCAGTTGGCCAGACACAATGAGGAAAAGGGCTCGTGAGAGCATAGCCTCTACCGTGTTAATCTTGCCATCAGAAAGGAGGGCCTTGGGGTACTCAGGGGGGGGGGGGGGGGGAAGGGAAGGGAAGGGAAGGGAGGGAGGGTGCATGAGAGCATAGCTTCCTCTGCGCTAACGAGGCACATTTCACCACCAGAAAGGAGGGGTGGATTGACGTCACGTGCAAGCCATGTATAGTTGTTAAAAGCCTACGCGTAAAACTTGAACAAGTAGAGATACAGTCATGGTAAAAATAAATAGGGACAAGGGAGCTGCAACTGAACTACCGAAGGTTCTACCTTTACAGTCTATTTTAATATGAGGGTGAACAGGCTACAATCTTTGATTGCCATTACCTGAGCGTGAGTCGCGCCAATGGGAATGAAGGCGAGAAAGTGCGCATGCGCAGAGAAAAGAAACTCATGGCCTTTATTTATGTTGTCGTGACTTGTACAAGCTTGTAATAGATATAAAAGAAGCTAGCTTGTCCACCCTCATATTGGAGGCCATTGTTAGTTTGAAGCGACAAGTTTGTTGTTTGTTTGAAGCGACATCTGCTGCTGTTAGAGCTGCAAATTTTATTGTTAAATTTTGCCAGGTCACTCGATTGACTTCATCCTAATTCCATCTAGAAAGGGGCATCATCATGTATTAATCCGCTGGTACTGCAGCTTGCATGGTACGAATCAAAATAACACTATCTTCAGTTATGCAGTCAGATCTTAATACAGCGACCACATGCTAGCATAGGGCACATTGTACTGCGAATTACAATAGTATTTTGTGCTTCTTTTCCCACACAATCATTAGAAACATGGTTGCTTTTGTTTATGATGAACAAAAATTATGGAGTCTCACCATCTACCAAGGAGGTAAATGTAGCATTGCCCAGATTAAACCAGAGGCGGGGTTCATAACATGGCACAAAGCACCGATTGTCTTGCTGAAGCTGCTAGAAATGCTGCTAGAAGGTCCTGGAGGTTCCAGACAGCAGGCACTCTGTACGTTCCTATTTCTTTTAGCCATGACTACAGTCACCGGCCATACAAGCTCTAGCAGCAGAATGACAACTGGAGTAGTAAAACTGTCGCATGCAGCGAGTCAAGCGTGGTTGTGCTTTGGGAGCTGGGCTATTGGAACCGACCCGTTTTGCAATCGGTGTGGAAGCGGAGCTTTTATCTGCACTCCCAGCTTTTTAAAGTGGAATCTACAGGATGGCCGATTAAATTTCTGCCTTCGGGTGTTGGTACAAAGTATAAATTCACCATTTGTCAAACTGCCCAATATTGAACCAACAGCGCACTGGGATGTCCTAGCCCCTCAAGGATGGGGTTGGTTCCCTGTAGAGCATGTGTAGTAGATATGTGAAAGCTCGCTTCGTGGTGGAACCATTTCCCGCCACTTTATTAACTGGGGATAATGACAAAAGGAAGACATTTGTAGCAGTGCAGGCAACTCCTTTACAGTAAGCATAAAATTGTGCTGAAAACAGGAGACTGTTCGCATTTTGGTCACTGACATGTCTTTGTGTATACATACTCTAAACGACTAAAGTTTCGTGAGGACCTACTTTTTGCCAATTTCATGACTTGAGCAATATTGCAACAAATGGGAGATGGGAATATGTCGCCCTTTAGATACCAATACATTGCATATCATTCTCATTTGTGGAATTTTGTGCTCAATAAATATTCCTGGATCCGGCAGTTTGCCAGATTCACCAAAAATTGAGCCCATGAAAACAAAGTCGCTTGCAGTAATCATTTTACATGCCAAATTGGTGCAAGATATTTCTGTCATCCTTTTTACCCCGTAGGGCAGCACAGTTCTCTTGAAAAAAAGAGGACTCGGCTTGCTGACCAGGCCGACACTGCATCGTCCCAGCGGACGCCTGTGAGTTCCATTCTATTGGGGCATTGCCCTGCTTTCTTATGTTGTGCAACTAAATAAGAAGTTGCGACAGGGTGGTTTTAGAAAATATCTGAATTCCCTGTAAGCAGTTGGCGACCATCCTCGTAAACCTTTACTGCCATTTACACTGTTTATTTGCATCTGAGTAATCCTTCATTAGTGCAGCTTTTGGTGTCAATATTGCTTCTGAGCACGTCTCCAACTGGTGTGTTTTCCACATTCTTATTTGTGGTCTCCTGTTTTCCTCTTAATGACATTATCAATGGCGCATTAGTAGCCAGCCGCAATCCTGGCGGTGTTGCAGTAGCAGAGGTGGTGCTGGTAGGTGCTTGTTCTACTGTAGCTATCTCTGCAGTCAGTGGACCCCACAGCACTCACAAGTTGAGATACTGCAGCAGCAGCAATAATGGCGTCTGCTCGCTTTCTCACCAGCATCTCTTAAACCAACCGCCACGGCCGAAATGTCCAACTAAATGTCCTGCAGTCTTTCGTGACATGATTTGTTGCAACTTCGGGACCACTTGATGCGCAGGCAATGTAGGACAGTAAACACACCAGTCAGAAATGGTATTCAGGCACCATGGCAGGTAGTTTTAGAATAAGGTATGCAAATCCAAAGAAATAGCATCGTCGCCACTGTGCAGATGGAGGAGCTCCAGGCAGACAACGCTGCCCTCAAGAAGGGAAACGCAACCCTCGAGGAGGAAAATGCTGCCCTCCGGGTGGAAAACGAGAGACTTCAGCTTGCTGTCCGAGAGCTTGAAGCAGTGATTGGTATGTATAGTACGAACCTCTGTTAGAGGAACATGCAAACAAGTAGCCAGCGTGTGGCCAGCACTCCGTGCAGCGCCGGCTGCCAGACCCCACAGCTGCTCAGCGCAGACGCAGTGAGTGCCAGGGGCGCTGCGTGCGGCCTGTTGCCTGCTACTGGAGCTTGTTGTGCCTGCACCAGACTGCCCCTCGCCTCAGCAACCATCATGGCGTGGAGTGTCAGCCATGCTGTCGTGTATTCCCTCCAAAAGTCGGCCGCTCTGTACAGTGCTGTCCACTGTTGAGGGGAAGGGGAACACTGACACAAGGCATTGCATGCCATTATGCTTGCTGGGTTGAGGGGACCTTAGCACAGGTGCAGTAAGCTCCAGTAGCAGACAACGGGCCACACACAGCATCTTTGGTGCTCACTACGTCTGTGCTAATCCAGCTGAGCAAACGTAGGGAGCACTGTAGCATACTACGACTGATACGCACTATCTCTGCACCAAACACCCAGTTCCTTAATTTTTTATAGCACAGCTCCTAGGTGCCCATTCTTGCATATAGCGGTGTCGGTGTTGGCATCACTACCGCCACCAAATAACGCCCCCACCGTACCCTCAACCTCCTCTCTTGTCCACCCTCAAAAAGAGTGGTCTATATTTGTAAACATATATATTTCTCTCTCGAATCCTTTGCCATGGTATATTGCAAAATCAAAAGACCCCAAAAGCTCGCTCTAATTTCGCATTACAGAGAAGCATAACTGTCTTTCATTTTTATTTTCTTTTATCTAATTATAGCCACTGAAAGTTCTCGGGGCACTAAAATCCCTAGGTCCGCTTCAGATCCTTCTCTTGGCACTGGATTCAGTGACTGCAATATGGTGGCCTGGTGCGAGCGGCGAGCGATAGGAGCCCTCTAACGTCACTAGAGCTTCGTGCTCAGTTGTTGCACGAGCCGCAGAATTTATGGAATGAGCCTTTGACGAGCCTCAAAGTAACGAAAGTGTCTCGTGTGGCTATCTGCGGAAGTGTCTCATGTGGCTATCTGGTGGAGCCTGGCAGAGCCTAGTCACACTCAGTGCTTAGCCAACCGCTTTTAGGGCTCACATTGCCCTGACGGTGCGCACCACAAATTAGTTTCTACAACGCCTACACAAACATAAATTAGTTAATACTGCAGGTTAAGCTAGTTGGTAAAACATGATTCACATACCAGTCACTCAAAAAAATCAAGCATACGAAAAAAAGTAATTTTTTCGTATGCTTGAATTTTTTTAGTGATTGACTACCTGTGCGTGAATCATGCCGCAAATTGTCTGGCTCAGCTACAGAGTAGAAGCTTTGCAACTGAACATGAAGTGCTTCTGATGACATTAGATTTGTCCTTCATCCGAGTTGTATGCGCTCTCCACAGGCATTCAGGGGAACAGTGGCTGAGAGGGCTAGTGCATCTCAGTTTGGAGCATGTGGAGCAAAAGCTCGTGATGCAGAACCCAGGGATCCTGGGTTCGATCCCCACTCCTGCCTGTTTGGATCTGGATGAGCATCGTACCGGCACGCGTTCGTGTAATCAGTACTGCGTGATGCATGTTAAAGACCCTAGGCTAGCAGTTGTACCGCACTGGCTAAATTGCTCATTTACAGTGTTCAACAATGTTGCCAAACCCAGGCAGACTAAACTTACGCTGTATAAACAACATTGACCAATTACTTTACGCGGGCATTCGTCACCGCTTTGAATGTGCTCTTTGTGCACATCAAAGTTCATTTTGAGTGGTTGCATGACCAAGATCTCACTCGTTCGCTTTCCTTGGCTGTAGGACAACCAAGGCCCGGCTTGGCCTTCTTTTCTAGGCCTAGTGTCTGGAGCATGACAAAACCAGGAAGGTGGAGGATGTGGAAATTCCCCTTTCACTAACGATAGGCTATGGGGTACTTACTCACTGTAAAATACTCCTGAAAACGATCAACACGTCTGTCACCTTCTGGCCAGCCCTAGACCACTGGCTGTCTAGGGCTTTTATGCTTTTTTTTTTCTTTTTGCTTTGTTGGTGTATTGGGTTAGCTGTACAGAGAGCTCAAATTTTAGCTCTAGGGAATGCTTTGGAATGTAGTCCTCTGGGAAAATTCAATTGCACGGTCTCGTGTAATTGAAGTGTTGCTACTGTTTCTTTAAAATAAGATGCAGTGGTGATAATAATTGCACTTTAACAAATGAGGATAACATATACTTTAACAAGTTGTGCTCTGAGTACCTTATTCTTCTTAGATCTTTATTAGGTTTTGAGAGCTTCACAATCCCAGGAGTAAAGGATACCACACATTGTATACGGGTTAGCTCTTTCTGCACCTTGTGCGTTACACCCAATGTGCTGAAATGCTGTTAGTTACCCCCTTGCACTCCCTACCGTCTCTATTAATGACGGCAAGCAAATCTTTTCTGGCTCTTCATCACGGGGGCTCCCTGCACATCCTTTATGTTGCTTGCTGATTGACGTTTATTTTTTTTTTTCTGTGCTCATGACATTCTTATGTGTGCCAGAGGACACATTTTGGTACACTTGCACACTGTATACATATTACTTCCACAGTCTTGCAGTGTATTCACAATGTGATGCGGATAGACATGCAAAGTCTGCTGCACATGAAGGCATCATAAAGGTGACATGGAAGTGAAAAAAATGTGTTTCTTGCAAACATTACCCGCGTAACAAAATCCTGCACCACGGCCCATAAGATTGGTGCATTATGTCTAGGATTTATGAACTAAAGAATGTCCTATTCCAGTCATGTCTGATATCATTTCAGATGCCACGGGGATGGTAAAGCGGCTTCATCGCATGCTACGGGCACAAGAAGCCGACCAGGTGCGGCAAGCTGGTCAGGCAGCTGCAGCAGCTCTAGTACCGGCAGCCATGGTAAGCTTTAGTCTCTCGTAACTTTGCAGTATGAGTGTTAATTACTGCATTGCTACATTCTTCATGCCAGGATATCCTGTTTGTTCCATCTTCATAGTTGTCTTGTTGATGTAAAGGGCTCCACCGAACAAAAATTCCCCTGCAATTGGAGCCGGTGCAATTGTGCTTATATGTGGCTTACACACAACACACTTCTGTCTTACATGGTGGTGTCGAAAGCCTGCCATTTATGCAGCGGAAGCTACGCTCGTTTCCTGGCCAATGCTCCTTTCCTGTTTGTAGAACTAATACAGTAAAGGCTACAACAGAAAGGGTCCCAAGTTACAACCTATTGGTGAGGCGATTGAACTATACGCGCGTCCGTCAAAACAAACGGTGGCTGTGTAGCAAATATCTCCGCTCCGTGTTATGCTGCGTCGCTCTTGCGCTAGCTTAAATTTGCTTGCACTACTGCGCATTTTACTGGCCAATTCCACAGGTAACGTGTGGGGTTGGGAAGAAGCTTATATCACTAGCTTGTTCACAAAAAGAAAACCGCGTTTTGAGTGCATGAATAAAGGTCCGGAAAATCTTGACGCTTCATGACACTGAGTATAGTCGCAGAGTCCAGCGTGACTTTTGCGGTAGGTTACAAAATAGAGAATTTGCGACAGATACAAGCCATGTTTGCACATTACGGTTCGCAATGGCTGGCTTTTGTAACTCAACATGGTTAATTTAGAATAATTTTAAGAAGCTTCCAAAGGAATCGTGTGATCGATTCAATAAGTTGTGAAAACTAGAGGACTTAATATAGGCATATTGTCTTTCGACGATCTAGTATTAATCATAGACTCTAATAACCTATTTTCTTAAAGATTGTTTGTACTCTAATATATCTTATTTTCTAATGTCGTAAAGGGCAAAGCCCACAGTGCCCTTCTGCTAGTTTCCAAATATTCAAATGTAACTGAAAGCCTTGTCTCTTTTTTTTAACTTGTTCCAGGTAGTGTGCTGCTTTAACCTTTCGCAATCTATCACCAGCACTAGCGTGAGATTCACACAGGCTTTCAGCTTTCTGCAGTGTGTAGTTTATTTATGCGGGTCAGTGGAGTCTGTTCTGCTGACCTTACCCGTTTTCCAAAAAATGAATATAGTAGAAAACACGCAAGACAGTGTCCGAAATGAAATAGACGAATGAAGCGTCGACATTTGTTGACACTATAAAGTATGTCGGATGGCATTCAGAAATTTTTATGGGTCATGTGCGTGAAAAGCTTGCGCACCTTTGTCATCCTAGGCTGATGTGTTACTTTAATAATTTCCTTTCTCTCTTCTTCACCAGACCGACATTGGATGTGGTGTACTGGTGGAGTCGTCGACGCTACAAGTGCTCCGCAAGGCCGCCAAGTCTTCTGGCTGTAAATTCGCTCGAAGCCTTGTAAAGGTACTTTTTCCAAATGACTCATGGAAGGAAAAGTCCCTCCATGGGCGTTGAAGTAATGCGCACAAGGACATTGATGCAAAAGAAGCCCTGGACCCGACCATCGTAAAGGCCATACTAGGTATGTTCTGTTTCCATCTTGTCGTGAATTTTTATTTTGTGAGGATTGTCCGCTAACCTGCTAGTATATGTACCGTATTTACTCGAAAATAAGTCCAGTATGAATAAAGGGCAAGCTCCTAAAAATTGAATTTGACAAGAATAGCAAATAACAAACAAACTTTTAAGAGAAGAGCAGAGGAAACATTGAACACAGCACACCATTATTAGCCGCATGCTCGGCTAAATCTCAATACTCTGTGCCATAAGCTCCATCATAATCGGAACATTCAGAAAATTACTCTTCCTTCAATGGTTCGCTGGTGTGTTTGGGTCGGGGTTCGCAATAGGTAAAATGGCGTCCCACTGGTTCTGCCATGCTCTAATCAGCTTCTTACTGTTGTCAAACCCTCAGCAAACAGTATCACGCGAAGCTCAATGTCTACAGTCTAACTCATCCAGTCCAGCGTCGTCGTAACTCGACAGCAAATGCAAAACGCCGCTGAGAAATAGCGCCAGCTGCCGAAGAAGGAAGCAAAACAAATGAATGAAACGGTGCGGCAGCAGATAGTTTTGTATGTGACCTCTCTTCCTAGCGGAGAGGTGGCACTACTCTGCATCGCATTGACACTCCCAAGGCACCTAGTCGAGCCGCTCTGGATCTTGATTATAAGTCTACCCATATTTTTGGGTAGCATTTCCCGGAAAAAGAAAGTCTACCTACAGGGTGATTTAAGGAGACGCCAGGCCCTTTAAATCGACCGCAAAATTCGGTTTATTAACCTATCATGCTACAACTTTGTGCAGCATTGCCCACAGATGGTGCATTTTTTTTGTAAAATTTGCAAAGAACGAACTTACCTGAGGAAAAAGTAAAGAAAGAAAAAGGCTTAGCTCCTTTGGAAACGCAGGAACGCCACCGGTCTTCAAACAACACGGCGCCGTTTTACACGGGAGCCAAGAGATGGCGCAACAAACGAGCATACGGCGCCGAGAGCTGTCGTCTTTAGCAGACAATCTTTTCGACTCAAAAGCGGCGCCCGTTCCGCAGGCGGCGACAGTCACAAAAACAGGCGCGTTAACAACAAGGAACTGCAGTTCCTTGTCTCCTAAAGACGCCGGCTCTCGGCGTCGTATGCTCGTTCGTTGGCGGCAGTTGGCGTCGCGACCGCTTGTGCCATCTCTTGTCTCCCGTGCGAAACAGTGCCGTGTTGTTTGAAGACCGGTGGCGTCGCTGCGTTTCCATAGGAGCTAAGCCTTTTTCTTTCTTTACTCTTTCCTCAGATAAGTTCGCTCTTTGCAAATTTCACACAAAAAAAATGCACCATCTGTGGGCAATGCCGAACAAAGTCGTAGCCCGATAGGTTAAGGAACCGAATTTTGCGGTCGATTATAAGAGCCTGGCATCTCCTTGATTCACCCTGTATGTTCAAATAAATATGGTATGTATATATCAATGGTTACTTCATGTCTTTTAATCTTGTGCAACACAGCATGACTTCAGCTATGAGGAAGCAACCTCATAATGCCTGCTAGTGCTCTCTACTGGTGCTATTAACTTCTGACAGTGAAATTGGGGATTGAACTTGAATAGTATGTCAAATTTCTGAGCTCATTGAACTGATTCTGACATTTCCGCACTGCCAGTGACTACTCAGGGCGCACCAGTACGATGCGGCAAAGCTTCAGCCCCTGGCACAGGGGACGCTACTACAAATGCTTGTCATTAGTAGAGGAGCTGTATCTCTATACGGTGAGGAAGTCGTCTGCTTATGCGGAGAGGGTAGAGGTGTCAAGGAGTGACATCACGACGCCACACCTGATATGAGGATGCTAACATGGGTTAACATCGCTCTGTTGTCTGCTGGTCGTAGCAGTGGCTGCTCTGCCTTGGCTGTCAGAGGTCCACCAATTCTGTATGAACCAGGACTCGCCCTTCATCAAACAGAAGAAATAGCTCAAAGGTTAAGTTAAGCACGGGTAAGTTGTCACTCCTTTGTTTTTAGCTGCATATTACTCCGGGAATCCCCACACGTCAAATGAGTTGCTTAAAGAGAAGCAGTAAAAGACTGGGGACTGGAGATATGGCGGCTGGAAACAATTCGACCCTTTGATCGGTGCCACTTTTCTGTGCAGATCAATGCTCCTACTGCTCTGTCGCTGCTTCTTCATACGTTTGCACTGCATGTACACATTGAGTAGGCTAACTGTTTTTTCGAGTGTCCCTTAGCCGGATAGAGAAACATGATTGAACAAGAGGCGACTGAGTGTAGGCCTCGCTTCGACCTGCAACACAAGCTGCAATATTCACACTGCCATGTTGTTTCCAGCCACCACACCTTCAGTTCTCCGCCGTTTGCTGCTTCTCTTTGCACAACTCATTTAATGTGATGGGATTCACGAAGCTAATATGCAGATGAAATCATAGGGACAGCTTACCCACACCGAGGGAGAGAGCTGCCGTAGCCTGCCCCACTTTGGGTGTTGTTGACACAGCTGTGCCGAAGACCCATCTTGGAACCCCCTGCGAGGGCGTGTAAAGGGCAATCCCCTTTGGTTGGACCAAAGTAACCTTGGAGCTATTTCCTCTCCCATTTTACTAAGGGCGAGTCCTAGTTCATACAGAATAGGTGGATCTTGGACAGCCAAGGCAGGGCAGCCACTACTACTGCCAGCAGACAACAGAGCTATGTTTCCCCAGGTTAGCATCCTCATATCAGCGCGGCGGCGTGACGTCACTGTTGACATCTCCTGTACCCTCTCTGCGAGAAGCAGACGGCTTGGTCGCCGTATACTCTATCTTAGCATTTCTCTCCTCGGACTGCACCCTATTTCCTCTTTGTTCTTTCAGTTCTGTATGGATTGTTCACTCTAGTAGTCTGCCTTTGTGTTCTTCAAGGGGCAGCAGACACATCTTGTGCATTGATGCTGTTATCTCCGCATGTCAAAACTCATCTGGGGTTCGATTTTGCTCATTGGTATCGACTGTAGTTGAACGGTTGGACAATATTTAACCGAGGCTTTTTCACCTATAGCCAGATGGTAAGAATTGCGCCTGCTTGTTCCAAGCGCTCATTTGTTCATCGGTCACCGTCAGTTTGTTTGACTGCAAAGTAGATTGAAAGCTGCTAATGAAGCTGATGTTATGTCTTAAGTAATGCATATTCCTTTCTTTTCAGGGTACACCTGCATGGAATTTGATGTGCAATTGACTGCACTCACAAACAGCCTCTCCTCAATGCTGGCGCGGGGCGTGTGAAAGTGTGTGAAATAAAGTCATTTGGATCATTTCATTTACTGTTTAGTGCCTTAGCAACCCCAATGCTGCACAAAGCAAGATGGCTTTAGCTAGCACAGCTAGCTTTTCAACTGTCTAAAGCCTAATTAATTTGCAACTAAAATAGTTTGTTTCAGATTATCAAAATATATGTCAAAAAAAGTTCTAAAAATACTTTTAAGAATTTTTTGAAAATTTATAAAATAATTAAAAATAAGTTTATACTGCGAACGAAACAAAAATTACGTTAAAAAAGAATTCAACAGAAATTTTGTTAAAATATTTCAACAGAAGTTCCGTCAAAAAGAATTCAACAGAAGTTCTGTCAAAAAGAATTCAACAGAAATTCCGTCAAAAGGAATTCAACAGAAATTCCGTCAAAAAGAATTCAACAGAAATTCTGTTGAAATAATTCAACAGAAGTTCAGTCAAAAGGAATTCAACAGAAATTCTGTTGAAATAATTCAACAGAAGTTCAGTCAAAAGGAATTCAACAAAATTTATGTAAGAAGGAATTCTAAAAAATTTAAGTGGCCAATTTTAACTAGGAATTCAATAAGACGTCAAAATAAACTCTGAAAAAATTAAAAAGAGTTTAAAAAGAAATTCAATAGGATTCCAGAAATTTTTCAACAGAAATTCAAAAGAATTTAACTACAGATTTTTGTAAGGGGTATCCGCACGACTCATAGATGGCGCTAAAGCAGCCCCATGGATCGCCACTTTTTCGACATGTGGGCTTCTATGGAAGCTTCTCGTCCCGCAGTCGTGGCCGAGTGGTTAAGGCGATAGACTAGAAATCCATTAGGGCCTCCCCGCACAGGTTCCAATCCTGCCGACTGCGCCAGCATTGTTTTTTCATTTTTTCTTTGCTCTCCGTGAGCACGTGAGCACGTGAGCGCGTGAGCACGTGAGCTCACGAGCTCGAGCACCAGCAAGATCGATGTGAGCAAGGACGCCGGACGGACAAGGCTATGCCCTAAGAAGCTTCGCCCCTAAAAAAAGAAGCACACATGACTGCGTGCTCAGGCGCCTTGTTTTGTAGCGCTCTTCAACGTGGCTTGAGCGAATGAAGCATGCCCACTAGCCGGTCGCGCTGCCGCTGTGAAAACAAAAGCAAGGCCCTGATAATGGCGCATGATAAGTGTCAGCGAGTTGTTTTGCGAGCTCCGCCAATGTTTTGAGCTGAAGGACAAATCAAACAGCGGAAAAGTCGCAACTTCATGGCGTGCTTCGTGCGGCACAGAAGATCAGGCGGTATTCACCGTCTTTTTGTTGCGCTCCTCCACCGGCTCGTGCTATCAAGCGCAAAAATCATGCCATGACGTTGCGCTTTTTGCGCTATTTGATTAGCCAATTTGCTTTTAATATCGTCCGGGCCCGGTCTTATGGCGCGTTTGCATTTGCGGGTTCGCGATAGATATTTGGCGGGCGCAAAAGTTGAGTTTGGAGCCGGGTGGCGTAATCGACTCGTCGCTGGAGAAAAATCTAAATCAATTCCGGGACCCATATCAAGATTTTTCGCCATTGTCGAACCAGGCATATATAGAGTTGTTAAGAAAACTCCATCTCATAAGCAGCTATACAAGTATAAATACAAATAAACAAGGCAAAAAATCCCCTGTGTTTGATATAAATTGCAGAATATTTAATTCTTAGTTACCCGCTATCAGGTTCATAGGCATTTAGTCAGCGGTGTGTAGCCTTTATAGGAAACAAGCAATGCTGCTGTATAAAAAACAATCATAGAAAAATTTTAATAAAATATTTAAGTTCATTGCTCATAAATTTTGTTGCAGTGTAGACTGGAGTTCAAGCCCCCCGAGCATTAGTTCATCCACTTGGTTGCGAGTAAACATCTTACCATAATTAAAAACGAGCGTGTTGGTGAATAGATACAAATATTTCAAATGGTAAAACATCGAGTACGGGGACGGGAAAAGGAGTTCTTCAAGAAGTCGTGTTTCTGTCCCCGTCCTCGGTGTTTCATCCTTCCAAGTATTCGAACCTCTTATAAATCCTGCGCATTAAACAAATGGCTGTTATCTAATCTTTTTTTTTTTTCGGGACGTGTCTTGTTGCATCAATCACTATGCATGATATCATTAGATGAATGCTTATCTTCGTCAGATTTTGTGGTATCTACTTATGCCCGACTGCCACGTACTGCTTGACAAACTCTTCATTCGTGCCTGATATTCCTGCGTGAGGTTACTTAATATAAGTATTCCCCCAGGCTATCATGTTTAGATATATAAGGCTATCTTTGTTTAGATATAAAAGACTATAGGTAAGGAATTGACAGAAGAAAAAGGGTAATTCGGCTTTTAGACACGTTACGAACACTCGACTGAGTGATGTCACTTAGGATTTACCCTATTTCTGACTACAAATGATGAAACAGACTTCCGTAGGGAAGTCGTAGACATTGAAAGGAAAACGCAGTTTTTGAAGGAGACAAACTTGAGAAGATTTAGGTGCCCCTCATGCAGGCAAGGCATTGCATATTCACAAGGGTTAATGACTGCACTTTCTACGCGGCGAAACTCTGAAGAAACGAAAATGTAGATGAGAAGAAGTGAGAGCGACTTATGAAACTGTCAGCAGCAGACATTTTTGTTTAGTGAATGAGTGAAGGAAAAGGGCTCTCCAAGCAGGATTGAAGAGGCGGACCTCAAATTACCTTCAACCATAACAAGTGCAAAACCGCGCCGACGCAAGTAGAAAGACTGTGGAGGGTACCAATATAGCTCGGGTGACACAAAAGGGCTGGGTCTTAGTTTTGCACTGCAATTTGCAGTCGTATTTTGCTTCTTGGGTACTTAGCATAAGAAAAAAAAACGGGAGGGATGCGTGTTCGGGGTGGATCTAGATGTGCGGTTGTAGCTGCACGCTGTGAGAACTATTGGCTCGGGACTCGGAATTTGGTAGCTTGGGATTTTATGCACCAAGCAACAAAGGACAAACATTTTTAGTAATCGACGTTATTCATCAAAGCATAGTAATTACCGGAGCAAGTTGGTTCACACTGTACGTTGGGAACCCGAGAAGAAAATAGTTTCGACAATATCTGATTTTAATCCTTGTGTTTCTGTTATGCCCCATTTGTTTTAATTTCACGACATGGCTTTTACTATTGAAAATTATCCAACCAGAATTCTCATTTAACTTTATAAGCAAAATTGTTTCGAAGACCTGGTTTGGTGATAAATAAATGTGTTTACTCTCATTCGCGCTCCAAGTTATAGAACCCCCAAACCGGAAAACGGCTTCAAAAAGAGACGTTCCCGCCCCCCCCCCCCCCCCCTCCCTTCCCTCTTCCCTTACCTTCTCCCCCTCCTCCCCGTCCAAAAAAAAGGTGCTTTCAAGATAGCTTTCTGATGTATCTAAGAACCAGTGCAGTCGCTATCTCTATTTTACAGAGAGTTTACTTTGTAAAAGTTCGTGTTCTCAAAGCTAAAATTTGAAATATTAGCTGGGCCAGAACAAGTTCGCAAGCATTGCATCGAATTCAACTGGGATGGAGAAGACATGACCACAGGGAAGCGCTCCAACGAGGATGACAATTATTTTTCCGCAAGTAGACCAAAAATTTGAATGTCGTTATCGTGAAGCTTTTTGTTGCGCGTGCTTTTAAACTAGTGCAAACGACTTAACTTTGGCGAGGACCTCATTTTCTTGGAGTACATTTTAGCCCTCAAAACACATAGATACAAAGACGAGAATCAGACACCACAGTGCGTCTTTGTGTCCTTGTGTTTTGAACGCTAAAATGTATTCCAAGTTCCAAAACAAAATAGCGCAAAAATTTACTCTACTGACCTAATTTTCGCGAATTTCGTACATCGCCCACAATTCGCGAAAAATTGGTCCCGCGAACAATTTCGGTAAAATGTAAACGCATTGCAATCTATATTGATATCTTAATTTGGACCCCTTATTATTCCAAAACTTCAGCTTTGACCGAAATCGCAAAATATCGAGCCCACGAAAAATAAGTCGTGTACAATATTTTTCCTTACATTGAATGGCTTTCTTTTTTGTGTTCTGTAGGTGCTCCTCAGATATCGAAAGATGCATTGAACAAAATAATTGTACACAGCCACACAAAGGATGTTGTGATTGAGAACATCAGCTGTCCCGCTGTAAAATGATGCTCTTTGAGACATATGGTAATAAAAATTCGGCAGAGACACTTAAGACTGATCCCGTGTGAAAATGCAAAATCACGACGAGCGCATAAGTACAGTTTTAGGCATGCCGTAACCGCGGAGCCGCCGTGGCGAGGGAGAACGGTGCTCGTCTCGCACCCCGGAGGCCCGGATTCGATTTCCACCCAGACCTAAATGTACAAAAATTTTCGTCTCAAATACATTAATTTGTTTTGTTTATAGTAACCTCCATGGGAAATACTTTTCCAGCCAAAGGGAATTTAGGTGTCGTTTCGTTGCTACAGACAACGCCCAGCCAATGGGCATAAAGTTGCTGTTTTCGCCGGCATCACCGGCTTCACTCCTTGAAGCAGTTGAGGCTTTCGCAATAATAATAATCTTTATTCAACCCAGAAGGGCTGCGACACAACAAAGTGAGTATTGGTTCATACCTCATTGTTACAAACCAAAAGGAAAAAAAAAAGATACACACACACACACACGTTTTATGAGCATTACTTTTAGTAGAACGCCTGTTGGAGACGTGCATTAGAAGATGCCTTGCTTTTGACGACAGCTTTTATAAGGTGTGCTCTTACTGAGCTCACCTTATAAAAGCTGTCATTTTCCGCTCTTCTGGCGGAAAATGACACGGAGCACTGCTTTCTGGTTGAAAAGCACTTTTCGAACGTTGTTTCGGTTCATTCCTTTCTTCGACCGAAATATTGGGTTTTTCTTTTGTAATACTGCATTTTTTGGCAATCGCGATATGACGGTATTCGGACCGGTGTAATAAGCCAGAATGTTTCTGCAGTCTCAAATGCTCACCCCGCTTGCAAAGACGAGATTGATTCACGTCCGTTCCTGGTGGTGGGTTGACGTACGTCAGTGACGAGTGTGAGATTGAAGCTGTCGTCGCTAAAAGACGCGGCCTTGGAGCCTTCTCCTTTAAAGTTGTCAACCGCGATCAGGGGGAATACTGTGGCTCTAAAATGCGAACATATGAAGTCCTACACATTATTTGAGAGAGTATTTTGTAGACGCGCAGGGAAACCTTCCAGAACACCTAAGCGCCGGCAGCGGCGGCGGTTTCGAAGCGGCTGCTGTGTGGGCGGCGGCAGGGTGGGGCGGGGAGGGGGGGGGGGGGGGGAGGGGTTGGGGGAGTAAGAGGTAGACAGGTGGCGGTAGGTACCATGGATGATGTGGGTGTACGAGGGTTGACTGCGATGGGGAGAAAGTGATAGCACGGTGACAATAAGGCAGCGTGTACCCCGGAATCATGTGTGCTTTTGCGTACGGACGCCGCCGGATTTTGCAGGGAAAGTGATCGAACAACTGATGCTGTCAAACAAACTATCAATCGCCTGCTTCTGTTAAATATGTTGTGCTCTTTGCAAACAGAGCTATTCTGAATAAGAATCAATTATGTTCACTCTCCGCAAGTAAAAAACAAATAAAGTGAAAAAAAAAACATATCATAAGTGTCTAACGTCTCTTTTCTCCGTAATTACTTTTGCACTCATGCGGGCAGCATAAAACGTGCTTACAGTGTGCTACCCCCTTCCCACACCCCCCCCCCCCCCCCAAAAAAAAAAAAAAAATCATTGTTGAGAAAATGTTTAAAAACCGGTTTACACTATTGATAGCCTCCGTCCTTCGGATAGGAAGAGCGTGCCGCTTTATTCAAAAGGGTCGGTCTTGCTGACGAGTGGGCCGAACGCTCTGAAGAGAGCAGGCCACAAAACCTCCTTAGCATTCTACGACGCGCAAAAGAGAATATTTTCCTTGGACCTTACAAAAAAAAGCTTAGCGAAACTCGAGAATAGCGCAACAAAATAAATAAAATAAAATGAACGTTGTGTGGAGAAGTTCCTTTAAAACAGCTATTCATTATCGAATACCAAAAAAGAAAAGGAATGTTTGAAAACCCATGAACATGAAGAATGATATCGCTTCTAGCGAAGGTCTACCCGACCTTTTAGGCTAGCTGTGAGTGTTCATTTAGCGCGGGGCTGTAATTTGTCAACCTTATCTGCTTAATGATCGGAAGAAGATAAAGGTTCTATCTTTCTGGTCTTTCACGTTTCCGTTACCAGAAGTGCTAACGACCTGGATGCCACTCTATACGCGTCGTTAGGTTTCTTCATTCTCTCACTTTAATAAAGTTCCTCTTCGACGTATTTTATGACGAGCGGTTTACTCTCCTGATGTGCCTTCCACCTGAATCTCTCGAATAACATTAAAGATATATTATTTTAAGACGACGAGCAAATTTTACTTATTAAACATTCATGGAAAAATGTTTAAAAATCAAAGCATTTTTATCTAAAAAACAAAATAAAAATTAGTTCCGGAGGTCTCAAATAATTTCACTACAGCTTGTGGTTTATTTAAAGTATCCTCAGGGCCCGAAGTCATTACAGAGGGGGAGAGCACATACATAAAACAAAAATAGTAATATAGTAACAAGTCAACAATATTATATATACAACAAACAAAAAAAAAACAGGTCATGGGTCACCGCTAAATTAGTGTTGGAATTTTTTAAACAGGTTAGTATCAGTAATAGTAGCAATCAAACCGAAAAGGTGGCTCCATTCCTCGGCTGTGCTGGGTAAAAAAGAAGATTGAAATGTTTGGTAAACGAACTTGGAACTCCATGCTGATGTTCAAGACGGGATTAGATGTGAAAAGGGGGAGTAATCATCTGATTGCGTAGGAAAGGATTATCAAAATACATTTTATGAAATAGACATAGGCGTGAAATTTTACGTCGGAAGGAGAGAAGTGGTAAACATAAACTTTTTTTTATGGAAGCGACACTAGCAGTACGACGGTACTTGAAAAGAATGAAACGAGATGACCTATTCTCAATGAATTCCAAAGCAGTGATTAGTGTATCATGACCGGAATTCCAGATGGAGGATGCATGTACTAATTTAGGCCTGAGTAATGTTTTGTAGAGGGTCAATTTTAGTGAAATAGGTGCCAATGAAAAGTTGCGTCTTAAGTAGCCCAACATGCAGTTAGCGCAGGTAGTAACATACAAAATATGGGGTTTCTATGAAAGGATATTTGTTTAGTTAACACCAAGGTACTTGTACGTTGCGTTTTGCTCCAAAAGGTTGCCATCTAGGGGGTAACAGGGACTGCTGTTAGGTTTGCGGGACAGTCTCATCTGTTTACTTTTACTAGTGTTTCATTTCATTAGCCATATTTCACACTAACGGGAGACAGAGTTAATATCAGACTGAAGTGCAGACAGGTCAGAATCATGACATATTTCACGGTGAATTCCACAAGAGCGCTTAGTATGTGTTGAGCGATTAAACATGTTTAATTGTATCGAATCTGTTACTCGTAAACCAGAATTTGAGAGCAGCAAAGAGGGGAGCAGAAAACAAAAGACTCTAGGGGAATGAGAGAAAGTTTTCGGAATCTTTGTTATGTTTTCTGATAATCTTCATGATGTAGGCCCACGACATATATCTACGTTTATTATTCTTATTTATTAAATTTATTATTAAAAGCTTTTATTATTACTTACTATTATTATCTAATCTGCGTGACTCCCCGCTAAATTACCGTAAAATAAGAATTTCTTAGGAACGGCTTCAGAAACTGTTGAGGAACAATCCAGAGAAGCGCTGTATGAATTAGTTACTGTTTTGTATACAATCTCAAGGTAAGAATATCACATTTGTTTAGCGATGCACCTTATTGCTTAGGAAGATTTGAAGCCGCAAATATTTACAATGTAATAATGTATTTTCTGCGATTCAAATGAAATAATAAAGTAATCACGTTGCTGAGACAGCACACGCAACCTGTGTCAGGCTCTAGAGCCATTAAAGTGTAATGATTCTGCAATTAGGCTCAGCATTATTTGGTTTTCTTCAAGAAAAGGGGGGGGGGGGGGGTTGAGTGGCATCTTCTTTGATGCGTTCAGGATTGCAATTTAGTTGAATAAATCTGCACCTAGTTGCATAATCACCACAAAGCAGCCTTGAATTAATTACGCGCTCCAATATTGTTGGGGTTGGTGATCAATAACGGCCGTTTTTTCGGCATTTAATTACCTTTATTTTACGCTTCTTTGTATATTGAAAGCCTCGTTCAATTTTTGCATAAATAAAAAGCACTGCGCCACAATTTTTAATCCTTTGAATATTTTATACTATCACTGTGCTGGACCTCTGCCTCGGTAGCACGATGGTGGTATGTTTTGTTTTTCTATTTAATATGTACATACAGTTCTTTCAATTTTTGTTCTTGCACTCTTAGGGCATTTATGTACGGTGGAATAAATTTACTTGCTAAACTCAGCTGATGACCACATTAGTCCCGGGATTTTAATGTATTCGACTTAAATTTTATAACCGGCCAAATGTGCATAAAAAGATGTAGTTGTTTTTTCTTTTTTTACCGTTACGACATTCTATTTTTGTTTATAAGAAAACGCTACGTCAAAGCGCTGTCATACACCACTAAGCATGACTGAATTGTTGGCATTACTTTTTTTCCTCATCAAAATTAATCGGCGCTGTTAAATTCAAAGCGTAAACAGAGAAAGAGAATATGCAGTCTCTCATGCGAGCACAGTATTAAAGAAATGTCAATTATACGTTTAGAAAATTATCACAATAACAAACGGGCCAACGCTGTTCAGAATGCGAACTCGACTTTGCATGTTCCTTACAAGCATCATTAAAAAGGGGGGGGGGGGGTACTCAATAATATTAAACTCTACGTGTTATCCAGCACTTTACGTAAACAAAAAAAGTGTCTGCGCAGGGCGTGGGCAAGCTGATGAAGTTTTGATGGCAGGGAGGGGTTCCAGTTGTCCCGCCTCCAGCGCCAGCTTCCTATCATTGACAACGCTTCGTTGTCTCCTGCATCTTTAGCGTGTTCAAGCAGCCAAAGAAGAGTGGAAGGTATTCTTAGCGAGCTGGAGGCCAAGCGTTGGAAAGACATGACCTGGCGTTCTCTTTTTGCCAGTGACTAAAATTAGAGATACTACGTCGACATAAACAGAGCCGTATATGTAGAGGCTTTGGCAATTCATTGGAAAGTATAGTAGACAAATGAGGAGGCACCATTAACAAAAGGCGTGCTGGACGTGTTCCAGTGCGTCCTCACAAATTCGAATGGGGCCAACCAGAAGCCGGAAATAATACCCTGGCGGTGGTCACGAGATTTGACATTAATACGCGTGTCGGAGTTACTCTCGGTGACTAAAAATATGGTGCACGTGATGTTTAACTCACGGTCATTCAAAAGCATGGTGGAAGAGCACGATTAGCGGAACGATCGACATAATCCGTACGCCAGGCGCAGCAGGCGGGGCATCCGCCGCCCGAGTGGTCACGCTCTGTCCGAAAAAAACAGAGTTCGAGCGGCACATTTGTTTCTTACATCTTTCTGCGTGATCATAATCGAAGCATCACGTGCACTCTATTTTCAACCATGAAGGGTTACTACATTTATTTCTTACGCGCCTATTAAACCATATACCTATGATTAAAATTGTCTCTCTCCATTAGCGCTAGCGGATACATTTAGCCTTCTGGTTGGTCAAAAGATCATATCAAGCTCTCTTTCCGAGACTGGCGCACACCCTGGCCCTGCCAGCGCCTCCCATTGACGAAACTTTCTCTGTACATGGCTCTGGGTTTAAACAAAAACAAGATCTCGGAGAACGCAAGCTCACGCTTCCTTCCCTCGAGATGTAACGGTGGATATTTATATACGTGCATAGCAGCAAGGGACGGCGGCCGCACCCACTATAGCTTCCCCGAACGCATTCCCAGATTCCGCTCCCGCCGTTGTTTCCGTGTGCCTTAGCCGACTTCTAGATCTTATCAAGCGCGCTCCCTTTCAACGACGACGACAAACGTGAAGAATATCAATTGTTTAGCTCCGATAAGAATGCGAATTCCCCTGTTTCATACTGTCTTGATCTCTCTGCAGGCTTACTTTCTTCGAGGCGGCAACTATGTCATCCCTTCAATTCTAAGAGGCAAAAATAGAACGGTTATCTCCTGCGTCGCGCTGTGTGCTCCCAACCAGCCCAACTTACCTGCGTTCTGCTGTCATGGATCTGATATACACACGCTTATAAAATCTGTTCAATATGAATATAAAATAGAAGAGTAAAAGAGAGCTTTACGGTGAGACAGGGTAGTAGTTCGTCGATCTTACAACCCTCACGATAACTGATAGCGTCCATAGTGCAGAAACTGAACCTTTGAAAACTGAGCGTGAAGGTTCAGTTTCACATGGAATCGTGAATAGTGTTGTTCAACATACGTTCCAAAAAAACAACAATCTCTGTCGTATGTCTTTGAGCATGACTCAAGCTCCAACGAATTTGGGATACGGTTCATTCGTCACATGGCGATTCGTCCCTGGGACTCTGGTAACAGGCCCGTTCATCATAGCAGAACATTGGCCAGAAGGTGATTCGTCACAGCGGGCAAGCAGTCGCACAATACTTCGTCCCCTAGAGCACATGTTTTAATCTATATGGGCCAACCAGACAATTTCAGCATGGGTGATAGGAAGCGAAGAAATTAAAACAAACGGTGGAACTCCAGGTTTAATCCCGAACGGGGAATGCTACAGCGAACGGAGAACTGTTCTCGAAGTCGTACTTCATTCCCACGGATTGAGGTGATCGCGATGGTGGGCTTTCGTAAACATGCAATATTGGAAATAAGGCATAGATTATTGGTTTTGCCGCAAACTATCTCTATGCAGTGCAGACATTATAACTGATTCGGCTACGATTCGGATTATTGCACGTCCGAGCAACCGTCCCCTCGCGGGGAACTCAATCGAAATCAGTATACTGAGGAGTCGTCTAGAATACAGGTGGGTGCCGAAAACTTTTATACATTTAGCATTGACAATATTTTAATGATTTGTTTATGTTACAGCAACTCGGACAAATATGCACACGTTCCTGCACTACATGAATTTAAAACATCTGTTTTTTTTTTAAATTTAAGTTCCGCAGTTGTCAGGAAACAACCATAATTACAGAAAATTACGGTTTGTAGATTATTGTTATGGTTCCCTGCACTTCCAATGTGACCAACTGTCTGTTATACAAGTCACCCAATGAAGAACGTTCTCCTGTGAACATATCATCTTGTTGCCAGTCGGCCTCTAACAAATCAACATGTGACGAATCATCCTCGTCCCAACCACTTTTCACTCTGCTAAGCACGGTCTAAGACACAAAATACCTGCGACACACAAACTCACGCTAGAAAATGTTGCAACATATTGGTTTCAAAAGCCCAACTTTCGCGAACGAAAATGGGATTGCAACACTTCCCCGTTAGGGTCCGTCCCCTATCAACTGTCCAGGCGATACTGCGAGCGCTGAACATTTTTTCGGTCCTAAGCCGAGATCAGTGTTGCTTTATATAGAGCCCAAGAGAACGAGCACCATCAACGCCGTACGTGTGCTTGAAAGTACAGATGACCCAAGCCCATTTGTTCTCCGTCCATTTCCCGTGGGGTGGGGGGAGGCGCAAGCTTTTCACCATGTTTTAAAAGGATGGCTTTCGCCTTAAGGCTGAAGTTACGGTGAATAGCGATCTGACGCAATAGTGATATATGCTTTCGTCAACCCTGTCTCGCGTCACAAATATCGGGCATCTTGGTCTTTATTTTCACTTCAGTTTTTTTAATATTTTGTTTGTGAAAGCATGTAGGGGAATAATTATGTCTTAATTAGGATATTGTTTTATTGTGGCGGCCTATCTAGTTTAAATTATGTAGGGACCCCTTGAACAAGATACGTTTTGTTCTAATCCTGAAGTAATATCTAATTGAATTTATCCGTTTGTTTACCTGAGATGAGTTATTGAATTTCAAAAGTTTTACTTAGTATTGTATTATCTGCCGGGATTCAGTGAGCTTATTTCGGAATATACAAACAATATCGCGCTTATTATAGGACCGACCTAAATTCTATATTTTTTTCTGGAGACATTGACATGTCAAAAAAAAAGAAAACACGCGAAATAACACGAGTGTCCGCCTACAGAATACATGCGGAGCTACGTTAAGTATGCCCTTTCTTTTGCGTTCCCTCTGAAGTATTATCACGTATCACAACATTTAGTGCGAGCTTACTCTTCCTTCAATTTGATCCATCGTCACGCGAGGATTTGTATTTATGTAAATTTCCACTCGCCTAAGACTAATGCATTTTACTTGAAAAACCGGATATGAACTGGTTATTTGAAAAAGCTGACGAAACAACGCCACCCACGTTCTTGTTTTAAAAATTTGTTATCTTTTTTTGTTTTTTCATACTAAACGCAAGCATTATCCGCCTGATACATTTCCAGCCGACTTGCCTGAGCATGGCCTTCATTTATGATGTTTCAGAGAGCTAATACACTCAATATCAACTATATCTATATTTTCTTTCGTGTCCCGGCCATTTGGATTTAATTCACCAAACTCTCTTGAGGTTCGACGGTAAAATGTTTTTGTTGAAAGAACAAAAACAATTTAGGAGCAATTCTTCTTCTAATACACATCAGCACATAAACCAAGAAGTATCACAAACCTTAATTTAAGTTACGTCATAAGTAGAAATGAGTTTGTTGTTTTTCTTTTATAATTGTGTCCTTCGTGAAGAAATAAAAAACATAAAAACGAAAAAAGCGTGGGTTTAGTATCTAAGGATCCGCCATGCTGAGAACCGAAGTTATTGCGGTTCGTGGGGCTTCGGCTTTGGAAATGATCAATATTGTATATCCTCAGAAGGCAACTGGATGAGAGTTTTTTCTTGAAAATTGTAAGGAATATTTTTACTTTACCTCTTGAATTTCTGAGCTTTTGCGTGAGCAATTTATTGTTTTTTTGTTGTTGACAGCCTACGAAGCCAAACAAGGCACGTGAAGAGCCTTGTATTTCTCGTGATTTTTTTCTGTATATATATTTTGTTTCATTTGACAGAAGAATCAAGTCACCTTCTCAAATTGGTTTAGTTTTTCTAGGTGACTCGGTGAGACCATAGCAAAAGGTTACGCAAGCCAAAAAGAAACAAGGAACAATCAGTGGCGTTTGCAGATTTAATGTTAACAGTCGTTACCATAAAAATGCAACGTAAAGAGGGACGATTCCAGAAGATATATAGTGCCATTTCAGAAAGAGAGCTCCTAATTGACTACGACATCGATTCGCACCTTCGCGATTACTTTCCTCATGGGGCGAAGCGCAGGCTGCACTTAGAGGGGTAACTGACACGATAGTAAATTCGCAGCCTTAATTTTACATTCAGTTATGATTAGCCCTGTCCCTTTCGTTCTCGTTAAGGTGCCGTTTCGACGTGCATTCTACACGCACCTGATGCCCCTTGTAAACTAAAGGCGTAAGCGTGTTCAGTCTGCTATAAGGCAATGGCAATCCTTTGTGGCCAAAACGGATGGTTTGAAATGTCATTTGTTTTTAATGGCCCAAAAAAAGGCTTACATGTATTTACATTCCCCTCAAAAAGGTAATTGCTACCATAAAGCGAGTTTTATATGCCCTATTTTGCGTCAATATCAAACTCTTATTTTACTGAGGCCGAGGACATGATGTACACTTATCGTTGATAGATTAACTCCAAAAGTTTGTCGTGTTTGGATCCAGACGCTCTAGGATAATATAACGCAATTTGTTTTTTAAATCGATAATCTTTAGCAAGTAGACAATAGCTTTTAATCATTGTTTTATATTTCTTCCTTCAAATTTCATTTTTATTTTTTTCTAAATAAAATGAAACCTACTATTGTAGAAGTGAAGAGCTCCTGAATATGTCCGGTAAAAATAACATAACAAATTACTCAAATGTAATTGCCGGACGTGCCCGACCTTTCATTTTAACCTAAATGTCTATAAAAATTAAATCCGAGCACGTAAATAACAACAAACAAGTTAAGCGAATGACGTCATCAGTACGTGAAAATCCTTTGCTTCTCGGCACCATTGACTCTTGGTCTGGAATGAATCCTCTAACGAAACCCCTCGGTGCCATCAGGTATGGAAATGTACTCTAGTGGTCACGCTCACTGTTCTCCAATTTAGATTCCTTTCTATCTCGCTTTATTTCTACCCAATTCCTCTCTTACCGACGCAAGGCCGGAAGAGACTTCGGAACTTTTGGAAGGCGAGGGGAAAGGTGGCACTCATTAAAAGTCGTCAGATAGGTGGAGGTTTCGGCCTCCATACAGCGCGTTCTTGAAGAGTTCGGCTCCGCATTTCGTGCATCGCTCAGCGCAGGCTGGAAATGTTTTTTTTTAGATTATATAACCTTATAGGGGGCGTATAAAACGCCGGATTGTCATACAGAGCACCCAAGTGGGATAATTATCAGATATAGCTGATCTGACTAAAGGTATTTTTTATACTCAGACATTGTTTTTTTATCATAATATACTGATACAAGCATATTTAGAATATACGATATTTGAAAGTAGTGTACCTTGTATTACCAGTCATTTGCTGTTTTCAAATATAGATTCTGCGTTTCAACATAATGTGACCACGGCCCCTGTTTACCACTATAGTCACTGACAGAATTAGAACGGCAGGGACGAGTTTCAGCTGTCTCGCCTTCAGGACAGGCTACCTGCCTTTGAGAACGCCTTGATATCTCGTAAGCCTCGAGCATGATTGCCCAGTCAAAGCACGGCGGAAGGCAAGGAGCGCGTGCTGGAGGTCTGGCGTTTGAAAGAAACGCGCTGCTCTTCTCACCTTGTCAGTTACTATAAGCACACCAACGGTTTCTTTGCTTTTGAGATGATTACTTCAGGCGGGAAATGCTTTGCAGCAAATTCCATCCAGCTTGGTATTTCTATTTATGAGCTCCCCAAAATTAAAAGTGCTCTAAATTTAGACATAACTAGGTAGCAAAGTTAGGTGTCTAAATTTTTAAGAACTTAGTGAAGGAGGTTTAATAAGAGAGGATCAACTTAATCAACATAACTACCAAAAGAGCGTCATGCCTGATAAAGAAAAATTTGTAGCAGGTACATGTTTGCAAGAAACTTAAAAGACATTTTATTAGTGTTTAGGTTTGTAGTTTCTAAACTGTAATGTATGGCGTTTTGTCTTACCATATTTAAATAGTGACACAATAATTTAATTAAAAAACATATCCTGTGACACCAACTAATAAATTTTCTCCCATCATGGGGTTTCATTATACTCCAAAGAAAGACAAAGTTTTCGCGAAACTATATTTATAACTTGTAATCCTCATATTTTTTAGAATGTGAGCCACAATATATTTTGAAACTTTTGAATGCTCTGAAACTTTCGGAGAGCGGTGAAACTTGTACAATAAATAAACGCGAAAGAACGGCGCACTCTGCAAAATTGCTCTTCGTAGCAGAAACCAGACTTTTCTGACAGCCCCGGTGAGGGTACACGGCAATCCAAGCTAAGCGTAAAAACTCGTCTGCTCAAACATAAGGACATAAGCTCTAAGTCAAATCGTCGCGTAGTGTCACAGCGCTAAACTGAACTAAAATATTAAGGTGGGCTAGTTGTATATGCATATTTCAAAATAAATAGCGCGAAGGTCAAGAACAAACTGACGGTACAAGCGCTAACTCACAACTGTCGCTTTAATAATCACACAGAAGACGAGAAAGAGGTAGCGTTTCTCTCTCGTCTTTCTTTTCGGTATGAAAATTCCCGAAATGAAATCGTCTTGATGGAAGAGGAAGTTACGGTGAGGGAACTGAGAAATAACAATAAAGGAAGAGGGCGTTACGTTAAAAAACTGGAAATTAGCAGAAAGAAAGGAAGAAGTTGTCCACCGTGAACCAAAGAAACCACCTTAAGTAGGAAAGTTAAGGTAGTTAAGTTCTTTTCAGTTAATGCCACTGATGGTGCACTGACACATGAGTTCTCCTTTTCTTTTATGGGCATTGCCTCATATATTTCCCTTGATGTCTTCTCACGGTACCTTCGAAGGATCCTTGTCTCTGTAAGTTTCGGGTTGCAGTGACAGTCTCTTACGTGCACTGCAAGATGCCCCGATGGTGTTGATTTGAGTGACGCAGCGTGTTCACGTAACCTGGTGTTCACACACCAGCCAGATTGACCAACATATACTCTGCCACAGGTGAAAGGTATTTCATATATAACCTGGCTTTGGCAAGGTATATATGTTTGCTTGTGCTTCTGGCCGCATTCTTTGCGGCGGTCTTGGGGGGAATTTATCACAGGACAAAGCTTTTTTAGCTTGTCTGGTGCTGAAAAAACGACAGGGATGTCACACCTGGCAGCCACCTTTTTCATGTTGTGTGAAACCCGGTGAATGTAGGGTATTACAGCCGAGCGTTGTCCTTTGTTCTTGGCTTTTTCTTTCTGTCTGTGGATGTTGATCATTTTTTCTACTGCATCGTACAAGGTGGTACTTGGATAACCAGAGGTCTTGAGTCGGTTTATCTGTGTCTCAAAGATCTGTCTTGCCGTGTGGTCACATCACTTTTTAAGGGCTGTGCTAAGAGAGTTTTTTGATTATAGCCATTTTAATGAGTTTTGCATGGGAGGACTCATATTGGAGTAATTGTTTTCTTGAGCGTGGCGTGTACATCCAGCACGTGTGGTTTTGTTGGTATATCATCTGTAGATCAAGAAATTGAAGGCTGTCGCCAGTCGGTAGCTCGTGTGTAAGGTTGAGTCCTTGTGCGTTTTCAGTGAAGATTGAACGTATATTGTTGATTTGTTGCTCGTTATTTACATCAGGTCTGTTCTTTAGCAGCACGAGATAATCGTCCACATATCTGTATATTCTTGACACCTGGCTGTTGGATACCCGCTGGGCGATGGCCCGATCGCATTTGGATAAAAAGATGTCGCATAACACTGGTGCCACACGTGATCCAATGCAAATTCCTTTCTTTTGCAGATAAGTATTCCCGTTGAATGAGACGACTGTGGATGGTAGGTAGAATGTCACTAACTCCAAGAATGACTCAAGATTTACGCCAGATTTGTTTCGGAAGGGCACTGTACCATTTTCTTCGATATATTCTTTTACAGCTACGAACAGTTGGTCACATATATGAGGCAATGGTCATAAAAGAAAAGGAGAACTTATGTGTCAGTGCACCATCAGTGGCATTAACTGAAAAAGAACTTAACTACCTTAACTTTCCTACTTAAGGTGGTTTCTTTGGTTGACTGTGGACAACTTCTTCCGTTCTTTCTGCTAATTTCCAGTTTTTTATCGTAACGCCCTCTTCCTTTATTGTTATTTCTCAGTTCCCTCAACGTAACTTCCTCTTCCATCAAGACGATATCATTTTGGGAATTTTCATACCGAAAAGAAGGACGAGAGAGAAACGCTACATCTTTCTCGTCTTCTGTGTGATTATTAAAACGACAGTTGTGAGTTAGCGCTCGTACCGTCAGTTTGTTCTTGACCTTCGCGCTATTTATTTCGAAATACGCTAAACTGAGCCTGCTTATTCGAGCAGTATTTGCGTCTGCAGGGAAATCATCCGTCATTTTTGCTAGGTGATACGCATTTTTCTGTCGTTGTTCTGCGAATAAGAACAACGCATTACAATAAAAAAGCATGCAACTTTCACACTGCAGCTTTTCGCGAGATTGAGAGCACATGACATGATTCAGCAAACGTCACTACAAACAATATGAGATGGTGTCTACGCTTAAGTCAATATGTCAACAGCGCTGAAAAAAGTTTGCTGCAACAAATCAGTACATTGACGTAAAAATTGTAATAAAGTGACGGATGACTGACCGATGTATTTATTTTTTTAAATCTTCACTTGCAGAAGCTTGTAAATTGTTGAAAACGACTGATGATTTCTGGCTTTTTATATTGTCTTCAAGCGCCAAAACTCAATATGCAATTTGTGAACAAACTGCGAATTTAAACCGTCTCATTCTTTTTATTATGAAAATTCTCTAGGAATTCTGTTTGCCCGCTCAAGAGTTACGCCATTACGGTGGGGCTGCTGTCATCATTGTGAAGGAGTTGACGCTTCGCCGCACACAAGTATGTTTTTCCCACATACGCGGTGCTCATGCCTAGTGTAAGTACAATAAATTATTAAGAAACCGCGCGCTAGCGCATAATTTAAATATAAAATTATACTAAAGATACACATTAATTTATTATTGCCGTATCTTAGGCAAATAAGTAAGTTTGTGTTGGTAGATCGCATATGCGCCTTAGCAAACGGTTTTCATGGAGTTATGCTACGTTTGAAAAGTAATTGGAAAGTTCATAAAACCGAGTTCAACATTTTCGATCATTATCGACAATATAACGTCCTGCTATACGATTACCTCCCGTCAACTTTCTTTTGCTCCTACTGCCCTTAATATTTATTTAGAAAGATTTTCAAAAAAAAATTGTATAATTTACATTAATGAATTAATCACCACGGCAAAAAGGAAGAGACGGTGCGCGCTTTACTCGTTACTGCTTAAATTTCACTAGCAAATTTACCTGTAAAGCTAATGCATTGTGCGCGCAAAGAATCCCAGATTAGAGGTGGTACTTCTCGCTACCTAAACAGTCATCTAAAACCGAGACATTAGCGGTTCCTTTAGGCAGATCATCTACTCGCTTTCAGTTTGGCCTTTCTCAAAAAAAAAGTTCTGCACACGCGGAGGTCCCCTTCTCAGAGCGGCGAAGGCTCGAACTCAGGAAGGCGAGTTCCGCTACCTTGCCTGTCTCTCCCCTGACTCACATCACATGGGTCGCAGAGGAAGGAGAAAATGTAGCGCAACTGTCTCTACGACGACATCAGCACTTCGAGCATTCTATCTTTGGTATTGTATTTATGTGAACCCTTAGCGAAAACTAATACGTTTGAAATATACCACATTCTAATTTGAGTGTATTTGAAATACAGTTCATAATTTTAAGTACACGAAAAATAGACCGAACATATAAACTTCTTTTTTTTTTTACTTAGTACTAAAATATACTTCTGAAAATCATTTTAAAATACCTTTATTGAAACTGCATTTGAAGTTCCCTTCATGCGTTTTGAAATATGTAAATACGAAATTAATAGGCACAGAATACCTTTCACATATATTTCTTGAAATATTTATTTAATTCATGCAAAATATACTCCAACCCCCGAAAAATGGAGCAATCAAAAATACGTGCACAATACTCTTAAAATACCTGAAAATCGTAAATACTGTTGTGTTATACTCTAAGTACCCTTTGACTGCAATACTTTGGTAGTTTGACTTAAACTACCAAAATATTGAAAAGCTCCCCTTCTTGAAGTTCCCTTCAAGCAGATATGGAGTACACTGAAGCGCCTAAATACAACATTTGATTAGTTTGTCAACTGAATTGCGGAGCATCGCACTGATAAATCAGCCCAGTTTATGTTATTGTTTCCTTTTTTCTATCAAGAACACACCTGATCAGTTCCTTACACACCAATCACAAACGGGGTTCGGGAACTACAACCACAACATTTGCTGATGCTGGAAAGCTTCAGCAGGTGCTGTGAACAGATACGTTTGGCGTGGTTTTGTTAGCACAATGTTAGTTCACTGAACGTGTATACTCACCATTGTACGTGATGCGAATAGTGACTTTAATATAGTGATATTAACTACCATATCAAATAATCAACTACTGAAATGGAAAAGCAAAACAACTACTGTAAAATATTTTTTTTTTCGCGGGCTCAATATTTCGCGATTTAGGTCAAAGTTGGAGTTTTGGAATAATTCGCAAATTCCAATTTTCGCGACGCGCTGGGATCTCATTATAGATTTTAATGTTTTTACATTTTGCCGGAATTGTTCACGGGACTTATTTCTCGGAAATGTAGGCGATTCGCGAACTTTGCGAGAATTAGGTCCTCACGAAAATAAAGTCGTTTACATTATTTTAAAGTGAAGATACTGCCTTGATTCGCTTCGTCCTGAGTGGTGCTACGCAGAGAAGCAATAACATGTATTTTATGAGCCGTTTGTGTGGATATTGTTTTAAGGACTTCGCCGAATTGTGATTAGTTGTATCAATGCCTTTTATTAAGGGATATCGTCCACGAACTTCAAAACACAGTTTCCCCTTTGACAGACTCCCGAGGAGAAGATCGAATACTTGGAACATTAATAAGCGCAGAGGTGGTCACTGAAAAAATGATTACCTTCAATATGTAGGCTATATAAGGCTTGTGGGAGACAACGAGCCACGCTGAACGTGGATGGACGGCCCCGTGAGCGGCGAGGAAGAGGAGAAAGGGACGCTCGTGGGAGGTGCGCGTGGACAGAGTTCGAAGGGCCGTGACGAACGAAAGAGGCGGTGCTGAACGAGCCCAGGCAAGACCCGGACCCCAGGGCAACCGTGGCCTTCCACAGCATCGACGGCACAATTTGAGTATTTATAAAGTGTTTCTATGATAGCGCTCTTTGTGTGACTTCCTCGGAGCGAGTAGAACTAGGCCTGATCGGGAATTGACAGGCGACCCACAGGCTCTAGAGCAGTGAACGGGACTGTGAATGAGCTGTTCAGTGCGTCATAGTGTTTGTGTTTGTGTTCGTTTCTAATGTAGCTTTGTGAGATGTATTTAGTAGTGCGTTCAAATACCGCAGGGACACCATCTGCTGAGAAAATGGAAAATAAAAAAAAATTGTGTAACTGGTTTTTAATGCACAAATGACATCTTGAGTGTGAAGGGATAATATTTTTTGGTATATTTAAAATATTTTTTGATTCATATTTATAATGTATTTTGAATACCTTACGCGCGTATTTCGAATGCGGCCAAAATAATACAGAATAAATACAAAATGAATATTCGTACTAAATATATTTCAACTTCGTTTGAAGTACGGCCTCTTTTTGCTAAGGGAAAGAGTTGATTATCTAGGCTCAGTAACTCGGAGACGCATTTGCATATGACCTCACAAGAAACGATAACATCAATAACACCGTGCCGAGTGCATGATAATCCCTAGACTATATATATTAAGCACCGTGTTTTCTCTCGTCAAAGATCTTAAAACTAACAGCATAAAAAACATCTGCCAGGTTGAAACCAAAACATGCTAATATCATATGGCGTCCTCATCATCGAACATGCATATCTTCTCAACATGCTCTAATCTGTTCAAAATAATGTATAACTTATCGTCACTTTTAAATACCCGTATACCTTGAGTTTCACGGATATTAAACACTTCTACCGAGATATGCACAATTTTCGATGTTTACTATTTAGAAACTGAGTTTCGCAGACTACGTCTCCACGACCTATCCTGTATATCCAAGCGCCATGACCATCCATTCAAAGTTCAGTCTCGATTTTCTGTATATTTTCCGTGAAACTGAAGAAAAAATATATATCGTCACCTATACAATACCTTATAGTGAAGTGTGTGGTTTAGTTATTTTAATTTATCATTTCTTCTGACTTCCAGTGCTGTGTACTTTATGTTGTCGTTACCTTCCCCGTCATGTAAAGTGCTGAATTGGGTTACCTTTGAGAAAATAAAGCTGAACTAAACAAATATGATTCTCTGGATTTTTCAACTTGCTTGTCCTCAAACAATTTTTATTTTCTCCTCTATTCATATTGTTTAAAAAAAAATAAAAAAAACCCGGAAACATTCAAAATTTAGTCCCTCAATGAAATGCAATGTTGAGAAATCCTGGTTTAATTAGGACTACTGAAAATTCTGCGGAGAGACGAATACAGAGCACATGTTCGTCTCACAAGTCGAGGACATGTTCGTCTCACAAGTCCAGTTCAACAGAACTCGCTCACTAGCTATCCTTCTTCAACGCACTTCGGAATTATTCTGTGAGAAAACGATCCCTAGTTTCCACTCGGTAATCCCGCAAGAACCCTCATTCAAGCCCCCCTCCAAAACACATATCACGTTTGAATTAATGCATTTATAATCAGTTATTTTCCCCTTACTGCATATTGAGGGTTGGCCTCCAGGAACCTCCGGTATTTAGATTTAGCTACGTGACGCTTTCCAAATTTGCTGTATATATGCTTCGTCATGTGGTTCTAGATCGAGCGTATGGAAACTACGCCTTGCGACGGAACCCAGGATTGTTGCTTTACAGCAGGTTTCAAGTCTTCATGATAATGCTCCGTGGTCTCTGTACCTTCGTTTCAGGTTATTAGCGTACCCGAATCACTGTGCTACTCCCAGAGTTGTACCGTACGCACTACAAGTAATCAAATTACTTGTAATCGATTACTTTTTGAAGTAATTTTGTAATCAGTTGATTACGTTTATTAGGCTGTCATCACAAGAGTAATCTGATTACTTTTTGGAGTAATAAAATTACTTGTAACCGTTACAATTTGTCCACGGGACCCCCCCGGGCACACGCTTTTCTTTTATGAAATGACAAAAATAAAATTTGCTTTCTTTTTCAAACGGAAAAAAGAAAGATTTTTGCGGAGCTGTAGGAAACGAGGTCAATCTCTTTTCTGTACAGTTTCTGTGGAATGTCCGTTTTTTCTTTTTTTTCGAGCTGGGACTGGGAGTGGGAAGCGCCAGGGAAGCCACAGTGTGTGACAAAGGCCATTCAGGGCGAAGGTTAAGGAAGCAGAATGTAGCTTTGTGAGTCCTTCGTTCAAACTAACCCCCTCACGCACACACACACAGAAATAAAAAAATAAAAAAATCCTGCTTAGGGTACCTACTCGCAGCCCGTAGGAGAACCAGAACCGAAGCATGCCTAAAGCGCATGCAAAATATAACAATGGCAGTTAAAATATATCCCCATTTCCCCTACGTGGTCTTTGTGACAAGCAATGTTTAGAGTTAAGAAGTGGTCGGGGCGATCTCTTCCGCTAATGGATACTACACATAATCCGTTTCAAATCCTGGAGCTGCTGCTCTTTTGTATAACATGCGAGCTCATCCACATGTGAATAATAAAATGAGCGAAGCGAATTTTGAGCGACAACCCTTGCTTAAGCATCTAGAACCCCCTCCGTTCCCCCATCCCCCGCCCCCCCCCCCCCCCCCCCACACACACACACACACTGGGGAGCGCCCAAATCATTAAACGTCTTCAAACGAAATATGTGAAACATAGGTTGGAAGTAGTTCATTGCTACGAGCGCTAAAGATGTGTCTTCCCACAATAAAGTAATCGGAAAAGTAACGATTACTTCTTTAAGTAATGTCCAATTACTTTTGCCGTCGAGTAATCAAGTAATCTAATCGAATACTTTTAGCCAAGAGTAATAGTAATTTTAATCGATGACTTTTTTTTAGTAACGTGTACAAGACTGGCTACTCCTGAACTTTCTATATTTGATATTACACCCTTTTCGCTCTGTTTAAGGTGTGCTTTAGCCAGGACATCTAGAATCCTTCGAATGAATTTTAGAAGATGCGCGCAGAAAACAATGCATCACGTCTTGAGCCTAGAAATAATATTTCATTCTAAAGATTTATTTCAAAAGTAAAGATAAAACAAATATAATCTTCCAAATATATCTCGGCAAAGCGTGCATTCAGTTTAATAAATCTTATCGTCAAAATGTTTAAACGAGTGAAAAGTTAAAATTTTGAAAAGCATTTTTAACACATAAAATTTAACTTCTGTGTAGCAGGTATTTTTTGCTCACAAATATTGAAATTAAAAACCGGGGGGAATCGTAAATATAATTACACAAAATTCGTGCTCGCATTTTTGCTGTTTTTTGTTACTTTCCGTTCCGGTGCGAGTATAAAATAACATTTCAAGAGAGCCTCACATGTAATGACAATTATTTTTAGCGTCTCTACGGTAGAGGTGCATTTGATCCGGACGACAATATAATATTTTTTTTACTAAAAATACAAACACTGCATTATCAAGACTTGTTTCATGAAGCCAAATGTTTCAGACTCTCGTCCTCATTAAATTTTTTTACCTTCTAATGAAGTAGAAAGTCAGCTATCGAGTGCAACTTATATATATGAAACCAGCCTTGAAACCTGCCAGAAAGTGTGTTTGAACACACTTAGTTCCTATTCCTTATAAGGAGCGTAAGTACTAAAATGACGGTTCATTCTGCTACAACTGGTACGTCTGTATGCCCCGAAAACAGTAAACATATGATATTGTGAAGGGGGCAGGAGTTATCGAAAGCTCCTCTACTGTCTTGCATATACTCTGCAACCTATCGACGGTTGTGGCGAATGGGAAACCCCTACTGCAAAAAGCTAAGCAAAAGTAACGGCAACACCCTACACCTTATATAATAAGTTGTGTGGGCGGGGCGGGGAGGGGGGGGGGGGAGATAGTGACACATAGGTGAAGGCAGTCGGGCATCTGGTGGCGTTCCTCGCAGTTTCCGGAAATTGCGCCATTAGCTCAAGTTCCCGAGAGCCTGTCATATTCATCAACATCCGAGGTGTGTCCACATCTCTTCCGGACGAACCTGGAGTAGAGCAACTAAGTTAGATCCTGCCTCAGAGATAAGGGTGCTTGAGAATGATGTAGTGAGGGACAAAGTCATGATGCTACTTCTAAATGTAGGAAGTCTGATGTGTTAAGGGTTACTTAAGTATTTGGTACCCACACGGAGCGATGCGGACATTATCTATCGCTCTCAGTTTCATTTATTGTGTTTTGTTTTTTCCTTGGTAAGCGTCTGCAATAATTCATTATTTATCCAAACTAAAATTATCAGGCGACAGTTTCAGGATCTGCTATCATTAGTGGCATTAAAGACACTGCGTGACGCTTTGGTGTGTCATTGTTATCTTGGTCTGCATTTATGTCTTGAGGATGAGCAGTAAGGAATAATCAAATAAATAGTGCAACTTTTTCTTGTGATGTCACTGTTTCAGTTAAAATCCTATGAAATCAATGTCAAACTTTAATGCCTTTAAAAGATTTATTACTGCTGAGTAATACACAAATCCATTTTGTTTGCATATTTTAACTGACAATGCTCTTCAGATAGAACAATTAAATTACTAAAAGATCAGACTTGCGCCCGTTACTTAAAAAAAAGTAATAAATTACAATTACAAATTACCGAGCATCAAATGAAATAGCTTCCAGTTACGAATTATCCCCGCTCAAAAGTAACGGATTACTGTACTTATTAAGTTACAAATTACTGCCGCGTCACTTTTCGCGTACCATTAAAAAAAAAGAATAGAACAATTTAGACGTTTTTTTGTTATTGTTCTGCAACACTACTTCCTATTTCGCATATGCCTGCATTATGCTAGTCCTTGCAAAAATAAGATAATATATTTAAAGCCGGGGTCACACTGATTATCCATCATTCAAGAGACAGTTTTCATACAGACTTGGACGCGAGTCACCTCGAGCTCCGTGCTTCGAATGCCACTTGGCAATGCGTTCAAGAAGAGGAATTGGCGCGGCATTCGACCCACAGGTATTGCGGTGACTCGTGTTTGCAGGCTGTCTTCTATATGGTGGATGAGCAGTGTGACCCCGGCTTGAGTGAAAGGAAGTAGGTGCACTCCGTTCACTTGTGAGATAACAAGGCAGCGAAAGGTGCAACCACTCCTACTATTCCTTTAGCTTACGGCGACCGGAAATAATATCTTTAATTCTGCAGACAAAGCAAGCGGTGCGCATGCTCAGTAGCAGCGTCTACCTCTTCGGAGGTAAGTAACCAGCTTCGAAAGCTCTCTTTTAAAACGGGCCTTCCAAGCGTGAACTCAACGTCTCAAAGCTGCTGTCTCGTGCCTGTAGATTTGACACAGTGTGAGCTTATGTATGAACGGGGTATAATTACATGCAGCACTGAAAAATTTATTGGCTTCATGCGCTGTCTTTTTTAACTTAATTTTTCGCATATTTGTATGTCTTGCACATTTTTCTAGAGGTTCTAATGACCGATCATGGAAGAAATTGTGTTTTCCTTTCAGTTATTCTTGTTTTCTCGATGTTTATGCTGCTGAATTACCTGCTCATATTGCTCCATTTTTTGTATTATGATCATTTTAAAAAAAGTAACGAGTAATTAAAGTCATATGTTACCAACATTTGTAACAAAATTGCATCCCACATTTTTGCCGCGAAAAAGTAATGTGCCAATTACTAAATTTATCGAAAAAATAAAGAACTACAAGTAATCCGTTACTTGTAACGGATTACGTCCTAAGTCTGGCTGTTATAGACCAAGAGTGAATACGTTCTTTCATCGGTCATTGAAAAGTGCAGAATATCCTTTTCAAGTGATTCGTCTCGCCTAAGAGGTATATATAACAGATATAATAATTCCTACGTATTAGCCGTTCATGCCGACAATGGGCAATTAACATGATTATATATAAATATGCATTACGCGTGCACACACGTTTGAAGAGTAAAAGGGAATAACAATAACTCGCACATACTTTTCCTTGGCCTCAGGTGTGTATAAAACAGGGACTCAAACCGAAAAATATAACGTTTCGGTTACGGTTACGGTTACCGCTTCCTGTTGATAACGGTTTCGTTTCGGTTTTTTACGGTTTTAATTTTTACGGTTTCGGTTACCGGTTACACGTTCATAAAAACCGGTTTATTTCGGTTTTTCCAATAATTTGTCTAATTGAAATGCTAGACAGCCATTTTAGAAAAAACTGTTTAAAGTAGTCTCAGATAACCAATAACGTGAAATACAAAGAACCTTGAAACGTCTTAATACTTCTAATTGTTGAGAAGTTGCACACGTTCCTAGCTCCAACTCTTGTTCACTACATCTACTTACATTATTTAGTTTGATGCCCCAGCATACATGTTACTTCTAGTACTCGGGGATCATTGCGTTCTATGTAATAAAAATTAAAATAAACACCGCTACTCTGTTGTTTGGCACCATATATAAACAATTACCCTAAGAAAGTTCCCACTTGATGCTGGAAGAACCATTCGCACTTTCTCGTCGCTACAGTTGATTTCAACCTCATACATGCAGGCGAGTCTTCGCTTCACTGAAGGAAGGAACAGAACTACAGCCATCCACTAGTAAAATACTGCTAAGTGGAATGAAGTAATAAAATTGAGAGCTGGGCTGGGCGGGCCGTGAGGCAAGAAGCCTTCGTGCAGCGAATGGAAAGTCCGCCGTAGTCGGGCGGCCCGTGAAAACTACTTGCCTCACTAAACACTGCCCAGTCGACTTCAGGTGCCTGCTGGGTCGAGTGGACTGGCGGTGTAGGTCCCGTCGCTTTTGACTTGTAGGCAGTGCTACCCAGGTCCCACTGAGAGCCTTCGACGACGCTTTGTTTGTCTGTAGTGTGTTCCTTTGTGTTGGTGTGGTTTTCCTCCTTGCCATCGTTCGTGTCGAAGGAGCCGTCATCGACGTGGGGCTCAATGACTGTCGGTCCTGCTGAGCCACTCCACGATTCGCTCGGTGGCGGTGGTTGTCGAGTCGGAATCCATTGGGTCGTTTTCTTCGATCCAAGATCAAGCTCGGGCACGGTCGGCCGAGACGCCAGCCTCGCAAAGAGCATGGGCGAGAATGTCCTCGACAGGAAAAACGCACAGGAGCGTCGAGGAGACGACTGTGCCGTCGATGACGGCACTGGTGGGTTTCAAAGACTCAGCGTAGCTGCCGGACTCACGATTAGGGGGGCCTCTTCGACTTGGTGTCTGGGCGGTAGCTGGTGTGCGCGGGAGCACGAGGCGTGTGGCGTCCGCGTCGAGGCTGGTTGGGTAGCTGGTCGGGGAGCTCTCTGAAAACCTCAGACTCGAATCCTCGACGTCTGGGATAGGACTGCCGTCCTACAGTTCCCTCTCGCGACGACGTGGAAGAGTTCCAGTCTATCGAAAATGAGGTGCTGGTGTTTGGGGAGCATGTCATCCCAGTAGAACCGATGGCGGGGGAGATGCCTGATCTCATGGACATCTCTCGTGGAAAAACTTATGGTGTCGTGGGCGAGGTCGCTCAGAATGTCGTAGGCATGACGGACCCTCGCTCCGGCATGGGTGGTGGGGGCTCTATCAGAGGTAGTTGGATTGCGCTGGTGGCTCTGGTAGAAATGATTCTGGTAGAAGCCATACCTCCGGCGGTGGCAGGGGGAGGCCTCCGGCGATGCTGGAAGCGATCTCTCGGCGCGTCTGTGGATGTTCGAGCTCACCGTGCCGACGTTCGAATAGCTCGCGTTCACAGTTTTGCCAGAGAGACTGTTGAGACTGCTGGCCGTGTGGGGCGAGATTGGTCAGGCCATCGACGATTGGAAGCAGGGCAGCTCCCAAGGTTCAGGCGAAGGAGGCAGAAATTGCATCCCATGTCTGTTGGACGAGGGTGGCGCGTTGGCGCGTTTGACGAGGAGGCATCCTTCTCCTTGGCTTTTTTTTTTGTCATGTTGAGAAGCTGAGAGGCGTGGCAGTGCCGGCGACGGTAAAGCCCCTCTATCCTGGGAAAAGTGGCGCCGTTCATTGTTGTTAAATGCTCGAGGCACGTGCGACGCGCTACTTCTGGGAAATTCATGCCGTCTGAAATAGCTAAGTGTTGCGCTGTGCCGCCATGATCTTCCCAAGGGCTGCACGTTGCACGTGCTTTGTGCATCGACGAACATTGCGCTACTTTTGAAACATGAAGGGGCTTTAGGCGGCGGGTGCCACTCGGTTTGAAGAAGGGTCCCGGCGCGGGAAGGAAAAGAAAAAAACTCGGACACCCTTCTGACGTTTCCTCGCTCCTTCCACCACTCTCAGCCCGAGCATATATATATATATGTATATATTGTATATATAATACAAAACGCCAATGTCAAACCCCTGACTTTTTTTTTTCTTTCTGTGTTGTTTCAAAATCGTCACTCGCGACACGTTTCACACTAAATGAACAACATAAATATTATTAATGAACAGCAGGGCCCATTAAAGCCCCTTCATGTTTCAAAAGTAGGGCAAAGTGCGTCGATGCACGAGGCACGTGCAACGTGCATCCCTTGGGAAGGTCATGGCGGCACAGCGCAGCACTGAGCTAGATTTCAGACGCCATGTTCTTTCCAGAAGTCGCGCTGAACGTGTCTCGCGCGTTTCCACAACAATGAAGGCGCCACTTTTCCCAGGATACAGGGGCTTTAGGGCCCGTTTGCTCGAAGCGCTAACCGCGGCTAAAGTTAGCCGCAGTACCTAAAAGAGGGATTCTGAGATCATGTGACAGGGATCGGTAGGGATGCGGGAAAACATGGCGGTGCCCCGCAAAGTGAGCGCCGCTCGCTTCGGAACTAATATGTCGTTGTAGCTGCAATATCGCGCGCGTTAGTCAGTAACTAATGGTGCAGGAGGCTTTCGCTTTGCCTTACCTCACTTAAATCGCAAAGCATGAGCAATGACCTCGCCGCATTTTTAGATAGTATTTCGATTCTGGCCATTCTTAAGCCTAAATGAACACGATAATTGTCGGCATGCATGGAAACGTCTTTGGAAAGTGGATTGCCTTGACTCAATCGGCCTTGTATTGATACCACACAAATTTCCCAAGCACCGAGGTGCATGCTACGAGTGTAGTTGCAGGCATTGCGCGTGCTGGCGTATTGCAGTAGTAATATACCCGTTGCTCTGGGCAGGGGGCGCGAGCGCGTCCGGAAGACTTACGCAAGACGCGACCAAGTTTTACTGGCTGCATCATCCGTGTGGCGCTGTAACGTTCGATTTTGCACGTGCCACGTTCGAATACAAGCCGCTGTCAGCATCTGTAGATGTGCGGTAACAAAACGACTAAAAAAAGTTAAAAAAAAAGAACAGAATTATGCTGCTTGCGGCCGCAGCGTTCCATTAAACATTCCTTTCATATTTGCTTTCTTTCACAGCTTCCGCGAGCACGTATATTTCACTTTACGTGATAGTGAAGCCGAAGCTATTCGGAAAAGCGCGTCATCCTGAACGATGCTCGCACTCCACGAGCGCGCGTGCTTGGCAGGGACGCGGAAAGCTCGCAGCTCGCTCTTGTAGCCTCTGCTACGCTGGAACTTAGAATGGAACTGAGTAGAAAAAACTCTAGTGGGGAAGTGTATTGATGCATGTTCGAAACGCGAGCCAAATATTCTATTTTGCTCGCCTGCAGCGCTGCTCGAAACTTGTGAGCTACGGGCCTATCGTTCTAAAGGAAAAAGTCTAAAACAAATTTTGCCTTGCACGCGCGTTCGTCCAAGTCTTATAATGATTATTTACTTCGAATCTTTTATAAGAGGAAGGACAGCGAGCGCGGACCATAGAATTACACTTCCAGCGTTCTTCTCGATGCTTGGGTAATTTAGAAAAAGGTCTGTCGGGGCGGGACGCTGGTCTTCTTTTGTGTACTATTAATATCCGGTCGATTTAGTCAAGGCAATCCGCTTTCCAAAGACGTTGCCATGCCGACACTTATCGCGTTCATTTAGGCTTAGAAAGGCCAGAATCGAAAGACTATGCAACAAATGCCGCGAAGTCATTGCTCGTGCTTTGCGATTTAAGCGAGGTAAGGCAAAGCGAAAGCCTCCTGCACCATTCGTTGCTGACTAACGCGCCCGATAGTGCAGCTACAACGACATATTAGTTACAAAGCGAGCGGCGCTCACGCACCGGGGCGCCGCCATGCTTCCCGGCATCCCAGCCCCCAGTCACGTGATTTCAAACTCCCTCTCCCAGGTACTGCTGCTAACTTTAGCCGCGGTCAGCGCTTCGAGCAAACGGGCCCAGGTTTTCTTTTCCGCCAGCTCTGCATGATGGCCGATTTACCTCGTTTCTTTATACTGGCTACTGCATGTCAGGAACATCGGTGGTTTTGATAGAACCGAGTTGGATGGACATCTGAGAATTCGAACTTATTAGTTAACACACGGAAAGCGACACGTACTGAATACATGTAGCGATGTAGGAGTGTGGCAGATTTAGAAATATAGAATTTTTTTAATTATAAGCTCGACCACTAATTCAATCTGAGTATTCTTAATCCTAAAGTCAGATTGAATGGAAATATGTAACCAGATGCACCACTCGCTGACAGTAACTCTGTCAAATGGCCACAACAATTTAAGATCCCTCCTCCAGGTCATACTTCAGAAAAACTAATAGTTTATTTTTCGGTTAATATTGGTTAAAACCGGTTACCGGTGAATAATTTACGGTTCCGGTTCCGGTTACGGTTTTTATAAATATCAAATAACGGTTTCGTTCCGGTTACGGTTACAGAAAAAATTTCGTTCCTAAACGGTTTTCGGTTTCGGTTACGGTTACGGTTTGAGTCCCTGGTATAAAATGGTTTGTCTGTTTGCTTCCGATGTCCGCATGGAATACATGTCTGCTTTTTGGGGTCTGTATGGATTCATAATTAAGGATTCTTGGGTTAAGAAGAACTTCCAAAAAAACAAAACGGTGATCTTTCGCTTCACTGAGAGGACTCGCTCTTCCTTTGAAGGCATCGAGGCTAAATGCCTTGAAAAAGAAAAAAAGCGAGAGACAGAGGAGTACATATGGCAAACTACATCGGAGGTTTTGAAGCGCGCGGGGATTGACTTTTCTGGAGCGCGCGCATTTCCCTGGGAAATTGGGGTGTAGATGTACGTGTTCCACTTGTCGCTTTTAGATCAGATTCCACTCCAGATCTCGATCAGGATCCGAGAAAAGCCGCTCCGCCGTTTTCGGCTGATTCGACTGGAAGTCAGTCTGGCCAGCGCTCGGCGCGCACACGTGACTTCCTTTCCCGGTGGGCATCTTCTCTCGAAAGATTTTGTAATGAACGCTCGCAAGGTACCGCCCTACTGCTGCTGCTTGATGACAGTTCGTCGTGAAGTTGCTCGACCTGCTCCTTCGACAATAGCGGCTCAAGTAGCAGCGACGAGGATTGCCTGTATGACCAGCACGAATTCGACTGCATTTCAGGACCTCAGCAGTGGAGGCCGTAAATGGAGACGTACTGAGATGTCGTTCACGAATATTCCGATGAAGAGGTAAATGGGCTTTTCGGGTCGTGCGTTAAACACGTGCTATTAGCGCCGTGATTGCGAAAACATGTGCTTCGAGATCTGGGACCGCGGGAAGGGGATTCCCGGAAAGGTGAATGACGACAGAGCATCCGCCGATCCCGTAGGAGTGGTCATGTTTTTTGGGGAACCGGCGGCGGGGTGAATCCGGTCGGATCGCGTGATCCATCTCAGATCTGGTCTACTGATCCCTGCTCGCTTCATAACGACCACTGGAATTTGCCATTTGATCTACAAAGAAAATAAACTATAAACAATAAAAAATTGTGAAAAATTAGTAAAAACCGTACAAACCTTACTTTTCCTAAAATATTTATGCACAAAAAAAAAAGTCAAGCGTCCTTTAGTGTAAAGACCCAGGCAGCACAAAACGTCGTGGAAACGTCGAGAAAAGGTTCCTGACGTCCGTGACGTCCCGCGTGACTTCGATCACGTTTTTTCGATGTTGAGGTGACGTCCTTATATAACGTTCCATTAGAGTCCAATCAGTGACGTTGTGACGACGTTGTATTCCAACTCAAACGTCGCCAACGTTCCCACGACGTCGATGCACGACGTTCAGGCAACGTCCAACGCTCACGTTTCTTTGACGTTGAAGTGAAGTTCATAAATGACGTTCCATTATCGTCCTGTCCGTGACGTGCTGGCGACGTCATGTTTCAACTTCTACGTCGTCATTGTCGCCAAGACAAGACGTTTTAGCAGCGTCGAACACTCACGTTTCTTCGACGTTAAAATAAAGTCAACAGTGACGTTACATTAATGTCCCGTCAGTGACGTTCCAGCGACGTCGCGTTCAGACCTAACTGTCGTAAACGTCATACAGGACGTACTGGCAACGTCGACCACTCACGTTTTGTTCAACGTTGACGAGATATCTAAATTACGTCTCACTTTTGCCTTGTCATTTACGCCTTGGCGATGTCATGCCACAACCTTTGTTTGGTGTTTTTTTAGCTTTTACAGTTCCATCTCCAGCCGCAGAATCACGTATAGTACGCGTTCACTGTTAAAAGCTTAATTACAGCTGTGTTCAAAGTGACACTGCTCAAGAGCCGCAAGCAAAACTTAATTTTTGAGAGTTTGAGAAAATTATTTAAGCATTAATTTATTCATTTCAAGATAATATTAATTGCGCATGGGATTACACTAGGCAGAGCATATACAAAACTCAATGTACACTGAAGGAAAAAAAAAATATGAAGGCATGCTGGGAATATCATTCCTTTTACATGTGCTTGTTATATTTTTGGTTTGTTCAAAGTACTATTACGGTTTTAATTTGCGAAGTCAAGCCCATGGAAGTGAACCCCATGGCGTCCGGAACGAATTGTGCCATTCTTGTTTTTTGCACTCGCGTTGTCGTCTTGCGTTGGTCCTGGGACGCGCCACGGGAGCGTCGCCACACTAGCCCCTCTCCAGGTGATTTCAGGCATGCATCATTTCCTAGGAGCATTCATATTGCTCCGCGACCACCTGGGATTGTTTTAAGGTTCGGAAATTTCTCCTCGTGTTTTGTTACCTATGATCACTTGCGTGCAACCACAAAATTCGCATCAACATCACAGTTCATCCCCAACACCAACTTCCAGCACATTAGCGCTTTCAGTAGATCGGTGCGCAGTCTTGTTACGTGACTGTCAAAACAGATCTTGCTTTCTTTGGCACTGATGACGTACCCAAACGAAAATTGCACCCCGGCACACACAAAATCGGAGCACAATTTCACTGCACACTTGCGCATTTTTGAACACTACTTCAAAAAATAAAATGCCCGGCAATGACGAAATCCGGTAGATCCTGTCAACAGTTTGTGTAGATTGGCACACATGATGCCAGATGGCCCAGATGACGGTCCAAGAAGCGTTCAAGTCCAGCCTGCACCTAAATGTCAACAAAAACAAAAACGAAAAGAAAAAAAGAAAAACCAGGGCCGGCGTCAACACGGCGCGAGAGAGAGGGGGAAAGGTAGGCAGAGGAGGGGCCAGTGGCATCTCCATAGAGCCCCATGCGATGCGTCGGGAAACTCAGCAAGAAGAGGGCGAGAGAGAAAAGTGGGTGAAGATAGCGACGACGGACAATTGACAAGCCTAAGTTCCAGGCGCGCGTATTTTCTCAGTCGTTCTCAAAATATTTCACCGATTGTTCTGTTCTTCGAACCCGGCCCAGCTTTTTCCGAAAGCCAGTCACTAGCACCGGCCGTCACGTCTACGGGTCTACGAAGCAGGCTGCTATGTCGCCATGATTTTTTTTTTTTTTTGAGTCTGCATACAGTATAAGTGCTGCGATTGGATGAGTCGTTCAAGTCGCCCCCATGAAGAAGTCGGTGATCGCCAAAAACGCCGTCGTATTCAGTCACGCCTCGAGGATCTTTTTCAAGGCCATAACGCTTCACATGTTGAATCGTACTACTGCTCGGATCAAGGTGCCTGTGAGGATATGAATGACGCCCCCCAGAAAACAAGTGGCAGTGCACATAACGGCGCGTCAAGTCCAGTCTCCGATCAAGATCCTTCAGACGCCTCCGTCGATCCCAATCAAGAACGCCCAGCGGAAGGGATCCCCCTTCTGAAACCATTCCCGCGCACGCAGTGAGAGTACCAGCTACGCGCAATAGGACGGCTAAACCACGCGCGTCAGCGCATTAATCAGAAGCCGAACGAGGTAAGCGGTGGAACATTCCGCGCCCCGTGACATCGTCTCTTGTTCATTTATTTACGTGAATTTGTTTGTTATTTTATATGTTTGAGGCTGGCACATCTAGGGACGTCTCTTGGAGGCGCTCCGTATTGCATATCGTGTCTGAACATGCTCAAATAAACAGTTCGTGCCAAACCTGTGTTTTAGTTACTTTCTTCGTACTTGCTTGATAGCAACTTGCCTTCGCAATAATATTGAAAAATTACTACTTTTTTTTTTTTTGGGGGGGGGGGGGGGGGACCACAACGTTTTCCCACGACGGCTAGGGAACGTAATTTGGAAAGGTTTCTCGACGTTCTGTGAACGTCGTTGGTAGTCCGGATGTCGTAAACACACGTATCATAAACGTCGAGGGAGGACGCAACGGCCCACTGAGACGTGCATGTGACGTGCAACAAACGTCATTTGGAACGTCCCCTCGACCTTCTGTGCACCTTTTCTCGTGGACATTTAAAGGTTTCATCGACGTCGAAGGAAGGTAACGTCCGGACCTTCGACGTTTTACGACGTCACGTTACAGACGTCTTCGACGTTCTTTCGACGTTTTCTTCACGTTTATGTGCTGCTTGGGGAGCGTTACTAAAATATAGGACGAGCTGTCACATACACAGAAGGTAAATTTCGTTTCTTGAGAAATCATGCAAAAATGACATAAACGCCTAGCACTTATCGGTGTTATCAAGCAATCGTGGAGGCCTACGTGAAGTTTACCGTACGACGGAAAAATCCTCCTACAGCTTTTTAACCAACACTTACGAGACAAGGGGTTATATGTCAGGGACCTAAGCACGCTGAACACGAATTTACTACTGACTATACCCGACTGCAATGTAGCCCCCGACTCGGCGTTAATGATCATGAGAGTCCGAACTGAATATAATTGTCAGAATACGAGCGACGTTTCAGATGCATATACGTGTGCAAAAGTTTGGACCTCTTTCAGTAAACCCTCGGCAAAAGCATTGACGGTGAGCAGCTCTTGCAGGAGAGCACGCCGCACAGTCCCCCCTAACGACCCACGCATGACAGAACAAACGCGCGCGTGTGCGGGGGCGTATTGTGAAGGCGGTTACGGTGAAGGGACCTTGAACGGCGGGACGTCACTGATTTGGGGAAAACTGTTAGCGTCAGGATCACTTCATCGGTTGACAACTGAGAGCGTGAAAAACGTGCCTCGTAGCACGTATTTCTGGCCCGCATTCTCGCTTATTCTCTTCGTATTGATCACCCCTAGTCTCCCGCAGTATTTGCGGGAGGGTAACCCTATCTATATTATAATAAAATATTGTGAAATGAATATGAAGTAACCTATCCATATTATAATAAGATATTGTGAAATGAATATGAACTAATTAACCTAAAAGAGACAGTAGAGAACGCACAACGCAACTGGTAGTGAAAGATAGAGATCTAAGTGGTAGTGAACTCTAATTTTGCTTATAATTTAAGAATCTTAATTTCTTCTGTTTCTCCACAACGTATTTGTTGATGCTTGTAAAATTGTAATATTTTATGCCGATTCAATTATTGTAAACCTATTACAGAGTACTTTTACCCATCTCCATATAAAATATTACGATGGAAAAATAATCAAGGAAGTGAAAAACATTTTTTTATATGTATATTACGTTGATGAAAGAAACGAAAACTACGTACTGAAGTTCAGCAATTTATCCTATTTACGGGAAATTAAGGAAGTCATCCATTTATTTTAGACTAAAAAGGCATTAAACCATTGAAAACTAGATAAGATGAATCTAAATCCCCACGTCATAATTCAGTACTTACACAAGCATCGCAAAAATATTACAAAATGGCACCTTTGGCGCATTAGTACCGCTAACGCGCACATTAAGTAACTGGGTATGAGCCGCTGTATGCAGACAAACAAAAATTTGCCGGCATGGAAGACTTGTACGAGTGGAACAAACTAACATGGAGGGACGTTTGCAATAATAATAATACTAATAATAATGACGGGTGGCTAGACTTAGTGTATATACGCAGTCATTTTTTACGATGTAGGTTGCCACTAACAAGAGAATATGGGATGAAGCGTGACAGCTGCACCATCCGCAGGTACCATGCCTAGAGTTAAATTGTGAGTTGCGCAACTTGCCAGACGGTCTTTCACGAAAAATACCAATAGCCAGAAACTAGATGTGGCACGCAACACTCGACGGAGACACGTACTCCCGAACTAATAAACATGACTTTGTCAGATCGGTTTTGCGTACTTTTACTTATATTGTACAATCAGTAAGATAACACTGGCACGCTGGCGACGGACCATGAAGAACGAACATATCCCTATATATTCCATACTGACGTTGCATTATTTTCTTGGTTTGCCCCTGAAGCATCGTAACACCCGTTACCGCTCTGAGAAAATATCTAATTATACGATTGAAATTTTTTCACCGCTTTGTATGTAAATAGGGAGAATTCGCGAATCGTGAAATGGTGCTTTTGTATTCAATTCAACGGATAGGTAGGAGAGTACTTTCTGGGAATATACTGACAAGTAAATGCTTGAGATGCCGCAAATAATTTTTGGATATAAAATATAAAAAACGCGTTTGGGCTAGATGCAAATACAATGGCTGGGTTTCACAAAACGCTGGTCGAATCATTCCTGCCAAATGAATGCAACGCACAGTTTACGTCATAAGTTTCTCAGGCAAAACGCCCACACGGAACAATTCGTAGCGTTCGGTGCAATTAGGTTTTTAATTATTTTTGAGTGCCAACTTTTTTAATTAGTAAATGTAAAGGTATGGCTGCAATAAAAAAAAAACGTTCTGGGCATCATTTAGACGGCTAAATCAAAGCCATTTGCGAAAATATGTGGCACGCACACCCCCTTGCGGGGTTCCAAAAGACAAAGCAAAACCGAATCAGGATGCTTATTTCACTTTCGGTTTCATTCCAAAACGCATCTCCGAGCCAGCAAACCTGCTCTCCCCCCCCCCCCCCCCCCCCCCCCCCCCCCCCCCCCGTTGCCCCTTGCAAAACGCGCGCAACTGAGGTGTGCCGCCATCTGATCTCTATTGTAGCGGATCAGAAGCCCGTCCATGGCACCACCGGCGGCCATTGCTTGATACCAGTGTTGTAGCCACGACCGAAAGAAAGCAGCCAGATACGTTAGTCGTTACTTCCAAAATAAAGGAACGCTTTGCCGGCCTAAGTTACTTCGAAATAAAAGGAACGCTTTACCGTTACCGCCACCGTTACAAATTAACGTTACTCTCACGTTACTCTTTTTTTTTTATAAAATGACAGTAACAGCTTTGACTTTGTGTCCGCGCTTTTCGACACTGGAACGATGGGCGTGAATGCTTTTTTTTTTTTTTTTTTGCCAGTGTGGATCTTATTTGCGTGGGGAAAAGACAGCAGGGTGATTCCACGAGAGATCGAACCAGCAGGTCCACTCAACATTTTTATTTTTCCTGGTTTTTTTATATGTGATGTGCACTCAAATGAATCGCACGAAACGGAACTTTTTGTCTCGAAACTGCGAATGCACTACGAGAAAAAAAATGTTTCAGGATTGCGCGACGGCCCCGCTCCCACCGCGGACTGCTTTAGGTGCCAACTTTGCGGTCCTGTGGAAGGCAGGCAAAGAGTGGTACGCCCAAAATGTTTCCTGTTTCATGTAACAGACCAAAGTTTAAGTCAACTACATGCAAATATTGTGTACTCTATGAATTAAAAAAATATATAAAAAACTCCTAACTTTAGACCAGGTGCAACAGGCACACAAACTTTCAGGCCTTCTACCTCAATCTCTATGGCATTAACGAGTTCTAAAGCTACACATAATATAGGCCAGGGCATCTAAATTATTCGTGAAAAATATTAGATTCCTATAAAAATGTGAACATAACAAAAAATAATTTTGAAAAAACACATTTTCGAAAAAATGCCCCATATTGAAAAAAACAATATAAAAAAACCCCGTTCTCGATTTTCTTAAAACTCTAGGGTACAACTCCCCTTAGGTCAGGCAAAAAGAAAGTGCAAAAACATGTTGCATCATTTGCTCGGTACAAAAATTGTAACCGGTCAAAGTAGCGGTTGCAAAGCTTCTTGACTCCGGCGCTTTTCGTTTCTCCGCGCTGCTAACTTTTTTTTTTTTTCCTAAAAAAAAATATTAACTTTTTTTTGTCACAAATAAGAAAATGTATGTGTTGTGGCTTGCTGTCAGGGAAGATATCTTTCCAGATTTTTTTTTTTTTTTTTTTTTTTGCTTGAGGCTCTTTAAGGGCACTCATGAAAGTTTACGATGGGTGATTCCACGAGAGGTCAAACCTGCATGGTCCACTCGACATTTTATTTTATGCAATGTACACACAAATGAATCACACGAAACTCAACTTTGTTTATCAAGATAGCGTTCTCACTTCGAGAAAAAAAAAATGCTTTAAGACTGCGTGACGGCCTGCTTCCACCGCAGACCGCAATATGTCCAACTTTGCGGTCCTGTGAGTGGCAAGCTAAAACTGGTACGACAAAAATGCTTTTGTTTCTTATAATGCATCAAAGTTTAAGTCAACTGCATGCAATTATTATGTTTTCTATAAAATAAATAAATATATATATATATATATATATATATATATATATATATATATATATATATATATATATAAAACACATAACTTAGACTAGGCGAAACAAATACACTAATTTCGTGGCCTTCTACCCCAATATATATGACGTTATCGAGTTTGAAAACTGTACACAATATAGGCCAGGGCATCCAAAATATACTTACAAAAGATTATTTTTCGGTAAGAATTTAAACATTTAAAAATCGTTTTTAAACAAAACATTAAAAAAAATACCCATAGCGAAAAAGAAAAAAAGAAGAACCCGGTTTCCTTTCTATTAACACTTTGGGGTACGACTCTCCTTAGGCCAGACGAAAAAACGTACAAAGCATTGCACCATTTTCCCGGTACAAAGTTCTAATCGGTCAAAGTGGCGGTTGCGAAACTCCGGCACTTTCGCTTCTCCCCGCCGCTGGTCTCTCTTTGCACTCTTTGAAAACGTTCACTTTTTTTACCGCTCCATACAAGAAGTTCAGTCTGATAGTATGTATTTACACAAAACACCACAAAAGTTAGCGATGCTTCTGTCGCTTAGAACGGACACACATAAAATTAAATTGTTGTTGGCCTTCCTGGCTGCCTTGCGAGTTCGAACCAATGTCAAGATAGCACATTCACTATAATCAGATTTAAAAAGGCTGAATTGCAGTGAGCTCGCTTGCAGCAGTTCCCGCCACCGAGAGGAGATGACCGCACTGCTCATCTTGCGTGCAGATCCACATATGCCACGATTGAATGCCTGGTACACGTGGCAAAGTTTTCCACTCGTCCGTCTTCTGTCTACGAAACTGCTCGACGGCTGCAACAGGCGCATGAACCAGTGACACGTTCTTCAGCGTGTCTGTCAGCTGAGCAATCACTTCAGGTGCGGACTGGATGAGGTCGGTGTTTTTTGACCTCAAGTTGTGCAGAGAAGCGTGATGCTTGATGAGCCCACCCACACCGTCACAAGCGTTCTTCCCATGCCCTGTGGCAGAGAACAGCCATTTGGCGGATGTATAGTTGGCACGGCACAGCTCATACAACTGAAACCTGTTCTTAAAATGGCTCGCTGCCCCATCACTAACGTAGGTTACGTGCGTGTAGACGGGCGATGCTTCCTCCAAGAGCTCGTGCACCTTTCCTATGGCATATAGGGCGTGCGCTGAATCATGGTGCAAGTCATCGCTAATGACGGCAAAGCTCTTAGTTGACTTTCTTGTCGTGACGACACAGGTAAAGATAGAAACTTGCTTTTTGTGCCAATGGTAGGATTGTGTTTCATTCGGGAGGAGAACTGTCCAATTCTCTGCAAAATCAAAATGCAGAACAATGCTTGCTCTTCGCTCACATTCCTTCGACTCATGGATAGCCGCGGCTTGAGTGCGACGTACATAATCATGAGAAATCCATTTGGTCACCCATTTGCCGAGCTCTCTCACGAAGCTGGTTGGGGACACTGTCTTTTTGATTAAGTCGCCGCGTTCCCACAAAGCAAATGTGACCTCATCTTCGTCAGCCACTCCCAAACTGCTCAAGGTAAGGCCGTCACCCATTGGGCAGCGCTCACATTGGCCCAAGAAACATTTTGTGGACGGAGAGCTGCAAAGGCAAAGCGCTTTCAAGCTTTCTATGGATTTCTCGCTACCCGTTGTGTTTTCGAGCGCGGAAACACACAAGTTAGCATTGGCGCAATACGTGCAGACGCAGACTTCTTGCTGGGGGGCGTGCAGTACCCATTTTGGGCGCAAAGTGTAAAACTTTGATAGACCAATTGAACTGCGAGGGTGGGCTTCGTGGAATATTTGAAATGTTTCCCGTACTGAGCGTGTCATAAATCTCTTCGAGACGTACTCTCTTTTGCCGTCAATGACAACAGACACAACGTCTTTTTTGTTCGGGCTCTGCCGTGAGCATCCCAGTTCATCTTTTGTGAAGTAGTCCAGTGCAACCTGCACATCTGACGGGCTCAATCTTGACCTCGTGTAGGGATCCGATACTGACCACACCCCGTTCTTCTCGCGCCAACTTCGAGACTTCCCTAGCATGTATTTTGTGACAGCTGGAATTGCTTCCTGAAGTTGTTTCCTAGGTAGTTCAGGTGGAAGTAAGGTTAAGAGACGAAGACGCTCTTGGTAGGATGTTGAAGCCTCATAAGCTTGTTTAAGATTCCTTAGCCAACTAGTGCATACGCCACATTCCTCCTCTGTCTGTCCAGGGGTACTGGTGCTTCCATAGGCGGTACTTAAACAAGAGCGTATTTTTGTCAACACTTCCTTTTCCATCTCTGCCTTCTTTCTCTCTCCATAAGATTTTCTGAGCCGTTTCCGAATGGAAGATGCTGGCTTCAACGGAGAAACTTCGGAAAGTTTGACGTACCTGGTGAGGTCACCGACTGCTTCTTCTTCCTGAAGAAATGTATCGTCGGTTTCTTCAGGTGTGCCGGCAGATGAGGATATTAGCTCTTCTTCCTGAAGAAGTGTCTCCTTCGTTTCTTCGGGTGTGCCGGCAGATGAAGATAGGAGCGCCTTCAGGCGCCGAAAGCAGTGCTGGCAGACCTGGTCTGTATCCTTCAAGTTACCGCATCCTGGTAGTAGCTTCCGCAGTGATTTAACATCTAGGAGCTTGACACTGCGAAAATTTCTCTTGGATTGTACCTTCTTCTTGTGAACGCTGAGGTAATCGGCGCAAAAAACTCTGAGTGAGCTATGAGCTGCGTACATTGCGTGCGCAACGGCGACGTCTGTCGCTTCTCCCGCTGCCTCGTCTGCGACACCAAACCGACTGAAACCGAAGGTTTCGCAATGCTGTTGCGACCGAGGAGTATCTTATCTAACCAGCTCCTAACAGTGACCGCGAACCACGTATACCGCGCGGCAAACGTAAACCTCCTCCTTGGCTATGGCTACATAACAGAATTAAAGTATAAAACAGAGAGAGTACGAAACACAGACGAGTACATTCTTTCAAGTGACAACAAAGTTTATTCTATGGGGTGCGAACGCATGTTTCCTTGCGCAGACTTAGGGAAAGAGAGAGAGGGCAAAGGCAGAGGGGGGAAGTAAGAGGAAGAAAGGGCGGGTACAGGCGGCTGGGTGCGTCGACCCGTAGGGTCGGGCCGCTCACCGAGGTCGTCTAATCACCCCGGACAGCTCTTGGCTCAGATAATCTATGTCTCTATCAGAGAGGGTTAGCGAGGGGGAAGAGACATTGACTCCGGTGTTTTTTGTCGCAAAAGATTCGATAACTTGCCTGCCGAATTTCTGAGGATGGCGCCCGAGCACGCGCGTTTTTTTTTTAACCTTCGCTCAGATCCTCCGCGTGTGCGGCCATGTGCTGCAATCGGGTGCACCGTTTCCTCGCTGGGATCGGCGACCTCTCGGAAGTGCTCCCTTAGGAGGGTCATTTAGGGACCGGCCCGTTTGCCCGATATATTCTCCGCCGCAAGAGAAAGGAATGGAATAGATTCCCTCTCTCCGGCAAGAGACGAACTGCTTTTCAAGTTTGTTGGGACATCAAGTTTCTTGGGACAGGGATTAGGAGGGGAAGGATTATTGACCTGACGGCACATCTGCTTCAGTTTGAATTTGCACTTTAAGACGACTCCTACGTCGAAATGTGAGGCGAGCGCCTTGAGGCGATGTGAAGTGTTGTGCGTGTACGGAATGACGGCGAACTGTTTTCGGCGGGGTCGGAGTGTAGAGGGAGGTGTGTTGGAGGAGGGAATAAGCCTCTTTAGAGTATTTGTCAGAAGGTCTTCTGGATAGCCGCCTTTCCTCTGCCCTTTCCCTCTTTCCCTAAGTCTGCGCAGCGGAACATGCGTTCGCACCCCATGGAATAAACTTTGTTGTCACTTGAAAGAATCTACTCGTCTGTGTTTCGTCCTCTCTCTGTTTCATACTTTTTGTAATCTAGTACATCTTACCAACACGCTCGTTACGAACATGATCTCCTCCTTGGCTGCGCCGTAACATAAGCGTCCCGTACCCTTGTACCCGAAGTGTCGTTCTTTTATTATCTACAGCTCTAATAAACGAGACATACGAAGTCCAAGCGCGATCAAGTTCAAGAAGTCGTGCCTTGCCCAACTTCCTCCCCCCCCCCCCCCCCCCCCTTTTCTTTTTTTCCAAACACACTGCAGTGGTTCACCGAGTAGGAGCTCGTTTTTCGCTTACGGCGAGCGCCGAAACAGGAATCATCTCTTCGTGTTTGTGTGTTCTTTTCAAGTGCCCGGGGCAGCTACAAAACTGATGTGAACACAAAAGTGTGATATGCTGGTTCTCCACCAGAACCTTGCACGCATGAGCATATGAACTTTCATGAGTGCAGACAGCCACAAGCAAAAGAAAATCTGGAAAGATATTTTCTCTGACAGCAAGCCACAACATATAAATTTTCTTATTTCTGACAAAAAAAAAAACAAGTTGCATTAAAAAAAAAAAAAAAAAATATATAGCAGCGGGGTAGGAACGAAAAGCGCCGGAGTCAAGACGCTTTGCAACCGCTACTTTGACCGGTTACAATTTTTGTACCGAGCAAATGATGCAACATGTTTTTGCACTTTCTTTTTGCCTGGCCTAAGGGGAGTTGTACCCTAGAGTTTTAAGAAAATCGAGAACGGGGTTTTTTTATATTGTTTTTTTCAATATGGGGCATTTTTTCGAAAATGTGTTTTTTCAAAATTATTTTTTGTCATGCTCATATTTTTATCAGAATCTAATATTTTTCACGAATAACTTAGGTGCCCTGGCCTATATTATGTGTAGCTTTAGAACTCGTCAATGCCATAGAGATTGAGGTAGAAGGCCTGAAAGTTAGTGTGCCTGTTGCACCTGGTCTAAAGTTAGGAATTTTTTATATATTTTTTTAATTCATAGAGTACACAATATTTGCATGCACTTGACTTAAACTTTGGTCTGTTACATGAAACAGGAAACATTTTGGGCGTACCACTCTTTGCCTGCCTTCCACAGGACCGCAAAGTTGGCACCTAAAGCAGTCCGCGGTGGGAGCGGGGCCGTCGCGCAATCCCGAAACATTTTTTTTTCTCGCAGTGCATTCGCGTTTTCGAGACAAAAAGTTCCGTTTCGTGCGATTCATTTGAGTGCACATCACATATAAAAAAACCAGGAAAAATAAAAATGTTGAGTGGACCTGCTGGTTCGATCTCTCGTGGAATCACCCAGCACAATTTTAAATATATGTAGAACGAGTGCAATAATTAATGACTCGGCACTTATACTTCGTTCAGCTCAAATCAAGACGCAGCTTACTCTACGAACTCATGGGACCGATCAAGTAGCGTCAAAAGCGCGAATTACAGGCCCTTTTGTTTCTTTATGGTTGATATAGCGATGATAAAACACGTACAGGAACGTGACGAACACCAAAATGATGAGATTGTAACGCTCTCTGAATGTTCCCATTAGCTGTCTACCGTCGCCTGTGTCTGAACTTAAGGTAAAAGATGTACAGAAACACGGAAGAACAATTTGTCTACTTTGTTTATTGCTTGGGAAGAAGATGTATAAGTAAAGTAAGTAAGTTACCCTTTACTGGAAATAAGTAGCGTCAGTACGTTACCCGTTACAGTTTTGGAAAGGTAACGAGTACGTTACTACATTACCGAAAAAAGTAACGCGTTACAGGTAACGCCTTTCCTTGTAACACGTCACCGCCAATACTGCTTGATCCCAGGCAATACACGCGAGTATATGGGAGAAACACACAAAAGTAGAAATGTTGAAGCTTGTACGCGGTTCTCAAAGGCGGGTGTTTTATGATGCGCTGCGATCGTTATATCGAGTGTTTGGAGATAAATCGGTACTTGTCGAGCGTTCGAACCCAGACTAAAAAACTCAAATGTGCCGGAGCTTCACCGACTGTGCCGGCGTCGCTGGCTTTTGTCGCTAAATGATTTACACGTTCAACGAATGAACGACACGCTCCGCGGTTTAGTTCGTCACTGGAGACCTCTATGCAGTTCAAAGCAAAATCTTGCACCCGAAGTACTTTGTACAAGCACTTGAAAGTATACGGTTGTCCCCATAAAGGCATTCTGATTTACCGTCTGCTAAGCTCCGAAAACTTCAAGATCACGAAGGACACCATACTGAGTCTCGGCGACCCTTGTCTCGTTGAACCGCATCACAGTTTACGCCCGACAAAGTCGCAACACTCAACCATCAAGCACAAAAAATGTATTTAAAATGATTGCTATTATATCGCTCTGGATATCTGCGCTCAAAATATTAACTGTCGTTCCTGAAACACACGATAAAGTTTCATCGTCGAGAACAACCTAAAGAGCTAAGATATTGCAGTTTTCCTCGTTTCTCTCAGAGAGGCCTACGCATTACCTGGTGTCAAGCGATGGCCACCTGTGGCAGGGGTCAAACTCCAGCAAAACTGCTATTGATTCGCGATCCAGCCTACTACAATAGAGATCAAGAAACCGCCATGGATTTTTCGCGTTACGGAAATGATCCCAAGAATCAAAGTTTACTCTCGATGTGTCAATCGTGCGGCACTGCGGTTAATTTCGTCAGCACACGTTATACGTTTTTCTCTCTTACGTGGAAGGCGACTTAGTGAAGGCGTGGCCGAGTGGGCAGAGCATGCGGCTCGCACGCGGCATTACCCCTCCTGGATAGGAGCAATGCCCCGAGAACCTGAGAAAGAGGGGGAGATGGGAGCGCGCGCGGGGACGTCACAACTCCCAGCTCGGATTCGAGTAATTAGTCGGCAGACCTAAAGCTATAGCTGCCTTCGTCGCCTCTGCACTCGTCGAACACGTTCGAATATGAGAACCAAACGCCGGAAGCCGGCATTCCGCGTTCTATACGCGTTCGATGAGTGCAGTGGAGACAAAGGCTGCTAGCTTTACTTCGGCCCACTAATTGTTCAAACCAGAGCTAGGCGTTCTGATGTTCCCGCGGTCTCTGGTGTCCTCCTTTCCCTCGGTCTCTCGGAGCACACTCCCCTTCAATTTAAGTACAACCGAAGCAGACGTTCGGATCCGACGGAGTCAACCAAGCAGCGCAAAAAGTGCATCGCCACGGTGATCGTTGTCTCGGTGCGTCCGCTATGCGCGCTATGCAATTTCGAGTTCGAGTGAAGTGCAGAGGCAATTTCTGGCGCTGCTCAGTATATCTCCAATGAATTGTAGCGTCCACTGCGGTCCAACTTATAGTGAAACGGAGTATAGGAGATCCGTAGTTGCGACGTGCCGAGTAGCACCCTGCTCGGCGGGCCAATGAGACCCTGGAGAAGACAGAGGGATGTTTGGCAACATAAATATAACCTCAATAAAATACGAGGAATAATACGAAATGCTGATGTAGTATGCACCGGAGCACAGCACAAACACAATCCCTTTTTTATGCTGGCTTGCATATCTACTAAGAAGATTTTACTCTAGTCATCATAATAACTAGGACTAAACTACGAACGAGCTGGAGTATAAGTTCTTGACTGCATCTGCTTGAGGCAGAATACAGAGTGCGTCTATCTTTCTTCTCCTTAAAGCACGCTTCCGAACTAGAGCGCCGTTCTGAACGAGCGCGCAGCTAGCACGCGCGTATCCTTCGCGAGCTTCAGTCCGGTTTATGGCTCCTGCGACATCCCAAACTCAGAACTATGGTAACTTCTTGATGTCTGATATAAACTACCGCATAAAGACGAGTTTCCACGGCAGCATAAACGAAGATTCGTCCCTCTGTGCTTTACGTACACCGCACGTTCTTCCCCGGCGGTATACGGAGGCGTACATGATTACAATCAGTGCAGCAGGCACGTTGCGCGTAAAACAGGGGCTTTTCCTCGCAGGTGAAAATCAAGGGTAAAGACATCGCAAAACTAGGGAAGTGAACTATTGATTGGAACCACCGGTTGCACAATTACATCGAACAAACGGCGATGACTAAAAATGCACGTCTCACGTTAACTTTTATTTGTTTTTTGTTAAACCATTCTTACTGTGTTGTTTTTTTTTGCGATCTGTAATAGGCATATAAAACTCGTAATAAAAACTTGAGGAGTAAAATAATGCTATCTCCTAATTGAATCGCAGCTGTATTTAGTTTCCAATATACACCGAAACATTTTTACATGTGGTTGAAAGAGTTACCCTGTATCGTAAGTCGTATGTTCCTCCCTTTTAGCCACCATTCGTAGTATTGTGGAGGAGAAATTACAAATTAGAGCTATATCTTACGTCGTTTGTCAAGAGCAAGGAGGAATGATGTAAAATCATTAAAGAGTTTGAATACAACTAAACCGAAATGAAACTACAAAAGCCTAATATTTTGCGGCAAGGATGCGCAAGACAAAATGCGAGAGAAAAAAATACAGCACAAAGTCAAACAAAGAGACTTTAAATTATTAAATCATATGAACACGCTCTAAAAATGGGAGGTCATTTTCCTTTGAGACTCTATATAATTAACACTCCCGATTCGAGAGTGTGGTGATAGATCTCACGAACACAGGAAGTGTGCTGTCGAGAGGTGCAGCAAGGAGATCAAACTTCTTATCGCCTCCCGATTGATATTCGGAGAAGACACCTAAATTATGGAGTCGTGTACGAGGAGGATAAACTGCCTGCTCTCAGTTTTCACGAAACTCTGCAAAATGCAGAATTTTTATTCCAGTTCAAGTGGTCTAAACTTCGTCGCTTCTCCATACGATGAATTTCAAACCGCCTTTTAAACAAATACGGATCCCTTCCAACTGTATTTTATGACGTTATGCTCGAATAAGCCGTCGTGCCAGCCGATCGCTGGTGTGCGCTCGTCGTCGTGGCCCAATAGGTTGCATAGGAAACGGCGGCGAAGTTAGCGCGTCGCCGAGGAGGAAAAGGAGTGCAGCTGGAATGACGTCATCCAGCTGGAATACGACGCAGCGCGTGGGTGGCGGTGCGGGCTTTACGTGACCTAGCATGAATTTCACTGCGCAGCGGGAAGCTTTCGAAAGCGAACTGTTCGAGTAGTGCATTTGTGTTTGTAAGAATTACAGAGGGCTCGAGCTGGACCGAATGGTCAAGGGCGGATATGTAGTGAGAATATAAAATAATTGATCTTCGTAGCTAAGCTTAGTGAGTTGTCTACAGCCTCCGACGAGACCAAACATATATCTGTAAACACATTGCCTGAATTCACTATTAGGTAGCCATAATTTACGCAGAAGTAGCGAGAATTCGGCAGACAGAGGTGGTTGATTTCTTTCCCTCATTTAGGGTTGTCCCTGTGCTGCTTTTGGTAGTTGGCTTCAAACGGAAAAACACCAGGTTTTTCACTAGCTTATGCTTAAATATGTAACGTACGCATAGATTTAGCCTTGTTCAAAACGTACAGTCCCTTCCGCAGGTTTTCTGGGCCTTATTTAATCTCGAGGTGTCACTTGGGCGGGACGAACGAGCTTGGGGAATTATTTCGTTGATCCCGTTTAATGAGGTATACATTTGTCTAAACACTGGAAATATGTTAGACCGCCTCATCTTACTGTTGGAGTAGAGGCGCACGAAATACATGATTCATTATTCATAAAGTATCTGGCTTTGCTATCGCTGAAGCATATATCCTTAGCTTTCTCGAAAGCAAAACTCATCTTGAATTAGGGGGTTCGTCCGGCGGCTGGGGCAGCTGAAAGTGAAAGAGAAAAAAATTAAAGCATTTTTATTGCGACTGTATTATTCGGGCTGTGAAGTTTTTATCTACTTCAACGAGGCTTAGACCAATCTGGTGGTACGTAACCTAGAGTTCTTTGCAGAGATATAAAAGTTGGAAATGTTGCATTTCTCGGTACTTTAAGCTAGAGTGTAGTTTCCAAATTAGCTTTACCTCTTTGCAATGAAGTCGGCAACACTGCTTTTACCTAAAGTTCAATCAAAAAAGTTCGCGCAAAAAAAAAAAGTTTTTTTTTTTTTTAGAATTCGTACAGTCAAGATGAACACAATTGAAATTTAACAGCGCACACGTTTTCTCGACTACATCCATGGCTGTGCAAAGACGCATATATTTCCATGTCGCCATCAGAAAAATAGAACTTACGAATACATATTTTGAACAAAAGTTTTGCTTTGGTTAAGATTACTGAAGACAAGACTGTTCATATTGTAATAAGCCCTTAACGAGGGTAAGCCTTGTCACTTTCATGCAATAAAACTTGAAAAGTATGCAGGTAAGTGCCCCACTTTAAGGTATACAAGCACCATGTTTGTAAAGCAGAGCTGAAATCTTGCAAATTTGGTACTGACTCATTGAAATTAACAGAGCGCTCGCCTACCTTACGTGTTCTTTGTGCCTGTCTCTTGCGCTCGCTGGCGCAATATATCTGGATGAACTCGCAGTCGTTCCCACATCATCACCAGTGTGGTTCCCTACATTTATATCACTAGAGGATCACGCGCCCCTTAATAAAAGCGCGTTTTTTTATTTTATCAAAACGTATCAAACTGTTATACTAAAATTAATAAACGTCGGGTTAGCGTACCAGACGTAAAAAGGAGTTTGAGGCACTTCTGCTTCTTGCGGATGCTTAGGGCGCTTTCTCCTTCGGTAAAAAAAAGATACCAATCGCTATAGAAAATAAGAAAAAGAACATCATACAAAACAATGAGTTCTTGTACGTTGGTCGGAAAATTAGCAGAAATAATTGAATTTGGGATTTTGACAGGAATGCTAGTTTTTGTATGAGGCGTTGTGGTTTAGATAAACTCTCTAGAATAAACTTGAGACTGGGGCAGAAATGAACATATAAGTCGAAGAAACAGAAAAAAGACAGGGCGACGTCTCAATTCTAAATGCACAAGTGTCTTCAATTCGTGGAGCGCAAACATAAAAAAGACACGTAGGAATAGAACAAGACGTGGTATCAGGTACGTACGTGGTTGAAGGCACGTTTTTCGAAACCGCGCAAGGTCGCAACCAGGGTCGAACATTATGGGCCCTTCGAGCGATGACTTAACCATTGTCGACACCCGTTTTGTGGCGCCAATCAAATCGAAAATTCCGCAAGCCCTTGAGCCCCACTTGGCGTGGTTCGCCAGGAGCAAATCCGCGGAGGAGGACTCGGCAGAGGTGACGGACAGGCAATGCAGAGGGAAGAATGCCTTCGCTTCGCGTCACCTTAGTAGTGCTCTCGAATCTAGAGAATCTTTTTACGCGGGAAAACACAAATTACAACACTAAACAAAATTTCATTAACATTTTTTAATTACATTTTTGTTTTAGTATGTACTTTAAATAGCAATTTTGTTCATTCGTTGAAGCTCCTTCAGTAATCATGTTTTTTATGGTAAGTTTAAACTTATTTAGCATTCTTTAGCTTTTTTTTGTGAACAGAGTTGGTGTTTTGTTGGTTGGCACACCGCTAGATTTACGTGAACGAGGCCAGATAACTTATGTACTACTATATCGGTATTGATCCACTGCCCTGGAATCTCTTGGAATCGCTGGGTTGGATTTCTGTCATTATTAGCTTTAATAATCATTTAAGAAAACAGATTTTTTTTCTAAAAGTATAGCTTCATATAAACCTGCCTCTTTCATATATCTAAAAGTCGCCTACCATAATAGGTAGGTCGTGGGCGTGGCGTCACGTTATATTCGTTCACATGCCAGTGGCTCGTGAGCGCCGCATATTTGAGGTTAGAGCCGAACGGGCACAGTTCGCGGAAGTTATGGTTCTGGAGTGCAACTTTTTGAGCGATATATACAGCGTTAGAATATTACCACGATATCGTATTGCTTTGTTGTGAATTGTCTTAGCAAGTAGTACGGCGGCAGAGTCTCCGTAGCGCTATGGTTGAGATTGGGGACTAAGACGCGCCAATCTAGCCAGAAAGGCTGGGAGTCTGGCAACGCGGAAGCGTGCCGGAATTTCGAACCCATCCTAAATTAACAACCTATGGACTGCCATGACGCGTCATTGCTTTATGAACGTCTTTCAGTTTTGTAAGTGTCTTGGGCACTGCACATTAAATCAACTGATTAAGCTTCCTAGTAGCATCCATCTCAAAAGTCTTCCCTTTTTTTATTTCATCGCCTATGACTCAATACTATTCCTGTCGTCTCTTCTGTTTTCCACATCACCTCGGAGCAAGAGTTCATCACCCTAAAAGCCTCATTACGACTTTCTGAGAAGAAATCACGAAAGGTTCCAGGGGCTCTTTTCTGGAACCGAATCCCTTAGGTCACAAGTCGCCTTTTGCTACCACGGCTTGCGTACATTCTGGTCGAACGCGTATTCATAGTCCCCAGTTCTATGTTGCAATAGGTCGAAAAGAGATTTGCAGGATGTATTGGGTCTTCGGATTTCTGCCTCTGTTTCTTGACATGTTACAGAAGTTCCGCTTTCCTGCGTGAAGAAAGTGCGGTGGAACATATACCTACAATGAAAATTTGCAACTGCGTTGTTGTTTCTCCTGTGGTGAATTACTTGATATTTTTATCTTTAAACAGTGTTTTAAAGCTACCCAATCAACATGACATATTGATATGTGTTGTATACGCAATGCAATAAAACAAGGTCAACCTTAAACTAATTCATTCAAGGACATTCCAAAATTGTTGTAATGAAAAAACAAAAATACACAAGAATATAAATTGTTCTAAAGGACGAAAAGAAAAAAGTCTTCAAAGTACTTCTACCATTCGACATCTATGTTTGAGATTATAAAGATAATTCAGTTTTGATTTTGTATTTAGGATTAATTCTAAAACAATATAATGTCAAACATTAAAGATGAGCAGAACAGCTACTCGTACACTGGGCAAGCATTGAGCTATTTGCACCTTATGAAAGTTCTTGTAATCAAACCTTTATAATACGTTTACATAGTTTCGCGATTCTATTTAACTACTCTTTCAGTAAAATATTTTTAAAATTTATTTCCAGAAACCTATATTTTAAAAAAATATTATGAACGAAATATGACAACACCTTGAAATCTAAAAATTTCTGCGAGTTTATCATTGATTACAGCAAAACGTTTAGATTATATGGCTGTAGCGTCAATAGTTAAGCTAAAATCTCGAACACGTTGTTTTCTTCTTTTGCAATAGAATGTGAACGAAAGGCCTGCTAAGGCTCATAGAGGGGAGTGTCTGGATAACACATCGGTACAAGGAGTGGCATTGCTGATGCAAACATTCGTTGCCTGATGTTTTTTACAGTATAGCACCACAGCCTTAATTGACGGAATTCTCTGAAGTGCAGGGACTTCTAATGTCCGGCTTTACACCGACACAGGCACTGAAGTAATAAAATAGAAGAAGTGATGGCTACAGTACTTTATTTGATGTGTACTTTTATAAACCTTCTTGGTTAAATTTAAAAAAAAAACAGTAGCCCATATATAGGCATACGACAAAACATGAGCATCGTCATTGGGGTCAAATACCTCCAGCATTTGTACGCAAACCCAACAAACACAAACGCCTTTTTAAAAATGAGGCCACCATCCACTAATGATGCGCCTTTCCAGAGTTCTTCTAAGACACATTTTTTAAGACACAAGAGTGTCAAGGAGATTAGGAAGCGCGAACTCGGATGCATAAACAGCGCACTTTCAGAAGCAGCGAAGGTTAATTAATCATTAACCCAACAATCAAGTCCAAACAAAAGGATAAGCGAATGCTGCTGAAGCCTAGGCGCGCCTTCAATGACAAAGAGGTCGTCCAGGAGGACGGTATAGCAAAACATAGAAGTACCTTAGACAAAGCTGCCAAGGAAAGACGCCAGCTTCCGCGACTCGGGGCGATGAGGTGAATGCTATAGGACGCGCGGCTTCCTTAATTTATGGCGAACACAAGCGCCGGATTCATCGATCATATATCGACCAGCCCGCTCTTTTCGAGGGATCTCTTGAATGGATATCCAGCCGTGCACTGTGGGTAAAGAGGGTGTCTTACGGCGCAAAGTTTTTACGCGTGAAATGTCTATGATCCCGGATAAGATAAGTTAATAGTTAAAAAAAGATCTTTAGAAATGAGAGCACCGTCCTCCGAGGGTTTAAATAATAAAGAGGCTTATAAGCGTGAACGTCACTCTCTTGATTTCCATCACTTTCTTAATCAACTTCCCTAGTGTATCTTCATAACTTTGATGTTTATATCCTGATATCGAAAATAGCGACATTAAATATTCATTTCTGGAAATTTTCACTGCTAAGCAGTCATAGATTAGTGACTGTACAAAAGAATGAGAGAGGAAAAAAACATGAACGTAAAGTACTCGCAAAAAATTTGATGCGCCTCCTTTTTCTCAAAGCCTTTCGGAGAGCCGATCGCTACTATCTATGCAGAGATCTCGTCGTATGATAAAGCAGGAGATAAGCTTAGACTTGATAAAACCGTCCACGCTGTGGAACTGAATATGATCTTAGTACTTATGTACGTCAGGAGAGGTTGAGGAGGGAGTAGAAGTAGAAGCCGAGGCCACCTCATTTTAATAACACCTGCAAAATTTTTGGTGTGAGGCGGGGGAGAGAGGGGGGTGGAGGGCTGAGCAAAGAACTGCTTTCTAATTAATAACCTCACTAAGTATTTACAGTGTTACAACTGAAACTGCGTATTGGGATGCAAAACAAAAATTCGAAAAATATCAAGGCCTGGGAAGGGAATATACGGCACACGTCATGAAATCGTACCAAATAACGAAGCGAAAACAAACATACCGCACGTCGTTACTAACAGTACACAAACGTCTACTTCTGCTGTATTGACTTACCCTGTACGTCGGAAGTTGATCAAGTAGAGTGCGAGGGCAATCAATAGGGTAAATGAAGAGTATATATTACGGCCAACCAAAAAGAAACAAGGCTAATAAAAGAAACAAAAACACCAACCACCATGAAAAGGGCGTACTTTTTTTTTTCAGGATGTTTTGACTGCTTGCTTAGTTAGTAAATAAAATATTATCAGCAGAAACACTCCTGCAGCAGCAGTTGGGACATTCGGCGCAGGGTGTCTGACATTATCCGGCTTCTTTTACTCCTGGGCTCTAGGTGAATGGTCGATCGAAGCACCTCTTTACCACCTCTCGTTTCTTCTTCAAAGAAAAGTGCTCGAATGTTTTTGCTTTTGTAGCCGCTTTTTACTTTTCATATGCCATATAGTGTGCTTCCGCTGTACCGACGCGTGGGCGGGCAGCCTATAGCTTTGATTGAAAACATTGTAAGGACGTTAATTACACGTGCGTGACGACGACGTAGTTAATCGAATGAAAGCTCTTATATTTAGAAGGTTAAATTGCACCTTTTTCTTTTAGAGCTTATGTATCACTACGCAAAATGCTTTGCGTCTTTTCTGGTTTACGAGGTGTGTGTGTGGGGGGGGGGGGGGGTAACCGGACAAATTATTACAGGACAAAACCTCATCGGACAGAATCTCACAAGTCTAAAGCTGACTTGACAGAAGCTCACCCATTATTTTCACACACGCGGACAGAACCTTACCTCTTTTTTTTTCTGGCTACCCGGGCGAAACACGTCTATGCTAAAGTACGGACGCGATGAACGTTGCACCATTTTTAGAAGAATTTGTACCCCATTTCATGCAAAGGATCGATAGATAAGCTTAACAGGCACAGAAGCAACGATTTGGGACTAAAACATAGGTCACCGAAGCTGATTGGAGCTGATAAGACCAATCTTGCATGACTAAAGGTATGCAAAAACCGTGTGAAAAAAAAAAAAAAAAAATTCTAGGTACACCGAGATCTACCAAGACTGCTGGAGGAAGTATGGGACTGCATTCGCTTCTAACCAATCGGTAAATGACTCGTTTCCACACCAATCAACGAAGCATATGCCTATAAGACTTAATTTATCGTTGCATTGTAGTGTCGCATGTATGCACCTCAGTTGTCGGCGCTCGTGTTAAGACCAGGGTTGGGCAGAAATACTCAAAATGTATTTGGAAATACAAATACTGAAATACTTTAAAATAGTAGCTAAGATACTGATACTGAAATATATCTCTAAAAGTGTATCGCGATACGTATCTGAAATACATTTTAAATAGAGGCAAAAAGTATTTGGAAATAGAAATACAAGAATATATTTTAGGGAGGGCAGAAATACAAATAGAGAAATACTGATACTGCAATACATTTTTCAAATTTAGTTGAGACCAAATTAGATAAAGCTTGGAGTTGGAAGTGGAGGTTTTTGATCCTGAAATTACTTTCCTATAGGCTTGGCACTTTTCCTTGAAGGTGGTGATTTCGGACGACGAGGAGTCTTCAATGGGCTCAGAAAAACGTTCCATCAAGGACTAACCGTGGTTCCTTCCCTGACATCCTGTCTGTCTGACGAGGGATGAGAAAAGTGAAAGCCGTTTACAAATCCCTGTAACGCCGAATTGGAGCGCAGCTGTTGAGGAGGAGGAGTGAAGGGTACTGAGGGGAGGGTAGAACCCTCCTCCTTCTCCTCCTCCTCCTCTCATTCTTTAATATGCTCCGGGGGGGGGGGGTCACGTGACCTCGGGGGGAAGGGGTGTCACGTGACTTCGGGGAGGGGGGTCACGTGACCTCGGGGAGGCGTGACCTGGGGGTCACGTGACCTTGGGTGTCACATGGGGGTCACCTCAAGGTCACCTTGGGGTCACGCGACCTTGAGACGACCTTGGGAGGGGTCACGTGACCTTGGAGGTCACATGACCTTGGGGAGGAGACCACGTGACCTCGGGGGTGACGTGACCTTGGGGAGGAGACCACGTGACCTCGGGGGTGACGTGACCTCAGAGGGGTCACGTGACTTGGGGGTCACGTGACCTTGGGGGTCACGTGACCTTGGGGGTCACGTGACCTTCAAAGGGTCACGTGGGGTCATCTTGGGGTCACGTGACCTTGAGATGACCTTGGGAGGGGTCACGTGACCTCGTGAGGTCACGTGACCTTGGAGGCCACGTGATCCCAAGATGACCCCACGTGAACCCCAAGGTCACGTGACCTTGCGGGTCACGTGACGTTCAGGGGGTCACGTGGGGTCACGTGACCTTGAGATGACCTTGGGGGGTCACGTGACCTTGGGATGACCTTGGTGACGCCGACGCCGACGGCGACGGCGACGCCAACGGCGACGGCGACGCCAACGGCGACGGCGACGCCAACGGCGACGGCGACGCCGACGCCGCTCAAGCCGGGAACGGGCCCCTAGGAGCTGCGCTCTAAAAGACTTCGACCTCTAAAATTCTGTCATCCTAAATCCCATCAAAACGTCACCACGCCCCTGTCAAATAATTACGCCCCTGTCAAGCTTTATCACATGACGTCACGGTGGAACGAACTGGTATTCTTTATCTGTAGGTCTGGCCTTGAACATGAAGCTTTAACACTCCGCTCTATGAAAGGACAATATATACTTTTGTTGTAGGTTACCTCGTTGAAGATTGTGCAGGATTTTCGAGAATGGTGAACCACCTGAAGCATCCTGGAACACGTCTAATCTTCTGTTACGGTTGAAAAAATAATACGGTGGCATGCCTGTTTTGAAGGTCCTTCCTGCTGACTCTCCGCCACCGAAGCATAGGTTGCAGTCATCAAGTTTCGCCTTGCATACTCCAAACAGAGAACTCGTGGATTGCGTCCTGATATTGCCGGCAGAGGTGCGAGCTCTCCGAGAAACAGCGCGCTCAAGACGAGTTGCAGGTGTACGAAGTCTGGGTCGACACAGCGAGGCCACGTCTGACCTCCTTCCTGGGTTTCGGATTACCGCAGCAGCGGGTCACTTTTACGTCGGCTGATGACGTACCCTTGAGCCGTGCAATATTACTGGCGCAGCCGCAGACGCATTCGAATATCTGTTGAACTTCACTGCGCGAGTTATCCTACTATTTCAAGTCAACCACCGCCAGGCTCGTGCTGCAACGGACTGTGACTCAGCTTTGCCGGATGGGTGTACTGTGTATGCTAAGGCAAGAGAGACGGTTAGCAGCGGGCTTTGGATGCCCGCAAACAATGACTCAAGAGGCGCCTACCTAAGGGCCTGCGGGACAAGATGCTCTGACTACACTCCTGGCACGCCACCTGGTTCGAGTCGCCAACTGCGCAATAGTTTTCAAAAGAGAGAAGAGGACGCATAGAAAAACTGTTTGGAGAATCGGAAGGAACCTTGGTCAGCATGGTGACAATGCCCCAGCATCTCCTTGACCCTGGTGCCCTCAGAAGTAAAAAAATAAATAAAAGCGTTCGGATATTTTTTTTTTTTTTTATGGGGGGGGGGGGTTGTTTCTTAAGAAATGTAACGAAACACATTTCACCCTGATTGTATCGCGATACACGGGAACATTCAAAATGTATTTGGATACAGAAATACAGATACTGGTGAAAAAAATGTCTCACCGATACAAAAATACAGATACGAAATGTATTCTATCGCGATACATTTGTATCGCGATACATTTGTATGCGATACTGCCCAACCCTGGTTAAGACAAACATGAAATTTTATTGTGGCAAGCTTTCATTCGGGTCTGTGAAAAAATAGGTGAGTTTTTGTCCAGGATTCGGAGCGGGGGGACAAGGCATGGTAAACATGTCTCGGTGAATCGCGTGCAAGTTTTACTAGGTACGCAATCAAATCTGGAAGCCGCTAGAAGTTAGCGCACTATTCACTGCGGTGTGTTTATCCAAACCTTGCCCCGCCCCTCCTCTCTCTCCCCCAGTAAACTGGGCGAGTCGCGAAAACTTTTGCGTCGTGCGTATACCCATTTCCGGTGCCGGTGCGCTATGCAGTTTGTTCAGCATTGCCCCTTAGAAATACCTGCCATGCATCTTTGAGAATACAAAACAATAGAGGGGTTGATTACTATACTATCATCCCTCGGGGAACAATGACAATTCGGATGTGCAAGAGCACAAAGTGAACACAAAAAGGTGCCAAGACACCATACTTTCGAAGAGGTCGTAACTTCAACTTCTTCTCCGGAATTGCCTTGTTTGTTTTGATGGTGATTTGCGAAAAGCTATTGACGCATTTTGTTAGATAGTATTTTTTGTTTCTTTGAGCTCTAGTGGTAGGTGCAAAAAAAGCTGGTGAGTATCTGGTGCATGCCAACCAGTTGTTATAAAGCGAGCGTAGCTTCACAGTTTATACATGCTGGAACCAGTTATGTCCGTTAACCCTTCGTTGAATGCAAGACCTTCGTCGTAGAATATGCTACTTATTAGCGATCATTACAAAAACATATCAGAACGTCAGCAGCGTTAATACCTTTCTCTTTTAATTATGACGATCATTGGACATTTTGCAAATTCTTTCCCAGAAACAGTTTTATATTTGCTATTCAATTGTTCAATGGTGGGCCACTTAACACAATCCTATTAAAAAATCTTTTGGCAGAAGGGCAAAACGCATTGTAGTTATATTTTTCGCCATAACGGGAGCAAAAACAAACATGGAAATAAAACTATACCATGTTGATTCCTCTTAGGAAGAATTTCTAAAAAATCACACATAGTTAGAACTAACAGCGCACTCATTCATACAAAAAAGTTTCATAAAAAAATTTGTTTTCCAAATGCTGTTTTATGGTATGTGCCTTGACCCAGAAAATATTCAACCACGTCCCCTAAGTAGAGCATCCGCCATAAATCACTAAATTGTATCTCTTGTATTAAATGACATGAAACAAATAGAGGTCCTAGCAGATTTCAACATCTCTACCTTATACGCTCTACCCGCGTTCCACCAAGATTCCATTTTTACTGTCTCACACTTTTATCAATTACATGCCCCCGTTGCTGCCCTTTTCTCGAGCGGCCATGAGCATTGAAAGTCTAGTTTTCATCCAAGATACGTTCGATGTTGTCTCTCGGCGTCCGCCAGTCACGGCCGCTACCACCAATGCCTGACGATTGGGTGCCTTCTTTGTGATCCACTGCCGGAAATTAGATATAATACGACGCAGGGTGTCACGTAATCTCTAAAGCGAGATCAACAGAATGTAGATCTCTGTCTATCTAAAATGGCTGATCGTAAAGTATAGACCCTCTACGTATCACGCTTCATTGTATTCCACTCTTGGAATTTCTATATTCAGTTTTTTTTTCTTGTTATGTCTAAGTTTAATGTTTTATAAAGTTACAGCTCAAGGGAAACAAACCCAACCAGATGAGATATAGCGCCTTATTGAAGTTTACGTCCAAGTCACGCACTCTGCAGTGCAAGAAACGCTAGTAATAGCAGCAGTAAGATGTTCCTTAAGGAAATGGATTACACACAAACGCAAATGTTTAATCGAAGCGCTTCTACAATGAAGCCCAATAAAATTGGTGCCGAGTAACTGCCATGGGATGCCAATAAGGATTGCGATGCCAATAAGGATTGTCAGTGTGCAGGTGGAAACGGCGGAAAAAGTAACCGGGGTTATAACACTAAACGGATTCCGAGAATTAGCTGCCCTTTGTTTAGATTTCCATTCCTTTATGTGACATGCTAGTTTGCCACTTGAGTGCCCACATTCTCAAAAAGCGTTTAAGAAAACGATCGCTGCTACTACAGATGGGGGGACCTTGGCGATTGGCAAGGCTCTACATGTGCTTAAATCGAAAAGTGCAGTCTCCACTCTTACCCTAAGCATGAAGCGCGGTTTTTTCATTTGCATTAAAAATGCATTCGTTAAAATTATCTACAGTTAATGATCTGTTAATTTCAAGAAATCCAGGACTGCCTTTGCTGCTTTTGCTAATACAGTCATGTCTCGATAATATGGACGCCTCCGCTCCCCAGAAAAATCGTCCATAATGTGAATCGTCCATAAGAAGGAATCAAGGTCAAAAACACAAATATTAGGTAATAATTGTTAAAAAAACGCATTGTTTATTTCGCAAAGAACGAGGAGATATGAGTTTGCACTGACGCTTTCGATCCCACTTTAGTGTCCAAAAAGCGCGACACTTCGGCCACTTGAAGTGCACATTCTCCGTCCCCCTCCTGCTCAAGGTAGGCGATCGCTGTCTCCAAGCCTCGGCGAGCTTCACATCGAGTAACGGTGGGTCTCTTCTTCATCGTCTGTTTCTGTCGGCTCAAAGTTTTTGACAAGTTGATGGCCCTGTTGAGCGGATTCACCGACAAGCTCCATGATCTGCTCGTCGCTCATAGGCTCCCAGCTGTTAGTCTCTTCGTCTATATCCAAGAATGCCGATGCCTCTTGATCTGGGTTTTTCTCCCCGAGTTGTCGAAGAGCTTCACGAAGGGCCGCGAGCGGAAGTTCATCCATCGGATCCTCCACCTTCATAGCAGAGCTGTTAACAAAAATACCTGTGTGACGCCAGCAGTTCACAATGGTTTGAGGCCTCACCGCGTCCCACGCCCTCTTCAGCTTTTGAAGGCACCACCCCAAGTCAACAGTTTGCGGTTCGTTGTCTTCCGCGCAAGCGATGTAGTGCCGCACAAGTTCACCTCTGTAGTTTGCCTTAACCGCGCGAATAATTCCTGCGTCCAAGGGCTGTATTTTGGCAGTCATGTTGGGTGGAAAGAACTTCAAAGTAAGGTTTCCATAGTCCGCACGAACATAATGGCATGATGCGTTATCAACCTACAAAACAGCCCTCCTCTTCTCAGCCTTTAAGAAGCGGTCGAATTTTGCCAAGAAGATTTCAAATATCTTTCCTGTCATCCATGCTTTCTTGTTGCAATTGTAAGAGCAATACATGTTCGGGTCAAATGTCTTTCCAAAACATCGTGGTCGCTCCGCTTTTGTCACGACAATGGGCTTCCACTTGTGGGTGCCGCTCGCGTTGCACAAGAATCCCACCGTGATTTTCTCTTTGCTTCGCTTGTTTCCAGCCACAGGTTCGGATGCCAGAGTCGAAGATGGGTCCAACTTGTAAAAAAAGCCAGTCTCGTCGAAGTTGTAAATATCATCTGGAGAATACTGAGCAAGGAATTCCGCAAGCTGTTTCCGAGCACTGGCAACGGCGGCTGTATCCACGCTTCCACTCTCTCCATGAATACGGTGGCTTGAAATTCCATGCCTTCTCTTAAACCTGCTGAACCAACCCATTGAGTAGTTCAGGTCATGAATGTCTGCATAAAGACGTGAAGATTGCAGTCATTAAAATAAAACCACTGAAGAGAGAACAGTTATTTTAACGTAGATGCGTAATTACACAAGAACGAGCAACTAGAAAGATCACTAGAAGAAACAACATTTTTGGGGAGGAATGCGTAACATTTTGAGAAAACATTTTCAAACTCAGTGCTTAAAAAGATACGCTCAGAACTCACTTACCCATCGTTGTGCCGAACTCCTTCGCCTTTTCTGCAGCATCTCGTCTTGCAGCATCTCAAACTTTGGGGGTCGTTGCCGGCAGGAACTGCAGCTGGCTGTGGGAACGCTCATCCATTTCTTTGATTCTTTTAGAATTGCGTGGACTGACGATTTTCCGAGATCAACGCCAAGGTTTTTTCCACTCCACTCTTTCACGTACTGAACAGACGCTGAAGTCGTTTCAATTTTGAATTTGCATATCTCCTTTTTCAGCTGAGCAGAAAGCTCTGTCCGTTTACGCTTAACGCCTGTCATCGTCTCCACCTCCGAAATGACCGGAGAAGCGTCCAGTCTTGCCTCTTGCCTCTTATGCACAACGAATGTGATTCATCACGCATGCCAACCCGGAAGGAGATGGCATACGTTTAAACTTGAAAGACAAGAGAGAAAAAAAAAAAAAACAAAAAAAAAAACGACCACCTTCAGGCGCGCAGGTCCTATCTCAAGGGCGGAGGACAATAGTGAACTCCGGGTACAAACTGTGACCTCTACGATTCACTAACCTTTTCTTCTGTCGGGTATGTGGACTCGCCTTCAAAGTAACCAGACGGGGAACAAAAAGGCAATGGTGAATTCCGAGTAGTACACACTGGGGTCACTAATATTTTTTTTCGTGGACACGTGTCCATATTAACGAGACAAAAATGCCTGTATTTTCCCGTTTCGTCCCCAAAATAGCCGTCCATAGTCCGGACTGCGGGTTTCTGTATTAACGGGACAGAATTGCATGGCGGGAGACCGGCCGCCGAAAATTTCATCCATATTGCGGGGTGTCCCGATTAACGGGGTCCATATTAACGAGACATGACTGTAATGTGCATTGTCTTAGCTTGTTATTAAAACGTATTCTTGAAAAAGAAAAACATATTCTTTGCTACTCAGACTATCTTTCAGATATAATTAGAAATAGGCTGTAATAACAAAAAATGACACGTGACTGTGCTTTTGAATCGATTACACTGCTCCATACTCATCAGAAGCTTTTCTTTCTTTCGGTTTCCGTTTTGATTTCAAACAGGAACAGGAAATTTTGTTTTACGCCCCCCCCCCCCCATTTTTTGCCTACGTGAGCAAGAGAATTCAAAACTCTTGGCGCATACATTACTTCTCTCAGTTCATAAATAAATAAAGTTTTTGATATGCTCAACCATCGAATAAAAATTCGCTCATTCGTCTTTTCAACAAACCATATATCACTAACGGAAACTCAAATTTTTTCCTCCCAGAAGAAGTCTGATCGTACATTCCAGCGCCAACAACGCAGATAAATGATATGAGGTGACAAACTGAATACTGGATTCCTTCGATTCAAAAAGCCCATATATCCAAAAGATGTGAAAATAAACCGCTCCCATAAATGTTCATACATATTTTGATGAATACCTCAGCTCCTATAAAGCCTAGCAAGTCATGGAGGTGTGTTTACGCTAGCAATTGCACATATTAAGCAACAATCTTATCTCCTTTTTCATCTCACACATTTGGCTGTAAATATATTCAAGGTCCAAACTAAATATTCAGGGAAGGTTCTAACTAAAAAGCTAGACTAGATTATTTTTTTCTGATATCGCATCTTTGCAATTTTTATGTCATTTCTTTCACTCTAGTTTAAGTATTTGTGATTGCAATAAGCCAAGCTAAAACAAACTATGGTTATTTTTTATGTTCCTCTACCTGGTATAGCCCACATATGTGAGCCGGAGTATCCTATAAATTAAAAAAAAAAATAAACTTGCCTGCATATGAGCTTCTGACATGTCCGAAGTGTGATGAATCGAAATTTTGATTGTGTACCACTCACCCCCTGAACAGTCATTCTCATTTAATGGAGAGAAATGGTTGGTGAGGGCTAGATATGTTAAAATATATAACTAAGCAAAGAAGAGGTATAAAAGAAAGTCATATTATTTTAAAACAAAATTGCCTTTCATGCCGTTTCCTCGCTGAGCAGAAGAGTAGCAAATATTACACGACAAACTCGGGAAAGATTTCATATATACAGGCTTTATAGTTGTTAGATATGCAACTTTTGTATTAGTCTGATTTTTACTACAAACCCCATTTATATATTGTTTCTTGTCTTCTGTTAAAACTGAGCTTGGAAAATTGTTTTTCAAGATTATTGAATGTCAAAGTTTGTTTATAAAAAAAACCTAAAAATTATGTATTTCATAACTGTGCAACCTCGAGCGTACAGAAACGGTGTTTTTTCTTCAAATGTTTCGCCTAAATCACTTTAGCACACTTGGTGCGTTCCAATTACTATTGTGAAGCATGACGTAGTTATAACTTATAAGTGCCCGCATTAAGGAAAACCGGGCATTTAGTTTTTATGGTAGGTATTATCAATACGTAGGATTTCTGAGTTATTTCTGCAACATGTCCGTCATCTGCAAAACAAAACGAGTTGCGTTTTATGGGGAATACTTCTATGTAATGAAGGTAATAGCACATTGTTACTTTGTTACTAGCAAAAATAAAAACGGCAACACATGCATATGTGATGACGTTTTCTCGTCAAAAACGCTTTTATTTGTTATGCAGACATGCCACAAACACAGATTATTTATGAGGTGTTTTACCATGCACTCACTCATTGAAGAACAGAGAACATATTTGGGACATAGGATTCCGTTGAAAAACGTTTCTGTACAGTGGAGACCATTGATTTTGCTATGTCGTCACGCAGTTTTGGGCGTCCGTCTATGAAAACGAGGCACTCTTGTGTATATGACATTCAGACATTCAGCGAAATCACAAGATTTCTTTGCCTCATTTATGCTTAGGATTTCAAGGGCAGGTGATAAACGTGGTCAACAAAAGAAGTATGTGAATAGTGGGCGACGCTTTATATAATTATGATATATTATCCTCAACCCAGAAAAGGATATCACTCTTGTGAGAGCCACAATAATAAAATATGCCTGGTGAGATGGGTAGCGAACCTGAATAGACAAAGAAAAGACTGAAAACGATCAAGAAGAGCGGCTCATTTAATACTACCCTGGCTGCCGTGAGTACTCCCAACGTAGACCCGAGTGTTTTTTTCCCTACGTTATTTCTTTTGGTTATTTTCAGAAAGTAAAGTGCATTAAGGTCATTAACGTAATCAAGTTGTTTTCAAGTACTATTCCGCTCTTCAAATAAAACTAGAAATACATTTTAGATTGTAATGCAGCCCATTACTTGAGACTCAACTTAGCCCGTCCCAATAACAGCGGATGTAGAGCGCGTGAGTTTACAACCACCGTAACCTCTCATTTGTACATTTTTCTGTGCGGTCATATTTGTTCTAATTAAGAGCAGCCTGTTGATGAACGAAGCACACGCATACGTAAGAGTAGAGAGGCTCAATTATTGCGATAAACTACAACCGGGCTACGAATGGCAGAACACCAACAACGTAGACGACGAGCGAACATTTTACATTTTACATTTTCCTCAGTGAGGGCTAAATGAATAAAAAGATGTTTCTCTCTACACGCACCACGAAATAGTATAACAGGTTTAAACCAATTAAGAATAAATAAATAGCGCCTAATATGACCAAAAAGAAAATTTTGATTTAAAAGTCAATACGACGCGTGGGCAAGTTGAATATCATATTGAACCTCCATGCTGGGTTTTATGAGATATTTGGGCGGGTTAAGTGGAAAGTCCGCATTGGCTATTCCAGCCAAATATCTGCGTTCGCTTCACTTATTCGGTGCTGCCGGTATCAGGTGTATGATGCGACAGAACTGAAAGGATCAAGCGTTTAGAAAGTTACTAATGCTTTGTCTTTTATGTCGTACACAGTTTTTCTTTCGAAAGGGAGCCATTTATGTGCCTAACTCTCCCAAAGGGTCTAAACGGTAGTGGAATGCACACACAAAAACCCGATAAAATAAAATATAAATGTAGGATTCTTCTGCTTGTATTTTTGCAAAACCAAGAAGTTAGAATGAGCGTTAAACATGTTAATAGTTTCAGCACGCTCGACCAACACACTCATTTACTTCTGCATTGAAGTGCCAAACTAAACGAGATGCATTTCTTGTTTCATATTATGCCCTTTTCTTACTCGGCCACAGTGTTAGGTACTTAAGCCTTCCAGCCCAGCAGCCAGCGTCTGCAAGGCGTAGTTTCGCGATATGTCATCAACCTTCGTGGGCATAAAAATTGGTCTCGTGAGGTGTCTCAATGGTTTTCATGTTTTCACCCGTGCTGTTTTATCCTTTATGGCTTTGTCGAATGTCGTTTTGTCGCGTTTCCCTCAGATTGCAGCAGCAGCTCCTTTTTAAACAGAATGCTTTTATATAGCCGATTACCTTGGCTCATTGTAATGAACTATTCCGCACGTTCTTTTTTTCCTTTTTCTTTTTTTTGACGTTAACCTGAATTTTGAAATTAAAGATCTAAAATTATTTTCTTTCGCCCAGAATATTCACGCTTTTTTGTTATTTTCTTGGTTGAGGAAACGCTGCAAATTTAATGTTGGTTTGACGAAAGCAATAAATGCATCTCGGCGGTGGTGCCTGTATTGAACGTCCTTTTAAAAGCACACCCTGGGATCTGCGGAAGCCAATGTCTGCCGCACGCAACTGGATGACGCCTGCTCTTAGAGAAATCTTCCGCATATCATATACTCAAAAGCTTCAGCTTACGTTCAAAAATAAAAAGCGATAAAAAACAAGAAGATGAAAAGAAGACTTTTGTTGTCGAGTCCCGGGACAGACCAAATAAAATATATGCACGCCAATATTCATCCCATACAGGTGCTATTTCCTATTCCGGTTCACAGTAAACACACAAAAACAGAGAGCGCGTTAAGATTTTCATAAAAACAGGGAGAGTGAACATATAAATAAACACGCGACGGCAGGTGAAGCAGATTGTGCATGAGACCGCGATGCTTATCAGACGACATCAGGTGATTTCATCGCATAGACCGGTGTAAAATATCGATTGGGTGGAACTATTTCCAGGAGTTTAGAGCCCTGAATTTTCTCGCTTCCGCAATTTCGAGTGAATTGGCCTCGTTATCTCGTCGGGAATGCGCTCCGATCTTTATTTTATAGTGAATGTGTGCGTGCGTACGTGCGTATGTGTGTGTGTGTCTCTCTGGTGTGTGTGTGTGTGTGCAATGATAAGTTACTAGGACGACACTTTGCAGTGGTCATTCAAGCAGCGATTTTAAGATCGTAGAGAACTTGTCCGTTAGGATGCAGGCGCAGGAAGGGAACCTTTTACAATAGGTAGCTCGACGTTCCACTACGAAAAAAAAAAAAAAAAACACAACTAAGTTTACGTTAGTTTAGAATCAAGAGTCTTATCGTACCTGTATGAAACACATTTTTTATAGCGGCGAAAAGAAACGGCCGTAAACAATATTTACTATTGAAAATGGTAGGCTCATATGCACCTGAAAACCCTCGTTACTCTTTTATCAAATCATATGCATGAGAGTAGGCGGATTCGGCATTCATTTTGTAGAAAAAATAACAAAAAGTCTCCGAACTGCACGTTCGATAGAGTTTTCAATATCTAAGAGAAGAAATACCTCATTTCAAATATTACCTTTACATTTGCGGAAAACGAAACGTTAGACTGTTTGCTTGCGGTATGTTGCAGTTATGAAACAATGCATCCACTCAGACTTTTGTATTAGCACCAATAGGAGCATAACCGACTCAGAATGCATACAGCTCCCTACTTAATAAACTAGACCTCGGGAAGAGATGAACGCATGCAGGCACGAAACGCAATTACGAGCGAGGAAAGATATATGCTTGGAAGACGGGGCTGGGACGTTTAGGACCAACTTGGGAATTTCTCGCACTCAGAATGGCCGCAGTTATGTTCTTTCACTGAAGTTGTTGTGGAAGAACAGTGGTTGGGATCCTGGTTAACTCAGCTATTCAACGTGGCGAACCCGACATGTGCCGACATATCTTCATTACGCATTTACAGGTCGTAAAGTCGAAGACATTGGGGCCCACCCAGCGTGGCGCCCACTTCTTTCGAGAAAAAAAATAAAATAAAAACTACACGTTCAAGACGAAACAGTTTGTTTGATATGTCCCCCCAAAACAGATTATTTTGTAAAGATGTGAAGTAACACGTGCGGCCGGTTTGATAGCTGGTTCCGGTTGTTGTTGCTTTTAAAGGCTTCTATGGTATAACGGTAGCCGTTAAAGAGCAACATTTCTGAAAGGCCTGCAGGGTTTTCGAGATATTACTTTTGCAGTGAGTGTACCATGATGCGTTTTAACCTTAAAACTGGGGGAAGAAGGAAAATAATTTTCAGCGGAAAAGGTTTAAAAATCTAAATGGTGACCATCCACTAGCTCGCCTACGCACTGACTGTAATTTCGTAACTATTTTAGTGTAGTTTTTTACGCTAAGTATATTTTGTCCTACTTTCCCGGTTAATATTTTTAGCTGACAACGGTCATAAATTTCATTCATTCTCTTAGGCGCGGTGAGATTATTTATACTGAGGGCACGGATGGTTAAAAATAAATTATCCGTGAAACCATGCAGGTACGGAAATGGTGTACGCAGAACCATTATTATTCATACTTGCGAGGTCGTTCAACCTAATTCTTTCGTTAATAGTAATGGTATTATTGTTTAAATTGCATGTTATTAGATTCTATTTTAAATAAAACGCGAAAGAGTTGTGTGGTTTGTTATTAACAGTCCTTTTAAGTCTTGTCGAAGAGTAAACAAAACAAAAAATACGTACCCAACCAACAATGAATAACGACACGCTAATGACGGTAACTACGAAACGCAATCCGAAATACAAAAATGACTTATATGTTAACTTAACATATAGAAGAATATTCGTTTATAAACAAAACGAGGGAGCCGATAGATACTGCGATGCTGTGTAGGCGTTTACATGTACCCTGCATAACATACTTTGCAGTTTTATGAATGCGTGTTACCAAAAAAGGGAGTATATATATATATATATATATATGCGTGTGTGTGTGTGTGTGTGTGCGTGTGCGTGTGCGTGTACGTGGGTATGTGGTGATTTCAGCGGGCAAGAAAGAAAGCATTCACTGAGCAGGAAAGGGAAGAGGAGGAGGAAGTAGTTTTTTGGAACTCGACGGTACTGCAAAATGCCGGTGGGATGTGCCTTGCAACTTTACACAAGGTCGTCCATCGACACATAGATCGAGTCTTGCAGCTACACGCAAGACTCGACAACGAAGACGCCGGCCACGTAGCAAAACGTCAACAGTCGGCTTGGGACATCCCATTACGCCATCTCTGCAGCGGTGACCTTACTTCTAGCCCTGTTGCATCGCTCCCCGGCAAAACGTGTGAGACTCACATTCCGTATTGTCAGCGACATTCGTGCTTGCTGTTGCGGTAATCTTCTCTGTATCTAATGTTTTAAATTTTTCTTTTATTTGTCCTATCCAACCACATTGTCCTCGTCTTCCGTCTTACTGCGTCGCACACCTGCGAGCGTGAACTATTCCACAACATTTCTTGCGTCTGCGACAAGACTTTGCTCTTGTTTTCCACTCTAAAAAGCTTCAGTTCGCTGGTGTGTGTGACAACCACGAATGAATTTCGAGAAGTTAATGTTGGTTCGCAAAGAGTTAGGGCTTCCGGGGCCACAACTAAAACAATGGATGGACGAAGAACGGGCGTGCGATCGAGATCAGCCTTAGACAGAGCGCGATGCTGTTAAAGAATCGGAAGCCAATGCGCTCGGTCGTTTAGATGCAGAATACGAAGCTGTAAGGGAAGAAGATAACCACACTCGGGCCCGCTTAGATGCAGAACGCGTGGTACTAGAGCTGAAGTTACGCTTGCAGGAGCGACAGGGAATCGTAGGAGCGGTAGTTCCAGATGCGGATGGCGACAGTACGTCGACCTGCGTAGTACATCGGCATCGGAACCCACACAAGCTAATACCTGCATTTAACAAGAGGCGTGACGAACTTGATGCGTGCATCCCAACATTTGAGCGGGTGGCGACTAGTCAAGAGTGGCCCCCTGAAAAATGGGCTTCTTCCCTCAGCGTATGCCTGACAAGAGAGGCGCTAAGAGTGGTCGGACGCATAGCTCCTGACGACGGAATAGATTATAATAAGTTTCCTTCAATGTGTTCAATGTGTTCAATGTGTTCAATGTGCTCCTTCAAAGTGTTCGGTTCACCGAGAATGGGTACCACGCTAAGGTTAGGCGCGTGAGACCGGAGGACATGGGAGCGGGAAGGCAAATTTCTGGCCGCCTTGGGGTATTTTTATCACTGGCAGAAGATGGCAGAAACGGAACACACTTATGATACCCTTCGAGATAAAGTAGTGTCCGAACAGTTCGTGAAACAATGCCACGAGAAGCTCGCAATTTGTTGAAGGAAAGGGGCTGCCAGAGCCTCAATAAATATGCGGAGGCCACAGACCATTACCTCGAGGCCCAGGGGTTAACCAAACTTGGGGAAAATAAAAATAAATATTCTAGCAAGCCTTCGGGGTTAGGTAGAATGTCCTCCCATCGAGATGAAAATAGGAAACCGCAGTGCTTCCCTTGTATCGAATATTGGCTATCGAGGCGTTGATTGTTGGCCCAACTTAAGTGGACCAAAACACAATGCGAATTTCTGCTGGAAATGTCGCGGTATTGGGCATACAGTCGAGGCTTGTCCCAACAAAACGTCAGGCGTTGTTGGTTAAAGCATTGTGCCCAGTGATGCACTGCAATAGTCCTGAGGACTTCGGCTCCGATGCCTGCTTGTCTTAGCAGTATCCATTGGGAACGGCTTGGGAACGGCAAGGATAAAGGGGGCCGAGGTTCAGGCCGAATAGATGACGACGGCTACGGGACTGCTTGAAGTACACCCTGTCACTGTTCGGCGGGATTCCGTAATAGTAAAGCGGTCATTAGTTCCTGATGGCAAACTGACAGGAAGAAGCCGAATGCTCAACCTGCTGGACCGGACAGTCAAGAGTCTACCCGAAGCGGAGGTAGACATTGGCTCTCCTTATTTCAATGGCAGAGTGACTCCGACGTGCATAAAAAAACCGCTGTACGACGTTGTATTAGGAAACGTTGTTGGTGTATGGGATGCTTCTGCGCCTGATATTAATAGGAAAGCAGAGCAGAATGCTCCCCTCCCCCCCAGAACGAAATGCCGAAACAGGAGACATCGAATGAGAGCCACATTTGTGTGACGAGTCAACCAACTCGTTCAAACACGCCCTTTTTATTGGCTGCTATGGATCCGAACCAAAAGCAACTGGAGGGTGCTGCTGGCCGGCGATCAGTGGCAGCAGTCAATTCAGTGGACATTCATCCAGAGGGGCTGCAAACCAAGCAAAGAGAAGACCCTTCCGAGGTCACGTGACCCTGGGCGTGGTCACGTGACCTCGGGGGGGGGGGGGGGGGGGGGGGGGTCACGTGATCTGGGGGGTCACGTGACCCTGGGGGTGGTCACGTGACCTCGAGGAGGGTCACGTGACCTTGGGGTGACCTTGGGATGACCTTGGTTACGCCGACGTCGACGGCGACGCCGACGGCGACGCTGACGACGCTCAAGCCGGGAACGGGCCCCTAAGAGCTGCGCTCTAAAAATGAAAGCCGTTTACAACTCCCTGTAACACCGAATCGGAGCGCAGCTCTTGAGGAGGAGGGAAGGGTACTGAGGATTACCTGTTCTCGGGGCGGGGGGGGGTCATGTGACCTTGGGGGGTCACGTGACCCCTCAGAAAAACTTTTCCGCTAAGTTTTTCCGCTAGATTTAGCAGGAAAATTTTTCCGCTAGGTTTAACGGGAAAATTTTTCCGCTAGACTTAGCGGGGAATTTTTCCCGCTAAATCTAGCGGGGAAACTTTTCCGCTACATTTAGCGCGGAATTTTTTCCGCTAGATTTAGCGGGGAAATTTTTCCGCTAGCTTTAGCTGGGAAATTTTTCCGCTAGATTTAGCGGGGAATTTTTACCGCTACATTTGGCGGAGAAAATTTTCCGCTAGATTTAGCGGAGAAATTTTTCCGCTAGATTTAGCGGAGAAATGTTTCCGCTAGATTTAGCAGAGAAATTTTTCAGCTGTCTAGCGGGGAAAATATTCCGCTAGACATAGCGGAGAAATTTTTCCGCTAAATCTAGCGGAAAAATTTCTCCGCTAAATCTAGCGGAAAAAGTTCTCCGCTAAATCTAGCGGAAAAATTTCTCCGCTAAATCTAGCGGGGAAAATATTCCGCTAGATTTAGCGGGGAATTTTTTCTGCTAAATCTAGCGGGGAAAATATTCCGCTAGATTTAGGGGGGGAAATTTTTCCGCTAGATTTAGCGGGGAATATTTTCCGCTAGATTTAGCGGGGGAATTTTGGGGGAATTTTCCCGCTAAATTTAGCGGAATATTTTCCGCTAGATTTAGCGGGGGAATTTTTCCGCTAGATTTAGCGGGGAATATTTTCCGCTAGATTTAGCGGGGGAATTTTACCCATAATGCACCGCGCGGTTACGCCGACGGCCACGGCGACGGCGACGGCGACGCCGACGCCGCTCAAGCCGCACACGGGCCCCTAAGAGCTGCGCTCTAAATCAAGCGTGTTGAGCCCGAGATGAAAGTTATCGCCGGCTGACGTGTTCTTTTGAAAAAGGGAAGGGGAAAGAGAAAGTTTGAGTAACTGCAGTAACTACCTCGAAAGCTCCTCTCCCGATATGAGGCTCGAGGCATGTTACGTCTCGGTTACCTTCTCGCGCATCGCTGCTCGAATCTATTCTTCACTTTGTTCCGCACAGCTACTGTTACGCACAGCCGTCGTGGATGTGCGTAATAGAGTGAAGAACAGATTTGAGCATCATCTGGACACCGTCATCCTGCCAGGCTCCAGTGTCGTGGGACTGGACTCGGCATCGGTCAGTTAAGACTTTTTCTTTTATCTCGTGCGTGTTTCTTCGCCCCGCAAAACTTCGCTTCTCGGGAGCGGTTTTGCTGAACTTCTTTTTTTATGTTTCATGACTAAATGTTTGTTAGCATTGTTTAGTTGGGTTTATTTTGTCATGGCGTAGCGGTTTGACGGTGCTGGAGAGAGCGTGTTCGCACGCATTAGGTTGTGTCCCGTTAAGGGAATGTCCGGAGGAGTTGGTTTTTGTTCTTGGCATGTGCGACTGAGGTTTTTCGTCTTTATTAAATCTTTGTTTCTTTTTCTTACCTTTATGTGTCGTCGACTTCTTTGCCTGACTCTCCAACAGGCGTGGACCTATCGCCTTGCCACAGCTCGAACCTAAATATTTTTTTTTCTTTATTTCGCTAACACAATTTTTGTTAAGATCGGTGTTGGGTAAGTTTATTCTTATTTATTTATTTTTTTCCCTACCCCTCTCCGTGACACTTTTTCCGTGTGTTTCGGATCGTTTCTGTGTCATCACTTTTGTGTACTACGGAAGTGAAAGGATATTTCCTCCTGATCTGTGCGATGTGCGGTGAACAAACCCTAGCGTTTGGTTTCGGAAAGAATTCTATATAATATATTAATAATGTGATGATTTTCTAGGTCTTAGTAATATGACAGCTAATAACTAGTCATGCTAGTTTACAGTCAAAGGTTTATAAATCGAAACAATACAACGTGTGCGCCTCTTGGATATTGAAGGTCTACTAGGCCTGCTGATTTGGTTAAATATGTTTCTCGTAATATTCCGCTCTTATCAAAACATAAATAACTATTAAATACAACGAAATACGTTTATAATTGTTTACAAAACGCAGGCAAAAATTAAAGAAAACTTTTTCGCAATTCATAGAAACGCACGGGTCGCTATGTCTGTGGTCTTGCAAAACGAAGACGGCTTTTTCCAATTTTGAGTCTTAAATATAGAACATACAAACAAAATGCACACTTTCTCGACTCATTTTCGAGTAGACAACTACCATATCTACATTTTAACAAAAAATAAAAAAATGAAAAATGTTTTTTTTTTTTTTTAGAAAATCGATTTTAAATTTGGTACTTTTTGGTTTTCGCATAACATTAAGATAGATATACCGCAAAGGATATTGTATACAGCCGAGTTATTTTATAATATGTATAAAGAGCGTGTTTTGGGCTCTCCGTAGACATAAAAAATATTGATTTAACCCAAGTAGATCGCTAGTATTTAATTGTCAAAGTTCGTCAACAATTGACCGAGGGGGCGTTTTTGACATTTGTATAGAAAAAAAAAACGCCTAAAACTATTTCATGGTATTAGAGCGTTTTAAATGTTTTCACAAAGTGCTTGCGAAATGTTACTATAATGTGGACTGAAAATCCACGGCGCGAGGTTGAGCGAAACATCCGACCCACGACGCTTGTGCAAAAGACTGCTTTCCGCCGAGGCGTCTTTTAAAATTCGTAAGTCGAGAACAAAAACTTCGACGAACTTGCGATTTGTGGCTACTGCGTCTTTAGAGATGACGCCATAACATATATTTTTTCAGCGAAATTAAAAATTCAACCCTTTTTGCATGCACGATTTAATTGAAAACACCCATATATATATATATATATATATATATATTTATATTCCCTGGTGATCTGTGCGATGTGCGGTGAACAAACCCTAGCGTTTGGTTTTGGAAAGAATTCTATATAATATATCAATGATGTGATGAATTTCCAGGTCTTAGTAATATTACAGCTATTAACTAGTCATGCTAGTTTATAGTCGAAGGTTTATAAATTGAAACAATACAACGTCTGCGGCCCTTGGATACTGAAGGTCTACTTGGATATTGAAGGTCTCTCTCTCTCTCTCTATATATATATATATACCCTCGCTTCCCTCTCACGAAAGCTCCAACCGTCAACCCGCCGGAATTTGGACTCGACCGCAGCATTGTATAAATGTTTGCCCATCTGGAACTCCTCCTACGCTTTTTTGGAACCTCCAACTGTCATCCCGCCATTTTTGAAACTTGAACTCGACCGTAGCCTTGTATAAATACAACCCGCGTTCATCATCAAAAGTTCTTCCTCACGAAGGTCGGACTCCCGCCGAAACGTCAAAGAATAAATCGTCCGTTGTTGCTGTTTTCACTAAGGGTTTTCTCCTCTCAGTTATATATATATATATATATATTCAACCCATATTGTTTAGGCAGTGACTTTTGGGGAACGGTTCCTTGCGTAGAAAATTATATCCTTGTGTGTGAACGCGTATGTTCAATGGACGTGATTTATAGCACATGATAGCCTTCGCACTCAGTGAGAATGAACGTGGTAGAAGTTGTTGGAAACAAACAACTATTTTATTTGGGAGTGATTCTTTTGATTATGGGTATGTGTGGTGATTTCAACGGGCCAGAAAGAAAGCATTCACCGAGCGATAAGAAAAACGAAGAGGAAGAGGAGGAAGGGGAGGAGGAAGAGGAAGTTGTTTTTCGGAACCCGACGGTACAGCATCAGGCCGGTGGGCTGTGCCTTAAAACTTTACGCGAGGCCGTCCATCAACAGGTCGATCGAATCTTGCAGCTACAGGCAGGACTCGACAACGAAGACGTCGCCACTTAGCCACACGTCAACAGACGGGTTGGGGCATCCCATTACGCCATTCCTGCAACGCTGACGAGGCTTGGAACCCAGTTGCATCGCTCCCCAGCAAAACCTGTAGGACTCACATTCCGTATTGTCAGTGACATTCGTGCATGCTGTTGCTGTAATAATCTCTGTATCTAATGCCTTAAATCTTTCTTTTACTTGTCCTATCCAACCAAATTGTCCTCGTCTTCCGTCTTACTGCATCGCACACCTCCAAGCGTAAATTAGACCATAGAAAAAAAATATATCTGCAAATATATAAGTTACCGAATATCATTTCTCACGTGGCTCGCAAAAAATCAGGACGCCTGTAAACTAACTAGCTCAGTTACAACGCAAATTTGAAAATCAGTAGGTTGGAAGATCGCAAGCATATAAAAAGCAATACAAACGGAAGGTGTTCTAAACTTTTGAATCACAAGATCGCTGAATAATATTACCGATATGTTTAGCATATCAGCACACACCCCCGGTGGTTTCAAGAGTCAAGCCCAGATCCCCTATCAACGGGCTCGACCTACAATCTACGAAGTCTGAGCCGTCTGCTTTCCCCCAAAGGAGATGGAAGACTCAATCAACGCAATCTACCGAGGAAGCTAACCGAATGACAAGGACGACAAAAATGCTTAAACCTACGCAAAGTCTGCGAAGTGGCACCAAGCCTGAGTTTTTCACCACGTTCACTGCCAGTTGTCTAGGTCTAAACATATTTTCAGCCAGGTCATTCGCCACGCTCCTTCTGTAAATTGCTGTGATTGTTTCTCCCAGATGCTTCGCGGAAAACGTAGTCGGTCCAGATTTCGTAGTGTAATCAGCTGTCGTATCTTCAGTTCGCTCGACATATCGTGCTTAATTTACAACAGTTACTACCAATTTGAGGCACGCAAAACGTGGCAAACGCTCAGCGTCTTATTATAGCACTATCTGCAACCATGTAGGTCGTAATATCAGCCGATAAGAGCATCAAGTGACTTCGTAGTGCAATAAATGTAAACGCAAGAAGCCACGTTCTTCCTTTCTCAAGGTGTCAGTGGCTATAACAGGTTATAAATAAGATATGGTCTATCGGCGCCCCTCGTAATTGGAAATATCTGCTTTTCCTGATCCTATACTACGTTCTACCTTAAAGGCCGACGACCAGACTCGAGATTCTGCAAGGCAGAAGATTCTCCTCGCCATAAGGGAGGAGGAAGCAGGCAACGATGGATATAGTAGAAGGGGTAAAGGAGGAAGCGGGGAAAAAGTCGAAAGCGCGAACTGGTTGTCGGTCTTTAAGTCAACACCCAGCCTCCGCTACGAGACAATGGGACCACTCGAGCAGCGTCAGAAGCCTAAGTCACCATAGCCTTTCCCATACATGATTGTTCCAGCGATAATTGAACACGTGAATCAACATGGTGAACACCACGATGGAGCGTTTCTTGTGCTGTTTGGTTGGTAGCATCAGCTCATATAGCATTCCTCTGCGTCTGAACTTCAGATGGAACGATGTGTAGAAAAAAACTTGTATGCGACATACGCTGTCCTACTTTCTTATGCCTTGTCTCCTTTGAGTGTTTAAAGACCATTTGACATCATTAAGAGAACACTAATTCTTATTAGCTAAGAATATGCAAGCTGACGATTCTTATATTAAACGTGTAGTGAGGGAGGTTGGTCCACCTCTTGATAAAACACGAGCTATCCTTGCTGATGCCCAGCGTGTCCGTAACATCTTGTTCGGTCGGCATTTTTTGACTGGCATTGAAAAACAAAGCCCGGCTTCGGTGTAACAATGAGCGAACATATTCAAATCAGAGGCAATCTCTAAGTAGAGGGAGCAGAGTAATGAGATTCATCCGACGAGAACCGTTTAATTGACAGTTCCCGTGTGACGGAACGCGAAGAATATAATTATGATAAAATATCGCCGCTTTAACGCAAATGTTCCTCAGTCGACAAGTTTTTTAAAAAAAAAAAAGAAAGAAAAAGGATTGATCTTTTAAATGCTTATGGCTTTTTGCACCTTATGTTTTAGCCCTGAGGCCAATTAACACCATGGTGAAGATTTACAGACGTATTTCGTGGAGACTTTCTTGTCCCTTGCTCACTCCGAAGTGGATCATCATGTTGATTGAACGGGCTCTACTATTACGAACACACTCATGGCGGAGATCACGTCGGTCTGCATTTGTTTATATTATGTTTCGGTACTATATCTATACTAGCTCTTTTTTTCACATATAAAATTTTTATCCGAAAAATATTTTAAGTTTCCAACGTGATTAATAAATTAATAATTATATACCTAACTTTTACAGGGAGGTGGGGTTAACCGGACAATATGCTTAAGATGCAATTTTTTGAAAGCTTGGGACAGTTCGCTTACCGTTTTTCTTTTTTCATAAGTCTTCCATATGTCCTTAGTTTTTAAAAAAAAATGTTGATTAGATATTGTAAAAACATTCATTGACAACTTCAATAAATTATATGTTTGGTTGAATAATTATTTTAGTTTTACTTTGTCCTTTTGTAAAATTTGCATTTTACAGACGTTAAAAGTTAAGATTTTGTAACTTCGTATTATCAATTTTTCGGAGTATGCTTTAATAAAAGGCATAATATTAGATTACAAAAACATAAAAGCTTCGTAACCAATACATTGTTCTCCTCCTTTTTGTTAGTTTGTTGGATTATATTAGATACAAAAAAGTCCCAAACTCAAAATAATACTCTTTGCCCTACTTCTCGGTAATTGGTGACGAGATTTCACACCAAAAACGAAGTTCACGCGTTTATAAACGACACGGTATATTTGATGAGTCTGACAGCTAAAATTTAATTCCCTACAATTTACACATTCAAAACACACTCGTATGTTCTAAGCTTTCCTAAAATGTAAGCAGAAATGTGAGACTAGCTTTCATTGAAAGTCAAAACCGCGTGTACAATCCTACGCAGAAGCGTTCATTATCAACCTCGCTACGTTCCCGGAAGCAGGCTGAGGGCTGAAAACACTCGCAAGCCAATAAGCCAGATCCAGTTAAATAAAGTTTCAAAAAACCGCTATGCAATATTTTTACTTCTGTATTTCTCCATCTAAGGTTTTTTTTTTCTTTTTTTTTCCGCTTCAGGACTTCTAATGGAAATCAGAATGCGACACCGTCCCTTTTCTTCGTCTACGGTTTCCATGACTAGAAACATTCGAGCCGTTTCGCTGGCTGGCAGCCAAATGAAACGTCGACGGTCGAGAAGACGACCGATCCAAGCCGAGCCATCCACCCAGCTGAGCGGAGGAAATGCCGAACAAGATATTTGATTGTGTCTAAAGCGTGTGGGCTTCGGCTTCGCTTAATATTGGGATCTTCCCCGAAAACAAACATACGTTGCACATTGATGACAAAAGCAGCCAACTGACAAAGTCAGAAACGACGACGGCCTCGAGCGGAAGACAAATCTCCAGAAACAATAACACAAATCAAACAAACAAAAATATTACGCAAAGAAAAGGGGAAGTTGGAAACAAACAATTTTGCTACAATACAAAGTACTGCGTGTGCCGAAGAGTTGGGCCTCGCAAATAAATAACCTTGGCGCCATCCTTGTTCAGTTTCCAAGCGTGCAGTTTTGTGTACTCTTGCTGTATTTACTTTGTTGGTGTGTCTAGGCGGTGATAATACTACTTCATAATATACCAATTTTGAATCAATTTTTATATTATAAATAAAGAAACCTTCGATGTTATGAAACAACCAGACAGCGAACACTAGTATAAGCCAAAGTGAAATTTTACTTTCTTCCAAAAAACTAATATATCTTGAAATTAAGAAAAAGAAAACGCAAAAATGCGAACTTGAAGAAGATAACCTAAAATCAAAGCAAACAACGAACAAAAGCTACTCTGATGGGATTCAGCAATTCTCAAGGGCCGCGGTCATTTCGCTAAATTACTTCGAGAAAATGACGGCCTCAATTTGCCACCAGGATGAACTCCGAACGGATTTCCGTTATTAGCCGCAATCACTGCACCTCAAAATTGTCAAAATTGTGATGAGTTCAGATGATGTTTTTCTTTCTACCGCATCTAGTATCAAAATCTTGTTTTACATCCATTCTTTTATTTAAAGTGTCCCATATTCTAGGCAGCAACTCTTTAAGTTTCCAGCCTCCTTTTTGGCTCGTTCGACAACGCTTGGTTATTTTTTACTTGTCTAGGTGCGGAACTTGTTACATAATAATCAGAGTATACAACCAAAATATTAATTCCGTTGAAAGCATTTTATAATGTGCCTTTTGGCTATAGAGAAAAGGCTTTTCTACTTTCTGTTTCCCAGCTTATTGACTACATTTTGTACTAGTATGCGCGAAGATCGTACGACGCGTCATTCTAAAATTGTGTGTATTGCTTGCGGAATCATGCGCTGTCGAGTGCAGCTAATGAAATCGCAGATATCGTGAAATTGACCACTCGTGTGCGTTATTGTGTAGAACGAAAGATTTTTTCATCCCATTCAGATATTTCTAGATCACCAGGTGCATGCATGACTTGGTGTAAAAAACATCCTATGGTCGCTGATAGCTTAAGAAACAAAGGGCATGGCGAGACCCAAGCACATTGTTTTGGTTCAGCAGCCAGTAAGTTTGCGGCGTTCGTCGATAAGAACACCCAAGAATCACGAAGGAAGGAACGTGAACATAATAGACTACACCTTGCGTTTGGTTAGTTTTCAGTTATTGAATAGCCGCAGTTAACCGACAAACAGAGGAGATACATCAAATCACTGCCAGCAACAAAAAAAAATGTATATATATATATATATATATATATATATATATATATGTATATGCCTTGGTTTCTTCACATTGACTGAAAAGCATGTTTGTAATATTGCATGGCAAGAGAAAGAATAAAACAAACTGGGGACGAGGAACGACGATTGTTTTCTTGCTTTTCATTTTTTTCCGCTGGAATTTTTTTTTTATCAAATGGAATTACCGCCAGACAGGGCATCGTATTGATAATAAAGTTTGGCACACACACACATCTAATGGTAAGGAGAAGAATGGACCTGATGAGGGGTCCCCACGCCCCAACGCATAATCAAATTATCTGCGACAAAACTCTACCCTCGGTCCTCAAGCCGAATATTAAACTCAGCGTGAATACCTTTTCTTTCTGGTCAGGGAATCGGGAATTTTTTCCAAGAGGGCGAGATAGCAGCAGAGACCCAGGCACAAGCGCAGAAAGGACAGACTCCTTGTCATATTTCATTTCAGTTTTAGTCCAGACAAAGCCGACGCCACGAGCTATTGGGACCAATCAAGCGACGTTAAACCGCAAGTGACTGAGACTTTTCCGGTTACGATTGTTTTAGCAATGATAAAACATGCACAAAAACACGACGAACACCATGATGGTGCGCTCTGTACTTCTGTCTGATTGGTTCAATCAGGTCATAGCGTCGACTCCGTCAGCACTTAGGGTGAAACCAAGTATGGTGAATGGGGTGAGTACCCGCAATGCGAATTTGCGAGGATCACAAGCGAAGCATTCAGAAACGATGCAGGCCCTTCCCTGGTTTCCAAGTGCCCTTACACATTAGGTCTGTTCGATTCTCATGAACTGACTGAACCAGTTGAGCAGTGCTGGTACTGGCGTATTTGATTCAACCGAAAGTTGCACCACCGCTGCTCTGGCGCTTCCGACTCATCCCAGCTCTGCACGAGTTCAGACCCAGTTCCTCAAAATCTTGCACCGGCTCTTGAGTCAGTTCGACGTCCGTGCTGAAGCAGACAACGGAGCAAACGACACTTCTTGTCCGTCTCTGCTCGCCGTGACCTTTCTCAGAGCTCTAGCTCAAACATCTGCAATGTCTGACAATAACGCAGAGCGACGAAGATTACATTTGGTCTCATTTATGAAAGCAATGTACCCATGTTGGACGTGTAATCGAGATCCTGAGCGAGGGTAGGAATTTGCTCGATTATAATATTCTGAAAGAATTTTACGCACCTGCTCGCGCAAGTTTGTCGCCCTGTGCTAAGCGTTGAAAGATTGACTCGCGTAAATTGTGTATTTTTATGGTACGCGGTACTATGCTCATATTATTCTTAAATGACAAATAAAACTCATCACATTCTTGATAACACCCGCCTTTAGTACCTCTTGACTACAGACTGACGATCCCGATACACTGCAGAGGTCTGGGATATTGTACGTTGGCACTCGCATACTCCGTAGATGAGCATAATATTGCTTGCTCCGTCCTCTGATATCTGTGGCCGCTGGCCACCCACTAACGGGCCTGGGAAAAAACGCTGAGATTCGGCATTGGCTTGGTAGTTCCACAAGGATATTTTTTTGAGAATCAAAATAAACGCTTCAACTTAAGGCTGCAGCCTTAAGTGAAGCGCCTTAACTAACCGCTGCTTTGCCCAAGACAATCTCCTCAGGCCTTCGTCTTCGAAGTGACTGCTACCGCGCGCTGCCATCTCTAACTCCCGAAAATGATCCTCATGCCGGGAACCAATCATCGAAATGCCAAACTCAAGAAACTTCTTCTAAATCTAATAACTCTACTTTTGCTAAATGAATGCGAAGGTCACGAATATCTTGAATGGTTATCGAAACAACAGGAAGTGGACGGTTGTTAAAAATGCTTACAGAAACGGATTTCGTACAGAAAACGCTTGAGTACACTCGAATAAAAAGATAGTCGGAGGAACGTTTTGATTTATATTCTTTAAAATTAAGGAAACGCGAATGGTCTCATCAAACTGTTAATACGTAAATGTAGCGCACGACATGTCGTGGAAAAACAAAAATCAACAGATGCAGACGACACGTTGCGCTTCCGCTCGGGAAGCCGACGTCAGCGCCAGTCAAAACACGGTGGCTGCATTGGTTCTGCAGCGCCGAATCATGACCCCTGCACTTCTCTGAACTCCGAAAGAACTAGGTTAGAATTTTCTGGCAGATTCGAACAGACCTCATGGTTAAAGGATTGAGAGGGGTGGGTTTAATTGGGAATCCTTCTAAATTTCCCGCAAACGCAGAGTGAGAAAACATTCTGGGGAACGTTTGCCAAAAAAATCGTCACTGCTAAAGTAATCTTTTGCTTTTATGCAACTGCAACGTAAGATATTTTATTGAAACAATGAAATGCCCATTTATCAATCTAAACCTTTGCAATTTCCTTGGTGATAATTAATATTGTTTACTATCTAATCAGAGACCACTCACGCCTCCCCATTCCGTTATCAAATCCTTAGGAGCAACACTAGATTAAACCGTTGATAAGCCGTAAATCAGCGTTGCCTAAGTACGCTTGTCGTTGACGTGAAATGCAACTTTCTTTAGTGGAATCAATTGAAGAATGAAAACACTTAGAGACAAGTACACAGAGCACTTTTTTTAACTGTACTCCGTTTCATGGTGGTAAATACACATAAAAACAAAGACAAAGAAAAAAACACACAAGACGAGGCGTAAATAGACGCCTCGTCTTTTGTGCTACTTTCGTTGTCCGTGTGTTTAGGCGTATTTACAACCATGTATAAGTACAAACTAGCCCAGCTCGCAGTTTTCATACAGTTTACTCTGTTTCATACTTAACATAGAACGCTGTTAATGCTGCTCACGCGAGCATGGGGCTCAATCTCGTTGATCATTTGCACGCGTTCTAGCTCAAATGAAACCATAGATAAAGCCAAGCAATCGCGCCAGTAGCTTCGACAGCGTTGTTTGAAACGGAGATTTACTGATATCTTGTTCAATACGCACACACTCCCTGAAGACTTTTTAAACTATTAATTTGCCTCATTTATGTGCCCTTTATTGTCATCCTGTTTCTTACAGATATCTTGATCGTGATATCATGCTCTTCAAATTGAATTAATACACTCACAGAGTAGTCAACATCAACATTCCCCACTATGGCCCTGCATCAGGGACAAGCACTCGCTCGTAGACTTTATTGCAACTGATACTTACCCTGATTTTTGGTTTCAAGTACAAGCAAGTTCCATACATCTTGCTAGCTCTACACTTTACATTGTATCACTTGCCCTATACCAGGCAATAAATCGAAAACTTTGAAAGATTACTAGAAATAGGGTAACAGAAAATCAAGCCAAAACAAAATATTTACGAATACAAAATTTCAGTTGCGGAGAAGATTACAAAAAAAAAACACATTTCTGTATAACTAAAGTGTGCTAATTAACTTTATTGCTCGCAGTTTTTACGTTCATTTTGCAATTAAACTTTTTAAAACTACGGCCATAAAAGGCTAAAGCAATTTACGGGAATGATTTATGGGTATGATTTCCGAAATTTGATATCACTGCACGCAACTGTCTTATCCTAACCATTACAGCGCTAAGTTTTTCGGCGAATATCTTTAAGCTGGCTGCTTATTTTTACTTTCCGTAAATTGCTTTAGCCTTCCATGGTGGTAGCCTTGAAATTTCTTACTACAACATTGACCTTAAGCCGCTAATTAGAAAGTTAATTACCCCATTTTAGTTAAGTAGACAGCTCATTTTTATATTTTGTTTCAATCCTTATCGTCTCCTACAGCTCGGATTTGGTCTTCGAATAGAACTTCTTTGTTTTTTAGTTACCCTATCCTTCATAATTTTGATAACTTTCGCTGAATCACTCGGTGTAACAGATTATACAAACATTGTATGTTAGGCTCATTAGCCATTCATTTATGTTATTGTATCTCTCAGATTATCTTATAAATAATGAGATCTTATCTTACTCAGTTTCTCGGGGATCTTATTGATCGTTTAATGTGGGAGTTTTTATCTAGAGAACTTGCTGCTTGCACACCTGCCGCAAAACGAAATTTAATAGAAAATACTTAAAACATGGATCCTCAAAGGTCTTGAATTGAATAGTGATCTTGGGCCGGACTAGGTGAGCAGTTATTTCACCAAAAAAACGAGTTACTTGAGGAAACAATACATCAAAACCTAATTTCCCTTTCTCAGTACTGAAACTAACAACTCTGGCTCCACTACACCGCCAAATCACTATGGTTGGCTTCGAAAAATTGTAAACAACACGCTTTTTAATTTGAGTTGCGTGTCAACAACTGAGGGGTGCGTGGGATTCAGTCATATTTTGTTTTTTTGTGGCGTGTGCTACACTGGCAGAGGCCGAGCAGTTTCGCGTGGCTAGCATAATGAGCCGTGCTGCGCTTGCGCGAGGAGCAGTGACGTCACACGGCGCACAGCTGGCGCGCCGGAGCCGCCGCCGCCGCGCGCGCCTCGCCGGTCTGCGCACTCCAGAGGAGTGACGTCATAGCCGCGGCAAACACACTGGCGCCGCCGCGTGCTCAGCTGTGCGCCTCCGCTGCGCAGTAGCGAAGTCCGACGCTGCACCAGAGCCGCTTGATAGCGCCTCTCACTTACGCGCATAAACTCACGCTACATATATCCTGGCATAGCCCAGCTAAGCCACCGTAATTTTTTGTTAGTTTTTCAAGTTAGTGCGCCTCTCCCCGATACGTTGTGCACTGCGGAGCAGCGACAACTGCAAAGCGTGCTTCTCGACGCCGTGTGGCTCCCACAGCAAAGTGGCATGCGTAGTGGGTAAGCAGTGGTTTAACATTTTCAGTGTGAAAATATTGTCACGAATGACGAGGTGAGGAAACAAAGAATAACTGGGGAAACTGAACCGTTTATAGGCGTAAGAGTCGGCGAAACAGCAAAATCAGAAGCTGGGGCGAGACTCACTCTCCGGCTCCGGCTCCGCGTGGGAAGCCGGAGTCAGCCCCTTTTGCACACGGGCGGGCTTCTGGAACAATCGACGTAGATGGCTCAGCGTGTAGAACATTATAACCTCGAATGAACAACGCGGTTCTGGGATTTACCAGAACATCAAATTAGAGTCAAATGCGTACCCGCGGCCAGGAATCAAACCCTGGCTTTCTGCGTGGAAGGCAAACGCGATAACCGTTAGGCCACGAGTGCGCTGCCTACTTGGTCAGCTGCGCGCGCGGCAATATTTCAGATCTCGCCCCGCTTAAATATCTACGAAAGAGAGGCGTTTACCGTTCTGTTCAGCTACCTGTACGGCACAGTAAAAAGGTTGTTGCAGGCCATTGTATCATTTTAGTTGGCTGAAAACTAGAGCAACATAAAAATGATGCTCTTACTTTGCTCACAGGTACAACTAAGTCAATGTCAACTGGCTTCATCGTTTAGTGTGCCGAGTCAGACACTGCCTCCAATAATTGCGCAGAATAGATCAATTCCCTTATTTTTTTATTATAGCTAACTGCTTTCGTTGCAATACAATATTTGCAATTAAGTTGTTGAGACTAATCCATTTTATCCATGGTGTATTCAGAACACGAAGTTTTGGTTGACAATCCTGGACACATTGCACATTTGTACCTCCTACCATTGGAGACTTTAGTATCTGAGTAAAAAATTTTGTGAAAACCTAGTAGAAGTTTAATATTTATTTTTCTTGAAGCATTTTTTTTGGCTGCACTAAAACTACCCTGAAGAAGCTATATCTCCTAGTGAAACGTCTGCAGGCCGTTTTGAGACTTATTACAAGCTCCCTCTTCACATAGCATTTTAGGTGTTTGACTGGAAATGAATGTAATCTGGTTTTGGTAGCTGAATAGACAGTAATGAAAATTAAAAAAGAGACTGAACTGACATAACCGTCATTTCAGTTCCTATACATAAAACGAAATCATTTTGGTACCCTCATTTATATGTTGCGTGTTCGGCCTGCCAGCAGTTTCTGGGTGAGCGTAGAGCTGCATTTTTTCCGTTAATTTTTACGTTTTCGGATATCTCAAGACCTCCCCCTCAGTATGAAATATGCACCTTCATTGAGCTGAAGCCAGCAGTCAAGGTCGGAGCTTGCGAATAATCATCATGGCTAAGAAAGAAATTTTGTAATAAAGCCTCCATACACGACAAAGAGGTGCGACTGGACAAACTGCTTGAATCTGACATTAAGCCCTTCTTTTGGCGTTTCAGTTGGCCGAGAGGTGAATCGAAGTAAGACTGTGATTTGCTTTATTTCTAGGCTGTATCGCAAATTAGATTTTGCGGCTTATACCTGACTTGCTGAAGGATTGCAGTGTATCTCTTTGAATAAATTGGTAGAAATGGATACATTATTTGACTGAAATTCATGTGTCAGATTACCTCCTCCTCTTGCATCCTAAAGGGTTATTTATGTTTGGTTTCCTCATTCGTCAGCTGATACCAATTTTCCACTTGTCTCAAACATATTTTAGGTTTTGCCAAGTTCTTTGTTTCCTCCTTAAGGATTCAGGTAAAGTTAGCCACAGGAGTCTTCTGGAGAAACATCATGCAGCGCCATACATTCACAGATGACAAAGAACATTACTACAAATGAATTTGATGATTTAAGTTCTTCAATAATTTCATCATACGTTGCTTTGAACATTGAGCATGATTCAAGGAAGCTCAGGCCTTTTATAGAAAGTAAATTGTAAGGAGATTAGAACCCAATAAAAGGCTGTTTTATTTTTTCTCTGAGTATTTTTATACAGGTATTATCATATATGCATGCAGTGAAAGCTCTCAACCAGGACGTTTAACTAGGATAGGCTTAGGATATATATATTATCAAAATGGCCACGCTCATAAACCAAATGGTTTAAGCACATGCTCCCAAGTCGTAAAGGTCTGATTACAAGCACCAAGTTTGGGTCACATTGCCTTTTTTTATACGTTCGGTCATGAAAATAAGCCTGATCAAGCTTTTTTGAAAATGCTATTGTTGATTGCAAATGGCCTATATATTTCAGCGGCCACTACAAGCACGAGCTTACAGCTTTGGGATATGATTAAATGAACCGCTTCCTACTTTTCAAAACTACGAGCGTGTTATGGTTTGGTTTAATTCAGGCGGAAGGTTACGACCATTACTTGCACTTTAGTGCCTATATGTTGCAACAAGTGATTTTGTGTCTTTACACAGGGTGCACATCTCTGAAAAGGTTTACAATAAAATGTGTAAGGTTTTCATTTTTATATTATTTGTGTACTAATCATGTACTGCACGTCATTACAAGAAAGAAGTAACAAATAATGATAAATATTAATAAAAAAATACAGGACGTGCGCTCTGTTGCAGAGTTATAGCGTCCGAATCTTTAAAACACAAGTTAGAATGCATACCATATTCTCATTAAATTATAAGTAGCATAAAATTTATTTTGTCTTTATAGTAGAGTGCATTTGAACATTTTGCATTTTTCAAAAAGAAAGAGAACAAGAAAATAAATAAAAATAAAGAAAGAGGAACAGCTTTCAGACTCGATGTGCTTGACCCTAACAAAAAAAAAAAAACAACAACACTGGGGTTGCCCTCTTTGTCCAAGAGCGGTTATTGTAATACATAAAGCATAATTAAATTACGCGTAGAAAAGGCTAACTTAATAAACGCTGAGCTTTTATCCACAAGCCACGACACATCACCGATTAATCTGGCGCTCCTTCAAGAGAAGGGTGCGCGCAACAAAAGGGAATGCATTCCACAAGACACGAACAGCCAAGGAAATGATCGCTCTTCCGGGCTTCATGTCCAAATCGAATAATGCACCAAGACTTCTAGAAACTAGGCACAGCCCTCTCGGCCCTTGCCTGCTGAATTGACCGGGGTCGTGACGTTGTGAATGCAACTTTCTTCGAGTTTTTTGTCGAGACGTGTGAGTGTTTGTTGCACTGGGGTTTGTATAGCGCCTACAATCGGTGAGTAATCAATCATTGCAAACAATCGAGTCGATCAGTGTATGTACCACCTTTCATCCATTCCCAGGTTCAGTTTTTGTTATCCGTTTCTTGACAGGGTTTATTCGGAGGTGTCGCTTGTATAACGCGTGAACACTTGCAATAACGAGAATTTTCTATAAATGTACACATCACGCTTTTTTGAATAACAGTCACAAAAATGTTACCTTAATTTGTGTGTTCTATTCCTAAAGGTGATGCGAAACAAACCTTTCGCTTTATTTTTCAATTTCATGAAAACAAAATTCAATGACTCGACATTTGCATGCGTTTTACTGAACAACCACATCGAAGGGATTCGCCGAAATTTACACCTTCCTATATCAGACCACTAATTTGCGACATCTGTAAATGTACTGAGTTTTCTTTAATAGGTTCTGGGCCTTAAAAATAAAATAAAGAGTGTTGCTGATTTCGTTTATGGCTAATAAGGCGCTGCAAACAGTTCACAAATGTTTCAAGTCTTAGACAACCTTTCAAACGAACAGCCTTAGGCATAATCGCCATTTAAAATGTATCAGGATATCCTGTAGGTTAAAAACAAAAATTCTGAGCCAATTATATTAAGCCGCATTTGTATCCTGGTATCGGAATAGGGGTTACATAAAAATTTATAAATTGTAAAAAGTAAGAAACCAAAAACGAAACAAAAAATGTATGCATGGTCTGCACTAAAGTTTATTTTCGACACCAATAAGTTTTCCTTAAAGGGTAACTGCAAAGAAAAAAAAGTGTTTCTTTTTTTAAATACCCTAATTGGAACAAGCATGTCAAAAAAAAATTTTTTCCGCGAGAAAAAAACATTTTTTACAGCCATATTTATTGCGTGAGACTAATTTTAGTTTGCGGCTATTTCGTCCGTTTTAAATCGCGCGCCACGAAGTTGTGATTATGTGACGTCAACCCCAAAAGGTTCTCATTGGCTAAGAGTTTGATTGACAGCTTAGATCTTGGTTGTTAAACCTTTGTTATATGTTGCAATTTCCTTTTGAGCCGCATATTTTTACGTTTAAAGAATAACCCATGTGATGAGTGTTATCATTCTTTACAAAGGTTTACAAGACGGGCACTTCCGTTTGGATTCATACAAACAAAAGCTTCGCCATTCTTTCATGGCCGCCGAAGTCTCTGCTCCCGCCTGTCTCGCCTACCTCGACTAATCCTTTCGCCGAAGTGATCAGTGTTTCGTCTTTTCGTGCTGACCCAGGTGCTTGAGTGAGACTTTTTGAAGTGAAATAGTGTGTGTTTAGCAGCTGTCGCAGGTGTTAGTGATATTAAGCGACGCGGGGTTTTGGCTTTCATAGCGCGGAACGTTCTTTCGATTTCCTCTTTGCTTGCTTAGAGTGCTTTTTTATTTTTGTTTGTTTTGCTTGTTTGCCCGTGCAAATGCTGACTTTTCGGAGATGTCAGATGCGTGATCCCGACAGTGAGCCTTCCAGCAGTTTGACTGGGTCAGCTGACGACGACGGGATTTAAGTGGTTGAACGTCAACCCCACAACAACCAATTTGCGCTCCGTGTTAGCACCGCATCACACACACCACGAACGTTTCAGCTCTGTCGCATCGCCGTGTTGCACCAAACAGAACGAGATCGCCGAAACCAACGAAGCGCTGTCGTGAACATTGGCTTGTGGTTGCGCACTCGTGGATTCTGCGACTCCCTTCGCTTTCAAAGCGCGCACGACGATTACGAACGATACTTTCCGTCTTCCGGGAACATCACAGGGGCACTTCTCCGGTCACGTCTTCGCTACATGTGCTCGCAAACCGCGTCAAACCAAAACAATACCAACAATACCGCAGCCTGGCGTAGTTGGCGTAGTTGCCAGATCTTGCCGGAAGTCGAGACGCTGCGTCGTTCAACTCCGCAACGCAAGGAGAGAGAGGGGCAGGGCGTACTCCTCTTCCGCGGTGGTCGAAAGAGCATGAGTTTCAAATGTGGAGAGGTTCTGACTTTACTAAATTACGTCCTGTGGCGTAAATATTGATAAAAAGAATAATTTTTTTCGCGGAACATTTGTTTTGTGACATGCTTGTTCCAATTAGGCTGTTTAAAAAAAAACTTTTTTTTTTATTTGCAGATACCGTTTAAACGAAACGTGTGCCTCGTTGCCGCTCTTTTTGATATGAACTTCCAACCGAGAATATCATTCAAAATAAAAATGCAATTTAATTTAAAGCATTATTTTTTTACCCAAATGCAACCCGCCAAAATGGGTCGAGTGACATGGCCCTCCCTGTCAATTTACTTTGTTTTAGGATTTCAGTTAAGAGTTTCTTCGCGTCTTCGAATGCGAATTTGCATATTTCGTGGTGCAGACAGGCCTCCCGGGAAATTCGGAGTCTAACAATTGAGTTCCCTTTCAAATGTGTAAAGCAGAAAACCTTGCGTTAAGCAGACAGATCGATCGTTCCCTTTAGACTTTATCGTTTAACAAAGATGAAAACATAAAGTGCATAGTGCAGACAAAGAAACATATCCGAAGGCGACAGAATTTGTAGTTTGCGTACGTCTGCTTTCTTTAATACGTCAATTGATGCAAGAATAATGATTAGGTAATAGAGGATACTCGTATGTCTTCTGAACTCACTTCTTTTGCAAGCCCTTATTTATCCGATGTTAATTGCAGAACAATGTTATTACTTTTCAATTATTAAACAACTTTTCAAGCATTACGATTAACCTGACTTTTTAAACGCTAAAGGTATAAATGTAAAATTACAATTCTTTATACCAAAGTCTGCCAATACGAAAGCAATAAAATGCTTAGATGGGCCAGTTGGTACATCATGGGAAATACGCGCCGAAGAAACACGGACCAAGAGTAGAAAAACAACGACACAGGGCGCACTCTCAACTAAGTTTATTTTCAGTTGAGTAAATAAATTCAGTTGAGAGTGCGCCCTGTGTCGTTGTTATTCCACCCTTGGTCCGTGTTCCCTTGGCGCTTATTTCTCACAATACGAAAGTTACTACTGGATGTTTCTGAGAAAAAGGAGCAGTATTTTCCTGCTCGCACAAATAAACTACGCCTCGCGGGAGGCTGATTTGTGGTTGATTCAGGCTGATTCAGGTAACATCACGTTACCTGAAACAAAATAATTAAAAAGACAGAGAAAACTTTTTTATGAGTCGGCTTCCACCTAAACATTGCGTCTTCAAAACAAGAAAAGACATGTGCATGCATGTCGTTTTCAAATCAGTGGAAAAAAAAAAAACACAAAAAACTCGGCAGCAAGAAAGGGACTATTGTTTTCTTTCTTGCTAACAAGTTAGTTTTCACTGAAAAAAAAAAAAAAAAAACTCTAAAAGCTTTAAAACGTCATTTCTTGCTTTGACTCTATTAGGCTTAGGTAGACGTCGGTTCATAGAAAAGTTTTGCGTTTTTTTTTATATTTGGTCCAAGTAAAGACATGTTAAAAAAAATATCTCGAGTTTTTTTCACGACCACTAGTGTCTCATTCAAGGGGCGTTGCAGGCTCCGGCGATGCGTAATTTATTTACGTGCGCCGAAAAACACGGTTCTTTCTTCTCTAAAATACATCGTAATTTATTTTTATAAATATAATTTTGTTTGAATTTCGATATTGACATTTACACGAAAGGCGATAAGTAATGACTCGCGAATATCTTTTTTTTTAATCGAAGGAAGAAAAGAAAAACGTCGCGATGCTCGAGAATCTTGTTAACTCACCAGAGCCAACGGGACTGCGGCATATTGGGGATATAAGCGTGTAACAAATGACGAAGCACGAAACGCAAGCATCCCGAGCCAATCCCTACAATATTTTTAAGCTCAATTGACAAGCGTGAGAACCGAAATCAGCCAAAACAATCAGCATATAAAATAGAAATTCCCTCTCTAGTTGTGATATTTTTTTTCTTTTCAGATTGTTCTTGTGGTCCGAGTGTCAACGTAGTTTCGTAGCGCTTTCTTGCAACACGGAGCTCAGGTTCCCAGGACCGGTGGCGAAGTAACACTGACTACTGTGTGCACTCTGAGCGGTCACGCTGGCTGTGTGAAAAACAGCTAGCGACGGTTTTTATCTCAATTTAATTTGCCAGTCTCCGCTCTTTAAATTCCGTACGTAGAACAACTGCAGATACAACAGAAACTTTAGGTACACGAGACGCAGTTCGCGTTTCCTCTTAGTCAAATTTCTACTCCTCAGTGAAATTTGGTTTAAATCTGTAGGCATTTTCCGCAGAAGTATCTTTTCTTCCAATACTTTTGTTAGGAATGTTACTTGGAATGGTAGTATTTCTTATTTTTGTATCTGCAACTTGAGATAGTTGTGATGATCTATACAATCTAGTTAATCAGAGAAATAACACTCCAATTATTCGGAATGAGAGACAAAAACTGTTTCACGAGGATGAGTCGTGTTTCGGATGTATCAAGGGTGATATCTAAAAGAGAAATAACAGCCAAAATAGCATTTTAGTCGCCTTTCGTCATAGAGTAAGCAAATATTCTTACAACATGCATTTCCCTCTTGTATTCGGCTGCTGCGTTAAGCATAACCCTGACCTCCCAACAATTGTGGTCATTGTCAAACTTGCCAAAAATTACAGTCCTTACAAATATAGACGTTTGTCACGACTGGTTTCTCAGTCATTTATTTTTAAAGGGGTTGTTGTCGACAAAAGAAAAAATTGTCTAAAGTAAAATGCCTCCCCATGCGGAGAGCAAGTCGTCTGCTTCCAGCGCAGGGGTTGTGGCGACGTTAGAACGACGCCGAGCTCTAATTGGTCTTGATTAAAAGGATAGTGGGTAGAACTCAATGCTAGATACCCTGAGGTCTACCCAGTATATTTTTAATATGCCAATAAGAGCTCGACGTTCTGGTATCATCCCAACCCCTGTGCAAAAAGCAGACGAATTTGCGCTCCGTATGGCTATAAGTCATTATAATATCATTGCTTCGTAATTCCTCCTTCAGTAATCTGGTCGGCTGATGCAGCAGCCTGGTTGTCTACGCAGTAATGATAGGATGCATGGGACTATTGCCACGCGATGTGTTTCCTGAACTGTCAATATTTATATAAAATGAAGTACCCTTAAGTGTACTTCAACAAAATTTGAAATATGCCCGTCGTGTTCAAAAATGCCCCTCAAGGCCTCCTCTTTCCTGTTTCGGTGAGGTTTGTGCTGTTGTTATTTTGTTTGTAGGTTTTTCTGTTGTCCTTTTTGTGTTCGCCGCCTCCCATTTTATGTCCGCGGATTTTGGCGGTAGGTGCTTGCTTCGCACTTTGGAGGATCGTCGAAGTTGTCTGATGTTCTATGGCTATCGTTATCTCTTTCGTTAGCCTCTAGAAGTAGTAACTCTCTTAGGTTATATCAAATACAATATAGCTTCGCCAATACTAGAAACTCCTCCGAAAACACATAGGAGCGGCGGCGAACGTGACAGTGGCGCCTCTAGCGGACTCGTAGTCTACGGAAGCAGTCGTCGCAATGGAAAAGTATAGGCTCCGCGACGTCCTCGAGCTTTACAAGCCCCGTATCGTCACCCTAACAGCAGAAACAATTTATTAAGGTCAGTTCGCTTGCAAAGCGGAATCCACTGATCGCAACTGCAAAGACAATCGAATAACAACGCGCGCATAAACAAAGATAAAGCAGTTTATTTAGCGGTCTCAAACGCCTCTCAGGGGATCACACGCGTTCGAAACGCGTTTGGGAAGCGGAAAAAAGGCGTCTAGCTACTCGAACTACGTCGTAATCGTTAAAACATGCAAAAACGACATGTTAATATTACCAGAGCAAGCGCACGAGCTGCTGGAGCATAAAAACAAAACAAAAAGTTAGGATAAAAATGAACGTGCAAACACTTACCGAACTTTGCAGAAAAAATGGTGTCGCCATTCCCGACGAAAATAAGAAGAAACGGGAAAGAGAAGCGAACAACGGCGAATAAAACAAAGAAGCTAGCACAAAAACTATTTCAACGACGACGATCGTTGCGGGGCTTATAGAAAAAAAGAAAGAAAAATGGAAAACAGCAAATGAGTAGCTGGTGGTCGCCACCGGTGTTGAGTTCACGACAAACAAAGCGGAAGCAACAGACGAAACTAATGAAAAAATAAGAAAGCGACCTTTTTTTTGCCAGCTGCTTGTACATTTCTTTATTTGCTTTCGCGGCGTAGGTACGAACTAAAAACAAAACAGGGGAAATAAATAACGTAGTGCAGCTCACACTGCACGGTAAAAAAGAGTCGCAGAAATGTTTTGGTCGCAGGCAGCAGTGAGTAACCTTTGTTTGCTTTCGAATTTCTTTTTCCAGTGACTTTGGCGGGTTGTTCGTTCGCTCGCTTGACGAAGCAGTTTAAAAGTGCAATCAAGTACTTGTTGACGTAGGTGTCCGTAGGTTGACGTTGGAAGCAGAAGAAAGATTTTCCACCACATCGCACAAACTTGTTCTTGCAATGGTAGGCACCACATCGCACAAACTTGTTCTTGAATGCGTCCGGTTGATCAACAAACGATGACCCGTAGCAGACGTGCCGGCCGGAGTACACAAATAAAATTCGAATAAAAATGGGTAACGAGCTTACACTTCTTAATATATTTAATAAATATCAAAAAGCACGTATGACGATTTTGGATTAGAAACTCAATCGAAGGCGAAAATAGGAGGTTATCGCAAACGACAGTGGAAGAAAGCAACAACAACAACAGCAAAGTTGCAGACGGCCCTCAAAATGCCCGGGCCTAGCGCAGACGAACGGGGGTAGTAAGCGCCGAAGCGAAGGAAAGGGTGTAAAAACTAAGCCACACAAAGCAAGGATACGCGATTGTTTACACGTCGGGCAAAAAAAAAAAAAAAGCAAACAAAAAGTATACAGAGCAACATATAAACAGGAGGAAGAAATAACGCGGCAGAGTGGCGTCGCCTCAAAAGTATAAAAGAAAGAAGACTCAAAAATGGAAAGAGTGGAGACGCTTCAACGGGTGTCGGCCTTTATCGTAGAAGGAAAGAAGCAGCGAAGCAGAAGATGTTGGTCGTCCCCGCGCTAACAATCGGAATTTGTGCACTGTAAATAACGTGACTGAAATCATCTTTTTTCGCGGGGCTACGACGCTCTCCCGTTCTTTCTTTGCAAGCGCGAGAAGTCTGTTTTTTTCGTAACTCCGCTTTTGTTTATCTATAATCGCGTCAGATTCGCATATGCACAACGCCTTCTTTCGGAGCATACTGACATCGCCGTAACGTACGTGGTTTGAAATTGACTTCTGCTTCTTCATCCGGAGACGATCTTAACGGGATTAGCCAGCTCGCCTGTTCGACGAAACGGTTATAAGCAAGACACTCATGAGAAATGGGAATTGCAACGACAAAACGAATTGACTGATAAGAACAATAAAGTTGAAACAAAGCTATGTTCTGAAATGTTTGCACATTTCCCCTTTTCACGAAACAGCGCGAAGGCATACATACGTGTTTTGCTTGGCTTACATAAGTTGTGACAGAATGTCTTCTTCGGGAGAACTCCGAAATTGCACCCAGAAAGCTGTAACACCTTTCCCACGCGAAGAGAATGTCCTTCACTCATGAGCTGGCACCCATTTTTTAACTTTCAAAGCAGCGAATGTCCGTGACAATTTTTTTTCATTGGTCACCTCGCACGGAGATAGGCAAAACCAATGCATGTCGGAGAATTTGTATGCCAGCGGAGACTCCGAGCTCGCCAGGTGCGCTGCAATCACTTTTCGCCCGTTTTCCGCGGGAGTTGCCAGTATTGGCTTCCACGGTATTTGGTTATATGGCCATTCACGTTTTCAGAACCAACCACATCGAGACGAATTCGCTTCTCATTGAAAGCCTGGCAGTCTTGGGAGCTTGATGTCGTTTTATTTTAGGCAAAGTCAAGCGAGAGGGCAAAAATAAGTAATATTAGATTGGAATGAATTTCAACTGCAGTTTGTGCAATATTTCCCAAAAATTGGTCTCGCAATTTGAAATCTGGTTTCCAATGTCTAAACTTATTTGAGGGGGATGAGTGGACGAGCATGTTAGCGCACTGGAGCTGGGAGAACGTTGAGCAAAGGCTCGCGCAACAGGGTGATGGGGACCTGTGATTAATTCTCACACGTGCCCATTCAGATCTGAATACGCATCGTACTGGCGTACAATGGCCCAAGTTTTTAATAATATCAAGCGAGCGTCGACCGCCGCAACGGCCAGTGCCGTGCCGCGGAGGCGTGCGGCGTTACGGGAGAGACTAAGCGCGTGCGCACAAAGCCCTTTCTGTTGGGAGTGTTCTGCTAGGCTATTCCGCTGATCGCAAACAGCCCCGGCTCCGTAGCAAAGGAGGGCAAGACGTTCGCACAGTCGAAGTGCATCGCCGATACGCCCCTCCTTTTGGAATGCGTTCATAATCCCATTGACGTTAGCCTGTATAGCCCGACTGTTGTTGCTATGTCCATTTGAGTCATGCCGCCCACCGACATTCTCACAACACGCCCCAGTGTTTCTATGGCCACTCGAGGAGGCGTAGAAATGTGCGCTCCCGCTGACCAAAGAAAAGAGTGACCACCCGGCTACATATTCTATATTTCGACAGCAACAACGCAGTTGATAATATAGAACACCAAGCGGAAATCCTCTCTAAACTCCCTTCACTTTGTACTTTGTGTTGTGCCGCAGCCCACGCTACCAGCCATCCTGGCCAGTCCATCGCTAAAAGTGTGTCACGCGGCCTTTCCGTTGGGTGCAACTGCACGTGGAAGCATGATGCCATCTGGCAGGGTGAAAGCACTGGATTGGTTTCGTTGGCTCGTAGCATTGTCTGCTGTATGTAGTTTTATGCATCGTCGCATTCAGTTTGTCGCGTCACCGTAGTTTTCATTTTTGTTGGTGTCCACAAAGTAAACGCAAACATGAAATGAGAAACAAAAAGTCAATTAAACTCAAGATGACAGCGCGGTTTGTGCCACGTCTGAGCAGTTTCACGCAAGCAAGCGCTGTTCACACTTTTTCTTAAAGGCGGTTAGCTACTTCCAGCAGATAAACAGGTGCTGTGTGCGGTCAACGGAATAGCCTAGCAGACAACGCTCGCACAGGAAAGGGCTTTGTGCGCACGCGCTTAATCTCTCCCATGTCGCCGCATCCCTCCGCGGCACATGCACTGGCCGTCCCGGCTTTCGACGATCGCTTGATATTATTAAAAAAATGGGCCACCAGGCTTGCAGCCGTACTGCACTGGCTAAATATCTTGTCTATGGAGTAACATCGCCCCTCAAAAGCAGACCGACTTTACCGTGCGTACACGCGAACGTCATTTTCTTATGCGTATTAAGAGGGCAGCAATTCGCATACCAGCTTAACCTGCAACCGCGCGCAGAGGTGAGGCGGATCTGTCCACCAACCAGGACGCTCGCTGCTTTTCGTACAAAGAAAGGGAGTAAATATATATTTCTAAAACACACAGGTGTTGTCTTCGACCGCAAGAGAAAATACACGCAAAAATCCAATGCCTAAAGAAGCAAGAAATCGAAAAATTACAAATATGTGAATTCTCAACGCGCTTATCAAAATGTTCTCGAAGCCACATGGCCATCGCATCGTCGATGTCTGCGCTCGCAGCAGCTCTGGCTCCGCCGACGTGCTGGAACAGAAACTGCGATCATAATAAAGGCAGCTCCAACCCTTAAACAAGCTCCCTCCTAGAACTCTTAGTGGATAGCTCCTCCTGCGTTCCGAAACAGTAATTACGACGCCAACGCTGGCCATATGCGATGCAGCAGACGCCGCCATCTTATCCTCGCTTACCCCAATTACGTGCCCCTAGCGCACCCCAACATGGCGGAAAGGTTACAAGGCGCCAGCATCGCTCAAAGCGGCAGCGCACACAGTACGTTTTTTAAACGTATATAGGAGACCGTAGCGATGCTTAACTGCAGAGTTTCTTTAGAACGCAAGTGGCGCAAAAAACATTTCCTTTGCTCACTCGCCAAACCGACAAGATACAAACTCATAGGACGAAAGTGATCCTTGGAGTAGGGAACAAGGGGGACAAAGAACAAACACAAATCTCGAAACTCAGCTAAATTACTGGTGCGTGACCCCAAAAAAAATCCATCTGGTCCTGGTATATAACAAGGGACCTCTTTATTTCTAGTGGAGTTCTCTACTAACTGAGCTAACCAGGGGTCAGACGTCACTTGAGCAAACGGGTTTCATTAGCTGCCACCAGTCTAACACCAACAAGGGTTACGGCATGCATTTTTAAAGTTATTATAATTCTGCAAATAAATGCAAAGGTGCAAGCGAGCTGGACAAGATTGACAAATATATTTCCTGAAGAAGGGGGACAGAGGGGACAAAAAGAAAAACAAATCTCCAAACAGCGCTAGGTGACAGGTGCGCGACCGCAAATATCCGCCTGGTCCTGCTTTTTTTTTTTTTGTCATTCTTGCCGAACTCGTTTTCACATTTCCTTTTACTTGCAGTGTCATTATAGCCTTAAAAATGCTAACTGTTCACCCTTGTTGGGGATAGAGTGGTGGCAGTTGATAAAACCCTTTTGCTTTACTGACGTATAACTCCTGGTTAGCTCAGTTGGTAGAGCGCCACTCTGGAAATTGAGAGGTCCCTGGTTCGATAGCAGGACCAGGCGAATTTCTTCGGTCGCGCTCCAGTCACCTAGCTGTGTTTGGTGATTTCTGTTCGTCCTTTGTTCCCCTTGGTCTTTTTCCCTGGGGATTATTTTCGTCATTCATTTAAATGTCATCTTTGCATTTATTAGCAGTGTCATTATAACACAATCATATTTTGGCGCTGATCGATCAAGGGGAAGAACAGTACACACATCTAGCTTTAAAAGTCCGTTATGAACTAGTCCAATAAGTTGTTCTGATGTATTTAAGGTTCATTTCGCTTCTCATACTCTCTGGGAGAGCTCTGAATCACTCATGAGTTCACCTAAAACCTACGTCATTAAGACTGTTTTGGTATCACATCAAAAAAACGGTTATATAACAAATATAGTTGGAATGATTCCCCCTCCGAGCCATGTAAGCAATTGGAACTGTTCAACAAGGCTCAAATTTTATATGAATTATCTAACAGCAACCTCAGCATTCCCACAGAAAATTACCTAACTCCTACTAGTAAACGGCTAACAAGATATAACCACGCTAAACTTCACGAAGAACTTCCAGCCCACAATAATTGCTTCAAATATTCATTTTTCGCCGAGCTATCAACGAATGAAATAATTTTCCGCTAAAGATTGTGCATTCCACTAGTGTGTAGCATTTTCTTATTAACTTAAAAGCGCACCTGTCGACATAGGCTTGCATACCATTATCTTCAAAACTGTATTGTAAAAAACAAAAAAATATTTCTGTATACAACCCTACAACAACCCCGAATGAAATTAGCAGCGTTGGAACTAAAAAAAAAGTAAATAAAAAAATATTTTTAGAAAGAAACCGCTGTTATTTTTTCATCTTGAGTAAGCTCTTTTTATTTTACAAATGGCAATGTTTTTTACTTTTAAATCTTCAACATGTTTTTTGTGTCACTTATTTCAAAGAAACATGTTTATGCCAAAAGAAATCATCTTATTTTAGTGGAGCAGTTCCATTCCAGTGGAACGTCTGGAGAGGTTACAGGAACTATAACGGATTTAGTGACAAGCTGTAATACGCTGCTGTGTGTCTAGAGCCTGCTCCAGTTACAACTTTGTTGTGCCAGCTAGAAACATGAGTCTAATCGTAACCTGAAAAAGCCACAGCTGGTCAAAAAACTTTAGAAATTGTTTGTAGATAGAAAAGCTTTGCAAAAATCCAGCACAGTGTTTGCTTATGCATTTCAAACTATTAAATGTTTTGTTAGATGGTAGTACCCAGTCTCATAATTTGAATATTCTAATAGCTATTAAATTCGGAGTAGAATGGACATTTTGGGCGAATTGGTAGGTGTTCATTGTGAAAGATGCCCATTCACGTTGTAAATTCTGATATTAGTTCCCTTTCGCTCGCTGTAAATTCTGACATTAGCAACGAAGAGTTACACTTGTCAGCATTGTAGTGGTCTAAGTTTCATTGTTCTCGCAGCGCGTAGTAGTGAGTGATAGAGATGCTGGAAAGACGGAGAGGTTTGCCTCGCCCATGTAGCGTGTAGAAGAAAAAGGACATAAACTAATGGAGTTAGTGTTTGAACGTGATCGCTGTAAAATAAAAATGAAGAAAAATGTGTCAAAGATGCAAGGCCCCATGAAATAAAAAGCACAAGAATTGAAAGTTTAATAAAACCCCCAAAGTTTTGTGAAGCCCTGCAGTGCAGGTTTTACATGTTTACCCTTTACATATCTGCCTTCCTAGAAACAAAGTAAGACACAGGAATTTTCTTTTTAGACGGCGAAAGCCCCGCTTGCATCTGATGATATCATAATCTAATTTCCTGAAGTAAACTCGGTTTAATTAGTGGATTGTGTAGAAGCTCACACCTAACGGTCTAACTATATATGTTCAATAAAATCTGCATAGAAACTGAAACCCCAAAATTCCGTTTTTCTTTTTTTATTTATTCTTGCTTTTTGGTTATATTTTTTAACTTGTATTTCCTGTTCTGTAGCATGCAATTAGAAAAGGCTGGAAAAGGAAAAGAGCAGCTTAAAGTATTTTTTTATAGCTGCTACAAAATATATATTTTTTTATTTTGAACAAAAAGGCTTTCAGAAGCAGTTGTGGTCGTAATTTGGTAGATTAAGGTGCCAGGAGAAAGTATCTCACAGAACCGAAGCTAATAAAGAGCATATACTTTCAGTCTCAAAAAACTCTACATAAGGTAATCTATTACAAAGCGGTTTGAGCGGAGGGGGGGAGGTGTAAAAAACTATTAATGATTAGTGACTTAGCATAGAAAATATGTCACTAGAACTATGATGATACACGAATGACTTATGCCTACCACTCCTACGACAGACCATAAACCTTGAGCAATACACGTTTATATATTTCATAGATCAAATAATGTGAATAGGTAAGCATTTGTTCGCTTGATTTAATGAAGTCAATGAAGAATCCACCTTGAACTTTCCAAGTATGTCGCCAGCCTGGCGAGTTTGCAAACTCTAAACATGAGTCGAAAAGCATCTATAATGAATATTTCTTTTTCACCTATTATATAATTAAATTAATTTATTTTCAATGTGTGAAAAGGCACTCCTAGGCTTGCAGGAAACGCCAACTGTTTTTCCCTTTTTACATTTCCTCAATGTCACGACTCAACGGGGGAATACTCCCTTGCTAATCGAGACGCAACTATATTTTCTGCTTTTTAAAGGGTTTCGGAAGTTTAAAGTGCTAGCTCTTATCTCAGTTTTAGGTGAGCTTATTACCTTGTAAATTGCAATTGAAACCAATATTTTTTAAGTAGAACTGAATGCCAGCCTGCACACATATTCATTTGTCTGGCGCCCATACATACAAAAGTTATTACTTTATGGCCATAATGTGGTTCAGCCTTCAGCCTAACATTCTTATATTACGCTAATCAAGAAGCCTAATTAATTAATACGATGGCCTAAGCAGCTCAAAAATCAAGTTTAAGAGACGATTAGGCGTACGAACGGTAATTGTAAAATTACTTGTTGGGATAATTGTTTATGAGCGTTTAAGACTTCGTCGCACGTCGTGCACTAGAACGTTTTTGGATCAGACGTGGAACCCAAAGGAGAACGCATTTGGACTGAGCGTCCCTAAGTTTTGGGTTGAATTCTTTCTCTATTTGTAAAGTAAATTCGGTTGTTCTTTTCTTCCAGTGTTTGAAGTTTCGCTCCTGTCATCTCCCCACATAAGAGGTGTGGCTAAAGACGCAGCACTTGGTTGAAACGTCTCTAGCTTTCAATGCTTAACGTAAAATGGTGACCTAAACAGCTGCCTCAATATACCCTAGAAGTCCTGTCTAATCTCGCTTTGCTTAGTTGACACTTCGAACCTGTAAATGTTTTTTTTTCTTGGTTTATGTGGGCTAGTATGCGTTCAATAGGTCAGTAGGGTTTTTCGTCATAGAGTGGTAAGGCAATGAGTAACACACAAACTGACCTTCATTTGGCATGACATCGCAGAAATTAAAAAAAAAATGCGAACATTCAATGCCGTTTAAAAACGTTTAGGCTGTACAAGTCTAGGTTAAGATCTTTGCGAGCAGTCGCCACGCAAACCTTTCCAAAGCCTTTATATTGGTATTGCGCTTCCACATTCTTATAATTTTTTTTTCAAGTATCTAAAACCTACTTTGCACCTAAGCAGTACAGCGCTCTTTACTAAAACAAACTGCAGGATGACCGACATTTTATGCAACGCTGAAATGAAAGGTGAAATGAAATGAAAGGTGCAAGCGAGCTGAACAAGAATAACCTTTGCATCAATTGCATTATTATCATAACTTTGAAAAAGGACGTTCTTCCTTGTTGGTGTTAGACTACTGGCTACTAATAAAACCCGTTTCCTCTACTGATGTATACGTCTTGGTCAGCTTAGTTAGTAGAGCGCTCCACTGAAAATGGAAATGTCCCTGGTTCGATACCGGGACCGGGCGGTTTTTATTTTCAGTCGTGCATCCCTCACCTATAGCTGTGCTTGAAGATTTGTATTTGCCCCTGTTCCGCCTTGTTCCCCTTCACAAGGGAGTATTATCGTTATATACCACATCTGACTTATATGCCACCAGGAAAATAAAATAAATAGATAGAAAGTTCGGTCACGTTCAGATGCCACGAAGGAGGAACATATAAAGAAGTGATATCTTGCAGTTCAGCAAAGAGACCTATTTTCGTGCTATTTTATAAAAACTGGCATAAGCACTGCTGTGGCACGCTTTTTCCTTCGTTTTTCTTCCTTGCTTCTTCTCCAGTGTTGTGACCTTATTAAAGCAATTCTTATGTTTCATCTTCCAGGACGATCTGACTGAGCGAAATATAGTTCGCCAGAGAAGTAGTCCAGTTATGACGCTGGCCTTTTCCGTATAGCTCAAGGCGTCAGATAAACAAACGATACAATTTTTTCTAAAGAGAAAAAAAGAAGTGAGAAATAATAAAGAAAGGTTCATTTTGTCAAGTATTTTGTTGTTTCTACAATGCCTTTTCCGCGTGTTCAATAAAGTATGTTTATTTTCATTGAACACTACAGTTGGTCTCAGAAGCCTTCAATTCATATTCATTTCGTAATAACGGAAAATCAGTGAATGTGTGCTCATGTTTCTAGGAATAAAAGCATACACGGAGGTTTTCAGTATTGTAATCATTTTTATTTTCTACGATTTTATAACCAGTCAGCTAACCACCATTATTCAGCTCTGTTAATCAGTTCTTTTTTGATAGAATTAGAGGTTGATATATAATTGAAACTGACAAAATATCTCGGGTAATCAAACATCTGAGCGTCAGTAGAAGGCAACAAAGCAGACAAGCTAGACTAGTAAACGGCTGTATTAAGGGGACATGTTACGAAACTACGGCGAGATGAAAAAGAAACCATTTCGCAACCTCCCCCCTCCCCGCCCTTAAATATTGAGTTCTCGACCTCATAAACGTTTTGTTCGCACGTTGGTAAAACTTAACCGTAACATTTTTATTGTGTTTTATTGAGCAGGGTGGCTCAGAAATCAAGCAAAATAGTCGAAATTAAACATAACGTATTTAGGTGGCATGCCGCGTTGACTCTAATTGAACAATGGTCATATGTCTTAAGGAATCCCGTCCGTCTGCGAGCAAAGCCCAATCACCGCGTATCACAAAGTGGCTGTAATGTGAATAGTAAAAATAAGCAATGGATTTAATTATCAATACATTCTCGGAGTCAAAGGTGTTTTCTGCATTGATTTTCGAGATTTTAATGCAGACCTTTTTTTCAACTTCAAGTCAACTGATGCGATTATGAATCCCGTCCGTCTATTTTCAATGTTTTGCATAGCCGGGTAGTTTAAAGGAACATGTACTTCTTCAAGATTAATATAAAGCACAAAATAGTGCCTAAATTAATCCCATATTTTCTAGTTTATAACCTGATTTAAAAAAACAAACTATTCCTAAGAACTGACACAACGTCCGGACAGGACGCTACACGACAGGACAGAAGTGCCAAATGTTGTTTTTGCGCTGCGTCGTCTTTCACTTCGAGATACTAATTACCGCTAACGTTTTTATATCATCTCTTTTGTTTTATAAAAACACAACCACTGTGCAACTAAAAATGCCAGGCTAGTATTATGTAAAAACGGCTTTTATTTTATAAATTTTGTCGTGGTTATTGCTTTTATAGATGAAAAGAGAATGAGCGTTTAGTTTAGAAAACTAAAATACAGTGAACTTAAATGGAGCAGAGGCTTTCAAGGTTATATTGTTGCTTCACCTCTTCATAATGGTTGTACTAAATATTAATTATTTGAATAAAAAAGCAATCAAAAACCTTCTTACATCGAATTGTCCTTGTTTTTTTTTTTTTTTCGCCCACATTCAGCTCTGTGGTGGAAAGGCTCTGGCTAAAAGAATCGAGCTTCTGGAAAATGGGGTTCTCTAAACTCGATCAAAGAAGGAACTGATTTTCTCGAATGCGGCTTCCGCCAGAACTTACAAAACAGAAGGTGTGAAAACAAAGTGGAGGATTTTGTAAGAATATCTAAACGCACGATCTGGATACGTTTGCTTGTTCTTCTTGCTTTCTTGCAGACTGATTTACACCGACAAAGCAAAAAAGCAACGGGTGCATTTCTGGGCTTTTTTTAAACCACTGTGTTAAACAAACATTTATCTTGGATAAAACTGCACCCTACGACTTCCATATTTTGCATGTTCTGAAAGTTTCATAGGTTCGACTCTAATTACAAGACGCTGAATCGTCAGCTTGAGGTTGACGCTTTACTGGAACTGTCAGAATATAGTTGAATAAGTGAATCTTACGTCATTTGCTTTCCACATCACATAAAATTTATGGGACTGCGATACCATGCTTTATGGCATAAAGCATGGCATCGCAGTCGAATCAACATATATTTACTCAATGCACGAATGACTCAAGATATTTAGACATTAATTTTACTACCATGCTTACAAACTTCTGAATATTAGAATACGTTCAATAAAAATAAATTAAAAAAAAAACTTTAAAGGTATTCTCATTCAATTGTGTCCATTTTGATAAACAAAAAAGTGCAAAAAGTACATTTTCGGTTAATGTTAAATGAACGGATGTATTCACATTTAGAAAGTTTTAAGTGTGCGTCAAAATATTTTTCTTTTCAACTTTAGAATTATAAATGAAAGCGTCGAGCCTTGCGTCAGCATTCTGCGAACCTTCCTCACCCGACGAAAAAAAGACACAAACTACGGTTCAAGGCACACTCGTAAATTATAAAATTAACGTGCCATAAAATGCGAGCAGATCGCGGCAATCAAGTGGGACACAAACCACAAAGTCTATCTATAAAGGAAACTGTAGCGGAGCGCAATTTTGAGTTTTCAAACAAATTTCAGCTGCCTTTGATTTGTTTAGATTTTGTGGGTGTTCTTAAATGTAATATAGTGTCCCAGAGTAGAAAACCCCGTCGCACTTTCCTTCACTTTGTTCTTGAACTTGGACTTGGACTTGAACTTGGTTAATTTTTCAGCTAGTTCGAAACTCAGAATTTTACAGACAGTTTTTTTTCGGTTTATGTGATTCCGTTTTTGTGCACCTAAAATATTGCACGTCATTTCCCAAGAAAACTAAAATAAAAGTAAATGGTCACTTGAACATCAAGATTTTTCATCTTATACCGACACGTTTTATGAGTTGCCATCACCCGAACAATGACCTCGAAAATTGACTTTTTTCCGTTATCCTTTAGGGTGGATGAATAAGCGTAAAAATAACACAGAAAAAAAGGCATCAAACAAAAAATGGACATGGGAATACAAAAGAAATCAGACGCCGACAAAGACTAGCGGATGGATGTTGTGTGGTCCGATTGCTGACTGTCGTTCCTAACTCGTACTTTGATATAGTCAGTGCAAGATGTTCTACGATGCAGAAGGTTTTTACTAAAAATAGTGCAAGAAAGGGGTTGAGTCGAACTTTTACTTCACATATGCCTGTCTCTGCCAAATCTTTAGAAATCACCAAATACGACATTTGAGATTAAAAAAAAAATCTCTTTGCAGGAACAAAATTACAAGCCTCGGGCTCAGGGGACGTCAACGATTGGAAACAAATACTAAATATATAAATATATAACAAATATTAATACTAATTAGGGAAACTAAACACATAATTACCTTGAGAAGCAAGCTAAGCATCATCGAGCACCACTAATTCTATTTTTTTAGAAATATATACGGAAGGGAAATCATTTTATGGCGTTCCATAAAAAACGCTCAAGGTAGGGTTTTCATTTCTTATCGGAGAGTCAATCTGCGCCCATGGTCCTGCTCCCCAGTGGCCGAGACAGAAATGGGCACCAAAGTTTCCTCCATCTTATGGGGAGGCCAGGTGATGGCTTCGCGCTGCGACGACCGAAGAGCGAAACCGGGGGCGCAAAGCTGCGCTTCGATAAGAAACTGAAGTGAGTTTCTTTTTTTTTTTTTTTTTTTCAGAACGCCGTAAATTGCTTTCCCGGCTTTATATATTTTATGTTGAGTGGATATAATGTTTTTCGACGATATTTAGCAAGATTCTCATTGAAAGCATACGTTTATTTTCAGTAATTAGAAAGTTCGTTAGTTCCTATTACGTAATTATTTTGCAATTTTGTATGTTTTTTTTTTTTGCAATTATTGACGTTTGCCAGGGCGTTTGTAGTTTGTTCTCGCTAAAGAGTTTCTTTTATCTCGAACAGCATATATTTTTAGAGATTTTCGAAAGCTGTCCAAGAAACCTTGAATATGCCAATCTGTCAGTACTTGAGGATGTCAGAGTATCAAAGCGTCAGATTTCACTGTATAAAATAATATATCTTCTTTTTATATTTGGATAGGAATAGGGTCAGAGCAAGCTTTCATCACGCGCTTTTGACTAAGTGAGAGAAGCAGAGCTCAAACCACTTTATTTGGAAGAGACAACTTGCTTATACCCTCCGCCCTCAGATAGTTAATAATACACTAATGTACCTCAATACCGCAGACTCCGGAATGAGGGTCCATCATACCATGCAATCAGTGGCGCAATGTTTGATGACCGCTGATGATCACATCAGCACTTCCGCTAACACGCACTCGTGCTTGCAGATAAAAACAAAATATACTCATCGCCAAACAGACTCATCAGCGAATGCTCGGAACTTTTTTTATTATAACACGCGTGGTGACGGCGAGATAAGAGATATTTATTTGGCGGAACTAACACCTCCTTGTGCGTATCTGTCTTTTTTTTTTTTTTTTTTTTTTTTTACATACGAGATGGGGTAATGCGAGCCTCCATGTTCTGCTTCGATGTAGGCGGAGGAGCTTGCGTTTTTGCGTGTGTGCTTTCACACGAGCATGTTTCTGGTTCCGCATGTTCGCCTGTAGGCAGCTCTGCTTGGGGAAAATATAAACTTGATTGAGATGGGGTCACTCACTGATGGGTGCAAGGAAGTCGAGCTAAGCGTTGGGATCATAACTATATTATTCAGCATCCTGTGGTTATGGGTTCTTCACCAGGGGCCGTCTGAGGTCTTATCAGCAGTTAGGAATGTAAGCAGCCCTCTCTAAGCTTTTACACCTCGCCTTTTCTCACAATCTCGCATCGCAGAATTAGAAACAAGAGATCGACTTCAATATATGGTATTAGCGACAGTATCTAAATACATTACTCTAAATAAAACGTCATTTAAGCATAAAACCAATAACACGAAAAATAACTCGTTAGGGGGTTAATATTTTGGATCTGTTTTCCAGCAAAAAATATACTCTCATTGTGCCATGTCGACTAAAAAGTTTTTGTTAATAAACTACAATTCCACACTGATTCTTGTTTTGCGTGTATATAATTTTGATTATTATTAGAAACGACACGAAAGGCGAACAGAGAAAGGTAGCATGTGCCTTTGCTTTTAGTTTTTATTGAGGTCTACAAGTTTGAGGCGTTGTTCCAGAAACTCGGCACTCCAAGATTTGATGCGATCCGAAGGAGACGCTTGAGTTTGGAATTTGAGATTATTTGCGGATTTATAATTCGCATCGTTGTGTAAGTCGCATTGTTTAAATGGTTGTGTGTTCCGCGCTGCAAAACTATATTAAAAAGCCTGCATATGTGTAGTTTTATGGGGACAAAATGCACGGCCCCGTTTCAACATTCTCGTTTACGAATCCAACGAGGAATACAATTCGCGCTGCACATAGAAAAAATGAAGTTTCATATTGACAGGAAAAAAAACGCATATCAGTCAATTTTTTTTATAATACGCTCTGATGGAAAGTTGTGCGCACAAAAACGCTGCCAATATTACCCCGATTACTACGCTAACCCGATTTCTGGGGCCGCAAAATAACGAGTATCGGCTTAATTTGTAACAATGTCCTGTGGTTAAGTCGATATATTATATTTAAAGAAGCTACCTTACGGGTTCTGTTTCAATGAGTGCAGCCTTGACAAGTGCGCAAATTGAAGAATGCAAGATATTTATATTACACTATTATGATTTATTCCAGAATATAAATCACTACATTGAACGTTTTGCTTCCTTTTTTTCAAAATTGCCAAGTTGGCATTTTAAAATTCAGCTTTTCAGCCTATAGTGTAAAGAATTTAATAGAGTCTGTAAATTTGTACAGGGTGCCCCACTCCAGGAAGGCAGCTTCAACTGAAAAAATAGTGTTATTTAAGCTTTCCAGTAAATAATGTTGGTCACTTTCAAGCCAAAGACATAATAAATCATATTCAAACTGCTAGGCATGCATCTACACTGATGGGTATGTATCACTGGTCAAAATATTCTAGATGTGCTAGTTTTGCATAGTATTTTATATCAATCTCCACGTTGTCTCACGAAAAACAATTCCTGTCGGTTTGCCCACATGCGAACAGTTTCTACAAAACTAGCCCACTATTTGATGCGGTTCTATAATGCCTAGGTTTTAAGACCTTATTTGCAATGTTCTAAAGCCAATTAATCTATATATATATATATATATATATTTGTTTAACTGCTTTGAGAATTTGAAGTGGCGTTAGGTATCAGAGTTTGCAAAATACTTTACACTGTTAACATTACAGTGCAGGTTCACTCCCGGAAAGGTAGTTTTTTATTCACAAACTGTCATTTATCTCGGTTTGATTTCCACTCGTAGAACCAGCTGGGATGTGGAACCAGCTGGGATGTGCTTAATATACCATATCCTTCTGTGCCAGTTTTGTCACAAGAACATTAAACAATAAATAAATGGCGCTCATGGTATTGCCTAATAATTGTTGTAAATAGTGAAACAGTGGTTTTTCTCCTCCTTATGCATAAGTGGCCGTTGATTAAAAAAAACGCAATACTAAGGTCATTTTATTTATTCGCTAACGGAATACTTACCTCAAAATGAAAATACTATTAGCAAAATCGGTTCTATTTTTATCGACACTGGTTGAACCATCGTTTTTTATGAACTGGTTCATTTTAATAGAAACAGCTTGTATCTTCGTACAGTTCCAAGAACAGCTAACAAAAGGCAAGCCACAAAAAATACACGCCGTGAAATATATCTCCTCCTCTCCTTACACAAATTGATCGCTTCTCATAATCAAAGGTATAGAAGTTGAAGCATTGAAAACTATTACGAAACAAGTCCTTAATTTGGTAAAATAATTAACGAGGATAAAAAATAGTAATACTAAATTACAACCGTTACCCAGGTTTCAAAACTTCGAAAGCAAAACCGCCTTGAGTTGATATTTTAAAAGTTTGTTCGTCTATAATATATGCGCCTGTTCGTTTGAGTCTAGTGTCTTCTGAAAAACAAAATTGTCCCCCCTTCCAGAGAAAATAAAATAAAAAAGCAAACCTAAGTAGCGAATTTCAGCATAATCGACAGCTATTGTTTTACGATATTGATTACTTTAACTCAGTCTTTTTTCGGGTGTGTCTGTTCGATATGTCATTTTATAAAGTGGTGTCTGGCCCAACCGCAGCGTTTAACACAGAATACACGAGCGGCAATATGAAAAGGTTGTAATCCTTTCAGGGCTAAGGGAGTGCGGATGGTCACTGCGACTCGACGCACATACTGGAACTGCCACATCGCAGCTCCGCAACCATCTAAACGAATTAGTTTCGACCGCTACGAAAGTCTCCGAGTCGATGTTCCAATGTTAGCGTCGGCCATTTCGGAACCCCGCAGCGAAGTACAACGCGGTTTGTCCACAACATGCTGGCGCCTGAAGAAAGAGCTGTTCAACGGGGCATTTCCTTTTACAGGCATGTGCCTGTCTTGTTGCTTATTGACGCGAATTCACTCCACTTGTTTTTTTGCGTATCGGTATAATATCCTTGAATGCTTCGTTTTTTCAGAAAATAGCATTATGTTGTTGTTTCTGCAGTAGTGATGACATAAATACTTTAGCTGCTTGTAGTACCGAGTGCAGTTTAAAAAAAAATATACGCTTTCTTTTATAATCGTTTACATTCGTGCTGCTATAGCTTCTGATAATTGAAATGCGGCAAAGAGAGTTGTTAAACATTTAGCTGCGTATGAGAGTTGTTATATTAGAGCCCTGGGGGGGGGGTAAGCATTGGTCGCCACTAATTTTGTTCACTGGTCACTCTGTTCGCACTAGTGGTCAGCGGTTGTTTCCAAAAGAGTAGAAAAAAAAGATGGTGTCCCTAATTTGGAGCTTTGGTTGATTTACAATGGGTTTCCTAGGCGGGCGAGTTCTTAACGACATAGGCTTTCCACTTAGACCGAGTAATTACATATAATGCACGTTGAAGCCTGCAAGTCGAAAATACTTCTGGAGTTACCTCACTGAAATATATTTCAATTTTTTACTGCTAACTAATTTTGTCTTCACTTTTAGATACAACCATTTTGACTATTAAAAACATGACAGTTTACATACCGAAAATAACTATATCCCTGTAGATGTAAAACTTCCCGAGGGGAAAAAAAGAAACCTTCGACGTCCTTTAAAACGTGTTTAACATAAATGATCGCCGATTTTTGTAAATGAATAGAAATATTTGATAACTGTTGCTTTTTATATTCCCTTTTTATTTCCTATACGACTATAAGTTCTTCGTTATCATGCCTTTTAATATAGTCCGAATCAGCACATATGTTCTTTCTTCTTATTTTTAAATGCGACCTAGCAACCACCTGTTAATCATAAAATAGAGAAAAATTATTATTGAAAAAACCTTAATTGTTAAGGCTAAATGACGTTTTGCGTCTATGATCCATGATACGCTGTACAGGTGTTTTAGTTGACAAAAGTACGTTAAGAAGTGTTCGAGTCACCATTTGCCAATCTGCAATATCCGTAGCTCTGCGGCCACTTTGCCATCTACAAAAAACGAGACATAAAGTGGCAAAATATAATAACATTACACTGGTAACAATCGCTCCCCTTGGATAGCGTCATAGCAAATCATCACACAAATTGATGCAAGCCGTCGTTGTGGCAAGTTTCACATAAACACGAGTGGCTAAGGCGAAAATGATGATTAAGCAAGACGAATAAATAAATACAAAATTTTGATATTTAGCTAATGAATTTATCTTGCCCGTCGATGTTATTTTGTAAATTTCACTCTTTAAAATACGTACGTAACTACATACCATTAGTAAAGTCAACGATATACACGTATATAAAAAATGGCTCTTACAGGAGGGGATATATTTAAACGAAGACGAAGTCGTGCTTGAGAAAAGTTTCTCCATGTAAATTTTTCCACTATACCCAAAGCGGCCATGAATATAAATTGTATATTCTTTCCTGTGCAATATTTTTGGGATCTGTTTAAAAAGTTGAAGAAATATGCTTGCAATAATGGAAGTGATATAGGCCATCAGTAACATTTCAACGTGATCTAGGCTCCCTTTCCACCATACAGGATCCGAAACGTAGCAGTTCAGCTTCGATAGTCGGCGTGGCTCTTTTTGTTCTTCGGGCGGTAAAACAAGTGGGCGTTCTAAATTTAAAACTGCTTTATATGCATGTATTAAGAGGAAAACATTAAACCCGCAACAGAAAAACTGTTAATTGGAGCTGCATTCGGCACTCAAGACCGTTCTCACGTGCTCTGGCGCGAGGGTTCTTTGACCCCCTCAAGTTTTCAGTCATTAACGATAAACGATAGCACTTTGAAAGAAGACCGCTGGTAATTACACAATAGCGTTCCCCAATAACAGGAGGCGGTCATAAGCGCAGGCTCAAATCGAAGCCTAGAGTATCTCCAAACCTGTCCGCCATTGAGGCAATGAGGATAGCTAGCCTTTCCCAACTCCCAATGCACCAAATTGGGTCGGCGACCAAGGTCGCGGATTATATAGTTTTGTTTTAATTCTTGTTTTATTTGCTGCCAAAGAGTTTTGTTGACATGTTGGGAAAGGGATACTAACATATGACTTGCGCCAATAGCGAATATACCAGAACGAGTGTGGAAAAAAAAATCCTTGCGAAAGCGATTGTAATAGGTTCGACTATTATTATGTATGGGAATTAAGACTTCTCGTTACAAGGTCCTAACATCATAACTTTTTACCATTTTTTACATCCAGCATTCTCCGTTACGCAGACAACTCATCGATTTTTATGCGCCTGGGGCATCACAGCTAAATTATTAGGCCTCGTAGGACGATAATCCACTCGCTTTCAAGAAATAAAATGACATCTTGAACAATGATAGTCACTTGATGAATTAGTTACAAGGTATTCTGATCTGAGTTATAACGGAGTGAAATGCATTTTGAAATACGAAAAGCACTTGCTTGAAAAAATATAAAAAGATCACATTTGTCTTGTGGATAGAGTTTATGTTTGTGTATGTGAAACATGTGGAACCAACGACCCCACCATTTTTTTTCTCGTTCCCTTTACTATTCTTTAAGTTTCCTTGATTATAAACAATTCCAGCTGAATTAACGCTACGAAAATACTAACCTTTTATTTAGCGCATTCTTATTGAACTACATACAAAGTTTCGAATCGGAATAAATACATGTTTAGGTAATCTTTATATAAAAAAAATGTAAACAACACAGACATTTTTAATGCAAAACGGAAAAAAGATTTACCATTCTCAAATAGGTTGTAATCCAGGAAAAATAGAGTGAATCAGAATTGCCATTCAAATATAGTAATTTTTATAGAAAAAGATTACGTCCTGCAAGTTAACTGGCAGGACGTATATAATTATATGCAAGTATCCATTATATTATTAAGGCTAAAACTCAACATAATTTTTACGTAAAAAATAATTGGCTTCTGTTTCAGTTCCACTAATAAAGGGCGCAATGGTGGCGTCCACCTGTTCCTTCTTAAACAAACGACATTCGTGAAAGATGTTTTTTGAAACGCCGTCACGCACTTTACCGGGGTTGCCCTCATAACAGACTTGGTCACCTGCAAGATGGCTTCTCATTTTGAAGAGTACGCGTGCAACAAAGCGAGAGTTGCAGGGCGGCTGTCGCTGGCTCGAAGACGTTCATTCCTTGGCTACAACCGCTGTTGCTGCCAGACTGTTTGAGATGTATCATTCGGGCGCGGTAGACTCTGGCTATGAGCCAGTGTCAGACACCAAGCCGGAAATCATTTCTTTTACAGTTGTTGTTGTGTCTAATTTATGAAGTTCACACGCCCACGTTCCACTTTTTTTTTCTAATCCGGTGCGGTGCTACATCATGACCCAATTAGCCCTACATAACGTTTCAATATCTTATTCCAAAAAGGTTTGGAGCCAGGGCAATATTACTGAGCCTTATATGAATAAATATTTTTCTTCAGTTTTGTTCATTGTGTTTTTAGTGTTTATTTTCAATTGCGTCACGCCAGGGTTTTTTTTCTCATAAGTATTTGCCTACAGTACAGACTGGCCTAAACGTATCTATATGTTAGGCGTGAGATATATCAGAAAAATTGACATATAAGCTAAAGGATCACTGTGCAACCAGTTTTGTTCTTGTCTAAAGTGGAGAATTTCTTATCCCAGTTTTCTTGTTCACTAGGTCACATGTGTTATGTCCAAGTTTTCTTAGCAGTTTGATCGATCTCCAATGTTTATTGTTAATATATCGAATAAAGATAATATTGCGAGTGGCGCAAAAAACATCAATCAATACAGACACACCTTGTTGGTGCTTTATTTTTGGTTTTATCCATAACTTAATTTTTCTTACTTTTTTGGTTTTAAAATTAACCCAAGGCTTCCGGCAAAATGGAACAATAGGAGCGCTACGACGCGGCAAACTACATGCAATGTTGGACCTCCATACCTACCTTTATATTGAACCATAAAATTTCATTTATCCCTCTATATTATAAAAATATGTAAGTAAACAACATTATTACGTACTAACCTCAAATATTTTGACGCGAAAAAGATCTCCACCTTAACAACATCCTATAAAAGCAGGGGTTCCCAATCAACACGCTATCAACAAACTGAAGGCGTAACATATACAATATAAAGTGTACGATCATTATTTACAAAGAAAATAACAAAAGCCTCACATCTTGCTTTGGATGGCACCAGGCTCCGATTGAATAAATGTACTGTTAAGCATGTTAAATATTTCCATCTTAACTTTTCGAATCATATTTAAACTCCATGAATTTACCAGTGCAGCACGAGCATGCGAGTGTTGTTCCACGGCTTTATTTACTCTAGGCTATGCCCCACCGCGTCTCAACCCCCATCTACGCACCATGTCTCTGGATGATTTATGCGGCACGTCAGCAATACCAGTTTCACCCGCATGCAAGATGCCGGGGCCGCCTTTTGTTTGGAGCAACTCGAGCGGAAATGTTTTTCTTCAATAACCCCGCCCACGAAAAGACTTGCAAATCTTTTCAATTTTTATTTCAGGCTTCTTTTCTTTTTGTTTTGCAAAATAGCGGCCGTATTCCTCATAATTTTACTCTTAGGTAAAGTTCCAGGCACACAGGCGCTATTGCGGAGATGTAGTAATAAACTACAAGCACTTTTTCAACTTAAACTTTTAATAATTTAATTTAAATACGAAGCCTTATGAGGGTGAAAAATGTTTATAGAATTTAAAAGCACTGCATGTCTAGTAAGAAAAGCCTAGATGGATGGCAATATTAACGTTCTCTCAGAGTACCATAAAATACGCTCGAACAAAAACATTACTTCCAGACGGGGTCATTATCATTTTCTCTATTTTTAATTTAGGCACTGCGGACTCCGTGCATTAGCCATATGGGGAAGGTATAAAAATATATATTGTGTTAAACGTTTGAGTGGTTATTCATGATGAGTACAAAAACATGTTTTAAATAACTTATATTTGATCAAGCATTTAAGGTGACAAAGCACGTTAAACGTTATTAACAATAAACAACAGATGCTAAAACATTTAGAGTCTACATGTTTTAGCATCTGTTGTTCATTTATCATCGGTCTCTAGATTCTAGACGCTGGTGATAAGTAACCAGTGTTTTATGCTTGCATGACTCCAACTTCTTGCATTTTTAAGAATCAAGGAAAAAAATCACTTTTAATAAAATCCTCAACCACGTACAAACCAAACTTGAAAAAAAAACTTTTTTTGGTTAAAATATAAAAGTAAAAAATACCATTGTTTTTAAAGAAATAGATTGCATGGAACGCAGTATACAAAAATTAGTCATTTGAAGTTCTTTAGAAGATATTAAAAACCTGTGCATGAGACGGAATACAATTCTCTTAGTTACTAATGGCCATCAACATCCCATAAAACATTTACGTGCTCAACTGGGAGTACCAATCTGTAGTAAGTGCAGTAGAAGGCGAAAACGTCAGTCAAGTGAATCAACCGGTTCTGGTTACATACCTGTCGTGCGGACGCTCGGACATACAACTGCCTAGGAGTGGGGGCTTCTGTCAATATTAAAGGGGGAGGGGGGTGCAACGATTTTAAGATTAAAAAAAATTGGAATGTCGTCATTTTCACATTGTTTATCGAGTCCCGGAGAATAGAGAAAACGTCTCCTTGGTTAAAAAATGTCACGATTCCAATGCTAATCGCAAAGAAAATGTCGAGCTTTTTTCCCCACCTGCAACTGCGTCGAGAAGATTACGTGACCTTGTTCGGCTCTAAGCTGCAGCATAACGGCCGCTAATCTCAACAGAGAAAGAGAAGAAGCGTCCTCGGGGAGAGCACACGGGAACTTACACGCAGACTTGTGTTCGTTACTTGAAAAATGTAATAGATTACGATTACAAATTACAGCGCCTCAAATGTAATGGATTACCGTTAAAAATTACTTTCGCTGAAAAGTAACGGATTACGTTACTCGTTACGTTACAAATTACTTTCACGTTACTTTTTTTCTTACGCTTATCCAGAAAACAAAACAAACAATCGTTTTCAAAAATGTTCAGCAATACTAGTTTCCATTTTTCATACTCAGGGGGAAAAAAGCAGGATGGAAGGCGATGGAAAGAGGCAGAGCCTACTCGGCGTTGTCTTCTTGATCTTTATTTTTCGCATGTTTATATAGACCGGCACGCTGTTTACGAACAACTGCGCGAACGCACAAACCACATTCCCGTGAAGTCAAGCTTCTGCGCATGCGCCGTGGCGACAACAGCACCACTGGAGAGACGTGACGCCAGAGCCGCGCGTTGGTCTATATAGGCCTTGCACGTTTTTCAAGTGGTCTTAGTGGCCAGCCATAAAAAAAAATCGTGTTTTATTTTTTGGTGTTCTCTTCTTAATGCTATTTTTTCTTGAACTTGCTAGCTTTCTTTGTATAATGTTCCTATTAAAAAGAATGTGACGAGTGACTGAAGTATTCCGTTACAAATATGTGTAACGAAATTACATTAAAATTACTGCCGCAGAAAAGTAATGTGACAATAACAAAATTACTTGAAAATGTAACGAATTGCAAGTAACTTAATTGCAACAGATTACTTGTAATTCTGGACAAGTGCAAAGGAAAATTCTGGACAAGTGCAAAGGTTTCTGATATTTTGTTAGAAAACGATTTCAAGATTCGGAGTGATAACAATTATATTTGCAGTGTTCGGTAGTACATTAAGTACATTGTTCTTAAATTACGACTTCAACAAGGTTTACAATACGTGTAATTTACTCGAAGTACGTTCCCTGTGTATATACTTGTACTTTACTTAAAGTACTTCTGTCTTTTTTTTTTTTAGGCAAATGCAACTCCCGAATTTGAAGTACATTCCCCACACTTCATCTCGTTAAATTTGTATCACAAAATGATGCTTTGTCAATTCTGATGCCACTTAAATTTACCCAATATTTGCCGCCATTTCCGAAAATAACTGATGCATCCCCGATTACCCTTAAACAACGCTTGCCAGTTTAAAAAAAATCAAAACAAAAAAAAACATTGTATATGGGAAGGACAGGACATTTTTAAAATTTGTGTTCGAAATACTTGTAATTTACTTTGAAAGCACATTGTATCTATCGTATTTAACTTTAAGTATGTAGCTCCTAATGTACTTACGACTTCATTTGAAGTATATAACCTCTAATTTAGCTTTATTTCAAACACATTTCAGATGTACTTTCAGATGTACTCAGATGTACCCAACACTATAGTTCCAAATCTAGTAAAGATTTAAAAAGAAATACTGCCCGCCGCAACCCTCTCATTCCGAGACCGCTCTGCAGCTACGCTCCAAGCTACACTCAGATAAGAAAACAGAATGTTAGTAATACAAATGTTACCTATAATTTTAAGAAAACACCAGAAAAAACAAACGTAAAGAAAAGTATACACAAAGAGCAAGTGTTTCAAAATGTGTCCTTGGAGCATTGGAACGTAAAGAAGGGCAGGCCGATCAGAAGAGCAACATAAAGAGCGCACAGGGAACGCGCGATCATGAGATAGCCGAGCACCTGACATCCTTGGTTGAGGTCGGGGGTAAACCAAAGAACGTGGGCTCCTTTGAAGGGGTATACAAAATGCACGAGGAAGGCAAGCTGCAGACGAGCTTGCACGTCGACCACGTTTGCTATACGCAAGATCGACACATAACCCCAAGCAGCAAAAATAATATTCGAATATAATACATCTAATAATCGGGCTGTCTTCTCTCATTGGCAAAAAAAGAAAGAAAAACACATCCCTCGGATTTAAAAATACAAAAAAAAGTTTAGTTGTCTGCGGGTTGAAAGAAATACGCATTCCAGGAGACAGACGATCCTAAAAATTCTTAAAACAGCTAAATATTTTTTATTGCTCTTATCGTTAAAGTAATCACAACGTAACGACTAAAGTATTGCGCTATATTTCAGAGAGGGTAAGTTGTAACGGCAATCCATTGCATTTGAGACTCGGTAATTTGTGATTGTAATTAATTACAATTTTAACGCAACGGGGGCAAGCCTGGTCTAGACCACTTCAAATTTGCCGCGCACGCAAATCGAGCAATGTTTCCACTTTTGAGCACAAATCATTTTCTCAGAGTGTGCGATACATGTATGTGTAGATTTGCACGAGCGTGCTTGCGCCTTTGCGTGTGTGTTTTCTTGCTGAACTATATGACCTCGTCTATGCGTAATTCTGCGCGTGAGCTTTTTGTTGGTTGGTTACCGTGTGTCACCACGTCTCACTGCTTCTGAATGGTGCATCTCGTTAAAAAAAAAAAAAAAAAACTTTAGGATTGCATTGGCAAGCTTTAGTATAAGATTATTATTTTACCGACACTCGAATCCCTCGGAAAAAGTCGTGCTGGTAACCGTTTCCCTACCGCGTCAACATAAACGTTTGAGCACTACTATCGAATGATATCAAGTGCGCCCGCGTGTGATCCGAAGCACATTCCATCGCAGTACTGACATTGCATGCACAGGCAAAACATAAAACACACTTTCGTCGCACTACTAGACAGGGACAATGGGAAAACTACAAGGAAGCACTAAAGAATTATCGTGCATCTATACGCTCTCGCCGATCACAAGGAGAATCAACCGGTGCAGTCTACGAATGTCACCCGAACAATATATCCTTATTATAAACATTAATTCGAAATGGAACACCGAGCATGGCTCGAATATGAGACTATCGTCCATGTCAAGTTGAACAATTCCTCCGTCTGCGAGAAAACTAGTTTGTGTCTACGCCATTTTCTGAGCTCTCTCCGAGCAACGCAATGATGAACTGTTAGGGACGAAATGCCGGAAGGCAGACGCACGGATCGTTTAAGGCTGTACATGTTCTGCCGATGTGCCGGGAAGGCACTGCAGACCTTTGTATCGCTTATCACCCGAGTGAAAAATGCTGAGTCAGTGAGCTGTGGACGCCTGCGCAGCGTCCGCACAGCACATCAACCGCGCGTGCTCAGAAGGTCGTGTTACAGCCCAGCAGACAAAGATGGCAGCGCACATATGGCGATTTTCGCAGAGGTTTGTACTCCGTCTGCTCGCCACTGCGCTCGTTGTCTTTGTGATATTGGTACTACCGGCTAAACTAACCAACCAAACAGGAAAAGCGCAAGATCGCGCCCTATTCACTGCGCGGGATTCGTTTATTATGTGATGCCGAACGCACAATTGAGGGGAACGGGAAGGCGATGCGCTAAGGGCGCTGCTTGATTGGCCCCATTGGAACGTAGCGCAGGCTGCGGTGAGACTTCGAGTGAAACGGAGTATATAGTATCTCTATGTCGTTTTTAAAGTTTCTTTTTTAGGGCGAGAGCCGTATATGTCCCATTACGGGAAATGAGGTCGGCGTTGTTTCCCAACGATAGCCATACAAATACGTCATCAAGCTCGCGCCGCTCGGGGTCAACGCGGAGGCGAATCAGAAACAAAACCCAAAGAAAACCACAGCAATGCAGATCCATCGTCAGAGAAGCCGTGGAGCCGGCGGGGGCGCCGCGCATGCGCAGTGGGGGAGCGTGACGTCACCGCAGTTTCTAATGCTTTCGCAGCCTACACGTACGCAGTCAGAAGTTTGCTCGGCGTGTTTTTTTTTTTTGTTTCGTGATGCTACGTTTCCTTTTATACGGAGAAGTTTCTAGAAAAGTACTGCAGCAAAGTGGTTCTTGGGGTCAGTTGGTTCATGGTCTGAAGATGTATAAAAGTGCCGAGAAGAAAATGAACAAAGACGAGGTAAGAAGAAGTGTTTGTTTTTCCTCGTGGTCGTCCTTGTTGTTTTTGGCGCTATTATACCTTTTAAGTCTGGGAAAGTATACCAGTTAATACTGGTTTTGCGGTCGTACCGCTAAGTGCCCTCCTGTGGGGACGCAAGCGTCAGTGTAAACGGACCATTGTTTTCTTCGTTTTATTTTACCTCTTTCGCCGTGCCCTATGTTCTTAGTGCTTTTCTTCGGCGGAGCTAAGGTTTCCACGCGGGAGAGTGTGACCGGATACTAGAAGCGAGACGACTGCTGTTTGCTTACGCGCCTACAGCACAAAAAAAAAAAAATAAAGCACGCAACAAAAAAAAGTAACCCAAAACATCCACAGAAGGAGAAACCAAAACTAACAAAAACGCGACCGTTATATTGACACTCCCTTCAGTTTGCGGATTGCGGTTCAATATGAGTGTCGATCGCAGTGCGAAAGATGTGTAAGCTGCGTCTGGCACTCCTGTTTGCATTGAGGGTGAATGGACTGCTGGACAGCCATCATTACATCAGGTGGGGGATAGAAGTTTCGAATATATACCGGGTGTTTCTGCGAAGACTCTCAAAAATCCTAAAAATTAAAGCGTAAAAAAAATCTTTCTTCGGGAACAAACTACCAGCCACGGCGGACGTCAGGAATTGCCAAAAACATAGTAATTAGCCAACTAATCAATTAAAATTTGTTAATTAACTTTTTAATTAGTGGAAATAGACATATGTTTCTAATTAGAAAGTTGCTGAGCGTTATCGAAAACCACTAAATGAGTCATTTTCAAAAAGACTTTCGGCGCGTGAGAAACGTAGTATTGTACTAAAGTTACCACTCGTGCAGCAGGCACAAGGCTGGGGCTAGATAAGAGACGGAAAAATCGCGCGGGCGCTTTATCGCAACCGCTAGCTTTGTACCTGCTCTATGAGCGGTAACTTTAGTGCACTACTACGCTTCTCACGCGCTCAAAGTCTTTCTGAAAACGACTGATTTGGTGGTTTTCAATAACGCTCAGCAACTTCCTATTTGGAACCATATGTCTATTTCCCCTAATAAAAAAGTTAATTAACAAATTTTAATTAATTAGCTGGCTAATTAGTATGTTTTTGGCAATTCCTGACGTCCGCCCCGAAGACAGTTTCTTCTTTTTTCAAACGCCCTAATTTTTTAGATTTTTTAATGACTTCGCAGACACAAGGGGTATATATATATATATACATACATATACGCAACTCCTGTTGATATGATAGATACTTAGTAAAATTATGCTAAATTATATAAAAAAGTGGTGTTAAAGGTATAAGCTACGGTTGATACTTCACTTGAATATCTTAATATAAGATGTATCGCAAACAAGAAACTCCAAATACTTAGTTTTGTTAGTGGAAGGCTAAAATTTATATTCAGCGCAAAAAAACAGAAACAATGTACTGCAAATTCGAAAATTGATGGAGAAACAAAAAGGGAATTATTTCTGCTCAATCTAGGCCCATGACCTAATTGTAGTCTATAGCAACCACCTTTTTGAACGTTCGTAGTGTTCTTTTTAGGCACCTTACCTATTATTGTTTTAAAAGCAAATCTGTGTTATTAACTGTAAAATAATTATGTGTTTCTTTTAGGCACATAGTCCTAATATGTAAAACGAAATGTGTGTATATTGCCGCGCGCCAAGTAGGCAGCCCGGCCGTGGCCCAACGGTTATCGCGCTTACCATCCACGCGATGAGCCAGGGTTCGATCCTCGGGAGTTACGCGTCTTTTTGTTTATTCATGCCGTCTAATGTTCTGGTAAATTCGAGAACTCTGTCGCCTGTTCGAGGTGCGAATGTGCAAGTCGCCGAACCTTCCAGGTCGATTGTTCCAGAAGCCAATGCGTGTACCTAAGGGGCTCCGCGTGGCAATCCGCAGTCAGTTTCAGCCCAGCGTTCGATTCTGCTGTCACGCCGACTTCGACGCCCGCAACGCCCTGCTTTATTTTGTTCCCCTTTTTATTTTCGGGCACAAGTTCGCACCATTAAACGTTTAGTTTCTCCAGTTATTGTCGCCTCATCATTTGTCATTCTTGACATTTTGGTGGAGGTGCTGGGTACTTGCATTCTATGCCCGTGGACCGTACCCCTCCAAAAACACGCCAGCCAAGTGACGTGCTCAGTCGCGCCAGGCTACCCTTTGCAGAAGACAAGACCAAGGCCCGGTCAAGTCGCCGTAACCAAGGCCTACCCCGGAACTCAGACCCCTGCCGCAGAAACCAAAGAAGAAGACCGCGACGATGACGATTCCACCCGTTGTTGTCCTACCCGTTGCTGCCCGTACGCCCGCGTCCTTCCACGGTGAGCCTTATCAAAACATCGAGGACTGGCTACACCAGTACGAGCGAGTGGCCCAGCACAACCGATGGACGAACGAACGGCGCCTGCAGAGTCTTTTCTTTGCGCTCGAAGGGACGGCCAGGCACTGGTTTGAGAATCGCGAGACTTCCTTGATATCGTGGAACGCCTGCAAGGATGCGCTGAGGTGGCCATTCGCCAACCAATATCGACGGGAGAAGGCCGAGGACCTCCTTCGAATGAGAAGACAGGGACGAAACGAGACTATCACCAGTTTCGTCGGGGATGTTTTGCGCCTGGTCGCTCGCGCCGACCCTCAAGCCACCGACGAAAAGAAGCTGCGGATCCTAATGCGAGGTGTCGAGGATGACATCTTCGGTGGTGTTGTTCGCAACCCCCATCCACCGTCGAAGACTTCGTCATGGAAACCAAGAACATGGAACATGCTCTCCTCGCAAGCGCCAGCCACTACCATCGGCACTCGAGCGTCACTGCTGCTTCTGCGTCGGGCTACGACATCAGCCCTAGCACCCCCGGCCTTCGCGACATCATCCGCGACATCGTCCGGGAGGAGCTTAAGTAGCTTCTGCCGACTGCTGAACGTCCGGCCTCAATCTCCATTGCCGAGGTCGTCCTAGACGAGGTTCAGCGAGCGTACCTACCAGATGCCCTGGTCACCGTGGCCGCACCCGAAGAACCGACACTGACCTATGCCGCCATGGCCCGACGACCCCCACAAGCTCACCGCCAGGTCACGGCACCACCCCGACGTGAACCTCCAGCGCTGCAGTTTTCCCGACGCCAGGAAGATCGAGCGCACGCCCACCCAGAACAAGGAGCGGCACAAAAGACCGACGTGTGGAGGACGGCCGATCGACGCCCAATGTGCTATCACGGCGGTTAAGCCGGCCACATTTAGCGTCGAGGCCACTACAGACAAATGGGGTTGCGCGGGTTCTACCCGAGCGACCCGAGCCCAAGATACGACGAACACCCTCGCGACATCAAGGAGTACCTCCGACGCTGGCCCTCTCCAGTGTCGTCTCTCCGCCGTGAAGCCCGCTCCCCATCGCCACGACTTTCAGCGTCCCCAGCGCAACGACCCCGCCGAGAGAGCCTTTCACCCCTGCGTCGCCGGGAAAACTAAGTGCGGCAACGCCTGGAGGTGACGTTGCCAAAAACGACGGAAGCAAACAGGCTCTAAGAACGCCGAAGCGCTCCCACTCTCCCGACGTCCCGCATCGCACCGACGCCCCTACAACTGTGTCCAACACCCTAAACGTTGTTATCGACGGCCTCGACGCATCGGCACTGGTGGACACCGGGGCAGACTACTCAATCTTGAGTGGGAGGCTCTCTCGCCGCCTGCGAAAAGTGACAACGCCGTGGGATGGGCCTCAAATACGAACCGCCGGAGGGCATCTCATCACACCAGTCGGGAGATGCACCGCTCGCGTGAAGATCCACGGTCAGACGTGCCCTGTGAAATTCGTCATTCTACAAGACTGTGCCAGGGACGTTATTCTCGGCATATACTTTCTGTGTGAATACGGCGTCGTCATCGACCTTGGGGAAAACAGATTGACGCTGCGGAAACCTGTTCCGCCTTCAGAGAAAGCCCGAACAGCGTCAGCCGCCGTCCGAGTCGCCGCCGACCACGTGAACCGGCCGCAGCGATCATCTGTTGTCGTACCCGTCATGACCGCTACAGCTACCTGCGGCAAAGTTGTCCTAGAACGCCACCTTCAATTGCTTCTGGGGAAAGGAATCGGCGTCGCAAGAGGATGACTAAACTTCAGGATGGGTGCACCGTGCTCCTCGTGACAAACTTCCGACAAGAAACGCAGCACCTCACGAAAGGTGCCACTGTGGGCCACGTCGAGGAACTCCAAAACTCCGCCGAAATCACCGCCATTGCTGACGAATCATCGCCACCTCAGCAAGACATTTCGCGACATCGATCCGAAGCTTCCAGGACCGAAAGGACGACAGTTGATTGACTACCTTGCCGAATACAGCGAATGCTTCGCGACGTCGCTGAAGGTGCGCCAAACCACCGTTGCGAAGCATCGCATCGTCACCTAGCACGACGCACTCCCTGTGCACCGATCGCCGTACCAAGTCTCCATAAAAGAACGGGAGGTCATCCAACAGCAAGTGTAAGAGATGCTGAAAGACGATATAATCTAGCCTTCAAGCAGTCCGTGGGCCTCTCCAGTCGTGCTGGTTAGGAAGAAAAACGGAACGCTTGGGTTCTGCGTGGACTATCGGCAGGTGAACGCTGTAACGAAGAAAGACGTCTATCCACTCCCCCGAATCGATGACACTCTAGACCGGCTGCGTCACTCTCGATATTTCTCACCGATGAACCTAAAGACCGGCTACTGGCATATCGAAGTCGACGAACGGGACCGCGAGAAGACAGCCTTCATCACGCCGGATGGACTGTACGAGTTCAAGGTGATGCCTTTCGGACTCTGCACGGCGCCAGCAACTTTCCAGCGTGTCATGGACACAGTGCTGGCAGGACTGAAGTGGCAGAGCTGTCTCGTCTACATCGACGACGTCGTAGTGTTTTCCAGCAAATTCAACGAGCACTTGCAACGACTCCGAGCTGTTCTCCAGGCCATCCGGGCCGCCGCACTCACACTCAAGCCGTTAAAGTGTCGGTTCGCCTATGGCGAACTGAAGTTCCTAGGCCACGCGGTTAGTACCGAAGGCGTCCGCCCAGACCCCGAGAAGACTCGCGCCGTCGCGGCATTTCCAGCACCGACAGACAAGAAGGCTGTGCGAAGATTCCTTGGACTTTGTGCCTACTATCGACACTTCGTTCGGGATTTCGCAAGGATTTCCACACCGCTCACAAAACTCACGAAGGACGCCGAGAAATTCAAATGGGCCTAGGAGCAGCAGCGGGCATTCGACGAGCTGAAGCAAAGACTCCAGACTCCTCCTATCCTTGGACACTTTGCTCAGGATGCTGAAACTGAGATTTACACGGACGCTAGTAATGCAGGATTTGGAGCGGTACTAGTACAAGTGCAAGAGGGCACTGAGCGAGTCATCGCCTACACAAGTCGGACGCTGTTCAAATCGGAAATAAATTAGTCCACGACTGAAAAAGAATGTCTTGTGGGCGTGTGGGCAATCACGCACGAAATTCCGCCGGTACCTATACGGGAGCCCGTTCCGCGTAGTCACGGACCACCACTCGCTCTGCTGGCTTGCGAGCCTCAAGGACCCGTCAGGACGCCTCGCTCGATGGAGCCTTCAACGACAAGAGTTCAACATGACTGTGGTTTACAAGTCAAGACGGAAGCACAGCGACGCTGACTGCCTTTCCAGGGCCCCTGTCGAAACACCTTCCGGCAGCAGTGACGACGATGACGACGAGTACTTCCTAGGAGCAATGAACACCGACGACATGGCACGACGTCAACGAAATGATCCGGAGCTGCGCACCTTAATCGAGCACCTGGAAGGGTGCGGGGGTACCGTATCACGCATTTTCTCACGAGCCCTGTAGACCTTCGCCATTCGACCAAGGTGTACTCTAAAAAAAGAACTTCAGGAAAAACAACTTGTCGTGGCTGCTGGTAATCCCGACCGACCTTCGAAAGGAGATCTTTCAAGCTTGCCACGACGACCCGTCGTCCGGACACCTTGGTTAGAGTCGGACGCTGGCCCGTATTCGTGAAAAGTATTACTGGCCCAAGCTCCTTAAAACCGTCCACCACTCCACCCGATCTTGTTACGAGTGCCAGCGACGCCAGAAACCGCGGACGAAGCCGGAAGGTCTCCTGCAGCCAATCGCCCCGCCAACTGCACCATTCCAGCAGACCGGAATGGATCTACTTGGTCCTTTTCCGCCGTCAACCCTGGGAAACCTTCGGATAATCGTTGCCACCGATTATCTCACGCGGTACGCAGAAACGAAAGCCCTTCCTTGGGAAACAGCTGTTCAAGTCGCCAAGTGTTTCACCGAGTCCATCGTACTCCGGCACGTTGCTCCCCGAAGTTCTGATTACAGATCGCGGATCATCGTTCATGGCACAGCTGACCCAAGAAATCCTTCCGCTCAGTCACACCAGCAATCGTCGTACCACTGCGTACCACCCGCAGACCAACGGGCTGACGGAGCAACTCGACAAGACAATCGCCGACATGATCTCTATGTACGTCGACGTAGAGCACAAGACGTGGGACGACGTGTTGCCCTACGTCACGTTCGCCAACAATGCGGCGGTTCAAGAGACCACTGGGCTCACACCTTTCCAGCTGGTACATGGTCGGAAGGTAACGACCATGCTGGACTCGATGCTCCGCCATGAGCCGGCTGACAACGAGAGCGACGACGGCCAGGTGGTTGCTCAACGAGCCGAAGAAGTCCGCCAGCTCTCCCGACTCCTGATTCAAGACCAGCAACGCGTCGACGCGGGCCGCTACAACCTCCGTCGCAGGGATATCCACTTTCAGCTCGGAGACAGGGTGTGGGTGTGGACGCCCATCCGTCGCCGCGGCCTCAGTGAGAAACTTCTTAAACGGTACTTTGGACCATACAAGGTACTTCGTCGCCTCGGTGAGCTGAACTACGAGGTGATGCCCGACGGAACAAGAACATCATCACGCCGCCAACCACGACCTGAAGTCGTCCAGGTCGTGCGCCTGAAGCCGTACTCTGCTCGATAGGATTGCGGACCTTATGTGTTTCAAATGACTCTTTAGTTTGCCGTTCTTTTTGTGTGCTTTCTCTTGTTTTGTGTTGTATCGGGGCGGTGCACTTTTTAAGGGGCGAGCAATGCCGCGCGCAAAGTAGTCAGCGCGGCCGTGGCCCAACGGTTATCGCGCTTGCCTCCCACGCGAAGAGCCAGGGTTCGATTACCGGGAGTTACGAGTCGTCCTTTTTATTCTTGCAGTCTAATGTTCTGGTGAACTCGAGAAGTCTGTCGCCTGTTCGAGGTGCGAATGTTCGAGTCGCCGAACCTTCCTGGTCGATTGTTCCAGAAGCCAACGCGTGTAAATAAGGGGCTCCGCGTGGCGATCTGCAGTCAGTTACGCCCCAGCGTTCGATTCTGCTGTCACGCCGACTTCGACGCCCGCAACGCTGTGCTTTATTTTGTTCCTTTTTTTATTTTTGGGCACGAGATCGCCCCATTAAACTTTTAGTTTCTCCAGTTACTGTCGCCTCATCATTTGTCATTCGCGACAATATACTGACTTGAAGAACGGAATCAATTAACAGAAAAATATAATAAAAAACAGTGTGTTTTTAATTGATAGCCTTATACGATTTAACAACCGCATAAGCACGAGATCTGTAGAGGTCTGTCAGTCCGTAACCGCCAAGCGATCTTGAAGAAACCGGCAAACGGTGCCAGGGATCAAACGCCGGTCACCGGCGTGGAATCCGGGTGCCCCGGCACGCAAGAACGGGAGGAGCAGGAGCAGGTAGTGTGAGAAAGCGCGCGGAACAGAGAGGGCAGCAAAGGACAAAAAAGAGAGGAGCGGAAACAGGTGGTGTAGTAAGAGCGCGCAAATTATGTACGAGTGGAAAGGCAGGAAAGCGAGCTTCCTTTCTCTTGGTGTCCCAGAAAATTCAGCGGAAAAGGCTCTGCATTCGGGTATAGTGCTGATGGGAAGCGCGCTCAGCGTCACAAAAAGAAAATGGTCTGACGTATTCTGTTTTCTCAAAACCCTTCCTCAAGCACCACTTGAACCAATAGCACCGCCGACCCCAGGCACTAAAAGACTAAGTAATGGTCATCATGCCCTAGCGCCAGCCATACAATCCCACCCTATAAAGAAACCGCATTTTTGGTGGGTTACAGAGAAAAATTGTTATTAATAATATAATACATTGTATAGTCACTAAAGCACATTGCGGCAATTAAATAGCGAATTCAAAACGTTTGTTAGCCACTTTTTTGCTCTCATCTCAAATTCAACCTTTTTTTTTTGTATTTTATGAATATCTACAGCATTGGCTTCAAGCCGAGTTGGCCCATAATAGGAGTCCCATAAATCACTTTCTCTTAGAATCGCCCCGTAACCTAATATAGAAGATCCCTAGATTATCATTTGTATTTTTTTTTTTAAAGTACGAAGATGAGATTTTGCCTTAGTTTAAAAAAAAAAAAAAACTTTTATATTAACAAATACACCTTTTCTTATCCCACAAAATCCCGAAATAAAATTTGGGATAACTTTGGCATTTTTGTGAGAAAAATATCTCGTGGAAAAAAATACAGCAAAATTACGTTGCCTGATATTCCCTCAAATTTCCATTAAAAAAAAGTGCAAAAGTTTTTCATCTTGTCATTTGATGATTTGACGCAGGTAGGCTTGGCGCAGAAGGTTTTTTTTTTCCTTTTTTTGTTAGTACACACCAATTTTTTTGCTAAAAAAGTATTATTTAGTTACATCATTTTTAAACCGATTTATAAAGACCACGGCCATATTGCATTTAAGCTGTAAAATAAAAAAAGGCGCAGTGTGCAAAGAGTCAAGGCCTCACTGCCCTAAAAATTGTATCTACTCGGAGAGTCCACTGTTCTCTCGCTGCTCTCTAATGGCTCTTGCTGCTTTCTGATGGTTCTAGAGAGAAAGAGCTTCACCGGAACCCCTAGCCTCCTCCTTTTGCGTCACAGCGCACGTGACTCGGAAGATGGTGAAGGACAAAGTAAGGACTGCGAACAGCTTTATACCGCAGAGGCCGGCAGCGATCTGGCTGCGCGCATGACGGTGCTCTTCTTATAGAGCGCCTGGTGACGTCAGTACTACGCGTACTGCTGATAGCAACGGCAGCGGCCTCTAGAACTTCCTCCACCGGAATTTGGGACGTCATGAGGCTTAATAGCGGTCGGAGGGTCTTCTCTGGCGTTCTGGGTACCGCCGAGGGGCAGCTTTAGTGGCGGTGACGGGCACCGTTTGCCTTGCGGAGACAGTAGACGGAGGTGGGACGTCGGCTTCAGACGCAGGATAGATGGTGTCGGTATCGTCCTCCCCCACGAGTGACGGCGCTGTCGCTGCAGTAGAAGCTGAGCGCAGGTGGTCCTTGTGTCGCCTCCAAGTACAGAGTCCATCCGGTGTCCGCACCTTGACCACGTAGGACACTGGTCCCGTCCGCTGCAGTACTGTTGCGTGGAGCCATCTGGGGCCGCTCCTGAAATTACGCACGAACACTTCATCGTTCACTTCGAACACACTGTTAGCACCACTGCGCCGTGAAGACTGTTCAAACTGACGTGCTCTGACAGTACGATCCAGAGCCGGCTTTAGTGCATCCAACCGTGTCCGTGGCTGAGGACCCAAAAAAAGAAAAGACGGGGTTTCTTGAGTCGTCGAGTGCGGAGTGTTGCGATATGTCATTAAGAACTTTGACAAGGTTTCCTCCACACTTTCAGTTGCAGGGCCTTTTCGTAGTGCGTTCCTTAGGATTTGCACAAATCTCTCTGCGAGTCCCTTGCTGCTGGGGTGATATGAAGAAGTGAGAACCTGCCGAAGTGAATATTCTTTAAGGAACTCCTTAAACTCAGACGATGCAAACTGCGCACCGTTATCACTAACCAGAGCTTCTGGTGCCCCATACCGAGCGAATAGATCGCGCAGTTTTGTTATCGCTGCTTCTGCGGTGATAGACGTCATGACAAAAACCTCAGGCCATTTAGAATGAGCGTCTACAATGACTAGTAACATACGACCGCGAAGAGGGCCCGCAAAGTTTACATGTACCCGTGACCACTGTTGTGTCGGCCATGACCACGGGTGCAATGGTGCCGTTTCTGGCATGTGGCGCTGCTGTTGGCATGCCATGCAGTGTCTCACTTGGTTCTCCAAGTCTGTATCCAAGGAGGGCCACCATACGTAGCTTCGGGCGAGTGCTTTGCTCCGCACTATTCCTGGGTGTCCCTGGTGTAGCCCCTCCAGGACCAGCTGTTGGAGCTTCGGGGGCACGACGACTCTCATTCCATGCATCAGGCACCGCTCGTAGACAGTGAGTTCCCTGCGACGTGACGAGAATATCGTCAAATTACCATATGACACCCGGTAGTCCTTTAAGTATGTTGTCCATAATACGCTGGAACAACGCGGGCGCAGACGCTACTCCGAAAGGGAGTCTGTTCACCGCAAAAAGCCCTTTGTGCGTGTTTAATGTGGGAAGTTTTTTTTTAGTCCTCCGACATCTCTACCTGCTGGTACGCCCTGCTAAGATCTAGCTTGGAGAAATATTTGCCTCCGGCGAGCGCAGCTAGTATTTCCTCAAGTTTGGTTGGATGGTTGGTTGATTTGGTGTTTATGGCGCAAAAGCTACTAATGCCATAGAGCGCCAAAAACGAGACTATTGCAGGAAAAGGTTTGGAGAGAAAAAAAAGGCTTTAGTAGCCAGTGATTAGATAAAAGATGGTAATGGCCCAGGTAGCACACCGCGTCGGCCGGTATCGGGACTACGCCGGCCGGTCCTGGTAACAGGATGGCGGCGCCCGGCCATTGGCGCCGGTGAGCTACCGGCCCCGGCCGGCGTCGGGGTTTCGTATTGCTCACTGGCCAGTTCAGCCGAAGAAGTTACAGTGACTGGCCGGCATCGGGTTTTTGCTGTCTTTGCTGGCCAGTCTTTCCATGGAGGTTCCAGTAACTGGCCGGCATTGGTATTTTGCTGTCTTTGATGGCCAGTATTTACATGGAAGTTCAGTAACTGGCCGGCATCGGCACTTTGCTGTCTCTGATGGCCAGTATTTACACGGAAGTTCAGCGACTGGCCGGCATCGGCGCTTTGCTGTTTAGGCTGGCGAGCCCCGCCATGGAAGTTCCGTTTACTAACCGACATCGTTTTATCTTTTTTTTTTTTTTTTTTGCCGTTTTTACTATGCAGTCAAGTCATTCAGATTCTGACGAACTGTGGCAATTCATGAATAGCGAGTGGAAATATTCGCATAGATCAATCCTTCGCAAATAACTGCCGACGCTGGTGTATTTGATCCCAGCATGGCAAGGCTGACGTGTTTTATTGCGAAAACGCGAGAAAAAAACAATGCGGCGAGGAACATTTGCAGTTCAGGATTCGAGAATCTGACCACCGACGCCATGAAGAATAAATTACACAACGCCGAACGATACCTTTTCACGAAGCTAGTTTAATTTGATGCACTATACTTAAGGTCGGTGGTATACGCACGTATTTGGCTCTGATAAGAAAATTAAAATAAAAACGGTATAGCGGAGAATCCGAATGAAGAGCAACAACCACAATTAACAAACACGTGGCATGATTGAGCACGCGCTTTGAGTTACAAAAACTATAATTTGCATTGCATTGCAGAATCTGGACAAGAAAGAGATGTGTGTATTGCTTATGACGCTACGAGAGGTACACAACTCTCCTGAGATCGTGTTATTGGTGATTTTAATTGAGTGTGAAAATATGCTATTTCAGTCAAGAATCGGCTGTTTTCTGTGGTAGTTACGATCATCTAACAGAAATATTTCAAATTTTGACATAGCCAGACGATCTGTCCCCCGGTAGCTTATGTTATATACGACATACCGCACCAAAAACAAAAAAACAAATATAAAAACATTTTTTTTTTTTTTAACACGATAAAGGCGTTGTGGATGTTTACACTGCCGGGTCGTGAATGTGACCCCTTGACGCTGCGAAACATAGATGTTCTAATACCGAACGATGCCGTCTCTGAAAGCTAGTTTAATTATCCGCACTGTTCTTGGATCTCAGGAATAAAAACATGTCTAGGCCTAATAAAAAAGTAAAACTGCGGAGCGCAACCTTGATAAGTACAATCAGGCGGCAGGCGAGGGAAATATCACTGATGTACCAGAAGAAAATTAAGTACTACTTTCCGTAAGTCAGAAAAATAAGAGATGTGCTTAATACGTACCGCGCTGTGAGCTCAGCTAAATAACTGTCTTAAAATAGCGGTATTTCTGTTTTAACAGTGGGTAAAGTTGACCACCTTCAGACAAACTTCGGCTGCATCACTGTGGCAGTTTGACCACTTACTCATTTTCTCATTTTGCTCTCAATATTCCCATTATTATTACCTTCTTTACTTCGTTGAAAGGACTTGCGCTGTTTGCCTACTACACTGACCCAGAAATTAGCACGGAGGGAGCGAATTATCCCGGCAAAACAAGAGGACCACGGCTTGTGCATTGCATCAATTTAAATTTGGGCTCGCACTTCTTATTTCCACATTTTGCGTGATTTTTACCCTAAAGTAAGGGGCCGGCAATTGCAAAAAACATTTAAAAAAATATTAAAAAGAAATAAAAAACGTAGTAAAAAAAACAATAAAAAACTTCGCGCTTCCGGGATTCGAACCACCGACCATACGATCACCCGCATCGCGCGTTAACCACCAAGACCAAATCGCCAAATCGAACACGTTGTTTTTAGTAGTTTATATGTCTGCTGAGTTCGTTTGAATACATTGTACGGTTAGTTTCGTATGTAATTTTTGTTACGTGTCTAGGACGTATTTCTAATATTGTGGCAATTTTTGCATACTCAATGATTTATTATTACTGTGTCTTTTAATAGTTTTTTAGTGCGCTTTGCTGATCGTTTTATTGCAAGCGTGTTGAAGATACGCGCACATAGATTCCGTAAAGTCGTTAGACAAACATAATAGCCAACGAACGCGGTCCAATCCAATCCGCAGCCTTGTTTTGCCGGACGTGATGGCCGTGTGTGTTTCACGTCTCTGTCTTGAGGTCAATTTACCGATTAGTCGTGATGCGTGGAGTTTAACTTAGTTTCAAATGTGTCCGAAAAAGAAGGAAGCGACTGTGAGCCGTGGAACTACGTCGAATCTGCTCAACAGCGAAGATCATGGCACGGTCGTTTCAAAGTAAGTTCCTTTCTTTGCCCGTTAGGGCTAGATTATTCTTTTTTCCGTTCAAAATGCTTGTTATTGTCTAGATCGCTTGCTTTTACCAGTATTACTAATTGTGCGCGAATGGTGCTATGCGAGGCTGTTTTGCTTCGTTCACAAATAGGCTGTGTACTCGGTCCAGGTCCATCAATAGCGGCGGAACTTTTTGGGAGTTGGGGGGGGGGGGGGGGGGGGGACGGCGGCGCCGGCGGCGGCGGCGGCGGCGGCGGCGGCGGCGGCGGCGGGCGTGCGGGCGGCCGGCCGGCCAGCCGGCCAGCCGGCGGGTGGAGGCGGAAAGGGGAGGGGGACGGGGGGAAGTTTGGTTGCCTCCCTCCACCGTATTGTTCACTGGTAAACTAGGATGTCTGGAAGAGCGCGGTGCCGCCCCCCCCCCCCCCCCAAAAAAAAAAAAATAAAGCACTTAACTCAGCGCGGTGCCCCTCCATCGTCTAAGCTCTAGGTTAGACACTACGGGTGGATTTCGTGTGCGTATTTGCGACCGGAGAGCTGAGCCAGGCAAAAGGCAGAGGAGGATTGAGCAAGTCCGTAGCTTCCGCCGCGCAGTCGTCTGCAAACGGCTTTATTTTCGTGACTCGTTATCAGAAAAGAATTGTCAAAAATTGGTGCCGCGATAATTCATCCCATGGTGATTTGCATAGCATACCGCTCCTGATCGCAAAACTTTGTGCCCACGAAATAATTTTTTGATGCCGCTTCTGGGGAAATTTACAAGCATGTCCTGGATTAAGGTAGTGTCTCGCCAGTTTATGAGAGGTATATTTAGTTCAGTGTAAGTATATAGTGTTAGACATGCCTCACCCAATCCCTGTATTTTTTCGTTTGGTACTGCCTTGAGCGAATGGTGTAGGTTGTAATTGTTTTTAGTTGTTGCATGATTGTAGTAAGGTGGTGAGCTTTACTAATTGAACACCTTGAAAAACAGTTCACCACAAAAGGCAAGGAGACAAGCAGAGTTACGTGTAAACCATACGCAAGCGCAGACTCTCGACTCGCATGAACAGAGAAGGAAAAAATAAAGAATGCGGAAGGAGCTCAAGCACAGGCCCAAGTGGAATGCGCCGATTCACCCATTAGCAAGAGCAGATTTTAAAACCATAATTTCCTTGTCTGTTAAGGCAACAGATTGATGGCCAATACATAAAGACAGCTTAATCTCTCTCTAAAGTCTACGATGAATTGTCACCTACTTATGCACTATTTACACTGCTCGTGTGTCATCCTTATAGCCTCGTCCCACTAGAGCGACAGACAGCAACAAACGACAGCGACACACGACGAGCGGCACACGACGCACGCTGTCCCACCTGGCGGACACGACGCAGGACACGGGGACGAGGAAACTTCTTTCCTAGTGGGATTGGAGTTGTCAACAAAACACTTCAAAATACACAGATAAACAGTCTGGCGATGCGGTTTTCATATTTTGCTCTTTGGGCATTAAATGCGCCGACAAACATGGTGAAAGTGGAGACAATTACTTTGTTTCTTGATTAAAGCTTCCGCTTCTCTTCATTTGCCGTTGGCGACTTTCCACAAACAGTCGTGACAATTGACACCAAACTTTTTCTGAACTAGAATACCCGAATCGTTCCGTTTTTTGGGGGGGGTCGTTCGAGGAATTCTAAGTTAGCACCATGGAATTTCACCCTGATTTTGAGGATGTTTAAAACTTCATATCCGAATGATCGAGGGCAGGCGTTTTATGGGGGACAATACGGCATCCCGATCATCACTGAACGTGATGACAAGTCTCGTCTGCCGGAATGGCTTGCCGCGGAACGTCGTGTCCTACTTCGCGGTGAGCGGTCTTTGGTCAGTCCTCGAACATGGGTGTATCCATCCTGATTTAGGGGCGTAGACCTCGGCGTCTTGAAGCACCAAATCGCGCACCAAGTTTTTGCGAGCAAAACCAGCCACAGACAAGCCTTTTGCAACATGACTGCCCAGCGCCAGGAAGCAAGCCGCGCCCGCAACCACTATGAGCAATCGAGAGACTGGAACTGCGGGAACGGGGAGAGGCCGCCAAGGGCTTCTCTGAAGGTCGAGCGGTGGAGCAAGCCACGGGAGGAAGGGTGGAAGGGTGGAAAGAGAGGCAACAGAGGGCACAAGCGGGCGAGGAGGATAAGTTTGTATCCGACAGATGTTCCTCGGTGGGACTGCTTGCTGCGCTTCAAGTCTAACAACAGACAAGAACTCGTCCGTCGTCGATGGTTTGTCGGCGATTGTCGCGGGTGTTGGCCGTTGCAGTGGGACAGCATCAGCGACACGGAACTTTGTGGTGTCGTCGGACAAAAATCGGTGTTTGTCACTCTAGTGGGACGAGGCTTTTAGAGAAAACTTGAATAATTAGCAGATACTGTGAAAAACATACAAGGGAAATATTTTAGGCCTTTGTTATTCATAGTATGGGCCACTAATGTGTTCGCACATCCGTCTGTTACCTGAGCTGCCAAGAAAATCGTGTTTACAGTCTTATGCATATGGGTGGGAGTCAGCACGTTCCACTTGGACCTGTTCGAACTTTTGCTAAAGCTCCTTCCGCATTCTTTATTTTTTTTTCTTCTCCAATTTGTGAGTTGGGAGTCTACACTCGTATGTAGTGTATGTATTCCTCTCCTTTATTCCTTGTTTTTTGTCTGTTATTTTTCAGGATGTTCAATCAGAATGAACTCACCACCTTATTACATGGAAAGGCTGTTGTTAATTCCAAAGTGTCTGTAAAACAATCTACCTGACATCTTTTGCTCACGCCCCGGTTTCTGAAGCTCACGTTCTCCAAACACAGCCTTTCTGATTTCTCTGATTCTTTTTCTTTTTTCTTTTATGCTCAATAGATCAAGTTGTGAGTGTGCACCAGTCTGCGTCCTCTGTGTTCCTATCCTTTTGTCCTTGTCTTTTTGTGCACTTTTTTCAAGTTGGTCCATGGTATTTTTTATCGTATATTCTAATCTGTGTTTTGATCTTTATACTTGCTGCAGTCCTAACCAAGTAGAAGTTGGCATTCACTTTCACCATCCTGATGTGAGTGTCCTGAGGCGACACAGAATGACAGCATCCTCTGCTGAAGGCCAGGCTTGATGGAAGACTGCCAAGGCTGTTCATGGTAAGGTGCTCTATATATTGAGCAATATAATAGCAACTTATTGCTGATAGGATTGTTTTTAACGCAGACTGTGTTTATGGACTGGCCTTTAGCAATTCCGATGCCACTCACGTGGAATGAAACACTCTAGGGGAATTGCGCATCCCATTCGTAAGCGGAATGCTGAGTTTACAACAGAAGTGCGTCTCAACTTGCTGCCAGTATTACTGTGTGTGTTGTGTTTGTATTTTTATTTGTTTGTTTAATATTCCCAATAATGGCTGCAGCCTTCCCATTGGAAGTGGCAACACGCAAACACAAATGGACAGCAAGAGAGGTGAACAGCGCCACTCACGCCGTTCGCCACCGCACCCATTGGTTTTCGGAGAGGTTTGCAGTATTGGTCTCTATGGTATTTGGTCATATATCGCACATGAACACAACTAGGGCACTGTGCCTACAATTCAGCACTCGCAAGATTTGCGTGAATACACCCTGCAGCTGGTCGCACTTTCAGAGTAATTTTAATGTTGCAAAAATGAATAATGACATTGGCATATTTCTCGTGCCAAATCCTTCATGCCTGTTCCGAACTCTGATATCCACGAGATCACAGTAGAGTCGTTTCTGTTGTACAGTAAAACCTCGTTAATTCAACCCCCGCTAATTCGGATAATTTGAACTGTCGATCCGGTCCCGTCAAACATATGTATCAGTCAATGGCAGCAAACGCTCATTAATTCGGAGGGAACGCGGCGCGCTATGGTTTATTCGGACAAATTCGGCAGGTGGTGCTAGCTACCGTCTGTTCCAAAGGGTATGACCGCTATCCATCCGAAGTGCGCACATGGTTTTTCCGGTTTTCCAATGGTTCTTCGCTCTTTCGGTTCTCCGTGTTTCGCACCAGTTTTGCTCTGGATCGCCGTGCTTCAGCTCGTTACTCTCCTGGCATGGAAGCAGCAGAAGCATTGCTGCAACGGAAAAAGGGTAGCACAAGTGACCGACGACCGGAACAGCAAAATCGCGACACGCGGGGCTATTGTTCCCGAGCGTGCCAATAGCAAGAGTGACAGTCACGTTTTATGCCTCAACGCGGGGATCCTAAAGCCCGCCATTTTAACAACTATTCTATCCCTCAATTTTTCGCCGGCCACCCCTGCATTGAAAAATGCAACGTGACTGGCACTCTCGCTATCGGCGCTCGGGGAAAATAGCGCCGGCTGTCGCGATTTCGCCGCTCCGATTACTGGTCAGTTTTGCTACTCGTTTTCCGTTGCAGCTGTACTAGGCTAAGAATTTAGCGACGAAAGTGGAAATACTGAGGGCCTTGGAGGGCGGCGTCTCTCGACAAGTGATGGAAGGTTGCGACGTCAAGAGAAGCACTTTGGCTACATACGTAAAAATTGTGGCCGATATCCTACAGGCTTTCGAGAGCGAGAAGTTCAACACGAAAAGAAAGCGGCCTTGGAAGGTGGTGCACCCGAAACTAGAAGAGGCCTTGCTTTACTACATTGTCAGCGCACGGGATGCGTAGCTCCGACAGTGCGAGTGCGGTGGAGCACTCGACCGCGCTAAGGAAAGTCGCCGTCTCCGCCCAAGTGTCGTCCAGAAAGCAGGCGGTAATAACAGATTTCTTCTGAAAATAAAGGAAACGTTTTCACGCAGCTTTCTTTGTTCTTTCGATATTTCGACCTTCGGATAATTCAGACATTTTTGCCGGTCCCATGAGATCCAAATTAACGAGGTTTTACTGTAGTGGCACGGCAGACTCTATACTAGTTTTGCTTCAATCTTTGTAAGGGGGATGCTGTAATCCAATTCTACTCACCCCTGGTGTACTAGATAGCACCATATTTGCAGAGATAGTCTTCAGATTTTGTAGTTCCATCGAAATATATTTCAGCTTATAAAATATTTGTTATTTGGCTTGTAAATTTTCAAGCAGATCTAGATTGAAGGCAGCAAATACCTTACCTGCAGTCATGGTATGTGTCCGAAGTATATTGCATTAACATAATTGACCCAACCTCTGATTTTTGTTTTCAGTGCCTCTAGCGAATTGTGGATGCTAGGATTGCTTTTGTTTGTTTCACATTATCTACAACACTTTTTTCACCTTTATACTCAGTGCAGCCCTTGCCGAACGGAAGCTAGCATCGACTAGGCCAATTCGTTCCTGCATCACCAGCCGACCTGAGGATCAGGTCCATGGCAGTCTGCAAAGGTTGTTGATGGTAAGCTGCCTTATATATACAGCTGTGTAATAGCAGCTTGTCCTGGATGACAATTTGAAATGTGTGTTTATGTTTTAGAAAGTGAAATTCGCATGGGCATACTTGCAACGTGAAAGCTTACCAAGCCTGTTCTGATCTTTCATCCTTTTGAGATTTCAGTACAACCGTTTCTGCTGCACACATACTGCCTACTTCGGCCAGGTAGAGACTTGATACATATGAAGGTAAGCAGGCGATTATCAACTGCTCAGTGCTGTCCCTGGTGACGTTCTCTCCTTATCAGATGACTTACCATGCTTGGTTCGCAAGGCATTTTAAAAGGAGAGCAAGTTTGCTGGTGCATGATGCTCCCAGTACTGAGCAGTCGACGATCGCTTGTTCACACTCGTAGAGATCACGACTGTACTTCAAGCTCGGCAAGTGTGACACTTATGTGATTCAGCCTAGCTGTGGTGTGCTGAGCGGTATATGTAGAGCTAGTTTACTTGTGCACACGCAGTGACTGTGCGGTATAAAACGCGCCCAATTGGCAACTTTAATGCAGTCTCGTGTAGTTCCATTGATGTTTTCTTTTGGCGTGCATGATATGTGTTCACACTTTTTTTTTTCCTCGCTTACCGACAGTCCTAGCTGTCTGCAGAGAGTAAGTGTGAAACATGCCAACAAGCCTCTAAAGCAGTATGCAGTGCAATTTTGGTCTATTGTGCAAGCGAGGAAGAAGACTGCTCGTTTGGCTGTTGAGGCTGCGACATAGACATTAGATAGTTTTATCTGAGCATTGTTACGACCCGCTCCACTCAAAAGGAAAGCACCTGCATACTCACAACGCTCAGTCAGCAACGACCAGTCGGAGCACAGATGCCGACTGAGCGTTACGTGCGTGCCTGGTTACTTTCCTGCTCAGTGGCTGAGCGGAGCGGCCAGTAAAAAGCGCTCAGCTAAAACTTTTTCTGATAGGGGGTGGCTGACACATAGATATTTCAGGCAGAAGGATGGCCGACATTGACTCACATCAATTCTCAGTATGAGCAGCTCTCATCGCAATACGGAAATTATGATTCAAACTTCCTCTACCCCTTTATGAAGGTTTTGAAGGTGCTCCTAGCAGTATTGTTGGGCTAGACATAATCATACCCAGATCCACTCCAATAAATTCTAAGAGGATGAAGTCAGTTGCCACATAGCTTGTGCAAAGCTAAATCTGGAACTCACTCCTCCTTCCTGTTTTTCACTGTATTGAGAACCTTGCCTCAGTATGTGATGGGTCTGTGAAGAAAATTGACCAGATAAGCAATATTACTCAGAAAATAGATGTCCCATACATATTAACCTGCACCTACCAGCCACTGTACACCACCTCACTACTGATTTGTTATCTTTCTATTGATTTGCCTGAACTGTTCGCACCTGTAGATATTAATGATGATCACGAGGGAATGTTTGTTGTCATATGATGTCATATGCTTAAAGTGAGGCTTGCGGGCGTTTTCAAGGGCTATGGGGCATGCCGATGGTAAACACTCAATGTGAGTTTATGGTAGACGCTAATAATATATACTAGTTTCTGGGTAAGTCGCTATTTTTTATTTGGTGAAATCTGCAGATGAGTTTTAGTCAGGTTGCCATTATGTGGGAACACAGGGGCCATACTCTGCAATATATTATATGTTTACATGTGTCTACCCAATCTCATTAGTATGTGTACAACAATGAGCTGTATTCGCGACTCCAACGATCTATAGGGGGCGCCACCACCAAACAAACATGGCGGCTGGGAACAGGTCGCGTCGGCTCAGCCGGGCCGCCTGAACGGGTAGCGCATTCAATTTAACAGATTTTCTTTTGTTTAATGCCCTATTTTATAGGTATTTCAACTGCGACGGTTAAGTGTAGCCGGTGCAGATAAACTTGCAGAGCATAGTTTTGTTTTCCCGGTGCTTTTTGTTCTTTTCATGTCAAACTTTTGTTTCGGAGGTTTCGTTCATTACCGAAACTATGGGCTCCAAGGAGACGGTAATAGACTCTAATCAGTTTTGATCAGGTAAGGAAAGCAGCGATGACTACAGAATTGTTCCACCGACAGTAATTTTCAACTAACTCGCATCACTCGACCATACGACTTATCTGTCGGCGAAATCGAGCTTTTGTGCGTATTAAGAAACAGCTCCAGTCGTCTGCTCGATCAGCAACACAGGCTGCAGGAAAATTACGAAAATTAAGCAAGCGCTTCTTGAGCCAAGCTTGAGCTTCTTGAGCCCCACTAAGCAGCTGATACTCTTATTTCAACTCAGGTTTTAGTGACAGTCGAAGTCATTTTGACGAATGTGCGGGTTATGCATTATATTACGTACCATGTCCCACTAAAGGGATATTAGTATATTATTTGGGCTGAAATATGAGCTTACTTGACAAGCTATTAGGTGAACTGCTGAATCAAAGTATATTTGACAGACGGAGAGATACTACCTAAACTCAGCCATATGGTTCTAGCCGGCAGCACGGAGATGATTGCGGACAAATTTGAAGATAGTCTTCATCGGAGATTCACGCAGAACCCCTCTGCATTAAACTTGACTTCAAATCCTGAATGGAGAAAGAGAGTATCTTTTGTGGCCGGACAACCTGAGCAATGTAGACGGATATTGCTGCTGGCTTCAACGAGGGTATATTATAAATATTGGAGGCGCAATAGATCATAATGTTGTGATAGCTTCTAACTTTGCGAGACGCGTCCCCCATTTTTTGAAAGCAGACAATATCCCTCATTAATCGTATGCAGCGAGGAGGTTTTCGAGAATCAAGTAGATGCGAAATCAGCCCAACTTTTTCGGTGTGGTCCAGAGGCTTTTTCGGTGAAAAGCTGCCAAGATGAATAGCCAATGCACCGACCAGCGTGGGTGGCTCAATCTTGACGCTAATCAAACACAGCCAAATTCAAGAAAAGCAGCTATTGAACCTTCCCATTCACTTGACTGCAGCATTGGGGTTCCCTCCAGTGAAACACCTCGTCTGTTTTACATACCACTTATCAGTTACCGAGTAGTCGTCACTTTGAATGTCATTCGGGACAGAGAAGATATCAAAACGTTTTTCCTTGATTCCTCCCCATCCAAGAAATTGAAAGCACGCGATTGTGTGTTGTGGAGTAAACAGGCTTTCAAACACGTGATAGAAAAAAAACAATTTACTGAGGCTTCATCACACTGATGAACACTCAGGCAAACTTGAGAAATATTCAGACCTTCATCAAATTACATTGTTTGCCACCGCGTCGACAACACGTGTCCGCGAAAGCCGCCAGAGACGTGGAGAGGCGCAGAGCGACCTGTTCTGGCTGGTTCCCGGTTTTCCCGCTTGGTGCTGTCCGTTTTGCTAGGGTCGCGAATATGTCAAGGATATGATTTGTCATTGTCTCAGTAAGACTAATGAATCGCTATATTTACCTAAAAATGCTGGATCTCTCGCACCTATCGGGACGAACGGCAATGTTAAACTACATGCCAACTACTCCGGCGAGTTTGCCCGTCTCTCGACATGCCCTTTTGAATTAAAGTAGATGATTTCCACGAGCCTTTCTTTGAAGTGGGCCTTCATGCAAATAGCTAACCTTGATTATGAGATAACTGGGCCATTTTTGCCGCTTGGTTATCCAGTGTGTTGTAACAGGTGTCCCTTAGGGCAATCAAAGTATTTTTGTTTTGATATAGTTTCCAGATTGAAAATGAAATGAAGACAATTAACGCATTGGTTACAAAAAGTTTTTCTTTTACATGGGCTTCTTGTCTCATGCCTCTGGTTTTCTGGCCACTTGATTAGCTTGGTTTATCTTTTTAGAGGTGATACTTAGTTTTTGTGCTTTTGTTTTGGGTGTTTTTCAGGCTGATTTTCTTTTTTTTGTTCTCAATAGTGTGTATATATTGCGCCGTTGAGTTCAATGAAAATTTGGTTTCGAGTCAGCGCTCTGTCCGTGTCCTTTACCCTGTCCGTCGTCCTTTGCGCTGTTTTAACCTTTTAAGCGCTTGCCCAGTTTGGAATTTCTGGATTATCATGTGCAGCTGGTATTGATTTACCCTGTCATTTTACTGTGCTGTTGATTCTCTTTGCAGGTGCTCTAATGAAGGACTCCCCTTCCTGGGTGCATGGTCGACTTGCATCACAAGCTGCATGAAAAGTGTGAAGAACATTTCCTAGGCCCGTGACATGCAGCCTCTTTCATCCAGCGCACTCCTCTAGCGACAAGCCCATGATGACCAGCCAAGCTGTAGCTTCACTGGAGCTGACAATAAACAATTACGGTAACAATTTTGTATGTTTTATTTGCTATCATGTGTATGAGCGACAGATGGCTGTGGCAGCCGCTTTACCAATAAGGTGTATACCTATGCCAGAAATTTACTTTCATGTACAGTGCAACATAATTGTTTACACTCATTTGTTGTTAAAATTATTCTTCTTATGAACTACATCATTTCTATTCAGGTGTAAATTGCACACAAAACCACATGTTAGGCTGTATGACAAGACCGGGAACTGTACGATTTTAGCCCGCTAGCCTGGGGTCTTGCTGGTATCTTGCGGTACTGCTGGTAGTGCACCGGGGATTTGTGCTGGCAGCAGCCCGGGAACTCGCTGGGACAAAACAAGCCCGGGAACTGTATGGCTTGAGGCCGCTAGCCTGGGGTCTTGCTGGTATCTTGCCGCGTTTCTGGTACTACGCTGGGGATTTGTGCTGGCAGCAGCCTGGGAACTCACTGGGACAAAACAAGCCCGGGGACTGTATGGCTTGAGGCCGCTAGCCTGGGGTCTTGCTGGTATCTTACCGCGTTACTGGTACTACGCTGGGGATTTGTGCTGGCAGCATCCCGGGAACTCGCTGGGACGCCCAGTGCCGGGCGTCCCAGTCACTGGCCAGTGACTGGCAATCTCACTGGCCCGTTGTCGCCCCGCGGTGCGTTTCCAGCGTCGCCCCAGTAGGATCTTACCGGCAAACCGGTACCGCCCCAGTCCCAAACCGGCGAGTTGTGCTACTTGGGGGGGTACCAAAAGGTAAAAGGGTGATGGACATGATCTGTAGGTTAAGAAAGCTACAATCGGCGTAGAAGGCCGATACTATCTAAAAATTTGAAAACATTAGTATATGTCACAAGAGAATCATCACTTAAGAGCAGAGCTGGGTGTAGTGGGACTTGTTCTTGATACAGTTGCGAAAAATACAAAAGCCGTTCTTCATAATAAGCGGGACATTCAACTACAATATGGAAAATGCTTAAGGCATTGTCACACTGCTCACAAGTGGGGGCATCTTCCCCACGAAGAGGTAGCCATGAGTCAGATGAGAGTGACCAATCCTGAGCCGGCAAAGGACAACCTCAAAAATGCGTTCCTGGTGGCGTGCACTCTGCCATTCGCTCAAAAGAGGTTTGATCATGTGCAACTTGTTGCCGATTTCTTGGTCCCATTCAGCCTGCCATTTGCACTTAACGTGACGCCTGAGAAGGCCTTTGTAGTCTGCATAAGGAATGCTGTGGAGGTCAACTGTTCGCTTTACACAAGTACTTGCTGCGCGATCTGCTGCCTCCTTGCCCGGAATGCCCACGTGGCTGGGAGTGCCGGAAAATGCAATTTTGTATCCCTCTCTTGAGGCAGCAACAACCTTATTTCGCAGTTCAAGGAGCAGGAAGTGCTTGAGGGGTGTTAGTGAAGACAGTGCATGCAATGCACTGAGGGAGTCGGTGTAAACGATAGAGCGAGAGAGCTTTTTATCAAGTATGAAGCCTATGGTAAGAAGCAGACCATAGACCTCTGCTGTAAAAATAGAAGCAGAGGAGTTAATTCGCCTAACAAGTTGAACTGTTGGGCCAATCATGGAACACCCAGCAGCAGATTCCGTCTTTGTACCATCTCTGTAGAAGCTTACATATTCGGAATACTGACTTTGCAGTGCTAAGAATTCCTGAAGAAACACACCATTAGGAGTATCAGCTTTCTTGTATCGCGTGAGTGAAAGGTCACACTTAATGACAGGGTGCTCCCAAAATGCTCCCGCAACGATAGACTGAACTACCGGGGGCCTCCAATCAAGTTCCATGTTCTCACTGGCACTTTTCAATCTCAAAGAGAAGGGAGGCACAATTGTGGCTTTGTTTTGAAACACCTTTTCAGAGCGCATGTCTTCCACAGCCATTCGCGCAGGGTGATCATGGATGGACCTGACTCTCAGGGAATATATAAAGCCCAGTGAAATCTTCTCTTCTCAAGAGACAGCTCGTTGGCCTCTGCATACAGACTTGGCACAGGAGACGTGTGAAAGGCACCCGTCGCCAATTGCAACCCAAGATGATGAATAGGGTCGAGCATTTTTAGAATGGAAGGCCTAGCGGAACCGTAAACAATACTGCCATAGTCCAGTCGTGATCGCACTATCGAGCGATATATCCTCAAAAGGCACGTCCGGTCAGAGCCAAAGGATCTTTGGAACAGGATTTTAAGAATATTAAGTGATTTGTGAGCTTTTAATCTTAGATTCTTAAAATGGGCACCAAAGGTTAGTTTGCTGTCAAATGTAAGACCCAGAAACTTGTGCTCAGGCATCACAGAAACTGTGGAATTGTTTAGTAGAAGAACTTGTTCTGGAAGTAGTCCGCGTTTCCGAGAAAAGCACACACAAACTGTTTTATCTGAGGAAAACCTAAACGCGTTTTGATTGGCCCAGGTTGATAGGTTATTGATAGTTAGCTGAATTCGTCACTCATACAATGAAAGATTGCAAGACGACACAGATATCTGAAGGTCGTCTACATAGAGTGAATATTGCACCGATAGGGGGATAGCTAATGCAAGGGAGTTCATTTTGACAATAAACAAAGTGACACTAAGAACGCCTCCCTAAGAAACGCCATTTTCCTGGACAAGCGCTTTAGATAAAGCTGTTCCTATATGAGCACGAAAGGTGCGCCTGCTGAGGTAGCTCCCAATGGTACAAAGCATTCGACCACGGATACCCATATCATACAGGTCCCTCAGTCTGCCAAAACGCCAGGCTGTATCGCAGGCTCTTTTGAGGTAAAAAGATACCGATAGGCAATGTTGTCTATGAACGAAGGCCTCACGCACGACTGTCTCCAGCCGTACTAAATGGTCACGAGTGGACCGAGACGAACAATAGCCGCATTGGTTCACATCTAGATGTCTATTTAATTCAAGGAAATACATCAATCTTCTATTAATTATTCGTTCAAGAGTCTTTCCAAAGCAGCTAGTCAAAGCGATAGGCCTATAACTAGCCGCACAGGATTGATCCTTACCGGGCTTGAGTATGGGTATGATTGTTGCCATTCTCCAGTTCAATGGAAAGTAGCCCTCGAACCAAATACGATTAAAAAGGTATAAAACAATATCAAGTGTGGAAGGATGGACATGTTGAAGCATATAATAGTGAACACCATTTGGACCAGGAGCCGATGACTTAGAGTTTTGGAGCACTATGTTCAGTTCGTGTAAAGTAAAGGGGGCATTATAAGCTCCGCGTTCACCACCGGATGTTTTCAGTACCATACTTTCAGCTTTCCTTTTATGTTGCAGAAAAGCAGGCGAGTAATGCTGCGAGCTGGAAATGAATCCAAAATGCTCGCCAAGGTTGTTGCCCTGTTCTTCAAGATTGCTTGGGCATTTTCCATTTCTGGAAAGAAGTGGAATAGGGAAAGCATGATATGAGCCATTTACTTCATGAATCCTGTCCCATACTTCCTTGGAAGAAGTACTTCTATTGATAGAGGACGCATATTTTCGCCAGCTCTCGCGTTTCGCTTTCCGACGAATGTACCTAGCAGGAGCTTTCATTTTTCAGAAAAATATCAGGTTATCCCGAGTTGGATAACGTCTTAGAACACTCCAAGCTTTGTTTTGCTGTTTGCAACGCTCTTTGCAGTCTTCATTACACCATGGCTTCGGTCGTCTAAAGAGCTGTCCAGATGACCGAGGGATTGAGGGTGACGCTGCAGTGAGAATAAGGGATGTGAAAAGATGGCTGAGCTCATCAATCGAAAGCTGATCGAGGCGAGAACAGGCCAGGAGTGACGACTGCTTAAAAAGGCTCCAGTCTGCTTTTTCAAACTTCCAGCGTGGATGGCGCGTAGGGGAAGACTGCGGTGTGTCGTCACATTTTAAAATAATGGGGAAGTGGTCACTTCCATGGAGATTCTGATCAACAGTCCATGAAAAATCGGGTAGCAGATTTACAGTGCCAATAGAACGATCGATGCATGTAGATGACAAGGATAAGGGACTAAGATATGTAGGATGGCCAGTATTAAAAATGCATAATGACTGTGAAAATAATATGGATTCGATTATCTTTCCACGTGTATCTGTATGATCACTTCCCCTGAGGATACTATGTGCGTTAAAATCACCGAGTAAAAGAAAGGGCTCTGGAAGCTGGCTTAAAAGAGAGTCGAGATCTTGTCGCTTCAGAGAAAGAGAAGGTAGAAAATACACTGAACACACAGTTATGGCTTTATGCAACAAGAGACGAACAGCAATAGCTTCGAGTGGCATCTGAAGCGGAACCTCTGAACATGGAATATGTTTTGGAAGCACCACCGCAACGCCACCACAAGAAATGGACGTGCTAGGGCGGTCTTTACGACACACACTGCAGCGTCTCAGAAAGTTGGTGTGAGATGTATTCAAGTGTGTTTGCTGCAAGCATAAGGCAGATGCCTTATACTCTTCTAAAAGGAACTCAATGTCTGCAAGGTTAGTGAATAAGCCACGGCAGTTCCACTGAAGAATTACAGAACCCATTTTAAAGGATAAAAGATTTTATAAATGAATTAAAGCAATTCTACATGTGCTACACACTAAGGAGGAACCACCGGCTTTTTTCCTTTTTGTTTTGATTTAGCAATTTGCCATTCCATGTCCTCCTGATCCGAGGAAGGAGCTGAAGAGTCGGCAATGTCAACAGCTCCCACTGCATCCTGAACCTTGGACGCAGGTTTGCCAGTTCCGACGTGGTCGGAGACCTGGACCACGAGTTTCCGGTCACGGCCAGACCCCGCCGAAGAAGTCTTCGACGTACCAGGCCGAGACACTCCTACAGTCGCGCTTTCAACGTCTTTTGACATTGATGGAGCAACAGGTGGGCCCTGTTGCTCCGTAACAAGCCGGGCCGCCTCCGAGGGATTCGAACGACGGCCTCGCACTCCATCTTGAGAAGAGCCACTGGCACGAGGCTGCCGGTCAGCCGGAGGTCGTGCCTGAATCGACTGGGGAGTCTGTGTGCTCCCAGCGTTACCTGGGGCACCCTGCTTCCCTGCAGGTTGTTTCGGGGCCTGAGAGGGCCTGCCTAGTCCTCAAGACAGAACTGAGTGGCCCTGGACTTCGTACGTGGTGCAGGGCCCCTGCGCACCGCGTCGGAGTAGGTACCTTTGGAAATGAAGGAAAACCTTTGTTTTGCTTCAGGGTACGGTAAGTTCTCTTTGGCTCGTAAGGTAAGGATCTCCTTTTCTTGTCGCCACAGCGGGCGGGACAGAGAGTAAGCAGGGTGATGACCCTTACAGTACGCGCAGGCAACTAAATCTTCACAGATGTCGGCCACATGGTCGTGGCTCCCACACTTTGCACACGTCTCCCTCCCCCGACAGCTGCGCGACCCGTGACCAAAACGCTGGCAACGGAAGCATCGCTGTGGGTTCGGGACGTACGGTCTGACACGACAATTCAAGTAGCCAGCTTTGACGAGTGCGGGAAGCATGTGACGTTCAAACGTCAGGAAAAGGTGTTTATTTGTCATCTCTGCACTGTCACGGCTCGTCATAATGCGTTTGACCGCCACTACTCTAGATGCCCGCAGGCCTTCCAAGATATCATCTTCACTACTGGAAAGAAGATCATCTTCTGAAATCACCCCTCGAATGGTGTTTAGGGTTCTACGTGTGCTCACTGTTACCTGCATGTCACCTAGGGATGTCAACTTTAGAAGCGTAATGCTCTGGGACTTTTTGGCAACTTCTAGAAGAAGATCGCTAGAATGCAGTTTCTTTGCCTTCTAATCAGCACCAATCTGACTGTCAAGAACCTTCGCTACAAGAAACGGCGACATCTTAGAGAGGTTTGTCAGGGACTTCGGAGTGGATCACCATGAATCTGGAAAATGTTTCATCTTCTTTATCTTTTACTATGACTGTTCGTTCGGGACGATGCCTCTTAGCGGCACGTCCAGAACTGGGGGTTTTGGTTTGGGGGGTTGCCATAAGAGGCGAACTTTGTTCGGAACCTGTGGTGTGCCGCCCACCACGGAGCCCAACAAGGGAATAGATAACGCACCATAACAAAAAGGGCTTTGCTGGAAACGTTATACCATTAGCATTGCCCAGAAACTATACCCAAGTGTGGTTCTGGACAAGGGGTCTGTCGAAACCCAAGGTTAGCCCTTGCCGCCAGAGAAGTTAAAAAAGGAAAGAAGAGAAATGAGAAGAGTGAAAAGGAGGAGAAGACAACGGTGAAAGTAGAGAGGGGATAGTAGAAGTGGCGACTAGACTGAATCATCCTGGCAGGCCTTACCAGGAGTCCCGTCTATGAGAAGCAGAAGCGGAAGTGGTGTATTGCCTCAACCGGGGGGCCCCGAAGGGTCCAAACCTATCCCGGGCTCGGCTCAACCACAAGGATGCCCTTTTCCCCAGACCCAGGAAAGCCACGCACAGCCAGACGTGGGCGGGCGAACCCGCATGGCTCGGGGTCCGTGGGAACGCCACTCTCCAAACACCTGCGTTCACAGGTGCCCCCAGCGGGGCCTCAAGTTTGGGTAGAGGGTACTGCTCCGTGTCTAGGACAGGGTTCAACGCTGTTTTGTAATCCCCGCACACACGTATGGTGCCGTCCTTTTTAACTACCGGTACAATAAGCGTAGCAAACTCACTGGTTGACACTTGCTTAATGGCGCCTATTTGTTCAAGCTTTTGCAACTCATCCTCTACGGCCGAACGGAGTGCGTAAGGCACGTTTCTTGCTTTTAGGAACTTCGGACGTTGCTCTTTCAAAAATAAAGTGGCTCGCTCACCATCTATCTTGCCAAGGGTGCCATCGAAGATGCGGCTGTACTTGGTTTGAAGTTCTTTTAGGCGTGCCTCGTATTTCTTGCTTGCATCAGACCGATGGGAGTCAGACAGCTTGTGCACGCCGCAGATGTTGTCCCAGTCCAGATGAAGACGTGTGAGCCACTCGCGACCCAAAAGAGGAGGCCCATTGTGGTCAACTACGTAGAGGGGTAGAACGTCCTCTTGACCCTTGTACCGTACGGACGCTTTGACGAAACCGCAGGGTTGCACGACTTCCCCGGTGTAAGTCTTGAGACGTAGCTCGTTGGGTTCAAGCTTCAAAGGAGGCTGAAGTTTCTTGAACTGCTGCTTCGGTATTATGGACACCGTGGCTCCCTTGTCCAATTCCATGCTCAAGGAGGTTCCTTGGACTTCCACGTCGACGGTGATGGGACACCGGCTTTGCGGTGACAACATCTTGACGTTGCATGTGTCGTCGCTTTGAAGAGTCCGGACCTACTTCTTTCTGCCAACAGTTTTCTTCTTGGCGCTCCGACATGCACACTGAATATGACACTTCTTGCCGCAGTTCATGCACGTTTCTGCAATGTGCGGACACGCCCGGGCGAAATGCTTATCAGGGCCACAGCGATAACACTCGAACGACTGTTTTCTTTTCGCGGAATCTTCGGTGATCATCTTGTGCAAGTCATCGCTCCTTTCTTTCAAGTGCGCTTCATGAACATTCTTTTTAGCTTCTTCTAACGCGAGTGCGCGTTCAACGGCTTTTTGAAATGTTAACGTTTCATTCCCTGCAAACAAATACCGCTGTATGTCCGCACGGAACAAACCGCACACGAACCGATCTCTCGGCGACTCATCTAGGAAACCGCCAAATTCGCAGGTTTGAGAGAGCTTCATGAGCTCCGCTACATATTGTGCGATACTTTCATGTTCCAACTGACTACGGCGATAGAATTTAGCTCGCTCTCCAATCACTGATACTCTCGGTCACAGCTGGTTTCGTAGCAATTGGGGTAGTTGCTCTAGCGTGTTTTCTGACGGTTTGGCCGGTGCCCTCAAAGACTTCAAGAGACAGTACATTTTAGGCCCAATAACGCTTAAAAAAGCATGCAACTTGAGGTCGCCAGGTATATTGTTGGTAAGAAAAAAGGACGTCAACCTTTCTTCATAAGACTGCCAGTCACGCACAGTTTCATCGAAGGCTTCTACTTGGCCGATATGACTGGAGGATGCCATCTTGAGAAGCTTGCTGTCGCCGAGTACCCAGCGGCGTGCGGTGATGCTTCGCTGTCTGTTTGATCGCAGCTTCAAAGCTTCTTACCTTCGTCTTGGCTTTGTTGCCCCCATCTTCGTCGCCAGTTGTTATGTCTGCGGTGCAAGGAGTGGCCAGACGAACGAAGGACTGCGAACAGCTTTATTCCGCCGAGGCCGGCAGCGATCTCTGCGCGCTTGACGGTGCTCTTCTTATAGAACGCCCGGTGACGTCAGTACTACGCGTACTGTTGATAGCAACGGCAGCGGCCTCTGGCACCGAAAACCTCAATATTTTCAGTTTTTGAACTAAAAACAATGGCATGCAGACAAAAGCGTTCATTGTTTGTGCTTTACTTGAGAGAGGTCAAAACACCAACTGCCAAATTATTTAAGCAAAGTACTGAAATTGTTGCACATCTCCTTTAGTGAGCCTAACGCGATCATATTTACCTACGCATAAACTTTCTCGGGCATTCAATGACCGTGTCCTCATTTGTCACCTAATGAAAAAAAACGTATCAATACTTGCCATTCCAACTTTTAGGTGCTGATGATCCTCGTTCTCAGTATATAAAACAAAACAATAGGGTGCACCTCCAGATAAACCGAAAAAGCTATGCTAAGATCAATTCCAAAATGTCCGCCGCTGTTTGTACCAACGGCACTTTTTGAACTAAAAGCTGAGAGAAACCGGGCGCGCATAAGGTAAGGCAAGACTCTGAGACTCTGCTGTAGCTCTATGAAGGAAAATATTGGAGGCGGGGGCATATTCCTGAGACGACCAAGCTCGTTATATTAGATTCACCTGAGGGGAACCGCTTAACTGACAGGTCCCGTGTGGCCGAACGCGAGGTGTATAATTAGGATGAAGGGCGACCTTGTGGACGTTGCTCTCTCCTTCCACGAGTTTCGTCGCAAAACGGTTCATTTTTAGCAGTGTTCTATTTTTTTTTACTTTTTAGGTTGTTTTTGCAGCCCCCGGACCTATTAACTCCGCAGCCCAGATTTACGCTTGCACATCGAAAACTCTCGTATACGCTATTAGCGGTGATATTTATCTAGATGAAATCGCCAAACGATATTCGCTCGCCACGCTTGAAATGCTTTCCTTGATTTGCATTTAGCAATATTTCATGTATTGTTTTTTTTTCTTCTGAGGTTTAGTTTTAAAGGAAGATCTCTATTTTTTTAACGCTACAGTTTTGTTTGCATTCCATAATTCAGATTTCCAGAGAGGTGGTAGAAATTTCAGGGTGCCGTGGGTAAGACAATATTATCTCTTCGCAAGTTTTTTTTTTTTCTTCACTGATTTGTTTGTTTCGTTTTGTGAAATAGCTCATGAAGTTTTTTGGCAGGTGTATCTAGGTTACGGCCTGGCATCAAATGTCGTCCTGAAGTGGCATAAAATGACGTCACAAAAGGCCGAAGTGTCATGACTTTGCACGTCGCAAATCCTACTGGCAGTTCGGCTTAGAAAGCATGAGAGAGCTCAAGTGTTGCCTTTAACGCGGCGTGCCAACTCCCATGGCTGCATAGCCACCGCGGACTGACGAAGCTGAAGAGCGAGGTGCACCAGAGCAGGCCTCTGCCACACCCACCTCCGACGCTGGTGTGACACCGCTATAATCGCGACCAGCATCAACTATGAGACTTTTATGACGTCAGCATCCGGTAGTCTAGAGACCACTCATTAGGACGCGGTAGACGAATCAGCCGGAGGCGCGTTGCGAGCACCGCGCTCAGGGTATGCATCGACTAAAATGACTTCTGCAGGAGCCTTTTTAACACAATATTTCAATGAATGATTCTAGAAATATTGTTTGTAGTTTCGTACACTCGAGTGAATTTTCGAAATTAACGAATATGAAGAAAACTGCAAACAGGGATAATTAGGCCTTGATAACTTCAACTGCTCAGTTTGTCAAAGATCTCGTTTGAATAAACTTTTTTTTTTTTTTTTTTGTATTGCGAATACATATTAAGGGAACAAAAAGTTAGGGCGCAAACGAGCTGGCGAATGTTTAACATAACTTAAGACAAACCCCGTGACTGGGGACAAACGAAAGACAACACAAGGCACAGCGTTCAAATGGAGACGCAGTAGACGAACCAGCCAGACTCTGTTTGTCGTGTTATCGTTCGTTTTCTCCTCAATCTCAAAGCTCGTCCCAAATTTGAAAAAAAGAGGAAATATTGAGAGACCCGTAATACTTTCTACTCGGCTTGGCACTACGTCCGTTAGCTGTTCTGTTACGACGGAAATCAAGGCGATGTATCACTTTAAAATACTACCCATTCCGTAGTAATATTTGATTTATACATTCAGTAGATTTTAAGTCATATATAACAAAAAAATGTTAACCTGAGTTTATAATCTCTCATAATTTTAAATTTTCCATAGAATCGACTATGTATGAACTAAACTGTAATGGTGTAAATACCGGCATTTATGTGTAATATAAGCAAGAGTATAAGTGTTCGGCTATTAATCTTTTGAAAGAAGACAGAGAATGAAGTTTTCTATAGGAATATTCCAAACATGCTCGTTTATCTGGGACAGGGGTTTCAAGAGTTTTGCTAAAACGCCATCATGTAATATTGGCATCGAAACTTGTACGTTCTCTCATACTCCAGTCATGGTCGTTTAGAAGCGTGTGTCAGCATCTCTCTACATGCAGCACCAAAGAGTCTGAAAAAACTTCTTTTTTTTAAATGCAGTTTGCGTTTTTAGTGTTTTAAAAAAACAATAAATATATTTTTAGTTGCTTTTTCTGTTTTTCAAAAGATTTTTTACAAATTTAAAATCACGAATAAAATTTGGCCAGTTCAGCGTTTACGAGGAAAGTGAAGAAGCTTAATTAGGTACAGCTAACGCGCGATCGAAAAATGTTCGACTCTACACACCTGAGGCGCTGACCGAACTTGAATGCTATATGTATATGCACCACTCGACAACAATCTTAGACCTCACACTTACTTCTACAGGAAAGCTTTTCTTATAAAAAAAAACAATTTTTTGAAAAGACGACCATAAAGAACGGTGCTCTGCAAAAGACCACAGTTATCTAACGACAATGCAGAATAAATAACACCGACAACTCAAACATCCTTCGTTGGAATTTCATAACCATCTCAAATATAGTACCTTGAAATGTTTGTATATTATCAGCTTTCACGTAAAAATACAAATATCTTTGGAAACAAAAATTGACGTGTAGCTTTGTGTCGAATCTAAACGGGCGTGAATATTGGTACGTACAAGCGATCTTTATTGACTACGTGCTGTGTTCACTACAGATAGCGTGGTGACCAGAAAGCTACATAACTCATCACACCATGCCGAGATAAAAAATTTAAATAAAACAAATGCTGCGCAAATAATGTTTCTTCATTTCGTTCTTTCTCTGTCTCTCTTTTCCTCTCGCTCTCACTATTTCTTAATCTTTCTCTCTATCTCTCTCTCTCTTTCTCTCCGTCCTTAGCCACTTCTAGCGCTTTGTTTTGCGCGGTATCTAATGGTGATCAAAGTGTAACATCTCTTCCCTTTCCTGCCCCTGGACTTTCTCATGACCCGAAACTCCCGAATCGTTTAATTGGTTGCTGGCCAAATTGAAAGTCGTCTTGCCGACTAGACTGCCGAGTCAAGCCGAGCCAGTCATCCAACCGGGAGTAGAAAATGCCGCTCAGTATCTTACTAGTATTCTGAGCAGCTTGGCTTTTTTGCTTGACTACGGTGTGAACTCATTCACTGAAACAAGCATCGTACGCAGCGGGCCAACAACGAAAGCTGATAACAGACAAAGTCTGACAGGAAGAAGGCCCAGAGCAGACGACAAATGATCGGAGTAAACTAAGCAAGAAATTGCATGGAAAACACCTAACTAAAAAAATACTATTTCCCTGCTTTCGCAATTGCCCTCCGTGTGGAGCCTTTTAACACCGTAAAGAAACAAGAAAAAACCTAGGCGCTAATATTATTCATTTTCATCCTAACGTTTTTCGCTTTTTTACTTTACGGAGTTTTTGGTTTAGCTGCTGATTATAACTTTAAAACAGAATTATTGTAGTGAGTCGCAAATAAAAGATAAAGAAATGCAATTTGCTAGAAAACAACCCAAGAGGAAAAGCAGCTGAAGTAACTGCCTAAAGGAAATTTTACATTATTCAAGGAAAGTGATATAGAAACAACTGAAGTTACGTGAGGATAACAAAAACCAAGATCAAAACCCCATGAAAAAAAGTAGAGTTTAGTATAAAAAAGAAACAGTTGAAAAAAGCAGCTACTCTGATGAGGTTCATCCGTTTTCAAGCGCCTGTCCTTTAGCTAAATCACATCGAGAAAGCGATGACCCGGAAAATCCACCAGAATGGATCCCGAATGGATGGTCCCCATTAACGGCGATCACTGGACCTTAGAATTGTCAAAATTGTGACGTGTTAAAATCTTTTATCCCTTACATTATTTTCTTCTTACGTAGCACCTCCGTTCTGAACTTGTCAACTCCTAGGGGCTTCTGATCTGTTGAAATCGGGGTAACGCGTACTTTTTCATTGATTGTTCTGTTTAGTGGTGTGATTATTTCAAAATTTTGTATATATAGGCAAAACAAAGGTGCGCAGACACAGCAGCCGTAGGATGATAAGCGCTCGATACGTGGGGAATATACTTAAAAATGGACGGCATAAAAGCCAAAATTAGACACAAAAACTTTCAAAAATAAATTTTTACATTGAAAATAAAATAAAAAAAATAAAAATAATAAAGAGGCCTGACGTCCGCCCACGTTTTGACAGTGGCATTCTCTTCAGAACGCAAGCCCACATAGCGCAGTTGGTTGGTCTTATACAAAATCTAGGGAGAGGGCGTCGTTAACGCGGAAGTTCGAAGGGGCCCATTGGGTGAAGGGAAGCGCGGGAGATTTTAGGGCCGAGTCCACGTTTGTCCCGATGAAGGATGACGGTTGTAGGTTCTGTTCGGAGGTGCATTCAGGTTGGGTCGAAACGGTGCTATGACTATTGCGGAAACGGCGCGATAGTCATTGCTCGGGTGACATGGCATGCTACCTTGCCGCCCGAGCAACCATGGGCAGTCATTTATTTGGAACTGGATTCAGACGACTGATTAAGTCGTGACTGCAACGTGTTCTTTTCCACGCTTGATCTCTCCCGTGCGTCTTGCGCCACGATCACTTCTTGTGCTTCCCCAACGACATCGCTCTTCGTCAATATGTTTTTGGTTTTACGTTCTAAAAATAAGCACGCTTTTATGGGTATTACTCTTGTAGTATTGGGATACTTTCTCTTGCAATATTTAATTTTCTTACGTCAGTATCAATGTATCATTAATGCTTCAGTGCCTTGCAGGGTGTTGTTTTAGCTGCTGTAGGATCGAACCTTTTCTAGATTTTGTGTCAAGTGTCTAGGTATTGCTTGTCTCTGCTACTAAACTCACGCATCATTGCTCAACATGTGGGTACGCACAAGCACCCAGAACATTTGTGTGACAAGTTAGTGGCGCCCCCCTCCAGTCCGCCCGTCTGCGGCCGCCTGGTTCGGCGGGCAACATTGTTCATCGCGCTAATAAACACCGTTGAGCGCACGCCGCTCCGGTCAGACATCGTCCACCCTTAACAACCAGGCTGCGTGTCGTCTCTCCTCGGCGGGTGCTTCGGCCCCCTTCGTCCACGTTCGAGAAAGATCGTGACAATTTGCTTCCCGGTTACAAAGATGGATCCCCAAGTGTAGCTTCCTGTTCAACGGATGTAAGTGTATTACAATTTATTAGGTCAAACAATAAGAGGAACGCCTTAAAATCTGTATTCATATTTTAAATCTCAATACATTTTCTACCAGCAGAAACTAAATAATTGATATATATATACGTATGTATCATCCTTCAAAGAGAAGGCGTCTACGAGAATGTCCATTTTCGCATTTAAATTACAAAAAATAGAAATATCTCTGAAGGGATTCAAACTGGGCGTGCCAATGAACTTAGCTGGTGGTATGCTTCACATTGAGTATTTTTAATGCATGTACTGATCATTTGCTATCCACGCTATCACATAAGAACTCAGTGGGCGGAGGCGGGTAGGAGGGGGGGGGGTGCTCCAAGATAACAACAGTGTCATCACTAGCCCATTGATGTACACAGAACTCTCCCAGCCAAAAGAAGCTTTTTATATTTGTATCTTCTCGCGGCTCTTTATTTTTATCCCTAAAATGATTAGGTTCCGTCAATTCGAAGAGAGTGAAACGTCGCTAATGAGAAACCCTACCACGTAATCACGTTATCTGCGACAAAGCCATAGATAGCTCGGTCGCCACCGTCTATCACAGAACCTATAATTGCCTCATCGGCTTCAGTCACGGTCTGCAAGCTGAACATCTGAACACAACACCGTGACCTCATTTTTTAGATCAGGTTCTCCCCAACTGCTTCCTCCGGAAAGATATAAGAGCGAAGACCCGAACACAAACCTACAAAAAAAAAATCCCTTCCAAGTTTACGGGATCAGATCCCGCAATGCTCTTTCGCAAGGGCTAGGGGGCAATGGGAGCAGAAAGGATCCAGACACATTCGCGATTCCAAGAGGCCACTGGCTACTTTCAAGATTAAAACTACGGCAGGGGCAGGCTCTAACTAACTACAAAGACGTTTTTTTTTTGTTTTTTTTTTTAACTGAATGATGTAAGTTTTTGGAAATACTTCACAAAACAAGTGCCAGCGCTAGTCTTTTTTTTTTTTGTTTTTTTGTTGACTCCAGTTCAGCTGGGTTCTAAAACTCCACTTCACCATAAACTTGCAACAACTCCAGCCTCCTCACAGAAACACTGAAGTGGAAACAAAAAACATTTTGTAATGCGCTTAAAAAAGACACTTCTTTTTTTTTTAATTTTTCTGACAAAAACAAAGCTTCGAGCAATATCACCAGCGCTACGCGTAATTTAGTTGGAGTTCACCATCCCCTTTTGGCCAAGCCTAGAGAACGGTAGCCCGCCCATTACTACTGGATTAACTTGGCTGCTCGGTTGAACACGTTCGCAAACCTAATTATTCCCTGTCGCGACGTCCGGTGCGTCTCGCTTGCCATCTGAACCGTCTGCTAGTCGTGCGGGCAGACACGCGGCAGTGTGCCGTCGTCCTCTGCTATAAGAACACACCCTCCAGCCACCCATGAACGCCCGTAAGACGCGGCCATGAAAGCGGCGCGTCCGCGTCCGCTGTCACTTGCGTCTGTCTATTATGTGGCGAGATACTGAAGGAATGCGAGGAGACGAGTGCGAACGTGGACACCAGCACGCCAAGTTCTGCTTGGAATCATTAGAGGGTAGACCTAAAAATAACTGCCTTTGTCTCCACTGAACTCGTAGAACGCGTACGAATGCGAGAGCCAAACACCGGGCGCCTTGCTTTCCGCATCCTAATGGGTTCAACAGGAGCGGTAGGGACGAAGGCAGCTAGCTTTAGGTCTACTCAGTAATCATTCCAGCCAGAGCTGGGCGTTCTGACGACCCCGCACTCTCTTGTTTCCTCCTCTCCCTCATTTTCTTGGCGCATACTGTCCCCGCCTAGACCCGCCTGTGACGATTGCAAGAGGTGACCACGAAAGGCCTTCTATCATTCCACATGCAGGTAACACGGTAGTGCGACAAAAAAGCGTCTTGGTATGCGAACGCAAAAGGTGACAAGGGCCACACAAAAACACGTCCGTGTCTGATGAGTTCTTATATGTCCCTTGTCTCCTTTTGCGTTCGCATACCTAGATGATTAACTAACACGGTCTCGCAATTCTATTTATGATAAAAAGCGACCAAGAGGACTAATAAATATCAACACAATAAATAGGCAGTTCGTTCAACATTTCTCTTCTTTGTTTTTTTTTGTATGACATTGGCAAACAAGGTGTGTGAGTGTCATGACGCACAATTAAAACACGACCTAAATATATCTTGTTTTGCATGCCAGGTGAACTGCGAAACTCAGCGCTACTGGTCTTTTGAAGCGAAATGACGGTATCATGCCTGGACAAACTTGATGCAATGCGAATTACTCGCAAATTCTTAACTGTGTAGGTATATTCGAGGTATCGAAAACATGGCCGCAATCACGGTGGTTGCACAAATCACAGAGCAGCAGTGCCGCTTTTATGGAAACAAATGTTTTAATTCAGCATGAATACGCGCAATCAAACAAATCAAACCAGATCAAGCAAAATGGTTGACGTGGGATGCAAGGCTTAGGCCAGTCCCGATACGAAAACAAACACCAGCACAGCGCTTGCGAAGACACGTACTTGCGACAATTGTTTAGCGCAAACTACGTCGGTTACGGAGATCTTCCTCCTAAGCACCTCGGTGGACGCAAAACGACTCGCACTCATAAAAAATAGACGAGCTGAACGTGCTACGCCCGTCGACCACATTCCAAACGCCGACACTCTTGTTCGTTAATTTTTTCAAACCAAAGCGAAAAGGCAATTTCGGGATATTTTGAAAATAAAAATGACTCTATCTAGATGATTGTTTTCAAAATATATTGTCGATAAAAATACTATTACGCCAGAGTGAAACAATTTTCTACAAACAATCCAAGCGTCAATCATCTCTCCAACCAACGAGAGCCGAGATACAGTGCTTAGCTAGCTATGCACTTTTCGTTATGGGCGGGATCTGGAACAGAGCTACATGCACCTAAAATGCGTAACACGGCGTTAACATTGCTCTAAATTTGTCTTTCTTGGAAAAAATCGCAGAAACAACAACGTGTCCTATTTAGGCTCTTTAATTTATTTTTTGTGTGTATGTTAGTGAAGAGACTATACTAAGAAAATACATTTCAAAAGAAAAATATATATATAAAACTTGTTTACGTAGATGTATTCACAAAAAATAGCAATATTTACATAGCTAGTTTTAGTGGAATTGGAACTATTTTTTTCACACGAGCATTTCAGGTGTCAATTTCATATGATAAGAGTAGCTTCAATCAGTACATTCACAATGACACATACATACTCGTGGGATCCCTAATCTGCCATTTAATACAGCGCCCCGTTATTATACCCCCCCCCCCCCCCCCCAAGATTACCGTCCACCGAGCTTAGAAAATCGCTTCCGCCTAGACCAGCTAAAGCGGGAACGAAGCTAGAATGCCCAAGTTGAACAGCCATAAGTGGAAAGTTTAACGTCTCGCTGTTGAAGGAAAATGCACGCCATGTGACTACTTGAACGACGCAGTCAGGAGAGACGGAAATAGGAATGAGGGCACAACAACCCTGCCAACAAAACGAGAAATCTTCCATGCAAGCGGACTCGAACGCACACCGAGATCACTGGGAAGCAAGTTTCCCGATTTACCAGCATAGTCTAATTGGCACTCCGTGTTAGTCGACCTAGCAGTGCTTTTTTCCGGTAACTACTTTCCTGAAATGTTGCAAGAGAAAACAAAGTTAGGAAGACATTTCTGCTTGCATAAAGCAGAGCTAAGTTAAATGTCATTGTATAACGTGTCGGACATCAATATTGTTTTCTCGGCTTGCTACTCCAAATGTGAGTGGGGGCTCAATTTGATTTCCGGTGCTCATGTAAGTGACTCAATGGTTTGGATATATAAATGCGCCTTGTAAGCAAATATGCACTCTGTCAGCTTAGGGATTTAGTTCGCAATATCTAACTCGTTTCCGTGGTGGCACGCCACAGGGTAGAAGAAAAGTAGGCTGGAGCGCGAGACTACAGCGCCTTTAGGTAGACACCAGTCACACCCGTTCGTTTAAATAGGCCACCGCCGCCGGACTGCTTCGAAAGAACTTTAGTCTTTCGGCACGTGCGACAACCTCGCTGGAGCTCTGCGCGTGTACAGCACGAGACGGCACGAGCCCTCTTGTGCACAGTCGTCAGCCTCCTGTGAACCAGAGCCGTATATATAGAGAATTTTGCCATTCGTTGGGAAGTATAGGAGACAAATGAGGAGGCGCCATTGGCAGAAAGCGTGTTGGGCGTGTTCCAGGGCGTCTACACAAATTCAAATGTGGCCAACCAGAAGCCCGAAATAATGGCTTGGCAGTGGTCGCAAGAAACAAACTTAAAAAAAAGTGCTTCGGAGTAACTCTCAGTGACTGAAAAGGTGATGCACGTGATGTTTCAATCACGGTCATCCATAATTATGGTGAAAGAGTGCGACTAGCGGAACGTTCGACATAATCCGTACTCCAAGCTCCGATGGCCGGGAATCTGCTGTCCGAGCGGTCGCACTCTGTCCGAGCAAAACAGAGTTGAGCGGCACATTCGTTTCTTAGAACTTTCTGCATGATCATTATGAAACATCACGTGCTCCCTATTTTCAACCTTAAAGGGTCACTACACTTCACTCTTACGCACTTATTAAAAGCGAATACCAACATATGCCTTTGATATAAAACAGTTTCTCGCTAGCACTGCTAAGGGATTCTTTTACGCTTCTGGTTGGCCAAGAAAGCATGTCAAGCCACTGTCTGCGTGTGGTGCAAGCCCTGGCCCTGCCCGCGCCTGTCACTGACCAAACTCTCTCTATAAACGTCTTCTCTGTGAACTAAACGTATGGCGGCGTCACGCATGCGCCGAACGCTTGGTGAGACCGGTCTATTAAAGAGATCACGTCCAGGTCACTAAATAGCAATACGGACGTCCGACCAGTCTGATATCCGCTCGTGAACTGTTTAATTCCTAAATTCTCGGGAAAGTAGTTTCGCGTTTCGACTTTTGTTTCTTCGCATGATTCAATTTTCAAATTGATCTGCCCTTAAAGGCAGTTGTGCGATTAAAATGTCAAACTTTACTTTTTCCGCTTTATATGAGATGAAAGCAGGCCGCTCACCTCAAGTTATCACGTGCTTTGCTGCAATAGATGATCATTGTTTGGCAGCAAACCAAGCTCATTGCTGAAGAATCTTAAGTTTGCGATTTTATGTGCTTCGTGTTGTCCAATGGTGCAATTTCTGGTGCTCCGAATTTTTCTCTTTCTTGTTGTTGTTGTTTCTTTCCGCGAAAAAAGGACTAGTAAAAAGTGTAAAATGTCTTCACTGGTTGCCGCCTCAAATGTCCGCATCTAGAAAGGGAGCATTCCCGCACTCGGATCGAGTAATTCAATTTAAGCTCACTCTGCACAGGACTTTGCAAGGGGCCTCTGAAATGACAAGACTTGAAAGTTTCCTATTCAGAAAAGGGGTTAACCTGAGTGCCTTATTTTCACCTGGAAAGTGAGATGTCACATGTACGCTAAGGGTCTCAGGTGCAAGCGACATATCCAAACAAATAAAAATCCCAGCAATCTTGACTCCCGGAACAAATATGTGCGGCGCCATAACGGCGTCCTTTCACGTACCGTACTCGTCCCCAGTACGCTATATATCGGGGCAAACGCTTCGTGCAGACTCAGCGAGCGATGCCACCTTTCATTTCCGGGAGCCACGGCACTCAGAGCTCGAGACTGTGTAGTGACCTCTTTTGTCGAATTTATCGCCGCTTCTTGATGCTTGTACGAGCTTCTCTTCCAGACACCTTTTATAGAAAGATAGCTGTTATAACCCCCTCCGCCCCCTTCCCCCCTCCCCCCACACACACACTTCCACACGCATTCTTCAACGACGCTCACGTAGTGCGTTGTAGGGTATCCCTCGTTGGTATCGCAAAATATCTTGCAAAAGAATTAACCCAAGACCCACCATGGGTCTCTCGGGATTTGATTCTGGGTACGCTGATTAAGATGCGAGCCTTCTGCCACAAAACCAAACCAGCTGCTTTAACTCGCCGCCTTATTAACTGCATGTGTTGAGGAGGGCTGTTCATGATGATGATGTTGATGATGATGACGATACTGCGGCTGCTCCCTTTATAACGGGCGGGCTCGAATAATCGTGCCCAAACCTGGGGGTGAATTCAGCGCCCCATGTGTTGTGTATGATGCCACCAATCCTCCAGTCGTCTTTTCGTCTGCTCGATGGTCTTCCAGAAGGCTTCAGTAGTACTGGCTGTCTCGCTTGCTGACGAGAAGCCCAACTAGAGGCGGGACACCTTCGTGTAGTCGATTCGCCTCTTAGGAGACTGGCGCAGCGCCGCCTAGGTGCCCGCAGATGCGGCGACATCACATTACGCTACCTGAGTATCGGGCCGCATTCGTTATTTAGGTATTATGTGTGCATAATATAAATGAGTGTTTTAATCTCTGAGCAGACGTTGGCGACGATTCCGGCCTCGTAATGTGTGAGATACATAAGGATACGTTGGGGTACGATAAGGTGTCACAGCCATCATTCTAACTGTACTGTGAATTCACACAAAACATTATCCTTCTTTACATATAATCGGAAGGCGTTTTTTGGTGTTTAAGCATGAACAGATTTGTTTTAGATGCGCTGTTTCTAAAGACGGTGTGTGTCCGGTCTTTCTGAAAAAAATAAAAGCTGGGCCCAGTCGTACTTTCTGTAAATAAGTTTTGTTTTTATCTATTACTTCTAAGATCCGCTGTTTATTTGTTGCGAACCGTACGTTACACTTAATTCAAAATGGTGCTTTTTTTTTTTAGTAAGATCAAGATAAATAAAAGAATGGGACCCGCGCCTTCAAATGTCAATTTTAGATTTATCGGTTAATTCAACGATAAAGCACGTGGCTCAGCTCAGCCTGGAAACTATATTGTCCAGTAAGCATAAAATTCGAACAAAAAATTGGTTGTATGCAGTTTTTTACATGTTATAACCACTTAGTATCCCGAAAAAAAGAAAGAGCAAAAGTAAAATCGGGCCAGCTCATGCAAAGAGCAACCAATATTAGACTGCATGGTTGCCTTCGACAAATGCATTTATCGCAACTTGTAATTATCGCAAAAAAACGATTATCGCAACTTGTAATTATTCTAGCAAAAATAAAATTACGCGCAACAACGGCAAACTTAAGAGACATAGTTCTTGTGCCCATAAACCACGACCACTCCTTCAAGAAGTTTGCACATCTAGGAAATGAAATTATTCCTACCATACACGTCTCGCAGATCATCACAGTGAAGCAACATTTCCATTTTTTCGCCTAGAGGTTCAAATTGACTTGAGTACCCAGTCGCCACACAAACCGTGAACTACCTTTCCTATCCTTCCTTTCGCTACCAACTCGACATTGTGAAAGTACTTCCATCAGTGTGTTGAGTGAGACAATGCTTGTCGCACTGGGGCACTTATAGCAATTGGAGTATGTAAATGAAATGTTGACAGTTAAAAGTAGTTCTATGCATTCGTCCTCACAGTATTCTTAAGCGAATCACCGAATTTAAGTTTTGACATTCATCGTTTGTTGCGCTATATTCTGAGGCTTAGCACGTGGAGATGTATACGATTACACTAATAAGAAATAGTAATTAAAGGACAAAACTTATCAATCTTTGCGGTAATTGTCTTCTACCAGATTATATATATATATATATATATATATTTTGTGTGTGTGCATTCCGCTTTTTACGCCTCTTAAATATCTTCAACTAAAAATATGTTTCTTAAGGTTCCGGTTACTGCAATCATTACTTAACACAGTTGCAGAGGAATCAATTCGCTATTTGAGTGAGTAACCTGACATAGATCTGACAGGCTAACGAAACTCGAAAGATATTAAGCACTATTTTCTGTTAAATGTGATGTTGTTACAAATCCAGCTGCCTTGTTCAAAACAGCGTAAAGTTCCCTCGATGCGTAGCCAAACTGGCTGCTAATATTGGTCTAGTGTTCTAGGGTGAACCACAGCTTACCACTCCATTCATTAACAACCTTGAAACCCTATGTGTGCTCAACATACTTAAACAAATATATTCAATGTAGAAGAAACAACCACGAAAATGACTCTAAGAAAGTGATTCGTCACAACTAAATACTGCTAAATTAAGGATTTCTCGCGCTTATCAACTTCAAAATTTTCACTTGCCCGACGTAGGAAGTGTAGCCAATTCCGTTTAATTCGCAGTTGACCGAGATCTGAGTGGAGTACGGTGTCACATTTGTTCTATTCCGGACCTTTTTGTTTCATGCAACGTCACCCGAAAAAGGTACGCCTTCTCACTACTGTCGTTCTGTTTGAGCCTGCTTAATTTACTTTAATAAACGGGGGTTGCACATGCACAAATCGGTTTAAGTTTGCGAGTCGTTGCAAAGGTAAATCGGGATGGCGAGCGAGCCTATATTACTCGAGGTATTCTTTCACGAGCAATATTGTCCCCCGTGACACTTTCCGCGTGCCGTCTTCCTTGTTTTCATAAATTAGATCCCCTTTTATTTAGGCGGCCATTAATCGGATATCTATGGAAATAATTGATGAGCATTTTAACCTTGGGTTTAGAGCAACAAACTCCGGAATATTTGGTATAATTATTTTTATCTGCTGGTTAAGATTGCTACTATGGTTAATGATACCCTGAGAACCGCAGGGCGGTGCTCATGATGTTTATGCTTAAAACTCTGTTATTCGTTGTCTCGCGTCCTCATAGGCTGTAATGTCGCAATTTCACTGGCTGCGGAAATGTAATCAAATAATTAAAGCTCGCCACGCCCTGAAGATCTCGAAAAAAAATTTTTTTTCTGGGAATCAATATTTACTTTTTCTGAGCAAAGAGTAAAGTAACACGCAAAGTAACTTTTTGCGCAATGTCATAAAATATTGCTGTTCATTTTTATGGACTCATCTAACACGGTACACCTAAATGTATATAAAGTTAATAGAAAGCGAATCGGCGCTTTTTGAAAGGCGCCGCTTTCAGAATGCGTGGTGTTTAGGCAACCAGATATGTGGTCATGTCGCAGTATGCTTCCTGACCGTGACCATATTGAAGGACATCGGTTGGAGCTGGGGCGTCCAGTGGCCTTTACACTGTTCAGTTTCGTCGCCAATACGTGAGGGCAGCATGCGCGAGTGATGTCTGTTGTCGTTTCCGCCATGATGATCAGTGTGAGTTTTGTTTAACTTTGTCTTCCGCTATTTTTTGTTAGATGTGTGGCTACACTCTAGGCCCGGTCCCACTTAGTAAGAGGGACATTTCTTCGATTTTTTCCCACTTAACTTTAAGGGGGGCGACAGACCTCTTAATATTACATGGAGATGCTTCCTCTTAATTAAGTGAGACACCACCCCTCTTAAAGTAAGCGAAGCGGCGTCTCCCTTAAATTTGAGGTCAGAGTCCCTTAGTAAGAGGGACAGTTTTTAGATATTTTCTTCCTTAAACTCGGAGGGACGGTGGCCCGCTCAAAATGCAGGGGTATAGTCCCCCTTAAGTCAGGGTCACGCTGCTTATACTTCATACAAAATACATTCTGCAGACATGTTCCGAAACGAGTCGCCTCGACATCCGCGCTTCGTACGCCACGAGGTAACCAATCAAGAGGTTACTCTGTCACGTGGCATACAAAGCACGGATGTCGCGGTGACTCGCATTGGAACATGTCTGCAGAATGTATTTTGTATGATGCATAAGCAGCGTGACCCCAGCTTTAAGTTACCTCTGTTATTGTATCGTACACTTTCTGCTCCTTCGTGTTTTGAGTGTCAGCTGACATGCTGCACTGCACTTCTCGCACTTTCGCTGATATTGTTTAACCAAAGTTATTCTGTGCTGCGTAGCAGAACTGAAATTTGATCTGTATATATTGTTTGATAAACGGAATCAATGTGTTAAAGAAAACAGTAACAATCTTTAAGAGTAAACACTGTTTTATTTGCCATGACAGAAGAAAATATTTCGATATGTCTTTATCAAAATAATAATTCTATAACGATGTTCTGGTAGCTTTTACGAATAAAAAAGACTTAGAACGACGCCAGAAATCGGCGTTTCTTGGAAACTATCACACAAAAAATTTCGTGCTGCAAAGTGACTCATTTTGCCTATCATAAACATTAACAATACAATCGTGCTGGAAAAAAAAGAAAAAAAAAACTTTTTTTAGCGGATAACACAAAAAGAAAAGTACATTCTAAAAAAAAGCCCGTGCGTCTACTTTCCCGCACAACACTTGGAAAGACAATCACCATAACTCTCGGAGGCAGCTCAGCGAATGTAGATGCCGAAACATATGATTATACCAAAAAAATGAGTTGCGACATTAAGCACAACAAGCGTGATGTTTTGCATTGGTTAATGTCACGACTCGGACTGGCTTTTTTGGTCTAATCTTATGTTTCGGCATCGTGATTCGCTGAGCTGCTTCCGTGAGTTACGGTGATTGACTTTCCAAGTGCTGGCTCGGGAAAGTAGATTCCTGTGCTCTTTTTTAGAGCGTAGTTACCTACTTGATAGCATTAAAAACGAATTATTCGGCGTCTCTTGCCATCAGCAGAAGCGCAGAATTTCTGTTGTTTTTGAACGGTCATAAGCGATTTTATGAGCTTCTCCGACATAAACTGAATCGAAACACTTCATTTTCAACGAGCAGACCCTAGAGGAGTCCAAGGGTTCGTCCACATGCCACAGGGTAGGAGTGTCCCGTTATGTAATACACCCATAAGCACATGACTAGTGCCCCCTCCATAGTCGTGCTAGCGGTGAGTTTCACTGACCAGTTTCCAAAAACGGTCCCTTTCTCCGAACCGAAGAAAGTCTTGGGTCTTGGAACTTTTTCGTCAGGGGTAAAATCGTCCTGCAAGCAGCAATTGTAAAAAAAAAAGAAAAAAAAAAAACATTGCGTCAGCGTCAAACTTTTCTATTTCTATTTTTGCGTTCGCTTTTCACATACCATAGGTGATGAAAGAACTTCTGGCCAATCGAGACCGGAGGATGGTCTTACTGTTCAAGAATGTTGTTGGGTTGTCTCCGCAAAAGGCCCCTTTTACCTCCTCCAGGTTTCCCAGCATGGTGACGATCGTGTTATGGAACCGAAGTTGTGCATCCACCTTTAGCTGAATGAAAGACCATATTGTTTTCCTTTAGATACAGAGAGTGGGAATTAGAATAAAGGTAATGAAGCGCGTTCACCTCTTATCAAGCCGGCGCTAGGAAACAAATGCAAAAATAAAGTGCAACAGTTCAGATTCGGAACCCAATCTGTATACGATGAAATAGCGAGTGACATTAGGTTATGACGTAACTTCTGCTACTATTAATTTTTGGTACGAGAATAGACTGCAGTTTTAATTAATTTACGAGAATCAATCATTTTTACCAAGACAAAACGAAAACGCATTTAGTAGTAGATGAACTTTAGAAGCCCCATGTGCTTTGGAAAGCATGGATTGCATTTGCGGCTCGAAGCTGCAGAAGTGATCTAGTGCATGTTTTAGAAAGCAACATAATCAAATAAAAAAAAATACATTTCTGTAAACATTTCGCCGCAAACCATTCATTTTTTTTTCTTTTTCAGAAGCAGTGCATATGCCAACAGAACGTAAATAGAGCCTACCTACATACCAGAATACAAAAAGTTAATAATTACCGAGTTCGTTGTGAACTGTGTGCGGGTGGCCGCAGTAGGCTCACCACTCAGGGTGGTGCGTTCCACCGCGCAGAGGGTCCCGGTAGAGCTCTTTACACGAGCAATCCGAGCGGAACCCCCGCCTGATTCCCTTCATGTCAACGTTCGTTGCCATTGCCTCACTCTGAAAACAAGATTGTTAATAACGGTCAGTCATTTAACGCCCATAGTCAACCTAGCCCTAAAGCGCATAAGAAAGAAAAAGAAAAAAAAAAGCAAACTTCTGTTTATATATTTTTCGCGGATGTGCGACACAGAAAAAAAAAATATTCAGCCAGCTACAGAAAACAAAGAGCATAATAAACATCATATATAAAATCTCCAAAAACGAAACCATGGTCGGCGCCAAAAAAAAAAAACAAAAAAAAAGCCGGTAGCTGTGCCGGCACGACCGGCAAAATATAACGAACAAAAGATTACGAGACGGAATGTCCAACGAGCCTGAATGTCCAACGAGACGAAAGATCCAATAATGGATATTCAGGCACGTTGGACATTCAGGCTCGTTGGACATTCCGTCTCGGTTGGATCTTCCGTCTCGTTGGACATTCAGGCTCGTTGGACATTCCGTCTCGGTTGGATCTTTCGTCTCGATGGACATTAAGGCTCGTTGGACATTCCGTCTCGGTTGGATCTTTCGTCTCGTTGGACATTCAGGCACGTTGGACATTCCATCTCGCCTGTCACGTGCTAGAATAATTTGCCCTCTTAAATGTACCGACTTGTGTGTATATTTAGTCCGCGTCCCTGCAGGCATTGCCGTAGTTACATCATACTAAAATGGCGTGCCAAAAAAGCCGACGTCGACGGACCGACAAAGAAACAGAGCAGACACAAATATTATAATTTCGTCGATATGAAGGCTTGATGGTTAGTTAGCTGAGTGCCAATGCGCAGCTATGTACCAATCGGTTAAAGGTGTCGATTGTACGACGCCAAACGCTCCTTTGATATTAACAGTTCAAATGTTTGGAATATTCCGATGACATAGGTCAGCCAATTTGAAATATATAATAGGGATGCAATGTACGGGTGTTCTAGTGGATCGCAATTGGGGGACGTCTATGAAAGTCCTGCTTCAGAACCCAGGAATTTCTAGTTCAGTCTTCATCCCTGCCCGTTTCGATCTATAGATGAGCTACATACAGAGATCCGCATCGCAAACGCATGACCGCCCGCCAGCGCCACTGACTATGGGCAGAGTCAATATTTAATTTTTTAAAAGGAGCTTTGGGAGCTGTGGGTGCGAGGCATCAAGAGTTTCCACAAGCGTAATTTCCCACTAATAAAAAAGATATAGATATTTTTTTTTAAATAAAATCTACATTTAACGCGCCTGTAAATGTATGGGAGTGGTGGCTGGTGTGACCCGACAATTCCTGAGTAAATCCGGAACAATTGTGGGAATTTGAGAAATTTTGATTTTGGTTCGTTTATCTTTGGAACAGACAACTACTCACTGTACACTGCAGTTGTCTGTAGTTTACATACGCATCCATTCCCTACCAATACGTTTGTATGTCAGTGAGTATAGCGATAATACTAGTATCGCACAGTATGCACATATTTTTCCTTGTTTTTTTGCATGTGACATGCATAGTGGTGTTCAGAAGCCCATGTAATTTAACCGGCTTCTGGAAGCACTCCAAAGCTCGCCATTTTGTCGAGGTAGTTCATGACGTCTTGGTAGGTGGGAGCTTGACTGCTGATAAAGGAAGCGAACGCATCCATCTCGGCGTGCAGCAGAAGGTTCACACCCGGATGTACTAATAGCCTGCATCATGTGTGAATATAACAATAGATCGTTCCACGTGGCTTTCTATTCTTGTAGGGGAAGCGTATTGCACCACGAATCCGGTCACTTCGTCGAAATTCCATTGGTCTCTGGACAACTGGAAAGAGGACAATTCGTCCCGATTCGCAGAATGAAGAATGGGGCGAAAATCCCCGTTAGTCGAACTGTCGAAAAGAGTTGATTAGGGTTGGGTGTGTAGATTGCCGGTGACAGTGGGGGTCAACAGTAAAACTTTTTTTTTTTCAAAAAAGAGAGGATGACAAATGCAGCTCTTAGAATTGGCAAGGGTCCGATAGTGAATCGTACCCGGGTTATTCAAAATGATAAAAGTCGGGTTCTTCGTGAGTATGTTCACTCGCAACTCTAGCATTATGGAATTTGGGAAGACCGAGCGAGGGGCTGACCTCCTGATGTCGTAGTCATATGTGCACCTGTAATGTACTCATATGAATAAATAACGGTCGCACTGTCGCAGCGGCTCTGTGACAGAGTTAGAACCTGTTGAAATCCGATCGCAGCCTTGGTATGCTACCTGGGCGCGTATCGGTGCGATTGCTGCATGCCACGTGACCAGGAAAGGCAGAAACGACGGAAGCCAACCCTAAAAAAGTCTTGTAATAATTATTAATATTACCTACTTGTTGCTTAATACATGGTTCACTGCGACAGCACTAGCTTTGGTGGCAGAAGCATGCGAAACTAATCATCGCGATAAGCGTCAACGCACAACCACCGGACAAAAGCTCACCAATTAAGGAGATTAGCTGCACAAAGGCTTAATGAAGGAACGTTGTATTCTATCACTGATTTTGATATGAGGATCGAATTTTTGTTTCTGGGGAACGAGAAGTCCAATCAGAAATGTCTAAAACTTTCACGTTCGTTCTGTAAAAAAAGAAGAAAAAAAAAACTGCAATTTAGAGTAATTACACATACTACACCGAGTTCACCTAATAATAATTATAATACTAAAATTCAATCAGGCGCTTTTCTCCCATGCGAGGGACATCATCTTTGCGGGACTAGGGACACGAATAAGAAAAATACAGCAACTCGTACAATACGGAAAAACGGTGGCTGAGGACGCTCGTGGGTCCCACATTTGTTTCCGCTCCAGAGGTACGACCTTCTAAAATCAAACGCGTGACAGGTTGTCAATGGTCAAAGAGTTCGGTCTTTGACCTTGTAGCATGTGTGACCTTTTAAACATCTTTTTTTTTTTTTAATTATATATATCATCTTTATATTTCGACATATAAGACGAACAATAAATGAATTATTTTTGGGATTTTATGAAGTCTACAAAATATACGAGCATAATTTTAATTTCATTTTGCGGACTTCACAGAGGCAACGTCAGTGGGACAAACTCAGCGGCATACCAAAATAGCCGTGCATCAAAAATCCCGGTACTGAAAAGCCCGGTGCCGAAGCGACCACATACCGAAATGATCGCGTACCGATATCTCCGCACCAAAATGTCCGGTTCCCCATTTCATCGAACGCATTTTTCACCGCCGTAACTATGAGTAGTCCTACAATTCAACAAAAAAATGTCTTCTAAATTCTTTTCAAGGTTCATTCTATATCTGTTGGATATTCAGGCACGTTGGACATTCAGGCTCGTTGGACATTCCGTCTCGGTTGGACCTTTCGTCTCGTTGGACATTCAGGCACGTTGGACATTCCGTCTCGGTTGGACCTTTCGTCTCGTTGGACATTCAGACTCGATGGACATTCCGTCTCGATTGGATATTTCGTCTCGTTGTACATTCCGTCTCGCCTGTCACGTGACCGATTGGACATTCAGGCTCGTTGGACATTCAGTCTCGTTGGACATTCAGGCCATAAGCGCGAACAAAACAGTACGCCAAAGAAATAAAAAAAAAAATGTACTCCCTGGCCACCGCTACACCCTTCCCCCCTTTCCGCAGACGCCGACGCAACGCGAACACGCGACGAAAAAAAAAAAAAGCCTTTATTTCTTCTTTTTGTTTTGTGCTCGTCCAATCCCCCTGCCCTTTTCACAAACATACATACACATTATGGGTTCTTGCTCGCCGCCCACTTGAGAAAAAAATGTTCATAATCACTGCAACGCTAACGATGTCTACAACATAACGTTGCAATGTAAATTGCTGTAATGAATTGTGAAGGCAAACAAACGCAAAATCGCCAACATTGTTTCTGTCAATCAACGCTCTCGGGCGGTCAACCTGAAGCATTTAGAGTGCACACCCGGAAAAAAATCGGCGAGCCAAGCTTACAAACACTGACTGCCCCCGCTAAAGTGCCTTTATGTTGGCTTTGCCTTAGGGAGGGTGATGCCATCCTTTGTAGTACTCGATGCCGACAGTGTACGCTCACGGATAAAATACAAGGAAATTGCCGGTATTAAAATGCCGGCGTAGCAGTGCCAAAGCTAGCAGCTCGAGCTGGGGGAAGAACGAACGCGCGTTCGAAATTAAAAAGTAGACAAAAGCGTCGGACAGAAAATGGTCTGATATCACCAGCCTAAGACAGACGCGTACACATTGGGACACCCTAACCCGCTAAAAGTGTTTTGTGCGAAAGACAGCATTGCGGCTCACGGCAGGGCAAACGATTAGCGACGCTTTGTCCTAGCTGAACGAGCAGATCCAGGAAGCGCCCGCGTCCGCGGACTACAGCTGAACACTCACTCTACATGCAAAGCTCGTGCATCTCACAGCCAGCGTGAAAATATTAATGGCTCGTTATTCCCACCCGCAATGCACCCAAAACAACAGCGTCAATATGACAGGATTACTCACCCGAAGGAAGTCAAACGAGCAGCATGACGCTTGCGACTCTCCGGCAACGACCGTTTCCAGCTCTCCGTGAATTGGCGCGAAGCCTTAGCACCGTCCGAACTCTTTGCCGTGGATTAGCGCGCCTGCCCCCTTCCTCCTGACCGAACTACATCGGTCCAGTTAAGAGGGACCAGTCCCCTCTTAATATGAAGGGACACGCGTGAATCTTTTTGTCTGTCTTTCCTGTTCAGAGGGACTAACGAAACGGTTTCCTTGGTCTCTCTTAATATGTTGGTGTCCCTCTAGATGTTGCTATTTTATTTTTCAATTTCCCTCTTAAAAAGAGCTGTCCCCCTGAAAGCATTGTTGTCCCCTCTAAAATCAGAGGGACAGCGTTTTTTATGAGAGACCGGTTTTAGAGTGTACTCTTAGCTTTGCTAAATAAACAAAGCTAAGCGGGGAAACCTTGTTCTTTTTACTCTTCCACTTGACGTTCGGCTCGATGTAAACAATTGTTTTAGACGCAAAAGGTACGTTATAAAAAATTGTTCAGGAAATTTTTTCTTCTTTTGAAACTGTTAGCGTATATACCCCCTTTCAGATATTAGACAGTTTTAGGCGACCGTATTTGGACGCACGGTACGAGCTGCGGATGTGCGAGCCTTTTACGTTAGCAGATGCGTCGTTCGTACCGGGAGGTTCATCGGACCGTATTGTACGTGCAAAAACGGTTCTCTTAAACTCCCTTTTAAGTCAGTCCGCATTTAACGCTACGATCCGTTGAAGTCAATCAACCATCATCGCGAAAATCGCATTGTCACCGCGCTTCTCGTGTTTTGACACGTTTCTTTTCATCACTTGCTAAATCAATTACGCGAAAAGAAGACGCAATATGACGCCGTTCTGACTCTGCGTGAATGGCTTAGCCGGTGATATCAAACAGACAAACGCAACGAGCGCCGCGACAATGAGCAATTGGTTCTACTTCATTAGCTCCAGTGATTCGTAGCTTTGGTTACGGTCAGACTTAACGTAAAACTCAATGCGGACAGCAAGTCGACCGCTTCTTGCGTAGGAGTGGCGGTGACGTCAGAACGACGTCGAGCTTTGATTGGCTTTGATTGAAAGGATAGTTGGCAGACCTAAAGAGTAGATGCCCCAAGGTCTACCACTTTTTTTTTTTCAATCAGCCAATAAGAGCTCGGCCTTCCGACGTCAGCACAACCCCTATGCAAGAAGCAGGCAAACTTCCGGTCTGCATAGAGAGGAAATTTTACAAGGAGAAGCCCGCTGTTCAGGATTGAACGTACTACATTTCTTTGACAGAAAAAAAAGGGGGCTTTTCTTGCCTCGCTGTTGTCATGATCGATGTATACTGAGTGCCGAGTTCGCTTGCAACAGCGCAAAATATACCAATATCTCTAGATTTTAGCTCTGGGCGTTTCAGACGATCTCGAGAGGAAAGCGAATGCTAAACCTCCCGGTTCGAAAAAAAGGGCACTCGCTCTTGCTGAAGAGAGCATGCTTCAAGTTTAAAAAACAAAGGAAAAAACGAGCTCTTATACCGCAAAATTATACGTATTTGTTATTTTCACATGTGCTTCTCGATGCGGGAATTGTCGAGCCATTGCTTTCTTTTTAAGGGCGTATAATTGGCCGAAGTGGATCAGGCCAATACAAAGACAAAAAAAAATTAACAAAAAATGTAAGATTAAAACTCTATAAACACGCTTTAACTTCGCTGCCGCCTTTAAAGTGTATATTTTTATAATTTTATCAAAGAGGAACGCTTATAACCAAGCATGAAAATAATCCCCCTCACCCCAAGGGAAAAAATCTTCTGTGAAGGAAATATACTTGATATACGTATAGGAAAAAATATAACCTCTTAGCACCCGGGCAATGTTTAAAGTCGTTGCTTCAACCAAATAAGAACGGCAGGACGTTTTGTGCCCGGTAATTCCAAAAGGCAAAAAAAAAAATCATATTTATATATTTAGCAAAGCTTTTCTTGTATATCCATCACTTCACCATAGCAATTACGAGGGACTCCAAGCACTGAACGATAGAACACTGCAGAGTTTCTGATCATTGGCGGTGTTCACAGAGAGAACCTACTGCTAGCGAAATACCTCTTCTCCTCCTCCCTTTACTTGGTAGCCCTTTTTTTTCAGAGGAACCTTAAACAAATACTAGCAAGAAAACTGAAGTACTAGAGTGAACATCAATGACGCTCCTGAAAATTCGTGTTGCACTAATCAATGTCAGCGGTGTTCATGAGATGACAATATTGACCAAACTTCCAAAAAAATACAACAACTATCCTAAATACCCGGAGTGAACTCATACATTGGGAACAAGTATGCCACTCGGAAAAATCTATTTCATGTCTACCAAAGAGGTAAAGCAAAGCAGGCCGAAGGACTACGCCTACTTCCTCCGAGGCCTTTCCAAATCTCCTGCTGCTAGCAAAACGTAGAAGAAAAAAAAAAAGCCTCGTGAACTTTGGGGACAAGAAGCAGCGGTTCTCTGCGAGAGAAATGAGACCAACCTCGTTCGGTTCGCACCAAGAGGAGACGAATGGCCACCCCGACACCTCCCCAACACCGCCTGTTTCCTGTCCCGGACACCCCTCCATTCAATTGATAGGATTTTTACTCTTTATGCTGGCCTTTGCCACCGCTCTCTACTTGCCTCCGCGTGCACGCTGCAGAGGCTTGGTTCTCTCTTCTTTGGCGAGGTCGTGCAGGCTTTTTGGAGTGTTGCGTTTTTTCTCAAAACTATTTCATCTTAACCTCGATGCGCCTCTACATCACCAGGCTGAGTGGACAGTCACCTCGCCACAACCAACCATACTAGGCTTAATCTAGCGTAATTTCCGGTCAGTAGAACCCTACTATCAATAGTTGTTGTCGCAGAACGGTTCGTATTTAAGTCGCACCGTCGTATCAGTCAAACTCATAATATATGTTTTTTATTGTTTTTTCATTAGGGAAAGGGGGGTTTACACTTGTTGTTTAAGCCGCAAAAAGCTACACTAATGCGGTATGTTCAGGTGAGGTATACGGCCAGTGTTACATAATATAGGAGGCTAGTCGTCACGACACGTCGGCTGTTTAACTGAAATATGTTAATTGATTTCAGTTCGTAAAAATAAATATTTGGTTTCAATTAGAAACCTGCTAAGTGTCATCGAAAGCCGCTAAATCGTTCATTTTTAGAAATACCTTCGAGCACGACGGAAGCACGGTTGCACTCTAAAGTTACCACTCGTACAGTAGGTACAGATTACCGGAGCAACAACGCTTTCGAAGCGGTTTTTCGTCTCTGAGCATTCGGGATTTCTCAAAGCTTGCGTCGTGCCTGTTGTACCGAGTACGAAGGGTAACTTCAGCCTACCAGCGCGTTTCCCACGGGATCAAGGCCTATCTAAAATGACTGATTTTGTGGCTTTCAATGAGGCACTTTATGATTGTAATTCGTACCGTGCGTTTATTTTTAGCAACTGAAAAAAGTTAATTAACAAATTTTAGTTACTTTTTCGACTCATTACGACATTAGCCCCCTTTATTATGTCTCCCTGGATAACGATCGATGGGCCTTACGCGAATATTCCTTCGCTTCGGTCGGCGGTCCAGTGTGGTTGCTCACATGTCCGTGGAGGTTATTTTCTGCACTTTGAATATAATCGTCTTGGTACACAATGACGGCCTCACGTCTCCGTTTCAGCTTTCGGAAGCTCCAGTAGAGTCTGAAACAAGCCGATTTAACCATGTGTTTTTACATTATATCTAATGTGTACAATTCTAATGATCTGTTATTTTACTTTTAAACTAAACGCGATAGGCAACCGTGGCAAGCGCACTATACAAAATCTTCTTTAGAATTATACTAAAGAAGATTTTATATTTCGTTTTCTGCAAAAACCTGCAAAAACATTACCCTTATTTTTTTTTTACGATGATGATATTATTTTGCAGCTTGAGGCTTGCAGGCACCAGAGTGTATATTATAAAAGCAAGAGCGCGCACGGTAGTTTAAGAAACACTTAACAAAATGCTCTTAGAGAAATAGCGACACGATTTCCTAAAGCGTTTTATTAAGAATACGATTCAAAGTTTTCAACAAGAGATGATGAAATCAACATTGTCGTCTATTAATAAGAACTTTGAACTGAATTCTTAAATAAAACGGTTTAGGGACAGAATTCAACTGGAGAGGTATTCCGGCTAGCGAGCAAGTAACCCATCATTTCATAAATGTTTGTACTAAAAAAAAAAAAAAAAAAAGTCCGACAACATACGAGAGGCAGCAATATCGTTGGAGGTGTGGCAATGTAACCGGACACGCGCCACTGCAGGAAACGAGCTCGAGACTCCCTTCAATATAATGGTATCAACGTTTCATCGTAAGAGTCATATTCTAAAAATTCGATGACTTTCTCTGGGCCACACTGTGACGGCGGCAAGATCTAGCGTGACTTACACGGACGTCGGATTTTTGTAATGTACTAGGCAAATAGGCAAATATCGTCTATATACTTTCCTTCTTTTGCCTAAGTTTGACCACAGCCAAGGCTACGATCGGATGAAGCCAATCAATCAAGCAGCACCGAAAATACAACGTCTTGGAGCTCGTCCTCTTTGAGCGTTTCCTATGACCAACTGAACCAAAAACACGCGCAGTAAATGCGGCGTCATCTTGCGATTGTTTCGAGCGTGATTGGTTCAGTCGTGGATAACAAACTCTGGAAATTGACTATCGTCATGACGATGCACTTTTTTGGCGCTGTTTGATCGGCCCCATTGGATCGTAGACTCAACTGCGGCCGAGCCCAAGGTGAATGGGAGTGCAGTCTATATGAAAGTAAAACAAACATAAAAATAAAAAAGCACTCGATAACGTCGCATAGACACAAAACCCACGCGACCAAAGCATAAATTTGGCACCATTTTTAAATTTTTTTAGAACGTTAAGTGGAAGCTGTACTTTTTTTCAGCGGCAATGACGGACAATGATGCACGCCTCGTTTCCTTAAGGTCGAGTGCAGTCAACAGACACAGCAGCCGTCTCTTTTTGCCGCACGTTAGGCGCAGGCATAATGTACCCGGCTAACGCGCCTTAATGAGCAAGAGAGAACAGTTCCACAGTGAAGAAGCATTCGGATTAAGAAAGGTAATTTTTGCTCGCTTGCGCTACCTGCCAGAATGCATCTAGCGCTGCGTTTCCCCGAGTAAACGCGCTTTTGGAAGAGAATCCCGTTCTGACTCTCTTCGTGTACTTTTTTGGAGTTTCACAATCGAGTTGTTTAGCCTAGTTTTTCTGGCATGATTTTAATTATGTTTGTTGGCTCTTGCTCTCTTTTGGATCACCCATTTCTTTTTTTTAATAAATATATATTTTTCTCTTTTTCTCGGAAGTTGTGTGTGTAGCCAATCAGACAAGTGTATGTGAGGGACCAAGCAAATATAATGATAAGTTGATATAATATAGCGCAAATATACTCTCTTTACGTTCAATGCACTGACCATGACACACAAAATCATACGCCAATTTACTTGTCAGAAAACCTCTATGCACTTCGCCTCACCAATTGAAGCTTTTTCCGAAGATTGTAATGTCTTCGATAGAGTATTCGTTCATTCATTCATAATCTGAAACTTGGTGGCACCTAGCCTTTTGTGATAGATTCATACAGCAAGCTTCCTTATAATTATTTACTGATATGTTATAACATTATTTCGGCATGTTAAATCATACAGTAGTAAAAATATTATACATCATAATAAAATAAATGTGGGGATAGCCGAAAACGTTTCACAACTAACTTGCTGCGAAACAAAACAGAACTTTTTTTTCGGCTTAAGGGTGGAAGCGAAGGTTTTATCACCAGCAAACATCGTCTAAAAATATTTTAAAGCTTTTTTTTTGAATTTTGAATAAATGGAGTAAAAATTTTAATAGAAAATTTATAAGTGGACCTTAAGTGATTTGCACGCGACTTTTTCTTTATCCTAGAATGCTCATAACAGTGGGCCTTTTATTTTGGATGTTGGACGCAAGGCGATCGTTTGTTGTCTTCATGCATTTCACAATTACTATTTTGTCAATTATTTCCTCGGTTTGCATATCACAGTGTACTTTTACTGTTCGATGTTTTTTTGTGTTTTTTTTTTTTTTGCCTGCGTCATACTTGCTGTTTAGTCCCTTCTGAGCTGAACTGGCCGCTGATGTCCGACCGACACTTTGTAGAAACTAAAGCCTATGCGCTTTGTTTTGTTACGTCAGCAACGTAACTGCGCACAGATCAAGGAAGAAGGGTCAGCAGAGGGATTTTACCTTCGAGCGTCTGGGACGATGCAGACGAAGCGCTACGGATATCCCGGGAAAAATTTATAGATTCTTTAAGCGCCGTCATCCTCGTTGCGTGCAATCTGAACATCAAAGTTAGAAGTGTCTTATAAGCTGTAGAAACTAAGTGTAATCAAAAATAAGAAGAAAAGATTACGCGTCGTGACGACGCAACTTGTTCGAATTACGGGCGGCTCGGAAGCAATGCAAAACGAGATGCTATACTTTGTCTCATCCTACGATGGACTAAAGGCCAAAGCCATGGGCCACCAGGTCCAATCACGTTCCACGGTATGACATGCTTAACATTGATTAGGGGTGGACGAATAATGCTCGAATCCAAAAGCGCCGCATTATTTCTTTAGCTTCGACGCTGCAACGAGCCTATATGTCGTGGCATTTTTTGGGATGTAAAATTGCTGAGTCATTCAGTGCTCGTAGATTCGAACCACTGTCCACCCGTCTCCTCATCAGTGATCCAAGACCCGGGCACCAATACGTGCACAGAAGCGGAAAATCGCACAATTTCTAAGTGGCTCGTGATTGGATCTGTCGGTCCGTAGCTTTGGCCTTTAGTCCATCGTAGGGTGAGACGAAGTATAGGTGCACATTCGGGCAACGCAGAAAATTGTTGGATAAACGGAGACACGAAGAGGCCTGCGCATTTACTGCGTCCGTCGGCTGACAGAATGTCTGGAGTTTTTGTAGCGTGAGCCACACTGGGCCGAAGTTGAGCAGTTTCGCGTAGCTCGCATAATGAGCCGTGCTCCGTGCTGCGCATGCGCGAGGAGCAGTGACGTCACACGACGCACAACTGGCGCGCCGGAGCCGCCGCCGCCGCGCACGCCTCGCCGGTCTGCGCATTCCAGAGGAGTGACGTCATAGCCACGGCAGACGCACTGGCGCCGCCGCGTGCCCAGCTGTGCGCCTCCGTTGCGCAGTAGCCAAGTCTGACGGTGCACCGGACCCGCTAGATAGCGCCTCTCATTTTGTGCGCATAAGCTCGCGCTACGTATATCCTGGCATAGACCAGCTAAGCCACCGTATGTTTTTTTTGTGCGCCCTGACTAAAAACAGTTCCGAAGAGTGGAAAGAGCACGCAGGACAGAACGAAGGATAAAGCACACAGGCGAATGTGAATATAGATGCCTAATATGTGTTTTGTCCCGTGGTGTCATGAAAATTATACCACAGAACCGATGTTAACATATTCTCCTTTCCAACAAACGAGCAATGGCGTATTCAATGAACTAAGAAAAGTCTAGGAAAGAAGTTCAGTTACGGGCACTTCAAAGGTATGTTGCGTTGGTATATTTTTGTTTTCTCCTTCTACTTACGGTAATTTCGAGTGGTCATTGTCACCGGAAGGATAAAAGTATAGTAAACGACCTCATTATTTTCTGCAGCTTCAAGGAGGCATGCTAACAACATCAAATTTTTTTTCAAAATATTTAATGATTTTAGTATGCGAATCTTATGCGCAGAGTATTTCGCTTTGTGCTCTAGCTTTTAGATTCAACATCGCTGGCTGTGATTTAGCAGCTCTGTCGTCCACTACTTCACGTTTGTGACTATGAAAACACTCAGGAATGAATACTGCAGAAAACATTTATTTTTGAAGAAGAGACTGCCTTACGATACAGTGGTTCATCACCTGACAGGTGTTTTTCATCATTCAGAGTTTTATTGTGTTTCCCAAACAGCTTTAGGGGCCTTTTTAAGGTTACACTCCACATTATAAAACCGCACTGAACTAAACAAACTACACGGCAATCCTTACCACAATACTATTCTTGAACTTTATAAAAGGTGCAAAAAAGTCCACGTCAGGGTTAAAATACTTGTTGTAAGTCAGCATCATCCGTGTCAGCGGGGACTGGACTTCAGATAAGAGGGGTAAAAAAAAGGAGTAGACCTATTTTGTCACTGGGGGGTGTGAATTGAGATTCTACTCAACAACATTGGGGAATCAAAAGCAGAATTAAACAACATATATAAAAACACCATGTCGCGGACTAGTCGCCTAGTTGAAAGAGGCAAAAGACCAACAGTGCCCAAAAGAAGCACATAATCATAAAAAACACCCCGTCTTATGTGGCGATCGTAGACAATTCTCACAAGTCGTCTCTGTATGCACTCCAACCTGAGCGCCTGACTAACACCCAAAGAATTCCATACCGTATAACAAAATTACAACCGTGGTAGAACCAAAGCCCGAAAAAGGTTCAGTATACAGTTGTAGTTCTAAAAGTTACGGGTGATGCGTGCAATTATCCCCAGGATTCGCAAAGAATCATTAATAACCTTTAAAACATGATAGCTATGGTTCAGGCGTGAATCGAACAAAATGTCAAGGTCGCGCACACCAGAAGATCTTAAAATTTCAGAGCCGTCTAATGTGCAAGGATGTACAACAACAACTGCCTTACGGGAAAAAGAAACAACCTCAGTTTTGGTGGGGTTTAAAACCAGCGAGGTCGCAGAACACCACAAATGAATTGCATCAATATCTTTTTGTGACGATTCACAGTCCACAGGCGTGTGGATACTACGATACATTTTCACGTCATCAGCAGACTGAAGTATCATTGAGTCATTCACACTTTAAATTGAGAAGGACTGCACCCGCCACAAACAATTCTTGTAGTCGGTGTGTTGATGCGCTATGAAGCTGTTGTGAACAAGCTTATGTTGTTCCAGCACATCGCTGAGATTTTGTGGTTACGTGATCAACAAAACGTTGTCCGGGACCTGACACTAACTAAGCAGCCGCAGTTTGGAAATTTTGACACTTGTGCCAGCGGTGACACACCTCAAGCAGTACCTAATTTCATACTCACCTTGTCAGCTGACATTCTTCTCAAAAAGATGGCATGTGAAAAAAAATTATGTCTTTGTACAGGATTCGCGGTTTGTCCCAGCCAGGAAGCGACTGTCTGTGATCGCAAAAATATATCATTGTTTGGAAAGAAAAAAGAAACGATGAAAGAACCACGACATTTCTATAGATCGACATGCGATTGCGACTGAAAGGGGATGATCTCAGGTGCGGAACCAGGATTCGGGAATGTGATACGCTCATCTCGTTGCCTCGAGGAGAAAGACCTGGAGTGGGATTACTGCATGAAGAGGAACGTTTATGTACATTGGATTTACCGATAGCTGGTCGACAGTTTAATCGGCGTCTCTGGGCTTCCTGAGCCCGTTGTTAGGCCCTCCGAGGACGAGAAGGCCTTATGAGTGAAAGGAGGCTTCACCGGACTTTGAGTGTTCACGTGGTGTTCAAGGGGGGGGGGGGGGGGGGGGGCCTTGTGCAATTTCCCTGTGTTCTTTCAGTGAGGCGTAGATGGTGCAACGTGTAGCCGCTCTTGTCATGCTCCTGCGCCTGATGCATGGTGTCGACATTCTTGCCGCTTGATCTGAAACACAGTAGCGACACGCACGCAAGCACGCACGCACCACGGCGAGCGAGTGTTCAAAAATACGTCTTTGGAACATTGAAACGGATACAGGGGCGAGCCAATCAAAGGGCCACATGGGTAACGGGTAGAAAATGCGCGATGACGAAGCAGAAACGTTGGCATTGTCATTGGTTATATCGGGGGAAACAAACTCACGTGCGCGCATTTGTGGAGTAAACAAACACACGAGATGCGCGAGGAGCGACGCACTTGCGTGCCATATTGCGTTTTCAGAGCTCAAAAATTACAGTAGATGGTTGGGCTAGTTAGTTTAGGAACTTACAATAGATTTTAGCGCTCAAAAACAAGGACAAAAAGACGAGAATCAGAGGCCACAGTGCGCTACTAACAACAGAGTTTATTACCTGAAACGTCACTTATACACCATCCGTGTTTCTGATATCGCCCCATCACTAGCCTACACGATGCCAGGCCGCGTCATTGAGGAAAGCACGTTCCTTGTCAAGTAGATCACTTGAGTACATTTTAGCGCACTGTGGTGTCCGATTCTTGTTTTTTTGTCCTTATTTTTGAGCGCTAAAATGCATTCCAAGTTAAAACATAACAACACGAATAACTGCTGTAATGAATGAAGCAACGCTTTTTTTTTCTATTTCCCGAAGAAGTAACTTTTGATAGAAGATGCCGCTGAATACCTGGCGAAGCAAAAAAGCTACAAATCTGCTTCGGATGGAGGGAGGTTGGTGGGCGACAGAAGCAGGAGCCATGTGGCTTTTCCAGCATCAATGCGTGCACCGCGGAAAGGGCGGTACTGCTGGTTGTCATTCCACGCATTATCCTTACATGGAGCCCTGAGGGTCTGCGGTGCTTTCTTGGCGAAGGAAGGAAAGAGAGGGAAAGGGTACGGAGATTGAGGAGGGGGAGAAGGAGCTTAAATTTTGTCTTCTTTGTGTCTTTGGAAGAGCCTTGTCGCCTTGCACGTACCCGATATCTCGACACCAAAGAAAAAAAAAAGGCTTGACATGTTTGAGCCAGAAACTTTAATGCGTAGGAGCATGGTTTCCCCGCCGAACCGAGATGTGTGCCCCCAAGGATTTTGGCTACCGAGAATTTAGGTGTGCCCGAGGGGCAGTTTGTGACGCGTGCACCGACTGGATGAACGGAGTCAGGGGAAGGAGACGAGATGTCCTTGGCGTGTCTACGGAGATGGTCATTCACGCTGCGCCCCATCTGACCGATGTACACGGCTCCGCACGCGAAAGAAATACTTTAAACATTCTCCTTCCCGCAGGGCCGGGAGCGCTGCGCGTGCCTTATTTCTGCATGTAGGCGGGGCTTCTTGTTTGGTGACTTGCTTGCACATGCCTCTCACTTTTTATTTAAAGGTGAAGATGACTCTTGTTCCGAATCAATGCTCTAGAGCTCGCAATCGGCGTGCCGTGTTGTCGGAGTATGAAATGCACACAGGATGGGCAGACCGGAACACAAAGGGGTCCTCCCTTGGACGACTCCCAGACTGCGGAATGTGTTTCTTGCTGATGTTACCTAGCAGATCTACTGGGTATGCCACCCTTCGGATCCTGGTTCCCTGCAGCGACAGACTACCTCTGGTCAGGTGACAGCAGGTTTTTTCGAAGAGGTGGAAGGGAGACACTGCACAATTTTGTATTTGGTGTTTTTTGTATAATGGCTAGAGAAGGGGGGGGGGGGAGCAGGTTTCTGGGAGCACTGTTGAAAACAGCAGCATAAACCGTGAGACAAGTGAGTTATTAAAGAGCAAGAAATTAGAGGCCCTTCTGAGGGATGTCTTTTTTTGTGAAGGTGAGAACCCTGGGGTTAGTTTTGAATGCCTTAAGGAGGGAAGCGCCTGAGTGGAGGGGAGATGAAGAAGTCGTCAACGTGCCGGAAGATCTCACATTCACTGCCCGGGTGAACAAGATGCTCTTGCACCGCGCGATGCACAAAAAATATAGATCTCGCTATGGATCGGCGCGAGGCTGGAGCCGGTGCATACACCGACCTCTGAATGAAGACTCTCACCTCGTACGGAAACAGGGTGAAACCCGGGTAGAGCCGGAGGAAATGGAGGAAGCCTTTGACCGTAGCTCCTGACGCGTCCTGGAACCTCGTCATTCGATGCAGGTCAGTTGCCACAGATACCAATCTTAGATAAATTTTGAGGTCAAGATTTTATTACATGTTTTTGATATTCAGCAAGAACATGTGGTGACCCTGATTAAAGTGCAACGGGCGGATAGAATCAATCACCTCAAGAGATCTCTTAAAGGGGTACTCCGGCGAATTCTGAGCTGCCCCAGCAAATTATATTTTCAGGATCGCCGGAATTTACCCTTTCAGGTATGTTTTATAGTATCGCCAAATTCAATATTGTTATTGTCAAATTAGGCAGGTAAAAATGACGTCAAAACCAACATTTAATTATACCAGCAATTTACAGTTTTGTGACGTCAGGGGAAAGTAAGTTCGCAGATTTAGCGGGCAGTTTTAGATTGAACTGAGCCGACCATTTGTAACGTGCTGCTGCGCGTGTGCTGGAGCGAGATTCCAAAGCATTCATTTGTCAACAGGAAACTGCTTGTAATACGTTGAAAACAAAGACTATAGTTCAAAGATTGAACCTCACCTTCCCGTGACGTCACTTGGTATTGTTGCCCGTAGAGACTTTCACTTTAAAAATACGGGGAGAGTCAAAAGTGTAGATTCAATAATTTCGAGAAAAATACATAGTGTGGCCCGATATTTCAGCTACTAAATCAACGATGTTTGCTGGTGTGTTTAGCAAATTTTCAGGCAATTCTGGAACAATAAAGAAAACGGTGAAGTAGAGGTTCACGCGGTAGGGGTGGAGGAGATCGATAGAGGAAAAGTGCTTTCCCATGTAGAAGCGAGAGGCTTCTGCCAGCATCCCCCTTCAGAGATAAAGCTTCGAAGGGAAATATCTGGGTTGTGCGTTTTTTGGGGGAAAAATATAAAAACATATTGTTGAGAGCGGCAGAAATCAGCGTTTTAGCGAGCAGAGGTTAACGAAATCAGATTTAGTTGTCCATATCTTCCCCTTTTGTTATCGAAATGTAGGCACCAACACGCTCCACAATTCACAGGGGAGTATAAGTTGAGAAATATATTTAGAGAAAAAAATATTGCGATTAAGAAAAATATAAAAAAGGCATACTTTGAAGAAAAGTAACTCTGCCATTCCACGCTTCCGGTTGAAGTTTTCTGGTAACGAGTACTTTCGATATAAAAAAGGGACAAAGAGAAGTCTGAATAAGAAACTGCGAAATGACGGTACAAATTTGACACAGCTTCAAGTTTTCGCAACTATTAGAAACAAGTGGTGAAATATGAAAACGAATAAACATACGTCACATTTGTGACATCCTTATTTTGTTAGACGATGCACAATGCAAGTTCGAGTCCCAAGATACGCTTGCCTCAGCAACTTCCGGGTGGTTGCGAGACAGTCACCACTCTCAATAGTCTTCAGAATTGTCTCGAGTGTCTTTTTTTAGTCCAGCTGCTCTTCATTTATAGGTTTAAAGCATCAAAATACTAAACCCAGCTTGCTTTTTTTTGCTGACCGTTTTATCTGCTGGAATCAAAAAAAACAAATGCAACAGTAGCTGCAGTAGCGACATCTTTCTTTGTGTTTGAAATTTGAACCACAAAAGAGGAAACAATAGCCAATTTCGTTTATTCTGGAGCCGGAAAGACGAAGAATGAATAATATGAACAAACCGAAAGAAAAAGATTGTAATCTTGACCGGGAGGCTTACACACCGATGCTGACAGTTTAAGCTGGCTGATGAATAACCGCGGCTTCTTGAAATCCTCGGAACCTGAACCTCCGTTCTGTTTGTGCCTTAGCCCAAAGAAGCTGGTGTCTCATGTTCGGATAATATAGATTCTAGGCTTCCCAGTTACTTCTTACTATTAACATTCCACCCGTTATATCAGAATCTTGTACAGGGTCCACAAAATGTACATCAATTTGGGGGGTTTCCTTTAACACTACCTAAAGGTTCTTGCTGGCTTACGGCGAAAACGGCAAGCTTAGTCAGGTAATGACGTTATGCAGATCAGTGTCTGCTCCACATAATAAAGAATCATTGGGCGCATATGAAGTTAAGCTCTCGGATTACGCGTGTCTGTACGCTTGAATGACATTCAAGGTAACCTTTGTTAAGCAAAAACAATAGTTCAGAGCAAAACTTGCTTTATATGTTTAAATTATCATCGCCAGCATTAAGTTACAATATTCATGAACACTATAACGGTACGAATAACCATATTGACGTTAAAATTAAAAATGTAAGGTGAAATTGTTTTAACATTATAATTTATATCGGTCCGCATTGTGACTAAAATAGTCTAGTGCCGTCTAATTTGTAGCCTTCACAAGAAAGAAACCATGACGCCAAGACCGTTCCTCCTACCGAGAATGCACATTCTCGGTAGTATAACATTATTTACAATCATCTGTATTTATGATGTATAATTTGTTAATCATTCAAATTCGAGATGAAAACTTTACTCTGCACTGAATATAATTTTGTATATAATATGTGGCATTATCTTAACACCAGTGGAGCGATTAAGCATAACATGCAGATAGAACGATTAAGCAAAACAAGATAAAAAAAGAAGACGTTTACATTTGTCTGCAATACCGAATTGGAGCGCAGCTGTTACGCTGGAGGACAGGAGGGTACGGGAGTGTGGGTATGACCCTCCTCTCCCTCCGTACTCTCCCTTCCTCCTCTCTTGCCCCCTCCTATTTAGCGGCAAAGTTTCGCTAACCTTAACGATAATTGTTTTTCGTTAACTTTAGCGCGAAAATTTTCCCGCTCAATTTAGCAGGGAAATATTGCCGCTAAATTTAGAGCAGGAAACTTTTCCGCAAGTTTTAGCCGGGAGATTTTTCCACTGTATTTATAGGGGAATTTTTTTCCCCTAAAGTTAGCAGGAACATTTTTGTCGCTAAATTTAGCAGGAAAACTTTCCCGCTAAATTTAGCGGGGAAATGTTACCCGGAAATGTTCCCGCTAAATTTAACGAAAAAATGCCCTCGCGAAGTTTAACGGAAAAATTTCTCAGCCAAAGTTAGCGAGAAAATTTCCGCGCAAAATGTAGCGGGAAGATTTAGCGAAAATTTTACCGCTAAATGTAGCGGGGAAATGTTCCCGTAATGCAAACCGCGGTTACGCCAGCTTGCATTATTCCCATGATGCAACGTGCGCGGTTACGCCGACGCCGACGGCGACTGCGACTACGCTCAAGTTGGAAACGGGCGCCTAAGAACTGCGCTCTTAAGTATTACCACCACTCTTCTAGGTTAGGTATCATTTCATTCTTCTTGGGCGTATAGCATAATAAACAAATTTTAGGGCAACTGTAAAAGTATTTAATATTTATACAACTAAATTGGAGTAGCAACTACAGTGCAGTCACTGCCTCACCTCTAGACACAAAAACAGTTTAAAAATTCCGTTTCAATAAAAGCTCGGCATTGTTATTAGATGCCTAGAGCAAACAGTTTCTTGAGCGATAGTGTTTTAGCTACTCAAAAATTGAAAGAGTTTATAATTCTTTATTTTGTTCTTTTTGATGAAAAACAAAAATATTGTTTTAGCATTTAGAGTTTAGCGTAAACCTGAGGCAGTTCAGAAGGGCCAATGTACTTTTGTCTAAAACAAGCACAAGGACGCAGAAAGATAATTAAGCCCGTGTTACATGAAGCATCATTGATCATTTTGTTTGGCCAATAAGTTGTAAATTGGAAGTCGGTAGGGAACAGTGAATCCTAGAAACAACAATATGTCACTCTACTAGGGTTTAATTTTTCTTCAGATGCTTAACGCACGCGTAGCCTTCCCACTTCAAATTTAAACATAATGCTAAAAGCTAGTATCCGCTATTATAACGTGGCCAATCTTTGTCCTACGCAAAAAGAAAAAAAAATAGGCTCAGTTCCACAAGTGGGAGCAGGGTCAGGTGTGCTCATTTTCAATATTTGTTTTATGTAACCATGCACAAAAAAATAACATCGAAACATGTGTCGCCATCTGATTACTGTGAAGAGGCAGTAGAATTTTCTACTCGAAATTACATTAAATTCCCCTTTGCAATCTACCGCTACAAAATATATCGCACAAGATAGAAAAAATTCACAGCTATTGCACTGGGAAATAACAGTCTGTCACTTTACTCAACAAGCTCGGTTACACGGGAGGGAAGGACAGTGGATCATAGCTAGGGGATAAGTGGTTTAAACTTTTTCATAAAGACAAACCAAATTATTTGCTGTTTAGGACAACTTGTATTTACAATGAAAAGTTTTAGTGAATCTTTTATAGGTAATATTAAAAATTCAAGCTTTGAGAAAAGATGTCTTAATGTTATTTTTCTGTGGGCGCTCCAGACAAGTCTCCAATTTAGTTCGAGCGTATATATTTGATTAAGCGAAAGCAGGGCACTCGCTGTTATAGTGAGATGAACGCTAGGGAAATATCGCATACCGCGAACCGGTTAAACAATATGCAGCCGCTTAACTAAAAATTATATCTTCGCATATAAATGGCTAAACCTAAGAATTAATCAAGCTGAGCAAAAAAGACCGCTCTGCCAATGTTGTGAGAACGGCAGGGCGTTGAAAATGAGTTACAATTAGTTAATAACCGCAGTAATGTTTAATTTACTGGATTTTTATATATATTATTGAACATATGATTGAGTGACGCGTTTCAGTTAATTGTAATTGGCTTCAAACCTGAAGACGGGTATAAAAAATACAAAAACTGTCTCAACTATGCTGTAAGTCCACGTGCAACATTAGCATTTGCCAAAATGGCTATGGCCTCTCATTGGTCTGCTCATGCCCTTAAATATTGCACTTGTTAAATGTCTCGGTTAATAGAGAAAAACTATCTCAACTTCATATAAAGCTTCAAATGTTGTTACTTATGGAGTCTGTAACTTTGGCTAGCATAGCTTTGAACTCTGGAAATTGATATCGGTCTGGATTTTTTTTTCTCAAAAGTACTACAATGTCATTGGACGTAGGTCTGCATCACTTGCATAGTGTAAAAGAGTGGCATCAATACGTTTCACAGAAGTCGATGAGCGAGAGCCTCTGAAGTAAATTTCTACTTGCTTTTCTCTGGTGTTTTGATTTGCTCACATTGACGACGTCCAAAACCAAGCTAAGAGTAGCTGTAACCTCCAACACATTTTTTTTTTCAATATTGTTTCATTCCTTCCGCGCTCGTTCCTTTTTCTTTGGCCCGCGTATCGGATTTGAGAAAGTCGATACTGTCTAAATGCAGACAAAAAATTTTCACTCTACCACAAATGAGTGGAATGAAGCGCCGTGATTCACATCTATTTTATCCCACACCATTTCGTACGTTCATTTCGTAAAATATATTCTTGAATTTGTTGCCACTTTGGTAGATCTGTATTACTCACTGAAACGGGGTACCCACCTTCCTAAAAGTTTCCTGTTTACACAATTTATTAGTTTTTTAATTATATTAGAACCACCTGCTGTGAAAGCGTGGGACTTAAATTTTTCGTGCTAATTTCTTTTAATGTAATACATTGCTTTTAAGCATAATAATGAGCCTTTGGCCTTTGGCCAATTTTTTTTTGCATGCGCACATGGCTTTGAACAGCTCAAAATACTTTCTAGTTTTTTTTTTTACTTTACAAACAAATAACGACCAAAATGAAGCAGAAGATTTCTTTTTGATCTTATATTTTTTAGGAACATTCTATGCGTGAAAATATTTCGATACAATACTTTTTTTTTAAATGCTCATTTGCATTTAATTTTTTTTCGTCCCCGTAAAGCTGTAGACAATTAGACCCTGTTCATATTTTAATTGTCGTTAACGTGCATAGTACCGATTTCGCACCGTAAAAACGCTATTACGAAATTCATGTCAAAGTTGTATTCTGCAAAATGAAAAAATACAGTATTCGCTGCCATTTTCGCCAATCCGAAATTGTCAGATTGGCACCCTTCTACCGTCATCTTATTAGCATTCACGTTTTATTCGGCTCCTTAAATGTAAAAAAACACAACGAAGTCCAAACCTATTCATGCGTTTCCTGCAGCTCATGAAATCAATCTGGCCAAAGTCATCTTCTCAACACATTTCTTCACAAATAAATTGCAAATGACGTCCATAAAATCGCGAACGAAAGGCGGATGGCTAATGAAAGTACTGTATTTTCAGGAATATTATTCCCACCCATTGCATAGTCCACAGGAGCAAATTTGGAGTAAACATAAACGTGTTCACTTACACAGTCCGCACCCGTTGCATAGTCCGCACTCCGTGCATAGTCCCAATGGAAAAAAAATGTCATAAAATGCAAACCTTGGAAAATGCCTGCTGTATTAAAACAATCGGGTTGTGTACATGTTTACACAGCCTAGAACTTGGTCTGCCTCAACGGGCGACGAGTCTCCCAGCTGTAGATGAGCAATTTAGCCAGTGCAGTACAACCGCTAGCCCGGGGTCTTTAACGTGCACCGGTACGATGCTCATCCAGATCGAAACGGGCAGGGGTGGGGATTGAACCGAGGATGCCTGGTTTCTGCAGCGCGAGCTTTCTCTCCACGTGCTCCGAGTTGGTGTGCGCTAGACCACTTGGCCACCGATCCCCCCTGCTGTATTAGCTCACAAAGAAGCTTGGATAGTACTTAAGTCAACATTATAAACAACTTTATTCCTAAAATCCCTCACGTCTTGTCAAATCAATGATCTAAAAAAGACAAATCCTTGTATAGTCCTCACCTCCAGACAGTCCGCATCGGGTAAACTTTTATCTATGAAACATGTATAGTCCACGGACTATAGTCTGGAAAATACAGTAGTAAAAAGATTCAAGGTTTTGCAATACATTTTGTGTGTATGTGTGTGTGTGTGTTTGTGAGTGTGCGTGTGTGTCTGAGTTACGACTATGGACAACTTTTCTCGAATATTTTGTGTTGTTTTGTTTGTGAGGGAAGGGGAGAGTAAAAGAGGAATACTTCAGTAGATTCAAAGAATCTCCTCTGCGAGAGAATAGCAGCGGAGATAGACGCTCAAATTTATTCTGCGGCTGACTTGTACAGAACTACAGCTGGTCGGTTCATCTAAACCAGACTTTTACGTGCTTCAACAACCCTGCTCAAGTTACTGTAGTTTAACAACGTTTCTTAGTAGTTTGGTAACTTTCAATTGCATTTTTATTTCGGTACTTAGTAGTTTACTTTAATTACTTTTTCCGAGTTGCTTCTACTCAAATTGCAAATATATATTTTTTTAGGTAGGTTTGCGTATCAACAAAGATTCCTGCGCGCAAAAAAGTGTGCTGGAAAATCACCTGATATTCGGCGGCGTGACGTATTTGAAGAAAGGGCTTGTCTCCGCTTCTCCCCAACATATGAACTCTCGCCCACTACAAGAGGTGTACATACTGCATCCTCACTCAAACGAGAAAACAAAATGCCGCATCCACTCTGAAGCTCATTTGAGGCTCTCGCAGTTTGTGATGTACTTGAAGAATCGCGTGCTAAATGGCAACGCAAACGTTACCTTTTTGCGTTGATTTTCCTCCCAAAACTCAAAATATGCAGGTTTTCTAAGTAATGGCAGCTAAAAGATCGATACAGATAACTTTCTTTTTGCAGGTTGGGAGGAGAAACTCTGGCAAGCGACAAAACTTTGCTTTTTTTTCTCCCTCTCCCTCTCCGCTGGAGAGAAACAATAAAGATGATGTTGAAAAAAGTTTATTGTGTTAAATAGGTAGGCAGCTAAAGTAAAACAAATACTTTGTGGCCACTTGTCTTTATCTTATATTTGTCGCCATTGCACAAAAAAAGAAAACCTGATGCACATTCGATCACCCCTAGAGCATACATACCAGTTAAAAAAATACTGTATGAGGAATGAAAGTGCTTCATAGAAGGCTATGTTAAAAGTTACTTGTACTTTACTTATAAAGTGCATTGCATATGGTGCACTAACTACTCTTCTTGAAGTACATAACCTCTCGTTTGCTTTTCAATTTACTTCAAATACGGTTTATATGCGCTTTAAGGAACACTGTGAACAAGAAAATATTGTCTGCAAAATCAAGATCAAGCAGTGCTAAACTACAAAGTAGACATCATACATCCGCAGCGTTTCATTGACTAAAAACATAAAAAGTACAAAGCAATTTAGCATGCAGAAGCATAACGAGCTATTAAAACATTTCTATGTAAACACAAGAAGCTTTACACTTGGCTAGAAAAAATTTGCTAAGAAATCAGACCTATTTACTTACTTAATACTACAAAAAATCTAACAGTAACTTGAAAAGGACTTCACTACTTTCTTATGGTAGATAGTAGATAAGTTAATTGCTTTTTATTTGAATAATTTCTACACTACTTACACTACTTTTGAGGCCAATGCTCAGTTACTTAAATTTATTACTTTCTTCAGTAGCTGTAGATGTCTGCTGTAAACTGACTTCACTGTGAGCGACAAGGGGCCTCGGCTGGGTACCTCAACAGGGATCAATACAGGAGAAGATATATCTGATGATGTGTTGGTCCCTGTAATTCTTTTGGCGAAGCTGTAATAACCGTTGTTATTTCAAGTTCAGAGCTTTTTCTTTGTGCAATTCATTTTATACAATCAAAACCGCCAACCAAACAATACGTGAAAATGTTTTGTCCTAATTTTAAATATGTTATATTCTTGTCCAAAGAACATCGAAAAAAAAAGGAAACCAACTGGTTTTATAATGACCAAAAAGTTTAATGATATGCCTGTACAGGTATTCTTATTTTAACTCTTGAATTATTTCTCTACTTCTGTTGTTTTTATGAGCACCATAAAACTAGTCTAAGCAACTTCGCTCCATTTGTTTGCTTGCCTGCACTCAGCCCGCAAGGGGAAAGGCAATGGCTAGAAAAGAAGGGATTCTGAAAAATGGTAACTAAATTCGATTTACAAAAGAATGGCCCTGCCCGAAACCCGCTGTCAGTGGTTCTTCCTAAAGAGAGTCTCACAAATCGGAGGGGATAGCTTTGCAGGAATTTCTTAAGGCGCTCTTTTTTATGTTTACCGTCGTATTTCTTTCTAAATCTAAGGTTCAGGAGAATCACAGTTCACATTGTTTTTATAGTGCGACGACCTTGAATTCTTTTTCGCTAAAATTGCATTTACGGCATCGTTTTTTTTTGTTTTGTTTTTTTACATCCTTTCTTTCGTAAGAACAACTAGCTTATTGGTTGAATAACATTGAGTGTAATAGAACGGGAAGAAGTTTATAAAACATACTGTTGTTTATATACTGCCTCGATACATTATATTTCTGCGCTCTAAAGGATTTTATTTTTGTATCTATTTGCAAGGATAGCGCAAAACCTTCGAACATTTAGCATTTTTCTTATTGCATAAGTGCTAATTACTTCGATGCAGAATTTATTCTGAGTGCACAATTTCCCATCCACTAGAAAATTCCTTGCATATTAGGAATTTTCATTGCTATAGATCTATACGCCGTAAACCACGCGAACATGTGCCTAAGAGCTGCGCTCTAAAAAAAATTTCAAAACAAAGTGAAGTCCATTAGATGCAGCTCTTGACAATTCCGCTTGGTTACTGTAACCGCCGTTGCGTCTGACTGCAGACGCGGTGGGCGATTTTATCGCGCTATTGTTTGGGAGCTCGTGTCGCCGAAAATCCGGCGTCGGCGGGACCAAAAATACCCATAATACAACGCGCGCAGCCGAGTGTGTCACACATCATATCACACGGGGCTGCGCGCGTTGTATTATCGTATTTCCCCGGTAAGATTTGGCGGAAACATTTTCCCACCGAAGATAGTGGGAAATTTTTTCCGCAAAATGTAGTGGATAGTTATCGCGCCAAATTTAGCAGACACTTTTCTCACCGAATTTAGCAAAAAATGTACCACCATATTTAGCAGAACATTTTACTGCCAAGTTTAGCAAAAACACTTCCCGTAAAATTAAGCTTACAACTTTTCCGCCAAATATAAAGGAACATTTTAACGTAAAATCTAGGAGGAAATTTTTCAGAAAAATTCAGTGAAAACTGTTTCCGCAAACATTTAGCAGAAAATTTTCCCTCCAAATGTAGCGGAAAATTATCCCGCCAAGTTTCTCGTAAAATTATCTCGCCGCATTTAGCGAGTCGATAGGGTCATGACGTTACAGCCGCGTGTGACGTCACGTGACAGGTGACACTACCGACCAGACCACGCACAAACTCTTGCACGGATTAGCAAGGAGCACGCGTTTAAATGAGAAGGTATTGCGAACGGGATCCGATAAAGCTATCGCGTTCGACTCTTAAAGGCGAAGCTTAAACCACCCCTAAGTCTTCTTCGAGGAATCGGCGACATAGACGACGGACGCCGCACATCGCCAACTACAACATCAACAACGATAACATACCACAACAACTACAGCAATTACAGCTATTACAACATCAATAACGGACGTCATTTCGAGTGGTGGGAAGCGCTCGTGATTTCTATGACTGTAACCACTCAATATTAAGATCCTTAGATTATATTGGCTAAACAAGATCTTGTGCACAGATCGCGGCAGTATTTATATAATTTGTTATATTACAAGGGTAGTTGTTATGGGCTGTTCCCACCACTCGAAATGGCGTCCGTTCTTAATGCTGTAGTTGTCTTGGTTGGCGTTTCAGGAGGTCCGTCATCCGCGTTGCCAAACCATCGAAAAAGACAATCCGCCAGCCGTGCAAATCGAAGCTCGGTCCATTGAGTGCGAAGCATATGCGTTACCATAGAGATACGTCACAGTGTCCGCAACTCGTTATATATTTAGGATTCTTCTAGTACCGGATGCCCACTACAGGCACTCTCTGGAAAAGTATGAATAAATAGCTGATAGTAAAATACCGTCATAGCACTGTCAATACCAAGAGCTCGCGCCTGGAAACGCACATTCTCACCCTCCGAGACAAAACAAAAAAAAAGCTGTTTGAACAATTTGTAAGACGTCTATTTTGTTCCTAACGCTTTTGCTCACGTACGCAACGGTGCGTGAACGCGACGACGATGCCCTTCGACTTCGCAGCGACGTGTCCCAGTTTTCGCTCTGACGCTACTCTGGATTAACGCAGGACTGCTCGATTTTTATAGTATTTGGCAATTGCATACTTCAATATGGCTTGAGTGTTAGCTGGCATTTGTATCTTATGAACTGGTATATGTTCATTTCGTAAATATTGTAGCTAGGTAACGCGAATGCAAAAGATTCTAATTTGCTAAACCACATAAATTCCTAAAGGTCATAACTGTCCTCACAACTCTATTTGATCCCAAGAATCAGTCATAATAACTGCAGCATTTGCAAAAATACCATACGAATTTTGATATCTGCCGAGTCAACAAAACGCCGATGAAATGCACGGACATGTCACCCAGTTCTTGGAACAGGGAGACCATATTGTATAACAACAAAGAACGAAATATATATATTTTAAATTGCTACGAAAAGTACGATTCACAGCGGTCAACACAAAACTAATGTGTCCGGCTTGTCGAAACAAGAAAGCAGTAAAACTAAACCTAAATCCTAAATTCCAACACACTCACCAATTTTTTTTTTAAATCTTATTATTCTTTTGTATGAATTGCGCGTAGCGTGATTGTCTGATATGTAATTTCACTAAGTGGTGACTCGAAACGGTAATGTCTGCCACGAAAATAAAAGATAAAAAAGAAGGCCTTAACTTGACAAAAAGTGAGCAAACCCTCCGGGACAGAGCAGTTCACCAGGGACATCCCTATTCGACACCCAAAGAGAAATTGTCACGCTGAAAATCCACTAAACGAATTAGTTTCGGCCGTTACGGAAGGCTCTAAACTGATGTTTGAGTGTCGGAACCGGCCATTTCAGACGTCCGCCATTACGTACAACACGGCTTGTCTTCAGTGTACCGGTGTTTGGAAGAAGTGTCATTCTTCTGGGTCATTCAAATTAAACGGCAGTCATTTACCAGTCTCGTGCCTTATATATAGAACGTAGAGTTTTGCGGATTTTATATATAATGAAAAGTGCCGGATGTATTTCAGTGTATTTTTTAAATATCGATGTATTTCGGTGATGCGACTCAAATCAACACTCAAAACGATGATTATCGGCGAAAAAAGTAATACAAAATTAAGTGCAAGCGTAAGACGGCAGGGTCAAAAAGTCCTAGCTCGAACTGATTTGGGTGTTTGTTTGTATTTAACTTTTTTGTTTGTTATCGACACGAACATATATTTTTCGTGCTTTTCGGTTGTACCAGCTTTCTTTTTCTCAATTTTGACACTGTCAGATATTAGTCGGTGTTTTTCGGTCAAAAGTGGTAATCCCACAGCAACTCACATTCCATTTCAAACGCGAACGGTCAGCTAGAACGATAGGGACACAACACAGACGGAGAAAAAGAGACATACATACAGCGGTGTGTATGTCTCTGTTTCTCACTGTCTGTGTTTTGTCCCTAACGTTCTAGCCGACCGTTTACTTGCATTATGTACCAACTAGCTCACCTTCAGCTTGTTATTTAGCTCCATTTCAGGTTTGAGCCTACTGTTTAGTGCGCGACTCGTGTCAAAACCTTAATCTAATCTGCGTGTTACACTGGCTTTGATTTGGTTTGAATTACTTAGCTTTATCGAGATACAAAGTAAACTTCTTAAACAACCGTTTCAAAGTTTCTTTTGTTTGTGAACGTCGGTGTGATTTCTTCTTTTGATATCGTAAACGCGATGAGGCTTGTTGCACAGATATTGTCGTTAAAGCTATACGAGTAATTCTGGTTTTGCTTTCGAACAGAGTTTCCCTCTAAGCTTGGATTGCACATAAACATACACTGGACTGATACAAATCCGTATTAAAATTGAGGTCTATAAAGTGTGCTCCACTGTACAGACTTAATAACCCTGCTGAGCCCATAGATATAAGAGCATTCCTGAACACTCAGAATGTGTATGGAACCATAAAGTCATATCTCGACGTCGGTATATCGCTCCTAAATTTGTATTGACTTCTGTAGTAAAAAAAACGCGAGCAGCGATATTTGCATTATTGGCAAGGTCGAGCGTGAAACTCGTGATGGACGAAGAAGGCGTAATTCATGTATCTCTTTTTTATTCACTCAGCCCTACGTGAAAATTCTGAAGCAAATAAGAATTAATTAAGCTTCAGGTTATATTAAAAAAAAAAAAAAAAACGCTGTAGATTTTATGTAACTCCATTGAGTGGCAGCGCGTCCCCATTTTTCAAGAGGCACCGCGAAAAGAGCTGACGGCGGCGGAGAAGTGACCGGCGTGTCGACACCGGCCACTTCTCCGCCGCCGGCCTGTTGCAGTTGTTGCAGGAGTGTTTACGCGCGGCGCAGAGCGGTTGTTTCCGCCCCTCCAGTCACAACGGACGCAGTCGTAGCTGACACTCTCGTTGCAAAAGTCTGGACCAGCCTTAACTACAGCGTACAATCTGAAACGCCACTAACCCCACTGCTTGAAGGCGCTCGTAAGCTCTGGCTCAAAACAAAGCCAGAGCACTCAAACCCTCTTATCGAGCTGAAAGAATGAGAAGAAGGATCTTTGCGCAAAGCTCTATTTACTAGATGGGATCGTTCAGCAAAATAGTCTACAGAGGTTCTTTTTTTATATACACTCGTTGTCGATTACTTCAGTTGCAACACGGATCGAGAGCCGCGAAGGTGCATTGCGCCAATCGCAAAGAAATCACGGTAGAGCGTGCAGGAAAGGACATTGGCAAAGCCCTACTGTAGGAGCGACTGTAATGAGCCGGTATAAGTTTACGTAATGGAACCATTGACCTTGAGTCATATTGGTCTTTAATAAAGCTTGAAAACAACACTCTGATGCATTGTTTTTTTGTTTGTTTTTATATACACGGCTCTAAAAGACTAAACTGTGATATTCGCGTCCCAGGTTCTCAGCATAAGGCCCTGAGGGTTTTCGCGCGACACAAATAATTTTATTATCACGAGCGTGTCACGTTGATAAACTTGTCATCCACATAAAGCCGACCTATAAGTTTGAGCATTCATGTGGCATGTTGATAAGGATAGAACTGCTGTCAGCAAGACTAGAAACACTTCAGCTGAGTGCATTGCTAGTTGCGGAAAATTCCCGAATGAACCATAGTAAAATATATTACCAATGTCGATTCTAATAAGTTGTTTTATGCTTGAAGTAAGCATGCCTATAGCGGGAATTTTTTGTCGGAACACGCTCCGGTACTCACGTGTCGCGATAGTATATATAGCTATATTTTTGTAAGGTATAGCTCTCCACAATTTGCACAATTCTTCCACCTCTTTTTCCGCGCTTTGCTAAACATAGTACTTGAAACCAGCTGGCGTTCTTCGTCTTTATTAAACTTGAATAAACTACGATGCGTGCCAAATCAACGATTGGGTCCAGGCAATGCCAGGATGCACGCCAAAGAAACGCCCAAAGTTGGCAATCCTAAGAGCCTAGCTGGGCTTAAATTTGTTTGGCGGCGTTAGTTAGTGCCGAAGTACTTTTCTTTCACATTTTATGTTTTTTCACTGGCTCGTCGCATGATTGCCAAATTGCAAGACTTCAGCCAAAAATGTTAGAACACTGCAGCAATACCTGCAGCAGTGAAGGCTAACACTAGCACTTGTTTGGCCATTTAGTCTCAAGGTTGCCACATGAAAACTGAACAACCACAATTGAAGCCCAACTCTGGCCTTTCTTTGACTATTTAGGGCCCAAAAGGGAACAGATTACAGTCAATCTACACGCAATGAAGCGAAACTCTGGCACGTTTTTGGGCGAACTCGGGTAAAAATACCAAAACTCTGGCCAAGGAAAGTCAAGTTTGGCCTTATACGTAAGCTTCCTGGGGCTTTTAAAAACCCTAAATTCCCAGACAGATACCAAATGTCGATCCAAAGATTTTTGCTAGCTGAGGAAAGTGCCAAGCGTCCGCCGACCCTAGTTTGCTTAGCCATTCGAACGCTAACTCAGCATTCGTGTTGAAGTGTTGTCTGGTCATGCAGTGTCGCAGTCTTTTGTAAGTAAACGCGTTTTATAACGGCCGTTCTTTTGTTCTTATCGCTCTTATGTATTCTGCACAAAAAGTATGAAGAGTTCACAGTCGCCTTAAGGTTGCTTCTCCTCTATATAGGTGCATGTGCAGCAAAGCCGGAGTTGCGGAGATTCTTGTACTGCCTTTTGTTCCCCGGCTCCCGGTCAAAGTAGGACAGGTGAGGTATCTTACTTTTCGGCTTACATTTACATATCATGTTTTAATTATCAATTTCGTGTTTATTTTTAGAGTTTATTATGTTTCTGTGGGTTCAGTTACGAAGTTTAATTTTCACTAAAAACAAACTAAATAAGAGATGAGAAAGCAAGAATTTAAAAAAAGTCTGGACCTACTCTGCCGACGCGCCTTGCAGCAAGCGCAGCAATGAAACTCCAAATGGATGTTTCCAGGGGCCCCTGCCCGTAAGAAATATGTTTTTGCGAATATAATACTTACGTTTATTCTCTATTTTTTATAGGTTCGCAAAAACATTATTGTGCTTATGTTGAAAAACAGAGCATCGATTGGCTCCCTTGGTTTCTTCCACGGTCGTTGGTGTTGGCCGATTTACTTTGAAAAAGAAGCGGGGCTGGAGCGCAGTAATGAAAAGAATATGTCTTTTTTTTTTTTAGAATAAGATTGTTGCTTTAACGCAAGATATATATGTCGCCATTCTTAATTAACCCACCCCCCCCCCCCCCCCCACACACACACACACTCTGTTCAATAGTATTAAAATGTCTGAAGTCACCAAAAACGATATCAGTGCAGATACCAAAGGATAAAAATCGCGTAACGTTTTTTTTTTTCCTTTCTTATTAAATGTATACCATGGCCACCTATTTTCTGGTGTTTATTTATAAAAACAAAACAGCAGATGTTTTTTCAGTGTTGATTCGTTTTTTCAAAGATGTATATTTTTGTTTATTTTTTTCACACGGACGCTAATGACAGTGACTATAACTTGGTAAATATATAATAAAAAAGTTCAACTTTAAGAGTAAAATTTTACGATCGAAGCTGAAACAATGTTTTTAGAAATTGGCGTTGTTTTAGTTTTAGGCATTTCGGTAATATTGAAGCTAAAACTTGTGCATTTGAGTTTTCCGGCTCTAATAACTCGATGTTGCATTTTAGACACCAACGGATGTCTACTCGTGGTTTTTTGGGTAAAGCCGGAAGGTTTATGTCCAAGACATAACGCGAACCCAGACCTACTAAACGTTTCCTATGCAATAAAAATGCACAAAATATTTTCTATTCATAACTCCCTCTCACAGATCGCTACATGTCAAAAATTTGCTTCGGGCTTTTGCAACGCTTGCGAATACTGCTTAGTGGGCTTCATTTTGCAGGGTACTAACAAACAGTGTTTTATTTTAGTAAAACAAAACACGCTATATCCGTCGTCTGCGGCATCGGCCAGTGAATTCAACAGCTTTGCGTAGGTGTAATTGTAGCGTGTCCCAAGTCACCAGGCTTGCTCTAAAATGGACTGTAAAACTCGACGGCCGCACCTAGCAATCTAAACTTTTGGTCAAACGCGTATATCACGGGTCTGTTTTTTCTTGTAAAACCGCAAAGCGTAGCTCTTTTTCTGTAAAACCTAGGACAAAGAAACTTGCCAGAGTAAACGGCGGGCGGCAACGCAGACGACAAGGTCGAGTTGCGGGGCGCCTTTGGCGTTCGTATTGATTGACACCGTCGACAGCAGCATCGGAAGGTGCAACTGATCAGGGAAAGGAAGCAGACGATACGCAGACAAAATCCGTCGGCAGCAAGAACGCCAACGTCGCGCAACCGCATTTTTCTTCTTTTTTTTTTTAACCTCAAGTTTCGCTTTTATTGTCTGCATTTATTTTGTAACCAAAGGCGCATTACAAAAATATTATGTTCATTTTAATGAACACGCTGCTCGCGATCAGTCTCAATGGGGAGGTGGCGCTATCTATCCATAAGACCGCCAAACGCGGCAGGCAACTCGACTTGGTCGTCTGCGTCACCGCTCGCCGTTGACACTGGCAATTTTCTCGGTCCTATTTTTTTACTGAATGCTAGCTATGCTTTGTACTTTTACATAAAAAACCGACCTGTGATATACATCTTTGATGAAAAGTTTAGATTGCTACGTGGGACACCCTATATATTGAACTGAGAATACATTGACTGGCGTCTACGCAACGAGAATGGAAGGTATAGCGAATGCCCTAATATTTAAACTGAACAACGTTTCAATGGACCAAAGCCAGTGAGGGGTACATACGCTACATGCCGTATAAATGTACAGTGGGTAGTTCCGTTCTTCCACTAGAACCTAAAATCGGTTAACAAGTGAAGCCGAGTAGAAATCTTTCCTCATTAGGTTAGTGGCAAAGAACGTGAATGCACTGACCGGCTGTGCCATTTATTGCCGGGGACATCTAAATAACTACGGGCAAAAAATTACCATTTCGCTTTTGTGGATTACATGAAAAGCAAGGTTACTACTAGGTCAGCGTTCGTAGCTTTATATAAACTTAAAACTAAGAAAAAGAAAAAATTGCTTGTTTATATAATTTCTTTATGGCAGCCCAAAATGTTTGGGCCTTGATACGCAAATCAGGGCTCGCGATACTAACATCCGAAGCTTTGTGATGTAAGGGCCGTTTTTTTAGTTATAAAAGTACAGCCAATCATTCGCACGCGGATGTGCCTCATTCCCAGAAGAACAAAAGATGACAATGGCCAGAGCCACTAACAGGGTGAGAACGGCAAGGAGTCTCTTTCCAATGCCTTCCGGCATGCTTCCAGCATGTGCCCGTTAACTTCCGCCGTGCTTCAGTTTGACTGCTCGTTCAAATTCGATGTTCACGAGGTGCCAAAGCGTTTTCGAAATTAGGACGCTCACAATGGAGGCAGCACACTAAAACTCATCTGTGCTTTTCACGCACTAGCAGCCACCATAAGATGTAATCCTTATGCTACTAGAAAGAAAAGAAGAAAAAAAACCTATTTTCGAATATTATTTTTTTTTTTTTTCAAAAAGGATTTGAACAACAATGTTCATTTAATCCGACATTTCTAGCTGGGACTCTTAATCTTTAAAGGTGTCATGGGGAGCCTTTTGAGATCACCTAAATATTGCGATAACTCACTCAGTGGGTTCTGAGCAACCTAGAAATTCACAAATCATAATGATAAGTTGCTGATTTACGTACTAAAAAAAGCAGTCAAAGATCGAACATACTAAGTTCATATCCGGCCGTGCAAGGAGCATTGTGACGGCAGCCTTGACAACATGTGACTAATTAAAACATGTCATTTTCTTAGATTGTAAACGCTGTTATTACAAAGTGTGTATGTATTGTAGATGATAAACGAAAATAAGAGTAGTTGAAAATTTTTAATTTTTGACGGAGGGGGAACATAATATTCCAATACTTCTCTCAAAAACAACGCATTACCTTAATCTTATTTTTTTTTGTCTTCCGGTCCGGTCGTCAGCAGTCGAGCGCTCACTCGCTGGTTTGAATCGTACTTATTCTGGGTTGTATAGGCGACGAGCCGCGCGCATTCGATATATCACTCCCAAATTGCACCGGCTCGAGGCGCGAGGATCCTTCGCTTGCTATTGGCTGACAGTGGTACTGGTTTAGAAACATGCTACTCCCATCGGCGGAGATGACCTCTGTGTGTTGAGATCTTTCATTGCTTTTGAAATCGGCCGTGTGTCATCATCATCTAGAGATTTCTGCGATGCTTAGAGCCAGAAGAGAGAGTTATCGCAACATTGAGGCGATCTCAAAAGCATCCTCAGGGCAGCTTTAAGGCTTCTAATGCAGTAAGAACTTGTTTTATTATGATGTTTTGAGATCACAAAACTCGAACACGTTAAGGACCGAACATGAGTTACTTCTGATTTATTGGCTCCTTCTTTCTCTAGCCTTTAAAAAACATATCAGGAAATCGCTCTGCAATTAGTGGCCGCCGACCAGGAATCCTCTTCCTAATTGCCTTCGTTTAGCGGCCACAGCGGGGGTGCGAACAAGAAATGGCGTATACAAATTCAAGACAAACAGAATCCTCTTCCGAAATTCTTCGCTTTCGGAGTCGTTCAACTAAGCACCGCTGATGCGAACGGCGCACAATTAAGCTAATGCGGAATTAAGAAAATGTATATACTTAGTAGCCTCAAATCACTTCTCCCGCGGGCCTCAAGAAATGCCCGCGGGAGAATTGATCAGCTTAGTTTACCTAAAACGGTATTGTAATATTTTCCCCAAATATTATGATTACTGAAAGGCGGAAACCTGCTTGCTTTATACATTTTGTGTCTCATCGGTTTTTGTTTTTGGAGCGCCAAGAGCTTATGCACGATGTTTGATTATGACCATTATGAGTGATGACGAACGCGATCCTAATGCCATCTGTAGAGCCGGATAAATATTCAACTGCCACAAATATTAGCGTGTAGTAAGAAATGTACACAGACTCGAAAGTAATCAAATCCGGTCGGCTCGGGGTCGTTAAAAAGTGGGTTCTTCTGAACCTCAGAATTTTCTTTTCTTAGTTGACTGAATCGACGACGCTCGAAAACAGTTCTAGAGTTAAATGTTATCAATTCGGGTAGAAAAGGGGAAAGGGGGAAGGGGGAGCGAAGAAATGCGAATACATTTTTTTTTATCCAGGGGCGAGTGGCGAATTTCTTTGCCTTACCGTCTGTAATCCTTTGCCACCAAAATGGAGGAGTTCCTAAAAATTACTTAGCCGAAAGTGCTCACCCTCTTCTCGTTGGACGGGGGTGTAAGCGATTAGTTTTGTCTTTTGACGTGGTCGCGTGGTCGCGCTGCAAGGTCTCTGAGTTCTGAGGTCAATCACCATACCTGACAGTTTTCATCTGGATGAGCATCGTATACTGGCGTGCGGTCGTGTGTCACTACTGCGTGATACACGTTATACACCCTAGGCAAGCAGTCGCACTGCACTGGCTAAATTGATCATATACAACTTACACCAGTGTCGCCGTTTCTCAAAAGCTGACCAAGCTTACGCTTGTGGGCGGCGTGGTGATCCAAGGCGTTGAACCCGGTTGCCCGCATTTAATATAGTCTCTGGCCCTTTTCAACAGCGAGGTGGCAAAGTTCAATCCGCCACGCGAGCGGCGCTCCGCTGCTGATGTACGGCCGGCGCTGAAGTATGCACGGGGGCTTTTGGATCGCGGCGCGCGCGATAGCAGTCAGTAAATGGATATGTGTTGACGAACCAGGGGGTCGTGTAGCCAAGGTGGGTAGCAGCAACAGAAATAGAGAAATAAATAAATCCTTCAGGCTGTGTAAACACAAACGTAGACTTTTTTTTTCATCATATTTATTAAAGGTACAATGCATGAATGTTTGTAATGTGCCCATCGGGGATTCTGCGGCTTTGGGAAGATACAGGAATGTCAATATTTGATGCTTGAACCAAACTTTCTATTTTTAGACCACTCTTTCGAGTCCACAAAGACAGAAACAGGGAAGAATTGACTTATTCTGAACATACGGCTCCCGTGAACATAAAGAGGGCATTTCTATGTAGATTGTTTTCAACAAAAGGTTTGCTGTTATGGCTACCGCCGACCGGATTTCCTCTTGAAGAAGAATGTAGCTTGGAAAACTTTTCGGATCTAAACTATTAACCATCAGTGAATGAAAAATCGTTTATTGATCCATAGCTTCATTGCCAGACGGAATAAGAAGAGATTATTTTCAGAAATTACAAACATGCAAGCAAGTATAATCAAATTGTTGCTTGCCGTAACGGTTCAAGTGCACAAATGAAAAACAAATTCAAATATTAGAATATGTCACTTTCAAGTTCATGTTGCAAGTTAATTGCCCTCAAACACCTTCACAAGTTAGGTACGAAAGGAAGTGATGGAAATAAAGGCACGTTTTTTTTTCTAATAGTTGATTTCCGCCAAACAAGAAATGAAGAAGAAGGTAAAAAAAAAAAAAAAAACCTGCCTATTTAGCTTTACGGGACCTCTACATCATTTTACAGTACAGCGCAAAGCAGGACATCTACAATTGCGAATGCTGAAGCAAACAAATTATTAAGGTACACTTGTGCCGGATTAAACGCGAATGGAACGAATACTAGTTAAAGGAGCTGTGCAACGATTTTAACGTTGAAAGAATTGGCATTTTCTGCATTTGATATTGTTCTCTGTGTCACAAATGGCAGAAAACACACCTCCTTTCATCGAAATGTTGCGATTCCGCCGCGTAATAGCGAGACAAAACTTAGAATATTTCCCGACCTGCAGCCACGAGCGGCGGCCATGAGAAACAAGCGGCGTGACGTCACTTGGGTAGTTGTAAAAAAGATAGCCAGTTGTGCGATTACCTGCTCAATAAAAGGTAACTTTTCTATAAATCTTGTCGTTCCAACATATACATAAATGCGTCAAAACCCTGGTATCATCGACAAAACTTTTATTATACGGAGTTTTAGTGGCGCCATCTATCCTAGGCCCACAAAACCGGGAATAGCAGCCAGAAGCCGGAGGGGGAAGGGGACAGCGCCGGACGGGCAAGTACGGGTATGGCCGGACCCGGATGAGACTTTCCTCCTTCCACCGTATATTTTGCGGGGCGCCCGCCAGCACGTGGTCACGCGGTCGCGAGCGGACGAGTTCTCGCTGCTCGCTGATGGCTCTAAAGAGAGAACTTTTCCGGAACCCCACGCCTACTCAAGTGACGTCACTGCGCACGTGACCCGGAAGACGATGTACGAGTTGAGAGGCGGCAAAAACCTGGATCTTTTTCATTTTTTAGAATAAAAGCTAGGGTATCCAGGCAAAATCTGTTTTCTGTATTTTACTGCAGAAGTGTCAGGCATCAACTTCCACAATTATTTAAGCAAATCCCTGAAATTGTTGCACAGCTCCTTTAAGTCTAAAATTACTTTTTTCGCATTCTATCCTCACTTATAAACGATATCGCTCGAAACCAGTTATTAAGTATTTCATTCGAAAATTTGAAAGAAGTACTGCAGGTTTACTTTGTCTTCAATTTTATTTAACAAGGAAGAAACTTGATAATCAAATTGTTGCTTTTCGTAATTGGTGCAGACTTTTAGTTTTTACCGGATATTTTTTTCTTCAGTAAGCGTCCTGAGCTAGCACTCTTTAGGTATAGCATCTCTTTTTGGATCTTCTGAAGAGCGTTGAAGTAATATAAAGCCAAGTGTATTTTTAAACAATGGTTTTGTATGCAAGTCTCGTAAGTTACACTGAAAATTATCAAGCTTGAAAAGTATTAATTTTTGAAATACTAATATATTATTATAGTTCGTCAGAGTTGTAGTACCCTGTACAAATGCACCATGTGATAATTATGAATAATATAAAAAAATAATGTCATACATTGCTAACCAAAGAAGGAATGGATTAGGAATTTTAAATATACCTCCTAATGACTTAGATCGTTCAGAACAAATGTTCTGTATATGCGTCGAAGTGTTGAAATCTTCATTAAACCATATACCTTGAAATTGTTGATTTTTCGACCTGCTCTATGGCATTCTATCAAAATTAGTAAGTATGGAAGTTTTGACTTGCTTGTTAATTATCGAAATATTATGTATTCAGTTTTTAGCTTTAAATTGTAATTTGTTCATCTTAAGCCGGCTTGCCAGAGTATTCAAGTATTCGCTGGTATTTTTTTAATATATTTTAGACTGTGCATTAAAGAACACGTTCGTGTTGTCTCCGTACGTGATTAGTTCTGGTTAATCCTGTATGTTTGTCATTTAATTTATATATAGAATAAATAGCAAAGGGCTATAATGAGTCTCTGCGGCACTGCGTGTCGTACTACTTATCAGAGGCTACTTCATTTAAATCATACTTGGGAAGTAATCAGTTACAAGTAACGAATTACTTGTAATCCGTTACTTTTTCAAGTAATTTTGTAATTGCGACGTTACTTTTCTTCGGAAGTAATTTATAATGTGATTTCGTTACAGAATATTGGTAACGAATTGCATTAATTACTCGTTATTTTTTTAAATATGAGCATAATACAGCAACTGGATCAATACGAACAGAATATTCAGCAGCATAAAGAGGGCAAGTCCAACAAAATCGAAAACATCAAGAAGGGGAGAATAGCCGAAAAGAAAACATCACTTTTTGTATGACCGGCCACTAGAACCACTAGAAAAACGGACACGGCATGTGCAAATATACGAAAGACAAATATCAAGTAAGACAACGCCGAGTAGGCTCTCCGTCACCTTCCATCGTGTTTTTTCTTCTTCTCCCGGGGAGGAGAAAAATCTTTGTGTTTTTTGGTTTTTCTCTTTCACACTGTTTCACCATTTTGAACTTCTACGGCTCCTATCACCTGCGCAGACATTAAACGCGGGCCGATAACCCCTCGATTCGTGGGTTCACAACTCGATTAACAGACGGTGTATCCCTGCGCGAGGCTTTCAAATTCTGTTTGTCTTTGATGGGCGCTACTGTATTCTATAGCACGCTCTTGAGGCGCGACTGAAAAGCGTTCGGCGCCAGACTAAAAGCATAGTCTTCGAGGGTATGAATGACACTTATTCTGGTTTACTTGTCTGGGCATGGTGGTCAAGTCCACTCCTCACTTTACAGTCAACTGTCAACATAAAGGGTGGGTGGGGGGGGGGGGGGGGTTGGCCGTCTAAGAAGTGCTGAGAGAGAGAGAGAGAGAACTCGTAACGGCGGTGTGATCCTCTATTGTTTTGGAAAACCGATGGCCACCGCTTCTCTCCCTGTCTATGCCCTCGCCTCCCCTGGCCTCCACGAATTATGATATAAAACTGACTACCCATGAGCGATCAATAACCCGTAACCACCACTTTTTCTTTGAGTCGTCGAGTTTTCGGTCATGGGGTGTCTGTCGTCTCCATGGTAATCTCTTAATGAGATGTTCCAAATTGAGGGCTTTAAGGAGAACGGAAAACTAGATTTTAACTGCATACTTTGCTTGCCGAAAAACACACATTGTCATCAGCAAGAACAACAAACCCTGATCTGCGGAAACACACCAAGGTAAGCGGGACACCTGCATTCTGCATTGGCCATACATTGCAACGTTAGAACCAAGTTTTTCTTTTCTTGGGAATAACAGGCGAAACACCTTGAGTCAAAAGGGAGCTTTCGTAGATCGCTTCCTTAGCACCGAATCTCGTAGCGGAGGTGGACGCTGCTACTGAGCATGCGCACCGCTAACTTTGTCTGCGCAATTCCGGGGATCTTTTCCGGAGGCCTTAAACTAGCAGGATGGCGGGTGTGGTTGCAGCTTTCGGTGCCTTGTCAGCTCACAGGTGAACGGGGTGCACCTACACTCTTTCTCTTAAATACAATAAATTTATTTTTAAATGGATTACCATAATACGGGCGTATGAGAAATGAAAAGTAGTGTTGCAGAACATTTTTCAAAAATATTAAAGTTGTTTCTATTGTTTTCTTGATAAGAGTACGGAACAAGCAACGTGAAAATCATTTGTAATGTAACAAGTAATGTAATCCGTTACTTTTCAGCGAAAGTAATTTCTAACGGTAATCCATTACATTTGAGGCTCTGTAAGTTGTAATTGTAATCCATTACATTTTTCAAGTAACGAGCACAAGTCTGATTTGAATGCCCATCTTCAATTCGATCGTTTAAATAACTTTTGATTAGTTTTAATGCCACGCAACGTATCCCATAATAGTGATGCTTAGTTAATAGGATATTGTGCTGTGTTGTGTCAAGAGACTTTGTAATTTATAAAAGAAACCCTAATGAATTACTTTTATCTTCAATAATTTTGATAGTTTTGTTTTTCATGTGAAGCAGGGCTTGTGTATATTTATTTTTTTAATCGATATTGCGCCTCATTTTTTATATTATACGTACAGACAAAAACACCACTAATCTAGTATAAATTATAGTTTCAGTTATTTATTGTAAAAAAGTTGTACAAGCTATTTTACGCCCGCGTTTGCATATTGGACTAAATCTAGAAATGTTTCCCTCGCTCAAAAATATTCAAATTTGTAGCAAAAGATTTGTTATATGTGACAGAATGTGACTAAGTGTTTGAGAAGCGTGTTTCGCTGGAGCCGATTCAGAACCGTAAATACCGGCGGCATTGTTGTTATTTCATTATTTAATCAGTATATTACTTTCAAACAGAGTAGATGGTTTAAACATTTTAGAATTAAGCAAAGTCTTTGTGTCGTCCACGGCGAAATCGCCGGGGTCATCCTTTTTTTCTTGACCACCCACGCTAAAAAATTGTGCATTCATATTTGCAAATATATTCCTTCGATGTTTTAGGTAATAATTTCATCGGTTTACACAAAACAAGACTTCCTATTTGGTATATCATTCACTGGGTTTCATACCTTCCTCGACTCTTTTTTTTTTGTTTATTATACTGTTGAACCTATAATGATAATACTCAAGCTTTACTTCTTTTTGTATCAGCTGTTAAATAATTTCTTACTGTTTTAAATCAACTCAAAAATTGCTGGTCTCGTGTTTTGACCAAGTCATGGTACGGTTGTTTTTTGGTTTTGTATTTTTCATTTATGTTTTTATACGGACATTCGTTTATTCATTGCTTCCTAACTTTCTGCTTTTTTATTTTTGGATTGTACTAGGGAGAATGAAGTGCCATACCACGTTTTAAAGATCTTTGGCAAGTGATTGAATGCGATATCAGGATTTGCTTCTTTAAAACGCTGCTTCAGTCGGCCCTGGTAATTAAGGCAGAGGAGTATGCAAACGTCGCTGAACACATAGAAGATATCCATAGCTTTTGGCATTGTTTTAAGCTCTCCGTGCTAACTCGCAAAACATGTATAATTGTTAATTAAAAATCTCTGTGGCGGTGTTAGCGAAATGGCGAATTTTTTTCATGTTTTCCAGGTTGGCGAGCACTCTCTCCCCTCCTACAATTGAAGCACCGGTCAGGACTACACTGCTACCCAGACTTGCACGTCACCCGTTACATGTAATGAAATTGCTTGTAATCCCTTACATTTATCAGTAATTTAGTAACGGAATAACTACGTATTTTCTAGAGTAATTTTAAAATAATCCCCATACATTTTAGAGCGCAGCTCTTAGACACCCGTTTCCGGCTTGAGCGACGTCGGCGTCGCCGTAGCCGCGCGTTGCATGATGGGTAAATTTCCCCGCTGAATTTAGTAGAAATTTTTCCCGATAAATTTAGCGGAAAAATTCTTCCGCTAAATTTAGCAGAAAACTTTTTCTCCTAAATCTAGTGGGACATTTTCCCCGTCAAATTTAGCGGAACATTTTCCTCGCTGCGGAAAAATTTCCCCGCTATATTTAGCGAACCAAAATCCCCGCTATATTTAGCGGGAAACTTTCCTTGCTAAATATAGCGGAAAATTTTCAGCGCTAAATTTAGCGGAAAAGTTGCCCGCCAAATTTAGCACAAAATTTCCCTCGCTAAATTTAGCGGAAAAACTTTCCCGCTAGATCTAGCGGAAAATTTCCCCGCCAAACGTAGCGGAAAAAAATTCCCCACTACATCTAGCGGAAAAATTTCCCCGCTAAGATTAGTGGAGAATTTTTTCCGCTAAATTTAGAGGAAAATTTTTTCCTAAATGAAAGGCGAGCAGGAGAGTAGGAGGGGCATTGCCCCCTCTCCGTACCTTGCCCTCCTCCTCCTCAAGAGCTGAGCTCTCATTCGGTGTTACAGGGAATTGTAAACGGTTTTCATTTTTTACGTTACTCATGCCTTGTACACCTTTATATTTTTTTCATGACGAACCCACCCCCCCCCCCCCCCTTTCTACAGGAAAGGTTGTTCTTATTTTGGTAATCCCGAGCGCAGGGACCCCGTCCCGCGCATTGACCAGCGCAAAGGGAGGCTTGGCACTCTTCAGTACCCCGAAGCCTTTCTTTACAACACCAAGACCATGAATTTATTTTTAGAGTGCAGCTCTTAGGCGCCCTTGAGCGGCGTCGGCGTCGCCGTCGTCGTCGCCGTCGCCGTCGGCGTAACTGCGCGGTGACTTAGGGGTAAATGTTCCCGCTAAATTTAGCGGAAAATTTCCCCACTAAATCTAGCAGAAAAAGTTCCCCGCTAACCTTAGCGGGGAAATTTCCCCGCTAAATTTAGCGGAAAATTTCCCCGCTAAATCTCGTGGAAAAAATTCCCTGCTGAATCTATCGGAAAACGGTTCTCCGCTAAATCTAGCGGAAATATTTCCCCGCTAAATCTAGCGGAAAAAATTTCCCCGCTAAATCTAGCAGAAAACTTTTCCAAGCTAAATTTAGCAGAAAAATTTCCTCGCTAAATCTTACGAAAAAATGTTCCCGCTATATCTAGTGGAAAAATTTCCCTGCTAGATCTAGCGGAAAAATTTCCCCGCTAATACTAGCGGAAAAATGTCTCCGCTAAATTTAGCGGAAAACTTTTTCCTAAATGAAAGGCGAGCAGGAGAGTAGGAGGGGCATTGCCCCCTCTCCGTACCTTGCCCTCCTCCCCCTCAAGAGCTGCGCTCTAATTCGGCGTTACAGGGAATTGTAAACGGTTTTCATTTTTTACGTTACTCATGCCTTGTACACCTTTATATTTTTTTCATGACGAACCCACCCCCCCCCCCCCCCTTACTACAGGAAAGGTTGTTCTTATTTTGGTAATCCCGAGCGCAGGGACGCCGTCCCGCGCATTGACCAGCGCAAAGGGAGGCTTGGCACTCTTCAGTACCCCGAAGCCTTTCTTTACAATACCAAGACCATGAATTTATTTTTAGAGTGCAGCTCTTAGGCGCCCTTGAGCGGCGTCGGCGTCGCCGTCGTCGTCGCCGTCGCCGTCGCCGTCGGCGTAACTGCGCGGTGCATTAGGGGTAAATGTTCCCGCTAAATTTAGCGGAAAATTTCCCCGCTAAATCTAGCAGAAAAAAAGTGGAAGCCGTTTACAAATCCCTGTAACGCCGAATTGGAGCGCAGCTCTTGAGGAGGAGGAGCGAAGGGTACTGAGGGGAGGGTAGACCCCTCCCCCTTCTCCTCCTCCTCCCCTCATTCTTTAATATGCTCCGGGGGGGGTGTCACGTGACTTCGGGGAGGGGGTCACGTGACCTCGGGGAGGCGTGACCTGGGGGTGAACTCAAGGCCACGTGACCCCAAAGGTGACCCCCACGTGACCTTGGGGGTCACGTGACCTCGGGGGTCACGTGACCTCAGAGGGGTCACGTGACCTCAGAGGGGTCACGTGACCTCAGAGGGGTCACGTGACCTGGGGGTCACGTGGGGTCACGTGACCTTGAGATGACCTTGGAAGGGGTCACGTGACCTTGGGGGTCACGTGACCTCAGAGGGGTCACGTGACTTGGGGGTCACGTGACCTTCAAAGGGTCACGTGGGGTCATGTTGGGGTCACGTGACCTTGAGATGACCTTGGAAGGGGTCACGTGACCTCGAGGGGTCACGTGACCTTCAGGGGGTCACGTGGGGTCACGTGACCTTGAGATGACCTTGGGAGGGGTCACGTGACCTTGGGGGGTCACGTGACCTTGGGATGACCTTAGTTACGCCGACGCCGACGGCGACGCCGCTCAAGCCGGGAACGGGCCCCTAAGAGCTGCGCTCTAAAATTTTCCCGCTAACCTTAGCGGGGAAATTTCCCCGCTAAATTTAGCGGAAAATTTCCCCGCTAAATCTCGTGGAAAAAATTCCCTTCTGAATCTATCGGAAAACGGTTCTCCGCTAAATCTAGCGGAAATATTTCCCCGCTAAATCTAGCGGAAATATTTCCCCGCTAAATCTAGCGGAAATATTTCCCCGCTAAATCTTACGAAAAAATGTTCCCGCTATATCTAGGGGAAAATTTCCCTGCTAGATCTAGCGGAAAAATTTCCCCGCTAATACTAGCGGAAAAATGTCTCCGCTAAATTTAGCGGAAAACTGTCCCCTAAAGGGAGGCTAACAGGATAGGAGGAGTTGCATATCCTCCTCTCCGTACCTTCCCCTCCTCCTCCTCCAGAGCTGCTCTCTAATTCGGCGCTACAGGGAGTTGTAAACGACTTTAATTTTTTTAGACCCTAACATTAAGCATTTCTGCAAAAAAAAGAGGGGGGGGGGAGCAAGCTATATCCACTTTCTTTAGTTCCTTTTTTTTTCTTTGCTGTCGAAGGCGGGGAGAGGAGGACACGAAGTGATTGTGTGCCCCTCCGAGAAGTTTGAGACGGTATAAGTACAGAGACAAGAATCAACAATGTCCTTCTCGGTTGTAGTGACTATGATCATTTTCATAATGTCACAATACGAGACCACGCTCTGTTTACCCTAAAACTCACGTAAAGAGATGCCATAATATGTGAAGGTGTTATGGCCACAAGCATCCTCGTTGGTTGCTGCACACTTATCATCTTCCCTTAGAAAACCTTTTTTTTTTGCTACTTCTTTTCACTTTATTTGACCTTGTTTTAAAAGCTACTTATTTTTTTTGTAGTTCAACTTCAAAGGTTGGCCCACTTTATTTGTGAATTCCAGCCAGGTTATCTGCATCCCAGTCACTTTTTTTGTGAGTCAGTTTTTTCCGAGCACTTCAAAAATGGTAATCGTCTACCTTTTTTTTCAAAAATACTCCAAAAGCCCGGGAGACGTCATAATTAAAATAAGAGCACCGACTTGACACAGCGATAGTCTTCCTGTTTTTACCCCGGCAGGACGCATCTTATCTCAAGCAGATATTTTTACAAATAAAACATAAGGGTGGCCGACGTAGATTTGAGGTTCTGGGCTTGAGGAGAGAGTGAAACTCGTGAGTGGAGCCATAGCACGGCTTACTTAGTACTCTGCCCTTGACTGCCCGTGGCATCAGCGGACGTCTATCTGGAGAACACCGGAGTGAACTGCAGTTGGTCCGTGCTCCGAGCTTTTTTGAACGGCATGAAGGAAGGTACACACGGCAATCGTGCGTGTACACTTTCTTGTTTTAACCGACGTTCTGATTAATTGTTATTATGAGTGTCCTTGTGTTTTTCTTTCTTTTCTCTATTACTATTTATATATCGGAAACTTGTTCTTATTCACCAATGTCTCAACCGGGGCTCGACCTGTTCAAAACCAAAAAAAAAAACGAATATCGAGCGAAACATTATTTATTATTTAATTATCACCTTACCTCTACAACTATGTTTTGCTATTGTGTGGAAATATATGCCGGTATAGTAAATGTAAATAAATCAATTCTTATTCTATTTTTGGCCAGATGTATGACGACTTCTACCGCTTCGCCATTTCGAAAATGGAGAATTTTAGTAGATCGGTCCACTGACTCCGATAACGATACCCGTAACACTGCAGCCGCCTTTGCGCATGCATAATATCGTTATCGGCTATCATTATCGGGGGTATCAGAAGTATCGGAATGATCTACTAAAACTCCCAAATATCAGGCAGTGGCCGCAACGACGAAGCTTTGCTCTATCTTAAAGGTAAAAAGTACTTCCATTGCTTCACCGAAGAAGCTCAATGCTGAGCGTAAAATATTCGTGAGGCACAATATGTCACTCCCATTTAGTCTCTCAGTTCAAATGGTGTTAGCATAGCAGTCGACATATTAGGGGGTTTCAGTACACCGTGTTTCCCCCCCCCCCCCCCCCGCCCCCCTCCGCTGCGAAGAAATCGCCACTGCGCCTGCCTGCCGATGGCCTTGGCCGTAGAGTTCCGGGTAGCGGAGGGGCTTAGCGGAGGGGGAAACATGGTCTACTAAAACTTGCTCTTAAGTAAGAAATAACGCAAAAAGTCTGACAAGACTTTTGAGAGCCAGTTGTTGCTCAAAATGCTCAAGGTCAATGAATGGAACAGATGGCAACAATAAGAACTTGAATAACCCTCAACCCTTTGTTTCCTAACTGAGGAAAACAGTTTTCAAAGTAACGCCACGAAAGTAACGGATTACTTTTTATCATAACGGTCACTTACGTTTATGGGCGGGTAATTGTAATTGTAATTAACTACAATCTAGCCATGAGTAATTGTAAATGTAATTCCTTACTATTTTTCAGTACCGTGTACAAGTCTGCTGCTACACATACCATCTATACGACGAGGCCTGTCATGACGTCATCCTTAGTGGACTCCCGACCCGCCCCTCGTGGAAAACACGCCAAAGCTCAACGAGAGTAGCCGCAAGGTGGCAGGCACGTCCGTCTCGTTATCGCCGCGTGCTACTCGGTGAGCAAGTTGTCCGTCTCTTGCGCAAGAGTTCCGGTGACATCAGAATGACGCCCAGCTCTAATTGGCTTTGACTGAAAGGATAGTTGGTAGACCTCAATGCGAAATGCCTTGAGGTTTACCCACTATTCTTTTCTTTTTCAATCAGCCAGTAAGATCTCGGCGTTGTGACAGCATCACAACCCCTGTACGAGAAGCAGACAAAACTTGGGCTCCGCATTGAATAGCCCGCGTCTCGTCTTCCAGCTGGTAGGGCTGCTAGGCGCTCGAACTTCTAGAATCTATACCAAGCTCATATCTACCGGCGATTGTGGCGCCTTGTGTTTATGTTTATGTCCCCTGAAAACGACTTTGTTTGATCTTATAGTTGTTATCTTCACTGCTGAGTGTAGCAGTTTTCTTTTTTACCCATACTATCAACTGTATGTATTACATATATTTCTGGTTTCTCGTTCTGATGCTTTTGTTCATGTCGCGAGATGTCACATGTATGGAAAAAAAAAAACTGAATGTAACCACTTCTGCCCTGGCTGCCAAAAGGCCTCTGATAGTATTAAAGAAATAAAAAAATGTATATATACAGAGTGTTCGAACCAGGCGCACGTGCAAGTATCACTTCAGTACTGTAGAAGTTTCGTGACAACGTGCCCAAATAAGTGTCCGCAATCGTATTACTTGTCCACCGCTTGCTTTTAAGCGATAAACTCGGACGTGGGTCTGCGGTTGACCAACTCTAAATTGTGAAGTGTCAGCACTCTCTTATAAAAAGTGACTCGCCACCTTAGAGCGCACGCAGGTTTAACAAACAACCTCTCGGTAAACTTGAGTTGTACTTTCGCCTAAACTCACTTGTCGAGTGGGACGACGTGCGAACAACCATGATCAGGGGCGTGGTATCTCACTCTGCTTAGTCCCGCAATTATCTCCCTTTCCTTCCCATCTGAAGTTAGAACTTCTTCCAGACGCGCAGAGGCCTCCCTTAGACAAATGGCGTGTAATTAAAATAAATGGAGTTGCCTCCCTTTGCCCAGACAGAGCCGCTCTTTGCATGGCTTGCGCGAGTACTGAGTGGAGCATGCGGGCTGAGGCCAGAACGAAAACGTACAAATGTAATGCAATGCAATCAGCGCCACGGCTTCGTAAGAGGGAAATAGGGAGATTAAGAAGGAAGAAAAAAATACTGATGCAATGGCGCGAGTTGAAGAGAGAGAGAGAGAGAAAGAGAGATAACCAGAGATAACAAAGAAAATGAGACAGGGAGACAAACTGGTCGATCTGAGGACACTGACACTTAGACGTCAATGCGCGAGGGATCTGGAAGCAGACAGCAAATTAGGAGGGACGGGCGACGGGAAAGACAGCGAGTTTCCGGAGGCTCCCTGGCTTCGGGAACGAGGTTAGCGGAAGTGAGGAAAAGTAGAAAGCGAGAATCCACTGCGAATGCGTGTGAAGGAGAAGTTAAACAAAAATTTAGCAGTCGTTCTTGAAATGCCCGAACAGGCAAAGCGACAGATGAGGCAGCCTATTCAACCCTAATGTATCCTTAGGCATACGTAGCAGAGCGCGTTGGATGGACTGCAGTTCACACGGAAAGAATAAAAACACTGAAAATGTACGAGGGACAGTCACACAGTTCTTTTAACGAGCAACGACATTTAAATGATGCCATCGCACTGTGAAAAAACACTTTGGTCACAGCGAAAATTTAGGGAAGACGAAAATACTAGAAAAATATAAATATGAAGATAGCCGAATTTAGCTTCCTGAAAAGGAAGAAGAAGAAAACTATCGGAGGATGCTTTTTTTATGACACCTCTGGAGCTAGGAATTCCAGGTCTGGGGTCGATAACAACAACGAGGGCTCGGAAACATTTTCTGCGGCAGTCTTGATCTTAAATGCTTCAATTATTTCTCGCCCAAACTTGTCCTTGTGTGAGCCGAGTATGGCAGTGCTCGGCTCTTGCCATCAAATCGTTGTCCACGCCCGCACCTGGCAGGATTGCACTCCTAGCTATTAAACCACTACCGTGCTCGGCTCACACAAGGAAAAGTATGGGCGAGAAATAATTGAAGCATTTCAGATCAAGACTGCCGCAGACAATGTCTCCGAGCCCTGGTTGTTGTTATTGACCCCAGACCTGGAATTTCTAGCGCCAGAGTTGTCATTAAAAAGCATCCTCCAATATTCTTTTTCTTCTTCCTTTTAAGGAAGTGCAATTCAGCTATCTTCATTTTTATCTTTTTTCTAGTATTTTCTTCTTCCGTTCATTTTCTCTGTGACCAAAGCGGTTTTTCACAGTGTGATTGCATGTTTTGAATGTCGTTGCTTGTTGAAAGAACTGTGTGTGTCTCTCCCTGGTATATTTTTCGTGTTTTAATATCTCCGTGTGAACTGTATCCTTATGCATTTTGCACTTATGTAACTTGCACCTTAGATGAAGGAACCATTTTTAATGTCTGCAAGAAGAGTGACACACTAATTTATTTTATAAACACAGACGCTTTCTAACCACCGCGGCCTGAGACTTAGGTAGATAGATACGACGTCACCCTATCTGCGTCAATTTAGTGAGCGCTGTGCGAGGCTCATGCTCAGCTGTCCTCAACACATGCGGTTCATTAGGCGTCAAGTTGAAGCAGCTAGCGCTGCATTGCAGTACAGCACTCGCTTAACAATCAGTGGACCCCGGTTCTTATCCCGAGAAAACCGTGGCAAGTTTAAGGGTTTTTCTGTCTCAAGCTTCGGCGATATTGACGACAGACTACCTACAACTGGAACAAGAATATAAGTTTGAGTGGTTGTGGGAGGGAAGGCTCGTAACAGCTATCGCTGTCAAAATTGTGCAATGAGAAACAACCAAAAAAATTAAGAAAAAAACTGACTTCTTTTTTTTTTTTGAGGTAGGGGCATATTAGGCTGCCACACGTGGAACAACTTAGAAATCTTGAAAGGGGACTCCAATCGGAGAAGGTATTAATCGGTGAGATAAAAAGGCGTTACACGGTTTAACCCTGGAGCGGCGTTCCTTTGATGCGTGTTGAGAGCATGCGCTTCTTTGGGGGAAAGGGGGGGGGGGGGCGGATGCAGGCATGCAATTGCTCGGCTGATTCATTATTTATTTCAACTGTATTTTTCGCAAACAACTTATAATCAGTTCAATGAGGCGCTCGTCTATCTACGATGAGGCGCCTCATGTCCTTTGAAAATCGTACACCATGGGCACGGTAGCACCACCGGAAATGATTGCATGTGCGCGTAGCGTCGCGATAGAAATATATCGAGATAGTATCTTGAACATACTTTCGAGTGTCTCTATGTCAGTGTCGAGATACATTTGAAAAGCGTATTTGTTTCTCAGTAGTGAATGACATTTACGAAGTATCGATTGTATCGCAATCTTTTGCTTAAGCATCTCTTTAGATTTCTTTTAAAAAATGCACTGTGGCGTTTTAGCGATACATTTAAAACCCCCTCTTATAGTACGAGTGGTGCCAGAATTTATATGTTTATATGAATCCGCCGCACGACTCCCTCTACAAGTATAAAGCAATTAAAATCAATAAAAAAAGGTGATTCGAAGGAAGGCTACTTTCAAAAAAGGCTCGAGGTGCACCTAAGTACTTCTTATGAGTTGTGACTGCGAAAGCACGCACGCCGCTCTTCACTCCCTTCTTTAATCTGCGGCGTACTACGCGCTGACCTTGGGCATGAAACGGTAGAGCCGCTGCCCCGCGGACACGCAGCGCCATCGGGTGAGCGATCGTTAAAACTCTCATGTGCCCTGTGGCGCGAGGAAGGAACAGACATCAACTTAGTTCCCAGCAGAACGAACCCCTTGGTTTATTCCATGCGCCATATATATCGCCAAGCGCCGTACGACCGATAAGAGGCGAGCGAACGCGGTGATCAGTGATAACACAACAGTGTGATAACACAGTCAGGGTGACACCACACAAACTGACGCGCAGCGACAATGGGAGCCTCGTCGACGCGCGCCACCAAATGGGACCAAAGTGTAAAAGGTGCCGTTGGATAGCTTTGCGCGTGATTTCATTAAGGCGCCGTTTTGCATAGTTTCATAGCTGATGACGTCGGCTCCCTTCATGAGACAGTTAATGCTTTCGCATTAAAAACAGGGCGTAAAATCTTACCTCAAAGCCCTTGACTCTTTCCACATTAGCAGAGAAAACGGGGGAAAGGAGATGAGCAAAGAGGAGAATTTTATCAATCCTTAACAGTATAAAACTTAAGGGAGCAGGGGGGAGGGGGGCTTTTTTTTGTTGTTGCTTAGTTTGCAACAAGTTCCATGCGAACAGGTTCGACTCCGTCGTCTTAATCTCCCCACCCTGGAAAACTAAGCAGCTAACAAAACAGCAGTTTGAAATGCACCATCACGGCAATACAATGTTCATTTAGAGCAGATGCCTTTTATTGAGTACGTGCTTTATCTTAGCAGCGTTTGTGAAGGTCTTTGAGAATATATGTAGAGTTTGAATTAGAGAGCGATTCATAAATTCACAAAACAAGAATAACATAATCACTACCATTTGTCTCCGACACCAACCAAACCCTCCTGTCTATCACCGCTCGGAACAAACGAAAATACAAATAAACAGTTGTGTATAATTCTGCGTTTGCATTCTCGGATACTTTTCTTGCTTATTTTTGCAGATGTTTTTCATGAATATCCCGTGACATAACCGCCAAATGTATCTCACTATCTTCACCTTCGCCTTAAAATACGTCCATGTCAGTGTTTGCATTCACAAATACTTTTACAAAAACAAATTCAGTGGCCCGTTCCCCGATTTTGTGACGACGTGCCGCGCGCGCTGCCGGCCAAGTAGCAGCGCGGCCGTGGCCTAACGGTTATCGCGCTCTCCTTCCACGCAGAAAGCCAGGATTTGATTCTTGGTCGCGGGTACGCATTTTGTTGACTCTAATGTGATGTTCTGGTAAATTTGTGAATCATGTTGCTTGTTCAAGGGCGAATGTTTTCGTCGCCGAACCTTCTAGGCCGATTGTTCCAGAAGCCAACGCGTATACATAAGGGGCTCCGCATAGAGGTCCTCAGTCAGCTTCGCCCCAGCGTTCGACTCTGCTGTCACGCCGACTTCGACGCCCGCGGCGCTCTGCTTTCTTCTGTTCCCTTTTTATTTTCGGGCACTAGTTCGCCCCATTAAACGTTTTGTTTCTTCAGTTATTATCGCCTCATCAATTGCCATTCGTGACATTTGGTTGAGGTGCGGGGTATCGCATTCTATGCCCGTGGAGCGTGCCCCTCCGAAGACATCCCGGCCAAGTGAGCTGCTCAGCCCCAGAAGGCTACCCTTCGCAGAAGACGCCGACGCCCGGACAAGCCGCCGCACCAAAGTCCGACTCCCAGAATCCGAAGCCCTGCTGCAGAAGCCGAAGAAGAAGATCCCGCCGATGACCACCCCGCCCATCGTCGTTTTACCCGTCGCTCCGCAGACGCCATCTCCTTTCCTCGCCGAGACCTACGAGGACGTCGAAGACTGAACTAACCAGTACGAACGTGTGGCTCGCCACAACTGGTGGAGTGACGAACAGCGCCTGCAGAACCTCTATTCCTCCCTTGAAAGAACTGCAAGGTGCTGATTCGAAAACCACGAAGATTCCTTGACTTAATGGGAGCTTTGCAAGAACGAGCTCACGCGTACGTTCGCCAATCAACACAGAAGAGAGAGGGCCCAAGATCCGCTGCAATCCAGGACCCAGCGCCCCAATGAGAGCGTCACGAGTTTCGTGGAAGACGTCCTGCGCCTGAGCTCCCGCGCCGACCCTCAAGTCACGGACGAAAAGAAGCTGCGTATTCTGATACGCGGCGTGAAGAACGACATCTTCGGTGGACTCGTACGCAACCCACCGACGTCCGTTCAAGGATTCGTCACGGAAGCCACGAATATCGAGTGTGCTCTGCAAGCCCGAGCCAGCCACTACCAGAGACTACCATGTGTCAGCACGGTTTCGCAGTCCCCTTGCGACCTTGTCCACGACACCCCAGGCATTCGTGAACTTATTCGCGACATTGTCTGGGAGGAGCTTAAGAAGCTTCTGCCGACTGCAGAGCGCCCGGCCACAATCTCGATTGCCGAGGTTGTTCGGGACGAGGTTGTTCAGCGAGCGTTGCTGCCGGATACCCCTATCACCGTGGCCGCAGTTGATGAACCGACGCTGACCTACGCGGCAGTAGCCCTACGACCGCCGCCAGCTGCTCAACATTACCCGGTCGCACAACGACGAGACTCGCCGGTGCAGGCGTATCGCCGACGCAACGACGAAGGACTTCAGTACGACCACCGAGACCAACCGGCGCCAAGGAAAACCGACGTGTGGAGAACAGCGGATCGACGACCCATCTGCCACCACTGCGGTGAAGCCGACCATATTTACCGTCGATGCCCCTACCGACAACTGGGGCCTGCGTGGGTTCCACCCGAACAACCCACGCCCCAGGTACGGCGAACGCCCTCGCGACATCGAGGAGTACCTCCGACGCTCACCCTCACCAGTGCCGTTTCTTCGCCGTGAAGCCCGCGCCCCATCGCCACGACGTTCCGCGTCCCCAGCGCCACGACCCCGCCGAGAGAGCACCATCGCACCGACGCACTTGCATCGGCGTCCAACAATCTAAACGTTATTATCGACGGCCGCGACGCATCGGCACTCGTAGACACCGAGCAGACTACTCAGTCTTGAGTGGGAGGCTCTCTCGCCACCTTCGGAAAGTGACGACGCCGTGGGAGGGGCGGCAGATTCAAACTGCTGTAGGACACCTCATTACTCCTGTCGGAAGGTGCGTTGCTCGAGTTGAAATCCACGGTGAGACGGTCCCTGTCAAGTTCGTCGTTCTGCAAGACTGTGCGAGGGACGTTATCCTCGGAATAGACTTTCTTTGCGAGTATGGCGCCGTCATCGACCTGAGAACAAACCGGCTGACGCTACGAAAGCCTGCTCCATCACCGGAGGAACACAACGCGACGTCTTCCGCGGTCCGAGTCCTCGCAAACCACGTAAACCTACCACCGCGGTCGAGTGTTTTCGTACTGTTCGGGATCGATGAAGCTTCCTGCGGCGAAGTTCTCGATGGAAGCCTCTAATTGCTCCTGGGAAGAGAAATCAGCATCGCAAGAGGAGTAGCTGAACTTCAAGATGCGCGGACTGTGTTCCTCGTGACAAACTTCCGAAATAAAACGCAACACCTCACGAAAGGTGCAGCCTTGGGCCACATCAAGGAACTCCAAAACTCCGCCCAAATCACCGCGATTACTGAATAGTTCCCTCACCCGAGCAAGACAGTACGTCGCCAGCGGTCGCCAGCGCAGGTCGACATCAACCCTAAGCTTCCGGGTCCGAAACGACGGCAGCTGATTAAACTCCATGCCGAATACCCCGACTGCTTTGCGACGTCTTCGAAAGTGCGCCAAACCGCCGTGGCGAAGCACCGCATTGTTACCGAGGTCGTCGCACGCCCTGAGCATCGATCGCCGTACAGAGTCTCCGCTAAAGAAAGGGAGGTGATCCAGGAACAAGTTCAAGAGATGCTGAACGACGACATAATCCAACCTTCAAACAGTTTGTGGGCCTCTCTAGTCGTGCTGGATAAGAAGAAAGACGGAACGCTTAGGTTCTGCGTGGACTACCGATAGCTGAACGCGGTGACGAAGAAAGACGTCTACCCACTCCCCCGCATCGACGACGCTCTAGATCGGCTGCGCCACTCTTGATATTTCTCATCGGTGGACCTGAAGAGCGGCTACTGGCAGGTCGAAGTCGACGAACGGGACCGAGAGAAGACAGCCTTCATCACGCCGGATGGACTGTACGAGTTTAAGGTGATGCCCCTCAGGCTATGCACGACGCAAGCAACTTGCCAGCGTGTCATGGACACCGTTCTGGCAGGGCTGAAGCGGCAGAGCTGTCTCGTCTACCTCGACGACGTGGTAGTATTTTCAACTGACTTCGACGAGCACTTGCGACGACTTCCCGCTGTTCTTCAAGCCATACAGACCGCCGGCTCACCATCAGGCCGTCAAAGTGCCGGTTCGCCTTTGACAAACTGAAGTTCCTAGGCCACGTGGTTAGTAACAAAGGCGTCCACCCAGACCCCGAGAAGACTCGTGTCTAAAATGTTGGAACGTGGCAGAAGTCGGTGGCCATGTTTTTACAAACGAAATTGAACATTTTAGTTATTGACGACCCCTTTCAGGTAAAAAACTCGGAGCAGATAATAGACTTCCTTAAACAATGCCCTGACCAATGCCTCTCAGCATGTTCCGTAGACATTAAGGACTTATACTACTCGATTCCACACACGGAGCTTTTAATGTGCGTCGAAGAGTGTATTGACAACCACGGGTGTGTAGCGTTTCAAAATGAATGTGGTCTGGGGGTAAGAGACTTCTTGGAGCTTTTAACCTTTTATCTAAAGTCGACGTTTACAACTTGGAATGGAGAGACTTTCATTCAGAAAAACGGCATATGCATCGGTTCCTGTTTAGCTCCCGTATTGAGCAATATTTATCTTGCATTTTATGACAGAATTTTATCTAATAGACTTGAAGGCTCTAGGGTAAAAAAGGTTTTTAGGTTTGTTGATGACTACTTAGTGCTTGTTGACTGTGACTCAGACCACTTTGCAGGCGAAATTTCTGAGGTTTTGGCCACTTTTAGTAAATGCTTGGAACCACTGGTTATCACGCATGAATTACCAGTAAACGGTTCCATAAGATTTTTAGACCTTAGGCTGCAGTGTCTCCCCACACACACCTGCTGGCTTTATGAACCAAGGAGTAATAAACCCCTCGTGTCGTTTTCGTCTGCCCACTCTAAACTGGTAAAAAGGGGAATCATCAACATTTGCTTTAAAAACGCCCTTAATAAATCATGCTTTCACTTAGTCAAGGATAGCTTTAAGAATCAAGTAGCGAGGCTCACGGCCGCGGGCTACCCGTTGCGCCTCTTAACGGCAGTCGCAGAAACTCTACTAAAGAGAAGACGGATTGAGAATGCTGAACAAGTTAACAGGAAAAACAGGAACATCACAGTACTACCGTACCTACACAAAATATCCCACAATCTGAAAAAAGTGGGACGCCGAGCTGGTGTTCACGTGGTCTTTTCGGCTCCAGACAAGCTATCTATGATGTGCAAAAGAGTGAACTCTCATGTAATAGAGAGACAGGGGTGCGCCAAGAAACACCAAAGCCAGTTTGTTACATGCGTTGCGGGTGTTGTCTACTCTATTCCCCTGTCCTGTGGCCGGAGATACATAGGGCAGACGGGACGTTGTCTTAATGAGCGTTTAAGAGAGCATCGATATAATGTGTCTCAATTTGCGTCGGGGCACCTTGGGGTGCATTGCCGCGATTGCGGATGTACTCCGTTTTTTGAACGATGCACGGTCATCAGTAAACAAAAAGATAAACTGACACGTGAGATTATAGAAGCCCGCGCCATTGGACAATCGGGCTCTGAGTGTGTTAGTGCCCCGTCACTTGCCTTGACGGAAAAGGAGTGTATTTTTCTACTCAGATCGGAGAGCAACGGCGCCTGCAGATGACTCTAGGAACACGTGTAGTCCTCCTCTTGCGTTTCTTTTCTTGGCTTTTGGGCAGGGCAAATTGTGTATTTATACAGGTTGTCAGTGCCAATAAAGCTCAGTTGTCAGTCAGCGCTGTGTGTGTCTACCGCCTTCTACTCTGTCCTTGTCCTTGCGCTGTTTGTTTTCCGCTAATATGAATGACCAACTAGCCCAATCGTCAACACTACTGAACTTCATTTCTAATACATTGGGCCCTATTCAGTGTTTATCCGTGGACCCGAGTGTCCTGGTGGCTATAACTGCTGGCGCTGTATGCCGTTACCGGGTGCTGGCTTTTTCCATTCGTCACCGAATCCTGCCACTGGATGTCCTGATAATGTTCGGAGGTTGCCAGCCCTCGCCTGGCCATGGGATGAGGATATGCAAGATCCTACGCACCGAGTGCCAGCGGCAGATACGGCTGTATCGTGAGTGCCTACACCTACGTCTTCGTGCGGGTGACCGTTCGTCCTGCGGTGGATCGCGGTGGCGGGAGCTCTCACGTACCATCGACAGAACGGCTGACTTCCTCTGGCAGCAAACACTGCCTCTTCTTCGAGCGAGCATCCCTGGGAGGCGTCCTGCGGCTACAGGGAACAAGGTCCACAAGTTGGGTGACGTCCGCCTTCCAAAACAAGTGGAACAAGTGCTGAGCCACGGCCCCAAGTTCGCCGTCGAGCCGAGAAAGTCGCCCCCAGAGTTGTTGTCTCTGGTAAGGCAAGTGTCGGGACGAGCTGCGGAGTCTGAGGAGGACAGGTGCATTGCGGATGGTGTAGACGTATTGCTGCAGTGCAGGCCGTCTGGTAGCAGGGTCCCTGTGCGGTCCACAGTCGCTTACCTAAAGGATAACGCCTTGTCCTTGTTACCTGCTGATAAGGAGGGGGGCTTTGTAGTACTACCCAAAGGCATGCTCAACTCGAAAGCTTTAGACGCTATAGAGGCAACTTTTGTACGCAGGAATGACGTGTCCCTAGCAAAAGTAAAAATTGAAGCACGTAAACTTTGCAAACGGCTGAGTTTAGATAAACTAGCCCTAGCGGTCGATAAGAGCAGAGGCCTGAATCTGGATCTGTTTTTTCAGCTAAAACGCACAAAGCCAACTGTCCGCTACGCGTTATAGTATCGGAATTTGGAACGTGGCAGAAGTCGGTGGCCATGTTTTTACAAACGAAATTGAACATTTTAGTTATTGACGACCCCTTTCAGGTAAAAAACTCGGAGCAGATAATAGACTTCCTTAAACAATGCCCTGACCAATGCCTCTTAGCATGTTCCGTAGACATTAAGGACTTATACTACTCGATTCCACACACGGAGCTTTTAATGTGCGTCGAAGAGTGTATTGACAACCACGGGTGTGTAGCGTTTCAAAATGAATGTGGTCTGGGGGTAAGAGACTTCTTGGAGCTTTTAACCTTTTATCTAAAGTCGACGTTTACAACTTGGAATGGAGAGACTTTCATTCAAAAAAACGGCATATGCATCGGTTCCTGTTTAGCTCCCGTATTGAGCAATATTTATCTTGCATTTTATGACAGAATTTTATCTAGTAGACTTGAAGGCTCTAGGGTAAAAAAGGTTTTTAGGTTTGTAGATGACTACTTAGTGCTTGTTGACTGTGACTCAGACCACTTTGCTGGCGAAATTTCTGAGGTTTTGGCCACTTTTAGTAAATGCTTGGAACCACTGGTTATCACGCATGAATTACCAGTAAACGGTTCCATAAGATTTTTAGACCTTAGGCTGCAGTGTCTCCCCACACACACCTGCTGGCTTTATGAACCAAGGAGTAATAAACCCCTCCTGTCGTTTTCGTCTGCCCACTCTAAACTGGTAAAAAGGGGAATCATCAACATTTGCTTTAAAAACGCCCTTAATAAATCATGCTTTCACTTAGTCAAGGATAGCTTTAAGAATCAAGTAGCGAGGCTCACGGCCGCGGGCTACCCGTTGCGCCTCTTAACGGCAGTCGCAGAAACTTCTACTAAAGAGAAGACGGATTGAGAATGCTGAACAAGTTAACAGGAAAAACAGGAACATCACAGTACTACCGTACCCTACTGAAAAAAACTATATGAACCCATACGGCAAACCATATGGAATAGTATGGATCTATATGGTTCCATATGGCCAACCGTATGGCATGGTATGGATTCATACGGTTCCATATGGCTGAACCATACCGAGCCATACCATACAGATATGGTTCCGTATAGTTGGATATGGCTGAACCATACGAAGCCATACCATACACATACGGTTCCTTATAGTTGGATATGGCTGAACCATAGGGAGCCATACGATACACATATGGTTCCGTATAGTTGGATATGACTGAACCATACCGAGCCATACCATACACATGTGGTTCCGTATGGTTGTATAGTCTAGCCCATACAAAACTATATTCATTCATATGGTCGCACCAGTACCATATACTCAACCGTTTACGTTCATATGACTGCAAACAATTCCACCTTATTGTCACGCGCGTCGCCGACCAAGCGCTCGTGGCCGAATGTTTATCATCTTTAAATTTTACGCAAGGGGCTCGAGGTTTGATGCCTGGGAGCGGGCGCGCCTTCTTGTTATTTCTGTAAATTTTGAGTTCTGGTAAATTCGAGAACCCTGTTGCTTATTTGTTGTTTGAATGTTCTATGGGCCTAACCTCCTACGCTGATTTTTTCAGGAGCCCACTTGTTTACATAAGGAGCTCCGTGTTGCGAGCCGGGGTCAGTCTCGCCCCAGCATTTGATTGGAAGTGGATATTCTGCTGGTAGCTGGCACACCAGGGAAAAGAAATGCCGCCGTTGTCCCATATCGGTCTCGTATAAAACAAATTGTGAAAACAGCAATTCGAAGTTGTAAAGTGGCGCAGTGGTAAGGTGTCTGTTTCATAATCAGTAGAACACTGGCGACACTGGTTCAATCCTATTACAGGTTCGGTGAAAAAAAAAAAAAAAGATATCCTATGCAAACAAATTTATAATTTTGATAGGACCGCTAACCGGACGATAGGTCTACGCCCTGGTGACGGACTCACAGTGAGGGAAGAAGGAACAACACAGGCTCCTTTCTTTCCAACCACAGGATGGTTTACTGAAAATCCGATAGACATAAAACAAAACAAACAAAACTCCCGACAGCGAGGCACAACGGACCGCCCCACAGAGAAAGCGCTCAGGCGCGACTTATCATGGAAACACGGCGCTCGTTCAAAGAACATTTTCTGCAAACTCAAAGGAAGAAAAAAAAACAATTAAAAGGGGGATAAACTATACAAAGTAATATGGGGGTGAGTGGCGCGAACCTGAGTCCGGTGAGTGATATGGGGGTGACGCGGCCTCTTGCGATGTCGACTGAACTCGGGAGGTCGATGTGCGCTTGGGTGCTGTCGGCGTAGCTCCTCGGCGCAGGCACTCACCCACGAACGCACACACACTTGGGCGCCCAAAGCAGCGCTTGGACCAGGGAGCCCAAACACCTCCCGCGCTCAGCCTTCCGTCGCTACCGCAGTCCCGCCCAAACTTCGCGTTGCGTTCACCCCCCGGCCAAGTCTTCGCGCACACTCCCTTGACTCGGCTCGGAATCAAGCCGAGGTCCTCACTTTCCCAAATTCTAGCTACAAACCCCACTTTCCCTCGCCCCCCCCCCCTCAAAAAAAAAAGTTTTTCTGCAGTTGTAACAACAAAATACATAAAAAAAAAAAAACACGTCACACTGGCAAGCCTCGCAGTGAGCCTACCCCAGCTAACCATAAAGAGCACCCCCACTCCGACATCTGGAAGCTATTCCCAACATTCCGGGAAGCGAGTCGCCCATAGCTACCAACTCTCCGTTTCACCTTCAGACCGAGCGCAGTGGACGCCACGAGCCATCCCAGCCGATCCAGCGCCGGGAGAAAGTCGCGTGACCTGCCGGTGGGGCGGGGCGACAGAGGGAGCTCAAGGTCGCATGACACTCCCTCAACGCCACATTGGCTGGGATGGCTCCTAGCGTTCCCTGTGCTCGGACGGAAGGCGAAACGGAGCAACCTCGCGAGAAATGTCTTCGGGACGAGGGAGGGGCCAGGGGGCCATAAAACAGAAAGCGGGCGAGGCGAACGAGGCCCGAACCACCCTGCCGCTCAACGCGCGGGGCAAAGGAGCGTCCGGCGATCGGATGCGCTTCCTCGCGAGAACTCCAATAAATAAATAAATAAATAAATAATAATAATAATAATAATAATAATAGTCGAATTCTGTGACAAATCCCTATAACGCAGGGGTCTCCAAACTTTTTGGCCAAGTGGCCGGATTGGGGACCTCTCGCAGTCTCGAGGGCCGGAAAACAAATACATGTTATAAATCATTAAAAATAATATTAATAAGCCCTGATGAGCATTTAAATAGAGGAACTCAAGTAGAGTAAAAACGAGAAGCAATCAAGGGTGGATTAATACATATACTTTATTTCGAAATTTAGCATATAGGTAATTGCGACATACGATAAGTGTGACCCAGATAACCCACCAGGCACAAATCAAAGCGCATATGAACTCTGGAATATTCGCACAGATAAAAAAACTAACGAGAACGGTAAAACTGTGATGACAATACGCAATAGTTATCACACATGACTCATATCACAATATACACGAGAACGCAAAGGAATTTTAACGTAGTTACAGATATGAAGCAGGAGACTAAGCACGGTGAACCTGATGATGACAACATACGACTATATGCCACAAAACACTAAGCAGTATTTGAGCCGGAATGCATCAGAATTTCGACACATTTACTCGGACATGAGGTGCAGGACTAATGTGAGCGGTGTAGCTGATCCTTCGGCTTTATTATTTCGCTGAACTGCGGCTTCAAGCTTGATGAGCCGATAATTAGGAGGGACTTCAAGTGTTCAACAGACACGTTAGCTCTGTATTTGGATTTTACGTACTTCATCCTTGAAAATGTCTGCTCACAAAGGTATGTAGTGCAAAAAAGCAGTTTATTTCAGATTTGGAAATTGCTCAGAGCCCAAGGATTTGTAAAACTGTATAAAATTTCCTACCTTGTAGGTTTCCTTCAGAATGTAGTTTGACTGTAAGTCAAACTACCATTCTGAATAAACTACAAACTGTAAGTCAAACTACAAACTAACTCTCCTATCGAAGTCAAAAAACCGTTCGAAAAATTGCCTCTGAAGGTATCTGAGGATTTCCATTGCGAAGAATGAGGGGAATTCCACATCAGTACGGAGCTTTGTACAATAGGGGAAGTGATCCCAGGTCTGGTTTCACACTTGTCTTTCGAAGAGCTGTAATTTCACCCTGAATCCTTTAATATCCATGGATACGTCATGAATAAGACGTGTCTCGCCTTGCAATCTCACATTCAGCTTGTTCACGTGCTCCGTCAGGTCTACACAGAATGACAATTTCCAAAGCCACTTACTGTTCGAAAGCAGCGGTTCGGGCCGCTTCTTGTCTGCGAGAAATTTCCTTATTTCTTCTCTAAGGTTGAAAAAACGCGAAAGCAGTTTACCGCAACTCAGCCATCGCACGCCAAACGTCTACAAACTCCGATTCACCATCTTTTAGGAATTCACGAAACTGGCTATGATTAAGCCCATGCGACCTTATGTAATTCACGGCTGAAACCACAGCTTTTAAAACACACGACATGTCCACATATCTCCCACAGAGTGCCTGCTGAAGAATCGTACAGCCCCCCCTACTCCCCTCCCCCCCCCCCCCCCCCCCCCCAACGTTCGCGAGCCGCGTTCGAGATTCTTCTATCCTCCGTCCTCCCCTAAGCTGACAGTGCACTGAAAGCTGCATACCCGCTAAACCAGTCAACTCCCGGTCTTTTGCCACGTGATCACACCCTCTCTGCATATTATTCACGAGTGGAGAGCGAGATCTGGAGATAAGAGACATGCAGTTGATTGGTCCTGCGAACACGCAGCTTCCACCGCACTGTCAGTTTTCGTGTGAACCGAGCATTCAAAATTCCTTTTTCGCTTCGGCGTCGAGCGAGAAATACGATGAGGTGTTCTCTCTTTCCGGTATGTTCGGTGCTCGTCGCGCCGTCGCGTCTTTACGCGCACTTGTGCCCGCACTGGTAGCAGCGGGCCTATACTGGTAGCGCGCCGGAGCTCAATATAAGCACCATGGCCAGCCGCGGGCCGGTCAGAAAGCCTCCGCGGGCCGGATTTGGCCAGCGGGCCAGGGTTTGGAGTCCCCGAACGCCCGCTAATGAGCAGCCGCAGACTGTCGCTGCGAAGCGGCGCGAACGCAGGCGGGGGGTTAACACGATCTCGGGTGATACACGCGCCGTCCGAAATTGCTGGCATTTTTTCCCCGGGCTGTTGTGCCAGCTGCCGCAAAATAGCCCCACCCGCGTTTGATCCTGCGGTTCTTCCGTCATCGCCGCCTGCGACGCTAGTCTTTTTTTATTTTGTTTTGGGCACAAGTTTGCCCCATTAATCGTTTAGTTTGCTTCAATTTTCATCGCCTCGTCAATCGTCATTCGTGAAATTCTGGTGGAGGTACGGGCTAACGCAGCCCATGAAGCCTACCCCTCCGAGGCTTCACAGCCAAAGCCCAGTCCCCCACTCAAGAGTACCATCCGCACAAACTACCAAGACCCAAGGAAGCCGCTGCACCCAAGGCCTAACCCCGGAATTCTGACTTTTGCCACTCAAGAACACGCAACCAACGAGGCCGACGATGGACAACCAGTCGTTGCAGACCCCGGTTGCCCCGCCGTCGTATACGTGCCTATCGCACCCCGGACTCCAACGCCTTTCTTCGGTGAGGTCCAAGAGGACATCAAGGATTGGCTGCAACACTATGAAAGCGTAGCCCGCCACAACGAATGGACGACTGAGCAGTGCCTCGACAACCTCTACCTCTCGCTTGAAGGCACTGCGAGGCACTGGTTTGATAACCACGAAGCCTCTTTCACTACATGGAAGTCCTGCCCACCGAATTGAAGCAAACGTTCATCAACCACCACCATCGACAGTGAACGGAGGACTTTCTCCAAATAGAAGGGTGCAGGGCCTCAACGATACCATGACCAGCTTTCTTGAAGATGTCATGGGCCTCAGTACCCGAGCCGATCCAGAGGCAGCTGAGGGAAAGAAACTTTGCTTCCTTAAGGATGGCGTGAAGGGTGAAATTTTCAAAGTCCTCGTTCGCAATCCCGACAGCCGTCGACGGTCTTGTGACTGCAGCCAGCAACATCGAGCGCGCGCTGTCGTCTTGTGCAAGCCATTACCATCGACTTGCTGGCGTGACTGCTCCTCCAATCGTAACATCTTTCCGACTGGACCTAACCAGTGCCGGTGTCGACAGACTTCGGGAAATTGTCTGCGACATCGTCCGGGAAGACCGCTGCTGATGGCCCTCCTCTCTCTCACTCACCGAAGTTGTGCGAAAGGAGGTTCACCAAGCCTTCCAGCCTTAGGCTCCTGTCACCGTATCAGCACCGGAGGAGATCACTGATCAATTAGTTACGCCGCAGTGGTCCGCCGAACACCACCACCTCCGCGTCCGTACAAGGCAGCCCCCCGACATGAAGCTCCCTCGCCACGCAGTATCCCCGACACCAGGGAGATTGGGCGCACGTCCGCCGAGAACAAGCTTTGTCAAGAAAGACTGACCTGTGGCGAACAGCCGACCGACGCCCGCTCTGCTACATCTGCAAGGAAGCCAACCACATCTATCGGGGATGCTCCTACTGCCGACTTGGGCTGCGTGGGTTCGACCTGGACGACCACGCCCGAGGTACGGCGAACACCCTCACAACATCGAAGAGTACCTCCAATGTTAGCCATCCTCACCTCTCTCTGTTGTGAATCCACCGCCTCTCTGTTGTGAATCCCGCTCACCATCACCAAGACGTTCAGCGTGTCCAGTGCCACGACCCCGACGACAGAGCCTGTATCCCAGGGACTCCAGAACCGGGGGGGGGGGGGGGGGGGGGTCAGGGGGGGTCCAGATTCCCCCAAGATTTCTCAGGACGGGGCTGAGGCCCCCCGTCCGACTTCGAAGAAACGCAAAGCTGTTTATTCATCTATTGTAATTACTCCAGTCAGCGAGGCGGCAGAAGAGGCCGGATCAACGCCAAATAACCTTCTTCCGCTTTGCCCAACAAGGTGGACTGTCAGAATGAAGTCAATGAAAAGGTTCGCTGAAAACCTAGTTCAGGAGACACTGAACGAGCTGCTACAAACAGAATATTCGATTGCAGACAACAGCAGGGCCATTTTGAACGGTTATGGAAGGCTTCTGAAAATGTTTGAAACACTGCTAGGAATAAACATTTCTATAGCTATGTTCGGTCCATGCGAAGAGCCTGCGAGGGTGCTGCAACGTTCAACGTTTCGCGCCGCAGGTATCAAAGAGGCTACAGAGACTCTGCGAGGCAATGTCCCATCTGCGGTCTGATGTCGCATTTGAAGAGTTGTGGGACTGCGCGAGCTCAACTGCAATGCGGCTAGTTTGAAGGACCTGCGCAGCGCAAAGCCAACAAAACCGCCAAAAAGGCTCAAAATGAGCAACAAACCTTCTTTACCAGTTGTACTCGATTGCAAGGCAGCGTTACGGAAGGAGTACTTGGAGGCTATAGACTGCATTCCGAGTGGAACTCAACGGAGGTTTGAATAGCCTGGTATGAAGCAGGCTAGTAAAACTAGAGAGCATTTTAACGCTGATGGGGGAAGACAGGTCACTACAGATGACCTGAAAAAGGCCCTAGGAGCTGCATGCATGTGATTTTGACCTGGCCCGACTCTGCGCAGTTTTTAATTTTGCCGACTCTTTTAAGCAACCTTGATTCCCTCACAATTGACTTCATATTGAGGACACTACAGGCAAAATCCGACGAAATTTGTGACCTCCTGGACCAAGTCGTAAAATATATGAAACTTCTTCATTCTGAGCCTGCATCTGTCGCTTCGGGGGAGCGCTCGTTTAGTGCCTTATGCCGCATTAAAATGCATCTATGCAGCCGCATGATTCAGGGGAGGCTAACATGCCTCCTCATTTTGCGCATTCAAAAAGGAAGAGTGTCGAGCTCAACATGGACGACATCATCAAAAAATTTGTCTCCAGGACCGCCGAGCGATTGGCGACCTTTAGTCTTCTTCGAGACGATCAACGCACGTGGCTTTGGGGCCTACATGTGGATCTGTTTCCTTCAGCACGCTTTTGTGCACATATTCAAAATATGCATTAAGATGTCATTGTATATATGTAATTATCTTGGTTTACTTGTTCATTTCATAGCGTGGATGTCTTTTTGAATGAGCATTTTAAGAATAATAAACGTGATTCTCCGCAAACTTAGTTTTGCAATGCTGTGTATCCCCGTAGGAATTTTAAAATTGTCTGAAGCACTGTGCGTAAGTGTTTTTGCCATATTAGTGAGTTTTGGTGGATCGTACGTAAAAGCTTTGAGGGTCAGAATGTGCATGCGCAAAAAAGCAGTACAGTTGAACCTCAATTTAACGAAACCCGATTTAACGAGCAAATTCGGATTCCCCGCGCAGCCTATCCCGAAGAATGTCTTTCTCGACTTTACGAAGTTCCCTATTTAACGAAATAATTAGGGGGTCCCGGCGACTTCGCTAAATCGAGGTTCAACTGTATTGCATTCTATGCGTGTGCATTTCTGACCCACAACTGTGTTGCGTACGAGCCATTAAAACTCCCTACTGTTCTTATAAAGCAGGAAGGAAAAGTGATTGCACATGCTAAGTAAGGAACTTCATGCAAATAATATTTGATATTTTAATAAACAGTAAGTAAAAATAAAATTACAGAAATTTGGCTGCAGCCCTTGTCTCCTATAATAAAATATGCAAAAACAAAATGCTTGACTTGAGCCCCCCCACTCAAAATCTACTTCCGGAGCCAGGAAAACTAGCTGCGGCAACGCCTGGAGGTGGTGTTGCCGAAGACGATTGAAGTCAAGAGCCTCCAAGAACGCAGGAGCACATCCACTCTTCCGAAGCCACGTATCGCAATGACGCTCCTGCAACAGTGCGCAACAACCTAAACGTTACTGAGGGCCACGACGCATCAGCACTGGTGGACACCGGAGCAGACTACACAGTTTTGAGTGGGAGACTCTCTCACCGCCTTCAAAAAGTGACGATGCTGTGGGATGGGTCACAGATACGAACCGCTCGAGGACACATCACGCCTGTCAAAAGATGCACTGCTTGCGTCAAAATTCACGGCGAGACGTGTCTTGTAAAATTCGTCGTTCTACAAGACTGTGCCAGAGACGTCATTCTCGGCATGGACTTTGTGTGAATACGGCACCGTCATCGACCTTGGAGAGAACAGATTGACGTTGCGGACACCTGTTCCGCCTTCAGAAAAACCCCAAACAGCGTCAGCCACCGTCAGAGTATCTGCCGACCACGTGAACCTGCCGCCACAATCATGTTGTTGTACCCGTCATACCAGATTCAGCTACCTGCGGAGAAGTTGTTCTGGAAGGCAACATTCAATTGCTCCTGGGAAAACGAATAGGCATCACAGGAGAAATAACTGAACTTCAGGATGGGCGCACTGCGGTCCTCATGACGAACTTCCGACAAGAAACGCAACACCCCTTGAAAGATATCACTGTGGGCCATGTCGAGGAACTCCGGAACTAAGCCGAAATCACAGCAAGAACTGAAGAGTCCTCGTCACCTCAGCAAGACAGTATGTCTCCCGCACAGCTCGACATTGACCCGAGCTTCCAGACCCGAAACGACGGCGGTTGATTAACCCCCTCGCCGAATACCGGGATTGCTTTGCGACATAGTCGAAGGTGAGCAAAACCACTACCGTTGAGAAGCACTACATCATTACCGAGGATGACGTGCTCCCTGTGCATCGGTCACAATACCAAGTCTCCATAAAAGAAAAGGGGGTCATTCAGGAGCAAGTACATGAAAATGCGGAACAACGATATAATCCAGCCTTCAAGCGGTCCGTGGTCCTCATCAGTAGTACTGGTTAAGACGGAACGCTTTGGTTTTCCGGGGACTATCGGCAGCTGAACACAGTGACGAAGAGATATCTATCTACTTCCTTGCATCGACCAAATGCTAGACCGGCTGTGTCACTCTCGCTATTTTTCATCGATGGACTTGAAGAGCAGCTACTAGCAGATCGAAGTTGACAAACAGAACCGAGAGAAGATAGCCTTCGTCACGCCGGATGAACTGTAGGAGTTCAAGGTAATGCCCTTCGGACTATGCACGGCGCTAGCAACTTTCCAGCCTGTCATGGACACCGTACTGGCGAGACTGAAGTGGCAGACCTGTCTTGTCAACCTTGACGACGTCATAGCGTTTTCAAGTTACTTCGACGTGCACTTGCGACGACTCCGAGCTGTTCTCCAAGCCATGCAGTCCGCCGGGCTTGCACTCAAGCCGTCAGACTGTTCTTTCGCCTCTGACGAGTTGATGTTCCTAGGCCACATGGTTAGTAACATTGGCGTTTGCCCAGGCCCCAAGAAAACTCGTGCAGCCGCGGGATTTCCAGCGCAGACAGACAAAAAGGCCATGCAAAGATTTTTTGGACTTTGTGCCTACTTTCGACGTTTGTTTGGGATTTCGCAAGGATTTCTGCACCGCTCACAAACCTTACGAAAGATGCCGAGACGTTTGAATGGGCCGAGGAGCAACAGCAGGCATTCGCAGGCTGAAGCGAATACTTCTCCTGTTCTTAGACCCTTTGAATAGGACGCAGAAACCAAGATTCACACAGAAGCTAGTAGTGCAGGACTCGGGGCGGTACTGGGTTAAGTGCTTAAGTGCAAGGAGGCACTGAGCGAGTCATCGCCTATGCAAGTCGGACACTGTCCAAGGCGGAGAGAAATTACTCAATTGAAGAAGAATGTCTTGCGGTCTGGGAAAATTGGCATAGAAGGTTCGGTGCGTAGAACATTCTAACCTCGAATAAGCAACAGGGTTCTCGAATTTACCAGAACTCAACATTTACAGATATAACGAAAAGGCGCGTCCACTCCCAGGCATTGAACCTTGAGCCCTTTGCATAGGAGCCAAAGCCGATAACCATTCGGCCATGAGCGCGTTTGGTCGGTGACACTCGTGGCATTATAACCGGTATGAACTCTATCTACCCATAGGACTCTATATATTAAAACCATAGAGAACCATAAGACCCATATAGTACATTGGCTACAGTAGCAGCATCGTGGTAGTTTACTGGGGGCACGTTTTTCATTCATCTAAAACATCAATATCACACCAATATGCCATGTCGTGGGCAAGGTTTAGACTGGGGAACCAGCAGAGCATTTTCGACAAAAGCAGTCAGTTACGAATGAGAGAAATTGCAGCAATGTCGCCGCTTAAATCACTTTTACCGGCGAATCTCCCTGTACTTTTAGGTTTAAAAATATTTTTGAATATTGTCACATTAGGGATGGAGGATACATAAGGAACCGAGCAGACATAATATGTACAAGCCCCCACCACGGAGGGAACCCCTAGCGGCGAACAGGTCGGTTTAATCGGGAAGCTTTTGCAGTCGCTGTGTTGGTTGTACATTGCAGCGGCAGCTGTAGTAGTGGATTAGCGGTGTAGTTTCTGAGATGGCTATATTCCGCACTAAAAAAGCCAGAACAGTTGCTGCGTGGTTAGATGAAACACTAGATACAAAAATTAGCACGGTACAAAGTTTTATGGCTTTCCCAGCTTCTCTTCGAAGCTGTACGCGGCAGAGCGCCGCGCGACCTGGGGCTGGGTGCGACTTGAGCATAAATGCAACGATTCTCGAAAATGTATTTTGAAAGAAACCTATAATAAACTATTCTATTCTATTCTAAGAAGCGTTTCTCACCTTGCAGTTCACGTTTTGCTATAAGCTGCTGACGAATAATACAATAAAATTTTTCTAGCAACAATGGAACAAGGACACCTACAGCAAACCAAAATATGCAGCAAACACTTCACCAGGAAGGAGAAGCAGAACAAGGTCACCCACCCAAGCTACGACCCATCAATATTTTCATCGGCCTACAACCAAACGTTTTGGCTAAGGATTGGGAATCTATTGCTGTCTGGAGGGCCGGAAAATATATATGTAAATATAAATGAGAAATAAGCTTAATCAAAAATCCTAAATCAGCGCCTATATACAAAATTGAGTTAGTAAAAAAAGAAGTAGTCTAAGGTGGATGAAAATATGCACTTTATTTTGAAATGCAATATTTAGCTAATTATTATATTACACAATTACTGGAAGCCAGAAAACTCACAGTGCATAAATCAATGTGCATAGGAACTTCGGCATGTTCACGGACGGCAGGAGGCTAATAAGAATGACAGAAGGGATGCTGATAATATGCAATAAGTGTTATTCACTAGCGGTCATAGCTGAGCTCGCTAATGCTGAGCATGCACTATTGGCAAGCTTCCAACATGCCTACAGGCCTTGCACTGACGTCGCATCATCCATTTCGCACCACCACGGAAGACTGAGAGCGGAAAGCTGCTCTTGTACGAATTTTGAGTGACAGGTTAGTCTTCAAAAAGAGAATAGGAACGTCTGGGCGAGTCTGGAACACACAAAGGAGAGCCCCGTTGAGAAGATAATTTCTCCCTCCCCTGCCGTGCATGCATTACGAGCAGTCACCTCAAATATGGCATCCAGTGTATACCACATATAGATACGACACAGGACACAAGCACAATATACAATATACAAGGTAAAGAAACTTTAACATACGTAGTTGCCCTTTGGTGAACACTTTCAACTGATCTTACAAGATAAACCTCATTGGAGTTTTGTATGAAGCTGCAGTACTCTAGGTGTTGCAGGACCAAGGCTGTGAAAGGCACCTAAGTGTGTTTTGGCCTGTTCTGCTAGGCATGCGAAGTACAAAATTCAGCGTTCCACACGTTTTGGACAAAATTGCTGACATGCTGGGAGAAGAAATGTAGCTGAATGTTTATTGCAGACCTTCTCAATGTTGTTCTGCAAACCCTCGTGGTTTCTGGGGTCACCTGATAAGCGGCACTAACATCCGGTTGTCCGTAACAGCAGTGGAGTCGATTGCAGAGAGGCATTATTATGATTAATAAATATGTTGAGAACAATTGGACTGGGCACACTGTCTCACGGAACTGTCCAGCACTTGGGCCACTGGAAATGGTTCCATGGTATGTACTGCACTCTGAGCGACTCAACTTCAAGTCTTCTAGTATGCGCACATTTAATTCGCGTTAATGAGCACCAGTGGCTCGCTGGGCAAGCTGTAGGACTCAGCTTTCACGAAAGGCGGGGCAGAACTCGCAGCATAACAGCACCTTGCCATGCTTGTGGGAGGTTCATACCCCAGGTTACGGCGTCGCCAAAAGGGTAATCGGAAAGGTACCAGGACCAGCACAGCTCTACACTTCTTAGAACGATCCTTTCTGTAAGCAGTGTTCTCCACTGTATCAATCGACAAGGTGACCGCCATAAACCGAATCGTGCATCCACGTTTTACGTACCGCTAGAACCGTCGTGGGATGAGTCTCGAGAGTGAGTAAAGGTGCATCAGCTTATTCGGGACCAAGTGCCCATTTTGAGAATTACACTGAGAGTTGAAGCAACACAGAAGGCTCGCGTCCCGCAGCGTCACCTGTAGAATGACCGTTCGGAGCGTCGGGACACTGTGAAGGTAACACCATTCACATCGAAGAGCTCACCACTGAAGGGGGGCTACCGAGTTTTTAAGAGCCACTAATCGTAGTAATCGCATTCCAAAGACGCCGGGTTGTCGTAGATTGTCTTTCACCAGCTAGGTCATGTAGGGCTGAGGCCAAGGCTGGGGGATCCGACGCCGGAAACGTGCAGGAACCAAGCAGACGACGTGAGGCTCGCGGACGCGGTTCGTGGGTGTCGACGAAGTCCGAGCCACGATCCGAGAAGCCCTAGTTGCAGCCTTGCCTCCGAGAACACTGGATATTCTTTCCGGCGGGCACGCAATACTTAGACAGCACGCCTGCGGCTGATGCGGATCGCAAGAGGTGGATAACAGGACGACCAGTGAACAGCCAATAGGTCCAGCACGGCACAGAGCACGAACAGAGACGATTGTCGCCGCCATGTTAAAATAAAACGAGGCTGAGCCAGGCCAAGCTTTAGTTTAGTACACGCATACTTTATTACAAATAAATATATAAATGTTGAAACAGTTTTTATTTATGTTTAAAATTTGTAATGTCAGTCGATTAAAACAGGAACATTTACGTTGCGTCAAATGAGTTTCGTCGTAACACTTGTCGTCAAACCAGCGAACGTCGCCGCATCGCCATCGCCATCGTCACCAAAATCAAAAACAAACCAAGCACCAAGCTGCAAACTCTCGGGCCACCGTATTTCGGGCGGTTTCAGGCCTTTAGGCTTACGGAAAAACATCGAAGAACGTTCTTGAAGAAACAAAGTGTCCCAGGTGCCGGCGTGCCCATAAAGCCAGCTGTGGGTTTCAGTCTACTTGGTGAGTACTTTTCCAGCCCTTTCTTTTCGGAGCGTGTATGGCGTGTGCTTGTGTGTGCAGGCAGCGTGAAAGCGGACGTGTGCGGTTCCTTGTCGCACACATTCTTTGCGCATTGGATGACCCTCAAGCGTTTTCCAAGGAATTACCGGAACCGACCTGTCACTGAGCGAGCAGTCAAATGGCGGGAACGGACCCAGAGGCAAGGTCCCACGGGGGCGTGGGGCGCCGAGCGAGGCGCTTGGTGAGTGATCGGGGAGCTTTATCTCGTAGATCGGTGTTCAAGGCTTGAGTCCTGCAAATCGGGTGGCGGCTTGGTACCACCTAGCTAGGCGGTGTGTTTTGCGGAACCCATGACTGCTGAAGGTACCAGTTTGCGTCCTAGCGCTCGTATTTGCACCCCGTTTGTTTCCACTGTGGGAGGTCGGATCCAAGTTCGATTTTCGTCCTGGGAAACTACTCGAAATATTGCGTGACCTGCGCCTTTGGAAGTACCGTCTGTATTGGTGACGTTGCTTGCGAAGAGTATAAGGAGTTATTTTTCGACTGTGGCACGGACTTTTTATACAAAGTGCTGTATATGTAGCGCTCATTTACTAACCCTCTGGCAATACTTTATTGTGAAGGTCGGGAGAAAAAAAAACGCGCATTGAGTAGTGCCAAAGAAAACAGAAAAAAAGGTGTTCCAAACAACTTGAGGAGACCATGAGCTGATTTTCAAGCTACTGCCTCGTCAGCTTTCCTCCTCAGTTCATAAGCACAGTAAGAAATCATGTGGTCTTATTTCACTGGAACCTAAAGTTTTCGCAGCAGTTTGAGAGTCAGCGAGAACAAAGCCTTTGATAAAATTCACGCTTTACATTTTTGCAAGCACCAACAGCCAAAAAGTATAAATTACGTGTAAGCGATTGAGCGAGTGAAGAGACAAGCAATGGCAACCATTTTGCTATCACTCAGTCAGTCTCGCGACAAGGTAATCGCTTGAAAGCGACAGGAGCAAGCAGTCAAGTAATTGAGCGACATTTTCTAGAAATCCAAAAACCGAGCTACAGTGACAAGTCTCAGTTGCTCGTCTCGTTGCTTGCTAAACCGCTTACATGCGTTTCAGCCTTTATTGTGCGAATGCGAGAGACACGTGCCACGAGTGAGTGCTGTTTTGCCAATCATTTCATTTAATTTATTTTCACCTTAAGGGCATGGTCAGGATTCGTGCAGTGTGCAACCCGTGCACTGGCACTTACATGCCATTGTTATACAAATAAAGACAAACAAGAAAAGGAAGCTCATTAATGATACACAGTGGCAATAAAATACTTTTAACAAGAAAAATGAATCCGTAAGCTTGCTAGAAATACTTCTGGGATTACGATGGTGGATGGTAGGCTGTTCCAGTCGCAGATGGCTTGAGAAAGGAAAGACTGATTGAATGCGTTTGCGGAACTGGAAATACAAGATGATGTTCATTCCGGAGGTGATAACATAGAGTTCTTGAGGTCGGGGCAATGATAGTCGACTTTATGAAGGAGGCAGAGGCGAGATAGCTTTATGCCGAGCTGCAAAGAATTCCCTTCTAAGTACCTCTCCTTTCAGGGCTATATTGCCATTTGCTTACAAGTGCTGCATGGGCCTCGTGCACTGGCACTTACACGCCAGTTCCAAAACTAACACAAACACATCAGGGGGTTTTAAGCGGGTTAGCCATCCTACAAAATGGTGCTGCTCAGTTAATTTATATCAAGTTCAAAATGAACAGCACTCTTCATTGATGGCTGATTCATACGACGAACTGATCCACACAAAGGAGCACACTCACAAACGACAGGCAGGACGTACCAAACATGTTCGCGGCCCCACACGGCTGAGAAACTCTAACATTGTGTGATCACACTGTGACACAGTTGTCACAAATCGAAATCAACATTTTCTACTTTAAAAAAAGAACTCTGCGCCACTGTTACGTGCAGAGGGAGACTTAACACAATGATAGGCTTAGTGCGAAGCACCATTAGCTTTACTAAACAAAGTCATGATAAAAACACATGCGTAGTCCTACTCGAGGAGACTTTGGCGTAGAACCGACGAAGTCCTGGGCTCGCCACGGGGCATTTGGAGACGCCTTCACTCACTCCGTGCTTGCGCCTTCAATACACCACAGCCACAAGAAAGTAGGGGTGCCGCGAACTTTTAGCAAACCGGATTTTTAGGTCGAGCATTTGTGGTTCGACTGTGTCAAACCGGTTCGACAAACCTTCGAAACTTTTAACCAGATTTGACTTGTTCGACTTTGTGGACAGCGTGGCAAGACCATGATACAAGCATGTCTAGGCCTACAAAAATTGTGTTTCACTCAAAAGGTTATTTTAATTTTACAAACAGTTGCAAATAAAAGAAACTAACTCTAACTACTGAACAAGTTAATAACTTACTTTTTTGTACTGTGTTAACTGGAATAACCAATAGGTGCTGCCCTTAATTCATTCCTTAGCCATCACCATCCAATCCGAAGCCAACTGGCCAGCATGTCGCGCGTGCGAACAGCAGTCGAACATTTTTCTAACTTTTCGCAAGAAGTTGGAAAAAGTCGAACCTGGTCGACCTCGAACGTCGGCTGGTTTGTGACACCCCTACAAGAAAGGTCTTGCTGGCTGAACGGTTCATTGGAGATGCAAAGCGCTTCCGTCGTTCTAGACACGATTTGACAGAAGCTTTTTGACGCAGATGAATACCAGAATCTGCACAGTGTCAGCCCGGCAAAGTTCCTCATACCAACTTTTTTGATATGAGAAATGGAATGAAAGAATGTTTTGTGGCAATAGTTGGGGTCATTTTGCTTTAAAAGTCTTACTTCCAATTTTCAGAAAGGCACAAGCATTGGAGACCAGCTGCCTCCACAATCATGCCCCCCCCTGCTTTCCTGGTAGTTGCTGTCGGTGAGTAACCTGAGCCTTTGTCTTTTCTACCTTTCTAATAGAAATGAATGGTTCTTCTACACGTGCTAAAGTGATAAGTATGCTAGTGCTATGTTTTTCAGTTTTGTAACCCTTTATTTCCTCAGACCAAAAATTTTTCTTCAGCTTGGTTCAGATGCCCAATACATTCATGGAATATTGTGTCCAGAAATTTCAATTGTGCATTGTGTGTATGTTTGGGGGGGGGGGGGGGGAGCTTACTTCGCTGGTCCATTTGGTAGACAGGACGTTGTGAGAAAGAGAAGTGTAGTTAAAATACAAGTGCAAGTTTTATTATGAAAACCTTTTAATACGGGACTGATGAAAAAATTAGAATATAAAACAATATGACGTCCTGTCTTCCTCTTTCTTGTTACTTTCTGTAACCTAGTCTTGTGACTTAGAATCATATACTAATACATAAGGTTCAATGACATAAAAGGTACTGCAGCTCCTTAAACCCTTAAAAAACACATGCAAAGAAAAAAAAAATTTTTTTTAAACAGTTTTGATGGAAAAAGATTGCTTTAGAACAAATTTACAACGAAAAAATACAATTTTTAGAGCTATATTTATGGCGCAAAACGAATTTGTAGTTGGCGCCCGTGAGAGCCGTTGCTGGTCACGTGTTAGACCTGTGCACCGCCGCGCTGTGTCGCCGAAGCCGCGAAGACCCGCTGCCGCCGCATGCTGAGCACTGTGCGCTGCCGCTCCAATGCATTTCTCCACGGCGGCGCCGCCGTCGTCGTGCAAGTTTGTGTGCTCTGGGGTGCCGCCGCCGTCATCTTACCGGTGTACAGGTTTATCACGTCTGCTTGCGCTTTTTCAGGAGCTTCCTTTGGGCTCTAAAAGTAACTTATTAATCTTTGTTTTTTGTTGCACTTCAAACGAAGATGAATAAGTAACTTTTCGAGACCATACGAAGCATCCGAAAGAGTGCAAGTACCGTAGAATACTGTGCATCCGCCCACACCACACTAAGCGCCCATTCCCAAATTTGTAGGATCTAAGAAAATACACTAAGTACATTTATATGTAAATTTGATGAGCGAAGAAGGGCCCATCCCCGATTTTTTCACGATTATCTCTAAAGTTTGAGTGGGCGCTTGCTCGGTATTTTACGGTACCATGTGACAAATAGCGGCCAATCACGTGATAAATAAGGGCCACTTCTCCGAGGTGCCCGCGGGCGCCAACTACAAATTTGTTTAGCGCCGTAAATATAGCTCTAAAAATTTTTCTTTTTCGTTGTAAATTTGTTTTATGACTTCCTTTTCCTAATCCGGCTGTTTAAAAAAAAAGTTTGCTTTCTTTGCATGTGTCCTTTAACTGTTTTAAGCAAGCCTAGCTCTTCCACCTAGAGCCGTTCCCTAGGCGTTTAGGAGGAATGTAGCACGTCCACGCATCCTACCTTGCCCCTTGGCTGTTTTAGACGTCCCAGGCCCGCTCCGAGCTTATTTTGCGGTGCAGCTGAGAGATGGCAGCACGCATTTTTTTATTGTACACGTTTTTAAGGATGGCGACCGATTGTGGAGGCACGTGCGGCCCAAGCCGCACAAGCTTTAAAAAAGGAAAAAAAAATGTGGATGAAAAACTGTAAAACAAAACCGGTTAAGTGGAAAAAAAAATTTTTTTTAAACGGCTTAGATGGAAAAAGGACACCATAAAACGATTTTACAACGAAGAAAAAAAATTTTAGAGCTATATTTACGGCGCAAAACAAATTTGTAGTTGGCACCCGCGGGCACCGCGGAAAAGTGGTCCGTATGTATCACGTGACTGGTCTTTATTTACCACGTGGTGCTTGCGTTCTTTCGGAAGCTTCCTATGGCCTCTAAAAGTAACTTATTCATCTTTGCTTGAAGTATAACAAAAAACTAAGATGAATAAGGAACTTTTAGAGCCCAAAGGAAACTCCTGAAAAAGCGCAAGCAGACGTGATAGACCTGTGCGCCGGCCAGACGACGGCGGCGGCGCCCCGAATCAGACGTACTTGTGCGGCGGCGGCGACGGCGGCGTGGAGAAACGCGTTGAAGCGGCGTTCGCACAACGCTCAGCGTGCGGCGGCGACGCAGCGCGGCGGCGCGCGGGCCTACCACGTGACCAGCGGCGGCTCCCGCGAGCGCCAACTACAAATTCGTATAGCGCCGTAAATATAGCTCTAAAAATTTTTTTTCTTCGTTGTAAAATCGTTTTATGACATCCTTTTTCCATCTAAGCTCTCTAAAAGAAATGTTTTTTTCCTTTGCATGTGTCCTTTAAGGTGAATATTGTGCGACATCATTATGCAGTTTCCTTGTTTCTTCGAGAATATCTAATTGGATACGAAACAGATTTTCATGACGTGCAGGCAACGTCAACAAAAATGTTAAGTGATTGCAGACTCCGCAGTCCATCTGTGGCTGATTTACACGACGTGCTAATCCGCGGATGGGTCTATCACGTGACAAGACGTCCATGGAACGTTAGTCCCCCAAGCGCATCCACACTAAGGAGACGAGCAGGCGACAGCGAGGACATACTATACCTATTCGCAGCCTTGCAATTTTGCAAAACGCCTACATCGCAGTGTGGCACTGTTTTCCAAGAGCAGAAGTGATGTTTGCGACTAGGATCACGGTGCTATCATGAAAAGGAATCGTTGTGTGCCGCTGTTACATACCAAGTGGGCTAAAACATAGTGGCAGGCTTAGAGCGAAGTGTCACTTACTTTACTAACGACATGACACAAGTATGATCCTGCTTCAGGAGGCTTCAGCACCATAGCGATGAAGTCCTGGGGTCGCGGAGAGGCATTCGGAAATACCTTTACACACTGCTCGCTTGTGCACCACTCTTCAGCACAAGCCATAAGAAAGGTCTTGCTGGATGGAAAACTGGGTGGATCTGCAGGACAGATTGCAGCATGCTAGGCGAGTTTTGACAAGCTTCTTGACACCAACCCGGAGGAGTACCAGGACCTGTGGCGTGTCAGCCGGGCAAAGTTCTTGCAGCTTCTTTCACGCGTGGAGATTTAAGAGTGGCACGACAAAGCAATGATCCACTCTCTTTGTTTGACTGATTTGAAAACTGCGCTGACTGATTTGAAAACGTGAGCTGTTGCTACTTTACCATAAAAACGCTTTTCGAGTTACTCACTTGCCAAAAATCTGCGATTAAGAAGGCACTCTGCCCTTTCAGTATGGGTGTCCGCGGACGAGGGACAAATCTCAGGAATAGCCTACATGATGGTAACTTGACAAATGGTGCGCGGATGAAAATTGCAATTCGATGTATCATGTGAATTTGCCATTATTTGGCAATTATCCTAATATGATCAGTTGATCCTAATTAAGAAAGAACAATTGTTCTCTGAAACAATGTAATGAAAGGAGGTTTTTATAAATAATGCCTGCTCATAATGGGAAAGGGTTGGTGGATCAGAGACTTTCCATAGATCAGATATTACGAATTGCAGGCGTATGCTTAATTGAGAGAAGAGTAAAAATACAGGCAAGGGTGGTGAATTGCATACATAACTAAACCTGAGACGCCGGAAGAAGGACGCGAAAAAGAGAACATCAAACACAACACGTCTCAATCACAGCTGCATTTTTTTTTTACTTCTTAGTCGGTGGGTTGACTTTGGCAAGTGTGGGAACGTTGAGGGCAGTTCTTTTTTCTCCCTTGCTGACAATCTGGGGGTGTGACTTGGTGTGAGGGTTCTTGGCATTGACTGCGGTGTACCCCTATAAAATGGTGCGGTTTTAGTATGAACCTGCAGCTGTGTTCGAGACATTATGTGTGTCGTCCTCTTTTTTGTGTCCTCCTTTTTCCTTCTTCCGGTGTCTCAGATTTAGTTATATATGCTTAATCCATGCTCAAAGTGAAGACATGAGTTTGTGCTGGCATTGCCAACCTTGTGTGCATGGTCTTTGAAAAGTGCTTAATGACTGTGGTTAAGAGAGAGGAGTTTCTGCTTTCAAGAACAGCATGGGGTGAATGGAAAAGTGTTCTCACAAACAATGAATTCTCCGGGTTACCCACTCAGTCTAACGGAAGGATGTAGGATAAGCATTTTGAATTCTTTAGGATTTGCCAAGGGATAAAAAAAAAATGCACAGAAAAGTAGGGGGAGGAGAATGGCACAAACATTTTGGGGCTCGTGTTCTTACATTTGAATTTTTTGTGCAGGAAGCATTAAGGCCCGTTCACACTCTTGCAACCGAGTACGACCGTGAGAGACGAGACCGGTTTTCAAGCCACTTGCAATCTCTTAGGACCAGCTGTGTTCTGGCGCATCCCGTCCTAAGAACTCGCAAAAGGCTTAAAAACCGGTCTGGTCTCTCTCGGTCTTACTCGGTCACAAGAGTGTGAACGGCACTTTACTGAAACAGCACTTCAGTCCTGGGGGCAATAAGTCATTGCTAGTCAATACCTGATTCCACTGATGCATATCAGGCAAACACATCTTAAAGGGCCCCTGGAAAAAAAAAAGTTTTTTGAACAGTCTGATAAGGACACTCGTGCCAAAAAATTAATTTTATGCGAAAATAATTAATTTTTTAGAGCAATATTGACGGAAAGAGGTTTATTTTAAATTCTGCGCGCAAAGTCCATGACGTCCCGGAATGGTCATTCGCTCTCGCCACCTCAATAGTGAAGGCGAAGCTGATCTCCCTCTCCTCTACTCGCTCGAAGTGCCCAGAGGAAACAGGTGGAAAGGAGGTGACTACCGACTAAATTGTGTCTCGCGCCGTCAATATTGCTCTGACCAATTTTTTTTTTCACGTAAGATTAATTATTTGACACGTGTGTCCCAACAAGTCTGTTTAAAAAAAAACATTTGGTTTTCTTTTCAGGGGCCCTTTACTGAAACAACTTTGCTCTCATTGTTCTAATTTAACACTATTGTGGGAAATGACTTTCAGGAAGCATGAACTGCAAAATTCGCACGCGAAAAGGATTGGTAATTTTTAACAAGATGTTTTGTCTCTTCCAGTTGTACCAAAAAGTGCATAAGGGGTGGACGTTACTTAACCATCATTTCAATCCTGGGGACATGGAGTCATTGCTAACCAGGGCCGGTCACTGCTAGCCAAAACAAGACTTCATAGGTGCATATCAGGTTAGTACTTTTTTCTGGTATTTATTTTGTTATTTTAACGAGACAACCTTGAAATGCAGAACAGTAATTCTTTCAGAATATACACAGTTTCTAATTTTCAGAGAATTGAGCTCATCTTTCTGAAGTTCCAAATCAAAAGCACAGGCTGTAACCTATTTTTGCCAAACATCTTGCAGTTTTGTTGGTTTGCTTTTCATAATGAACGATTCAACTCCGCTGGTGCAAGGGCATCGATAGATTTCTGGAACCATTAAACACAGATGGAGCACCTTATCTGGCGTGTGGCTTGTTAAAGGGATACTGAACCGAAATTTGAATTTCGCGAAATAAGGCTCTAGAAGCGTTGAACAGGACTCTACGAACTCCAAAACATTACTCGTACATCGATATCTCAAACAGATCGCTGCACTTTTGGAAAAGAAGGGCACGATCAAGCGAGGTCTTTGACATCACTGTCCTCCGGGAGAATTTGAGAATGAGGGGAAGCGGCCTCGCTTCTCTCCTCCTCGCTTCGGTTCACCAGCTTGACACGGGACGTAGCGAGGAGGAGAGGGAATAAGAATCGTGACGTGCCTTGTCTCGTCGGCCTCGTAGGCCGGGCACTTTTTTTCTAAAAATATGGCGATCAGTTAGAGATATCGCTGTATGAGTGCTGTTCTTGGGTTTTGCAACGTCCCGCCTATCTGTCCAGCCTTGTTTTGCGAGTTCAAAATTTCAGTTCAGTATCCCTTTAACCTCGAGGTGTATGTCCTATGCCTTCTTCCAGGTGCTGGGCATGTTGAGTTTGCGATCCTTTACCCTTACTCCGAGTGCAGCAACTATACTCTGTGTTTAACGATAACTTGACGAGCTGTGGAGGCTGCGGCCTTCCCGACCCAATAAGAGCGTCGAAGCAAGGCACGTGACAGCAACCCCATGGTTGAGGTCGCTGTCGAATCGCTTGGTTGAGATTGCTGTCGAATCGTTTTTACGAATCGCCTACAATTGCTGAAAAAGTAGGTCCCGTAAACAATTCCGGTAAAGTGTAAACACATTGGGATCTATATGGAGATCCCACTGCATCGCGAAAATTAGAACCCGCGAATTATTTCAAAACTCCAGCTTCGACCTTAATTGCGAAATATGGAGCCCGCGAAAAATAAGTCTGCAGTAAGCACAAATAAAGTTATTTCCTTATGAATTCCAGGATTTGAGTGTTTCTGGCTTGCATTTGTCTAGTCTAAAATGAAATTTTGTGCTTAATGGACTGCAGGGATGATTTACTTAACTAAAAGTTCCTGTTCATGCATAGAATAATTTATTAATTATACTATACTAAGATTATGTGGCTACACTTCCATTAAAGGTGTAGGGAAACGAAATTTCAGCGCTCATTTTCTAGCTTTAATGTGTTGCATGTTGCACCCTAACCTCAAAATCACCAGTCTTCCGTTGAAAAGCACAAGAAAACTAATTTTAAAGCTAAATAAACGACTTTCAATATGCACCTGGTGGATGCATTCTGTTATGATCGGCCACCCAGAGAGCAGGTTCGGCTTCCTGGCAGCGCCATCGACTGACCAGAGTCTCGGGCTCGGCATTCTGGCGCCGCCGAACATGCTGACCGACGCGGCGTGGGTGGGGTGCAGCTTCCGAGCGACGCCGAGCGGGCCACCCGGCACAGCGGGAGCTGACCCCCCTGACACCCCGCTGAGAAACAGAGGCCCGCTTCCTCGGCCTTGGACCGGGTGCTAACGAACGATGGAGACAAGTGGAGACAAGTGGAGACGTTCGGGTCTCGGCGTATGATGGGGACAGCTGCCTGTTCCTGCGTTCTTCTGGGAAACGGGACGAGAGGGATGCTTGGACCGGGGTGTGACCACGTGGGAGGTCTGCGTCCCGGGAGACTGCAGAGACGTCCCGTGGTGACGAAAGTTGTATGCTATGTAAGTTGACGAAAGTTGTATGTTATGTATTTTCCGTCATGCGGTGATGTATTGCCTTGATAAATGTTTCTGATTGTTTTCAAAATGTGAAAGTTGCAGAAGGTAGATGATTTTAAATATTAGGTCAGTCATAAAATTTAAGTCAATAGACCCTTTTCCAACGTCAGTGCGAACGCCTGTCCGCCATTGCTTGCTCTCATACTCTGAGCATATACTGAAAGCGAGCCCTGCGTCAGCGTTCAGCGAGAACTCAGATCCAGTCACACACTTCGTGAGCAAGCAGTACTGACAGCCATTGTTGCTTGATAGACTTTTGAAAAGGGTTTACTGACTAGATAGATATTGTACAAACTATTTTACGAGAACATGTAATGTGACTGTCGGTTTTGTTTACATTACTTTCAGATGCCCGTCGGAGGTGCGTCAGCCTGTGACCAACTGGGAAAGCAGATGCAGCTCGCCTCAAAGAATTGCCTCATTAGCATGCACGAGCTACTTCAAAGCCCGAGACTGGAGGACAAATAAACGAGCCTGCGGGTGGAATGCATCTTCACAATTTCTCGAAGTTTGAGCATTTCTCTGTGCATGCACTTTCTGCTATCTTGCATAGGCTTTAAAAGGAAAGTGTTTCCCTGCTGAACTTCATGTTTCACTGATGAGTGAACCATGTGGTTAATACGATCGATATACACCAATACGCGGCTCTGACGTCACGTTGCTACGGTGGCGCTGCTACTGTTAGGGCGCATGTGGAGACGCTTTACGTCACGTGAATGTCGTTCTTGCGCACACGCAGTGCTTGCACCTCGTGTAGAAACTGAATTTGTTCACACCTCGTGAAAGCTTGTTGGTAAATAGTGCGTTGGCCTATAGATCATATCAACGATTTAAACTGCATGAACAATATCATCCATAACAACCATAGGCCATACAAACCATATGGACCATACAAACTGTACCAACCCGTATCAACCATATGACCCGTACCAACCGTATGAACCATATGACCCATACGAACCATATGACCCGTACCAACCATATGACCCGTACCAACCGTATAACCCGTACCAACCGTATGACCCGTATCCCATAACGCTATATGAAGACCCGTATGGAAAATTCATATGGTTTTTTTCAGTAGGGTACCTACACAAAATATCCCATAATCTGAAAAAAGTGGGACGCCGAGCTGGTGTTCACGTGGTCTTTTCGGCTCCAGACAAGCTATCTATGATGTGCAAAAGAGTGAACTCTCATGTAATAGAGAGACAGGGGTGCGCCAAGAAACACCAAAGCCAGTTTGTTACATGCGTTGCGGGTGTTGTCTACTCTATTCCCCTGTCCTGTGGCCGGAGATACATAGGGCAGACGGGACGTTGTCTTAATGAGCGTTTAAGAGAGCATCGATATAATGTGTCTCAGGTTGTGTCGGGGCACCTTGGGGTGCATTGCCGCGATTGCGGATGCACTCCGTTTTTTGAACGATGCACGGTCATCAGTAAACAAAAAGATAAACTGACACGTGAGATTATAGAAGCCCGCGCCATTGGACAATCGGGCTCTGAGTGTGTTAGTGCCCCGTCACTTGCCTTGACGGAAAAGGAGTGTATTTTTCTACTCAGATCGGAGAGCAACGGCGCCTGCAGATGACTCTAGGAACACGTGTAGTCCTCCTCTTGCGTTTCTTTTCTTGGCTTTTGGGCAGGGCAAATTGTGTATTTATACAGGTTGTCAGTGCCAATAAAGCTCAGTTGTAAGTCAGCGCTGTGTGTGTCTACCGCCTTCTACTCTGTCCTTGCCCTTGCGTTGTTTGTTTTCCGCTAATACGGTTAGAAGGCGCGAAGTGTACGTCGGCCTTTAACGGAAGTTTGCGTAAAACCTTTTTCCGTCAAACAAAAAAAAGAAAAAACGTTGTTTTTTTAACGATTTTTATTTCCTTTACCGGAGAGTGTTTATTGGTGTTTTTCGGTTAAAACTAGGAAGTATGCAGGACTTTTTCGGTAAAAACAGCCAGCGCTTGCTCAAAAATATGAAAACACCGGTGTTTTTCGGTTTTAACCGATTCTGTATTTTTGACACCGGCGGATGTTTATGAGTGTTTATCGGTTATACCGGAAAGGATAAAGCCTAGTAATAACTGCGTCAATATTCATTTAAAAAAAAAATAAACCGAGACACATTTTTCGCACGATAATTGATGTATCAACTTTTAGGTCTGGTAACAATATATTTTGGCGAATTTTTGCCGAATCTTTCAAAAAATTCGCAAAAATTCGGCTTTGCCGCATCCCTAGATTCGGCGCCGAATTCGAGATTCGACAAAAGTTCGGCCCATCACTAAAATAAACGTACTTTCCGTCACAATTTCGTACTGTACAGTCCTTTCCCCAGAGCGCAATCGCTCTCGGGGACCGACAGTCACAATGGCCACTGTACGATAGAAGCTTACCGTTCAGACCACCGCTCCAACACGACTATCTGCACGTCGATCGATTGCACCTAATCCCTCAAGTGGTCTTAAACTCTTTAATGTAATGCTAACCGGAATGTCAACCTGTGACACCCCGCTGCCTCGGATCACGGCCCGACCACCGGCATCAATGTCCGACAGCTTACGTCATCTCATCTTGTTACACCACTAAATGTGAACACACGGTCACAACGGCGATAATTCCAGTCTTCTGTTCACAACGCACAGCACTGCCGTTACGATGTTGATGCTATGTTGCAGACACGGAGAAATACAGAACCACGTTGATTGCAGGTTGGCACTCGGCATGGAAAAACAGAACCGAACTCAGCACGGAAGGCACCCAGGCAGCTGCGAACAAAACCTGACTGTCTTGGACGAAGTTCCAGCGATTTCCATAACGTCAAAAACGTCGGCACAGTTCCGCGTGGTTTAACTGCTGTTGTTCCGCGTGAGTCCTGCAAACCGGAGACGGCCATCTTACCCAGTGTATGTAGCGCTGCTGGCACCGCTCCGGAACTTTGCTTTTTCTAAAGGCTTCGTTTGCTCGTTTGATAAAATTAGTGATAAAAACGTCAATGCAACCGAAATGTTCTGCACGTTTGGACTAGAAGACGAAATTACAGGCGGCCTTCGCTGCCGCCTGAAGCTCAATCAACTCAACAGCTATTTATTAAACAACGTGCGCGACCTGCTCGAGAAACGAAACCGAAAGAAGATGAGTCGGGAGGGCGAAAGATTTTTCCCGTCTGCCTGGAAAAGGAGAAAAACGTCTCGTTCCTCCCTTCTTCTCGTCTCCACTTGGGGGCGCTTCAGTACAAGGGAGGAAGACGCGCCGTTGCTACCTTTTTCTTCCATTTTTTCTTAGAGTGTAGGCAGTACCGTCTGGTGACCCTCGCGAACGATGAGCCGCTTTGTCGTCCCTGCATAGATTTAAAGAAGAAAATTATAAATGTTGGCAAAACAAATAACCATAATTATTTTGACCATGGTTGGTTTTGGCGACGATTTTGAGTCTCCCGGGGCATTCGAGATCGGTTTTCGTGGTGCGCATGGGTACGGCAGCGCTCGCATCGATTATCTGTCTGTCCCGGCGTGACGGGAGAAAGATACCAAGCGCTCGGTTTCCGGCAAAAGAAAGTACGCCGTGACATCGTACATGGGCTAAGGAGCGTGGACCAAAACACGAGGACAGATGCAACGAAGGAGTACAAGCCACAAATAAACGCGCGTTAGAAAGGCTTCCTTTTGTGGTATTTGTTGTGTTGTTATCCTATGAAGCGGCGAATTATTCCGTTACTACAAAAACAAGAAGGGTAAAAGCAATGGAGATGATTTTTAGATTCGACTCGCATGTCGGTGACATTCTTAACACAAATAATTTTTTTTTTCATGCCAAGCAAAAGAATGCCGAATGGAACGCATTTACTAAACTGTTTTTACTTGTTTTTTATTGTTTTATTGTTTTTTTTTTTTTAGAAATATAACATACCTTAATTCATGAATTAAGCCATTCATACTACTCGTGTAATTATCGAAATTCGCCTCGAATGAGCATTTTGTTTGTGGTAGTGGACATAGTAACCGGCAAGGTATTGAGGACCTGTGAAATCACTCCTGGAAAGATAGAAGTCGCAGGGGCTTACATTTCTATTACGGCGACAGTCGTATATGGCCCGTAATGCCCGCCGATCTGCGATGGGTGATCCTCGGTGGGATTAAAGGGTTAGCCAGGCAACGGCCATTGGGAGAGTACGCGTCGCCGTGGAGGAAAGGGGAGCGCAGCTGGTGTGACGTCCTAGTCCTGGAATGCGACACAACCCGCGGGTGGCTTCGCGCTCATCGTGTGGCCGGAGAGGAATGTGTGAGTAAATTGCTAGGGGCTCGCGAATGCAATGTCTACGAAGTTCTACGGATGGACTGAGTTTAAAACGAAATCACAGCAACGTTGTTCATTTTACAGCCAGGATGCCACCAAAGCGTGTTCGCCATCTGAAGGAGCAGGTGCGCAAACAAAATTGCCGGGCTAACTGAAGTGGTTTGTGTTTTAAACTCAACGATAGAAGATTCTGTTGTGCCGTGTGAATGTATGATGAGGTGATAGAGACCACACTTAACGCCACCATATTATTTTGAAGATATTTATGCAGGTTCGACTATGCACAGTTTGTGTCGCTGCAAGGGATAAGTTCATTTTTTTTTGGGAGGGGGGGGATCATTTTTTGATAGGAGCTCAATCTAAACCCGAAACTTAAGCGCTTCTAATAATAAGTTGTTTGTGAAAACCCCCAATATATTAAAAAGGAAAGAGCCTTGGGGTTTAAAAGTTTATTTATCATAAGAATGCGTCGGAACTGTGGTCAACGTTTCGTTAGCCCTGTATCATTTCGGCCTTTAACCTTTGTACCTTTTGTGGTAAAATTATTATGCATCTTACCGATTGTTTGGTACACTGATTGAGATAATGGAAGCCCATGTGAGCGCGTAAGCGTCCACTTTGTTCCTTAACCTCTCTTCACAAACGAGCAAACTCCAAGGCCACCCTACATAATGTATGTTTAACCAATGCAGTCACACATAAGGAATCCAGAAGTAAACCGTTGAAGTTATTCAACACTCGAAACCCTCAACTCATTATTTCCAAACCTGTAAGAAAAGCTTGGTCAGAAACGGTGCCCTCTAGCCCTCCGTTTCAGATTTTATACTTATTTAGGCGGCCGAACGGCCTGTTTTAATCGAGGACTTCCAGCGCCGCGGAACGCGATCAGGCCCCCGTAAGAAATCCGATGGAAAAGGGTAAGATTCCAGTTCACTCGATCATTAAAGGGACCATGAAAGTACCTTTTTACTTTTGCCCAAATAACTTTTACATTAAACCTTCAATGTCCACAGAACGCCGTACAGGCATTCGTTTTCGTTTCGGTTCATTAACTTCTACACAAAAAATTATTGAAGTATCCAGTTTTTCTTCCTCTCCAACTTACCGCAAAACACGACACGGCGTAATTTTCACTATCGTGACGTACTAGGGCACCAGGCAGCAGGAGAATAAGAGCTTTAGCGGCGAGCGTGCGGTGCGCCGGTAGGTTTTACCACAGGATTTTACTCCTCTGATGGCGCCGATACAACTGACATATTTTCTGACTCCTCGCCTCTCATCACCGTCGTAGCCATGGACACATCTGAGCTGAGCCAAAAAGGTGGACGCGCTGTTACTCACTGGTGTAACAGAAAATGCACAGAGCTTTTTTATGGACTCAAGCATTATTAACACTGACTTTGTCGGGATAGGCTCGCAGGGCAGACTAGATGGAAAAAAAAAAGAAGATGCAGTACGCCGCCCTTGGACGACCAAGGCTGCAAAACACGACTTTCTGATAGTACAAATCTCGCCATACGCCTTTTCTACGATTGCAAGCAAAAGACAATGTAATCTTAGCACAAATATAGCAACGTAGAAATATGATGCATATGTTGCGGTGCCACGGCTGTCCCGAGCCAATAAAGATTATTATTATTATTCATTCTACTTAGCATACCATAGCTTACCATAGCACTCTACTTAAAAAGTTTCATAAAATTCGATTCCGCGGCCCATTCCTTTCTCTGCTTCAGAACTTTTTGAGCGGCCGCAACACAAGTAGTTTTATAAACAATAGCCGAAGCTCCAAAGTAAATTTAAAAGCTGAAGTCCAACGGGGATCAATTTTGTCTCCTCTTCTTTTCAAAGTGTTTGCCAATGATATGTCCAACGCTGTCTCCACATGTAAACTATTCCAATACGCTGACGACACGGTACTGCTCTCGCTCCATCTTGATTATGTTCCAGCAATGACGATACTCCAAAAATACACTTGCTGCTTACTTGACTGGTTTAAAAGAAATTGTTTTGAGGTAAATACATAAAACTAAACTTGTCTGCTTTCATAATCCGCTAAGAAATAAAACATTTGATCATCCACTTTACATGCGTACTTCTGACTCATGGTAATAAAATCCGAGACTCAGGAACACAGAAGGGGACGAACACAACACAACGTCTCAAACACAGCTGAACGTTATTTTCAGACACTCGTTTAAAAAGGCGAGCCCCCCCCCCCCCCCCCCCCCCCCCCCGGTGCCCCCACCCGACATCCACAGTCCCGAAGGTCAAGCCGCTTCCTCCCGTCCAATCCCCGTCAGCAGCCCTTCTCGCACACACAGCCATCCACATGCCCTAGGCGCCACAGAGTCGATGAGAACGTCCACGCAGTTGACTTTAAACGAGTGTCTGAAAAATAAACGTTCAGCTGTGTTTGAGACGTTGTGCTGTATTCGTCCCCTTCTGTGTTCCTGAGTCTCGGGTTTTATTACCATGAATCATCACCAGCTCGCTTGTTTTTTAAGTATTATTGCAGTTATACTTCTGACTGTGCAGACATCAACTGCTTCCCAGTGTCTTATGCAGATCAGGTTCAGTATTTAGGAATTGAGTTTGATAGTGCTTTGTCATGAAATTTTCATATATCTTATATCTGTAAAACACTGAGAAAAAGTGTCATGCTTACTCTATAATACAAGATCATTAATTCCTAAATCAACCGAAAAGATGATAGCTCTAGCGTTAGCTTCCAGTGTTTTAAGGTATGGCACAACAATGTTTGGGCATGGGTCTGTAAAATGGTGCCAAAAAATTGATTCAGTTTTGAAAGGAATGTTTAAGAGTATTGTCGATGGTCCATCGTCAGAAACTGAAGAAGAAAAACTAAAGACTTTAGGTTAGCCACTCTTCCATGCTTTATACGCCTCGCAAGTGGGCTCATTTTCGTCTTCTGCGCATGAGAAAGGAAGTAGTGGCGACGTCAGAACGCCGAGCCCTGATTGGCTCATCGCGACCCCCTATCTCAGCGTCGTCTGCTCCTTGGCAACCTCGTCTGCTCGCAACGTCGTCTGCGCCTGTCTTACCTTTCCTGCGACTTTTGGAGCGAACTCGACTTCGACTTTAAGAGAGGGCTGACGAAATAAACTCGAGCGGTACGTTGTTTTTGTCTAAAACTAGCAGACGCGCATCAAGGAGGGAAGTCAAAGGACTCACTGGCGAGGTGTCCCGGGGCGCAGAGGTTCGTTTGCTTAGTACCGAGAGTGAGCGTGTTAGTGTCCGCAAGTTTCCTCCCAAATTCTTTTTCCATCCATTCGTGTGCGGCGAGACCCCTCACTTTTTAACGGCGTCGGCGGGTTGGCGGAGTTAACATCGTTTGCTTTACGTCTGCTAGTCAAAGCGATGGCTGCTTTACCTTTCCTGCGTCTGTCGGAGATTCACCGCTTTTTCACCGGCGAGAGTCACCGTTGCCTCGGGAAACAAGGAGATAACAAGAAAAAGAAATTGACCTCTAAATCTAAAGCTGAGGTCAGCGATCAAAGTATAATACCGGAAGGGTTCACAACGGTCGCGCGGGCATACCCCATTCAGCGCGCCAGCCGGTCGTGGCAGACGGTCGTCGAGTCGCGGAGCGCCTGCTAGGCCTAACTGCCCAGCTCGTTTAGTCGCGTTCGGTGGAATCAAGGCCGTTGGAGCTTTTCCTGGGTGTTTGTGGATCCAGCGTTCTTGTTCGTCGTGGTCTGTTTCAAGTACTTCTTAATTTTTTCTTGCTGCTTGAAGTCGGGACGCGTCAGAAGCGCAGGTAGAAAAATAAACGTTCGTGGGTCGTCGCGACCGCGACGCTGTCGGCCATGCTGATTTGATCGTAAGAAGTGCGTAAGACAGCTTCGGAGGTGCCGTAGGATTTCGTCGTAACCTGCGCAAAACTTGCGAAAATTTCGTTTCTTGAATACGAATTTGTTCTTAAGTTTTGTCTTGCGCACATTTTTGGCGTAAGATCGTTTCGTGAATCTGGCCTCTGCGCTTCCGAAAGCGCAGAGGCCAGATTCACGTTGCGAGCAGACGACGCTGCAAAGGAGCAGACGACGCTCAGATAAGGGGTCGCGATCAGCCAATCAGGGATAGGCGTTCTGGCGTCACCGCTACCCCCTGCGCAAGAAGCAGACGAACTTGCCCTCCGCATTGGTTCAGACTGTTGTTCTGAAATATTTTTGGAACGATGACTATAAAGAACCCGATATAGTATCTAGATCACTTCGTCGGACCGAACGTTATAAAGTGTCTTCTATCACCACGAACAATGGAAAAAGAGTTCGCAATTACTATGTACCTTCAATCTTCAATGACCTGCCTGAAAACATATATGGTGTGGACTCTAAAAAAACTGAAACAAGTGCTCCAAGATTTCAATTGAACACAGCTATGCGCAAGTGTGTGCGCTTGTGTGTGGGTGTTTTTTTTTGTTTGCTTTGTTTTGTTTACATGATTATTTATTGCATCACAGTGTAGTTATTGATACTATGTGCACGTTTTTTCATCATATTTTTTGCATTACAGTGCAGATGCTGCACGTTGAGCTTGAAACTGTTTGTGGGGGGGGGGGGGGGGATATTGTGATTATTACCAGTAGGGTGCTGTCCCACAAGCCTTTACTGGCTTTGACAGACCCGTGCCTTGACTTGAGAAATTATCCGCACAAATAAATATTATTATTATTATTATTTGTTAACCTTTATTATACATTATTAACATTATTAATAAACCAATAACAAACCAAACATTGTCAACTTCAGTAACAAACCATTACCAAACCAAACATTACAAGCATTTTTAACAGACCAGACTTGTTCCCTTGAGTCCCCTGAAGCATATATATAATTGGAATCAACTTTTGTTCTACACAGATACAACTGCCTTGATTGTACGTGTAATTCGATGAAATATGTTGTCACTGTGAAGCACTTAGACATATACTTTGATTCAGATTTGTCCTAGTCATCGCATTTACCCCTGTTTTTGGAAAGCTTCGCAGCGTGTGCTGCTTACAATATTAGAGTATTTATGCCAATTTCCGTAAGGAGATCAATTGCTAATGCTCTTGCTTATAGTATACTATGGTATGGCATCACACGATTTGGTTACTGTGTAGAAATACGAGAAACTAAAATTGACCGCATTCTTAGGAGTTTGTTAATAAGTGTCGGTTATCACTATGATCTTCCATTAGAAGCTGACATCTCTGAGGCTGTACAACTGCCTAACTTCCATTCACTTTTTTTGCAATGTGCAGTGCTTTCTCATTTCTAGTGTAGTGAACTTAAACGTCATTTGTGCCCCGCAGAGATTTACGCACCTCTGATCGCTTTATAATATCCCGGTGATTTACAAGATATGGTAAACGAGAGCGCTCTTACTATGTGCCATACATATTTAACAGACTCTACGATCACTTTTTTGAAACTACAAGTAGGAGAAAATTAAAAAAAACAAAACAAAAAACTATTGAACAGTTTTACGCTCTGAATCATTGTTCAATTTCAATATTGTAGTCCCGTGTGTTATTTCGTATCTAATATGTCTGTTGTGATATTGTGAGGTGATTATTTTTTGTTTCTCGTATAGTGCGATACATGTTTTAAATGTGTGCTCTACTGACTTCTTCTGGGCTATCTGTTACATGTCATTCGCTGAGTTCTGTCCTTCAAGCGTCTACTGGTTTCGACAGACCCGTTACCTTATAGTGTTATCAATGTATCTAAATAAAATATAAATAGAATGAAAAGATAAAAAATAAAAAAATTAATATGATGATAATGATTATTATTATTATTATTTCGTGATCATATAGGTGTTGCGGTCTTTCCAGGAATGCTAACACTAATCACTTTTCTCAGGTGATGAAAACGCGTCAAAATTCGAATTCTTTATACACGTCTTTAAATGCAGTACGCACCAGTAATATCTTGAACTTGAGCACACGCATGGATTTTGGAAAATAAAAAATACGGGCGATGTTCGAGGACACCAATGCTAAGAAAACACCACTGTAGTCGAAGTAGACAAAGACGACGGCACGAGCGTTTCCGCTGTCTTCAAAGTGCTCCCGCAATATCGCCGCACGAGTAGATGGATCTTCCCTTCTAGGACGTGCTGTGTTACCATCGTGACACGAGAGGAGAATTTAGTCAAAGATAGCGATCTACGCGGAACGATGAGCTTCCACCACACCGACCACCTCAACGATCACCACCGACGCCATGAGAGCAGGAACCAAGGAACAGCGCAGGCGCAGTCGTATCATGATCTTGCTTCGTTTACCACACGATGGATGGCGGATAGCTGCGAGCATTATAATTTTTTTTTTTTTTCAATTTTCGTGACATAGCTATGTCTTTAACAAAATGTGGATCAGAATATTCTTTAACAAAACTTTTAAGAAACATTCGCCGGCTGTTTATTGTTTATGACCGCGTTGCTGGTGAGGTAGGCTCTTATCCAACAGGTTACGTGGATTTGGCTGACGTCCCGTGGCACTGCAGATGCATCGCATTGAAAAGGCAGAGAGCTTTCCAAGGGAAGAAGGTGTAAAAGAGTGCGCTTTTCTTTTAAAATTTCTGTAGCGAGATATGTTTTTGGCTCTCTATTATTGTGTTTTGGTTTTCTTTTCACACCTTTTGTGAAGGAAATTCGATTTTAAAATCATTTCATGGTCCCTTTGAGATCCGACTGGAAGCAAACCGATCCGAGTGAGTAATTTGAAACTACCCACGCCCTTTCCTCCTCCTCCTCCTTCGCTGCCGCCGTCTTGGTTGTCCCGTTTCTCTTGCGACGTGAAGTGGGTAGTGCTTAGCTTGCTGTAGCCGAGACAAAGCACTGCCTCTAGGGGCGGAGAATTTTCTTTACACCCTGTTCTGCATTTGAACGTCATCGTTCCGGTTGAGCTACCGGGGGGAGGGAGGGGGGGTGGGCTCAAATGAGAAGAGAGGGACCAATGACGGATGCTCGTCCCCTGAGGCACGGAGCTAGCGATTACGGTCCCCTTCGGTCCCCAGGCTTTCTAATGTGACTTACTCATCGCCGAAGCTGAGATTGGGAGCGAAGCCGCCGACTATCGCAAGGACAATCCGCGCGCCCTGGAAAAATATTAAAGAAATAGCACATAAATGTAAAACATAACGAAAAAAGTTCAATAAGATTACCTTGTGTCTAGAAACTTAAACACAATGGAACTAAACGTTATGCGATAGTTACGAAAGAGCAACTGACTTGTTGACAGTCTCAGCTTAATTTATTCGGAATGCGTAGTCTAGAACAGGAGACCGTGATACGTAATAAGATTCTGCTGGAACGTTCTCTAAGATCCGCGAAATATAAAATGAATTGAGTTGAGCTAGTGGAGTGTGAGCCCCGTTGCCTTCGCGTGGGAGCGGCGCGTGATGCGAACTCGGCCAAGTACGAGGTAATATGATGTGTGGTGTATTATCAATTTTTCAAAGACTAAATTCAGTCATTTTTTTATTAATTTATTCTATTGCATAGAAATTAAAATTAAAAAGTCAAGTATGAATATTCTTGAAAATCAAATCGTTTGAAAGTTGTCAACTTGAAAAACCGAAAACGTAGTTTGTTCCTCGTTTCAATCGAAAAGGGGGCAGTGCAACGCTTTTAATGATACAAGAATTTGAAGTTTGTACTTTTACAATGTTTGTGTACGCAGAGCTGACAAAAAACCTGCCGCCTTGTCCCAAACACTGCTATTCCGCTGCGTAATCGCAAAAGAAAAGACGAAATATTTCCCGATCTGCAGAAGCGTGTGGCGGTTACGGAAAATACAGTGAAGCGCCTCTGGGGTACACGCGAACGTCAACTAAACGTGTCCCCCTCCGCTGCTACGCTTGCTGTCAGCACCCCGGTGAACCGAGTTTTGCGCCGATCGCTCGCCGCGACTGTCGGCGGTGCTCACCATCGAAAAGTTGACAGTCACGGAGGAAATGGATGGTGGATCTGAAGAGAGAGCCCAACGGGAAACCAGGCGGTCTCCCTCAGTACGTCACTCGAAAGAATACTTAGGAGTTGAGAGTTGATTGGTTTCCTTTTTTTATTATAAAAACTAACGCTCGCAAAAAAATACAGTTTTTTGTCGTTCTCTGCTTAGGTAACACAGATCAATTCCCGCAGTTAATGGCCCGACGTCCGTACATCGTTGCACTACCCCTTTAACTATTAGGAAAATTCCGCCATCCCATCAAAGGGTTATTCAGTGTTAATACATTTATTATAACATCCTACCAGCACTGCCTTTGGACTTCTCTTATCACTTAATATCAAGTCGCTTGGAAGTAAATGCTTCAGCCATTTATAAAGGAACCTCTAATTTCACTCTTTCACGAGTTAGGACTAGTTTAATTCTAAAACACTGTTTTCCATTATTCATTTTAGCTCCTAAAGCAGCAAATGTTTTGAAAATAAATGTTACAGACATGATCACGCTCCAAAACCTCACAATCTGTTGAATAAGAAATGCCGGACGTTATCTTCTCCACATTATTTTTGACGTTTTTGCCAATGGATGCCCGCAACATTAATATTGAATTAAATGAGTCATGAGGTGTAGCAAAGGCATGATTGATTCAGGAGTCTCACATGTTATCGGCAGCCGTAAATTAGACCTCATCAGTGGTACGCAGTCAGGTCATATTCTGTGTTCCCTCGTGATATATTAAATAAATCACGGGTTTATATATTCATATGATTCCATCCGAAGACGTAAGGGTGTTCAATTAAAACTTTAACGAACACCGAATCTAACATTAAAAGCATAATGTTTACTTCAGAAACCGTAAATAATTAAAACTGGGCCCGGTAATGGACAGAAACACACGTCATATGTTCATGCTTTGGATCTTTGTATTACAATAATATAGGTGCAAGACGCCTACCTCAAAGTTCTTGAGGGAAGGGGGAGGTCGGAAAAGAGGATACCGTCATCTGATTAAATTGAGGGCAGGAACATGACGCCGATTTTTCTTTAGACCCCGGGGCTAACGGTTACAGCAAAAAAGAGGCGAGCAGATGAAGAAATAATTTCATTTCCCTGTCCAAACGTTAACGGTTGTAAATGTGTCTTACAGGGAAAGAGTGAAACGTCTACATAAAAGTATAAGCGTATATGGATCCATTACCGATCCCATTAAAATTCTACCTGGGGTCGTTAAAATTCGGTGCCGTCCCGTTTTCCGAAAATGAATGTCAAAATTCATTACGAGGACGAAACGTACTTTCCTTCATAATGTGATAGAAACCAGCAAATGTAGCACCTAGATACGGGACTAGGCTCTGTACTTAGAGGCCGAAGTAACAATCTCAGCGCTGTATATTTCGCGGACGCGACCGCAACTTCATTTTCAGAAGGGTGGTCGTTATAACGCGTTATAGGGGTCGAATCGACGACGAGCTGATTCTTAGAATTTCATTACCGAATAAGACTCGGATTAAAAGTTGATTTGTTCAGAGAGGGTCGTTGCCGATTCGTCGTCACACGGATCTACTTAAGCGTGAAATAATTCCCGCATATTTGGCTCGATCAAACTTCCCGCATCGTAATTTCGCCTATTGCGAACATCTGGATTCGACATTGACCATCACGCGTGAGAGCATTGACCATGTCTTCTGGACTTTAAAGGCTCTGTTATACTCCGGTGTTGAGCGCAGCGGGCGTAGCGCAGAACGTGGGGCTTTGATTGGCCGGCGAGCAGAAACTCGATATTTGCGACCAATCAGTATCTGTGAGCGCTGCGCTTCGCCGGGTGTGCTACGGTCGACGTCGGATTATAAGAGAGCCTTAAACCAGTTCCTGACGCCACTGAGAACGCTTGATTAACGTACGGGGTAAAATCTGCACGCATACTTTTTTATTCATTAGAAATGCAATTAGTCTAGTTAGATATTTTAACAGGAGTGGTAATTGCAATCACACTCTGAAAAGAAAGAAAAACAATATAAGCACCCAACGAAACACATGAAGAAACGCCGGCACAGAAAATACAAGTATAAACAAGAATTGGCATGCAGTGTAAAAGACACACATACGCACACACACACACACACACACACACACACGCGCGCACACACACACGCAAGCACGCACACACACTCAAAGCTTGATTGATTGAGTGATCGATTGATTCAGTTCATTTGAAGGACGGGGCTTGATAGCGAATGCTGAAGATGATAAGGGCGTCGTAAATTTTGAGCCGGTCTCGTTATTTCAGGCCCTTATAGCGTGTGGCTACGCGGCGCATCGTGTTAAGGATGGGTGCAGTCTGGCGGAGAATGTGCTGCAAGGCAATGGTGCTTCCCCAGTCGTGTTACAAATAAAGATCCAGGACTTTCAGGGTCTTTGTGGGCGAATGGTAAGGGTGTGATGCTGAAGGGTGACTTGAGGAGGGTGCCAGGGGTGGGAGCGGATGAGGAGCAGCGAGGTTGTCTCGGCCGATCAAGCAAGGCCAATAGTGTGGGTTTCTTGATCAACAGCTTCGAGGGCGGCCTGAAGAGAGTCTTGAATGTGTCCGGCACTGCCTTGATTGATCCAGATAATGACGTCATTTTCTTTCTGCGTTTTGTCTAATCAATTCAGCCTCCAGCCACCCGCCCCCTCCTCCCCCCCCCCCCCCCCCCTTCAAGAAACGGGTGTAGGCCCGTTTGTTATGTGCCCATTCGTCATAGGCCAACTGGTAATAGGCCCGTTCGTCACAGCGGAACATTCGTCATAGGGGAATTTGTCACTAGGAAATTTTGTCCCTTTGCAAACTGTATATTCGCGAATTTTTACAACTTATATTCACTTGACTTTGCATGCAATAAAGATTAGTACGTTATATTTCATTTTTACTGAAGAGAGGGAAGATCCAAACCAGTCATCGTTGTACTTAGAAAACAACAGGTTTAGTGAGTGAAATAAAAACAAATTAAAAAACGATATCCCGAGCTGCCGCCCTCAAAAGTTCCAAGACGATTGCGACCATCGTAGCGGCTCACAACGATCTGAAGGCACCGATCGCAGTCGGCGTTCCTCTTGGACACCCTCGAAGATGTCGTGCTGCCCTCTGCTTGAGCCAGCTTCATCTCTGTCAAGGACTGGTCTCTCTTGATGCAGCCCAGAAACGCCCAGATATTGAGAGAACTGCAGCCCACGTTGCTCTGGCATAAAAAGAAAAAAAAAAGAAAAAAGAACACACACACTCGTGAAGAAAGCTTTTTGAGCGGACACCGTACTAAACGTTCGAGTCACAATTGCAAAAATGTGCTACAGAAAACTTCCAAGTTCTCAGAGGATTAGGTCAGTTCTTACCTGCAGTCCCCGGTGCCACGCTTCGATGCTGTTGTTCCTCCTTGGCATTTCTGCTAGTGTTGATTCTCTGACTCACCAAATCAGAGGAGGGAAGGTGGCCGACGACAGGCCGTTTCGACGGGGTCTCCCGATATACACGTTCTCGAAGTAGTACGCCACGAGTGAGGCATCGGTGGGGAAAACCTCGAGAAGATCTTGGAAGGCCTCGGGAATGTCGGCGGTTGGCGAGAAGGCCAATGCGGGAAGCATTTCCGTCTGAAAATCCACGAGAAATAAAGTAACCAATTGGCTTAACTGAAGACAGCAATAAGACATATAAATAGGATGCCGCAAACCAGAACAGCAAACTCTCCATCTGAATCGTAGTGATCCTGGTGACCACTGGAGCACACCTTCACGTACACCGATTGCATGGGATAAGTGAAAAAAGCATCCCTGTATACCAGCGCCGGGAATCATGGCTTGTATCGCGCTGATGGCAGCTATCTTGAAGTCCGTGTAAGCCACCTCAAGGCAGTTGGCCCCCATGTGACTCAGAACGACGTCGAAAAACCTTAAAAAGAACGAACATATATTGAAGCGTTTGAACACATATCCAATAAGGGCCACCAAGCGTTTCATTTTATACGTTTATCACAGCTCTTGAATGCTTAACTTCTGTAGGTAGCTTCAGATTTGTTGGGCAGCAAGCCGCAAACCATTGGCACTACCACGCCATTGACTGTGGTATCCTCCGTGTACAGTTGGTAAAACTGTGCCGGGGTGACTTTAAAGGCCCCTCCGCGAACCACGTAGTTACCTGAGCCAGACAGTTCAAGTTGCGCTTGGTAGCAAAGATCAGGATTCTTTCGCTATCGCCCTCACCGCTGTCGGGGAGGAAAAAGGAATATCCTTTGGCTGTGGTCTGCATGCAGGTAAAACTGTCATTATTATCATAATATGTCGCGCACCATGATTTTGTGCTGCAATACACTTTACCTAAAACTCTGTGGGCATTCGTACGTCGGCTCAGCGCTGTACTCGAAATTCGCCCGCTGCCTTTGCTTGCGGATTGTGCGCCGAGGTGTTGACGGTGAGGGAATCTGCGATGGCAGTGTCGTCACTGACACAGGCAGCCGCAAGCCAGAATATTTGGTGCGGTGCTAGACGGCCTTCCACTGGAATAAAGGACATTAGTGAACTTAGTTTGGGAATATAAGAGCAGTAACAGATATTTGTACATACCAACCTTTTCCTTCATCTGATGACGAACCCGAAGCACGTTTATCCCAGTGGGGTCAAATGCATGCGTATGGTCACTGAAATAAGAGATTTCACGAGTCTTGGCGGGATCGGTGACTATTTTAGTTTTACAAACTCCCCTTTGCAGGCAGGCCCAATACACCATTGTTTCATTAACCTTAATGCAAGTGTAGGAATGTCCTTCGTGAAGAAGCATGTCGCCACCTCTCTTAGTAGTAACTACCTCTACTTAGAAATCCAGAGTGAGATGGAAAGCAAAAGAGATCCGTATTTCATAATTTGAGAGCAACCGGCATGGTAAACTCCGAAGCGGGGCACAAAAAAAAAAAAAAAAAAAAACGAATCGGGTTTAGTGGGCTTTTTCCTATTGTGAACTTTATGCTCTCGAAGTTCTTTTGTTACTAAGGTGACCCAGATAAGACAACATGCAGGCTAAAATCTGCATGTTGCGTTATCTTGAAGTCATTGGGACATGCTTTTGTTCCCGTTCGTACAGTGGTCAACCTCACTGACCTTGTGCGGATTTGGATGGGTGACTTCGTAAATTTCCTAAGAAAACAAAATAGACAAAAAGAAACAAAACCGTTCAACGATCTTGGGGTCATATTGTGACGAACTGCCAGCGTGACGAATTATCCTATGACGAATGTTCCGCTGTGCCGAACGGGCCTGTTACAAGTTGCCCTATTACGAATCGACATGTGACCAGTGGGCCGTATCCCTCAAGAAACTAACATTCGAACCCATAATCGACAATATAGAAGTAACACGACCCGAATCCTCGACTTGAGACATAAACCAATTTGGAGTGAATGGAAAAAAAACGGAACTGTGTCAACATATCTTTGGAGTGAAAACATGAAAAGAAAACAGTCGAGACGAAAGGTTGATATTATTGATGAGGTAAGACGGAGCTAAAACAAAGTAGAAAATTAAATCCGCCGGTACAAAAACGTTATGAAAAGTGTTCTTGGTCTCACGGCAGAAGAAGACGCCATTAATCAACGGCACCGGAAGCTCGAAATTACAACATGCTGTGTCATGAGCAGACTTGTACGTAATCCGTTACAAGTAACGAAATTACTTGTAATCCCTTACATTTATGAGTAATTTAGTAACCGAATAATTACATATTTTCTCGAGTAATCTTAAAGTAATTCCGTTACTATTTTTACGTAACGGATTCCTTGTAATCCGTTACATTTTTTTCAGGACCAACCCCTCCCCTTCCCCCCCCCCCCCCCGACACCCCCACACCCCCTTCTAAAGAATGTTTTTTTTTTTGGTAAAGTCGAGGCGCAGTGACACTGTCACGAGAATTGGCCTGCGTAAAGGGAGGCTTGGCACTCTTCAGTTCCGCAAAGCCTTTTTGTGCAACACCAAGCCCCTGAATTCATTTTTTAGACCCTAGAAACAATGTCAAGAGGTTCAAATAAGCATTACTACAAAAAAAAAGGGGGGGGGGGGCTTTTTTGTTTTCTAGATATATCCGCTTTTTTAGTCCCTTTTTTTTTTTTTTTTTTTTTGCGATAGAAGACGGGGAAAGGAGAGGGCACCGTGATTGTGCGCCTCTGCGAGAATCTCGAGGCGGTAAGTGCAATGACAATGACTAACAATGTCCTTCTCGGTTATAGTGACTACGACCATTTTTATAATAACACGACACGAGACAACGCTCCCTCTACCCTAAAATCCGCTAAAAGAGATGTGATAATGTGTGAAGGTGTTATTGTCACAAGCATTCTTGTTCGTTGCTTCACACTTATCATCTTCTCTTCGAAAACAGGATCTTTTTTTTTTTTTCAGTTTCTTGCACCTTATGTGACCCTGTTTTAAAAGCTACTTATTTTTTTGTAGTTCAAGTTCTAGCTTTGGTCCACTTTATTTGTGAATTCCAGCAACGTTATTTGCATCTCAGTCACACTTTTTGTGAGTCAGCGTTCTTCTTTTTCCTATTTTTACCCCAGCAGGACGCATCTTACTTCAAGCAGATATTTTCCCACATAAAACGTATTGGTGTCTAACGTAGACTTGATATTCTGGGCTTGAGGAGAGAGGGAAACTCGTGAGCGCGGGTCACAATACTCTGCCCTTCGCTGCCTAGCTGTGGCATCAGCAGACGTCTATCTGGAGAACACCGGAGTAAACTGCAGTCGATTCGTGCTCCGTGCGTTTTTGAACGGCATCAAAAAAGGTACGCACGGCAAACGTACGTTTACCTTTCCTTGTTTTAATCGACGTTCTAATAAATTGTTGTTATGGGTGTACCCTTTTTCCAATAGTTAAAGTTTATATACTGGAAACTTTTTTTTCATTCACCAGCGTCTCAACCGAGGCTCCACATATTCAGAACCAAAAGAAGAAGAATATTGAGCCAAACTTTATTTATTATTCAATTATCACCTTACCGTTTCAACTATGTTTTGCTATGGTCTGGCAATATAGGCCGATATAGTAAGATGGACATGAATCAATTCTTATTCTAGTTTTGGCTAGGTGTATGATGACTTATACTGCTTCGCGATTTCGACAATGGAGAATTTTAGTAGATTGGTCCGATGACTCCTAGAAAAATACCCGATACTCCGCCGCCGCCCTTTCGCATTCATCATATTGTTATCGGAGGTATCGGAGCGATCTACTTAAACTCCCGAATAACAGGCGCCGGCTACAACGACGAAGCTTTGCTCTATCTTCGAGGTAAATGGTACTTCCATTGCTTCTCTGCTGAAGCCCGATGCAGAGCATAAAAGATTCGTGAGGAACAATAGGGCACTCCCATCCAGTGCCTCAGTTGAAAGGCTGTTCAGCGTAGCAGTTTACATACTGAGTAAGCAATAACGCAATATGTCTGACGAGACTTTCGAAAGTCAGCTGTTGCTCAATATACTCAGGGTCATTAAGTGGAACAGGTTGCAACAATAGGGACTTGAATAACCGGCTCCCCTTTGTTTCTTAACTGAAGACAATAATGTTGAAAGTAACGCCACGAAAGTAACGGATTACTTTTTGGGGTAACGGTCAGTTACTTTTATGGGAGTGTAATTGTAATTGTAATAAATTACAATTTAGCCTTGAGTAATTGTAAATGTAATTCCTTACTATTTTTCAGTAACGTGTACAAGTCTGGTCATGAGACAGGTCATTTAGAGTCGCCACGGATGTTCCAGGTCAGGATACTACTTTAACCGGAGTGTTACGGCAAAGCGGGGTTCGTTTCACATAAAAACGGGAATCGTTTTTTTTTTGTTGAAAATCTGTCTTTGGGCAACGTTAGATAATACCCACAAAAAGAATCCGATAACCGAAAGCCTACATAAAGAGGAGTACAGAAAGTCGAAAAGAAATAAGCCAGCATATCGACAGACCTTCACACGATCACGCGCCAATATATTTAATCACGCTGCCAACCATTCACACAAAAACATAAAATGGACACGCAGATAAACACGGGTGTGTGCGTGAGTTTCTTTATATGTTTACGCACACGAAGTCATGCACGAATACACGAGACAAGAAATGCATGAGCGTCACATCGGCGCAGAGGACAGAAAACGACTTGTACTGAACAAAGTATAATTGGTGATAAGAAAAAAAAAAGACAGCTGACCAAATTTGGTAAAACGTGAGAACATAACAAGTGCAATAACTAGCAAGAGAGATGCACCCTCTGCCTGTATACAAACGGAGTGAAATTTGGGGGTTTCGCGTGTCAAACCAACGGCGCGCATCTGGCACACCCCAGCGGAGGACTGGGGATTAATTTAGACCACCTGGGATCTTTAGACATGCAACCGAAATCTCGGCTACACGGCGCCTTCGCCGCGATAAGCCTCCGTCAGATTGCGGGCACCTCGGCCGGGATTCGAACCCGCCACATGGGGATCCGTAGGCCGGCGCTTTCGCCTCGGAGCCACCGAGGCGGCTCGGTATGCAAACGGAAATTTGTATTCGACAGTGCCGGCGAGATCAAATTGAACGAAGGCCAGCGGCATTCCTGGCGCCAGGAAGAAAACATTTGACAAGAAATAAGAAACGAAAATGGTTCAGCGGATCCTTTATTCCACAGGAGCAAGAAACCTATGAGCATCAACTCAATAAATTTAGGCAGCACATAAAAAAAAGATAATCTCCGCATCAAGTACGGTCTAAACAGATTAAATAAGCCAAGAGTAGTAAAGAGAGAAAAACAAACAGAAAAAAAAACGTACACTTTATATAGACACAAGAAACGGAATACTAAACAAACACATCGTAAAGGACCGCCAACGATAGTATAGCCACACAGCCCCAGACTTGTGCGAACAGAAAACAAAAACCGGTCATCAAAGCTTAGCACCCTTGTCTCGCCTGACGTTGCCTTTCCAGCCTTGAAAGTCTGACTTCTTCCGCGGTGCCACGCATTTACGTCGATGCAGGGATGAAGCAACACGCTTCCGAAAAAAAAAATCTCGCGGGCGTATCTAAAGGGGAGTACGAAACAACAAAAAAAAGACACGCGGCCTGAGAGAGAATAGAGAAGAGTATGCGATCAAAGAAATCCCCCATCCCTATACAAGCTCCTTCTCCCTCACGTTCCTCTATAAATTTCCGTATTGGGGAAAAAGGTTGTCCTACTCCCACTCCGTTGATGACCGGCAAGGGAAAAAAGGCCCAACGGTGCCACGCTTTCGATGGGCAGAGTAATGCACCTAGGTGAGCGTATGCAGGAAAAGCACCGTGATGCGGATAGTGCGAAGCAATTTGGTGGTGACCTTGGGGAGTGAAAGCACTGAGTCTTAGATGAGAGCAAAGATTTGGGGATCTTTCCCTAGGGTACACAACTGACTACACGAAGGAAAAGAGTTCTGAGGAAGTCCCTTTGGGGAGGTCAGTAGGGAAACGGATATCAAAGAAAGGAAGGAAGGAGAATGAAAGGACAGCGGTGAAAAGAGCAGCTTCGAATTATTACTTTGTTTCGCGATGAAGATACAGTGGCGAAATACGGGGTGCCTGCAGAATGCCTTGTCTACAAGGAATGAAATTAACACTTTTAAAGAAAGGGTTAAACGGTATGGAGAATCTCTTTTTCGGCCTGAAGATTGTCGAAAACGTGACAGGAATAAATAGTGATATTCTTGAAATTCCCTTTAGCATGAAGTACGTTATAATTTCTGCTGTGTCGGTTGGCAACGCGAAGGGCAAAAATAGACATTGAGTGCATTGACAGCACTTCTTAGTACTGTTCTACATTACGGGTTTTAATGTCAAATTTTATTCGACTACAACGAGATAGACATGCCAAATTTCTCAATATGTTAAGCTAGTCGATGGACACGCGTGCTGTAGTATAGAACCTTCTTAAATGAACAACGATTATTTGTACCCTTATAGTTAAGATGAGGTTTACCGAGTTCCATTATTATGGCAGCCACACTTTTATAAATATATGTTTTTATTGTTTGATATACAAGTGAAATTTGCACGACACGATTCTCTAAGCTCTACAAATGCCTATATCTTTACTAAGCTATATTGTGCCGTATATAAGCAAAGCAATCAGTACTCTAAACAAGAAATGTCGTCTGGGAAAGTGGAGACAAAAAGAAATTAGGGGAGGCTCACCCTCAAAAATGCTCCTTAACCTTCCCAGTTAAGTCGCAAAGCTGAATAGTTCTATAACTCAAGGTTTAATCATTGTGACAAGCGAGAGACACCCACAAGTGCGCATAATATTAAAGCTGATAGATCAAAAATACTCACTTTTGAGCATAAACAAGTCGTCTAGGACATAAACAACACTAGTTCGAGCAAGAAAATGTGGGAAACATAAGAGACAGACGTAGATGAAGAACCAAGTGCACACACATGTCGCTTTCTGTTTTTGTGTACAAGCTTACTTGCATCATATAGCCCTCGAACGCTGAGCTTAGAACATGCTTCTTCCACGGCTGGCCTCACACCTAACCCCTAAACGTAACCCTTTTTCCGTCTATATTCTTCACCGTCCCATGTACTAGAACCAGCGGTACTATACGCTTGACAGGTAACCCTCGTCATAGGGCCTAGGCACAAAAATACTTTCGCAAAAAACCTTCCGAAAAACAGTTCTGTAAGCAAGCCGCCTCGAATATGCGGTGTGCGCACTAGAGTCTGCCGTCAGAGGGAGAAGAAACATTTCTTTTTCTGACAATTTTTCTCTCGATTCTCTTTGTTGTATCTTTCGCGGTGGTGGCAGACGTCGATCGTTACTACGGGCGTGGTCTGAGGATAAAACAAAATTATCAAAAGCGTAGGATGTCCCTGGCGCTAAAGTGCTTCACCCAGCCTGCCTGCTGTAACTTCGGGGCCTCGTACATATGGATTAGGAAAAGACAACCCTCCCCCCCCCCCCCTTTTTTTTCCTTCTTCTGAAGAGCGGACGTGAAACCAAGTTGATTTCTGTTACTTCCGGTCGACTAAGGCACCGCTGGTAACGAGACACATCAGCTGACTCGAGTCAAATGAACGCTAAATTGGTTAGGGGGCCCTGTGGTTATGACACTTCGTGTTTTCTTCTTGGTCGACGCTTAGTTTCGACTGAGTAAGCGGAGTCAGTAGGCCGTCGTCGTTTTCGTCTGGGAAATTTCTGAAGTTTTGGGCAACAGTATGATCGTAATTAAATAAAGTTTCGTTAATTCGATTGTTTTGTGTTCGTTACTATGAACAAGCAGTTATTGAGTTGCAGGGCAATAAATAAATGTATATATTAAAACAATTTTTCTTAGACATTGGCAGGAAGCCCTAGGACACAGACTTCGCAAGAAATAGACTCAGCAGTTTGTCGAAAGCGTAAACATTGCGCATAAAATCTTAGTGGCGAATATGTGATGAAGTGTTCCTTCATTCATTTGAAGCATAAAGTTACCATGAGCGGTTGCTTCCAGACGCTTAATGTTTCAATTTTTATCAGCGGAGTCGTTATATATTTGACACGGGTCCTGGTATAATAAAGTTCATAAACTGTGGGATTTGCCCTTTTGGGGGTACCACTTAGAAACACAAAGAAGGCTCCTCGGGTTCGGATAAAGACGTGTTTATTGACTGCAATGCCAGCACGCTTCGCTCTTAGACAATGAAAAGTCTGGGCGCTGGCTCAATTGCCAGTATCACCCGGTCGGTTTCCCGCACTGCCGCATTAGACAGATTCACGCGAAGTCGGAGGCCCACAAAAAAAAAAACCGAGCTCCGTAGAGCCGGGGCCTCCACCGACGAGAGCCCCCTGGCCCACCTTCGGGGCCAGCTTATGTAGCCTCGGAGAATGGACGCGCCCGGGGAGGCCACGAGCAGTCGCGTCCATTATAACTCTCAAGGGTGTGCCGAAGGCGCGTTCACCAAAATGGGCAAGGGAGAACCGGCCCCTTCGGGGAATTCGGCCTCGGGGTTCCTTGTATCCGGGAGGCCGACGCCATTGGTGACGACGACTCCCACGGCCTGCTTGAAACTAGGCCTGGATAGGGATAGAGGGAACCCAATGGTTCCCACACTCCCCAATTCTCAAGGCTAAGGTAGGCCTAAAAATAAAATGGCCTACCGGCTCTCAAAAACAAAATAAAAAAACGAAAAGCTAGAGCGAAAGAGCATGCCGCGAAGAAAAGCAAAGAAATAAAAAAACGATCAGCGCGGTACATGCTGAAAACTCTAGCTCGCTGCTTGACAGTGGACCCCGGGTGCAGCCGAACTCTGCAGCCCACGCTTCTTGGCAGGCTTACCGGGAGTAGCGTTGCAATGTCCGTGTAGTGGCCTGGCTTGTGCAGGAAGGACGGCCCGGACAATCCATGACGAAATGTTCGAAGAATCACAGAAAGTACGGCGGCTGGGCGTCTCTCCTGGGGGACGCACTAAGTGGCACGGGCACTGTCACTGGGTGCGTGACGGGATGCGAGCTGCTTGCTGTCGGCACGGGTCCACAGCCCGGGTCCGCGACTAGATGCCACGTGTTGCTGAGCTGAGGACGAGTCCAGGCAGCGGGAGGATGGCTGCCGCCATCTTGGCCAGCAGCCGACGAGCCGGATCTAGACACGCAGGCCGGCGACCCTGCGGCGACGATGACGCTCCCTGGCGTCGATGCCACCTCGATGTGGCCCCATGAGTCAGGAAACGCCGGCCACTGGAATGGAGCCTGCACTCTGCCCCCTCTCCCGTTTCTTTCCCCAAGAAGGAAGCTTCGGACATTCCGAGCAAGGTGGAGCCGTCCAACTGAGGACACTCGACCAATCTGGGTGCACAAGGCCTCAGAGATAAAAAAGAGGCAGAGACAAAGATGTCTTTTCTGCCGTGAGTCACGTGCATCGCACTGGCTCGGCTCGCGAAGTTATTGTGAAAATAGTTCCACGACTCCGCTTAATGTGACCACGGATGTCCACATACCAAGCTGACTCGCGTCACCCCGGACAATGGATTTGTTGGTGACAGATCAACTAGGCAAAGTTCTTTGTGGCTGCTTTTGCTAACGATGCCTAATCGCTTCGATTTGCGGGCGCAATGAAATGTCAAATGCACCACCCGGTCCTTTCTTGTGATATTGAAACGATGCAGGGCTGCAATCGGGCAGGCTCGCCAACATTGTTATTTTTCAAACATGTCAGCTTTTACCTTAGGCTAAAACACAAATGCCCGTGGCCAGGTATAGCACAGCGACCCAACTTCGAAAAGTCTTGGAGCCGCGTGCTGCCCTGGCCAACGCGAACAAAGGAGAGCACCGAATTCCCAGCCGCGCGGGACAGCCCCCTTGAACTGCAATGTTCGTAGAGGCCAAGCGCCGTAGCACGAGTTTATCCGCATCAGCAAGAACAGAAACCGATCCCAAATAAAAGAGAAACCCCGTGCCGTGCCAATAGCAATACCAGACTATTTACGGCACCGATCGGCAACAACACGAGTTTCTCGACCCGGCGAGTACGCTGCCCGGCTGCCAAAGCCTGTCTGCAACATTACGAGTTGCTTAGCGACGTTAGTGGCGAGCGTACCGCCCGGCGGACCCACCGCCCGACTCTGCAGAGTCCGCGAAAATATTTACAACTATTCACATATTTACACCCCGGATCGTTCTGCTGAGCGTCAAACACTCATCGGTGCTACCGTCGATTCCCAACGAACACCTCGAGTGCTTTGGTTCACGATCTCGTCCAGTGACCGCATGGCGGTCACCTTAATCGGACACGCAATCATCTCGAGACGCTGTTCAATCTGTTGCACTGTCCGGTAGCACGATCGAACTGCTCCCGGACCCCGCGGCGTTTTCACATTTAACGTCGCTTTTACGGGGTTGCAACTTGATAGGTGGCCCTCAAAGGTTCCTAACGTTATTGTTGCGTGCGACTCTCACTGACTTTTGGCCGGAGTCGATCGCGGGTGAACGGAACATACTCAATTCTAGCAGCCGAAAACCATGCTCACGCCAGTCTTCTGTCCCTTGATAGCGGGAAGGAAAGACGGAGTAAAAAGGAAATCATTTTGACTCACTCAGTTTTCCCGGGGGGCCTTTGTTCCGGGGTCGCTTGGTCAACCTGATGGCTACTGGTCCGTCGACGCGGCGACGAAGGGCACCATCGGCGGTCTCCGCACCCTCGCTAGTCTGGGACCGGTGTTGTTCGCAAACACCCGCGCTGCGTATTCCAGCAGTGGGGGATGCAAGCAGAGCGCATTTTCTCGCTCCGAGATGCGCTTTTAGTTTGTGCGCTGACGGGATGTCCACTCCGGGTGGGCCCCGCGAGCCGTCTCGAAGGCAAAAAGCTGCACTTGCTTCGTGTTGCGTCACCGTGCTTTGTTCGAGAACGGGGTTGACCTCGAAAAGCGCAGGTGCGGCTGGTGCGCCTCCCCAGCGAAGTAGGCTGGCGTCGTCCCGAAAGGGCATGCCTCGGACGTATTCCGGGCGTTTAGTCACCTCCGTTTGAAGCGAGCTCGGCTGAAAAGACACTGCATTGTGTCCGTGCGTGGCTGACGTGGCCACTAAGCCGTTGAGTGGCGTCGGGTGTCGGGCGTTCGCCTCTCCCTTTGTCCACCTCTTTGATCCTTGGCCGGAAATTGACCTGGTTCGCTATCTTAGCGAAAGGAGATGGATGCTGCTGTCTTTGCAGTCCACGGAAAGCCCCACGTTGGGTGCCAGATGTGGGATTCGCCCTTTGGGGGGGTTACCACTTAGAAACACAAAGAAGGTTCCTCGGGTTCGAATAAAGACGTGTTTATTGACTGCAATGCCAGCACGCTTCGCTCTTAGACAATGAAAAGTCTGGGCGCTGGCTCAATTGCCAGTATCACCCGGTCGGTTTCCCGCGCTGCCGCATTAGGCAGATTCACGGGAAGTCGGGGGCCCACAAAGAAAAACCGAGCTCCGTAGAGCCAGGGCCTCCGCCGACGAGAGCCCCCTGGCCCACCTTCGAGGCCAGCTTATGTAGCCTCGGAGAATGGACGCGCCCGGGGAGGCCACTAACAGTCGCGTCCATTATAACTCTCAAGGGTGTGGCGAAGGCGCGTTCACCCAAATGGGAAAGGGAGAACCGGCCCCTTCGGGGAATTCGGCCTCGTGGCTCCTTGTATCCGGGAGGCCGACGACATTGGTGACGACGACTCCCACGGCCTGCTTGAAGCTAGGCCTGGATAGGGATAGAGGGAACCCAATGGTTCCCACAAAACTCAGATGAAGTTCCCAAAGAATCGTTGGTTGCTTATTTGTCGAAAAACGTATAACCTGTTGCTATTGACCTTGAACTCGAAATATCGATTCCGAGGTCAGATTGTCTGGTGATTCCTTCACGGCAGCAGTTTTATATATTATTTTTGTCAATATTGACTTTTGGGTTATTTACTCATTTGTTTTTCGATGAACCTAAGACATATAAAGCGATTATAACAGACTTGAACACAAACAAGACTTTCCCAAATATGATTCGTAATGCTCTGTATAGTTTGATTTTCAGTTTAGTGACTGCTTATGTGGAGATGCCACCAGTACATGAAATTTCTCCACTGGAAACGTCTAAATGATCGATCCACTTTTTGTTTTTGGCCATACCGGTGCATTTTTGCCCACCTAAGTTTAATTGAACCCTACCTGAAACTAGTCCTTCCATAACCTGAGAATCGTAAGAACATGTACCACTGGCTGTGCATTTCATTGGTAACCTACATTGCAGATCAGTAAATTTTTGTAACTTAGCCTTTGACTGCATATAGGGGTTCCAGATGTTTGCTTATTTTATAGCAGTACCTGTTTGTGCTCCTTGACGGCGAAGTACCATGTTGTTAGAACGTTAAACCCCCGTACTTGCGGAAAGAGGGGCGACGATGAGAGCAAGAGAGGGACAACGCACAGCCGCGCTATAACTCCCTCCCTCTCAATATCGCCCTTCGCTCAATCCCGTCACCTCTGGCGAGATGCTCCCCCCTACCCTTTTTCGCCTTCACGAAGGGATTCTTGAATGTTATAGGTGCGTCTTGAATGAGACAAACAAAATACGTCAATGGTGGGCTGCAGACGACGAGCTCAGGCGAAAGAACGAGGCGGACACAAAACGGCTAAGGTGGCGCGACCTGCACGATGTCATTCCCTTCGTACCGCGGGATTTCAGACCGTGTTCCTGGACAACCCTTTCGGGTATACGTGCGACGTGTGCAACCGGACGTGGTGTCTAAGAAAGTTGACGCCCAGGCTAAATTCAAGCACGTCACAGTTCTTATACAAACGTTTCCTGGCCAAGACTTGTCTGGTTTCATATTTTACGCGACATGCCAGTCTGCTTTGCAAAAGAAAAACAAATAACGAACTTTTTTATTAAAAACGAGTCTCCCCAAAGCATACCTTTCAAAACGCGACAGTCACCGCTGTTAATCGCAGCACACATTATGTGGTTGCTTGAATGTGTAGCTAAGTTCCTTGTGTGTGCCTGTGATCAATAACCTCTTGGTTTCATTTAGAATGATAATGTTTTGGGGTCCCTTTAATATCGCCCCCCTGTTTTAGCGTTGTAGTTGAAATTACTTTATCTTCCGAGATGTACATGCGTCAGAGGCGGTAGCGATGCATGTCAGTCTCTATGTCTAAGCTACACATTAGCCGACTCTTCTACGCGCTTCCCCAATAAATATAGCAAAAGCAATTGCGGGTTTTTTCCAGAATTGTTTTATTTATAAGTGAGGGTCAAAGGACCGATAACTTTTTTATGACCACCTATATAGGGGCTCTCGTTATCGTAACGTGTACCTGGAACACTTAGCCAAACATGTACTATCGGGCTCCAACGAATTGCGAACAGTGAGGGAGCTTCGAGCCACTAGCGCCATAGCTTCCAAGGTTGGGTTCTGCGTCCTACTCGGATGTGCTTGAACTTGGCCAAGCAAAACCCAAACTTGGAAGCTGCGCCGGTAGTGAGTTCCAAGTTCCCTCTCTCTTCGCATTTCTTTTGAACCCAATGGTACACGTTACCCAAAAAATGTTGGGGCTCCAATCCACGCTGTGAAGGCGGTTGGTCAGCGAAGTTGTAGTATCACCTGCAACGATTCCCTACTGCACTATACGAAATGCAGCCGCTGGTCGCAGCACGCCGTCGCTAGTCGTATCGCCGTTTCTTTTCCCTTTGCCGCTCGTAGTATTCACGCGGCTCCTCGGGAGTCCTAACTATGCGGCAGCCATAGGCGTAGACAGGGTGTAAGATAGGCAGGTGGGGAAACAGCCCATAGAAGCCTACCGCGGCGCCGTGACCGGATTGTGTACTCGTCTGCTTGCGGGTACCCCCGATTTACGACAGATGGCGCTGCGGCGAGAGGAAAAAAATTGGAATCGGATTTACCATAGAGTTATTATAATGTACGCTAGAGGTTCAACTGGCGCTAGTGTCTATGCGGCTTCAGTGACGCAAATTGAAGCAGACAGCAAGCAGTCTACTTTTGCAGTGCTCCTGTGCATTCCTATGGGAAAACGCGCGTGCATTTTGTTTCTTCGCCGGAAAATAACACGGTAAATTTTGGTTATTTTGGGTTGTACCGAATAATATACACCTTGATTAACACTGTAAAGCTGTTATTGCTTTAGTTAGCGCATTTTTCTTCATCAGGGAACATTGTTTAACTTCGCTACATTTCAGTCCAAAACGTGTGTTCCGCAGCAGGTGTGTAAAAACAAGCGACGATTCAAAGCAAAATTACAACCGAAAGGAATATAGAGTGTGTTCAAGACTCTCCAGCATTCGTGTGTCGCTTATATAGTGATGATATGCCAGTCCTGTCACTATATGGAAATATCCCCGTCGTGCATGAGCGGACAAAATTTAACATTCAAACCATAGAGAATAAAGTCCGTAGGTTATGAAAGGTGTCTCTTCGTATTGTCTTCTCTGCTGGGCAGCTTTTATCCGGCACTTGGGCTCAAATATTTCGAGCGTGCGGGTGATATTTTTAACGTAGAATGAATATCATCTTCGCTCAGAGCAGAAAGAATAAAGCGGTACTTACCTATTTAAAATCGGAATAGATTACGTGGCATTCAATTTATTTTGATCGTACATGCACAGGTATTTACTGATCCAGTGTTACTGCGTAGTTCTTGCGTCTCCCTTAATTTCCAGATGTTTTTCGTTCGTTTGGCACGTGTATCCCTCATGCTGAAAAGCGCCGACGTCGTGTTCGCGCTAACAGCGTCCGACAGTGCACATAAATACACGTACGAAGCCATTTTAGCAGCTTTTTTAATGCGATGAATTTTAGAGAAAAACGCCGTAACTGACCAATTTTTTCCTCGGCGTGACTGAGAAATGTTCTAAGCTACCTAGTACGTACGAATTATTTGCGATATTTGCTCTTATGATCGAGCGCAGGGAGAAAATGCACTCACTTTTTCCCATAGGAATGCATTACCGGAAGTCAATTTTGGACTGGTTGCTGTCTGCTTCAATTTGCGTCAGCACACTAGCGCCACTTGAACCTCTAACGTACATTATAATAACTCTCTGAGATTTACATGAAACTTTATGGGAGAGTTCGCAAAATAAACCGAGAGCACGACAGTCCTCTATTAAAAATCCACGAGAAACCATCTCCGTCAGTTTAGCCGGTCGCCACCGGTCGCCCACCTGGACTGAGAGTTCGCGGTGCTCCAGATAGATGGCGCCACAGAAAAAGAAAAAACCGAGGGGTACACAATCCGGTCGCTCATTAGGCTCTCCTTTATCCATATGTCTATCTTACACCCTGGGCGTAGACTTTAAGGGGGCGTCGGGGCTCGTGCCCCCCCCCCCTCCCCCCCCCCCCCCCCCCGGGCCCAGGTCATGACCTTAACCGAGACGCTGTTTACGTGCCATGTAACGACCATCTAGTAGTGGCATGTAAACAAAATAACGCCCACGTTGCCTTTTTCGACAAAATACATAGGAAATACAATCCCAGCATGCTTTCGTTAGCTTCAATGTCCAGTTCTGGCGAAAAGGTAACGCACAGCACCCCCCCTAGGGTGACCACCCGTTGCGCGACTCGCGGGACTGTCCCGCATTGAGGGCTCGTGTCCCGCGTCCCGGAAGAAACACCAAAATCTTCAAAATGTCCCGCATTTTACATTATCGTAACAATCCCTACGCGGATTATGGCGCTTCCGAACAGCGGGGCACGGGGAAGCGCGGAGGTTGCTGTTAAGCGTGTGAATCTCGGTGGTATGCCATTTTCTTTCCGAGCACTGCGGGAAGCGACCCTTGTTTTGCAGGAGACGGACGCGCATGCGCCGTTGTGCCTCTTCCCTTGATGGAAAATATTGCGAGCGAAAATTGCTCGCCAAAATTTGAAAAATAAACTATTGTAATTATTTGGAAATCATGCTGTGTCATGCATAATAAACTCTTGTGAAAAGCTTTTTATTTTATTGAAGACAAGGTAAAAAGCCTGCAACTCAAAAAGGTCCAATAAAAACATAATATCCTAATTTTGTATAGGAGAATGATAGTATAAAAGTCGACAGGAAACATTAAGCCGAAAAAAATTTACTGTTTCTTTTTTCCTTTTGATGAATTGGGGTTTGCTGCAGTCGATTTTTATGTCTTTTTTAATTTAGACAGGTAGAATAAAATATTTACCATTACCATTAAACAAAAAATATATCACTGTGAGTGAAAATTATTTTAGCCTGATTGCCGCAACAGAATTTTCAGGTGCATAATATGCTTTCGGACAGCACAGGATTTCGGGGTACGCGAGTTGATGAATTTCACTTCACACCTTTTTGTTCAGTCGTAAAAATACCACCCTCCTCTTACCCCCCTGGTGACCAAGGGTCAATCCCTGGCACCGGTTGCCGTTTTAGAGCGCAGCTCTTAAGCTCCCGTTTCAGGCCTGAGCGGCGTCGGCGTCGCCATCGCCCTCGCCGTCGGCGCAACCGAGCGTTGAATTATGGAAAGTTTCCAATAATGACGTCACACGTGACGTCAGGTATGATGTTACGAGGGTCCCGCGTGTTGCATTACGGGAAATGTCCCATGACGCAACGCGCGGGTCACTCGTGACCCGCGCACTGCATCAGGGAACGTTTTCCATAATGACGTTACATGTGACGTCACGCGTGATGTCACAACGGTTACGAGAGTTACGAGTGACGTCACGAAAGACACTCGTGAATGACACGACGGTCACGACCTTCAAAGTGAAGGTCACGAGAAGGTCACGACCTACACATGGCCTTCACTCGTGAAGGTCACGACCTCCACGAGTGACGTCACGAGGAGAGAGTGAGAGAGGGGGAGGATGATGCAGGAGAAGAGAGGGAGGAGCAGAGGGTACGGAGGAGGAGAGGCATAACCTCCTCTCCGTACCCTCCCCTCCTCCTCCTTAAGAGCTGCGCTCTAACTTGGCATTACACAGAGTTGTAACCATTTTTTCACTTTTAGAGCGCAGCTCTTAGGAGCCCGTTTCCAGCCTGAGCGGCGTCGGCGTCGCCGTCGCCGTCGCCGTCGCCGTTGGCGTAACCGCGCATTGCATGCAACAGGTTGCATGCAACCTGTTGCATCCTGTGCAACCGGTTGCATGCAGCTAAGAGATGTAACAGGGTGCATGCAACAAACTGCATGAAACCTGTTGCATCCTGTGCAACCTGTTGCATGCAGCTCAGAGAAGACGAGCAGGTTGCATGCAACCTGTTGCATATTACAAAAAAGCCGCAACGTCGGCGTCGGCGTAACCAAGGTCACCCCAAGGTCACGTGACCCCCAAGATTACCACAAGGTCACGTGACCCCCAAGGTCACGTGACCCCCAAGGTCACCCCAAGGCCACGTGATTTCCCAAGGTCACGTGACCCTGGGGCGTTACGCGTTACGTCACGTGACCCCCAAGGTCACGTGACACCCGAAGTCACGTGACTCCCCAAGTCACATGATCCCCGATGACGTCATCAGTGACGTCACTGATGACGTCACCGGCATCCGCATCGTCATCATCACTGATGACGTCACCGGAATTCGCATCATCATCGTCATCATCACTGATGACGTCATCAGTGACGTCACAGATAACGTCATCGGTATCCACATCGTCATTGCTACTGATGACGTCATTGCAATCGTCATCGTCACGTGACCCCCCCCAAGGTCACTTGACCCCCCTCAGTACCCTTCCCTCCTCCTCCTCCTCCTCAAGAGCTGCGCTCTAATTCGGCGTTACAGGGAGTTGTAAACGGCTTTCACTTTTTTTTTCGAGTATTCTTTTTTAGTTTACTTTTCAATATCCTTTAGCAGTTAGGGACTGACCGACCTACACATTTCGTGCTTACGCGGCTCCTGAGGTTGTCTCTATAAAGTTACCAATTCATTGTATCCCGTTGTACACCGGATCAGATAGAACTCCCGTACCACCGTCTTGTCGCTCCTTTATGGTTGTTGCCTAGGAAGCATTTAAAGAAGCCTCCAATTGATCTATCGTTAACATGAGTCACTATTGTATTTATTCTCTTTCACGAAACTAAGAAGACTCTTCTGATGCTCAGTCGTTACACCATCGGGCTCAAAAATGATCGTGATGCACGTGTGATAAGCATTCTGTCCTGCTTTCGAAGCTCGTAATCGTCCGCAAGTATTTCTGCTCAGATGGCTGGCAGGGGAGCTTTTAGCGGCTACTCAAGAATTCCGAGCATTCGCCTCTCCACTTCGTGCGCTCAGTGTTGGGCTTCACACCTTCCACCAGAGCGTTTTATAAGCAAAAAGGGGAAGTATAAAAAAAAAATAAAAGCGTCGGGGTTCGGGTATACAACTAACGGTGAATTCGAGTTGCGCGCAAAATTCTCCCTGCATTCGTGCGAGTTGGTCGCGTGGCGGTAATTTTATTTGGGGCAGTTCTCGTGTGTAATTGAATTCGTGGGTCAGTAAATGTGTGATCGCTCAACAGGACACGTCCAGGAACTTGCAGGACTCGACGTCCAAAAAATGGCTTCCTCCCTCCTCTGAAAATGGGAAGAAAGCGTGTGGTGCAAGGGAATGTTTTGTGGCTGCGGGCCAGAACGTTGCTGTGGTGCGTTTGAGTAGGATATTTTTTTTCTGGGAGTCGTTTCAAGGTGGGTAATGTTTTAGTGATGGTGAGGAGGCCCATAGCTTACGACCACCGCGCAAGGCTCCTTGTTTGGCACGTAATCATTTAGTAAGCGAGGAGGGCGGTGCTTTAAAAAGTCATGGCCGTGTACCGGTTTCGTAGGGGAGCTTAGGAGCACTTAGCGGTTCCTTGGAAGTTTCATGGCTGTGGTGAGAGGAGACAAACGAAGGAAATGCTGGAAGAGTGCTCTACCAAAATAAAAAGGCGACGAAGAGATAGAGAAGTTTGGCTCTCCCTGGACACTCGAAGGTTCGCTGAATAGCGTGACGTTTCGGGGCAAGGCACGTAGCTAACGTAGATGATTGAGTTGAGTCGCCGACAAGTAGAAAACAAAACCGCAAAATAGCACAAGTTCTGTTAGATGTTTCCAAATAATAAGCGCGTGGCTTCGCGTGTGTCTGTTGCACGCTGTTCTTCAAGTTTAGCCATTGGAAATTTTGTTCCAAAACTCCGCTTATTTTTCTTAAATTTATATTGGGAAAAGTTTAAAGACGTCTTTTTGATATTCTTCTCTGTCTGTTATAAAAATAGCCACCAAAAACTGTCAGCTCGTGAACGTTGACACAATCCTAGACTTTTATGTTTGGGTGGCGTTACCACTCTCTAACTATACCAACCCCGGCCTGTGTTTGTACCACAAGGCATAGTTATTTTTACTTCCTGCTAAAATGACATTACGCTCGGAAAGAACTGGATTAAACACAGTCACTGTAGGTCGAATCCTCAACTCTTGTTAGACGGTGGTCTTGTGCTAAAGGTTGCTCACTCAATGTAATTTCATCTGTTTGTTGTTGGTTTTTTGCTGTTGTTTCTTTTTACACATTTTACATATATATACGCTTCGTCTTGCTGTCTAATATAGAGTGCACGTACTTCGAGAGTTAAAAAAAAATTAATATTGAATGATAGTTGTGCATCGTCTGGAACAAAAAACCTAAAATCATTAGGAAGGCTCGGTTGGCAACAAAGACAAAACTTGGCGTGGAAAAGTTTGGTAGTCTATACCTACTGTTATTTGTCACTCAATTTACTAAAACAACTGATTTTATTCATATAAAAAACCGGTATGCGTTGTAGACAATATTTTGGCAGATAGCGAGGATGTTTTTATAAAAACTTGTGATGCCCAAGTTACAGAACTTTACAAATGTCAGCATACCGTAAAAGTACATATGCAACAACACCCATAATGCGAGTGTCAACATTAAAAACGAGGTTAAAAACAGGCCGACCTTTTGAGTTATGAGCACAAGCACAAGAACAAAGGATTCAGCTGTGTTCTTTGAATGAAATTTTCATTTATTTATTGAAAGTGGAGCGTGAGATAGTACGCTAAGCTTTAAAACGGACCTTACGCACTTGCCGTCATAGAGCCAGAGGCTTGAGAGAATTTCTTAACTCCGCTTTCCAATTAAAAACACCTCTCGACGAACAAAGCCATGGCGCCCCGAATTAAAACATTCGCCGAGCTCTCGTTCAACAGCATCGTACAGAAACCACTCAGAACAATAACGTTGAAACTAAAGAGCGGGACGAGAAAGACTGTGCTCGAAAGGTGTCCTAGCTGCGTAATTAAAAACTTAATTAAAGTGCTCCCAAGTTCGCACGAATATTCGCATAATTTTCAAAATGGGGTTCATCCTGAAACCGCAACTGAGAGCAAAACAACGTTGAAATGTTGGTCAAATTGGTCATTGACACCGTACACAGCTGTGTCCCCACCGCTTTTATCCAATATGGTCCGGCTGTAGAACCAGTGAGAGCATCGCTAGCCTAAAGCTCGATCGTGTGCACTTTGGAGCCGTAGTAGACTTAAATTCCCAGTTACCAAACCAACTGCAGAAATACTTTTGTCAGGCTTGCACGCTCACTGATTGTCTTGTATCCGGATTAAATATATATATATATATATATATATATATATATATCTTTTTTAGATGTACATAAATTCTACACTGAAAATATAAATAAAAAAGAATATTAACACCCAAAGAAAGCTTGTTATCTTTCTTATAAGGAAATGAAAATCTCAACATAAGCAACTGTGATCCGTTGCGAAAGGTTTTCCAATAACAAACCCTAGTGTGGACCTTCAAAATCGCCTTCTTCGCGCTGCCATCTTTGTCTGCTGGGCTTTGGTACTCCTTCTGTGCATCCGCTGTAGCTCTTTTGTTATGCTCTATACTTGGTGCTGCGCATGCGTCCACAGTTCAGTGTCTCAGCATTTTTTTTTCGCCCTGGTGTTAAGAGCTGCAAATGTCTATGGGGTCACTGGTCGCTTAAGAAATGTAAGGCGTGGAAATTCATGAGCGTCTTATTAACGCCCTGCGGCAGACGAGATAACGACGTTAGCCGATAAGAACACCGAAGGATTGTTGGCCCGAAGAAAGAGCTTAGAAGACAAGAAGTTCCGCCTTCCGTTTCTCGAGTTGTCAGTGAATCTAGCGTTCCCAGTCAAGAGCGAAAATCGCCTATCACTAATTTAACATACGGCACATCATTCCTTTCAATAAAGAACAAGCTCGAAACATGCAGCAGAACCACATAAGTGATGATGAGGCGCTCCTGATAACAATACGAAGCACGTAGCGCTCACCGGATACGTTTATCGGTACAGCTAGATTACTGTTGCCCAAGCTGCCGCGGCGACGGCAGCTTGCGACGTGGGGAGTGACGTCACTAGCCTTTTATACATTGCGTTTGACGTAAAACTGGCAAAAAGAACATTTTTTTTCTAAAATTAGTGTTTTTGAGGTAAAGGGATAATTTTTTTCGGGACCGCTATACTGGTGGTGGCGGACGTCAGAAAATGAGCGATACTTACTCATTTGTTTGATAATTAGCTAAAAATTACTCAACTTTTTAATTTGTGAAGATAGACATATCTTTCTAATTAGAAACTTGCTGAGGGTCATCGAAACACACTAAATCAGTCATTTTCAGATAGCCTTTGAACGCGTGAGAAGCCTAGTAGTGCGCTAAAGTTACCCTTCGTGAAGCAGTGACAAGGGCACAAGGCTGAGGCTCTCATAATAGACGGAAAAGTCGCCCGGATGCCTTACCGCAACCGTCAGTCTTGTACCTGCTCCATGAGTCGTAACTTTAGTGCGCTGGTCATGCACTCAAAGTCTCTGTGAAAATGACTTGCTTATGGTTTTTGATGACGCTCAGAAAGTTTCTAATTGGAAACATATCTTTTTTCACTAATTAAAAGTTAATTAGTCATGTTTGGTTGATTATCGAACTAATTAGTATATATCGCGCATTTCGTGACGTCCGCCACCGGATGCGCTTCTGAAAAAATTTTTCTTTTACATCAAATACACTAATTTTAGAAATTTTTGTCACTCTTGCGTAAGACACCCTGCATATAAAAGGTTTTGGTACAATGCATTTACTTTTCTTCGTCAATCAATTAATATAGTGCAGTGGGAAATCGTTGCAGATAATACCACAGCTTCGCTGGTCAACCACTTACATTAAAACACAACTTTTGTTGTTGTTGTTGTTGTTGTTCTTTATGAAAGGGGGGGGGGGGGGGGCGGTTGACGCGGAATTATTGGTTTGAAGATAATTCGTTAGTGAACGATCTATTTCCACTGTAATCCCAAATATATTTCTACTCTCTCTGCTTCTCTTTCTCTATCTATCTTCTTTTGTACACCCAGTTTATTTTTCTTTTTTTATATACCCCTGGCACGCACACAACTCTTCTCACACTTTATCCCGTAAGAGCTTCCTTTCGGGGACGACAGACAAAACTCGCCCTCGCACTTCATATTTCTCGATTAATTTGCACCGGCGCAGAACATTTCATTCCTAATTACCCTCGGAAACTCCCACGCTCTCTTGCAGAGGAAAGTAAAACTTAGGGCGCGAGGAAGTGAAGGAATAAATAACAGGGGGAGAAAGAGAAAATAAGGGATAGAATGGTAAATGCACCGAAGAAAGCTTCAGGATTCAAGGCGAGCGAATTGAAGCGGGGGAATCTGCCGTGCGGAATGGGTAAAAAGAAGGGTGTAGAACAGTGATGTGATAAATCGATTTAATTTGAGGGGGCAGCCGGAGATAACCGTTCGCGAGATCGCACACTTAGCGATGATCTTGGTTCAATTCAAGAAGGAGGGGGGGAGGGTAATATTTGTCGTTATCGTCGACCGGCTGCTTTGACGACGGTCAGTGCCGGTGGTACCCAGTGACGCGAGAATTGATCGGAGCTGCTGGCGTTTTTGCGAGCCTTGGTTTTGCGAGTCGAAAGTTTCGGATCGATAAGCATTAAGTTCTTTTAGTGCTGTAATGAAGATGCGTCTTGTTACGTTCTTGCAAGGGAGTGGCATATTACATTCACTTTCTTGCTTCATGACTTGTTCTTCGGCTTTCTTATTGGCTAACGCTGTAATCTTATTAACTGCGCAGTATTAATACGATACACTGTACTCGAAATGCCCCGTGTTTTTTTTACATGTAAAAAGCTATAAATATATTTAACAATAAAAAATTACACATAAAAAAACATAGGAAGTTATCCGAAATTTATTTTTCTACTTAAGTTATGGTCCCAGTCGAAAGTGCATGGATTAAAGTAGCTGCCCATTCGCAATATAGGTAACCATAATAATTTAACTTTTAAGTATTATAATTATAATTTATGTTTATATTAATATCTTAAAGTCTGTTGGTGTTTTTTTTTAATTATCGTAACCAGATTATGTTCCAAGGTACATCCAAATTTTACACTCAATCCAGCTAATTACGCATTCCAAACCCAGAAGATAAAAGCTAAAGAAAAAAGAACCCATGTCATGCGATGAGCTCGAGGGTTAGGACGCAGTGTGACCACCAAACGACGCGCTGCGACGTTTGGTGGTATGAAACCATAAAATGCTTTTTAACGCTACTCGCCAATGGTTAAGTTTTTTTTTCTGTCCGTCCGTTAGTCCGTGCATTTCCCGCTAAAATTAACGGGGAAATTGATATCACGAGGCCTATACACTTTCTCAGCAAAATTTAGCGAGAAAATTTATCTCGCCTGACCTGACGCCAGAACACATACGGGCGAATTCAGTTTCTCTGCTAAATTTGGCGGGAAAGTGACTTTACGTGACGTCACCTGACGTCACCTAACTTACGCATCTTGAGCAACGTTACTAGATTACCTCAGTTGTGGAACTCCCATGGAGGGGAGTAACCCCCCCCCCCCCCTTCCCCCTTTACTTTAGTTTGCCTCCCATCGTTTGGAGCGCCATCTTGATTTTCGCTTCAAGACTTCGTCTCGCCTACGATGGACTAAAGGCAAAAGCTACGGACCACCAGATCCAATCTGGAGTCACTTCGAAATTGTGCGACATTTCGCTTCGATGCACGTATTGGTGCCCGCGTCTCGGATCTCTGATGAGGGGATGGGTGGACAGTGGCTCGGATCGAAGAGCACTGAGTGACTCGACAATTTTACATCGCAAAGAAGCCACGACATATAGGCTCTTTGCAGTGTCGAAGCTATGGAAATGATGCGGCTCTTTTGGATCTGAGCATTATTCGTCCACCCCTAATCAATGTTAAGCGTGTCATAGTATAGCGCGGAATGTGATTGGACCTGGCGGCTCGTGGCTTTGGCCTTTAGTCCATCGTAGGATGAGACAAAGTATAGATTACCTCAGTTGTGGAACTCCCATGGAGGGGAGTAATCCCCCTCCCCCCCTTTACTTCAGTTTGCCTCCCATTGTTTGGAGTTCCATCTTGATTTTCGTTTCAAAACTGTGTGTTCCATACAGTACGGTGGAACGCCATCTAGACGCTGTGATTCGAAACGTGCGCATTCCATAGAATACACCGCAGTTACCATAGTAGCCCTCCGGCGCGTCGAGTGGCGGGAGGCTACCCGTGGTAAGAAAGGCAGCATCTAAGAGTAATTCCGTAACTGAGCTAATCTAATAACGTTGACCTTCGGGAAATGGATGGCACATGAACTATACGTCAACTCAGTTTCCCAGCTAGACGTAGCAGGAAAATTCACGTCTTGTGGCCAAAAACATCGATCTAGTTTCCCCGCTAAATTTGGAGGGGGGAAATCAGCGTCACGCGGCCTGACGTCACGTGATCTATACAACAATTCAATTTCCCCGCTAAATTTAGCGCAAAAAATACGTCATATGACACAGCCGCCTTTCCCTCTCCAATTTGCTGTATTGCATTTCATGTCTTATAGGACTTTAAGAATAACAGTCGCTGCCATGTCGTTGTTTTTTGTTTTGTTTTCATGATAAAGCGGTATTTACGCGAGAAAGAAATCCCGGGTGTTTCTCACCAGCAGGCGATGCGTCACGCGACGAAAACGCCAGACTATTACGACGCTGAGCTGTGACGTCAGCTCCTCGTCGGAGGGACGGAGGAATGCTCGAGCGGCATAAACAATCCCGGTTTGGTGCTGGATCCTTTCGTTTGCAATCATATCTTGTCGTTAAACGCTTCGATGTCATGTGCAGATACCATTAAATTTGTTTGAGCTGGTGTCAGTGATGAAAATTACAGAAGGACCCTTAAGCTTCGCCCCTAAATGTGGAATGCGATGACTAAATATAAACCTTCGCTCGATCCCAAGTCGTTCAGCCCTGCCTGCGTGGCCAGTGGGTAGCGCGTCGAGGGTCGTGGGTTCGATCGCAAACACCTAATATTATTGCTTACTCATCGGCGATTCTTACTTTGCAATATTCTTACTTACTTACTCATCGACTAATCAGTCAAAAGAGCTAATTTGGTCTGCGAACGCTGACATTCCCGGCTCCTGGTCGGCGTCAACGAGACGAAGCTGAGGGGGAATTGCGCCCACTGTCGCCGTCATGTATACGGCCCTCAATGGATCTTTTCCCCAGTGTGAATGCCGCCTAACGTGAGCCTGTGCGTGCCAATTCGTTACGCGAAGTTCGAATATTTAAATAAACATTAGTTTCTAGTAAGCCCCTTTGATGTTTTGTTTCTCCGTCTATGTCCCATCTATATCCCACTTTTTTTATTATGTCAATATCCCTAAATATTCGTGAAAAAAAAAGCCATATCGCAGGCGCTAAGACGGAGGAAAAAAAAAAGACCTGTGTGCTTGTTTCGCCTTTTCTACATCAAGAACAAAAAAAAAAATCGCAAGATCTCTAAACATTTACTAACTCGGCAAACAAACATACAGTTTATGGTTTTGCTGGCCATCCTTTATTTGCTAACACAGGTTAGATGACACCTAGTTGTTCCACGCTCCAGACCAATGTACACTAGTTAAAAATATGTGCACACGCAAATCCCTAACCGGCCGCCAGTGAGCATTTTGTGACTGAGAGGGTGAGAAATTTCTGTAAGATGTTATAGTAAGCGAAACAGATCGTTATCCCGAGTAAAATGTTAAAATTCTACGGCATATACAGGGTGGTTTTTGTGTCTCGTTTTAAGATTCACACTAATTAAAAAAGAAAAGCCATGACAGCTGTACTTACGCGGTTTCTGCAAGTAAGGTATACTGCCAGGGGTACATAGTATATAGGTCTAATCATAACGATGAGCAGGCTAATTAAATAACACAAATAACCTTTGAAAATAGTGAATATCGACGTTATAATGAGAAACTTGCTGAGCTTCATCCTAAACCACTAAATCAATAATTTTTAGGAGTACATTGGGAGCGTGGGAGGCATACTAGTGCGCTAAAGGTGCCATTCGTGCTACAGGTACGAGTCAAAGGCCAAGGTAAGAGACAGAAAAATCGCGCGGGTGCTTTATCGCACGGCAGCCTTAAACCTGCTCCGCGAGTGGTAACTTCAGAGCACTACAGTGCTTCTCACGCACTCAAAGGCTTTCTGAAAACTAATGATTTATTGATTTTGGCTGATGCTGTGCAAGTTTCTAATTGGAACCATATGTCTATTTTCACTCATTAAAAATTACTTAACAAGTTATACTTAATTATCTGACTGATCGTTATGATTAGCCTTCTATACTATGTCCCCCTGGCCGTATATCTCACCTGCACAAACCGCATAAATGTAACTTTCACGGCTTTAAGAAAAATAGTATCACTCTTAAAACAAACATCCTGCATGCTCCCGTTAGATGTTTCCTCAAGTTCACTTCATAATTTAACGTTATCCCAGCCATTTGGATAGAGAAAAGAAAAAAGAACACGTTGAAACTTATGTAAAAATTTTAAACCCTTAACGATAAACAAGGGCAACGAAAAAAAAAAACGGCCGAGTTAACACGGGAAATTGAACTGTCCGAACAAGTTCTAAATGGCCGCAGAATAAAGTGCAACTGCGATTCTGTTTCCCTTTATTTGACTCCAAATGCTACGTTATGTTGGGTATTTTACATATTTTATTTATTTTTGCTTTCTTCGCATGTTTTACGCAAAAATGACAATGATTTTTGCTTTAACACACACGTGTTTGGATGAAGCTCGCGCGGTATGCTCGAAAACGAGGGCTTACTTAATCGTGTTGGTCGCTTCAGAGGTGCTGCAAATGTCCAAAGACGTTGCACTAAAATCTTGACGTCATCAGAATGAGATCGAGCGAGACAAAGATTGATCCAGGCGCATAGCCAGGGGGGAGGCCCATGGGGCCTGAACCCTCCCCCCGAGATCTTCCATTTTGCTGGAATCTCTCCCCCCCCCCCCCCCCCCCCGAAACAAAATCCTGGCTACGTGCCTGGATTGATGATGAGTGCTACGTCAGCATTTGGTCGGGATTCGTGTCCAATCAACACGTCGAAAGACGCTCGGCTTCGATCTTGAGTCCAATTGGCGACATTTGTCTGTGGTGACATTCCTCAGAGGGAAAGATCATTCTAGGTGGTGTTGGTTCTGAACACATCACAAACGCCTTTTGCGAGAAAGCATAAATTAAAAAAATGCATATTTGTATGTACGTCAGCTGCTGACATACACATTTATCAACGTTTGCCCGCAAGATTTTTTTTCTTTATTATTGAGCGTGTGTACAAGGGTGCATGAGTCTAACCGTACGTCACCACATTGCAGAAATCGGCGATTTCATGTGTTAGCACACCACAGCACCGAGTCTGCTGAGTAAAGCTCGTGCCGAGTAATTAAAAATATAATGGATTCAATCTCCGCCCTAGACCTTTCCTATAAGGATGAACATCTTACAAGTGCACATTCCCGTAGTCACTATACTGCGTGGTGCGCTTTAAAAGACCAGATTAGCCGTCGCACTACACTAGCCGCAATGTCCATCTAGAGGGTACACAGTTTACCTCAATTTAAGGCAGAATAACTTACCACCATATAGAAATCCGTACTAAAAATTCTATTTTGCCTGTTCCTTGCGTTGACGCGTTACAGAAGTTTCAATGAAGTTTCCGCCGCAAGGTACGAAACACTTCAAAATTATCGTCCGTTTAAGTATTACGGACAGTGTCTTCTCTTTTCTTTGCAACACCCTCTCCACCCGGCTACTTTCGACACATCAAGCCATCTCGGGTTCTCTTCTGTCATCTACGCTTAAAAGTAGGAACACGTCTGTCATTCCTCTTACATTTACCGTCTTTTCCAGCAAGCAAAGTCCATTAACGGCGCTGTCGTGTCCCAAAACGTGGTCTTTGGTCGAAAGAAACCGTGTATCGAGCCCTCCCGTTTGATGGCTTCGTAACCTGAGGCCGGGCTTCCAAAAAGCCCAATTTCCAGGAAGCATTTCTTTTCAAATGCTTTTCTTCAGGCGGCGACAATCGACGTGTGGTGTATGTTATCCAGGAACACGAACCTTCGATTGCCCGAGTCCTCGGCGCTCACCGGCACACAAAAAACAACGTACAATTGAAAAATACAACAATATAAAGAATATTATGACATTTCTTGTATTTTTTTTGTCTAAATCGTTGGCAAACAGTACTGACGACGGGACCGGGAAAAGTAATCAGCACCGGACACAATGCTGATAAAAGGTGCAGTAATGAAAACTATTATAATGTTGGTTGAAGGCATATAAGTTAGGCAACGCAGCGAGGGCCGGGTAAGTCAGAACGTTACTTCCGTTTGCAGTGCTTAAAACAGGAGTCACCTTATTTTTGGAAACTTTCGCGCAAACTTCGCACCTGCTTTTCAATGTACCACATAAAAAACGTATTGAAGACAACAAACTAATACGACATGGATTAAAAAAAAACACAAAAAAACACGATGGGGGGCACTGAGACCCCGTCGCGCAAACAATGACGGAACTTTCTCTACGCTCAACAAGGAGTATTAAAAGAAAAAAAATCACTATTAGAGATGATAAAACATCGTCGCTTCTGGTGACTTTCTTTGTGTGTCCCACTACCGTTTCCGCTGGGAGACGCTGTAGTGTCACGTTTCACATGCAACGTCGTACTTGGTGCCACTTCAAATATTTTATTTCCAGGTCGACAGATATTTTTGACGTCGTGATTCGTATAGTTTTTTTTATTTTTTTTATTTTGTCGAACACAATGACTGACCCTTCTAGACCATTAAAAAAAAATCCGCGGAATGTTTTTTTTTGTTTTTTTTTATTTATAAAGAGTGATTTTACTTTATATTTAAGAACTGTGAAGGGATTTTAATACACTTTCCACCAGTCTCCAAAAAGACGAGTCTCTCACTTACTCATGTTGAATAAACCTGAGACTGGGGCAGAAATTAACATATAAGTTCCAGTCTCAGGTTTATTCAAGATAGTTAACATTCACCTGCTCCGCCTGCACCCTTACTATGTTATCTCAGCTACTGTCGCACAATGGGGGGTAGCGTTTTTTCTCTGCTTTGAAGCGAACTACGCTGGAATGAGATGCCACTTAGACGTCTCTTTTATAAAGGCCCTAATCCGTTAATCCAATGAAAACGAACCTTGTGTCTTCACTCTGGCCTTGGTCGTAGAAGAAGGAGCTCACCTTGCTACCCTCTCCCTATCCAAACGCCTCAGTCAGATGTTTGGATAGGGTTCACTGAGTCTCAGTTCACTGACCCTTTATGACCTGCCGCTTTTGCTCAGCGATGTCCTCTTCAGTGCAGTCCTTTTCCTTGCGATAAATTATGGACACCAGATAACTTTCAGCAAGTGTGTGGCTTCTGTTGTAGTCTGCTTTCGAAAAGAATCCCGGATAAAAGTTCGTACTATCGCATCAAAGAGAAGTCAGCTCTGCAGAACAATCGGGCTTTCCGCCCAGCTTACTTTTTTTAATCAACCTGAACATGAAAATAAACATGGTCATGTTACTCTCTGCCTTTTATGGGTAATTCTTATTTAAGCGGGTCCATAAACCAGGCTCCAGCTTTCAGAGTTAATTTTTACAACACTGTGCAATTCGCAATCGCCCACCTAGACAGCTGCTTAAAGGGATGGTGAACCGAAATTTGGATTTCAAAAAAACAATGCTGGAGATGTAGGCGGGACGATACAATCCCTACAACACTACTAGTAAGGCGATATCTCAAATGGACGGCCGTATATTTGGAAAAAGAAGTCGAGACTGAACCAGGCCGACGAGGCGCGTGACCGTCAAGATACCTAGTTTCCTCCTCTCTTCGCTTCGCTCTCTCAAGGCCGCGAGGCAGAGAAGACGCGAAGCCTTCCCTCTCCTTCTCGGATAAAGATGACGTCAACATTGCTGCCAAACGCGCCTCTTTTTTTGAAAAATACGGTCATCCATTCGAGATATCGCTGCATCAGTGATGTTTTGGTGTTTGTAGCATCCCGTTGCACGCTTTTGCCGCGTGTTTTGGGGAACCCAAATTTAGGTTCAGCATCCCTTTAAAAAAAAAAAAAAAACCTTAGGTTAATATTTGAATAGAAAAATACAGCCTATATAATTTTTCCATCAGTAACATAGGCCCATAATTAAGGTCCGCAAGATCATTCACCGTTGTCAGATATGTTCGCGAAATGATGGCGACACACCCGGGATTGCTTTCTGAAGTAAAAGTCCTCTTGAAAGCACTTTAAAAATAGAAGGCATCATTGTTATACACTTCTCTCGGTTTTTTTTTATTTTATTTTTCCTGGCAGCAAGACAGAGAGCTCAAACTTGGCACCATTGTTGCAATCCTAGGGGCCAAACTTGGGTTTAATGCTTTTTTGCACCAAGGCGTTTGTTGTTGCCAGAGTATAAAATTTCGGCATTTCTAGATGGGTTCCCTCTGGCTCGCCACATAATTGCCAAAGTGCCAGACTTAAAGGGGTACTCCACCGATTTTTTGAGCTACCTCAACTAACTATATTTTCTGACTCCCCGGCCTTTACTCTCTCCGGTATGCTATTTAGAATCGCGAAATTCATAATAGTTATTGCGAATTCGGCAAATGAAAATGATGCAAAAACCAACATTCAAATATACGAGCGCTTTTCAGGGCCGTGACGTCAGGGGCAGGCAGGCTTGCCAGTCGAGCAAGCAGCCAAAAAATAGAATATGCCGATCATTTGCTCCGTGCTGGAGCGCGTGTACTGCAGCGAGCTTCCCAAGCATTCATTTGACACCATGAAACTGCTTCGAATCAGTTTAAAACAAAATCTACAGCCCAAAGAGTGAACCCGTGCCTTCCACTGACGTCACTTTTTCACTGTTGCCAGTAGAGACTTCGAGCTTGAAAAACACGGTGAGGACCAAAACTGTAAATTCAATAACTTCGCGAAAAATCAATATTTTGACCTAATATTTGGGATACTATTTTCGCGATGTTTGTTGGTTAGTTTAGCAAAATTTCAAGGAAATCGGAGACAATGAAAAAATCGGTGGAGTAGCGCTTTAATCATTGTTGCCACGTATGAACCGAAGAACCAGCAGTGAAATCAAAATGTGGAACTATGTTTAGCAATTTAGGTCCAACGTTTTCACATGCAAACAGAACAATCAGACGATAGCCTAACTCCATCACCTGTTTGGCGATATAAGTGCCCAAAGGTTCAGTGAAATATAACTTTGGCACTTGTTAGGCGAATGAAGGCCAAGATGCCCAGACTCTGGCCAAGGAAGGTCGATTTTGCAATACCTTGATTTCTTTGGGCGTTTTAATGCCCTATATTGTGAGAGAAGTGCCAAATTTTGATCCAAAGAACTGTGCTATCTTGGTTGCTATGAGCGAAAGAAAAAAAACGTTCTCCAATCGAATTTCGAAAACATAGTAACGTTTTTTTCTCCCGTATTAGTCCTAACTACCTTCTACCACTCGACGCTCAGTGCCGTCAAATGAAAACTCCTCTATAGGAGGGAGAAATTAAACCACGTCTAAACCTTTTTATTGTAAATGGACTTCCTAATACTTCTCCTCGCTTAACGCCTCCCTTCCCGCTTGCTCGTGTTCCTACGCAGCCCGGATAAAAAGCCTACAACGAGCAACCCATCAGATTATGCGGGCTCTTCTTGACGAGCACCAACATTAAGCCTTTTGTGAATTTAAGAGCAGCCATAAACGCAGCGCGCTCTTTGTTTCATTGAGGGTTTCTTAGGGGAGTCTGTTAGAAGTGCTCCCTCTTAAACTGGCCAAGCTTGCCGAATGTCAGGGCATCGAGCCTACGCTTCTATGCGCTCACGCGCACCGCCAGGCATATTTCCTATTGCTGTCGCAGTCTCTAAAGGTCTGCAAATGAAGTAAAATCTCCGTTTTGATAAAAAGTAACTACCTCGCTTGCTCGTTTTCGGAATATGCGTTGACTGTTCACTGTTAACGGCGACGTTTCGCTTCTGCTAATGACGGGCATTTAGCTCAAGGCTTTTGTGAATAGAGTAAGGGCTGTTAAGTGGCGTCTTCAACTCGTAATAATTCGAGCAAAACGCGACTTGGTTGTTTCGGTTGTTTTACTTGCATTAGTGATGCAAGTAAAACGTACCTTTCTTAGATGAGGTTAAAAGAAAAATAAGACGAGGTTGTAATGCAGTTTCCAGTGGTAAGGGGATACCCGCTTTCGGAGCAAATCGTGCGTTGTTTGCCAGCAAGAACCTTTAGCAAACTATAGCTGTGGTAATAATAACAATAATCTTGATTTTGACCCAGGAGGATTGAGGTTTACCAGAAAGTTTGAAGGCAAGACAAGTTTGCCCTACACAGCAAATTAAGTCTGTGTATACAAGTACGCTGGATTGATAATTTCGCTAAATAAAATAGGCACAATTTAAGTTCAATATCAATACTGTTTATTTTGAGAAGTTTTGTGAAAAACCAAAAATATATATAACGCATGAACCAACTAAAATCGACACGCTCTTGAACAAAACTCTCAGAAGTTGAGAACATAAAGGTACCACCTAATTTTTAAATTGTTCGCGCCAAGAAGGTCCACGTTTTTATTTCGTTTTTAGATTAGCTGTGTGCCTCCGTAGTTTCTAATTACTGTGATTTTGCATTATCCATTTTTATTTAGGTAAAAAGATTAAGTTATCCAATGAAATATGCGCTTTCCCATGCAGTTATGAGAAAACTATGGAGGTGTTGCACTCATGCTGCAAGAATACGTCATGATGATTTTCCGGGACTCTCTCGTCAGACTGTCTGTTCGACTAGCTGACTATCTTTTTATGCCAAGAGTTGTGAACCCCAGCATTGTATAAATGGAATCGAGCTAAACCACACTATATTTGTTATATAAAACAAATATCATCGTAAAGGTAAGGGGCGATTAGAAAACGTAGAACCGCGGAAAGCTGCACAGCTTTTGGAATGTCCACGCAGTCTACTCGTACTTTATCTTCGGACTCCTGTTGCCAAAGAGAATGAACTAAGTAGCCCCTTGTGAATACCCTAAGAAACGTTTCCTTTTGTAGAGAACCCCGCCCCCTTCCCTTCACCATTAGAGCAGAGAGCAGTCCCATTAAGAAATAAATTTCTTTACTCAATCATTTTGTAGAGAGCGTCCAACTGAGATGAAAGAAAAAAACACGAATGTGGGATTTTGTGATACTGGTGCACCCCAAATAGCAGTCACACAGATTTCCATAAATCTAGACGAAGAGTAGAAATTCGAGAGGTGGAAAATAGCGTCGCTTCACAGAGAAAGGGCTCGGTGTGGGAACTCACCAGCGAAAACGAAGAAAACCAATATTAGTACTATTGCCAACACGGAAACTTTATTCCACGCACAGTTGCATCAAAGCGTCCCTTTAATGGGGATTAATCGAGGCACGAATCAACTCTCTAAACATTTATATTAGATATCGGGGCTCGCAGAAATCCTAATCGTCTAATTCGGCAACCGGGGCGAACAGGAGTGATGTGTTTTTTTTTTCGTCAGCTCTCCAGCGCGGGCTCAGTGGGTTGAATCGAAGTCCGGGCTGTAAGGGCAACGAGCAGCGCGTATTCGAGATTTCACTCCGCGGTTGCACCGGTCGGAAGTGCGAGGATCCTTCGATTGCTATTGGCTAGCAGTGGTCCTGGTTCCGGAAGATGCTCCTCCCGTCTCCGGAGATGACTTCGGTGTCTTGTGATCTTTGATTGTTTTTTTTTTTTTTAATAAAGAAATCTTACGCTCATCGTTGTGTTTTAGGGATTTCTGAGAAGCTTAGAGCCAGCATAGTGAGTTATAGTCCATTTTAGGCGATCTCGAGAACCCCCTGAAGGCAACTTTATAATAAAGCTAAAACACTTCTTTAAAAAGATGAAAAAAGTTTTATTCTAGCGTGCCTTTATCCCCTTATCTCAGTATGAGGTTTGTTTTCCCCAAAGATATAACTAAACGCGAGAAAACACACACAAAAAACTCTCTAACCAGCCGTGACGACATAAGAGGACATTTCGCCCGCCAAGCGCGTGTCGCTTAAAGGTCACGCGTGCGTTCGCGAGCTTTCCGGTATATTCCTCCGCACTGGAACCAATCGTAAAGCATTTTCTTGTGTCTTTTTTTTGTTTTTTGTTTTAATAGCAGGATTGCGTATGTATGGCTTTGATGGGCGCTGAAAATGCGCGAGAGCGGAGGTTCCGAAGCTGCTCTTGTGACGTCACGCTCCGGGAAGAAGGGCCTTCAGCGGTACTTTGAAATTTTTTTTCTGCAGCCTCAATGGACCAAATAAAAATATAATTTCGATATTCATGATTGTGGAGGTCAAATGAAGATGATTAAACTGTTCTTCCTCAAAAACAAAGCCGCTCCAGCTTCCCTTTAATGCGGTTTCTAAGGTGTTGACATTTTCACCATTATTAGCCAATCACTTTTAAATTTTAATTGATTTTACATTTAGTTCAGGTAGATTGTAAACATATAAGAATACAATATAATTCAAAACTTGTTCCTTTGATTGTTAAAGTCTTGTGTGCCAATCGTAGGCTTAAACACGAATCATTTTGGGACCTGAGAGTTCAGTCGAGTTTAAAACCTGATTAAGGTTACCTATTTGACCGGGCTGTGAGGACCCGAAACTTTTCGTTCGTGTTTAAACCTACGATCGCCACATAAGACCTTAACAATCAATGGCAATAGTATTTTGAATATTATTACTCGCAAGAGCACGTTTCTTTCTTTCAGGTCAGTTCATAGAATACAATATAATATATTTTGTTTCAAAACGTCCCCCGCTCCTCAGCAACGACATTTCAATCAGTCGCATTACAACTGAAAAAAAAGGATATGTGGAAAAAGAGAAAGCACAATCGGAGCATATACTTAGTGACATTAGTTTACGTATAGTTCTGGTTTAAATGTGAACTTACTATACGGCGAGTAAGTGTTCCAAAATGCGTATTTCGCGCATCGAAGCGCAAGAAGGGGCGAGCCAATCAATGGGTAACATAAATAACGCGGAAAAAACGCGTGATGGCCGTCATTAGTTGAGGTCAGGGAAAAAGGGGGGAGGAGAGAGGATCATGTGGGCGCATTTAGTGGGTGAACAAACGCACGAGGTGTGCAAGAGGCGGTCGAATTCCACACAACATAGCTTACACATACGTTCTTATTTTAACGGCTTAGAGACTTTTTTAAAGTTCCTATTTACTGCTTTAATAATATTGCGACGGATAATACCAACACGCCACGCTCACATAATCCTTCCTGATACTAATGTCTGGTTTGACGCACGAAGGTACCGCAATTCCGACTGGCCGTTGATGACCACCTAGGTGGAGCGGGCTACAAAAACGGCGATGATCATCATCAACACAGTCGGTGCTCCCTTCTCTCCAATCATCAAGATGGCGACCGAAAGGTCTGCTTTGACAGTTTTCCTCTTTCGGTACCCATATTCAGAAATGCAGCACCCCCTGGAGTCGGAACTGACTTTTCCGGCCGATCATATACAGACAGCAATGCAAGTGCGTGATCACCGCGATGAAGTATTCCCGCGACGATTACCGATGAGGGCAGTCTCATTAGGCCCACACCAAACATTATTGGTACGGGAGCTTGCGCAAGTCTGCGCTCTTCAGTCAAGCATCACCTCTCCATCCTTACTTCGCGCAGACATAAGAGCAATGAAAGCTGCGCACTTTCATATCCAAGGAGCGCGAAAAAAGATCGTTATGGGAATAGAAGACGTGAAGCGTTCGGCCGATTATCAGATCTTCCCTGGGACTCCATATCATTCCCACACAAACGCAATGCCCCGCCGAAGAAGAGTGCAGGCGGACACATTCGGATGGCACCACTCTAACGGCTATATAAAAAAAAAAGTAAGGAAAGCAGTTTGGTTTAGGGACACCCTCCCTCGCTGTCATGAGATATACGAGCTGCGTTGCCGTCGCATCTCCGCTGTCCGAATCGCTCAGAGCATGATCGGTGGACCCGCTCCGTATTTTGGACGTCTCGCTTTTGTCTGTGATGGGGTCCGCCGTCGGCCGCAGAGAGCTCCTGCTGTTGCATTAGGCACGGACGCTAGGTAATATTAGAACGGACCATCTCACCGAGCGCGTGCGTGAAACGCCGGGACGTGTAAATGTGTTTTGGGAAAGTGTGATGGCGGTTATCGGTGCTGTAGTGTCTCGAATTGAAAGTTGGGAATAAATGGTAGGCCTTCCACGTATTTTATCCCTCGAATATTGCTCGCTTTTAATGTTAGTTTTAATCGTTCTCAAAAAATTAAAAGAAAACTCGAGTGCGCAGAACGAGCGAATCTGAGAATCTTGCAATCACCGCACAAGATTTGTCTAATTTCTATCTTACAGCAAATAATTGACGGTGAGGTGTTAAAGACCATGTGGGTGTTGATGTTTTTTTTCTTCTACACATGACCCTTTATATATATTAAAAAAAAAATTCTGTTTACGCTGTTCTTTTTTTTTTTTTTTTACTACAGTCTAAAAAATCTCGGTTTCCCGCAAAAAACCGAGACAGTCAATTATTAAAAAAGAAATATATAGAGAGAAAACTCTTAGAGAATGACAGAGCTCGGAATCCGATTGGTTGAGGAAATACAATGTTCGTAGGAAAATGAGCATGATATTTCCCTTGCTCTTTGTCCCTTAGCAAATCGCCTTGGCAGATCTAGTCGTATTCTCAATATTTTATATGCGTCATTGGCTGTCTTGGTGATTGGCTGCCGAAAAGTGCTCTGCCAAAAAGTGAAATGGGAGACATTTTTTAGAGTTCAGTGCTTAATGAGAGATACGTGACAGTGTTCCTTGAGAGTGAAACCATTCAAAACTTATTCATGCCGAGTCTTTTCTATAAAGACAAATTTTGAGAGAAGACTTCATTTTTAAAATTATAACTGAAGTAGCGATCTGTGTAATGTAAATAAGTGCAGGGACAGCAATGTCTTATGTTTTGGGTGAACGAACTTACAGCAAAACAATTAGTTTCACCTTTCATTATGCGAAATGTTCGACGCATCTAAGGGTTTCCACGTGTCCAAAAAGAAAACAACAAAAAAGAAGAAAAAAAAACTCGGGGACCATTCATTAGCAGAAGTTTACCCATGGAGAAGAATGACCAAAATCTCCGCCCTCAAATATTTCAGAAGCCTTTCATTTACACTATTCAAACGGTCGCGATCATGTTATCAATTATTGTTTCTGATTGCTTATTTAGGTATTGTGCACATATTTCAAGAAGAAATAAAAAAATGAAAAACGTTTACAATTCTCTGTAACGTCGAATAGACTACTTCCATAAAGCCCTGCATGCAACACGGCGCGCGTTGCACTCTGGGAACTAGTTGGCCAGGGAGGAGAGTGCCCCATGGTTTCGGTTTCGATCGACACGTCGACAAGCGATTATACACAGGGCGTGGACTATAAACGGCCGTTATTTTATGTTTTCTGGTTCCGAGAGCGTCATTTGTGGTCTCTAAACTAACTTAAATGGCCAGCTCTCGAATCTGTAGCACAAGCCCGGGACGTATAGCTTGTCTTAACGCATGCTTGTTGTATTTTTGTACTCGAGCCTTTCTGTTAGCGTTTCGAGGTATGTGGACTAGCCAGTGCTGGGAATCTCTACGCCGCGAAGTTCGGGGATCTTGCTTGTGTACGAATCAACAAGCTGTAGACACCAGTAAGTATGCATACATCGAGATCGCGCCTTGACATTAGTATTGTTGATCAGGAAGTTTGTTTGTTTCGTGCGTCCATAGACGAAATATAACTTTTTGCAATTACTGTTTTTCTTAATACGCCTGAGTACGCGAGGTAAAACTCGGAGGCGCCATTGAAGAGCTCCATTTGAACACACTTCTCATCGCTTATCTCTACTGCCCCGCAGCACTGCACGAATTCGTGAAACGCTTGTATTTGCACGAAACGCTTGCATTTCACTAATATTCAACATCGCGTAAACGCATAAAGTTATCCTGCAATCATATATCCACATTCGCACATACAAACCATTTTAAGAAAGCAAAAGTCGAGCACTTGTGTGAAGAATGTCGCACCATTCGGTGGAAGTGCGCCGGCGGGCATGAACCCCGATGCGCCAAACGAACGAAATTATTCAAAGCGCATTTGACGTTGCTAATGGCCATAATATTTGTTATGCGTTTGCTTTCTTCCTCACTGAGTATGCCGAGATAATTTCAGACAGACCGTTCAGGCACAGATCTTGGGCGTTAGTAAAAGGTCGTCCAAAAAGGCTTAGCGAGGAATAGGGGACGCTCGTTAGGACCTCCGTAGTAGCTAGCCGATCTCAGCGTTTGCAAAAACTTAATCTTATATTAGCATAAAATTTGAGTGTGAGGTATGTGATGACACGAGGAAGACATCATAGTAACTTTTGTGCAGTAGTGAGGTCGAATTTATTGCGTTTCCTGAAATGCTCATGCGTCAACGCTGGGCTCAACGTTGATACTCCTGTGAGAATGCGGCTTGCTTTTCGCCCAATGAAGTAACAAGAAGCGGACGTTTGGCAAACAAAATATGTGCAAAGCTCAAGGTGACCAATTTTCAGTTGTTCACTGGTACTAGACGGGATTACTGACACGAGCTCAAAGATGCACTCGTGGGATGATGTGGCTAAGTCACGTCTTACTAAGTTTGCATACGCAGGCACAATATTCGGTGTTGCGGGAACCGAGGAAAGTGCCCCGGACTTCGTGTTGTATCGCTCGAAAATGAGTGTATTGTGCATTCGTAGAAAGTCAGATAATCAAAAACGCAAGCAGCGCGTTCGGTCAGGACGTGATAGCATGAGATGAAGCTGCTCAGTCGAAACCGAAACTGAGTGGCCAACTAGTTCCCAGTGTGCACTGCGTGGTATTTCGCCGCGATGGGGCGCGTCGGTTTTGGAACAAGTCCATTAGAGCGCAGCTCTTGAGGAGGAGGAGGGGAGGATACGGAGGGGAGGGCCAAATGTGACGTCACGAGGGTAACATTTTCCGGCTACATTTGACTGGAAATTTTTTCGCTAAGTTTAGCGGGAAAATTTTATCGCTAAATTTAGCGGGGAAATTTTTTCGCTGCTTTTAGTGGGATAATTTTCGCGCTTAATTTTGCGAACAAACTTTCCAGCTACTTTTAAAGGAGAAATTTCCAGCCAAATTTAGCTGGAAGATTTTGCCGTGGTGACATCACACGGGACGTCACTATGGTGCCTCGATTGCGTCTTCGACTGGTGTGTTTAGCGCCCTATCCCGCCCATACATCAAAACTGGTCCTAATGTGGCAACAAATGACGCGAGTGTCATGCTGTTGCCTGTCGCGATCCTGGCGGTTGACTGTAGAAATGCTGGCGAAAAGCACGAGCGGATGCGAGTGTCGCTGTCGTCACGGCGTCGGTTTAGGCGTCCCAGCTTCGGGCTGTCCTAGCTTGCGTGAACTGTCACAATGGAAAGCGACCTGCAGCAGAACAGGCGTCTGCCCTTTTTACCACAACTGCTGGGACACCGCCAGGGTCGCGACCGGCGACAACATGACACTTTTATGACGTCATCAGGCGGAAATCGAGGGACCACTTTTTTGGCCGCGGTAAACGCACCAGTCGGAGACGCGTTCCAGGCACCATAACGTCACGGGTGACTGCATTATAGGAAACGTCCCATAATGCAACGCGCCGTTATGCCGACGGCGACGGCGACGCCGATGGCGACGCTGCTCAAGCCGGTAACGGCCGCCCATGAGCTGCGCTCCAAAAAAGCATGTAAATGTAAGGTCGGTTTTAAATGAAAAAAAAAAAAAAATATTTCAGATCACAGCTCTTATAGCGTCCGTTTCCGGTTTGAGCGGCGTCGCCTTCGCCGTCGTCGGCGTAACCGCGCGTTGCATTATGGGTAAATTGCACCGTAAAATTTAGCAGAAAAATTTCCTGGCTGAATTGAGCGGAAATTTTTCACCCATCAATTTAGCGGAAAATTCCCCCCTAAGTTTAGCTGAAAAAATGCACCACTATGTTTAGCCGAAAATTTTCCCCACTAAATTTTGTGGGAATATTTCCCCGCAAAATTAACCGGGAAAATTACCCCTATAAATTTTGCGGGAAAATTTCTGCATTCAATCTAGCGGAAAATTTTCCCGCTGAACTTAGTGGAAAAATATTCCGTCTGAATTTATCGGAAACGATTCCCGTTGAATGTAGCAGAAAATTTCCGCGCTAAATTTATCGAAAATTTCACGCTAATAGAAAGGGGAGCTAGAGAGAGGGAGGGGAGGGTACAAAGGGGGGAGGAGGGGCATACCCTCCCCTCCGTATCCTCCCCTTTTCCTCCTCCTCCTCGAGAGCTGCGCTCTAATTGGGCATTACATAGAATTGTAAACGTCTTTCATTCTTAGAGCGCATGCAGCTCCTAGGCGAACGTTTCCGGCTTGAGCGGCGTCGCTGTCGCCGTCGCCATCGCCGTAATCACGCCTTGTAGTACAGGTAAATTTCCCCGCAAAATTCATTTAAAAAACTTTGGCGCTAAACTTAGCGGAAAATCTTCCCCGGTAAATTGAGCTGAAAAATTTCCCAGCTAATTTTAGCGTAGAACATTCCCCGCTGAATTTTGCAAGAAAATTTCTCCGCTAAATTTAGCAGAAAAATTTAGCCTCTAAATTTAGCCGAAAGCTATTCCCGCTTAATTTAGTGGTTTCCGCTAAATTGAGCGGGGAATTTAGCGAAACTGTTCCCCTAAATGGAAGGGGATCAAGAGAGGGGGAGGAGAGGGTACGGAGGGCATACCGGCCCCTCCGTACCCTCTCCCCTCCTCTGCAAGTGCTGCGCTCTAATTGGACATTACACGAAATTGTAAACGACTTTTATTTTAGAGCGCATCTCTTCGGCGCCCGTTTCCGGTTTGAGCGGCGTAGTACCGCGTCAGTCGGCGTAACCGCGTCAGTCGGCGCAACCGCGCCAGTCGGCGTAACTGCTCGTTGCATTATGAACTGTTTCCTATAATAACGTCACACGTGACGTTAGGTGTGATATCACGAGAGTAAAGAGGGTTACTTTCCAGAGGGTTACACTCACGAGGGTTACTAGGGTTACGCTCACGAAGGTCATAAGGGTTACCCTCGCAAGGGAACGTCACGACGTTACCCTCGTAACGTCACGTGTGACATTATTATAGGAGGCAAGTGATGTATGACGTCACGTGTGACGTTACGTGACGTCACACGCATCTCACATTGCCATCAAATTTAGCGGGGAAATATTTCCATTAAATTTAGGGGGAAATATTCCCGCTAAATTTACCCTGGTTATGTGACGTGTGGCGACACGTGTAACACTGCACTTTACGTGACGTGTGACGTCACAAGGGTAAACTTTCCCCGCTAAATATAGCGGGGAACGAACAACGGCCTACCGTCCCTTCCTTCACCTCAGGGACTGCACTCTCATTCGGCATTACAAAAAATTGTAAACGTCTTTCATTTTTTTTACGTTTTATTTTATTATTTTATGTCTTAGTACACACCTTCTATAGGTTCCCAGAGGAAGTTTCTGTGATCGCCTAAATATGGCAATAACTCACTCTGCTGGCTTTTAGCATCCTAAAAATCTCTACACCATGACGATACGCGGTTTATTTCCCTATTTAAAAAAGCAATCCAAGATCGCAAAAACACCGATTTCATCTCCGCCGATGGGAAGAGCATGTTCCGAAAACACACTGTCACTCAAGAGGAAGAGCAGAATCCTCGCGCCTTCAAGTGGTAGAACCGCGGCGTGATATCTCGAATACGCGCGGACCACGAGTGTTGCCAACAGAGCCCGGACCACAATTAAACCCAACGAGCGCGCGCTTGAGCGCTCGAAAGCCGACAACCAAACACATCACTCCCGCCAAAAAAATAATATTAATAATAATTTGTTGTTATTGAGACGATTATTTCAATATAGTGTTTCATCTGTGAGAGTTTTTAACATTTTTTTATTGCTCTTACTCACTTTTATTATATACAGAATTATACATATTTTGTAATAACAGCGTTTACAATCTCAATACATTTCACGTTTTCATAGATCACAGGCGGTCCTGGCTCCCCGCACAATGCTCCAAACATCGCCGGCAAAAAATTTCGCGCATGGTTGCGATTTATGGATTTCTAGTATGCTTAGAGCCCGTAGAATGAGTCATCGCCATATTTGGGCGATCTCAGAAACCTCCCCACTGCACTATTAAAACAAAAAAAAAAACATTAAAAAACTGGCAATCTTAAGGTTTGAACGTAAATCTGCTTTCTGTCCAACTGAAAACGACGATATTGTAAACCAGTGGTTTTCAAATGAGGGTTCGTGAATCCTTTGGGGCCCGCGAAGGCATTCGAAAGGGTGCGGGAAGCCCTGCCTCACCAGTAAAACCAGACAATAAAAGTTTTCTTCTTTTTTTTTTTCAGATTGAGAAGAGGCGTTCTAATTTTCGGGTGAGTATTTTTGTGTGCACGTTAATGAGAGAAATCTACTTCGCACTAGCCCTTAGTTAAAGCCATTTAATAAATCATTATCATAATTAGTCTATACATTACCCTTCCCCTCACCACTATCGGGGCCCTCCATCATCTCCTCCGATCCAAAACTGGTCCGCGAAACATCAAATGTTGAGAACCACTGTTGTAAGCTAACAGAAAGAAGAAAGGACACAAAAAATATCTTCTGAAAGCTTCACGTTGGCCACCAAAGTTTTCGTAAAGGACATAGCTACTTTACGAATAATTCTCTTAGCGAAAAATTTACCATAAACATACAAAATCTTTTTATTATTATTATTAAGATAAATCTCTAGACGTTGGGCAAACCAAACTGCACATACAAGGTTACAAAGGAGCACAACAGTACGAGCTTCCCCAAAAATGAATTTCCTATATGTGACGAAAGAAATGAAGCCTCCGAAATGCACGAATTGTGTAGTCTCTTAAACAAACACGGATCATGAAGAATACACAAACAAAAAAGTACATAAACGGCATCGCATCTGCATACTGGTATGCCCATTATGTGGGATAATTGCTTCCGTGTTCCAATTTCTATGATCACATCCCCTCACCTTCTTCGCTTCTTTCTTTTTTTGTGTCTGTGTGCGAAGAGGTTCCTTTTGTTCTCTTTGTAATGTGGAAGAATGGAGAACACGAATCTAATTTTCTATCATGTATTGCGGAGTCCAGCGTACGCTCTTTGTTTTATGCGCTTCGGACGAGTCATTCACGTTTCAATGTCGCTGAACTGTTGTGAATATTTTTACGTAGAATTTCATACATACGCGTGAGGCGTACTTACAAATAATAAAACGAAGCGCTAAAAGCCGCATATATAGGAATTAACAAAAGGGGCAGAAAACGAGAAACACGTACAGTCTCCTGCAATACAAAAGACCCATTCGCCTATTTGTATATGCGTTGGTGCTAATCCCGTACATGCCAGAAAGGGAAAAGACAAATGTTAATTTATTTTTTCACACTAAAAAATATTGTTCTTGTCAAAGCGAATTCGGCAGATCCATCGCAAAATGCACTCTCTGATGGGTATTTTATACTGCAGGAGGGTGTACATTTAATTCTCGACTGACTTTCAAATTTTGCTCTGAAACCGTATGCATGCCCGGCTTTTCTTCTTTTTTTTCTTTTTTTTTTCTTACACGTGTTAAAGCTGCGAGAAATGATAAATCGCAATCATTGAGAAGGTTGAAAAACAATTTTACGTAAAATAAGCGCGATATTTTTTTTCTAATCTTCTCTCTCTTCTGGCATTACATTGCTCTGACGTCATTGATTAATATTCCCATTCCTTTAGAGTCTGATTTTAAATAGGAGTAAGCAACACATACCCTGAAGAAAATTCTGGTTCATAGGTCGAGATCCATCCGAACGACGCAGTTTAGAGAGCTTATAGCAAATCGCCGACCCGAGCGATGAAAGAGGGTGAGGAGGTAGGGGATTATAAAAAATGTGCTCTGCTGCCGGAAAACAACCCCCGCGCCCCCCTCCCCCCCCCCCCCCCCCCCGCCCCCCCGAAAAAAGAATTAAGAAAAAAGCTTGCCAATTGCAGTGAACGCCCGGCATGAAAGCGGAAGCCGTGGAACGACTGGCAGGTCCCCACCTTTTCCATCTTGCGGTGCCCCGCGCGTGAGAAACTGGGTCGCGTGCTGCATAAACTGAGCTTGCTGCGGGGAAGCCGAACCCCAGGAGACTGCACGAGGCTTACATTCGGAGGATACGACGGTTGGGATATCCGGCGGAGAGACAGATGCAAGAAGCATTGCAGTAAGCGAAGGAAAATAAGAAGCCAAGTTTCGTCGAAGTTACAGTCGGGAAGGCCGAGACGGCAGAGCGCGAGATGAGGGTTCTCTGCTGCATTCCTTAGACGACCGGAGTGGTTCGGCGCTTGATGGCAGGGTACGCACCACGCTGAAGCGGCGCAACTAGATTCAAGGCGTCAGGCGAGGAAGGGTGAACGAAAGTGAAGAGAAAAGAAGAAAAGGTGAAAGCGAGAATTCACCTCGAAAAAGTTTGAGGCAAGAAGAAGTTTGCTGGTCGAACTTTCTAACGCTCTTCTTCATCAGGGCCTTGCTTTCTTGAGATTTCTAGATTTTTTTTTCTTTCTTATATTGGACAACGTAGACAAATGCTCCTATTATATTTCTCGTGATTTGGTTAAAACTAAATGTGGCATAAACGGAGTTGAAATTTTGTGGCATCTCACTTTCTGAAATAAATCCGTTTTGTTAAAGAAAGGTAAAAAAAAAAAACACTGCTTGATTAGATTTACAATAACGGAAAACGTCAGAAATTATTGAACTCCAAAAACCCCTGTTTGTTTAGATTTCGTTTTTACGAAGCACAACAAAAATGGGTAATTGAAAACCAACCTATCGTTTAACATATAGAGATTGAAAGTTTTTCAATCATAAATTTTTCTTTTTTTTTGTTAGTATATTAAATAAAAGTTTTAAAGCATGATAGGTCCTTTTCTTTATAATTATTATTTTTTTTGAAATATAAATGTGCGTTACGTTCCCAGTATGGTGACCAGAGAACTGCATTTGAGCTTGCAACGTACAGTGTGCATTACACCCAATTACTGGCGACGCTGTCTACCATCACCATCCAAAATTGACGTTAACACAAACCACAGCATAGAGTTCCTCGCGCTCACCCACTTGATTAGGGTGAAGTCTAATTAGCAGCTGAAAATCTCATACACATTCTCAATCAGGTTTATTTATATAATCCGTTATATATTACTTATTACTTCGTCCCCAAAAGTAAGCTTTTCATAAGCATTTTATGTCTCCCGAATTTACAGATCAGTTATTTTTGCCTCGATTTTTATTAACTCATTTTTCAAACTTCCGTGAATATTTTGCAATTCACGCGTTTCAGATTTTATATGTTTCCTCTCAAATATATCTCCAAAAACATAAAGAAATGTTTTATTTTATCTTTTTGTTATGTGTGAAAATAAAGCGATGCAAAAATATAGATTAAAAAAAAACATTACGCGTTAGGCTTTTATTGGGGATGCCATGGTGTTAATTTAAAGAGTCAACGAATTTCCGATATCAAAAAATGATAGTGCAGTGTGTTTAGTTGGAGCAACACTGCACTCACTATTGATGAACGAGGAGCGTGTTGGTGGGGGTCAAGATTAAAGAAAGAATAAACATGCAGGGCAAAGACGAAACTTTAACAACAACTTTAAACTAGCAACAGGCATAGAAGAATTAGAAACGCGAGCAACTGATCAAAAGCGAAAAAATCGAGGAAAGGGAAAGAAACTAAAAAGAGTAGAAGAAAGGAAGAGGCGATAAGGTTAAAAAATTATATAACATGGGAATAACGCTTCGCCTTCGCCCAACATTCGGTATGAATGTTGGGCGACGGAGATGCGTTATTTCTACGTTATTTTTTTCCCCCAAAAAGGCATCTTTATCTATAAGCTGCCAGGCTTAACAGCAAAAGTAACAGTAATAATTACAGACATCTCACATTGCAAAGAAAGGTAAGTGCAAGAAGCGAGTTTTCATCTGTAAATGAATAATCACGAGAACGAAACCAACCCCTCGAGGCGAACAGGTGCACGATAAAGTAAAACAAACACAAAACGCACGAAAAAAAAAACCGTTTTCAGTTCTTTTTTTTTTCTTTTGCATAGTAACAGCGGTATTGTTTCATGACCTCCCTTGTGTTATCACCTGCCTCCTGAAATTCAGCCGAAACGAACGCGACAAAAAGTGGGCCTTTTTCCGGCGTCCATGACTCCCAGCAATCGGCTGAATCCTGGCCCGCCACGGCCATTGTGAGAAAGGTTCGCTATTAAATCGCGGCGGAAACACGGGTTCGAGATAGCGCAGACGTCGCCCGAACACTTCTCTCTCCTTCAATATTAAAAGAGAGAAGAAAAAAGAAGAAAAAACGGACATCGGTGATGGCCAATTGAAAGCTTATATTTGACTTTTTTTTTTTTTTTTGTGGTCGTTGTTCACTCGAACTATACGCTCGAATATTTGTTACTTGATATTCGTTCCCCCAGCAGTGATTTGTTCACCGCAGCTGTTGACGTTCACCACACCGGCTACGTTGACAGTATATTCAGTTTCACGGTACGTCGGCGGTAAAAGTTCATCGTCATGGGTCTGGTCGTCTTTGTGCGTTTGCTTTCAAAGTCCCGCGTAGAAAAACATGCGGGATTATGGCAGATTCCTTATGCGTGACCGGTTTAGCCGGGGAAAGCTAATACACAAACACGACGAGCGCCATGACGATGCACTTTTGGAGCGGCCCTCTAGGCTTCATCGGACCCAAGTGCTGGCTGCGGTCGCACTTGAAGCGACACGGTGTCTAGACCTTTAAAAAAATCACCTATACTTGTCTCATCCTACGGTGGACTAACGGCGAAAGCCACGGGCCACCAGGTCCAATCACGTTCCACGCTAAACTATGACATGCTTAACGTTGATTAGGATTGGACAAATAATGCTCCGAATGCAAAACCGCTGCATCATTTCTATAGTTTCGACACTGGAAAGAGCCAGTACGTCCTGGCTTTCTTTGCAATGTAAAATTGTTGAATCACTCATTGCTCCTTCCGGACCACTGTCCGCCCGTTCCCATCAGTGATCGTAGACGCGGGCACCGATACGTGCATCGAAGCGGAATACCACGCAATGTCTAAGTTGCTCGTGATTGGACCTGGCGGTTCGTAGCTTCTGCTTTTAGTCCATCGTAGGGTGACACGAAGTAGTGCGCACTGCCATCTTTGTCTGCCGGGCTGTGGAGCGCCTTCTGAGGATGCGCTGCTGCTCGGCTGTGCGGTATACCGGAATATGGCATTATGCTCACATGTCTACAGCTCAGTAACTTAACACTTTTGACCCGGCTAATAAACGATGCAAGGGTCGTTCAGGAAGCAAGCGCGTGTTTCTTGACTTTCGTACTCGCTTCTGGAACGAGATGTTCCATTAAAAATAGTAGTTTTATGCGACTCCCTTAATAAAAAATTTAACTGTATAATTTGTGAACTTGATCTGTTCGTAACAGTCACAAAAGCCGAAAGAAAATATAGATTTATTTTGAAGTTTTTTTTTAATAATCATATTAATGAATGCTTATTTTATCCCAAAACCTAATGGTGGGAGACCGAGAAAAAAAAAAACTGATTTATGCAACTTGAAATCACAGAACGAAAAAGAAAAAACTTGTAAGTATTAACGCTTAACGGACTCATCTATACGTTTAAAACATTTTTATTTACGTTAAGAAACTCCTGCTAATTTTTACGTGGTAGAAAAAATATCTAGATTTATGTTTTGTTTTAGCTCTCTTAGTACCGCTTTAAACCTTAATATTTCACTAGAAATGTTCTGTCAACAATAATTTCTCAAATTTCGGAGGATACTTGCTCCGGTGCACCAACACTGCCAAACCGGCGTAAGCTTAAGAAAAGACAATACAATAAGGAAACAAAAAAATATATATACAATTCGGAATACATCTTTACCAAGGTCTATAAAGTATTCGTACGAAATATAAAACTCTCGATATTCTGCGCTACTCGCAGTTTACAAAATCGTTCGCTCAAGGCGTGGCTCATGGTTTAAAGAATGTTTGCTATCCAGCTCGCCTGCATGCTTTCGTCTCTTGCCTCGCATATCTTCGTTCTCGCATGGATCGACACCCACGGGCGTCTCTTTTTTAGAACAATAAGCCTTAAACTTTTTGTTTGTTTGTTTGTTTGTGACCATCCCATCCACACTATCAAGCTCCGTGTTTCACCGCAATTTGACGAGCATATTATCCTGATAGTTTCCTGCTACCATTTATATATATATATATATATATGGTGTTTCAGAGAACGCAGGCCAAATCGCTCCTGCGAAAACTACTCATCGTAACAAAAAAAGGCTTGTCGCGTTTTGGTCCTGGGCTAGGGGCTCATTTAGGAAAATTATTAAAGTCCGGGATAATTAAGTTGTTAATTATTTTTGTTTCATCTAACTGTTTTAATATTATGTTTAATGCCATGGTTTAAATTAATGAATTGCTCAGCATCATCGAAAAACACTAAATCAACGAAATGCAGAACGATAGAAGGCACGCGAAGCATTTTACGACTTTCTGAAAACCACACAAAATCGACGGGTTTTTAAGTTTCGGTTTGCTATCGAAGCGCATCTCAGCCCCGACGGCACAGCGCCCCGTGGAGAGATAGTGCAACCAGCCTCTGCTGCGTCGCGCGATGACAGCGCAGCAGAGGTCGGTTGCACTATCATTTTAGATACTGCAACCAGACGAAAATCGAGGGAAGTGGTGGACGACAAAGTCAAAGTCGTCCACCACTTCCCTCGCCCTTCGTCTGTCCGCAAAATCCGAGAATTTCTTGGTTGAATTCATTTCTATAGGCGCTTCACTCCCAACTGCGCAGATATACGTAAGCCTCCGACGGATCTCCTCAAAGGTGTCTACAAACTTTCCAAAGCACTACAGTGCTCTTCTGAACTTGACCAAGCTCTCGAAAAAGCCAAACAAACGCTAGTCAACACAACTCTGCTATTTAATCCTGGACAGAATGCCCCCCTCAATGTTGTGGTCGACGTCTCGAATAAGTCCGTTGTCAGAATTTCCCAGCAGTCCATCGGAGCAGTCCAACACCTCGGCTAGTTTTTCTAAAAAAAAAAATAAAAATAAACAAATAAAAAAGGAAAGAAAACTGCAGGAAGCCGCTACCACACCTTTGGCCGCGAGCGTGTCGCAGACTACCTGACCATCAAACACTTCCAAAACTTTTTAGTCTAATTTTCATTATATTCATGCACCACAATCCTCTCACAAACACCTGAAATCGTCCAGCGGCAAGTTTTCTCCACGAAAAGCAATCTACCTGTCTTATATCGCTGAATTCGCTACATAGACCCGTCATGTGAAGCGATCCCCCAACCCAGCAGCAGACGCTCTTGAGCACATTACATCCACCTTCCGAGTGTTAGGAAATACTTTAAGTACATTGCACTTAAAGTACTACTTCAAGTAGGTTTAGGAAACTTGTACTTTACTTGAAGTACAATCTTTAAGTATGTACTTGTACTTTACCTAAAGTATTTTTTCTGGTACTTTCTGAGAAAGGAAGCCCCCCCCCCCCCCCCCCCCCGGGCAATATGAAGGCGAGCACCTTATTTGGTTTTTTGCCCGTTTTACGGCTCCCTAAAGCTAAATTAACCCACAACCTCTCAAATAATACGTGGCCTGGGGTCTAAACTTCGCGTTCTAGCCCTCTTCTTGAACAGAGCTTGTTCCAAAACTTGCAGGAGCGTCAAAAACAGGAAGAGGACTGTTTACCTTCATATCGCTCCCGGGTGTACAATTTTTGACCTCAAAGTACATTCCCCAAATTTGGTTTGTTAAATTTGTATCACAAAATGATGCTTTGTCAACTCCGAAAAAATACTGGGAGGGATATTCTACTCTCACCGGAGACGTGAGCAGACGATGCATCGCTCCGCTTGTTCTGGGGGCGGCTTCTCTGTAGCTTTTTGAATTCTGGCTACTTCTCGGTCGGTCAGCGCAAGCGAGGATGTTTCAAATATTAGGAGGGCGAAATTAATCATAATCTAACACCTGAAACTGTGGTGCGGAACAACTGAACTTTCAAGTCTAAGAAAAGGTCAACAGAGGAGAACGTCACAATGTTTTGAGTCGTTCTCTTTTTTTCTTTTCCTTCGGCTTGAAAGTTGCTGAAAATGACTATTTCAGGAATTATTTTGAGACATTCCTGAATGTAACTACTCTGTGGTCACTTGACTTCATCAAATATTCGCCACTGTTTTTGAAAATAGGTCATGCACCTCTGATTATCCCTAGGCAATGCATACTAGTTAAAAATCGCTGTACAGGGGAATTAAAGAAACATCATGAATGATTGTGTTAAAATACTTGTACTTTCTTTTTAAAGTACATTGTATCTATAAAGCTTTACTTCAAGCACATTCTGCCCAGTGTACTTACTACTTTACCTAAGGTACATCAAGTCTCATTTACTTTGTACTTCACTTTAAGTACTTTATAAATGTACTTTACCCAACACTGCACCTTTCATTGCAATGCGTTGCCATCTGCCGTTTGCTTCAATTCCCCAGCTGTTGCGGAGCAGCACAACGATGGCATTCGCTCGCTCCGTACTCCTCCAGAGGCCAGCTGGCTCTCCGAAAAATCTGCAATAAAGTTAACACTGCAATTTTATTGACTATTTTATCAAGAAACTGGCGTCCATGGGCTTTTCTCGTAACTTTGTTTGGATTAAAATAAACAGTGGGAAACAATTATAAAGGTACGTTATGTTCAATTGTGTACAGTGTGAGTGATAACACTCCATCGGCGCTTATCCTACGACTTGGTTATCAACAATCCTCAAAATCTCTCAATGTGTTAAAGCAGTGGTTCTCAACCATCGATGTTTCGCGGACCCCTTTTGGATTGGCGGAGATGATGGAGGGCCCCGTTCGAAGTGAGGGGAAGGGAAAGGTATAGGTTAAATATAATAATGAATAAATAAATGGAAATAACTAAGGGATAAAGTGAAGTATACTTGTTAGAACGGAGGTTCCTCAAAACCTCCGTTTTAACCCTCAAAACAAGCTTAGAGTGCTTGTTTTGAGGGTGCGCTGTTTCCTTGTCAGTCATGAAGTATACTTGTCTTGTTGATATCCACACGAGAAAACACGCCCGAAATCTGAAACCTTTCTTCTTAACCTGAAAAAACACAACTTTTATTGCCGCGCTTGACTGTTGAGGCAGGGCTTCGCGGACCCCTAGAATGCCTTCGCAGACCCCAAATGGTCCGCGGACCCCCATCGAAGAACCACTGTGTTAAAGGGTTAATTTAGGGCTGGGCAATTGATCGATTAACCTTCCGATTAATCGATTAATGTTTTAATCGCGATCAAATTTTTTAACCGGTTAATCGGTTTTTTAATAGGTACTCAAAAGAAGTCCGTTCCCAGCCAGGTGCTATGAGCAAGGTTCAATTATCGCGCTCGCGAAGCGTCACGTGTTCGAGCATATACATTACAGTTCTGCCGAGGCCAGGTGAACAAGCCGGGCCCGCAATTGATCCCCGCGTGACCGCGAAACTTCACGTGTTGAGGATATATTACAAATCCTGCCCAGGCAAGACAAACAAGTAGAAAAACAAGCTGGGAAACTAAAAACGCCATTTTTACTTGTTCCAGTATTCGGCACGTAAAAATGGACGAGTTCACGGGTATGAAAGGGAATCTCTCTGGAAAGTTTGGGCTTAAATTAAACCCCAGCGGTGAAGTTTTTCACTCGAAGGAAGTCCACTGCATCATCTGCAGAAAACCGTTTTCGTACAGTGAAAGCGTAAGTTCGGTTGAGTATCGCCTACAGGCGAAGCACCCATATAGCTGCAGCAAGGACCATCCGCCAAAACGCAGACTACAATCAACGCCTTCTCATCGAGGTTCTTTTCTCTGAAAAAAGAAGAAAGCATCGCCAAATCTCTGACTTCTTGTCTTCCTGTCGGAGAATGTAATTTGCGCCATGTAAGAGAATAAAACAAGTGTTCAAAGCCAAGACAACCGATTAATCGATTAATTAATTGATTAAAGGGTGGCGATTAATCTGGTTAAAATTTTTAATTGACGCCCAGCCCTAGTTAATTGATCGAACCTATAATTTGAGTTGGAACCGTGGTTCAAACAAGAACGTTCTTAATGACTCGCTGGTGCTCTTAATAAGCATGGCAGATTGTTTTCTCTCACAGAGCCTTCGACTACATATTTCCTAAAATCCACCCCTAAAAACATACTCTTATTTATTCTTGTAACATTGGTATAAAAAAATTATTGTCGGACGACTATACACATAAGACGGAAGATTGAAACTTGAATTTCTAAAAAATGGAAGCACATCTTGCCGGTAACTAGATCTCCATTGGCTGTGATGTAATCACATGCGTGCTAAAAAAGTGCCTTGGCTTCAATAATTTTGTCGAGCGATATTTATCCGCCCTGTTGCCAATGAAAATAAATGGTAACTGCCCAGCCGGAGGGAAATCCACTTTCTTAGCCAGGACTAGAGAGCTCGGGTGCTTCCCGGGAAATCTCCCACTTTAAACAAAGACGACTAACGATTGCTCGTTATGCTTTTCCCGTAGTATCTCTAAGCTGCGATGCTGCCCACGCAAATTAAGATCAGGGGTTTTCTGTAGCGTTAAATTTATTAACGCACAAACTCGAGCGAGCCAACCACGCGCTTAAAGGGACACTGTAAGGAAAAATAGTTTTCTTTCTTAAAAGTCATAACTGGGACAGGAATAATAGAAAGAAACATTTCCGCAACAAACAACAACAAAAAGAAATCCGCGCAATATTTACGCCGTTAGACGCAATTTACGTGGAGGCATAGCCCGCTCTAAACCTCGCCCACAAATCAGTGCCTCCCCCCCCCTTACTACTGGACTGGCTTGGCAGCTCGACTGAACAGGGTAACACGCGTAGTGTCTCCCTTTCGCGTCCTCCGGTGCGTCTAGTGTGGAAGTCTAACACCGCCCGCTAGTCGTGCAAGCAGACCAGCGGCAGCCTTCGGCATCGTCTGCTATTTCGCCACCGTCTATCGTCGTCTGCAATCTCTTGAAACGCGGACAGAAAAGCTGCGCGTCGAGGTCCGTTTTTGAATATTTAAAACGCCATCCGCTGTCTAAAAACGTCTGCAACGCTCAGAAGACGCGACCATGAAAGCGGCATTCTAGCGTTTCAACATGCATAAAGCCCAGTCCAATACAAGCGTCTGTCAGCGTCTATCTATGTGATCATTTGGCAGCGGCGGCAGCGTGGTGTTTGTAACCAGCTAACATCTCCCGCACGCTACTTGCAGAATCAGTGCACTGCTACTGCCCCTGGAAACAAGGCGAGGACCTAGGCTGCATCATCATCCTGCCACACTCCAGATTACGCCACAGCACAAGATACCATCAACAGGCAGCGCCATCACTACGGACTATCGGCTGCGCACGGGTCCCACAGAACTACTACAAAAAGGGCAGGCAAGCCGCCATACGATCATTTGGCAGCGGCGGCAGCGTGGTGTTTGTAACCAGCTAACATCTCCCGCACGCTACTTGCAGAATCAGTGCACTGCTACTGCCCCTGGAAACAAGGCGAGGACCTAGGCTGCATCATCATCCTGCCACACTCCAGATTACGCCACAGCACAAGATACCATCAACAGGCAGCGCCATCACTACGGACTATCGGCTGCGCACGGGTCCCACAGAACTACTACAAAAAGGGCAGGCAAGCCGTCATAGGATCATTTGGCAGCGGCGGCAGCGCGGTGTTTGTAACCAGCTAACATCTCCCGCACGCTACTTGCAGAATCAGTGCACTGCTACTGCCCCTGGAAACAAGGCGAGGACCTAGGCTGCATCATCATCCTGCCACACTCCAGATTACGCCACAGCACAAGATACCATCAACAGGCAGCGCCATCACTACGGACTATCGGCTGCGCACGGGTCCCACAGAACTACTACAAAAAGGGCAGGCAAGCCGCCATAGGATCATTTGGCAGCGGCGGCAGCGTGGTGTTTGTAACCAGCTAACATCTCCCGCACGCTACTTGCAGAATCAGTGCACTGCTACTGCCCCTGGAAACAAGGCGAGGACCTAGGCTGCATCATCATCCTGCCACACTCCAGATTACGCCACAGCACAAGATACCATCAACAGGCAGCGCCATCACTACGGACTATCGGCTGCGCACGGGTCCCACAGAACTACTACAAAAAGGGCAGGCAAGCCGCCATAGGATCATTTGGCAGCGGCGGCAGCGTGGTGTTTGTAACCAGCTAACATCTCCCGCACGCTACTTGCAGAATCAGTGCACTGCTACTGCCCCTGGAAACAAGGCGAGGACCTAGGCTGCATCATCATCCTGCCACACTCCAGATTACGCCACAGCACAAGATACCATCAACAGGCAGCGCCATCACTACGGACTATCGGCTGCGCACGGGTCCCACAGAACTACTACAAAAAGGGCAGGCAAGCCGCCATAGGATCATTTGGCAGCGGCGGCAGCGTGGTGTTTGTAACCAGCTAACATCTCCCGCACGCTACTTGCAGAATCAGTGCACTGCTACTGCCCCTGGAAACAAGGCGAGGACCTAGGCTGCATCATCATCCTGCCACACTCCAGATTACGCCACAGCACAAGATACCATCAACAGGCAGCGCCATCACTACGGACTATCGGCTGCGCACGGGTCCCACAGAACTACTACAAAAAGGGCAGGCAAGCCGCCATAGGATCATTTGGCAGCGGCGGCAGCGTGGTGTTTGTAACCAGCTAACATCTCCCGCACGCTACTTGCAGAATCAGTGCACTGCTACTGCCCCTGGAAACAAGGCGAGGACCTAGGCTGCATCATCATCCTGCCACACTCCAGATTACGCCACAGCACAAGATACCATCAACAGGCAGCGCCATCACTACGGACTATCGGCTGCGCACGGGTCCCACAGAACTACTACAAAAAGGGCAGGCAAGCCGCCATAGGATCATTTGGCAGCGGCGGCAGCGTGGTGTTTGTAACCAGCTAACATCTCCCGCACGCTACTTGCAGAATCAGTGCACTGCTACTGCCCCTGGAAACAAGGCGAGGACCTAGGCTGCATCATCATCCTGCCACACTCCAGATTACGCCACAGCACAAGATACCATCAACAGGCAGCGCCATCACTACGGACTATCGGCTGCGCACGGGTCCCACAGAACTACTACAAAAAGGGCAGGCAAGCCGCCATAGGATCATTTGGCAGCGGCGGCAGCGTGGTGTTTGTAACCAGCTAACATCTCCCGCACGCTACTTGCAGAATCAGTGCACTGCTACTGCCCCTGGAAACAAGGCGAGGACCTAGGCTGCATCATCATCCTGCCACACTCCAGATTACGCCACAGCACAAGATACCATCAACAGGCAGCGCCATCACTACGGACTATCGGCTGCGCACGGGTCCCACAGAACTACTACAAAAAGGGCAGGCAAGCCGCCATAGAATCATTTGGCAGCGGCGGCAGCGTGGTGTTTGTAACCAGCTAACATCTCCCGCACGCTACTTGCAGAATCAGTGCACTGCTACTGCCCCTGGAAACAAGGCGAGGACCTAGGCTGCATCATCATCCTGCCACACTCCAGATTACGCCACAGCACAAGATACCATCAACAGGCAGCGCCATCACTACGGACTATTGGCTGCGCACGGGTCCCACAGAACTACTACAAAAAGGGCAGGCAAGCCGCCATAGGATCATTTGGCAGCGGCGGCAGCGTGGTGTTTGTAACCAGCTAACATCTCCCGCACGCTACTTGCAGAATCAGTGCACTGCTACTGCCCCTGGAAACAAGGCGAGGACCTAGGCTGCATCATCATCCTGCCACACTCCAGATTACGCCACAGCACAAGATACCATCAACAGGCAGCGCCATCACTACGGACTATCGGCTGCGCACGGGTCCCACAGAACTACTACAAAAAGGGCAGGCAAGCCGCCATAGGATCATTTGGCAGCGGCGGCAGCGTGGTGTTTGTAACCAGCTAACATCTCCCGCACGCTACTTGCAGAATCAGTGCACTGCTACTGCCCCTGGAAACAAGGCGAGGACCTAGGCTGCATCATCATCCTGCCACACTCCAGATTACGCCACAGCACAAGATACCATCAACAGGCAGCGCCATCACTACGGACTATCGGCTGCGCACGGGTCCCACAGAACTACTACAAAAAGGGCAGGCAAGCCGCCATAGGATCATTTGGCAGCGGCGGCAGCGTGGTGTTTGTAACCAGCTAACATCTCCCGCACGCTACTTGCAGAATCAGTGCACTGCTACTGCCCCTGGAAACAAGGCGAGGACCTAGGCTGCATCATCATCCTGCCACACTCCAGATTACGCCACAGCACAAGATACCATCAACAGGCAGCGCCATCACTACGGACTATCGGCTGCGCACGGGTCCCACAGAACTACTACAAAAAGGGCAGGCAAGCCGCCATAGGATCATTTGGCAGCGGCGGCAGCGTGGTGTTTGTAACCAGCTAACATCTCCCGCACGCTACTTGCAGAATCAGTGCACTGCTACTGCCCCTGGAAACAAGGCGAGGACCTAGGCTGCATCATCATCCTGCCACACTCCAGATTACGCCACAGCACAAGATACCATCAACAGGCAGCGCCATCACTACGGACTATCGGCTGCGCACGGGTCCCACAGAACTACTACAAAAAGGGCAGGCAAGCCGCCATAGGATCATTTGGCAGCGGCGGCAGCGTGGTGTTTGTAACCAGCTAACATCTCCCGCACGCTACTTGCAGAATCAGTGCACTGCTACTGCCCCTGGAAACAAGGCGAGGACCTAGGCTGCATCATCATCCTGCCACACTCCAGATTACGCCACAGCACAAGATACCATCAACAGGCAGCGCCATCACTACGGACTATCGGCTGCGCACGGGTCCCACAGAACTACTACAAAAAGGGCAGGCAAGCCGCCATAGGATCATTTGGCAGCGGCGGCAGCGTGGTGTTTGTAACCAGCTAACATCTCCCGCACGCTACTTGCAGAATCAGTGCACTGCTACTGCCCCTGGAAACAAGGCGAGGACCTAGGCTGCATCATCATCCTGCCACACTCCAGATTACGCCACAGCACAAGATACCATCAACAGGCAGCGCCATCACTACGGACTATCGGCTGCGCACGGGTCCCACAGAACTACTACAAAAAGGGCAGGCAAGCCGCCATAGGATCATTTGGCAGCGGCGGCAGCGTGGTGTTTGTAACCAGCTAACATCTCCCACACGCTACTTGCAGAATCAGTGCACTGCTACTGCCCCTGGAAACAAGGCGAGGACCTAGGCTGCATCATCATCCTGCCACACTCCAGATTACGCCACAGCACAAGATACCATCAACAGGCAGCGCCATCACTACGGACTATCGGCTGCGCACGGGTCCCACAGAACTACTACAAAAAGGGCAGGCAAGCCGCCATAGGATCATTTGGCAGCGGCGGCAGCGTGGTGTTTGTAACCAGCTAACATCTCCCGCACGCTACTTGCAGAATCAGTGCACTGCTACTGCCCCTGGAAACAAGGCGAGGACCTAGGCTGCATCATCATCCTGCCACACTCCAGATTACGCCACAGCACAAGATACCATCAACAGGCAGCGCCATCACTACAGACTATCGGCTGCGCACGGGTCCCACAGAACTACTACAAAAAGGGCAGGCAAGCCGCCATAGGATCATTTGGCAGCGGCGGCAGCGTGGTGTTTGTAACCAGCTAACATCTCCCGCACGCTACTTGCAGAATCAGTGCACTGCTACTGCCCCTGGAAACAAGGCGAGGACCTAGGCTGCATCATCATCCTGCCACACTCCAGATTACGCCACAGCACAAGATACCATCAACAGGCAGCGCCATCACTACGGACTATCGGCTGCGCACGGGTCCCACAGAACTACTACAAAAAGGGCAGGCAAGCCGCCATAGGATCATTTGGCAGCGGCGGCAGCGTGGTGTTTGTAACCAGCTAACATCTCCCGCACGCTACTTGCAGAATCAGTGCACTGCTACTGCCCCTGGAAACAAGGCGAGGACCTAGGCTGCTTCATCATCCTGCCACACTCCAGATTACGCCACAGCACAAGATACCATCAACAGGCAGCGCCATCACTACGGACTATCGGCTGCGCACGGGTCCCACAGAACTACTACAAAAAGGGCAGGCAAGCCGCCATAGGATCATTTGGCAGCGGCGGCAGCGTGGTGTTTGTAACCAGCTAACATCTCCCGCACGCTACTTGCAGAATCAGTGCACTGCTACTGCCCCTGGAAACAAGGCGAGGACCTAGGCTGCTTCATCATCCTGCCACACTCCAGATTACGCCACAGCACAAGATACCATCAACAGGCAGCGCCATCACTACGGACTATCGGCTGCGCACGGGTCCCACAGAACTACTACAAAAAGGGCAGGCAAGCCGCCATAGGATCATTTGGCAGCGGCGGCAGCGTGGTGTTTGTAACCAGCTAACATCTCCCGCACGCTACTTGCAGAATCAGTGCACTGCTACTGCCCCTGGAAACAAGGCGAGGACCTAGGCTGCTTCATCATCCTGCCACACTCCAGATTACGCCACAGCACAAGATACCATCAACAGGCAGCGCCATCACTACGGACTATCGGCTGCGCACGGGTCCCACAGAACTACTACAAAAAGGGCAGGCAAGCCGCCATAGGATCATTTGGCAGCGGCGGCAGCGTGGTGTTTGTAACCAGCTAACATCTCCCGCACGCTACTTGCAGAATCAGTGCACTGCTACTGCCCCTGGAAACAAGGCGAGGACCTAGGCTGCTTCATCATCCTGCCACACTCCAGATTACGCCACAGCACAAGATACCATCAACAGGCAGCGCCATCACTACGGACTATCGGCTGCGCACGGGTCCCACAGAACTACTACAAAAAGGGCAGGCAAGCCGCCATAGGATCATTTGGCAGCGGCGGCAGCGTGGTGTTTGTAACCAGCTAACATCTCCCGCACGCTACTTGCAGAATCAGTGCACTGCTACTGCCCCTGGAAACAAGGCGAGGACCTAGGCTGCATCATCATCCTGCCACACTCCAGATTACGCCACAGCACAAGATACCATCAACAGGCAGCGCCATCACTACGGACTATCGGCTGCGCACGGGTCCCACAGAACTACTACAAAAAGGGCAGGCAAGCCGCCATAGGATCATTTGGCAGCGGCGGCAGCGTGGTGTTTGTAACCAGCTAACATCTCCCGCACGCTACTTGCACAATCAGTGCACTGCTACTGCCCCTGGAAACAAGGCGAGGACCTAGGCTGCTTCATCATCCTGCCACACTCCAGATTACGCCACAGCACAAGATACCATCAACAGGCAGCGCCATCACTACGGACTATCGGCTGCGCACGGGTCCCACAGAACTACTACAAAAAGGGCAGGCAAGCCGCCATAGGATCATTTGGCAGCGGCGGCAGCGTGGTGTTTGTAACCAGCTAACATCTCCCGCACGCTACTTGCAGAATCAGTGCACTGCTACTGCCCCTGGAAACAAGGCGAGGACCTAGGCTGCTTCATCATCCTGCCACACTCCAGATTACGCCACAGCACAAGATACCATCAACAGGCAGCGCCATCACTACGGACTATCGGCTGCGCACGGGTCCCACAGAACTACTACAAAAAGGGCAGGCAAGCCGCCATAGGATCATTTGGCAGCGGCGGCAGCGTGGTGTTTGTAACCAGCTAACATCTCCCGCACGCTACTTGCAGAATCAGTGCACTGCTACTGCCCCTGGAAACAAGGCGAGGACCTAGGCTGCATCATCATCCTGCCACACTCCAGATTACGCCACAGCACAAGATACCATCAACAGGCAGCGCCATCACTACGGACTATCGGCTGCGCACGGGTCCCACAGAACTACTACAAAAAGGGCAGGCAAGCCGCCATAGGATCATTTGGCAGCGGCGGCAGCGTGGTGTTTGTAACCAGCTAACATCTCCCGCACGCTACTTGCAGAATCAGTGCACTGCTACTGCCCCTGGAAACAAGGCGAGGACCTAGGCTGCATCATCATCCTGCCACACTCCAGATTACGCCACAGCACAAGATACCATCAACAGGCAGCGCCATCACTACGGACTATCGGCTGCGCACGGGTCCCACAGAACTACTACAAAAAGGGCAGGCAAGCCGCCATAGGATCATTCGGCAGCTGCGGCAGCGTGGTGTTTGTAACCAGCTAACATCTCCCGCACGCTACTTGCAGAATCAGTGCACTGCTACTGCCCCTGGAAACAAGGCGAGGACCTAGGCTGCTTCATCATCCTGCCACACTCCAGATTACGCCACAGCACAAGATACCATCAACAGGCAGCGCCATCACTACGGACTATCGGCTGCGCACGGGTCCCACAGAACTACTACAAAAAGGGCAGGCAAGCCGCCATACGATCATTTGGCAGCGGCGGCAGCGTGGTGTTTGTAACCAGCTAACATCTCCCGCACGCTACTTGCACAATCAGTGCACTGCTACTGCCCCTGGAAACAAGGCGAGGACCTAGGCTGCTTCATCATCCTGCCACACTCCAGATTACGCCACAGCACAAGATACCATCAACAGGCAGCGCCATCACTACGGACTATCGGCTGCGCACGGGTCCCACAGAACTACTACAAAAAGGGCAGGCAAGCCGCCATAGGATCATTTGGCAGCGGCGGCAGCGTGGTGTTTGTAACCAGCTAACATCTCCCGCACGCTACTTGCAGAATCAGTGCACTGCTACTGCCCCTGGAAACAAGGCGAGGACCTAGGCTGCTTCATCATCCTGCCACACTCCAGATTACGCCACAGCACAAGATACCATCAACAGGCAGCGCCATCACTACGGACTATCGGCTGCGCACGGGTCCCACAGAACTACTACAAAAAGGGCAGGCAAGCCGCCATAGGATCATTTGGCAGCGGCGGCAGCGTGGTGTTTGTAACCAGCTAACATCTCCCGCACGCTACTTGCAGAATCAGTGCACTGCTACTGCCCCTGGAAACAAGGCGAGGACCTAGGCTGCTTCATCATCCTGCCACACTCCAGATTACGCCACAGCACAAGATACCATCAACAGGCAGCGCCATCACTACGGACTATCGGCTGCGCACGGGTCCCACAGAACTACTACAAAAAGGGCAGGCAAGCCGCCATAGGATCATTTGGCAGCGGCGGCAGCGTGGTGTTTGTAACCAGCTAACATCTCCCGCACGCTACTTGCAGAATCAGTGCACTGCTACTGCCCCTGGAAACAAGGCGAGGACCTAGGCTGCATCATCATCCTGCCACACTCCAGATTACGCCACAGCACAAGATACCATCAACAGGCAGCGCCATCACTACGGACTATCGGCTGCGCACGGGTCCCACAGAACTACTACAAAAAGGGCAGGCAAGCCGCCATAGGATCATTCGGCAGCTGCGGCAGCGTGGTGTTTGTAACCAGCTAACACCTCCCGCACGCTACTTTCAGGTTTGTTTACGGCTTTTTTACGTGCATGTATTTAACCTAACCATTGTCACTGCTGCTGCTGCTGCCATTTTTGTCTTCTTTCTCCTCACAAGTACGTGGGCGGTTTCTTTTTAGCGTCTTAATAGATGGAAAATGAATGTTTTTCGTGTTCTGGGGAGTTGCCTGAAACTGGAGAAGTGCTGAACTGCTCGGAGTGCGATTACTCGTTCCACCTAGGTGCATGTTCCGGGATCAGTGCCAAAGCGTTCAAAACGAAAGATGACAGTTTTAAAGAGGCATGGCTATGCTCCGCATGTAAACCGCAAAAATCCCAGACGTTCGAAGGTCGAAAGCAAAAATCTGAGGTCGACATGGCGAGCCTGCTTGCGAGTATGAACACGAAACTAGACTCGCTCACGACGATAAAAGAGACGGTCGATAATATCGAGAAAACTGTCAAACACATATCAGACGACTATGATGACCTGCTCAAAAAGGTGAACCGACACGATCGATGGTGAACTAAAAAAACATTCAAAAACGTATGGAAACGATCGAAAGACAGAATCAGAAAAGCGAAATAAAACAACTGAAACGTGAAATGAACGATCTCGAATGGGAAAACAGAAAATTGAACCTGGAACTTCACGGAATTGCCAAAACCGAAAATGAAAACTTTCTTCAGAAAAAATTAGCAGCAAAGTTGGAACTGGCGCCACTCGTTGAAACTGATATCACTGCAGTACACAGATTACCCGGAAAGCCAGGTAAGGTGCCTGACATTATCGTTCGTTTTACGAAGCAGAGCACACAAGATGCCTGGCTGCACGCCAAAAAACTATTAAACAAAGATCGATCTGGCCCATTCATTCTTGAGAACTTAACGAGGCACAACAGAGCTCTGCTTCCGACCGGGAAAGATTGGGCAAGTGACAAACAACATGCTTACGTCTGGCATCACAATGGAGGCATTTTGGTCCGCAAAAAAACGGCTGACAGAGCTATCGTTGTGAAGGACGAAGACGACCTACAGAGGATTGGGGTAAACTAGTCCACTTGTAAAATACGGCGTTTCTTATGGTGTTATCCTAAAATGGCAGATCGCATGTTTCTTCTGTCACGTGAATTATCACGTCATATTGATGATGCTCGGGATGAGTCTTTAAAATGTATTCATCGCGCAATCTGCACGAAGCAAATCTTCTGACCTTGAAGTGTTTTTTGATCAGTTTAATGTTTCTTTTAACATAACAATGCTCATTGAGACGTGGTACTCTGATGAAAGTGAAGTTCTTCGGCTATCTTTATATCACACGTACTTTTAAACCGTACTGCTAAACGCGGTGGTGGCGTTGCAATCTTGGCAACCAGGGGAGCTGTCTGTGAATCACACAGCGACTTTTCAACCGTAACAGATGACTACGAGGTATTGTCATTGAGGATTAACCAAAATATTGTCTCTGTTGTTTACCGCCCACCCGACGGTAATATCCTGAATTTTTAAAAATTTCTGGAGGAACTTTTTGAGTTTGTAAGAACAAATAGGTATAGTATCAATTTGGGCGGGGATTTTAATATCAACATGGTAACTGAAAGTTCTTCGAAAAGACAACTGAGACTTTTAATTCAAGCAAATGGTTATTCAAATGTAATTAATACACCAACACGAACCACTGAGACGTCTGAATCCTTAATAGATCTCTTTATAACAAACTTTGATTTATCTGTCGTAAAATCTGGTGTAGTCATTTGTGATATCAGTGATCATCTTGCCACATTTATATGCATTCATAAAGGCGTGTCAAAACAAGCACCGCAAAAGGGACCTAGGTTTCAGCTTATAACGAGTGATCGCTTAGACAGATTTCATGCTGAGTTAAACAACACTGACTGGAGTGAAGTAACCAGTGAAACCAGCCCTTGAGAAAGCTTTCGATGTATTCATCGATAAATTTAGACCACTGTACGAAAAAAAGTTCCTTACAAATGTATTAGAGGCAACAAAAAACAAAAAATCTCGAAAACCTTGGATGACCAGAGTTGCTTGGAAAAATTTGAATAAAAAATTCCCTTTATAAAAAATTTGTAAAGACAAGGAACCCAGATAAGCTAAGGATTTTTAAATCATATAGAAACAACCTGAATAAAGAGGTTAGGAAGGCTGGAAAACGCTATTACTTTAATTTATTTAATACGGGGGGGTAACCGTACAGATATAATGTGGCGTAAGCTTAATTCGGTACTAAATCAACAGCGTTCGACTAACGCCATTGAGAAACTCTATGTGAACGGAATGGAGTTATCTGGTCGAACTCTTGTAAATGCTTTCAACAATTTTTTTGTTAACTTAGTGGGTAATCGTCACGATACCGATATCTGTAGATACATTGCAAATAAAAATGAAAACACAGTCTACCTGAATCCGGTTACCCAGGCCGAAGTAATATCCGTATTTCTTAAAGCAAACAACAGCAGCAGCTGTGATAATGAAGGAATTCAAATTAGGCCAGTTAAGCATGTTATTGAAGTAATTAGCCCTTGCCTAGTTCATATCTTCAACCTTTGTTTAGAAACGTCGATTTTCCCCCCGAGGATGCAGATTGCTAAAGTGACAGTTTTATATAAAAAAGGCAACAAAAACGAGCTCGGAAATTAGAGACCGATTTCTATACTTTCAGTGTTTTCAAAGGGCCTTGAAAGCATTCTGCACGATCGTCTTGTGAGCTTTTCAGAAAAATATAACATTTCAACAGCATCACAATATGGTTTCCGAGAAAATCGTTCTACTGAGTTAGCTTTACCCGACCAAAAATAATTTATACTGGACAACTTTGAAAAGAAAAATATTGTCCTCTGTGTTTATGTAGATTTTACAAAAGCATTCGATTACCTAAACCATAAACTACTATTTCAAAAGCTCGAGACATATGGTATCAGAGGACAGGCTTTAACATTACTAAAAAGCTACTTGTGCCACCGGAAGCAGTACGTTCATGTCAAAGGTTATTCGTCAGATGTCAAGAATTTAACTTCAGGTGTGCCTCAAGGAAGCATTTTAGGACCGTTCTCTTTTAATATATATATCAATGATTTAGTCAATATAAACAAGCAGGCAAAATGTTTTACCTATGCTGACGACACCAGTGTCTTTGTAACTGCTCGGACTGGGGATGAAATAGCTAATATTGCGAATAACGTACTAGCAGAACTAGAATCATGGGCAAACGCAAACTTGCTAAAATCAACACAGCTAAGACAAAGGCTCTTTGCTTTAAACCTAAAAACAAATTTGTTGAAATTCCGACAAATATCATAATGTACTCTTCACCAATTGAGGTTGTTAGATCATTTAAAACACTAGGGGTGTATTTTTAGGAACATATGTCTTGGGATGCTCACGTTAACCACATCACATCAAAACTAAGACCCGTGGTAGGTTTAATGTATCGGCATTCTTATATTTTTCTATTCAGTGTTAAACTACTTCTGTACCAGTCATCATTTTGTTCCCATTTAAACTATTGTCATTTGATTTGGGGGACGACCACAGGACTGAACCTTCAAAAAATACATCTCTTGCAAAAAAAAAGCTCTAAGAATAATTTGCGATGTCGGCTATGACTTCCACACAGAACCCTTTTTTCGCAATCTGAATGTCATGAAAATCTTCATACTCTACAACTTTAAGTTATGCATGAAACATAAAATAGAATGCAGTAAAATAGAGACTGTTCCATTTCTCTAGCGTCACTGAACGAAAAAAACTCAAATTATCCAACTCGTAGTTCCGAACCTGAGTTCATTGAAAACTCCCGCTCTAACTATGGTCTTCAGAAAATCAAAATAACTCTCCCGAAGTTGCTAAATATGCTAACCCTGAAGCACGTAGACATAACTACTCTTTCACCGAAAGAACTGCGGTCTTACTTTTTGTGTTGCGAGTGATATGGTTACACTTGAGTTGCATTTGTATTGTACTTGCTTTGTTGCTTGTTTTTTTGGTTTTTAAATCCACTGTTCTCTGCATTACCTAATGCTGTATAACTTTTCATATATATTTTTTTTATTCCTTTTAATATGTGCACCCTGTGTGTGAACTCGCATTGCCGCTGCTGCTGAAACTTTTGTGGTGCTGGGAATTCGTCAAGCTGTCCATGCAGCTTTTATTCCCAGCCCCCGCCATTGTAAAAAATGGTAAATAAACAATGAATTGAATGGAATAATAAGCGATCAAGAGGAATCATAAGATATACAAAATAAGTATGCAGTCTTTCATGCTTTACTGTTCTTGTTATTATTTATTTTTTCACATGGCATCCGCGAGCAAGGTGGATGAGCGACACGACGTAAATATAATCACTTAGACAGGCCAGGCTCGCTGCGCAACTTCAGAGCACGCCTTTCGACCCGCAATGACGGGAACATACCTAGAAAAAACTTGATGAAATTCGAACGCCAGATTGCCTCCAGTCAAATGGTTCGCAAACCCTTACCTTTGTACGTATCTTCTCGTTATTGAAACCATGGTTACAATCACGAAGGTTGCACAATTCACATAGCAGCGGGACTGCTCTTACGGGAACCAAGATCGTTAATCGGCATCAACACTCTCAAAACAAAAGAAATCAAATCAGATTGGTCAAAACAGTTGATCTGAGAGGCTAGGCTTAGGCCAGTCCCACTACGAGAACAGGCACCCGCACAGCGCTTTCGAAGGTGCGTACTTGCTGCTGTTGTTTGTTGAAACCTATAGCCTGTTCAGGAGACCTTCCTCTAAACAAGTGTGTGAACTCCAAAACCACTCGCATTCATAACAATTGACAAGCTAAACGAGCGAAGCTCGTTCAGTACTCCACAGACGCCGGCAGCCATGTTTGTTAACGTTTTAAACCAAAGTGGGAGACGAAATATCAAAATACATATGAAAGGAGTACTGTCTTTATCTTAATTATGTGCTTCTCAAACATAAAAAAGTCGATTGAACTGCTATACGGTACGGAGATACGAATTTATAACCAACCTATCACGCGTCAATTAAATCTCCAGCCAAAGAGAGATGTAAGCACCTTGTAAGCACGGGGCGGGGCTTAGCAGGCTGCGATCTTTATGCGTGCACCTAGATTGGTCTAACGGCATAAGCATTGCGTGCAAAAAAAAAAATTCTGTTTTTTTATGGAAATATTAAAAAAAAATTAATGCCCTATTTTTGCCCTTTAAAACAATTTTTTCCCCCTAGCAGTGTGCCATTGAGTACGGGTTCCATTCAGGAACCCGTACTCGCACTAACGCGCGCACGAAAAAAAAAAGGAACTTTAGATTTGACGCGAGTCGGTGAAGCTGAAACGAAAATATTCGAAACTCAAAACGTTAAAAATATTTTATAAAAAAATAAATTAAATATAATAGATTGACACAGTATCAAGGATAATGTAGTGAGTGCGCAGGCGAGCTGGTGAATGTTAACCATTTTGTTCTTAGCCGGAGACTGAGACAGGAAAAGAGGAAAGTTCAAAGTAGACTGTTCATTTTTCTGCAACTTTGAAACTTTCCTCTTTTCCTGCCTCAGTCTCGGGCTAAGAACAAAAAGGTTAACAATATCAAGGCTTTTTTGTTTCTGCCTGCATTTCTTGGTTAGAAGACTCGGGAACAGTGTCCTGAAAAATTATACGCTGAATTATGTGGTTTCGGTATTTTCCGGCCCAAGTCTTCCAGGCTTCTTTCATTAAACAAATACAGTAGAACCTGCACAAAAAATAGCAATAATATATTAGACTTCCCAGTGATCAAGGAAATCTTCGAGTTATTACACGTTTTGAAAACTTTCCTACTCATTTTAGCCTTTTTTTGTAATTTCTAGCCATGTGCTATTTTGTTATATTCTTACAGCTTTGCTGGAGGAAAATGCTGATCCGATTTTCTTTTGGAAGTCCTCATGCTCGTCTTTTGCTCTTAGCTGCACAATCGCATTTTCGTGTCTTAAAATAGAGCTTTCATCTAGAGATGCACAGCATCGCTAGTCTACCTCGGCGGAAAAAAAAAACAACGCGATTATAATTAAGAAGGAAATTATAAATATATATGCGTGCAGTCGAGAGACAAATCTTTCTTGGAAACGTGTCATACTTACAAAATTCCACATAGTTTTTGCCGTGTGGGGCATTACATATTTTATGACGCCTGAGTCTTCGAAGCAGGGGAGTTCAAGGTATCTTACCAGTTCGCTGTTATTATATTCAGTTTCACATTAAGAAGTACAACAGGTAGCAGTTATTCGTTCTGCCATAATGTAGGTTCAGCCGAGATACCTTCTTGTAGGAGAAGCTCATATCTGTAGACCTCGTGTTTCACCTACTTCGTACATTTTGATGTTCATTCATGTGCCATAATCTCTATTCGTATCTTCTATATCGTGAAAGCAGTTTCAACTTGTCTTTCCGGGATGAAGCCAGCGCTGTATCTCAGTTGGCGCTCGGTCTTTCTTTCTTACATTGCTTACGTCTAGAGTCAGATGCAAGGTACGAATCCGCCAAATGAACCCCACCCCTTACCAGCCACGACATCAAATTATCTAGACGGTGGTTTTAAAAGCGCAAAGGACTAAGAAGAGAAGGAGGGGACAGGACAGAGCGCTTACTTACAATTGTCAAATTTAATAGAGCATCTAGAGAACTACAAGGTAGAAGTGAAAAAGAAGAAAATAAAAATGAAATTAAATTAAAGTCACTGCTGTTACAAAGAACATATCTGGTTTTAGAAATTGCAACAAAAATATTTTAACTTCAGCTAAAGGCAAAAAAACTGTCTGTACAACAAAAAGAAAAAAAGAAAAATTGAATGGAAGACAAAAAGCAGAAAAAACATTACGCAGAGCAACCGGCTAAATAGTTCAGGTAAAACGCCGCTAGAACTGAAGTTCTTTTGTGTTTCAAGTCTTAAGGGGAAACACCGAAGGAACTGAAGTTCTTTCTGTGTTAGGGTCACTGATGGCGCGCTTATACATCAAATTACTCTGCCGATCAACCAAGAGATGGGGAAGTCATGAGGAGTTATGAAACGTCAGCGCAGGCGTGCACCTCCGCTCCAGATTACTAGAGCATCTCGTAGGAATATTGGCCGGCAGTAATGAGGTGCCGGCCTGCGTCTCGCACATTCTTAACTAGAATCTGACTGCACGTTAAATGTATAGATTATTATGCTCATGCGCACACGACTCAATTCGAACAGCGCACCCGGAGAATGGCTTTAGCAATGAACTGTACTTTTCACCGTGCATTTTCCTCGTTCTCTTTTTAGAGCGCAGTTCTTTGGCGCAGTTTCCACGTTTCATGGCGTCGGCGTCGGCGTAACCGCCCCGCTAAATCTAGCGGGAAGCTGAATTGGTGTTGAAGTCAAGTGACGTCAATTTTCCCGCTAAATCTAGCGGAGAAACTCAATAGGTTCATAGGTTACTTGACATGAAGTCATGTGACGTCATCTTCCCGCTACATTTAGCGGGGAAACTGAATAGGTGTTGAGGTCGTGAGACCTCAATTTCGCCGCTAAATTTAGCGGGGAAACTTAACCCGCTAAATATAGCAGGAATATTTTCCCGCCAAATTTGACAAAAAAATTTTCCCCGCTACGCTTAGCGGGTTAAGAAGGGTGAGGGGAGGGTACGGAGGGGCATATCCTCCCCACGGCACCCTCCCCTGCTATCCTCCTCCTTAAGAGCTGCGATCTTATTTCGCATTACAAAGTAGAAGTTTGGGCTAGTTAGTATTTCATGATTAAAGATTGAAACAGCGCAACGACACGGACAAGAACAAGAAGGTAGACAAACAAGGCGCAGACTTACACTACCCAGCAGGGTCGTAGGGTTAACTACCCAGTAGGCTCGTAGAGTTAACAAAAAAGTAACTGTTTTACCATACCTGCATAAGATATCTCACAACCTTAAGAAAGTTGGCCGTAGGGTTGGAGTTGATGTGGTTCTTTCGGCTCCGGAGAAGCTATCTGGGCTGTGCAGAAAAGTGAACTCCTGTTCTAAAGAAAAGCAGGGTTGCACCAAAAAACACCAGAAACAATTCGTAGACTGTGTGGAAGGTGTAGTGTACTCTATTCCCCTCTCGTGTGGTAGGAGATACGTCGGGCAAACAGGTCAATGCCTCAATGATCGGCTGCGGGAGCACAAGTATAACGTGTTTAGAGTTGTGTCAGATCAACTTGGCCTGCACTGCCGAGACTGTTGCTGCGCTCCCGTCTTTGACAAGTGTGAAGTGATTAGGAAAATTAAAGACAAACTCACTCGGGAAATCATTGAGGCGCGGGAAACTGGAAGATTTGGGGGAAAACTGTGGTTAGCACTCCGTCACTATCTTTATCAGATAAGGAACGTTCCTATTTAGACACACAGTGACAGTGCATAGCGATGGCTAGTGAGCACGTGGCATCCAGGTCACGCTTTTTATTCATGTTTGTTTGTTGTAACAGTACAGTATTTGTACTCGCCGCTAGAACGAATAAACTTCAGTTGTAAGTCAGCGCCTTGTTTGTCTACCTTCTTGTTCTTGTCCGTGTCCTTGCGCTGTTTTAATCTTTACGCATTACAAAGATTTGCAAACGTGTTTAATTTTTTTCGTATTTGTTTTATCTCCTTTTTACTGTTTTGAATTCCAACTCTGCGAATCTAACAGTTTTCACTTTCAAACCAGCTCATGTAACTGTCTGAATCGGGACTTCAAATATTAAAACTATCACTCTTCTTTTCTCTTAAAAAAAATAAATAATAATATGTCGCATGAAAAAAAAACAAAAAAACGACGAATGCCGGTCAATCTTACAATCTTCATGCCTTTGGCCTATCTAAAATTGAAGCTTTTTCTCACTCTCTTGTTTCTTATTTTCTACCGGAATATTTCCAAAAGCTCGCGCGCTTTGTTCGCTTCCTACCATCAACTCTGTCGCTAGGGTAGAGAACGCCACGTCGCCCCGGCTGAATTGTAGACTTGGCGGACGTGTCCGAGCGAGCGTGCGCGCGTGAGGTGAGTACCGGCGTAAACATCTGAGACCCACGTTCAAACGTTGGACCCGGACAATCGTGTCGTGACTTCTGGCAAGCGTGCATTTCTCCCCCAGTCCATCTACGATCACGCCACGTGCGACTCCGCTACGCCCCGACCATTACGCCCTCCATCCCTCCCTGGTATTCCGATAGAGGGAACAAGAGATAAAAAGTAGAGCTAGACTCACGTCTCAGGTTGAAGGACGCTATTCTACGAAATTTTGGTTACGTCAGTCGAGGAAGGATCGGCGGCGTCGGGAGGATACGCAAAGCTGCCTCCGAGAGTAGGTTTTGAATATCAAAGTCGCAATTTATTTTCTCCTTATTTTGAGGCGTATGGCCGCAAAAGGTATGCCTAACTATGCCTTAAAAAAAAGAAAAAAAATGGCTGCATGTTTACTTTAAACGAAAGCACGATGGCAGCCCACTTGGGAAGCAACATAGGAACACCACATTTCTCGCCATGCAACGCACTCTCACCGCGTAGTCTTCCTGCGTTTTTTTCTTCTTTTTTGACAGCGCGTATTTTGATAAATTTTGTTTGAGGCAGTACAGGTTGTATCGATAAACAGGAAACAAGATGACATCTTCTATCTTCTTTTAGTGTTTTCACTCACTTCAAAAGTGATGGCGAGTATAACATAAACGCGCACATATTACAATCGGACTTATACATTGGAAAACAAATATATTTATATATCTAGCAAGATGGTAGTTTTTTTCTCTTTTATTTAAAGAGCTGTAGAAAAAACTCCCACATTTCGATGGCGACATTTTTTTCGCATTCGTCTAAAACCCGTTGGGCACTCTATATGTTTTCTGTCGTGAACATTTCGGCCGTAACCATCCTTTTGGCCTTTCTCTTAGGCCAACTACACTTCTCTCACTCGGGCGGCATCATTAAGCCCGAGTCAGGCTGCTCCACCATCCTACGAAAGGCCCGCGGAGTTTCTCTGCAGACACGAGGAGAGAAATGTCTGCTGACTCGGCTGAAGCATGTTCGTAGCACCTTTGTTTCCTACATGGGTCTGCTTCGAACATCTCTGTAGACAAGTTGTGCACGACTAATTTTACAGCACAGCCATAGAAGAAAGGAGCACGTCACAGATGTCGCCTTCACACTTTCCTTTTGTATATTGTTCTAGAAATGAGATCGTGGCCTTAGGGTTTTCAATGGCGTGCCCCTCTTCAGTCAATGTGTCACCGCAGGTTACCAAAGACTTCGCTGTATCTCCGTCATGTCCGTCTGCAATCGGCGCTTTACAACAAGCTAGCAAAAATGTTTCGCCCACGTCAAAACGTATTCTATTAAAAGTCGTCAAACTTAGTTTTTCTTTATTTATGGACGCCCAAGTGTCGGCCGCAAACCCGCCAGTATTGCTCATACAAAAAGAACTTCAGAGAAAAAAAAGGTCGACGGTGTCAAAATTTATACAGCCCCTTAATACGCGAAACCATTGGACAAAAAAGCTGTAAAAAAATACGATTCGTCACACTTCATTTACTTTGTTTTATTGACTTCCTTTTTTTTCTATCAGAATACGCTAATGATTGCTTTGCGGAGTTTTCATTTTAAGTTGATTTGTTGACTTGTATTATAAAAAAAAGTATCCAAGCATTCATAGGTTCCAATGTCAGCTGCTAATTAGGTAAAGAATATGATTCTTACCGCCCAAATCGTTAATGAAGACTATAAGTACGTGCGTTGCGGTTTGCTTAAAGGGTAAATAATCCTCTAACGTCTGTAGCATCCACTATCAAAGCGTGAGTAGATATCTTTTTTTCTTCTTTTCTCAGTAAAGGATTGAATTCTGCAACTTGTGAGCTCGAAGGAGTCCATCACATGTTTCATACGTTCACGTGTCTGTCGTCTAACGTTCCCCAGTTTGATATGGTTAAGTACAAAAGGACGTCGCCCGATGACCCTGTTGGTTTTGTGCTATGAGAGAGTAACACCCAAGCGAAACACATCATGCGGAAGAAATGCACATTGAAATATATATAGCGAACAACTGTAGTCAGTAGCAAAATAACAACAAGGAATAGATATACCAGAAAGCGTGGCGAAACCGCCCATCACACGCTAATCATTGAACAAGCGCGCGCACGACTAAACACACTCCACTCAGAACCGCGAAAAACATTTCGCGCGGTTTGCTGGAGTCGGCCACAACACAGCGCTCAAGCACTTTACTTTAAACATCTCCTAAGCAAACCATGGCTATCCCTGGAGATCCATTGGAGCCAATGAGAACGAGGAACAGCTTGCCACGTGACCTCGGGATTCGGTCACCGAAGCTCCTCTTTCGTACCACCATGTCCACGCTAACAAGGGGACGCCATTCTCAGCCCAGTAAACAGCCAGGCAAGGACATTCAAATGGCATGCTATTACACTTCCATCAACCAAACAATAGACTGCTGACGGTTAAACAGCTGTCTGATGGGAAAGGAGAAACTTAACGTAATGAATTCGTCAAAATCGGAAAGCAGCCAGAGATTGCTAAAATAACGAGAAAGCAAGAGAGACAGTAATAGCAGTCGGCTCAAAAATGTCTACCGGGTTGACAATCGAACGGCGAGCTGGGGGTGCTACTCTTACTCTTATCAACGCTATATACCTCTTGCGGTTCTGATTCACTTCGCAAACCACTGCGCTTTTTTTTTTTTTTTTTTTCTTGTGGCAGTAAAAATTGGTCATGAAAAAAGAGGCGGGTGCTTTTACTGGTATTTACGGGCAATTAGCGGGGTGTGGTGCTGGATCGAATAAACGAATCCTGCAATAAGGTCTACATAAAGACAATAGAAAATGATGCAGCTTTCTCACTCTTCCTTTCTTTGCTAACTTTTAGTTTTGATTGTGAACAGACCGAGATGGTGGAGATAGGTACGATTTCACAGATTTTGTTTTATGTGTGAGGGAACTTAAAAGTGTGTTTGCGACAATAATCTCCACTCGAAGCGAACTCTAGCCCGACCTAAAACTTCAGCTACGCCAGCCTTAATGCTCAGCGCTGCTTTCATAAATTATTCTTGCGTAGAGCGTGCGACTCTAGAAAGTTATTTCTCTGAGCTTGTGCACAGACTAAGCGAGAGAGAGTTAGCGTCGGCCCGGCATGTTGACGTAAGGTTGCAACGGGCGCGCTGAGGACAAATAAAGCATCAACAAAGCCTTATATTGAACGCAGCAATTAAATGTAAGAGAAATCTTAGAAGACTTTGGGCGCTCGAATTCCACGCTAGAAACCGACATTCAAGAAAATATATTTGTCAAAATACATCCGCCCCTAGCTGCACACTTCCCGGGCTTATACTTGGGCTAGTTTGGCGCAATCGAGGGCAGGCTCAAGCCTGGGCCGAGCAAGTGTGCTACTTGGGGCACCCATGAAGCAAACGCGGCGCCCCTCACTTTACAAGCAAAGACCAGAATAACAATTGAGTAAGGTACAAAGAAAGAAAAGAAAGAGAAAACAAAGCACATACCGGACATGCTTTGTGTCGTGCGGGCACGCTGAAAAAAAGAAGTAGATTGGACCTTATCAAAAACCAGGACATCCGTCACCTCCTGACGTGAGAAAACTAAAAGCACTGGTCTTTTTTTACTTTGAGTCGGTGCTCAGTTGCACCTCCTTCCTTCCCTGCCCCCTCCCAAACCCTTCCACCAAAAAACGTCTACGCGCACATTGTTTTTTCTTTCGCTCCAGCCAGGACCAGGACTTGGGTGACAGCATTGGCATTGCGCTTCTGTCTTCGACTGTAAAAATGACATTTGAAAAAAAAAATATATTGTATTTTTTGTGCATTGATTTTGGTTGTTATATCACCACGACTGGTGACACACAAAAAACACACACCAGCGGCTGTCCCTTTTTCGTTTTTTCGACACACGAACAAAACGAACAAAAGAGAACCGCCTTTTGCAGATTTCTGTCCAGTAAAGGATAAGTTCTCATTAAAGTTATCAGTCTGACAGAAGTTGCTCATCTTGAGCAACAACTAGGTGGTGACACGTTTGGTGTTTGTTATCTTTTTCTTGACTGGCCAAAGTACAAAGGTACCCAACTCGTGTGAGCGCTGTCTGTACAGCCCTATGTAAATACTGAGAGTACTTACGAAAAGGAAGTCACGCAACGTGTGATCGGCGTTGGCACTTTGGGTGACTAAAGCAAAAGCTGCGACTTTTTTTTTTTTGGCAAACCCCTAATCGACGAGTGCATCCATAGGGAACTTAATATGACCCCTTTTAAAGTTCACGTCGAAATCCCCGTTGAAGCCTTAGTGCAGATTGCAACAACTAAGATGATACAATGGTACTACTAGAGCCAAGAAGCAAGTTACGTTTACAGTATTGACACCACAATCCCGATTTCCTCTTGCGCGCCGCAATCTTGTAGGATTGTGCGAAATGAACGCAGACCGATCATGGCTACGAATTGAAGACATGGCCTTTAGGTAAGGTGTGGGGAAGCGCAGGCGATATAAAGAGCTTTAGGGAACCGTTTTTGCACATCCGATATGGTACGATGGGCCTTCCGGTGTGAACTACGCATGCGCAAGTCTCATCTGGTAGCATACGCGCTATTCGCATCGGAGGGCCCATCGATTGTACCGTATCGGATGCGCAAAAACGGTTCCCCTAAAACTCTCCATTCTTCTGCTCCGTCGCGAACCGTTTCAACAGGTGTAAAGGACGGGAAACGGTTTCCCGAGATTTCGAATAACTGGCAGCAGTGATTGCAAGCCGCGAGATGGCTGAAATGGTGTTTCTCTGCAGCGTGTATTATGTATAGTTCTAGTTGTTTCCATACACTCGTTGTGGCTACAGAGTGTGATGTTAAGCAGAGACAACAGTTAAAATAATAACTTAACACTTACTTGACAGTTTTATAGTAAATAGTGCCGCTGTAGCAACAACAATAAACCCATAAAAAAAAATAAGACTGACATTGTTCATTATTGTCTACAGCGCTTGCAATTGCGGACATGGCAAATGATTCGAGCTATTAGAAATAAAAGAAAGTACTATATTTTGTTTTACCTATTCTAGCGAATTGTAACTGAAGCGTAAAAGTTTTCGTTTACGTTTGTCGCGAACCGCCCTCGTTAGCTATTTCTTGTTTTCTTTTTTTTCTAAAATTCAATGCAGATTTGAATTTCCATAACGACAGAGCCGCAAGCAAGGTCACGCTTGGATCATTTGTTTTCGATTTTAGATGACCCTGGGCAAGCTTCGGTGGTCGTTTCACTAATGGTGCAACGGATATTTCTCGGTCCTTTCGGGCCATGAACAAGATTGAGATATGTGGCCGCCATGCACGGGTTGCGGCTGGCTTGCTTTCTTTCGAGGATACAATCAGCTGATTCAACTTAGCCGAGGGATATCCGTCGGCACGGAGAGATTCTTGAACGGACACCGCATTGCAGAAGGTAGTAATATACGAAGACATCGCGGCAGTTATGGACATTTACGTATTCACAAATTCAGTTTGTTACAATAAACCCAAAACATCACAGAGTAGGCGAAATGCCGAATATATGATTTTTATGCTCGTCCAGAGATCACTCGCTCCGAGGAATCGGTGATTTTGTTTTTTCTTTTGGACTAAGCACTGCGTACCTGATCATTTATTAACTGAATACAGTGATATATTGTTAATGTTGACGCTTCTCTTCCCCCAAAAACGTCCATAATGGGAGTTGTCCCTAACAAGACAGAACTGCACGTTTTTATACATTTTTTTTTTAAACTTTGTCTTTAGAAGCTTTTAAGCAGCTTTTCATGGGCGCCGCCAAAACCTTTATTCAGTTTTTGTATCCTTTTAATAAGTTTACTTCACTCGATGAATACCACAGCAGGACAGTTAATTGCCATATTGAATTCTACACTGTCCTTCTCTCCGCTGTTGTCCTTTCTGAAGGCTCGTAAATGCCCGTTTCAGTTGCTCAGAATCTGGATAAGCAAGCAAAGGTCAGCAATGGCGGCTGTAATCGGGCGTGTTATGTAGTCACGTATTAACAAGACCTCACTGTACCTCATTTTTGAAATTGAGTAAAAAGTAATGAAGTTCATAGCTAGGAACATTGACCGATCACGTGCTTTGTTAACACAATTATATTCTAAAAATATATTAAATTCAATCAGTTTTACATATTCGGCTACAATGGTGCTTAGATCCTCGGAAATGTAGATTGATGCCATCTACAATCGAGGTAATGAACTAAGTCAAAAGTTTGTCTATTACTTCTCATGCTGACACAGAAGGCAAACAATATAACGCTTTCAATCTATCTGAAACGATCGTTGCCATAGTCTCCTAACTTTGATGCTCGCTCACACGGTTTTGATGTCTACATTAGCACTGCGCAATTTAAAAAGTTCCCCTTGCGTATACTTTATTGCGCTATCATAAATTCGTTGCCATTCCGCAGTTGCATTCAGACCTTGTAGTGTTTCGCGCCATGCCTTACAATGTGTTTCCCTAGTCCCAATTCGAAACCAACCCGACCAAGCTAACCCGCGGAGAAAATCCTCATTGGGATGCGCCGCAGCACACGCGCTCAGGGCCGTAGCTCCAGCCTAGTTGCCCACAATGGTCGCTGTTGTGCGGTCTCCCGTCTTACGCACACTAATGCTCAGCTTCGCTGAACGGCGCTCTTTACGAAAAGAAATAGCCCTAATTTGGAGCGTAACGCCGCAATCCAGTCGCAGAAGCCCCCACCAAGAACTCGGACAAGCGCCGGGCCTCTACGCAGTGTTGTACACGTTCCTCAAAAAAAGGAACGAAAGCTCGTCCTCGTTCCTTCTGACTTTTGGAACGCATTCCCTTTACAAGTTACATCTGTGAAAAAGTAACTCGTTCCCGTTACAGTTTAAAAAATGGAACGTATCGTTACATATACGTTACATTCGTATATTGCTAATTACTATATTTAGTTTAATCAAGCAGATTTTTTTTTTATCTATCCCTTTAGTAGTCAACATACGAGTTTGTGTGTCGTTATGGGAGGGCAACAGGAGAAGAAAACAAGCGGAAGCACGGTTTTATTTTTGATATATTCAAGTTAAAAATCTCAGCTTGTAACCATATTCATGTTTGTAGTGGACGATTCAGACGACCCGAATGTACTTTTACCCAACATTGTACGAGCGTTTTACAGCAACCTCACACGCTTCAATAGAGCAAAGTCCCTTGTTCGAACTTCACAACAGTTGCTTCTCGATGTTGCTGTCCGCAAGACGAGCAAGTCGAGGAGAGGGTAGAGTTTTTGGAAGGTCAGTCTTAAAAACTACAAATACTTCTTTGTAAAGTTGGCTTTGTTGTTCCTTTTTAAGGTGGGGCGACAAGAGAAGAAATAATGGCCATTTTCTTTTGTGTATCTTTTAAGTGACCAATGTTCGGGGGTGCGTTCGATCTCTGGCAGTCTGTGATCTTGTTGGAACTGTAGGTCTCGCTATGGAAGTTCACAAGTGGCTATAGTCAGCCTTAGATTTCTGGGTGTATGAGGATTCGTGGAACCAAAGAAAGTAGCTGAGCTTGAAACAAGCCTCTTTCTTTGTCTTTTCCTACGACTAAAAGCCTTGCTTTTTGAACCGCAGTTTCGGGAACTCAAAAAAGAATCAATGTCCACCAGCTCTCCTGCACACGAAACTGTTAGCAAGCGAGGACCACACAAAATAATCCACAAGATTAGTAGCCAAAAAGGTAACAAGATCCTGCACTTCGTAAAGATATTGTTTTTGTACTTTCAAAATTTCCCTGTTCGAAACAAAATAAAAATTACCCCACTGGACGAAAAAAGGAACGCCGTTACTCTTTCCGTTCCAATAAAAATGTAACGCGTTCCCGTTCCAGTTCCATGTATGCAAAATGGAACGGCGGCGTTCCTTCGTTCCTCCTAAAAGGAACGCGTTCCAGGAACGCCGTTCCTTGGAACGCCGTTCCGTACAACACTGCTTCTACGAGTAATTCCTGAATAAAGCGGAGAACCGTGTCCTTCACCCGAAGGTGAATCGAAGAGAAGGCCCAAACCCTTCTGCACCAGTGAAAGGCCGAGAAGGCCACTACGTCACTGCGTCCATTCACCGCCCCAACCAATGAACCTTTTCGGAAACGCGCCACGTCATTGCTGTTCTTCGTCGGCTCAGCCAATAGAACCGCAGGAACCGGACGTGAGGACGCGGTGTCCGAATGTAGGCCCTTGCTTCGGTTCATTGCGGTTGAAAACAGAGTGTGAACCCTCGGCAGCCTGCAGCGCCGGAATCTTGGAGCCAACATCTGTACGCAGTCCCTCGCCGCGTTCCATACGGATCGGGAAATTATGGCACGGTGTTGTAAGTGAGTCTCCCCTCTCCTTCCTCTGCCCATTATGTATCTATTTCTGTTTTTCTTTTTCTCTGGCTTTCTCTCCAACGTGAATGCCTGAACCCGATCGTGATCCAGCCTCGCGAGTTGGAGGTAAATGGTTCGTTCGGTTTGCGCGCCGAGGCACACGCAGGTGGGCTTTTTAATGAGGCGGAAAACCTCGCGTCTCTCTCGGCGTCTGAGGCGCTGGCCTGCGCGTCGCAGTGAGGGCGGCTTGTTGTCGCCGACACCACGCTTCGCTGAATGAAGCTGGCCTCGCCGATCGTTTTCCGAGTGTCGGCGAGAGGACGCTTTTGGGGGGGAGCGAACAATGTGGGAACACTATGATATGGGGACTCCCGGAGGAGAGATGTGGAACGAATTGGGAGGATTCACGCTCGAGCCTTTTTTAAGCGATAACTTTAAAAAACTAATAAAAATATATTAAAATCATATACGTATTTTGTTTTCTTATCGAATAACGTATACTTAGCCCGCTTGCGTTACAACCACCTGCTTTCGTCCGGGGTAAAGAAAAATATCAGCTTTTTGGTGTTTCGATGAGTGTTTATAATCAAGGACGGCTTAAGAAAAAGCTCCGAAGAGATGATGACAAACGCAGTCTTTAGTTCTTTATTTTCACCATGTGTATTTTTGTACGTCGACCATCGTTTTCTATTTTCTTGACGTGTCTTTTTCCATTATATGTTTCATTTCCCCTATTTATGGGTGCCTCTTGCACATTCGTTTTGGGGGTTTCGCGTCAACGTAAACAAAAAAAAATGTGCAGTATTGTCGCAAGTGACAATTGTTGAGACGACGAAACTGAAGCAAACTAAACATTTCGTCGGGCGAACTTGTGCCTAAAACAAAATATATAAAGGATAGCGTCACAAGCCTCGGTGGCGGCGAAACAGCATGATCGAAGGCTGGGGCGAATGCTGGGGAGAAACTGATTGCGGCTTGCCATGGGGAGCACCTCTTGTAGTCGCGTGGGCCTTTGGAACAATCGGCATAAAGGTTGGGCGAGAAGAACATTCTATCCTCGAATCAGCAACACGGTTCTGGAATTTACGGAAACATCACATTGCATAGCCAACAGAAAAGTGCACTCGCGGCCAGGCATCAAACCTTGGCTTATTTCGTGGAAGGCAAGTGCGAAAACCGCTGGGCCACGAGCGCGCTGCCTACTTGGTCAACTGCCCGCGCAGCAGTATTACTTCGATTATTCGCAGCCGAAGAAAAAAACTCGCAACTTGCAGTTTTGTTTTTTTGATATATTGGAAGTCCCAAGTCTCCAGGCTCGATCTAAAATAGACCGTCAATATCGAGGCCTGCACGTAGCAATCTAAACTTATCTTCACAGGTGTATTTCACCAGGTCCATTTTTTTTAGTAAATTTATAAAACGTAGCTCAATTTCTGTAAGAAATAAGGCCGGAAAACTTGCCAGGGTCAACGGAAGACGGCGACATAGACGACCGAGTCGAGATGCGGGGCGTATTTTGAGCGCGTATTGATTGATCGCGTCGGAAGCAGCGTCAAAAGGCGTAGCCACCCAGCGAAAGAAAGCAGATGACACGCAGACAATTTTCATTGGCAGCAAAAGCGCCGTCGTTATGCAAACGCGTTTTTTTTTTTTACTTGAGGTTTTGCTTTTATTTAATGCATTTTTTTACCAAAAGATACATTACAAAAACATTCTGTTAATTTGTAAACCACTGTGGCTGCGAGCAGTCTGGATACGGAGGGTGCGCCATCTATTAATTGAGCGCTTAACACGCCCCGCAACTCAACTTTGTCGTCTGCATCGCCACCCGCCGTTGACCCTGGCAAGTTTCTTGGCTTTATGTTTTACAAAAGAAGAAGCTCGCTTTGTAATTTTACAAGAAAAGAACTGACGGCTGAAATACGCCTTTGACGAAAAGTATAGATTGCAACGTGCAAGTGTCGATTCTTAACGGTTCATTTTAGAAAGAACCTGGTGACTTGGGACACCCTATATCATTTCAATGTGGCGCATCAATTGACGTAGTCTCCGTAGAATGCGCGCTCGGCGTATTCGTGTATTATTCATCATCGCGTCCTCGTAAATACGTGTAACTTTACTGCACACCAAAAAAAGTTTGTCAACCCAGTCTGCGTGTCATTGATGCTTTCGCTGTCAGTTCGAATCAATACTGCGACATTGGCATGGAGCCAAAGACGGTTGGCATAACCCAACGAAACGTTCCACTACAGTTTCTGTATTGTCCGTCGACGCAACTGCCCACCGATCGCACACAGGTGATCATGTCGCTTCGTCCACTTTCGCGATCACCGCTCCTTCGGCGTTGTAGGGTAGTCTTACGTGATGGTCTATCTACACATCATGTACTACGATGAAATATTCCAAGAGGATGGGAGCTACAAGCCCGGCGGACATTTCTCTAGCAGGTACAGGAACGGGGGGGGGGGGGGGGGGGGGGGGTGCTGATTATGTTCACGCTGCTAGCTTCCTGATTCTTACTTTGTATTCTTTTCGGCTAATGCCGTATCTCCATCGGCCATAGAGCGTTAAAAAGCTCTCAGGACTACTCGCCCCACAGAACGTTTCTTGAGTTGTCAGTAACTACATACTAGATGACGACGAAATCACATCGGAAAAGGCAACTTTTCGTAACCCAGTCGTCTATTCTTTTGTAACAAAACAAAAACCACAAAAAAACTTAACAGTAACGAAAAGAAAACAAAAATGAAAGATTTTTGTTACAGGTTTTTATAGTAACCCATCAAATATAACTCTCGGTTGTCAGGGTTTTACATTTCTTGTTTTAATTTTAGGATCCCGTAGTTTGGCATTTGCAAAATTTAGCGCAAGATAGGGGCAATAGTTATATCAGAAAAACAAAAACGAAAAGGTCGTATCATTGCGGCTACTATAGACATATTAGTGAGAAAAAAATAAAAAAACACGTACAAAACAAATTCCCTTGAACCAGTTACCACTACAAAATTATTTAGGCAATACATATCGTTCGTTAGATAGCTAAATATGTTAGCGATAATTAAAATATTTGTTCACTTCAAACTCCTTGAAGCTCCATTGCGAACCGGTCATAAGAAAAACTCCCCTTTAAAAAGCCGGTCTGAATTCTTTCGGATAAATAAAAAAAATACGTAGCATATAAACACGGTCAAATCATTCTTTACTGAGCTATGTGCACCGCGTGTGGTTCAATTCAATTCAATTCATTTATTTACTCCCATTTGTACATATGGGTGACGGAGACAGGGAAAAAAGCTGCAAAATGTGCAGCTTGACAAAGCCCCTGCCCCCTATCGGCAGATCGGCGGACAGGAAACGTTAACAGAAACATTTTAAAGGCGAAAAAACAAAACAGGCAGTTCTATGCAGGAGAAAAAAAGTTTAAAAGTTAGAAATGAATAGTGTGCGCATTGTTTTCTTATTTAGTGCATCAAGACAGACATGGTGGTCTCTTAAAAAGTTCAGTAATGTTGGCAATGTATGCTGTAACATTTGAAGCCCATAATTTGTTCTAGGACGAGGTACTCTCAGGGACCCTGCGCTACGTACTCCATATACCATATTTTTAACACTTAGTCTAGAAAACCGCAGTAATGGGTGGTTAAAATACTTTAGGGATGCCGCGTATACTGTCGCAAGCTTATATTTGTAATATTCTTGTATTTTTATTACTTTATGCTTACAGAAAAGTGGATCGGTGTGCGCGTAATACGGCGCATTGGCAGAAAACATCCCGAGAGCTAACTGCTCCGACGCGATAACGTCTCTTTGCGGACCACTCAACGAGCAAACCTGAGGCGGCAGTGCTAGCCGCTATGTGTACGTGTCGCTAATGAGCACACTAATTGGGCTGCTAATATTAGCTCACAGAAGTGTAGAAGTGAGCGGGGCAAGCCACGGGGGACCTTTCGCTATAGACCGACCTAATTGGTGTTGATGTCTGTACAGAACAACATGTTGTGGTCAGTCCGGACTTGACTAGCCTGATGGTTCATGGCTGCTCCCATTTATATCCTACTCTTTCTTGACAAACCTAATCTCCCAATTCACCGGGACCGACATCCCAGGATATCTATAGGGAGGAGGGGCCGTTGTATTTTTTTTTATTCCTTTCATGGCCTTTTCACGTGCAGCTACAAGTTTTCTACTCGTTAACAAAATGATTTAATTTAGTTGTATTTAGGAAAATCTACGTCATTTTAATATTGCAGAAAATATCTGATCATACCACATATTATCAGAAATATGGCTATTGCTAAATTACCCAAGCATCAAGGGAGATGCTTGGAACGCGGGTCTGCGTGCCGCATGTGCTGACGTCTGCAGCACTTCTAAAGCAAAAATTTAAATCAACTGCTATCTTGCAAGCGCCTTAGTCAATTCATTATTTTCGTTAGTTACCTAGAATCCTTGATACGGGGGAAGGTGAGCGTGGGCAGAGCGTAGACCTGGCCTTCTCAGCATTCCCCTTGTTGCTTCGGAAATTTAGCAGTAGGCCTGTTACGTGCAGACCACCTGGCTGGTACTCGGGATGTTTTACGGACAACGAAACCGTTGAAGACGTCGCTCGATGGTATCACCGCGCATAACGATAACCAAACCTTGTGCCTCGTGTCGTTATATTTTGTGCCTCTTATTTATGCCAACCGTCTTTGTCGTTGACGACGTGGTGGCATAACTAATACACCATCTCGTACAAGTATTGTCTTGTGCGGGGATGTCGCGGTAATATGGACACCTCCATTCCCCAAAATGTCGTCCAAAATGTGAATCGTTCGTAATAACTATATAAAAAAACGCTTGTGTTTATCCACTTTGTACCCTAAACGTCTGGTTATATAACGAAATACCCATATTAAGGGGCTCCGTATTACCGTATGTCTCTTCGACACGTTCATATTTTACGTTTTTCTTGCAAGTGTGAGTTCTGGAACTTTCCTCTCCAATCCGCATTCTGCGAACGTTGCCAAATATTTTGACAAGTGTCGCTTTCTTTTTTGTTTCGAATTCTTTCTGTACGGACAGTAAAATGTCAGAACACAATAAGAAATAAAATGATGTTTGTCCGTTTTGTAAGGCAGTACCGAACATTAGAGGAAAAAGGAGCTCTAAGGCCCGGGTGTAAAAGCGGCACTGTGCAGACCGTTAGCTTCTCAAAGACGCGGTGAGATGCAGCTCCCTTTTCCTGGTGAGCGGAATCTCGTGAAGCTCGAATCCCAATGTTCACGGAACAAATCGAATCTGGCACTCCGGTGCAGGCGAAGTTGGGACCAAAGTAAGAATAAGCGTGGGAACCGAAAAGAAGTGGGAACAAAACAACTCGTATTGTCTGAAAGAGCGAACGAAAGAAGGGAGAGACGGCAAAATCATAGGAAGCGGTTAAGGATGCTTGGGCGGGGATGTGTTTTATTTTACTTTCTTTTTGCCCCTTCTCAAAAAGTTGCCGGAGAAGTTGAGAAGGAGCTGCCTCGCAAATCTACCATGATCCTCTTCAGCGTGACTCATGTTTTATTTACAATCGAGGACGCGCCTTTCTTACGCCTCTGAATTTTTTTTTTTTGTTACTGTTGTTGTACATTATTGCTCTTGCTTTTTTGTCTTTCTCGTTTTTTTTTTGTCCTTCGCCGCGCGCCTTATCGGGTCTGTTTGAATTGTATTCGTTCCTATGAATTGCTGCGGCACCTATCTTGGGTATAAAGAGTATTTTAGTCTGTGGTTTCCCGAGAAATTTAAAGTTGAGTGCGGTTGGCAGAAGCGCTGGACTCATGCTTCAGGGATGGTGCCCGAGGGGAGAGAGCTTCAAAAAGCGAGGCAATAATTAGAAATCCAGCCACCAAAAATGAACACATTATACTTGATGACCATTTCTTTTTTCTGGTAAGACTATTGGTTTCTGTCTGAAGCGACCACAAAAGCCCAGCTTGCCAATTCAAGCTTCTACTTATTCCGCACGCTTTCTTTCTTTTTTTTTAATTATTTGCGCAACGCACGTGCTGGAATTTGCTTATGTTTGACCGAACAATGTGCGACTGAACAACACCGGCCAAACGTTGAGGTAGCACCTTTGTGCGATATGTGCCTCGCGTCACGTGAATTTAGGTGGCCCGGAAAATCCAGCCCTGCGGCTTTGCTACGTAGAGGCATTCTTCCGTCCACTCCTAGACAGACGGCACGGCGGGAGTTACCCGCTCGCCGGTCAAATCAACCGCCTCCCAGCCATAACCCTGATCTGTGCTCTCTGCGCGGGGGAGGGGAGGGGAGGGGAGGGGAGGAGAGGAGAGGAGGAGGAGGAGGAGGAGGAGGAGGAGCAGGGGATGGGCGGGAGCGTGATATTACTAGACGAAAAATGGACGGAGGACTGGTTCAACGCGCGCGTAATTTTCACCACACTGTCACCCTGGGGTGAGCAAAGTATACGAGCTGATGGCCGAACCTGCTCCGCATACCGCAGTTACCGAATGTCCGAGTGACTAAAAAGTTGGCGCCTGTCCATTCTTAGAGCACTACGTTCCCCTTTTTGGCACGTTGCCGAAATTGATTAATATATCATATACTTGTGCAGACTAAACAAGATATTCCAGAGTAAATATGCATTCATTCTTTTAATATCAACATACATAACTATGCGTTCTAATAGAGCTATTTTATTAGACATCAGTGTAAACAAAAAACCGGCGGCGCAGCACTGAAAGCCTATTTTTCTGATAAATTTGCACTAAGATATATATATGTTTGTGTTTAATTCAACCACAAAACGAAAGCTGTCATCGCATTTTATCATTAAACTAGTTGATATTCAATGACATTTTATAACCTAAAAAAAAAGATAATAGTTGAATCTCTTGTCAGTTTTTGCACGCCCTCTCGAAATTAACATAACTTAAAGACCATCTCGGTTGCGCTACGTACGCAATGACAGAAAGATCTTAGTTACGATTATCTACGAAAGTGTCGAAAGAAACGCTTTCGTAACTGCTGCAAACACAATTCTTCGATGATATCCTTCAAGTTTGCACGGTGCATTTTTTGGCATTTATTTCACTTATTAGCAATTGAACGCGCAGAAAATTTACAATAAAGTAAAAACAGAAACAGAATAATTGTGCAATGCAGGACTGGTGAGACGCTCGTCCCTGGAAATGTAGAAGAGGCTGCTTGTCACCACGCTTGGATTAAAATGGCATTTCAAAACAGCCTGTTTTTTTTCTTTTCTTTTTCAGATGCTTGGCAACACAGAGAGAGAATCATTTAAAAAACATAATGAAGGCAAATGTCGGTTTTCACCCTTTCAAAATAAACATGCGTGTCTTTCTTTCTACAATGTGAGAACATTCCCCTCAAATGTTTTCCTCCATTAACTTCCAGGCAGATTCTGTTACGATTGAGTTACCCTATAGCGAGAAACTGAAACAACCAACAAAAATCAGCTCAAGCACGTGCAGGATGCACATTGCACACGAATGTACCTATGGGAAGCTCGTGAAGTAAGCACGAGCATGTCAAAAGTACCTGCGTCCATGCTGAACGTGCTTGGGACCTGTCGGTGTCAGTTGACTTTTCTTGTCGCTCTATATTTTTTATAGTCGGATTTGGGCACAACGTATGACAAACTTCACTCGGCTTCTAAACTTGTATGGCCTCCGTATATGTCATGTCACCTCAAAATGAAGTTTAAAGAGCATGGAATAAATCTTTCGTCGTTTTCTTTAACTGGTAAAACCAGGGCAGAATGTTTGTAACATTGAAAAACGCATCATATTCAATTTTTAACGCGAAAGCTTTAGGGAGCTCGCCCGGCAGAAAAGCCGGCGTCGCCGTTGGTGGGACGGGAAAATTCTGATTGGTCGATAGAGTCACGGCGTCACAGCCACATGACCTTGCGTGGAAAAGTTTAAACAAGCCACAACGCTCACGTAAAACATGACATCACGCGTGGAATTAGAGGTTGCTACATGTCTTAAACGATTTCGCTTTATAAAATATATCACTTTCTTTAAAAAAAATATTTGAAGAATTTTCGGCGGGATTCGAACCCAACACCCTTCGGTAGCTAGCCAGACACGCTAATGACTAAGTAACGCAAACGCCTTTTTTTATTGTAGGCCACGCAGACTCTCTTGCACGGCTTGGCAACGAGGGGGAGTTTATATGTTTAGCTTTTCCGTTCCACTCCTAAAGGCGTGGCTTAAGTGTCCACCTGCAATTTTGAGTGTACTCAGGCATCTCGCTTGATGCCCCTCTACTGTTCATTGAAAGCAAATCCCATTCAGCGTGCTTAAGCCCCCCAATCCCCTCCACTAAGCAATATTCTAAAGAATTACTGGCGGTGTTAGTGGCTACATCGCACAGATTACTTATTGTTTTAATTTTTAAGATACTTGTTTTCCACACGGTGTGTTACAGCCAGTGTAATTTGCCTCGTCGGGCGTTCAGCTGATCAAACGTCTTTGTTTAATGCCCCGCGCGGCTGCTCTTGCTTCAAAACATCCGCAACGGCAAAGAAAGCATGCGTACACTTGCGCCTGAGAGCGGCCGACGGCCCTTTCGGAATGCAACGCTGCCAAACATCGTCAAACGCTCCACACCGCGACCGTGCGATGGGACTATTAAAGAAAGTTCGCCCTCACCGATGGCCATCTGGGCAGGTCCGCCGTCCGTGTAGAAGAATCTGCACAGCTGGTTCCACAGGAGCCGCACTGTACGTGGCAGCGAGTTCTGTGGGATCACCCAGTCCTCACAAATGTTAGGTTGGTCTGCTACCGGGATGTCAACCAAGGCCTCGGAGTTAACCGCAGCGTACTCGGGGCATTCCCTAATAATGTGCTGCGTCGTCGCAATAGTGTTGCATGGTGCACACTAGCTCTGGTGCGAGTCATCTTAAAATATGCTTTTGCGCAGGGCTGGCAGCATAAGGGTGTTCGTGGCGGTACGGCGCACGAAGGTCTGGGCCTTGCGGCTCACTCCTACTGGCATGGGGGGTATCATTATGTTGTGCCTGTTAAGAAGGGAGGCCGTGGTCATCAGGTTGCGGAGTATTTTTTTTTCGCCAGCCTGGTGAGCGCGGCTGTTTCAGTGAGGTCCCGTTGAGTGTCGTCGGGTTCCGAAGAATCGAAATGTGTCCCGCTGCAGATGGGGAGTGCGATAGGCGCTGAGGGTTTGCTCAGTGCTGCACGCGCCTCGTTATGGGCCCATTCGTTTCCCCGAATACCCGACTGGGCGGGTACCCAGGCGACACGGAGTTGAGTGCAGTGTTTGGAATGCAGGCGGCACGCGATGCGATAGATATGGTGCACGCGGTCGCTGGTCAACTTGGATCTGTGACGGCACTTCGAGTAGCCCACTGGCCAGTTTGTGTAGATGGTGATTTTTGTGGTTGATGCCTCTGAGTGGTTGTATTCAGCATGTTGGGTGGCCTGTACAATGATTTCTAACTCGGCGCCCTTAATTCCCACCCCGACGTGTGGTCCCACAGGAACCACACCTCGGGGTAGGTTATGTTAACTCACGATACCGACGCTGGTCGAACGAATAAGCAAGAATTTGCTTAACACGGCTAAAGCTTTTTTTTTTTTTTTTTCTGCGTTCGCGGTTTAGTTTAGTGTTAAACAGATTTTCGTGTTGTGGAAAAATTGTGGAACCTCCCGATGTCTTTTCATTCCTCAAATGTTGGTATAACACGCAACCAAGGTTGTTCTAGCATTTATGAAACAATATGATGATCTTATTAAGGTGGCACGTTTGGAGAGTTGGTTGATCAACTTCGAAATTGTGAACAACGCAAAAAGAATAACATAGGACGAGTAACAAAAGTGCACGTACACAGCGCTGTCACGAGTAAAAGAAGTACGGAGACAGCGTTGTGTCCGTGCACTTTTATTACTCGTCCTTTGTGTGTTTATTTTGCGCTGTTTGTTGTTTTGATTATGTTCGTACTTGAACAACTTCTTCGAATTTATTACCTACCGTTTTAATATTAACGTAGACAGGAAAAGGTATTTTCATTTTATACGTTTAAGCAAAACACAGGTTTGCTTTCAAGCAACTAACCTTCGAGAAAATAAAAGTGACAACTGTCTCATAGTACACATACTTAACGACCCATAGATTTTATAATGCCCACCTTACTTCATTCATCTTGCCCCTCAGCAGTACAAAACTTCACCTTAAGCGACTATAACGGTCAGAAAACGTGACTGCGCAGCGTGGTCCTCGCAAACGTGCCTACGAACACAATGATTCATTATTACGGAGAACGCAATGTCCCGTGCTGAATTTCTAATTTGGCACAAGTTCCACTTCCGACACTCCAAACAATTTACGGACCATGGGGAGGCTTACGTCGTCATTCTTCCTCACTTTCCTCTACGCCAGATTCATTTGCCGCGCAATTTGCAGAGACCTAGCGTTGTCTTTCTCGGAAAACACTGCGACTGACACTGTCATTAATCAGAGTTGACGGTCACCCCCCCCCCCCCCCCCCCCCCCAAAAAAAAAAATGGCAAAAGGCCAAGAGAACATCGGCTTCATGCCCTAACGAACCATAAATAGTAGAGGACTGCATTCGTCTCAGACTCAAAACGTCTCTTTGGAAATTTAACCAACATAAGCTAATTTGGGTTTTTTAACTTTTGTTTGAAATTTACAGTTATCCTAGGGATAGAAAGTGGAATCAAGCTTTAGTCTTTTTCGGCTGAATTTCTTTTCTTTGAGTTAGTTTGAAACAAACTATTTTCAGTGTGGACTAATCTCGAGAGCTTCTGTATACGTTCCAGCTGAATAGCTTCTTTGCGAGTGCGTTAAAACTTTTCAAATCAAAACGTGAAAAAAAAAAAAAACTGCTGCTAATAATTTTTTTATTTCTCAAGCTAACTATTACAACTTGACCTTTTTTTAGGTAACGATTGCTCCGTCCAGGGGAGTTGTCTTTGAACTACATTAAAAGGGCAGCCCAACGTGTCTCCGCCCGTCTGAAGACAGCATATATGGGACAGTTATGTCGTTCTTGATGGCATATATGGTACCGTTCTATCGGTTTTCATTGCGTTTTACGCCCCATACTACCGCTACCACAAAGCAACTAAAGAATTGTAGAAAAAAGACTAAATGCATGCAAATATATGTGCAGAATGTGTTTGTCGTGCTGGACGATGCCCTCCGGAAAGGGCGACAGCGGGAAGCGAGGCCGAGGGATCAAGGGTACACCTAGGCAGAAGCTTACTAGAAAAGAAAAGGTCCATTGTGAATGGGCGCTTTCAGGTTAGAAGCGAGGCTTTTGCTTGTTCTGTCGTAGGAGAGAGTTTTTTAACCATCATTATACTCTTTTTTGAAAACCCAAACAAGCAACGTGGGTGGTCGTCATTTGTTGGGCGCTAGGCGTGGGATTGGATCCGAGTCCTCACCGAATGCTGACGTAGAACTCGGCATTTGATACGAGCTGAGCCGAATTGACGCCGAACGCTGACCGAGTCCTCCAGTTCAAAAGGTGCTCAGAGCACGTGCCCAAACTATGGCGGATTTGAATACTTTGCGCAGAAGCTAGTAGATGGCGCGAACCTCCAAAAAGGGTTTAATAAATCATTGTTAACGCCGTTAGAAGAGAGTATTGAGTTCAAACCAAAAGCCAGATTTGAATACATTTTCCGTCGTTTCTGTCTGTTTTTTTATCTAATTTCTGTTAATTACTTTCTTATAAGTGTGGCGGAACACGATTACCAAATCTTTTTCGAAATACCTTTCACGGTGTTGATTACTTTCATGAGGGACTTGCACATTAGAATTCCTCCTTCTAGATTTTCATTCCTTTATAAAGGCTAGAAGCGACGACAAAGAGCCCAAAGATTCTCGAAAGAGTCCTACTAATATAGCGATATTAAGCCTATTCGGGATTCTTTTTTTTTTCTTTTTGACAATATTTCTACACAATGATTTTTTTCTCTGTCTCGCTGAGGACCATATGAAAAGGAAGGAAAACTTATGGATATCTGAAGGTTGTTTTCTCGAATTGATCACTAGTGATCATGATTCCTTTAGATGTATACGGGATGAATAATAAAATGTCGTTTATTCTATATCCTCACTGCTCAGGTTGCCCGCCTGCCAATCGTCAGTGGTTATTTCCACCGCCAAAAAAGCCAAGGGCAATCGGCCACGCGAGCGGCGCTCCGCAACAAATAAAAGGCCATCGCAGCGTACGTGCTGCGAGGGCCTCTTGGGATCGCGGCGTGGCCGTTAACGGTAATTAAATGTCCACGTGGTGCTGATCCGGTGAGTTGTGTCATTCTCCGAGACAGGCAGCAGCGAGGGAAATCCCACATTGGCGCCCAACGTTGGGCCGGAACCCACGACCCTGAGATTAAGAGTATCACACTCTACTGACTGAGCTAGCCTGGGCGGAGAAAAACTACTCAAAAAACGAAAAAGAGTGTCTTGCGATTTTTCGTGCTTAAGAAGTTTGACATCTACCTTGACGGCGCTTCGCTGTGCATTTAAGCTGACCACACAGGACGGCACGCTTGAGGGACCCTTTCGCTGGAGCGCTAGAAGTACACCATAGAGTCCAAGCGTGGATTGACTAACCCCGTTGCATATGTGTTGTCCCGTGATCTACTTCTCGGGCAGAAAATGAGGGTGAATCCTCAATCTTCGTGGCACTTGCTAATCCGGCGGCTATCACCCCAGATTCGAGGAGGGGAAATCTGGTGAACAGAGAGGAGCTCTGGACGGCCCATGCTCCTCGATGGACTTCATCGGAAAGTGACACGCCAGCTGGCAGAAGAAAGTGCAGCCGACACCGGGAGTCCCAGAGACTTGGACTCATACCTGCTAATAGCGATTGCATCCTGCTGCGATACATCCCCCAGGCAGACGACGGGTCTTGCGGCCCGTCATTTTGAACTGCAATACCTCGTAAACTGCGTGAGTCATTTATAGGATATATGCATGATCCCGCCTTGGCAGGCCACAGCAGTGGGAGCAGAACTTACGAAAGTTATCCCAAATTTCAACGTGGCCAGGAATGAGACAAGATTTAGTGAGGCAGGCACGTCGCTGCACGATATGTTAAAAGACGAAACCACGAGGTGGCCAACCACCAGGTTTACTGAAGTCGTTCGAAAACAAGTACCCCTGGGAGTGTGTTGCCTGTGACGTTTTCGGTCGCTTTCCACGCAGCCGAGGCGGGAATCAGTATTTGCTAGTAGTGACCAGCACATTCATGAAGTGGATCAACATGTTTTCGTAAAGGATAACTACAAAAAAAAAGTTTTTTAAGCAGTTTAATTGGGACAAGCATGTCACAATATAAAAGGTTAAAAAACGCGAACTAACGAGGTCAATAAGGAAACAAGAACGACCAGACATGCGCATGTCCTATCGTCCGTGTTTCTTTATTGTCCTCGTTTGTTCGCGATTTTTAACCTTTTATTTATTAATGGACCAACTAGCCCAAACCCAAGTTTCAATGTCGCAAAAACGTTTTTCCGTAAAAAAAAAAAAACTTTTTTAGACCAATATTTTTTGCGCGAGACTGGTTTTAGTTTGCGGATATTTCGCTCGTTTTAAATCGCGAGCTTCAAAGTTGGTATTAGACGTCACGGAGTGACTCTTATACGTCACGGAGTGACGTGCGATAGCAACTCTTCTAATTTGGCTACGAGATTGATTGACAGCTTAGATCTTAGTGGTTAAACCTTTGTGGTATATTGTCATTTCTTTTTAGCAGAATATTTTTAGGTTTAAATAACAACCCATGTAATGAGAGTTATTTTTTCAAAAGGCATACAAGATGGGAACTTCCGTTCGGATTCATACCATAACAAAAAAAAAGCTTCGCCATTCTTTCATGGCCGCCGAAGTCTCTGCTCCCACCTGTCTCTCCTTCCTCGACTAGTGGTTTCGCTGAAGTGATCAGTGCTTCGCGATGACCCAGGTGCTTGAGTGAGACCTCCTAAAGTGAAGTAGTGTGTGTTTAGCAGCTGCTGAACGTGATAGTGATAAGACGTGACGCGGGGTAGTGGATTTCATAGCGCGGTTTTTTACTTTCGTTCTCCTCTTTGCTTTCTTAGCGTGTATTTTTTTTGCTTGCGCGTGCAAATGAGTTTTGGAGATGCGAGCTTCTGTAAAGCGGCGTCGTTGCTCTGTAAAGTGCTGCCAGATGAGTCATGATGACAACGAGTCTTCCAACAGCCATGTTGCTCAGAAATATGATAAGCTGAATGCTATTTGGCTAAAGGCAATCGGGCTTTCGTGTAGCAACAAACGTGTCCAGGTCTGTTCTCGTCATTTCGCTCCGGAGGCCTTCAAGATTTACACTGGGTGCACCCAACGCCCGCGACTGGGACACAACTGTGACGTAAAAAGACCTGGCTCAGCCAGATTATTACGCAAGAGCTGCCTGGCACAGACAGGTTAAACGGCAGATTCTGTTTCTCGGCTTCTGAACCATCTTACATAAAATTGTTTGATTTGAATGTGTGGTGTTCTGGTTCATTCCTGCCTGTAAAGAGACAACCACCCACGATGAGTGGTATTAACTCTAGAGCCTGCGGCGTTGTCCAAAATGTATTTCATTGCGTTAGTGTGTCAATAAAAGTTCTATCTTTTTTCCCGATATCACCTTTGCTTTGTATAACAAGTTTCTTGTCAAGTTACGGTGGTGGTCTAGTACTCATATACCCAAAATGAGCACCTCGCACAGACAGGGTATTACAAAACAACTGACCCCCAAGAAAAACAAAATTCCTATTGAGTGAAATCTGGGAGTCTATTTTAGTCAATAACTAAACATTGATACCACGTGTTTCAAATAATCTCGCCACACTCCTTCCTTGAGCAAAGTTCTCATTAGCCTAATCAATATAATCGTCCAAGCAGTCTTAGTTTCCAAAGGATAAGCAAGAAACAAGAATCAGCTGATTGCTCTCCTTGAATGAAGCCGCCGATTTTATTTTTGTCAATGGTACAAGTTTCACTCCAGCTCCACGTCCATATGGCTCCATCTCCCTCATCCGGTAGGCGATCTGGAGCACGACTGGGTTTAGGATGCTACCGAAAAAGTTGACGTGTTCTGTGATGCAGCGGCTACCAGCCTTGGAGGCGAACTGAGGAACCTCCAGGCAGCAGACACACTCGCGGGCCATCGGCATTAGCTGGCAGCTGCCGCAGCCGCACTTGGATGAATGTAATACCGCAAGAGTCAATAGCAACAGTACACAGACTTTTTTTTTTTTTTAGTCCTGACAAATCGACGCAGTTGGGTAACACCCGAGCCATTCAGTGGCCAATTTGTTGAAGCATGTGGCACCTCGCGCGAGAAGGTAGCAGCGACGCAGTCCTTTGTCCCGCCTAATGAAGAACAGCTGGAGAGTTCAATTACCAGAGGGTATTGCGCAACCGCGCCGAACGCGCGGGAGGCTCGAGCGGTGGGCCGTCTTCTTTGCTGCCAGCCGTCCTCCGCGGCGTATCTTCGACAAGACACACTGGAAGTCGAGACGCAGTGTACGTCGTTCAACTCCGCAGCCAAGTCAATCGAGGAGAAAATCCATGAACGGGGGCTGGGGCGTACTTTTTTTGTGCGCGGGTCAAAAGAGTGGGAGTTTTAAATGTGGACAGGTTGTGACTCCGATTAAATTACGTTCTGTAACGTAAATGTAGCTACCAAATTGTTTTGCGGAAGATTTGTGATGTGAAATGTTTGTCCCAATTAGGCTCTTTAAAAATTCACCTTTTTTTGCAGTTACCTCCTAACGGAAGCTGGACTCTAGGAAAATCAGGTACTATCATCTTAAGACGTTGGCGCGCTGTGGCTTTGTAGCAACGCTTATTTCAGAAAACGCTTCTTATTTTGTTAGCAAGGTGTTTTTGGATGCTTGTAAGGCACCAGGGATCCGGCACAAACGCACTAAACCCTACAATTCATAGGCGAATATGACGGAAAGAGTCAGCCGTAACTTTAAGTTGATGCTAGTAGCACATACAGAGCGACAGAAAGACTTGGACGCAAAATTGGCAGAAATGGCACTCGCTACCAGCACGACAAATAACCGGTCCACAGCTTTTTTCCTGCTCAACTTAACTTTAGGAAAGAGCTCGCGATTCACTTGGGAAAGGACCTTTTTTGCACTGATCCTTCTTTGCACAGACGCTTGGCAGCAAGGAAAATTCCATAAGTTGTGAAGCTGCGCGGCTCGTAGTAAAAGAAGCGCTATGGACAACGTGCTACGGCTCAAATTGAAATTACAAATGTTATTGGTAAAGCAAAATGAGCCGTGGAATGTTAGCTGTCGAATTACAGTCAAAGCCACTTCTTTGGCTGTGTAAATGTGCTATGCAAATTATACATATAATAAAAATATGTGTTTTATACAACGTTCACTGGGAATCCCCAGTTCATTAGAAATGTATGGTATTCATTATCTCTACAAAATGCACATTTTCATATACAATATTTTGTCTGGAGTCATATGACCAAAAGTGAACAAGAAGCTGCGTAAAGGGTTGTTTCCAAAAATAATGAGGGAATACACGCAACAGCATAATCAATTATGCCTTGCCAACAAATAAAAAACAAAATCGCTTAAAGAGCTGCATTATCTTTGTTTCATGGTTCCATTGTTATTTCCTGCTCGAGTTTTATTATATTTTGTACTTAGCTATTACTTTAGCTGTACGCCAACATTCTAAGCGTTCATATCATTGAGAGCTATAACCGAACAACCACCTACACCACCCGCGAAACCATAAAAATTGTGATTTTTCATCTGCGGATTTTTATGCAGCGGTGCCGTCCAGAAGGTGTAAAAAAAATACACTTACCCAAAAGAAATACATAACAGGGTGATACCGTTAAGGTCATCACCAGTAAATCACAAACCAACAAACACTAGCGCGTGTACGTTTGGAAAACCAATATTTGTGTATGAGGATACAAGATAAAAAGAATATTATTTGCCCCTCTTTTCGTAGAAAATAAAGCCGTGAGTGCTTCTTCTGCCGAGTTTCGCCTAAAGAACGTATCCTCGAGCTAAAAGTAGAGGAAATTCGATGCCAGACCACGGACTGCTCAAGGAGAGGTATCGCTATATAAACAAGGAGGAGGAAGAGAAAACAAAAAGAGAGCGAAAAAAAAAAAAACATCCCGGGAGACGAGACTTCTTCGATCCTCAATTTATTGAACGTTATGGTCAACAGGAAACATCACCGGCTGGGTTTGTATGCAAGTCCCATAGCATGCGGCCTGTCGCCTCCAAGGCAGGATATTACCAGCGGAAAAGACAAAGCCCAAGCTTGCCCGATCAGATGAGTGCCCTGCGCGAAACAACGTACTTTGGAGGATCTGTTTTTTCTGTGTGTGTTTCGAACGGACTCAAAATCATTGCAAGCAAGGGACGAAGTATAGCAATGCCGAGCGCAAGTTTGTCTGCTTCTTGCACACGGATTGAGAGGATTTCAGAAAGTCAAATTCTTATCGGCTGATCTAAAAAAAAATAGTAGATAGACATCAAGGAAACTAGCCTCTGAGGTCTACCAACTATTCTTTCAATCAAAGCCAATCAGAGCTCGACGCTGCTCTGACGTTGCCGCAACTCCTGCGCAAGAAGCGGACAATTTGCACCCCTCATTTCATTTTCTTTGTGTACTAGATCGTTACATATGTGCGTAGGTTCTGAGAGTTCGCAATAAATGTTGTTTTTATTTTAAATGAAATGCGGCAAAAAGGGAGATATCATCCAGAGAGATTCTGATCAAAGCTTGAAGATATATATATATATATATATATATATATATATATATATATATATATATATATATATATATTTATTTATTTATTTTTTGGCTTTTCGGTCTTTGTATGAGCAGAAGTGCGTGATGTCTATATCGAGTTAAAACTCTCTTGTGAAAGTATAAAGGAAGTTCTTGGGATTTATGTAAACTTTCAAGAGGTATTTTTCTTTTCCTGCCTAAATTATTCCCCGTGATTTAATAAATTAAATATATAGGTTCATCTGGTTCTGGATCTGTTGCACCAGGGAAGGCAAAGAGGGACGTTAGGTTTGCACGAATTTACAACGATGCGTTGCCACTTTTGTATATTGGCATCATCATCTTTTAAAGGGAAGCTGAAGCAGTCCTGTATTTGAGTAAAACACTTATCTTCTCTTCATTTGGCCTCCAGAATTGCGAATCATCGAAATTACTTCTCAAGTTCGTGCACCGAGGCTTGAGAAAATAATTTTCAAAGTACCGATGAAACTAAACCTTCCCGTAGCGTTACGCCATAAAAGGAGTTTTGGAACCTCAGCTCTCGCGTATCTTCAGCTCATAACAAAGCTATGCACGGACTCTCAATTTTTTTTCAGAATCTTACGTCGCCGTCAAACATTCCTGACACCTGCTGGCCAAAATATCAAGCCGCGAAAGAAGATGACGGGAACAATTACACACGGCTTACAATTAGTGCATTTTAAACTTTATGTGCCGTATAATGACAGGCAGCGGCGTGATCCAGTGGCTTTAGAAAATGCCTCTTCTTGGTAAAAGCTATAAGGAGAGCAAGTCGTCTGCTCCTTGTGCAGGGGTTGCGGTGATGTCAGAACAACACCGAGTTCTGATTGATTTTGATTGGAAGAATAGTGAGTTGACCTCAATGCTAGAGGCCTTGAGATCTCCCCGCTATATATATATATATATTTTTTTTTCAATCAGCCAATAAGAGCTCGGTGTTCTGACTTCTTCGCAACTTCGGCGCCAGAAGCAGACGAACTTGCTTTCCGCATTTGCAGAGCTAAGTTATTACAACTTTTTTTTATATGAAGTGAGGTGATTATAAAAAGAGTGGATTGAATCTCTAGTTTAACTCTGGCTTTAAGCATACTGAAATATATAGGAGGAGGTCCAAGCCTTCAAAAGCCCTAATCAAGTGTACTTACTCAGCAGACCCCTCAGTCTTGTTATCGTCGCGCCTCTTGTGGAACGCTGCTAAACCTGCTGACGACGATGTTGATGCAATGTAGGCAGCTCTGCATAAAAACACCACAGATGACGTTTACGTAAATGAAGATGGGTGAGAGCCGGGCGTCGGGGGGGGGGGGGGGGGGGTCTTTTAGGTGGTATTACTCAAACACACTGACAGCTAGCCCTCGCAAGGCTAAACATTGCTTTTCCGGAGATGGAATATAAAATTGCACTGGTGCTCCAGAATAACTACAAGGTCCGATCGAGAAAAGTAAACCCTACTTTTCGACCTGCGTAAATAAACTACGCATCGCAGAACTCTCAAACTCCGCCAGAATGTAACCCTATTGGTCCAAGCAAGATGCCAAAGTTTCAGCCCGATCCGATAAATTAACCAAATTTATAAGTGATTTTCTGAAACTTTCAATAAGAAAATGGAGCCCATTTTTGCCCGTTTTCGGTTTTGGTGTCCATAGAGCCACATGTTATCGAAAACACCGTCGGCGGCCATTTTCCCATTTGACATTTCCAGGAAATCACTTATAACTTTTGATTAAGTTATCGGATCGGGATGAAACTTTGACATATTGCTTGGACCGCTAGGGTAACATTCTAGCGGTGTTTGAGCGTTCTGCGATGCGTAGTTCTTTTTACGCGAGCTGAAAAGTAAGGTTTACTTTTTTTCGATCGGACCCTATAGTACTCTAATCTTTCTCTCAACGAGCAGTCATGTTTGGGAAGTCTTCGAGCTAACGTTCAACGTCACGTCCATTGATCTTTCGAAATTTCCGGAAGAAAAGAAAGAAGGAAGGATTTGGGTGAGCAATAGTTTGTTTTAAGTTGAAATAGGTGACTGAACACTATGACTGCTCTTAATCGGTTCAAATGCGCCGCATAACGTCACAATAGAGCACAGTTGTAGGAAACGCAGAGCGGAAGCTAAATTAAGAAGCTTTCGGATTTGAAGACGTTTGATCGGCTCGTATTGTTTCCCTTTAGTAGAATAGAAGGGGGAATAGAATATAAATTGGTACATGCTTGTAGCAGCTAGGCTTCTTCGGACTACGGGTTCTGTAGTGGTAAGCCAGTTTTAAGAATTAGGGAAAGGACTGCCACTATGATCTGCTCCTTTGAGAAGGTTAGTTTTCCCGCAATATGAGTGCTACAGTGGGAAAGCCAGTTTTACGTAACTAGTCTGGCACGCGCTGCCACAACAGGACGACCTAAATAGGTTTCTACTCGGTTGCAGTATATACCTTCGAAAAAAATCCCGTTCATATTTCTGGCGCAAACAAAAAAAAAAATATCTCTCGTAAAATATATATGTATTTCTTTTTTTTTTTTTTTTGCGTCACAGGTCGCGCTTTCGGAATTTCGTACAGCTGCTTGAAAATTAACCTTGCACAACAAAGGTCTGGAGTTTTCGGTTTAAACCTATAAATATCAATAAACGAAGGCTAAATGAGCGTAGGAATCAGTGCTCAAAACGGACGAGGACAAAGAAGAAACACATGGGACGAGTGCTGCGCTCGTCACGTGTTTCTTCTTGGTCGTCGTCTGTTTATTGCGCTGTTTGCTGCAATGAGTTCCCACCAACTCGCCCATCAATCCATTTTTTCTATGATAGCTAGAAAAGTTGCCGCCAACTATGAGCGACGACGGCAACCAGACTTACTGTCTGGTTGCCGCCGTCGTTCATAGATGGCAGTAGCTGTCCGGGGTTTTGTGTCGACATTCGATGGGTACCGGTCACGAAACTGGGGAAACGAGCCCTTAACAGCTCCGGTGTAAAACTCAATCAGAACTTTGACATTTAATTGAAAACGTTGTATTTACTTGAATGACCCATAAATTTGGCCATGAGTCTCGTGACAAACGAAATCGGGGTGTGGTTCTGCCCGAAAGCAGGATACCATATTTTGAGCTAAGCACCCACCTCTCACTGCTGCCTTTAAGTTCACTGATTAGACGTAGTCGCTGCATCGGCAAACGTAGCAAATGAGCACTGTGTTTTCGCATAGGCTTCCCTGACGCATAAGACGTCGGTTCATTTTTGACGATTGCTACGGTACCGCGCACGAACTTGTAGCTTGCGGAGTCAAATAGGAATTGGGCGCGGCGTCTTGGCTGGCCCCGACAAAATTCGCCTTCTGCCACGCCCAGTGTCCCTTGTACATCTTGTGACAACCTGCTTATAGAGCTTAAGTCATTGTCTGGTGTGGTAGACAGACTCGTCGCGAGGAATGACGACATGGAAAACCGCTCGCGCAGAAATAATCTAATCTTATATGGCCTCACCGAAAGCGCAGACGAAACTAGTGAGTCATTACTCTCTAACGTATCAAAAATATTCTCGGATAAACTGATTATTGACTGCCCACGTATTGAAAGGTGCCATAGAATTGGTCGAAAACACGACGATCGTTCACGTCCTGTCATTATGCAACTCCTTGATTTCCGCGAAAAAATGGAAGTATTGAAAAATTCTTTCAAGCTCAAGGGTTCAGATATTCGTATATCGGAAGACTTCTCTGTTAATGTCCGTTCTGTTCGAAAGAAAATATGGGATGCGACGGCCTCTTTCCGTGACAGTGCCTCCTCCGTCCGCCTTCGATATGATCATGTGGTCATCAATAATGAGCGATATAATTGGGATGTTAAAACTAATACTCTGGTTAAGTGTTCCGACTACTCCGCCCAGTCTACTACCACCGCCCCATCTACTGGTGGTCGTTGACTCGGCCGCGGTTTAAAAGACGGTTTAAGTGAAAATCTTTGTGTCTTGAATGTTAATGCCAGAAGTTTAGTAAACAAGTTCCCCGATTTTCTGTCACTAATTTCTTCCCACTCTGCTCACATTATTGGAGTCACTGAAACATGGATACATGATGGCATATACGACACCGAAATTACACCCTCTGGTTTCTGCGTGGTTAGAGGTGATAGAAAGTACGGGCGTGGCGGTGGCGTCGCACTCTTTTTAAAGTCCAATATTAAATTTTCAGTCATACAGGGTCCTCCCTAGATTGAATCAGTGTGGTGCAAACTTAATGTGGATAATATATCTTTAGTTGTTGGCGTTGTCTACCGCCCTCCCGGCTCTCCCATTGATCAGTTACATGCTTTATGTGACTTTATGTACGAGCATAACCTGTCTTCTTCCAATTTAATATTAATGGGTGATTTCAATTTACCTGGCATCCAGTGGTCGTCTTTGTCGCTATCTGGTCCTGACGTTCAAATAAATATCTAGAGAGTTAGTGAACTTTTCTTTGTCATTTGGTTTAAAACAGATTGTTCAGGAGAGCACGAGAGAGTCCTCAGTTTTAGATTTGGTATTTCTTAGTATACCTCTTCTAGAAAACCATTTTGAATGTGAAGTCGTTGACGGTATATCAGATCACAGGGCAGTCTTTGTTTCTGTTGCTTATCCTGTCCCTAAAACACGCTTTGTTAACCACACTTTTCCTGATTTTAACCGTGCCGATGATGTGTCCATAATGGACTCATTAAGCTATTCCTTTGAAGTGTTTGAACAACTCAGTATCTCCAGTGACGTGAATGTACTCATTACATTTTTTGAAGACTTGGTTAAATCGTGTATCCAGCGATTTGTGCCACTCAAAACTAAAAAAAGTAACATTGTCAAACCTTGGATAACAAGAGAATTATTACATTTATCGCGACGGGTCGGCAGACTGCGGAGTGGAAAACGTTGCGCTGACCCAGTGAGGTCTGCTCAGTTTATTCAAGCTAAGGAGGAACTCCGACTAAAAACTAATTCCGCGAAGGACTTCTATTTCCGTGTTACCTTACAAAACTTAATAAAATGCAACCCTCGAAAATTCTGGAAATCTATTTTACCAGGCAGCACAACTTCAAACTCGTTTATAATTAACGACGTAACTACTATGGACGCGCTGACAATCGCTACAGCGTTTAATACGTACTTTCAGTCAGTATTTACAGTTGATAATTTCGAAGTTCCTCCTTTTACTCATGTTTCGCAGTCTGCGGTTGACGACATAGATGTGAACGTTCGGGGCGTACTAAACCTGATTTTGAAGTTAGACACTAAAAAAAGTCCTGGTCCTGATGACATTCCTAATTCATTTATTGTCAGGTACTCCCAATGGTGCAGTCGGTATCTCACGGTTATTTTTCAGAAATCACTGTCAACGGCCACAGTTCCTTCATCATGGAAACTCGCAAAAATTATTCCCGTATACAAATCTGGCAACTCACAATCACTGTCAAACTATAGACCAATTTCTATAACGTCACATTCATGTAAATTATTGGAACATATAGTCTACAGGCATGTAATAGAGTTTCTCGATACTAACAATATTTTATGCGATTTCCAACATGGTTTTCGACGCGGTTATAGTCCTATGACACAACTAACAGAGTTTGTTCATGATATCGGTCTGTCTCTTGATATCAGTAACCAAGTTGATGCGATATTTATAGATTTGTCAAAGGCTTTCGACACCGTTCCTCATTCTAAACTCCTACACAAGCTTAACCTAATTCTAAATAATCATCACCTTGTGAACTGGATATCCAATTTTCTTTCCCAACGGTCTCAGTTTGTCTACTTTAACTCATCCAAGTCTAGTACAGTTGACGTATCATCAGGTGTTCCACAAGGGTCAGTTCTTGGACCGCTACTTTTCTTGTTATACATCAATGATTTGCCACGCTGTATTTCCACTAAGGTTCGACTTTACGCTGACGACTGCGTACTATATCATGTGATGAACTCCTCAGATGACCATGTAACTCTTAACAATTCTTTCGTGAATTTTTGTACGTGGTGTAAAACCTGGCAAATGAACCTGAACTTTAGTAAAACGGTTTTTATGACCTTTTCTAGGCGTTCATCACCTTCTGTGTTTAATTATTCATTTGACGGGTTATGCCTAGAAAGAGTTTTTGAATATAAATATCTTGGCTTCCTTTTCACGCCTGATTTATCTTGGTCTAAGCACATTGATACGACATGTAACAAATCTCTTAAAAGACTTGGATACCTGCGGCGTACCTTACGTGTGGCACCACAAGATACTAAGCTTTTAACTTTTAAAACTTTGATTCGCCCAATCCCCGAATATGGTTCTATTATTTGGTTTCCCTACAAAGAGTCCGATATAAAAAAGGTCGAATCAGTACAAAAGAAATCGGTACGTTTTATTTTTCGTCGGTATGACAGAAACTTTTCTCCTTCTTCTAATCTTTCCGTGTTAGGCCTAAGACTGCTTTCTGAGCGTCGTGGTATCGAGCGCCTAAAGTCTCTGTATTTCATGGTTAACTCATCACGTTTTGACTCGTTACATAACTACATAAAGTTTCTCGAGCCAACTGCAACTAGGAGCCACCATGAATTAAACATTTTACCTTTTCATCCTCGTACTGATATGTTTAAATACAGTTTTTTTCCTCACACCATTGAACGCTGGAATTTATTACCAGGAAACATCCGATCACTACAACCAGATGAATTTCTGTGTGCCGTTGACAGTGGTCCACAGTGATGTCCGGACCGTCTGTGTTTACCTCCCACTCCTGCCATAGCCCCAGTGGGGCTGCAGTATGTATAAATAAATAAATAAATAAATAAATAAATAAATAAATAAAAATATAAGAATGCACCAAACTCGACACAGATCCCTCAACCACGGCCAGCATCCTGGGAGAGTGAAAAAAGGAATAAAGAAAGTTAGATAACATGTGGTCGGGTACGTGACACAACGATAAGGATGGATAACCGAGGAAAATGAGACGGGCGTCGCACGGTTTCGCCATTTCGACTGGTGTTACCATCGTTCCTATTTACTTTTTATTGATCTTTTGTGGCTCTCCATCTTTTTTTTTGCGTATTTTTGTTGTGGGTAATTTTTGTGGTGAGCTGATGGATTTGCGTCTTCTATCAAGCGAACGCGCCTTCTACCAACGTTCCGCGTCCGTCACCGAAACGCTCGGACGGACCGCGCTTAAGCGTGGTTCGTGTTTGAACTGGGGACGAGTATATGGGATACGGAAACGACCGCTCTCAACGACACATGCACCAGTACGAGCAGAAAGTATAGCAACTCCTCTTTTTGTTTCTTTCATGATTGGAACAAAAAGGGAGCCCCTGTACGCTGGGGATTGGGTTGTCTTCATGATGATCTGGGGGGCCCATAACTTTTACGCCGAGAAGAGCGACTCCGTCCATTTTCGGGGGCGATTGGAGCACAGCTTGTGATGGAGTCGCGGTTAAGGAAACATGGGGAGAGAAGGGGAACGAAACCTGGGACAGTAGAAGTCGTTAAAGAGGGTTCTAGTTTCCTCCAAAGACGGTGTGCTCAAATTTGTCCGTGACTCGCAATACGCGATTTGAGTTCTTCTTGCTTGCTACTCAAAAACGCCCCCCCCCCCCCCCCCCCCCGATTCCTTTTAAAAAATAGAAAAAAATACTTTTTTTTTTTACAAAATTCTTCTTTTTAAATAAAAAATGAGAACTAATTTAGGTGCCTGCAAAGCTTCTTATTCCGTAAATGCGACATATCCTTATATTACTCTCCTTTTTTTCTATTTACTATTTTTTTTGTAATTTGTAATATTGTTGAGATACAATACTTGTGTAATACTATCTTCATTTCTTTTAAGTATATTGAGAGTGGCGCTTAGGTTACTCGTTCCTTTTGACGTGTATCTTGGTTATATACTCGAATTCGAGAAAGACAGTGCGGCCCCCTATTGCTTCTATAATCTTTTTTTTTATTTTTTTCGACCGTCAGAACTAATACGCCATTTTCATTTCATTTCATTTATAATTCTCTTTAGGGCCCGAAGGAATTACCGAGGGGAGTGGGCTGTTAACACATAAAAGTAATATATTTAAATGAGGCACAAAAAAAAAAAAAACGTGCTACGCAACATTCGTTAAAAGGTTGGTAGCAACATTTTTAAAATCAACAGTGTTAGTTTTTGATACTATATGTGCGGGAACGCGATTCCAATCAATGTAGGTCTGGGGTAGAAACGAGGCATTAAAAGTGTGGGCGCTGCAATGGAGAATCCATACCTTTAAGTCATGTTATACACGGGATGACATGTACGATGGTTCTAAAAAGAACGCTTGACAGATAGCGGGGTTAGAGTAAAAAATCTTATAAAATAAATGAAAGCCGTTTACAACTCCCTGTAACGCCGAATTAGAGCGCAGCTCTTGAGGAGGAGGAGGGAAGGGTACTGGGGGGGGGGGTGGGTCAAGTGACTTCGGGGGGCGGGAAGTCACGTGACCTTGGGGGTCACGTGACCTTGTGGGAGTCACGTGACCTTGGGGCGTCACGTGACGTCGGGAGGGTCACGTGACCTGGGGCCACGTGACGATGCCGATGACGTCATCAGTGACGTCACTGATGACGCCATCAGTGATGATGACGATGCGGATGCCGGCGACGCCATCAGTGACGTCACTGATGACGTCATCAGTGCTGATGACGATGACGATGCGGATGCCGGTGACGCCATCAGTGGCTATGACGTCAACGGGGGTCACGTGACCTCGGGGGGTATCCCCAGGTCACGTGACCCCCCCCCCCGGGGTCACGTGACCTGGGTAACCATCATGACCCTCGTGAGGGTAACCCTAGTAACCCTTGTGAGGGCAACTCTCGTGACCCTCGTGAGGGTAACTCTCGTGACCCTCGTGAGGGTAACTCTCATAACCCTCGTGACCCTCGTGAGGGTAACCCTCGTCAAGGTAACCCTTTTGAGGGTAACTAACCCTCGTAACCCTCGTGAGGGTTACAAGGGTAAGTAACCCTCGTGGAGGGTAACCCTCGTGAAGGTAACCCTTTTGAGGGTAACTAACCGTCGTAACCCTCGAGGTATGTAACCCTCGTGAGGGTAACCCTCGTGAAGGTAACCCTTTTGAGGGTAACTAACCCTCGTAACCCTCGTGAGGGTTACGAGGGTAAGTAACCCTCGTGGCCCTCGTGATCCTCGTGAGGGTAACCCTCATGAGATTAACCCTCGTAACCCTCACGAGGGTTACGAGAGTTGCGGTTACGCCGACGCCGACGGCGACGCCGACGCCGACGCCGACGTCGACGCCGACGCCGACGCCGCTCAAGCCGGGAACGGGCCCCTAAGAGCTGCGCTCTAATAAATATAGACGAGATATTTTTATTCGAAAAGAGAGATCAGGCAAGGCGAGGGGCAATTTCATAGAAGGTATACTAGCTGTGCGATGATAGTTCGAAAGTACGGAATGGACAGAACGAGTCTGAATAGATCCGACAGCTGATGCAACGGTGATACAATCATTCCGCGCAGGCGTAGTATGTTTCACAGCCACTTGCATTTCCCATAGGAAACAACTTTCTTGCTCTAAAGCCTATGTAAAAAGTTTATAATTCAATCAACACTATAATCCGTTTCACTACAACTGGGCAAATTGTGGAGGCTGTGGCCCCCGCGACCCAATAAGAGCGTCGGAGCGAAGCACGTGACACCACGTCAAGGGAACGTTTGGTTCACAGCGCCAAATCAGAGGCCTGGAGGAACCGGCTGTCATCTGCTGGCCAAGAGTCGTCTGCTGTGGAACCAACGAACTTCGAATGAACGTTTACCACCGCATGATTGCCGTCCTCGAAAGTAGCGGGATCTTGGAAAACAGTTAATGAGAAAACCATACGCTCAATTGACCCGCGAGTCTGTGCGGGTGATAATGCTAGGACACCGTTTTGAGCGGAAGCAGGTGAATATAGCGCTGCGATCGTTCAAACATCGTTAAAAAGAAAAGTAACATGTCTTCGTCTTTCTTCCGTGCCATGTAGCGCAGTGTCGATAGAGTTTCAATCGCGTAAGTTCCTTATAAACTAAAAAAAAATATTCTGGTGGCTTAGCTAGGCTATGCCAGGATATACATAGCGTGAGCTTATGCGCACAAAATGAGAGGCGCTATCAAGCGGCTCCGGTGCAGCGTCAGACTTGGCTGCTGCGCAGCGGAGGCGCACAGCTGGATATACGGCGGCGCCAGTGCGTCTGCCGCGGCTATGACGTCACTCCTCTGAAATGCGCAGACCGGCGACGCGTGCGCGGCGGCGGTGGTTCCGGCGCGCCAGCTGTGCACCGTGTGACGTCACTGCTCCTCGCGCATGCGCAGACCGGTGAGGCGCGCGCGGCGGCGGCGGCTCCGGTGCGCCTGCTGTGCGCCGTGTGAAGTCACTTCTCCTCGCGCTTGCGCAGCACGGCTCTATGACAGCCACACGAAACTGCTCAACCTCGGACAGTGTAGCTCATGCTACAAAAGCCTATGACTACGTTTTATTGTGGACGGCGCTGTTGCTGTGGCGATAGTGAGGCCTCCGTGGCCTCGAAAATGAAGGTTTATCCCGTGCCTTGCTCCGACGCTCTTATTTGTTGGAGGGGGCCACCGCCTCGTCAGCTCCTCATGCTATTGTGAAACGGAGCATAGTCTTGCAATACAAATACCATATTATGCATTGTTCAGTCGAGATATTTCATCGAACTTTTGCAATTTTAAATGAAAGATTCGATTCACTTGCGTTAGGGAAAAAAAACAACTGACATCTATGCCTACATGCGAACTGAAGAAGGGAGTATAATTTTCGGCGCTAGGCATTCGCGCATTGTCCGTGAATGTCAAAGAAGAAAAAAACAAAAAAAAAAGTAACGAAATACACAAAATACACTAGTAACAAAAATATTTTTGTTTTCTTTCAGTAAATCTCACATTGCATGGTGCGGCGAGAGAGCCAGACTGTGGATCGAATATTAAACTCGAGTCTAAGCGTGCACTGGCCTACAGTCATCTATCGCAATGCACTTTTGCTGAAAAAAAAGATAAAACAATGAGGACGGAGGCGGAAATTACAATTTTTTTTGTTTGCACCTTGATTTGTAATTTAATTTTCTTGTCTTAGGAAACTCTCAAGGTGAATGAGTTTCCAAATGATCCGTTTGGCGTCCACCAACGCGGCAAACGATGTCAGTCAAGAAGTTTGAACGCGCTAACAAAAAACGGACGTATCGCAGATTACAATTGCCTTCCAAAAGGTAAGATTACGCATATACGTGACCCAATAACCATACGACTGATGCGCGCAGCATTGCCCCTCGCATATACAGGGTGCTTCTTTTAAAGCTTAACAGATTTGTTTAAAAAAAGCCGTGAAAGTTACACTTTTGCCGCTTGTTGAGGTGAGTTATAGGGCCAGGGGGACCTACTATAGGGGGCTAATCGTAACGATAAGTCGACTAATTAATTACAATTCGTTAATAAATTTTTTAATTAATGAAAATAGACATATGGTTCCAATTAGAAACTTGCTCAGCGTAATCAAAAACCACTAAATCAGCAATTTTCAGAAAGACCTTGAGCGCGTGAGAACCGTAGTAGTGCACTAAATTTACCACTCTTGGAGCAGGTACAAAGCTAGGGGTTGCGATAAGGCGCCCGCGCGATTTTTCCGTCTGGTATTGTGGGTTTGCCCTTTTATGGGGGTACCACTTAGAAACACAGAAGGTTCCTTGGGTCCGGATAAAGACGTGTTTATTTTAGTGATGGGACGAATCACCGGAGATTCGGATTCGGACAGCTTCGAAAATTTCCGAACTTCTCGCGACGAATATTTGGCAGATTCGGAGATTCGTCGCTGGTTGCAGACGGCAGCGTGAACCCTTTCCTAAACCTAGCGAATGCGGTCAGTTGGGTTTTTTTAGGTACTGTTGCTGCATATCACCAGATTTCTCTTGTTTAATTCAACGTATGGTATCTACTGTACTGTCATTATAAACCCTGGCACGCACCCAGGTCCAGCGGAGCTGATCGGTGTGTAGGGTGGCTCTCTAGCCACCATACGGTGTGGTTGGCGTAGGTCTAATCAATGCACGGTGATCGGTGATCGGTAAAGTAAAATGTAGCAAAATGCTGTGTATTATGTGGCGCAGCGCGCAATAAATATATTTAGGCAAGGAAATGATCCGTCTCCTCCAAAGCTGCGTAAGACGCAAGTGCGATGATAAGTGTTGCTCATCCCAACTTCGACCGCGTACCGACACCGCCGAAAAACGTCAAACTGTTGTTTTTCCGTTCTCGGCAGCAAGTTTTGTATACGTAAACTTTATTTGAAGAAAAAGAAACAATACAGGGGTGTCCAACGCAGCTTCATTGTTCAGAAACAAACACTAACTAACTAATTCAGATACCGTATCATTAAATAGAAAGGTACAAATGCAGTACAGGAGAATAGTACAGCGCAAGAAGTTTTAGATTGTTTCCCGTGTTCCGAAAACAATACCGCAGTGGACCCACGTTGACGACAATCTGCTACTTTGACCGTAATTATGGGCGAGAAATGTGTTTGAACCCGGTCGTGGTTTGAACCACGCACGTACGGCATCGATCTTTTGCGGGGGGGACTGCTGCGAACCTCGGACGAGCACGGTGGACGTCTTCGGTCTGCGGGAATCCCGGACACGTGATCCCGGAGTTCGATAACGTGATCTTTCTCGTGGACATCACCTCGCTCTGTCGACTCGCCGCTGCACCGGCTGCACGTCCGCCGAATCCCGCCGGGCTGGGGCGGCCTCGCCAAGCCTGACGAAATCCACGAGGAACTTATCGCGCTTGCGTTTCGCCGCAAGGGCAGCCGCGGTGGTCACTGCCATGACCCCGCTGACAACGCCGGAGGTTCCTGGTGCCCACGAAACTCTCGTCAACCCGCCTGCCCCACAACCGACTGTCACCGAACTGGCTGAACCGCCGGGGCGATGAAAACATGCGCTTATATTTCCACGTGCACCAAGCATGCCTATTTTGGTCGCAATCCGAAACCGAAACCAATTTTCCCGCGATGTCTGGTTACCGTTCTCGACAAACATCCGAAATAATATAAACGGAGCGAAAACGTTTATTTATTACTGTGATATTATATTACAACAATATTTTGTGCACTTTGTAGAATTTAGTGAATTTAATATCACGAAAAGTTGAAACACTCATCAACGTGATCTGGACACCATGGCAACGCTCCGAATTTTTCCGAACTTTTCCGACTCTCGTGAGATTCGGCTACTTTTCCGAATCTTTCCAAATCTTCAGATTCGGGGCTCCGAATCTCGATTCGAATAAAGATTCGTCCATCACTAGTTTATTTGACTTAGATGCCACACGCTTGCCCGAGGGCCAACAATGTTGGAGATTACGGCGCTGTCTCTTTTGACAGGATCACCAGTCGGAGTCCGCGCTGCCGCTATTGACAGTGTGGGTGGCGTTGCAGCCTACAAATATGCCTCCCCTTAGCGAGGAGCCCCAACGAGCGATTAAATAAAACAAAAAGAAAAACAACAACACACAATTAGGGCGCTAGCTGTGGCGATGAGTTTGTCCAGTGGACTTGAGCAGACTTCCTGCGAGACTTCGGACTTTCTTCGCGCGTCTCACATGTGATGAGGTTCACGGGTGTGTGCTCCAGATGGGCTGGCTTTAGACGCTCAAGAGCGATGGTGTCTCGTCGTCCATTGATCTGTACAACGAAGCCACTTGGCTTCTTTTCCAGAACCAGTCCAGCGGAGTGCTCGGAACGGGCCTAACAACACCGTTTTTGACTCTCAGGCAAACGACCAACTGGAACAGGCGATCAAAGGCGACTGCACAGTCATCGCCGCCGCAGCTTCGTAGCGCACGGGCCGTTGATGACAAGCAACAAAGAACAGCGCGGATGAACACCTACCGGACGGCGCCCATGCAGCGCATATAAGCGGGCACCTGACGTGGAGGAACTGCGGTCCAGCGGAGTGCTCGGAACGGGCCTAACAACACCGTTTTTGACTCTCAGGCAAACGACCAACTGGAACAGGCGATCAACGGCGACTGCACAGTCATCGCAGCCGCAGCTTCGTAGCGCACGGGCCGTTGATGACAAGCAACAAAGAACAGCGCGAATGAACACCTACCAGACGGCGCCCATGCAGCGCATATAAGCGGGCACCTGACGTGGAAGAACTGCGGTCCAGCGGAGTGCTCGGAACGGGCCTAACAACACCGTTTTTGACTCTCAGGGGGGTGCAAGCCTTTGCTTGACCTTTTGTTAGCACCTGACTCTCCGCTGGACTGCCAATTTCTCCTGTGAATCATGCCCTTGTCTGGAAACCAAAGCGATTGCTTAGTGTGTTTAAAAGAAGTGACACCAGATACCCAAGCATTAGAATGTGCGGAATGCAAACATTTCTATCACACTGGAAAATGTTCGGGTGTCAGCAAAACCAAACTAAACAGCATGACGACCGCTGATTTATTGTCTTGGCGATGCACAACTTGTAAAATACATGACCAGCGACAATCATCACAAGCCAATAATGAGGCAGCAGAGTTAGCCTATGAAACCGAAGATCAGAGGCGAAGAGCTGTGTTAACACAACTACAAGAAACAAACAGAAAACTGACAGAGGTCTTGAGCAGAATGGATGAAATTGAAATAAAGATAAATGTGCAGTCAACAAAGCACGATACGATGATACAGAAACTGGATAGGCAAGAGAAAACGATCGAAGCAATAGAAAAGTCGGCTACCATGCTTTCGAACCAGTATGATGACTTGCTAAAAAAGGTGGACTCATTGGTAGGCGTCACGAACGAGTTGAAAAAAAGGACGAACGAAATCGAAAAACTCGGGAAAGAAACAGACGAAAGAATTAAAGAACTAGAATGGGCTGTGGAGAACGCGGAACAATATTCACGACGGATGAGCATCGAAATTCATGGTATCGCTCAAAACAACGAGGAGGACTTATCAGCGGTCATGAATAACCTAGCAAGAAAGCTGAAACTTCCTGTACTCCAGCCTGATAAGATTGAGTCCATGCACAGATTGAGAGCAAGGGAAGGCAAAATTCCTACGATCATTGTGCGGTTCAATGACAGGTCAGAAAGGAACCAGTGGATCAGCAAACGTACCGCCTTGAAAGCAGAGCGAATTTACGTCAATAAGAACCTGACGAAGCTTCAGAGATGGCTTTTCTGGGCCGCAAAAGATTGTGCAAAGGAACAGGGCTACAACTATGTATGGATGAAGAACGGCAAAATTTTGGTCAGACAAAGGGAGGGGAAGGCTCCAATACGTATCGAAAGTGAAAGTCACTTGAACAAAATTCATTAAAATGGCCACATGTAACTCATTTAAAGACTGGAACAAATACACCCAAAAAGTTATAGCTGCAGAGGGTATAGCAAACAAAAAGCAGATTCTACACATCATTCAAATTAATGTAAGAAGCCTAAAAAAACACTGGGATGAACTAAATATCTACCTATTGAACCCCTTGTTAGATGTTGATATAATAATATTGACTGAAATAAATATCGAAGCTGAAGAGCCTTTACCTTTTCACATAGCTGGTTTTCATTCAATATCAGTACGTAGAGAAAGCAGAAAGGGGGGGGGGGGGGATTCTAGTGTACATTAAAAATAGTTGGCTATCCGACCGTATGGAAGCGTCATTAAATCACGCAGAAGCTCTTGTGATATCAATACATAGGGCTGAGTTGTCATTTACTATATTTGCTGTATATAGACCACCTAACTGCAATTTAAATTTATTCTATGACGAATTTGTAACATTACTCAATAAATTTAATAATGACGAGCACATCGTACTCGTAGGGGACTTAAACATCGATGTCATGGGCCAACACGAATGTGGAGTAACCGAATATCTCGACATATTATGCAGCTATGGGCTTCAAAATTTAATTAATAATTATACAAGAGAGGAGTACCTGGGTAATAAAGTGACTAGATCGTGCATTGATCACGTCATTGTATGTTCGTGTAATTTAGATTTTATAGCAGGAGTAATAAAGCAAAAAGTGGCCAACCATTATTTCATTGCGCTTAGGATTATGGGTGAGGATCCTACGATCAAAACCAATAAGCAAGTACATTACCAGATTCTAGACAACAGTAAAATAGATGATAAGGTGAAAAGATTCAACTGGAACTCTCTGTTGCATCTTGATCACGTCACCCTATACGAAACGGTGGTCGAGAAGTTCAATGATATATACGAGAACTCGAAAAGAACGATAAAATTGACACAAAGAAAACCTAGTAACAAATGGATAGACCAAGAAATATTAGAATTAAGCTCTGAAAAAAGTAAATTATTGAATAGATGCAAACGAAATCCCCAGGATGCAGCATTAAAGGAAGAATTCAGACAACTGCGAAACAAGGTGACTGCTAAAAGTAGACTGGCTAAAAAAAGGTACAATGTGACGAAACTCAAGCAGTGTGGGAAAAGCTTACGGCAAACGTGGAATACAGTTAATCAAATAATCGGAAAACCCCCTAAGGACAGCATAGATGAATGTATAAACAAACATTTCGGGGCAACTATCGGTAATGCGCTAAGCAACGAGTTCAATAATACATTTGTTAAGCAAGTACAAAATCTACGGAACCAGACAAGCAACACTGCAGAAAAACCAGAGCTTTTGGGCTATTCCCCGAATTCTGCGTATCTGCCAGCAATGACAGTCTCGGAACTAAGAGATAGAGTTAACAGTATGTCTGTGACAAAGCCAGCCGGGAACGATAACATAAGGGTAAGAGATATACATACTAACTTTAGCAGCTTAAAAGATGTTTTGCTTGCGATATTAAATGGCATTTTTGCTACAGGAAATATACCTAATAAGCTGAAGGTATCAGTAGTTAGGCCTATATACAAGAAGGGGAATAAAACAAATTATCCAATTATAGGCCCATCGCTCTGCTACCTGTCATCTCGCAGATCATGGAAACGTTTGTCTTAAAATAATGATTTCCTTTTGCGACAAGTATTTATTAATTGGCAGCAGTCAGTACGGCTTTAGACAACAAAAAAGCACGACACTGTTACTCGAAGATATAACGGACTTTATGAACGACAACATAGACAAGAACCAATTAGTAGTCGCACTGTTCTTAGATTTGACGAAAGCCTTCGATACAATTGACCACACAATATTGCGAGATAAGCTGGAAAGAATTGGTTTCCGAGGGCCGTTTCTCAACTTGTTTCGAAGCTACTTTTCCAACAGAACTCAAAAAGTCAGAATTGGGGATGATACAAGTGATGCCTTGTACCTCAACTACGGCGTACCCCAAGGCTCGGTGTTGGGCCCCATGCTTTTTAATGCATATGTTAATGATCTTGCCTTGCTGCCCTTAAAGTCCAACATTTATCAGTACGCTGATGATAGGGCTTTAGTCTTGGCAGATGAAAATTACTTCACTGCGGTCTCAACTCTTCAGGCGGATATAAAACAAATAATGAGCTGGTTTTCAAAAACATGTATTTTTGTGAACAGAGAGAAAACATATTTCATGTGCTTTAGAACTCGTCAAAAACGCGTTAATCTTACAGAGCCTCTTTACTTGCATTCAACGATATGCAGACAGTGTTGTTGTTTACCACTACCCTACGTTACGGAAACGAAGTACTTGGGTATATACTTTGATGAGTACTTAACATGGAATCTACATGTCGATTACTTACTTAGGCATTTGAGGATAATTTCATCGTACCTTTATAAATTACGAAGTTCTGCAGATATTAACTTAAGACGAATGATTTACCAGAAGCTTGGGGAATATAAACTGAGGTATGGGATAACAGTTTACGCATTCTGCTCAAACTACAAAGCACAAAAAATAGATAACCTAATTAAAAGGATGATAAAAATATTACGTACGGCACACACCTTGAGGATCGAACCTTTGAAGAGCAGCTGACCAACCTGGACCTGTTGGCTATTGATAACCTACGCAAGTTCTAAGTCATCACAAAATATTATTTGTCGTGTAATTTCAGAGTACAGTCCATCAAACAAAAACGTCTTAGGCACACAGAACGGTTTGACATTCCAAGGATATACACCAATTATGGGCAAAAAATGCGGAAACATTACGTTCCTAAATATTTCAACGATCTTCCAAATAATTTATTAGATCTCTCGTCCTTAACAGAGGTGAAAAAAGAATTAAGGAAATGGCTCAACGTCGTGCAAAAGCGAAAATGAGTGTTAATGTTTTTTTTTACATTTACGTTTGAATGTTTACATATAAGTGGTCTCCTTGTGTTCCCTTTGTGTTCGAGATATTTTCGTACTATTGCAAACATATCATGGATCGAGAGGAGAGGGAAAAATACATTTTTGTTGTCGCTTTTTGCTCTGTTAACAAACCCATTTTGTTCTCCTAGGTGTACCCAACTTTCTGCGAAGTGCAATGTAAAATATATGGTTGTATAGGGCAAACAGCATAAACAGTTTTGTTTTTTAGCTTTGACCGTATTGGGAAAGCGTGCGACATGTTTTATTTAATCTGTCCTTTTATTTCGCGGTAAGGTGCAATGTTTACATAAAACTAAGTTTGTAACATGTGGTGTCAAAATTGAGATGTGTTTATTTTACGCTTGTTTCTTTTTCTCTGTTTTCTTTTTCTGTTTGATTTGTTTTTCTTTTATGGACTGCCTGTTCTCACACACAAGCACGCAAGTGCTTTTGTGAGGCAGTAATTAATGTACGTGAATTATTTTGTGCTAATAAAACTATTATTATTATTATTAACCGGGAACGGTCCCATATAGTGTGGTTGGAGCGGTTTCCGTCGGGCGGTTTGGCGCACGAACACATGCGTTGCATTGTACAAGTCTTGAGAGACGTAAGGAGACTTCGCAGATACCGCGCGCGCAGAAACTGGTCGTAGGTCTGCAAAAACCTCCTTCAGCTTTGTGGCGTAGTGTTCTGGCCTCGTGTTTGGAGACGGGTCGACCTCAAAAAAGTCCGATGGTAATCGGAGGGTCGTCCCATGGAAGAGTTCAGAGGTTGCAAAGCCGAGGTCCTGCTTCAACGCCGTTCGAACTCCGAGGAAGACGAGTGGAAGCTGTTGCACCCACTCCCTGGAGTTCGCGTGTTCCACGAGCGCGGACTTGAGGTGTCGGTGGAAACGGTCCACCAGGCCGTTAGACTGCGGATTGTATGCCGTTGTCCGGGATCTTGTCATACCTAGGATTCGGGACAACTCGGTGACCAAGCTAGACTCGAATTGTCGCCCTCTATCGGTGACGATTTCAGAAGGGCATCCGAAGCGCGCCACCCAAGAGGACACAAAAGCCTCGGCGACGGTGGCTGCAGTCATATCAGGCAACGATGTAGCCTCCGGCCACCTTGTGAAGCGGTCGATACACGTCAGGATGTATCGTTGCCCTTGGCATGTCGGAAGGGGTCCGACAAGGTCAAGGTGAACCTTGTCGAAACGGGAATAGGGCTGCAGGAAGCTCGTGTGTGGAGGGACTGGATGTCGGTGTATCTTGGCGCGTTGACATGCCAAACAGGATCCGTACCCAGTTTCGCACGTCGGACTTGAGCTGTGGCCACACATAGCGATTGGCCACTAGCTTCTGCGTCGCCTTCATGCCGGGGTGCGACAACGAATGAATGGCATCAAAAAGCTGCCTTCGTAGAGCAACCGGAACGAATGGGCGTTGTGTTCCTGTGGATGTGCCGCAGACGATGGTGATGTCACCAGGAAATTGGACGTCCTGCAATTGTAAAGCTGTGCTTGTTGTGCGTAGCCGCTGCAGCTCCTGGTCAGATGCCTGATGTTGAGCCAGCAACCTGATGTCGACTGGTGGAGAAGATGACGGCGCGGCGTCATTCGGCTCAGTACCTTTGACGTTGCCGAATGTCGATCGTGAACTCTGACAAGAACGAAAGTTGCCGAATCTATCGAGGCGTGTAGGTGGAACCGGAATTTCGGATGGCGTACGTCAGTGGCTTGTGGTCCGTCCAGATGACAAAGGAGCGACCTTCGATAAAATGTCGAAAGTGCCGGACTGCCAAGTACGCGGCAAGCAGCTCCCTCCCAAAAACACTGTAGCGGGTCTGAGCGGCCTTTGACTTCTTGGAGAAGAAAGCCAGGGGTTGCCACTCGCCATCGACGTGTTGTTGCAAGACGGCACGTACAGCAGTAGCTGAGGCATCGGTCATAATCGAGGTTCGGGCGGAGTGCTCTGGATGTCGCAAAAGCACGGCATCGGCAAGTACGTTCTTCACTGCGCAGAAAGCTTGCTCCGCGTCTTCACTCCATGGTACGTTAGATAAGGGACGCGGAGACTTGGCCAGGAGGGAGTCAAGGGGCTGGACCAGTCTCGCGCAGTTCGGAATGAACCGGCGGTAAAAGTTTACCAAACCGAGGAACTGGCGGAGCTTGGTGATCGAGGTAGGTCTTGGGAAGTCTCTCATCACTTGAACTTTCGACGGCAAAGGTCTAATGCCATGACGGTCCAGTCGGTGTCCAAGGAAGTCAAGTTATGTTCTCCCAAATTCACTTTTAGCGGCGTTGATAATGATGCCGTGATGTGAGAGTCTTTGAAACAAAAGACGGAGGTGGTTGGTGTGCTCCTCCGGTGTTGAGCTAGCAACCAACAAGTCGTCAACGTAGGCGAATACGAAGGGAAGCCCGGGCGTGACAGCGTCGATGAACCACTGGAAGGTTTGAGCCGCATTACTGAGGCCATAAGGCATACGGAGGAACTCAAACAAGCCAAACGGTGTAGTTATGGCTGTCTTCGTGATATCTTCGTCAGCGACGGGTATCTGCTGGTACGCGCGGGTAAGGTCAACCTTCGAAAAGATGGTAGTGCCTTAGAGGTTGACAGTGAAGTCCTGGATGTTCGGAAGAGGGTATCTGTCGGGCACTGTGTTCTTATTCAGTGCGCCATAGTCGCCACATGGTCTCCAGTCTCCGTTCTTCTTAGACACCATATGCAGCGGAGACGCCCAGCTGCTTGACGAGGGTCAGATGATTCCAAGCTCGAGCATATGCTCGAATTCTTCGCGAGCGATACGGAGTTTTTCTGGAGCCAGACGACGGGGTCGGGAATGAACCGGTGCGCCCGTCGTTTCGATGTGATGGTGAACATCGTGCGAAACCGGTCTTGTCCAGTCAAGGGCTCGCGTGAGGCTTGGAAAATCCTGGAGGGGAGGTTGGAGTGGCCCGTCGATGTTGGAGCACACTGACGCGAATCCTGCGGTGTCAGTTGTTGAGACGCCTTGCACAGAGAGTCGCGTTGTGGAGTCGAGCAGACGTCTCTCCTTGACGTCTACGAGGAGGCTGTGGTAATGTAGGAAGTCAGCGCCAATAATCACGTTGCCTACGTCTGCGACCAGGAACACCCATCGGTAGACTCGTCTGAGGCCAAGATTTATGGTGATCGACCGTTCCTTGTAGACGGGGATCGACGAGTTGTTCACAGCCCGAAGGTAGTAGATGGGAGTTTGTGAAGCGAACGACATGCCTGCCTGTGATGGCGGCTTCAGAGCATTCTCTTGCACGCGCTCTCCGAGGCGCGTTCGCGTGCTGCGCTTCGAGCCATCTCTTTTATTTTGATGAGGAGAATGGGTCTGTGGGTGGCGTTGCAGCCTACAACAGTGTCACGGAGGGGGAGGATTAGATAAGGATATGAAGACTCCGTCGAGCAGAGCCTCCCCCAGCGAGAGTCCCGCCCGTTGGATTAGGGCCGTCTTATATAGCCTGCGGGAATGGACGCTCCCGGGGTGGGTCGGATGTAGGTGGCTCCCCGGAGGGGCGGACGTGTCCAAGTCATGATCCCGAGGGGTGTGCCTTAGGCAAATCACCCGAGAAGGACGAGGGAAAGCCGTTCACCAGGGAATAAGGCTTCGCCCTCGCATCCGGGACGCGCCCCCACGTGGCGACGTCCCACAGCCTGCCTGAGCTAGGCCTAGATAGGGATGCGGGGAACACGTGGTTCCCACACTCCCCGCTCCTTAAGGCTGAGGTAGGTTTAAGAAACAAAAAATTAACCTACCCACTCTCGAAAGCAAAACAAAAACAACGTGGTGGTGCCAGCTTTCACATGCATGGGGTAACAAATAGTTCGAAGTCTTAAGTGGCGTTCCCAACGATGCAGTCGCTCGCTCACCAAGGTGGAGTCTTCGGTGGAAGTGGTTCGCAGGGACCTTGGGACGTGTCACGGGACAAACGTTAACAGCTGGTCCCTGGTCGGCGAATTGTCCGACCACCGCGCGGGTCCCGTTGATGAAGAGCGGGCGGTCCCTGAGCGGATGTCGAACCCGACGACTCAAGACGGCGGGTCGCTGTTCAACCCGCGGCTGGCTGGGGTGGCGGGGCTGCCTGACGCCTCACGGGCAGCTCTGGTCCATGGACGCCGCTGAACCGCCGTAGCCAGGAGACAGCACTTCAATTAAGGCGCAAAACCCCGTGCTGTGTGGCTGCGGATCCTCTTCGTGGATGCGGGGACGTACTGCGGGCGAATGACCACTTGGTCTCCGACCGCTTGTGACGACGCTCGCACCGCGGTTTTGCGGTGACGTGTGGACACGTGAGCGTAGGTGGCAATAACTGACCAATGGCTGTTACGCCCACCCTTTCCCTCGGATGCCGTAGTTCGGGGGATTCCCCTACGGGTTGATCCGGGAGCGAACGCTGAGATGACCTTTTATCTAGGTCACTGCTTGCCAGTAAAACGATGATGTCTGGCGCGTTCGCGAAGGCAGCAGGTGCATTGTACTTTGCAGTTCCCTTAAAGGGCAACTCCGCTTCATTTTTGGTTTTGAAAAAACAATGCAGTCCTCTTCGGTATCGCCTAGGAAGAGCACACGTAAAATATTACGGCGCAGTTCTGTCTAAATGTTTCTTAAACGGTCCGGCAGACTTTGCAACTCGCCAAGTTGCCGAAATCGGCTGACTCCAGCGGGTGAATTCAGTCGCAACCAACAGCGCAGTCAAGGCTACGGCATGGGCGGAGCCAGCATTGAGCTAAACGTCATCATCATGGCCCCCTTTTGCTTGTTTTTACTTCTCCGATCGAGCGTAGCGCATGACGTCAGCAACGTTGCCTCTCGGCGCTCAGCGGTGTCCACGTGATTGGCGTACGCGCCTGCGCAGCGCGCTTCTTGGGAACAGACCAACCGCCCGCCGTGGTCCCGCCGTTACCGCCGTCTTCCGCGTCACAACCACCGTTGTCGTCTCATTGTTTGTGATTATTGCCTCTCGGACTTTCGTCCACACTATGGACACCACGTGCGCAGAGTCGCAGACTTATGCCGCAGTTGTGCAGACGTCGTCGAATGCCGTAGACACCAAAACGTGGCGAAGAGAGCGGTGCAGACGACACTCGCGCCTGCCGCACGCCCGTCCCCATCCCGCCCGTCGTTGGGCCGAGGATCACGTGACATCTCGTACCACGTGATGGCCATGTACTTGGCGGCCCAAGGCCAATCTTGCCGGACGGAGCCGAAGTTTCGGTTTCGATTGCCGCTCGTGTTTAAAATTAGATTTAAAAATATATATCCCATTTTTCGCGAAGCAAACGACGTAGTGTCTTTTACTAGGGCTTTTTATTCGAAATCATTCATTACCCCGAAATCTTCGGAATTGAGCGGAGTTGTCCTTTAATGTGACATTTCGCCACTTACTAGGGCTGCCTCTACGAAACTTCGGATATTAGTTTTTCCGAGTTCGCAGATTGTAACGAGACGCCTGTTGTTCATCGTCGGCGTTGTCTCGCGTTTTGCGTGCATATTGCTGCGGGGGCTGCGTTTGTTCGTCCCCTTCTTCCCTTTCGTTGTAGGGTTTGAGATCGCAGACATGCGCAGGCCCGCTGACTTTTTTTGAGTCCTTCTCAGTCAGCTTGCACACGAGTGGTGAAAATACTTCGTGCACTCGGTACGGGCCCAACCATTGTGGTGCCAGTGAAGCAGAAAAGCCTTTGCTGGCGTCGCTCAGAACATGGTTTCGTCCGAGCACGAAATCGCCTACTTTGTAGCGAAGATCCCGGCGAGAGCGGTCGTACTGAGCTTTTTGTTTAGCTCGTGCTACCCCGAGATTGCGACGGGCCTCCGAGAAAGCTTTCGTCCTCCGGGTTTGTAGCGTGTGCGCATGTTCAGTCTGTTTCGACTGTGCGTCGCTCAAACCAGCGTTGCCCCCAGGACGCGATCCATTGTATTCGGCAATTCTCTCCCAAATGTGAGAAAGACGGGGGTGAAGCCTGTCGAACGATTGACAGTGGAAGGGAGTGCGAACCCAATCTCGGGAATGTATGCGTCCCAGTCGTGGTGTTTTTCGGCAACTGCTGCCAGCATGGGTTTGATATTTCTGTTACATCGCTCCGTGATGTTCGCCAGTGGGTGGTAGGGTGTGGTTGTTCTGTGCTTCATGCCCAGCACTTTGCAAGCGTCCACAAATACCTTCCCGACGAAGTAGCTTGCTCTATCTGTTAGAATAGCTTCAGCGAACCAGAATCGGGTGAACACATCCATGAGCTTTTCAGTGATTGCTCGGGCCGTCAGCTTTCGTAGTGGGAAAAGTTCTACCCATTTGCTGAAGTGGTCAGTGACAGCCAATAGATACGGGTGTCCTTTGGGGCTCCTTGGTAAAGGCCCGACCACGTCGCAAGCCGCCAAGGACCATGGTTCTTGGCTGTGGATCGGCTGCATTAGGCCCGGAGGTTTGCCGCTTCTTGGTTTGAGGCTTTGGCAAGTGTGGCACGTGCGGGCGTAGCGGAATACGTCCCTTTTCATGCCCGGCCAGGTTGCGATGTGGCATAACTTTGTTTAAGTCTTGGAGCCGCTCGCGTGTCCAGTCAAGTGCGAGTCGTGATAGTAACGCATTACTGCGCACCTCAGACTTTTTGGCACTACCACCTTGAACACATTATCTGTGTCCTTCTCAGATGGGATATACTTCAGCAGAAGCCCGTCGGCGTTCAGCAGAAATTGATCCAGCATGTCAGTACCAGTACCAGATACATCCCGACACTCGGCGTTTACTGCAATACCAGCAGTCGTACGCCCGGCGGACGCGCCGCCCGACTCCACAGAGTCCGACTCACTCGAGAGTCCGTCGATCACCTTTCGACAAAACGGATCATTCTGCTGAGCTTTCAGTAGCTCTTCTTTGCTGAACACGATCCCCACTGCGCTCACTGCGTCTATGTGGTTCACGTTTTCGTCCGAGGAGGTCTGTGGTGTTGCCTCCATTTTGGACTGATTTTCGGCTTCGCGTGGCTTGGAGTTTGCCATTGGCTTGGCCTGGGTCCTCGCGGAAAGATTTGCGAAATCTACGGGGGCTCGCCACAGTGGTTCCGCCACCACGTTTGTGCTGCCTTTCCTGTACCGCACGACATAGTCGTATTTCTGCAGTAGCAAGGCCCATCTCGCTAACCGTCCTGCGGGTTCGCGAAGTCTGGACAGCCATATTAGGTATCTGGTGACCTGTTTCGATCGTGAACGTGGTCCCGTCGACAAAAATGTCGAAGCGCTTCAGGGCAAATACAATAGCCAAGCACTCTTGTTCACATGTGCTGTAGTTCACCTCAGCGGGTGTCAGCGAGCGGCTAGCAAAAGCCACCGAACCAAGCACTTTCTCGTGCTCTTGGAGCAGGACCGCTCCCAAGCCCAGTTTGCTCGCGTCCGTTTGGATCACGAAAGGCTTTTTCAAGACGGGCAGCTTTAGTTCAGCTGTGTCCTCGAGCGCTTTAGAGGTGCAGCGAAAGGCCGCCTCCTGCTCGGGACCCCAACTCCATCTCACGGTCTTTCTCAGTGGCCGCGTCAGTGGCGCTTGGAGTGACGCGCAGTTTGGGATGAATTGTCGGTAAAAATTTACCATCCCCAGATACCAACGGAGCGAGTTTACGTCCGTCTGCGCCGGAAACTCCCGGATAGCCTTTAGCTCCTCGGGGTTTGGTGTGATACGCCCGCAATCGAGCGTGAACCCAAGCAAGTTGATTCTTGTTTCGGCTATTTGGGCCTTTTCCGGGTTTAAAGTGATACCCGCGGCCTTTAGCCTGTCGAGCACATCTTTCAGATCTCGTAGATGATCTTCGAAGGTGTTGGAGTACACGACAAAGTCGTCGAGATAGGCCATTGCATGTTTCCATTTGGCTTCTCCCAGTACTCGGTCAATCAAGAGTTGGAACGTCATTGGCGCTCCGCAAAGACCAAAGGGCATTCTTGTGAATTCGAAAAGCCCGCGGTGACGCACAAAGGCTGTTTTTGCCTCGTCACCTGCCTCCATTTGAACTTGAAGGTATCCTCGGCTAGCGTCCAGGGCTGTGAAATGCCGTGCGCTGCTGAGGTTGGAAAGGATCGAGTCAATGCTGGGCAGGGTATCGGAACAAAACGAAAACCAAAAACGAAAAACGAAAAAAACGATATTTTTTGGCGGAACGGAAACGTAATCGAAACGTTATTTATTATTTTGTTCCGGAGTGAAACCGAAAACAATTCTTATCGGTTTTCGGTTCAAGGGAAAATATCAGGTATTTCAGTAATTCGTTTCACGCAGCGAAGAGACAGCCGTTGGTTTGTACCATAATTAAAGAGCAGACAAGCAAGCCATCGCCCCCGCGTCTAAACTCCGGGCGAACAAGCATAGCAAAAACAAAGACAAAAAATACAACGAGAAACAAAAAACATGACGCAAGGCGCCATTGCTCCCCACCAATGAGAGCGCGGTGGCGCGACGCCTCCACACGCTCGCAATGCTCTCCTTGGCTCTTGCGCCCTCTCCCTCCATGCTTTCTTCGGACGACACAGACAGACAACAGATCACGGCAAGCGCGGGAAGTTTGTGACCCGGCGTTGTAGAAGTCCTTCTTTTGTTTTTCTACGGATACGGCAGTCTGAGACTCTGTTGCAAAAGTGTACTTCTTCATCCCTATGGGCCTTCAGGGCCTTCTCGGCGCTGAAATTTATTTTATCGGACCAGAGGTCTTGCCTTTCACCGAGCACACTTGATGACGTGCTGCTTCTGAGATCATGCTCGGTGCCTTATTGATCATGATCTCAATCTCAAGGAAATGAACATGATCTCAGAAGCAATGTCGTTTCCGCGGATTCCTCTAGAGCGCCTGAATTATCTATTTTTGTGTAAAAATAAACGTTACGTTCCTTTTATTTTTGCTGAGATTTTTTTTTTTTTCATAGAAAGAAACCGTTACGAACCGTTACGGAGCATTAGTTTTTCGTTCCGGAGCGAAAACAGAACGGAACTTTTTTGTAGGGAACGAAAATGAAAACGGAACGAAAAACATTTCGTTCCAACACCCTGATGCTGGGTAGCGGATATGCGTCTTTCCGCATTACGTCATTTAGACGGTGGTAGTATACGCAGAGCCGTGAGCTGCCGTCCTTTTTTGGGACCAGCACAACGGGAAATCTCCAGGGACCGTTTGACCGCCGGACAACTCCGGTGTCGACCATTTCGTCCAAGGCGACGTCGATGGCTTTTTGTTTAGCCAGACTGGCGGGTCGTGCGTTTTGCCTCCGAGGAAGCACATCGCCCGTGTCGATCCGGTGTCGCACTTCGTTTGTGCACCCGGGACGCTCTGTGAACATGTCGTCAAAGCGTCAGAATAATGTCAACAAACGGGCTTTTTCTTGCCCCTGACCCGCAGCATGACTCAGTCAGCATGGGGTGGGTGACCTGCGACGCTACGGCGCTTGTTTGCAACCGCGTCGGGATACCTGTTGAGGGGTTGATACCCGGTTTTTGTGAATCTGTTGCCTTGTTTTGGCAGCTGCTGTCTGCCCCATTGACCAGTGTTTTTTTCTGGCGTTGGGGGTTTGCACAAAGGTTTCAGAGGTGCGAATGTGCCCTCTCGGTAGCCACCGCTACTCACGTCGATCACGATCCCTGTTTTGGCGAGAAAATCTCTGCCCAGGATAATCGGAACGGAAAGACTGGAGAGATGAACGAAGCGTTGCCGTCTTACTCGATTCCCCCATCTTGCAACCAACCGCACAGTACCGCTTGAATGGGCGGTACCGCACGCGAGTCGAAAGGCCGTGTTGCCCTCCCTCATATGCACTGAGTTTTTCTGGAGGTGGGTCAACACTTCGTCGCCGAAAAGCGAGGCGCTGGCTTCTGTGTCCAGCAGTGCCTTGAACGTCCGACCGAAAATCGTCAGGGCTATCAATGGCGCTAGCGTGCCGGTCGGAAAGCCTATTCTGTAGGCTGTAGGCAAAAGAGTTTCTTGCTCCGTGCTGTTTTGAGCCGCCGGGTTGGTTATCGGCGGCCTTGCTTGTTTCCCGACTGTTGGGGACCGGGGTTCTGCCATTCTGGGCATTGTCGAACCATGTGGTTGGCGCTATTACAGGGAAAGCAACGTAGTTGCGGGACTTTTCTTAAGTCCTGTCGTGCGCTTTGATGTGCGCCGCGCCTTTCGTCCTGTGTGTTTGGACGCTTTCGCCGCGTTTCCTACCGTGGCATTGGTAACTCTGTGGTCCGATCTCGCCTGTTAAACTGCGGCGCAGTCTCTGCTGCCCGCCGTTCAGAGGAGTACGGGTCGAGCGCACGATCTGATATGTCGTACGTGTTTCGACTTCGCTCGTCTGTATAGTGGGCGGCTTCGTGTCTACTGTTTCGGGACGCCGCGTCACCGTTCCACCCGTAGCGCGGCTCGAGTGCCGCTGATGCTGGGGGTGGGGGACGATACGCTCGTGCGGCAAGAATGTCTCCCTGAATCCGCCGAGCCTCCGAGGCCAGTTCGTTCAAGTCGCGAAAGCGACTGCCTCAGGGATTCGCCGCAAAAGTCGGGTGCGATTGTCTAATGACTCGCTCTACCCACTCTGCATTGAGCGCTAAAGGTTCTGCTAGCTCAAAGAGCTCTTGCATCGCCCTAACGAACTCCAACAGTGACTCGTCTGGTTGTTGGGTCCGTTGTTCGAGCTCTCGCCTCATCCTGCGTTCGTAGTCTGCAAGGAGGAATTCCTGGCGAAATGCCTTACGGAACTGCTCGATCGACGACAGCCGGCTTCCTGTTAGACGGAGCCACCGCGCCGCTTGGTCCACCAACGAGATTGGCAAGATGCGTTCAAGTATCTCGTGGTCCGACATTCCCATGGCCTGTTGGTACTTTTTCAGGTTTTTGAGGAAGTCTGTCGCACTCACGCGGTCTCCGTACCCTTGGTATGTCGGGATAGGGATTCTGACTGGTGGCCGTGTCGGCGGCGGGGGCCTAACTGCTGATTGCAGTGCGCCCGTCAGGCTTTCGATCACCCGAGCTGCGTTTTCTAGCAGGGGGTGATATCCGCCTAGCGTGTTTTCTCTGTGGTGAAAATCGCTCCCCGCATGTGCGGCTGGCGGGTTGTTCCCTCTGTATGGGCCCGCCAAGTGGTTTGTTGCGCCTGTAGCAGGCTGTGCTGTGCTGCGGCTCGTAGACGGCGTCAGTGTTATCTCCGTGGGGAGAAGCTGACGGCCAGTCTGAGGTTAAGAGATCGAAGCTGTAGAGGCTGCATTTGCCTGCTGTTGCGTCATTGTCTCTTGTCTCGTCGGACCCATGTTGACTTCGAAAGTCGCGGGTGGGCTTGGCTCAGCGATGAAGGCTGGCGCGCTCTGAGAAGGAGTGCCATGGTTGCATTCCGGGCATTGTGAGTCATACCCATTAGGGAAGCTCGGCTGAAAGGACACTTGCTCATTGTGTCCGTGCGTGGCTGGCGTGGCCACAAAGCCGTTGAGTGGCATCGGGTTTGGGCATTCGCCTCTCCCTCTGTCCACGAAGTTCTTGGCCGGAAATTGGCCTGGTTCGCTGTCATTGCGAGAGTGCTGCTTTGTTTGCAGTCGCCGGACAGGCCGCACGTTGGGGCGCCAGATGTGGGTTTCCCTTTTTTGGGGGTACCACTTAGAAACACAGAAGGTTCCTTGGGTCCGGATAAAGACGGGTTTATTTGACTTAGATGCCACACCCTTGCCTGAAGGCCAACAATGTTGGAGATGACGGCGCTGTCTCTTTTGACAGGATCGCCAGTCGGAGTCCGCGCTGCCGTTATTGACAGTATCACGGAGGGGGAGGATCAGATAAGTATATGAAGGCTCCGTCGAGCAGAGCCTCCCCCGGCGAGAGTCCCGCCTGTTGGATTAGGGCCGTCTTATTTAGCCTGCGGAATGGACACGCCCGGGGTGAGTCGGATGTAGGTGGCTCCCCGGAGGGGCGGACGCGTCCAAGTCATGATCCCGAGGGGTGTGCCTCAGGCAAATCACCCGAGAAGGGCGAGGGAAAGCCGTCCACCAGGGCATACGGCTTCGCCCTCGCATCCGGGACGCACCCCCACGTGGCGACGCCCCACGGTCTGCCTGAGCTAGGCCTAGATAGGGATGCGGGGAACACGTGGTTCCCACAGTATCTAGCCCCAGCTTTGTACCTGCTCCACGAGTGGTAAATTTAGTACAATACTACGATTCTCACGCGCAAAACGTCTTTCTGAAAGTGACTGATTTAGTAGTCTTCAATGACGCTGAGCAAGTTTCTAATCGGAACCATATGTCCATTTTCATTATTTAAAAAGTTAATAAACATTTTTTTATTAATTATACGGCTGATCGTTATGATTATCCCCCTATAATATGTCCTCCTGGTCGTATAACTCACCTCCACAAGCGGCATAAGTGCCACTCTCACGTTTTCTTTTAAACAAATCTGTTAAGCTTTAAAAAAAAACTGTAAATATATATACTATATGATGGGAGAGAGAGAGAAAGCATTGCACGTATGCGATTTCCAAGGAAAAAAATAAAATATGTATTTATATATATATATATAAAAAGAGAGAGAGAGAAAGAGAAAGAGACGGCGAGAGAGAGAGATAGAAGCTTCGGTGAGACAGCAACAACGAATGGATTCACTTCGACGTTTCGGCCGGAGTCCGGCCTTCGTCAGGAACAGTGTTACAATTGGATCCGGTTCGTGGGGGGGGGGGGGGGGGGGGGAGGTGAAGGTGTTGCTTGATATGCCGGTCAGACTGAGCGCATGATAAATGGCACTTCAGAAATTTATATTCAACCTCTCTACTCTTTCACCGGAAGTTTTCGATGCTCGAGGAAAAAGAGCTGTTAAATTGCGAAAACCGGAAAGGTCGGGACGGAGAGCTCGTTCGAAACTTTAAACTGTGCTTTCTTTTTATTTTCGTTTTCGTCAAAATATCCTTCAAAGATTTGAATTTGAATGTTGGCAGTTCGAGCTTCTCTAGAAGTCGCGTGCAAAAAAATAAAGTGAAAGATTTTTTGTATTTTCCCTCTTTTTTTTTCTGGAAAGGGGGAGGGAGGGAGGCTTTTGCACGTACGACTACAGAAGACAAGTACATTAAAAAGGAAGGACAGAGGAAAGGTAGGTGCGATAAGAGGAGAGAAATATGAAAAGCTCGAAAGCCGTCACGCTAAATCATGCCTTCACATTCAAGTCGGTTTACATCCTGAACTGCCATCCGGCGGAGCAGATCAAACACAGACAAAAGGGCATCGTCACCGACGCTATACCCGTATTTACCTCAAGAACCATAGTAAAAGAGTTCGGCTCCTTGCGGACCACTTATTATTTTCGCCTTTATGTGGTTAATTAAATTATATGTAGGCGCAGTTTAGATTACATATATATTATCTTATCAGGACGTACACGTTCGAAACGCCAAAAATCATCGCTTTCTCCTACGACAATCCAATCTCGTAAAAACTATTTCGCACCGCGCATGAAGAATACGCAAACCTTGATTTTTTTTTTTTTTTTGAGGTCAAAACGGGTATTGTCGTCCTTGAGCGTTTGCTATCCGCGGCCAAACCCACAGGAAATTCCTCGCTCATTACCTGCGCTTTTTCACGAGCATGATTAGTTTAGACGGTGGTAGCGAACGTACGAACACGACGTGAGCCGTGACGTTGCACTTTTGGCTCTGCTTGACTGGCTCCTCCGAATCAGTAGACAGGGCCTCGGTCGGTCCGGATGTGAAAGGTAGTATGCATTGACCTTCGCGATGACATCTAGCCTTTCTCGCAGTATCGGAAAACTACGCGGATTGCTAGGAAATACACGAGGTGCCACGTTGTGAGAGCTCCAATTCCCCAATCACCTAAGACACGTTCTCGTCGAAACGTCCCCGGTGATCATGCGAGTCGAGTCCTCGACCGGTGAACGTTTTGTCAGGCCCCGCGTGAACTCGCCTGAACCTACGCGTTGGTTTACAAAACTGGATACCTGTGAGAGCGGGAGCCTGGTTGGGCTTGCTTAATAACTAAGCCTTAAAAAATTAAGAAAAAAAGATTGCTTCAGAGCGGTGGGGTCTCTACTGAACGTAAACACTGATACATTTCCTCCGCCCAGCCTTTCGCTTTCTTTCGTTCCAGAAAGAAAATAGATCGTGAACGTGCGAATTGTGAAGCGTCCATACTCGTTATCTGCTTAGAGCTATCAAAATGACGTTCCGATTCCGTAGCGCATCACCCACCGGATACAGGTAAATGTTCGTCTCTTTCCTACATTTTGGTATGTGGAAATGCGCCAAACTCGAGGCTTTCACAAACGTTGGCATAGCACGGACAATGTTTGGATGTTAGAGTGAAACGTATGCAGTGCACATGCTCGACAGTTCTTTTTTTTTATTCAGGTGGCTCTTATTAAAACTACTAGTTTGGCACACAGTAGTTATTTTGGAAACTAACCTAAGAAGTAATGTTTCATGCCGTCGAATAAATTTTCGAAGTAATCTAATAAGAATTGCCAGTGCCATGTGTACATAGGTTAATCTAAAAGGTTGCCTTTGTGTGAGTCGGTGGAGTAATATGATTGCGCTTTCGTGTGCAGCGGCAAGGATGGCGCGCACATTATTGCAAGAGAAAGACAACTTTGCACACTCGCTTGTTCAAGTTTTCTTCGTGTAACAACTCCGTCTTAAATCAGTGGCGTATATATTGTATTCTGCAAATATGTCCACTAATAATTTGTTTTGAAGTGCCGCAGGCAGCAGCGGTGTTCATGTGTTGGAGGAATACCACAGGCATCTGATTCCAGGTGGTTTTCAAAATGAATCACCAAAATTACGGGTGGATGTTCAAAATTCGCCTTTAAGAGTGGAACGCTGGACCCAAACATATCAAGTCCCCCTCGTTCTCAAGCCATGCAAGCGTGTTTGCATGGCCGGAACATTAAAAAAAAGTGCCTGGATGGCTTACTTAGTAGCGAGTCTTGCTCGCAACCTAAATTAAATAAGTTCATATCCCGCTAAATTTTTTTTTTCTTTAAGGCAAGTAGATTACTTTAAAAAGTAAAATTATTTGAGACATGCCGCGGCCTTTATTTCGCATTATATGCTACGTTTAATCACTTTCGTTCCACGCTCGACGTCACGTTTCACAAACTCCCGCGCGACTTCACGGGTCTCTGACGTCATGACGCCATCAACCAATCAGTGTTTTCCCGTTCAGCCGTCACCGGCTTTTCCGCGACACGGACTCCTTAGCGCTCTGAAGTTAAAATGACTCACCACTTGGCGATAACTCCAAGTAGTTCCACTGTTCGTGAAAATACTTGTTTTTTTTTTAGATAACTTAGTTGTTTGAAGGGTTTTATTCTTGATAATCTATGCGGAGCAGATCATATACATGCATCACTTGCCAGTCCAAATATGCGGTGACTGAGTAAGTAAGAGAACGAAAAATGGCTTAATTCAATGGCCACAAATATCGAATTATCTAGCATCAATAAAATCAAATCGGTCGTGTTTTTTTAATTATATAATAAAATTCCAAATATGGATCATTTCAAATATAATTTTAGTAAGATGCATGAACACACTAACATTTTATACGAGGAAATGACATTCCCCTCATATCTACTTCTATTCGGAGTTATAATCATTGCTTTAGGTTAGTCTGGGTTATCTTAAAAAAAGAAATTTTTTTGGTAGTACGCCCTTTGTACTGCTATTTTTTTTTAATTGATTTCTGTTTTACAAATGTGTCTGACTTTTCTCGTTTGTTTGATGTTTTATTTTCATTCTTGTTTCTTAATCCTGTGTTTTGAGAACACGCGTAAAAATATATACATTATGGATGCATTCCCACTTTGTCATTGCCCTCGGGTTCCTCATCAACCGAGAAAAACAATATTTGGCGTCGCCGCAAAGTTGCTGATCGCGTGTTCACTTTCCCAACAAAGTGAAGCGCTGCTTTGCCATGGCAAGAGCGACGTTGCTTTTCTCCCCTTTCGTGGCCTCGTCACGAGTTTCTTTTGCGAGGCTAATCAATCACGTAAGGCAGGAAAGCTTCCGCTGGCGGCAAGGAGAGCTAAAGGGAAGCACTCTGGACGAAACATTAACTAAGACCAATAGCTGCGCAGGAAGCGGGTATACGTATTCCATCAGGACGGCGAGGAAAGCTACTTTTAGACCACCAGAATCTTCGACGGGACTAGCTTACAGCAATGCGGGATGAGCTGGGGGTGAGCAGGCCAAACAGAGATTTCCGGTACGCGAGCGGTGTAAGAGATCTAAAAGACACCACTTTATTTAGGCGGGGTTTGGATGCGCCAAGAACTATTCGAACTGTACTGTTCAACTGTTACTACTAAGTTGAAAACATCTCACTAAATCTAGGGCGGCGTAACCGCGCTAAATTTAGCGGGAAAACTGACGTCACGTGACCTCAACACCGATTCAATTCCCCGCCAAATATAGCGAGGAATTGAATTGGTGTTGAGGCCACGTGACATCAATTTCCCGCTAAATCTAGAGGAGAAACTGAATTTGGTCACAACTGACGTGACACCAGGTCATGTGACGTCATTTTCCTCGCTAAATATAGCGGTGAAACTGAATTAGAGGAGCGGGGGAGGGGTGGGGATGGAGGGGGAGGAGCAGAGAAGTAGGGGAGGAGGAGGGGGAACAAAGAACGAGGAGTTGCCTACCCTCACCTCCGTACGCTTCTCTCCTCCTCCTCAAGAGCTGCGCTCTAATTTCGCATTACAGAGATTCGTAAACGTCTTTCATTTTTGTTTTTTGGTAATTAAGATAAAAAATTTTAACTCAAAATGTTTCACTTAAAAATTGATCACTGAAGCTGGACATTAATCCAACTAAGCTTCCGATTTATTATAGTCCGGATTCCGAGGTGTTATATGTCTCGCATTGTACAGACGAACTTATTGCTATATTTGTTTCCTCGGCTTCTATAAAGAATGTGGAAAAAATGTCATTGGAACGCCAAAAAATAAAAACAGCTACACCTTAACGGTAGACAGTTCTGCTTAAAAAAAGCCAAAAAGCACTCACGAATTAGCAAATGTTAACCTGATAATACGGTCATGTGATTTTGTTAATGTATGAAATATTTGATGAGTTCTTTTCTATCCTATGAATACGTATTTATAAATATCTAAAGCCATGATAACAACTTGTCGGGTTCTGCGTTTCAGTTACCGTTATTTACTCGAGTAATAGCCGCACTGTTTATGAAGAAAACCGGAGGGTTCACTTCTCGGCGTGGCATGCGGCTTGCCAATCACCGCAATCAGCATCATGATTCCAGCGGTTTACAGGACAGAGATAACGTCTTCGCGCGAAGGTACCATCTGTGAAGATTCGATTTGTAGGGGGGTATCGTGTTCGCGATTTAGTTATTCGCTATGTTATTCTTGCGCAACGCGATGATTAGCTGTATATGTGTCTTGCGGGAAAGCAGACGCAAGGGCCTTGTTCATAAATAGTGCTGCTATTACTCTAGTAAATACGGTATGCTTATTTTCTCACTCCCCATCTTCTCAAGGAGTGGCGTGGCGGTGCCTCCATAGAACCGGCTTTTGTGGATATAAAAAAAAAAAATTGCCGTGTTTTTAAGATCTATTGTGCGTAATAAAGACCGTTACAAAAAAAGGGCCCGTTCTCCCACGACGCAAGAACGAAAAATCTCGACCGGGTTCCCGTTTGACGAACGTCGCTCGATAACGGTACGCAAGATGGCTCCGCCCCCCCCCCCCCCCCCCTCCCCTGCTGCCTTCGTTCGCCAAGTCAGACACAAAAATTTAAGAAACATATGAGGAGGAATCAGCAACAGACGTCAAAAGAGCAAAAGCTCTCAAACGCAATATTGATGCCGTTCATCAAGTAAGAAGGTAACGGAAGATCCTTCTTGGCAAGACGTTTACTCCACGCTGCACACCCAGAAACGTCACCAACAGTTTTCATTTTACTTAATCGAGCAAGAGATGATTCGCTAGGTCGTCCAATTAAAGGGTACCTAAACCGACTCATATTTCATAATTAAATTGTTTCATTTCATTTCATAATTTTTCATAATTGGACCGTATCGTGCAATTAAGCTCTCATGTTTTTTTATTGTCTCGTCTGTTATTTTTGCTTTTAAACCTCCGAAGTGAATTAAGATACATGGTGTGTCCGAATAGAAATTAAAAAAAGGGATTTAGAAAGCAATATCAATATAGCGAACGCACAACCAACAGGGACGTCTCGTAATTGTTTTGTCTCTAGCTCGGAATTTTTTAAAATGGCTTCGCATTTCACGCTTATGTTGCGCCTGCTTCAAAAGAGCGGACCGCTTTGTGACCAGGTAAAAATATGCCTGAATAAATGAAACGGCCAACGTTCACGTTGCTTTTCGAAGGTTCTATTCAAGTATCTGCGAAAGTCAACGTGGCCTGTTTGTAAGCAGACACCGCTTTCGTCCGTCTTTGTTGCAATGCTTCCTTCCTACGTCCTAACATTGTTTATTCATGAAGCGAGTTACAATTGTATTGCTGGCAGTAGAAAATGATCTGATCGACTTTTTTTTTACATGTTTATGCCGAGATGGAAAAGAAAATGTTATCATAACTTCCAAAAGTAAGTTACATATATAAAAAAATATGTGATGGATATATTTTTTCGTTTAAGTTTCTGGTTTTTCGTTTTTGTATTTAGGTTTTTTAAGCACAAATAATTCGGAACTTTTTCGCCAATGCTTTAGAGGTGGTAAATGTCTATTTGCTTGCTTATAAGCGAGTAGTACACTACTCAGTGTGTTCGCACTTGAACCATCAAACGGTCACGATATCTGGAACGTCTGATTAGCATCACCGACAGGTGTTATAGCAAGTTTTCGCAATTAACCCCAAAAAAACGAATTCCCATAACAGGATACATTTTCAGGAAAAAATACAGTGTCACAGCAGCAAGTTTCTTTCCTGCCTTACAATTTGGTTTTCGTGCTCTGTATTAGTTACACATGGAAGCTCAGTTGTAGCACACGCAGCACCGAACACCACACCTCACCAAACATCCCTACTGGTGTCACCGCGGAAACATTAGAGCCAGCAGCGAAGGCTCTTCCTCTCTAATGTCGACGGCAGCCCAGCTCGCATTCTCGATGAGGCCCGAAAAGCAGAGAAGCCTCGCAACACTGCCCAACGTGTCGCGCCATAAACAAGGGGCGCGCAGACGCGGCGAATGTGCTTGCCTGAACAATGAGGTTTCACCGCGATGTGCGCCAAACAGTTAAAAGCTAGCCACCTTCCCACCATTGCCGTAGCCCGCTTCAGAAACACTGGCGTGTTCAGTGCAGCTCGTTGGCGCATGCTACTCTGGGGTGGCCACGCTCCTTTGAGCAATGTTTAATACCCGCCGCACGTTGTTCGCTTAAGGCTTGCCTCCGGTAAATCAAAATTTACGTTTTTCGCTTTTTGGTTTCATTATGGCGTTCTGAATTCTCTGGGAAACGTTGGTTCGGGAGTGGGGTTGGTTGACAACCCTAGAGTGCGGGGGTTGCCGAAGGTAATTTTACGAGCTTAGATGAGAAGGAGAGAGGTCATTTTTAAAGTTTTGTTCTGATAAGTGTAGACATGTTGTGCTTGTACACGCGCGAGGCTTACGTTTCTTGCGAAAATGTAATGTAGATGTGTAAAAACCCGGGAAATTAACGGCCGCGGTTTCTGTTATGTCTTAAGTAGAATGCTGAAGGATGTAAAAAGTAATACGCCAATGCCTTAGCAGTTTCATGCATGCTATACCCTCGTTCGACGCGGACATAACTGGAATCGGCGAAAACGGCTGTCTCAACAGCGGCAACAATAACAAGTCCCCCTTTCCAAAGGCAAGAAAGTTAGCTTTGTGCCTCTTTTCAATGCATTCGTCTACCGTAATAACGGGGAAAATCATCGTTGAGTAAAAATGAATACGAACCTCAAGCCTGCGAGCAACGACCCACAGGGCTGTATCAGCAGGCGGCAAAATCTGCATTCCAACTCGAAAACACGCGGACACCACATTTTGGCAATGACAGTCTAACAGTGCAAAAGAGGATGCTGTGCCCCATACATGATGGTCGTAATATTCCCCCCCCCCCCCCCCCCCCCGGGCCGAAAAAAAAAGAAAAAAGATGGCTTTTGTGCGAAAAGAGAGGTGACAAGAAAGGGGCTGCGCTATGGTGCAGAATACAAAACACCTGGGGAAACGCAGCGCGGGGTAATAGAAACACAAGCAAGAAAGTGTATACGTTCGAGCGTGGTATAGGTGGAGTGCGTACCGTTGCTTCTGACTTGCATCAAGGGCTGATCAGGGCGACATGGGGCAAGGTAGGGATCTTTCGCGGCGGCACCACGACAACAGCTGCCTTAAAGTGCCGCCGACGTGCCCTACACTTTCGGACGTATAAATATCAGGAACCGGGAGGGACGTACCGTAGGCTGCTTGCGCACGACGTGTTTGTCTGCTTCTCTGTATCGAGATTCGCGAAGACGCTGGCAGTGCGAATTCGTCTTTTGGCGAATTTGATGCTTATTTTTATTTCTACCGTCATTGCGTTCTTCCTTATGGGTTTACGCTTTATTTATTTCTTGACATTTCTTTTTACCTTTTCAAACTTGTTTGCATTTTGTTAACAGTCGGGTAAACCACTGAATCAACTAGATCAGCTTCAAGCCATCATGATCCACTGTCCCTGACTCTTGATGTCAAAAACACACTTTCTTTTTATTACTTTAAAAACATTCTAGCCGTGAAATGAAAAAAAAAATCTGAGATAAGAAAATAGGCAGAAAGGAAGCTAAGAAAACAAAACTAAACGTTGCGACCTGTCATTAACAGGCGGTTTTTCTAAATTAAGATGTAGAAGGTTGGTTTCTTCAAGTATTTGATTTCCTTCTAGATTTTTCGCCTTGCTCTTTTTGTATATATAAAAATGTATATTACTGCGCTGACCGGAGGAAAAAAAAAGAGTCGATCAGCTTAAAGCTATGCCATGTTGGAAATCCACGTTCAGATTACTTGCAACAAGATATAAAGCAGGGAATGGTGTGCATGGTGGGAATGTTGCGGCATTTTCAGGAACCTTGCAGAGAAGATCTTTGTAGTGAACACAAAACAAAGAAAAAAAAAGCGTCTCTCGGTACGTCACTTGTTTTTTTTAATTTTCATCGAGGATTTAATAAGACGACATTCTTAAAAGCTTAAAATATTAAGTTAACGAGTTTATATTGTGTATACTTTATCCATCGTTCTTATCGTCACGTTTCCGGTTATACAAAAATACAAGCATCGGAATTTGTTTTCCCGTAATAACATTAATTAAAGGCAAAGTCAGTGTTGAGAACCTGCACGTTCAAGATTATCGACGGTTTATTGTCTTCTTTTTTCCTCTATCCACCATTTACATTATTGGCTTTTGCTCCAACCAAGATTTTGCCATATCCAAGGTGGCATAAAACTGAGTAACTAAAATCATAGAAGTCAATTCACTTTCTTGACATAACACGGCCGGCAGATTGCATTCGGAAAACGTGATTCTTTCAAAAATATGTTTTATTTTTATAAGATCCTCTCTAAATACCCTCACATATGTGAAGAATAGTGAGGCAATACACCATCAAGTATTTTAAGGGACAAGGTATAGAAAAAAAGTTTTACAATATATGTAAAAAATGAGGCAAAGAGGAGGGTAGTTTACCATTCATACAGAACATTGACAAACTTACCGGCCCCAACAAAACAAAACGCAGTCTTTACAAAAAACTCAACCTTGCAAAAAATAGTGTTTTCTCTTAATATAGTTAAGCAAATATTTATTAAAGACTTAAAAAACCTACGGGTCCTATGAATCGTGGTCCAGACACACAACAAATGATTCCAAGCCACGGCTGCCGTGGGAACTGGGCCTAGTGTGTCTGAGTTGCTCCCCGAGTCGGCCTTCTTCAGCTGACGTAACAGCACTAGGCCTTCGTTGTGCAGGCTCTGTTGGGGTGCTCCGGCACCGCTTATCTTCTAGTCAAGGAAGGAAGAACTGGATAGAAGTAGTTCTCCCCGACTGGAGACCTAGGACAGATTAGTGCCCTAAACTCCGTCGTGATGGCTTTTTCTGAAAAATTTGCATTTTAGTTTGTCATTGTTGACGTCTCGTCATCGACCGGCCGCTCAAGTGGCTTAGCGGGAACTCGCACGTATTCCTGTATAATATATTCCAGAAGAGAGGAGGTGATGCAGAGAATGATACTTGCAAGTTGTTTTGCAATGAAGCAGAAACAAGCATGCACAACACTCTGTCTCCGCCTGAAATTGTATTTCAATCATTGTTTATGTTTATGCGTTGGATTAAAATTTCTTGAATCAAGTAGTTATCTAATTTCGCTCATGAGCTCAGGAACGACGACTTTTCCCCGGGAACGCGAATCGTTCCGGCGCCCCGTGACCATTTGGTCGCACAGGCTGCCGCCAGGCCAGCGTTCCCCGAAAGAAGTCATTTTAAAGTCACGTGCTTAGGAAGATTTCGGTTGCGAAATTCTGATTTTGGTTCTGATAATTTTGGTTCTGATAATAAAATTATATGCACGAACCTTTCTTCAGACACAACTAAATACATGCTTTAAAAAAGTCTCACCTTTCCATTGAGCTGGTGCGTCGCCGCAACGTGATGAGAGTAAGGCGAATACCATCATAAATTCAGGCCTGAATACCACACTCAAACACAGCTATAGTTTTCTATCGACAAAGCAGCACACAGCAAATTGTTTTTATGGCGAAAACGAGAAAGCCGCCAAACAATCCCAACAGCGGTGTCGTCAGAGAAACATCGGCCACCGCGCAGCAGAGTCCCATTCATATTCTTTCCTTCGTCGTGTCTTGTTCGTTGTCCCATCACGATCGGCGGGCGTTCAACTGCACGTAATACTTCCGTCGGATCCTCAAGACACAACAACGCAACCAAATTCCTAACGCAAAGTCTGAATTGCAGATCGCGTTATTCGTGCTTCAGTAATTCCGAAATGCGAGGATGAAGCACAAAATCCGCGCAGGCGTCTTCAAAGACGTCACAAACAATGCGCAAATAACAGAGTTCTGGAAACCATAAAAACTAGTTTCTTAAAACTGCAAGAACACAAGAAGCTGGAAACAACAAGCTAGAACAGATGGCGGATAATAACAAGCAACAAATTAATCCACGGCGCAGGTTCAGAAAATATTCGGGAGTCGCACAAGCAGTTCTCCTCCACTGAGCTACTGGCTGCTGGGGAAACTCCATGCAGCGCTGAGTTGAGAGAGGGAAGCTGACGGATGGCTCTTTCACTTCACTCCTCTGGCGAGAAGCTCGGTCGATTGCTCGGTGTGTGCCGCCATCTGGGGGCAGAGTTCTCAGCTCAATTCGATAAAGCGTTTCCCCTTGCGCTCTTCTATTGAAGGAGTGAGACGAATGCGAGAATGAGCGGTTTAAATCAATTCATATTAATAATAAAAAAAACAAAGATATAAAGAAAATATTTTGGCCCAGAAAGTTGATCTGCTGCTCCTCAGCTGTTACGTACTCAAATCACCAGCTGCCGGTGATACATTCACCGTGCAAAGCTAGTATTTTTTCAGGGACAACAAAGGCGTCTAGAAATAGCACAGAACGACCAGTGTTATTGGTAAACACGCAGCATACCATTGTAATATACGTCAAAATAATATATATTTTCTAGCTTATACGCACTTTTGAATAAGAGTATATTCGCAGCGGAATAACACGAAACATAGATCTGTAGCTGGGTAGATTTAGGTCCTTTCAAAGCTTTGTTAGTGCAATACCATCGAAAAACATGTCCTGCGCAAGATTTCATTGATAGTGGTTCCCCCACTTGCCATAAGTGCAAAAAAGCGGCAAACTTGCCGTCACAGCTTGCAAGCGTCCCGCGAACTACTTTTTGGAAACTGAGGCCTGCGCGCTTCCTTTTATTAAGTCAGCTTCGTCACAGCACCTTGGCCATACATCGAGAGCCAGCAGAACGTCTTCGCCACCAAGCAGCTTTGATGATGAAGACGATGCTTACCAAATTGCCCAGGGAAGACTACATTTTTGTTTTTGCTTTTTCGGTGCGTTGCTGCGTTGGCATTCTAGTTGTCTTCGTTCAAATGCGCGAGGAATGAAAGTGCGTTGTATACCGTAACGACATGCAGTGCGTTCCAGCTTAAGTATAGACGCAACCGACGCTACAAACTAATAAGGCCAAGCAAGCAACGTCAAAAGCGGAAGTCACTGGGCCTTTTTGTCTTTAAGATTGGAGCAGCTATGATGAAACATATAAGAAAATAAGATAAACACCATGCTTGTTCGATTATGACGCTGTTTGATTTCTCCCGTCAGCTCGTAGCGTCGGCTGCGTTTGGACCTTTGGTGAAACGAAGGATAGGTCTAATAAAAAAACAAAAAAAAACAAAAAAACGTTACAAAACGTGACTAGACATCTTGATAAAACGTCAGACGGCACGCATGCAAAAAAAAAGGAAAAGAAAGAACATGACAGGTTTGCCACGTAGAAGGTTGCTAGAAAATGGTGAGTTGGGCCAGTTGGTTCATAATGCAAAAAGACAAGCGCCGAAAGACCAGGACAAGGTATTGTCCTGGTCTTTCGGTGTTGTCGTCTTCTTACCTTGTCCTGGTCTTTCGGCGCTTGTCTTTTTCCAAGGTTGCTAGATATGCGGAGACGAGACACGAGCCTTGGTTTTCCCTTCGTTTCTCGTCGACGAGAGTATTTACAGCAAGTTTGAAGGTGAATAGCTCATAAATGTCGTGCATTGGAGTGTTGAGGAAATCGCACCGTTGAACTGAAGTTTACATTTACTACCCAACGGACGATTTACGATGTGATCAATGGATTAATGGAACACCCCAGAATGTGTGCAGGTTACAAGTTCTTCCAAGGTATGTCAGGCCATTTTGCAGGTTTATTTTATTGCTGCCCTTTCCTATTGAGACTACATCACGCAAGATTTTGTAGAGTCATAGCCTCCTGTGTAAAGTTAAGCCACATCGCCTTTTCTGTATTCTCAAGGTAGCGCAGTAGGAGTTTGTAGGACGGTCTCCGTTTTCCCAGGAGTTTGGAACATTTGTTAGTTTTCGCATGAGAAAAATCTGCTCAGAATATTCTGATCTGTGTTCGCTTGATAAAAATAGCTACGAGAAAGTTTTGCGGCACAATTCTTATTTTTCAGTCTTTCCCCCGAATGGCTTTTAAAGCAAAGCATTTTTAAATATAAAATATTAGTTTCTTATATTAATCTGGACAAATTAACTCTTTGTGAATTGTAGGTTCACAATAGTTTTGTTAGAATTTCAGAAAGCCAGTAATGATAAAACCGCACGATCGATATATCAAAGGAATGTACAGGCGATGAATATTTGAGCACTGGTGGAAATCTGAATGCACAAATGGCTGTAGTTTCTTTTTTTTTTTTTTTGCACATTCATATTGCCGATTTCCATTCAAGTGGTACGAAATAATTTTCTGCTCCCAGTAATCAACTTTGGGGCAGATTTCTGTACAAAAAGAAAGCTGACCCTTTCAATATCTACGACAGGAAAACTCTTCAACGCACGCGCTCTTGCTTCTACGTACAATAACGTTTAATGAAGAGGTCATTATTTATTCCAGTTTTCTCTTGATTTCTAGAAGGTGTTGGTCCAGCTCCTTGTTACACGCGGCCAACACTTATCCCTTTTGTAGTAGACTAGACCGCGGATCGAGGCTTCCCTTGCCGTTGTCGAGCGGCGCTACATGCAGCCATCGCTTAGCACAAGCTAAAGCATGGGACTCTATGGGAGAAACGGGGAAAACTAGAATTTCTTAACTTAGGAGGTTGTTTTCGACGATGACACTTTTAACCTGTTTTCCGAAAATGGCTGTTAATATTCTGTGCGCAAAAATTAAACCTTTAGTTAAAACGTTTTGTAAAATAAATGCTTTGCGGTTGAGGGTCGAAGGTTGCGACTTTGGTGGGGCGTAAACTGCAATGCGGTTTAATGAGACAACATGTTATCAAGAGTAACCGTGGAGGCGTTGGTGATGTAAAATTCATCAGAGCTTAGCAGACGATAAGTTCGAGGGCCTCTATTAGGAACATCCGCATTGTTCTAAGCGTTTCTACAGAATAGTTCTGTTGTAAGAGTTTGCTTTGAACTGCAGCGAGGACTTCTGTTAGAAACTAAAACTCGGAGCGTGTACATCGAGCACTCCGTTGAAGCTTCAGTCTACCTACTTTTGTGTTTTTCCTGTCGACTTGCGTGTATTGGCTGATGCCAAGCAATGGCTGCGCTGGGCCCACCAAAGGGCTCCCGATCCAGCCTAGAATAGAAAACAGCGGCTGCAAGACGCCTTGGCTGAAATGCTGACGGAAGGAAGGTGACACAGCGTGAATCTACTATTAAGAAAGCTTCTGCTTTTTTGTTGTTGTTTTTTTCTTGGGGGGTTGCAGGTTTTTCTTCTAGGATGTCTTTGCTTTTACCCGTGAACAGACGCCAGTTTACGCCCGTGGATTGTACATGATGGGGGCTAGGACTCCGGTTTACGTCAGCATGAATTGGTCGCGTCTCGCGGACACCTAGCAGAGGCCTCTCCTTTCTAGTACCGTTTCGTGTACACTATGCCGCGACCCCTGGTTGAGAGAAACAGTAGAAACGGGGTTATAACACAAAGGCTTTCGCGTGAGTCAGAATTACTCGGAAGAAAATTGCGTTTAGAGAAGGCTTCCGCTATTGCGACGTAGCTGTATTGGACGGTAAAGACCTCTTGAAAATGAAAGCCAAGATGGAGAAGTCGCCGAGGCGTCCATATATCGAATTAGGTTTTAAACACGGGGGTCTCTCGAGATGCTCTCCCTTGGAAAATAGGAAAAACGAGTGAAGAAGCTGTAAATACGCCCACCAGTAAATATTTTTTTTTCTTCCTTAGATGTTGATAAAAGAAAAGGAGGAGAGGAAACTTGGCATTTAACACCTCGATTAGCTTCAGGAAGCGAAAGCTTGCGTTCATGCGCCCGGTAATTTTATCGGCACATCAAACGGTTGATTTAATTAATTACACCGGAACAGCGCGCCCTTAATTAGTAACGCGCTCCAAACTGAAGCGCTTAGTTTTAGTTGTGTTTTTTTCTTACAAATATTTCTTGGCTACTGCGTCTCCTTTGAATTTTCCTCTCTGCTTACATTAGGACGTATTTTTCCACTATATTTGTTTACGGTAAGACAGTAATGGCGCAGGCGAGGTGGTGTGTAATTAAAATTTGTTTAAGCCAGCTGAGACTGTGTGGTGATTACGAAGGATTCAAAGCGGAACACAGAGGAACAGAATAACAGAAAGTAGTGTCTCAAACTCTGCTGACTTGTGTATTTTGTGACACCTTCATATTTATGAAAATGCCACTGAATAAGCATATCAGCTGCGTTTGAGACGTTGCTTTCGTTCACCCTGTTTATTTCTTTTACACTTTGGGTATTACCATTCTTAACTCAGTCTCAGATGGCTTGCGAAAATGGTAAATTATCTGTTTGTTTATTAACCTGTCGTTTATCAATTTACTTCTTTATGAGTGCTGTTCTGTTGCTGCGACAAGTCATAGCCATAATAGTTTTTGTCTGCAATCAAAAAACCGCGCGCTGCTGATTATTTATAAAGAATGTAAGGCCGGTGTGGACAAAAGTTTAATACTGATTTCTATATTCACGAACTGAATCACGTTTTACTTGGGAGTTGTAGTCTCTCAGAGCATGAAAGACTCGTTCGCCGGTATAGTGTATGTGATGGTACTAAGCACACATTGGTCAGTGTAATTAATTTTTTTAAGAGAACATAAAACGAAGGTTAATTCATTTTTCACCCTAAGCAAATGCGGTCCTGTCAAAATCAAATTCAACACAACTATCTTGAACCACCAAGTCAAATGGGTCTTCAATATTTTTGCGAAGCTGTACATCTCAGTCTATATTTTGACCAATATGTTCATCCGATTATAGTCGCCAGCTGTTTCAGCCTGCTCATTTCTAAACTGAATGCGATTCATGCTATTCAGACTGAACCTAGATGCATAAACAAAGTATGCAGGTGCTTATGTGAGGACATTATTGAACACATAAATAATAAATAAAGAACTGATTGGAATAAGAATTGAACTCTCTCCGTATTACGTTATTTTCCGTAATACACGCAATAGGACTTTTTGAAAAAAATAAAAATGCACTTAGTGATACAAAGAACTTGAGTCATTCGAATAGTTTGAAAAAACAAAATGGATCGAGTGCGGTGACTAGTCAGAGTGGAAGCAGTCAGGATAAACATACACACCTTGAAGGAGCAAGTAAAAAACAGGTTGTTTATTCGAGGCGTAAAAGGGCATGAGTAAGTGCATGGATTACTTACTGCAAGACTGCTAACCGCATTTTCTCTCTAAATCCATTTTCAGGTTTTTGTTTTTCGCCGGTACCTGCGCGTCCATTGACCGAGTTCCGCACAATATGAAGCGTGTTTTTTTCTTGTCTTTTTGAGACAAAAAATGTTGAATAAGTTTGGGTGTCGTCACCTTCAAGAACTGAAATTCTCTGTCTATATGTACGATTCACTTCTATTTGCGGCCAAAGCCCTGTTTATTGCATCGTGCACGCAAAAAGCAGAGGTTACGAGTTGATTTTCCTGGTGTGTGCTTCTAGATGTCCGCCTGGAAAGCGCTGCCTGTAGATTTGGATTGGAATCGTGAAAAATTTGTTTTTTGAAGTTTGGTTTTGACATTTGTATACAGAAATATATGTGCGAGACAAAAGGCCTTGCACATTTTCGAAAAGTATATTACAATGCGGTTTACTCAAAACTGTTCTTCCCGTATAACTAGTTCTTTGACAAGGTATGCCGTCGTTGCTGCAAATTTTGTTGCTAGGTTTTCTCAGGTTATGTTCAAGCAGTTATTGACCCTTCCAGCGGCAGTCTCGAACGAAGCGATTTACAGCGCGCGTCCCTGGTTTTGAGAGTGCACGTCAGTGTTGCCCGACTGCGCTGGGCTGTGGGTTTTCTAGTCAGTGGGCTATGGCAGCCTGCGTAGGAATATTCCGGACGCTGGTGGAGGTTAAATATCCGCGTTTTCTTTTTTTCTTTTGTGTTCTATGGCAAATATAATGTTTCGAGCTTTTTAAGAAAGCATTGTACTATTTTTGAAAACGAAAACAAACAAATGAGAGCTATTTTTGGTGAGTCTGTGCGCGACAGAACAAATGCAACTGGAACGTTTGTTTCAATTTATAAAGATATCTTTCTTTTTTTTTTTTTACTGCACCGTACGCTCAGGCGTGTCAATCTGGAACTGTAGAAAATATTTAGCCGTACTGGATAGCCGAACTGCATGGGCGTTCCCCGCTCACAACATACAATTCAACGATAATTCAATCGAACAACATATATGGTACGTACCCAATGGTGCCGCGTTATTTAAGTGGGAGTTGAAAAAGGTCTCAAATAACGCAATATATCCAATATACAGTGTCGACAATAGTCGCTTCACAAGGGTTGGACGGAATCCGGCTTGTTTTGGGGCACGTTTTGATGGGAGATGCTTTTTTGCTCAGCACCAAGACAAATGAACAAATGTGCGAATGTGTCTATGTTATCCCGAGACCCAGGAGCCTACTTTATCACCTATTTCTCGTGAAGACCGGGAACGGAACATAGCCGGGAAGGATTTTAGGGACTATTTAACGAAAATGATCCTCGAAAAAACGTAAAGCGGCCCGCTTCTCAGGCTTCTAGACGTTCGCGTTCTCAGCTGTAAAGGCCGAGGAGGCTACGAACCCAGGTATTCTCTGGTTCTCACAGTGGAAGATAGCACAGAAAGGGTAAGCATACTGAATGGACAAATAAAGTAAAAAAATTACACCATCTTCCCGAGGGGAACCATGGGGAGATGTGGAGCATCGCGGATCGTTATTAACGGTGTTATTAACGGTGTTATTAACGGTGTTAGTAACGTTGTTAGCAACGTTGTTAAGTTGCATGTTATTACGTTGTTAACTTGCGTTGGTTACCACACATCGCGTGAACGCTGTTGAAATCTCCGCGATGCTCCGCATCACCCCATGGTTCCCCTCGGGAAGATGGTTTAATTTTTTTGCTTCCATCACACTTCATTGGAAGAACGGAGTGAAGTGGAGTCAACAGCGGGTGAACTGAACGCGCGCAGCGCGCTACCGTTGCTTATATTCACACTTGAAGGAGAGGAGACTACAGGAGGAGAGTTTTTCATGCGCGCGCGGTGTGAGTAGAAGCGAACGCACGCGAAGTGCACGCAGCTGGTAGAGAGAGAGAGAGAGCGGAGAGAGTAACGCGCAGCTGTTGGAGAGAAGTGAGGAGGAGAGTTGCGCATGCGTAGTGTGAGTGACGACTACGACGCCGACGCCGCGGGACATAGACCCGAGCAAGAGATTCTCCGCATCTAAAACTTTCATGAAAAGTCTGGGAACTTCGAGTGCGTATTGCAGGAAAGAAGTCGCATTGACCGGGTTCCCACACATCAGGCGGGAGGCAGAAATGTTTGCCTGATAGGGGTCACCTGAGTCGCAAAATGGCGCCAGCCGGAGACCTTTCTTAGCAAAGGTCTATATGGGGTGTCTTAAATAGCGGCCAGGCTCTTTAAATCGACTGCGAAATTTGGTTTCCTAACCTATCGCGTTCCAATTTTGTACAGCGTTGGCCACAGGTGGTGCATTTTTTCTAGAAAATTCGCAAAAAGCGAGCTTACCTGAGGAAAAAGTAAAAAAAAAAGAAAAAGGCTTAACTGCTATGGAAACGCAGCAAGCCACCGGTCTTCAAACCTTAGGGTGCCCAATGGTTTGAAGACCGGTGGCTTCGCTGTGTTTTCCATAGTAGTTATGACTTGCACTTTTTTTACTTTGTCCTCGGGTAAGCTCGCTCTTTGCGAATTTTACAGAAAAAATACACCAGCTGGTGGCCAACGCTGTTCAAAATCGGAACGCGATAGGTTAAGAAACCGAATTTCGTGGTCGATTTAAAGAGCCTGGCCGCGCCTTGTTATAACCTTGTAGTCATTTAAGGAGCTTCTGTGTTAAGTTGCAGGTAATAACACTTTATTTCTGTCAGGCGGTCGACTGAATTAGCAAGTATATTTCTTAAGTTTCCCGTTATTACCTGAAGGACGCCATTATCATACAATGTTTCATAATGAAAGAACCTCGGTAAATGCTGCTACCAATGAAAGCGAAAGTGATGCGCGTCTCTGCAAAAGTAAAAGACGGCGAAATCTAATTATTTCTATAACATCACAGTTGCTAATTCAATGGTGCGTTAAAGGAGCTGTGCAACGATATTCAATTGGAATTTTTTTCTCTCTACACGAGCTTACTGGCACACCTGGGATTCAAGGATACTCACACGCAACGCCATTGGCCAAGAAACTCCTTTGTTGCGGTGTAATTTCAAGGAAAAAAGCAATCATTTTCATTCAATCTCTCCTTTGCAAAATTTGATGACGTAACTCGGGGATCGCAGTACACCCAAGTGACGATATTTGAATGCGGTTCATAGATTGGACCCGAGCATTGCGTGGGCACTCGACGTGGGCTCGTGACAATTGCTAGCTCGAGAAGCATTCGGGTTGTGACCCGTGTCCAATCGCTGCAACGACGACAACAGCCGAGCCATAACAATGTCTGGAACTCATCGCGTGTCCTGCGCTTTGCCAACCCCAGCGCGTGGCTATGATCAACACTGGCGGTATATAATCGGCTCCAGATCTCGTGGCCGCTTGTTCTGGCTGCGAGTTGAGGGGGTGAACGCTGCTCGTTTTGTTTTAATTTTTTTCTGGGACTTCTATTGCGTGGGGTGAAAAACGAACGCGTGTTTCATAGGTCATTAACGTTAGAGATCCGTTTTAAGCGGTATTTGTGCACAGTACAAAAATTGTTGCATCGCTCCTTTAAGCCAATTCATCTGTTACCTGGCTGTTTAGTTTGCCAACCGCCCCCCTCCCCCTTTTCAAGAATGATCACACTCATTTTACACAAAAATAAACAAATCATAACATCACCGGGAGAGGTGGAAGAAATACACAGTTATGGCGTTGTCTTATTGTGATTAGAACATCTATAGCGACTCGCCTAAATACAGACGTTGCTACAGTTGATGTCCAACCCATAAAGGGACATTTCACATGGCACTTCACATAGCAGCACATCCATATTTCCTTATTGTTTTCTTGTGCATCTCTAGTTATTTCCAAATGATCGACGTGTTTTAAAACGTTTTCAAGTACCTATACATTAAAAGTAATGCATTTTTCCTGTTAAATGAGGCAAAAAGTACACCAGTCGGAAAGAATCCGATGTCAAGTTATGTTAACATAATTTTTGTTTTCGTTTCGCATCTTACAATTTTTTTAAATATTATAAGGCGTTATATATAATATTGTATCATCAAAAAGAATCCGACAAATTAATTACTCCGCCATTTTTTTCTATGTTTACGTTTAATCGCTTCTTTATCCTGCTTTGATTCTCTTCGGACAAGTTTATTTCGAATGACAGACAGCTACAAAGTTTTCCGAGACAAGAAAACTGTTGCTGTCAAATCGTATGTGCTTTCGATAAAAAAATGTTTTGACAGGGCGAAGTATAATCTTAGGTCCCAAGGCTTGGAGGCCTGTCCCTTTGTTTCAAACGATAGTCCCGATGGCTGCCGTGACGTTTTGTTTGTTTCGTCAGCTTCTTGTTCAGTGAGTTTGAAGCGCTCTTTCTATTTTGAAAGTATAATTTCTGCACGATAAAGAAAAAAAAACTCTTTTTCTTGAGTTAAACACATCTGGGTCTGGGTGGGAACACGCATCCTTTTATTTTGTTATAAGCTCTAATTATATTCTAAATGGGAAGACATTTTGGGGGCTTAATGGCATTTCAGCTGCACGTCCCACCATTCTTAAAGTATAAGTATGGCTTGAGGTAATCATGTTGCACCTTCTAGATATTCATTATTTAATTTGCTGTAACGACAGGGTACGCCGTAAATAACGTGAACTACTATAGCAATATCAAAGCAGAAGCAGCGAAGCCACATTATCAAAATATTTTCTTGATAAAGGAAGGAAAACGAATGTTTTGCTTTTCGTATGCAATAAGTGTTTGCATATACCGAAAATTATTTTCACAAAATGCAGATCAAGCTAGCGAATTATCCTCGATAGTTTAGCAATGTACTTGAAGAGATACAAATTATTAATTTTCTTAAATTACTTCGACTAGAGGGCGGCAATAAGGAACGTTCACATTTAAAAACATTTTGCAGGATAATTAATTGTGTAGATTTAAGGAATTTTACTTTGTTTATACAGTTTGTATTGTTGGGTAGTTTCAAAAGGAATTCCCAGGGCAGTCCATTTTATTATTGTATCAAAAATACCGTTTAAGTTCAAAATATTACCACAAACCCGAAAGTCAGTCAACTTGCATGATAATAAAAAACCTCGATTTAACCAGGCTAACTGATTTCTTTGACGCAAAAACAAATGCAATCAGTAGATTCAATTAATAATATGAATAAAAGCAATTCTTGAGCACCAGTCGAGGTTTTTTTTATTTTCTTGACTAAAATAACCTTGATATCGGTGGTAGATCAATGCCCCGAACGCTCGGTAAACTTCCCTAAAATAAACCTCTAACGGCGGTTATTTTCAATAGCCGGCCTCAAAAGACGTCTTTTTTGCAGTATTGAAATGAAAACAAAATAGGTTACCCGGATAGATTAATAAATTTTAATAAAAGGTCAATTAATCGGAAGGAAAGCGCTGCCTAACCGAGAACTTCGAACATTGTAAAAATCACCTCCCTCGAAATCCCTTAAAGCTAGGACGCTGTGTTCGCATGCTCATTGCCCGTTGGTCCTGTAATTCGCGGGCCTAATTCGGGCAATAATTGGAACGTGAGTCAGTTCCAATCTAGCTACTGCTCTTCTCGCAGATATGTGCGGAATTTGAGACTGTTGGCTGGTGGAACTACCCACGACGGTTAACTGTTGCTCAAACATAAAACTGCGCAAGCATTCTCTACACAAAACCTAACATTGCCCACGACTGTGATAACGAGTGTACCCAATTATGCTTCCAGCTAGAGTAAATATTACGCTGACCTAAAAATAAGTGCTGGCGACACCAAGCTCAAATTTTAAGAAGCATCCGTGCAAGTGATAACACGTGAGCCTTATAAATTTAAACCTTGATTGCCCACTTTCCTAATATTCGCTGACTGTTATCACTAATATCTTAAGAAATCTGTTTTGACGCTTGATTTGATTCATGATTGGCTCTTGGGAATTCCTCTTCGGCTGATACACCAATCTCATTGGCTGTGGAGATATCAAAATATGCCGTGTTTTCGCCTCGCCCTGCTCTTTTTTTATTTTTGTTAGTGCTATAGCCATCAAGGAATTGAACTCTTGTGGCTGTCCTTATTTCGTATTTCCGAACGTACCGTTCGCGACTAAGTTAGCGCGAACACGACAACACGTGCGTCTTTGCATTTCACCTCTGGAAGCCTTTGGCGGGCAACAACACTTTTGGGTTAGAGCGTCAAATGTAAAATGGCAACGGATCAAAAACAGTAACTGTCACGTTTGATCTTTATTTTTATTCTAAAGCTAGCTTGCAATTCGCAGCCACTTAATAAGATTCATTAATATCGGTTACGCTTAATGTTGTTTTCAATAACTGCTACGTTATTAATGCAACTCCCCTACCAATTGAAACAAAATTAGTAGACTTCTACGTCGCGCCTGTACCTGCATTTAGTTAGAGAAAAAGAAATATCAAGGTTTTCTTTATTTTGCGCAAAATATTCAGAGTTCTTGGGACCCTCGTACGGCAAGAAATACTCCCAAGAGAAAACGTGAACACAGGGACGTAGTATGCCAACAACAGTGAATAAAAATATAAATAAAAGCAAAAAAAAGCGCCAGTACAATACAGAGCTCAGTGTGGAGCACGCGACGAGCCCTTGTTCAGATCTTCTGGAGGTTCAAGCGGCGGGGAACGCGGTAATTCCTCGGTGCCGAGCGATCGTTAGTTCGCTCGAGTGCTCGGTCATTTAAATCCCCCACCAAGAGACACAGTGGTCGAGATCCAGAGAGAGAAGGGAACACAGACCTTGAAGCTGTACGCGTCTGATCTCAGCCCCTGTACGTCTACAGCATGAACGCGGCACTGTTAGCAGGAACAGGCTGTAGTTAGATTTTCCTGTTTTACACATGAAAAAACAACTACAGTCACTAACGGTTTAAAAAACGTGAAGTTCGACTCGTTAATACAACGCCTTCTGCTTCGGGATTAGTTCATCTTTGTTTTTATTAAATAATGTCTTAATGACGTTGGAGCGATGATATGACGTCCAACGACTCACCAAGACTCGCTTTTTTCGTTTTTTTCAAAGTTTATATTGGTTTAATGTCATTTTATAATTTCTTGAGGTCGCGGTGAATGTTTGGCGGCAGTCGCTGAAACGAGTTCAAATGTTCTATTCAGGGTGAGGGACTATTGTATATATGAACTATGATGCAGACAGAAGTTGTTAGCTGGGTTTGAGACGTGCTGCTGTTCGGTCCGTTTATTTACGCCGTCCCCGGTTCTTCACTAGGTGTCTATAATGTATGTAAACTGTGTACTTTTTCAATGTTCGTCAGTTAACTGTTACAAGAAACTGCCAAAGAATTCTAGAGCCCATACACTTCACGTGAAGATGGAGGACCTGCGAAGCTGTTATCCTTACGACAACGTTACGACAACGTTACGACAACTATGCGACATTTATAAGATTTCAACATGATTGCAATGAAGACACGTACTGGACTTCGCTGTTTAATTATCTTTATTTAATTCTTAAAGTGATCATTGAGTTTTTGTCACTATGGTAAACCGCCATTAGTTGTAGGGTTGTATCTTCGGATACATTCTTGCTAAACGTGAGGTCGATACATGTTCTCTTGTTGGTCGTTGGTATACGTATACGTGTTGGTATAGGACTATTTTATCTTTAGAGCGAGTTGGGTTCTTTATGAGCGATTCTAATAAAAAAAAACTCGTCTCTTTATTAGCATCGCGGAAGAAAAAAAAAGGAAGTTTAGATCGGCGCGTTCTGCCTCAGCCTTGTCACAGTGCACTTTTAGCTGAGATTAGTCGGTGACCATAGATGATTACAAGTGATCGGGGCCTCAATATCTAATAATGCCAAGAAAGGCTGACTCAAGCGGGTTTTCCGCTCTTTGTATTTATACTTATATTTATACCCGCAAGTCCATGCAGACCTGAAAGTGATCGCGGGTTTCTCTGATGGACGATAACTGGCACATCTGAATTTTTTATTTATTTCTACACAAACGAGACAGATATACCTGGGCTTTCGATATGCTTTAGTCCGATTCGAAATCGGCTCGCGGGAGCAGACTGCAAGCCTATTTGGAATTGGACCAAAAGCTTTGGTCACGTGTTCACAGCTACTTACGCTTCATCGGACGCCACACTCACACGCCTCCTCACTAGCAAAACTTTTTCCGCTCCTGGCGAAATTTGCGGAATTAGTTTTGATCTCCCGCTTCCCAAGATTGCGAAATTCACCACACATTAAGTCGAATTAATTTTTTTCCTGAGATCTCTGAATTGCTTTAGCTTAAGTAAATGACTGGCTACAAATATATAATTGAAACAAGCTAGTTAAAACAAAGAAATAAAAACTTATGAACCTTTTTTTAATTAAGTATATAATCAGTACTTTACACTTGCCTCCTTACGTCCGCCGCTGTGGTCAACTTCATTGTGAAGAATTTTTTTCTTTATTTTAAGTTCTCTTTAATTTTTAAACTGTTAATCTTACGGGAAACACCCTCTGTATACTTTTATGATATTCATTTGTATTGCCAACACATACGTTGACTAATTTTTTGACAGTCTATAGAATGATAGAAACGTACGCACCAAAATTACCGCACAGGCCTCCTTGCGAGATTTGATAAAGAATGCTGCAAAACGCGCTCGGACCTTAAAACCGACGTTTACGTTAGTTTTTTTTAATATACGGTGAAAACTGAGAGAGGTGAAGAGCAGGCAACTCTTTTGTTTGCTCGGATGGGAGGGAAACTAGTGGGCAAAGAAAAAGACAGCTAGCCTTAGCGACTACCAACTATACTTCCAACCGCAACTCAGCGCTCTGACTACACCACACGCTGTTATTCCCTTCTTCCCCTCAGTGTTTTCACCCAATAAGTCTAAATTCTTCCTTCTACGTCGTAAGGGATTCTCAGCCGAGTTTGGGAATTTCCTCCAACGCGCCACTTTGTCGACCCGAGATACGTGAAGAATGTCTGTTGCTCGGCGCTCATAAGAATGCGCGGCGTGAGCGCTGCCTCGCTTCGTGTTCGACCGATGTTCACAGGGCTCTGGTGTGTCAATCTTTGTTCTGTTTCTTGTCTCATTGTGTCTGAGCACGAAAAAAGGGAGACGAGACTAGTAGTTAGAGTGAAGTTTGTGGTTTCATTTTTTCAGGGAATCCCAAAAGTGCGATATTCTCGGAGTTCAACGCAACACCACAAAAATAATCGTGGGTTTCGTGTGCGGGCAAAGAATTCCTTGTCACCTATGGTTCAACACCTTTCATTATGCTTGGAACAGTTCGCTTAAATAAAAAAGTACTCTTATACCAGCAACGTTGGCCTTTCTTTTTTTTTTTTTTTTGAGTGTGTGTGGTTTAACCCGTTTTTTGGTTTGGCTTCAAACAGTATTTTTTCTAGTCCACGGTTTTTGAACTAAATGTCTTTCTTCTATTACCTTCCTTTTACAGAACGCAGAAAGTTTTTTTTTGAGCCGCCTAGGATACATATAGGATGGACTATACAACCGAAAGTTGTAAGCAAACACATAATTAGCCTGGCATTTTTTATATCTATTTCGTGCCCTCTTGACGATAATGTCGACCTCTCGATAATAATCACAAGAATTTGTTCATTAAAAATAGACAGCAAACACTCGGAGCTCTTCGTCTAAAAGAAGCTTGCAAACTCCTTCATTCTGTGTCCTATAGCATAAGGTCTAGGTTGCTCAAAATGTTTGTATCTGTGAAGAACCCAAGAGCTAACGAACATACACACAAATCCTCGTACATACGAACGGAACAACATATAATAGTGCCCGCTTAATATTGAAGTGAAGCCTTCTTGCTATATTTAACGTTTCGTGCATTTATGTAAAAAGACATAACGCCTCCAAAAAGAGACAAAACTACCTACAAACACATTCTGCTGGAAAGCTATTTGTGTTGTAATTAATATTTAAGCTTCCATCTCAAACAAACAAATAGTCTTTTCTCTTACATCAACGACCGGACCAGAAATAGTGAATACTATGAACGTTTGAAAATCATGGCTCTCTATTGTAGTAGGCTGGGTCGCGTATCAAGTCTTGCCTTGCTGGGGTCGATTGGCGTCACCAGCCGCCATCGCTTGATAGCAGCTAATGCATAGGACTCTATGGGAAAAACGAGGAACAAAAGTGGCCGTTTCTTCACTTCTGAGCTCTTGTCAGCACTGAAGCCTTTTGAATGCTTTCCGGAAAGCCTGCCAATAGCTTGCGCAAAAACATTCAAACTGACATCCCTCGTAGTTCTTATAGATACATGTTTTATGATCGAGAGTGACTCCTCTGGGCGAAAGTGTAGTGCAGCTAATTGAGAGAAGTGTTACCAGTTACCGAGGAGTCGGTGGCGGTTTTGATGAGATTGGTTTGCATTAATCAACTTTTGGTCTTCCCCGATGATGGTCTTATTGGGGCAAGTTCTTCTGGTTACTCCAGGAGAAGAGCAAGCTTGCTAGCTCAGTCGTAGGTGCCCCCGCACGTTGAATCTTTTTTTTTTTTAATGGGCGTTAGAACGTTTTACAATTACTGATTCGATCACCGAATACCCGATATACAGTGATCGAAGCATATAAAATGCTTGCATTACAGCACCACGTGCACGCTTCAATATTCCTACTTTAGTGTGTTTTTCCCATGGACTTACGTATATTGCTTGGCGTCAAGTAATGGCCTTGGTTGTGCCACCGACGGGCTCCCAATCAGAGATCCAGCTTACTATAATAAAGATCAGTGTTGCAAGTATGGCCTCTGGGCGCCGCCGTCTTGCAGCTGGTGTGGGTAGATCGTCTTAGAGTCAAGCGTTGCTTAGTCGTACCCAAGATCTCAGCAGTGGTTGAATATCAGACGATATATCCGCTCTAGTAGCAAGATGGCGGCGCCTGTAGGCCGTGTTTGCGAACTTCTATGGTAACTGACTGCTTAGAAACGGCAAGGCGTGGATTGGTATTATCACGGTTCTAGCTTTTTTATTTGTCCTTTGGAGTTCTTATGGGTTAATGCTGCGATCTCATTGACTGAGAGTGATATTCAGATGTTCGGTACTCGTCACACAGTGTGTTTTGTTCTGGTAGGCAGCGAAATCAAATTTCAAGATAATGTAAACTTCAATGCATCGTGGTGAAAAAAAAGAAATACGCCTGAAGTTTTCTAGTTCTTGATACTGCCAGGGGTTTTCCGTTTTGTGTTTGTGTTGATATATATTTAATCATATCTCTATCTTTTTGTACTTTGTAATTTGTTCATTTATATATTTACATGTTATTGTGGTAAATGCTTGTAATTATGTTTGAGTTGAACTCCTGGCTGAATGCATATCGGTCATTTATGTACGTACTTACGTGAACTGTAGGGGTTTAAGGGACTAAGGGGCTATGACAATTTAAGAAACTAAAGGACCAAGGAGACTAGTCAGGCTATTTATCCTTTTGGGAGAACACGTTTTCGGGCAGCTCTCCAAAAGAAAGCAAAACGGGATAAAAAGAAAAAGCTGCTGGGCAGAAACGATTTTTGTACATGAAATAAACGCATGGTTTTCAAATTCAACATGGTGGTGAGAGACTTTAACTTAGTTTAGTCTATAAGATTAGCAGCTTTCCGAAACGTCTACCGTCTCGTCTACCGTGCCCCCTTGTGAATATCAAGGATATTGTGGTGGGGAAGCGAGTGCCACTCACCAACCCCGGTCAGTTCAAGAGAAAAAGGGGACAATGAAAAAGCCCTATGCCATAACAGAATAAGTCCATATTGAACGTCTAAGTCGGCGAAGGCGCCCTGTCGATGACAGTTTCAATTTCCGTTTTGTACTGGCGGAGAGTCGTTGCTCCTAACCGTTAGTGGAAGCGGCGAACCAACAGTACGGATTTCCTGAGTCAGCTCTACGTCTGGCGGAAAAGTGGCCCGAGTAAAAAAAAGTATGATACTCAGAGCTCCGTCGCTAAGGATACATTGATACAACCACAGTGGGCTTGGCGCTCCTAGGTTTACGAGAAGTTGACGGTTAGAGTGAAAGCTTGTTCACAAGACAAACCGTGGACTGAAATGACTGGGTGCGCATCTGGTTCTGAAATGTTGCCGATAGCGTTTCGTTTTCGTGTTAAACGTCGGATATTTGTCTCGAAAATAGCACTGCTTTTCATGTTCTAAACAAACAATAGATGGGTTCTGTGCTTTTTTCTAAATTCGTAAAGCACCTATTCTTTTATCGTTGAATTCGAATACAAGGACTGCAGAAATCATGCCATTAGGCTTATCTACTTTAATCCCTCTCTAGAGTCAAGTGCCACGTTTAATGCAACCGAAACAAATTTATGTTCTTAGACGTACATTACATTATATTGCATTACATTTACATTACATTTACATGCCATTACGGACTGTGAAGTACAACATTATAATGACGTCTGTGAGGGCGTCTTCATTGATGTTTTGCATCAACTTTTGTGGTCCTCTTCAATAGAGTACGTATGAAAATTGCGATGGATATTTTTTTCTCGTTCTTTGAAATATTCCCACTCTAAACGTCGCTTTGGCTTCGGATCTTTCTTTGGTGAAAATATATACCTTTGATACATCTTTTACTGTCCAGTTTTTTGTTCCGTTGAAGCTTAAAGTATCTTCGCAACCTAGTGCGCACTGCTATCCGAAAGAAGACTGCACACACTTAAATAGATTTATTGAAAATGTTGACTGGCGCAATGTTCTTGATACAACAGATATTTATGAAGCTACCAAGACACTCACCTATCTTGTTCCAAGCGACATCGACAGTTTTGTTACAACATGCTTACGTAAAATGACCTTTTATTCTAATTGTTTTTTTTTTAATTTCAAATTTTACCGGCCTATAAATCAACATTTCAATCGACTACGAAAACAATAAAGACGAACTGATTCAACCCTTGGGTACAATGACTTTAGTATTTATAGTGCATTACAAAACAATTTTCAAGCACGATAAACGCTTACATCTCAATAGTGTAGAATGTAGCCTGAATCGTCGACCAAGCATTTCTTGTCAGTTTGTTAAGCTGCATACTCGTGAGCTCTGACATTTTGTTTGCTTGAGTAATAAAATGAATGACACTCATTATCATTCATTGCTCGAGGAAGGTAAAAAAAGTTTATTCAACTATTTTAAAATACGTTTTTCTAATAATCTTCAATTCTTTCCAAAAGCGACGGTTTTAGTTAGTGTTCGTGACTTTATGCGCTATATTCGCGTAGATTTTGACAAAATAGCTGATGCGATCAGAAACTTGAAGCTGAAGATTCCAAGTAGTGTTGGTGGCATACCGGGCTTTAACATTAAAGGATGCAGCGAGTCATTCGTTCCTATCCTAAAAGACATTTTTAACCTTTCGCTTAGTTCGGGTATTCTTTCTCTGCTTTGGAAGAAGTCTTGCGATAAAAAAAGCGCGATTGGACAAGGACGACGAAGAAGAACAGCTTAGACTCAGTGCTGAGCCCCGTCTGTTCTTGATCTTCGTCCTTGACAAGTTGCGCTCATTTTACCTCGAGATATGAAATAACCAACTAGACCAAACGAACCTTTTGAAAGATGTCGGTAATCGTTCCGGTTTTAAAAAGAGGTGAATCGTCCGTCGTAACAAATTTGCGTCCTGTCTCGTTGCTTTTTGTATTTTCTAAAGCTTGTTCGCTTGTTGTTCATACCCTGTTCACACGCGCATGGATTCTTGAGTAGTTGATGAGTGACGACCAAGTTGTATACTTCCTTTGGATTACTTTGCGCCATGTGTCACAAATAGAGGACAAGTTGATAGAATCGTTTTGATATGACCAAAGCGTTTGGCAAAGTCTGTCACAAATTACTCTTCCACAAGTTATTTCTTGAAAGTAAACATTCGACAGAAGTCTGTCTGGTTGGGAGAAATAATTATTAAAATACGACGACCAACCAATCCCTAATCAGGGGCCCAACGTTTGGAAACCTGCTCGGTTTCTTCTTCAGAGGCGACTATGGAGAAAAGGAGCCGCAATCTTCTTTTTCAACCATGGCCGTTTTTTGATGATACGTGGTGGAGCCGGTTCACATACACGGATGGCAGTGCGCCAATAGACCTATTAATGTTAGTTACTGTGGTCTGAATGTGGCAAGATCCAAGGAAGAACCTTCCGCGAGGGTTAGTTTCGATGTCCAGGATGCGCCTGTTTAGAAAGTCAATGCGGTGGTCAGTTTTTTTCACAGCGTTCAGCAACCACGCTGCGCTCTTGATTGAAGTTGCGCTGATCAGCCTTGCGTTCACAAATTCGTTCATGATAACTTTTTGTTTCACCGATGTACGAGGACGGGCACTCCACGCAGAAAATCTCGTATACCCCATCTTGCGCTTTCTCTTTAGGGGGCCGATCTTTCGGTCTTGGAATAAAGCGTCCAATGGTTGAAATCGTCTTGTGGGCCATCTGAATGCCCTCCTTCTCTAGCACCCGTGCCGGAGCTTCATCCTTTCCTTTGATGTAGAGGACGCGGATGCGTGTGATTGGCCGGCGTTTCGTATAAACCTGCGACTGGCGGTTTTGTCGACTTTGGTCCTGACGACGGGCAATGCTGTGTATGAAGCTCCCCATAATCCATTCCTCTGCTTTTCGTCTCTAAGAATAAGTGGAGCAAAGGTAATTAGCCCTTGATAGGAATGCGTTAACCACCGATGAGGTAGGACTCGTTGGGTCGTTGAAGTCAAATTGTAAATATCTTCCGGTGTGTGTTGGCTTCCGGTAAAAAAAGAGCTGCAGATGATATGCATGCCTTTTTCACAAGCACATCCAGAGACGGTAAGGTGTCGTTGCGTTTCCGTTCCGTGGTTAATTGTATGTCAGCTTCGATGGAATTGAGGTGTGGCAAAAAAGTGTTTGACGCAGAAGCAGTAGTCCACATATCTCAGAAAGACTTTGGAGCTTGCAGCAAAAGACTGAAGAGCCTTTTGCTTTGCAGTCCTTTGCTGTCTGTAATTTCCCGGCTCATAAACTCGACAGTGCCTCCAATTTAATTCTCAGTTCTTTGCTATATTGTGTCAGACAGACTTGATTGGATTGACATGCAAACCATTTTAATATTGAATATAAGGAGGCAGAATCAAAGTGTAAATAGCATTTTACCGACAAGTCTCAAATATATATCTGTCTTTTGAGATTTAAGGAAAAAGAAAATATAGTTAGAAATAAGAAGATTGCGAAAAGATAAGGAGGTGAAAGACCGATGAATATGGTCATAGAAAGGGGCAAACATAAAGCTGCAATTAAAGTTTGCTATAGCCGTCATTCCCAATATTGAAGAACGCAATCCGACCAGCCACGTATACGGGACTTGGGATCTTATTTGATATAATATTAGTGTAACATGAAATAAACAAAAAATAGCGCATCGGAAGAAATGTCATAATGTTGGCGATTCTTTAAAGTTGTAAGACAATTTAAATTTAAAATTCCCCTGCATCGATTCTGAAAGCGGCAAACTTGGCCCGCGGCGTCTTGACAATTCACGTGACATCTTCGTCCCCAAGCTATGGCAACATTGACATATTGCTCCACATAGCCCGAGGCGATCAGGAAGGTCGAATACGTCGACGCTGAGAGTCCAATAATTCCAAACGTCTTTCCATTTTTTTCCCTCTCATCTGTGTTTGATCGCTTTCCTTGTTGAAATCGCAGAAAGTGCAACTACATATAATTTTATATAGATTGAGGTACGACGCAATATACTACAACGCTTACCTAATACTATTGCGTCCGATAAACTTGTGCTGTCGGGTTTTTGTTTTCTCACTTTTATGCAGATTATAAAACCGACAACATGAAAATAGATCGTAAAGTGGTTTTATGTTTAAGAATTAGATTGCATTTTTATTTTTCGGTGCTACTGTATTTATTTATTCGGTAAATCACATTTCTCTGTGTACTATATTTGTAGTTCCAAGCTTTTCTTTTAATAGAATAAAGCGCTAAATCAAAGGGAATGAAAGCATTAAATATAATGAATTTTAAATTTTAACACACTTTGCATTGAGTATTCGAGTAGTATGCTCAGTATTTATTAAAATGCATATCACTAGGCAGACAAACTTCCTTTTCTTATTGTTTTCTAAAGTTTGTTTCAATTTAAGTTTAGATCAAATTTAGAACTCAAAACTCTGTGTATATTATTCAAAAACCATTCTTTCCACGCACCATCAACCGCTCTGAATGCATAGTACATGATTTCTGAAACATAATACGGATCAGTCTGAGCTATACTTCGTTTCCGCTTAAGTATAAGCGCAGCGGACTCAACGAGCAATAGGAACCAATAAAACAGCGTAAAAAGCGCCAGTCACGAGTTTTTTTTTTCTGTTTATGATTGCTTGAGTAATGATAAAACACGCGCAGAAACATAACAAATGCCACGATGGCGCGGGATGATGCGCTTTTGACGCGCATCATCCCGCACCCGATTGGCCCCAACTGCAGGTAGGGTCTGCTGCGCCAGGAATGAAAGCAAGGAACGAAGTATACACCAACACAGTGTATAAAGAGAAGCGCGCTTTGCCGCCCCCCCCCCCCCCCCCCCCGTTGTGGACATTGCGCATGCGCGGAAACCAAATTCTGAAGGAGTGAAGCGTCTACGCATGCACCGGCAGCAGCGCCACCGCAGTGGCCTGATGTCAGTGAGTTGAGTTGGTCCCTACCACAGGCCTGTTTTAGCTCGTTGTCCATGCTCCACTATTTATGTTTCACTGAGGCGGTGCGAGCCGCCGATATCCAGATAACGAATTGCAAAAAAAAATATATATATAAAATATTTTTTACGAGTTAAAACGATTCTTTTTAGTCTAGAAAACAAAATTGTCAAAAAAAGATTGTCTGTGTTATTTCGTGTAGTGAATGTCGTTCTTCGTGTTTGTATTTCTAATAATCCTTCTTTGGGTTGAGATTGACTTCCTTTCCTCTTCGTTTTTCTATTCTTCAAGAACTCTTTTTTTTTGTTCGTTTAGATTCACTTTACTGGACATAATCATGTCACAAGACACCTCCTACAACCGATGCACAAAAAGTTACGTTTCTTGCCCTGCCTCTTTTATCATAGACATCAAATCGACGCAAGATAGAGCTACACTCGAAAGTAAAACTTAAACACACTACGGTCGCCCTCTTAAAAAAAAAACAAAAAAAACTGAGGGTTTACGACTTTCTTATGGAATGATACGTTGCATTTTTTTTTTCAAATAAACGCAGAAAAACAAAAGCTTCGAGTGCTCAGCTTGTTACTCATGCACGCTTAAAAAACTTGCCGCAAAAAAAAAAAAGAAACACATCGAATTTACAAAAACTCGAAATATTCCGACCCCGCCAGAGACTACTGAATAAAGTAACTTGGAGCGCACTGTCATTTTTCATCTGTCAACTGAAATCGTTGAATAGCTCGTTGTATTGGAAGAACGAGTTCTATTACAGTATCTCTAGCAAAAGTCTTCTAGAGAGCGCAAGCCCTACGGTAAAAAAAAATAAAAAATATTTTCCTCCTTGGTTAAAAATTGTGTGCATATATGTCCAGATCGGCATCATAAAATCTATTATACAAGTGCGTAATTCTAAACATGGGTGTGCATGATATGGATATGGGTTATTCGCATAAAAAGGTAGGATTACACTACCACTCCACATCGGTGCCTCAAAGTTCTTAGATGAAAAAGTAATATCCTAACAATTTGACAAGAAATTACTTTATGTAAAAACATCACATCACTAATGCTACGTGGTTTATATATCTCTTTTGAGCCGAAATGATTCACAAGCGATTCATAATTATAATAAAAGCGACGATGAAAGTATGAATCATAAACTGTTCCAACCAGGCGCGGTTTTGTGTTTGTTCTTTGATTCCCTAGTTCCTCTTCTCCAGGAATTACTCTCGTAATTCTTGCCCAACTCGCTTGCAACTTTGCATATAATTACATTACATTCATAAATTTTAACGGAGTCTACTGTTTATTCGTGATTTAAACGGCGAGTAGACACTAGGCTTCTCACGAAGAAATGCAATATAGGCTTTTTTTTTTTGTTAAAATAGTAAAGTAAGTGAGAGAAACGAATTTAATTTTATGTCATGTATATTGTAGCAACATACATGTAACAGTATGCTTTTGTTTTTTGTCAGAAGAATACAATATTACGTTGGCGTCACTGAATGAATCAATAAATATCATAACGCATATAACGAGCAACTAATTTTAAAAGAACGAGCTGCCACAGAGACATTCTTGCAACAACTGCGCACTCAAGAAGACATAAAACAATTACTCACGAAACTGAAAAAAAAAAAAAAAATAGCAATTGAGGTTTTGAAACAAAATCGCAATGTATCCGTTGTTTCTCGGTGGAACCTGAATCGACTAAGATGCCGCGTGGTCGCGATGGGCATATGCCTCTTGTCTCTGTCAGGGATTGCTGATCCGTGATCCTAAACCGACGACCACACCCGGCTTACTAAGTGAGAAATATCAACGTGGTGCGTGCACGCTGCTGGCTGTGTTTTATAACTTTCTCGAACATAATAAAGTGTCTAAAAGCCGCGTGGTTTGTCCACGTCTACTTACAGCTACTGGTGCATTTCTTCAACGCTAAATCGCGCAAACTTAAAAAAAGAGCTGGCGCTTCTAATAGGCTTGTTTATTTTTTTTATTTTTAAATATTTTAATTTATATAAAATGTTAGCTTATATTTTATATGTGTATATTTATATATATTATATAGATTGTGTTTTTAAAGCACTGATGTGATTACACAAAAATTGATTCAACACGAATAACCACGGAAAATAGGAGAGCATTCAAGCTCCTCGCCAGCTGAGAGCTATTGAGTATACAACGTCTTCAGTCGTATATTTTGTTTTCTTCCTTTCAATGATAATAAATTCCGATAAATTTTGAAAACAAGCGGTATTTGGCGTGCGTGCTAGTTGTTTAGATTCTCTCATTTTCTGTAGATGTAACAACTACTCACAAACGGCTGTGATGTGGTTTCCATGGCTTAATTTACGGACGTGCTAGAGATAATAGTTTGCTGGTAGATCATCTTCGTTGTTGAGTCTTGCGTTCCTCGAGGCTCCGAAATTATTGATCAGTTTTAGGTTGATCTGTACAAAATGCCTCTAGTGGATTAAGTTCGTTCCACGTAAGACGATATTCGGAATTTTATTTATGGACTATATTAAACACCTTTTTGTTGCCACCATTTGCATATGTTAGTGCAGTCATAAAAGAAGCAATCCGCTTAAACGTTTATCCTAGGTACGTCGGGAAAAAAAAATATTTAATAAATATGCCGAAAAAAACTGAAAGAGCCGTCCAAGGTCGTGGCGACCAGTGAACTAGTCAAACATGCAGCAGACGTAGATTATACTGCGAAAATGTACAATATGTTATCTAGGATGATGTACAATATTAACAAAAAAAAAATGTAATCCTATGTTATAGCGCGTAACGTTTCTGAATTAGAAACAAAACCAAAACAAGCTAACTCAAACCTTCAAGAAGACTGTTTTTTTTTGTGTAGGCTTTAATTTTATATTTTACATCTCATAATCGGTTTATTTTGCCCAATATTTTAATTGTTTTATTTGTAGCTTTTAGCTTGAAGGGTAGAAATATTATGACCTGATGCCAGGTACGCGTCGTGTACAATAAATTTTAAAAAAGTATGAAGCTCAAAAGATTTTCAGAAGAAGCAAGTGTGTAAAACACGTGAACAAAATTATTATAAAAAGATCTCGTTTAGAATCTATCAAAGTCTACCAAACAGCATGATTTTATTTAATGCTTGCTTAGACTTATGGTAAACTTGGCTAATAAAAGAACAGTATATGTAGTAATATGTGATTAATATTTTTTCTCTCTTTTAGCGTTGCGATAGAAAAAAAAAAAGCTTATAAAAGTGTTTATCATTTTCTGCAAAATAACTACGTTAGAATAGGAAAGTCGATCGGATAATATTTCGTTGCTTTCATTGCTTCGACGCCTTCTCTGGTCAGTTCTTTGTGCTGCGTTTTGAAACGGTGTGTGCTTCTACCTTTTGTTTACGATTCTTGTATGGGATCAAGAAGCAGCTCAGTAGGAGTCGCCTTATGAAATATATGGAAGGCCGAACAACTTTTACGGAAGGTGCGGTATAAATCCTCCGAGGGTGTCGGGCCGTTTATGTTTCTTAGTTGAGTATTGCTTGCAATAGCATTTTTATTCCTGCTTGAAGAAAGAGGGGATGGGTGATTTAACAAATAAACGCCAATAATTTTTGAGACTCGGGGTGCATTTCTATGTAAAGCTGGTGTTGCTATATTGTACCCACCAAATGTTAAGACAAGAACAAGTTCCTACAGTGAAAAATAATAATTTGGAAATCTCGATGGCTACCATTGGAATGTAAGTGAAGTATGCTGAAAAGGCGAATTTATGTTTCCTTTGAAATGTGTTTCATCAATAAAATAAAAAAAAAACAATTATTGCCACAATTCTTATTACTTTGCACACTCCCTGGGATCTCTTGATTTTCAGTGAGTAAATCAAAATCTCCTTCAACACGAGAAAATGAAGAGTCACGAGTCACGTCGATGAGGTCTAGCTGTTATCATCCCGAACGGGGTGTGGGTTTCGGCAAAATAATTAAATGGGTGATTTCAGATAAGATCGACCAAAGGATGGCTAGTCGACATTTTCAAATCAACTGATGTTTTTATATGTTATTGTCTAGTGTCTGGTATGAACGAATCCAAACTTAGTTTTGACTAGAAAAAATACTTGGGGACAGGAAAAATCGTAAGGCATGAGGTGGTGGACAGTTGCATTAACGCGCACTGATGGAGGGGGCCCGTTTGAGAGTGAATAACTAAAGCGATAACATTAGGAGAACTCTAATACGTTTTAGGCGCAAACTATGGGTATAGCTTGCTTGTAATATAAAGTAATCATATTTATTTAAAATTTATTTATTTTTCTAAAAATTGATAAACATGCCTGCTCGAACGACAAATGGCAAACTTTGGAGATCTGTATCTCATGAAACAATTTAATCATTATGATATAATTTGCAGATATTATTCTACTAATATATAGCTAATATTTAAAAAATAACTAAGGTATCTGTGTGATACAATAGTTAGGATATATTTAGTCAAACATGGAAAAAAAATCAAACAAAGAAAAATTCCGATGCGAATAAAAAAAAACACCACCCTCGATTTTTTTTAAATTTAGGTAACCTGTTATACTCTATTTCGGCATTCATTTTCATTAAAAACATGTTGCATCATTTTTTGAGAAAGAAGATACAACTCCCCAAAGTAGGGTCCTTTTTCAAAGCCTACACTTAGCAGTGTTTTATACACGAACTGACTCTGAGTTCCAGTTTCATGAAACCAACACATATCTTTTATATATTTTTATTCAGATGAAGCCAATGATAACTAAAGAAATCGTTCACACACTTAAATTAAGGAGAAACTACTGTGTACAAAGAGGTATCATATTACGGACTAGTGATCCCAGAAAAGATCATGCAGCCATCGGCCACTAGGAACTTTGTTTACTTTATTCTCCTGCGACACTATATGCTATTCCCTCTTCCGCTCTACCTTCATCTCTCTCTCTCTCATATATCCCTAAAATATATCCTGAACAAAAACGTGTTCAAGCATTCCCTTTCTGCGTGGTAGTGTTCTGTGGCTAGCAAAAATCATTTCCTCGCTAAGCTCACGATTATGGCAAAATAGTTGCCGGAAACCGCAGACGACACTCGTCGCTAGTTCTGGCAAAACGGCCGATACAATCTTTTTTTCGCATTTCCCCGCTCGCTGTCAAGGACAAGGGGGCTTGCTTCAACCAGCAAAACATGGCCGCCGACGCCTGTTTACTGAGCAGTCATGCCTGTCGCCATCTCACTCGCTCGATGTCGATATCGTCACACAACGGCGACGATATCGACATCGCGGGCTCCGAATTTTCCCATAGTTCTACTCCACGGGCATTTGAAACGCTTGATATTGTGTACGCCCGCCTGGAAGGATTTCAGGCGCGTAGTTAAGATAAGGCGGTTCTCCGCCGCAAAAGAAAGCAATTTCACAAAAGCTGAAAAGCGGCGGCGACGCGTGTGCGGTGAACGCTTGTAGTTTTTGTGTAGACAGGGTGTGTGTGTTCTCGTTGTTGACACCAGCCGGCGATAAGGCACTGCAGGCGGTAGCTCATTACAGCAAGGGCTAATCCGAGTGACCATCAACGTAACCCCACCGCCAACCCCTCGCGAACCGGTCGCCGACGTGGCTCAGGCTGTGTCATGAACCACGTGGTAGAAGCTCGGGTGCTTTCATATCAGCGCGTGGAGGGACGACAGTGCGATTCCGGAAAGTCTTTTTCGAAGGCCGCTGACCACAATTTTTTGTCTGGAGACTTTCCCTCTTTCTTCCTTTGACGTGGATCAAGCTTTGCCGACAGCCTCAGTTGTGACCTCTCTTTTCAAATGTACGTTTGCAGTGAGTGAGCTCCTCAGCCTCGGACTAGTCACTTGTGCACCCAGTAGTTCTTTCACTTGGCAATTATATGCCATCAGTTGGGGTTTAATTTCTATTATTTATGTATACATTATGAAGACGTCCTGGAGCTCCGAACGAGTGTTTTATGCAGATTACTTTTGCAAACACAAAAAGACTATACCAAAGCAGCGGAAGTTTCGAAGTTTTGGCGAGTTGGACCTAAACTCGTTGAAGCAAATTCTTCCGCCTGACTGTTCCGCCAAAGTGAGTGCGACGGACTACCTGTGCTACCATTGCTTCATGCACATCACTAAGGAGATCTCGATGCGAAGCTCAGAGCAGTGCCCTCACATATTTGTGCCAGCTGAAGAAGCAATTGAAGATCTAAATCGCAGCATACTACCTACAGATGTGTCGCCGCTGAGACAACCAAGCGTCGTAAGAAGTCGGGACAGGCATGCCTATGTCAAGAGAAAGCAGACAGAACTGGAGCAGGTTGCTGTCAAGAATATACGCTCAAGGCTACGTATTGCGTACGACAGGGACGCACCATCGGGGTCGTCCGAACCAACATGCTCCACATGCACTGAGTGGGTGGACAACTTTCGGCAGACCTTTGAAACCGCCACCTCTCTCCGGGAACGTTGTCAACTGCTTACACTCCTGCCGTCAACACTGACGAAGAATGAGGTTCAAAAGATGATTCCACAGGCCTCAATGTACCTCATCAGTAAATCCCGAAAACTCAAGGAAAAGCATGGCGTGTGGTATGAGCCGGATCCTTACACGAGGTGCAAGGTGAGCCCTGAGAACCTGTCTGCTGCCCTAGAGTACTTCACGAAAGACGAGCTACAATGTTCGCGCCAAAGTCCCAACCAGAAGGACGTCATCTCTGTCATGCTCAACGGAGAGAAAACGTTCGTGCCAAAGCGCTTCATGACACGGTCAATACGAGAGGCCTTCCGTATATACAAAGACAAGCATCCCGATTCCGGCGTTGGGCTAACGAAATTTTATTCGTTGCGCCCTAGATGGGTCCAATGTATTCCACACCAGGAAGTGTGCGTTTATGTGCGCTGCGCCAATTATTATCTTTGTATTGCCGCTCTAGAGAACGTTACAGGCTCAACATTCAACACTGGTGAAATGAACTCGGCATTTCTGTGCGACCCAGCAACAGAACTGTGCCTTCAAGGAGATTGTGATCACTGCCCAAAAGGCCTGTTTCTTACACTCCAGGAACTTGATATCCCGGAGGATGAAGAGATTATGCTTGCAACATGGGAGTCCGGTGACCTTGTGAAAAAAACTTTGGAACCTGAGACTTTCCTAAAAGTCATCCAAGTGACGGTTGGAAGTTGGGTACTTCACAACCATATCCGGCAAACGCAAGGTAAAGCGATCTACGATGACAAACAGTGCATGCAACGCGGGAGCATTGTCTTTCATTTTGACTTTGCTGAAAACTGGACCATCGTGCTTCCTGACGAAGTGCGAGCATATCACTGGAAAAAAAAAAACAAGTTTCGATATTTACATGTGTAGTGACGACAAGAAAATCTACAAACAGCTTTGCCATCATCAGTGAGGACCTGTGTCACGACGCCGCTCACGCTTGCTTGGCTCTAGAAAAAGTGAAGGAGTGGGTTGAAGACAACGTTGCGGTATACTCGTACGTGACGTACATAAGTGACGGCGCCGCCAGTCATTTCAAGAATCGCTACCAGCTTCACCAATTTGCAAAGGACGATTGCCCACAAGCCCAGTGGTTATTTTCTGCATCTGTACATGGGAAAAATGGATGTGACGGAGTCGGCGGACTCGTGAAGCACCAGGCCACGCTGAACAACCTGAGAGGACGTCCAGTAAGCGCAATTCAGACGGCCAGGACAATGGTGAGCGTTCTATCAAAGAAACTGAAAGGCGTGCATCTTGTATATCTGGACGAAAATGAGGTTGTTCGGTATCGTGAACAAAAAAAAGAAGAGTGGCTGACGGTGCGCGCTTTCCCTGGCATTCAGTCTTGGCACGCGTGGCGGCTCAGCAAGTCATCAACAGAAGGGACCTGTGACGTATATGTAGCACGGACAGTCGGATCTGCTTGGAAGCAACTTTATTAAATGGGTACCGCGAGGAAAACCTTAGCGTAAAGTGCCGAATTTGATTTCCCAAGGACTGCTCATTTTGAATGCAGGGACATCTTATTTATCACATTTTTCTTCACGGGGTATTTAACCTACAGTTTTTGTTGGTGGTTACTAATAATTTTTATCTGATCACTGTAAAAAAAATCCCAAAATGTTATCCTCGAGCAGGATAAAATATATCGGCTTGCCACGATTCATTCATACACCGAGAGCATCGAAGCTGCTCCAGTTTGGCACTATGGCATCCGTCACCTGAAATTGTTTGTAATCGTAAATACACAGCCAACCTAAATATCTTACTATTATATCTTTGTTTTTGTGTGTGGAAGTAAAGTTATTTATTTTACTCAAGATGTAAAATATACCGGAAGGTACAACTTCACACTGCATCATCTTTTCTCAAATCATTAGTCTCTAATATGATACCACTTAGTACGCTTATGTAAAATGCTGTATATAGTTTCTCCTCCCTTTTACTGTGTGACCGATCGCTCTTTTTATCAATGACCTCATCTGAATAAATATATATAAAAGATTTGTGCAAGTTTCATGAAACTGGAACTCAGAGTCACTTCTTGTATAGGACACTGCTAAGGGTAGGCTTTGAAAAAGGACCCTACTTTGGGGAGTTGTTTCTTCTTTCACAGTGCAATGATGCAACATGTTTTTAATAGAAATGAATGCCGAAATAGAGTATAACAGGGTACCCAAATTTAAAAAAAATCGAAGGTGGTGTTTTTTTTTTATTCGCATTGGAATTTTTCTTTGTTTGATTTTTTTCCCATGTTTGCCTAAATATATTGTAACTATTGTGTCACTCAGATACCTTATTTATTTTTCTCAATAATAGCCATATATTAGTAAAATAATGTCTGCAAGTTATGTAATAATGATTAAATTATTTCACGAGATACAGATTTCCAAAGTTTGCCATTTCTCGTTCGAGCAGGCATGTTTGGCAATTTTTAGAAAACTAAATAAATTTTTAATAAATAATATTACTTCATATTACAAGCAAATTGTACCCATAGTTTGTTTGTAAAAAGTTTTAAAATTCTCGAAATTTTATTGTTTTAATTATTCACTTTCAAACTTGCCCCCTCCATCAGTGCGCGTTATTGCAACTGTCCACCTCTCCCTGCCTTACGATTTTTCTTGTCTCCAAATTTTTTTTCTGGTCAAAACTAAGTGTGGATTCGTTTATACCAGACACTAGACAATGTCATATAAAAACATCAGTTGATTTAAAAATGTCGACCAGCCACCCTTTGGTCGATCTTATCTGAAATCACCCAAATGTAGTTCGTCGGTTTTTCTTTCCTCTTTAGTTTCGGCCTTTTAAAAACCAAAGACATTCAGTGCGATATGAGTGCTAAAACACGCTTACATGCGTCCGAAAGCACTTACTCTTGTCGATTTTTCATGCCATCTGATTATATTGTAAATCATGTCTTACTTTGTACCGATCGAAACATACACATGCACACGCACGAGCGTGCGCACGCACGCACACACGCCCGCACGCACGCGCGCACGCACACACGCGAGCACTCACAGGCGCACACCACTGACTCACGCGCGCACATAAACACACACGCACACACACACACACACGCACGCACACACACACCAGGCACGAACACAGACGCACACGCACACACAGAACTTCCGGGCCTTCAGTCTGGACAAAATACGTTTACGCGGCTTAAATCTTTTCAAATCATAGTGTTCTCAATCCCGCTCGTATGTGCTGAGACATGACTCTAACTTGATTGTTTCCACTTGTAACAACGTCTCTTTTTTCAACTCATCATTTTTGAGAATACGAGGAGAGAGTCTTAGAAAAATACCTGTTATCTGCGCTCTGTTCTTCCAACTGTCAGTTTCGTTATGTGTTCCTTGTAACCCAAGAAACATCAAAACAAAAAGTAGAATCTAACGTAAATTCTGAAAGGGTAACACCATTCCAGAAATTAATATTTATAAGGACATACTTCTCCGTCGTTACGCCCTGCAAGCCCTGCAACGTGGAAATTCTAGAAAGCCCGTTTCGGATGGTGGTTCACTACGGCAGCACTTACTGTATTTCGGACCGGAAGCAACCTCCTGCTGGATCCGTAAAACCTTCGTTTTATAACCATCAGCGTAACTAAGACCAGGTAAAAAAAAAGTTTCAGCTGTTTTTTTTGGATTCCTGCTTACTATTACAAGCCAGCGCCAGTTAAAATTTGAAATTTGTTTATAATTGTGCATGCTTAAGAACGCACTTTAAATGAAATGGAGATAGGGGATGTATGAGGCTCAGCGCATTTTATGGTTTAGTTTGTTTCGAAACAAAACATCGAGGGTACTGCTTTTTCAATAGAAACTATTGAAGTCGTTTTACCCTGGTAATTTTTGTTTTTTTTCTTACACAGCTTATAATTGAAACAATTTTTAAAAATTAGCGAAGCTCACAAACGTTCCCATTGATGTTTTTTTTTTCCTGTGTCTTACAGTGCGTAAGGCTAGTGTCGCGGTTTAAAAGCAAGTTAATAGGTCTCAAAAAGTCTCACTGAACCTGCCCATAGTTATCTTAATCGCTGTGTATGACAGTAGCTTCTAGTGTAGGATACTAATTCGATTCCGTATTTAGCTTTTAACAATCTAAATAATTCGCTTTACTTCGTTATAATAAAAATATTTCCATAGAAATTAATAGGTATCTAACTTTTTTTTTTTTTTTAAGAAGTAGACTTTTGGTGACGTCAGACAGCCCAACGGGCTGCGTAATGGCCCGTTCACACTCTTGCGACTTCTTAAACCTGGGTTCCTTAAAACTTCTTAAACCAGAAAACGCACTGGCGCCATCTATTGGGAAGCAGTGTAAACTCGGTGGTCCGGCATATTTTCTTTTTTTATTTCTCGCGCATTATCCTTTCTTTCTTGGCTCGAAAAACTTTTGTCAATGTTATAAACGAGCCTTTCTATGGGTACTACGCCCATTTGACCTCGGAAATCCCGCAAAACCTTCGCTCTTGTGAAATGCAGTGTCAGGGTCACCGCATAGATGGCGCCACATAGCCAGCGTGTTCCCTCATTCTAAAAACATTTAATAAGTTTTATGAGATCTCGTCTCCCTCAGTCGTACTCGGTCGCAAAAGTGTGAACGGGCCTTAACGTCGCCAACCCTCCTTACGTGCGTGGGAGTGTATAAGTGACCTTGTCCATACCGACAACTCACCCGCAGGCGCAGACTACTGAGAGCACTGCACGGGCCTACTTTTTGAGGCCCGGCCCGGCCCGGGCCCGCTGGCACGCAGTCTTACCCGACCCGGGCCCGGCCCCGGCCCGACGGGACTCCCCTCCAATTGGGCCCGGCCCTGGCCCGGCCCGGCTGCTGGCGCCTGACCTCAGGCCCGGCCCGGGCCCGGTATGGCTGCTGGCGCCTGCACTCAGACCTGGCCCAGGCCCGGACACGCCTTCTTGTCCAAACACAGACAGAATGGGCTCGAAAAAGCCCGCGTCGGTGCCCTCGGCCCGCTCATTAAATATCTATTACACGACGACTTCACGGCTTTTGCAAGCTGCACGAGCGTTCGTGCTAGGAATCGAAGCAGCTCAGAAGGCTATGAGCTTGTGTACGGGACTGTGGTCAGTTAGAAGAGTACATTATTATCTTATATAAAACATGTTACATTATTTGAAGCAGTCTTGGGCAGTAACTAGTTACTAGTAACGCGTTACCGGTAACTAGTTACTTTTTCCGGTAACTTTTCCCTGTAGCGCGTTACTCTTTTATACTGATAACTTGTAACTGTAGCAATGTTACTTTTTATTGGGTAACTGTAACTGTTTAGGCCGTTAAGCGCCGTTCAGACTCTTGCGATCGAGTAGGACCGAGAAAGACCAGACCGGTTTTTAAGCTTTTTGCGACCTCTTAGGACCGGATGCGGTGCTGCCGAGCTGGTCCTGAGAGATCGCAAGAGGCGTAAAAGCCGGTCTGGTCTCTCTCGGTCATGCTCGGTCGCAAGAGTGTGAACGGGCCTTTACAGTTACTTTTTTTTTTACCATATAAAATAGAACCACTGCCGCGAACATAAAAAAAATTTCCATCTGGAAGCATTTTTCTCCAAACTCCTCGATGACAAAAAAAAAAAAAAAAAAAAAAAAACATAATAAAGAGAAGCGTGGTCACGCAGTAAACAAACAAAAAATTGCCTGGTTTAGCCCACGACCGAGAATGGACGAAGGACGAGTCAGCACGAAACAGAGAGATAAAGGAAACGGCGCCTGCGGTGGTAGGAGTGGCGAACAATGTTTGTTTCACCGACTTTGGCTCACTCTTCTCTTGTGGGGACCATCTGCGGTTGTCGGTGGTCGTGTGATATTTCTCCGAGTATTCCATTTGGGCTGTGTCCATGCTGTCTTTTTTACACCCAGCCGTTCGCCGTTTCCTCTTCCCTATTAGTTTCCAAGGGAGCCGTCCCCATAATGTGCAGAATGCCGGCGCTTGTTTAACTTATTCATTCTCTTCGGAGCCGCTTGAGTGAACACTTCTACAGTTGGCGTTTCAGACATAGACGCCGGGGTGGTCGCCGTACACTCGTAAAGCACCAGAAGTTAATTGTCTCCTTTCCCCCTTCATTCTTTCGAAGCTGTTTGACCTGCTATGTTTAGGCCTGCTTCCAAGCATATCCCATAAGGTAATTATGTGAGTATATTTGTCCTTATTCGTTTCGGAGTGAAATATAAACCAAAACGTTCACTGACACATGCCGATGACAATTTTGAAAAAGGTTGACTCTAGGTTATAACAATTATTGCAAATAAATTATGCACATCAAAATGCTGAAATGGCCAATGATGTAAAAAAAAAAAAAGAAACACCTTTCGGGTTTAAATTTTTCTAATATCTCAGTTTACCTTTCTTTAACTATAGTGTAACTACTAAAATATTGTTTTGGTTTGGGATTTCATGTGTTCAATTTTTGTACTGTAACGAGAAAGTAACGACGTTACTGCGTTTGTAGTAACTGTAACTGTAACAGTTACTTTTCCCCATAGGTAACTGTAACTGTAACACTGTTACTTTTTACTGGTAACGTGCCCATGACTGATTTGAAGCCAACAAGTTAGATATTGGGGACAACACCCAGCATACAGAGGTGTTATACAGCTCCCCCGAGAGGTTAAAAAAGTTAACGCGAAAATCAAAGCATAGCGGTTTATTTACAAGGTGCATATACAATGGGAAAGAAAAAAGAAACTGAGGCTACAAGAGATTAACATAAAGTTGGGAGAAAACAAGAATGTTTCATGATTACATATTTTTGTGCACAAATAGATTATCTAGAGATACTTGCTTTAGGCAGGTTCGCCCCTCATTCATGACGTACCAAGCTGGACTTAAGTTTCTCTCACTGCTGGCACTTGTGGCTGGGATGCAGAGTACTTTCTTTGCAAGGGCTGCAAGTTGTGGGAACATGATCTGGTGAGTCTGCCACCATAGCATCAAGTCCTTCATTCCACCTTCGCCACCATACTCGGCACATAATTACTTGTCAAGTTCACTTTGTTCTGGCACTACTTCCACATCGCACCATTTTTGGAACTCATCCACACATTTGCGCTTCCTGGGAGCTGAAGTGTTGTCTCGAATGTTCACGTCGTCTCTCATTGATGCCAGCCGCAGTGCCTCGCTTGACAGCCTCTTTTTCACGTTGCCGTAGACCAATTTTCTTTCGTTTCCAGGGAGCATGCGGAGTTGTCGGTACTGTGGACACAAGAATGTCGCTATCTTGTACATTTCTTCGAGCTGTAGTCTGCCTTCCAGAAATGCTTTGCCCTCTTTTCGAGTTTTACAGTAAGCGATAAGCCGCCAGGCTCCTCTTGGAGATGCTTGCTTAGTTTGGCAAAATACGACAGCACAAACGGCAAGGTGGGGTGTTTATCTTGCTCCAACTTGTCGCTCGCCTCCTTAAAAGGTTCCAAGAAATAAATCATCTTTTTCGCCGATTGACTCGCCCATGAAGATGAGATCCAACTGGTTACAAAACGTCGGGGCCCTGTTTCTATTAACATATGCCAAAAATTTGTTTTCTTTTTTTATATCACTTCCTAAGCTGGCAGAAAGCTGCTGAACTTGTATCTTCAAGTTAATGAACACGATAGTTTGTTCTGGTATTATTCTGTGCTACCAACACAGGATTGCCTCATGCTTTGGGACGATCCAACACAGTTTGCGCTAGGGGTGTGCACGGTGTAAGCAGTCACATAAGGTTTCAGGTAAAATTAAAAAAAAGTCCCACTTATTTAATGCAATGGAGTGTTTACTGAAACAATACATCTGCCTTCACAACAAACTTATAAGGGCTGCATTAGTAGAGTCTGCATTTTGGCATCCTGGCTTGACCTCATTAGGCCCCGAATAAGATCGAGACATTCCCTTTTATTATATAATTTTAAAGCTATTATACAATTCTTTGCAAGCAGCCTTCCTCTTTTAATAAGACACGATCAGTTCCTATCATAATTCTTGGAGGAGGAACATAAATCCTGCATACTCGTGAAAAAGTTTGCAGTGGGCTTTCTTCTAAACACGTTTAAAAAGAGATATACAGCCAGTAACCTATTCAATCCGAAGCGATCTTGAGGTTCAAATAAAAATACAGCTCGCAACCATGACAGCAGGCTCCCATTTTTTGATGACCAGGGTATGCGCGTCTTTACTCAGTCCAGATAATTCCTACTTCAGGTGCACCACACAAGGAACCTCCCATCATCACAACTTTTGGCTTCGAGAACGCGAGGAATCCTCGGGTTCTTCAACTTTGCTGATTTATGAGGCTTCCGACGTAGTGACCGCTGACACTATCTAAGATGCGATATCTCGCATTACGTTATGTCTAAGTTAGCGGTCAGCAAAATATTATTCAATAAAGTAATTGCTGCTGAGAAGTGCTTTTTTTATTTTTAAAACGCGAAAGATGCAAGGCTTGTAGCATAGTGGACGCCTGTATGTTTGTTTTTATAATGAATATCGTGCAGTAATTTTTTGTACCTTGCATTCTTTCTTTTTCAACCCTATTGCTCACTGAGCGGAAGCTGCGATCCTGGATTCGTAGTTTTTCACAAACCCGTGTTTGTGCAAGAGAATCCAAATATGTAAGATTTTGCGCTCCTGCTCTCACGCGCATTATTTTTCTTCTTCCACCAAGCTCAGCAGTAAGCAGTCTACTCCTGGCAACCGTGTGCCAATTTGCACACTTTCTTACTGAAAATGTGTATGACTATAAGGGTGCATTAAACAAAATGTTAATGTAGCCCATATATAAAACAATAACTCGATGGCTTGATAGCAATATAGCAGTCTTCTAGTATAATTCGCGCTCGGCAAGCGATGTAATTAAGTAACATAGAGTTGGCAATTTTTAGAGAAATAATAAAAGTAAATAAATACATCCCCAAAACCGTACAATAAGCACATGAGACATTAACTCAGTTCAAGAAGAGGACTTTATTTTCCCAAGCGTAATTTTTCACTTCAAAGTTCCTCCGTTATTTCAAGCAATTTTTTTTTTTTTAGCATTCGGTTGACTCAATTGAGAGTCTTAGAGCGTTTGTGATCCGTAGAGTGGCAGCCCGAATTCGTTAAGTATAGAACGTGCGCAAATAAACCAAATGTCGGTTTCGCGAAATATTAATTAATGGCGCGGGCATTCAGGCAGCCTGATTGCTCTTGCCCAAGATGCAAGAAAGATGGTCCGCAGTCCATCGGTTCTGTTCGCATCAATTACCCCTTTTGCTTCTTTGTTTTGCTTCTTAAGGGTTCTACGATGCGAAAATCCTCATTTGAAAGTTTTGAGTTGTAAATCTTATAAACGGCAGCTCACAAAGACCCGGCTTTTTTTTACTAAATCAGAATGTGGCACTGGGAAATTACAAAAAAAAGGTGAAGACACCGATCGTCAAGGGGCGCTATAGAATTTGTTATAAGTTATAACTTTACAAGCACCTGCTACCCGCCCCAAAACGCGCTATTCACGAGAAACACCCACAATTTGTAGTGCATTTTTGCGAGATCGAATACAGATAAGTATTATGTTTTCCCAATAAGATTAATAATTGAAATTGTTTACCCCCCCTCTAGTATTTAAGACTGTTTAGACGCTTTCGCGGTGTATTTCCTTTGCGTGACTTATCTACACTATCTTGCGGCGTGTTTGTGCGTGTGTGTGTGTGTGTGTCTTTTCCATAGGATGCAAAATGTATTTTATAGAAAATTGCTTATGCGGTTTCCTTATTTCTTCAGTATGTATGTGCAAATGTATACTAAGTGTGCTTCTTTTTTACTTCTGCTGATACTATTTACTTATACATTGCGTTGATTTTAAACCGCTTCACGTACCTCTCCTGCTTGTACCTCTCCGGGGGTCTGCAGTATTGGTAACTTAAAAACCAATGGCGGTGTGTAAGAGCCCAGCTTGTCTTAATATATGCCGCTATATGTTTAAAAGTGCAAGCTGTGCAAAAAACAAGGGGTGTTGTATTTCAAGTTTCTTGAGAAATAAAATTTGAACTTGCGTATCGTTGTTTCGAGCGATGGCACAGAAAAAAATAAAAATCTAGGAGATTGGATAATTATGACCGATTGCTCTTATTGCGTGATATCATACTTAAGAATCGCAGTTTATCTGTAGATGTGGTGCATTGTGAAGATTAGGGAGATCACTCTAAGAGCATGTTAGAGCCCATATTTAGTTGGTTTTACTACTTCTTATCGGGCACTAATATCGCAATGTCTTAGAAGCTAGGAAAGCGGGTTACACGTTCAATTATATTTCCTAGTGCTCACCAATAGCTCACAGGCTTTTTTGGTGAAGTTCGGACAACAATATAGACGATTCCAAAGATAGGCATGATAAAATGTATACCCCTGCCTAAGTTCATACACTTCAGTGCCCACACATGCCTAAATTGCGTTCTTTTTAAGCCACATATCTGTGGAAAAAAATATCGAAGTTTGTAAACTCAGTGCTTAAAACGTGCTCCATTCGAGAAATTGATGTAACGTAATGTTCAATGTCCGGATAAATAGCGCTGACGAATGGGCTAGTTGGTAGTTCGTTTTGACTGGTAACAAACGACGCAGGAACACGGTCAGCGCAATGTTTGTCTTCCGTCTTCTACTCTGTCCGTGCCTCTGCCCTCTTAGTTACCCGTCATATGGAGAAAAAACTAGCATTTCTAGAATTCGTAGTAACAGGAATGTGGAAGTTTAAAGAAGCAAGAAGAGTGGGGATATATACTGAATCAAGAATAAACCTAAGCAAACATTTAAATCTCAAACAGACCTTCTCTAAAAAAAAAAAAAACTGTGTAATTTTGTTTTCTGAAATCAAATAAGTTTCATAATAGCAATTTCCACCAAAATATGTTTCGTAGGTTAGTGGTACAAATCGTTTTTGTATGCGTTCAATATTTCAACTCGTTGAATAAGAGAAAGAGTTCCATGCCACAAATGAAAATTCAAGTTTGGAGCGCACACCAGTAGAATATAGTCGTAAAAAAGACAGTGCTGATTGCTAAGAGCTCTAGTTAAGCGAGAAATCACTTCAAGCTTGCGTAGGTGATTCAATAAAACTGAAGTTCGTATGAAAAAAAAAAGAAGTAGGTAATCATCCACAAGAACCCCTAAATACCGTGCTAATATGGTCCGATTTATGATTTCATATTCTAAAATACATGCAAAAGGTAAAGCGCTACGTTTGAAAGGCGAACAGTTTATATTACATGGGATACTAAAAAGTGCCATTTCTTAAAGTGCTGGCATGACTCCACGAGGTTTGTGGAACTAGCATCAGTAACTTAAAAAAAAAAAAGAAAAAACGCGTGCATGAGTTTTTTTTTTTTTTTTCTGCGAACTTTTTTGAATTTGCATCTCAGAGCACACCCACCCATTCGCCAGTGATCAGTTACTGGTAGCGCGGCTGTCGATTTCTGGTTTACAAAGAATAAACATACAGGTGTTGCGCGATGTGGCTGTTAGCAAATTGTAAATAAGAACCAAAAAATATACTACATTATCTGCTTTTTTTTCTATCTCTCACTCTTTCCCTAAAGCTGATGAATAGCCTGCGATACAAAGCGAAGAATCAGTGAAAAGTTTATTGGATGAAACCCTTTCGCTCATCAAAACGCAGAAATCAATATCACAATATTGCGTTATAAGATTATCAAAGAACAATAGTTATGGTTAAGAAGTAAAAAGTCAGACCGACAAAGCAGTTTTTTTTTTCTTTTGTTTTTGTCAGAGGAAGGCGCATTTCAGCAAGATGCCTTCAGCAACAAATCGAGAACGTCGATACCCTATGCAAAGACCCTAGCCACGTAAAAAAAAAAACGGCACATTATTTTTCGCGAGCGCACTGCTAGATATTCATTCAGGCGTGGCCCCCCAAACAACTTAGCGGTCGATACCATGGTTGATAGAGCTGGCGCTTGCGTTTTATATTGGCTACGCAGCACCCCCTACATCATCTGCATCATCAAGACGAGTCGCAAAGCGTTTCGTCTTTCCCCGGGAAATCTTTCTTGAATACTACGATGTTTATTCTTTTTTTTTTTCACTGGTCTCCCCACAACGTTTCAGCATTAAAAAAGAAAAACGGGCCAAATTTTCGGAGCCTTTATGACATGTGTTTGTTTTGTTTACAATTGATTGTGGGGCTAATGATTGATTAACGTCCACTGAATGCAAAAACGACGGTGTTTTTATTTGGTTCGCGTTCCTCTTGTGCTTAACGAAGTGTATTTAGAATTATCTCTGCTCGGCGTGCTATTATAAAGAGCGGTTGCTCCTATAATGAAAAGTATGTTTATTTTATTGACGTTCTGGGGACTCGCGGTCATCATGATAACTCGCATATGCTTCAGCGTGCATACGATTATCCGAGCTCTCATTTTATATCTCAAGCAGACAATCAATTAAAATGCACAAACAAAGGTATGTCAAGAGTGGCATTTCGATATTTAATTTTTTTTATGATTACTTCGGGGTGAAACCTAATATTAACGGCCTCCGCCTTTTGGATAATATTACAAAATAAAACAGCATTGCTATTCTGCGAGAAATGCTATGGTCTGCGGCCAACGTGGGAAATTTCGCTTCTCACAAAAATTTAAAACCTATCTTTTATAAATTATGATGGGTATTAGGAAATAACATCAGTAGCCGTAGGACTACTGCTTGAAACATCTCTATACATATTTAATAAAGCGCCAATTGCAGTTAACAATACTCGAATGTAAAAATTCTTAGTGCACTGAATAAATTCATGTTCGTTGATTATCCAGTCTAAATAAGGGTCCCTTCAATTAACATCTAAAAATGTTTACTAATACATAATTTATAAACGCATATTATATGTCGTCCGAAATTTCCTGTAGTATAAAAAATCAACCGCAAGTTTTCTGATAGGTCATTCCTTCAGGAGTGTACGACTCTAATAGACCTTATCGGTTATGTAAGTAGGAAATTTTCAAGGCTGTGAATTATACACCATTTCAAAATCAACACAAGGAAAGGAAATTAAAAAAAATTACAATTTTATATCTCGTACAAAAAATGACAAACAATCTGTATTAAGAACCGATCGAAGACACGGATATGCTTGTAACAAAGCAGTTATGTTTTGTATATTTGTTTCATTGCCGATTCAATGTTTAACTGAGAACGTGCGGTGGCGGTCATTCCAGCCGCTGCTCCCGACTTATGTTGCTTAGTTCAAGGTTGGTCTTTGTCTACCTCGCCTCCTCCCCTCCGATACCTCCTTGCACTTCATCCCTTCGTGTGTTGTTGCCGGCATACGGGCAGCTAATGCCGAGAGCAGACCAACCGCCGATGGGGCCGTCGGCCGTACCAGGCTGTTTGCTCGATTGTTAGTAGTACCTCTCTCTTTGGACCTCAAATGTTTTCACCCGCTAGCTTTGCAGGTAGCCTATCTTCCAAGAATGTGAACAAAACACCCGGTCGCGCTGGCGTCCTCACCAGGGACTACTGCATTTCGTGACGTGCATGGAAGCAGAGAAAAGGCCTAAAGAGCCGATGTTCTCAGCAAGTCTTTTCTCTCCCCAGGGTGACGTCTCGCTGGAGGCTGCAGATACATGCGTTTCCTGGATATGGGCGGGAATTGGTTGGACTAGGTAGCATCTGACTCGGGGAACTGGACTACAGGATCCTTTTTTCCGTTTCTTTCCGGGGGTATAAATGAGTCTTTCGGATGATTAATCTCAGCCCCGAAGCGATCTATAAATAGGGAGCGGAGTGATGGAAAGGAAAGGGTAAGCCAGAATGAAGAGGAAGAAAAAGAGAGGAAGTGTCGAAGGAGCCGCGAAGGTACCGAAGTACGGTTATAAAGCTGGTATTTTAATAATCACAATGTTTTGAACTCGCTCTATCTGGCAGTGTGCTAACCTTTGCATGTTGTATTGAAGACTTGCATTCTTACTGAAGCTAATTTTGATTTCTCCCTGAATAGTGAACCCTGCCACGGTCGAAGAGAGTCTACCTAGATGGCGGGCTGCCAACCACCTGCGCTGCGAGCCCCGTCAAACAGGCAATGCAACTGTGAAAAAAAAGACGGAAAAAATAGAAAGGGAGCAGAGGAGTCCGAGAAGCTTTGAGATAATTTGCCAGCTGCGGAAGGTTCCAAATAACACCACAAAAGGAGGATGTAGTGACCCTAGTCATGGTGTCCCGTGCCTCGAAGGCCGAGACTTGGGTAGAGACCGCGGCAAGATCATTAAACGTAATTGAGTATGACGGTTTAAAACCTAGATCGAAATACACCTGCAACTTTTAATGGTTCGAATTTTGTGTAGAGAAGCAGTACGCTTTGCGTCGTGCACCGACCTTCGGGTGTGCCAGGCTGATTATTCAGGTTGTGCCACTGATAGACACTATGTTTAGGAAAAATAGACAAAAAATATCAGTTATCTCAAGTTAATTTTCCCCACAAATTGGTTTGGTAATCCCTGCAAAAACATTTGATTTTCAATACCGTTCTGAATAATAAGATGCTAATCTTAAATATATGTTTGTTGTTTTATCTTAAGTAACAGAAGAATAAAGGAATTGTTTTACAGAAAATCTGACCAGTGATATCAAATTACAATTCGGGTGATTGTTATCAAAACCATCATTTATTTGTGTCGAATTTTATAAGCTATCTTGCGGTGAGTACACGTTCGTTGGTTTAAAAAATTTTTGTTTCAAAAATTTTGTGCCAAGCTACGCAGTTTTTATATTCCCTAGAAGTTTCTAGTGATCGTTTTTTTAAATATCTTTGTAAGCATTTAACTGTTATCATCCAGCAAGCTATATTCTTTTCATTGTATTTCCACATATATTTTAATCTGCTTCCGTGGTGAATTTCTGATTTGTATCGCGATATCTCTTGGTAGTCATATTTCACTGGTGTTATAGCTATTTCCGCCATGCATTCCGGCACTCGCATTTCAGAATAATCCTTGGGGTATTTAACCCAAACTTGAGCGACAGGATTCCGTCGACTTGGCGCAGAGCCAATGTATTGGGATAATCAAGTTCATATCCTGGTGAAAGCAATGTTTTCCTAAAATAATAACGCAATCAATAATAATATCTTGACACAGTGAAGTATCAATAATAACCTGACACACATCAAAGTAGAACACGTGACCTTAAGCATGCTATTTTAACCTGTCTTATCTTTTTTCTTGGGGGGCCGCTGAAGTTTCATTATATTTGACGTGATACAAACTGACATAACTTATGGAAGCGTCATGGCAGACCAAACACCAAACAAACAATGAGTGCGTTAGTAGGGGCTCTGTGTCTTGACTCAAGTAACTCTTTCCACTAAATGAGTCACTCGCACTGCCGGTGCTCGTGACTCGAGTGAAATATCCGAGCTTCGTCTTTGAACTATGTGCTCGTAGAGTCCAACTGTCATACTTCCGGATGGGTAACGCAGCTCCACCGAGAGCTGACACCGATCGCACCCGGCTCGCGCTTATTTTGGTAGCCATCTCGCTACTGTTGGTTTGTTCCGTTTAAGTATTTGATAAATTGAAGGATTTCACAATGATTCTATGATCGCAGAAGCAACAAAATGTGATTCATATACTCGTGCGGCCTTGTGATAAAGTGGAAATCTATTGGTAGTCTTGTTTGATGCGCTAAATAAATCGCTTGCTTCCTGCCGTTCTCTTTTTGTTGGAGGTGCTAAGCGTAAGCGCGTTGGTCTATATTTCGTAAACGCTGCTGGTCACTTCCGCTTGCTGACATCTATGAGATGTTTCCCGTGATTTTTCAATCTCATACCTGTACGGCGCCTAGCGTTTTTGGCAAACACAATCTTGAGAATGGCGAAGGGGTTCTTGTTTGCACAAGACCGTATATTGCGACGGTTTTTTTGTAGATGACACAGTTTCTCTACATGATTACGTTAACCGGTTAGCTAAAAAAAAACGCGCAGTTTTTGCATTTCAACGCGGTGCGCTCAGATGCACAAAACTTCAATATACGACTTTACGTTTTGTTCGAAATAACGTCTAAAAAATGAAAAAAAAAAATGCTTGCATTCATTTATTGCTGATAGACACAATAAATTGAATTCCGGCGTTCCTATGAAAAAAGTTACCCGCTTAAGTTTCGATTTCAAGTCTTGTAAAGAGCAAACAACAAAACAAGTTCACGCATGAGCGCTTGCAGCGTCAGATCTGCGATTTCTGTTTCCTGCTTTGCCGGCAAATAGGCCATCTTGCAATATTCCCCAAGAAAAGCAAAAGGAAAGGAAGAAGCAGAAATTCACCTGAGTCCGCGAACCTGCATCGAAAGTGTTCTTAAAGCCCATCTATAGGAGACTCCGACGAAAGGACTCGAGTTTGAGTCAGAAAGTCTCAATTAAATGTACCCAACGTTTTCAGACATAAAGTACCCTCAATGGTCGCAGCTCACTGAAATCATAAATCTCATAACATATGTTAACCATTTCGCCGTTTACCCTGAGACTGTTTTTTTTTTTTTTTTGAAGAGCAGAAGTAACAGAAGAAAAACCCAGTCTCAGGGTAAACGACGAAATGGTTGACTTCCACCAGCTAGCCTGTACTTTGACTCTTTTCTCGTTAAACATATGTTAACTTGACGAAAAAAAACTTTTGTTTATATTGCCTCGTTTAGTACGGAGTAGCGTAGGAACGCTGCTCCGTACTTCTAGAAGATTCGCATATACTCTTACCTCTAATGTTCGAAGCTCGAATGTTCGAGATGCCGATTGTAACAAATAAGGACGTCAAAATGACCTTGCCGAGGTCAGCCTTGCTCTAGCTCGATGCTCGAACATTCTAGGCCGAATGTTAGAGATGCCGAGAGTAATAGATAAGAAGGCCAGTGTGGCCTGTCGAGTCAAGTACTCTAACTTTAACCAACTGTCACCGCCACGACGTTTGCTTCTCCTCGCAAATTTAACCTAGAATGTTCGAACGTCAAGCTCGGCCGAGACTGACCCGTAAAGGCCATGTTGGCCTCCTTATCTGTTCAACTCAGTACCTCGGTCATTCAATCGTCAAACGGTTGGTCTAAGTGTATCGCGATTTTTCTAGAAGTATGAAGTAGAGTTTCTTCTCGGCCATGAGCGCGGCAATATTTGCACAGTGGAAAGGTCTCACAAACTGAAAATATTCGTTTTGTCCAGACACTCAATTTAGCGTACATTAAGAGTCAAAATATTTGTAATCACAATATATGCGGTGTTTTGAAGAAGAGGGAGACGCACGTGTTTTATTCAGCGCGTTCGGATATTAAAATAATTCATATTCCGAACTGTTCTTATTTTTAAACCTAAATTTCTGAGTTTTAGTGTGCCATAAAGCATGCCATCATTTGTCTTTAAAAATACCAGGTGCTGAATTAATGCAACGTCACGAGGTGACAAATGATTAGAGCAGCTTACACCGGCAACCGTTTAAAGGAATACCTTCATTACAATTCGAAAATTTTGGTCGGTGAGGCAGCCGCTTCCTCTTTTACATCACGGCGTAGCTAGCGTTCGGAAACAATGGTGATCTTTTATTAGCCATATTCCTGAAATAATTTCTGCGTAACAATAGACCAAGATAGTACTGATTTATTTGCAAACAAATATGTACCTCAGTAGTTTCTGTTTGTAAACATTCACTGTCTTTTACGCATTCTGGCAAGATGACTTTTTTTATCACAATCAAACAAAAAAGCGGAAAATCTGATACATATCTAGCAACCCGTCGTCTGTCTTTTTCTGCGCTCAAGAACATCTGTTTTCAAACTGCGAGCTCAGTTGATTTTAATATATCTTATGAATAGTTCAGAAGCTCATTCATCTCGAAACTTTTAAGCAGCTTCAAGAGTTTCAGGAAGTGGTGACCATTAAACTGAAATAATACGTTTTTTCCCAAGATATGACAAGTGTTCTCGTATATATTAATATGATCAGATTATCGCAATCATTTATGTCTCCTATTTTTAACTTTAACAAACATCTATTTTATACTTCAGGATTAATATATTCAAGACTGGTAGCATTGCAAATGCACAGTCATAAAATAAATTAGCAGCAACTACTCCAACTTGTCTCATTCTCTCATTCCTCATTTAGCCTGGTTAGCATTCAGCACAGCAGGATAAGGACTGCTCCAAATTGCACTGCCGAACGAACAGCAAACACGTCTGTGTACCCGAGAGATGTGTAGTCACCCTCCCCGCTCGCTCATTTTGGGACGGTAGAACGTTCGTTCCATTCGGTTGAAAGAAACTCTCATTCCCCTTTCACCATTCCTGCTGGGAAAGCTCATCCTCTGCTTTCAGCAAAAGGCCCTCTTTTCTGAACTCATATGTCTGTCGCTGACAATTCTTTTACTCGCCTCTACACCTTGCCGCCTCCAGGCATTATTTTCGTCAGTCTATTGCCTGGCATAGTTTGTCGCTATGGAGTATTGTGAATATTCGATGCACTGTGCGGTGAGAACTATGAAGTTTCTCTTTTTTCAAGGGCTGGGTCTCCGTTTCATTTTAGACGAATGCTTGAAGAAATTTTTTCAATATTCGTAGTTGAAAGCAGCTGAAAAGCATTCAACCTAGAGTGCCTCAATGTTCTTCTGTTTAGGGTGATGCCGTCCTTTGTAGTACCCGATGCCGACAGCACGCGATCACGGGGGAAATACAAAGAAATCGCAGGAAACAAAATGTCGCCGTAACGCAGTCAGCGCCATGAGCGCGTACAGAGACACGCTCTTTCACGCGCTTCAGAGGAAAAAAAAAAAGATAAGCATTCAAAACAAAATGGCCAGATGTCACCATTCCAAGCAAAGCGCACATGAAGGCACCCTAATTCAACCGAGTGCTTCAGACGGACTTATAGGCCAAAGACCCTTCACTCTTCAGTTTGTAGAGTGCCTGTTGTGTTTCAGGTATAACTGAATAAATGGGCTTAAATGACTATTTATGTTTAATTCGCCTAGGCAAGAATGAAAGGCAAAAGCGAAGTCTCTAAATATATATTTTGTTTATTTTCTTGTTGTCGTGTTTGTTCTCTGTGTTTGTTGTTCCAACGAATAAGATCTAAAAATTATATGGGAAGACAGAATAGGATTTCTAAAAACATAGATTTATAAGATTAACGCATATTTGGTCCATGCGTGGAAGAACAAATTGCGCTAAAAAAAAACACAGCTGAGTCATAGGTACCTGGTTTATGATAAGAGATGATAAATGACAATTTCAGGAATTAAGTAAAAAAAACCTTTTGGGATAGCATAAATTTAAGTCTACCGCCTACATAAGTTAGTTCAAAGCAGTTAACAGGTAGCTTATATTAAGACTTTTGTAATGCTGGTTTAAGCAGTATTAGGTCCCGACCGGACAGCAGCCTTCTTTAAAAGAACGATAGACTTAATGCGAATTCACTTCGCGCAAGGTGCTTAATAACTTGCTTGAAATCTTAATTGGATTGAGGTTACTTCGTCTACATTCGTGATAGCTTTCTATGGTTTTTGTTTTTTATTGTCGTAATTTTTTCTCGTTCAATATCATCAAAAAACTTTACAATTACAAGTATATTTTATAAAATATAAGGTTATAGCAGGTTACTGCAGGGCAACGCTGCTATCAAGTCTTCGTGTCGCATTTTACTACAAAAGAAGGACTTTATTGATAAAAGATAAACTATAATATGGGTAGCAAAGAAAAATATGACTCAAATTTGAGTAACCATACAAGCCCACGTCCCTGTAATCACGGCACGTTCAAAAGGCGTCTCTAAAAAGGCCCAGTGATTTTCACACGATGAAAGTCCTCACCCACTTCTAGCAGGTTTCCTAAGCCACCACTGGCGGTATTTTTTTTTTAAATTTCCTGTTAACAATGGATGAGTGTTGGACCTTCTAGAACATTCCCTAGGCAAAAAAGAAAGAAAGCTAACAGTATAAACACTCGGATTTAGCAGCGCCGAGTGTGTTAGACATGGGGCAGCTCACCTCTTGTTTAGGTCTTCATTACGCGTCTTGGAAGCTGACCAAGGGCGTGCATTTGTCCCACCAGAACGCACCGGTGACGCACGCGGCTGCTTTAGCCTATACAATTCTGCCTCTGTCCCCGTATTTCCCGACCGCGGCACCAGGGGACCTCTACCCTCTTCCTCTTATCAATCGCCACTGCATGAAGAGCGTTTTCATAGCAACGACAAGATGACTGTAGATTTGTAACATATCCTGCAGAATTAGGACCTCTTAACCCCACTGCATCCGCCAGCTCATAAAGCCGCGGGAGAATTTTGCCGCCATGCGTGATGGATATGTGGAGATGGAGCAACCTCACTAGCGGCGATTGTTATGGCACCTTACTTTCTTCGTGGTAATTGCACCAACCTTTCAAGCCCTTTCCTACTGAAGTAGATGTTCGGATCAGCGACTGAATAATTGGTTTCTGTACGTCGGGTTAGTTTAAACGCTATGACCCGCCGTCGTTCATTAATAGGCAGGTTGAATATCCTGGTTACTACGATTCATTTGAGACCGTACTTCCAAGTAAACTTTAAACTCTCTAGTAAAAGAAAATGCAGTTTTCAAATATAAACAAATTAAGTATTTGCCTGCACCTGACTTATATTTTTTGCAAGCCTGATATTTATGCTATTCAGTTATAGACAATGATTACGAAGTCTACGCTCCTACACTCTAAGAAAACATGGAGGAAAAAAGTAGCAACGGTGCGTCTTCCTCCCTTCTACTGACGCGCCCCCAAGCGGACACGAAAAAAGGGGAGGAACGAAACGTTTTTCTCCTTCTCCAGGCAGACGGGAGAAAGCTTTCGCCCTCCCGACTCATCTTCTTTCGGTTTTGTTTTTCGAGCAGGTCGCGCACGTTGTTTAATAAATAGCTGTTGAGTTCATTGAGCTTCAGCGGCGGCGAAGGCCGCCTGTAATTCCGTCTTCTAGTCTAAACGTGCCAAACATTTCGGTTGCATTGACGTTTTTATCATTAATTTTATCAAACGAGCAAACGAAGCCGCTAGAAACAGCGAAGTTCCGGAGCAGTGTCAGCAGCGCCACATACACTGGGGGATGGCCGTCTCCGGATAGCGGGACTCGCGCGGCACGGAACTACAGTCACTACAGTAACGAAACCACGCGGAACTGTGTCTACGTTTTCGACGTTATGGAAACCGCAGGAACTGCGTCCAAGACAGGCAGGTTTTGCTGCCTGGGTGCTTTCCGTGCTGGGTTCGGTTCTGGTTTCCGATGCCGAGTGCAACCGGCGTTCAACGTGGTTCTGTCAACGTGGTTCTGTATTTGTGCGTGACAGCAACATAGCTGCAACATCGCGATGGCAGTGTTGTGGGTTGTGAACAGAAGACTAGAATTATCACCGATGTGACCGTGTGTTCGCGTATCACAGGTGTAACAAGAAGATGAGATCGTAAACTGTTGGGCATTGATGCCGCTGGTCGGGCCGTGATCGGAGGGGGCGGGGTGTCGCAGGTTGACATTCCGCTTTATATTAAAACGTTTAATACCACATGAGGGATTACGTGCAATCGATCAACGTGCGGATAGTCATGTTGGAGCGCTCGTCTGAACAGTAGAAGCTCATATCGCTATCGTACAGTGGCCTATGTGACTGTCGGAAGTGTCTTGTCCCCGAGAGCGATTGCGCTCTGGGGCCAGGACTGAACAGTTCGAAATCGTGACGGAAAATACGTATATTTACATTATGGAATTTCGGCATTAAAAAACAATAGTAGGTAAAATAAAAAAAAGCTACTTTTTATATTGCTGTTTAAATATACTACGGTTCCTGGAGAAACTGCCCTCCAAGTGACGCGCTGGGATGAGCGTTAGAAGTTTTCGGGCTCGTCACGGCGTAGCTCCGTACAATTAACACCTGCCGCAAGTCGCAGCTTTGACTGCTTTCAAGTTGATCGAAAAGCGATTTTTCAGCCCGTGAAGCATCACTTCCAGCTGAGTGAATATCCGCTCTACAGAGATTAATTCAAGACGGCAATTGCAGCTTTGCGCGAACAGCACAAATAGAAAAAAACAATAGAAATACAGGCTACGACGTGCCGTGTGGGGAAACAAACTCATGGCTTCGAACCGCATTGGAGCGGCTTGATTTATCGGCTTTCAAATAATTACGGCATGATCGAGCGTTTACTTTTTAATAAGAGATTCATCCCCTGAGGCAGTCAAAATACTCTCAGAGGTTTGACATTGCTGGGAAAAAATCAACGTGCTGGGAATATTTTTTATTGCTTAGGGAGTCACCGAAAAGTTCCGTACGTTCAAAACGACCAGTATAAAAGACGGAAACGCAGAGTACGGATGTAATGTTCGGGTCAGTGTGGTGTTCCGTTGTGTTGATATTTGTGTATGCCGTGTGTGTGCTCAATTTATGATCACCTGATGCTTGTAATAAGCGTAATGTGTGTATAGTAGAGGATCCCCAAGCGCAGTAGTGGCCTGAGAAAAGCAAATTATTTTGTTGTAGATGAATTGGGCGGTACCTAGCGCCACCTAGCCTAGCTACTTGCAATTACTCTGCTTCACCCTGCCATCTGGTGGCTAGCGATTTAACCTTCTTTCACGCTACGCGATATACAGCGGCTTCAAGTTCGTTCTTTCGAGAGCGGCTTTTGGTTTCGCGGATTGAGTTCAGCCTTCTCCGTGATGTGCTGTTGACGAAGGAGGAACACCAAAGGTAAGACGCAAAGTGCGCGAAGTAACTGGGTATCGGTTGTCTCCGTTTAACATCGCAGTGCTGTCGACGAGAAGGCTGAGTAACTCCTTTCGAAACGGAAGTTTCTGTACCTGTGGGGGGAATCTGGCTTCGGAAATAAACCCAGGCAGCACCGAGTTCTGGGCCAAAACTTGGCTTGCGTCTGGCAGTTTAGGGCATTAAAAAGCCCGAATAAGCCAAAGTAGTGCCAAACTTGACCTCCCTTGGCAACAGTCTGGGTATCTTGGCCCTAATTCGCCAAACAAGTGCCAAACTTAGGCTTCGCTGCCGAGTAGTTCGGTTATTATCTGGCATCTTCGGGCCTAAATCGCCTAACAAATGCCAGATTTAGACTTACGGCCCGTTAGTTCGGCAGGTCTTTGGCATTTTTGGGCCAAAATCGCCAAACTAATGCCAAAGTTAGGTTTCACTTTTGGATAGTTCGGCTATCACCTGGCACATTCGGGCCAAAATCGCCACAGATGTGCCAGAGTTAGGCTTACTACCTTGTAGTTCGGCAGAGCTTTGGCATTTTTGGGCCAAAATCGCCAAACTAATGCCAAAGTTAGGCTTCACTTTTTGACAGTTCGGCTGTAACCAGGCACATTCGGGCCAAAATCGCCACAGATGTGCCAGAGTTAGGCTTACTACCTTGTAGTTCGGCAGAGCTTTGGCATTTTCGGGCCAAAATCGCCAAACTAATGCCAAAGTTAGGCTTCACTTTTTGACAGTTCGGCGTCACCTAGCACATTCGGGCCAAAATCGCCACACATGTGCCAGAGTTAGGCTTACTACCTCGTAGTTCGGTTGAGATCTGGCATCTTTGGGCCCAAGTCGCCAAGCGAGTGCCCAAGTTAGGCTTCGCTTCCCGATAGTTCGGCTGTGATCTGGCAGCGACGGGCCAAAGGTGCCAAACAAGTGCCAGAACTAGGCTTACTGCCTTGGAGTTCGGCTGATGAGGTATTTGATGTACGCGGGTGGTCTTCATCTTAATTAAATAGAAATCAAGTTTTATTCGGCTGGCAACTTTATCTTATTTTGGTTGTCTCTTGATTTCTGCGGTCCAAAGGTTGGCTGAATGTTTTGACGCGGCTGGAGCAGGCTTTGCAAACGCAAATTGTGCCAGATGTTTTACTCGCGCGTAGGTACACAAGCCAATATCGGGACGCGCCGTGAGACTGGTTCGACATTATGGCGCGTTCACACCGGCGACGCGATCTATTCGCGCCATAACTTTCATCGCAAAAGCGACCATCGCGGGCAAAAAGTGACGGGTTTTGAGCAGTCGCTTGCTGACCCGACATTTTGCGATGCACTCTAGTCGCGGAGAGGCCGAGCCAACCAACGGCGTTCGGAGCGGGAGTTTTTGAGACGCGACTCACCGACGAAGGCATTGGACTCGCTCATCGCGCACGCCAAATTGACCAACTAATTACTTTTTATTTTCTTTTTCTTTTTTTTTTTTTTGAGATGCGATTTAGTTGGATCGCGCGACTGCTATCCCCGGTGTGAATCCGCCTTTACAGAAAGTGCTGCCATTGAGCTAACACTGCGCAAGACGGATGTGCGCACGTCTCAACAAGATATATCATTATTAAGGGGTGTCCAAACAGGACACTACAAAACGCACGACTCCTACAAATCGTGAAAATTGAAGCGGACGCGCCCGCTTCAAGCCCGCTTCAATTTTAACGATTTGTCGGAGTCGTGTCCTGTTTGGACACCCCTTTATACGGCGCATTGCAAAAGCGAGCGTGGCTCTGTGCGTGTCTTGCATCGTGATTGAGCACTGTCAAATCCTAGCGATAACAAAGTGCGGAAACGACCGTGGCTCTATGGCGCGGTTCCCGCATCACACTTGGGGGATAAAAATGAAATCCCGGAAATTGTACTATATTAGCGTGTTGATACTTTTTAAACATTAAAAAGTGGAGACACAAAAGGGACGATAAAGACAGGACAATCTTTGAACTTTAAAGGCCGCTGTACAAACGGGACGTTCTGCAGAGAAGAACCTTCTCTCCCGAAGCCGGGGGACGGGGAGGGAAAGGTCAAGCGTTGGATGAAAAGAGGTTTAGAGAATGGGATAAGCGTCGGGGCGAGCCATCCTCCCGAGAGGGAGTGGGGACGGAACAAAGCTGCCGTGGGGTTCCGGCTAAAAGGTGGAAGAAAGTTAAGCTTGTCAAACGGCGACCTCGGATCCGAGGACGGGCACGCCAGAGAATTTGGAAATAGCTGCTTGATTAGCCGGACGACCCAGTGCGGTCTACTGGTTCTAGAAGGTGACTCGGAAGAAGAAAACTCGTTTTGGTCGAAAACTCTAAAAGCATTCTGGACGTGAACTCTTGCCACAAATAAAAATAACACATGCATGAAAAACTGCGAAGGCACCTAAGCTTTCGCCTATGATGTGGGAATGCGTGAGCATTACAGGCAGAGTTATGTTGGCGCAACTTGCAATAAAGAAAGAAAAAAAAGTTATGTTGGCGCAACGGATAGCGCGCTATTTTCACGATCAAGAGGGCCTAGCTTCGAAACCGGGCAGGGGGTGGTTTTTTTTTTTTTTTTTTCTCGTGTTCTTTTTTTTTTTGTTTTTTCTTTTGTGTTTGGTCACGTGACAAGAAAAATCACATGAACAGAATTTTTTTTTTTGCCAAGTCACCAGAGATTTTTTTTCTAATTTCTCCTTTTCTTCAATCTTTCTTTCTTTCTTTCTTTTTTTTTTCCTTTTTTTTTCGGTTTACGCTTCCTATCGCAAAGCTCTTTGCACTTATTTCGCGTTACATTGGCGTTAGCCAAATCGTTTTATTTATGGCAGGGAATTCTGCCGTACGTATCTTATGTTACTATTACCAACCCTGGATTTCGTCCGGCAACCAGTTTGGGAATGACGACGCCAAATTTGTGTTATAATTTCTTTGAGGTCTAAGGCCTCGTTATCCGTCGGTCTCTAAGATTGGCTCTTCAAGTATCTTTTGGGACAGAGTTGACGACAGGCATTTTTAAGGAGCACGTGTGTCGACCAGAGTGAACATTGCTGAAGCGCCTCTAGTGTGATTTTGGCCGTAAATAACTGGAGGCCCCGGGCAAACCCACCCAATGTAGAAAAGTATCTACCTTTCTGGTTTCATAGAGAGCTATGAAAGTCAGAAGGGACGAATCCCAGCCGAGTCAAACTACCGGCTTGCAAACGCAATCGTGTTGATAATAGCGCAAAGGAGTTTGTATGACTCTCTCTAACGGTGTGCAGAGGGTAAAGGCACGGAGGTAATATATGCTTTTGCCCAGTCACCTCGCGAACGGTTGGGTATTGGCTGCAGAGATCCATTTCGCGTTGTTTTATTACGGGATTATATCTTGATTTCTGTGTTCCTAGTTTCACAGACGGAACGAAATCGCTTTTCTCGTGTGGTGTCACGGCGGGAAGACAGAAATCAATCAGAGTACCGAAATTCGACGCTTGTGCTCGTTCTATAGCGCTTCTAAAAACCGTGCGATCACGACTGTGTATCGTCAACATTGCATAAACTGCCGTTACTTGTACTCGTATTGCATCGTGAGGGAACGACTATGACTGGGTAAACAGAAAAAGGGAGAATGGGTGCGTGTGATTTGTTGAAGTTCGAATCAACAAATCGAGCTTCAACGAATGCGATAGTATTGCATTCACTCAACCAGGTATATGAGTTTTCAGATCCTTCCAAGTATGCGATTCGTGTTCTGCCAGTGGTACCTCAGTTAGACTAAAAAACAAAATCCACGTTAAAAAAAAAATTACGGTGACTCGAGTTGCTCCCGCGCCGAATCATGTTTCACGTAAGCGTAATTTTGGGTTCGATGCACGACGAGCGGTCTTCAATCATAAAAATATTTTGATTACGATTATTTGCGCCGCTAAAAAGTTGAAAGCCAAGCAGTGAAGACGATGGTGTTCTTATAAATATTATATACATTTTATTTTACACTGTTTGAATACGCTGCCGTCGTTATGTCCTTGAATTATTGGCTAGCTTGTGGCGGACAGGGAAGTCTTGCAGGACCATTATGATAGGACCTACACTAAACCTGCCGCACTTCGAAAAATGTTAGTCCAATGCATACCAGCTTGTTCAAGGCGGGCGAAGCGCTACGCATCCGGCAAAGCGCATTAAATCGCTGCCCGCGACGTTTTTTTATTTTTTCTTTTTTTTTATTTATTTTTTTTTTTTTTTGTGCAGCGATATAATTTTTAGTCAAGCAGCACGCCCCCTCTACGGCGGGTTATGCCGGATTAACGGAGGCGTCTCCTATAAAGTTCGCTCCTTCCACTTTTTTTTTGCGTTTCCTCCTCTCCTGCCCTCCTTTCCTCCCTTCAACCCCCTCCCCCGAGGGGCCAACGCGGAGAATGGATCTCCGCGTTGGCCCCTCGGGGGAGGGGGTTGAAGGGAGGAAAGGAGGGCAGGAGAGGAGGAAACGCAAAAAAAAAGTGGAAGGAGCGAACTTTATTTTCGGCTTCAACCTCGAAACCCGCCCGCTCCGTGGGAGTACCGGAAAGAGAAATCTTGGCGGAAGGAGAGGAAGCGAAGGAAATGTACGCGATCCCCCTGTCCTGCGGGACCAGGTACATCGGGCAAACGGGGCGATGCCTCAACGACCGACTCCGAGAACATCAAATGGACGCCGAAAGAGCTGCTTCGGAGTCCAAGCACCCGATCGTCATTCACGGGAGCCTCCTGCGGGACCAGGTACATCGGGAAAACGGGGCGATGCCTCAACGACCGACTCCGAGAACATCAAATGGACGCCGAAAGAGCTGCTTCGGAGTCCAAGCACCCGATCGTCATTCACGGGAGAAGATGTCCCGGTTGCGCTCCTAATTTATGTAATAACAAAAACGGCTTGACATAACAAAAATAACAATTTAATTAAACGTTTCGCCTCCTATGCGGTAGGCATCTTCAGTAGAGCGCAGAGCGAGTGAGAGTCGCACAAAAAAGTTCGGCTATTTAGGCATAAAGTTTGTGTACACGTCCGGCAGGGGGCCACGGTTCTTGTTTACCAGCGATGAATCACTTCCGCGTTTGTCGTTCTGGATGAACCAAGATTCCAGCAGCTTCCTCGATCCCCACCTTTTATCCCCCTCCAAGGTCGATGCCTTGTCAATGTCAAATTGGTGTCCTGACGTCCATGCGGGTCGACGAGTTCGGACTTGAAGCCGAACGCTGACAGGCTAGGCAAGGCGACAAGGTCACCGGCAGAAGCGGCCTTTCCTTTTATGCGTTGTTGATGCCCCTTCGACCTCGCCTTTTGCAAATCCTCCCCACCTGGTTTTGCGTCTTCGTGTGGCTGTCAGCGAGCTCGACAGCCGCTTTAAGCAAATCAAAAGGATGAAGCGAAACGCGTGACTCAGCGTGACCTCTCTACATAGGACGCGTAGGACAAAAACGTTTGGACGAAAATTTGTCACGTGACTTTCTCTGTCACGCTGATGGGATCTCGGGGGCTGTCGTTTTCGCCGTTTGCCTAGTTATAGAAATAAGCAGGCCACGTAGGTCCGGTTTTCGAACTGGGCTCTTCAGTGTTCTGTTGCTTTCGTGCGTTGCAGTCGCCGCCGTGTTTTTTCGTCGTAAACGGTCGGAATACGTCCATGCCAATTTTTCGGTAACAGTCATTTTTTGCACCGGAGTTCGTGGAATACTTGTGATGTGTTTGTTGGACACGCTTCTACAAAAACTGCTCTTCGCCGACGACGAGACGTCAGTTGAATGTGCGCAACCTTCTTCCTCGAATGTGTTTGTGGGGTGCCTGAGTTGGATTATGCATCTATCAAGGATTACATGATATCGCTCTTTTATTAGTAAGTGCACTGCAAGCATGATTCTGATAGTCGTCCTGCTTTCCTTTCATTCTCCGCGGTTTTACGTGTGATGAGTTTTGCTTGGCATGAGAACAGTGTTAATTGTAATTTATAATTTGCTTTTCGTTTTACAGAGAAGTGTGACCTTGTAAATATGTTGAGAATACACTGTGTGTAATGATAGTTGTTTAATAAACTTCTGGGAGCGATCGAAAAAATTTGTTTGTCCGTATAAGTGATTGGATATGCAACAAATGACATGCAACGTACACATACTTGCACGACGTTCGGCCAATACGAAGCAGACGCATCGTAGAGTTTTCGCACAATATTACGTGAACGCTAGGCCGGGGCGAAACAGCTGTACGGCAATACCTCCCGGGTATCAAACGGTGGTGCAAAACTGGACAGTTGAGCGATATTGGAACCGACTTTCGGCCGGCACTGGCACGATACTGCAAAGTATTGCCGTGCTGCTTGGGAACGGAGGTGATGACATCTTACTATCGTGCTTCCAACGCTTATTTATTTTATTTATCTTCTGGGACGCGTAAAAGAGCACTTCTGTGACACACCAGAGATATTCGAAACTTGGGCTGGCCTCTCGGCTTTCTTTGCCACTTTTGGCACTTACTTGGCACTTCAGTGGGTAGCCAGGAAAGAGCCAAACTTCGGCATGCCCCGAATCGACAAATTAAGATTTACTGCGGCAGTTACGGCTCAAGTCTGGCACTTACTTTGGCACAACTCTGGCGGACCAGAGAAAAGCCAAACTCGGCGAGGCTGAAATACCGAAATTAGGCGTTGCTTTGGTAGTTATGGCTCAAGTATGGCACACTTCGCCACTCCTGTGGCGTATCAGAGAAACGCCAAATTTTGGCGTGTCCGAAATACCCAAATTAGGCGTTGCTCTGGCAGTTATGGCTGAATTATTGCATCAACTTTGGCGCTCCTCTGGCGGACCAGAGAAACGCCAAACCTTAGCACGTCCCAAATACCGAAATGAGGCGTTGCTCTGGCAGCTATGGCTGAAGTATGGCACCAACTTTGGCGCTTCTCTGGCGGACCAGAGAAACGCCAAACCTTGGCACGTCCCAAATACCGAAATTAGGCGTTGCTCTGGCAGTTATGGCTGAAGTATGGCACCAACTTTGGCGCTCCTCTGGCGGACCAGAGAAACGCCAAACCTTGGCATGCCCCGAATTCCCAGTTTAGGTTTTACTATGGCAGTTATGGCTCAAATCTGGCACCAACTTTAGCGCTCCTCTGGCGGACCAGTGCAACGCCACACTTTGGCATGTCCAAAATACCCAAATTGGGCATCGCTCTGGCAGTTATAGCTCTAGTATTGCACTACTTCGGCAATCCTGTGGCGGACCCGAGAAAAGCCAAACTTTGGCACGTCCCAAATACCGAAATTAGGCGTTGCTCTGGCAGTTATGGCTGAAGTATGGCACCAACTTTGGCGCTCCTCTGGCAGACCAGAGAAATGCCAAACCTTGGCACGCCCCGAATTCCCAGATTAGGATTTACTATGGCAGTTATGGCTCGAGTATGGCTCGAACTTTGGCACTCCTCTGGCGTACCGGAGAAGAGCCAAACTTTGGCATGCCATAGGATCGCTCAACTAAGGCTATAGTTAGGCACCGTACTTTGGCACTGATGAATGCCATGGTGCAAAAACCTAACTGCGCCAAAGTTGGGCCCTTATGTTTGCCAGACCTTTGCCCAAGTTGGGCATTCCTCTGGCGTGCTACCTGGGAACACAGTTCACGGAAAGCTGGTTTTACGCTTTTATTTGCTGCTTCTCTCGTCCCGTACATGAGACGTAGCTTCCTCGTTAAGCCTTATTGAGCTCAATTTGCTCGATTCAGGGCCGCCATAATGAGATGCAGGCGACGGAGGAACCTGTTGCCCCCCTGCTTCAGGGACGAAAGTTTCTCCCTTTCTAAAGGAACATAGGTTACAAGACCGTTCCTCCCCTAAGGGAGGACTATCCATACCCTTTTTTCTAAGAGTGTATGTTTAGCCACACCGTTATTTTCTTTCTGATCTAGTATTTTAATGACTTTAATAAGCAGAAGTAAAAATTCGAAATTTAATTCTTGGTTGGAGTTTGCAATACCGTCAACTGAAGCTGCAGTCGCAAAAAAATAAGCACATCAAAAACCTAGAAATCAATGAATTCATGCAATTACACAGTACACTTTCGATCGAGTGAAATGATTACATGTAAACGAACGAAGCGAGATGTAAATGCAATATGACGAACAAAGCGAGATGTACATGGAATATGACAAATAAAAAAGTTATTTTAACAATAACAAAACAGATGCGTTTTAGATCGCGTGTATAATTAAGACCAGCTCCGCCGTCATTAATTATATCAAACCTTAGGATAGGACTAATAAAATTACATGGCGTCGTACTCATGCTTGAATTCACCGAAGTAAATGCAGGCTTTTAAAACCACGTCTCCCCCTCCCCCCATCCCTCTTTCTGTAACTTCATCCTCCCAACCATCGTCCTCCGGAAAGAAACAAGTTTTGCGAGTGGGTGTAATTGTAGCGTGTTTCTCTCTTGCTGCCTTAACATAACCTTGCAGAACATCAATAAAGGGTTAGTCAAGTGAGCCTATTCAACCTAGTTTTAAACGAATCAGTGTTATATTGTTGGGGAGAAATAATTTCAAGAAGTATGTGCCGCAAACGCGAAAATTAATACTTTTGCTCTGAGGTTTCGAGCACTACGGTGGGGTACATAAAAATATTATGTAGCTCAGAGCCCCCGCGAACTCTCATCATTCTCCCATGGCTGATTTTGCTTCGTCTTTTGTATTTTCATTATCGTGAAGTATAATGTAACTAATAATATTCATTTGGAATTGTGATTCAAGGGGATTTACTCAAAAGAGGGCTGTCTAGAAAGAGGAACATTTTTTTATTACGGTTTTGCATCCAGACTAAATTGTTCTGGGATTTGTTTCAGAAACATTAAATTATTATGAGCGATTTCGTAAGAGTCAAGCTTTAATATTTGTTTTACAAGTTGTTATAAAAATTGATATTCAATATTACTGCGTTGAAATCGCGTCTACTCATGTTGCCGCAATTCACTCAGTTTTAATATAAACTTCTATTAAATTGTTTCCAGTCATTAGCTATCCAACTAGCCGTGTACGTTTAGACGTACACTCAACATCATGATGCTCTATTGATTTGACGTATTACTTCACTATTTTAAAAGTATTTTAGATAATTTTCTGGACACACTGTTTTTGTGGATTCAATGTCGCCTTAAAAATGAAATGAAAGCTAAAAAAATAACAATCAATGCACACTTCACTATTCGCCTCAAGGAATAAAATGCAAGCCATGATCATTTTTTACCAGGCTACACAGCGAAGTAAACCAATAAATTAATTCTGGGGTCGAAACAATCGTTATGATAATTTCAGTAGTTCGAACTCAAAGAAAAAGACAGATTATCTCACAAATCTGTGCAAAATCTGCTTGACAAAAGTAACCACCGCGCGCAAAACTAATTTGCATACGTATGTTTTTTTCTTCTACTTTAGCGAAAAACTGCTACAAGGGAAAACGACAATATTACGAGAACAACAGACAAAATGAGACAACCCAGTCAAAGGCCTTTTCATCATCAGGGCTTCTCGTCACATAACTGCAAGAGCAGAATAACCGAACCTATATTTCCTTCCCAGCCTGGCAAATCACAATACCACGTTTAACGAGCCCCCATCACCTTCTTGAAAGATGTGGTCGACTATCGCCTGAAGCGATCTCATTCTTCGAGTTTACTATTGCAAGCTCTTGCCATTTCTTCAGTCGTTTCATAATCGCCGTTTTGAAGGATTTTATCTTACGCGATGGTCTGTGTTTGTTTTCTCTCGACGCGTTCACTATAACGAGTTATTGATAAGGCTTTTAAAAGTATCCTTATCCGCTCTCTACATTAGACTTTCTAGTTTTCGTTTCGTGCTTTGTTCTCGACTCTCGGGATGTTCATCAGCAAAACTTGCATCTATTAAGTTCGAGGGTGAGCTCCTTCTCACCTAGTGACAAAGTACTTAACCTGGCCTTTTGCTTTTCTTGTCTGCTGGACCTTATCTTATGTGTATAGAAGACCAGACGCCTAAGTGCGACTGATGAATCAGAGAGATAATATCTATAAGGGGAGTTTTACTTAACATAACTAAAAGTACTAGCCAAAGTTTTGACTTGGTTCTCCTTGTCGTGTTCGCGTAATTTTATTTTATTTCTCTTAAAATGCATAATCCCTAGTACAAACAAATTATATGATTTTGCCCAATAAGCACATGAGACTGAATAGGATTATATGGGACATCATATATATGATGTCCCATATAATGAGTTTTTGTATATGAGTTTTTGTATGTTTTCTAGGCAAATCATACATGAATAATTTCTGTTCAAAATGGGAACAAGTCTTCCTGTGTACTTCGCTAGATTGACAGCTTCGACAGGGGGGCGAGATTCTCACATATCTTCGGCACCAAAACTAAGACATTCCAGGAAGTTTCTAAACTAGTTCCTCCTTCAGATTCGACTAACTGCCAATGTTTAATACTCTAGACTTTGAGCACTGTTAGGTGAATAGGTTGCAGATGGCTAGATGAGGCGCCCAAGCTCAGCGCGATTTAGTTTTGGCGTTCTTCGCCCTGCTGTACAGCTCTCGTTCCCTCTGCTCCGCAAAACAAAGGTATCTCGAAAGACCATTGTGTTGAGAACCTAATTTGATTTCTGGACGCCTTGCCGACTCCTCTGTCTTCGTCTTCATCCAGTAGACGATGCAGAAAGGGCGGAAGAAAGCTTCGCCATAATACCCAAAGCATTCACTATACGCAACAGTCGGCCAATACATTTTCACTCCAACGTGATTCTATGCTTGCCTTATGTGTTCCGTGGTTTATTGTTGCAATTGCTTCCACCTAGGAGTCGAAAGAAAGTAGAAGAGATGCACCCCTCCTCCAAGTTGGAAGTCCATGCATTTACCAACAGTGCTCGCCTTTCTGCGATGTTTCTATACGCCTTTGTTGCCTCCGAGGAAAGACTTTCTCGTTAGACGGTGAATGTATCCCCGGCAGCTCTGGTAATTCGATTACAACAAGCGGGATGCCGGCCTGGTAGTTTGTATGCACACGATTGTATGAACAGACAAGCCGTAGCGGCCGTGTATGGTGAGCCGGACAGTAGTGCCTGAGCTGCGTCTCCGAAATAAAATGCCACCTCCGCAACCTCTGTGTGCGCGCCGCGAACGACGTGAGCGGTCCGGCGCGAGTGCAGAGCAGAGGAATCGACGTCGCCGTCGCGCTCCTCTTTCCGCTTCGTTTAGATTTAGATCCTTGTGCAATGATTACAGTTTTCATCTAGAAGAGCAGACTAAGATTTTTTCAATCAAAATTTTGCATCTCAGCTAGACAATTTTGATAGCTGATTGTACCTCCATAAAAAGTGAATTTAAATATATTAGTTTATTTGCTAGTTAGTCAACTAGTCCAGAGTTGTTTAATGGTCCCTAACTTAGCCACAAAGATAACAGAGGCACAATGATTTTTTTTTTACTTTTAGACTCATTAATTATGCATTTTGTATTTTGAGAGGCAGCTGGCTTATGGCAAACTCTCAGAAATAAATTGCTGTTTGCACACAACGGGCGAAGTAAATACTCCATAAATATTGTTTTTTTGTTGTTGCTGTTTACTAGTTTTATTATTTCTGCTTCCAGGGTGGCTCTAAGTTAAAAAAATATATATTTGAAACCCTAGATAAAAAACTTACCTCAAGCGGTGGTGATCTCTTCAATTGCTAATGCAATTCGGCATATACCTAAAACCATAAACAGATAGGCTTTAAATTGCGTTTAGTGTTGTATTAATGCACTAAAAATCATGCTAAAACGTAGGCTTCCCACTATTCTGCGGTGATTCATATTTCACCAAGTAACGAGCACAAATCTGTTTCGCAGAACCGTAATTGAGCAGTAGATTCCAGAGGTTTGGCACCTAGCTTATTAGGAACACGGCTTCTCATTATATTAAAATTTGGAAGTCAACAGAGCTTTTGGGTGTCAACCATCCGGCATAATTTCTGTTCGCTGACCATAGTCCACCGTACCATCTCCAAAAAAGCTACCCCCCTCAGAGAAGACCGGGGACTATCTAGTATTTACTAAGTTCACTGCTCTTATATATGTCATAACTATCAAACATTTAAATCACGATGAGCAAAAAAATCACGGTAACGGGGAACACGAAGTTCGGTGTAGGTCTTGGTCAAAGCACAAGAGGTAATTAAAAGTGAAGTTGCATGGCGAACCGGGTCGTTCACCGTCATAATCTAACGTAACATTTTTTCAAACATTAAATTTAACATTTGGATAAACAAAGAAAAATGAAAATCATCACTTCGAAGGTGCAATTATGATATGCACGAGGAAGCCCAGTTCTTTTTGCCCAAATTGGTTTTTCTCTCGGAAGTTAGGACCTTAAAAATTGCAGAGCCAATTGGTCTGCATTTCTGTTGCTACGTGAAGCGTTGTTGGTTTAGCTCTAGTAAACTCCAGGCATTACTTCTCGAGCTGCGCCTCCAGGTGTCTTCATCCCTTCCCACCCTATACACTTTTACCTTCGGGCTGGCTTATGTCCGCAGATTATGAGGAATGACGAGCTGCGGCTAGTCACGTGTAAATTGTGCCACTCTATTTTGCGGGTAAACTAAATTTATATAAATAATGTTCAGTGGGTCTAGTTGGTTCATGACTGGTTAGCTGCGCCGAAGGACAGGCACGAAGTGAAGAAGGTGACGACAAGTCGGGGCGAACTCGCAACTGATAAAGTCCCTTGACACTTCTTTTACAAGTAACGACAACCAGTGCATATGACAAAGCACAATCCGCTAGAACAAAATGGCAGCATATGGTTCAAACCTCTGCAGTGCGCCTCCAATCGCTTCCTTAAACCTGCACCGTCACGCAGTCGGCGCTTCAAGGAATGTCGCTACTGGTAGGAAGCTCACATCTAGAGACTTTAGCAACTGAAAGCTTATTAGAAAACAGTGACTTCTATACCTTATTAAAACAATGTAATTTCCAGCAACCCCACTATCTCTCCAAAAATAACACATTATTTATCTAACAGGACCACATACGGCTCACTGATAAACTTATCGGCGCCCCTCGTTTGAACGGCAAACGCTTCGCGAATTTCCATAGTGTTTTTTTCGCTGTGCCGTTCCATGATGGTTGTGCTCGACAACAAGAAAGTGCACAGGAATCGATTGAAATGCACTGCCAGCTGCCCAGATGGCGTCTGTTTCATTTCTGCTGCGTGTTTTCTCGCACGCACTGGCGCACCTACATAGGGCAAACAGGCTGGTGCGTAAATAATAGTGCGAGAGAACACGCATCAGCTATCAGACAAACGCCGTCGGGGCATTCGGCAGTGCACTGTGATCGATGCCGGTAAACCCCCTTATTGTCAAACAACCATGCTGGGATGGCACAGCGAAAAATCAACTACTAAAATTCACGAAGCGTTTGTCATCAAAACAACGGGCGCCGAGAAGTGTATCAGCGAGCCGTCTGTGGCCCTCTTAGAAAGACAAATGTTATTTTGAGAGGGAAAGGGGGGCGGCTGAAAATGGAGTGGTTTTAGTAAGGTATTCAATTCAGTGTGTTTTCTAATAATATTTCAGTCTCGAGTCGCCATTTTTTTTTTCACTTTGTCCCCGTCCTTCAGTCCTTCTACCAGTGAATTTGTGTGAATGTCACGTGACGTCGGCGTTTTCGCTAAATTTAGCCGGCAAACAGATTTTGCGCATAAGTCACATGACAAAAAGTCTTGTGACACGATATTTTCCGCTAAATTTAGTGGCGAAACTGAATTGGTGTTGACATCACGTGATGTAACTTTTTCCGCTAATCCTAGTAGGGAAACTGAAGTCATGTGACGTCACAGGCCACGCCTTCACGAAATGCAGCTTCGCGAAATCCGGAGCAACTAGCGAAAGGACATTTCACGCTAAAAGAGCGAAAAAGCCAAGGTAGAGCCAAACTTGACCAGCTATGGCCAGCCTAGGTATCTTGACCATAATTTGCAACACAAGTGCCGATGTTAGGCTTCACTCCTGGTAGCTTAATAGCTGTCATCTGAAATCCTTGGTCCTAAATCGCCAAACAAGTGCCCGAGTTAGGGTTTTGGGGTTGTCTGTTTATCATGTTGCAACTCCGGGCCTTAAAGGCCATACAAATGCCAGATTTAGGCCTGACCGCTGATTCTTTTTTAGATTGCATCATTGGCTCAAGTTTGGCAAAGTGGCAATTATGGGACGAGCAAGCAAACAAACAAAAAAAAATTGAAATGTCAAAGCACTCTGGCACTAACTAACGCATTAGAGCAAAACCGTATTAGGCCCTAGTCAGGCCTTTAGAATTGTCAAGCTTGAGCCCAATGAGGTGTTTCTCTTGATTTCTACAATGGGTAGCAAAGCCATCATTGTAATTTCTCTCCGTGTTTTTTTTTTAAGTTTTTGCTTTAGAGGCGTGTGTGTGACCTATAAGTACAACGAAAGCGAAAGTCACTAGAAAAATAATTATGTTTTACTTAAACAGCAAAAATTCAAGTTTCCTAATTGCGTAAATTATTTATTTACTTCGCGGTAACTAGAAAACAAAGCAGCTTATTCCGTCTCGATGTTTCGCATCATGTTTAAAGTCTGCGACCCATAGTGAGTCATTTATCGCGCCAACAACGTACCTGTAGTCAAGGGTAAGTCTTAAATTTATGGAATTGATTTTCCAAGAAGAAAGGAACGAGTATGTTTCAAAGCTACATTAGATCTTGAATGTATTCATTTAAACCCTGCCAGAACAAGTTTAAATAGTCTGTCGGGGATCTTTCTCGTTTGAGAAATAGGCCGTCAAGAGGCCAGGCAATGATTCACATACCATTAATTAGTCTTGCTTGAACTGCCCTAACCTTTCTACTTCGTGTTCATCACTCGCATCGTCTTTTTCCTTGATTGTCTACACTCTCATCAACAAATAGAACAAACCAATTCACACCGAGGCGTATTTTCATTTCCGCAGTTAAGGTGCATACGTAAGTAAACACAAATGCTTTCAAGCAAGACCCTTATTTAAAACGCAGAGGGAAATATTAAAAACAAAAAAGACCGCAACTTATATGCCGAAAATATGGTAGTTGAAAGCTCTAAGGAGAAAACCCGGGTAATGCATAATTAAACCATGGGTGAAAAAGTAAAATTATAAGAACAGAATATGAGGCTCCTAGAGGCGGCTGAAGCAGGATGCCTTGTTGAATAAAACAAAAGCTTTACGGCCAGAGTTCATCGTAAAACCATCAGACTCGTTCGGTCAATGGGGAGCAGTCAACTAAGCTGTTCCCATTGGGTGAATATTAATACTCAGCTCTATAATCTTGGCATCGTGGATTTTAAGTGATCCCTCGCTATATACTAAACTTTTGGTTTAAGGTACCGGAGCTCACTGACTGTGATAAGCCAGTCCGGTAAGGGGTCTTGGCCTTCCTTATTTAAACTGATTTATTCTAAACCTAAATTAGGTCATGAGTCATATCAATGTGGTTTTAGCTGTGCCGTTTTTGCAATAAAGTCGACAGTTTAGTCATAGTTTAGTTACAACTTTACAGTGTGGCATATAAAGATATCATACCGGTAGTGGGAGAGCGATGTAACAGTGTGCAGGAAAGCGCTGCAAAGGCACACATTTAAGTAAGATGAAGAACTCGAATTTACTCGTGGATAATTTATAAATTTCCACTGTAATGGCTGAGACCCAAATAAAACTTTGGAACAAAACAACTACGAATAATTATTAAAAATTTAAAATCTACCTACTTTGAGAAGGTGCTTTCTTATATGAGATATTCCAGGTAAAATGAACAGAGTGAAATAAGAAAACACTAAACTAAAAAAAATGTAATTGCCTAGATAGAAAAACTTTGTCACAAGAAATAAAGTTTTACCAAACAAAAAAAGCAAGGCTTGTTTTAATTATATTCACGTGCGTCTACCTCGCGCTTCTAGACTGGACGAGGTGCCAAAACAAAAACACGATTAAAATTGTTCCTTTATTTAAATGACTCTCACAACGCATAATTTAGCCCTAAAGTATTGTTTTTAGAATATGAACTTCTAATATCATACGTCTGCACCGTAAGTACCTAAATATACTGTTTCGTTGGTTTAGTGCCTAAAAGATAAACTCTGAAACATGCCTCAATTTCGGGCCGTCGCGTCGAAATGCAAAAATTGCTGCAAAATCTGTATTTGTCCTGCAACACATGTAATTAGTCTGATTTTCGGGGCTCGGTCATTTTATGTATCCTATCCAAGCACTTAAAAATATATTTCATAGATAGGTATATGTTTTATACAGCCGTGCTAAAGAGCTATTTCAACGAATCCTGTAACAAAAGGTGTGTATTCCAAGTGGTTTAACGGAGGTTTCTTACTTTATAATAGACTTTTTTATGAGGGAAATACTTTTTCACTTTAACCCCAGTCATGTGCCTTCAAGATCTATGGCATCTAAAGCGTAAAATATGAAGGCAACGATTACTGCTGCCTTCCCTAAATTTTTCCTAAAAATGTGTGTGCCGAACTTCCGAATTTGTTTTAGTCTTAGATTAGAATAACGTATCCCCAAGAGTCCTAAATAATGGCCTCAGGCTTTAATAATAGTTATGTTAAAACTATTTTTTATTCTTAAGCATTTGATTTGTCTGCTTTTGTTTCTGTTGCAAACATGTTTCGCTCTAATCGAGTTTGTCCCATACTTCACAAAATGCGAAAAGACTGCCTTAAGCTGAATAAACAAAAACTTAGTGCATAAAGACTCCAGTTTTCCAGGAAGAAAGGAGGTTGTAAAGAAAATAAAACGTGCTACGTTATAATAAAAATTCAGACGGAATATATCAGAAGAGTTTTTTTTTTTTTTTATGATACGTTCCCGGTGGAGTATTTCATTATCTAAATTTTCATAGCCAACTTTTCTGTAGCTTATACGTTTGGGGTCTATGCGCGTTCACCTCCAAGAGTAAATTAAATGCACGCATTTAATAATTGCAAAAATTAATTTACGCGTAATGTAGTACAATCGTTCGTAAAAAGCTATGTTGATGTTACTAAGAAAATACGCGATGCATGAACATAATTTATTTTTTCGCCCCGCTGCAGATTTTTTTTTTTAATTTCTAATTGCGCGTAGAAGCACTTCTGAGCACTGTTGATGATTTGTGTGTAATTTACAAGCGATATGCCTCGGTCGTGGTCATCTTAGGTATCTAAGATGCTCTTAATTATACTGTTCAAAGCTCAGGTGCAATTTTTCGTAATTAACGTGATAAGCCTCTTTATTTGATTAGTCAATTAAGAATAAGGATGCGGGTTAAGATTATTCTGGCAAAAGAAAAAGGCAAATTTCAGGCCGCTGGCTTCGTAAATACGCATGTATGCGCGGCCAGGGAGTAGATCCCAAAAGGTTTCAAAATGTTGACATGGCACATTAGCACAAGTCCTCTTTTGACTTTTATATGGGCATGCATTCATTATTTTTTATTTTCTTCTACTGCAGGAATCGTTTTTGGATTAACACGCAGGAGAAGCGTTAATCTATGCCCAATTTTTTGCACTCTAAGGGTCCTAACTTGGCTCGAACACGGTTGCACACTAAGGCGATACTTAGTGCCAGAGCACTTCTATTGGGCGTCTCTATAGATTTTCTTTGACTAGCCACATAACTGCCGAAGTGCCAAGCTTTAGCCAAAGATGCCATGTACAGTGAGCAGAAAAGCCTTAATTTGACATTTGTTTGACACTGTAGTGCCAAAGTTGCCACATAAAAACCGAACAGCCGACATCACCCATTTTGCGGTCTTCGCTTAAATAGGGCGCGCTCTCGTATCGCGCGCCCGACTGGTCATGCGCTCTTGTGACGTGCGCTCTAGTGTAAGCGTGCTACTGTCGCAGCGCCCTCTAGTGTCGCGCACTCTAAAGGCCCTCTCCGAATGGCGATAACGCATGCTTGTCATGTCATGACTCTGAGAGTGACAGCATTTAGTAATGAAGGTGCAAGCTTCGCAATCTGAGTCATTTAGTTTCAAAACTTGTTTAAATATGTATCAGTGGACTGTTTTCCGGTTCTACTATGCATTACTTTTTAATAAAACGAGCTTTTTACACATATAATTGCGAAGTGTCCTAATCGATATTTTGGGTGCTTTGTTAAGCTTCAAAAGATATTTTAACACTTTTTTTTGGTTTGATGTTTTTTCATTGATTTTGTATCGCCACCAAGGGGTAGGGAACGTGTGCAGAGTTACGCGACTGCTTTGAGTTGAAGCAAATCAATCACACTAACAAGGAAACAAACGCAGTAATTCGGAAAGTGCTTCGCAGCTAGAGTGTAGTTAAATACGGATGTGTTCTTAACACTGCCAGGCGGCTGAAGCTGTAGGTGAATATCGTACGAAAAACACAAGAATGAGGCTATCGTTTGTGCACCAGCTCTAATAAATTAATCCAACGGCAACCTCGCAGAAATCGGGCTAGTGCGTATCACAACGGGACATTCACCGCCTGTTCCCTCAAAATTCTCCGCGCTCAATAAAGCACGCGCCCTGTATAGTCAACACGCATTTAGTGTTTCAATTTTTGCTAATATTTAAGCTTGACAGAATAGACGTGCCTTTTGCATGAATAATATAACAAGCACAAGGCAGACTGAACGTTACGTCGAATATTTTGTTCACAGTCACGTTCACAGTCTTGCATAAGACTTGTCTAATTACAACTTCAGATACACAACCCCCTAGTGCAGATTAAAAAAATTCGTTTCATTAAATTGCTACGGGGTTCCTTGTGGAATAGTTCAAATAAATAAGGTTCAAAACAGCGCGTCACAATGTTATCGCGATAGGTAAAATGAAAAATACAAAGGATACAAATATTTTTTTCAAAATAAGTAGGTGGGGCTTGCGTCCTTGGGGAGTCTGAAGAGGTCTAGAACAAAATGGTTATGAGTAAACTTTGTCAGATTAAACAATGAGCGAAATAAATATATATCTGTATCATATCGTGAAAATACTTGAGAAAGTTATGTAAGCTCCAACTTATTTGCATTAATTACTACTTTATATTCCGTGTTCTTTTTTGCGTGTTTCTAGTGGACGCCTTTAGATATATTGCGCTTTGTAGTATAGATTCGAACAACAAAATTGTAGAAAACAAAAATTAGAAAATGAATGGTGGGATGTTTGTACACGCGCAACAAAGGAGACTCAAAACTACGGACTTCAAGGAAGCGTCTCAGATTTAAAAAGAGTGGTGCATTGAGGAAAGATTTGATAAATCGGCATTTCTGCTAGTTTCACATTCCACAGTTTTAGTCTCCTCCGGGAGTTTTAAGGAACTTCAGTCGCACAATATGTGTCAAGGAAATTTATTAACATCAGACGAAATGTGTTTCCCTTCCTAATGATATTGCTTCAACACAACTCCAATACAGTCTTAAATGGCGAACCTAGCCAAACAATACGAAATTCAGCAATCTCAACCTTATGTTTAAAAATACAACTTTAAAGAGTCGCCTTGCATGATATATTTCAAGCACGTCTTAAATATTCTAAAACGCACATTACGTATCTAAATATCTTTATTGATGCAAAGCCGGACAGGCTTAAGCAATATTGGTGAAAGTGCAGAAGGGTTTTTTGCATATTTTTTGTACGAGCTCCAAGCAAAAAGCACGCGATGGCATGCTAGACCGTGCACAAAACAATCATAAAAAGGTCAAAGCAGCTTTGAGAATATAAATTGATTTACGGGGTACCTCCTATGTTTAAATTATCATCTGTTTTTTCCCCTGCCATTATATGTGTTAATTTGTAGTTGTTTTATCCTTGATTTAGGTTTTGTTTCAGGCAAAATCCCACACACGTACAACTTTTTAATCAAGGATGATTCGATCAGAATTCTTTAAAAAATGAATAAAAAAGGTGGTTATGCCTTTGATCGATGCCTAGCCAGAAAGGCGGACTCGTGAAGTATGAACAGCAACATTTAACATATCGACACATCTTTTATTTCCCGCTTTATTATTACGTTCTTAAGTTTTGAATCAAAAGATGAAATTGTGTTCGGTCATAAGAGCGCATGATTCAATACTGTAGGCGTTATTCGGCCTTCAGACGACGTTTAAAATTAAACAAAAAATATTTCTTTTTGCCGTCGAAGTATTTATAATTTTAGACGTACGCATTCTTACCAATCAATTGCTCCAACTATTTGCCTTCAAACGCTCACAAATTCATGTGGCAGGTGACCAGAATAAGGCATTTCCATGTACTTTTATCTTCAAAGTCTATTATTAAATTAAAGGTAAAATTTCTGATTTCAATTTGTTGAGGAGACATTTAAAAGTTGTTTTTTGAGATTGAAGAACGTATGATTTAAAATTTATCCACTAAACTTGCTGTAAAAAGTAACGCGACGTGACCGGACTACAAAAGACGTCACGTGGTACCATGACGTCACGGTGTGTACACTAGTGAGAACGTTACTAGATTAGCTCACTTGTGGAACTCCCGCGGAAGGGGGTACCCGCTCACTCACTTCAGTCCGCCTCCCGTCGTTCGAAGCGCCAACTAGAGTTTCGTTTACGAACTGTGCATTCCATAGAGTACGGTAGAACGCCGTCTAGACGCGGCGCTTCGAAACACGCGTATCCCATAGAATACGCTGCAGTTATCCTAGCAGCCGTCCGGCGCGTCGAACGACGGGAGGCGAGTCGCGGTGAGTGATGGGGGATACTGCTCGTGCATTAGGCGTCTATGAGTAGTTCCGTAACTGAGCTAATCTAATAATGTTGAACTGTGATCAACACATTTCAGATGCACCGCCCTGACTCACGTGATAACATCACGTGGTGTGGCATTCATTTCTCTGCTGGATGTGGTGGAAAAATGTCCCCGACTTTTAGCGATAAGGACGACGGAAGCACAAACGGACGGATAAACATCTGTGATTAGAGGGTTCTGGAGAAATGCATGCTATGTTTTAAAATATAAAACAAATTGGGTTAGATGTCGAATACTTTCATGGCGGTCGTTTAGTGTGCATTAACATTATGTTCTCTGTAAACAGTGTAGAGTGAAAATTTGACAGGCAGAGATGAACTGCTTGGCTCGGATTGGGGTGCTAAGCTATGTCGGTTTTAGTTATCAGGGATTACAAACATGCATGTTGGCGTAATGCCCGTCGTCATCGAGTCTGATTAGAGTAGGTATTTATCTAGTATTACTCGAGTTAACGAATGTTACTTAACAAAATATTAAATGTAGGATGCTTAAAAAAAGAATAAGTTCGGCAACCACTCTGATTTCGCCATCGGTCAGTTTAAATTGATCTTCGTTTCTCTAGATATTCAAGTCAAATGCATACTTGCGATGAGTTGCATTTCAACAGACGCCACAATGTGTCAGAAGTACCACGTAGGAAGTAGTTACTTTTGATGGACTGAAAGGAACAACTGAAAAAAATAAAGCCCGCTAATATTATTGCGAGCCATAAACTATAACGCGACGGCTTAGTCACCCTTATTCTTATCTCGTCCCTTCATAAAGAAAGGCATATAATTCAAAACTGATATTTAGCCACGTGCTTAAAAACAGCTAACGCGGGGGGTAATCATCATCATCATCATTCATTTAGCTTTCATCTCTTTCTTGAGAGCACTAGAGCTATTCTAACAAAAAAAATTAACATTTAAAAAACGAACAGAGAATCCACGCTGTGAAGGTGGTCGGCCAGTGAAGCTGTAGTATGACCTGCATCCATTGCCTACTGCACTATCCAAAATGCCGCCGCCTGTCGCAGCACGCCGCCGCTGGTCGTGTTGCCGTTTCTTTTTCCTTTGCTGCTTCTAGTGTTCACGCTGCTCCTCGGGAGAACTAACTATGCGTGGCCTATTCATCGCGGTGCTGCAGCAACAATGTAATCAGTTGCTATACTCCGTTTCATCTTACGTTTAACCGCAGCGGATGTTACTAGCCATCGGAGCCAATCGGAGGCCTTGTGAGTGTCACGTGACCTTAAAGAGGGGGCACAGCGACGCGCTGAAAGCGTATCACGGGCCAAGTCCACCGAACGGGATGGGCTAAGATAGCTTGTAGCATCCGCTGCGTCCGGACGTAAGTTGAAACGGGGTATGGGCGGGTTCTTCTTTTATATATGAAAGGGCTTGTGACGTCACTCCCCACGTTTGAAGCTGCCGTCGCTGCGGAACTTAATGACGTCAACCGCTTTCGACATGCTGCAAACCTAATATTTACCGGAACGCGTGGGAGACTGTTCCTATTGTTTACACGCGCCTTTAATCCATCATGTTGTTTTTATGCTTGTTTCGCTGATCCTTGTTTTGTGGTTTTCTTAATTGAAACGGATACTGAGCTGTATTAGCTATGCCTGATTTCAAAGGAGATGTGCTGTTTTGCCTTCAATTGTTCGCCGTTAGTTTTTTTTTTTTTTTTTTGCTTACAACACCAACGACACGAAAATGCCTTTGCTGGTAGAGGTATACAGCTTCGCTGTAAAAGCAATCGTTCACTATCCTGCTAGCCTAGAATATAACACCTCCCAGATAAGAAATTCGTGGTGGGCAGTTTTCTGCGTCGCTAAAAAGGACTCGCGTAGAGCGCAGTTTAAACACGAATACTGCGTGATGCGTTCGGCGAACGCTCACGCAGCGCTCGTCGTCAACTTGTGCTCCGCTAGAGTCCTCTTTAGTTGAGCAGATAATTCCACCAGTACGCCTTCGTAATCGTGGAGGTGTGGTTGAAACTCGAGACAGGCACGCTCTAAGTTGGACATTCGGTGAGCAAGGCAGCGAGATTGCCGAACGCCGGCGAGATTGCCTAACGCCGCGATTGGCATGCGGCGTTGGCTGCGATTGACCATCTTTTTTTATGCGTGATTCCTTTAGCGGACAACGGCAAACTCACAAAGACGAGCGAGCGCGGTCACGGTGCACTTTTTGGCGCTGATTCATTGGCTCCATTGTATCGTCGCTTTGGCTGCGGATGGACTTAATCTAAAACGTAGTGCAAAAATTACATGGTTAGTCTAGCTTGCTATGAGGGAAAACAAGTAACATAGACACGAGTAATAGGGTAAAAAGAAAAAATGGTTTGGAAGAGGAAGGTAAAAAAGGGGGAAAGAATAGGACGGAATAAGAGATTGGCTACAATTCAATATTGCTCTGGTGCTAGCGGGTATTCCGTTTTTTTTTTTGTGTTGTTTTTCATTGTAAAATCTAGAAATAAAATTTGGAAAATTTTTCTTATATAATTTAAGGCTGCGCTGAGTTTCTGTTTATTGTTGTTCCGTAGGTCAGAACTTAATTTGTTGAGCTTCAGTATATTAACCATTTGCAGAGACATTTTACTCCTGAAGTCTTACCCTATTTTATGCCGAATTAAATATCTCAACATTAGTTAGGCGCGGAGCAGTGACAAATCAAGTGGCCGTGTTTGAAACTCAGTGGAAAACGAAACCGCAGTTGGTAAGGATTTGCTAACGACGCGAAATGGGCAATCCTAGGGGCATTCTTAGCTTTGCGGTCAGTTTTCGATTGTTCATATCAAGTGACGCTGCGACCGCAGCGGATTGCAAGTTTTAGATGGTGTAATCGGTACCGATTACGCCTTGTCATTATGAACCTGTTAGAGATAATAGCAGTGAACAACCATCCACAGAGCTCGCTCAACGCCCTGGTATGAACGGGAAATCTCATCAACTGCGTTCGCTTCATTGACTAGTGTCAGTTGACGGACGCCTCAATTAATCGCGGCGTTTCGAAAGCCAACGCGATTTCGAAAGAGTGAGTTTCCGGCATTCTAAAGAAGGCTTAGAGGGACGGAGATGGGGTTCTTACTAATTGATTGTTTGCGCGATGCGGAAGCACACGCTGAAAGGACCAGAGCAATGGCTTGGACTCTCTCAGTCGCTTTAAGTACGGACGTGCAGAACGTTTCTTCCTTTGAATCGAGCAGAGATTAACCTTTTTTTTCTAGCCCAGTTTGAGGATCATTAAATAAAGGAGCATATTTAACATTTACTAAGCGTCATATTTATATTTGGGGAGTATTTTTCTGCAAGTTCTTCTCGTCGACCTATATAGAACGTAATATCTTCACATTTGTCTAGGTTTAACAAAACAAAATAGAATCAGATGCAACCTTTCGAGGCTCCCGAAAAAAAAAGACTGTACGCAGGATCAATATGTTTCATTTGCTTCCAAGTTGCGATTACTAAAACGAACACTGAGACCGCTCGTAGTCAGCTCCACGTTTAAAGTTATCGTTCTTTCCGAGAGATGGCGCCAGCTGACGGTCACTAGAAAAAAAAATCGCAGGAAACGGAAGTATGGGAGTAGTGCCTGGGCTCCTAGAGCAAAGTGTTTCTTCGTTTAATTTATGCTTTGTTTTGACGTCTTCAATAGTGTCATTCAGGATTGAATTTGTCCTCAAGACCATTTCCTAACAAAATTCATTTTGCCAATTTGATTTTCTTACTACCTTCATAACTAATGTAGCAAAAAGTGTGTTTTTATCGGTCTTGAAAGGACTTTTACTTGAATAATTGTCTTCAGATTATTAATTGTAAGCTTTTAGCTTTTTACGATGTTTATATTGCTTTAATGGCAGCTATTTGGTCAAGTATTCAAAAGTCGAAAGATTAAAATAACAAACAGATGAGACCGTTAATTTGTTTAAAGCACACTTAAAACTGTCATCATAACACCAAAATAAGCACCATGTTGGTAATACTTTTTTAGGCAAATCTAGTCTTTTTATTATAGCCGCTTGTTTCCCCTTTTAGTGTCGTCGTATCTCAATTTCATTCGAACACTTGATTTATCTGCCCGTTGAAGCTTCAGATAATCTTAAAGGTCGTTTAGACGGGTGATATACTTCTTGATATTAATGAAGTTTGAAACTAAAAGCTAAGTAAAGAGATTGTTAAACAAAAATATCTTTTACGTACACTTGGGTAACCGAGTATACAACATCCTACGTGACATGGTGCATCATATCTGCAACATGCGATGAAAAACGAAAAACACCGCTTGGTCAAGTAAGGTGCAGCATGCGTGCGATATTACGAGGCTTGTGTTGAACAGTATCATATAAATAGAATTCAGTTTTTTTTTTCGTTTTTTTTTTTTTCGAATGTTGCGAAGCCTGTCTTTCGGAATTGTTTCGAGGGCACAACATTTTGCAACTGGGATGGGCATGCACTAGAAACGTTACCATGCTGTGGAATGTTCGCCGGATGATGTTTGATTACATTAGGTCGTACGTGTTACGATAATTAAGTCACTCACATTCTTTCCCTAATCTCTCAAGTGCTTATTTCGTTGTAGTGAAACGCGATGTGAGTCTTCTGCCTAGCGAAGCGGTGTCCTGTACGTAGCAGTATTTGGTAAGTGTATAGCTTTCACAAGCTTGATGTAGCTTTACAATTTGATGCCCATTATAGATCTCATGCAATTATCGCACCTAGAACTACCACTGTTAAAAACGAATTTGCATATTGCCGAAATAACCTTAATTTGACGAACATTTTAGACATCTTAACAATTCCCAGCGTGAAGTCACATCACATTAACTTCGTTGTTGCTTTAAAACACAACCCTGGCAATATATTTCAAATGGAAATAAAACTAATTTCAGAAAATCTTAAAATTTGACTTAAATTAATTTACTCGTGGTATAAAATATGACTTACGAACAAACCATTCCTTTTCGAATTTTCCCCAAAAAGGACATTGCCTGATCCAGTGCGTAATCCTGGCGCCAACCATACGGTTGTTGCTTGAATTATTTTTCCTCCGTCATAAGTGCCATATATTTTATATCATGAATACTTAGCTGTATGTGCTGCGCTGCGAAGTTCAACAGCTATGTACTACTACCAAATAACCCAAACCAAAGTCCAAGCTTTATTACTCTTCATGAATACTTACTTGTTTTCTCAAACTCACTGCTATCTTAATTTTACAGATGTGGTAAGCTTACATGCCTTTCAGGGAAACCCGTAAATTTTAACACAAATTATTTCCTTTTGTCCTTGCTTAAACCTATTATTTATAATTGTTTCCATGCGATTTCTTGTTCTGTTACACCAGAGAAGGCATGTACACTGTAGAATAAATAGTGAAACCTGTCCGGCTTATAAGCGCTATGCAAGCATTCAGCTGAACATTATCCCTTTAGTGTTAACAAAAATGCTACAATAATCAATTCAATTATTTGTAGTGACCTAAACAAGAGCACGACCATTGAAAGAGTACGCCTTCTAAGTCTATATGTACCCCCAACGCTGGACATCACATATTCAGAATAATAAATATCGATGAGTTCTGCCTGGCAATGCTTTGACGAAAAAGATGCCGGGGGACGCAAAAGGTACAAAGCGAATGAAGGAACTGTCAGCGGCAGACGTATCGGTTCAGCGGGAGCGTTTTGGGCGCAAAGCGGAAGTGCAGCTCTCCCAGCAGGATAGGCAAAAGTTGGGTGAGAATTGCTTTCAGCTGAATACAAGGAACGTTCTACGGCCGCCAGGAGAGGGAGCTAAGTTTGTGTCAATACAACCGCGGACGACACTGACGTGTTGGATGTTCATCTTGCAATGCAATTCACTGCCGTCTGCCATCCTGTGCTTTCCGGAGGCGCCGGGCGAAAAATAGAGAAGCAGAGGGGAGCCGTGTTTTGTGGGATCTGATTGAGTGGTCGAACAATCTGGGGTGAGAAGAGAAATTGGTCGCGAAAGTTTAGAAGCTTATAAGTTCGTATCCTACAAACTTTCAACAGACACAAAGTGAAAGTTTGCCGGAGGCAAAAGTAAGTGAGGGATACCGAGGGCAATCAAACGGGTGTTGGATTTTCAGCCTTGAACAAACCCGATACCATGGTTACCAGAAAATTGATCAACGTCTCGCTTTGGTTGAGTTGCTACAGTGGTAAAACTTATTAAAGAGTTTTTTTTACTTATTCTGAAAAATTATGAGTAAAACAGGCATGTTTTTGCTATACAAGAAAACATGCTTACTGTCATCAAGTCGGATAGTTTAAAATGCAAGCCGCTTTCTTCACGTAACCAGTCAAATGAAAGTTTTTGAATTATCTCACATTATTAGAACACATTATTAGAACACATTATAAATAGTACTTAATTGAAAGCATAAAACAATACATTCGAGGCGAGTGCTCACAAGTAAGCAAATGTGAAACCACAGCTCTGGCGCCTGTGCGTCCAATATGAATGGTTTTACCAAGCAACTCAACTAGACATAATATCTGATATCATTCATAAGTAAGCCTCTACAGACGGAAGCATCTTTGGTGAAAATTCCACGTTTTTTATAGCTAACTTTAGCTATAAATAAAATTTGCACTTCTTTGAGTCAGAACTTTGAAGGATGTTTAGCAAGTTGAAACTTAAAGAAGGAAACATTTAAATACCATGCGCCCTAAAAAGATTTTTGTAAAGGCGACTTGAGCAGCCGGCTTCACATCGAATCAGGCGGAGTGGTGAGGACATCCACAGTTGGTATTCTGGCGCGTGATGATGTTTATGTTTCCGCAAAAAAGGATAACCGGGAGTCTGGGACATCTCTTCTTCCAGATTTATCCTGAATTCACTTACTCTTTTTATTTTTGTGGTAGGTCTTCTGTGCGGCTGAAATTCAAAGCAAAAAAAGTAGCATGTTTCTGTAGTTAGATAGATGTATATTTTCAACACCAAAACTACCCGCTCTTGCAAAAATGTGTTCGCGGCAGAGCAGGAGCATGGGTATGGTGTTTGGAGCTTTATGCTTTGTGTTCGGTGTAAAGGTTTTGCCAACTTTCTTCGCGGAATTTTCTGGCTTCGGCGTAGCTTGAAATATTGGGGCAACTCTACAAAGAGCAATTTAGCAAAGTGAGAAACGCAAGTTAGTGCTGTTTTTAAAGAACTGTATCCACCACGTTCTAAAAACGAAAACAACAACAAAAAAATACATTGAAACCAATCAAACTTCGTCACATTTTTTCTGCAGGTGCATAGTGTTGTTACTTGAAGCACTTTCTCGTTTTTTCTCTAGGCTCTAAGAATGTTCAATAGTCATAAGAGGTGAGTTTTATTGCCTCGCGAGTAACGCAAACAACAAACACCAAGCTGAAGCCCACGATTGTGTTTAGTTTACTAGTTTCTCGGAGGCAACGCATTGCTTGGCTCTTCAGCCGCACTTGCAGGAAGTAATGTGTTGGAAACCCGCTGCAAAGCCTTGCACCATAAATAAAGTATTCTTTTGTATTGACCTTCACTTTAAAAACTTGTAGTGTACTGAACTCACGCGGGGAGATAAAGACGTTTCATTAGCTACTACTTTGGGTGTTTGGGATCTTATTTTCTTCGTCGGCTTCCGAATTTGTTTTCAGTTCAGTTCACGCGAAAGAAACATAAACCACACCCTTTGTTTCTTCTTGAGAAGTTTATTAGACCACTTTTTGTGTGTGGGTGCAACGTTATGATGAAACGATCATAAAACATTTGTGTTGAAAAGTATACAAATAAATCATGCACGCTTTCCTGAAAACTAATGCGCGTAAATACGATCATTTAAAAAAATGATACCTACGAACAGCGTGCAGTGAAATTAGGGTCAAGGAAATTTTCAGCGGCTGTTCTATGTAGCTTTTTTATGCTACTTAATTTTGATCTTGTATAATTTTCATCTTGCTCCCTGATAAGAAAGTTTGCTACCTTACGACTGCATCTTTGAACAAAAATTAACTGTTAGCCGCGTTGCAAGCTCTTTAGAGGGTAATATTCGTAGCGCTTAGCTGTTACTAGGCCTATACGAAGAACTAAACAATATAAATTGTATATTGCCAAATATTTTTTATGGCAAATATGTATTTTTTAACAAATCTTATTTTTTGTGCAAAACGGAATGACATTTCAGAAAGATTTCATTTTGAACAAGCAATTTATGTGTCCTAATCATTTAACACCGCTCCAACTGAATGAACATCCTAAAATATACGTTTTATAGTAGGCTCGTTTCCCGGCGCCTGATATGTACAAAACACCTTAACTTTCTCTATTACATTAAGACAACCTTAAAACAGAAGTGATTCTGTGTACCAGCCTTACCTTGTCGCCTGTCACAAGGTAATTATTACAAATATCCGATATATATATATATATATCTATATATATATCTATATATATATAAATTAATTTTTTTTTCAATGTCTTTTTTCTTTTCCCCTCCGCTTTGTCCCTACAGGTTGCAAACTTTACATACCGGCAAGAGAGGGGCACGTAGAAGATAAAAACGTTGAAATACTGTCTGATCGGAGAGAACTGCAGGCAGTAGAGAACAAATTAGAAAAAAAGGATAACAGAGAAAAAAGATAAAGCCATTTCAATCGGGTGTGTATAAGAAGGCCTAAAATCAAGACACATTCCAGACGCTAGAGCCGCTAAAGAACAAATACCATTTGAGCTTGCTCAAAAAATTCCTCTTCAAGTTACAACAGAAAGTTCCTATTCAAACATTGCAAATGCCGATTAGGCAAAGCAAGTAGTTTTGACGGAACTTTTCCGACGATACCAATCTGTTAATTGATCCTCATGATATTAGACGGTCTGGATTGAGACCATGAAGCAACTCGTTAAAGAGCAGAGTTGTCCTGTGCCCTTTCGATCCAGCGAAAAGGACCCGCAGGCTACTGAGGCCATTTGAGGGCCCTCCTATGGTGTCTGAAGATAGAAGGCGGATGAAGAAATGGATTTGTTGTTACAATCGACGCCTTTTTCGACTCAAGGTGTTGCAAAAATGCATTCAGGTGGCAGCATCTTTGGTGATAGTGTTTGGAGGAGCTATTTTACCACGACATGAAAGTTGTGACGCGCCGGAAGTTAAATTTTGAACCTGCTGTCCACATGTGAGCGAAGCCCAGGAAACGTGTGGGAAGGTGGGTAATATACTTTTCATGTTCTTAAACCGATCATGTACTACACCAGCGCAACACGTGCGCCATTTGACCGACACCGCACGCGTGTCGGACAGATGACATACGGATCTATACTAAACTACGCGTTCTTCGTAAGTCAAGTATACTTTATATTTTTGTTGTATTCTTTTCATTTATATCACGCAGCACACATGACGACCCTTCGATTGACGTGTAATCATTTAGAACAGATACGTGATGATGTTAGCTCCGATATTTTTTTATGAAGAGCTTAGCTTTGGAAACTGTTTTGCGCTACCATGTGTTTTGTCCTAAATTTTCATTTTTTTATCTTGTCCGAACAATTATGTGCTTTTCTCTGACATTGGTAAGTGTACATCTAAGGAAGAATCAAGCTGTTTGTCGACCACTAAAACTAGCTTTGAATCATTGTATTTCCTCGATGCATTTTACATTAAAAAAAATGTTCTGGCAACAATGTAACCAAGAAGTTCTTTTTCTATGTTCACTAAATTTTACGTTTTTGCATGTTTTCTTTATGAAATATTTGGGAGATGAACTTGTTATGATTCAAGCTATAAGCAGTCCAGGCTCCATGCCATAAAAACTCCTAACCTGGCGCCAGCTTTCAATCATAAGAGCCTTACTTGGGGTCTAATACAGTTTCGTTCAAAAAGCCTTATATTTCCTTCCAAATTACTTTTATTTAGCTTTTTTTAGCTTTACTCTGGCTCGCCACATGATTGCCAAAGTGTCAGACTCCAGACAAAGATGTCACGTACATGAACAAGGTGACCGTCAGTGAAGCCTAAATATCTGGCACTTCTTCGGCAATTCAAGACCAACGTTCTCAAATAAAAAGAAACAACCACAAGTGAAACCCAACTCTGGCGCGTGTTCCGAGATTTAGATCCAAAGAAGCCATAGGACAGTCACAGCTATAGCAGCAGTGCAGCCCACGTTTCGCACTTGTTCGGTGAACTAGGGTCGATGCCTACCTAAACTTTGGCCAAAGAGGGTGAAGTAATTAATTATAATCAATCTTGATAAAGTCGATTTGTACAAATACGCTTGAGCAAATTCATAATATATTACATAACTACGGCGTAACTCGCTTGACTGAAATCATAATTCAGTTAATAAAATAAGAGGCCTAGCTTTATATAACCTATTTTCCATGAGGTGCAAAAAGAAGGCTCATTTTTAAGAACTCCAAAATGACTGTCCTCATTGCAATATTATTAATAGTCGTTAACATGCTCCTATTGCGAGCAGGACGATTGGAATGCCAAATTTGGTTTCCCTGTTCGTTGCTACGTTGCCCCGTGGCGCGAGAGACACAGGCACTTCCTAATGATTGATTTAAATTACGCCTCACCACAGCATATGTAATATTACTTTTTGATATAATGCCTGCGGTTAAAACACGCAGCACCATCAAAAACAGTGGACAATAAAAATAAAAGAGGCATGGGGCCATCGGACTGTTCACAATGACAGGTTTGACCTTTTTGGTCGCCTGGGAATGTGTGCGATAAAGTCAATATTGACAAACGGTGGAGACGAAGACTTTAGCGGCTTTAGGAGAATCTGCGGCGCAGACTTTGCGCAAGCCAAACGGATTCGCAAAAACAACTCCTTATCTAAACCGTCTTATGATCTGAAAGAATACCGAACCTTACGACATGTGTTTCAATGTTTATGTCTCGCACACATGTCTTGATGCACTATCGTTGCGTGAAAACTCTCAAGTATACGTACGTGACCTGTCTGTAGGAAGAGAAACCGTCCTTAATGTCTTCTTTCTTTCAAAGATCGGTTCTTCGCCTTGACATCTGGAACAACCTCTACTGCAGGCTTCAATCGCAGCTACCCTTTTACTTGCTTTTTCAGGACTTGATTGATCGCTATTTCACCACCTCACCCTTTCGTGCTCCTTCTTTCTCTAACATAGTTTCTACTCTGCTTAATATTACCTCGCGTTTCGGAAAAAAAAAAAAAAAGTAAATATATGTTAGGGACTTAATATTACTGTTATTTATTAGGTTTGTTTTTAGATTCTTAGAATTAATATAATATAGGTTTTAAGGCCAAACCATCCGAGTATGTCTGTAACACATTCGCGAAGCAGTGATCGGTCCCCTCGGAATTTTCCACGTGCAACCGTGATCTTAACTTCAGTGCGCCTCCTCCACAATAAGCCACTGTCAAATTACGTGTACCTCGCCCGCAAATCTAGAAAGTCTTTAATGTAATTGCATCTCTTTCTTTCTAGCACTATTTTATACACCACGTGTTTTGGTTGTCCTTGTATTTGAAAGTCCTGCAATTATCATGTGGGTGTTAAAATGTACGGAGCCTTCGTTTTTATAAACTAAAGTAATTGTGCTGTCAATTTATACGCAGACGTCCTTTGTTATATATAATCTCAATAAACCAATACAACCCGGGAAAAAATACAATATTTGACTATCAGTACTGTGAGATGCACTGTTAGAACCCGTGTTTGCCTTTAGTCGTAACGCGAGCTGAGCTAATTTTCTCTACCCCACACAAAAAATGTACTTCACAATTTTAATTTACATTGCCTAGATAAACCAAGTACTATTCTGTATAGAGTTGAAAGCTGCACATTTGGCTTTGGTTATAACTAGGGTTCCGTGTTTTCGGTTTTTATTTTTTTTTAAATTCGGCGTACTTTTTTCGGTGTTTATTTTAAAATTTTATTCTCGGTTTTTTTTCCGGCGTATATTTATTCCCAAAAAAAAGTTTACCGTTTTTTTTTCGGTGAATATGAAAGAAAGACAATCGGACACCGGAGCAGATGATCCTTGTAGCTGTGATATTTGTGATCACTCAAAGAATAACAACACCTATACATGCGTCGTCTTCGCTACAACTTTCGTCAGGACACACCTCGAAATCGCGGAATTCGCGGCCATAATCTTCAGCGCGCTTCTTTTTCCTTTCCATTCAAACGACGTGACCGTCTGCGGTGATGACCGTAAAATAAGCAGCGGAATGGCAAAAAAAAATCTATTGTATTTATGTTTTTAACCACAGGGAAGTTTGAGAGAGGGTGTTAAGAAAGGTACTAACGGCTTTCCTCGAATACCTCTGAAGTGCATGAAGAGAAAAACTTTATTCTAGCCCACATCCGAAATTTTTTTTCTTTTTTAGTATCGGGAACTTTACACACTTGACATAAGGAAAGGACACAGATGTCCAGCGAAAGCCAACCCAAGACTTCGTTTGTTGCATGTGGAACCTTGGAAGAGGGCAATCACGAAGGCGTCACACAATGTCGAAACTTGCAAAGCCCTCCCTCTCTCTCTCTCCCCCCTCCCCCACCGTACTTTTATCGGTTTAAACCAAAAACGCCGAACCTACAAACTGACCTTTTCGGTTAAAGCCGAATTTCCGAAAATGGATTCGGCGTACTTTTTTCGGTTTTTATCGGTTTAAACCGAAAACTCCGAACCCTAGTTATAACAAGCCTTGGCAACTTAAAAAGGTGGCAGCCGTGGACCACAAAGATCAAGAACATTTGTGCCAAATAGCAGTGTCCTTAGCGATGCAGTTTTCCATTTCACGCCTTCGAACTTAACCGCTTTGTCACCCGCCGTGTACTTAACTCGTGAAATCCATATTGCGAGTCCTCCGTTTTCAGCGACGCTTAGTAGCGGCAAGGACCCTTCGCCTTCACCAACCGGAGACTGAAGGTATCGTCGACAGGCCGTCGTCAAAAGCTCCGTCCAGGAACCCGCACCTATTTCGTTTTAGCCATAAAACCCCGAGACTACGGGTAAGCAAAGCACGAATAACTCATAAAAGTCTTAAGTGAATTTTGGAGACTCTTCACCTGTGTGTCGTCGGTTCCTTACCTGTAGTCTTGGGTTCTATGTTGTTTAATCTTCACCCTCTCGTTTGCGTCCTGACTTTCTGTTTATCGGGTTTTCTTTTGTTGTTTATATTGAGCCTTATTAGTGCCTTCTGTAGCTCTTGTAGTGTCCAAGGGTAGGCCACTGGCGCTCGTTTCCACAAAACTCTATCCTGGATTTTAACAAGGGGGCGAAGGTGGAAGAATACAATCACCACTAAATTGATCCTGCTGGCCGTGCCTTTATTGGTTCTTCTTGAAGTTCCCCTTATATATTTGTCTTCCGTCTTCAAATGTATAAATATCCCGGAGTCGGCATTGATGGTGCGGCCAATGACAGGGGAGAAATGCTTATTTTTTTTTAGTTCAGAACAGCAACTTTAAGCTGGATAAAACGGATATATTATATTCAGACCAGAGTGCCAAGCTATAAACGAGAGTTCGACATCATTGCACATGAAATGCAGTCACTAAATAAAAAAAGCATATTACGGGCTCACTTGATTATTAGTCGGGCAGATTCGCAGTAGTTTTCATCTAGGTTGCTTGCACCTATTTGAAGTTCGCAAAATAACGTTAGACACATTTTGAAATAAAGGATTGAGCTAAAAAATCAAGCTACCCACAAAATCTTAACGAAAAAATTATTAGCGCCTTTTATCATTAATCAACAAGTGGAAGGCAGAATTTAGAAAGTAAGTGTTTCAATTTGTCTTAAGGCATTGAGCGATTCCTTCAGGGAGTGAAGAATGGTACTGTTTATTAACTTTCCCGAAATATTTAGCAGGTCATTTATTGTAACATGACGTCAAGTCATGGAACAAGTTTGACTTCACGCTGTTACGTGACGCGACATTGGGTGACGCAAAGAGAACAATGACAAGTCGCGGTGTCCCGTCATACCACAATGTCGCCTGCCGTCAATTTTTCGGTTATATTTGACGAGGAGATGCACGGAGAGACAGACGGACGAACAAATGTCTGGGAGCATGGGATCCGTTAAAACGGATGCTATGCTTTAAAAAGATAAATGTTTGACCCTACTCGCGTCGAACACGTTGAAGCAAACTGATATCAAGCGTCAGCTTTACTCCTGACTTAAGAACACTCAGTCGCTTAAATAACTGCTCTAGCCTATGTGGCAAACGTTAAACCTGAGGCTTTCTAAACCACACCCAAAGTCACCGTATGTTTTCGCAGTGTTCTGGTGACATCCAAGGACATCACATTCCTGCTTTCCTCAAAGACTAAAACAAAAAGACGGTTCTTTGGCCAAAACATTTATCTGCCTTTTGTGTTCCCAGACTTTGGCGAAGAAGAAAGAAAATGCTTTGGACAGAACAGGGGATTCTTTGGATGAATCCAACACGGAGCGCGGCCGCCCTCAGACCGCATTCTTACTAGAAACGACCAGCAGACAATCTCCAAGTTTCTTGGGTAGCGGATGTGGCGCGTTTGAGCGAATTTCGAGTGTGGGCTAGTGAAACCTAGAAATGTAAAAGTAGACAGACATGGGCTCAGGAAGCGGAAGTCATTATATATCTTGTAGAACGACTAAAGCTGTTTTCTACAATCACATTTTATTGCATGCTTTCTACTCAGTTCCTCGCTTGTTGATCACGGTTACCGTATATATGGCTTTCTGAACAACAATAATTAACTTTGACTGTTTTGTATAGATATTTTTTCTGGGGGTGTTTAAAGCTTTAACGCTAGTGTTTGACCTTGACTGCAATTGTGACATTTTTTTGATAAGTTGGAAAACTATTTTGGATAGCTCCGTCTAGGCGGGATTTGTGCTGATGCATCAAGACCAATCAAAGTTTATATTTATGTGGTGGTGCTTTTTTGTATATGTTGTCAAGTTATTGGCCGTTAACATATAATAAAGTTAAAGGAATAGAAGACATCTCGAAGCTCAATATTAAGCGCATCATAGAAAATCATCTTCCTCGAGAAAAAAAAGTTTACTGAAGCCGCACTTGTGGTGCATTCTTTCTTGAGAAATACCCGCGTGTTGGAGTTTTACCTGAAGGTTGTTTGATTTCTTATGCTTCTCTCCGCCTTGAAATATGACACAACGCACTGGTTCAACAACATGTTGTAAGTTATGTGATCGTCCTCACCGTGCGCCTCGCTTGGAAAGCCCCGTTGCCGGTCTTTGTTCAGTGGCGGAGCGCCGCTCGAGTGGACGATTGCGCATTTCGAACTTGCTGTGGGGGCTGCCAGGGATTAATTAATAAGGCGTCAATCTGGTCTAAATCTTTGTGCCACAAGGTTTCCCACAAACTTGACGAGGTACTCTCCAGCATAGTTTTAGTGCGAACATGACACGAGCGCTTGTTTGAAGTTTCCTCAAAGTTAAGGAACAGTGTGTAACAAAATCTGCAAGTGAGCTGGGTCATACGTAATTACTTCGTAAAAGCGCCAAAAAACAAGCAAAAAAGGCAAGACGCTCACTTTCCTTTTTTTTTTTTTGCTTTTACGTAGTAATTAACGAAAATCTTATTCACCACAAAAATAAACTACAAATAGCCGAACGTTCGATCTCCGCCCAATATAGCGCTAGCGGTTCCGTCCATATACGCCAAAGTTTCAGAACTAAGCTTTGTCTCAATCAGATGTTCTGAGCGATTTTTCAATATTTTCAATTTCAAAATGGCGGTCGACGGAGCTCTCCAACACATGAAGCTGAACGGCGCCAGTTCAAGCGGGCAAAAACGGGTCTCATTTAGCGCATTTAAAATTTAAGGGAGTCAGTTAATAAGTTAATATAAGTTTGGAATGAGACAATGGTAAGTCCTGAAACTTTGGCATCTAAATAGGACCGATATCGCTACATCGGAAAGAAGAATAAGCGTTTGGTAAGGCGTAATTTGTTTTTGCAATAAAAAAAACTGTTTCTTTTTTCTTTCTTTTTTTTTTTGGGGGGGGGGGGGGGGGCATGTTGGTTGCGGACATTGCGTTAAAATCCTTTTTTAATTTGTAGAGACTGCAAACCTGATTGTTCTCTAAGACAGGAAGCTAAAATGTATTTTTAATGTAAAGTTGCTGACTGCTCAGAATACGCAAGGGATGGCAAGTCCCGAAGAGCCTGCGGTCACTCCGCAGCCTATGAGGTTGCGTCATTATCCGATAAGAGCGCCGGAGAAAAAATCACAAAGCAGGAAGCACTAGGAAAACAATGCAAGCCCCTCGTTTCTTAAGCTGTCTTGGACAGTAGTTTTTTTTTTTCTTATGATTAAAACTTTTAAAATAAAAGTACCAGTGGCTTCTTCGTGCTTACTATGCCCACGCTCTTTGCAGGGCCATCCTTCTGCAGAGACAAGACGCTTACACTTCTAAGATCTGTATTTACTTTATCCCCTTCTCCTCGTACGTCTCTCTCCTTCACTCCCTATGTTTCTTGAGGGGGGATTTAGGAGTCTGAGCTCTCAGGCGCACTAACGATCGCTGGGCACCGAGGGATTACCCCGTCCTTTCCGCTTCAAATTCCATAGGATTAGAGCAAGAGCTCGTCACGTGCGCCATACTCAGCAGTGTCTATTGTACGCAACCTGCTTTAACTTTCCTTTGTATGAGTCGCTGCTGCTCTGACGCTGCCTACCTGCGTGCTCTTTCGAGCCCTTGAACCCTTTAGCAAGGGCTCAAAGAACTCTACATTGAACGCAGCATGAAAGAAGTCCGCCTTATTTTTTCAGGCTTAGAACCGAGTACACATACAACGTGTTTGATTCTTGGTCGGGCTCTGTTAGACAGGTAAATTATAATAATCACAATACAGTTAGCGAAAATCAAATGAAGAGCCATCCCCCAGAAATAATATGACTGCGTAATCTTTTGGTTTTTCCGATTATTATAATGCGACTGGTAATGGTCATCATCATGTGCTGATGAAGTACTCTACAGCTCTTACTACATCAGGTGCTGTGTGCACATCTTTATCTGGTTGCAAGCGACTCACACTGCAAGAAAAATACTTCACAGCTGTGATAAGTCACCGTGAAGGTCTTTGAATAATTGAGGAATATGTTCTCTCAATATTATGTAAAGAAAAAACTTGTAGGGGAGAGTCGGGAGGAATGGGACGCTTTTCACAAATGCATTTTTAGTTTTGTTTATTTTGAACGTAAAAAGATGGTTGATGGATTATAGTACAAGTCGAAACAAGCTGCGCAAATTCTGCGAAACACAGGTTACTGCCACTTCTAGAGCAACTGCAAAAAAATAGATTCTAACAGCTAAAATCTGTCCCATTCCACCCGTCCCTTCGGGTGGAGTGGGACATCCTTTGGGAGGAATGGGACGCCAGTAAAATATCGGCCCCAACGTCTTCAGCGGACATTAAAAGCCGATAGTTCCACATCAAACTTGAAGCAAGCTTGCAGGCGCTTCGTTCCCCCAATACTTTTTGGCGCTGGCAGCTTCTTCACAATATCCGTTATTGGCACAGTCCCTATATCTTTCTGCGGAGGAAAGTAAAACTTTGAGCTCTCTTCTTTCTTTCGAAGGAACTGGACACTGATGTCAATGTTGTCACTACTTCGACTCTACCCGTGTAATAAACGTCAGATTTTTTCTTACCAAATCTGACAAGGACAAAATCGCCTTTTGTCACTTGAAAAGTTTTGTTTGGGCAATCGGCCTCAGAAATGTCCCGCCTCTCATTATCGGAACCCGACATGTCGCTGTCTGAATCATCAAATGCAACGGCAACAGTGTTGTCTTCCCTTGAAGAACTGAACTCCTTCTGAAGTCGCCGTTTCTTTTTTGGGCGGGTAGTGGCGACAGTCTTAGCTGTGATAAGCGCTCTTTTTTTCAGACTCTGTCGTGCCAGCCTCTCTGCAGCTTCTTGTTCAATCGCATCCTTCTCGGGTGTATCCGTAAGGACTTTTGTCGTACCTTTCTTCCTTCCATTTTACCCTGTCTTACGCGGTGCAGCCTTAGGGTAGGGCCTTAGGTCGCTCGGAACAATCCGGCTGGGAGATGCAGTTGACGTCGAGGCTGCGTTGGCGACAGTAGGTGGGAAGATATCCGTAGGGACGTTGCTAGCTCCATGGCCGTTTGTCTCAAAGTTCAAATCACTTTCCAGTCGGCTTGCGCTGTCCGTTTTCTCGGTGATGGTGGCCGTCTGTCGTGACACCTCTCCGTTTACGGACGTTAAGGGTCTGTCAGTGACTGATGACATCATGTAGTCATCCGAAGTGAAGGGCTCGCTATTGAAAGGCCAAACTCCAGTTTTCTGAAAGCCCGAGATTATGTTCTTTTGTGTCACCGTTAATACGTAGGCGGATCCAACTAGTTGTGCAACATTGTGGATGGAGATGGTCTTCCCGGGGTTATTTATGAGCCAATCATTGCAAGCAGCGTTGTACCGAGATTTAAATGGTCCGTACACGGACACATCAAGTGGCTGCAGGCGGTGGCTACAGTGTGGGGGAAAGGTCAGCAGGATGACTCCGCTCTCTTTGGCCTTGTTGATGGTGTTGATGCTCACAAGGCTTTCATGATTGTCGAGTATCAAGAGAATTGGCTCCTCCTTCGAGCATTTCGCATGTCTCACAGTGTGCTCTAACGCCAGCAAAAACAGTTCGCTCGACATCCAGCCCGACTTGCTTGCCAAACCGAGGCTTTAAACTTTAAATCTTTAAACCTCACGCGTGGGAAAATGAACACTGGTGGCAGGGCGTTTCCGATGGCATTGACAGTGCACAAAACAGTCACCAGTTCGCCGCGTTCTGCGGATGTAACCTGACCGATTTGCTTTTCTCCACGTGCTGCTACTACCTTTGGTGGGTTGTGTGCAGTTGTGAAGCCCGTTTCATCACAATTGTAGATGCGGTCCGGAGTTACCTTGTATCGGTCGTAGACACTTTTCAGGTTTGAAAGGAAAGCATCGGCGTTGTTCTTATTGAAGCTTGTTGCCCGACCCAGACTGGTCGCTTCTGGCGATCGAAGCGATAGCTCGGGATGGCGGTCCATAAAGCCCATAAACCAGTCTCTTTCAGCTACCTTCTTCTGTTCCCATGACGCCGGGCACTTCCTCTTTAAGGCTGTTGCAAACTCGTACGCCAGTGAACGAACTTGCATTCTCGTAAGCCCATAATGCATTTTGCTTGCTTTCAGCAAATATTCTTTCAAGAGTACTTCATCTTCTGTTGTGAAGACAATTCCGTAGACCAAATTGGACTTGAACATGATGCCACCTGTGTCACCACATTCTCTGTACTTCTTCACTGCTCGGCCAAGCGATGATTTTGATATTTCAAAAGCTTCTGCTACGTCTCTTATACTTTTCTTTTCATCGCAGACCAATCTCACACCATCCAGGATCAGATTGTTCGATGTTTGAGCTCTGTCGGGATGCTTCCTCTGGTAAACCCGCGGCATCTTCCTGAAAATGGAAATGGATCAAAAATTGGCAAATTTAAATATTTACGCACACCAAGCACGCTTAACGTCCTTGCATGCACGTAGCAGCACTCATATTGCTGCCTATTATTCACGTGCTTATTCCGGGTTTCTCGCAAATGTGTACAGTAATCACACCTTTTTAGTGGAGAAACATTGCATTTTATGATGCCCCGTTGGTTTAGCGCGTCTTAACGTAAAGTGTCGCAGAAACAGCCAGTCTGTTATTTAACCTCACGGCACCAAGCATTTGTACACTTTAAGTAACAAATAAAAAAATGACTGCTTTCGGAACTAAAGCGGCGCAGCTTTGAAGCTTATTCGCTAGACACAGCACCAGCCGTATGGTGGGGAGGAATGGGACACTGTCCCATTCCACCCGCGACTCAAATGTCCCATTCCTCCCCAGGTGGTTCGCCCAACGAAAAATACATTCAATGGCGAAAATTCTCTTGTTAGGGCTAAACTTGTTACTGCACGAAGCACGACCCTAACGCGTGTTTTCGAAGAAAAATTGGTATCAGCATAGGCAGGGCGGTTTAAAACTGAGAGAGGTGTAATTGAGTAAGCGGATACTTACTTTTGACACGTGAAAAACGAGAGTTGTAGTCAGAGAAAGCTACGTCCGGTGAAGACGGCCACCATTACAGCCAGGCTATCGATATGCTAGCGCCATCTCGTGAGCAGCCGATGAACGTGTTTGAACTAACTCCTGGAGAGATAAACGAGCTGTCCCATTCCTCCAACCGTCCCAAACCTCCCGACTCTCCCCTATAGTTAGAAAGATCGACACGGCACCGGTTCTAGCAACTTTCCGATGCAGATCTCAGAGACAGTGAGAGAACTATAAGCACATTTAAATTGTTTACCGTAATTTAAAAAAAAAGTATCGCGGTTATACAACATATTTTCATAATTGGCATGGCATACTTTGCATGGTTTTACTGTTGAACCGTGCGCGATATCTCTGCATATTACACTTTGAAAGATTAGCAAAATTATTTTGATATATATCGTGTTTACGTTCCTCGTAGTCTTAAAAAAATGCATTTATTTCACCAAGGCACAAAATATTGTTACAATAAATTGTACTGCAGAGTTTTTTTATACAATCTGAATCAATTAGTGAAGCGCTGAGCAACTGATGACACACCATATTAAGTCACCGAGCAATTGAAAATGGTAATCATAGGCAGCAACTTATGAGTAGGCCGTACACCTTGGATTGTGTTTGAAAAACAACGATAAACATCCATCGGTGTCAACAATACAAGATCGGTTCGATAAATTAAGGTAAACACCTGTTCCTGTCAAAAAGACAAAATTGGATAAAACAGAAATGAAAAAAAATTATAAAAAAAATCCTTTTACAAATATGATTTTGTTAGACAAAGCCCCTTACTCGTAGACATAAGCTTCTAGTTTTTCATGAAAGGTTTTTATCGATAATCAAGTCGTTAGCATCGTGTTAAAAACAAACCACCAAAACCCACAGGTATTTGCAAAATACATACCAGAAAACATCATCCATTTCTTTTCATCGACTTCGGAACATGAACGGCCTATATAAAAGGTTTGGCAAGATTTCCAAACGTTTTGATTTTTGTTGACGGCGTAGATTCAAGGATACGGACAGACCTTTTTTCTGATTCACCCTAGAGAGAAAAAGAACTAGAAAGCCAGCCACATCTAGCATTCCGGTCAAGTGAATCAAACTTCACATTCAACGGCTTCGAGTTCCTCGAAAATGCGCTTCGTGTTTCACATTGCGTTCTTACTTAAAGGATACCCTTACAACAAATTTTTGCACGCATTCGAGTAAGCCGACCACTTTGAGAATAGCAAACTACACCACGGGCAAACCAAAATACAGGATTGATGTTGAACCTCAGTACATTCACGTTAAAAACGATTGACCGGCAATTGAAGTGGATTTGAATAAAGTTGTCATTATATATGAGGACTCTTTATGAATTTCAGACCCTCTGTCTCTTTGTTGTGAAAGATACAATTCGTTCGAGTTGCTCCCGGCTGCAGTGTACGTCATTTATTCTCGAAGAGCACCATCAATAAGCAACACAATAATAAACGAACTGCGACTTCGGGAGATTGCCAAACTAACTAACTACTCAAAGTAACGCGTTAATGACTAATGAACTCGTCCTGGCTTCTTTCCAGCGCCACCTCCCACACAATCATTCGGGGAAAAAAGGAATTGCCACGTCTTCTTCATACGATCTCTATTGCGCATTTCCGTACTTCATTTTGTTCTCGATCCAAAACAAAAAACAATGGAACAACTCAAAACAATGTCCTTTAGAACCTCAAACTAACGCAAACAAATCGACAACAAAAACAACCACCAAGTATAACTATACTGCTTGCATATCCGGAACTGCAGCAACAAAACAGCCAATCTGGAGACTGTGCACAGAGCGGATGCATCTTCAAGGGGATGAGCAGCGAGGCACGGACGCCTGCTGCGCCGCTGTTTATTGCGGAGTGTGGGTGGGGCTATTTTTAAGCGGAAAGAATGAATAAAGGCTTATTTTCCACGACGCAATGGGGAAAGTGTTTTCCACGAAACAGCGCGAAACCCCATTCGCTACTACAATCGAATTGATAGCCGTTGGAAACCGCCCTCGTTCCAACGACGCCTCGCAGTTCGAGACAAGCCGAACTGTGGAAGCTCGGATCTCATCCATGGCGACCAAAAGAGACGCATCGCAATGGAGAGAATCGAAGTTTTACGAAACCGCCGAAAGTCGAAATAAACGGCTAAGTCATGATTTTAGCTCTGGGCCTTCCACTGTCCTGGAAGGGGTATGGTAACCACTACACACCTCCACATTGACTTTAAGGCGTTTTATATATGTCGTATAATTGCACAAGAAACAAAATGTATTCAATAAGAGGTGTTTTGGAAGCACACGCCGTCGCTTGGAACGCGATACGACGCGTGCTGGTACGAGGTATTTGCTCGTAGTGCTCAAGAAATCCATTCACTATTTGTCTCGTCACGTGTACATGTATTATAATTGTTTATGAGCTTGAGAAACACAGTATCATTATCTCCTGCGAGAATCAAAAGCCACATTTGAGGACATAACGAGCACTTTTTTTTTATTATCGTGCATGGTCTCCGAGAAGGAAATAATCGAAAATATGCCTGTGAATGAAATGTACATGATCCAATGAATCAAAGCTTTACGAAACTGGCGAAAGTACATTTTGTATGCTAATTTGTACCCGCAAAATAATGTTAACTACAATACTTGACTTTTTATGAGCATCACTTGAATCAACATGAGGAATATATGCTACGCGGGCAACACATTTTTTTTTTATTACGCCGAGGATATTGGGGATTAGCAAAGTCCTAATAAATATTCGCGTCCAGACAATCCCGCATTTGTTCGCGATAAGTGGGCGACGTCACCTTCATTTCATTAATGGATCGATGATCAGATACTAACTTGAACGGCAACCTGCCCCTGCTTTTAAATTCTCGTGCGCACTTTTCATGACATCACCTTTCTTTAAAAAAAGAATGTTTATCCTAATCACAACATTGGATCATGGTAGCACTCTACGTGCCCACATGAAATTATAACCGCTTTATTAACGCGACTAACCCATGAGAAGTCTCGAACGCTGATTATATCGAATAGGGCAAACAGCCCTCCGAAAGTTTAGAGGCAGACAGGCCTCTATGAAACCCTTCCTAAATCCCATTCGTAATCGAATGTCCACATCGTTGTCCTACGAAGCCGGTCCTTTCACCTGCGTAGCAATTTATACGGATCAGGAGACTCAGTGGTTCACGTCTCAAACATTAGCGCGAAAACTCTGATGCAAACACGGTTTTTCTGCATGGTTCTATTTCACTACGATGAACTTGTTAGCTGAACTTCAAGCAACCCACGCCTGCTTAGTCCGCTGTCCACAGGGTATGATGAAAATGTTTTGTTTTCGTTTATACATGAGGTGTAATTGATCTGTCCAGAAGTGAAGCTTATAGGATGAACGAATAGTTTCATGTATCATACTTGTATGTGTTTCGGCGTCGAAAGTGGCGGAAGCTTAAACTATCTACAATTACATAAAGATATAAGATATAGAGGACGGTAACGGAAACGAAAATTCTTTAAGTTAGCAACAACATATACAAGTACACAAAGTAATTACTCAACATTTTGAGCCTCCCTGAAAACTTTCAACGTTCTCGAAGGGCAAAAGCAGAGAATTGGTGAAGTAAAAGGAAATTTACTATAAGTGTATATTTTAAACACCACTAACATCTGGACGAAATGTCAGTAATCTAATCACCTCTGGTTTTACAAATTTGTCCATTTTCTTTGTCGGTAATATATAAGGTTTTCATTTATTGTTGTTGGCAGTCCCATGACAAATCATTCAATGTCTACTCCCCAAATCTGTTGATTTGGTGTGCCCCCCCCCCCCTTCAGTATTATAGTATCAGACAAATAAAGAGTGCAGTTATCGCACGTGCGGTTGTGAATGACGATTGCGTGAGAAGACTCACTTGAGGCCTTTGAGGCTTTCAAATTCTATTCCCTGAGTCGATGGTTAACGTATCTCCCCGTTTGTTCGATGTGCTGACTCTCGCAGCTTAGTGAAATTGAATAAACATTCCTTTCATCGCACTCTACGTACTTTTTGTCACGTTGAATATTGCTCGCTCTTGCGACTCTCACTCATTTTTTACGAATATGGTTTCATCCCTGTCCTTTATGTTTTATTCTTTCAAGTATTCGTATTCATTTACCAAAACGCTTGTTTTCTATTATTGAAAATATCTCTTAGCTCTATTCACGCTGACCACCGGGCTCGCGCAGCTATAAATGCAATGCGCAATGATACGCTCACCCCTTAGGCAACAGGGCGATGAAACATACGTGCTCGCGGACCAGTCCAAGGCCTGCATCTTATCTTCTGGCTTTCTCTCTATCCGTGATAGCGGGATGCTAGACAGAGAGCTGACTGGTGAAACAGGCAGATTGCTTTCGACGGCCTGTGACTTATTACTGAATGCTGTATACCTATTATGTAATCGCAGAATGAAACCCGAGGTCTGGCAAAATATTTAAGTTGCCAACTATAGACACGGACATATTAGGAACGTGGGGCATACCTAATTATCTTCTCGCTTCTTCATTCATACTCTGATATGTTTTACAGCTAATAACGCAATCGCATTGGCTATGCGATGTTCAGGACTAGCTATGTCATGGGTTTTTCAAGCTTTCCGTGATTAAAACGGAAAATATCGTTAGAGATGCGCTTTTTTAAATGTGGAAGCACCCATGCCCCTTATCACTATTTTTTCAAAACTGGATAAATTTTCTCGAACTACTCATGCCTGAACTAAATCTGAACTGTACTGTGATTATCTTGTAAGGGTTGGTTTTCTTTGGGGCAGAACTATAATAATACCTGAATGTTTCTTGCCAACACGCGCGCTTATTCTGAGAAAACACAAATTATGTTGTATTGGCTGCATCCCAACGTTCAAGCTTCTGCTTTTTAAAGTTCGTGGAAAATCTAGATGCCATGACAGTATTCAGCTGACGTTTGCCACGCCTTTTTCTTTGCCTACTGATGCCAGCTAGATTCTGATGCTTGCGTCTACGAAGACAAAATAAATTATTTTGGTGGAGGGAATATTTTCAGATTGAACTTGTTCTGTGGGATTCTTGCTCTAAAGCTAGCGAAAAAGGAATGCAACTTTCTCGCCCAGAAAACCGTTCTTCAATAACCTCGGACACGCTAAAATAGAAAAACTTCATTTTTTGATTATGACATTCTTTCAATAGTCGCCCTCAGCTGCTTTACAAACCCCTGCAGTGTCATCTAAAAAAAAAAAAAAAAATAGCGAAGAATTATCGGTGGATTCTTAGGGAAGGCGTTAGCACGACCCCTGAGAAACTTCACAGACGTCCCCGGTTGGGAAACGCTAACGCTGACCCCTTCACAGTTTTCTTATGTCTTTCAGTTTTGCTCGCTGAATTTTTGCTGCCCCTTTTTGGCCTCATTATGCGGTCAGTGTTAGCTTTTCAGAAGGAGGGACCTGTGTGGCGTTCCCAAGGGTCATGCTAACGGGTTCCCTAAAAATCCATCAATGGATCTTCCAGTAATTTTTTCACCCCTTTTTTGAACTCTCTGCCTGCCAGAAGACGTCGACGCTCTTGGATACGGTCATCCATATCACTCGTAAAAGGAACCACATCCTTACCACTCGTAGAAGAAACTGCATCCATATTGTTAGTGAAAAAAACAACAGTCATCTTTTTAACTACACACACACATCACAGCCCACGCCCCTAGTGACGCCACTGCGCCCCCATTCCACCGCGCCGCGGCGATCCGCCACCCAGATAACAAAGCCGTAGTGCTGAATGAGATAGCGTGATCAGAGAAAGCCGACGTTGGGCCCATGTTGGACACGACGATTACGTCAGCGTTCGGCTCAAAGTTTACACTTGACTCGAAGCCGAGTGCTGACGCAGCACTTGTTTCCAATCTGTGTCCATCGTTGGCCTTCTCTGGATTAAGCCATCTCATTCAGCACTGAGGCATTGTTCCCTAGGAGGTTTTGTTCGGCGCCTCCTCCTCTCATGCTCCGCTTTAGCAGTGCGCGTGACTTTGACGAAAACAAAAGGGCTCGTTGGACGAGAACCCAGCGGTGCCGTTCACTTTGTCAGCTACGAAGAAAGAGTAAGAAAAAGGGGAGGGGTTGACGCGTGCTAACGTCGGCGTTTCGAGCCAATGGGAGCGTCGTAAGCGATACTTTATCCCCTCCTTATTCCTCTCTCCCCATAGCTGACAAACGAAACACACCACTGGGTTTTGGTCAAAACGAGCGCTCTAGTGATTAAAAGAAATGTCATAAGTGAAACTAGAAATGCGTCCCTAAAGTGTGCGACATTTCCTTGTGGGACGTTATTTGAGTAATCGTATAGGGACCGATCAATTCTTTACTATTTCATGTTATATTTTCCAGAAGTGTTGAAAACGGGCTAGTTGATAGTCATTAATCGTAAAAACAAAGCTCATAAAAAACGGGAGCGAAAGAAGACACACACGACATAAAAGAGAGCACCAACCAATGCTTGTTCTCGCGTGTATAAACTGGCCCATGGAACAATAATTTGGACACTGCCCTTTACTTCGGGAGCTTTTTGTATGGTTATGTACGTTTCAGACGACAGCCTTTGCGGGAGCGTTACAAAATGTTCACCAATGTAATTTACGTCCGAGAGGCAAAACTGGTGTGACAAACGTATCCGAAAAACTTCAACAAATTGAAGACTGGTAGTAGTTACCTTAACACACAGTTGACCAATCCTCTACACCTATGCTGCACCAAAGAGTTAATTAAAATTTAGGAATCACGGCAAGCGTAATTTTGTAGCGGGAGCTACACTGGCCGAGGTTGAGCAGTCTCGCGTGGCTCGCATAATGAGCAATTCTCCGTGCTGCGCAAGCGCGAGGAGCAGTCACGTCACACGGCGCACAGCTGGCAAGCCGGAGACGCCACCGCCGCGCGCTCCGCCGCCGCCGCGCGTGCCTCGCCGGTCTGCGCATGCGCGAGGAGCAGTGCTGTCACGCGGCGCACAGCTGGCGCACCGGAGCCGCCGTCGTCGCGCGCGACTCATCGGTCCGCACATTCCAGAGGAGTGACATCACAGTCGCGGCAGACGCACTGGCGTCTGCCGCGACTATGCCGCGACTATGACCGCCGCGTGCCCAGCTGTCAGCCTTCGTTTCGCAGTAGTTTCTTCTAGCGCGGAATGGTTTCTACTAGCACGGAATGGCCTGTTCAATGAAAACTTTTGTTGTCCACTACTTCGTCGGTTAGTGAGGAATAATGAGAAAGGGACCTTTTTATTTTTCCCGCCCTTTCGAAATTGTCATTCCTGCCTTGTGTACACAAATTTAGCAATCTACGAGTTTATTAGAAATAATTTACATTTGTTACGAAAATTCCAGGCTGTGTGACTAAGGGAGGAGCCTAATCGTAAAAACTCAATTTTATCTAGCATTATATTTTATCAATAGTATCACTGTAAACGAAAAGGGGAGAAAGTGGTTATTGAATTTATTACATTAAATTTAGGGAAAGGGTAAGGGAAAGAGAGCTGGCTAGAAATTGGGCCAGGAGCGGGGATTGAAGCCGCAACCTTCACCTGTCCGGGGCGAGACCATCCCGGCCACTGGTTTCGGCGGACTCAATTTCTGAACAGCTCTCTGTGTACTATTAGTTTCGAATTCGCTTAACTGGGTAGACGACAACCGTTGGTGATTTAAGGCCCGCGCTAGTTCTGAATAGCGGCAGTGACGTGGCACGTCATCTCAGATTTGCAAATCTCGGAAAGGGCCCGTATTCTAAGATATCTAGGGAACCGCTCCTCCCCGTAGGGACGGGCTGCCCCGTATATATAATGGGAATGAGTGAAGATTGACAAGTGCAGCCCTAGTAATATTGTGAACAAAAAGGGGAGAAGGTGATTATTGAATTTATTACATTAAAGTTAGGGAAAGAGAAATTGAAAGAGAGCTGGCAAAAAATTGGGCCAGGAGCGGGGATTGAACCCGCAACCTTCGCCTGTCCGGGGCGACGCCTTAACCCCGGACAGGCGAAGGTTGCGGGTTCAATCCCCGCTCCTGGCCCAAGTTTTCGCCAGCTCTCTTTCCATTTCCCTTTCCCTAACTTTAATGTAATAAATTCAATAATCACCTTCTCCTTTTTTCGTTCACAATATTACTACGGCTGCACTTGCCAATCTTCACTCCATTCCCATTATATATATATATATATATATATCTCTATATATATATATCAGGGTGTCGAACCGGAACCGAACCGGTATTTTTTCCGGAACTGAACCCGAACCCGAACCGTTATATTGTTATCGCGATGAACCCGAACCGGAACTGAACCGGAAAAAAAATAACGGTCACCGGCTCATGTCAAAACGGTTCGGCCACGCGCTGTTGATAATGAATGTGCTATCAATACCATTTGTTTTTTAAGTGCCGTCAACTGACACACCTCGCTTACATATTTTTCTTCTCCACTCAGTGTTAGGAATATAAACGCTGCATTCATGAATCTTGACAAACGCTGCATCCATTAATCTTGACATAGGAACCAGTATTGCGCTAGTCGCGGCTTGCACGGAAGAAAAAGAATTGGAAAGCTGTGCAAAAAACAAAAAAAATCGCGTCACGGAATTTTATTTTCCTATAATCTCGTAAATCCTAAATGCTGCTGCGTGCTCATTTCATAACACGTTTCTAGAACGCGCGAGTTCTTGAAGCTTGCTTCCATCGGAATGAGAAAAGAAAAGGCTGTGGAGTTTGATAATAATGCATCCGGTTTCGTAGAGGCACTTAGAAGCTAACATATTTGTGAGACAGCGAACTCTTCTGTTTTAATATTTATCCCATTACGTCCTTCTGGCGTTGCGTTCGGTGAAGTGTTTCTATATTTCGTATCTTGTTTAATGAAAACTTCCTTAAGGGTCTAATTTGAGTTACCGAAGGATAGTTCAAATAAAAAAAGCTGTATTTTCTCCCCACTGTTCCTTCAATTGCTTACACGCCGAGGTGGCGGGATAGTTAGCGAGTTCTACTTGCAAGTGGGTTTGTAAGGAGGTCGCGGATTTTACAGCTACTGCGTCGGACCCAATTAGATGAAGTCCGAATGCGTAAACGTCGGTGAGGTAACCTTTGAGTGCAGATAAAGAAACCATTCCTGGTAGAAATCCCTGAGCCTTACACTACGATGTATCCCGTTTCGTATGTGCTGATTTCAGATGTTTTATTTGTAATTTGTTTTGATGTTGCAATTTGTCATTTATAATTTCCGAACCGGTTCGCGAACCGGTTCGCGGAGCGAATTAATCAAACCGGAACTGAACCGGAACGAAATAACTTTACCTGAACCTGAACCGTAACCGAACCCGTATTTTTTTCGGTTCGACACACTGATATATATATATATGGTAAGGCATCGGTCGCAAAAAAAGACGCTTGGTAGTACCCAATACATTTTGATGTTGATTGAGCCTATAGACCGACACACTGTTTACAAACAAGCCCGCGTTTGCCCACACCAGGTGGGCACTGCGCTCGCGCAGAAACCGAGTTCGGGAGAAGTGAAGCGTCTGCGCATGCGCAGTGCCATCGACAGCGCCACCGCAGCTGCTTGACGTCAGGGCCGCGTGTTGGTCTATAGCTTCAAAGCACCGTTTATTTTGCAACCTACTAAGAAAACCCAACAATGAAATAAATTTGAATGCGCTAATTATATGTGCCCGAGGCATTCAGTTTTAATTAATATGCACGTTTATTTTGTACTTCTTCAATTTTACGTACATATAAATACATCAGTATTTTCGTTAAAAGGCCATATCAATTTCAAATAGTCTGACAAAGGTACTGGGAGACATTAGCAAATTGAAGACTAGTAGGAACCTAAACACGTATTTGACCAACTCTCTCACCACCTTTGTACTATCTCACGGGGAAGCACCAGGCTGAAAACTCAATATTAATCATAAAAGTGAGTAAACTGAGCGAAATATAATATATACCCGAATATTACCTTATAAGATTTAAATAGTTGTGAGAATAAATTTTATTAAAGGTGTTCGTCTCTAAACTTTTAAGAACGACCAACCTAGACATCTTCGGGAGTGAGTGTTGGTTATTGTTCCAGCTATTTTCGTCTAAAATGCACAAATAATTGCAATGCACTGGCATTTATCAAAAGGCTAACCTTTTTCTGGCAAAAATCGGTGTTAGCCGAACTCCTCTGCGTTTTAAGTTTACGTGGAACATAGTTCGTCACTGATCTAAGGTAGATTTTTGTTATTTGCTCATGATTCTTTAGCATTCTCTACCCAGGAAAGAACATCATACCCAAACGTTGGCATGAGTCAACCGGTTGTTACATGTTCACAGAAGGTGGGAAAAGTTTTTGTTGGGTTTTTTGTTCAAGCTGTTTTCCCACCTCTTCTCATCATACTCAGCTGCTGGCACGAAACGTCTTGCGATTCTGTTTCTAATTCGGAAACACTGTCGCAGTAAGCCTCAGTGTTTTCACAAAGTAGGAGCGAGGAAACGTTCCAAGGAAAGCCCTGTGCCCAAGGGAGAAGCTAGCCTGATGAAGTGACAGTTTTCCTACGACACACTTCTCTGCGGCTTATGTGATTTCCGCCACAGAAAGACTAAACGTTACCGTGTATACATTTATGTTGTATATATAAGTGCTACTCTGGTTGAATGTTTTGTCATTCGATTTCTACGCCGGTGATGCACCGATTTGGAATTATGCTAATAGAATGTATTTAGAAAACGAAAAATGCACTATAGTAAGAACACACATTCCACTAAAAGATGCTTAATATCTCTAGGAACGTTAGTAATATAGGTGATGTAAAGTCGTTCACCAATATCGTTATTTTAATTACTAAAAAAAACATACTTTTATTTATTTAAACGAATGTTTTTTTTTCCTTTCTAGTTGTACGTACTATATTTAAATATATTCTGCATCACTCGTAGCGAGCAAAATAAACTTGAACGCACGACTCAAATGAAGTAAAAAATAAATAATTTTCTGTTTTGTGTTTTTATAATTCTCCACAACACTATATTGCCTATCAAAACTTTTGTTTACTTGAGGAATAAGAAGTAGGAAAAGCCGAAAAGTAATTGTTCATTGTAATTCCGCCTTAGAGAGTAACAATTATTAAAGTGTCAGTTTGTAAATTCAAAACTTGTAAAGGTTCAAACATCAAAAAGACTTTGCGGAAAGGGCTCTAAATGATAACAGGGTTTTGTTATGCTTCTCACTATTTTTCTTAGACGTGTGTTTACAACCATATGCGTAAGTTTTATTCTTGCATGCTTGGCTTTCGATATTTTCTTTTCTTACATTGCCTTCTTTGATTTTATGTTGGGCCTCTTGGCATTGTCGTGAGCTTTTCAAAGTTGACAGCCTGTGCGTCGCTCACTATTCTTTTAGGCGGTGCCTCAACAACTATAGAACAAACCTTTTTTTTAGAATTTAGCTTGATGCGTCATTTAGCGAGAGCGACTTCAAGGCGTGGCACTCATGTATGGGAAGCGATTGCATTTGAATTAAACAAAAACAACCACCCACAAGGTTTTTAATTACGTAGGCACGGAAATATATGCCCTGTTTTAGTCATATTAAAAGCTTATGCCGGTACTGAGTAGTTAACTATAAATATATGTATAAAATTAATTAGTATAGTCAAGTGAAAGGCGATCAGAGTTATAACTACCCCTCTTTTCTGGGTAACAACATTCGATCCTTGGACGAACGTGCTAAAAACGCACATATACAATTTATCAATCAATATTACGCCCACACAATTGTTCAGGCATTAAAAACAACTCAACAAACCACTTCTAGTCGATTTCAATGAGACGGGTCAAGCTTCTTTTTTTTTGTCAGAAACCCGTCTGAACCTAAAAAAATGTGCGCGGCCAAAACATTTCTGCTGGAGCCGAGCAGCCCACACGGTGTTGTCTTCCTACGAAACTCTTGCAGGAATGCAAACCCCTGAACTCTGCCAGCCAGTAAACATAGTGACAACAAAAACTACGTTCAAAAGCAAAAGCGAGGACCACAGCGCCGTTGATTGTTTGTGTTCGTGTTAGGTATAGCTCCCTCGCAAATCGAATTCCTCAAGCCATACAAAAAACTAAACAAAATAAGTCTAAAAAAACAGGGTAGGGAGGCAGAATGCTTGCCGCGGTCCCTCGCCTTCCCCTTATCCGCGTGCGTGGTCATCAATCGGCGAATTCTCGCGGGATGCTTGTCGTGTTCCCTGGGCGGTCAGGGACAATGGTCGACTCGTAGCGCACATTCACCATGTCCCCTCGCGGCTAATTCGAACGTATAGCATCCAGGAACAATAGGATGGATGAAGAGAACAAAGGAAGGAATGGGGAAATAGACGAATTGGGAACAACGCTCGTTCCTACGCGAGACCTCAGCACTGGACCTCATAAATATAAATATAGACGTCTGGTTTATCAGTCGACCGCGGGGAAAAAGGCCTTTTTTATAATTTTATATGTTATTTTGCGGGGTTCCAGATATCTTTCACTTAGACAGGGAAACATTTTTGTGTGTTAATATTACCTCTTTTTACTTTGGTGAAATTTGATCTCGAGCTTGTCAATATGAAAAACGAACTCTCGCGCACATTTCTATAAGTTGCTGGAAATATAACAGATTATGCCAATTAGAAAACAAAACAAAAAAAAATTGCTGGCCCGTGCTAACTTCTCAGAAGTCCTCCTCCTGCTATGAACAGAATGGACCGGGTTGCTGCGATGCAGCCTTTGTGTGAATCTAATGACCAATCTGCAATAAGTTTCTCGACTGGCGCCAAGTCAATCAGCTGCTTTCAATACGAGCTTCCTCGGTTCGACAACGCATCGGCCTCTCGTGCAAATGCAGCACGCGTACGCGCAGTCGAATGCATGGCGCAATGCAACAGACGTCCATTCGAGATCCAGCGTTCAAAAAGAGCCGCCTCGCTCAGATTTGTAGTCACTATTGAAGTCAAAACTGATGGAGAGGAGGAAACGAGAATGGGCTGGGGCGTTGGAACACCGAGCGCTGGTAGGTATGATTGATGAGAAGACGCCAAGGTAGGGGTTTTGTCTACTCAATCCTCGAACGAATTCCAACGCCGATCGGTGGCGTCTTGTGTTTAGCATTCACGTTCAAACGCGTTCGCGAACAGCGAGTAGGGACAGAAAAGGCAACTAACTTCGCGTCTAGCCAATAATCGTTCCCATCAGAGCTCGGTTTGGTGACGTCCATGCGTGCGCTCTCATATCCTCCTCTTCCTTAGCTTCTATCCGTAGAGAGTCTTTATGGATATGCGAAAGATCTCCCATATCTTTCCGTGCTTACGATCCTTTGGTCTTGGTTTCGGATATCAAATTATGTTTACACTATTTTTTTACAATATTACACTTTAAGAAATAGGGGGTGTATAGGAGTACACCCCTTGTCCCATATGTAACACCCCGAAACAACAATTCGACGTTCAGTCCACAGACGTGGAACCGACGATACCAACTTTCAAGAAAGACTTGATAGTCGGCCGATGCAATTTATTAAAATAGCTAATGACCGCATTAAAAACTGCAGTAAGACAATGCCGTTTTTTTTTTTCGGGGGGGGGGGGGGGGGGGGGGCTTTTCGTTAGATCTTTAGGGTTTTTGTTTTGTAGTCTTTGAAACGGGGCACATTACCTTTTTAGTACGTCATATCCAAAGCTATCAAGCCGCTCGTAAAAGTTGGTATCGCCTGCTCGATGTCATTGGACTGAACGTCCAAATGCAGTTCTGGGATGCTACATATGGGAAAAGGGGTGTACCCCTGTGCTCCCCTTACTTTTTAAGAGTTTGTACTCAAATTTTCTCTCAGGTACTTTTCTGCATATTAATTTTCAAGATAAACTACATCTAGGCTAACTTAATTTTTTTTTTTGTACGATGTTTGCGTAGTTTAATCCAAGTTGCCGTTTCTGGAGCTATTATAAGAAAAACAACGTTTAAGTACTTCTTTTTTTTTTTTTTGCGGTATAGAAAGTGGGATTTCGGTTCGTGCATAACGCATACAGGACAGTTTTGTTACCAATACATTAAAACAAGGTATGAAAAGTTTTTTTTACTCAAAAAAGACTAGGATAAAAACCGTCCGAGTTGTCTAAGGGAATATTACACTTGTAGCTAAACTCCTTTTTTCAAATCGAGCTAAACACTTTTTATATCTACATTCCGTAACGTTAGCGTTGCTTTAGCCTATACAAAAATTACAGTGTTGTTTTTGGGGCACAGAAAGAAGGAATATGTCTCACTTGTATTATTGACAAAAAGCCATAAATGACGAAAATATTTTTATTACTGACTCAAATGTTTTATCTATATAAAAAAAAACTGCGCTTTTATCACCTTTTACCGTTCCTGACAAGGCGAATTGCATTTGTAATCTTTAAATTTCAAATAAGTCACTGCTTTTCAGCTTTTACTGAACCACTGGGCAATCACCAGGCATAAATGCCAGCAGGCTATCGTTGGCGTAACCCGCGAACAGCAGGCAGGTATAACCAAAAATTATTCAGTTGGCCGGTCATGCCAATTTGTTATTGAGAAGAAGAATACACTCACACACACACAAACAAAAACTTGTTACACGAAAAGTGTTACATCCATTTGCGTATTTAATGTGTATCAACCTCGTCTTCCAGGTTTTTTTTTTGTTTTAAATGGTCACTTTGGGAGGCAGCAACCAAAAACATATCGTAGGCATTTCTGGCAGGTACGTTCCGCAACTTGCTCACCGTTTGTTTGTCAAAAGTTTTTTTTTTCTTTGAAAAGAACATGCTGTGCTTTCTACTAAGCTTCAAGCCATACTTCAATTCAATATAAGTCAGAGCTCAGATGAGGCTAGCAGATGTGTGCGCACACACACACACATACACACACGCCCACACTCACGCACACGCACACACACAAACACTACAACTGAAAGTGCAAAGTCAATGTGTATTCAGAAAACTCTTTTAATTTGCCGGCGAAAAAAAAACATCCAAAGAAAACGAACGTCATGACATTGCGTTTTTATCGCGGCTTGATGTGTTGAATTTGTTGGTAACATTCTCTGCGAGTTTATGTAAGTTGGAACAAACCATAGAAAGGATATTCAAATTCAACTTCAAAGCTTTATTTTTTTCAGTCTTACACTGCAAAGGTATGCAAGATAAAAAGATGGGGTCTTGCAGCAATTTATATGGGCAGAAAGTTTAACAAAAAAAAAGAGTTAGTTGTTATGCATGAATACAAAACAAAATATAAAAATAGAACAACAAATATAAAATGACAACAAATATAAAATAAAAATAGAGCAACAAATATAAAATGACAAATATTTAAGAAAATAATCAAAAACATTTAACAGTTTAGATGAAGTGCGATCGTAAAACAGTTCTTGAGATCAGATGATACCTAACTCGGCGGTTTCACTAAACTCCGCATCAATTTTTAATTTCTACCCCACCAGTTTTGAACCGGCTAAAAATGTGTACCATCGTGTTTACTAGTCAGCTTATTTATTCTCACTTTCAAAACCAACACCAACAAAAAAAAAAACATTTTGTTCAAGAGGACGTTTCAGTAGGTTGTAGTAGCCCAAGAACTTTGAGGCCATCGGTTCGTGCCTACAGGATTTCGAAATTCAATTTAGAACAAAGCTGTCAATCTGCTAATAATTAATCTCGCTTCCACATCTCCTTCAAAAACTTTGCAGATCACCCAAATATGTATATTAGCTTTTTTCTTCAAAAGCTTCAAGCAATAAACAATGGCTGTTGGTGGGCCGTCTGCTTCACAAATTAGCGATAAACTTGCTCCCGAGGCCATCCGAAAAGTAGAAAAAACACACCTCTTCCGTGTTACCTAATGCCCCAGACGTAATACAACAGCGATAATAATACCTTTCCCGTTCACCTCTAACGCAATACCTACGTTCATTAGCCCAAAACAAATCACGGCCAAACCTTCGCGAACATTTTTTTTTTTTTTTAATTTTGTTTTAGTCACGAATAACGCCACAAGTTTTGAACAGCCTTGGGAACAGAAGACTTCCACGAGTTTCGGTACGCGGCGTTCCGAAACAAACTTCTTCCTCCAAGAAGACCAGAGGTTGGGGCCAACACGGTTTCCCCACCTTTCAGCCCTACCCACCTCCCCGAACCACCTCCTATGCGGAAGGCGGGTATCTGAGATAGCCCAGTGTTGAGAAACTAATTCGATTCCTAGGTTCCTCGGAAGCCGCCGGCGTTTTTTCCCTCCAGCTACAGCCTTTGGCGGTCACTCCAACCAAGCGTCCATGTTGGATCTAGAGCTCCGACCAAACTCAATTTTGTATCTATAGCCCTCCACCCCACTCCGTGATTGAGCACTCGCCTGCGTTCGACGCTATTGTAGTTGGTAGTGTTAGACTGGCTGGTCGCTCCTGGGGGCGGAGGCGATAAGGGGCGGGCGGGGGTGGGGGGGGGGGGGGGGGGTATTAAAGAACACCTTCGCTTCCTCTCGTTTCCTCTTAGATAGCAAGTCGTCTGTTTACCACCAGTGTTCGAGCTAGGTTCGCAGACTACCGGGCGTCTTTGTTGCCGCCGAGACAACCCCTATCTATTAAGACAGTGAATATGTCACAGGTCTCTCCAGGAATGTTATCATTTAGGCCATCCATTTTTTTACTTAATCCCGCAGATCGGATTATAGTCACTGCTCTTGAGAACTTGCCCCTATATTGTGCTCTCAAAGGGTTTTGCGCACAAATCCGCCTCGTTTTATTTTCAGTTTTTTTTTTTGCTTTATTTTTGGACCATCATAAAAGACAAAGCTTGCTTTTCTTGTGTCCTCCTCGCGTCACATTTTAGTGCCAGTGGGATAGACAGGGGCAAATTGGAAACTGTCATCCGTCAAAATCATCAGCTTTGGAAGTATTTTCTTTTTCTAAAGCATGCGGATATGCTGAGACTGGATTCTGCCGCGATAAATAAATTGCCAAAATCGCCTGCTATATTGTCAATTACGATGAACGTGCAAGTGAAGTGTGATTTGTATTTACATAGAAACGGATCTCATCGTAGTATTCTAGCGCCTCAGCCAATAAGTTTATTTTCTTAATTCATACGCGGAAGGAAATAAAAACAATAGAGCAGACAATTACGGCTCTCTTTGCACCTCACCGTAAAACCAAAATTAATTGTAGAATTGCCTAAGTCAGAATACTTCAACTGTGAATTTTTGTTATTATATATTTCCTCGTCGTAGTTATTCTAACTTTTATTGACTGTGAACCTAGTGTTCTTCGCACTCAAAAAGCTACGTCCTCACAAGAGTAGACACATTGAACACAAATATTTCCCCAATCGCCAGAGATATGGACTGGTTAGCACTGGTGGCTGCGAAGTGACCAGTGTGTTCAATAGTGAGGAAGCAGATTAAAAGACAGTCACTACGAAAGTGCCAAACACACACAGTGCACTAAATCGCCTTATATGTTCAGAGTTGTCGGCCTACACATGCATATAAACACTACAGAGCTGAACAGCTTTATTCTGTTTTAATATAAAAGTTCACTGGCAGACAGCAACCCAGTGATACTGTCAAAGCGTTGATTTTCCATTTTAAAATCTTCTTTGTTTGGTTCAAAAATGCGTTTGAAATTGACTTGGCAGATTACACAAGAGCCACTACAAAAGAGTTAAGCGCTCTATGGAGGCCAGCTTGTGTGACGACGTTAAGTTACACATAACTGTATATTGCCTTATATGTTCAAAGCTGACAGCCCACACCTGACACGTAAACACATGAATGGTTAACAGCAATATTTCGCTTCAATATTATAATTAACATTTCGGTGACAAACAACAACCATGGCTGTTGTCAAAGCGGTAATGCGTCATTCAAAAATTTCCCCGTGTACTCGCTGAAATGTTTAATCAAATTGATATGGTGCGGGGAAATATTAAAACCGCGGGGAAGGTTATTTATTTATTTTATTTTTAACTCTAAAACAAAACAGAAATATACTGGTTCTGCCTAATCGTTGCAAAAGCCGTAAAGCAAAAAAAAAAAAAAAAAACGCAGTTTTGATTTGCGACTTTATTATCAAAACTGTTTATCTAAAAAAAAAAAATAAAGGTTTTGAACCAACTTTGAACCAGTTTTCGTTTGCTCGCGTAGAAAATAATGTTATGCATGTTTTTACAATTAAATAAGTAATTTTAATAAGTTTTGACACCTAGGGCCCTAAATTTTTTTGGGCAAATCCAGGTAATACAAGAAAATCTCCAAGAGCAAAAAATATTATCCGTTTTACGTAAAATGTTTGTTTCTTGTTCGGAAAGGACACCATGCGTCCGACTACTTTTTTGGGTACTGTGTGGCCTTTGTCACTGCTGTAACGTAACACTATCTAAGTTCCCATATGCTTTATATGCTTTGTTAGTTTCAACTTCTGCCTTTCGTGATAAGCAAAGAAGCGTTGTTTATTTTCAGGGATATAAATAAAAATACATACTTTTAGCATCAATTAAGCAATAAATAATGTAGAGATATAATGCAATAATAGTTACTGGTTGCAAACAAACCGTAACATTGCCACTGCTACTAAAACGCAAAATCACGCTGTTCCAAGTATAACACTGACCCCTGAAGTAAAGCTAAAGACAAAGTACGTCGAAACGCAAACCTAAGCCATGTTTGACTCGTGATTGGTTAAAAAGTGATCTGGTGGACGCACAAGTCAAGGTTTGTTTCCAGCTAACGCACCCCTCCTGTGAAATCCGCTAGTTAGCCAACACTAACAAAGATCCAGAGATCCTTCACAAACTAAGCAATGCCAACAACAACAAAAAAGAAACAGCATGGCTCCGATTCAACTTCGATGTTGAAATAAAAGAGAAGGAGAGAAAAAAAAAGAGAAGGGAAACGTTTTTAATATTTCGTTTTTATCTATTACCTTGACTCGGGGTCCTGTTTAGCGAATGGTGAGTGACTAAATTACGAAATGACGTTGACATAAAAATTAAATAAAGTGACGAGGGTATTACAAAATGCTTGGGGTTCGTAATTCCCTTTTCTTTGTCCATGTTGGAATGAACAATGCAAAGGAGATTGTGATCCTAAACTGACTTTAATACCTTCTTCACAACCGCACAACAAGGTTAAGCACTCCAATCTACATTTTACTTCGTTTTGTATTACGCTCTCAATTTTTCTTTCACCTCAAACAAATCTATTTTCGTTCTATTCCCTGTTTCCTTTCAGCCTTTGCAATGTTTTGGTTATAGTTCGAGGGTATTGGACACCTCCGGTAAACAAAACTAATACAAAAAAATAACAACGTAAAGTCGAGAAATAATTTCGCGCTTAGCGAAGCAAGAGCGTTGTTACTCATAGTCTCCTACCTTTTGTCGTCTCAAACTTACTCATAGAAAGCATTAAAAAACTACATGGTGAACGTAATTCCAAGTTGCTGCTTTGAAGAAACTACTGCGTCATCTACCACTTGTCCTTGGCGCAACAACATATTCTCTTTCAGCTCGATATTCCTCTTTGTGCGTCCTTTCATTTGCATGCTCCACTTTTTCTGCCTCCTAATCCTCTCCTGGGTTTGTTCTCCAATCAGGCACGGCGCTTTCCATATTATAAAGCTGCTCATACTGCACCTTAGGTAACGTTATCGTATTTCACCATGAATCGCTTTATTGAATATTATATTTTTGCTTTTGTTATTGTTTATATTTGTCGAGCTTCTTCGTGTTTGGTTTTCTTGTTCTGAATCTCCGTTGTTGATATGAATACGTAGCTGATGTTTCCGAGTTTCCAAGTCATTTTTGTTGTACGATTCGTGCTGACTTCAGGCACCATGTGCGTTCCAATAAACATATCACGACTGACTTGCCAAGTGCAAATATATCCTCAGTTTCAAGTGTGCACTTTTGGACTCTAAAAACTCTTGCTGCACACTCCTTGTTAGTGTAAAATTAAGATCTTTTTTACGCTGGTAGTGCGCCAATACCAATTATGGTTTGGAAAACATGAGGAACATGCACCTTTTGATGATTGGTTCAGAGGACGGTTATTGCTACTGAAATGCAACTTAAAGATTCTTTTCTTTCGTGGAATTTCCTTTTTTTTCAAACTGATCGTTTTTGTTTCTTTTTTGGTCGAGGATTAGTATTTAGTTTTTTATGATCACAATCACTTCTGACGCTTGGAAAAGCAAATAAGTTGTATTAACTAAGCTGCTCCAGTGCGCCCATCAACTTATAACTATATAATGGCACATATATCAGATTAAAAAAAAAAAATTACACTGGACGTGAAGAAACTAAATTCCAACAACGATGAAAATAAAAAGGGCCACAACAAAACTTACCCTATTATTGACTTTGTTTTTGGAACCTTTATACAGGTCAGTTAGAAAAATAAAACGACGAAAAATGGCTCCCTTATTACAAGGACCAATAACCACCGGCAGCGTAGTATATCATAAGGACTGGGTTAATCTTTTTGTCACTAATTGTATGCAACCCGATGTTAATTTTTATGTTTATCAAAATTATATTCTATTTTAAGTTAGTAAGCCGTGTATCAATAGGTTTGGCTAAACAAGCAAGATACGATTTTCACAAAAATGGCAGGATTGTTTACACTTCATCAAACTATGCTCATGATACGGCCCGTAAAAAAGCAAGTGCATGAACGAATGATATTATTGAAACAATCAAAATACCTGGTTAAACTCTCCGGGTGATATCTCGTTTGTTAAACATAGCATTTTTCTTACAGCGGTTGGCTCAACTAGCTGGAATTGGATCAATGCCATCAGCGCGATTCCGGGTTCCAGCCCCTTGAAAGATGAATGGAGTCCATGCTATACGAGAGGAACCTAGGGGAAATCGCTGCTTTATAGGCGCATAAATTTGAAGTATTCTCGTATTGCTTCAGCAGGAGGAGCGCTGACTGCAAGTAACGCTAATGGCCCAAGCAATAACGGCGGCAGTGTGCGGACGGGAGGATTGTAGCTGACGTTCGTGGTTTGTTTTTTCTGGGGTCGGGTGGTTGGATTGTTTGTTTATGTGTTGGAAGTTTTTCAGGGCCTTTTAATATGTCTCTCGTGGACGCTAGATTGAAATGGTTTATGCTAAAACCATGCATTGTTTGTAGGTTTTAACTTAACCACGCAATTTCACGCCGGTATTGCTGAGATTTTTGAGGTACCCAAGAGTTGTATTTTTGCACGAAATATGATATTACCCAATATGTTCGATGAGCAGAGCGCAAACGTATCAGTACGATTGTGTTAAACCTGTAGCACTTCACAAGCCAAAAAGGCAGACCCTGTTTTCAGACTGATGATGTTATTCAAGAAGAGACGGCAGTCGATATCCACGGGACACGCGTGCCACGTATCACAGGCTGAGTAGTGCTAGCTTCTATTCAGCATGTGAGAGATTAGTAATTTGAGGAGCAGAGTAGCTTTAGTAAGTAATATTTCAAAATGGTGTAAAAATGATAATATTGTGTTAGAGCTGTCTTTTACTCTCTCATATGTGTCTTTCTTTTTTCAAAATTGACGAAGGGGTAAACTGTACTTTTTTTCAATTCGAAATATAATATTTCTTGGTTTACTTTGTGCAGGAAAAAAACAAGGTCTATTATATTGCCGCGCGCCAAGCAGGCAGCGCGGCCGTGGCCTAACGGTTATCGCGCTTGCCTTCCATGTGAAGGACCAGGAATCGAACCCTGGCCCTTCGCGTGGAAGGCAAGGGCGATAACCGTTAGGCCACGGCCGCGCTGCCTACTTGCCGCGCGGCTACACACTCCTCCTGTCCTTGGACACTTTGATCAGGATGCTGAAACCGAGATTCACATGGACGCTAGTAATGCAGGACTTGGAGCGGTACTAGTTCAAGTGCAAGAGGGCACCGAGCGAGTCATCGCCTACGCAAGTCGGACGCTGTCCAAATCGGAGAGAAATAACTCCACGACTGAAAAGGAATGTCTTGCAGTCGTATGGGCAATCACGAAGTTCCGCCCGTGCCTGCACGGGAGTCCGTTTCGCGTAGTCACGGACCACCACTCGCTCTGCTGGCTTGCGAGCCTCAGGGACCCGTCAGGACGCCTCGCTCGATGGAGCCTCCGACTACAAGAGTTCAACATGACTGTGGTTTACAAGTCAGGACGCAAGCACAGCGACGCTGACTGCCTTTCCAGAGCCCCTGTAGAAACACCTTTCGGCAGCAGTGACGACGATGACGACGAGTGTTTCCTAGGGGCAGTGAACACCGACGACATGGCTCGACGTCAACGAGGCGATCCAGAGCTGCGCGCCTTAATCGAGCACCTGGAAGGGTGCGGGGGTACCGTACCACGCATTTTCTCACGAGCCCTGCCGACCTTTGCAATTCGACGAGGTGTACTCTACAAAGAGAACTTCGGCGACAACAACTCGCCGTGGCTGCTGGTAATCCCGACCCACCTTCGGGAGGAGATCTTTCAAGCATGTCACGACGACCCGACGTACAGACACCTTGGTTACAGCCGGACGCTGGACCGTATTCGTGAAAAGTATTACTGGCCCAAGCTTCCCAAAACTGTTCACCTCTACACCCAATCGTGCCACGAGTGCCAGCGACGCAAGAAACCACCGACAAAGCCGGCAGGTATCCTGCAGCCAATCGCCCCGCCAACTGCACCATTCCAGCAGATCGGAATGGATCTACTTGGTCCTTTTCCGCCGTCGAACCTGGGGAACTGTTCGATAATCCTTGCCACCGATCATCTCACGCGGTACGCAGAAACAAAAGCCCTTCCTTCGGAGACAGCTGTTGAAGTCGCCAAGTTTTCCATCGAGTCCATCGTACTTCGGCACGGCGCTCCCGAAGTTCTGATTACAGATCGCGGATCATCGTTCCTGGCACAGCTGACCCAAGAAATCCCCCGGCTCAGTCAACCAGCCATCGTCGTACCACTGCGTACCACCCGCAGACCAACGGGCTGACGGAGCGTCTCAACAACACAATCGCAGACATGATCTCTATGTACGTCGACGTGGAGCACAAGACGTGGGACGAGGTGTTGCTCTACGTCACGTTAGCCTACAATACGGCGGTTCAAGAGACCACTGGGCTCACACCTTTCCAGCTGGTACACGGTCGGAAGGTAACGACCATGCTGGACGCGATGCTGCCCCATAAGCCAGCTGACAATGAGAGCGACGACGCCCAGGTGGTTGCTCAACGGGCCGAAGAAGTCCGTCAGCTCGCCCGACTCCTGATTCAAGACCAGCAACGCGTCGATGCGGGCCGCTACAACCTCCGTCGCAGGGATGTCCACTTCCAGCCCGGATACAGGATGTGGGTGTGGACGCCCATCCGTCGCCGCGGCCTCAGTGAGAAACTTCTTAAACGGTACTCTGGGCCGTACAAGGTGCTTCGTCGCATCGGGGAGCTGAACTATGAGGTGATGCCCGACGGAACAAGAACATCATCACGCCGCCCACCACGACCTGAAGTCGTCCACGTCGTGCGCCTGAAGCCGTACTACGCTTGATAGGACTGTGGACCTTATGTGTTTCACATGACTCTTTAGTTTGCCATCCTGTTCATGTGCTTTGTTTAGTCTTGTGTTGCATCGGGGCGATGCACTTTTAAGGGGGGAGTAATGCCGCGCGCCAAGTAGGCAACGCGGCCGTGGCCTAACGGTTTTCGCGCTTGCCTTCCACGCGAAGGGCCAGGGTTCGATTCCTGGCTGCGGCATTTTTGTTGACACTGTAATATGATTTTCTGGTGAATTCGAGAACCGCCTTGCTGATTCGAGGTTAGAATGTTCTACGCGCCGAACCTTCTACGCCGAATGCTCCAGAAGCCCACGCGTGTACAAAAGCGGCTCCGCGGGGCAAGCCGGAGTCAGTCTCGCCCCAGCGCTCGATCCTGCGGTTTCGCCGACTTCGGCACCCGCGACGCTCTGTTATTATCTTTTGTACTCTTTTATTTTTGGCACAAGTTCGCCACATTAACGTTTATTTCTTCCTGTTTATCTATTTTTTTTGTCACCACCCGTGACAATATTTATCACAGATGAACACCGCCGAACTTCTACAATCCACAGGCTACTGCAATAAATTCGATAACGCTCGAGAAGTATTCTTTGTTTCAATGTACCACGTTATATATTTTGAAAATATTGCGAAATAAAGTAACCTCTGTTGTAAATCTTCTACGTGAAAGCTGTAAAAAATATTAGCCCTGAAAAAGGTTCTTAAAAATCACAATAATTGTCTGCCAGAACTCCAACGGAGGAAGACTGTCTCCCTCCCCGGGAAATCTCACACAAAATCCAGCCTAGCTGGTCATTTTGCGGGAGTCGTCGCCTCCTAATTTCTGCCTTTCGCCTCTTATAAACCCGTGGTTTTTTGTGTTTTTTTTTAAGTTGCATTTTAGAAATTTATCACCGCCAGAGACCTGTAGCAATATAGTGCATGCGGTCTCCTGCACGCTACAGTAACGCATAGAATTGAGAAGATGACAGAAAAAATAAAAGTACAAAACAGTGAGGTATAAGACTAGCTTCAAACCTCACTGGGTCTACATCTGCATAGGCAAAGTGAGGTGTTTGGGTTGTTTCATTTCTGACTTTTTTTTCAACTAAAAAAGTTTCTGTCCAGAAAATCGATGAGCAACGTAGTATTTGGTTTTATCATAGGGAGTGCAAAGTTTCGCTTTGCTGCATTGGACGTCGCTGTAATACGTCTGACGTACGAGATATATGCGATATACGACGCTCATTTTCTTAGCTATCGTTTCTATTTCGTGCTTCGAATGTTCGGTGATTTCGCATATTCTGATTATTTATTAGCAACGTAAGTCCACTTTTGTAGCGCATGTTTCATGGCCAAGAAACACCTCTTAAACGATTTCCCAGGTTCTGCCAAATACACCTGACAGTTACTTTAAAAACAATTTCGTTCATTCATTGCGGAGGAGTAAATATTACATCATGCAAGTTTTAGCGACAGTCCTATGAGACGTCCTAACATCTGATTGCTCTTGTATATTTTGGATTTGCGGGGCTAGACCAGGAGACATATTTTGTTTCTTCTAATATTGCTGCTTTTGCACATTGCATAAAAATAACAGGCAGCAATTTGAATATTTATATTTCTAAAATAACAAACTGATTGAATGGGCGCATTTATTTTCTTATTTTATATGTAAATATTGGAGCAGCTAAATTGTTGTACAAATATTTGTTCAGTATTGTACCTCGGTGGTGTTTACTGGCATTATAATGAGTTGTGTTAGTGTTAAAAACTTCTACGCTCAACCAGTGGAAAATAAGTCATTTAAGCAATCATACTAACCTATTCTGTAGAAACGGCTTTCGCGACTATTAACCTTTTCATTTGAAATAAGTAGTATATTTTAGCCAATATATAGTAAAAATGCAAAGCTGCATATGTTGTTATTCGAGGAAAACCACGAGATCCACAAGGTGAAGACTCGGCAGCATGTTTCATGATGAGTTATGAGGTCTACACCGCCAGGCTCTTGATCTGATATAGGAAATGAACACACGACAGCTACTCGTAAAAAAATCGTTATTGCAAAGTACGAAAAAAAAACGGATAATGAAAGACAAGTACTCACAGTTTGCGTTTGCGATAAATAGCCAGTCTGCCTTAAGTCACAATGATGTGATATATCAGTTCTGCGCACCACTTCCCGTACGCGGTACCCAAATCTAAATGTCCCCCCGACTTGCGCGTTCCTTGATCCTGGCTTGGTCCCCGGGCGACTCATACAATGATGTTGCTTTGCGAACCTGCAGCCCTGGGAGGGAAGACGAAAGGTTTGCATGTGTACAATGGGTTTTTGGCCTCAATCCACTAGACCCGACCCTCCCTCACGCTGTTTCTTCCTTTTTTTACCTCTTCATTTCTCATCACATATACACATTAAATACTTACATATTTACTTCTTTTTTTTTTTATTAAGCATTTGCACGTCGCTTTACGATTTGTTCCTAACAATAAAAATTCTGCCATTAAACTGTACAACAAAGTTAAACGTAATGCTGGCGTGACAAGCTCAACAACTCCCGTTCAGCTTATTTTTATTTCATACTAAACAACTTCTTGAATCGCTCGTAATAATATTCGTCATGACACCGCACACCACAAACCCAACAAAATAATCGCTTCTTTTGGCCTTAAAATTAGGTCGTTATCTTACGCAGACCTTGTTGTCGTAACCACTATCGAAACTAGGTACGTACTTACTCAAATATAAAGCGAACTCCTTACGTACTTTGCCCGCACGTCTATTCTTCATCAGAACGCACATACAACCAATAGTCATGCCGTACATAAATATGTACCAAATAGTGCGGACGATAATATGATTCTACGCAAAAATTCAATATTCACATTAAAAATGTACTCGCGATCACGTTATTTCTGTAAATCGCTAGTTTTCTGTCGATCGCAGTGATTGTGTACACGCGTGCACTGGGCGAATAAAGTTTCTTTATAACCAATGTGTCTATTGCTCGAGCAAATACTTTAACTTCTATGAACTGAAAGGTAATTTGCTGCAACGTAGTTTTTGCACAAATTGCCTTGCTATCAGTTAAGGACATTGCAATATCCGCAGAAAATGCCCCCATTTTGTGCGTGCTCTAACAAAGGAATATGCAAATAAAAATAATAAAAATTAAATTAATCACATGTTATTTCGGAGGTAAGAACATTGCTACGTGACGGATGAACGCAGGTATATTCCAAAGAATTTTGGGACATTAAGGTAAGTTTTCTTTTTCCCTCAAAGCAGAAGGAGAAACTAAAGAAAAAGAAAGACTACGCCATCCCAATGCTAAGAAAAGAAAATAGCATTCTTCCACATCTTTTAGTGTTCACGGATGTGGACATGAGCAGTCTTTAAAAACCGTTTTCTGCATTTAAACACCAAGCTCTCACTCGGGGGAGCACTTTGAGTTTGATTGTACCGGTCTCAAAGATAAATGGTCACTGCCTTTATGGGCACTTCTGCCTTCATTCTCCTAGAAATGGACTTCGGCCCATTTCTTTTAAACCTTCTAACCATTCATTCTCCAAAAATTCAAAGACTAAACAATAATAAAAAAATTAAAAAAAAACGCAGCGAGGATGGTATCTATCTTTCGCTCGAAAGTGTTCTGGAGTATATGTTCCTATAGTAACCGGCTGACTCAACATATTGATTTTTGAGTATTTTCATACCGTACTTACTCGAGTAATAGCCACACTATTTATGAATGCGTCCTTTGCGACTACTTTCCCACATAACACATATCCACCAATCATTGCGTTGCGCATAAATAACATGGCGAATAACGAGATGGAGAACACGATTGTCTATATAACGGCAATCTTCACAAACGGTATCTTCGCACGAAAAGTTTATCGCTCTCTTGTAAACAGCTGGAGTCATGCTGCTGGTCGCGGTGATTGGCAATATGCCTGCTCCGCGGAAAAGCGAACCCTCAGGTTTTCTTTATAAACAGTGCGGAATTGCTCGAGTAAATTTGGTATATATTAAAACCTACATAGTCTCGCTTTTCTGTGCGAATACGTTAAGGCACGTTAATCAGGTCAGAGACATCTGGGATCATTTTGTACTTCTGTAAGTGTGTTTTGAAAGGTAGGAGCGAACCTTATCCCCAACAATGCATTCAAAGAGAACTGAAAAATCGCAGACGTTGACGTGCTGGTGTATATTGGCACACCGACGTTAATGGATTTAACTACATCATTAAAGCAATAGCAACGTTCCACCACACTTTCTGGGCACGCAGTGGCACGAATTTAAGAAAAAATAGTAAATTAAGCTATTTTGTTGCACCGCAGGGACCATTTTGGGCGCGTTAAGTTATAATCAGCTTCAGACTCCGACATCTGCGTTCAGACTCCGACATCGCGGGTTCGGAGAGTAGCTTGAGTAGCTTGACGACCGCACTTTTGTTTTCGTACCAAGGCGCTATCTGATGCCAATTTTTAATGTTTCCTGTTCCGGCTTTCCGGTGCGCGCTTAGACATGGGTCCCGTCACGTCGCAACTCGTTAAGTGCTTGTTCGACGATGACTTCGACGAAATAAGTGCGCGGAGATGGCGGCAATCACAAGACATTGCATTTGTGCTGCACGCTGTTGGTGCGGAAATTATAGGTACGCCAAAAGTCTTCTGAATTCCCAAAAGCCTTAAAAAATGACGGCTGAATGGCCGCATTCCTCGGCTCACCTGATCCCGAAATTAAGGTAAGGCAAATGAACAACTTTGACAGACATTGGAAAAATGTATGCAAGCCTGCTTACACCGGTATCTTCTTTTTTTTTTCTTTTATTTCCCACGATGAAGGAAGGACCGCAAGAGCTGTCAAGTGATCGCCGTCGAAGTATACACGTAGCCAAGCGGGCGCGAGAATGAAACGCGAGACGCGTGAGACCACTGCGAGAGTGGCCGCGAGAGCGGAAATGCCGTCATCTTACCGGAAACAGACCTGCTCGAGCTCTCGCGCACCATCTCCGACGACGGAGCTCGCGGACCGCGCTCCCCCACCGTGCTCAGGAAATGAGACAATGTCGTTCAGTTTAGCTGGAGTGCACCTTGATTGCTGGAATGCGCTCGAGCGCGTTAACTTAACGCGCCCATTTTTTGCTTTCTGATGACATGAAAGAGGGGCGTACACGTCTAGCGCTAAATTCGCCACCGAAGCACCTCCCTTTTTGTAATTCACGTTAAACAAATGCCTATTGTAAATATTGAAAACCCACTGGGATCATAACTCTTCTCGAGGCTGATTGAAAGAGCTTCTCATTGTAGAAAAATACTTGAGCGTTCGACGGCAGGGCGAAACCACGACTTTGGCCACACCAGATCTGGCACACAAGTATTGTTCTTCTATGGCGGCATGTAGATTTTACCTTCATACCGACTACATTTACCTGTTAAAAATTATGTTTAATGTACCACAATAAGAAAACTCTTCAGGGCGTGAAGAAGACGCACGCATGCGTGGTCTTTTTTTCTTCCACAAGAAGTGATTTCATTAATTAAGAAATTGCTAAGGAAGTGCTCTGAGCTTCAACAATAAAGTAAACGTTTTGCTTTTTTTAAAGCAGAGTACCTATGTTTTAGGTACTTAATGCAAAAGGATAAGGGTTTAAATGCCGCAACTCTGAAACACATGGAACGATTAATTTTGTCTTTCATTCAGATAAGCTTTTCTTCATTTTATACTTCTTAAAAAAACAATTATATTTTATTTAAATTACTAAATAAATTAGCTCAACGCTTCCTTATACTAACCATACATTTTCGGTTTCTCTATGCGGCGGTCCATATTTTCACTTTTTTTATTTTCTTAGCCTTTGTCCCATCTGTCAATAAAAGCCTCCTGAATTTTTTTTTCTTTTTATGCAATTAGGGTGCGACGATCATCTCGGTTAGTCTTCTCTTTTTTGTTCTGTTCCTCTTTCTGCATTGTTAATAAATATGCATATGCTGTGACCGTAGCTCTTCTGTGGAATGCTCAATTGCAATCGTGAATCATAAAACATGCCAGTGAAGATGTTTTATGATTCCTTTCACCATTTAATCAAATCAGACCAAATAATTTTTTTGCATCAGAAAATACAGATGCCGGAGTCACAGATCTTTAAAAAGCTGCAGTTTTTTTTTTAATATACTTTTTTATATACTTCAATTGGTAAATTCTTGGAAAACAAGGCGAACGACTGCGGTTTATGTGTTCTGATAATTCGGTCAATAAAATGTTGGTTTGCCAAAGCATGGTGAAATTGCTCCTTTTAATAAAATATAGAAAGACTTGCGATTTTCCTTTAATCATTGAAACTAGTCTAAGTTTATTAATAAAGTTATTCAGTATCATACATTTTACTCAAAAACACTAGAAGACCCGATCTTGTTTGAACGATCTACCGCAAAACTTCAGACAAACAGAGGTTCCTGTTTACAAATATTCCCTATGATCCCATTTGAGATAGCCAACAAACGTTCAACCGCAGGCCCAGAAAACTACACACCGCATCCATAACATAACACTGCACACATAACGCCCTTGGTTCTCAACAATTGAGACAAATGACTTTGACGCCAGCTTTCAGCCTATAGGCAGTATGGGTCTCACCATGGCCGAAACACCATCCCATTACCAACCCGCAACCCTTCATCAACTACGGTTTCCCTCTTCCTTGGCCTCAGTCCTAGGGGAACCCAGGATTTGGGAATCTCATTGGCGTCCAAGTATCCTCGTTAAAGACGTTGCCCCTCTGCGTCTGCCATTCAATGATCCGGACTCAACTAACGGCCGCTGCCCAGAAACTGGGCCATTGAGCGCCTGCTTTTCGGACCAGCGCCGGAGATTACATATATGGAGACGGTGTGACAGACGCAATCTGCCCGTTGCTATAGCTCCCTATTCCTCCTAAGTTGGTGGCTGGGGGACATTTTATCTCTACGTGCCACGCTTCATTAAATGTGTTTTCTTCAGCCATTTTTAGTATGCGTCAGACGTTATACTTATAGGTACGTTTAATGTTGGAGCAAATATTTCCGGTCTGTACTCACGCGGGATACGCCGGGTCAATGTCGTCAATAACTGCGAAGCTACGTAGAGCGCATATCAAACGGACACTTGATTATCTTAGAAGTCGCTGAAGGGAAGAGAATATCTATCGGGTGCAGAAGCTGCGCTGCGAAAGCCAGGCCCCTCGCTTCCGCTTGCTGTTACGTTTGGTCTCCCATCGCCGCTTGAGATGTTTTAGTGACTAATGGCAGCTATTCCTGACAAGTAACGAACATATAATGATAAACAAAAGAAAAAGGAAATCGCTTTTGTGAACTAAAAATTATACCTGCCTTATTACTTTGAGTAAGGACGTGTAGTAGGACCTAACAAAATAATAATGCAAAGACCTTCTTGATAAGATGTTTTCATCATTTTCTTTAAGTAAATTTTGGTTACTCTTACTCCTGCACCTGAGGAATGAATAAAGATATGGCGTATTAAAGCTTGATATTGCAGACGTAGTTAATTACATAAAGGCGAGAGTGATGACAAGACTAACGTACCTGAAGCACGTAAAGACGCAAATGAAATGAAGTGTCAATTTACTATATTTCTGGTTTAGGAAAAGCGTACACCCGAGCACAAGTACATTTATTAAATGTCAACACAACACAACTTGAAGGCAAAAAAAGTGTGTACCTTGAAATGTGGCTTGTATTGTTTCCACAAAAGTGGAATATCTATGGATGACAAGCTGCTAGCATCGTCTTTTCCCATCCTGGCAATTTATCGAGACGGAAACTTGAAGTAAATGTCCATTCGAGCCATTGAGGTACAGAATTTCATAAAGTTGCATTGCTTCCTGTCTAGACGCAGTTCATGATTTGCCATGATATCTCAGACACCCGTCTTTGATTTATTCACTAACCTCGAGCTCTGTATGAATGACAGTTTCCGGATATCAAAACAACGGTTAAGATTTATGTGTTTTTATATAGTAAAGAAACTCGCGAGGTACCTGAGGACATTCTACTTTTTTCAAATAAGGATGCGTTGCGGATGTCACTTCACCTTGTGTGGAATTTGAAAATTTCAACGTTTTTACCGTGTTTTCTTTTAGTGTTAAAAAATAGAGAAATATATTTTTACCATAAATTATGGATTGATATGTATTATTTCCCCCGAATCTCTCATTACCATTTGTGCAACCTATATAATCTGTATGCTGAACGTAAGCATATTTATTCATAGGTACTTCGATAGGTTATCACAATAAACCCCATGTCGTCCAGGGTTGCGCAATCTAGCGTAAGCTCAAAGATTAATTATTCCTCCCGGTCGTGATTATTATTTAATTCGAGAACACAGGGTTATTGTATCTTGAAGTTGTATTAGTTTTTCCACAATTTTTATTTCGAAAACATCGACCCGCAAAAATCCAGAAATATATAAATACAACCGGTGTGATAGAAACAAAAAACGGGCAGAACTTTTCTGCAAGAAACCATAGTTTCGAAAACCTGGACCCCGCTAAATGCAGCTCTCAAGCACATTACAAAAACAAAACAAAAAGATCTGAATCGTCTACTTTTCGCAAAACATTCGCGAATGCTTTCGCATATTGCAACGATTGGGTCTCCCCCAGTTCTCCGTGTCGAAGTGAACTCACTATATTGCTCAGAATGGACTATAGCGTTTTAATTCCAAATGCTGAAGTCACCCGACAACTTTAGAAACGCAGGCCGCCTTTTATTATGTTTCGCGCCGTCTGCTTCGTGATTTGTTCTACGATGTTCTTACTGGCTAACGCCACTGTCATATTGACTACCGAGCAATAATTACATTCTCCTGACCGCATGCCCCGTGTTCCTTAAGCTCTCATAAACTATGCACCAACACAGTGTTTCCAAACAAGCCCACTTCACCCACACCAGGTGTGGGTACTGCGCGCGCAGAGAAAACAGATTCGGGAGGAGTGAAGCGTTTGCGCATGCGCAGTACCGGCAGCAGCGCCAGTGCAGTGGCGTGATGTCAGTGAGTTGAGTCACTCGATAGGGAGGGACAACTTCAGAAATGTAGGGCGTGACTTGTCATCTGGAGGCTTCTTTACTTTGCCATAACAAGATGCTGAGGACCTGCAACGTCCACCCATGTTTTTTTTAAGTTGCCAGTGACCGGGGAGCGCGTTAATTTGGTGAGTTCGATTTTTTCCCGATGCGCTGTTTTTCATCTTCCGGACTAAACTTGCAGTGCGAGTTGCCCGACAAACGTAGTGTCGGGCAACAAACACACGTCACATCTCAGCTACACTCTCAGCGAGAAAATGTACTTTCAAAGAAACGGGGCTTATAACATCGCTGCTTTTTACTTAAAGTACATTCTTGTCAGCCGCCATATCGCCATAGCCTTTGTCTATAGGGCAGAATGGGCAAATAGCGAGTTTAGAACGGAGGCCCGTACTGACGCAAGAAGAGAAACTGCTGTCCGTAACCCTCTATAGCCTTTATAGGGCCCAGCAGTATGACAGCGTTGATGGTCAAGTCTTGCGGCAATTTTAGGCGCTCATTAGCTGAGAACGGGGGCTTCGTCGCACACCCCTCATTACGGGCTCTCTTGCGATTGCGTCATTAGTTGTGCGCGCTAGAGCATTGCGTCATACTCATCAACATCTGAACAGAGCTCTCATTTCCTTTTTGGCGCAGGGAGAACTACGAAAACTGTGACGCAAAGATATATCACTGCCATCACGCATAGCAACGGATGGGGACCCATGTCCAGCGCTGGTTAGAAGAAACTTCGAGATGAGATAATACAGTAAGGGTGCAGGGGAGCTGGTGAACGCTAACCATGTTGAATAAACCTGAGTCTGGGGCAGAAATGAATATATATATTAGTCGAAGGAACCGAAAAGAACAGGACGTCGTCCCGTCGAGAGAAGGCTGAGGATGGTTTAGAGAAGTAATGGTAAACAACATTTCTAAACGAGGGTGACGCTAAAATCACCTTAGTCACTTTTGTTATTTCAAGAGTATCTATAATATTTCACAATTTAGTCATTTCGTGTTTTGACTGTCTCATAAAAATATGCTTTACTACTAATTTTGTTCTGCGCTGCTAAAGTTAACAATAAAGGACGAACAAAAACGACACTCACACACGAAAGGCCCATATGCGCCTTTCGTGTGAGTGTCGCCCTTGTTCGTCATACATTGTAAACTTTAGCCGCGCAGGACAAAAATAATAAAAACAAACAACTAGCCCAATCTTAAGCTTTATAGAATTGCTTTACTAGTCCGGCGAATAATTTATTCACCGAAAACCCTCATTTTTATTTCGTCTTACCGTAATTTGGCAATGAGCGGACGTCCCCTCCCCTTCTAGCCAATCACAAACGAGCACGTACCACGTAACACCAAGCATCGTACCACGTTCCACGCGGCGGCGTGTGTTTCCAGAACACCTCCAATTGGATACATTTCTTTTCTTGTGCATTAATAGACAGATAGGGAAACGCCAGAAAGTCAAGGAGGAGTAGTGTAGAGGTTAGCACACCCGACCGGACATTGGGGGGCCCAGAGTTCAAATCCTGGCTCCGCCGTTATTGTGGTTTCCGGCGGGTTCTTGAAAACTTTAATTCTTTGACTCATTGGACTAAGTACGGTTCATTTATCTGCATGTCTTCGTTTAACCTCCTCGGAGACCACGTACGATGATGTGAAGTGCCCGTGTTGTATATATATATATATATATATATATATATATATATATATATATATATATATATATGCAAATTTGTCTACATTTTGCCTCAAAAGCAAAAAATGACACAAATAGTGGTCGAGCAGAGCACAAAAGAACGCACACTGAGCTAAGCTCTAGAAAGAGGAGAACCGTGGCGAAATCGCAACAATTTTTTACTAGCTTTCTTTGCATTGTTAGCTTCGGATTCGCTTAACTGAGTAAAAGACAGCCGTTGCTGGTATAGGGCCCTTGCTAGTTCCGATTTCCGGCAGAAACGTAGCACGTCAATTCCGCTTGCAATGTCGGAAAGGGGCGCGTCTTCCAAGCTATTTAGGGAACCACTCATCCCCATGGAGAGGAATGGGAACCACTCGAACTCTTAGTTTCACTTTTTCTTTCCCACTCTTACCCATGGTGAAGATGGGTTCCCTAAATAACTTGGAACTCACAGCTCACATTCTCTTTCCGGCTCTCCGCTCACTTTTCCTTTCCACTCCTCCCCATGGAGAGAAGTGCGAACCACTCCAACTCATAGAACTTTTAGTTTGAGTGAGAACCACTAAAACTAAGAATTCTAAGATAAATTTTTCTGTATAAAAGAACAACATAACGAGCTTTTCTAAAAAAAAAATTGTATTTTCTGACATGGCAAATATTAAGTCTTGGACAATTCGTCGAAATCCGATTCGCCGATGGAGAACTGACAGAACAACAGTTCGTCGAATAGGGCAGTTCGAACTAGGCCAATTTGTAGGACGGATAATTTGTAAACAGACTAAAAATAATGTTGTGTAGTGTGATTGCCTGTTTTATACGTAGGCTGAAAACTGAGTACATTGTGCCGGATTAAGTTCTGGAGATTATCAAAACGTAATTAAAATGCCTGACAAGTTGAAGATGAAAAAAAAATAATACGCATGTTCACGATAGCCTGCTTGAGACTTCTTAGCTAAAACATCTACATGAAAAACATTCCAACAATAATTTTTGTTTTTACGATAATTGATTTAAAGTCAGAAAACAGGCACGAATAAGCAGATATCTTATTACCGTGGGAGCTATCGCATACACCCTACAACCTCACGTCAGAAGATTAGCCGCTTTCAGTTTATCTGAGTTCAATGGTGCCATTGACTGACGTCTTCACCCATAGCCCTGTTTTTATGTCCAAGAACGACTCGGTTTTTTGCGATGCCCTAACGGATGCACACGGGTACAAATTTTGTAATTTTTATGTTTGTTTTATGTTCACCAAAGTACAAATTCATAGTACTTTGGTCAAGATCAGCAAGGTTTAATGATAGACATAGTGGGGAGGCTTTGTCAATTACCTTGAACGCCCCAGAAATAATTCTTACAATATGTCCTACAAATTTCCGTGGTTGACACAATGGGGAGACCCCTTTCTTAAAGGGTAACTGCAAAGAAAAAAAAGTTTTTTTTAAACAGCCTAATTGGGACAAGCATGTCACAAAACAAATGTTCCGCGAAAAAAATGATTTTTTTTATCAATATTTACGCCACAGGACGTAATTTAGTAGAGTCAGAACTTCTCCACATTTGAAACTCCCGCTCTTTCGACCCCCGCGGAAGAGGAGTACGCCCCGCCCCTCACTCGCCTTGCGTTGCGGAGTTGAACGACGCAGCGTCAACCCCCGGACGGATTCCATAGGGCCAATGGAGTCGAGTTTTGTACAGTAGCGCCGAATTCCTCGTCCGTGGTGGGGGGCTCTTATTACTTGAACGAGTTAACTTATTATTTTATATTCGGTAAATTGTAAAATTATATTAAGAGCTAACCATGCTATTAATAAAATATCTGGCTTACTTTTCAAAACGACTTCTATATACACGTTTGGGACGTAGTAGCCTACTTTGAAGCCGTTTCTAAGCCAAGCCGTAAAGAATCCAACATGGCGTCTTTTTATTTTTGTAGGGTGGTTGTCGTATGGATCGCTTCGGGGTCGTGCTGGAGCCTGGATCCAGGCTCCTGAGCATCACGCCCGGTCCCGGTAGTGTAATAATAGGGTCTTTTAACAAACCGTGTTCCGCGTATCGCACTATCGGAGCCTTTGAAGCATGCTTTTAAGTGCGCGCCCCGCTGTCACGGTATCACTCCGGGTGCGCGCCTATAAAGCATGTTTCAAAGGCTCCGATAGTGCAGTACGCGGAACACGGTAACAGTTCGCTAAAAGTCCCTAACGTAATATACGATGTGCGATTTCGCTTTCAGCTGTGTAAGGTGCGTAGTCATGTGTGTTCGTTGTTCTTCTGTTTCGAGGCGTCCCGCCGTCCAGTAAGGAATCCACAGCTGCGACCGAAATATTTCGAGGCACATTTATTGCACAGATGCTAAAACGGAATTAAGTACAGCACTGCACCTGCATACGCGCAAAAATAAAACATTGGCAAAATCATTTCGTCAACCTCGCCCACAGCTGCAGTTGCACATCGCCAGCACCTCTCTGTCATCTGTGCACGATCTCATCACTTCATTATTACATGCTTGGCCGCACACCTTCTTGGGAATGGGCTTTATCACTAACTTTATCACTATCACTTCTTGGGAGTGGTCACTAACATATATCTTTACAAGTGTACACATTGACCCACATAATTACGCATTAAACATGCCAAGTTGGATCAGCTGTTCACTGAAAGTAAAGTTGTTCACCGATTTAAGAAATATAAGCTACTTAGGTGGCCCCCAGCAATCATTACCTTCATTTTTACATATTCAAAGCTTCTCACGCAAGCAAGATGAAAATGTGAAATAAAGCTTCGAAAAATGTTGGCACTCAACAGGCTGGATAACTTGTTGGGAACCACGAAGTGTCCGAAGCTTTCTTCCTCCTTGAGACGACGTTCAAATGCTCGTTCTATATGTCCCAGCATCTGTAATGACAATGTGGTCATGATGTTTAAAATTTTAAACTGATTTAAAACAAAACAAATATCCATCTACAGCGAACAAACTAATGACATAATGCCATTGTCGCACCCGGAACCATGCAGAAATAAATGAAACTTCAAATTAATATATAGGAAGCCTCATTCTTTTGTTTTATTATCCTCCGTCTGTTCGAGGACCGCCAAAGACCATTTTCAAGATTAAACCCAATTGTTACACTTTAAATAAGCAGTTGTGCACAAATCGAAGGGGAGCTAGGTGTATACCATTAACTTCATTAAAACCGTACTTGTTCGGGGGAAAGCATATGTTTTTACTGCGAGAACGAGCCTGCAAACTAACAGCTATGGGCAGCAGAAGTTTAATGGTAAGTTCGCTGAGCAAATAAAACTGAGTACGGGAGATACATACTCACCTGCCTTATCTTGAAAAAAAAAATGAACATACAAAAACTTGTGGTCTTGGCATTTGCGCTGTTCGTGCACCATCGGGATATGGCCACGTAAAATGCACCTCTCAACAGTCTCTGAAAGTTCGCACCAAAATATCCATCGAGTTCGACAGGCGCGCGGAACGCCGGAGCGTGAAACTACGCCATCCGAATGCAGCTCCAGAGTTCCCGGTTGGGCCGATAGGGGCGACGCGTCGCTGGCTTCTCTCTTGTACGTCCAGCCAAAGAGCAGATTCGTAGGTCTACCCAGCCGACTCCGACCAAACTGTTATGCTCATATTCGCCGCTATGATTTTCAGCGCAGGCGACGTGTATATGATCTTCGCTACCGAAAGCGGAGCACTCTGGGCTCTTCCGACCAATCAGTAAGAGCGAAGGGAAACGACCGTTTTTGTCTTTTTTGTTTTGTTAGCGCTCGCTCGTCACTCCAAGCTTTCAAACCGTTCCGCGCGTGCTAAAATCGAAAGTGCGGATTATACGGCAGTATGCAGTACGGTGCGACGCTGCTGCGCGCTTATAATAATTAGAGATGTACGTCTCTAATTTGACAGAGATTCAGCCGAGTGTTTTGCGTGCCTCATGACGGCGTATTACGGAGTCTACAGCGCGGCGAAGTAACCTCGGAGTGCTCATTCTTCCGCTTTCCAACAGACAACAGGTGGACTTCTATATCAATTTTTTTTTTTTTTTTGTCAGCGTTCGAAATTCGACTTTTCCATCAGAGCATCGAAATGGATTGCGTTTGCGAATCGCCAGGACTTTGGAAGCCTGCCCGGCTTGCCGACGAGCAAGCTGCGCCAGCGTCGTTTGTGCAGCGAGCACTTCGGTGCTACCGTGTTTGCAAGTTGTGGGAAGATTCGTTTGTGGAAAAACGCGTGCCCCACCGTTCTTGTTACGAATCCGTTGCTGCAAGGACTTGCTCCTCTGGGTGAGTTGCTGTCAGAGCAATCTTCAGTTAATTTGACAGCTTCGTGTTTATATGTTAGGATAGAGTACCGATAAAGCACCTACAGTCAGAGATGTAGACACTCCAAAACAGTAGTTTCTTTCTTTCTTAATTGCATTGCCTATTGGCGAGTTTGATTATGGTTTATTTATCGTTTATTCTTATGCAGCTCACCTGCAAGCCTTTTCCTTTATTTCGGTGTTGATTTGTTTGTTTGGGTATTCAGAAGTTTAGTTTGTGGGAGTTGTTTATAGAGCATTTAGATAATTCGATGATAAGTGCTTTTCTCTTAGTTTGTACATTAAAGTAATTAATTTTGTTTTACATATTTGACAACTTTACTGTGTTTACTGCCTACTACAGTTCTTGGTTCCCCTTTGAGGGCGGTGGACTGCCAACGGAGTTTGTAGATGCGTGTTTGAAGTACCGCAACTCATTTGAATGGGGTTCAATAAAAAAATACATTTCAATGAACGTGCTGTTTCTGTTTGATTGCACTGGTAATATCACGTGAAGCGCAGTTGTTGTGAAGTATATCGCGCGCGGCTCGTCTGCTAGAGCGGTGCCGTGCTGGCCGCTCACAGCGGCCGGCGCGGCACCAGCTTAGCAAACAAACCAGAAAAAAAAAAAAAAAAAAAAGAACCCGGGGGTGTGGGGGGGGGGGGGGGGGGGGAGAAGGAGGAGGAGGACGGAGGGCGCACGCCAACGGCAGTGGTGGCGCCATCTGGCAGCCTTTCGAGACCAATTTTAATCTCCGACCATACGTATGTTCGCCTTTCTGCCACTAGCGCCTCGTGGCGCTAGTTTTTCCTTACCATGGTGGAGGCTACAGCTGCACTCGGCTGACTACGCTCGCACGACCCTTGGGTAAACAAAACCACGCGACGCCGCCGTCCGCCGTTACGAAGTTTCAAATTTGGGCGAGGGTAGAGCGAAGGGGGGGGGGGGGGGGGGGGGGGCAGCGGCGCCTTCCAGGGCACCGGCGAGGCCAGCGGGTCGGTTTAGAGTTTTGGTTTTAGACCGAAAACAGAACGAACAGAAAGAAATATATAAAATAAATTGCATTTTATTTTCACGGTGCGTTGAAGACGTTTTGTTGAAATTACTGTTAGCGGAAAAAGTTTTATATTTGTATTTTTGTATTAATGAGAGCCCCCCACCACCTAAGCGCTGCTGCCGGTGGCGACGCTATGCACAGCGCCGCTGATGGTGGCGACGCTAATGTCAGCGCCGCGAAACTGGGACTGTGACCGGGGGTTGGCAGCGTCTCGACTTCCGGCAAGATCTGGCAACTACGCCAGGCCGCGGTATTATTTTGGTTTGACGCGGCAGACGCGGTTTGCGAGCACATGTAGCGAAGACGTGACCGGAGAAGTGCACCTGTGATGTTCCCGGAAGACGGAAAGTATCGTTCGTAATCGTCGTGCGCGCTTTGAAAGCGAAGGGAGTCACAGAATCCACGAGTGCGCAACCACAAGCCAAGGTTCACGACAGCGCTGCGTTGGTTTCGGCGATCTCGTTCTGTTTGGTGCAACACGGCGATGCGACAGAGCTGAAACGTTCGTGGTGTGTAATGCGGTGCTACTGCTAACACGGAGCGCAAATTGGTTGTGGGGTTGACGTTCAACCAGTTAAGTCCCGTCGTCGTCAGCTGATCCAGTCAAACTGGTCCGGGAGGACGCTGGGAGCGTTTTTAAAAGTAAATCTGCCTCGTTCTGTTTCAAAATGTGGAAGTTTCCCGACGCATACCGTGAGTAAAAAGCTGCGGGCGTTTTCAACAAAATTACGTTGTTTTAATTGAACAATGGACTCCGAATTGTTGTCCTAAATCTGCCGTTTTTATGCTTCGTGTTGAACTGCGTTTGCACAGCGACGTGTTGCATCGTGCGGTGTGAATAAATTTGGGCACGATTTCGTACCTGCCTACAGATGCATGAACTGAGACTACTTTTTACGTAGTAGACATAGTGCTTTTTTATTTTCTGTCCAGTCGCGGACGTTAGGTGCACACGGGGCGAATCTCGACGGCCTCCAGAGCGATATGACGAGAACGTAACTAGACACGTTGGTCGCTACGCGAGCGCCCGATTGCCTCCAGCCAAATAGCATTCCTTTCGAGGCGACATGGCTGATGGAAGGCTCACTGTCGGGATCACGCATCTGACATCTCCGAAAAGTCAGCATTTGCACGCGCAAACAAGCAAACCAAAAAAAAAAAAAAAAAAAAAAGCACGCTAAGCAAGCAAAGAGGAAAACGAAAGAACCGCGCTATGGAAGCCAAAACCCCGCGTCGCTTCCTATCACTGACACCTCCGACAGCTGCTAAACACACACTACTTCACTTCAAGAAGTCTCACTCAAGCACCTGGGTCAGCACGAAACACTGATCACTTCGGCGAAACGATTAGTCGAGGTAGGCGAGACAGGCGGGAGCAGAGACTTCGGCGGCCATGAAAGAATGGCGAAGCTTTTGTTTGTATGAATCCAAACGGAAGTGCCCGTCTTGTAAATCTTTTGTAAAGAATAATAACTCTCATCACATGGGTCATTCTTTAAACGTAAAAATATGCCGCTCAAAAGGAAATTTCAACATATAACAAAGGTTTAACAACCAAGATCTAAGCTGTCAATCAAACTCTTTGCCAATGAGAACTTTTTGGGATTGACGTCACATAATCACAACTTTGTGGCGCGCGATTTAAAACGGACGAAATAGCCGCAAACTAAAATGAGTCTCGCGCAATAAATATTGCTGTAAAAAATGTTTTTTCTCGCGGAAAAATTGTTTTTTGACATGCTTGTCCCAATTAGGCTAATTAAAAAAAAACTTTTTTTTCTTTGCAGTTACCCTTTAACAACCCTATCCACCCCACCCAGAGATAGCTCTCACAATTACCTTGTTACACCATGTTTGACCTTGTTTGAACAATTCGCACTTTCGCCGAGCTATCCGTTCTCCAAATTGCCTCGAGCGAATTGCCTGTTAAGACAAATTGTCCCTTTACCAGCTGTCCGTCAACTAATGGGCGTTCGACGAGTTGGTTTGATTCCAGCAAAATAGATCCGTACAGGTCATCACCCGTGCGTCACATCCATTTCTGAAGTCAGATCTTTCCGCAAATTTCCCTCCCCCCCCCCCCCTTCCCTTTCGTCCCCCAGCCAAATGCCCCAAGCCTCACCCAAAAATCAGATTTCATTTTTACTTAAAGGGAAACTGAAGCGGTTCTCTATTTGAGAAAAAACATTTCAATGGCCTTCATTCTATTTCCAGGATCAGGAATATCAAGATTATTTTTCAATTTGGTGCACGGAGGCTTCAGAAATTAATTTTTAAAGTACCGCCGAAGCCCCTCCTTCCCGGGGCGTGAAGTCACACTAGGAGCGTTCGGAATATCTGCTCTCGCGCATCTTCAGCGCCTGTCAAAGCTATGCACGCGCACTCCTGCTATTTTCAGAAAGCTCAGAAAGAGACGTCACGACTGGTGTCAGTGCGGGGAAATATACCTGGCAAGCTTGCCGTTGCACGCGCTGAACACACGAGCGACACGCGCTTGGAGGCCCGAAGATCCTAGTATGACGTCACGACTGGTCGAATGTTTTTTCGCTTTTTCTCGCTTTTAGTTGCATCTTCGGGGAAAACAAAAGTGATATTCAGATTCACGGGATAAAAATATGCCAGAATTCACCTCTAACTCGCTTTTTTCAAGAAGTGTTTCAGCTTCCCTTTAAAGGGACCTCGACGAGTATAAATACCATGTCAGTGACATGGTATTTATACTCGTCGAGGTTTTTACTTCAACATGACTTATATTAGAGAAGCTACCAAGAACATAATTTGTGGCTCAAAATTCGCTTTTATTTCGCCCGTAAACAGCCGGTAGAGAATTGGCCGGTTTCAGTCGCGCTCACTCTCTCTTTTACGGTCACGTGGTATTCAAACTAAATGTACTAAATATATTGAAAGTCGTGGATCATCTAAGACCGATATTCAATATTGAAAATACAAAAGAATATAAACGCAAATTTGGTGGCCTACAAAAAGCTACAAAAACGATGACCGAAAAAAACATGTTGCCCAGACCACGGTAGCTACATGTGCACGCCATTGTCAATATGGCGACGTACCACGGGCTGAACGACGCGAAGGCGGCGTATGATGGGCCATCGTGGCGACGGACGTGGGGCCGCTGCTTCGCAACACTCGCTCGTGGTACCGGCCAATCGATATTCAAGCGCAAAACATCGAGCGTAAAAGATAAGTGTGAAACAATATCACGACAAGCGGTGCATGCAACTTCATCGTCGTCTGCTTCACACGCCGGAGAAGCGGAGAGAAAAAGAAAACGTGCTCGGGAGTAGCCACGTGACTTCCGGCCGCGAGCCTCCGTGCTCGTGTTTCGGTTTCGGTTTCGGAATCCATCAGTTGAGAATTTGGTTTTATTAATTAAACGTATACAAAACTCTGCGGCAAAATAGTGATTGGGTAGTTTTTTTTTTTTTTTTTTTTTTTACTGAATAATAGATCACTTGGCAAAAATCTCAAAATAAATGTTTGGTTGTGTCAGTCCTAAGCACCATTTTTAAGCAGGTTGCTTTGAACGATTCCAGTAAATATATTCAATTGACACGCTGGATGTGAGAGTGTAAGTCAATAGTGTAACGCCGTGGTTCCTGCAGAAAGAGCATGGTGGCTACTAAGAGGGCGCGGGAAAGTGCGAACGATCTTGATCGGAGAGCGTGGCCGTTCATTATTAGTATAGGACGAACAAAGCTGTTTACTGTTATCATGAACCTCTATTCTTGTATTTTTCTAGCAAATTTGCCAATTTTATTTAGTTTGAGTTAAGTGTTCTTCACTTTAATCTACGGATATGGGTTTCAGAAGAGAGGAGTAAATATAAACAAAATTTAGAACAATCCTTTATTCACGGTGAATCTATGTTTATGTCAAAGTTGAAGTAAGCAGGCAGACCAGTTGTTTAAGGATAGACATGGTGACCCTCGCTCCACGGTTCCCATGTCTTTGTTGATATCATTCGGGTAGCGGCTAGCCACCAGTTCTGTAAATTTATTCCTGGATGAAAAGAAGAGATCATGTTGGTTTACGCATGGAGCTTCATTCTAAAGCCAAGCTGTTAATAAGAAAAATCGTTCAATCCAGCTGTCTTTGTTGTTTTTTTTCGTTTGCTGTTTTTGTAACGTGCGTCTCCTTGGTTGGCCAGATGTTTTTCAGGACTGCTACTCTGTACTCGTAGCTTTGTTGGTGCGTCTTGTTTTAGCCGTCCTGTTTGTATTCATCCGTTATTTAGTCGACTGTTGTTTTGACGCGCTCCTCTGGGGCCATAGATGAGCCTTCTTGTTCCTAGACGATATGCAAATCGCTTTTGCTACAGGTATCAAACTTTTGAGTTAGTGCCCACATCTCAAATTCGTCAACTAAATACTAATTCTATTTATTAATTAACGTCTATACCATTATTAAACCGTCATTGTCGCAATATTTGCTGGAGCACTGGAAATCAAATATTAGGTACCGTAAAAAAGTGCTAATCTCGGAGGCGCCTGCATTGAACATTCCTTTTAAACGCGCGCCAGGGAATCTCGGGGAACCAATATCGGCGGCACGCGACTTTATGACTCTTGCTCTGAAAGCAATCTTCTCGGGGGCTTCATTCTTGGAATCTTCTTGCTCATTTTTGACGCGCAAGAATGAAGAAAAACAAAATAAAAACAGGAGGTAAGAGGAAGCGCTTCGGAGTTGAGTCTTGGGAGGCGCCGAAGCAGAATGTTGTCGTTCAAAGCAAGCTCATAAAGGCCTTTTTCCTCGCCCCTGCCTTGCAATAAAAACACACACACAAAAAAAGGCGCGTTTAGTTTTCTGTGAGACGTGGAAAGGGTGAAAACAACACAATGAATACGTGACGGTGTGCGAAATGGATTCAGTATATATAGGTAGTGCTGTATGGACAAGACGTCATGACGGACTAAAACGTCTTTTGCGTCAATCTCTTTTTAAAATTTTAGGCGCCATACTTTTCTTGCCACGTTGAGTGAAGCGAAGCTGCCTGTACAAGCCTGCCGTGATCACGCCCCTGGAATGTATTGTCTGCCAGCCTTTCTGCGTCTATATTGCGAAAACAATGTATTTAAAACGATGCTTTGCTCAAGAATAACCTGTCATACAAAAATCACTCTTGTTTTTAGGCAAAATACTGTTAGCTTGAAATAAAAATATTTGGTTTACACCGATATACTCTCAATGTATTAATTCTCAGGGCATTAGGCGAGTACGCCAAAAGAATAAACTCAGAGCCAGAACACTTCAGTCAAATCCAACACGACAGGGGCATGTCCTAGCTGACGTCGGGATTGGGTAACTCTTCATATAGCATCCGTAAATTCACTTTCACGCACTGATGCGAGCGGGCGCATGGGCACGCACGTCTATTCCTTTTACTCGCGTAATAAATGCTACTTCCAAAAGTGAGCCTCTGTTAGACTCATCGTATACGACATGATCAAATAGCTCGGCCGGATCAAGATTTTAATAATCTCTTACATGTGTTCGTCCGTGAACTAGTTAGAGTTTTAAACTTTAGTTTGCGTCATATGAGGGGCTAGTTTGGCTCTATATACAGAGAGAGAGAACATTACAGGAAACTGCCTCATTGAATAAATATGACCTAAGATACATAGTGCATTTTATGAATTTGTACAGGTATTAAGAATCTCGCTTTTAGTCCCAGGGCATATACAGGGTACTGGTGCGTTAAAAAAAGGCCTAAAAGGTACGTTAATGTGGTTTGTTTATGTGAGTTATACTGCCAGGGGACATCATATAGGCTGCTCATCTTCACAATAAGTGGAATGATTAACTAAAATGTATTTATTAATTTTTTTTAATTAATGGGAATAGACATCTGGTTTCAATGAAACAGTTGACGAGCGTCATTGAAAACCAATAATTAGTGTTCTAAAACGACTTGAAGCACGTGAGCAGGTGCAAAGCTAGCGGTGGGAAATGCGTATAACGAGATTATCATCCCCGTTTTCTCACCGCTAGCTTTGTTCCTGTTGCACGAGAAAACCTTGGTGCACGCCAGCGTTTCCGACGTGCTTCAAGTGTTTCTAGAATTAACTGAATCTGTGCTTTCCGGTGACGCTCAGCAGGTTTTTGATTCCAATTAGATAAGTATTTTCGCTAATTAAAGTGTTAATAAGAGACGAGATAATTGTGAAAATACTACTGTATTTTCACAAAAGTACCTATTGTGAAAATTAGCCGCCTAGATAATGTCCCCCTGGCCATATGACTCAACCAATCAAATTGTCTGGTATACCTTTTACGGATTTTGTTGTATAAATATGTCAGAATTAAACTAACGCATCATGTATTTTTGCAATATGCCTGCTTCAAGCATTATTACTTCACGCCCACGATCTGCATGTTTTTTTGTTTTTTTTTAATATACACAACAAAGCATTCTGCCCTTCTCTTTCTTGAACTAATTACTTATGACGAAATTATATTTATTATAAATATAATTCATATGCATGCATAAGCTAAAACATAAGGCTGAGTGTGCGCTTCAGATATCAGCTATCTGCAGCTTTTGAGTCAAGAGTTCTCCGACTAAAACGAGCACCGTGAACCATAGAGTTATTATAATGTACGCTAGAGGTTCAACTGGCGCTAGTGTCTATGCGACTTCCGTGACGCAAATTGAAGCAGACAGCAACCAGTCTACTTTTCCAGTCTTCCCGTGTATTCCTATGGGAAAGCGCGCGTGCATTTTGTCTCTTCGCCGGAAACTAACACGGAACACTTTGGTCATTTGGGTCGTACCGAATCGTATGTACCTTGATTAACACTGTAAAAGTGTAATTGCTTTAGTTACCGCATTTTTCTTCATCAGTGACCAATGTTTAACTTCGCTACATTTCAGTCCCAAACGTGTGTTCCGCAGCAGGTGTGTAAAAACAAGCGACGATTCGAAGCAAAATTACAATCGAAAGGAATGTAGAGTGTGTTCAAGGCTCGCCAGCAATCCGGTGACGCTTATATATTGATAGTATGCCAGTCCTGTCACTATATAAAAATGACCCCGTCGTGCATGAGCGGATAAAAACGTTCAAAACGTAGAGAATAAAGTTCGTGGACTATAAAAGTTGTCTCTTCGTATTGTTTTCTCTACCGGGCAGCTTTTATCGGGCAATTGTTCTCAAAGATTTCGAGCGTGCGAGTGATATTTTGAACGTAGAACAAGCAGCTTCGCTCAGAGCAGAAAGAATAAAACGGTACTTACTTATTTAAAATAGGAATAGATTACGTGGCCTTCAATTAATTTTGATCATATATGCACGTGTAGTTACTGATCCGGTGTTACTGCGTAGTTCTTGCCGTCTTTCTTAATTTCCAGATGTTCTTCGTTCAAAAGCGCCGACGTCGTGTTCGCACTAACAGTGTCCGACAGTGCACATAAATACACGTACGAAGCTGTTTTAGCACCGTTTTTAATGCGATGAATTTGAAAGAAAAACACCGTAACTGACCAATTATTTCGTCGGCCTGACTGAGAAATGTTCCAAGCTACCTAGTACGTACGAATTATTCGGGATATTTGCTCTTATGATCGAGCGCAAAGAGAAAATGCACTCGCTTTTTCCCATAGAAATGCATTACCGGAAGTCAATTTTAGACTGGTTGCTGTCTGCTTCAATTTGCGTCAGCACACTAGCGCCACTTGAACCTCTAGCGTACATTATAATAACTCTATGCCGTGAACCCATGATTTTTTATAAATTTACCTGCCACAATGCATGCTAAGTTCACTAATATTTTAAAAACAAGCAAGACTTCGTTTTTTGGCATTTAAAAGATTTCAGGCACCTCGAAAAAAAAAATTTTAATAAAATACTTACACACTTGACACACTATTGGAAAACTTAAGATAATAGATGTGGTCACACTGAGCTTGCGAACAGAAAGGTGTTGTAGCATTTTTTTGTACCATTTCGTTTCGGCTACAATATATTATTTCCTGTTGAAATATTATGTTACTTTTCTTTCTGCCAAGGTGCCAAATGTAGGGGAATGGGACCTATTAACTGCATATTCCAGCTTCTTTCCCTCCCCATTCTCTATGGTGGCTGTAGTAGAATAAATTGAATTGAGTTGAAAAAAGGGAGAAATTATTTACGTCTTTGTTTTAGTAATAAGCCAACACAAATCGTGATGTATGATTCTTACTCCTCTTCAACGTTCAATGACCATCCTTATTGGCCTCCTAAAGGGAAAAAGTCAATATCTCTCACCGCACCTCTATTTGCTGATGATCGGCAGCCTGAGTATATGGTAAAAATGAACGGCTCGTTCCTCGATAAAGCACAACCAACGCTTCCACAAGCCTAACACACCCAGCGCTATCTGTGCCAAAGTCACTTTACCAAGTACCGCTAATAAAAACCCAACGTACAAGGGGAGCGGCGCGACTTCGTCACAACTATATGAGGCAAAATATTGAAGGCGGGGAGCGATGCTTGAGAAGACCAAGCTCGTTAATGAGATTCACCCGAGGGGAAACGCTTAATTGACAGGTCCCGTGTGGCCCAAGTTGGCGTGTGTAATTATGATAAAGCGTGGTCGAGTGGACGTTGCTCTCTCATTCCACGAGTTTTGTCGCGAAATGGTTCTTTCTTGGTAACTCATTTTTTTACGCATATTTTTTAAATTGTTTTGTCAATTGATTTTACGGCACATAATTCTGTTCAGATATAGTAAACGTTCTTATAGGCTTTGCGCGATAGTGAGTATTGTCAAATTGACGCAACCGCCAAAAGATATTCGGGCACAACACGTAAATTGCTTTTCCTGGTTTGGATTTTGCGATGATATATTACTTTCTTCCTTATTTGCTTCTTTGCTTAGTTTTGTTTTATGTGTTATACTATCTTAAGCTACTCTTTTACGTTTCTTATCAAGTTTTTTTTTTTTTTTTTTATTGGCAGTGTGTGGGAATTACAACCTGGGTTAATTCTGAGCTAGATATATCCACATTTATGAAAGGGTTTTTAAATCATTCAATACGTATTAACTCAACGTATGTTTAGAAAAACGTTCTATGTCCTCAGACGCTTCTGTGGATATTGGTCATTCTTGAAGCTAGAGCAAGCCAAAAACAGGTATAGTTAAGGCGTAAACACCTCAGTTGCTTCATTTTATAGATGTTATGCTTGAATAAAACTACGCATTATTTCTATCACGGGTAGACCTTGAACCCCTTTCCAGTGTCTTGTTATTAATTATTCCACGCTATCGGCCCGTTGCTCTCGGGCAGGGGGCGCGAGCGCGTCCGCAAGACGCGACCATGTTATGCTGGCAGCACCATTTAGGCGGCGCTGTAACGTTCGATTTTGCACGTGCCACGTTCGAATGCAAGCATCTGTCAGCATCTGTAGACGCGCGATAACAAAACGTCTAAAAAAGAACTAAAATAAAAAAAAAATAAAAAATGTCACAGCACGCGGCCTCCGCGTCCCATTAAACATTCCTTTCAGTTTTATTTTTTTTTTTTTGCTCTCTTTCATAGCTTCCGCGAGTCCGTATGTTTCACTTTACTTGACAGCGAAGCCGAAGCTATACATGCTAAAGCATGTTCCCCTGAACGATGCTCGCACTGCACGAGCGCGCGTGCTTGGCAGGAAAACTGAAAGCTCGGAGCTCGCTCTTGTAGCCTCTGCTACGCTGGCACTTATAAAGGGACCGAGTATCAAAGACTGTAGTGGGGAAGCGTATTGACGAATGGTTCGAAACTCGAGCCAAATATTCTATTTTGCTCGCCTGGAGCGCTGCTCAAAACTTGAGAGCTACGGGCCTATACACTATATCCGTCTACTATTGTATTAGATCAATTATCACGGCCATGCACCTCTTTGAATGCATACCAATTAATTAATATTGTCTATTGCGTCGCATGTACTGTTATTTATTTGGGCTCGAATTATTTATCACGCTGAAGTTTTTTGGTTTTTTTTATTTTATGGGTGGCAATTAAACTTTTTTATTTACATTTTATCGGTCGGGGCAGACTCTTGAGCCGATGTACGCACACTTTATTTAATAGTTGAGCACACTGTGTACAAGATATACTTTGATTGATGAACAAAACATCGACTAGAATAAACTTCGATTGAAATAAAGTGTCATGGTGGATATTCCAGCGTCTATTTCGATTATAACCAGTGTGCAGACATCGTCAGCAATTCATCATTTGAAATGAGAATAGTAATGAAGTTATCCATAAAAATATTCCAATGTACAAGTCAAAACAGAAGTAGGACTTACGCTTCCTTCGCAACGAGTGCGCATTATATTAAAGCATATTAAAAAAGGCGACTAAGGAAGCACGGTGTTCCACACCTCCACACAGATCAAAAGCTGCCTAATCAGATGGAAGAATAAACGACAACAACAGTTCACACTTTGCGCGTCTGAATCAGAACCATCTCAAAGACACACAAAACTTGGGTTGTTTTATCATCCTCCTCCACTTCGAAGTTGAACTTCCACACTTCAAAAGTAAACACAAGTTCAAGTCAAGCGTTTATGTAAATACAAGCCCTTTGACGCTAGTACGCACGAGATCGTTCACTATTGACCCCCTGCGTTCACGCCAACACGCGGGTTGTTCAAAGGACTCCAAGGTCCGTTACCGCAGGGCAAGATAAAAATAAAACAAAAGCCTGTGAAAAAACCCTCTCTCCATCTCTTCTCACACTTTCTCTCTCTTTCTATTTTTCTTCCTCTCTCTCTTTCCGTGCCCTTTTCAGCTTCAGTGTTTGGTCTGGCGCGGCGTCTAATGATGATCAAAGTGTGACTCGCGGCCCCTTCCTTTCTCGGTTCTTCATGACCCAAAACTACCGAGCCGTTTAGTTGGCTGCCGGCCAAATGGAAAGTCGTCGGCCGACTAGACTGCCGAGCCAAGCCGATCCAGCCATCCAGCCAAGCTGAGAAAATGCCGCGCAGTATCTTATTCGTACTGTGAGAAGCTCGACTTCGGCTTGACTACGTTGTAGACTTTTCTGCTGGAACAAACACCATACTTGGCACGACGGCGGCAAAAGCAGACGAAGGACAAAGTCAACCAGGAAGACGGCCCCAAGCAGACGACAAATCGTCAAAAGTTAACAATGTGAAAACTACAGTGGCGCGAACCGACGTTGCGTTCGAGAAAGCAAACGACCTCCGCAGTATCTCATTTACCTTCTCTGTTGAAGCGCTAAACCTCGTAAAAATTTAAATAAACTTAAAAATTCTTAGAATGTTTTATGGTTTTTTTTAAGTATTGTCCTCTCGCGGCTAGGTTCCTCGGGTGTTGGTTTACGTGTTGATTATACCTTTTCAACTATATTAAATTCAATCAGCTACAAACGGAGACAGAGATATGCAATCTACTAGAAAACAGTCAAAGAAAAAAACATTATTAAACACCAAACAAAGATTTGACTTTCATTCGGAAAACATCGGAAGTGAGATAAAAAAGAAAAGAACTGATCTTGCGTAAGATCAACACACTGCGAAAAAATTCCAGGGTGAAGAAGGAATACCTGACGTCGAAGGAATACTTAAGTTCAAAACAAACATAGAAAAGGCTGCTCTGATTAGCTTCTGCCCTCTTCAAGGACCCGTTCATTCGTTAAATCATTTCGAGAAAATGGAGACCCGGAAATCCTTCCAGGATAGATCCAGGATGGATAGGCCAAATTAGCCGCGATCACTGGAACTCAGAATTGTCAAAATTGTAATCTTCTTTAATAAACTTTTATTCGTTTTATTTGTTAACGTTCCACCTCTTTTTGACAGAAGCGTCCCCTACATTGAACCTCTGTTCCAATAAAATTTGATTTCGTTTTAATTAACTTTTTTTATTTCTTCACAATTTATGCTTTGTGGTGCAACAAGAGCACTCTTTTTATGTCGCTGTACATTTAGAATTAAAGCAAAATTATTGTTAGACAGCAGTGGATAAGAGCCTCTGCCACCTAAGACACACGTTAATTTTAAGTTTCGTAAATTAAAAATCTACAAAGTTTATTTTTAAAAAAGACTGCATTTTTGCACGAGGCATGTTTCAAGTTGAAACAACGTATAGTTTGCAATATACTTTAACGTCCGTGTCATGATGGGCACTCTTTTATTTCGAGCTCGATGTTAGACTGAAGAATTAAGCCGTTGTGACTGCGCCATGATATTTTCCAGGCTTAATCTTTCCCATGTTTCTCGCCCCATGATTACTCCTCAATAAGGTTCTGTAGTAAGACCGGCTGACTGCTCGTATTATTAAAAAAAAAAAAATTAGGCGACAACGTTAATGTGCAAAGATTTTTACTGCAACTGTCCGGCATCATTCCCTTATGGCCAGGCCTTGAACTTCATTTCCGCATTCACTTCTTTCTCTCAAAATCGCTATCACCTTCTTTTTTTTCTTCTTAATACCCTCTTGTAACAAGAAGTTTCAATAGGCTGCTAACTTCTGGCGCTTGCTTAGCGTAGTCCATCTCGACCAGTAAATCTTTGTAAGTAATCCTAAGTTTCAGAATATGGTCTGCGTATATGAGTCGATGAGTGGCATTACTCACACATTACAAACGATCTTCATTTTAATATTTGTGCCATCATTTAAATAAATTACTCGAGATCACTATAGTGTCGCATCGATGCGTATAAATTGTGTCGATATATTGGGTTGAGGCAAGATACACCGGTCTGCTCATTACCGTATTCACTCGAGTAATAGCCGCACTATTTATGAACAAGGCCCTTGCGTCTACTTTCCCGGAGAACGCATATACAGCCAATCATTGCGTTGCGGATAAATAACAAAGCGAATAACCGGATCGAGAACACGATTGTCAATAATAATGCAATCCTCACAGATGGTATCTTGTCACGAAGACGTTATCTCTGTCCTGTAAACCGCTGTAATCATGCTGTCGATCGCGGTGTTTGGCAATCTGCGAGCTCCGCGGAAAAGCGAACCCTTATGTTTTCTACATGAACAGTGTACCTATTACTCGAATAAATACGGTAATTATTGTGGCTTCTGGAGATGGGCAGACGCGCTTTTAATTTGAAAGTCATAATCCAGAGGTATAGGCTGAAATGTAAGCAATATTGCTGTATTTTTATTCCCTCTTTTCTTTACCCATTCAATTCACACAGAATGGGCAGAAAAGTGGGACGATACACTGCAGTTCTTATTCTACCTAAACAGTGCATTGGGTGTCTTTTCTTCCTTTGGAATTTTTATCAAAATAGAGCTGCCAATTCATGCCTGTTCTCGGAGATCTCTCTTAATTAAAAAAATAAAACACCACAAATTTTGGTGCCGTATATAAGCTCGCATTGATATTAAGAACGCCACATTTATTTCTACAGAAGACTGAACGTGATACTGAAGTGAAAACAAATGTATTCGCACAACTTGAGATGAGAATCCTTAAGAAAATAGTCTAGCTTTCATTATCTAATGCTAGGCTAAATCATGATAATGTGGCGTGTGTACAATATTAGTTAAAAGTGACTATTTTCTTCTTTCCTACTTATTTTTTTTTCTTAAGTTATATATTGAATTGTCTTCATAATATACTATAAAATGCCACTAAGTTATTCGTCTGAGTCTGCTCCGCGACACTTTTAGCACGAAAAAGCAATCGCCGGATTTCTCTGTGTTTCTCTCCGTGTTGAAGGACTCTTATCAAAACTGCTATAGTGGTGGAAAGTATTCAGTTGGGGCATTAATCTCATTGCTAATGTTTTAATGCTCGGCCATGCCCTCTCGAAGTAAATTGGAAAAAAAAAGCGCCGAAGTAGTGTCGGCGCTAACCGTGGCTGGGCACAGTAGACCAGTGTTGCGGAATGGGCACTACCATTCCATTCCAATTGGATTCCGGGGAATTATCATTTCCGATAATTCCATTCCTTTGAACTCCTCAGAATGGAGACACTGAGCCCATTCTCACTTTTGGAATGGCTGAACTCCACCATTCCATTTCTCTGATTCCTAAACATGAAAAAAATTACAATTGACGGCCGCATTGTGTTACTAGCAAAAAGCAGCATAAAGCTGCTGACATCAAACGCGAAGACGACTAAAGAAGAATAAAAATGCTTCTTCAAAGAGCTCATTCTACTACGTCGATGGGTGGTCGCACAAAGCGCGTTACGGCCCCTTGTGTCACTACAGACATCGATCGCGCAATCAAGCGTAAACAGCCGTCGAGTCGCAAAAAACGCTAAACATAGAAGGACCGAATTTCTTCGCAAATAGACCTGATACTCTCCGGAGATAAATGGTTAACTTGTTGTCTGCTTGATAGGGTCTTAAAAGTGTCTAGCTCGTGAGTGGCTCGAGAAGCTGTCTTTCTTGCCGTTTCGGGTACTGCTAGAAGCGACGCCGCGTATACCTGCCCCAAATGACTTCGGCAAGAACAGAAAAGCGTTGACAAAGTGCAATTGGTACACGGCGCCAGCACAAGCGACTATATCACCGTATTGTGAGACATGTCTTATAACGTACACGTTTGTGTTTGCTGTATGATTTTGGGCGATTTTGTAACATATTCATTCAACTTTTTTATTTGCGTTCCACGCAAACACGAGAAATGCTGGGTTAGATCTTAAAAGCAGGGAGTCGACCCGGTCAATGTTCTGATCGGGTCGGGTTCTGGCTCATTACTTTTGCATTTGGTTCAGGTTCGGTTCTGCATGTTCAGTTATACTTTTCAAATAACTGTTCTGTTACTGGTTCCATCAAGCGCGAACCAGTTCAAATCGGTTCTTAGAAAAAAAAAATCCACACCTCTCAGTCGTTAACAAGAAAGTCGAGTTCAATACTGCGTCATCTGCATTTAATACAAAAATAGCTTACGAGAAGTCGTGCTGCGGAGAGAATTTTATCTTGTGAGCTTTTTAAATGCAAACATCGTTTCATGAAAATTACGTGGCTATAACAGTGCCTGGAAACTACGAAACTACATATTCACATGTTAAGTCAAGCAGCCAGCACGCACACTGACAATTGTTACTCAGGGTAGATGCGAAATTTAGCCGTTGGAGTAGGACTGCTAGCCTGAGCTCTTTACGGGCTCCGGCAGTACTGATACACGACCACACACCCGTACGATGCTCTTCCAAATCAAAACAGCAAACTATCTACGCAGCACGCCCGAAGGACTTGCTCGAAGGACTGAGTTGAAGAGAAGAAAGACAGCTAAAGCCAATCGAAAGACGGTTAAAACAAAATAAATAAAGGTTAAAAATAACACGGGTGACTCGCTGTTCCTAGAAAACGCACACACACAAAAACAAAATGCTTCAAGCAGCATCCAGGGCGCTGGGCGACTGGCGACCGGCGCCGCAGTGTCGCGCACGTCGCGGCTTCGCCTCTTGGCGCCTCCAGTTCTTGTCACAACGAAACAAAAGTGCCAATAGCCGTCAGCTTTTTCTTTTTTTTTTTTTGATGCTTATGTTTGCTTTCTTCTTTCTTGAAGAATGCTGCTTACCAGCAAGAAAATAAAATACATACCCGCACTCAACAAATAGCTGTTTAGTCTTTCGGAATACACAGATATATTTCGTTTCACAGCGATCGACGCCACTATCTACACGAGCCGATGCATAGATCGTAGCTTGTCTCGCGACTTCGCGCTCCCCGCGTCGCTCCGCCCAAACTGAAGGAGACGTGACACACTCCAAGCTATTAATTGACTCCGGTGGCTCGTAGCGTTCTTTGCAAGCCATGTTGAGGCGAGAAAAAACAAAGTACTGAAGTGTACGCCTCCTCCCCGTTGCCGATTCGTGCGGCACATAGACGTCAAATACACCTCTTTGTATCGTTAGTTTTCAGGTGTCTCCTTGTTCGTCGCTGCCGTTTGTTCAATCAAACCTGAGCCACTGACGCCACTGTCGCGAACATGTAATTGGCTTTGCGCCGCCACCCGCAAGGAGGCACGGCTCACATATTATTGCGCCATACCGTTTCCAATGAACCGGTAACTGCCACATTAAAGGGATACTTCAACGAAATTTGAAATATTCCCGTTGTGTTCAGAAATAGGTTAAATATGATCCACAATATCCGTAAATGACCATCGCACGCTTGTATTTGGAGCCTGGTGGCTGTATATTTCGTTATAAACGGCCCACTCTGGCAAGCGCTCGGAGAAGGCCCAGCGGAGACCACGTGACATCCAACGCAATCGTGAAGTAGGTCGTCTCGGGACGAGCAAAGCGACGGCGAGGCTTACGTCGGGAGGATGGCCGTTCCACCCACCGAAGCGTCTGCTTTTGTACAAATTTTGAGTGACGGGTTAATCTTCTATAATCTTGTAGGGGGACAATAGCGACTTCTGCGACACACAAAAGGCATTCTCGGAAAGAGGGGAGTTCCTCCTTCGCCTCTTCTCTCGTCGTGGCCGGAGGCGACACAATCTCCGTCACTAGCTGTCAAGGTTCCTAGACGGGCATTACAAGCGAGGCGTTAGCGACATCCACCAGGGGCTCTTTGCTAATCGTTTAATTAGTTTTAAAATTCCTTTTCGTGACTTTTTTAACAAGATATTGGTATGTTCGATGTGATACTGTTCCTTTGAAGACATATAGATCAAAAATGAGCTCCGAAATTTCGTTGTAGTATCCCTTTAAATTACGGTTTTATTCCGGTTTGGGTTCAATTTCAAATATTTGATTTGGACTACAGTTTCGTTCAGGGTGAGTTAAAATAATAGTTTTGCCCCGGTGTTCGGTTCGGGTTCGGTTCGACACCCCGGTTAAATACTGCATGCTAATCCCGCATGATTACAACAACCGTTTGTCGCGTCTCGCGCCGCCAGTAACTCGTTGCTTCACAGAGGGCGCGCCAGTTTCGTCCTCGAAGGAGCATAAGCAAGTGAGACAATCAAGTCGTCAGTCACCTCGAGCGCAGTGATGCTGTTTCAAGAGCCTCTTACTATGCGCTAGCCAATTCCTCAATCAACCCACAGTCCCCAGATGATAATCGACACAGCTCACATAAGCACCGAGCCCATACCATTCTCACTCCATTCCGGGCAAAAAGTATCCAATTTCATTTCCATTTCATTCCTCCCAGTACCGCCGGCAGTGCATATCATCACATAGGCATTTTCATAACTGGAAAGAAATCGTTGAAGAGTATGCTTCTACGGCTTTACACTTAACTATAACAAATAACCTCCCTAAGAATGCTTTTTTTTACCTTTTACTAACCATAATATTAGATATAAAAAATCGTATACCTAAGAGAAACTACAACGAAAATATTAGCGACGTGCGTCACGTTCATTAGCGAATACGACCTCCCGACAAACTAATTAGCCTAGAGCTTACCTAATATAACTTTGTCTCGAATATGATAAAAAATAATATTCGGTCTCGCAATCAGCGTGATTCCAAAAAACCCAATAGTACAGTTTTTGCGCTATCCCTTTGAGTCTTATCGATAACACTTCGAATCGAAAGAACACAGTTTCATACCTTTATCTCCTATCGGCTATTCATTTTGTCCACTGGAATGACGAGGTTCCGTCAATGGGAAGAGAATGAACCGGAGCTGATGAGGGACCCCACCACGTAATCACGTTATCTGCGACGAAGCTATGATGGGTTCGTCGGCATCGTTTATCACACAACCCGTAATTGCCTGATTGGCTCCAGTCCCAGTCTGCAGCCTGAACATAGCGCCCATCGTGACCCTTTTTTCTTCTTTTCGATCTGGGTCTCCAGAACTGCTCCCTCCCGGGAGAGATAAGAGTGGGGTCCCGAGCACAAAAGCACAAAAAAACCAACCTTTCCCAAGTTCACCGGATCAGCTCCCGCGATGCTAGTTCGCGAGGACTAGTGGGCGATGCGAGCTGAACGAACGATTATTCATTCCTGGTTCCGTGAGGTCCTGACCACTTTCAACATTAAAGCTTCTGCGGGGGCAGGCTATAATTGGGTACCAAACTGAGTTTCCCAGAAGCTGAATGCCCGGAAATTCTGGAGATTGTTTGCAAAAGAAAAGTCAGCTCTAGTTCTCTCTTTTGAGAAGACCTGTTTAGTTCTGTCCTAATTCTGCGATTGAGGAAGTAAGTGCATAAGTGCCGGTAAGTATCAAAGCACACATTTTCTTTTTTGTTACGGTTTAGGAGTTTTATTTTAATGACATTTAGAAAACGCACAATTTCTCGAATGACTAATTAACATATAAGGTGCAAAGAAACGTCGCACTAGACATTTGTCAACGTTCAGAAAATAACGGTGTAATCGAACCTTGAATATCATAAAATTTGTATCTCGGAAAGATGCGTAACAACCTGCAAAATTGCATTATTTTTTTTTATGTTTGACAATACTTTAGTATATTTGTGAACAAAGATCCAGTTTATATTTTTATAGACGGTTAAGCTATTCTCAACGTCAAAACGTCTTCTCACTCTCATATATATGACGGAAACATATACAGCTTTTTTTTAATTAAGCCATCATCAAGTGACCTCAGAACTCTGTATTCATAATGATTCATGAAACTGTAAGCCTGGAATTCGGCATCATATCGGGGTAGCACTTCATTTGCGGGCTTATTGATTCATACATATTTCAGATGTGTTGTTAGCCTTATACAAGTTATTTCGATGTTAAAACAACTAAAGTGTGTTGTATTGGAGCTTATATAGCAGGAGGTTAGACTGCCTTAAGATTGTATCCAGCGTCTCTGCTACATAACAAAAGTTTGCCCAGTGCCTGCACTAACGAGCCTCATTCTACACTGATTATAGCATCTACGACCCGCCACAATACGTAATTGGATTTTTGTTTTAAACAAGCTATAATATTTGTAGAAAAACACGTAAATTTTAAAATAAATGACCGATATAACGCAATTGCAGAAAGTTTTACAAAACATTTTTTTCCAATATGAAAATGCTAAAAAAAGGCAGAGTAACTAATAAGTTAATACCACTGTGCATAAAAATCGTATGTAATTATTTTAGAGCGGAATTTCTTCCGGACAATCAATTTAGGACTCAGCGTTAACTGATGAACAAACAACTGAAAGCAGTGCATTCACGAAGAGACATATTTCGGCGAGTATCTTGGTTGCAGCCTAGTCGACAACCTCGTGAAGTCTAAGTAAACTGCAATTCAATTCACTCCCTTCTTATAACATCCGCGCCATCCTGCCTTAGAAAATATTATCCTCCGCCGTGCGTCTAAAACCGTTTCCGCATAATCCAAGCAACGAGAAACGAAGCTATACGCCTCGTCCTCTGTGCTTCTTTCATTGCCCGTGTTTTTTGGCGTATTTACCACCAGGCATAAGTACCAACTAGCCCAACTCGTAGTTTTAATGAAGCTAGGTTGGATAAGTTAAATAACCCTGTGAGGATAATGAACGACTTACTGCTTAGAGGCCGCCGTACAGTTCGCGCTTTCCACTTTTTCTGCTTTTCCTCCTCTCCTGCCCTCCTTTCCTTCCTACACCGCCCTCCCCCACCTGTTTACCGCCCTCCCCGAGGGGACAACACGGAGAATGGATTAGGAGGCGCCTCCGTTAATCCGGCCTAACCCGCCGAAGAGGGGGCCTGCTGCTTGACCAAAAATTATTTCGCTGCTTAAAAAAAAAAAAAAAAAAAACGCCACGGACAGCGACCGAATGCGCTTTGCCGGATGCTCAACGCTCCGTCCGCCTTGAAGAAGCTTGTATGCATTGGACTAACATTTTTCGAAGCGCGGAAGGTTTAGTGTAGGTCCTATCATATGGTCCTGCAAGACTTCCCTGTCCGCCACAAGCTAGCCAATAATTCAAGAACATAACGACGGCAGCGTATTCAAACAGTGTAAAATAAAATGTATATAATTATAAGAACACCGTTGTCTTCACTGCTTGGCTTTCAAATTTTTAGGGTTGCCAATAATCGTAATCAAACTATTTTTATGATAGAAGACCCCTCGTCGTTCATCGACCCCAAGATTACGCTTACGTGAAACATAATTCGGCGCGGGAGCGGCTAAAGTCACCGTAAACTTTTCTTTTTTTTTTTCAACGTGGATTTTGCTTTTTAATTTAGCTGAGGTACCACTGACGGAACACGAATTGCATACTTGGAAGGTATTGTCACGGGTGGTGACGAATAAACAAGAAATAAACAGAAATAAATAAACGTTTAATGTGGCGAACTTGTGCCGAAAATAAAGAAGGAAACAGAAGAAAGCAGAGCGTCGCGGGCGTCGAAGTCGGCGTGTCAGCAGAATCGAGCGCTAGGGCGAGACTGACTCGACAAGGTCGCGGGCGGCTTCTTATCTAAAGTGCGCCGCTATCTCGAAGATTCGGCGAAAGCGGTTCGAGCGTCGCGTGATCGGGGCGAGAATGAACACGCACTTTCTAGAAAACAAAAGCAGGGATAAATGATAGAAGTTACGTGCGGCACATGAATAAACGGGAACTTTCTGGAGGACCGTGACCGAGCGTTGCTTTCTCAGCCTTGCGCGCGGCATTACTCCCCCCTTTAAAAGTGCATCGCCCCGATGCAGTGTAAAACAAATCAAAATAAAAAAAAAAGAACGATAAACTAAAGAGTCTTTTGGAGCACAAAAGGTCCACAGTCCTATCGAGCGTAGTACGGCTTCAGGCGCACGACGTGGACGACCTCAGGTCGTGGTGGGCGGCGTGACGATGTTCGTGTTCCGTCGGGCATCACCTCGTAGTTCAGCTCGCCGAGGCGACGAAGTACTTTGTATGGTCCAAAGTACCGTTTCAGCAGTTTCTCACTGAGGCCGCGGCGACGGATGGGCGTCCATACCCACACCCTATCTCCGGGCTGGAAGTGGACGTCCCTGCGACGAAGGTTGTAGCGGCCGGCGTCGACGCGTTGCTGGTCTTGAATCAGGAGTCGGGCGAGCTGGCGAACTTCTTCGGCGCGTTGAGCAACCGCCTGGGCGTCGTCGCTCTCGTTGTCAGATGGCTCGTGGGGCAGCATGGCGTCCAGCATGGTCGTTACCTTCCGACCATGTACCAGCTGGAAAGGGGTGAATCCAGTGGTCTCTTGAACCGCCGTATTGTAGGCGAACGTGACGTAGGGCAGCACCTCGTCCCACGTCTTGTGCTCTACGTCGACGTACATAGAGATCATATCGGCGATTGTCTTGTTGAGTCGCTCCGTCAGCCCGTTGGTCTGCGGGTGGTACGCAGTTGTACGACGATGGCTGGTGTGACTGAGTCGGAAGATTTCTTGGGTCAGTTGTGCCATGAACGATGATCCGCGATCTGTAATCAGAACTTCTGGAGCGCCGTGCCGGAGGACGATGGACTCAATGAAAAACTTGGCAACTTCCACAGCAGTCCCCGAAGGAAGAGCTTTCGTTTCGGCGTACCGCGTGAGATAATCTGTGGCGACGATGATCCAGCGGTTCCCCGACGTCGAAGGCGGAAAAGGACCAAGTAGATCCAATTCCGATCTGCTGGAAGGGTGCAGTTGGAGGAGAAATAGGCTGCAGGAGTCCGGCCGGCCTCGTCGGAGGTTTCTTGCGTCGCTGGCACTCGTGGCATGATCGTGTGTACAGGTGGACGGTCTTGGGGAGCTTGGGCCAGTAATACTTTTCACGAATACGGGCCAGTGTCCGGCTGTATCCAAGGTGTCCGGACGTCGGGTCGTCGTGACATGCTTGAAAGATCTTCCCTCGAAGGTCGGTCGGGATTACCAGCAGCCACGGCGAGTTGTTGTTCCCGAAGTTCTCTTTGTAGAGTACACCTTGTCGGATGGCGAAGGTCGGCAGTACTCGTGAGAAGACACGTGGCACGGTACTCCTGCCCCCTTCCAGGTGCTCGATTAATGCGCGCAGCTCAGGATCGTCCCGTTGACGTCGTGCCATATCGTCGGTGTTCACTGCTCCTAGGAAGCACTCGTCGTCATTGTCGTCGCGGCAGCCGGAAGGGGTTTCGACGGGGGCTCTGGACAGGCAGTCGGCGTCGCTGTGCTTGCGGCCTGACTTATAAACCACTGTCATGTTGAACTCTTGTAGTCGAAGACTCCATCGAGCGAGGCGTCCTGACGGGTCCTTCAGGTTCGCAAGCCAGCAGAGCGAGTGGTGGTCCGTGACTACACGAAACGGGCTCCCGTACAAGTAGGGACGAAACTTCCTTATTGCCCAGACGACCGCAAGGCATTCTTTCTCAGTCGTGGAGTAATTTTTCTCCGCCTTGGACAATGTCCGACTTGCGTAGGCGATGACTCGCTCGATGCCTTCTTGCACTTGGACTAGTACTGCGCCCAGTCCCGCGTTACTTGCGTCCGTGTGAATTTCTGTTTCCGCATCCTGGTCGAAATGTCCAAGCACAGGAGGAGTCTGGAGTCGTTGTTTCAGTTCGTCGAATGCCTGCTGTTGCTCCTCGGCCCATTCGAACTTCTCGGCGTCCTTCGTGAGATTCGTAAGTGGTGCGGAAATCCTTGCGAAATCCCGAACGAAGCGTCGATAATAGGCACAAAGTCCAAGGAATCTTCGCACGGCCTTCTTGTCTGTCGGCGCTGGAAATGCCGCGACGGCGCGAGTCTTCTCGGGGTCTGGGCGGACGCCTTCGTTACTAACCACGTGGCCAAGGAACTTCAGTTCGTCATAGGCGAACCGGCACTTTGACGGCTTGAGTGTGAGTCCGGCGGTCTGAATGGCTTGAAGAACAGCTCGGAGTCGTCTCAAGTGCTCGTCGAAGTCAGCTGAAAATACTACGACGTCGTCAAGGTAGACGAGACAACTCTGCCACTTCAGCCCTGCCAGCACGGTGTCCATGACACGCTGGAAAGTTGCTGGCGCCGTGCATAGTCCGAAGGGCATCACCTTGAACTCGTAGAGTCCATCCGGCGTGACGAAGGCTGTCTTCTCTCGGTCCCGTTCGTCGACCTCGATTTGCCAGTAGCCGCTCTTCAGATCCATCGATGAAAAGTATCGAGAGTGGCGCAGCCGGTCTAGAGTGTCGTCGATGCGGGGGAGTGGGTAGACGTCTTTCTTCGTAACCGTGTTGAGCTGCCGGTAGTCCACGCAGAACCGAAGAGTTCCGTCCTTCTTCTTAACCAGCACGACTGGAGAGGCCCATGGACTGCTTGAAGGTTGGATTATGTCGTCATTCAGCATCTCTTGAACTTGCTGATGGATCACCTCCCTTTCCTTAGCGGAGACTCTGTACGGCGATCGATGCACAGGGCGCGCGTCGTCCTCGGTAACGATGCGGTGCTTGGCAACCGCGGTCTGGCGCATCTTCGACGACGTCGCAAAGCAGTCGCGGTATTCGGCGAGGAGGTTAGCCAGCTGACGCCGTTTAGGGTCCGGAAGCTTAGGGTCAATGTCGAGCTGCGCTGGCGACGTACTGTCTTGCTGGGGCGGCGAGGATTCGTCAGTAATCGCGGTGATTTCGGCGGGGTTTCGGAGTTTCTCGATGTGGCCCACGGCTGCACCTTTTGTGAGGTGTTGCGTTTCGTTTCGGAAGTTCGTCACGAGGGCCACAGTCCGCCCGTCCTGAAGTTCAGCTACTCCCCTTGCGACGCCTATGCCTCTTCCCAGGAGCAATTGGAGGCTTCCCTCGAGGCTTCCTTCGGGGACTGCGATTGCTGGTCGTCCATCGTCGGCCTCGTAGGCTGTCTGGTCCTGGGTGGCAGAAGTCCGTATTCCGGGTGTACCCCGCACCTCCACCAAAATGTCACGGGTGGTGACGAATAAACAAGAAATAAACAGAAATAAATAAACGTTTAATGTGGCGAACTTGTGCCGAAAATAAAGAAGGAAACAGAAGAAAGCAGAGCGTCGCGGGCGTCGAAGTCGGCGTGTCAGCAGAATCGAGCGCTAGGGCGAGACTGACTCGACAAGGTCGCGGGCGGCCTCTTATCTAAAGTGCGCCGCTATCTCGAAGATTCGGCGAAAGCGGTTCGAGCGTCGCGTGATCGGGGCGAGAATGAACACGCACTTTCTAGAAAACAAAAGCAGGGATAAATGATAGAAGTTACGTGCGGCACATGAATAAACGGGAACTTTCTGGAGGACCGTGACCGAGCGTTGCTTTCTCAGCCTTGCGCGCGGCAGTATATACCGTCTGAAAACTCATATAGCTGGTTGAGTGAATGTACTATCGCGTTCGTTGAAGCTTGATTTGTTGATTCGAACTTCAACAAATTACACGCACCCATTCTCCCTATTCCTGTTTACCCAGTCATAGTCGTTCCCTCACGATGCAATGCGAGTACAAGTAACTGCAGTTTATGCATTGCTGACGTTGCACAGCCGTGATCCCACGGTTTTTAGAAGCGCTATAGAATGAGCACAAGCGTCGAATTCCGGTACACTGATTGATTTCTGTCTCACCGCCGTGACGCCACACGAGCAAAGCGATTTCGTTCTGTCTGTGAAATTAGGAACACAGAAATAAAGCTATAATCCCGGTGATAAAACAAAGCGAAATGGATCTCTGCAGCCAATACCCAACCGTTTGCGAGGTGACTAGGCGAAAACATATGTTACCTCCGTGCCTTTACCCTCTGCACACCGCCAGAGAGAGTCATACAAACTCCTTGGAGCTATTGTCAACACGATTGCGTTTGCAAGCCGGTAGTTTGACTCGGCTGGGATTCGTCCCTTTCATAGCTCTCTATGAAACCAGAAAGGTAGGTACTTTTCTACATTGGGTGGGTTTGCCCGGGGCCTCCAGTTATTTACGGCCAAAATCATACTAGAGGCGCTTCAGCAATGTTCACTCTGGTCGACACACGTGCTCTTTAAAAATGCCTGTCTTCTACTCTTTCCCAAAAGATACTTGAAGAGCCAATCTTAGAGACCGCCGGATAACGAGGCCGAAATTATGCTTATACCTCAAAAAAATTATAACACAAATTTGGCCTCGTCATTCCCAAACATAACATACGTACGGCAGAATTCCCTGCCATAAATAAAATGACTTGGCTGACGCCAAAGTAACGCGAAATAGGTGCAAAGAGTTTTGCGAAAGGAAGCGTAAACCGAAAAAAAAAAATAAATAAACAAAACAAAAGAAAGACTGAAGAAAATGAGAAATAAGAAAAAAAAATCTCTGGTGACGTGGCCAAAAAAAAATTAAGTTCATGTGATTTTTATTGTCACGTGACCGAACAAAAAAATAAACGAAATAGAAAAAGAACACGAGAAAAAAACCATCCCCTGCCCGGTTTCGAAGCTAGGGCCTCTTGATCGTGAAACTAGCGCGCTATTCGTTGCGCTTAGTTGCGCCAACATTTTTTTTCCTTCCTTATTGCAATTTGCGCCAACATAACTCTGCCTGTAATGCTCACGCATTCTCACATCATAGGAGAAAGCTTAGGTATCTTCGTAGTTTTTCATGTATGTGTTATTTTTATTTGTGGCAAGAGTTCACGCTCCAGAATGTTTTAGAGTTTTGGAGCAAAACGAGTTTTCTTCATCCGAGTCATCTTCTAGAGCCAGTAGACCGCACTGGGTCCTCCGGCGAATCAAGCAGCTATTTTCAAATTCTGTGACGTGCCCGTCCTCGCATCCGAGGTCGCCGTTTGACAAGCTTATCTTCCACCTGGTAGCCGGAACCCCCACGGCAGCTTTGTTCCGTCCCCACTCCTTCTCGAGAGGATGGCTCGCCCCGAGGATAATCCCATTCTCTAGACGCCCTTTCCACCCGACGCTGGCCCTTTCCCTCCCGTCTCCAGCTTCGGGAGAGAAGGTTCTTCCCTGCAGAACGTCCCGTTTTTACAGCGGCCTTTAAGGCAAACGCAGAACACGTGACTTTGTGAAAGACGCAGACAGGAGAAGGGAGAATATAAATGAGGGCACGACCACCCTGCAAATAGCCTAATTGGCCACGCAAGCGAACTCGGAGGCACATGAAGCAAACTGTCCCCCCGACCTGCGCGCTAGAGCCTGGGTTTCCCAAGTTACCGCTCTTGCCTAATTGCCTCCCCAGGGTAAGGCAACGAAGCTGCGTTTCCCTCCCTCCTTCCTTTTCCAAAGTCTCCCCGCAGAAGGCAAAAAAATAGTAAGTTCACACAAACCAAAGCGAAGATAAAATCCTGCGCACAATTCGGCTGACTTTCTAATTTTATTATTTCCTCATCCAGGTCACGCTTGAATTCTAACTCTAAGTGAGGGTGGAAGCTCAATTTGGCACCCGGTGCCCACGAAAGCCAAATAAAGGTCAAAGTATATTAAATACCTAAAAGAAACAAAAAAAAACAAAAAAAAAACAGAATGTCGACTTAATAATTAAGGTTGCAATCCCACTTCCAAAAGTATACTTTATTTTTTCGATTTTTTTTTGCAGGTGATCACGTAATTTGTTACAACAAAGAATCACACTTGAGCGCGATATCAACCTTATTGTGGTAGTGCTTTCATTTTGTGTTTTTATTTTTTATATACTACTCAACGGCACCGCGTCTAGCGCCGCGATTAAATCTCTCTTAATAACTTTTTGGCTCTCGTAAAAGAGGGAATGGTGTGACGTTGTAAAATACCGTCACTGTTTTTGAGGACCAGTGAAGTTCACATTAAGCAACAGGGAACGTTAGCGTGCTGGGAATAAGTGTAATTTGCACGGACTTAATGTGCAGAACATCTGGCAAGGGAGACCCCATTCGAAGCGACAACATGTCGCCTTTAGAGAATGCTTTTGACTTTCCACGTGAGTTATGAGGACGAGTGTCTTGTGTTCACTGCCAAAGAAACGCGTGACAGGTGCGTAAATCTCAGTCGCAAGGAGAACTTCCAAACATTCCCCAGGGCTTTTTACTCCCGGAACAAACGCGCACGGCCCCGTTTCGCCGTACATTTATGCGCTATAGTTTCGTGCGCTATTTATGGAGGCGAAGGCTCCTCGCAGACTCCGAGAGCAGTGTGACTTTTCATATCTGGGAGCTCCGTAACTCAGCGCTCGAGACAGCGTACGAGTCTTTTTATCGCACTTGCGAAGTCTGTTGATGCTTGCATCAGCTTCCCCCCCCCCCCCTAAAAAAAAAAAAAAAAAAAAAAAAAAAAAAAAACAGAATTTTATAAATACTCAAAAAATATTTTTTTCACCATTAAGCGTAACATTTTTTTTTTTTTTTGAAGCGTAATGTATTTCTAACAGAAGAAAAAGCCTGGAGTCATTTCTTCACGCAGGCTACTGTAAAGTTGTTCTCGTTTTAGTTACCGCGTTCGCTGATTATTCACCGCGTGCAATAGGTTACACTTAAAAGAACACTGCAATGGGGAAAAAATGTTTCTCTTAAGGTGCACGGATGGGCCATGCATTTTGTTCTTCTTTTTTCCACAAGAATAAAAAAGATTCAAGCAACATTTTCGCCTTTAGACGCAATTTAGGTGGAGGTCACGACTTGTTCTACGCCCATGCTATTTCAACACCGTCTATCGTCGTCTGCCATGCCCGTAGGACGCGGACATGAACGCTGCCCGTCGGCGCCCGTTTTGGCCTTTGTCCGTCGGCTTTACCGCCCCCCATCTAAAGACGCTCGCGAGACTCTACCATGAAAGCGGCGTTCTAGAGTTCCGTTATGCGCGCGCGACGGTCCAATACATTCATCTACTGCGTCTGTCGATGCGCCGCAAAACGCAACGAAGAGGACTAAATAAAGCAGCAAAATAAATATGCAGTCATTTCAGCTTTTGTGGTCCTATTCTTTATTTTGCATTGCATTTCTGAGCGAGGCGAAAAGAGGGTCATGACGCAGAATTAAAACGTGACCTGAAATTATTCGCTTTGGCAGGCCAGGTGTACTGCAAAACTTCAGAGCTACTTGCCTTTCGAAGCGAAATGGCGGGAACATACCTGGATTAACTTGATACGAGATGAACGCCAGATCGCCTTCAGCCAAATGGCTCGGAAATTGTTACTTGTGAAGGTATGTTCTTGGGTATTGAAACCATAATCGCAATTACGACGATTGTAGAATTCACGTTGCAGCGGGGCCGCTTTCACGGGAACCAAAATCTTAATTCAGCATCAACTCACGCAAAACATAATTCAAGCCAGATCGATAAAAATGACTTATGCGAGACGCTTGTCCCGCTACGAAAATAACTCGCAGAGAGCTTCGGGACGCGCGTACTTGATACTCATACATGATTAAAAGAAATCTGCGACTGCAGGTAACAACACACACACTCAAATGTCTGGAACACCTCTGTGAGCTTGAGCTGTGTTTGAGACTTTTTACTCTATGTTTCGTTACCTGCAGTCTCGGTTTTTTTCAATCATTCATCATGAACACTACCTCGTTTGCGCCCTCACATTTATTTCTTTGATACTGGTGTTTGCTCAAAACTGTGTCGGTTGACACGATCTTCCTCTAAACATCTCTGTGAACTCAAAACGACCCGCACTCATAAAAAGTGACGAGCTCGACGAGCTGTGCTCGTTCAGCACATAAAGTTATTATAATGTTCGCTAGAGCTTCAATCGGCTCTAATGTGCTGCGGCAAGTTAAAACAGACAGCAACCAGTCAGAAATTAACTTCCGGTAATTCATTTCGTCAAGAAAAAGCGAGAGCGTTTTCTCCCTGCGCTTGATTATAAAAGCAAATATCACAAACAATTCATACGCACCAGGTAAATTGGCAAATTTCTCTCTCACGCAGGCGAAATAATTGGTAAGTTACGGCGTTTTTATTTTATATTTGTGTCATAAAAAACGGTGCTAAAACCACTTTTTACATGTATTTATGTGCATTGTCAGACACTGTTATCACGAACACGGCGTCGGCGCTTTCCAGCATGGTGTATATACGAGCCAAACGAACGAAAAGATATGGACAACCAAGAGAGACTGCAATAACTACACACTAAACTTTTTAACACCCATAATCGTGTAAACAAGGTGTAAGAAGGGTGTAGGTTAGGAAAAACACACTTTTTACACGCTTTTTACACGATTTTTGAATATCGGTGGGTGTAAAAAGGGTGTGCTGACGTTTTACACCCTTTACACGCCCTCTTTACGCCCCACTTGCAGCGACGGTGTCTGAAATCGTGTAAAAAGGGTGTATGGGCTAATTTACGCCCTTCATCCACACGGTGTGAAAGGGGCGTAATGGTGATGCTGTCAAATACAGCCATGATTTCATAGCCGTTCATATTTATTGCTTTGGTGAAACTGTTGTTAATGTACGGCGGTACAAACATCGAGTATAAATAATCGCCACACGGAGTCGCATATGATTAGGAAGCGCTAGAGAATAGTTTTTGCAACTCCTATTGAACTCTTCGTCCGACACGAGCCTAAAATTACGTATCGCGCGTGCATCAGTTTTATCGGTTCAACCTTGATTTAAAAAAAAAAATCATCTCCGCTCGCAACAAAAAAAGAATTATCGAAGACGTGTAAATATACAACCTAGGCAGCACACAGTATTGCGCTGTTATGGCATTAAATCGGAAAGATTTTGCCGATATTATTTTAGTCCAGCCAATATCCGTGAAAAATGGGATGGGTTGCGCCGACGATATATCCTGACATACCGTACGTGGCGCCGTTTTTGGTTGACTGTCAAGAGTGTCTTGCGTGGATCGGCAATGCCGGCGAGGTATTTCTATTCCGTGACTGCCTAAAATCCGACGTTAAAAAACAAAACAAAGCAAGATTAAGCGAAATATAATCTGCGTACCTTTAACCTGAGAAAGGTCTTTTAAACTGAAGACTTGAACAAACTGCGGCGCCCTCATTTCGAATATTACAAACTCACCTGACTGGGTTTCGCACTACTTATAGCACCTTCACTGAGACTTTATTTTGGATTGTAGCTCTAAGAAACCGTGCCGGAAAACAATCAAAAGTGCCGGATTAATGACATCCCCAGGGACGCGATTCTTATCTCTGCGTAATGACACCAAAATATATAGCTTCCCGGCGCTTTTTTTTTCCAATTTTTCTTTGCTACACGTGAAACCGCATCTTCGACAACGTTCAAAATTGTTTTTCGTATTTATTTTGTGATCTCGCGGTCCGCACCAGAGCACGCGCGTCTACATGAGTGGCAGTTTGAGACGCTCAAGGTTGTACTACGCAAAGCAAGTCCTGACGAGTCCGATTTCGCGACCTTCCCTGGGCAGGGCCGGTGGCAATACAAAACAGCAGAGGGAGATTAGCGGCTTTGTCCAACCCCCTTTGACCTCGTCTTCTGATAAGCCTCCAAACCTTCTTTTGTGTCTTCGTGTTGCTGTGAGCGAGTGCGAAGGCCGCTTCTAGCAAATCAGAGAGATGGCGCGAAACACGTGACCGCCTTTCGTAAGACAAGGGCGTTTGGGCGGAAATTTGTCACGTGACTCGCTCTGACGCGCTGATGGGCTACTGGGGCCGTAGTCTTTGCCGTATGCAAAGTTATGGTGAGTTGTAGGGGCCACGTAGGTCCGAACCGATTTACAAAAATGGGGGCGCCCGCGCCCGTCAGTTTATTCCTGTTTTTCGTGCGTGCCAGTCGCGGCCGTGATTTTTCGTCTTGAACGGCCGGAATACATCCATGCCAACTTTTCAGAAATGGTCGTTTATTTCGTCGGAGTCCACGGAATTATTGGGCTGTATTTGTTGGGCGCGTTTCGACAAAGAGCTGCTCATGGGCGGCCGCGAGACTTCCGTTGAATGTGACCGACCGCCTTCAACCTCGGCATTGTGTTTGCGTTGTTTGTGCTGCCCGAATCGGATTACGCATCTATCTCGACAGAGAGGAGCTCATCGGCGACCGTGAAATTTCCGCTGACTGTGAGCGACCGCCTTCATTCTCGACATTGTGCTTTTGGATAGTTCTTTGCTGCCCGAATCGGATTATGCATCTATCACGGATTACATGACATCGCTGTTTTATTTGTAAGTACTCTGCAGTCATGCTTCTAATAGTAGTCCAAGGGGCTATGTTTGACCAATGTTTCGTTTCTCCTACAAAGAAACGGAAGTGACGGAAGCGACGATATCGCGTTTGATTGGTTAGAAGGTCAAATGGCGAAAATAGTTAACTTTTTCGTCATTTGAACCTCTAACCAATCAAACGCGATATCGTCACTTCCGTTTATTTTTAGGAGTAACGAAACATTTGTCGAACATAACCTCCCTGCTTCCGTTTCAATAGACCATTTTACGGTTTATAAACATGAACTGCCGCTTACGTCCCAAGCAACTCCCGGTCGTACCGTCTTTGCAAGCCTGACAGTTTTGTCCACGTCACCAGTGCAAGAAGGCATAAAAGTCACAAGAAAAGTACAGTTGGAGATTCGAATAGGGCCTTCGGTTGTACAATTTGAAGGGGTTATGAAGCAATATCCGGTTGAAATATTCATGACCTTACACGCACGAACCGCCACTGGTTTAGAAGCGTCTTGGTCGTGGTGGAATTGCGATGACAAAAGGTAACTATTTCTTTCAGTCTTTCCTTCGCCAAGTTTGATGACGTGCGCGTGAACGAAGCTTTGCCCTTTGGCACGCTTGTAATTGCACGCACTTGCCCGCATAAGCAGAGACATGGCTGCGGCCGGATGACCTGCTCGCAATCGTCTATAGAGAATTTTGTAGAACCTGTTAGAACCTTGATTGAAAAATAAAAAAAGTGAACCAGGCCTTTGCAGTCATTTTTTCGTGCACTCTTTTGGGTTTTTACGCCCTACTTTATCGGTGTTGGTAATCGCGCCTTTTTTTATTTCTCTTTCTGGCGGTGATACACACAATTTAGAGGACGTACTGCGCAGACATAACACCCTAATAAAAAGGTGTACAGTGGAATCACACCCTAATTGAAAGGTGTTCGGAATAACGTAGTCCTTTAAGGGTGTTAGGGAAAAGCACCCTATTTTAGGGTCATTAGGAATAATGCCCTTTGTTTAGGGCGTTTTGCTAGACCCAAATGGGTGTTAGTTATAGGACAAGCTTGTGTTACGATGTTTAGTGTGTACGGAGGAACACTGGATACGTAAATCCTTGTGCATGCAGACGATAAACAAAAGTACTGCCAAATACCATTGACTACCAATACTGGAAACTCGAGCCAAAATACATGGGGCTGTCGGGAGACACAGAAGTGCTGCCATCTCTCGGTGTCGGATGGTAAACTATGCGCTCGAAATTAAAAGGAAAACAGTCATTCACTACACTATTTCTCCTCTTCACACTATCAGGAATTGTGAATATATGGCAAATCGGTGTGCCGATTTCAATTGAGCAAGAGCTGATACACGGTATTTCTGATAATGAGGTGCGCTTCATATTAGCACTAAGTATTTAGATTATATAGACCTATGTATTACACCTGGTACAAATGACCTACTGACAATTAGTGACATTCTAGTAAATTGACACTTTATGGACCATTCTAAAGGCTATGGCTGTTACTAGCTGTAGTGAATGGCTATTTGCAGTTAGAAATAAAGCACAGCAATTCAAATATGTAATTGCTCCATGGGTCAGTATTTTAAATTGCATGAGATTCACTTCCAATGAGTCTGGAAATGTTACATGACGTAGTAATTACAGCCAGTAAATGCTACACTGGCTGGTTAACGAAGAGTCAGTATTTATAGGGAAGTAGAAATAGTGTCCGGTCCAGTTTTACCTGTCGTTTTGGGGGCTTGGTTAGCCTCTAATGACTGCAATTACTATTGGATTATATTTCTGAGTTATTTGAACGAGTATAAACTAGATTGCCTTCCAAGGGCTATTAATGGCTCTGGGCCGAAATCCTAAGCTATTTTCGGGCCATATAGACCAAGCAGCTGTTTATTAGGTGGTTCCATTTGTGATAGACTTTAATGACCATTAGTGACCATTTCATGATATTTGTAATGTTATGTCTCAGATTGGATTTGAATAACTATTATTTGATATCTGATTTCATTTCCTAATTATATGGCGGATTTCGATTGCAAATGACTTTTAATGACAATCAATGACTATTTGTAACTATTTTAAGTTATTTGATTGCGCGCGGCCTGAGTTAGCTTTCAATGGCTAATTTTGGCTTTTTGGATCAAAATTTGAAATGATAGATATGTAGTTCAAATGACTTCCAGTTACTTCTAATGACTTTTGGCCACTATTGGGGAGGAGATCGAACAGTCACGCCTCTAGCGGCACGCTTCAGCTGTGGGGGCAACAAACCGAATTTTCTTGTTTGTTTTTGATCAGCGATATCAAAGATGACGATTCGAAGGCCAGCATTGGGCAGAGCGAAGCGCTCGTGTCCAGGCCGTGCATGACGAGGTTCAATTTCTTTGTTAAGCTGTGTTAGTAAACATCGGGCTGTGGGGACAAAAACCTCGATAAAGCGCCCCCTATAGTTCGATCTCCTGCCCCATATTGAGTTATTTGATTGTGTGCAGACTGAGCTGGCTTCACATGGCTATTATTGGCTATGTGATCATGTTTATAAATTATATGGCAGATTTGGGGTCCAAATTACTTCCGTGACTATCAATCACTATCGGTCACTTTTTCAACTTATTTGTTGTGTGCAGACTGAGTTGGCTTCCAACGGCTACTATGGGCTATACAATCATATTTATAATTATATGGCAGATTTAGGGTCCAAACGACTTCTAGTGATTGTCCATGATTATCAGTCCCTATTTCGAGTTATTTGATTGTGTGAAGACTGATTGGCTTCATATGGCTATTATTGACTATATGATTATATTTATAAATTATATGGCAGATTCGGAGTTCAAATGACTTATACTGACTATTAATGACTATTGCTCACAATTTTGAGTTATTTAATTGTGTGCGGGCTGAGTTGGCTTCCAATGGCTATTATTGGCTAAACAATAATATATATTTTTATTTATATGACAGATTTGTGGTTCAAATAACTTCTGGTGACTATCATTGGCTATTAGTCACTATTTCGACTTACCTGATTGTGTGCAGACTGAGTTGGCCTAATATGGCTATTATTGGCTATATGAGTATGTTTATAAATTATAAGGTTGGCTTGGGGTCCAAATGACTTGTTGTGACTATCAATCACTATCAGTCCCTAATTCGACTTATTTGATTTTATGCAGGCTCAGTTGGCTTCCAATGGCAACTATTGGCTATACAATCAATTTTTTTTACTTATATAGCAGATTCGAGGTCCTAATGACTTCTAGAGACTTTCAATGGCTTTCAGTCCCTATTTCGACTTACCTGATTGTGTGCAGACTGATTTGGCTTTATATGGCTATCATTCGCTATATGATCATGTTTATAAATTATATGGCGGATTTGGGGTCCAAATGACTTCTAGTGACTATAAATGATGATCAGTCACTATTTTGACTTATTTGATTTTTTGCAGGCTGAGTTGGCTTCCAATGGCTATTATTGGCTATATGCATCTGTTATTGACCTGGTTGGCTCAAATTGCCAAAAAATGGCTATTAGTGCTTATTGGTTGCAATATTTTGCTACTCTATACTTATGAATGAATGGCTTCAAGTGGCTATTGTTAGCAATTGCATATCATCTTAGCAATATCACCTTAAATCGCTTAAGAATGAACATTAGTGACATTTAGTGACATGGTACTCATGATGTTTTGAATATGAATGGATTCAAATGTCTACTAATATTGGCTATGGGAGTTCTTGGCCAAATAGGTTTGAAATGGCTATACATGTCTATCAGCGACTATTATTGGCAATTTATGCAATTGGAGTGTGTATAGATTTGAATGACTTCAACTGGATAGTATTGGCTATAGGCATCTGTTCTTGACTTGGTTGGCTTGGATTGGCTATTATTGGCTATAATCATCTGTTCCAGACTTGGGTGGCTTGAATCGGCTACAAATGGCTTAAAGTGACTAGTATTTATAAGTAGCAGCTATTTCTTTGTCTACAAACTGAAACGGCTTCATGTGGCTAGTTTTCGCTATTGCCATATATTTTTACCAGACTGGCTTCAAATGGCTATGAATGACTATTCGTGGATATAGTTCTATGCTATTTCAGTGATTATGACTGAAAATGACTTCAAATGGCTATTATTGGCTATTAGCTTGTATTTTTGTTAGATTGGCTTATAATGGCTATACGTGACTATCAGCAACTATTATTTACAATTTATGCAATTGGAGTCTTTATAGATTCGAATGACTTCAACTGGATGTTATTGGCTATAGGCATCTATTCTTGACTTGGTTGGCTTGGATTGGCTATTATTGGCTATAATCATCTGTTCTTAACCTGGGCGGCTTGAATTGGCTACAAATGGCTTAAAGTGACTAGTATTTATAATTAGCAGCTATTTCTTTGTCTACAAACTGAAATGGCTTCATGTGGCTAGTTTTGGCTACTACCATCTATTTTTACCAAAATGACTTCAAATGGCTATGAATGGCTATTCGTGAATATCTATTGAATGGCTATGCATGGCTATTCATGAATATCCATTAATGGCTATGAATGGCTATTCATGAATTTCCGCAGTTATACTTGTTATAGCCATTGCTAGCCCATTGAAGCCAATCTGGTTAAAATGAATGATAATAGACAACAACAGCTATTAAAAGCAAGTTCGGTTAGTAAACACTAAAATTGCTCATAACAATCGAGAGTAGCCACTAATAGCCATTTCTAGCTATTTCAAGCCAATTCGATAAAGAATAAATGCTTATAGTCAATAATAGCCACTTGAAGCCAGTTTTATTCATAAAGAGTGAAATACCACAGAATTGTCCATTATACTTAATAATGGCCATTGCAAGCAATTTGAGGCAAATCTGGCCATAAATAGATGCTAATAGCCAACAATAGCCCAGTTAGTAAAAATAAAACCTGCTGATAAATATCAATAGTAGTCACTACTAGCCATTTGCAGCAATTTTAAGCCAATCTAAATGCTTATAGCCAGTAATAGCCACTTGTAGCCAGTTTCATCATAAAATACTGAAATAGCAAATAATTGTCAATTCTACTCACTAATAGCCAATGCTAGCCATTTGAAGCCAATCTGGTCAGAAATAGATGATAAAAGCCAACAGTAGCCACTTAAAGCCAGTCCAGTTGGTGAGCACAAAAATCACTCATAACTATCAACAGTAGTCATTAATAGCCATTTGTAGCCACATTAGGCCATTGCAATAAAAATAAATGTTTATAGCCAGTAATAGCCACTTGTGGTCATTTTCATCCATAAACACTGAAATAGCCCATAATTGTCAAATACACTTACAAATAGCCATCGCTAGCCATTTCAAGCCAATCTGGTCAGAAATATATTATAATAGCCAACAATAGCCGCTTAGAGTCATTTTAGTTATTAAACACTAAAACACCCATAAATATCAACACTAGTCACTAATAGCCATTTGTAGCCATTTCAATCAAATTTATCTAAAATTTGATGCATAAGCCAATAATAGCCGGTTGAAGCCATACTCATTTTTAAATACCGAAATAGCACGTAATTGTTTAATGGTCTCATCAATATCCATCAGCAGCCATTTCATTCAATCTGGTCAAAAATAATTACAAATAGCCAACATTATCCACTTCAAGCCCCATTCCATTTCGTAAATATCAAAATAGCTCAAGCAATAGTTATCCACTAATAGCGGTTTGTAGCCATTTGCAGCCAATCTATTCGAAAATAGGTGCTTATAGCCAATAATAGCCGCTTGAAGCCATTCTCATTCGTAAACACTCAGGCAGCAGATAATTGCTATTATACTGACTAACAGGCACTAGTAGCCATCGAGCCAATCTGGTCAGAAATATATTCTAATCGTCAACAATAGCCACCTGAAGTCATTCCAGTTTATAAACAGAAATAGCTCAGTTTTCACTACTCACTTATATTTGTAGCCATATCTATCAAATATATAAAAGTGGAGGCTGATAGCCAATAACAGCCAGTTGAAACCATGTGCATTCACCAGCGCCGAAATGGGTAATTGTCAATTATCTCATCAATAGCTATTGGCAGCCATTTAAGGTTAATCTGGTCAAAGAAGATGCTAATGGCCAACAAAAGCTACTTGAAGCCGTTCATAAGAGTAAGCACACAGAAAAATCACATAATTATGAATTCTAGTCGCTTGGAATCATTTTAAGTCGGTCTCAAAAAAATATTATGCATATTGCCAATTATTTTCACTTGGAGCCAAGGACATCTATAGTCGGATGCAACCTAAGAACAATCTTTTAGCTCCACCCACAAGCGCATTGCACCCATGTGAAGTGCCTCCGCCGTCGAGAAAGTAGTTCGCTAGCAACGTTGCTTTTTCTTCCTCCAGGAAACGTGTCTTAAACTACTACAATATTTATTTAATTTATTCAGGACATTTAAATAAGTTAGAATACGTTTTTGTCAACGAAATAGCTGTTTAGTAAAGAAAGAAAGTCATGTCCAATGTACCGTCTTGCCAATTCATTTTCTGTCCAAGATACTGTCTGACATACCGTCAACATACCTCTCAGCAGTGCTGAGCCTCGCGCCCGCTTCGAAATTTTTGTTGGCGGTAGCGTCGCTGGATTCACACGTTTTTGCGCAAAAACTGCTGCAAACGCAAGCCGATACCATTAAGATTTCGTGGCGTAACCTCGGGCACGTAAAACATGGTGAAAAAAAGCAGAATAATTGTCACGAGAAACTAGCGTCGCGTTGCTAAGGCCAACAGCCATGCTGAGCTTTTTTTTTTTTTTTTTTTCAAAAGGATCGCGATTGGTACACGGCATCGTGACGTCATGAAAACGATTGGCTGGCGTTTCTCGGCGTAGGATTACATTTTCCTCTGAGAGGCATTTCCGGTTTTTTCTTAGCCTGCAACCAACTATAATAAGACATGTTTCGGTAGGAATAAAACAAATAAATCAACAAGCTCAGAAAAGGTTAATAATAATTTAGATTGTACAAAATCGCTATACAAATTCTGACTGGTCTATACAACACACTTCATTTTGACATCAAAATACCAAGAGGTCCAATATCACGAGCTTATGCTGCCTATGCTCGATCGAAAAATGGGAATATTTCCTAGACTATCAATATCTCTAGTGAGTCAGACCCACTTGATTCATTTCCGGGGAAAGTGGCGAGTTGTCCACTCCACACCGCCAGGATCGCTTTCTACTTCCGTCTCCCATTTTAGCCCGGAGTTTCCTGTATTATTCTCAACGGTATTTGGTACTGCTTTCATCTTTCTGCCTATGAATATGTGCGTAGACGTGTGTTCTGCGTTGAAAACATCACCTGCACGCTCGAAATCTTTAATAATGGGGAGAAGCCTGAGCAAAGGTATACCCCATAAAAGCAGCCCGACATAAGGAATAATTAAAGACACACCTTTCATACCCCAGAAACTTTATTATTTATGTTTCTAATGTTTTTTTTTAACCGCTCGTAAAGATGCAAGACGGAGTCATTTTTATGTAGTGCCAGGACTGACATATTAGCAATATATAAGCACCACTGGAATGCTGGCAAACCTTGAACACACCCCACATTCCTTTCGACTGTTATTTTGCTTACAATCGTCGCTCCCTGAAATATAGAGAGGATTAACATTGTTCAGTGGTAAACAATAATGCTAAAACTAAAACAAATACGCTTTTACAGCGTTAATAAAGGTACATACTACTCGGTACGACCAAAATAACAAAAGTTATCTATGTTATTTTTTTATCAAAGTGACTAGATGCACCCGCGTTTTCCGATATGAATGCAGAGTAGCACCGCAAAAGTAAACTTGTTGCTGTCTGCTTCAATTTGCCTCCCGGAATTCGCATAGACACTGACGTCAGCTGAGCCTCTACTATGCATTATAACGATCCTATGGTTCAGCGTTCCGCAGACGCCAGCAGTCATATTTCTTAACGTTTCAAACAAAACCGGGAGAAACAATCTCAGAATACATTTTAAAACAATAATGACGCTATCTTAATTACTTGCGTCTCGAACAATAAAAAATAGTCGATCAAAATGCTATTGCGGCATGGAGGTACGAATTTAGAACCAACCTTTCACACATCAATCACCTATCCACCCAAGTAGAGATGTATAAGCACCTTGTAAACACGGGGCGGGTCTTAGCGAGCTGCGAACACCCTTTTTTTGCACGCCATTCCGTCTAGCGGCGTAAATATTTCTAAAAAAAATGCAGTTTTACTCGTAATTCTTTTTTATATACATGTCCCCATAGAAAAAGATATGTTTTTATTGGAGTGTCCCTTTAAGCTGCTGCAAAACAAAATGAGTGTAATTCAAAATGGGACAGGTGACTTACTGGTCAGCATTCAGATTTGCCGACTGCTGTAACAAGGAAGAACCTGGATTAACTCGGGGGCCGATAATAGCTTTTAACACAAATGAGAGTGGCAAACAATTCAATTTGTTTTTGGTCATCTTTCTTTTCTTATGTGACATAAACTTCGAATATTATCAAAGATCAAGATAAAAATAAAATGCGTAGCCTATTCATAGAAGCACCAATTTTAGTCTGGATGCCCCACTTCTGCGCCTCAGAGCGCGACACTTGTTCTAATCTAAATCAACCAACCAAAACTATTTTACGCGCGGAACTGGCAAACTTAATAGACACGGGTTTCGTGCCCACGAACTACGACATCAACTTCACGAAGTTTACTTGGGTAGAAAATGATATTCCACTTACAAACGTGTCCCAGAGCACTTCGGAAACAGTGAAGGAACATTTCTATCTGAGGGCCAGGAATTACAAATCGAATAACCTTCCCAGTCTCTTTGTAGCCAGAGGGCCGTTCTCTCGATTCCTGCCTCCTGGAACGGATCGACTTCATGAAAGTAATTCTATCGGTGTTTAGCGTGGGACCTGGTGCCTGTTGCACTCGCCCAGCTATTTCACTTATAGTCACTGAGTAATCGGCACAGCATTGCAAATCGTTCTATGCATTGGTCGCTGAAGTATCCTTGGTCAAATTTCCGGATTTAGCCTTTGCCATTTGTGTTATGATGCACTGTATCTGGAGGCTTTACTCACGAATATGTATATAATTACAAGGACAAGGTATTAACATCATGAGTCGAAACATCAGCAGTCTCAGCCGAAATGTTTACTTCCACTAGAGTATCATTTGTTACGCGTTTCTCTTGTCATGCCTTCTTAATGTTTTGAATGGATGTGTAACCTAGGGTATCCTTAAAGGTGGAGTCGAGTTTTTGTTACCTAATCCAAAAGCATCATTTGAACATGGATGACTTTCTGATCCCGGAATGCTACTTCGTTCCTGAAGTTTGACTATTCTTAATAAAATAAGTGATATTTTCTTTGCTACTGAATTCGAAACTTTGTTCTCTCTAGTTTTTCCCACTTTTCCTCGCCATCTGAGCGTGACGTCACCGACGGAAAGCGAGGCGCGCTGCCGGCATTTTTGTATGCTCGTGCACGCCTTTCTCACGTCTAAAAGCGAGCAAAGGGGGTTGTTCGTGCAATATGAAGCTTATATAAATCAATATTTGCACAAAGTATGACCCTGGCTTACGTGATAAGCTATGAAAGGAAAGGAAAAAAAAAACCGAAAGCAATTGTGATTTGGAGAAAAACGTTTTTGCAACTCGGTACGCTTATGCTGCGGCTCGCTAGTTTCGTGAAATAGCTATCATAAAGTCGTTCTTCTATCACAAGCAGCATCTACGCTGGCAAAAATAGGTCGAAAAGTCACGCAATACATATTTTTACAAATTACCCATACACCACGAAGAATGCTCGCAACATGTGTACAAGTGCCGCACACACTCTTTTTACCCGAATGAACGTGCCAATTGTTTTATATTTTCTTTGTGAAACTGACTGTTACAGACGCCAGCAGGTGTAAGTGCTCTTGTAGCATCTGCTCTCTGAAACCTGGGTTCCAGAAAGCGTCTGCAACCTAGGTTTCAGAGAGTGTCAATCAAAACGTCTATGGACCATTCTGAAAATCGCTTCTGGGCGGTTTCATTTTCCGCGTTCGTGCGTGTAGCGCGTACTTTTCTCGCTTTCCGAAGCGACGGACATGGCATGCTGGGATGTGATCTAACACGTGTGAGCTGTGATTCTAGTAAACATTGAAGTTGTGTGTAACATGGAAAAAACAGCATTTGCGTAGGCCAGGTGGCAGGTTACTCTCCATGAAGATCTCGCCAAGATAAAAAAATTATGAGAGCTCCACAACCACGAAGCAAAACACCATCAAGGCGCAATATCTGGTGTATAAAATTTACCTTCAAAGAAAATACTATATGCGTAAAATACTGAATTCCACTATCAAATTTAAAAAAAAAATGCATCAAAGGCAGCAAAAAGTTACCAAAAGGAATACCCATATGTTTTGTTTTTTGTTTCTTTGTTTATTTACTCAAGGAGTAGACTGCAACGTTTTCGAACACTCATCTACGAGGGAACATGGAGAAAGGGGGCAATTCTATATCGAACGTTTTAAAATTATTATGGCTTTGCACAGTCTCCATCAGCGATAAATTTGCACGCCTTTCCTCAAGAGCGTTTACATTTTCGTGGTTTTAAACATTTTCAACCCTATTTAACACTCATCTCCAATAAAAGAAAATAAAGACGTCTTTGCCACCTCGTTTGCTAGAAAAAGTTGCACACGAACCATTTTACTAACGTACAGGAAAACGGTTTATCATATATTAACGCAGCTTAAAGGGTAACTGCAAAGAAAAAAACGTTTTTTTTAAAATAGCCTAATTGGGACAAGCATGTCAAAAAACAATTTTTCCGAGAGAAAAAACATTTTTCACAGCAATATTTATTGCGTGAGACTCATTTTAGTTTGCGGCTATTTGGTCCGTTTTAAATCGCGCGCCACGAAGTTGTGATTATGTGACGTCAATCCCAAAAGGTTCTCATTGGCTAAGAGTTTGAGTGACAGCTTAGATCTTGGTTGTTAAACCTTTGTTATATGTTGCAATTTCCTTTTGAGCGGCATATTTTTACGTTTAAAGAATAACCCATGTGATGAGAGTTATTATTCTTTGCAAAAGGTTTACAAGACGGGCACTTCCGTTTGGATTCATACAGACAGAAGCTTCGCCATTCTTTCATGGCCGCCGAAGTCTCTGCTCCCGCCTGTCTCGCCTACCTCGACTAATCCTTTCGCCTAAGTGATCAGTGTTTCGTCATTTCGTACTGACCCAGGTACTTCTTGAAGTGAAGTAGTGTGTGTTTAGCAGCTGTCGCAGGTGTTAGTGATAAGAAGCGACGCGGGGTTTTGGCTTTCATAGCGCGAAACGTTCTTTCGATTTCCTCTTTGCTTGCTTAGCGTGCTTTTATATTTTTGTTTGTTTTGCTTGTTTGCGCGTGCAAATGCTGACTTTTCGGAGATGTCAGATGCGTGATCACGACAGTGAGCCTTCCAGCAGCCATGTCGCCCCGAAAGGAATGCTATTTGGCTGGAGGCAATCGGGCGTTCGCGTAGCGACCAACGTGTCTAGTTACGTTCTCGTCATGTCGCTCTGGAGGCCGTCGAGATTCGCCCCGTGTGCACCTAACGTCCGCGACTAGACAGAAAATAAATAAGCACTATGTCCACTACGTAAAAATGGTCTCGGTTCATGCGTCTGTAGGCAGGTACGAAATCGTGCCCAAATTTATTCACACCGCACGATGCAACACATCGCTGCGCAAACGCAGTCCAACACGAAGCATAAAAACGGCAGATTTAGGACAACAATTCGGAGTCCAGTGTTCAATTAAAACGACGTAATTTTGTTGAAAACGCCCGCAGCTTTATACTCACGGTATGCGTCGGGAAACTTCCACATTTTGAAACAGAACAAGGCAGATTTACTTTTAAAAACGTTCCCAGCGTCCTCCCGGACCAGTTTGACTGGATCAGCTGACGACGACGGGACTTATCTCGTTGAACGTCAACCCCACAACAACCAATTTGCGCTCCGTGTTAGCACCGCATTACACACACCACGAACGTTCCAGCTCTGTCGCATCGCCGTGTTGCACCAAACAGAACGAGATCGCCGAAACCAACGCAGCGCTGTCGTGAACCTTGGCTTGTGGTTGCGCAGTCGTGGATTCTGCGACTCCCTTCGCTTTCAAAGCGCGCACGACGATTACGAACGATACTTTCCGTCATCCGGGAACATCACAGGGGCACTTCTCCGGTCACGTCTTCGCTACATGTGCTCGCAAACCGCGTCAAACCAAACTAATACCAGCAATACCGCGGCCTGGCGTAGTTGCCAGATCTTGCCGGAAGTCGAGACGCTGCGCCGTTCAACTCCGCAACGCAAGGAGAGTGAGGGGCGGGGCGTACTCCTCTTCCGCGGGGGTCGAAAGAGCGGGAGTTTCAAATGTGGAGAGGTTCTGACTCTACTAAATTACGTCCTGTGGCGTAAATATTGATAAAAAAAATATTTTTTTTCGCGGAACATTTGTTTTGTGACATGCTTGTCCCAATTAGGCTGTTTAAAAAAAAACTTTTTTTTCTTTGCAGTTACCCTTTAACAATTGTTCAAAAAACTCCGTGATACCATACACAAATTGCAGTCTGTCCAAAGTCGTGTCCGAATCGTACAAGTGATTGAAACGCCGAGAGTAGCCCGAGTTGGATACCATGGCTTCCGCTGTCCGGAGTTGATGATTAAACAATTTTATTAAAATGTATGAAAAAACAACGACTGCAGCAATGGCGAACAACAATTTTGACTGTGTCAAATGACGACTACACTCTAAAAAGAGTCTGTGCGTCGACTTCCACGCACAACACTCGGAGAGTCAATCACCGCAACTTACGGAGGCACCTCAGCGAATGACGATGGCGGAACATATTTAGACCAAAAAACGCAGTCTGAGTTGTGACATTAAGCAATGCAAAATGTCCCACTTGATTTGCTTAATGTCACAACTCAGACTGCGTTTTTTGGTCTAAACATATGTTTCGGCATCGTCATTCGCTGAGCTGCCTCCGTAAGTTGCGGTGATTTGCTCTCCGAGTGTTGTGCGTGAAAGTCAAAGCACAGACGTTTTTTAGAGTGTAGTGCTAGAACGTGTACTATTTTTCTCGATTTTATTAGCGTTTAAAAACTGAAGGGTTTATAAATATTCCGCCGTAGATATTTCACGTCTTTTGCGTCTGGTCAACAAACCTCTAAAAAATGGACCTTATGTAACTTAGGCAGTTTACATTAGAACTCTATACGTTGTGGGAGACAACGAGCCACGCTGAACGTGGATGGACGGCCCCGTGAGCGGCGAGGAAGAAGGAAGAGGGACGCTCGTGGAAGGTGCGCGTGGACAGAGTCCGAAGAGCCGTGACGAACGAAAGAGGCGGTACTCAACGAGCCCAGGGAAGACCCGGATCACAAGGCAGCCTTGGCCCCCGCAGCACAACTTAAGTATCGATAAAGTGTTTGTCTATCAAAGCGCTCCTTGTGTGACTTCCTCCGAGCGAGTAGAACTCGGCCTGATCTGGAATTGACAGGCGACCCACATAACTGGCACTTCCAACGGGGGGCCCCCCTTAGCGAAAAGTCGTTCAATATCAGTATTCTGAAAGTATACTAATAGTGAACTTGGGGTATGTACTGAAATCGTACTAGTTTCACCCTTTTATGAAACAAAATAGTATGCCTTTAGTACACCCAAAGTGCATATGTATTATACCATAAGTGCACCTCGAGTGTACTTTTAGCATACTATAAGTGCCGGCTTAGTACACTACATGTACGCTTTTAGTGAACTAAATGTACACTACCAGTACATTTATGCGGACTGTCCCAGATAACTTGCACCAAACTTAAAAATAACACAAAAAAAAACGGAGCGTTCTACGGGAGTGAAACCAACTGTACGCTGGTAGGAAGTCTCTTGCGGAAGTGCACGAAATTGTTTTAGTGCGCCTATTTATATAAATAAGAATAACAAGCTAACGTTTGAAATCTTCGTTTAAAATCCGATGTCTGAAATGGAAAGTTCTAGAGCGCATTAAGAAACACCCAAATAAACCATTTTCAACAAGGTGCACTTTGCATGCTGCTTTTTCCTAGCCTTCAAAAATGCGCCCGCGAAATATAAAAAATTACAGCGTGACAACTCGCTTCCCCAATCACGGCGTGCAAGCGCGCCGTGAATGTGCGTTGTTTGAAGGCCGGAAAAAAACACAAGAACGTATTATGTTTCAAAAACTTTAATTGGGTGTTTCTCAATGCGCCCTGCAACTTTACAGCTGACATCTTGGCCCTTAGAAGAATATTTTAAAGGTTAGCTCATTAATCTTAGTTATTTACATAACCAGGCGCCTAAAAAAAGCTGTGCACTTTCTCAAGACGCTTGCTAACGACAGTTTATTCCTGCAAAACCCTCCAATTTTTTTTTTTTTTTTTAAGTATGGTGCAGGTTATTTGGGACGCCGTGTATGTTGGGCGTTCTGGATGGAAAGAACGGTCTCAAATCGGCCAGAAAAATAGGCGTCTGCATTTAAAAAGCTAACTTTTCAAAGATGTTTCTTTGAGCGGCTGTATTCCAACCTGTGAAATTTCATGTCATATAGCTCCATTCTCGTGAAATGTTAAGAAACGCCGTTGACAACTCAATTGATGACGATAATGCAGAGGCGCCACCATAGGGAGATGCACTCTTAAAAATGAGTCAGGAAATTAACGAGGAAATCTTTGGCAGCTGTATTCCTCGTGAGAATGACGTAGCGCCGTCTTCTGAAACTGTGTGAGAAAAGCCATAAAGAAGAGGTGCATTGCAGTTTTCAACTGAAAGTATGTATGTGTAGCATACAAGCATTATGATCAGTGTTCTTCACGTAATTGATAAGACAGAAATTGAAATCCTACTTATCACTTTATTCAAATTTCCGAGCCTGCCTCACTGTACACTCTCCTTTGTGATGATGGTATGCCATTACATCCTGTGTAAAAAGAGAAGAGAAAATTACCCTATGCCACTCTATGATATAACATCACATAATTCGCTCAAAGGACCACTATATGAGGAAGGCAAGATAGTAACAACTTCATCCTAACAAAAGGGTGAGGAAAATTGGACAAAATCGTTTCTGAAAGCCTGATATATCAGACATTGGTGGTGTACCTTCTTTGCATGCCCAGGGCTATGCAACAGGTAATAGTGTTCATTGCAGGGCACAACATTTATTACCTCAAATCTTAGGCACCATAAAGAAAAAAAAAAAAGAAATATTCAAGGTTGCAGCTTCTACATTTTAAGCACATGGATTGATGAAGGCCACAACGAAAACATCTGAGAATGGCCAATTTCAGGGCTGTGTCTGCTAATAATAAAATTGTATTTTAGAAGTTTAGTATAATACGGTATTCGATATTGGTTTCAAGATTAATTGTACCACTGTAAATGACCTAATTTTCGCGAAGGCTTAGTTTTTGCGAGTTTATCGAAATTGCTCAAAATTGGTCATGCAAAAAAGTAACCCCATGGATACAAATGCATTGAACATTACTCCTGATTGCAAAATTTTGTACCTGGAAAGTATTCTCAACACTAACACTTCATAAAATGAATTAAATATTGAGCTCGCGCAAACAAAGTCGTTTATGCTATTCAAACCTTTCAAAGCGCTCGCACAGTCACCATTGCGATAGATTTGCTTTGTTCAGTGTGCTTCTCCGCATGTGCCAGTGCGCTGCAGAAATTAGTTCTGGATGAAGTCCCAAAAATAGGGGGAACATAAACATTTTTTGATCAAATAGAATCTAAAAATGTTCACGTCGAATGGCTTCCCAGTGGACTTCTCGGGTCCGGATGTACTGTTACACCGCAACAAAGCAGGCTCTCTTGAAATGACAAGAAAAATCCCAGCGCCCTGAACGCTGTTCCAACCAGCACTCGGGATAGTTGAAAAGCCTGTCAAGCGCTGGCTATTGGGACAGGCCACTTACTTACGGTGGCTTCATACCTGTCTGCTCGATGCACCATCCAGCCACCCATAATATAGATCAGTGGGCGGACGTCACTTTTACTCTTGTGATGCAGGTCCCTGCAGGTTCCCATAGGTTGTAACCTGCTAGCCCTACTGGGTAAGACCTGCAGCCCTGCGGGGAATGTCAATTACACTTTTTTAGATGTAGACACCCACATTTTACGTGTACCTGAAAGAAGCTCTAACACAGAGCAAACAAAATGATTGGCCGTTTTTTAATGCCAGCTTTCCTTTTGCTGAAAACACCCATACAAGTCATACGCTATTACACATTCAGTGATGCGGCTTAATTTATGATAAGCACTTTTTTTATATAACTTCGAGTTTTTAGAGAAAAAATTCAATATAATGAGCCGGACATACATGGTTGCTATGAACTATCCTATATATTTACACATTATATCATATCATAAAAGCACTAGAGCAAGGTAGGGGTGTACTGAATCAATTATAAATTTCTATTCAATTAAAAGTTGGCATTTATTAAATTTATTAGTATTGGCTATTATTCCTTGACAAAGAATAGCTGGGCGAGTTGGTACGTTGGTAGTCTTTCAACTCCATGGAATATTCAGGCCCTTTTAACATTTTTTTATGCTTTTGCTTTTTCTAACTGCTCTGCCTTTTGTAGCGGCTTTCGCCGCCACTAAAAAAACGTGACATCTAAACTCACCTTATTCACAACACACAACCGCAAACTTGGAAAGCGTGCCGATTCGTCATACGCAAAGAGATCGTCCGTCTCTACGGCACAGGCATCAGCACGGGCAAGAAACCATGCTGCTCGCTCTTGTAACGTCTTTCTCGCTCCCGCTTTATGAAACAAATCGTTGGCGAGAGACTTTTGGGACCACACGTCAGAACTAGCATGACCTGTAATTGCTTGAACTGCCGTCAGACTGTACTTGAACGCTCCGCAAAAGCGTCGTCGGGCGACCGTCCTAGGGACGGCGCCCAGGACAGGCCCTCGGTTGGCCCTCGGTTCCGCCGCACGCGAATCTTTCTCACTCTGCGGAGAGAGCCATAAATATTGAAAACAAGCGCTTCTCAAATAACGAAATAAAACCGGGTAGAGCATAGTGAGAGTCAAGCATAGCTTAGACACGGTACAAGACAAAGTTTGAAACAGCGGCGCATTTCGCAGAAACAAAAGAAACTTCCTCACCTTCGCTTGCACCAGTCGGCCATGACGGTCTGCCACTTGCGACGCTGCGTCTCACAGCTCTCAGTAATCGCTTGCTATTATTGAACACGGTATTCGTAAGTAAGCTATCTAAAATATCCGCTAAAACGGCTGAAACGTAAAAAGGAAGCGGTGCTCGAACCCTCCGGAACTCCAACGGCGGCCGAACGGAGGCTGATTGCAATAGCGATGGTCTTTCGCAGTTTTCAAAAGTCTCTTATTTTTGTCCTTTTTTTTTTTTTGAAGACAAAACTAAGCAAATTAATATATTAATAATATTAATGTCACTTTATTATATTCGTAAAAAATTAACAAAACGTTTAGTCTATCTTAGGTTTTATCTAAACTTTGGATTTTCTTTTTCAGTGTAAAACCGAAACTATCTCAAGCAATTGAGTCCGTAAGTGTGACGTCATGGGTCCAAACAAACCGTTGCTAGGGTCGTTGTTATGGACAAATACATGTGGCTAGGTTTCGCTACGAAAACCCGACCGCTCAAAAATCGGGAGTAGGATTTAAACTTCTAAAAATTACAGATATAGAAAGCTTGAATGTCATATATGTTGCGACAGATGTGTGCCGGTAATCGCTTGTTTCTGAAATATTTACGACTGCAACTTCCGGTCCTCACTATGCCAGCAGCAGACGACGAATGCAAGAAGAATGCCGTCTGCCACACACCCGCCGGCCAAGCCGGCGCCGGCGTCTGAATCGGGTGAATAAAGACGATATTCTGATATTGCATTTGTTTGAAATATAATGAGTTTCAGACACTTATAAGAGTTCATAGTGGGGTGCGATGCAAAATATGGTTTATCGAAAGTCCGGGCGTCGATCGAGATGATCGGCTGCTAAAAGATCGCAATGCACCCGTGAGAAAAGCACTTCAGGCGATCGATAGAGATCCCAAATTTTGTTTGCGGACTCGCGCTATGGGAGGGTGCGTCGTATCTGATTCTAACCATCGCGTGGAGAAAGATTCTTGCAGTTTCTTCAGATGTCCGCAAAACCCCAAAACGCTAAAGAACTGAATAAAAAACATAAGGTGAGTTTATTACAGATTGTACTCTCATCGCGGGTTCGATGGATATCTTCACCGAAAGGGCACATCCACTAAATTCAATCTATACAAAAAAAAAAAAAAATTGCGAAATTGCGACAGACATGCAATATTTTAATAACCTGACAACCTCAATAATAATAATAACAAATGACTTATTTCGATGGCGTACGATTTGTTTCTTATGCTGGCCTGCACTGCGCCGGTAATGCACTTCAGGTCGTCGTCGTAACTGATCTGCATGACGTGGTTTCATTTTACGGAATTTTCGCCCCTCCGAACTAAGCTGGGTTCTTCACAGAAAAAAACGCACATTGCGGAAACCTCTGCGGTCAGGGCGATGCACTTGCTTGTGTTGCTCGTTTACCGACGCAATTCAATGAAGACGCCCGCTGCAACAGAGGCCAGCAAATCTAGCGTGTCGTCTGCTACCAAAGCAAAGTGGAGTGGAACACTTCAGAAATGGCTTTCATCGTTGCAATACGACGCTGAGATGACAAGAACATCTTCATAATTAGACATCAAGAAGTTAGGTTGCTTACAAAAAATTATTTACTTACTTATAAGCGAAACTCTAGCCTCGTGTGGAGTCTCCATGCATTAGTCCATAGCAACGCCCCTAGCAACGGTTTGTTTGTACCCAGACGCCAAGTTGTGACGTCATCACTTACGGGGTCAATTTCTCCCTTGTCGCCAAGGCTTTTTCGGCAGCAGCATTAAACGCTTGGTGCGATTGCCCTCGATCGCCTAGCTTCCGAATAGTGCTAACAGTTTTTACAGTAAACTTTTATTCTTCAATAAAGGTAACAAATACAGCCCAGGGAAAATGAAAGCTATCTTTGCAATAAAAGTAGACTTTTCAATTGCTAAATTTATAAAAATGACTAGCTAAAATAATTATTGACAAGTTAGATAACGCTACTTTCCGTGGCGTACAATGTAGCTAATTTTTTATATTTGTGCTTTTTTTTAGGCGTAAGTCCATGTTGCATTTGCGACGTAAGTATGCTATGACAGTGCCGGTCGTTTCCCCGGGGAACCTTTGGACCACGTGGTTTGCAGTGAAATGAAAAATGATGCATCCCTTTGTCACATTATGTCAGGTATACCCGGTGATATTTTTTAATCAACTTTTTTCAGGAAAATTAGGAGCTCACTGTCATGTTGATGCACTCTTCACGTGTGTCGTGGGACTCCGCGGACATTACATGGGTGAATAACCGTGGCAACATTTTTTTAAGTAATTAAAATCCGTAAATTTACTTTTTTATTATTGCTGTTTTAGAGGCAGTCGTTATTAGAGCCTACCACAATCAAAACTATTCACGAAACAGCGAGGGGCTTTCAGATATTTATTTATCAAATTTCGCACTTTTTTCCCTCAATTCAAGAACCACGCGCGGCAGAGGCGGGCAAAGTGGAGAGTGGCTTAGCGGTTTTGACATGGCATATCGGTGATGGCATGTTTGTTTGTGTTACCGAGAACTTCTCATACTGGAGTTCGATGCATTATTTAATTTTCTAGTGAAGTTACAACCCTTATAAAGTGCTGTCGCATTCAGCATGAACGAAGTTGCATACTTTTGAAAGCGTGCCTTTGGTGGATGCTCCAGCATCATACTTCCAACGGTTCGACGGAAGGGAATGCGTAAGAACAGCATCCTGCGCTCTGTCCAGCGCGCTGTTTTTAATCAGGCGACGAAAGGCGGAGTTTTAGCTATGAATAACCCAAGACTCGTCACCTTTTCGCGAATTGTTTCAGTTGGGCTAGAGTTTATTCATAGCCCCTTTAAAATTGAAAATTCAACATGGTCAATTACACTGCCAATTAGAAAAGCTAAGTAGACAACGTACTTTGACGTTTATTTACTCAAGTAATGTCCGCCGAGCCCCACAAATATTCTGTGAAAATGGCATCGGCCTATCTATCGCGTTTTTAGTGTCGATGTTAAAAATCGCACTATATATATATATATATATACATACATATATATATACATACATAAATATATACATACACGTTATTATGATTTGAGTACACCGACTGTCAAGCAGTGAAAACAGACCTTTAGTATACATAAGTGCACTTTCTGTATACTGATCTTGAACTACTTTTTATCGCGGGCACTACGATTCTACTACATGTACTAGTTTTGTACGGACGAGTATAGTTTCAGTCCACCGCCATTTTTACTGGAAACATACTTTAAGTGCACTTAAAATATACAATCAGTACAAAGACCGCACTGAAAGTATACTTTTAGTATATTTCAGTACACTTCGAGTGTACTGATTTTGAACGACTTTTCGCTAAGGGCCGATGAGTCTGCCGTTGTTTCTTTTCGCTCCCAGGGAGTCCCACGAATCGCGATTTCTAAATTTAGGTTTGTTTTGTTTCCCCATTTGAATTTTTTTGTTACTCCGCTGGACATCAGTGTTTAACGTTCTGCCGCCATGCCCAGGTTACGGAATAAGGCCGCCCATCTCGAGGCCTCAACCCATTCAGTGGCGGATATTGACTCGGACGTGGGAGAAGGCACGAGTGGGCAAGCGAGCGTTGCGGCAGCGGTAGAACCCCCCATTCCGGCGGTGCACACGGGAGACGTCAGCGAACTAATGCACGCCATGACGGCGATGTTCGCGACGTTTTCTGGACAGATGGGTTTGGCCCCAGGGGTGGTGAATCCCGCGCCTACGCCCGTGCCTCGCCCGCGGTTGAGCGTGCCGACGCCGACCTATTCGGGCTACTCCGACGCAGCATCGGTTCACGATTTCTTGCAGGACCTAGACGCGTACATTGCCGCGTTGGGCGCGTCGGATGAAACGGCCCTGATACAGATCGTCCCAATCGCGTTGACGGATGACGCAGAGCGTTGAAGACGAATGTAGAGGCCGTTCCTTTCGATGGCAGATTTTCGGACACGATTCAGAGAGGAATTTCTGCCTCCCGTTAGCTAGCCGGCCGTACTCAGCATCCGGACGAGAGCCTCGTAGAATACATCCGCGGTCTCCAGGAGCTCTACTCCAGAGCCGACCCTACAGCGTCAGACGCGGAGAAGGTAGCTAGGGCGATCCGCCAGTGTCACCCTAGATTTAAACCCTACTTGCGCGGACGTGATTTCGCTGATCTGGAAGCACTTGCCAGAGAGGCGCGCGTTGTTCAGGCGAGCTTGCTCGCCGAGTTGACGTATCGCCCCCCTCCACGCGCGCGCAGAGGAATCTCTGGAGCCGGGTTGCGCCTGGACAGAACGAGGCGCGGGAGCTTGCGACGACTCACGTACGCCGTACGTGGCCGTTACAGGACATAGGAATGGCGCAACTGCTGTGCCCCGCGCCTTAGATCCTTTCGCTTTTGAACAGAGGCACAGAGCAGCTAACGCGGGCTCTTCCAGGGCGCATCCCCATAGGGGAGGCGGGGCAGCCGACCACCGCGGAGTCGCGAATCATTACGAGGGTCGCGGGAACTACAATAACCCCCGGCGCGACACTGCTTCGCGTGGTGGTAGCGGCGGACGCTCAGCACACAATGGCAGGAGACAGGTCAGGTGCTATAAATGCAATGAGCTTGGGAATATCAAGCGTCAGTGCACATGGACGGCAGCTCCCCCCCATGGGTCTCAGGGAAACGGGAGAGGCCGGCGCCACTAATTGAACTTTCCGACTCGCGGTTGCCGGCCGCAGCCGAGGCCCCTCATCAGTCTGCCAACGGGGCTGGAGTTGCGGTCAGCGACAGGTCGGTGTTTGCCCCGTCGGTATGTCGAACTCAGAATTTGACATCTGAGAAGGGGCCGTACGTGCGCGTCGAGATCGGTGGTAACATTTACTACGCACTAATTGACACCGGTTCGACTCTTTCCCTAATCGGCGACAGAATCTACGAAGACTGTTGCCGACGAGCACTTCACATGCGGGAAGTTTCCACCGCGCTGCGTTTAGCAGCAGGATCGACTAGGGCACAAAGCGCTATACGCCTTCACCTTAGCCTCAACGGCAGTCGAAGGAGGCAGCGTTTTCTCTATATGCCAGGCATGCAAATCCCTGTGGTCTGAAGACAGGACTTCGTCTGCCGGGAGGGGATTATCATAGACTTGAAGAATAACGGGTACCACTATAATCCGTTGACTTCCCTTATCCCCTTTGCCGTTCCACCGAGTTGCGCTCAGGACACAGAAAGCTCACTCGTCGGACCACAAGAGGAGCAAACATTAGCTGCGCGAGTCGTATCGGGAAACGTTGAAGCGATTGTCGCTTCTTACAACGGGCCGGTAGAACAACGGCGTAGGTTAGCAGACGCCTTGCATCGACACGCAGCTATGTTTACCGAGAGGCCGGGACTTACAAACATCTTACAACACAGAATCGACACAGGAGATGCTAGAATATGGGGTTGTAATCCCAAAACCGCTGAGTGCGCACAAGCGAGCTCTCCTAGATAAGGCTCTCGATGAGATGATAGACACAGGGGCCGTGAGGCCGTCACAGAGCCCCTGGGCTTTTCCGGTAGTCTTAGCGCCAAAAAAAGACGGTACCGCTCGCCTCTGCGTTGACTACCGCCGACTTAACGAGATGACACGAAGGGATTCATATTCCTTCCCATCTATTGAGTCCATCATGTACTCGTTGGGTAGCGCGAGGGTTTTCACTACCTTGGATTGTAGCAGAGGTTTTTTGCAGATCCACGTAGCACCACACGATGTCCAGAAGACGGCGTTCACCTGTCACAGGGGTCTGTTTGAGTTTATCCGCCTTCCGTTCGGATCGTCTAACTCGCCATCGAGTTTCCAACGGCTTATGGACATCGTGCTGGGGGACGCGAAGTTCAACTTTGCCATGGCATACATGGATGATGTCGTCGTATTTTCAAAGTCATTCGAGGAGCACCTAGCACACCTTGAGATTATCTAAAGCAGAATGAGCAAAGCGGGGTTAACGATTAATCCAAAGAAGGTCCAGCTCGCAGCCTCAAGGGTCAACCTCTTGGGTTTCGTCGTCGATGATGGTACCTTGAGGCCGAACGAATATAAGTTGAGGGCCATTCTTGATTACCCACCACCGCGCGACGCGAAAAGCCGTCAAAGGTTCCTTGGAATGGTCGGTTTTTATCGGCAGTCCATTCCAGGGTGCGCTGCACTCACACGGCCACTGAACCTGCTGCTCCACAAAGGCTCGAGATGGGCCTGGGGCCGAGAACAAGAGGTAGCTTTCTCTTCCCTCACGAAGGCGATAGCAGCCACGGCCAGCCTGTGCCTGCCAGACCTTAACCGTCCGTTCGTGGTACAGACAGACGCGAGCGACTACGGCGTCGGTGCGGTGTTATTGCAAGAACATGACGGACAGCTGCGCCCGGTGGCATTCGCCAGCCGAACCTTTACACCGCCAGAACGCAATTACAGCGTGACGGAGAAGGAGGGGGCTGGCCGTCATGTTTGCTTTAAAGAAATATTTCCTGTATTTAGACGGGACCACCTTCGTCATTCAGACAGACCACGCCGCTATCACCTTGATTCAAAGGTTGAAAGAGCCGGCGGGGAGGTTAGCTCGGTGGGCACTCACTTTGCAGCGATACTCCTATACTGTCGAGTACCGAAAGGGCTCCACCAACAAGGTTGCAGACGCACTTTCTCGGGCGCCCCATGATAGTGGTTGGAAAGAGGAGACGCAACCAGGGGATTGCGAAAGACAAGCTTCCCGCGCGGCCGCTTATAAGGGAGACAGCGGGAAGGGATCGATGCAACAGGAGCTCGTCGCAGTGTTAGGAGGCCGCACGAGGGAACAGAGTTGGCACGTTCAGTATACACTGACGCAAATGATAAGTAGATTGGTCGACGTCGCCTCATTTGTGTCAGTATATACTGAAGATTCCACCTTCTTAAGTGTCGAAACGTCTGTACCGTTTTGTTAATCGTTTGTTGTATAAAGTCGGAGTGAACCTTCTTAATCATAAATTCACCCGGATTTTAGAACTGTTTTTGCAAAAGATTTCGTTCAGAAAGTGTATTTATTCTAACGAATTACTCAAAATAGCTTCACACTCACTGCACATAATGTTTTTTTTTTTTGTTTTTTGTTCTTCTTTTTTGTTCTTTTTTTCACAACTTCGGATGCAAATTTGCATACAAAGCAGCATAGTCAAAGCTCTTGAGAAATTGGAACTCCATAAATATCGATTCAATTGCATAGTGTATACAAGCAAACTAAAGAGAGAGTTGCATGGTTTATTTCTCTCAGTGAAACTTTGCCACCTCTCATTTGTTTTACAAAACAAAGGGCAAAAAAGGCGTAGTAAGTACCAAAAAAAAAGAAGAGAAAAAGGTCGTGTAAATTTTTTGTTTATTTTATGGTCTTCGGACTGAAGTAAGGCACCGCAAGATGCACATTGAAACGATCAATCGCTAAAAAATGTAGGCATAAACTATGATGAACCTCGGAGGACTTTTATCTTAAGTCATTCGGATTTAGTACTATGTTTGTGGTTGTACCAAAGTAACTATACTTCACAGGCTTGAGGCACGACAGTGCAAAGATTTTGTTCAGAAAAAACACACTGTGCTTAAAAAAATAGGTGTAAAAATATTTCGAAAAGCATATAAACAAAATTAACAAGTTCTTGTATAAGTGGGATGTGACAGGTACACTCGCGGTTGGCGTTCAAGTAAACTTAATCCTTCCCAGGATTAAGTTTTTCTAACTTGGTGCTCTTTTTGCTCACCTTAATTGTAAACATTATTTTAAACCTGCTGTGTGTCAGGATATTACTTTTTTGCTTGTTATGTTGCGATTGGCTCAACAAAATTCAAGGAAGGAGTTGTAATTTTCTTCATGGAAAACCTGCCGGCCGCTTGCAATGACGATTAAGGAGCATATGCTAAACATTTAGATACATTTTGCCAAACCGACAATAATGCAAATAAGGCTGCGAAAACCCCTGAAGTGCACCGATAGTGAGTAAACCGTGTCACTAGCGATATGTATTCAAAATAATGATTCGCCCAGAGAAACATGGCTTTCCCGCTTACAGTCTGTCGTCCGTCCATATACAGGCCTCTTAGTAATCAAGGGGTCGTTATTCTGTGTGGAAGGACATCACGAACAAGATAAATATTTAGTTGTAAATAAAAGGACTGCGGGTTCATTCATAAAACATATGTCTACCTGCTGGCGATGCTAATGGGGCTTGGTGACCTTAAATATATTTTCCCAGCATCAGTATATACTTCCAGAGAGGTAACGATAAGATCATGCAAAAATGCACTCGTAAGGTTTATAAAATTAGGCGCAGAAATTTTATAAATTAATCGTAACTACTTTACGAACTCATGACTAAAATAATAGGCCTTCGTAATACTACATATACAAAGAAAATAATTACAATTTTAGCAGACACTTTTTTTAGAAACTCTGTTGCATTGACAAGCAAGTCTGCGATGCAGAGTGCTTCGTGTCCTTGGCCACACTGATGGACATTCGCTGGTACATGGCGCGTCCGTGGGCCTCTACACCGTTAGGCTTCATTGCCAGTGCGCGACCGCAACATGCGCGGACGAAGCGTGTTGTCCTTTCCGACCCCATGACCAGAGTGAGTTTTGTTTTACGTGATTGCTGTCCTGCGCCAAAAGTTTCATAAAAAGGTCAGACCCCTATTTCGGGTATATAAACCAAACTTCGCGGAAACAGTTTGTTCGATTCACTATTGCTCGTTAATGTACGGCTTGGTTTAAATTTTTTTATCAGGTGTAGAGGCATGATAAGCTAAACGTACACTTTTTTTTTTACTTTATTAGTTTCATAACATGCAAAGCACAATCACAGAAAAAAATCGGGCGGCTTGAAGTTGATCGCACATGTGGTTGAGAATAAAAACAGGTTCTTCGTGCTTTTATCTTTTCATGTTACGAATACTGATTACCGACTTTGCAAGCAACAGCCGAAGAGGCGAAAATATCTCAAGGTTTTCGCTATTCGTGTTTCAGATAATTTAAAAAGAACAAGGACTGTCTAATATTTAAGAGGGTATAAGTCATAATTACTAAACAAAAATCGGGCTTTTTGAAGTTCATCGCACATGTGGTTGAGTGAGAAAACTGGGTCTTCTTGCGTTTACATTTTGGTGTTAAAAATATTGACTATCGAGTGAGCAAGCACCCTACCGTCGCAGAGGCGCACGTATCTCCAGATTTCCGCTTTTCGCGTTTCAGACAATTAAAAAAAAACACAGCGGAGCTTTCCGGATGTACAGCAATAATAAATATAATTTATTACATTTGTATCATATGTAAGAGTGCCTATTTTGGGCTCTTCGTCTCACATTTCTTTTTTTTTTCTTATCCGTTAAGGCTACAATAATGCAGCCATATGTCGTTTAACAGCTGAGAGGTGGTGCAGAAGAGGAAAAATATTTTATTCGAAGGAACAGACACAAAAGGAAACGTCTCAAATTTGGCTAACAGGTTTATTTCTCAAGCATCCTATAAACCTTTGCATTATCACTTGGGCCAAAAATGCTGAGTCGCTGAGCCGTGGGCGCACGCGCAGCGTCTGATATGCCGTACAAAAGAACGACAGCGCATACTCAGATGGCGTTCCGCAGCCCCTCAGACAAAGATGCCAGCGCGCAGAAGGACATTTTTGAAAAGGTCTATAACTACCCACGCAGCCACTCCCAACCATCTACTCAGGTGTTACACGACATCATTAGCTACCACCAGCTCGCCTGCGCACTTACAGACTCTTCATTATTGCAGTATAATCAGGTGAGTTATACGACCATGGGGACATTATATGCAAGCCTAACTGTCACAAGCTAAAACTTTTTTGAATAACTTTAATTAGTAAAAATAAACACATCGTTCAAATTCACGTCAACGAAAACCACTACATCAGTAAATTTTAGAAAGAATCGCAGCACATGGTAAAAGCGATGTTAATTGCACTAAAGTTTTCACTCGTACGAGGGTGCAACGTTGGGGATGCTGAAACACGGATGAGAATTTTATCATCCGCATCCATCATTCAAAATCATCAAAGTTAACGCATAGAAGGTAGCATAGTCTGAAAGGGGGAATGTATCGGCCGTTTTCGCGGATTCGTTCTTTTTTTTAAATCTGGGCGCCCGCGCTTCTCCAGGGAACTTTTCAGGACAACTCACTTCCGAGTTGAAAACAGGATATAAAACTTAGAGCCTTGGAGACTATCCTGTTACTATGGAAAATACTTCAATACAAACTTTTTTTGGGAAAACCAAACTCGAAATGGGAATTTTTCGGTTGTTTTTTTGGCTATTAGCCCCGAGAGCGAACACAAGCGTCGCTGCGGTCGCCGCGCCCTGATTGGGTGAGGTGTACTGTGACGTCAGGGGGAGTACTCCGCTCCGCGATCTCGCATCGGCTCGGTTCCCAGCACCGGTTTCCTGGTTTGGCGTTCTGTGCCGCAAGCTCTTCCAGGAGCTGGACTTGGTTTACCATGTGTACAAGACGTTGAGTTAGGCCGATACGTGCTTCCGTACATTTTATAAGCCTGCTTGTCCCCTTTACCATAAAAGTTGGGTTATAAATCCCGCAAGCAATCGGCGGAGGCAATTCCGCCGATGAACCTCCCCGCCCGTCCACACGACACAAGGCAATTTTGCGAGAGATCGGTGAAGCGGTGGCGCAAGTGTTTCAGACGCTGGAATTCTGTTCTTTCCATGTTCAGGATTTAGGACGATATTACATCCCGCTTTCAAGGCATTTAAAGTGGCATTTATATCACGGGCCTTTGGGTGGTCGGCAAATTATCTCGCGACCCCGACTTTGCGCAGCGACTCTGCGTGCGCTGGTTCGCAGATGTTTACAAGGCCCTGTGTCTGATTATCTTTGAAGTGCTCGTGGAACAATGTTGTTTTACATAAATGTAGCTTCTTCGTAAATTAATTATATAGGTTATACGCGTATGCAGGCATATTTCTTAGACGATGCACAATTACTGGAAATTAGTTTGTATGGTAGCAGCAAAAACGGCCGAATTGTCCCCAGTTGTCTGTATGATATGTATTGAACTGCCCAAAATATGCACCAGAAAAGTGCCGTAATTTGGAATGTTTATACTTTTTCCTGACATTTTTATTCTAGTCTTGGGAATTTGGAAAACACATTGTCATTTCCAATTAAAAAAGACACGGAAGCAGGTTCCCAAAAGCTTCCTCAGCCTCCAAACTCCCTACAGCTGGACTCTCTGACAACAGAGGAAGACAGAAGTAAAACCAAGCATTCGAACGTCTGTCGAGTGGTAGATGCAGCACTAGCAGCAGAAAATATGGAACCTGTGAAGGGCGACAGTCTGCGTGAGAAAAGCTTCTGGTGTTTTAGCTTCAGGACAATTCGATTTAAGTAAAATCTCAATTTTAGGGCTTAAGGGACTAATAACAAGCTAGAAAGCTTCGCTTACGTTTGTTATACATTACTTGAGGGTTGATATAAACAAGTCCACGGATACCGCTTGTGTAGTGTATTGAAATACTATCCGAATCCAGCAAAGGTCACATCCGAGCAATGTATATAATAAATGTTCCTTGTTTTTTTTTTACTTTGCCCCTGCAATTGGGCTGTCTTGTGATTCTCTCCCCATGGCCCAGACTGTATTTAGCATGTTGCTCGAGCAGCATGCAGCTTTTCTGCTTCGGCGATCTCGTTTAAAAACAGATACGAAAAAAAATATTATACATAACCTGCCAATTCATTCAGACCATCAGCAGCATTTATTGTGATGCTCCTGCAATTGTGGCCATATTTCTATATTTTCATATACCAGCTGCGATTCATGCGTTACCTGCCCTGTCAACCATGCTTAAGATGTTGGTTGAAGTTTCGCCTGTAGCTACAGGCCATACCTCAATAAAGGCACATATAAAAATTTACACTTCCTACGAAAAACACGCCAAAAAAAAAAAAATAAAAACAAGCGCGCCGACAGCTAACGTCGTCACAGCCTCCACAGGGCGAGCGGGGCGAGTCGGGGAAAAATTCTCTCCTCGCCGTGACGTCACCCCGGTTTGCTGTAAGGGTGCGCCACGCGAACTTTTCGGGACTAATAGCTCAATATTTGAAATTCGGCCACCCGGGCGACGCTGGGAATTTTTTTTAGGACAACCCAGTTCCCAGCAGAAGGCAGGATATAAAATGTAGAACCCTCTAGCCTAATCTAGTGCTATGGAATATGGTTAAAACAATTCTACTTTTGAGAAAAATGGTGTAAAGGTCGGGGATGGTTGGCAGTTTTTGCGCACTCGTTCGTTGTTAGAAACGTTGGCACGCGCGCCTCGCCACAAACCTTTTTGAGCACAACCAAGTTCCGTACAAAAGACAGATCATAGAATTTAGTGCCCTCGAGCCCATCCTATACTATGGCAAGTACTCGAAAATGAATCCTTATTTAGATAGCCGCTCTCATAGTGGCGTAGGTTTGTCAGTTTTTACTCCTTCGTTAATTTATTTTTAACTTTGGACCCGCGCGCACCAGATTCACTAACATTTTGAGGTCAGCTGAGAACTTAAACTGCGATGAAATAAAAACATAACGGCCTTCCACAATAAGTTGCTAATATGGAAAATCCTCTAAAATGAGCCATATTTTCGCACACTTGTCTCGAAGTCGACATGGTTCGACTTTTTTCAGGCATTCGTGTATCATTTCAAATTCGGACGCACGCGCCTCATCCAGGAGCTTTTTCAGATCGGCCCAGTCATTATTTGTTGACGAAATACACAATGTATAGTACATGACAAAAAGCTGCTGCTATGTCACGTCCTCTCAAATGAACCATCTTTGAGAAAGCATGTCTGGAAGTAAACATATTTCGACTGATTTTAGAAATTCGTTCATAATCTAAAATTCAGGCACTTGCGTCTCATCCAGGAACTTTTTTAGAACGTCCGAGTCCTTAACTGATGACAAAACACAAAATTTAAAGCTCTTGACTACAAGCTGCTGCTGTGTCAAATCCTCTCCATTAAGCCATATTTGAGAAAGCTTGTCTCGAAGAGTACATAGGTCGACTGTTTTCAGGCATTCGTTCATTATTTCAAATTACGCGCATCCGCGCCTCATCCAGGAACTTTTTTAGATCGGCCGAATTTTAACTGGTGACGAAACACATGCTTTAAGGTCGGCTATCACAAGCCCCTGCTATTGCAAAATCTTGGGCTTCAACCCTATTCGAAGAATGTGATATCAAGTCGGATATTCTAATACGCTCTTTTTTTACGCTTTTTTTGTGTTGTTAGTGTTTAGGGTGATTTATAAAATTAATTTACCAAAAATATTTAATACGTGCCTAAACATTACTTTTGAGATCGGATTGCTAAGACCAAAATAATGATCATCGGCTCACAAATAGTTTATTCACCGCAGTGCTTCCGTTTCTTACAATAGAAAAGTAACTGTTACAAAGTACTGTTATAATCACATAACAACAATAAAAAGTAAAAATATTTTGGAAACTTTTTTTTTGAATTTTGTGTTAACGTAATATACGACCAGTTTTTGTTTTCAATTTATTCGTGTCACTAGCAGAATACTGGAAAATTGGTCTCTGGAACCCAAGAAAATAATTCTGAGAAAAAACAATTCTTGTGGTTTATTGTAATCAAATGTCAAATCTTGTAGTTTTTTTTTAATTCTGATTTTTTTTGTCTAAATTTGGCGTGAGCTGCCTCCGAAATATCTTTTTCTACAGATGTAATACACATGTTAGACACTACAGATTTTCTTGTAATATTAGGGAGGGATTCTAGTTTATTTATACAATCATAACTAGTTGTTTGTACCCAAGACTACACTGTAGACTTCAATTAACTTTGATACTATTCGTAGGAGTTTCACAGTCGAATAAACGTTTTGATAAACGTTTATTCGACTGTGGAACCTACAGTTTACACCTCATCATCTTGGAATTTTGGCACAAGAAAAGCGGTATTTGATAGAATAAAGTAGCTTCATAGCAAATTGTTAAAAGCGTAACGTTTAGGCGTTGTGGCCATATTTGTAAATGAAATACATGGACTTCTTTGGGAGCGCCGCCGTAACCCACCAAGATATGGCGCAAGTATATGGTGGCACAAATTTCTAAAGATGTGCCGACTGAATGCGAGCGGCAGGGTGTGTCTGTCAAACGCCCAGCTTCCAGCACGTGCTTCATGCCTTCCACCGTGCTTTGGCTGCACCCGCTCTCGAGGTGCGCGAGACGCTGAAGCCTTGTCAAAGGTGGGAAGCTCACGCTGGCGGCGGGACAACTAAAGCTTGTTCCTGTCATTTTCACCTCGTCGGTGACCATAATTACAAAAAGTTAGAGCCACCTAAGAAATCTTTAAGGGCACTCCAAGCGCACGCAACAGTGCCATATCTATTAACCAACATTTTACATAAATCCAAAGCAAAAACTGAGCTCCTCTCAGCGATAATGAGATAAGGTCACTGGCTTGGAGTCGGATGCAGCACACGGACACCATAACCTTCCTTTCTTCGCAGCGCATTAGGCGCATGCATAATTTACTTGGCAAACGCTCCTTAATGAGCAAGAGGGGACAGTTCCACAGCCAAGAAGCATTCGAATTAAGGGAGCTAATTTATGCTCGCGTGCGCTACCTGCCAGAATGAAACTAGCACCGCGTTTCTCGAGGGAAAGCGCTTCTAAGGAAGTAGGCCCTTGGACTCTGGCTTTTTTTTTTTTCTTGGAGAATCACATATAGGCTTGCTGGCTTCTTTCCTTTCTCCTGTGTTCTGTGCACCCTTTTTAATTGCTTTTACTACTATGCAGTCCTTCATCACTTGATGTTCCCTCTTTATTTCTGTATTTATAACGTCCCTTTGAGTGTTCTCTCATGTCATTTGTGTATAACCAATCAGTGCGATTTGTGTAACGAAACAAACTATTCACGATGATGAGGTAACATTATTGTGCGAATTACAACTATTACTAAAGAGGCGAAGGGAGCGAGTTGGTTCGTGACTGATAAAACTAAAGCGGCAACAAAAACAATGACAAAAGGAAAGCGCCCCTCCTGTTCTCCTTCCTTTTTGTCCGTGTGTTTGTTAGCACTTTAAATTTTATACATATATTCGCTCATGACACTGGGCACGAACTCTCATATACCTACTGAATCGTACGACGATTTACTTTTAATGCGAGTGCATTAAAGGGAAGCTACGGAGCTTCTTGGAAAAAATGAGTTAGAATTGAATTCTAGTGTATTTTTACCTCGTGAACCCGAATACCAAAACCATTTGCCGCGCAAGTATTTTTAAACGCGAGAAAAACGCGAAAGATAGTCGCTGTACGTGACGTCATCGACGGATCTTTTGGCTTGCCAAGGCTACGGAGGCGGGGCTTCAGCCCTATTTTCAAATTGCTCTTATGGCTCTCCGGCGCGTCGCATTGAAATATAATTGTGATATCTGCTGTTCTAAAGGCCAAATGAACGCAATTCAAGCGTTTTTTCTCAAATGTAGAATTGCCCCATCTTCCCTTTAACTGTCCCCTGGAGCGAACCGACGTCATTAGCTTTGAAGCCGCGCCAAACAGCCCCTTCCTTTGTCCCAATGTCGTCTGTAAGAGAAATTTGATACATAGGCTCTCATTGGCTGGCGCGCGTCTTCGAGGAAAGAGGCTCCCATTGGCTCTCGTGCGGCTTAGTTCCAAAAAACGCCACCAGAGAAGCCCTCTCCATAGAGGACGCAGCGCACGCAGCGGCCAGGTCGCCGGTAAGAGGTGCGGCTGTGCGGGCCTGGCCGCAGAGCCCGTTGGGGCAAATTTCAGCGATGATGCACGGCCGAGCTCAGCGCGACGAGACTACTTCACGAAAGCGCGCGCTCCGCCGTCGGCCGGCGAAACGTGGCTGCCCACGCTACTGGGCTGCAGACGAACTAATGGAGCTTAAAAACGACATTCATGCTTTCGCCTTCGCAACTCATAAGAAGTGATTAGGTGCCCTCCTACTTTTTGAGAGAACATGTGAGGGCACCTTCCCATTTGAAATGTCGTCTAATGAGTTAATGGCTGCCTTTCATAAAGAATTTTATCATTCACTGATAAGTTCAAATATGGTGACGCTTTACTATTTCAGAATTGAAATCTTACTGAAGCTAAGTTTGATTTAGGCGTGAAAAGCAAAGCGTTCCACGGTTGAAGAGCGTTGGCCGGCTGCAAAACACATGCGCCACGATGCGCACACAATGCGCACTTTATCGTTCACAATTGCGCACAACGCAATTGTGAACGATAAAGATGCAAGAGAAAGGACTACGGGACGCTTCGAAAAACATTTTTCGCTGCAAAAGCTCCCAAACCAATAACAAGGAAACACGAAAGAAAGGAACTGTACAAAAAGACACGAATTTGTGTGCCTGAAAGGCTGGAGTCGGCGTCCGGTGGGTTTCTCAGAAACTAAAGGAAATTGAAAAGCACATATTTAACACTAAAATCTAAATAAATATCTAGCCGAGATATTATTTTCTTAAAATTGAGAAGCAAAAATTTAAGAAAGCCTCTTTCCGGACATTAAGTTTTTACACACAACTTTTTTGTGGTTCTGTAATGCTTGGAACGGTCCGCCTCCTTTCCATTGGCTGTAGTGCGGCAAATGGTTACGGCCATGTTTTTAATCTACCATCAGTATTCTGTTTCATACTCTGCGTATCTCATTTCGTTTTTGTTTTCCCCTGTATCTTTAATATCACCGATATGGCCGTGTCTCGCGGCTTTCAAGACACCCGACGGGCCTATGCCGGCACCCTCTGCAACGGTAGTTTTCCATGGGTCGCAGGCGTTAGGTAATGTGTACGCAGTCTTCAAAATCGGCAACAGAACTCAAACTCATTTTTGTGGTATTAGCCAGTTTCTGGCGTCCATCTGTTGGGCACTTTATTCGCCTTTCCAGATAATGTGCTAGAGAGAAGAGGGACACCTTTCTGAAAAGGACAGTAACGTGGGCTCATTTAGTAAATGCATATGCATCACGTTTATTTTGGCAGTTAGTTTTGTTTGTTAAGTTAATTTCATTATAATTATAATGAAACACGCTCGAAAGGTGACACTGTTAATACGAACACCATCGCCAGTTTGTGTTTTTTTTTTATGATGTTATCAGAGAGACTATTACGACGGTTGAATATGCTCATCGTAATGCTAACGCAAGGTCTGAAATATGGTACTGTGGTATAACCTCAACTAGTAAATGAATATGCATCACGCTTGATTTGGCAGCTAGTTTTGTTTGTAGGGTCAAATTCTTTGTAGGGTCAAATTCGTCATGATTATCATGAAACGCACGCTAAAAAGGTAACACTTTTAGCACGAATAACATCGAAAGAATTTTTTTTTTCCTTTAGATTTAGAACGTTATAAAAAAAAAAAAACGGAATGAATGCGTCCATGGTGATAATAACGCAAGAAGTAAAACACTGTCTTACTCATTGCCTCTTAAAAACAGTGCCTCAAAAAGCATTCCTTGCTCTTCTCGTTGATTAAACGACATAAAAAAAGAACAGCGCAAAAAGGACAAGACACAAAGTAGAAGAAGGGCACCGTATGTCCCGTATCCTTCTTCTACTTTGTGTCCCGTCCTTTTTGCGCTATTTTTTTTGTATGTCCCTCAAAAAGCACCGATATCGTGTTTTTAGCTGTTTCGCTAAATGTACGTGAATAGAAATATTATGGTAGTTGTTTTCTCAACAGTGGCGGGCATATGTGTAAGAAATTGAGCTCTCAGATCTGAGCAACAACACGAATTACTTTTCAAATGAACGCAGGGATAAAGCTTTTTTTTTTCTCTTTCTCTAACAAGATTCAAACTCTGAGATTTCTACTACAGTGGCTGCACGTGCAGTACCACACCACGCAAAACAGGCGGCATGCATTGTTCATATCTGATGAAATAGTACCTTGAAAGAGATTTAATATTGACGAAATTTATATATTATAGGTACCATCTTGTTATCCCAAGCCCGCCCGTTAAATATAAAAACAAAAGCGAGATTTTTTTTTATGGCAGCAAACCAAAAACAAGAACGACAAATAAGAAAAAAAATAAACATATTAACAGCAACAAAGACTAATAACTGTTCTTAAAAACCATGAAAAAACAGCCTTCAGCAAATCGTTATATGCAAATATTTTGAGAAAACTATTTTTAAACTACATCTGAGCTGCAAGGGTTGAAAAGGGTTGTTACAGTCAGGAAGCTTCTATAAGTTTTTCAAAAATCGATTTGTTGATATTGAATTCTTTCATTTTGACCCTATTTGAAAACCGTAAAATATTTTCTATTAATTTTATTGCTACTAATTTTTTTATGGCTGCGATTTGTTATGATTTGGCTAATGCATTCACCCAGGGATAAGCAGTATTTCAAATACAAGTATTTGAAATACGTATTTCACATTCTTTGTGTATTTTGCATTTGTATTTAATTACAAATTGGGTAATGCATTTGACGTGTGTATTTAAATACTAAGAAAAAGTACAACGTAGACTCTAACCAATTTTTTCAATGTGCCCGACGTTTCGAAGCCAGCTCGGCTCCTTGTTCACGGGTGACTGTATATGGGCCCAAAGGTAGCAACCTGTCGTCGTTTTCTTTTCTTCTCTCTTAGCTTTGTTTTCTTCTTCTGTTTCTATGTGTGGCGCATTTTAGTCCGTGTATGTAGCTGCTTGGAAGCGTTCCGGTGGATCGGTTCAGGTTGTTGCTTGTATTTTGTATGTGCCAAGATTCTATTAAGAGCCGCTTCCTCCAGTGTCGAGGATGGAGCTGCTGTCAAAGCCAATGGCGTGGCCGGTCTTCTGAGCATGTTCCGCCAGCGCGCTGCCTTGGATGTCATTCTTCTTTACGTCATACTTATATCTACGCAGACGTTCGGGAAAGTTTTTTGTTTCCCTCACATAAGAGGCGTCGCATTCGCCACAAGGAATTTGGTAAATCAGGCTTTGAGCTTTTTCTTTTGGTGGACGATCCTTTGGAAGAGGAAGAAAATGGCCCAGAGTTGAGACAGGTTTATGCGTAACTGCAATGCCGTACGGTCTCAAAACGCGGGCTAGGACCTCGCTCGTGCCATGGAGGTACGGGACGCACATGCGGCTGGAGGTGTTTTTGTTCTTGGATGTAGGAGGGTGACAAAGTTGTTTGTATATTTTGTTGACAAATCTCGTGGGGTAGTTGTTTTTCCGAAGGTCTCGCTTTATAATATCGACTTCCATCTTAAGTGACTTCTTTGTTGAGCAGACCGTGAGGGCGCGTCGAAAGAGCGCCGACACTACAGAGGATTTGTGAGTTGTAGGGTGGTCTGACGAGAAGTTTAGGTAGCGACCGGTGTGCGTTGCTTTCCTATATATTTGGAAGGATAAATGGTTACCTGTTTTTTCCACTGCCACATCCAGAAATTTAAGGCACCCGTTAGACGCATGTTCAACCGTGAATTGAATGTCTGGATGGATGGAATTGAAATGTTTGTGAAGGCGGTCGACTTCGCTGGACTTCGCAACACAGAAGCAATCATCCACATAACGCAGAAACAGAGTCGGTGTGGGAGAAAATGTGCTTAAGGCTTTTTGCTCGATGGCTTCCATTGTGAGGTTGGCTACAGTGACGGACACCGCGGCACCCATGGCTGTGCCACTACTTTGCTTGTAGTAGCGACCAGCGAAAGAAAAGTAGGTGTTTGTCAGGCACAGCTCTAGTAGCCGACATATCTCATTCACCGAGAGGTGTGTTCTTTCAGGTAGAGTCGCGTCGGCCTTGAGTGCCGTTCTGACAACAGACACCGCGAGTAGAATGGGAATACTCGTGAAGAGAGATACCACGTCGAATGAAACAAGGCACTCGTCGTCGTTCAATTGCAGGTCCGAAGCGAGTTCGATGAAGTGGGCAGTGTTCTCGACATGTGTGTTGGTCTTCCCCATGAGTGGAAGAAACAGACGATGGAGATAGTTTGACAGCGCTCGTAATGGCGACGTTGTAAAGTCAACTATGGGACGAAGCGGAATGCCACACTTGTGTATTTTTGGTAAGCCGTAGAGCGCAGGAGTCGATCCGTTTCGGCAGATAAGACTAAGGTAGAGAGCCCGAAACTCCGGATGTTTGTTGAAGACGGCGTAAAGCGCTTTGTTTAAGATTCCTTGAATTTTTGATGTCGGGTCTTTCGGTAGCATAATGTACGCTTTGGTGTTAAGAAGTGCGTGCACCTTCTCCTCATAGTCTGTGCGGTCCATCACCACTGTGACATTCCCTTTGTCAGCAGGAAGAATTACGATGCTGTTGTCTTCCTTTAGCTTCCTGAGGGCGGACTTTTCTTCTCTGCTATAGTTCAAATGCCTTTTCTGGTTTACCTTTGAAAGTACGCCGATGGCTTTCAAGCGAGCTTCTTCGCGGATGCAAGGGTCTAGTTTGTGTAAACACTCCTCAACGGAAGCTGCCATAAGTGCGAGAGGAGGATGAACAGTAGTGAAGTTAAACTTCTTTCCTTTCGCCAAAACTAGTGTCTCGGTTGGGGAGAGTACCTTCGAAGAGACGTTTTTGACGAAATCCTTGTTCAAAGTTTGGGGGGTGTTGGGCCGACCTTGAAGAGAGACAAGCTTCTTCTCGTGTTCCAGCCCTTTCCTCAAGGTGGCCGAGGAAGCAGCAGACTTAGCAAAATCATTGATGGCCGGAAAAACCTCGGGCACACGGTGTTCAAGTTGCCTCCGTAAAAAGAAAAGATCAAGGTGTATCCTTCGAAGTGTTTCGCGGCATTCTTGTGTTCTGGCGTCTAGTAGACGACGCTCGGCTTGGTCGATGATACGATGACCCTCAGCCGAATGAACTAACCTCTTCAGGCGTAGGCTCTTCGGTATCAGACGAAGATCCTTACAAGTCTTGTTGAATGTGAGGTGAGTCTTGAAAACGGAAACGGAGCTTGTCAAGTGTACATATCGTTTTGCAAGTTGGACTACATTAGGGCCGTAGTCAGCGCATAATGACTTAAATGTAAACATTTCGGCGGAACTCCGCCTGGTTAGGTAAGTAATAAGAAAAAGTGACGTAGACTCTAACCAATTTCTTCAATGTGCCCGACGTTTCGAAGCCAGCTCGGCTCCTTGTTCACGGGTGACTGTATATGGGCCCAAAGGTAGCAACCTGTCGTCGTTTTCTTCTCTTCTCTCTTAGCTTTGTTTTCTTCTTCTGTTTCTGTGTGTGGCGCATTTTAGTCCGTGTATGTAGCTGCTTGGAAGCGTTCCGGTGGATCGGTTAATAGAATCTTGGCACATACAAAATACAAGCAACAACCTGAGACGATCCACCGGAACGCTTCCAAGCAGCTACATACACGGACTAAAATGCGCCACACACAGAAACAGAAGAAGAAAACAAAGCTAAGAGAGAAGAGAAGAAAACGACGACAGGTTGCTACCTTTGGGCCCATATACAGTCACCCGTGAACAAGGAGCCGTGCTGGCTTCGAAACGTCGGGCACATTGAAGAAATTGGTTAGAGTCTACGTTGTACTTTTTCTTATTACTTACCTAACCAGGCGGAGTTCCGCCGAAATGTTTACATTTAAGTATTTAAATACTACAACGTGGGTATTTCAAATAAAATTGTAATTACACACAATTTTGTGGGCGAAAATACATCCCTCAAATTTATTGTCACTGTCCAGAGCAGGAAGAAAACTGCGTTCTGCAGCGAATGCAGTGTCTCTCAATCAAGCACAAGCGTTTAGTGACTTTGTCATTACGGTCCTAGTCCAGGGCAAGATTAGTGACGAAATCGACGTTCACAGGCTAAATAAGGGCCTGTGACAACTTGTGATGCTTTCCAGCCTAATTTCCATCCTCATCCGAGTTGCAACAATAAAAAATCTCTAGCTAGTGCTGCGCGTCTTGGTCGTCTCGGTTCCTTGTTGGTCTACTCTATACCAAAATGTAATCGAAAAAAAAGGAAAAAAAGCTGCTTGGAGCTCTGTACTTTTTCCCCCTATTACGTCCAAGCTGATTGCATTTTTTGTGTGATTATATTTCTATTACATTACTAGAGCCTCGCACACTAACTCCCGAGTGTGCGATGCAAAAAGAAAATGAAATACCAGAATCCCGTTGCAGGTGCCCTAAAGTCGCTGACGCAAATTTTGAGGAATGTATTTGGAAAAGTATTTGGAGGAGAGCAAATACATTTGGTTGTATTTGTATCTTGTACCTAAATGCTTTTTTGGAAATGTAATGAGATTTGTAATTAAATACATTTTTGTGAAGTATTTTGTATTTGTATTTCGATCATATTTGCATGTATTTTGCCCATCCCTGCATTCACCCATATGTTTGGGGGAAAACAACCAACTTTTGAGTAAGCACACAAAGTTATCATAGAATAGACTTCACTTCCTTAATTATTAGCAGAGCCCTATAAAACAAATTTGATTCTGAAAATATGCTTGATTGCTGTATGCAACGGAGTGCACATGAATAAGCTCGGACTCGTCATAAATTTACCAATCATTAAAATACAAATGACCAGCTAGATGGGGTGGTCCCACATCGCCGTTATACAAAAACCCAATGGAGCATATTAAGGCGACCCAATTTTTCTGCTTTGGTCATCAGGCTAAGATAAGGGTATACTTATTCGCACTTGATTAAAAATTGGAAGCGATTTATGGCTCCACCATAAAATTGTAACTATGTAAAAACGAGCAAAACCATTTTCAAAAGGAGTAATATTTTAAGAGCGAGGCAATCTTGACTGTAATATTTATGGTAGTGAATGCGTTGCACAATCATAATCGTAATACAATCTAAAAGGGCTCATTAGTTTTAGGAGTATCCTTATCTGGGCTTCCTATATAAAAGAAGTACTCTGATTGACGTACATCTAAATGACTATGTTAATAAAAATTATTTATAAGATGTTTAGAAAATTTAAACATAAAAACAACATTAATTAGGGCTCTAGTTAGATAATTTATGTAAAGAAAGCTTGTTTAGACAAACACGAAAGTAATTCAGGCCTGAATTAACAGGAACCTGTGAAATCACATAACAATATCGACATATCCTGAAGCCTGAATTTGGTTTATAAAATAACAACTAATAAATTATTAAATTGTCTACACTGGCATGGTACAGGAGACAAAGTTATAATGAAAACTACGTGTCACGCTATACTTCTGGGTGGCTGAAAAAGTATGATCTCGAATCAGTCACTTGGCAGGGTTGAGTTTCGAGGCACCTGAGTCACAGAAACCTCCAGACACCTGCGGGTCAGTAACCAGTCTCAATATTCCTGAGACTTCTGTCTAGTGTCTTGTCCAGCCAAACTAGAATTTTAGATTTCAAGCACCAACATACTAGACATGAGTTAACATACTTCTTTCATTGCATTTTTTTTTCAGAAATAAAAGGCTAATGGAGAAGTAGAAGCAAATTTAGTTGTGTTTAAAATTTGAACCGCATGAAAAGAAACAATAGTCAACTTTTTTTATTCCGGACAAAGGTGAAACATGAAACAATAATATGAAAAAAAATCGACAGAGGAGGTTTGTAATCTTGACCGAAAGGCCCACTCGCCGATGCTGACAGTTTAAGCTGGCTGATGAATGACCGTGGATGCTTGAAAGCCCCGGAACCTGAGCCTTGCTCCTATTTGTACCTTGGACAAAAGAAGACGGCGTCTGGTTTTCGGATAATACGGATAATAGGCTTCCGCGGGCATATTTTAATATGAACACTTCACGCGCAAGATCGGAATCTTGTGCAGTGGTGACACAACTGAGAGCAATTTCTTGGCGGTTTCCTTTAACGGGGTTGAAAGGCTCTCAAAGCCCTACTGCTAGAACAGTGAGCTTAGTCAGGAAATGTCGTTGTGCGGATCAGTTCCTGCCACTCCTAATAAAGAATCATTGGGTCTATAAAAGGTTAAGCTCTCGGATTAAGGGTGCCCTTACGCTCGAATACCGTTCAAGGTGAAACATGTCGCTTAAAAATATAGATAAGCAATCTCTTTACTCATTATGTTTACATTATCACCGTTGACTTGATGATGAAAGTTTTATAAAGTATAAGACACTTAAAATGATTAACATTAAACGTAATTACTTAAACAAGATTTGTGTTCTACATTTTTTTTTTGGCTCGGATTAATTGGCGCCTATGGTTCGTGACATTTGCAAGGGAAAATCCACGACACCTCGGCAATGCCTGGTGCCGGAATTACTACGAATGAACACTTTTCAATTCGAATCCTGCTTCACAGACATGTCTAGTTTAATATACGAGTTCTTCAAAACAAACTTTGTTTTAATATTCCTTCCCTAGGTCGTAGCTGGAGTTATAGAGCATATTGCCATCTCTCAATGACAGTAGCCAACCAGAGAGTACGATCAAGTGAATCAAGTGAAGAAAGCATTCTAACCACTTATGCAGGGTCTTATATTCGTTTCCTTTATACTCATCTGGAGTAGGGGGCACATTTTCAGACAATATTGTGGCAACTGTTGATACAATGAAAAAACAAGTTATTGAACAACTATTCATACGTCGCGGCTTCAATTAAAGATTAAAAAATCGGCTTAAAATTGCATTAGGATACAAACCGTGTCATCTTTGCATGCCTCGAACAATCTTTTTAATTGGTCGTAGTGATTTAGCCTCTCAGAAATTATTAATATGTTTCTTATAATTTGAGAATTTGAGGCACTCTAAAAAATTCTTGAGGAAAAAGGAATTTTTCTACATTTCGACTTCACCACAAAATATAGGGTTTTATCTTTCACTTTGCAAGTTTTATTGCCTTACTAACGCGTTTAATTCATAATGTGTGGCGATTTGTCCCCACGATGTTCTTGTGCTTGGGAAAGACGATATTATTTGGGAACAAGGCGAAAGCCAGCAACTAAGCTAATTACGGTGCGTTGGATAGACGATGGGATGAACTGCAGCGTCCATACATTCGTCTTTCCCCCCCGCGAACAGATTTTATTCGTTCCTTGTGGCTGACAATATTTCCGCGGATTTCATGGCAATCCTCGGCTGTGTTTACAGACTTATGCCGCGACAAAGTGTTTCATTATAATACGGAAGCCCATGCAAGACTCAGCGGAAAACCAACGACTTCCATCTTTGTGGTCGGTCCGTCGTTTGCTGTCTTCACTTGTCGTCTTCTACCTGCTGCGAGAAGCCTCTCAAAGACACAACAGTTTTTATAATAGCACGAAACGAAATATTTCAAATTTGTCCGCACCTCACCTAATATGATTGTTTTCTAAAAAAGGTTCTTCCGCTGCGTTTGTACTCACTTTTTCGCTTATCCTGCAAAAAATCTCCAAGACCTGCGCTCAAATCTTAAAGGCGCGCGATAAAGGAAAATAGTGAATTTGGTTTGCTTACTTCGTGTATAGATTCCTCCTCTAAAATCTCCGCTTTCTGTAAAACTTAGTCACAATTTTTGTTTCTTCCCCACGTCCAACCGTTTAGCGTATGCAGTGGACAACCCTCAGTCGCGCTGACACAGCATATGTGGGCCTGTGTGTATGGGCACATCCACGTTTGTACCATGTTTCCGAGATTGTTCTAACTTTATATAAATTTGTAATATAACGTAATATCTGACTCGCTGGTGCTTTTTATGGGTAATAATGTCGGTGACAATATCTTAAATATTGTCTTACCCAAGGTCTATGTTCGACAGACGGTGGCTCTATTGCCATTTGATTCCCTTGTGCATTCCTCTGCACAAGCTGTTAAATTATAAAATAAAGCTTTTTCATGCACTTTGCGAAGGTCTAGTTGAAGGTCTTGAGTACGAACCGTCTTGGAAAAGCCATAAGATCCAATCACAAAGTTTATGATAACTGCCTAGCCTTTTTGTGACTGTTCCCAATTCACATGACGCATCACTGAACGAAATTGAATAGCTAAGACAATCTGTAATACTGCAACACAACCAAGTTATATAAACACGGTAATCCTTTTTTTTTCATTGCCAAATGGGTTTTATTGCGGATTAGGATTACCCCGAATATCCGAGCAAAACGTTTTTGCGAAGATTAAATACCAACCCATTATGAAACCATTTCGTACTTTAATATATTGTTTTCGTTAGATACCCAAAGTACAGTGTCAAAATGTAAACTTTTTTTTTGTTGACAAACAGCCGCGTTATTTTTGTTTGACAAAATGCGTGACGCTAAAACGAGACAATTATCGAGTGGTGGGAAGTACAAGCTCGGTAAACCTTCGCTATGCTTTGACAAGGCATCAGATACTGTGTTGGAACAGCCTTCCAGCATTGCCGTCAGCTACCACTTTATTATAAGAAAATTACCTTTAGACCTTGAGCACTTCAAACATCATTTATTTCTCAAAGTGTGGGTGGAGATCATAATTCATAACCATGTTCCCCGAGTATATTGATTACAGAAACCAGTTTCAAACCAGAGGGCGCGTCTTGGTTTTCATTTTTAAAAAATAGCATATGCCTTTTTGTTTCGCGTTCTTCGGTGTCCTGTCATAAAGGTATTTGTGTCACCAAGAGGACTCATTGAAATGAATTGCGCCTTATTCCAGTAATATAAAGACAATTTTTTTACCGAATTATCCTGCTTCAGTTCGACCCCAGCGCGTATACAATTCAGATCCAACTTACGCAAAATACCACACAGTGGATAGAAAGGAACAGACACACGCATGACAGTCTGCACCTGCGAACGCAATGTCATACCTTGCACTTTTTTATTTGTAAGAGGATATCTGACTTCTATATTTTCAAAGAATCAGAGTTACATTGACCGGTGACATTCGAATCCATTTGGTCTTTCGCGCATTTAAGAGTTCAGCATTAAAAAAATAAAGCTTCAGGGAAAGAATGAGCTTGAGGCGTCCCCCTCCCAATCCAAGTAAATGATATTTACTCTATGCGTAGTTTTCGGCATATCGCACTCAAATGAGATGCCTTAAACTTCAATGCAGCTGACTTGTGCCCTGATCATAGTCTGGCGGTGCCATCTCCGCATTCATAGTCAGTGTGTGCCAGGGCTCTGATATCCTTAAAATGCGCTGCAAGTGGAAGCATTAAAGAAAAAAAAAGTTAAGAGTTTGCTTCCAGCAAGCTGGACCGAATACACTGAGTGAATGCACAAGAAATAAACTCCGCCCTTGTAAAAAAAACTTAGATCAGGTTGACATGTCTCCACGCCGCAGATGCCATGGGGACGGCCCATCACGCCATGCAACGAGCTATATGAAGCTCTATGACCGCTGACGAGCCCTCGGGCGCCTCAACTAATACGTGACGATGTCACCTCTCTTGCTTACGAATAAACTGGGAGATCACCGGACCCGGCCATCTTCCACGAGCTTCTTGTGCGCTCTACACACGCCGGAAGACCTACTTAGCAGCAAGACTTCTCCCGATTACAGCTCTATACTTTGGGACAACTTTTCCTCGGTGTTTCCGAGAAGAGGAGTGGAGTGTCCGCCCAGCTTTAATGAGCACTTAAAATGGGTAATGGCACGTGCGCCCGTACCTTTAACTTTATAGGGCTGTAGCTCTCAAGTTTGGACAGCGGCTCTGCCAGGCGAAATAGAATATTTCTTGGTAGCGTTTCAGTGGCGTGCCATTGTGCTTTTTTACGTTGCTGGTGGCCACTAAGCTGGCAGAATTTCATTGGTGAATAAGAATTTTGAGAAAGAAAGCAAGAACAAAAAAGCTAGAAGAAAAGTTGTTTGACGATCAATGGGACTTATTCGATAGAAATATGTTAGCACTGGTTCTTTCTCACGCCCTTTTCACCCCTTTACATTCGTTTAGGACCCCTTACCATTGTGTTTGTCACGGCTTACCTGTCGTTTACTAATGGCTTTCTTTTTCGCTTACAGCGCGTGAACAAATCCTGTGATGTTCTTAATTTTCTCTGCTGACACTCTTCGAGGGCGGTATCCAAAGACGTCAAAGTAAGTAATTAATGTAGTATTTCTAATAGTCGGTGGGTGCTAAATTAAACGCTAGTGACGTCAGTAAATGTTTTTTTTACTCGAAAGCACTATTTAAAATATTTTTTCTTCAGATGTTTTCTTTAAATTTGTATTAAAACGGCATCTTTACCGTTTCTTATTGTTGCCGTAACATGCAGCTTTAACCATTAAATCGCCCTATTTTGTAATCTTCACCGTGGTTACCTCACAATATTTTTAAATCGAGCTAAATAGGTCAAGTACGCACAAGGAAAAACAGAAAAGCACGTTTTCTGCATCAGTCATAATAACTAGCAATTGCTAATTTTCTAAAGGTTAACGGCCTCTCCAGATAATAACCCTGAAACATAAAAGGTTGATAATACAAAATGTAAAGCCAGCGCTATACTTGAACCACGTAAACAGAGACGGGAAAGTATCCCTCTTCTGAGGGACACTTTTCATTACTCAATAAAAAAATATTCTGATTCACTTAGTCAATAATTTTTATCTGGTACGCACGTTCATTATTAATACGTAAAGATTGGGGAAAGCGACTGCTAGTAATTTTAATTATTTATGTTAGGATTCAGCTAAAAATAAATTAAGTAAGGTGTGTAAAAAAACTGCTAATGCTCGCCAAAATTAATATGAATATAGAAATGCGATACTTCCACCTCTTGCAAAAAGTAGGAAGCAATGCTTTCCGTACTTCACTAGAATGGTCGGCCTAAATCAGAGACGGCAGTAATAACATTACTGCAATGAAACTAAGTAATAAATTATTGCTCATGGTAATGAGTAATGTAACGAATTACTTCTCTCGGCTGGTAATTTAGTAAGGTAATTAATTGCTTTCAGGCAGTAATTTCGACATAAAGTACTCATTACTTAAAAGTACTTTTGTGCCAAATTAGAAAGTTCGTTTGCAAGCTTTAAAAACAGAAAAAAAATGGTTTGCACGGTGAAATGCTGGGAAAGAGACATCAGAGAAAACAAACGAAAACCGCCTGAGCGCAAAGCCTCGTACGAAGACCTAGACAGACGCACAATGGCGGACTGGAAAGGCAAATGATAAAAGCTTCGACTGTAGCGCCGCCTGGATCGTCCCAAGATAGCAGACGGCCTTCCTATAGTTGAGTCAAAGGCTGAAAGACACGCAAATACTTACACGCAGGCTAAAAGCACACTGTCACGGTCTATCAGCCTCGAAGGATGTGCTCAAATAAAGAAGATGACAGCCGTGACGCTGTACAGTTGGCGTTATTAGATTGGTGACATGAGCCCATGCCATGCACCGCACTCCGAGAGCATGGGCATTCCTTCGCCGTCTTCTTCTGACGCGCACTCCTTTTATCTTTATGTTTGGCATTCTTACACTCGCTCGTCGACTGTAGCGCCACCTGGATTAGCCCAAGATAGCAGGCGGCATTGTTCAAAGGATGTCGCTACTTTTCCGCATAAAGAAGCTTTAGGAAATCCTTTTACTCGAACGCGAATTGGCGACTTTGGTATGGTTTGAATTTATCTCTATGCACTTCCTCCTACACTAGACACTAGCGATTGATTACTTTTTCTTAACATCTGTACATTCGTAATCGGCGCACATGCTCCGGGTTCACGCCGGGGCGGCAAGGAAAGTGTGGTTCAGGCCTCTGGCTAAGTTGCCCTCGTTCTGCAGAAAAGCGAATGTCTCTACAACATCAAAAGTGGGGTCAAACAGGCCTGCTTCTTAATTTATTCATGCCACCAAGGCGCGGGTAGTTAAACGTTCAATAACATCTGTCATTTTGTTGTATTTTTGAGTGTTTGTGATGTTCCTTATGGGCATGCAACTGCTACTCCTAGTCACTTGCACAATTAAATATGTTTATTATCTAATGTCCTACCTACCAGGGACATAGAAAAGTAACCACGAGACGTGCTTTCTATTTCTTTTTATTGGCATGAAGTTTTCTTAATTTTAAAAAAGACGGTGAAAACACAGCAATTCCAATATCGCCTAGCGAAAATGTTCGAGCGCAGATCACGTCCTCCAAGAAGTTCGCTGCCTCCTCTGAAGTTTTTAGCCCCTGAGTCCACTAAATGTCGATCTTGTCACTCACGGAAACTTACTGTAGTTGTATCTCAGATATGATCTGAACTGAATTATGTAATTCTGTCTTCCTACACAGCGTCTTTCTCAAAATGTGAACCAAATCGTTCGTGCGGAAAGTGCGCATTGCAATAAAACGGCTTATGCTGTAGTGGACTCAGCCAAAGGACCTATTAAGAAAAATTATTAGCGTTCAGTATTATTAAATTATTATTACTTTGCGTTAAGTAAATTTTCAATTATTACTTAAAAGTATGGTTTCAAGTAAAACGTTGATGCCCATCATCAAAAACTACAAATCCCACCCACATTACAATGACATGAGAAAGAAGCAGTAATTTACGGCGTTCCAAAAAATTTATTTGGGCTCGTCTTTAGGTTTTGGTTTTTAATTAGAGCGTATCTGCACGCCCGTGCAGCAATCCCGCTTCTCCTTATGGTCAAACTGCGAACATACGTGTGCCGCCACGCATCGCACGTAAAGGTGCGTCTTCACACTGCAGCCGACATCAAAGAGGCAAAACTTATCTCAAGAGGCTCTCTTATTTAGCCTTTCCTGTAGGAGATTCGTGGCAACACTCACAAGTTTCTCATTTTCTGCCACGAAGAGCGCTATTGCAGGCGCGGAGATTCGCTCTGATAAGAAACTGAAACCTAGAAACAGGTCCAAATAGACATTTTTTTTTTGAATGCCGTAAAATGGTGTTTGTGCGTTCTATACTTGTAATGTGAGTAAATTTAGTAGGTTGTGGTGATTCGAATCAAGATTATATTTTGGAACCACCCTTTTAAATGTGTTAATAAATTAGTTAATGCAAAATATTAATTCCTCTTTTTTACTCAACACCAGTCATTTTCCTTATTGGGACCCTTGGCAGACACTACTATGGCATCAATCTTTCTTTCTTGAACTATTCTTATTTTTCTCGGGAACTATTTGGCACACATTTCAAGAAAGACCCTGTAAAATGGCCCTTGTAATTTCTATAGATCTCTGAGTTTACGCAGAAACTTCTTCTGTGACGGTAATGGAATCATTCATAATCGTGCCATATACATTGTATCTGCCCACCAGGACTCCCACTTCGAAACACGTGACCGCAACGCCAAAGCCGGCCTTCAGGGGAAACACCAGAACGCACTCATGAGATATAGATGTCATCCAAATACTACCGGCGGAACCCGAGATCCCTTCCATTGGAGCAACGCCGAAACCAGGGACGAACATAAAACAAACCAGTTCGCTAACAACACCCTCGTTATGCTCTGTTCCGGCATGTCGTTAATATTTGAGCTACGAGCTCTCACCGCGAGAAGGTTCTCATACGGCCGCCTGATAGAAAAAACGAAAGGGATGTTCGACAGAAAGTCCAGCAGACGCAGGAAAATGTTACCTCGTTCTCCGCGGCGTTCGCAACTGCAGTTTGACGGGCAGAAAACTGGATAATGTCAGACGCCTTACTTTTTAAAGTAGCAATGCAAAAGATGAATGATTAACTCATTCCAAATGTCATTAAGGTCTAAGCCTAAGAGCACACAGTGCTAACACCTGCACTTAAGGGAGCGGACATCAAACGCTGTTGAGTTTTTTAGTAGATTTAGATAGAAGTGTAAGACGGCCTCCGTTATAGGGTGCCGAGGATAATGTTGGAAGCTGATGAGATGGGTGATGCAAGACGTTTACATAAATCGAAGCACGTTTTGCTGTCCGAAATTTTCTTACGGATTCTTTGGTCAAAATTCTACTCTTGGCACACATCAGTGCCCTCATTTGCGCTAGATTAATTCATCTGTCTTACATAAAACAGTTTAATTTTATGAGCGAATCCAAAGACCTCATCGGGCAGCTAATACAACCGTTTGAACTGCTGCGCAATTTGTACTAATATTCATAAAGTAATCAAGGGATTAAAAAATATCATCCTTTCATTTACGTTAGGCAGCGTACTCCAGTGCGCGCAAATATATGCTTTAAAGAATGTCAGGGTGCACTATATTATATTCAAATTGTTAGTAAACGTACCCAAGTCATATTTTAAACAACGCTAATACTGCTAGCGCTTAAAAACAAAAGGTGTGCTTTAATTTCGCAGGTGATATTTGTCTGTAAACACTGCGCGTAATGGCAGCCTCACTTGCGGTATAAAAGCTTTCCATGTAGAAAGTCTCGTGCTGGTATCTCCAGACTACGGTGACCGGCAAGGCGTAACTTCTGGAATCTCCTGCTTTACATAAAGAAGTACCTCCATCCTCTCTCGACAGATTGTGGTTGCACTCACCTTTTCCCACCGTGTTTGTTTTGGGTGCATATAAATGGGATAATCATTCCAAACAAGGCGGAAAGAGAAGTCCAAGCGGCAACACGTATCCGTCGATTGAAGCCCGTTTCCGGTAGAAATAACTGATCCCGCGTTCCCTACTCCCTACAAAGCAAAGACGTTTCTATCGAGGACTACGGGTCATGGCATTGTCTCTCAAACCTGGTATACCACATGATAGGATGGATGCTCCTGAGAATCTGGTGCGCGTTTGTTTCTCCGCGCTGTCACCGTAGGGTATACCACAAGGCTGCAAGTTTTAGGGCGCATCTTAGGCGCCCGTTTCCGGCTTCAGCGGCCTCGCCGTCGCCGTTGCCGTCGGCGTCGGCGTAACCGTAAGCCGTCGAAGTAACGCATCGGCGTGACGCGTGGGCGTCGCCGTAACCATAACGCGTCGGCGTAACGCATCAGCGTGAAGCGTTAGCGTAACCGTAACGTGACGGCGTAACGCATCGGCGTGACGCGTCGGCGTCACTGTAACCGTAACACGTCGGCATAACGCATCGACTAGACGCGTCGGCATCGCCGTAACCGAAACGTGTCGCCGTAACGTATCGGCGTGACGTGTCGCCGTCGCCGTCGGCATAACCGCGCGGTGCATTATGGGAAACATCAAGTAATGCACCGCGCGGCAGGGAGGAGGGAAGAGGGAGAGAGGAGGGGGAGGGGAAGGATAGAGGAGGAGGGAGAAGGAGGTGGAAGGAGAATGGAGGAGGCGGAGGAGGGAAGTGACGAGGGGAGGAGACGAGCACGGGAGGAGCCGAAGAGAAGGGAAGAGGAGAGGGTACGGATGTGGAGTAGGTGCATACCATCCCCTCCGTCCCCTCCCGTCCTCCTCCTCAAGAGCTGCGCTCTAATTCGGCGTTACAGGGAGTTGTAAGCGTCTTTCATTTTTCTTTTTTTGTGTGTGTTAGCTAAAAAGAGCTATTAGTTTACTAAAAAGGAATACAATTATGGAACTAAAGCTGCCGTGTATAGGAAGAGTGCCAACAATCACGTCTCTTAGTCTTATCTTACTTTTTCCGTGTCGCTGCTTTGTTTGTGCCTCTAACAACGATTTTCCCTCATCCAGTAAGTCAGGAAGCACTCGGAACAAGAATATTGCCTGAAATATGGAAATCTTTCCTCAGTCCTTCAGACGCTCACTACTTTTATGGAAATTCGGACTATTCACCATAAACTCCTTTTCTTAGAGTAACTACAGTGTAAAAGATTTGGAGTAAAACCTGTGCGCGCCGCAGTCTTATTTCTGCTCTGTGTAGATCGTCTAAGGCTTCCTAAAGGTTGGCAAACTGGTGCCCTAAAAAAGGTATTTTCGCATTTAGTGGCCAGACAAGATTTGAAGCGTGATTGATTGCGAACGAGTATAATCAACGACTCCATTTTATGGTAAGTTGTTTGGTATATGTAAGTATGCTTTTTTTTCGTTTGTGTCTTTAATTAACGCAGCCCGGGCAAGGACTCCAGTTGGAGAGTTTCACAACTGAATTTTAATAATTAAATCAACTGATTTTGAGTTCAGATATAATAAATTGGCCACTTTGCTTATTCATTGTGATATGTACATTACTGAAACTTTATTATCTCATCTTAACATTCCGCTACCATAAAAGACGTGAATCAAAGTACCAGCAGATTTTAAAGTTACTCAATGTTTCCACATTTTTACGCTAAAAATTCCCTGACGAAGGGCGTGCGCCTGAACTGTTGGTTATATCCTTCCTTTTTCCTTTCGCATGTCTGACTTGTCACGCTTTACGTTTCCAGAAGAGCCTCCCTCGAGCAACCCAGCGCAATCAACATTGGCCAACTAATACCCGTGCCCCACGGGCACCTCGAATGCCATTTACAACGGATGACATTTGAGTGGACGGCCAATCATCGCTCGACACACGGGGCGTGGCGCATTCCACGCGCGACAGATTCCGAGCTGATTCGCCGATCACACAAATGTCGTTCGTTGTAAATGGCATTCGAGTTGCCCGTGTGTCACAGGTATAACTCTAAAGTCGCAATAACGGTTCATCTTATAAACAATGAGGTTGGCAACGTGACACGAGCCGCGAGGTGACAATTTTAAAACATCATGCTAAATGGCGCCTAAAATAGTTATCTTTTTTCTTTCTTCTTCATTTTTTTCTTTTTTGCCAGGAGCGTTTACTCTGTACTTCGTTTCAGCTTCGGTCCGAGCGCGGCCGATGTTATGAACCGAAGGGCCAATCAAACAGCGTAAGAGGCACAACGTAATGGCGTGCTCTCTGCAGTTGATAGGACTAGCCGGTATTTGCCGTCTCTCTGTGCGTGCACCTCCGCCGGCTAGTCCCCGGCTTTAGGGGTGAATGGAGTAAGGCGAGAGAGTATAGTGACACAGAGCCGGGGCCGGGTGACGTGCTTTAAGTATCGCGGATGTGTCACCGTGAGAAAACGGAGAGCTTTCGAAGGAAAAAAAGTCACGAAATCGTCTGCTATGTTCTCAAATGTTCGTACCAACAAACAGGCTTTTCAGTTTCCACTCTCTTCTTTTTTTGGCCCGCTAAAACATTTTATATTCGAAGGTTGCATATTATATTAACTTTTTCCGTCCAAAATTTATTTGATGGCCCTTTAAGTGTTTGTTTTGTCGTTTTTATATACCCTTTTAAGTTGAAGTGTCTTTTGAGCTGCACTTTTAAATGACTACGAACGGTCAAGTTCATAGCAGTCACTATAAAACTAAGGAAACTAACAAAAAACGAAGAAAATACAATTCGAATGTTATATTCTCGCGCAATTGACGATGATTTCTAAGAAATTAGTTTGATTCATCTCGACTAAATTTGTCATTTTACAAAGTGGCGACTCGAAACGCTAACACTTGGGACAAATAAAAAAAAGAGGCCAGTGGCAAAAAACAAGCAAACCTTCGTGGGCAGATCAGCGCCCAAGGGAAATCACGAGTCGACACCTCGAGAGAAACTGCTACACTCCAATCGACTAAGCGAATTAGTTTTGGCCGTTTCGAAAGGCTCTAAATTGGTGTTCGAATATCGGAAAAGGTCATTTTAGATCTATCTCTGCCCTAAAGTAAAACAGGGTTGTCGATAGCGTGTGGCTGGCGGCAAAAGGTCGTTATGCCCGTGCATTTAAATTCAAGGCCCGTCATTTGCCCCTCTCGTCACTTATAGCTGCCACTTCATGTTTTGTTTTAGTTCTCGCGCGTTTTATATTTATTCGTGTAATTGATGCCACATTCTTATTTTATCGGTTTTGGGGCTCATTCTTTCTTCTCAGTTATATATATATATATATATATATATATATATATATATATATATATATATATATATATATATATATATATATATATATGCCAGTGTTGTTACAGCCTCTAGCATCAAAAGGGCAAAATATGTTTTTTTTTTCACTGATATGGTTTTAGAAAAATGGTTGTTATATTAAACCGGTGGGAAATAGGAATTACTCATGTTTGTAAGTGTTGTATATGCTCAGTCTTGCATTTACACTTTATTTTACGGCAGAAGTTGAAATATTCTCGGTTTCATTCATTACAACATATGCTCAATTTTCTTAAAAATTCGCGCTTTGCAACTAAATGATATTTACGCACCTTGATGTACAAAACTCAAGGAGTGCAAAAGCTAAAGAGTACAACTAGTGAGCTAGAACTGTATAATTTGCTTTCTACTACAGTGACTTCATTACTCACATGCTCTTAGAGGCATGACATTGTGCTGTTTCAGCTCTCTGAACATAGGCGATACTGATTTTGTGAGGTACCAGAAAACGACTTACGGATTTTGGTACAAAACTTCGAGAGAAATGAAGTAGTTTTCAGCGTCATTTACGCTGTGTAGGCACAGCTTTCCTCAGGCAATTACATAACACCTTTCGAGTTTAAGTAGAGGATATTATCTATTAAATAATTCATAATTTTATGTTTCGTTATTCAGCTCTAAGGTTTTCACCAAATGGATTGCTTGGTTTTTACTGGGACACAATACATTATTTAACTCGTTTTTAAGGTCACCCTTTGGGATCTACGCATTTTTCGATAACCAGAAAGAGGTTAGTTCTTCGGCAAACATCAGGAACACTCGCACATCTGGCTGCCGTATATGTAATACTCATTCATCAAAATACAAAAAAACTCGAAGTATTGTTACTGGTAATTGATAGGCATTTACACTCCCGATATCTTCTGGTGCGTCTATTGAAAAAAAAAATATAGAACCGTCTTGCCGCTAGTGGCTAAATTGCAAACTACGCCAATGTGAACAACAACAGCGTCGATTATTTGTATATGTTTTGACGCAGCGCTCGACCGACGAAACCGAACTTTGCGTTAGCTATCGGCTGGGGCTCCTGTCCAGTCGGTGATGCCAAACGCGGACGCAGCAAAACATTGGGCACGAGTCGTACCCAATCTTTGTCCCACGCTTATTTAAGAAAGATGTAAAGTAAAGAATTCAGTGTACGTTCCTCGTGCTGGTAAACAGAAAACCCTGGGGAAAACAAGCTGGACTTAACGCCCTCCATATGGTTTGATCTCCTTGTCAATTATCAGTCAGAAACCACGCGAGACACTCACTACTAAACATACGGCAAACAGAACAAAAAGTGTTTTTTTCTTTTAACCCAAGAGGATGTACGTTGAAGATAGATAAAGCGCCTAAAAGAACAGTCCAATGGGTATGCATGAAAGAGGTATAATCATTTGTAAAAACTAAGAATGAGAGAGAATCGGAGCAAGTAACACAGCTAAAAGTGGTCCACCTTTGTGCTGTCTGTTTTTAAAACAATATGTGCCGTTTTTTTGTTTTTTTTTCACTTCGTAGAGCTGAGTTATCTTTCAAATGCTCCGAGGCATAGCGTAAGTAAGTCCAAAAAGTTTATTATGCAATGAAGCGATGTGCTTGCGTTTGAACTGAGGGGATTATTCTTTGAATATTTGTGTTTCGACGCGTTAGTTTACTTTGTTAGAAAGAGTCCAGCAACCCTTTATATTTCTGAAGCAACGCCTCACCGAGCGGCCAGAAGATAGACAAAGCGCCTACGCGAAACTTCTCATGTGTATTCACAAAGAGATTCTAATTTTAAAAAGGTAAGATTGAAGGAGTCTTGGTGCAATTAAAACAAATAAGAGTAGTCTACGTTTGTGTTGTTTTATTTACAGATATCTTCCGCTATTTCACTTATTTGGTAGTGTATTGTTGACCAGATTTATACCTGATCTTGACCGCAGCGTGATTTAAGCAGATTCAAAGGGTTCATTCTGGAAGGATGCTGTGTGCTTCTGTTTAAACTGATGGCAATAATAATTGAATTTCTTAAATTGCCTCGCGCCAGTTTACTGTATTCGAAAGACTCAGTCATTTGTTTTTTTGGAAACAGTTAGACATCAAGTGGCCCACTTCACGAAGATTCAATAGCGTAAAGATTTTGCTGCCCCACGCAGAAATTAACAATTCATAGATCTTTAATCAACGTCAACCAATTCCCGGTGTGAATTTGACTGAGACACAAGGACTTAAATGGGAGGCTTCGCCCTATGCTCTCTTTCACTGAAACTCCTATTGCCGTCAACGCTACGGTCCGATGAGACAAAGACGCCTGGCGCCATGATGACACACTTTTGTAGCTGCCTGATGAGCTGCACCGGAGTTTGGCGTCGGCTCTGATCGGACAACTGAAGTAGCAGAGTATGGCAACATGACCCAGCTCTATTTAAACATATATCTGCATTTAATGTAGATACGTTAAGAGTTAGATTAGTTGGACGAAATTATTGCCTTTAAAACAAGTCTGCGCCAACCATGTCGTTGCTAAATTTATTAAAGTATACGTAGCCAAATTGAACATATCCTATCTATATGTGTGTTTAGTGACAGGATATGGCCTAAATAAAAATTGAAATTGCTTTTCGTCTGCACGAACGTCGAGTACTTTGAAAAAAAAGCGTGTGATTTACGCCCTGTGCCGTAAGAAATGTCGGCCACCAGGAACCTTAAACGTGACCCTAGCTATCGAACCACGGCACGCAGTTAGAAACGCGGCTGTCTCCAATGCTAGAAGGCTCTCGTAAGCTTAGCCAGAGCAGCCAATCCCTTTTCTGGAACAGACAGAAGGAGGGAAACCTTCTTGCGCAACTCACTATTTAATAGATAAGATTGTTGAACCGACTAATATAAAATATATATATACCGAGTGATTCAAGGAGAAGGCAGGCTCTTTAAATCGACCGGAAAATTTGGTTTCCTAACCTATCGCGCTACGACTTTGTGGAGCGTTACCCACAGATGGTGCATTTTTTTTTTGTAAAATTTGCAAAGAGCGGACTTACCTGAGGAAAAAGTAAAAAAAGAAAAAGGCTTAGCTCTTATGGAAACGCAGCGACGCCACCGGTCTGCAAACAGCACGGCGCCGTTTCGCATGGGACACAAGAGATGGCGCAACGAACGCCGACAACAAACGAGCATACGGCGCCGAGAGCCAGCGTCTTTAGCAGACAATCTTTTCGACTCAAAAGCGGAGCACGTGCCGCGGGCGGCGACAGTCACAAAAATAAGAACAGGCGCGGTAAACAAGGAACTGCAGTTTCTTGTCTGCTAAATAGGCCGGCTCTCGGTGTCGTCTGCTCGTTCGTTGGCGGCAGTTGGCGTTGCGACCGCTTGCGCCATCTCTTGTCTCCCTTGCAGAACGGCGCCGTGTTGTTTGCAGACCGGTGGCGTCGCTGCGTTACTATAGGAGCTAAGCCTTTTTCTTTCTTTACTCTTTCTTCAAGTAAGTTCGCTCTTTGCAAATTTTACAAAAAAAAAAAAAAAAATGCACCATCTGTGGGCAACGCTGCACAAAGTCGTAGCGTGATAGGTTAAGAAACCGAATTTTCCGGTCGATTTAAAGAGCTTGCCGTCTCCTTGAATCACCCGGTATACACTTTTTTTATACACTTGCTGTCACTCAGTTTTGTTTCATCACTTTGTCAGAGCCGCAAAGGAACCTTGCGGAAATCACATATATTTCACGGCAGAGTGTAAGTGGAGGAATATCGCCAAAGCCCTACTGTAATGGGCGCTTGATGTGAGCCGGTATAGGCTTACGTAATACGGGCATTCACCTCAGGTTATGAAGATTTTCAATAAAGGTCAAAAATTTTATGCGCAATTGTTTCTGGCGGAAATATCCATGACTCCAAAAGACAAACTTGTTCATGTGGCATCACATCTACATAAAAAGGTTCGCCGATTGAGGCCCTGTAGGCTTAGAAGCGACGCTAATCATTTCACTATAATTAAAAAAAAAAAAACTGAGTTGTGCCTTCTTCATAAATTTGTCCTTTAAATAAAGCGGTCCTGAACTTTTACATATTTATATGGGGTTCTGATAAATGCAGCTTTCTTACAACAGGTAACTATTTCGAATGACTAAGTTCAAGAAGACAAGAAAAAATTAAGTTTTATGAGTTGTCTGTTGTGTGACCATACTAAATGAACTGCAGTAAATTTTGCCAATGGGAATTACATGATTTTACATGATATTTTGAGTAGGCCTGTCTATAACGGGGAATTTGTTCCGATCGCCGTGATCCGAGAGTCACGTTTCGTGACAGTACACAAAGCTATTTGTTTCGTCAGGTAGACCTTCACAAATTACCCAATTCGTCAACTTATTTTTACGCACGTTCTTAGACGTACTACAATCAAAGCTGTCGGGCGTTCTGCTCTCTTTTTTTATGAAACTCGATTACACTGTACGACTCTTCAAATTTAATTGTTGGTTTCAAGCCATAGCACCAGGCAGTGAGATTGCTTAGCCCTTCGAGCACTGGTGCCGCTCTCGTGTCCATGTGTTCTCTGCGCAAATTACTCTCTTTTTTTTTATACGAACTTTTTTGGCGGCCGTTTTTAGTGTTGTTGTTACACAAACAGTGATAAAAAAATCAGGAAGAATTTGCGGGTGACTAAAGGCGTGCTTCCCCTCTATATACGTGCGTGTGCAGCGAAGCCAGAGTTGCAGAGCCTTTTGTTATTCGTTGCCAAGTTGTAGCGAAGTTCAATTTTCTGTTTACTGCGGGAGTCACCGCTACACTGACTACAAAGGCTAGTTCAAGTAGCAGGTGCACCATAGAATAGGTAACCTTCCCGATGGAGATAGAAAACGTTTACGTTCATTTTTGGACAGATTCTCGCGTTGATTCCCTCCAAGTATTACGAACATTTTTTGTATGTCATACTAAAAGTTCTATATTGAAGAAAACAAGCAAATAGGGACTTACAAATTTTAATGTTCACCAAAGTCTTTATTGAAAATTAATATCAGTCTAAACACGAAGATCTGGATAAGAAATTTATGACATTAACAATGCATAGGAAAATAATAAACAATAGATTTGTGTTTTCTTCGGCCTTAACTGTCGCACATATGTTACGTTCGTGTAACATATGTGGACTGGACTCAGTCGCTTGCGAGAAAAAAACAAATCCTATAGTTGTTTTAGGTATCCTCGCAGTACAGGAACAAGATACCCTGCTTACCTGCTAACGCAATAATAGATATTAAATATCACATTCAACTATATTAACTTGTCGTAGATGAAGTGACTACTGCTATTATTTTCTCACTAGAAAACATTTTAACGCGAGAGAACATCCTCATTAGATTACCTCATGCTGCACTCATTACGCACTCGACACACATTAATGCTCTACATACGGCTTCCAGTAGGTACAGCACATTTTCTTGAGATACATAAAACACAAGGAGAGGTGAACACTTTATTACGCTCAACGGCTACACGGCCGCATTTACCACCAAAAATAAATAATTTCAATGATTGTTTTTTATGCTTTCAATTTTCGTGCAACAGGCCAATCCCATTTAAGGGACTTTCTCTTTGTGGGCCAACCATGCGGGCGCGGCACCTCATCTTCATTTTTCAGAGGGTAGATAATGATGATGCTCTGATGCGCCGATGCAAGCTCCAGTTTACGCTTCGTGCCTCATGGTTATGTACGCTCCCTCTAAAAAACAGTTTCACCTCAAAAAAAAAAAAAAAAAGCCTTCGGATTTCATATTGTTCGCAACTGCTGAACCGTAAATACTCGCGAAGAACGTCGCTGTTGAAAGATCCGTGATTATCTGTATTCGAATTTGCTTTGAATATGCATGTTAAGGAGCCAAATAGCAGAACGAGTCTTCATATCGGAAAACCATTCTGTAGGTACGCATGCACATAAACACTTTTGAGAGAAATTTTCTTTTTTTCGTGTTTTAGGAGTCTTTGTGGATAGAGATTCGCTTGGCGGATGATAGAAACTAAATTTTTGCAGCAACACACTACAGGTAAACAATTTCTAGCCAGTGTAAGTGTGCTTTTGGTTATATGTTTATTTTAATAAATTACAGAACATGACAGAAATACCTTTCGATTTTTTTTATTGTAAGACCATGGTAATATCGCGACCTGACATGTGTGCTACTAAAAGGTTTTGGCATGATGAATGGCATTTTACGAAGCAGTATGTCCTATCAAATTCTCCCAGAAAAAGTATAAAATGCTCATGTGGCAAGTGTATGCCTATGATAGTTCACATATTGTCTTCTTGCTGCGAATCGAAAAAGTTTCCAATGTTCTCTTTTCAAACTCACGTAAGTCTACACCCGTCGGCGATATGAAGGTGAACGCCACACCGCCGACCGGTTCGTGCTATCAGCGCCATGACCCGGCTGCCGTGGCGGCTCGCTTTCTCATCACGCGCTTTGCCGAGATTAAGCGCTTGGATTCAGCGCTATTCTCAGCTTTGCTGCTACTCCCTGCAGAAAGCGTGAAAGTGGGTCTCGATTTTGGTATCGCTTTTTGTGGGCTTCCTGCCCATGTCATTGCCGGCAAATGATTTGCACAGTGCACGTGAAGGATACTTCGTTTAAGCTTCGTTCCGAGCGCGCCCGATGTTATGAGCCAAAGGACCAATCGAAGAGCGAAAGAGGCACAACGTCATGGCGTGCTCTCTGCAGTTGATAGGACCAACCGATATTCGCCGTCTTTCTGTGCGTTCTCCTCCGCCGGCTAGTCTTATAAAGCGCAAAGAGCACACCATGACGCTGCGCTTTTTGCGGTGTTTGATTGGCCTTTCGGCTAATAATATCGGCCGCGCTCGGACCGAAGCTGAAACGTAGTATAGAGCAGACGTTGTTCGGCAAGGTTTACCAGTGCCTCGAACGTTTTCTTCATTTATGAGCGAACGCTAATAACTGCGACAGTATCTTGTTCTTTTTAAGAAGTGGAAAGTATAAGTTACTTTTTTATTTGTTTTGCAGCCTTCTGGTTTAGCACATATCACATCAAAAAACTATTAAATCACATTGTCTACCAATAGCGTCCGAAAGGCCCCTTCCCCAATCCTCGCGCTTTCTGTGTGGAGTGGCAGCAAAGCTGAGCACAGCGCTGGATGCAAGCGCTTAATCTCAGCGAAGCGCGCGATAAGAAAGCAAGTCGCCACAGCAGCCGCGTCGTGGCGCTGATAGCACGGAGCGGTCGACGGTCCGGCGTTCTCCTTCATATCGCCGGCGGGAGTACAAGCTGCCTCAGTTTTGGGTCATATTGTTAACGTCAACTCAATATTTATACCTTCGGAAGCTTAGTGATCTACATATACATGTTAGACATGCAATAATTGCTAGCATCTACAAACTTCCACACAGCAAAAGTAAAAATGAAATGATTTGCACAAAACTTAGATGCCAAAAAAAAAAAAAAAAAATTCGCCGCAAAGGATTAGCTTTTACGTTACACTCTCAAAAGTACCTGCCCGTCAACTTACCCGCAAAACAATCAAAGAGTTGATTTCTGCTATATACAAGACCAGCACAGCGCATGATTAGGCGGAACATCCGCTTAGACCTAAAAATGAAGTCTACGCTGTGGCATTACGCAGTGCAAAGGATCATGCTTGCAATGCATAATGCCACAGCGATGACTAAATTTGAGGCCTAAACGGATGTTCCGCCCCTGATTTTGTAAATCGCAAAGATTGACTCTTCGACTGTTTTGCAGTTATATAGACGAGCAAGCATTTTTTAGATTGTAGGTACCTTAACACGTTAAATTTCCAAGTGCAGTACAGAATGGGAATTGTTGTCTGTTACTATTTAAAGTAATCTGGTAATTGCCACATTATTTTTTTCCGGCAGTAATTTCTAAAGTTATTGCGTCACTAATAACGGTAATGAATTACTCCAATTACTGGTCACTTTTTAAACATATGAACATAATACAGGCACTGGAGCAATATGAGCAGGAATTTCAGCAGCATAAAAATAGCAAATTCCAGAATATAGAAAGCGTAGTGAAGAAGATAATAAGCAAAAAGAAAACACTATTATTTGTATGACCGGTCACTTTAACCACTTATAAAAACGTGCAATGTGCATATAAATATGTATTTAAAAAAAGATCAAGAAGACAACGTCGAATTGGCGTTGTTTTCTCGATCTCCTAGCTGCGGTAGAAGCTGCGACTGAGCATTCTCACCGCTAGCTCTGTCTGCAAAATTCCAGGAATCATTGCCGGTTTTGGTAAGCTAGCGGGATAGTAGGTGTAGTTGCAGCTCTCGCTTTATTGCCAGCTTATATGTGAAGGGAGTGTTCCTACATTATTTCATTTAAATACTAAATTTTGGTTTTGCAAACAATTCCATAATGCAGGCATATGAGAAATTGAAAGTAGTCTTAGAGAACGTTTGTGAAAACATCAAAATTGTTTTTGTTGTTTTCTTGATAAGTGTATGAGAAAAGTGATGTGAAAGTAATTTGATTTGTAACGAGTAAAAAATTCCTTACTTGCCAATATATTTTTCAAGTAACGGGCACAATCTCGTGAAATGTAACCTAACAAAACGCGCATTTTTAGTTGTGTGCAAATTACGTCTCCGGTGTAGAGCCTCCAATCCCGACTCGCTCGTAGAGTTACCAAACAAACCCCGCAGCTGTATGTTTCCTATTAAAGTTTGCAATGCTCAGCTTTCCAATTTAATAAAGCCTAAAGCTGCTTGCTGCATCAGGTAAGAACTGCTCAACTCCAGCACCCGAAACCTCTTTGTTCATGCCTCACAAAAAGACGAATCCATATCAGCGGCGTTCAAACCTTTCCTAACGCCGAGAAAAGGTTCATAGATAACAAAAACGCGACAAGCCCCGAAACACAACACGACCTCCCCGCCAGTGGCAGATGCCCCGATATATTTTCTTCCTTTCGTTCAAGAAATCAAAGTGACATGAAAGCAGAGTAAAAGAAACAAATGAACGAAGAAAAAAAAATGTTACGATCTACGTTTTCAGCACGCTGTGCTGTAAACGCTGCAACAGAACTCTAAGTTTCTAGTGACGCGAGCATTGAGGAGACAGTTTCGACGATTATGTTGCTTGCGTTTACTTAATATTATTCGTTTTATTTTTGCAGCTTCAAAAACAGGATATCGTGTTACGAGCTGATGTCTTTGGTGGCTTCCACGGGTGTGGTGGCCGAACCGCCTGACAAAGAAGGGGGGTTCGAGCTCTATAAACCGAACATTTTATTATATTTTACCGTGAGTTGGCTTTTTACTTCACGTTAGGTATATATGACGCATCTCTTAATTGAAACGCACTTCTTCAAGTCAAACAAAAAACATGAGCTTTGCCGAAAGCAACCCAGAATGGCATCTGTGTGAATTCCGGTAAATGAAATGTGTATATTCATTTTTGTTTTGGTAAAATATCTGACACCAGCGGAAGAATCAATGAGCCCGAAACAAACAATCCACAACCTAAGTTTCCAACTGCAGTCTTCACTTCGTGTCTTCTGAGCTGCACTAAATTTATCGGATATTCTGAAACGATATCGCTTTCGGGCTATGTAAAAAGAAATGCAGAAGCAATCTTGTTTGTTTGGGACAAAATAAAAAACAAACAAACAATATTTAAATCAACTATCTCGTGCATAGTTCGCAGTAAGCCTTCGCCCGTATGTTATACACGACTAAAATTTCAACCTGGCGACTGGAATATTAAGAAAAAACAGTGAGTGCGCAGGTGAGCTGGTGGAAGTTTATCCTGACCTAGAATACCCGAGACTGTATTAAAAGCTGAGAAACTTTGTCGAAGAAGAAAGAGAGGGGAAAAGACGTCTTGAGACGTTCTTTTTCATGTCTTTTTTCTTAGACCAATTTCCCAGCTTTTACCACAGTCTCGGGTATTCTACATCATGGAATATTATACCATTTTTTTCCTTAAACTATTGGACGAATATCCAGCATTGTAAGGATTGGTTGTACTGAGTATACTGCGCAACATGGAGAGCTTACGGCTATAATTAAAATATTTCAGTGCTTGCTCATTTTTTAAAACTTCAGCGACAGCACCCGATTTTGAACGACTTCATGTTTTGTTTTTATTCTTTATTAAGAAAATAATGTTTTAACTGCTGTGGTTTCTCGATATATAAGTGCATGCATTTAACGCGTAGAAAAGTTTAATTGAATAGTATAACATATTTAAAAAGTGAGTGACTGCATTCTTACTCCTCATTGTGTTGTGTGGTTTGTTTACACGACTTTCAACACTGATGTCAAAATGCTTGCAGCAAAATACATTTAGAGGCGTTAGGGTTTGTAGAAGAAAGATCCTTGTTTGGAATGCTGATGCTTTTACTCGTATTTGTTTTTAACTTCCCTCTCGTTTTTTTTATACCGCCGTCTTACTAGTGTTCGTGGTTTTTATTAGTTGTTATGTTGTTTCATTTAGGTTTAGACCTAGGTGATTGTCCGAAGTTTTTATTTATTAGCGCAAAAAAGGCATACTGCTGCTAAGGAACTTGGCATTGAAACGTGCGCTCACCTGCGCTTGAAATATTGTGCCAAAAGAAAAGTAAATCTACCAAGTAAATCTCCTGTTTCATGACAATAACCAACACAAGGTTTTAATATAAAAAATTACGCAATGCTAACGTAGAAATGTAGTGTTCTTTACGCAATTGGTAACTGAAATTTGCCTAAAACAAACTTCAGCTGGGTGAGCAGCTGTGTGAACAGCCTTTAGGCAAACTAAAGTTTGCTAAAGGCAGCCTCACACACTTGCCACTTCTTTGCGTTGAAATCTTATAAAATCTCTTACGACTAAAGGGCACACTGTCGCCACCTATTGGGTAGTCACAGAACACTTGATCGCCCCGTGTATTTCCATCTTTTTCGCGCCACTTTTTTTTTTGCTTGAAAAAAAGTTTTAGTTGATCTTATAAACGACGATTTATCAAAGACAGCACGTACATTTAATCACGCAAATGCCGAAAAACCATAACTCTAGTAAGATGTAGTTCCAGGATCACCGTACAGATGGAGCCAGAGTGCCAGTGTGTTCTCTCGTCGGAAATAACTTCAGATGCTTTCGAGAAGCACGGTCCTAAAGAGTCGCAAGTGTGTGAAGGAGCCTTAAGATGGCAAACTATTGAGCCGTAAGGTCATTGAGTGGTGTCTGTAGTCGGTGACAAGGGCAGAATTTAGGGCATGCTCCTCCCACCTCTCTCCACCTTAGCAAAGCAAAAGCGAGAAAGGAAGTCTACTCCCTTCCGGCGCTCGCTCTGCTAAAGTCTCAAAAGGTGGGTGGAGCCTCCCCAGACACCTTCGCCTACCACCTACTATAGGCCGCAAGAATTTGTTTACCAAAGACAGTGCTTTCAGAGCTGTATAAGTGTACAAGTCACTACACCGGTGCCAGTTCGTTAATTTTCATGTAGAGAGGGTTGCATTGAGGTCTTTTACTAAAACATACATTTTATAAACCGGTAAAGTCAGCAGAACTGTGCCACTATTCGGTTAGTCACCAGAGAACGCAGATTCAAAGAGTATACTTTTTTATTTATTGGCGCGAACATGTAAACGACGCCTCGCTTATTTCTATCGCACATCCATTGATTGTCAGGACATCGAGGCAATCTAACAGGTTGGCCTCAGTATAGCGGAGTACACAAAGCCCACTCTCTAAGAAATTCCTGCGCGTCTACTTACCTGCAAAACACTCAAAGAGCCAATCATTGCGATCTAGGAAATCAGCTCAGCGAATGATGAGGCGAAATATCTTTTTAGACCCAAGAATGAAATCTGCGTTGTAGCATTACGGAATGCAGAGCGTCATGCTTGCGTTGCGCAATGCCGCAGCGCAGACTTAATTTTAAGGTCTAAAGAGATGTTCCGCCTCATCATTCGCTAAGCTGATTTCGTAGATGGCAGTTATTGGCTCTTTGAGTGTTTTGCTGGTAAGTAGACGCGCAGGCATTTCTTAGAGTGCAATGCCAGTCTTATATTTAAAAAAGATGTGGATTAACGGTGTTACTCGTAAAGCGCACTTCTTCGTCTGCACATTCAATTAAATTCAACTTTATTGACTCCAGTTTGGAGAAGGAGACAGGGAAAAAAGCTACATTGCGTAGCTTGACAAGTCCCTGCCTCCCATACAGACTTCGGCAGATTAGTCGGCACTTGCAAAAAAAATATATATATACATACAGAACATTATACAGCTTTTGATATGCTGAACAGCACAGAACTTTTAAAATATTATTTGTTATTAAAATACAATTGTCTAATTTGGTTATTTGACATATTTTCTATGTGAATATTGTTTTTTATGAGTTCATTAATGGTAGACGGTACAGTATACTGGAGCATTTGAAATCCGTAATTGGTTCTGGGATGCGGCACTCTCCAGTGCTCTGGACTACGCGTATGATAAAACGATGAGTTTTCTTCCAGCGAAGCTAAGGAAAGGAATGATTTGTTATTATAATAAATACTATCTTTATATTTCTTTATTAATGTCTGTGTATATAAGTCAAAAATACTTGTTACCTTAAATTTTGAGAACAAAATATCGGCATGACTACCATATGGTACATTGGCTACTAAACGTAAGATCTATTTTTGTGCGATATGTAATCTGTCTAGGTTTAATTTTGTCGTATTGCCCCATACAAGTTGGCAGTACTTTAAATGTGAAGGAAACAATGTGTTATATAATATAATCTTGACCCTTTCTGGTAAACAAAAACGATGTTTATAAATAATACCCGTTATTTTTGATACTTTAGACATAACATGTTCTACGTGTTCGTTCCAACTCATGTATTGGTTAAAGAACACCCCCAGTATTTTTACCGTTGGAACAACTTGTATGGTTGATCTATCTAGCTTAAGTGGTATATCTATTTGCCAGACAGAACTTTTAGGACAAAATAGAACGGCCTTTGTTTTATTGCTTTTGATTTTTAACGAATTTGCCGTTGCCCACGAACTAAGCACATTGAGAAAACTATTCACTTCAGATGAAATAATATTTATGTCCGTTCCTTGAAAAAATATGCTCGTATCGTCCGCATACGTTATTATCTGTGCATTATGTGAAATATTTATGATGTCGTTAATGTATAGGTTGAATAAAATAGGTCCAAAAACACTTCCTTGTGGTACACCTGCCTGTAGTTGTTTTAGATCAGAGAAGTGGCCATTGAGGTGAATGCACTGAAAACGGAAGCTCAAATAACTTCTTATTAACGCCGCCGCATTTCCACGAATGCCATAATTGTAAAGTTTACGCATTAATGTGTAATCATTTAACCGATCAAAGGCTTTAGAAAAGTCTATAAAAATTCCTACCGTTAGAAGTTTATTTTCAAAATTTTTCAGAATTGTTTCTTTCATATTCAACAGAGCAAGTTCAGTCGATTGCCCTTTTCTGAACCCAAATTGAGAATCTCTAACAACTGAAAATTTTTCACAAAACTGGTTTAATCGAAAATGTATCAGTTTTTCTAACCCTTTGAAAATATCGGAAGTACAGAAACCGGTCTATAATTTGATAAATCATTTTTATCTCCAGATTTATAAAGTATCGACACTTTTCCTATTTTCATCTTTTTGGGAAAAATACCCTGTGATAACGATAGATTAAACAAATGAGTTAAAATAGGTGAAATTTGCGCAATCACATATTTAACGGGCTTTATTTGGATGCCATCAATATCGCAACTTTTACTATTGTTAAGGTTACAAAACACAGAGCTGACCTCATGAACATCCGTAGGATAAAAGAAGATACTTTCATTTATAAATCTCGATACATATAGCAATGCTTCATTCACTCTACTGCGATTATTTCTGACTAAGTTAATAAAATAATCATTAAATTTGTTGGCTAGTTCAGCTCATCCGAGTTCTTGTCCGTTTATTTTTAATGTTTTAGTTCTAGAAGAGGCTGACGTTTTTCCTAAAATTGAGTTGAGTTTCTTCCACATACTGGCACTGGTACTTAAGTTGCTAAACATGTTAAAGTAATAGGTAGATTTTGCTCGTCTAATTAAGTTCGTTACCTCATTACGACATTTCTTAAAAAAGATGTAGTATTTTAGGATTTTTTGTACGAACAAATTGCTTAAAAAGTCTATTTCTCTTGTTTATTTTTTTTTTTTTTTAGAATTTCGCCCGTCACCCAGGGTTTGCGAGAGCCTTTTGGGGGCTGATTTGTCTTATATTTAAAATTGTTCTTGTAAATTGTAGTGAATATCATTATAAAGCAGTCATATGCGTCATCAATAGAGTCCGCAGAGAATACCGCATCCCAGTTCGCATGTTCAATTTCATACTTAAATCTTTCTAAAGCGGTAAATGACATGTCTTGAAATGTAAATGAAAGAGCATCATTTATGCTTACCTTGGGCAAATTACGATGCACAAAAATGTATATGGGTAGATGATAACTGATCGAACAGCATACAACACCACTTTGTAACAGTGAGGCATCAACGTTTGTAAGAAAGAGATCTATAAGTGTGCTAGAGTTTGAAGTCACACGAGTAGCGAAATTGATAGTATTAGCAAATCCAAAGCACTCAATCAACATTATAAAATCTCTTTTTTGTTTTGAATCACTTAACATATCAATGTTGAAATCTCCCCCCAAAATTATTCTTAGGCCGTTGTCTCCTACGAAACAAAATAGGGACTCAATAAATGTAGTAAACTGAGCAATATTACCGCCTGGTGGGCGGTAAAGAACTGAAAACAAAAAGTCGTTATTTTTCAAAGTCAATATCTCATAGTCCTCATTAATCACAGAAAACTGTTCTATGAGTTCGCACTTGATACTATTTTTTGCTTGGATACACACACCGCCACTACGTCTAGCAGATCGATTTAAATAAAATGTTTTGTAGTTCTCCAACTGTATAACGTCACCTTCTTCATAATACCATGTTTCCGTGAACATTTGAATGTCAAAACTAAACCCAAAGTTGTTTAGTAAAATACTAAGTTCATCCTCTTTATTACGTGCAGATTGTAGGTTAAGATGAAATACACTATATATCCTATGTTTAGTTGTGTTGAATATTTTCTTAACTTGTTCTGGCAGTAAGTAATTTTCTTCAGTCAATTTAAGACAAACTCAATAGCGAGACACGATTCAACACTTATTTAATCTTCTCGAGGTCGTCCGCGTGCGTGACTTCCAGTACAGGGGCGTTGTCAGATTTCCTGGCAAAGATCCTGCCATTCCGGACCCACACAAACTTCCATTTATGTTCATGTTTTTTTGCCACTGACATCCCAAGCAGTCGTTTCAAGACGGGGCATAGGTGTTCGTTTATGTAGATCGAGGCGGTACTAGTGGACCCCAGATCTTTGTTTATTATGCGCTTCTTTTTTGCAGCTTCCAGAACAGCGTCTCGTCGCGCCCGGCTTCGGAATTGAATGATGATGTTGCTTTCCTTATTTTGTGTCGGCACGCGGTGACACACTTCTATCTCATTAACTGCTATCGGCGACCCGATAAGGTCGCCGATCTTCTGTACAGTATCTGTCACATTTTCATTTTCTTGTTTCGGAATTCCTTTTATCTCTAGGTTTGCGTTCCTCGAGTACTGTTCACAGTGAACGGGACGCATTTCTGTTTCTTTGATCGCCTGCAGCAGTGTTTCATGCGATTGTTGCAGACTCGCATTTACCCGCTTAAGCTCTAAGTTTTCTTTTGAGAGCACCTCAAACTCTTTCTTTATATCTTCAAATGCCTTGTTTATGAAATCCATTCCTTTTTTTACTTCCCTCACATCAGTTCTTAGTTCGCGAATCTCTGATCTAAGCTCCTTTCGAGCGATTCCTTGGACGTCTTAAATTCATGTTTTAAGTCCTCCTTCAATTCATTGCACACTTTAGCAATGTACTTAGCCATGCTCACAACCAGAAAGACGCTTGGCAGCAGCGACAGAAAGTCCACTGAATAATTTTGTAAATGTTTTTGTCTAACCTGTAAGGGTTTGCGTGCGATTAGGACCGTGTCGTGCCGCCGCTACTGCCAAGTGCCCGGCCGTCGCTTCGTTGTCCTTTTTATAAGTGAGCAGCGGTTCTGACATATGAGGCGCTGGCCAATCTGTGCCGATGTCCTGTAGTGTCGTGCTGGATGTCGCGAAGGCATCAGCCGCTGTTTCCCGCCCGGCGTGTCCTCGTCGCGTGACGTGCCGTCCCTGCCTGCTGAACTTCGCTGGCTGTGGTGACAATGCAGAACTGGGTGTCTGTTCAGCGCGGATCACCTGTAAGGGTTGGCGTGCGATTAGGACCGTGCCGTGCCGCCGCTACTGCCAAGTGCCCGGCCGTCGCTTCGTTGTCCTTTTTATAAGTGAGCAGCTGTTGTGACGTATGAGGCGCTGGCCAATCTGTGCCGATGTCCTGTAGTGTCGTGCTGGACGTCGCGAAGGCGTCAGCCGCTGTTTCCCGCCCGGCGTGTCCTCGTCGCGTGACGTGCCTTCCTTGCCTGCTGAACTTCGCTGGCTGTGGTGACAATGCAGAACTGGGTGTCTGTTCAGCGCGGATCACCTGTAAGGGTTGGCGTGCGATTAGGACCGTGCCGTGCCTCCGCTACTGCCAAGTGCCCGGCCGTCGCTTCGTTGTCCTTTTTATAAGTGAGCAGCTGTTGTGACGTATGAGGCGCTGGCCAATCTGTGCCGATGTCCTGTAGTGTCGTGCTGGACGTCGCGAAGGCGTCAGCCGCTGTTTCCCGCCCGGCGTGTCCTCGTCGCGTGACGTGCCTTCCTTGCCTGCTGAACTTCGCTGGCTGTGGTGACAATGCAGAACTGGGTGTCTGTTCAGCGCGGATCACCTGTAAGGGTTTGCGTGCGATTAGGACCGTGCCGTGCCGCCGCTACTGCCAAGTAGCGGCGACATCCATATCAAGACTAGGGATTGTCACGCCTGCAGCCTTGTAGTACGGCCGGAATCTTTCCGGTTGTAAAATTAGTGCCAAATATTTCCGTACGGGGGTTCCTTACCTTTAGCTGAATGGACGACAATAGTCCCTTAACTCGCAGGGTGTGGCTTATTGTTTTCTCGCTTCTGGCTTCGTTCTTCAGCGTACTGATTGGCCAAGTATGCCGCAGTCTGATTGGCTATGAAGCAGAGATAATCGTGTTTAGAGCGTGCGCAATAGAGCATGCTCTGCGGTATATCAGAGAGCTTCTGCGGAATATAAGTTAGCATGCCTGCGTCGAAATCCTTGTGACTTTGGATATTCGAGCGCAGATAAATACAACACAAACAGCTAAAATTAAGAGCCCTTTCACCCCGTGAAGAGGGAAGTCCTGCAAAGCTGGAGCTCTGGTAGGATTTGCTATGTTGGGGTTTAGCTGTATTGGGGATTTTCTAAAGTTATGCCTTGGCGCCGCGGTGATATGTGTCGCGCTTGCGTTTGGTTTTTCTTGCTGGATCATCGTTGGTGGCATTGGTTCGACGGCGCCGGTTGTATTGATGCTGTTACTAGCGTCGGCGCTCGACGCGGGTGAGGTCTTCGTCGGGGGAGCATGGTTGGCACTCGAAGTTCTTGCCGGGCTGGGAGCAGCGACAACGGAGGTTTTACGTTGGCGGCGTGCCCATTCTCACTTCTGGGCGCGCCGACGCTCCTCTTACTCCCACTGCTCCTTTTCGGAACGTACAACAACGATGCGACACATGTGAAGTCTGAAGTCCCACTAATAAGGACAGTGACGCGATCTCCACCTCATAGACAAGGGACAAACAGGATTGGTAGGTAGAGACAATGACGTTTTATTATCGCGCGGCTACGCCAATCACAGCGGAGACTCTAGTGCGCCGCACAGGTGACCGCCGAAGAGCGCGCGGCACTGCGCATTGTCATGGGGAGAGAGACGCCACGCGTGGCGAGGAGTACACACGGCTCGGGAAAGAGGTGGCGGTTGTGAAGAGCAGTGTGAAGTGGGAATACATCGTTGCGTTTGGAAATTGTTGGTCTGCGCTCGGTATGTCCCCGGAGGCGATCCGCTAGAACCTAGCCATAGACAGGTTTGCTGTAAAAAAGTAACATGACGGTACGTTGCCGCTGTTTTCACTTACAGACGGTTGAACCCAAGCTCGAAGCAGGACAAACGGTTGAACCCGAGCTCCCAGCAACACCTGTGGGTCGACAGACGAAAAAAAACACGTCCCGAGTGACGCCGGACATGGGTAGGTTTCAAAATGTTTCTAGTGCCGAACCTCTTTTTACTTCTTAGCGAGATCGAGAAATATGGCCGCGGGAAGACGCGTGAACGGCCAAGGCGCTGTCGGCGCATTAGAGGAGGTCGGAGTGGCAGTCCCTAACTATGCGACGTAACTTGAATCCTGTCACTGGTGGCGCTGTCAACCAGCTGCCAAGGCGGAACGGCGCGCCCCCTATAGGTGTCGAACGCTCCCAATAGCTGACACCCTCATGGACGTTATCATTATACTATTAAGAACGAAGAATGCAAATCCCTTATTTTTTTATTATTTATTTAAACTAGTATTCAGGAACGGTCTAAAAACGAGACAAATATAAAGCCCATAATTTTAGGTAGAAATCTCGTAATATTTTAACGCTGGCAAAAAATGGCGCAAGCTCGTTTTATTACAGAATTTTGTTCTCAGATCACACAACTCGTGCACGTTAAAAATCAGGAATGCGGTACTTTCTTCTAATTGCCTGCGCTCCTTCTTCTTCCAGCCGTTAAAAGAACATGTCTGAAAATCGCACTTGAATTAGTCGCGACCGATCAGGAAGCCTCTCCCTAATTGCCCTCGTTTGGCCGAGACAGCGGGGTACTGACGAAAAAAAGACTCGAACGTTTCAGGCAAAAGCGAAGAGTGCCAGCTTCTTCCGGAAATATTTTTTGGCGGAACCGTTCAATCGCACGTCGGTGGTGCGAGAGGCCCACAATTAGGCTGAAGCAAAGGAACAACAAAGTCGTTCCTTCAATGAACATTCCTAGAGAAACGGCCGCACGAATATTTGTTAGCATAACTTTACTCAATTAAATATATTTTTTTTTACAATCGTGCAAATTTCGTAATTACATAAAAAAGCGCAAGATTCTATGCTTTATAAAGTTTGTATTTCATCATCGTTGACATTTTTGCCGCCAAGAACGTAGGACCGGCATTTACTTACAGGCGTCATAAATGAGCACAAGAAAGTTTCTAAAGCTTGCTTTTGATTGGAATGATCAGCTGCTACCGGAACCCCTCCGTACTCAGAAAAACAAATTACGTAGACTCTAATGTAACCACATCAGGTCGCCAGGGATCCTTAAACATTTGTTCCTTTAAATCTTAGGCCCTTTTTTGTTTCATAATGTTACGCGTGACGATAATCCCATCAAGAAATGTTGCTAACAGGAGGGAGGCGCGCATGCCGCAATAGTTTTCTCCTGAATCAAGAGAAAAGCAGAGCAGTCCATCGTTTTTATTGAAAAAAATCTGTTATATATTTGGCCCGTAATAGTTTCCAGTTCTCACTCCAGAAGCTGACTTAGAAAACGGTAATTGCACGCTTAGCGGCGACGCAGTGCTCGGCTCCTCACTGTGCTGCTGCACAAAAGTTGCAGCCGCACGTTTTGTCCCTGTCAAGGCGGGTCACTTCCGCATGTCGCATCATGTGAGCAAACACGCGTCAGCGAAGCGTAATACACCTTAGCTCACGCTAAACGAGTAAGCTCTCCCACAGAAAGTACACACTGTTCAAACCAGTTCGAAGAGTGCGCCTACAGACCCACCGCAAAACATGGCGCCCACAAGCAAAGCATTCATGGAACGGTCGCGCGCATCTCGTTTACGACACGAGGCGGAGAGATCAGCTGTGGCAAGGAAGCAATCGCGGGGTGCTCCCTATTTCTTAGCCACGCGGACGAGGCTCTCCAAGATCCGCCGCAATATCGAGGCGCCACAGGCATCCACTTTAGGCGTCGCGTGACGAAGTTTTTCTGGACAACCGCACCGAATTCTGTGTTGCAACTGCCTTTGACGCGCTAGTATGCCAAAGAGACGGATTATTTTTTGCTTCGCCGTCGGCGAGTTAATCACTTTCCAAATGAAAATGGACGTTAAATTTAACCTGTTGAAGGAACTCCTCTACTTTTTGTCAAATGAAGGTGAGAGTGACTAGACTATTTTATTACGTGATACGACGCCCGTCTCAGTCACTAATGCATCATAATCACAATATAGTTCATTTAACGTATGGTATCGAGTACAAATGAAATGCGAACAGCGGAGCGAGTGGCCTATTATACATGCAGCGCTAACGACTAAGGCAACTGACTAAGTTACGGGATGGAAAGGGCGTTTCTAGGGTGAGCGCCGATTCTGATCTGTTCACACCCCTGTAGCTCCTCTCTCCAATTCGCGGATTTATCAGTTCCGAGCTGCCTCTCGGTATACTGCAGCATGTAATGAAGGCCATGCGCCCCGCTGTTCGCGTTTCATTCGTACCTGATAGTACGTCTGGGGTTGTGCAACTTTAAGCAGGTAAAGGTATTCCATGGTCGATGCTCGAACAAAAACGATATGTTTATTAGACCTCTCTGTCGACTCCACGACGACAGCACGAAGGCAGTTTTACTTAATCCTAACTTACGGCTCCTGTGAACCTCATTCGGGTTATATTTGTATCCGCTTTGTTCGCAAATAAATGTTTGCCTTTAAGGTGTCGGGGCTTCCTCGTAAAAAAGGGGAAAGCAAGGGGAACTTCTCGGACCTGGAAATTTTATCGGAAGGAAATAAACTTCGCTTATCGATCCCTCCATTATCCCACAGGATAATAAGGGTTTCTTCCCAAATGCACTAACGAAAGGGGTACAAATTCTGCGAAAGGTCATTTTCGTGGTGAAGTTTCAAGTTCATAGCTTCAGACACGTTCCCAGAGAACTTCTTACAGGAAGGGGGAGGGGGGGGGTGTAGAAAAGATTGTATACAAAAAATCCTACACACAAAGAAGCTAGACACATAAAGAAGTTACAACAAGAGTTTAGAAGCAATGCTCTAAACTCTTGGGTTGGACTCGCTAAAATGTCCAATCCATAATTAAAGAAATTCGATGCGCCTTTGGAAAAGGCAAATATACTTACTTTCTTTTCTTTGTCGGGTTGACACGCACTTTCCGCCTTTCTACGATTCAAGCACCAGCCAGAACTACACTCATACACACTCTAACATTTATACAAATTGTTCTAATTTCAAGGGTATTTATAAGTATTATCTCAATCCTGTAAAAGGTTATTGCGACAAGACGAGACAACTGGTCGTAACCTACATCATTAGCTTTGAAAAAAATAACTTCGCTCCTGAACTTACGGCGTAAGTTTTAACACTCTCTTACAGAACGACTCGCCACCGCAGGGCGCATACAAGTTGGGCAACAACTTCTTTAGGATTGGGTTCTACTCGCGCCTAAACTAAATTGCCGAGTGGGACGACGTGTGAACAACCGTTGATCAGGGACCTGATATCGCACTCCACTTTTCCCCCGCAATTATCTCCCCTTGCCTTCCTATCCAAGCCAGAACTTTTTTGCAGCCGCGCACAGACCTCCCCTAGACAAATGGTTGGTAATTAAAATAAATGGAGTTGCCTCTCTTTGCCTAGACAGAGCCTTTCTTCACTCGGCACACGGGAACACTACGCCGAGCATGTGGGCACAAGCCAGAACGAAAACGTACAAACGTAATGCAATGCAATCAGCGCTACAGCTTTCCCCGAAGTAAATAGGGAAATTAAGAAGAAAGGGAAACAGTCTGTGAAGAGAGGGGGAGAAAGAGACGGGGGTAAGAAAGGGAGAGTGAGAAAAGGCTCGATCCGGGGGCGCTGACACTTAGAGCGCCAGTGGGCGAGAGAGTCAGAGGCACATTGGAAAATTAGGAGGGACGCCGGGTGACGCGAGAGACAGCGAGTTTCCGGAGACTCCCTGGCTTCGGGAATGAGGTTAGCAGAAGTGAGAAAAAAGAAAAAGTAGAAAAAAGAGTAAGAGAGAAGCCACTGCAAATGCTAGCACTGCAAATTATATACAGGATCGTTTGTGGAGGCTAGACGCCGCAAAGAAGAAACTTAAGGTTTCTTCGGTAAATGCGGAGGATGTTTTCAGAGATGAGGGAAGGATTGGCTTGCCACTGGAGTAAGAGAGGTTCGCATTTCTAAATGGATGTTCCGGTCGAGTGAGGTTTTAATATATCAGATGATGATGAGGGATGCGGCTTAATCCCTCAGTGGTGTTCACTTAGCGCTTCTTAATATGTTCTTGCTCTGCTGCGGATAAAAATAAATACTCGGCGAACCATTTAAATTGCGTGCACCGGTTGATTGCGGATAAAACTTGATGTCGGCTTAAGGGGAGGTTCATAAATTTACGAGAAGACGTCAATTTTCGTTGCACCATCATAGCTGCGCGAAGATAATTGCATCGCCGAAAATGAGGGTGACCTACTAATACGCTAAGTAAACATAATTTGCAATACCTTAGAATACCAAGAGAGGCACGAAACCAGAGGTGTGGTTAGAAAGTCTAGCTTCTAACACATACTGGCACGGGAGTAGGCAGTGGAAAACCTTTAATCTTCCAATTGTTGATTTCTACGCAAGGCTGCCGTTCAAAACTAAGCTCTACGGTATATTTGCTTCAGTTGACCGTTACTTTTATCTGAAGCAAGGCCTCGTTAATCAGGTGCAGAAACGAAGATTCTTAAGAGACAAGATTTCAACGAAAAAAAAGTACGGTAGCCAAACAGATGCAGACTTCCACCTAAATGAAAAGTCTACTACCACAAGGCACTGCTGTGATCCCCCCTCCTCCACCCCCTCGCAAACAAAAAAAAGTATTGACGTGATTTTTGTACATTTATGCGCTTGTTGAATCTGCAGTATTCACCAATGCTACACACGCTGCTACGGCAACAGGCAAAGTCTCCATAAACTCGAACTCCGCGTTTCGATTTCGCTCCGTGCCACGCGGTACTTAAATAACGAGGCAGACCTGTCACATACACAGGGCGCGGCGCCGTGTCAACAAAACACTTTCAAAGTGTAACATATCAGTAGCCTTTCTATCGGTCAGGATTCCCTTTTATGTGTATACAAATATCAATCAAAAATCGTTAAATAATATATTCATTAATATATTAAACGAAGGCGCGCAACTAAGGTAGATATTTCGTACGGGAACGCACCGCGTTTAAACTCACTTGGAAAGCACCACACCCTCCATGGAAACACCCTCCCGCCGCTTACTCTGTGTCACATTGAATCTGACTGCAGCCAAGGTCACGATCCGATGGTGCCAATCAATCAACGTGAAAAGTGCATCGTAATGGCGCTCGTCGTCTTCTAGCGTTTTCAATCTCCGGCTAAACTAACCACGCACAGTGAATATGGCAGAGCCACGACCCCCGTGACGATGCAGTTTTGGCGCCTCTCGATTAAATCCACCAAATCGTAGCGCTTTTTTTTTTCGGTCGGACTTGGATGTAAAACCGAGACCAACTCAACTCATTGACGTCACGCCATTGCGGTGGCGCTGCTGTCGGTACATCGCATGCGCAGACGCTTCATTCCTCCTGAATTTGATTTCTGCGCACGCGCAGTGCCCACACCTGGTGTGGGCAAAGCGGGCTTGTTTTAAAACACTGTGTTGGTGTACCTGAATATAGGTTGGGCGTGAGCTCCATGGCTCTTACCGAACGTCATGCCTAACTGCGTGTAGTTTGTTTGTTTTTATTTTTCGATATTTCCCGTCGATATCACAATCGATAGAAGCCCTAAGCAAAACGTGAAGAGCTCATAAAAAGCGACAGCACGAACACGTGTCGTTTCGTCGTCCCACCTTTTCATTTCCGTAGGCCCGTATGCAGTTTGTTGGAGCGTGATGCGCTCGGCCGCCCGGGGGCGAGGGGGAAGGAGGGTTGTTGACGAGTCGCTACTTCGGCCACTCAGTTATGTCGCAGCAGGTAGTAACACTCGACGCTAATGGACGATTGTTTGCCGAACTTATTTTGCCTCGCTCCGCACTTGGGCTTGCCGGCGCCGCTGCAGGCTACACACTCGATAATTTGGAAGTGGGCGTCGACGCAGTTTTCACCACCTTTGGAACCTCCACTCCCCCGCCCCCCCTTGTTTTTTTGCAGCGATTGCTTTCATGGGCTCTTCTTCCCACCACTCGAAATAACGGCCATTGTCAATGTTGTAGTCGTTGATTACGTTTCAGTTGGCGTAGTATAAGGCTGCAGTGTGTCTGACGTCGATTTTGCCACATCCTCGAAAAAAAGATCAGCCGCCGCCCTCAGGATTCGAACCTGGAACCGTTGCCACAGAGCTACGCCACACCGTTAAGAACCAGACATATATCGGGTGACGTTTTTTTTTTCGAAACAGAGTGAAAGAAGGCGTATTTACTGCTTGAACGCCGTCTTCACTATACGTTTTTCGAGCTCGGCGAACTTTCGAAGGGTAAACAACCGTCACTGCCTGGTGAGTATTTAACTAGAATTTGTTAATTAACTTTTTAATTAGTGGAAATCGACACATGGTTTCAACTAGAAACTTGCTGAGTGTCATCGAACACCACTAAATAAACTGTTTTTAGAACGACTTGTAGCTCGTGGGAAACTCGGGGGCGCGCCAAAGTTACCACTCGTGAAGCAGGTGCAAAACCAGCATTGGCGGAACGCGGATGATTAGATCGTTATAGCGTCCCCCACCTGCTAGCTTTGCGCCTGCTTCACGAGTGGTGACTTTGGCGTGCCCCCAAGTTTCCCACAAGCTTCAAGCCGTTCTAAATAAGGTTGCTTTAGTGGTTTTGGATTACGCTCAGTAAACTTGTACTTGGAACCATGTGTTTATTTTCACAAAATAAAAAGTTAACTAACGAATTTTAGTTATTTAATCACTAGACAGTGACGGTCGTTTGCCCCTCGAATGTTCGCCGAGCTTTTCGTCCCCGCTCGTTGACAGCCCACACGACAAGGAAGTACTCGACGCCTGGCAGGAGCTCGTGCACCCAGAAGTCCGGCCGATCGGCCGTGAAGTTGGCCAAAAGCGCGGCTGTCATGGCGTCGTGCACAAACAGCTCAAATTGGGCCGACAAGTGTCCGTCCGAGCCGGCCTGGCTCTCGACGTGAAGGGACCCTTCCGTCTGGTTCGTGATGGAGCAGTTCTCCACGGGACCCGGAGGCCCTGCTTTGCCGGGAAGGAAAAGGCAGTCATCGAGCCGATGGAATGTCAGCACCGTGCTTCGAGGGTCATGCGTTAACATCTCGGAGTAGGCCCGAAATATATGTGTGAGTATCTTTGTACATACATACATCTCGCGACCATGTAAACACGCTAAAAAAAAAACAGTTCTCGTTTTTTTGTTTTGTTTTTTTCTTCAATCCTAAGGGGTGTTATTGGCGCTACTTCTGCGGGGCAAAGAGTTCATTTGGGACGTTAACACTAGCGGTAGATCTTGGTACTCGCCAATATAATTTCTATGTAAGATTCAAAAAGCGCAAATGTCGTCTTTTCAGCTACGTGTTGTGCAGTTTACGTATACGTTTCCATGAGAGATGCTCTATTTTTTTTTCAGACATCTTGCATATGTGTATCTGGTTGCATAAACCACAGTGTTTGTCCAGAGCGTTATTTGACAAATTTTCCAAAAAATAACACTCCTAGTTTGTCAATTCCTATATGCTCTGCTAGCCCGTAGCGGTTGTACGTTTGAGGTAGATAGCCATGAATCTCGTTAGCTTTTTCCGACGACCAATTTATTGGACATTATTGCTTCAAAGAGCACGTGGCACGTACATTATAAAGGCTTGATTTATATGATTTCCATATATGAATGGTGTGAACAAAGTTCTTATCAGTGAAATTCCAAATTACTACTCCTCAGGTGCAGCCCCTGCCAAAATCCAGAACGTTTGCATTGTCCGAAACGGACATCTTAAAACTACGTAGGGCATTTAGCACAAAGGAATGACATAAACAACGCAATCGGTAAACAAACCCACCTGCTTAAACGACGTAGAAAAGGCATGGCATCTTCTGTTTTTCGATGTGTTTGGAGGCCGTGCAAAGGAGCGTGCCGTACTCGTTGTGGCTGTGCGGAATGTAGCGTGAAACGCTGTGTGTGCCGTGGCTAGTGAAGCTCTTGATTGGTCTGTTCGGAACGGAGCTGTTAAAGTGCCACTCGAACGTCACGTTGGTCGGGTCTGCCTCCACTTCGCAGTGCACCTCAACTTCCTGGCGCCGAGAGGTCGCGTACACCACGTTCTGGTTTTCCTTGAACAAGGGGGCGTCTGCGAAAACGCGCAAACATATTCCACAGATCAAGGAAATATGGCCGGTTTTGAAGCCATGTTCACGTACACAAAATTGAATTTCTCTGACGCGATACATAGGGCTAGACCGATGGGTCGGCACAGAAATCATTTTTATATTTCTCTGAAATTGCAATCTTGCAACTTCCGTCGATTTTTTTTTTTTTTTTAATTACGAGAAGCTATATTTAAGGCTTAAGAGTCTGACGAGTAAGATACACAACCACAATAACACTTTACCTGAAACAATCAGCTTCCTAGTTTTAAAGTATCTGTTACATTATAAATATCCTGCAAGAATTACTACACTTATGTTTGTAAAATATAATCGAATTATAACATTACAGTTTAATTGAATGAAAAAAAATAAACGTAATTTTCTTCCTGAACAAACTGAATAGCAAGTTGTTTCTACAAGTGCCTCAATTGTTCACATTTAAACTATGGTGGAACAAGTGACTCAGCTGTCTATAGTGACAGCAATCACATAGGGTCCGCATTTAACCACGCCGATACAAATCAAATCAATCTCATCCGCGTGATATTAAGGTTTAAAACTAAAATGAAGTTGCTGAGGTATGCGTAACCCACTAGAGAGGATTAATCTAGCTCTCCAAAAACTTCCTGTATTTTTTATGCATGTCTGAATAATTTAACAGAAATAAAATTAATTACCTAGCCATGCCGAAAATATCTTTAATACAAAAAAAAAAACGAACGAGTAATCCAAAATTATTGTCAGTCGAAAAACGTATAGGCTATGAGAAAAAAAAAATCATGCAGTCGACGCAGGCACGCGATATCAGGACTTCGCCGACACCTAAAGTGGACAGAAATAAAACTAAGAAAACCTGTCGTAAACTTAGTAGTAGACGGCGAATATAAGCTCTTTCAATTTTCCCCATCATTAAGTCAAAATAAGCTCAAAACGTTTTATCGCAGGCACTTTGCAAGAGCAAAATCCATCCGATGTAGCACGTTTAAAATTTCATGAGCTACCGAACCTATTATACCTATTTTCTTACTGAACATTGCTATTGTTTCAGCTGGACTAGTCGAGCAAGACGTGTCCAGCATATTTCAGACACTGCTTCAGTTTGTAACGTCATGGGTATCCGCGTTATTCTTAATGACTTTAAGGTAAGGCACTGATTTTCGGCTGAAAAAAAAGTATATTGCTAAAAGAAAACTCGCGCCCATTCACAAGGCTTGTTTGTAAGGTGAGACCAAATTTCGCTTATCTCCACTGTTTCCACTTGCTACCTCTAGAGGAAATGACTCACTTTTTGTCCTTTTCTAACCGTTGGTTTTACACCTCATCATATTCGGATATCTTAAGGAAGTTCACTGAACGCGCAGGGCATCAGAATCCGTTTGAGAGTTTTAAATACCTCTTATTTCCTAAGCTTGCATGGCAACAAGCTCTTGCAAGTGAAAGACATTAGCTGAAAGGGAATCCAACTCACGTTGCACGCGTAGCTGCAGCCTGTCTCCCTGTGTGCGGCGCTGGGCGTTTTCGGCACTGCAGGAGTAGAAGCCAGAGTGGTGCGTCTGCACCCGCTGGATCACCAGAAAGTTCTTGCTGACGAGGAGGTTCTCATAGGCCTGCAAGTCCTGGCCTTTGAACTGCCAGCTGACTTCGTCCACGGCTGGGTAGGCGTCCACTCGGCAGTCCAGGTATACGTCGTTGTTCTCCTGGATGTTCTCCAGGTTCAACTTGGTTCCAAGCTGAAGCGAAATCTTGAACTCGTCTGCGGAAAAAAAAAAAACAGAAAGCAATGTCAATAAAGAAATATCGGTCGACTTTGAATGCTGGGTGGTCAAGAAATATTACGACCATACTGGCGCAGGGTATACAAAAATGGAGAAGTAGAATAATGCACTAAACCCCAGAAAAACCAGAATGAGAGATGGCATGATACAGAAGTCTCAAAAACAGCTCTGCCTCTGTCGTTCCTCATTCTTCTTATTCTGTGGATTTCATTATATAATGCTCAACCATCATCAGCTATTTGCGCCCTGAATTTCTGTTCACAATTAACCTACTTCTAAATATTAACAGCCCCACAGAGGAATAGTTATGTCACCAACACAAGAAAGGTACCATCCAATTATAACTTTCTTACAATATAAACATTTTGGCGTATAAATATGTTATAGGGGATGATTAAGCACGTGGCCGCGCTGAGGAAAAATCAGCCCACGTCCTTCAAATTAGGCGGGTAAGGGCATCACCTGCCAACTTTAGCTGATATCGTCAGCGTGACAGTGGTGCCTCCAAAAACGTAGGCTACGCAATGGTCTATGCGGCTGCATCAATTGACGTGGTGACGTGACCATCATAAGCCAAATTTGGCGTGCCTTGTGTAGCCAGTAAATTTATTAAATTTTGTTGACTTCTTGCATATAAAACTTTGATGGCCTTTGCAGTATCACCACAGACGGAGCAGAGATCATCGCACGTCGTACCTCACTCCCATTGGCTGGCATAAGCGATTACAGAACCATAACAACAACTAGTGACGTTGTCGTCCGAAATCGTAGTTTGGGTATCGGTACGTACAGGATTACCGCGGGAGTTTCCGACCGAAGCTTTGCCCTACGTATGATGATCTTCTCGGGAGTTCCCCACAGAAATTCCAGATATTACCATAGCAAGATTTGGGTAAGTAAAGTCATATAGCCATAATCATGTATGCGAACATGTATTGCCCTATTTGCCCAACTTTTTTTTTCATATACTTTGACATCCCGACCTTTCTGAACTGGATGACTAAATTACTGCCCTTGTTTGCCAGTGTTTCGAAATGTCAAACAAGCCGAGTCTCGAGGAGATGTATTGAACTTGCTGAGCAAAGGTTCGCATTTTAGGTCGCCCTCACTCACCCTCACCCTCACAGCCACACTCACCTAAACCCCTCACTCACCGTCAACCTCACAGTCACACTCACCTTCAGCCCTTCACTCAACCTCACTGAACCTCACAGCCCTCACGCACTCACCGCCCTCATGGCCCTGTCGCACTCATGGCCCTCACGCCCCTCACCGCCCTCACGGGCATCACGTACTCATGCCCCTCACGCCCCTCACGCACTCATGGCCCTCGCGCCAATCACCGCCCTCACGCCCCTCATTCACTCATGGCCCTCACGCCCCTCACGCACTCACCGCCCTCACGGCCCTCACGCACTCATGGCCCTCACGCCACTTAGGCCCGCTTTATATGGGACGACTTCGCCCAGAAACGACGTCGCAACGCCAGCAACACGGGCCGCCCGCGTTCACATCCAGCAACCGATTGCTGCAATTTGCCATCATCATCATAAAATTTTATTTTTCTTGCACTATTTAGACACACAATTACGCGCGATAAACATGTATTTATGCATTTAAATCTCGTTGTGAATACTAATGCATCTTTCTAAAACAGTTGATTTCAGAAACCGATCAATTTCACACCAGAACCAAGTCTTTTGTTGTCATCATCACCGGCTATGGTATTGTTGCCATCATCATTAACTATGCTTCACAAAAAGCTCAAACTCTGACAATGTGAGACTAGTGTTTGGAATAAAATGCAAAAGTTTGAGGCCATAACGGGATTTAAATTTAAAAATAATTGGCAAAGAAAAAAAAAATTATCGTTTATACAATGTCCACTTAAGCCTAATATCGTCAAAACCAGAACTGACATTGTGAACGCATGTGGAATTTATATGAATGAAAATACTCGTTAACAAAAAAGAGAATATTGCTTCATTGCTTACTGACAATTTTTTTTATATCTATTTTTTCCCCACCGAAATAGATGCTACAGGCACCCACATTGTCATTCTTTACTTTGGCGCTATGAAGCCTAGGCTGATGACGGCTCATTAAGAAATTTCATCTTTCTCATTAAAATTTTGATCCAGATAACGCCTGTTCTCAAATTTTTGCGTTCTATATTTCAATCTCACGGAGTTTGAGCCTTTTGCGACGCATATTTTTATTTGCCCGTGCCAAAAAACACGGTTTTATTTTCTCGTGAACGCCCCGTATATTAACAGCACTATAGAAATAGAATGCCAGAGACGCACCTTCGCCACTTTGCTCACCAAAAGATCATGGAACAAAAAAAAATCTCAGCCGTGGTTGCGCTTCTTTCCCTTTCACCCAACCTCTATTCTTCACCATCAGCGAAAAAACAAGTGTAATCTACAACTCCTTCCTCAACCACCCCGCCCCCTCCCCTAAAAAGAGAAAAGATGCATATCTTTTTTTCTAGTTCAAAAACAAAATTTACGTAAGAAAAAAAAAAAAATTGATCGCAAAACATTGTTTGCGGCTACTTACCCCCCTATACTACACAGAGCAGTGCCAGACTTCTCCCTTCGTTGTAGGGACCGGTGGTGCTTCGAAGTTCATTGCCCGCGCCATCCCGAATCACCGGAGGCTCTGGAGGTGCTGTAAGAAAGAAAGAAATAGAAAAAGTGACAACGACTTGAGACACCGAGAACCGAGATCAACGAGCGCTCAGTTATTCCATCCTTCAAAACGACGCCAAATAACGCAAAAAAAAAAAAAAAAACTTCTGTTTTTGCTTTAAGCACCTTGCATACTCAAGAAGAATGTAATTTTCGAAATTTCCGCAGAATCCTCGGTTTTTCGGGGGCGCATGAAAGCGAAGAGCAAAATTTATTCTAATCTAGCTAAGAAAACCCACGGGGCAATCATAATGCGGGTTCTTACGTACCGCGAACTATTGAAACTGTTGCCCTTGCGAGGTAATTCTTGTCGTCTCCTCTGAGCCATGTTTACATACTGCGATAAAACTGCATCGAAAGCAATATACGTATGACTGCGTGTATCGGATCACGTCTCGTTTGTAGTTATGTCTGCGTGCGCGCAAAGAAAACAACGTTGTCGAAAGAAGAACAATATCCGAAACGTCATCCGCAAGAACAAAGGGTGTGTTACAATATACTTTTTCATCTGAACGGATATTACCAAACCAAAAACACCGAATACACTAAAAGCGTCTTGTGTCCACATATTTTTTTTTCTAATTGTGGATATGCGTTTTGTTTATTCTTACCTTTCATTAAGAATATTTTTGCACTTACTGCAATCAAGCTACTGTTGTCCCTTACTAACGATGCAGTGTAAATTCCAACCGACTCAAGATTTATATAATAAATTCATATCATTTTTAATATCTAACTATAAAATGCATATTCCAATACGATGATGTTTTGTTTTTATGAATATCTCCGTACCGCAAAAGAAGCTTACATATTACGTGTTCCGTAATGATAAAAAAAAAAAAAAACATTTAATGTATTTGAGCAGTCCGCCCCGACAATGCTGTCAACATAACGGGGTATCTATATTTACGGGGTCCATACTGACGATCCCTGACTGTACTTTCTTAACGAAGCATTTTGTGCAACATAAAAAATAATTAAGACGGCACATTTTTTGGTGGGCGATGCACTGGTGACGCAGTTCGAGACAACGTTGCAGGACCCATTAAAATTACTCCCTCGCAGAACAATCAACCGTCTGTACCAAACAAATCGAGAACGACAATATTGGACATTTGCATGGCTCCGCTTTTGTATTCTTTCTACAAGATAGCACTTCCAGCAGGATAAAAACGCCGTGGTTCTAAATCAAAAATAGCTAACATGTCCAAGGGAATGACACTTTTTTTAAACTCTGTACGATTCCACTATGTCATCTTTAGCTGATTAATATCGAGCACAAAATTATAAATACTTAAAGTAACTCTCTCAGTGGTCTGAACATCAGCTGCGGCAAGCCTTAACCGCAGACATTGTTCAAGACATGAAAAAAAAAAGAAAAAAAGAGAACCCATACTACTATCTGATCCTGTACATTTAACTAGCGCAATTTCGGTAGTACCCCCCCCCCCCCCCTTTCTCTCTTGAAAAAAAAAAACAAAAAACAACCATCTTTTCTCGCCGTCGTAGCACGTCAATGCGAAAAGAAATTCGTGTTTATTTCTGCTTTATGCACAAACACCATTACCGCATAAGCACACCCCGCGCTCCTTTGCAGTGTTTGCGATGCGGCATTGTGGTAACAACACACATCATCAGGATTTCAAAACGGCACTCTATTAAATAGGGTATTGCTGCCGGAAGGATACGGGGGAAGTCATTAAAGATGCCACAATCTGTGGCGGAGTAATGGAGTATACACGGATAAAAGAACCTTCGTGGATGATTGCCCCTTCACGAGCATCGAGTCCGTTGGAATTTCTAACGACTCTGAGGTAGTTGGGTCGATAAATAATCAAAATTTTCGGGAAACAATCCCCGGATAAAACTAAAGTTACCTTCCTTATTCAGCTCTGTGTTTCGTGTTCCATTCTCATTATCTGGCTGCCTGAAGTAAGGCACAAACCAACCACCTTATCTCTAAGGCAAATGAACCGGCCTGAATAAGCGACTCAAGGTGCACAGAGTTGCTCGCAGATAAAGGGAAATTCGAATCAAGCTAGGAAGCCTCGGGTCACAATTCACACTCTGATCACATTTATAGCGACTGATATAGTGACAAGAGCGGGGCGTGTGCTTTGCAGTCCCCGAATTTCAGATGCCCACATTTCGGATGCCTGGCTTTTGGATTTCCGGCGAATGCACGGGCTTGGTGCTGACATGAAGTGCTTTGATCTCTTACGCTTCCTTGTACTTCAGGTTTTCTTCGCTGCCTGGAACATACAAGACGGCATAGCAATCCTTCTGCCTACAACAGACCTGAATGACATCGGCATTATCGGCAACCTGGATGATATCGGCCTTCCCCCACCACTCGACCTCCAACGACTGCCTACATCTGATGCCTATCAGCTTCCGCTGATTGGCATGAACTTTGACACCAGGGGACCAAAAGCGGGCACGGCCTTTGACTACAATGCAGAAGAAAAGATGAACCTGCAAAAAGATCCTTCAGTCACTGCCTGGACAGGGCTGTGTCAACATGAAGTGCTTCGATCGCTTACGCTTCCTTTTACCTCAGGTGGGTTTCTCTTATTATGACGTTAACTACCGTTCAAAACAAAGTTACTTGTCTCTGCCGTGCCCCAGCACCATCTTGTATGTGTCTATTCATGCCATCTGTGAAACCTTGCTATTTCAATGTGCTGTTGAAGCGTATGTAGTTACGCGGCTACTAATGATGTCCGGATATGTCGAGTCCAATCCTGGGCCATTCACAGAGCGCCAAGTGGAACAGCTGCTCAAAATTATTGTGATCTTGCCAAAACTAGAAAAAGGGCAAGATTATATTTGAAGCAAATTAACAGTTATAAAACAAAACCAGCTTATTGTTAACACAAAAAGTGGATACTTTGACGAAAAGGCAAACAGCGCACAGTAAACGGGGACTAAAGGAAGTGCAAACAGGGCAAGCGCTGAATCTCAACCAAATTTTATCACATCAAAACAAAACAAAGAAAACAGCAACTCCGCCCACGTCACATGATACATTCACCACGTGTCCAAAAAATAATCTCCTTGCTACTCAGGCTCAGTGACGTTTGGCTTACACAGTTTGCGCCTGCTTTGATAATTGTATGCGCCTCTAAAATTTCTTTATTCACTCTGTCCCTTCCTTTGCCAATGATACCAGTCTTACTGAAGATAGGTTCGCACCCACATCCATGAAAATGCAATGGCAAATGCCCCCCTACAGCTCCCACCACTGATCGCAACGACAAGTCATGCTCCCGCAGTCTGTGATTAACAAATCTGCCCGTCTGACCGACGTAGGCTTTCCCACACGTTAATGGAATCGTGTAAACAACTCAAACCTTGCAAACAACATATTGATTCTCATGCTTCGCCGAGCAAGCGGGGCCTTTGTCCTTCTTATCGGCAACTCTCGCGCATAGTTGCGCCAGCTTACACGGAGCGAAAAACGCCAATGGCACATCGTACCTCAAGGCAACTTTCTTCAAGTCGTGTGAAATTTTATGGAGATACGGTACTAAAAGCGATCTCTTATTTGGCCTTTCCCTCCGGGGACAAGGTTCTCCGTTGAGTTTCTTTAACAAACCCTCCGCAACGCTCAATAAAACCGAAGTTGGGACCTGGAGGGAAAGACAAAATAAGAGACCGCTTGTAATACCGTATCTCCATAAAACCATTGAAGCAATCCTCCACGAAACGTTGAAGCAAACCCAAGCAAGCGTGGATTAATACGTAACCATGGAGGTACTAAGATAATTGTACATGGAGAAATATAATTACTCTAATCACTAACAGCTGGCAGCACCGACTACGGAAGCCCTCGGGGAATTTCACAAAGTTCTTCTCTCGGGCAAATTCGGCGAAACAGCTCGCAAGGTGTATGCATTCCACGCACTTCCCATCTTAGCAACCGCAGCCCTTTCAAATCGAGTGTTGAGGCTCAAGGAGATTAGGACCGGGCAACACTCCTTAATGGATGCCGGTACAAGGAGGCTTAGCCCTCAGCTGTACACGAGACTGTGTTACCAAATAGTCGGCGCGCACTTCTGCATGCACTAAGTTAAAGAGCCGCGTCGCGCAGTGCTGAGTAGTTTGGGAGCTCCGTTGCCTCGGAGCCGTATATGTTGTGTTCACAGAACATTGTGAAGGATGATAATTGTTGACTTCGCCTACAGATATTCGTTTCTTTTACGAAAGATGGCGCGTGAGGAACGAGTGAAAAAAGAAGCAGTGAGCCAGGTTGTCCAAATTGCTCACCTGCAGCAGAGACACCGAGAATATTTTGTCGTCACCTAATTTCCCGCTCTCTACAGCTCTATATAGTAATTTTTTGTTTTTAAATTAAGAAGTGTATGTTTGTAAAAAAAAATTATAAAATAATCAGTATATAACTTTTATTTAGATAATGTTTACCGACCACTACCAACTGTTTTTTGTTGGGGTTGATTGCTCTCTCGTCACGTAGCGAAATTATTCGTCGTTTCGCAGGTTTCGCTGAAACTTTCGCAAGTTTCAGAGAAAAAAACAGAAGCTCCTTTTTGGAACAAACGGCTAAGCACGGTGGACATCGGAGATTGCGAGAAACATACCAATCAGTTAAATCATTAGATAAAATTTCCTAACAACGTTTTTGTAAGTGAAGGTAAACATGAGATTTCTACTCGAACCCTGCTGAGCATGATCGAAAACAACTATATCAACCTAATTTAGAAATATATAAGTCAGGTACACCAATTTACAGCATTAAAAACGCTCAATTTGGACACGTATTTTTTCAATTTTTTATTGGGACGCATCTTTGCGCTAATGGTACTGGTGCCCAGTGGGCGAGACGCGAACCTATCAGCTCACCTCCGTGGTATGATGATAGGAAACACAGAGATGACCTTCATTAGAAAATTGAAATCTAAAAACGTGTCAAAATTTAACTTCTTTTTTTTCAGTGTAAAATGCTACTCGCCTTGTGATTATACCCAAAACGAAGGTGTCTATATCGGTACATCAATAACGCCAGAGCTGTGAGAGTTGTATCTGAACCAGTTGAATTTGAAGAGAAGTCGAATATTACAATCCATGCAGGAGGTTCAGTGTTAAGTAAAAAATTCGTGGACGATATTTTGGTATTTTCAAGAGAGAAGGGTCTGCTACCGAGGATAATAGACCTGCTAGAGAGATGAGTTGAGCTAATATGTTATTATACATTATGGGTGGAACCAGCTGAACAATGAGGAAAGGAAAACAGCCAGCGGTCGCTTGCTTTTTCTGTTTCTCCTTTCCTCATCGTACAGCTGGTTCTACCCGTAATGTATAAAAGACATGATCACTTCTACAGCATCGAAATTGGGGATTACGTGTGCAGAACCGCGTATGAGTTGGATACAGTACTTGGATATCAGGATGTATGTGCGTGAAGAACAATGTTGGGATTACGGAAAATATGGCGGCAAAACTCTTGTTGCGATTTAAGGGTTGCCGTTCTAGATTAAGCAAAAGAGGAATGGTCATGTTTCTGTTGAATAGCGGCGTCAGAAAATCTTGTTCTCATACGGGACGAGGTTCAGCAGGTAACCAAGTGCCTCGGCTTAAAGGGCCCCTGAAAAGAAAAGAAAAATCTGTTTTTAACGACGAAAGTAATCCCTGGAGAAGGGGAACTAGAGGGACAAAGGACAAACATAAATCTCCAAACACAGCTAGGCAAATTGTTTGGCTGGGACACGCTTGTCAAAAAATTAAGTTTACATAAAAATAATAATTTAGGGCAATATCAACGGCGTGAAACGCAATTTAGTCGGTAGTCACCTCCTTTCCACTTGTCTCTCTCTCGGCATTTCGGGCAGGTGGAGGAGAGATGGATCGGCTTCGCCTTCACACTGAGGTGGAAAGAGCGAATTACCATCTCGTTGAGTGAATGACAATTTTGTGACGTCATGGAATTTGCGCGCAGAATTTCAAATAAATCTCTCGCCATCAATATTGCTAAAAAAAACTCTTCTTGCGTAAAATTTATTTCTTGAAACGCGTGTCCCAATCAGACTCTTTAAGAAGAAACAGTCTTTTTTCTCTTTTTTTCGTTTTAGGGGCTTTTAAGGAAGCGGGTAACAGTGACAGCATGGTGAAAGGGGTAGCGAGAAGATTGGTGCTGAAAACCAGTGGGATAACAAAGAGGCAAAACACTCAGAGTGACAGGGCAGTGTGTCTTCCGATTTTTCATGGTGTGTCCCACAACCTGATGTCTATCGCGGGAAGGTTCGATGTTAAAGTGCTTTTCACGACTGCGTTTAGGTTGAAGAAGCTGATGCCTTTTTGGGAAGACTAATAAGTTATTAGAAAAAAAAAAGAAAGCAGAGATGCTTCAGTCGACTGCCCCGAAGGCGCTGTTTATGATATCCAGGTGAAAAATAATACCTTTATTTACCATGTAAAGGCATGGTGGGAGCTGAGGAAAAGAGATGTCCAAGCAGCTTGACTGCTCCGCAGCCCGGTCATGTACATAACAGTGGCGAGAAAGGCATTTAAAAATACCACAACCCAAGAGGTGCGTAAATGATAGGTGGAGTGAGCACAAGAAAGCTGTTAAAAATAATTCGCGGAACTCTGAAGTCGCTAAACATCTTGAAGAGTGTGGAAATTGTGTGGCTGAGTGGGATAGTACAGCCGTTTTATTCAAAAAGAACACTTGTATGAAAAGATTATACCAGGAGACAGTTAGAATAGCTTCCGTTGGAAATTAAGTGTATAAGCTAGCCATCAGTGGCGATCGACGGTGAAACAAAAAAAAAAGTGTTTACAATTGTAATCTGCAGTTCTTTTTTCTTTTTGCTTTTTTTAAGCGTGTGGGAGGTTTTGTAGGGGGTTGGAACTGGACCTTCGCCATTGGGTAGTTTTGAACTATTGAAAAAATGGGCGTCTGTGTACTAAGGGTGTGGTCTTTTCCTTTCCTGGAAACCCTATGACCATCTTTTGTAGACGCGTGTGAACTGTGGCGAACCATGGAGGCGTGTGCGATTGGAGGGCGGTGTGGAGATGACGGGTATGAAATGAGTGTCCTGAATAAAACTTAGTAGCTGTGTTTGAGACGTCTTGCGTTTATCCTCTCTTCCTAGCCTCCGTCTTGGGTTTTAGAAATGTTCGTCTTATATCTTTCTGATATGAGTTTATTTAGTGGTTTTTGACTATGCTCAGCAGGTTTATAATCGGAACCATTTGTTTATCTTCACTTATTAAAACGTTCTTTAGCAAGTTTTAGCAAATTGTTTTCAATTATTAATATTATCTTTTTTAATCCCTAATGTCTGCCGCGGCTGGCAGTTAGTTCGAGGAATAAGATTCTTGTCTCAAACATCTTATTTTAAGAATTCTTGAATATCTTCGCATAAAGACCCGTTACCTATACAGCCATCTACAAAACATTCCTAAACCCTATCCAGTCAAAAAAGAAAACGCGCATAAATAAATTATTGACCACAGGTTCATATCTGCAGGATATGCTTATTGCTGTTTCCTCAAAAAAACCTTTCAATTTTTGACACCATAGCGTTAAGAAGCTCCTGTCGCAAAAAACGCCGGCGTTAATGGCGTGACGCGGAAATTCTGATTCTGACGTCACGAGGTCATGACGTTAGAGCCACATGACCTCGTGCAGGAATTTCGAACAACTCACAACGCTTACGTGAAGCATGACGTCATGCGTGGAATGAGAGTGATTAAAAAACATGACATATAATCCGAATTAAAGGTCGCCGAATGTCTCAAAGGATTTTACTTCGTAAAGCAATTATTTTCTTTAATGCACTTTGACGAATATGAGGCGGGATTCGAACCCACAATGTTTTTGTTGCATCTGGTTCCACTTGTGAGTACCAACGTCAGCCAGGCGTATTTTTCTGTTTTTCTTTTTATTACGGATAGTAATAACTTGTTCTCATTTATTTTATAAATGAAAAACCAGAGACTCGGAGAGGATAAAATTAAATAATAAGCGCACACACACACATCGCCTAAAAAAAATGGAGGAACACGCACACCGCGTCACTTTCCTGGCACATTTGCTGTACTTTTTTTTTTTATTTTTCAGTCCCTCTTTTTTTCTCGAGCTCGCGTATGATAATTATTTCACCTCTGGACACTTTTTTCTTGATGTTTAATTGCTATCCATTGCGCTCGGGCCAATTTTGTATACCTATCCCCGATAAAGAAAAGCTAGACGGGAAAGACTGCTACTGAACTTTGGTCGACATCCATCTGGTTGTTTCAACAATACCGTTTTATAGTTAGATTATTGTCTGTAGATACCTCAAAATAACAACGAGATGCCAACCATGCGACCAGTGACCGGTGGAATAAAACTAAAGAAACTGGCAACTTCAGACCCCTGTCAGATAAGGACGTTCGGAACGAACATTTTTAAATGATCGGAGAACCAGCGGACGCTGTAAGCGCGAGATCGCGCGCAGATTCGCCGATTCCTTAAAGGAGTCCTTTCTGAAGTCTTTTAACGCGTTTGGCAGGGATTTTGAGAAGCGCTAGGCGTGGCTAGGGCTGGACATCTGCTATCGCTTTGTTGCCAACGAGATTGCGCCATTTGCCGGTAAAAAAAAGGACTAAAAAAGCAAAAAAAAAACAAAAAAACAACTCCGCTTAAAATAAGGTTGAAGCAAATATTTATTATTTCCATCCCCACTTCGCAGCAGGTTTCTTTTAAAGACAAAAATCTACGCAATCACGAAAATTAAAATAAGTGCAGCTGATAAAGCAGAGGTTATCTTGAAATTTGCAAAATCAAAATTTATATGCGAAATATGGCTTTATCAACTACATAGACGAGGAAACACAAATATGCGAGAGCAACTTTTGAGTTGTTTTTATAAAGATACTAAGGGTGGCGTAACTATTCAGGCAAGCTTCGCTGCACCTTCAGCGGCCGCGGGGTTTATTACATTGAGACGCGTACTCGAAAACGCGGATTAAAAAAAGAATTAGAATTTTCGGGGATTGGGTAAATCACTTAGTGTTCCCTGGCGTTCCTAAAAAGAAAAGTTCATAATTACTCTAAACCACTTGGCGGGATTAAATTTTATAAGAAATTTCGTAATAACCTTCGTTCGCTGAAACTTGTTTCTGAGGCGTCATCCATTAAAAACTCCGAATAAGTTATATCGATTTTTCGTTAATCCTTAAAAATACACTTGAAGTCACTAAATTCATTGAAAAAAAGTTTTCTGCTTTCATAAATACTGAAGAAGAGCTGTAATCCGGATACCAGGAACAAAATCATCTCAACAATAGCGGAACAAATGTACATCGTGATGATAAAAAAACAATAATAATCGCTCTGATATGATTCCACAATAGAACGTCGTCCATCCGTCCCAGAAACACGCAAAGGGCGGTTCCCTTTTCATCCGACACTTACCATCCCCGCCATTGTCGACCTCACATCCAATCGACTTCGGCGTCCAAGGGCAATTCCGAATGCGACCGAAGTTCCAAGCGCCCTGGAGCGATCGAGGCGCAGTGCTCGAACGGCACCAGTAAGCTGCCGAATTCGCGGTTGAATGTGTTTCTTTTACTTTTTTCCGAACATAATCAATCGGACATGTTTCGAGCCGCAGGATGCGCCCAACTGCTGTCCGATCGGATATTTGCTCCGGAAGCCGATGGAGCCAATCGAAAATGCCCATTTTAAGACCGGGGTGGATGGGGCCGTAAATGATCAGCCTGCTAACACTGTCTACTTTCCTTCCGTGTCCCCCCTGGATTTGGTTACTAAAAATTATTACCGAAAGGTTCACTTGGATGCAGTTCCAAACTGTAACGGGCCCCCAGGTAAAGTCAACCTGCTTGAGTGGTCTCTGTTATTTGAAGGAAGTTGGCGTGCGAAGTTCGATATCTGTATTGTTTCGTTTTCAAATCCAATCATCGCCGGTCTTGACGGATTAGGACATCATATCAAAGTATTTTGCAATTTGCGTTCTCGAAATACGTACAGCTACAGTTTCGGCGGTGACGCGTTAAAAGTAACGTCGTTACCGGTAACGCGTGACTTTTTTCGGTAACGTGGTAACGTGCTCCTTACTTTTTTATTTTTTTTTTTTACAGTAACGGGTTACTTACGTTATTTATTTCAAGTAATGGGCGTAAAGTAGTTACGTTGCTCATTACATGTTCCCAAACTCTGAAAATAGAGTACATTTACATTTCTTTTCGTATTTCTATACTTCGTTTTATCTTGACGTGTGGACGCAGCGGACGCTACGGGCAAATTTACCAATCAGGGAGAGCGAGAAGGGCGCCATCATGGTTGTTGCCGTGTTTCTGTACCTCTTCTATCTTCGCTACACTAATCATAAAAAAAGAGCCGAGTGACTTGCGCTTTTGATAGTACCTGATTGGTACCACTTAGCTCGTAGCGTCGGCTTCGTCTGGACTTACGATGAAACGAAGTATATGCGCCAAGTCATTGGTGATTGCACTCATTCCAGATACCATCAAATCATGCCTGCCTTTCCTATGCACTTGGTTACACTTACGTAAGGTTTCACTTACGAAAATATCCAACGCCCACGCCATTTGTCGAAGTCTCGAAAAACGCTGTCGACGAAAAACACAAAAAAAGCAACACTTACCATCAATTTATAAATAAAAATTAGCCTTACTTTTTTTTCCGTAACGGTAACTTTTTTTGTCCATGACGTAGATCGGTAATGCGTTCCTTTTACTTGCAATTATTGAGCAAATTATATCATTTCTGTTTTGTTTTTGGTAACGCATACAACACTGAACGGTGGTAATCACCCTTGTTGAAAACGCGGGAGCGTGCTGCTTTCTCTCGCGAGCTCTCAGCTGGTGGCATTCGCAGCAACTAATCTAGTCACGTCGGGCAACATATAGAACAGCGCGCTCGAGGGGTGTCCTTGCCGCTTCATCGGGAGCCGCCGGCTCACACTGCGCCGCCTTGGTAAAATTCACGGTGAATACCTTTGAAGGCAGACTGTTGCAATCTTGTTTCTTTTCTTGGTGGTGACTTTGTTGTTGAACCCACGGGTTTTATTTTTCTTTTCTATTGATTGGGATTTTTGACGTTCGCAAAAGGTATGATAGCAGTTTCCAGCGTGACACCGCAGGCATGACACCCCTCCAGCGAAGAGCTGCACGTTGAAATACATGACTAAATCAGTGTCCGCGAACGCCACCGGTCCAGCGCTCGTTTGAGAAAGCCACGCGCTCCAGTGTTATGGACAAGTGTAATTAGCCCTGTACGTCAGCTCAACGTTGCTTTACTGAAGGCTGGGTATAAATCTCGGACAATTTGAACCCCTACCCCGCGTAGAGAGTTGAGCATGCAACGACGGCTTGTTTCTAAACTTGGTCGTTTCAAAACTTTACAACCCTACAATAGCCACAATAGTCCTTCTTATTAGCAGTAAATGCGTCGAACGTGTTAAAAAACTAAGCCCCCCCCCCCCTCACACACACACTCCCACCTCTATGCGACATGTAACAAACAGAAATGGCGCTAAAAGGCAATGCCCTACAAAGTGGTCACATTCTTGGCAAACAGAGCATTTTGTGAGCACACTATCGTCGTTTAACACTTGTATCGGTGGTTAACCCTTCTGCAGGTGTAAAATGGATAATACACGCCGCTTGCATCCTTTACTGTGTCTATTCGACATCCTTATGATTGAGATTATTAACGTGCTATCTTTCCCAGCGATAATGTTAATAACCTTAAAAAAGAAGGAACACGATATTTAAAGAAGCAAACGGATGCAAATGTGCTGGTTATGAAACAAAAAGCCTAAGACACTGAGAAGTAAAATAATGAAGAAGACTACAAAAAATAAAAGTTGCGTGTTTGTTGAATCGTGCACAATTCTTGAAGCTCATACGTACAAACAATACGACAAAAAAGATTGGATAAAAATATCAGGATGCTCGGATAATTTTAATCCACCCTGAGAAAAAGGTTATGGACGTCGAAACACATAAATCACAACTAACGATCAGGCCGTCGTGACCAAACACTCCTACAAACGTCTGACACTTGGTTTCTCAGGTCTTTCTGCGATTGATCGTCATACAGATCCCGGACGGGATGATAAATTGAAAGAGTCCCAAATAGTAGCGAGTGAAGTTAAGTACAATTGCAGGTCCTATTATCTGGGCGTGAAAACAAGGAGTTTTCAGCTCAGCCGACATCGACCGTGGCTGCGCGGTGTCGAAAGAGGGAGGACGTAGACATTTTTTTTTTATTCGCAATACCTTACAGGCTTTTTTTCAGAGCATTGAGTAAGGGGGGTATTATACACATAAATTCAGAAGAGAAAATCGAACAAACGCACATACAGTCTCACACAAAGTTGTCATGTAGGCACAGGATACAATAAAAACCCAGCTAAGTACAAATTTAGAAAAATAAAAACAATAACAAAAAACACTGGACTAATATAAAAAGTTGTCAAGTTACACAGAAACAGAATTTATCGGAAGCGCATTGGTTAGAAAGTAAGATTCAAGTTTGGCACGGAACAGTGTAGTCTCGGCAATGGTGACTATGGATTCGGGAAGGTCGTTCCATGCGCGGATGCCACGTGGTACAACTGAGTTAATAAACGCGTTGGTTGACCCAGTGAGGTGTTGAAAACTCTTACTGTTAGTGGTTCGATGAGATGATCTATTAGGAGGTTTAAGGAAAGTAACGCTTGAAAAACGATTGCTATAATAGAACTTGTGAATTAGGCACAGAGTGAAAATGGTTCGACGCACTTCGAGTAATGGCAGGGCACATTGATCTTTTAGGAGAGAGACACTCAGGCTATATGAATAGGAAGATGTTATAAAGCGTGCTGCTCGAGTCTGGACTTTTTCAATGTGCGTGGTTAGGTATTTCTGATGAGGGCTCCAAAGCGTGGCAGCATATTCGAGTTTAGGACGGACATATGTTTTGTAAGCGAGTTTGCGGAGATGGTTAGGAGCCGATTTTAAGTTACGTTTAATATAACCGAGCGTTCTAGATGCGTCAGCGGTCACAGAGTTAATATGGGTGACCCATGAAAGGTTAGATGTAAAATGGACACCAAGATACTTGTAGGATGAGCATACGCTAAGGGACGAAGTGCCTAATGTGTATGGAAACTGTGAAAGAGATCGTTTGCGAGTAAAGTTCATTACTTGGCATTTGGATTTATTTAGTGTCATTAGCCATTCTTCGCACCAGTTGTTAACGCGATCAAGATCATGCTGGAGTAGTACGTGGTCATCTGGAGTGTTTATTTTTCTGTACAAGACACAGTCATCCGCAAACAAACGCACATTAGAAAACAATGCATTTGGGAGATCGTTTACGTAGATAAGAAATAACAAAGGACCCAAGACGCTGCCTTGCGGAACGCCAGAGGTTACATTAGTAATGTCAGACTGAAAATCACCACAGACGGTATACTGAGAGCGAAACGACAGAAAGTTGCGAATCCATGAGAGGGTTAAAGAATCAAGATTTAGTGACGAAAGCTTCGACAAAAGGCGACAGTGGGGAACGCGGTCGAATGCTTTAGAAAAGTCCAGAAATATTGCATCGGTTTGAGAGTTAGAGTTCATGTTAAGATGTAGGTCATGGGTGAATTCGAGCAGTTGTGCTTCGCAGGAAAGGCCTTTGCGAAAACCATACTGATGCTTATAAAAAAAATTGTTAGACTCAAGATGCGATGCAACATGTGAAAAAATTATATGTTCAAGTACTTTGCACACAACACTAATGGGGCGGTAGTTCTCTGCGAGGTGGCGATCTCCGTTTTTGAAAACAGGAACGACCTTCCCTATCTTCCAGTCGTCTGGAAGTATACCGGTGGACAATGATTGTTGAAATAGTAGACCGCAAATTTCACTGGACACGCGTTTTGTATTTTTAAGAAGCTTAGAGTTAATGTTATCTGTGCCAGCCGACGTAGTAAATTTTAGGTTATCTATAATATTTTCAATTCCCGAAGGTGATACGGAAATAGGACTCATGAATTGATAGCTAACGTCATTAATAACGGGCACTGTTGACGTATCCTCCTGCGTAAATATCGATGCAAAATGGTTATTCATAACAACAGGACCTTCAGCATCAGAAATGGTGTCACCTTCACGGTTAGCCAAGGATATTTTATTTGTGGTTTCATTTGGTGCGATAAGCTTCCAGAATTTTTTAGGGTTGTGTTTGAGGACGGATGGTAGGTCACAGTTATAAAATTTTCCTTTGAATTCTCGTAGGCGATTAACATAAAGTTTAGCATATGTGTCGTAATTGGACCAAGCACGTTCTGTGTTGACATACCTGGCAGCTCGAAATACCCGTTTCTTCTTGTTCCGCAAGGATTTCAATATTTTGTTAAACCAAGGTTTGTTGCTATCGGAAAGTATATTAAAGCGTGGCACATAACGGTCAACACATTCAATCATTTTGTTTTTATATAGCAACCAATTTTCATTTACTGTGCGGCTCCAGAAATCAACCGAAAATCTGTTTAAAAACACATCAAGTTCGTCATTCATTTGAAAATAATCAGCTTTATTGTAATCAAGTATAATCTTTGAAGTTGTTGAGTATTGCGGTGAACATATATCTAGTGTTATGTGTATTAGTTTATGGTCACTTAGGCCATTTATGTACTTGATTGAGTTTATCACGCTTGGATGAGTCACAAGAAAGAGATCAAGAATATTGTTCAAGCGTGTCGGTTGGTCAATTACTTGCTCAAAGTTAAAGTCGAGAGACAAATCAACAAATGCCTGTTCCTCCTGACATGATGATGAAAGCGTCGTCCAGTCAATATTTGGAAAATTAAAGTCACCGAATAGCAGCACAATAGAATCTCGAAACCTGTTTTTGATAACGGAAAGAACACTTCCTAACTCAGTACAGAAACTTTTATCATAATCTGGGGGCCTGTAACATACACCAACAACATATTTGCCGGTAGACAAAGATATGCAGATCCAAAGTATCTCTAGATTGCTACTTAGGTTAATAACACACGAGGGCACATGGTTTTTTATCGCTATCATGACACCACCGCCTCGTTTGCTTAGGCGATCCTGACGATATATTTGAAAGCCATTTCTCTCCGGGAAAATTTCGCAATTCAGGTTATCAGGCTTTAGCCACATTTCTGTCAGCACAACTATGTCCGAGTCGCTATCTTCGAGAAATGCACTCAATTCATCGCGCTTAGAAAGAATGCTACGAATGTTGGTAAACGATAAGGAAACGGGTGGTTTATATTTTTGCACGTGTTCACGGAGGGCGGAAAAACGACGCGGGCGTGACTGCGCAATCTCCCGTGTTGCTATCTTACTTCCGTGATGCAGTTAGTGTCATGATTGTACTCGTACGTTCTGTTGTCGAGTTTAAGCTTCTCGAAACGTAGCTTAAAAGGAACATTTTTTTTCTTTTGCAAATGCGAGTAGCCTAGCTCTTGCTATTCGTACAGCGAGGGAAAAGTCTTCTCTTACTGCAAAGGGGGTGTTTTTTAGTTTAAACCCAGAAGATAGTATTTGCTCTTTATCTTTAAAACGAAGAAACTTGACAATTATGGGTCGGTTTTTTCCAGCAGCAAACTTTCCTAGGCGGTGAGCTCGTTCAATATTATCGGATTATCGGCTGCGATGGTAATCCCGAGGTTCTCCGCGCAAAAGCTCACGATTTTTTGTTCACATGTACTCCATGTTTCATTGGAGTCGTCAGAAAAACCAAAGAACAATAAATTGCATTGCCTTAGTCTGTTTTCTGCGTCGTCACATCGGGTCACAATATCACTGAGCTTTTCATGAACTAAAGAAAGGGACTCACTTGAAGCCCCTTCGTTTTGAACGTCAGATGCGTTACCAGTTTTTGTTTCCAGCGCCACTACCCTTGAATACAGCTCCTGCATTCTTTCGTCCGTCGTCTTTTGCTTCTCTTTGAGTTCTTTCATTTCTGAGAGCATACTAATTCGACCTTGTTCTATTCTTTGAACTGTGGCAAGTACCGTTGTCAAGATGACGTCAGTGCTCAGAGTGGAGACTACGGGCAGGTCATCCGGCCCCGGATTGGCCTCCACGTCGCCGCACATAAGCAACATAATACCCCTCAGTCCAGCGGGCAACAAGCCTTCACACCAAAGACGAACGCGCCGGGAAGGTCCAAGCCAGTGGTCGGGGCACGACACTGCTAACAGACAGTAGTCACTCGAACGATAGCAAGCAGCGAACTCCAAATAACTAACCTGGAGCAGGAATATGCGTGAGCGTTCCATTCCGGATGCAGTGTCGTGCCCCAAAGGTAGCTCGAAGTGGGCGCGCTTTTGTAGTCCAGCTGTAGTGGCGGTGGCGTCGGTGGTCGATGATCGATGTTGCCAGCTGAAGTGATGAAAATCCTCCAGGTCTGGTGGCATACGATGTTTTTCCGCCGTAGTTTTCCCGCGCCAGGCGGGCCTTAGACCGGTGATGTCCGTGCGTAGCGGTCCAGCGTCCACGCCTTCGCCGAAGAGGGTCCGCAGTAGTACCTGGAGCAGGAATATGCGTGAGCGTTCCATTCCGGATGCAGTGTTGTGCCCCTGCGTGTGTCAAAATAAAACATCGACCGCAGTCTTACATTTTTATTTGCGTCCAGGAATGTCGCACGCATGAATTAGACTGCACTGTTTCAAGGAGTAATAAATGTTGATAAAGCAATTAATGCAAAGCTCCATGCGAGCTTGACGAGAATAACGATAATAATCCGTGGAGAGGGAGAAGAAAGGGGCACGGAGGACAAACGCAAAAGGTTCAAACAGAGCTAGGTGACTTGCACGCGACTAAAACAATCCGCCTTGTTCAGTCACCTAGCTGTGTTCAGAAGTTTGCGTTTGCCCTTTGTTTCTTTTGTTCCCCATCTCCAGAAATTATTATCGTTGTAATATATGTGCCTGTTATTTACAATATGACAATTGCAGACTGCGACATGCTAAGTGTCTGGTTTATTTATATTTTGTCACCCCTCAATCCAGGCGTCCAATTCAATAAAAATACGCACCTACGTGCCGTCACTTATTGTGAGAAGCAATAGGGAGCGTGCAACACCTAAAGGGGGCGCGCCGATCCAACTGATGATCCCGCCAAACGACTGTGTTGGGAGCCGCACCGCGGCGCCACTGTCTTGTCACACGCTTCTCATTATTAGTTCGCAGCTAGTCAGATTTCGGCGTTACTCATTATGAACGCCGAAGAAGGAATCAGGCAGCGTATGAACATAATCAGCCCCGCAGTTACTTGTCCGTGAGAACGGCAGGGCATACTATGTTTATTCTCTGCCTGATTCCTTCTTCAGACTTCATTATTAGTAATGACGCAATCTGATAGGCTGCAAAGTGATAATACAGAGCGTGCGACACCTTAGGGAGCACGGAGATACAACTGATGTTCCCGCCAAACGACTCAGTTGGGAGCCGCACCGCGACGCCACTGTCTTGTCGCACGCTTCCCTTACAAAACGATAAGATGACTGCACTTATCTTGAATTTTCGTTGGTCAGCAAACATTACTGTCAGACTCTTCCTTTCGGCGAATTAAAGGTTTTACTCTGCTCCTCCCATTAAAACGTATATTTGGGCAGTAATCATATGACAAACTGACACAAACTTGCCCGTGGCTAATGAACTGATGATGCTTGACATTGTAGTTTCGAAAACGCAATTTTCGGAGTTTCAACTGCCTTCCGAACATCCCTTAGCCACGATAGAGAAACTAAGTGAGAACCATACCCCGATAATTATTTATATACGTTTATATGAGGGGATGCTAACCAACCTGTAGCATGCGCTACAGTATATATTTCGATATAATCAAAATATGCTAAGGTGCAACATCAAATCTAACATTGCTCTAATTTTTATTTTCTGTTTGCATTTTGTATTTCACGTTCAGATCTTGATATTTCATGAAATTAATTACACCTCCACTGATGTCGCCTGACCTAGAAAAATTAATAAACATTCTATATAGGTGACATCCAAAAGTAAAACAACTCGCTTTCTAAAAGGCATCGTTTTATTAAGAAAAAAAACATTGCACAAATAAACATAATTTTTTTTTTATAATAACTAAAAGCAAATATTTACGCCACAAGAAATATGGTTCACTACTTCTGGAGTAACCTGCCGTTACATAAATTGTCATTAGTTGTTGTCAATAGCTCCATCCTTGTCCTGTGGTTTCATATATTCTGTCTTTATTTTTTTGCTTTCTCGCTCTTTAGCTCTGGTGTTATCTACATAACATTTGAGCTGAACAAATATTTTCGAAATACAGAGGCCAGATTCACGAAGAGCTTCCTAGTTTACGACAACTTAGCTATGATGCTCGTAAATTTAGAACATTGTAAGAGGAGGAGAAATCGGTATTCACGAACGCGTTTTTAAGTGAGAGGAGGAAAGCAACGTTGTTATACGGAAAAACAACAGCTTCCGGTGCTCTTGCTATGGCGGCAGCGTCTTCGGCAACACGAACAAACAATCGGAGAGCTCGGCATGGTTCGGAGCAGTTCGGAGCATGTGGGTTTGTCATAACAAACGCAGCCGGCCTTTGCGCCACCATTTGTTTGGGCTTCGTGTCCGTGCAGTGATATGTCGACGCTAACACAATTTAAACGCGCCCGAACGCCAAGGCCTGGATAACCGCCTTCGGTGACTGCTACGAACTCGATCACTACGAAGTCAACACGGCTGTCATCGTTAGTAAAAGACGGGCCGTGCCATTTGTTTGTAAAGCGACGTAGATCGAAACAAATCGCCGTGGCGTATTTCGCGGCCTCGGTGATGCGGGAGCGAGCCGACGTTAAAAAAGATACGTTTGAACTACGAGAGAGTCAGCAAGAGCCAAGCAAATACCTGTTCACGGTCGGAGCGGAGGCGCGCTTTTGATCGAAGTGCCAGGTTTACGCTGTTGGACCGCGTCTTGGTAAGCGCTTTGGGACCGATCTTCTACGACTGCAGCTCGACACTGACGGGACACTCGGTGCAGAAAGGCACGTTGAACCGTCATCGCGTAGCTCCCACGAACTGTTATCTCTACAGTGACGTACCGTCGTGTCACAATAAAAAGGCATAGTATTAACAAAGTGTACATACCGTGTTGCGAAGGTAATCCATATGCCGTTCATTTGAGCTCGGTATCACACAACACAAGGAGAAAGAATTAATGAGAGTAGACAGCGTTCGTTACCGCTGCCTCGGAAAACAAGAAGACAAGGGGAAAAGATTCACCTCTTAATCTAAAATAGTGTTCATCGATCGAACTATTAATATGGGAAGGATTCACAAGGGTCGCGCGGGCCCATTCCATTCAGCAAGCCAGCCGGTCCTTGGCAGGCAATCTTGGAGAAGGACCGTCGGAGCAACACTGCGCCGGAGCAGGTCCGAGTGCCTGCTAGGCCTACATTCTGCCGATCTCAATTGGTCGGTGGGATGGTTGCCGTCGTGGCTTTTCCCGGATGTTTGTGGATCCAGCGTTCATGTTCGTCATCTTCGGTTTCAAGAACTTACTTTTTTCTTGCTGCTTGATGTCGGGACGCGCGAGACAAGCACGTAGAAAGATAAATGTCCGTTGATCGTCGCGACCAAGTAATTAAGCGACGCTTACGGTCATGTCGCTTTGATCGTAAAAAGTGCGTAAGACAGCTTTGGAGCTGTCGTAGGTTTCCGTCGTAACCTGCGCAAAACTTACGATTATTTCGTTTCGCGAATACGAATTTGTTCTTACGTTTTGCCGTAGGCACATTTTTGGCGTAAGATCGCTTCGTGAATCTGGCCCCAGATCCATTGAACCTTTCTTTTTTTCTCTCCGTTTTGTAGTCGTGCATAAGTGCAAGCGAACTGGAACAGAATTTGTGTAAAGGAGAGTTGAACGTTTTTAAACTTGAAGACTATGCTAAGTATTTTGGCATTTTTTTTCAGGTGACATATAAAAACATCCGTTGATAAAGAAAAATCTACGCCAAAAACTTCGAAGGAGAAATGTTTTTCTTCAAAATGTCTCATTCGTTCCAGTTTTGCGATTAATTCACTGACCACAGTTTTTGATAGAACGGCCATTGGTCAAAATTTAAAAAAAAAGTCCTTTAAAATAACCAATATGATTCTTCATTATTAAAACGTTGCAGTTTACATATTCCCCGTTTTTTACTAGTGTACTTGAGTGTAAGTCTGTTCGTGCACGTTTCAAACAAACAAAAAAAAAACTGAAAACATATTGCGGATCAAAATTTATTGATTGACCTAACTTTGCGGCAGCTATTTAGTTCTCTCGTGAAACCAAAAGAACGGCACAAACTACGAACCCGCAGATTCAATGACATTTTTTCACTCACCGGTTCCTAGTACACCGTTGAATAAAATAAGATTGCACAACAATTGAAGAGAGTTTAGAAAAACAGTGCTGTTATTAGTACTGTTCTGGAATGAGTAGAAGCATTAATAAGTTTTACTACAAAATCATTATCTTTGTATTGTTTTCGAGCACATTGTTTTTCGAAACTCCTCACACTTTGAGCTACGTGAAAGGCACAAAATGGCCCAATCTCTTCTCAGGTGAAACTTCATGGCAATGCCAAATTTTGAAAGTTAAAGTAAATAAAATTTACAAAACAAAGTGATTGTTTCCTCTTTTGTTTAGATGAAACTAAAGCCCCTTGACATTTTAATTGTTGGCACTGTTGTAACAAGAGGTATCACGTGTTTCTCTTCAAAGCCATGTGGCTCAAGGCTTCCACACCCGGCACATTAAAAAAAATAATTTTCTCTTTGTCGTCATTGTTTTCTTGAACTACAACATTAATAAGCGCACAATAGTCTGGCGGAGAAACTTACATTGCCACAGATTCGTTGTTATTTTTGTTCAATGAGACTTCAGCCAAAAACGGCTTGTTAGGAAGCAGTAGTGACTGGGGTGAAGCAAATTTTACTCAAACCACTGCAAGCATGTTTCTTCTTTTTTTTTTCCTTTCTTTTAGCAGCTTCCTGTGTAAGAGTGAAGTGCGTCTTATCTGAAAACTGTTGTCTGCATTCAAGATATAGAAGCTTAGTGCCAAGAGGGCTGGAGATATTGCTTAATGCGTTTTTACCTAAGATTAAACATTATTCGATGGCTGCAGCCAACATAAGTTGCAGTGGTTTTGTGTACGTAAAATGTGTGCATGGGCCATGGGCTTAAAATTTTCTATGCTTTTAAAACGCCGCATAAGTTTGGTAAAACAACACTCCATTTCACTGTAACTCACTTTTGTAAGCACATTCCAGGGTCACGAGCACATAGTTCCGTTTTCTTGCAGCCAATTGAAAGTATTTTTGAAGCAGCACTTTCTTTTTCTTTTTTTTTGTGCATCAGTAGTTAAAGAGAAATATGTTATCTGAAATGAGTGACATGAAAAAATTAATAATTGAGATTAAAACCAGTTTTGTTTTGCCTTCACCTTATAACTGAATTGCTTTAATAAACTTTTGCAGTCATTATGAATAGGCTTTGGCCATTCGGAACTGGAGGAAGCCACGCCATCAGAGATAGGACTTCGGCTGATTCAGAAACCATGCCAACCATGGTGCAACTTTGGGCCCGGACACCAGGACGACTGGCTGATAAAACAGCTAAGCCTATCCAAAATTGAAGCTTTGTCGTTGCAGAATGTGCTAACTGTTGAATTCAAAAGAATTCATTTGATGTCTAAATTATAGAGTGAGGACTCCTTAATATGGACCCCATTAATACAGATACCTCGCGATATGGACGACGTTTTGAGGGACGAGATGGGTAAATACATGGCATTTTTGTCCATTTATTGTAGGCAGCTCTGTCATGAACGAGTGTTGTGGGGAACGGATGCGTATATTAATGAGAGACAACACCCTATATTTCCTGCACGAGTAGGCCGGGATTCAACTAGGAAACACTTTACTGTGAACACAGCAAGTCACACCAAACTGGGACACGTCAGACACGGGTCACGTCAGAACATTATAACAAATCAGAGCCCGTGTCTGAATTTACGCTCTGACGTCAACGTTGAAAAACACCAAAACCCGGTCTGGTCGATTTTTGATAGGGCGTCTTAAATTAAGTGTTACCTTTGACTCGCAACGTGTAAACTTGGTCATGCATTACACGGTTTCGTGCCCACGCAATATGACATTTCAAACCGACTCCACTTGTCAAATGTTGTTAAGAAGTTTTGGCTAAATGTAGCTGTGCGAAATGTATTTGTTTGTTTGTTTGTTTCTTTATTTGTTTGTTCAATTGTTTGTTTGTGTTTATCAAAATAACCAACTGGAGCAGTCAGTATACATGTCTACTCTAACATTCTACGCAAAAGAGGATAAAACCGAACATCCTGCCAACAGTTGCCTTGTTTTATGTCCGAAAAAGAACTGTATATACTGGAAGCCAATGGAATCGCAGGAAAACGGGCGTGGAGTATTGTTTCCTTGTGACGTAGGAACCATGCTAGAAATTTTTCCCCAAATTAGCACTTAAAATTTTATATTAGCAACAATTTTGGAAGTAAAAGTTTGCATTAAACGACGTTTATAGTAACCCTTTATGGTTTTCAGTAGCGTACCAACGTACTGGATAAAATCGATAATGAATATCGAGTAAGGTTTTCTTTCTATTTTACCCTATTTTTTCAGATGACTTTAATCTTTACTCCTTACGTTTGATAAAAGTTAATTCTATTATCGGTATTTGTTGAGAACACTACACGCCATCGGGACTTTGCAATTTTCTGCAAATTGAATAAACAAAGAATAAAAGAAATATCATGGAATATCTGTGTAAACGTTTCGTTTGCTCTGGAAGTTCATACCCGCGCGACTTATCGCTGTCAAATACTAAAATGCAAAGTAACGCAAAACACAACTCTTAATTTTTTTGTGTATTTTTTAGTAACGGTGCAGGTATTTTCTTACATTTGGTGGACGGCGAAAAATTGCCGTAGCGCGCGTTAATTTTTGACGAACTTTTTAGACAAAGCTTTCACATTATACTTATTTTGTCAGTAACGGGCACAAATACCGTAGGAGTAATGCTATATGCACTCCGGAGTGCAGCTCGGCCGGAAATTGCTATATGCACTACGTATGTCTCGTATAAAATGAATTATCACAACGAGTTTTCCAAGCGGTGGCATTGCGTAGGGGCCGTCCCCAACATACAGTTCTTCGCATTTATTCTGTATTGTTTTATGCAAACCTGGTAATAAAAAAAATAAAAAAAGTGGCATAGCGTTGGGGTTAGGGTGGCCGCTTCGTGCGCAAGTGGACGCAGGTTCGAATCGCGGTGATCTTACTTTTTTTTTTTTTTTTTCTTGAACATTGTTGAACAAAAACACCGAATGTTGTCGACGAAACTTCGCAGACTTCGCAGATCGGGGACAGCGGGGCTTGGGTTGCCGGCTGGACGCCGCGAAGCGGCGTGTACTGGTTAACTTTTCTAATTAGCAGCCGCATACTGTCGCCGCGAAGCGGCGTGAACGCAGGCGGGTGGCTGGGTTAACAAGCTCCCCAGTGATACACGCGCAGTTCGAAAAAGGGTGGCCCGAGCGGCATGAGCTCTCAGCGTAGTGCATATAGCAATTTCCGTCCGAAGTGCACTACGTAGTGCATATAGCATACCATATAGCACTGACTCCGTTCAAGCAGCAGGCTTTTAGGCGCTATTGCTGGTACTAACCGACGACGTGGAGTCGAATCGTGGAGTTCCTCCTCGCTCCGTCTCTGAACACGGCCGTGTAGGTGTAGACCCCGGCGTCTCCGAAGCGGGCGCTGTTCATCTTCAGCGACGCCGGGTGCCCGATGATGAAGAAGTAGGCTCGGCCGACCCAGCCCGTGCCCACCTACCGGTTCACCTGGAGCAGGTTGTTGCCGCGTACCACTCCGGAACCACCCGCTGCTTCCTTGCTCAGGCTCAGGTCCGGACCGAAGTCCATCGTGTAGATGGGCTCTAGGGCGGAGGCCTGAGGGTGTGGGACGCCGCTCCCGGTGGCTGCGTGGTAGTCTTTTTCCGGCTGGTGGTACCAGTGGACACCGCCAGGAAGTCTTTGGAAGAGGCGCTGCGGAGGTCGCAGGGCGGTTCCGTCTGGTGACCCTTGCGAACGATGAGCCGCTTTGACGTCCCTGTGTAATTTAAAGAAAAACAAAAAAACAAAAAATTAAAATGTTAGTAAGATGAGGCAGCTCTAGACCAAAGGGCTTTTGTTTACAAACCTGTCCGCGTTTGCTCACACTGGGTGTGATCACTGGGCGTGCAGAGAAACCATTTTCGAGTGAGGTAAAGCGTACGGGCATGTGCTTTGCCAACAACAGCGCCACCGCAAATTGCGTGACGTCATAGCCGCGCGTTGGTGCATATATAATCACTTACTAAGGAACGCCGGACGTATACTGGCACATCATGTTCATGCTTCGTGCTCCGTGATTCGCGCTTTAGTCTATTTTTATAGACTAATGCTGCAACCTCATTGGGTGCGGAGCTATAATAAGATTCCTAAAAATCGTCACACTCAGGTTGTTTTTTTTTTTCCGTCGGTGAATTATATTCCGTGTTCTTCCGTAGCTTACTGAATGTAGAAATAAAAAGTGTAGGTACCCTTTGTGGGTAATATGATTTCTGTCGAAGGGTTTCTTTGTAGGAAATTGTTATTGTCGTTATCTTAAAAACTTAGCCAGATCTTGTTCGACATCTTGTAAACCCTGAGATGGGGAACGATAAAAAAAAAAAAAAAACGGACGAACACAACAAAATCTGATGAGATTTCGTTATGTTCGTCCGTTTTTTTTTATCGTTCCCCGTCTCAAGGTTTACAAGATGTCGATTAATTACCAGCTCGCCTGCACCCTCTCACTGCTTACAGATCTTGTTCATCAGACAACGCTATAGAGAATTATTCATTTCCAAATAAAAGCACACTACAAAGGTTAAATGCAATGTCAAATATTTGGGGGTATAACAACGCTTTGCTTGGTAAGGTTCTTTTTTTATGGCCTGACTAGAAATGTTAAACATAAAAAAATAATATTTTTAAGAAGAAAATAGATTCAATTGAGAGTGTGATTCGCAATAGTCTATGCAACCCCTGCAGTCTAGCTAGTTCTACACGATAACCTTGCCTTGTATAAGACAAAACAATGTATTTTGCATGAGCAGAGGGTCACAGGCGAGCTTAACCCGCAGTTGGCCCATTTCTTTTGGTGATGGGCAAAGACTTTTTTCTAAATAAATAGAAATGTACAACCCATCTTTCCATCCCAGTTATCCCTGCAATGCTTCTACAAATTTGTTTCTCGCCATATAAGCAGTTCGCGAAGCTTGAACGCCCCAAATGACTGATTTATGGTCTCTCAATTAAATCAGTCAAGTCCTGAAAACTGAATAGAAAGCAGTACTTGTGCTACATCTCAGTAAGAATCAAACTGCGGACCCACAGAGATCTTGCTGCACTCCCGTTTTTGTTTCCAAAGCGTCTCGGGTCCTTGCATCTCATAACTGCACTGGGAATTTATCTGAAATTTGTGGTATTGTACACTCTCAAAAAAAAAAAAAAAAAAAACACGAACAAAATTGTGTTTATGGGAAAGCTTTAATAGACACATAATTCACTGGAATGTAGAGTTGTTCGTGCGCAACGGAAGCATGAACACAAGTGCTCATTTTCTTCCGTTTCAAGCTTATTTTTTATCTCTTCGGAGTTTCGGTTATTACAAATTCTCCTAAAACTACATGCAAGCGTAGAAAAAAAAGAAGCAAGCCTTTAGTTGTATTGTTGTAGATTGCCGAGAGATATAAACTCGAATATAGCAAGAGGCTATAATAAACCCAGTCGACTATCGAGCGGAGCTCGTCTTCCCAAATTGACAGCAACCGGGAAGGGATAGAGAACATGGGAAGCGGTGAGGGAAAGGGGGGAGGGGTCTTCTACGTCCACGCTTTGCCTGACTTTTGATACGCGTGTAGATTTTCTTTCCACAGACGTTGCATTGCTCCTCCGACGTAGAACGTGAGGACGAGACAGCGGTTTCCGTTCATATTCTACCCTTTCGCCATGGTGGATATCTTTATATTTTGGGAAAACTTCGGGCTTCCAAAAATAGGCGAAAACGAGAAAGACGGCTGTCACCTGAAGACCAGTAAGGGAATAATAAGACGCGCCGACGATTTTGCTTCTTCCGGGCCATTCGAGGTCTGTTTTCGTGGTGGGCACGGAGGCGACAGCGCTCGCATCGATTATCTGTCTCTCCCAGCGTGGTGGGAGAAAGATGTGAAGCGCTCGGTTTCCGGCAAAAGAAAGCACGCGTTGACATCGTACGTGGGCTAAGGAGAGCGGACCAAGACGCGAGGACAGATACAGTAAAAAATACAAAAGTACGAAAAAAAACAAAGCGCAGTACAAAGGCTTTTTTTCTTTTTGCGCTGTGTTGTTACCGAAGGAGGAGCCGGAACAGCCCTTTTAGTGCAAGACAAGGGAGGCAGATTTCTTCGAGTGGGCCTTTAATGCAATTTACATGTCGGCGGTTATTCCAGTTAATTATGTTTTCTTTGGCGGTAAACAGACATAGGCCGAATAAATAAAAGGCACAAATTAGTGTTCTACTTGTTTCTGCGTAATATACCTAACCGTGATCTAGGAATTAAACCTCTAGACTCATTGTATTTTTCCAGCATCCAGCTCGAACGATTTTTTTTTCGTCAATTGAAATAAATAGTAGTCGGTAGTACAATAAAGTTGTTGAACTACCCTTGTAAAAATAAGTGTTGCATCGGCTTATATTTCTCTTCGGGAGTTAGCCGTTTCCGACCTGTAATGCCAGCCGATCGGTGCTGTGTGATCGTCGTCAGGATCAAGTGGTTTGCCTAGGCAACGACAATGGAGAGAGTAGCGCATCGCCATGGAGGTAACAGAGTACAACTGGTGTAACGTCTTCCTGCCGGAACGCGGCGCGTCGCGCGGGGGCGGAGCTTGTGTCACATGACAATCGTCGAATTTGAGTACGCAGCCGGCGGCTTCCGAACGCGAATTCTGCAGGGGTCTGGAAATAGATTGAGTACATATGAGGAGTGGGCCACTTGAACTCAGCTCAATTTAAAATCATGATGCCACCCAATAATGTTCAAAATCCATAGAAAGACGAGTTTCGATTATATATATATATATATATATATATATATATATATATATATATATATAACCTAACCCGACCGGACATTGGGAGGCCCAGAGTTCAAATCCTGGCTCCGCCGTTTTTTGGTTTTCGGCGGGTTCCTGAAAACTTTGATTCTTTGATTAATTGGATTAAGTACGGTTCATTCATCTGCACATATTCGTTTATATATATATATATATATATATATATATATATATATATATATATATATATATATATATATATTGTCGAGGACTGCTGCTGGGTCTGCTGTGCCGATGCGTGATGGGAGCATAGGATCGGTGGGAAGTGGACATCGGGACAAACCGTCAGCGTCGACATGGCGTTTACCTGATTTGTAGACAACCGTGAAAGTGTATAGTGTTGAAGCTTTAATGACCACCGTCCAAGACGGCCCATTGGATCTTTGAGGCTTGCTAGCCAGCAGAGGGTGTGGTGGTCAGTCACAATGCGGAATGGTGAACCACATAGGTAGGGGCGGAACTTTGTAATTGCCCATATAGCCGCTATACATTCTTTTTCAGTCGTTGAGAAATTTCGTTCAGAGGTAGTCAAAGTTCTACTGGCATATGCTATTACTCGCTGCTCATTTCGAATGGTCTGGGCCAAAACTGCTCCAACACCGTTACCGCTGGCGTCTGTTCTTATTTCTGTATCTGCGCCTTCGACGAAATGTCCAAGGATGGGGGTAGAGGTCACCGCTATTTTTAAGGACTCGAACGAGTCCTGCTGTACCTTGGTCCACTGAAAGCGTGCACGATTCCTTAGTAAATTATTGAGAGGCTCCGCGATGTCAGAGAAACCACAAATAATTTTTTGAAAATAAGTGCATAATCCTAGGAAGACCCGGACATCTTTCACTTTCAGTGGTACAGGAAATTCAGCCACAGCTCGGAGTTTGTCGGGGTCTGGGCTGACGCCGGAAGCACTGACGAGATGACCCAGTACTTTGATTTGTGGAGCGGCAAACGTACATTTCTTGGAATCAAGTTGTAGACCGGCGGCTCGGAAACACTGCAGGACCATACGCAGCCGGTGTTGGTGCTCGTCGAAAGTCGGGGCGAACACGACGACGTCGTCGAGGCAGCACAGACAGATGTTCCTCGTAAGGCCGCGTAGTAGAGAGTCCATCATACGCTCAGAGGTGGCTGGAGCGTTGCAAAGTCCAAATGGCATCACATTAAAGTGATACAGGCCAGTTGAAGTAGTGAATGCGGTTTTGGGCTTGTCGTGACTGGCGACAGGAATTTGCCAGTAACCACTTCGGAGGTCCATGGAAGAGAAATATGACGACCCTTGGAGCGTATCAAGAGTGTCGTCAATTCTGGGCAGTGGATAAACATCCTTTTTTGTGACTTTGTTTAGTTCGCGGTAATCAATGCAGAAACGCCAAGAGCTGTCTTTCTTCTTAACAAGAACAACGGGTGAAGACCATGGACTAGAAGATGGTTCGATTACTTTCTTTTGGAGCATATCATCTATATGTGTCTGAATTACTCGGCTTTCGGCTGGGGAAACTCTGTACGGTCGGCTTCGAACGGGTGATGAATCGCCAGTATCAATTCGGTGCTCTATAAGCGAAGTTTGCGGCAACTTTCCGGGGTTAATGTCAAAAAGGGTTTCGTAGTCTGCAAGAAGACGGGCTAATATATGTCGTTGGGTCAGTGGTAGGCGGGGGTCGATCATTTTTTTCCAGGTGCTTGCTGAAATCAGGTGGTGTAGGGGGCGCGTCTGAAGTGGCGGGGAGGAGACTGGCAAATTGGTGATGCACTGTTCGGTGCATTGTAGCGACACGACTTCCGGAAGGAACGATTTGGGGTTCGGAAGAACAGTTGGTTACCCATAACTGAAGTTTTCCACTCGTGAGTGTAGCAAGCAAATAGGCAATGATTATGCCCTTGGTCACGAGCTGCGTAGAGATGGGTTCAATGAGACCAGGATTTGCTGCGGTGGGTAGGGTCGGTACGAGTGTGGCGACAACGGCAGAGTACGGAGGCAGCAGTATGTCAGTGTCGGCTACCAGGGTGACGAGCGAACCATCAGCAGCAACCTCGGCAGTATCAGGAGAGTTGAGATGCAATTCACGGCTGGCACAGTCAATGAATGCTTCTGTTGAAGACAGAAAGTCCCATCCCAGGATGATCTCGGCGATGCAGGTAGGAAGCACTATGAACATAACAACGTAACGGTTGTTACCAATCCGGATTGTAAGGGTGCAGTATCCGAGGGGGGGAACCAAATCGCCATTGCCCATGCGCATCAAGTGTCCTTGCAACGGCGGAGTAAGTACTGCGCGCAGACGACGGCGGATGTGTTCAGAAATGCAAGACTTCGCGGCTCCTGTATCGACTAGGGCGGTGAAGTTGTGATTTCTAATTTTGAGTACAATTGATGTTGATCCTAAATAAGGAGGATTTGCGGATAGTGGTGAGTGTGCAGCCTGACCTCCAACGTAGCTGCAGACCGCTTTATCTAGTTTGACTGTTGGGAAGGTCCGGGAGCGTCGGTGGTGAAGGGTGATACAGAACGGCGTCGTGGCGGGTACGGCGATGGTGGGCGGCCACGTCGTGGTGGTGGGGAACGTTCGGGGCTGTGAGAGGGACGGCGACTGTCTGGAAATTGTTCGTGACCGGGGGGAGTGGACGTGTGGGAACGTGAAGAAAATTCGTCGATGGGCGGAGTGCGATGAGTAGCATGGTAGTCAGTATAGTCTGTGGAGTATACACGGCTGGTCGGCGAGGTGCGAGCCGTGTTGCTAAGTCGACGGCGACAATATCGGAGGATGTGTCCTGGTGTGTGACAATAATAACACACAGGTCGCTGATCTGGCGTTCGCCAGATGTTTGTCCTTGGTTGTGGTTGTGTCCATGGAGGGGTTGGTGCGGCATACGTGGCAGGGATGGACTGATAAGCGCAGATCGAAGTTGGGACGGGTGCTGCTGGTGCGTAAGGAGAGGCTGCTGGCGTGACGTGCCCCAGAGCAGCGCGCAGTTCGCTTTGAATTGCGTCCTTTATGCCATGCACGTCAGCATTTGTTTGGTGTTGGTCACTAGATGGTTGTAGCTGTGCGACGAAGGTACGAAGTTCTTCGCATATTATGGTGCGGATGAGCGAAGCAAGGTTTGTGTCGGGAGTTGTTACCTGGGACACTTCAGGGAGTCGCTCGAATGTTTCTTTGGAGATCCGTGCGCTATCGAGCTCTTCGTACTGTCGGCATTCCGCTATCAAGCGCTCTGTTGTAGCAGGTGCTTTCGGAGCCACGACGAAGAAAAGCTCTTGCGAAATGCCCTTGAAGAGGTGGCGAATTTTCTCGTCTTCGGCCATTTCAGCATCAACTCGGCGGCGCAAACGGAGGACGTCCTCAATGTACGCTGTTGATGTTTCTGTGGGTCTTTGATAGCGGCACAATAGTTGGTCGCGCGCTTGCTGCTTCCGGTGCTGGGGTTTGCCAAACACATCGGCGAATGCTGTTTTGAAGCCTTCCCAGGAATTGATGGTTTCTTCGTGATTGTCGAACCAGCGAAGTGCCGTGTCTTTTAGAAGAAAAAAAAAACATTCGCGAGCTTAAAGCTGTCGTCTCAGCGGTTGTAGTGGCTGACCCGTTCATAGTTCTTTAACCAATCGTCGACGTCGGCGTCCGGAGATCCGTCGAAGATCTGGGGGTCGCGCTGTCGATGTTTGACCACGGGCGCTGTACTGTTCGTGGGACGGTTAGCGTTGCCCGCTTCTTCTGGCATATTGACTTGCTCAGGTCGTCTGCTGCGTAGCTCCAGAATTGATAATTAACGGTTAGACGAGAGGCGGAAGAACGATAGCACCTCCACCAACCTGTGAGGCAATGATGTGCAGGTTTAATCAGATGATCGGAGCATTGTAGATGACGGTCAGAGCCGCAGCGCAGCCAGGCGAAGTCAGTCTGAATCGAATCAGGCGGGAACTCCGCGGCCGACACTTGAGCGCGCCACTCGCGCCACGTCGTCGTCTTTCCTAACAATATATATATATATATATATATATATATATATATATATATATATATATATGTATGTTTTTTATGTCTGCAAGACATAATCTCAATTTGTTTATGCAAACGGAGATTTCTCTTTGACGGGGGTTTAACTTAAAGTGAAACTTTTAAAGGTCTGCAGATATAATGATCACTGTTTGTAAAATATTTCAATCCCGCAAAAAAGAAATTTACCAAGTGGTTCAAAAACAAATTTTACGATGATTCGAATACTGCGGCATTGTGTTCAACGCTACATGAGCCACACATCAAGTTCCAATATCAAAATTCTTGCGTGCGGGCTATCCTTGGCCAAGTGGGCTAAGGCGTCTGAGCTCGGAACGTGGGGCGAAAGCTTGCGCTGCAGAACCTCTTGGGTTCAATCTGGAGGATTTTTGTATCGGCACGCGTTCGTGTAATCCATACTGCGTGGTATACGTAAAAAAATACAGTTTAGGGTTGTACTGCACTGGTTAAATTTCTAATGTATGGATAAGACACAAGTCACGCGTAAAGGGGTACTACTATGAAAGCTGTATACGCATACAAGCAACACAATTTTTTTTCTTGCGTGCTACAGTAAAATAGAATTGCACCCCCTACTTTTTGATTGGTGCATTTATTTGTTTATTCTGAGTATGGAATCTTACGTGCCCGCGTACGCGCGAGCTTTGTGCTTTAAGCTTAGTCCACGAACGAGGAATTTTCTAGATTCATTGAGCGAGCGATTTCTGGATCATTTTGAATTCACGCAATCACACGTACGGCTTTAAAAGAAAAAAAAAATCCTAGCTTGGCAACGCTCAAATCCCCCCAGGTCATTATTTCGCGAAACCAGGAAGAACATCAGAGTCACAAATTATACCCTCTTCTCCACAGTTTTAGAGTTCAGTCTTTCAGACACCGCCGGCAGACCGGTTGTAATCAAGGACTTCCAGCGCCGCGGAACGCGAACAGGAACCCGTAAAAAATCCGACGGAAAAGGAAAGGTTTCCAGTTCACCCGACCATTAGGATCCGACTGAACGCACGCCGTTCCGAGTGAGCAATTTGAAACTAGACACGCCCTCTTCCTCTCCCCCTTCGCTACCGCCATCTTGGTACTCCTTCTTCTCTCCCGACTTCAAGTGTGTAGTCCTGGGTTTGGAGGGAGCTTCTCCTTTCCCCGTCTTCTGCGCTGGAACGTCGCTGTTCCGCCTGGACTATGGGGACCCGTACGTGAGACGAGAGGAAGCAATGACGAATGTTTGTCCCCGAGGCGCAGAGCTTGTAATTACGACCCTTTTGCGACCCAGGGCTTCCTAATGAGACACGGTCATCGCCGTGGACGCAGCGTCGAAGAGCGGCCTTTGGAAAGGAGCCTCCGGCTATCGCCCACTTCCGAGAGTTCGCGCGGTCGAGGCATTTGTTTCCCAAAGCCGGTGCCATGCTCATGATACGATGCGTGGTTACACCGGGCGTTCGTGAGAAAAGGGAGCCGTGTTTTTTGGCCCCAATAAATGAACTACACGCGTTGCATAAAGCTCAAACTTCGAGAGAATGGGACACTAGCTTATAGTTATGGAACGTGAAAGTTTGAGAGCACGACATTACCCGAAACGAAAGATAAAATGGTGAGTTAAGATTTCTCGAGGAGCCGATGACCAAACGCTAATATTGTGAAAACATGAAATGACAATATGAGCATTTGTAACATCTATCCCAGGAAAAAAATATCTTGTCTGCAAGAAAGCAAGCAATATTATTTCTAGCTGAGAACCGTTTTTCGCCAATATAAACGCCACATACGTCCACAATTCCAGTTCATTTTACGATATTAGGCCTCCGTGGACTTCGACTCATAGAGAACCAATGTCTTTTTCAACATTGATCTTTTTGATGCAGGTAACTTCATGTTCCCAAACATTTTGCCTCCTTTTTCCAACCCCTAGCGTCACAGTCCCGCCGAGTTGGAGTTTTCTGCGATGCGTATAGTTAATTTATGTGGACCGAAAAACACGGTTCTCTTTTCTTACAAACGCCCGGTAGGTCCTCGGTGTAGCGATTTGCCAAATGATGGGTTTAATTACTTTTTTTATTTGTTCCATTCTACGTAAATTGAGGCAAGTCTAATTAGTTACCTAACTTGTCCCTGAAGGTTGACTACTTTGTATTCTATCTTTTTCGTTTTATGTGAAAGCATTAACTTTCTCATAAAGCAAAGCTGTTCTTGTTTGTAACCGTCTGTAGCAGCGAAACGGCAGCTAAATTGACATTGGCCAAAAGCACAGCAACGCAGATGCTTAGTCGCGGAAGCCGTCGTGAAGCCGGCGGGGTTCGCCGCGCCTGTCCAGGGGGTAGGCGTGATGTCACCACCGCAGCGCTGTGTGAAAAACGAAGACGAGCCACCATGCTTGGAGGAATTCGCTGCGTGTAGGATTTCTCTCGTATTCATACTCGTAAGCTGACTTAAGTGTCTTTAGCGTACGCTATAGTTTTCTTTTTATATATATACTCCGCTTCACTTTAAAGTTGGACCGTACTTTACGCTATGCAATCGGATGGAATCAGTCAAGCGGAACCAAAAGTGCCCCGTTACGACGCTTTGTCGTTTTGTGCGTCTTCTATCACCAACCTAAAACCAATCAAGCGAAGTGAATACGCCGCGATCCTACGCTTTGTTTTTTACTTGATCGATATAGCCCTTGATTGCGAGCTCACCAGGGCAACGAGCGCCGCGGCAACGCACTTTTGCCGCCGTTTGATTGACACCATCAGACCCAGACTGAAACGGAGTATAAGATTTGCTCTCTTATTTCAGTATTGCAGTAACTGCCGTTTGCATAGGGTAAGAAAGAAGCTATCCTTCAGGCGTAAAGTCTTGTGTATACAATTTTTTTTTTTGTAAAACCAATATATCGTTGGGTGCAAGACAGCTGAACAATCTCATTGTTCTGAACGCGCCACTAAAATGTTAGAAAAAGTACACTTGCCGTTTATTTGTTTATTGTTTAGCTATTCAAGTCAAATTGTAATTTTTGAATACACAGACTTTAAGCCTTTATTCAAATTTTCGCGCACTCTACAGTGGTGTGACGTCCCAAATGGCACAGACATTCGGATCCCGAATTAAATCTAAAAGAGAGTATGTTGAGCTCTGTTGTTTCGCTTTTTCGTGCTTCTCAGTGAATGGGTTTCCAAGCTTTCTTTTCCCACTTTGAAACGCCTTTTAATCAGTTGGAAACGGGGTTTACTGTCCACTTTGTACCATTTCTGTCGTCACACTTTAATGTTGCCACCAGGGACTCCCGGTTTGAGAAACACGATGAGAACTAAATTCGAAAACTCAATAACTTCGCGAAATTTGTTTCTTATACACAAACTTGGGTGACTGGAACAGCCGTGTCTATCGCTGTGTAGATCCAATTTTCAGGCAATCAGCGACCATAACAAAAACGTTGGAGTATCCCTGTAACATTGAAATAGTTTAAGAAAACGGCTGGCTCAATTCAGAAATTTAAAACAAATTTTGTTTACCGTTTCTTTAGACCACCTGAGACTGGGTGGAAGAACCTCGCGCAGGGCTCAGTTACGACTACAGTTGCACAGCGTCGTGTTTCTTCCACCCAGTCTCAGGTGGTCTAAAAAAATGGTAAACTTACACCAGCTCGCCTGCGCCCTAACTGCTTTTTCATGAATTTTTGTTCCTCGATTCTGTCGTAGTGATTTCGAAAAACCCGCCAACCGAACTAATTTATTATATTTTCAACGAATTTATTCTAGCATATACTACCAGCACTATCATTGTAATTTTCTTATAGCCTATTCATACATTTGTTCAACGTGAATACACGCTGTCGCAGCCCTTTAGTAAGATTAGCTGCAATTGCGGGCTTCCTCAAATTAAAGGTAGTTTATTACAAAACAATTTATTGCAATAAAAATGTAGCGCCTAAAGAAACAAATACTTAGCACAATAACTTAACGTGGAGCTGATGTTTCGACGTGTCTTTAGCTCCCGGTTAAGTTACAGATGATTAATTTTATGTTGCAATTGGTAAACCTTCGTTGCTAAGAGTATCCGCTCCACTAATCTTCAGATAAATCAAATATAAAGTGCATTAAAACATGATTAATGTGTACATACATATCTTATCGGCAGTCCTGAATTCTACCTCGTCGGTGGTGCGTTGTAAATGGATATTCTGTTCCCCGTTTTGAAATAAATCACGAAATAAGATATTATGATCATTACGTCAAAAACGCGCGGGGCTCAGTTACAACTACAGTCGCACAGCGTCTTTGAGATTGCATTTCTTGCTTCCCCCCACCTCAAAGAGAGAAAAAGACACACACAAAGACACGTAATTAGATAAAATTGCGAACGATATTCAGCAGAAAGGTATGATATATTCGAATGTTCTGGTTCCCTTTCATGTCGCAATAATTGCAGAGCAAGATTCGCGTTCCAAAGGGCTTCCGGGCAGAACCAAGACACGGAGGAGGCAGAAAAAAATGACATCGTCATCTGAATAAATTGAGGGCAGGAACATTACGCCGGTTTCTCATTAGGCTTCGCTACTAATGGCTATAACGAAGAAGAAGCGGTAAAAAACCCGAAAAATGTATCTTCCTATTAAAACTTCAACGGGTGTATCTAAATCGTACGCGGGAAAACGAAACACGTACATAAAAGAGAACGGGTTCGTGGATTCATTACCTATCCCATTAAAATCGCACCTCGGGACTATTACAGAAAGGTCCCCCTCCCCTTTCTTACAAAATGTAACTTTGTGATTCATGGCGTCGCGGAAACGTTCTTTTATCCAGAATGTGAGAGAAACCTGGGATATCTAAATAGAGGCAGAAGTAAACACCTCAGCGCTGTATATTTCATGGATGCAACCACAATTTCATTTCCAGAAGATTGGTCGTTAGACCTTGTTATAGCACTTAAAGCACGAGGCGAGGTGATTCTAACGATTTTATTACCGAATCAAAATAGGATTATATATTCATTTGGCCGTAAAGCGTCGTTACCGATTTGTCCACACGAGGATCAGCGCGGGAGTGAAATAATACCAGCCTGCATATTTGGTTCGATCCAACTTCGAGCGTGGTAGGTCCGCCTCTCGCGAACGTCTGGACTCGACGTTGACCCGTACGTGTGAGAGCACTGGTCATGTCTTCCGAACTCGAAAGCAGTTGTTGACGCCACTGGGAGGGTTTCACAACCGTGTGCTGGAGTTAATTCGGACGACTTAAAAGTTCCAAGTATACTTTACAGGAATTGCCGTGAACTCGTCAGATGGTTGCAGCCGGGGGTTGTAAGAGACAGGTGCTCGTTGAAGCAAGTAATACAGCAGCGGCTCAACAAGATCGCGACCAACCTTCAAAATATAGATGGCGGTTGATTTAGGATCCTTTTAAATCATTAAATTGTCGTTTACATAAAAAGAAAAATATTATTCTGTCTTGATTTTGGTTTACAATTCACATGATCGTGAATCGTCAGGAGATGCAACAAATTCTACGCAGAGAAGACGCTGTATTATAGGTAGCGGGACTGAAATTATTCACACTAAATCTTGTAATCAAATTTACGAAGCCGTACCTGTCGCGTCATATGATCCTAATCCCGACGCTGAAGGGTGCACGAACGTGGCTTAAGCTGCAGACGCCAGGTATCGGCATCGCAGCCTCATCCCCATAAAATACACAATTAAACTTAAGTACTTATTTAATTCAGTTGATACGGTTATTTTACGCTTAGGCACCTCTGTCTGTATTGTTGTATTTATTTGCTATTGGAGTAAAGTGTTAATAGGTATTTTATTGTTTTACTTCCTATTTGTTTGTTTGTTTTTGTGATGAAAATATATTATTCTTGTACTCCCTATTGTGTACCTAAAAATACTTTGCCTTTGCTGTCCGTACTAATGTGGTTGCTTAATGTGGTGATTTTTGTTTTATATGTGGTAATATGCACGTTTTTGTTCTTTCATGCCTTGAATGTTGCTTCCTAGTTGATGTCTAAAAGCTGCAGAAGCCTTCTCAAATCAAGAATTTTGAAATTTTCTTCTGCAGCCTGCATTAGTATCTGATGCATCTTAAAAAGCTTAATAATTATTATTGAATAAGTGAATAGATACGAAATAATTTATGAATCAGTGAATTACCAGAATATAAATAAGAAATAATCTATCTGTCTATTTATCTACCGATTCAATTAATTAATTAATTAATTAATTGTTTAATAAAACCGTCCCGCAGGTTCAGTGGTATTGTTTTGGACTTTCTTTTTTTATATACTCTATCTTAAAAATAAGCAAAGAAATTTTCGAAGCAAGAGAAAATTGCCCGCCGAAGCGCATTTGAAGTCAGGTGTTGGCCAATGTGCAGACATGGCGTTCAACTTGTACGGCAACCCCAGCGCAATAAAATGCTAAACCCTATTTTTATTTTTGTTTTTGAGTGTTTTCTACGACTCCTTTCAAACAACCCGGTCCGTTGTTTTTTCCGAAGCCCTGCCCTAATTTCACAAATATCGATCGGGCACGAAATTCTCGCAAAAACATATTAGTGCGCTAAAGCGATAAACACACACAAAAAATAACTGCTGTTATACCGGAGTGGAGCTTGAGTAAAGTACCCAACGGATGCTTGTAAACATTTTACTGCTCCGTTTTTCTAGGAAATATAAAGTAATTACTTTTATTATCCCTCACATTTCATTTGTTTTTCTTTACGTGTTCCGGTTTTCTACGTGTACGTGCCGTCGTGTACCAATTCGTACCAGTACAGCTACGTCTTGTGAGGACGTAGTTGTACTGCGCGTATTTGTAAACAACGACTACATTTTTAGCTGCCAGAAAATGGTACTGCAATAAATAAGAATTAAAAGATCAGGCAGGGCGGGTCGGAGTGTCGGAGTTTCTTAATCCGAGACAGCCCCTGTTATCACGCTTTGCTTCCTCTCAAGCATATTCTTTTGTTTAAAGTTAACTTACTCTTAACGTGTGTTTTCCAAACCGGCTCACATTTAAAACACCCTACTTGTTTTATTTGTTTTTTTGTATGTTTAGTTGGTACCTTATTTACGCATTATTCATTGTTGATTGGTTTAGATTCTATAGTATTAGCTTGTCGCATTCGATCCCCGTGTAAGGTCATTACCTCTCTTGTTATCTTCACGGCGTTCAAACTCGCGTCCTATTGGCGACTCCAGTGAAATCAACGGCACCTAGTGGCTAGAACACAAAGCTTTGGCGGCAGGTTCCCTCGCCAGCCTTCTTGAACGAATCAAATATTCGCAGCGCCTGGCGGCTTGAAGATAAATGCTCGAAAGCAGGTGCAAAAACACGTGGTGAAAGTAGCCAATACTTTGTCTAGTCTTTCTCCGATCGATTCAGTCTAGAAAACAAAAATATTTGGATCAATACCCGAAGGCTTACAACTAAAATAACAAGCACACCGGACGTGTGATGCAAAAAATAACCGATGTTGATAAAAACAAAATAATGATTACATTAACATGCTTCGAAGTAAAGAAAGAAAGCCAACCAGGAGAGAACCAATTCTACATTACTGATGCGGGAAGTTTGGTGCACAGCAAAAGCGAAAATCAATTCCCCCAGAACAAAATCGCCAGAAGTGTTTTCGGTTTCCCGGTTGTAAAGGGCTTCATTAATCAAATAAACGGGATGCTGGGAACTGGTACATGACGTGTCAGCAAGCAGTAGCGGAGATATAGAGTCGGGGTTCAACACAAATCTAGTACATAGCATTTATAGCCGCCAGGAATGTTCCAGGTCACGGTGCTACTCTAATCGGGGTATCACAGGACACGGGGTTTCTTTGTCCATGGAGGAGTGAATCGGTCGCTGCCATGAACGTGAGCCTTTTAACGTAATATACTAGCGGAAGAAAAAGCAGATATTGCATACCGTCAACACGAATAACGGTTTACAGATGGAGAGAGAAGAAACCAAAGAGGAAACATACCTACATAAGCTAAAACATAGGAGCAAACACTTTCACTCAGTTGGCCACATATTCACACAATAAACAAACAATGTTCATGCCAATATATACTGGTGGGCGGCGAGAGTGTGCATTTGTCATTTTAAAAATGCACGCGTTAAAAATCACGCACACCAACATGGGACACCATGACCCTGACCGTAACTTCGGTGCCGAGATGTACATATGATTTGTACTGAACGAAGTGTAGTTTACGATATAGCCCATGACAGTTGACTGAATCGAATAATGCTCGAAGGAATGGAAAGCACAATAAACGCAAGCCTAAAGTGACCTCCGCTCGTCAACAAACATAGATTTTTGTTCGGGAGTGCCGGCGGAATAAAGGAAATAAAACCGCGCGGCTATCCCGAAAGCACAAACACAAAACAAAAAGCAAAATCTTGAACAAGATATCAAAAAAAAAAAAAGAAACGAAAAGGGTTTGCAGCGTGTCCACGGGCGTCAGAAACCTTTCAGCATCAGCTCAATAAGTCTGGGTAGCACCTCAAACAAAACCCGCTGGAGCTATGACGATTAAAAAAGACCCGTAAAAGCCAAAATTCCTGAAGCGACAAAATCAAGGCTAAGAAAACTGAAGATTTATTTCGAAGCAAAGAAGGCAAGGTCAAACAAAGACATCGTCAAGAACGTTCACTCCCGAAAATATAGCCGCGCAACAACAAACGTATCAACAAAAAAAAAAAAAAAAGAAAGAAAACGCGGATTACTAAATTTTAACACTATTGTCTCTCATGCCGCTGCTTTCTCCAGCCTTGAAAGCCCGACTTGTACCGCGGCCCCGCGCATTCTGCCCAATCCAGGAACACAGAGACACGCTCCCGAAAAGGGAATATGGCTGGCGCATCAAAAGAGGAGCACAAAAGACTTGGACAAAAAATAAAAAAGAACACGGAATTATGGGTGATCAAAAGAATCTTCCTTCCCTACTACCTCCTTTTCACGCCCGCCCAGATATATATTCTCATATTGCCGAAAAAGGTTTCCATACACTCACTCTGTCCACTACCAGCAGGCAAAAAAAGGTGAAACGGAGCGACGGTTTTGAAGAAAAGAGAGCCGTCTGGCGGAAGCGCTCCCCGCGTGTTCCTTTGTTTCTATTGCGGGGCAAAAGTACTGGGATCCAGGGACAACAAAGAACTAACGTAGCGACCCCGTGCCGGTAAAGCACAGCCTTTAATAAACAGGTGAAATATATAGGAACTTTATTCCCCTAGGGAACATGACTCGCTGCCTAAACGAAAAAGTTGCGAAAACATTCTTTAAGCGGAATCAATAAGGGAAATGAAATACCAGGAAGAGACGGATGAGAAAAACACAAGTTTGATTGGAGAGCAATTTAACAGCCGTTTTGAATTATTCCCGGTAGAGCGTGTTGTCCTCAGATCCCAAAGAAGGTTTAGATGAAACTGAAAAATAAATGGTGCGCCAAAGGTTATCTTGGGCTCAAAAGAATGAAGATGGGTTGAAAAGACTGGATTTGGACCTTATCGGCACTCCTTTCGCGTGATTAAGACACCTATTTCACTGTCCACTATAATGAAACTCGAAACGCTTAAATTGTTTATCTTATCTTGGTTTAGGAGTTTGCCTGTTATAATTTTGATTCTGATTATAAAATTAAAATAACGAAAGTCATAATAAACAAAGCTACCTAACCCGTAAGTCTTGTTGCATATGCATTTCGAACATGAAAAGTATTTCGTTTAATATTTATATGTAGGGTACGATTTACCAATAACTAATATTGTCTGTAGAAACAATTTCAGTTTGAATATTTTTTAAAAATTCAGATTCGTTCATTCACCAAACTAATATATCAGTAAGGCTTGACAAGCCTTACTTCCACAAGAATGTCACATTCATTAACCAAGCTGTCCACCACAATAAAAAATTTGACGCCGTAATAGAAAATTGCATGCAAGCTCACTGTCCGAATGAGAGATAACATTAAAAAAGAAAGGCGTTTACAAATTTCTCTAATGCGAAACTAGAGCGCAGCTCTTGAAGAAAAGGAGGGGAGGGTATGCCCCTCCTCCTTCTCCGTACCCTCCCCTCCTCCTGCTTCCCTCCTCTCGTCTTTTTCTCCTCCTCTACTCCTGCCGCTGAATTTGTTCATGGAAGACGTAACACAAAGCTGCGACATCATTTTTCTTGCAAAATTTAACGGGGAAACTGAATTGGTGTTGACGTCACGTGACGTCAGTTTCCCCGCTAAATTTAGTGGGGAAACGCCTTTGAATGCAACGCGGGGGGTTACGCCGGCAGCCGACGGTGACGCCTCTTGACCCGGAAACGGGCGCCTAAGAGCTGCTCTAAAATAGGGGTCCTGACGAGCCCACCTTGAACAGATTACGTGTTAATACGTCTATTGAGCCAGTACATCCACCCAGCCATTACATCCATCGATGGATGTAATTGCGCGGTGGATATACTAGCTCGTCGGATGTGTTGACATGTGTATGGTCTAGCTGCTCGATGGATGAAGTTACTCGTTGGATGTAATTCCTCGATGTATGTAGTTGTTCGATGGATGTAGTTTCTCATCCTTCCTCTTGCGATGCCTAGTGTGCCATTACATAAATCGTGCTGGCGCATCCATAGAAGCCAAGATGGGCGCCATTGGGCATTTTGCGTCATGCACATTCTTACAGGGATAGCAAATATGTCTGCTTCTTTTGTGGGGATTGTGGTGACGTCAGAACACCGAGCTCTGACTGGTACTGAACGAAGGATGGCGGGTAGACCTCAAGGCAGCTTGCTTTGAGGTCTACCCACTGTTCTTCATTCAGAACCAATCAAAACTCGGCGTCTTTGTGACGTCACCGCAACCCCTGCGCAAGAAGCAGACGACTTGCTTTACGCATTGGTTTGGCAGCCACAGAAAACAAACGGTAAATCCCAGAACGCTAGTGTATTAGAATTAAATCCTATCACACATTCAGATTTTTTTTTCAAAGCAAAATAAAAGCTGTGATTTTGTGAAGAGACGTAGCTCTATAATAAAGTTTATATTTAGTAATTTTCGATGATGAAAAAAGCAGTAACTAAAGTTTGATCACTGTGGAAACAACAAACAACGAGCCGACGATGCGTTTTCGACTTTAGAGACGCCGAGGGACGCAGAAAGTGCATGACGCACAAAGGGTTCTCTTATTCGCTTTTGTACACTTATTTAGTGTATAACTCATCAGATTAATGTGAAATAATATACAGCATAGTTAAACGAAGAAATAAACTTGCGTGATTGATGGATGTATTGGCACCTTTTTGGACAATGCTGCTCGATGGATGTGATGACGCGATGATTGTGAAGACACGATGAATGCAATGACACGCTTTTGGATGAATTCACTCAATAGATGTGATGGCGCGGGGATTGCAATGGCACGATGGATGTAACGGCATAATGGATGTAATGGCACATTGGATCAACTGACCAGAAATGGATGTATTGGCACGATAGATGTTCTGTCGATATATGTGTATGGGCACGATGATGTAATGGCATGACATTGGATGTAATTACTCGATGGATGTAATGGCACAATGAATGTGTTGGCCCCAAGACCCCTTGGACACTGCACCTCAGCCTCCGTCGTCAAGTAAGAAAAGCTCGACTGTCCTACAACTGAATGTTTAATCATTGGGACAATCAAATGATCTCACCAGGTCCGGATAACGTTAAAAATAATAGATAAGAAATACTCATGCCTACATTTATTGTACATACCCTCAAGCGCCGAAGCATTCTAGAGCGGAGGGGCAAAGCAAACAAAAATAAAACAAACTGACAATAACCAAAAGAAAACATGCGGCAAGAAATTCAAATCTCAAAAATACACTGCGATTGGTAAAGGCTGTAAGCAATATCTGTTACGAACAAAATAAACAAAATAAAATGACTCATGTTGGCTCATCAAAGAGAAATGTAAACAAAGATTGGCAAAAAAAGAAACTAATCAGGAATAGTTGCGATATCTGCTGGAAGGTGGCTTCAGTCGTTTGATATATGCGGGATAAATGAATAAAAAGAAGTGTTTGTTGGGCAACGTGTAAATCCACTTTTATTCAGATGGCCCACACTGGAAGAGTAATAGTTTGGCAACGTAAAGAAATGGTCTCGCAGCGACTGATCATGATACGCTTTATGAAACTGTCAAAGTCGAAAAATCTTTCTACGCAATGACAAAGAGGGTAACAACCAACTGGACTTATTGATGATATGCTTGCTGTTCGATCATAATTAGACAGAATGAAACGAAAGGCGTTATTTTGAACTAGTTCGAGAGCTTTATGTGGAAAGGCGTGGTTAGGATCCCAAATAGAGGCTGCGTATTCCAATTTTGACCGTACAGGAGTGTTAGAAATAAGAAGTTTTAAGCTAGCTCGGGCCGTTGTGAAGTTTCGTCGTAGGTATCCTAACATGCGGTTAGCGTTGGTGATTATTATATCGACATGAGGTTTCTAGGGTAATGTCGACAATATAGTAACACCGAGAGAACGGTATGAGTTTACAGATTGAAGTTGAATGTCAGTTAGTGTTTACGCTGACGCTTACATATACCCACGAATCATATACGCCACCAAAAACAAATGCGACGAGCACATACGATTGAGCAAAGCACCGTGATGAAACACAAAAAACGCAGCGGCATCAAAAAAAAAAAAAAAAAGGTCAGCTTTCAAAGCAACCGTGTGCGCGGCGTATTTCTATGCGCTCTGCTTATTTGCATTATAGTATATAGCCGTCGTTTTCGGAGCCAATAGCAAAGACTCTTTCAAAGTTGCCATCGCTGCTTACCCGCAAACGCGACCCTTTTACCAGCTGGCTTTCCGTCTATGTTCTTTACCGTCCCCGCGCACTAAAAGCAGCGGCGTAACACTTCTGGCTGGCATGCTTCGTCATGGGGCTTGCGCAAGACACCTTACGCAAAGCACTTATATAAGCAAGTTGGGTCGAATGTGCGGTGTATGCACATAAGACTGCCATTGTAGGGAGAACTCACATACCGGTACCATTCTAGGAGGGGAGGAACTTTAATTTTTTCGGCTGCTTTTCTCCTGGTTTTCTTGGTTGCATTTTTCACGGCGGTGGCAGGCGCCGATCGTTAACATCGTCGTTCTGGGAGGATAAAATAATACGAGTCAAACATTCGAGGCTGTTGACGCTAGATTGACAGGGGGCCTCGTACAGATGGATTAGGCAAAGAAAAAGGACCCCCACCTTATTCTCGGGAGAGGACGCGTCACTGTTCTGCTCTTTTTCCCCGGACGACGGCTGACAGGCTAGCCACGCTAAGCGAACGCTGGTAACGAGACAAAACAGCTGACTCGGGTCAGAAAAATGTTAAGATGATTAGCAGGGTCAGCGTGGTTACGACACTCCGTGTGTTTTTGTTTTTTTTTTTGCTTCTTAATTTTAGTTGAGTAAGGTCGGTTGTCATGGGTTTCATCTGGGGGATTCGTGGGGTTCGGGGGAATGGTATGGTGTGGTTGGGATAGAGACACAAGTAATACTTTATGTTGACAAAGTACCGTGCGTATGTACCCACTGAGTGACTGGTTAAAAAAAATAAAAAAAATCTGAAGCATTTTTTTAGTAAAACGTTTTACAACATAAATGTTTTGCCACAAGTTTATTCAAAACTCCTGAACCGGAATTCTCAGCCAGAGCAACGCGCATAATTTTATGTCGTCGGTTAGATGTATATAACTACAACCACGAATTATATAAGGATTGATAATATATTGGTAAGAAATAAGGCATGGGAAAATATAGTATCTCGCTTTACCTTGAACAAATATGTAACTCCGTTCCAAACATCAGCGCCACCTCCTGGTAGGGGTGATGGCGGTGTTTATATTGAGTTTATTTTGTGGGCCACCGGAAAGCAATGTCTCGGGTACAGTGCCGAGGCGGTACCGCCAACAATGGGGCACCGGACGAGGCGCCCCACTCGGGGGAACAACTACTCGTCACTTTCTTATAATTAAGTTTATATATCCATTCATATGCGGAGTGTTTCAGCGAAGATTTTTGTTTTTTAATTACTACCATTGGGAGCTGGGTAAGGAAAAAAACATTTCTGGGAATACACTACCAGTGACGGCAGATATTCGAGATGGCATAAAGCATACTAATTAGGTAAGTATCACTAATTTTACGAAATAACTTATTAGTTGGTTAATATAAACACATCGCTCTGATTAGGAACTTGCTGAGCGTCGTCATAGTTTTCTAAAAAGTTAATTTTAAAAGGACTTAATGCACACGTGAACTAGGGAGTGCACTAAAATTACCACTCGTTCGGCTTGCACAAGGCTGGTAATGCAAACTCGGATGATATTCTTAGCCGCAAATAGTAACAAATATATATATATATATATATATATATATATATATATATATATATATATATATATATATATAACTGGGTAGAAAATAACCTTTGGTGAAAACAGCAAAAACGGACGGTTTATTCTTTGACGTTTCGGTGGGAGTCCGGCCTTCGTCAGGAAGAACTTTTACAGATGAACGCGGGTAGTATTTATACAATGCCACGGTCAAGTCCAAGTTTCAAAAACAGCGGGATGACGCTTGGAGTTTCAAAAGAACCGTAGGTAGAGTTCTGGATGGACAAAAGTTTATACAATGCTACGGTCGGGTACAAATTCCGGCGGGGTGACGGTTGGAGCTTTCGTGAGAGGGAAGCGTGGGGCAGTTCGTATCCGGGTGAAGAAGCTTCACGGTCGGGGCCAAGTTTCAAGGACGGTGGGGTGGCGGTTGTAGCTTCTTGAGAGAGGGCGCGGAGTGACTTTGTGTCCGGGCAGGCAGGATTGACCTGGACGATAGCGTACAATAGACAAAAGTTACACGCGCCAACTAAAGTACTGTCTCCAAAAAAAAAAAACAAAAAAACCGGCATGATAGTTTGAAAAAAAAAAAAAAAAACGCTGAAAGTGCAAGCGAGCTGCTGTAAATTATACGTAATGATTGAAAACCTGAGACTGTGGTTTGAAAAAGAAAAAAATCGTGAAATAGAAAGAAAAAAGGACAGACGTTGTCTGTCCTTTTTTCTTTCTACTTCACGATATTCTGTTTTTGAAACCACAGTCTCAGGTTTTCAATCATCACGGTAATTTGGGTTGTTTCGTGGGGCGTGCATGTGTCGAATCGCGGAGAAAAGCTCACCGGAGAAAAGCTCACCGGAGAAAAGCTCACCGCAAACCCGGCGGATGCTGAGAAAAGCTCACCGGCCATTGAGCGTATGCGGAGAAAATTTGCTCACCGATATTTTTTCTTCTTTTTATTTGGAGGCTGTTGGGTCGAACATAACATATATCAATTTATTATCAATAAGACTCGTCAGCTTTGTAAAAAATAAAATGTCCTCTTTTGTATTATTTGTTAAGCTTATTGGGTATATTGCTCCCGAATTAATAATTGCGGGAGTGTGTTTTTTGTGGCTTTCTATGCAACGAAAGCCTAACTAAAATCTTTATAAACCTAAAAACAAAAAAAAGTTAAAAAAACAAACAAAAAAACGTAATGATGACTGCCTAAAACCTAAAAATCAAAGGTGTAAATGCCGAAAATCCAAAAGTGCATGCGCAACAACGCGGTGCCTGAAATTCTCTTTGAAGCTTTGGTTAACATTTGAAAACAGGATAAAGCAGTCAATAGGATATCGAGGCTTCTTTTTTTCCACGGACATGCACGCTTTCTAGCCGTTCGTGCTGCACGGTGTTTCCACACGTTGCCTTTGTGTGATAGTGCCTTCTACGGTGAGCCACCCATGACCCTCAGCGCTGCGCACTGTCACCGTTGTTACTCGTGAGCTATATAAGAACTAGTCTTTTGTAAGTTAGGTAGCGAATTGGGCGAGTTGGTAAACGTTATACATGATGAATACCGTTCAAAATACGACGACGGAGTGAAGACAACAAACACGACACGACGAAGCTGTTCTCGCAACTAAAGTTTTGTGAGTGAAATTAACAGAAAGAAAACACCGTAGCCGACACTGATGACATCAACAAACATCTACTTATCTATTAGGCACTACACAATATTTGGACCTCAAACGATTCACTCACATCACTATTCATATTATCTCGCAAAAAACAAACCTCTTTATCTGACAGAGCTACCGACGGCGCACCCTCAGCTGTCAATAAATTTATACTTGCGGCTTCAATAATTTACAGAATGGGTGATTACTAATTTCTGAGGAAATAGCAAATATGCGCAATGAAACCTCAAGAATATTACAAAAACGAGGACATATTTTTAATGAAGTGACGAATGCGAATTGTGTTAAATTGCCAAGTTTGAAGCAGAATCAAGCTAAGCTAAAAAATATATCGATGAGTTTTTCTCCGCATCTGCCAGTTTTGCAGTGGGCTTTTCTCCGGTGAGCTTATCTCCCGTGAGCTTTTCTCCGGTGAGCTTTTCTCTGGTGAGCTTTTCTACGCCACCCGCATGTGTCAGATCTGGAAGAAGATAATGTTAAACCTAGAAATAAAGGGAAAGAAAATGAATGCCAAAAACTGGAAATGAAAGAGAAAAGTTGATGATCCAGTTCCGGCCACAAACAGAGTACCACTGCTAACAATAAGGTCTGGGACCTGAAAACATGTCCCTTGATCGCCGTTGCTTTAGACCCCTTGCAGAAAACCCGGTAACGGTGTGTATCGGCATTGTAACCATGGCAACCGCGAGGCGGTCAGGAGCTGCGTGACATGGTGAAGGAAAGCAGGTCGCAACCTCGCTGTGCGCCAACCGAGCTTTAGGCGCTTTATCTGTTGTTTTAAGGACAGTTTACGCGCTCCAGAGTATCAGTGAAGATGCCAACACAGTGCTGTGTCCCGGTTTGCATGTAATATGGGTACACTGACAAATTCGGACGGAAGGTTGTACTTATATATACCTATAGGACCCTCCGCTGCCACGATCGTTTGGCTGACCTCACGATTTCAAATGCATTTGCTTAACGACGCTAAAATATTGGTTCTGCATTATACCGCTTTGCATTTTCTTTAGTATTGCTGTTAGACAGTATGCGGAGGGCAAGTTCGTCTGCTTCTTGCGAAGGGGGTAGCGGTGACGTCAGAACACCGAGCCTTGATTGGCTGATCGCCACCCCCTGTCTGAGCGTCGTCCGCTCCTTTGCAACGTCGTCTGCTCGCAACGTCGTCTGCCTCTGTCTTAGCTTTCCTGCGACTTTCGGAAGCGCAGAAGCAAGATTCACGAAACGATCTTACGCCAAAAGTGTGCGTAAGACAAAACTTAAGAACAAATTCTTAATCACGAATCTAAATTTTCGTAAGTTTTGCGCAGGTTACGACGAAATCCTACGGCAGCTCCGAAGCTGTCTTACGCACTTCTTACGATGAAATCAGCATGGCCGACAGCGTCGCGGTCGCGACGACCCACGGACGTTTATTTTTCTACCTGCGCTTCTGACGCGTCCCGACTTCAGAAAGCAAGAAAAAATTAAGAAGTACTTAAAACAGACCACGACGAACAAGAACCCTGGATCCACATACACCAGGGAAAAGCTCCAACGGTCACGATTCCACCGAACGCGACCAAACGAGCTGGGCAGTTAGGCCTAGCAGGCACTCCATGACTCGGCGACCGTCTGTCTGCCCACGACCGGCTGGCGTGCTGAATGGAATATGCCCGCGCGACCCTTGTGAACCCTTCCCGTATTATACTTTGATCGCTAACCTCAAGTTTAGATTAAGAGGTCAATTTCTTCCTATTGTTATCTCCTTGCTTCCCGAGGCAACGGTGACTCTCGCCGGTGAAAAAGCGGTGAATCTCCGACAGACGCAGGAAAGGTAAAGCAGCCATCGCTTTGACTAGCAGACGTAAAGCAGACGACGTTAACTGCGCCAACCCGCCGACGAACTTAAAGAGTGAGGGGTCTCGCCGCACACGAATGGAGGGAAAGAAGTATTTGGGGGGGAACTTGCGGACACTAACACGCTCACTCCCGGTTCTAAGCAAACAAACCTCGGCGCCCCGGGACTCCTCGCCAGTGAGTCCTTGACTTCCCTACTTGATGCGCGCCGGCTAGTTGTTACACAAAAACAACGTACCGCTCGAGTTATTTCGTCTGCCCTCTCTTAAAGGCGAAGTCGAGTTCGCTCCGAAAGTCGCACGAAAGGTAAGACACACCAGACGATGTTGCGAGCAGACGACGTTGCAAAGGAGCAGACGACGCTCAGATAAGGGGTCGCGATCAACCAATCAGGGCTCGGCGTTCTGACGTCACCGCTACTTCTTTTCTCATGCGCAGAAGACGAAAATGAGCCCACTTGCGAGGCGTATACGTTTGATGCGGATAAACGAGCGTCGGTTTTACCCGTCGCATCCGTTGCCTTTCGGCCGGCCTCACGATTTTGCATGCAGTTAATTGCTTCATACACTAGGTTGTTATTTCATCGCACGTTTCTTTGGAATTGTTCGGTAGACAGATACCATTGGCGTGGGTAAACGAGCAGTCGAATTCCCGTATCAATCCTGCGAACGTTTTCTACGCTTTAACAAAATAAGCGTAAAAAAAATTGGCCTGCAGACGCGTTTTTTGAAAATCTTTTTATATTACTGAGACATCCACTAACACCATGTTATTATTCCATGCAGTATTGGGACAACACCGCATTAAGTTTGTCTTGAGGACATCATTTTTATGCAAGTTGAGTGGGGAGTTTCAGACAGATCATGATGAGGGATCTTTGTTTTCAGGATGGTACATAGCAAGCTAGCTTGCAAGGTTATTTTCCCAGCCGGTGGGGAGAAACAGAGACGCGTTTCTTCATTTGCCATACCGCTTTTTAACGCAGAGCCAGAGGCCCGAAGAAAAAAACATTCCCTCACGATAGAGAGCGCGCACACTGTTGCCCGAGGCGCACAGAGTTGTCACTGTTTTGAAAGGGGTTTATTCGTCTGTTAACATTTTAATCGATGCCAGAGTACAGGGGTTTTCATTTATTCTTCGTTTAATTGTGTTGAATCGGTAAGATTCACGCTGTTCACGTTCGCACTTTAATTTAAATTCATATTCTAGGAGCGTCACTGACAATTTATCAAACGAGTGTCCTGGGAGAGCGAAATGCTTGGATAGAGGCGAAGTGCGAAGATTTCCGGCGGGAGATTTCTGATTATTAAAGCGCAGCCTAAATGCCGTTCTAGTCTGCCCTATATATTGCATTTTACATACCGTACAGTCGAATAAGTACACAACATTCGACGAGGCACATGTTAAGTTCCCTTTAATCTTGATCAAAAACTGCGAGTGCGTGCTGCTTGCCGTGTTTGTGTGCTGCATCTGTTTCCAGATCACACATCCTGTGTGCATGCAAGGCTTACATTGGTTTGGTGGTGGCGATGAATTTATTCGAGAGTTTACTAGCACGTCATTGAGGTTACGCGATCGTCTAGGGGCGGATGGAAACGCGCGTTTAAGGCGCTTGCTTTGTTCTAGAATGTTGTAATGTCGTCTTAAAATATTATTTACATTAGGATGGTTTATGCTATAGGTTATATATAGGTTTGTGCGTTGTGTGTCGCTTTGCATGGTGCGCGGGCTGATGTCTGCTCGGTTCAATTTCTTGGTTTTTCTGATTGCATCGTCAATCATACATAGTTTTGTTTCTCTAGCACTTACTTTAAATTTTGACCGCTCGCATCAAAATCTGTCTCTTTGCAACGAATTCATTTGAAACGCTGAGTTTGACTATAGGGAATGCTGCTCTTGCAATGGTGTGGGTGGTCGCTTTGATAATGCAGGTATTTCTGTCGATCTGTTGGCTCACGGTACAGGCTCGTGGCGAGTTTACCTTCGTATGCTTTAACGTTGACGTCTAAGAAGTTCATTTCGGTTTGAGAGTACGAATGTGTAAATCGGATGCTCGGATGAGCAGCATTGTATCGATCTATGAAGTCCACCAGCTCCTCCTCAGTGTGCGACCAGACAATAAATATATAATCTATAAACCTTTTGTATATTAGCAGCTTTGTGGGACATTCAGAAAGAAACTGAGATTCTAATTTTCCCATGAATACTTTGGCATAGTTCAGGGTCATTTTGGTGCCCATCGCGGTTCCGCTAACCTGCCTAAAGTATAGTTAAATTCGAACGCGTTTAGTTCTAAGACAGACCTCGCTAGAGTAGCGACTACGTGTCCATCTGGGGTGTCCGGTTCTTTGTGGAGTGTGTACATGTCAATTAAAGAGATTATTCCATCATCGTGAGGGATATTTGGATACAGCGATTGCACATCGAGTGTAACCAGAAGTGATTTTATTGGTATGCATAAATTTGATATTTCACTGTAAAATTGAGTTCTGTCTTTAATGTACGAATCGAGACTTGTAGGTATATGTTTAATTAAACTGTCTACATATCCTGATATTGGTTCGGTTACTGTACTTATTCCGAATATGATTGGGCGCCCGTGGTTAGCAGGTTTGTGAATCCTAGGGAGCATGTAGAAGCGGTACGGGGAACGCTATACCGGTTTCATTAATTTATCTTCGTTAGCAGTTATTCTGCCCTCGTGTAGGATATGTATATATAAGGATCTAATATATATAGCGAAGAGGGGAGGAGGTGAATATTGAATTTATTGCATTAAAGTTAGGGAAAGGTAAAGCGAAGAGAGCTGGCGAAAAATTGAGCCAGGAGCGGGGATTGAACCCGCAACCTTCGCCTGTCCGGGGCGACGCCTTAATCTATTACCAGCTCCCTGTGTACTGTTTAGTTTCGAATTCGCTTAACTGGGTAGACGAAAACCATTGCTGATTTAAGGCCCACGCTATTTCGGACATGCGGCAGTGACGTGGCACGTCATCTCTGCATGCAAATGTCGGAAAGGGCCCGTCTTCCAAGATATCTAGGGAACCACTCCTCCCCATAGGGACAGGCTGCACCGTATATATAAGGGGAATGAGTGAAGATTGACAAGTGAAGCCGTAGCAATATTGTGAACGGAGAGAGGAGAAGGTGAATATTGAATTTATTGCATTAAAGATAAGGAAAGGGAAAGAGACCTGGCAAATAATTGGTCCAGGAGCGGGGATTGAACCCGTAGCCTTCGCCTGTCCGGGGCGACGCCTTAACCGATTACCAGCTCTTTGTGTACTGCTTAGTTTCGAATTGGCCTAACTGGGTAGGCGACAGCCGTTGCTGATTTAAGGCCCGCGCTATTTCCGACATGAGGCAGTGACGTGGCACGTCATCTCAGCTTGCAAATGTCGGAAAGGGCCCGTCTTCCAAGATATCTAGGGAACCACTCCTCCCCATAGGGACAGGCTGCACCGTATATATAATGGGAATGAGGGAAGATTGACACGTGCAGCCGTAGTAATATTGTGAACGAAGAGGGGACAAGGTGAATATTGAATTTATTGCATTAAAGATAAGGAAAGGGGAAGAGACCTGGCGAAAAATTGGTCCAGGAGCGGGGATTGAACCCGCAGCCTTCGCCTGTCCGGGGCGACGCCTTAACCGGTGAGACCATCCCGGCCACTGGTTTCGGCGGACTCAATTTCTGACCAGCTCTCTGTGTACTGTTTAGTTTCGAATTCGCTTAACTGGGTAGACGAAAACCGTTGCTGATTTAAGGCCCGCGCTATTTCCGACATGCGGCAGTGACGTGGCACGTCATCTCTGCATGCAAATGTCGGAAAGGGCCCGTCTTCCAAGATATCTAGGGAACCACTCCTCCCCATAGGGACAGGCTGCACCGTATATATAATGGTAATGAGTGAAGATTGACAAGTGCAGCCGTAGTAGTATTGTGAAAGAAGAGGGGAGAAGGTGAATATCGAATTTATTGCATTAAAGATAGGGAAAGGGGAAGAGACCTGGCGAAAAATTGGTCCAGGAGCGGGGATTGAACCCGCAGCCTTCGCCTGTCCGGGGCGACGCCTTAACCGGTGAGACCATCCCGGCCACTGGTTTCGGCGGACTCAATTTCTGACCAGCTCTTTGTGTACTGTTTAGTTTCGAATTCACTTAACTGGGTAGGCGACAGCCGTCGATGATTTAAGGCCCGCGCTATTTCCGACATGAGGCAGTGACGTGGCCCGTCATCTCAGCTTGCAAATGTCGGAAAGGGCCCGTCTTCCAAGATATCTAGGGAACCACTCCTCCCCATAGGGACAGGCTGCACCATATATATATTGGGAATGAGTGAAGATTGACAAGTGCAGCCGTAGTAATATTGTGAACGAAGAGGGGAGAAGGTGAATATTGAATTTATCGCATTAAAGATAGGGAAAGGGGAAGAGACCTGGCGAAAAATTGGTCCAGGAGCGGGGATTGAACCCGCAGCCTTCGCCTGTCCGGGGCGACGCCTTAACCGGTGAGACCATCCCGGCCAATGGTTTCGGCGGACTCAATTTCTGACCAGCTCTCTGTGCACTGTTTAGTTTCGAATTCGCTTAACTGGGTAGATGAACACCGTTGCTGATTTAAGGCCCGCGCCATTTCCGACATGCGGCAGTGACGTGGCACGTCATCTCAGCATGCAAATGTCGGAAAAGGCACGTCTTCCAAGATATCTAGGGAACTACGCCTCTCCATAAGGACATTATATATACTGTCCAGCCTGTCCCTATGGGGAGGAGCACCTTATTTGTATATATATATCAGGTGTGGTTGAAAAGATATATATATATATATATACTCTCAACAACACCTTTTTGTAGAGTGGTTGAAACATCTAGTATAGCTCGATTCCAAATTCCCATTATCTAGTAATTTCATCCTAAATGCAATCTCTTTTTGTGCTTTTTGTCTTATTTTCGATTTTACCAATATTAGGTATCTCGTTCTCTGCGGAAGCGCCGGCAGGTGAACCGAATAGGTCAGGGGTGCCCAAGCTGCGGCTCGCGAGCCGCATGCGGCTCTTCGCGTCTTACAGTGCAGCTCGTGGTTCCACCCCTCCCCCCTCCCCTACCCCCCCCCCCCCACATACACACAGACACACTCTCCACCCTCCTTCCCGGCCACAGGAGCACTTCCCCGAAAACAGAAATCGAACGCGTTTTAAATCGAAAGAGAGGTTGCGGTTTGGTAGTATCGTGGTACTGGTACCTTACGTACAGATGGACTGCTTTTGACTTGGATAGATTATCGTTTATTGTTCTGGACAAAAATGTTTTTCCCCCTGCTGATCTTGGAAGTTTTGTGGTTTTGTTTGCGGCTCTTAGCCCGGGTCAGCCTGGCCACCCCTGGATTAGGTCATTAGGCTACCGCGTCTAATAGGTTTACCCCCCTTTACAAACCATGATGTTCTGTAAAGCTTGCTTTCCTGCCAACTGACCATTTATGTGGAGAAGCCATGGCAAATGCGAAATTCCCACCTGACACGATTAACTGATCGAGATTGTTTGGTATCTGCTACCACTGCTACATTGTAACCTTCACACACTTGCAGAATTAAGTTGTCGAGGGCGGGGGGCGGAGAGCAGGAAAGGGGGAGAAAGAGGGTTGATTTTTTTTTTGGTTTCCAGTGGCGATTTCTCTTAATAAAAAAGTGAATGTGTTTTTCATTACTAGACAATAAAGCATGAAGGACGGGCAAAACAACACATCTTTTGTATTGTCTTTAACATCTAACATTATCACCAAAGCGCTAAAAAAAAGTATAAATGTACTTGTTTTTTCGCTTTATATAAAAAAGCCTCGTACTTGGTGACGCCATATCCTTCCGCGACGTTACATCTTTTTGCGGAGTACCCCCCCCCTCCTTTCCATCTCATAGCCAGTTTTCTACCTGCCCCTTCCCAGCCCTTTCCCACAAGCCTGACTAATAAATTCGCCCCCACCTCCCCATATAAGCTTCATTGTAGATTGCGCATACTCGATTTTTCCCTAACCCGAAACAAAAACATACTCCACTCACTGACTGTGTCAGTGAGTGGAGTATGTTTTTCACTCACTGTGTCAGTGAGTGGAGTATGTTTTTCACTGACCGTGTCAGTGAGTGTCTCCACTGACTGTGTCAGTGGAGACTCACTGACACATTATTGAGCCTTTGGCTGCGTGCACCAATGCCAGTTTCTTTTTCTTTTTTTTTTAGGTTAGTTTAGACGTTTAGATGCACTTTGATCTTGTCCTATCGACAAAACTAAGAAACTGACCGGTTTACTTTCGAGTTTAATTGTTTTGACGATGTTCTTAAAAAGTTTTACGTTGACACACTTAAAGCATGGGATATGTGATATAAATAACTCTCGAACGACAACTTCGCGCACTATTAGCCACAACCTTGAAAGTAGTTTACCTTCCAAAACAAAAACTGCGCATGTGACGGCAGCTGAGCACATCGGCCCTAATGAGTAGGGTAATAATTATACCGGAAACAACCCCGTGGCTTTGTCAATTTTTTAAGGGGTGACATCATTCGAAAGCTTTATATCCCCCTACACTGTTGACCCCGTTATCATAACGTACCTCGAACAAGAACCTTAAGTTCAAACGACTAACTTATCTTGCGCCTCCAGTACAGCACCGGTACAAATGTTGGGTGTTGGATGAACTTCTGTATCTCTAAACACCCGCAATGTCTGGCAAAAAAAAAAGAACAAAAAAAAAAAAAACGGCCTGTGAAGCTCTTTAGCTTTTTCCCGTGGTTGTCCCGCCTTTTGTAAGAAACATAGTAAGAAAAAACTGCAGCCTTCTCCGAGACTTCTATCGGAGCTTCACGTTACACCGAGCCTACTTCTGCGAGTGAATGTCCTGCAAACCACGCTTTCTCTACAGCCTGCCGAGATTACGAACAATGAAGCGTCTTGCGGAACGATTTTTGTCCACGCTTCATCACGGGAAGCTCAAAAGACGAGACCGGTAAACTGTGGCAAAGAGCTAGAAAATGAACCATGTCGTAAAACAGCAGCAGGGAAGCACGCTATCGGGAATGTCTTGGTCGTTGTTCAAGCGAGTGGAAACAACATCGAAAGAAGACGCCCGGTGCAACGTCCCTGTTCAGATAAGGGGTATATTAATTCGTTTTCAAGAACCTCTGTGCGAAAAAAACTTGCTTCTTTTCTTCTTTTTTTCTTTTTTTACTGGTTATTTTGTTTTCGAAGAATTTACCGTCATTCACGGCTCAGTGAAGAAAGAAAAAGGCGGGAAGGCAACTGAGTTTTGTACGAGATGCTTGCGTCACACGGTGTTGTAGCCAAGATAAGAGAAACGTGCTTGTAACAGCGTCTTGTCTCTCCCGTGAAGAAAGCGAAGCCATCGAACGCTCGTCGTTGGAGGTTGTTCACTCGGAATCTTTTAAAGAAGCCTCCGAACGATCCATCGGTGACATGAGTTACGTCTTGTATTGCGCGGCCTCTTGCATAACTAAAGACCCCCTTCTCATGCTCAGTCGACAGTTACGCAAGAACCACCACTTTGTGCGCGTAAAGCATCACTTGTCCCGCTGAAAGAGAATTTTTGCTTGATGGGCAAAATCGAAACTGAGGAGACATTAAAGATGATAAGGCAGGAAACCACGAAACAATGAACATAAACTAAATAAAGGTTACCGACGCAGCTTAAGGGATATGGCATACATAGAGATCCAAGATTTTTTGGAATAAAACAGTCTGAAAAAGTTTCAATCAAAGTTCGCTGCTTGACCGTATTCAAACGTCGATGTGTGTAAGCGCATGCGACTGTATGTAAGGCGTGTGTAAATGTGTGTGCGTGTGTATGTGTGTGTTTCATCGTTTCTAAAATACTTCACATACCAGTAAAAATGAACGTGCTTCAGCTGTTTTCATAACAAACCAGGTTGAAAACTATGAAGAGCACAATACACTTCTTAGCTTCTTAGTACCTAATATATTAGTCGAAAAATCCTAATGAATAAATACAGACATGGATGAGGTGGTTCTGCTCTTACGCAAACCTGCAAACCCCCGAATCAAAATATTTTAAGCATTTTTCTGTGAATCTTAAGATTTTACCTTAAGGAACAGAGCAAGATTATCTGGTACACAAACATATTTTGTGCGAATGAGTAGCCTTGAACTGTTTTCGGCACGATGTTGCACGTTTACCGGAAATGCAAATCCATTGTTCGTCTTTAACTTATGAATATTTGAACATAGTTTGAAGATCCTGCCTCCGATTGCTTCCAACACAGGAATTCCAGATATCGATAGATGCAGAAAGCACCATCTTTAAACATACTCATTTGTGATTATAGACCAACACGCGGCCCTGACGTCACGCAGCTGCGGTGGCGCAGTCGACGGCACTGCGCATGCGCAGACGAATCACTCCACATGAATTTGGTTTCAGCGCACGCGCAGTGCCCACACCTGGTGTGGGCAAACGCGGGCTTGTTTGTAAACAGCGTGTCGGTCTATAGATCAATAAACTATACGTGTAGGTATATTAAATGTTGTCGGTACCAAAAATGAATCCTCGAATTCATGACAGGTGCTAGACCCAGAACTTGTTTTTTCATTTCAGTTTTTGTTTCAAGTTTCCTTCCCACCTTCCCGTCCACCACCCACCCACACTTTCCCCCTGCTGACACTTTCAAACGCCACCGTACAATTTCCCATGAAAATATTTGTTCATAATCAAATTCCTTGTTTGCATATTCTTTCTCTTCTTCGAAATAAAATAAACAAGCCAAGCGCGCTACATGACCCCAAAATTGTCACGCGGCTACCGGCGCGAACTTTCATCACTAATGTTTTTCGCGTTTATCTTAGCGATTATTGTGTTCTAACATTATGTCTCTTCGCTCTTTTTTTTGTTCTTAAGTTCTTGCTTCTGAAAGGCAAGTTACACAGTTCGTTTCTTTCCTAATCGACATAGCCAGCTCCCAAAGTTCGGAAAGCATTTCTATTTCATTTCCCCATCTTTGACGAGTGCTGCCCTAAAACGCCGACGATCCGACCAAAGTGAAAGCGTCCCTTGCCAGGGACTGAAGCTTGCCTTGCACACGCAAGCGAAGCATTTTCCGAGCGCCGACCGTTGGCAGCCTAAGTCGAATCTGTTGTATACCTCCTTCCCCGCCGCACTCGCTGTTTCTTTCACCCTGAAAAGTACGACTTTAAAGCCTGCTTCTTTTGTTCGTCGGCGTCAAATGGAAAGGAACGGCTGAGACGACGACGGGCTCAGAAGCTCGCTGCCAGTTAAAAATGGCTTACCCCCCCCCCCCCTCCCCCCAGCGCGTCTGGCCCCTGCGCTGCGGCAGATGGCTGAAAAACGGCGTTTCTATAAGGGCGCTGAACTTGCTCTAGACGACGGGTTTCTTCGTTGCTGAGAGAAAATTCCTTCGGGAGTCCTTAGCTTCGACCATTTTTCTTTTCATGTGGTCATCAGATTATCTTTCGATTGGGCCAAAGAAACCTTTTACGGCCTATTATTTTCGAAATATCTAGGATTCAAAACAAACATTTTGTTGAAGCAAAAAAAGAAAAGAATCGTTTAGTTTTATTTGAAACTGTTTAAGAGGGCGCATCGTCTTTACGCGAAAATTTGACTGTTTCAGGTGTTCTAAAGAAACTAAAACAGGATTATTTTTTATTTCAGCACCTTTTTGGCATTTTCAGTCATGGTTTCTTTTCTTTCTTTTTTTCTTTTTTGGAGCACGGAGTTTATTTGTTTGGTTATTTGGTTTCGGTTGATGCACTTTATGGGCGTCGCTTTATCCTGGCCTCTGTTCTCTCCGAAAAACTAACTGTGAGACAAAGGTTATTTTTCGTTGTGGTCTCACTTTAATTAAGCAATGAAGTGAGCAACAAGGCAGTAGGGTGATTTCAGATAAGATCGACCAAAGGATGACTAGTCGACATTTTCAAATCAACTGATGTTTTTATATGTTATTGTATAGTGTCTGGTATGAACGAATCCAAACTTAGTTTTGACTAGAAAAAATACTTGGGGACAGGGAAAATCGTAAGGCATGAGGTGGTGGACAGTTGCATTAACGCGCACTGATGGAGGGGGCCCGTTTGAGAGTGAATAACTAAAGCGATAACATTAGGAGAACTCTAACACGTTTTAGGCGCAAACTATGGGTATAGCTTGCTTGTAATATAAAATTGACAAACATGCCCGCTCGAACGACAAATGGCAAAATTTGGAGGTCTGTATCTCATGAAATAATTTAATCATTATGATATGATTTGCAGATATTATTCTACTAATATATAGCTAATATTTAAAAAATAACTAAGGTATCTGTGTGATACAATAGTTAGGATATATTTAGGCAAACATGGAAAAAAAATCAAACAAAAAAAAATTCCGATGCGAATAAAAAAAAAAAAAAACACCACCCTCGATTTTTTAAATTTGGGTACCCTGTTATACTCTATTTCGGCATTCATTTCCATTAAAAACATGTTGCATCATTTTATTGAGAAAGAAGATACAACTCCCCAAAGTAGGGTCCTTTTTCAAAGCCTACACTTAGCAGTGTTTTATACAAGAACTGACTCTGAGTTCCAGTTTCATGAAACCAACACACATCTTTTATATATTTTTATTCAGATGAGGCCAATGATAACTAAAAAAATGGTTCACACACTTAAATTAAGGAGAAACCACTGTGTACAAAGAGGTATCATATTACGGACTTGTAATCCGAGAAAAGATCATGCAGCAATTGGCCACTAGGAACTTTGTTTACTTTATTCTCCTGCGACACTATATGCTATTCCCTTTTCCGCTCTACCTTCATCTCTCTCTCTCTCTCTCTCTCTCTCATATATATCCCTGATATATATCCAGAACAAAAACATGTTCAAGCATTCCCTTTCTGCGTGGTAGTGTTCTGTGGCTAGCAAAAATCATTTCCTCGCTAAGCTCACGATTATGGCAAAATAGTTGCCGGAAACCGCAGACGGCACTCGTCGCTGGTCCTGGCAAAACGGCCGATACAATCTTTTTTTCGCATTTCCCCGCTCGCTGTCAAGGACAAGGGGGTTCGCTTCAACCAGCAAAACATGGCCGCCGACGCCTGTTTACTGAGCAGTCATGCCTGTCGCCATCTCACTCGCTGGCGTCACGGGCGATAATATCAGGCACAAAGGGGCACACCAACCGGCAGCATTATCCCCAAATACTCGAGCGTCGCGTAAATACATAGAGTGTAAACGCTGTCGCCATGTTATCGTAGTAAGACCGCCCCCTCCCCCCCTCCCCCATCGGGGGACTGCAGTACGCGACGGCGTACTAACACAACGGCGACGATATCGACATCGCGGGCTCCGAATTTTCCCATAGTTCTACTCCACGGGCATTTCTCGAAACGCTTGATATTGTGTACGCCCGCCTGGAAGGATTTCAGGCGCGTAGTTAAGATAAGGCGGTTCTCCGCGGCAAAAGAAAGCGATTTCACAAAAGCTTAAAAGCGGCGGCGACGCGTGTGCGGTGAACGCTTGTAGTTTTGGTGTAGACAGGGTGTGTGTGTTCTCGTTGTTGACACCAGCCGGCGATAAGGCACTGCAGGCGGTAGCTCAGTACAGCAAGGGCTAATCCGAGTGACCATCAACGTAACCCCACCGCCAACCCCTCGCGAACCGGTCGCCGACATGGCTCAGGCTGTGTCATGAACCACGTGGTAGAAGCTCGGGTGCTTTCATATCAGCGCGTGGAGGGACGACAGTGCGATTCCGGAAAGTGTTTTTCGAAGGCCGCTGACCACAATTTTTTGTCTGGAGACTTTCCCTCTTTCTTCCTTTGACGTGGATCAAGCTTTGCCGACAGCCTCAGTTGTGACCTCTCTTTTCAAATGTACGTTTGCAGTGAGTGAGCTCCTCAGCCTCGGACTTGTCACTTGTGCACCCAGTAGTTCTTTCACTTGGCAATTATATGCCATCAGTTGGGGTTTAATTCCTATTATTTAGGTATACATTATGAAGACGTCCTGGAGCTCCGAACGAGTGTTTTGTGCAGATTACTTTTGCAAACACAAAAAGGCTATACCAAAGCAGCGGAATTTTCGAAGTGTTGGCGAGTTGGACCTAAACTCGTTGAAGCAAATTCTTCCGCTTGACTGTTCCACCAAAGTAAGTGCGACGGACTACCTGTGCTACCATTGCTTCATGCACATCACTAAGGAGATCTCGATGCGAAGCTCAGAGCAGTGCCCTGACAAATTTGTGCCAGCTGAAGAAGCAATTGAAGATCTAAATCGCAGCATACTACCTACAGATGTGTCGCCTTGAGACAACCAAGCGTCGTAAGAAGTCGGGACAGGCCTGCCTATGTCAAGAGAAAGCAGACAGAACTGGAGCAGGTTGCTGTCAAGAATATACGCTCAAGGCTACGTATTGCGTACGACAGGGACGCACAATCGGGGTCGTCCGAACCAACATGTTCCACATGCACTGAGTGAGTGGACAACTTTCTGCAGGCCTTTGAAACCGCCACCTCTCTCCGGGAACGTTGTCAACTGCTTACACTCCTGCCGTCAACACTGACGAAGAATGAGGTTCGAAAGATGATTCCACAGGCCTCAATGTACCTCATCAGTCAATCCCGAAAACTCAAGGAAAAGCATGGCGTGTGGTATGAGCCCGATCCTTACACGAGGTGCTAGGTGAGCCCTGAGAACCTGTCTGCTGCCCTAGAGTACTTCACGAAAGACGAGCTACAATGTTCGCGCCAAAGTCCCAACCAGAAGGACGTCATCTCTGTCATGCTCAACGGAGAGAAAATGTTCGTGCCAAAGCGCTTCATGACACGCTCAATACGAGAGGCCTTCCGTATATACAAAGACAAGCATCCCGATTCCGGCGTTGGGCTAACGAAATTTTATTCGTTGCGCCCTAGATGGGTCCAATGTATTCCACACCAGGAAGTGTGCGTTTGTTTGCGCTGCGCCAATTATTATTTTTGTATTGCCGCTCTAGAGAACGTTACAGGCTCAACATTCAACACTGCTGAAATGAACTCGGCATTTCTGTGCGACCCAGCAACAGAACTGTGCCTTCAAGGAGACTGTGATCACTGCCAAAAAGGCCAGTTTCTTACACTTCAGGAACTTGATATCCCGGAGGATGAAGAGATTGTGCTTGCAAAATGGGAGTCCGGCGACCTTGTGAAAAAACCTTTGGAACCAGAGACTTTCCTAAAAGTCATCCAAGTGACGGTTGGAAGTTGGGTACTTCACAACCATATCCGGCAAACGCAAGGTAAAGCGATCTACGATGGAAAACAGTGCATGCAACACGGGAGCATTGTCTTTCATTTTCACTTTGCTGAAAACTGGACCATCGTGCTTCCAGAAGAAGTGCAAGCATATCACTGGAAAAAAAAAAACAAGTTTCGATATTTACATGTGTAGTGACGACGAGAAAATCTACAAACAGCTTTGCCATCATCAGTGAGGACCTGTGTCACGACGCCGCTCACGCTTGCTTGGCTCTAGAAAAAGTGAAGGAGTGGGTTGAAGACAACGTTGCGGTATACTCGTACGTGACGTACGATAGTGACGGCGCCGCCAGTCATTTCAAGAATTGCTACCAGCTTCATCAATTTTCAAAGGACGATTGCCCACAAGCCCAGTGGTTATTTTCTGCATCTGGACATGGGAAAAATGCATGTGGCGGACTCGTAAAGCACCAGGCCACGCTGAACAACCTGAGAGAACGTTCAGTAAGCGCAATTCAGACGGCCAGGACAATGGTGAGCGTTCTATCAAAGAAACTGAAAGGCGTGCATCTTGTATATCTGGACGAAAATGAGGTTGTTCGGTATCGTGAACAAAAAAAAGAAGAGTGGCTGACGGTGCGCGCCTTCCCTGGCATTCAGTCTTGGCACGCGTGGCGGCTCAGCAAGTCATCAACAGAAGGGACCTGTGACGTATATGTAGCACGGACAGTCGGATCTGCTTGGAAGCAACTTTATTAAATGGGTACAGCGAGGAAAACCTTAGCGTAAAGTGCCGAATTTGATTTCCCAAGGACTGCTCATTTTGAATGCAGGGACATCTTATTTATCACATTTTTCTTCATGGGGTATTTAACCTACTGTTTTTGTTGGTGGTTATTAATAATTTTTATCTGATCACTATAAAAAAAAAAATCCCCAAATGTTATCCTCGAGCAGGATAAAATATATCGGCTTGCCATGATTCATTCATACACCGAGAGCATCGAAGCTGCTCCAGTTAGGCACTATGGCATCCGTCACCTGAAATTGTTTGTAATCGTAAATACACAGCCAACCTAAATATCTTACTATTATATCTTTGTTTTTGTGTGTGGAAGTAAAGTTATTTATTTTACTCTGGATGTAAAATATACCGGAAGGTACAACTTCACACTGCATCATCTTTTCTCAAATCATTAGTCTCTAATATGACACCACTTTGTACGCTTATGTAAAATGCTGTATATAGTTTCTCCTCCCTTTTACTATGTGACCGATCGCTCTTTTTATCAATGACCTCATCTGAATAAATCTATATAAAAGATTTGTGCAAGTTTCATGAAACTGGAACTCAGAGTCACTTCTTGTATAGGACACTGCTAAGTGTAGGCTTTGAAAAAGGACCCTAATTTGGGGAGTTGTTTCTTCTTTCACAGTGCAATGATGCAACATCTTCATAATAGAAATGAATGCCGAAATAGAGTATAACAGGGTACCCAAATTTAAAAAAAATCGAAGGTGGTGTTTTTTTTTTATTCGCATTGGAATTTTTCTTTGTTTGATTTTTTTCCCATGTTTGCCTAAATATATTGTAACTATTGTGTCACTCAGATACCTTATTTATTTTTTCAATAATAGCCATATAGTAGTAAAATAATGTCTGCAAGTTATGTAATAATTATTAAATTATTTCATGAGATACAGATTTCCAAAGTTTGCCATTTGTCGTTCGAGCAGGCATGTTTGGCAATTTTTAGAAAACTAAATGAATTTTTAATAAATATTATTACTTTATATTACAAGGAAGTTGTACCCATAGTTTGTTTGTAAAAAGTTTTAAAATTCTCCTAATTTTATTGTTTTAATTATTCACTTTCAAACTTGCCCCCTCCATCAGGGCGCGTTATTGCAACTGTCCACCTCTCCCTGCCTTACGATTTTTCTTGTCTCCAAATTTTTTTTCTGGTCAAAACTAAGTGTGGATTCGTTTATACCAGACACTAGACAATGTCATATAAAAACATCAGTTGATTTAAAAATGTCGACCAGCCACCCTTTGGTCGATCTTATCTGAAATCACCCAGTAATACTTTAGATAGCCTAATCTAAGGTGCGAAAAACAACGAACACCATGCCTGACACCATGCTTCCTAACGTTCACGAGCTGGCCCAATTACAATTTCTACAAAAATAGATATTGAACGATTTAGGATTCAGGGATCTTTATACTTCGTTTATTCTTAACTAAGACCACAGCCAATACTGCGACCCGATAGAGCTCAGGTAGCGCCGACAGTACATCGTCACGCACTTGTAGTCGTTGAGGGCTTGCCATTACTTGTGAACTATACACGCATAAAAAGAAGTGCAGGAAGACGGCGCACATATTGTGCGTGATTGGTTGATTCGGTGATATAAAACGCTGAACACACTCTTCAGAAATGCTTTAACACATTACGCGTGCACAGCAAGCTTTCAAGTGATAAAATTTTCAGTCGACGGGCCAGACAAGTCCGCGAAAATGTGCCCTGCAAGTTTACAGTGCTTGCTGAGCTTGCTTTGTATTATTGAATTGTTTTGCTTTTTCGTTTGCTGCGCAGTTCTTTCTACAACATACATTTTAACAGTAAAATAGAAAACATTTTTTTTTAACCGGGGTGTTTTTTGGTGGTTCAAAAACTCACGAAAATAATTTAACTTGCATTGGTGCTTTTTTTGTACTGGGTTGAAGTGGAAGTGTCGAAGGACACTAGAAAGAGTCAAATTTGGTTAATTTGTTACCTTTTTTTCGAAAGGCTTCAAATAACGTTTTATTTATTTTTATTTCTCTTTTGGAGGCTTAATGAAGTTAGAAAATTAGGGTTCGATCTCAGTATGGTAAAGCCGCCACGTGAAACTTTGATTAAAGAAGTCATAATAGGCGCTACGGGGTGACAAATATACTCCATGTAGACATTTTACGGTTTTAAAACAAAAACCAAGCGAAATAAGAGCTCCCTTGTGGTCGATATTTCCGCACTGCGCTTGCGTCGTACTGCTGACATCACCTGCGGCGCAGACCCGTGGGTTGCGAAGACTGCGCAAGGAAGACGTTTCTCGCCCCTTAGCACACACTACGATTTTTGTTTTCATCGCGACAAACGTTTTTGAATGAAAGGAGCTACGTTTAGGGTGGATACGCAAAACCTGATTCACCACGGCATTTTTCTTCTTAAAAAAAGATTAAACTTCTCGGCGTAAAAGGGATACACGAAAAAAAGATAGTTCAATTGTATCCGATACAGTGTGATGCGACAATGTTTTGACTCTAAACAAGACAAAATTTAGTAGCTAAATCGACCTTATTTACATCGAAGTAGTACATCCTAGTTTCGAAGTGCTAGAATATAACTGCATATATATTGTGAAGAGTGTCTGCGAAGGACTATGCCAGGCGCACGTGCCGCGCACGTGCCGCGACACGGAATGGGAAAGACGACGAGGATGAACCCGGGGAACGTGCAGTTATGTTCTGGGGATTAAGGACGGACAGTAAAGGTTCCATCCTAACAAGTGGGGGTCGTCCGGGATCGAAGATGGACAACCTGGATGTGCCAGATGAACTGATAGCCCGCCTTTTGAGACAAACCGACGGATTCGTGATGCAGCGGGAGCGAGCTTCTGTTCAAGTGCGCCAACTACTACTGACTGCTGCAGCGCCCCCAGCCAACAACCCGAGGTGAACGCGTCTGCAGTCCACCCATCTGGCGGCCCTCTGCCGAGAATTGCGGCGCAGTTGCCGAAGTTTACAGGCTCCAGTGATCGACAGTCGCCCGAAGAATTTATCGAGAGGCTAGAAAACTTTTGCTTGATTACTGGAGTCACCACTGAAAACCGTCTCAGCCAGGTCGTTCCGGCTGCACTGGATGGGAGCGCCAAATTATGGTGGCGTTTTATCGGTAACTTCGGCAGTTGGGATGATTTCAAGACGGCGTTTCGTGCCGAGTTTGCCTCAATCGACGCCAAGCGACGTCTAAAGGACGAGTTGAGACACCGCACTCAACACCCCGAGGAGAACCTCAAGAAATTCATTTACACCATCGCCGAATTTTACGAAAGAATCGGGGAAGAGGTGCCCGACTCAGAAAAGGTCGACCGCGTGCTACGCCAAATGCATCCCCAGCTCCAGGATTTGGCGGAAGGGACGCAGTACGCGAATTTGAGCGAGCTTGCGAAGGCAGCGGACGGCCTCATGGAGCGTACCTGGCGGCGTCTTCAGTACAAGCCGCCCCCCACAAGAAGCAACCAGGTGGCCCTTGACCTAGCTTTCCGGGCACAAGGTAGCAGCGACTTCCCCGGGACGGAAACTGTAATTCCCGCTACTTTCGCACCGGCTCTAGCAGCGGCTGTGTCATCTGCAACAGTCGCTATGCCGTCGATGTATGACTGGCCACTCCACCTTGCGGCAATCGAACCAGCCTACTACAGGAACCAGCTTTCAGGGCCCACAACGTCAGGGGGAGTTGCAGATTCAGTTCGGCCGATGTCTCAGTGGCATCAGCGCCAACAAGGAGTCGACCGTTGCCGGAGATGTGGAGGAATCGGTCACTCCGCTCGCACCTGTGCCACGGGTCGGCGTTTGGGTCCAGGCCTCTGCTTCAGGTGCCGACAGTCTGGCCATTTTCAATCACAGTGTCCGGGAAACGGATACTGGTAGATGCTGTCCCGGTGAGCATCTACGACAGAGCGCTGCAAGTGGCGACTACTGCCTGGGGAAAAGAGCCTCTCCTTGACGTTACCATTGGGTCATCCACGTTCAAGGCGCTGTTCGACACAGGCTCCAGCGTCAGTCTCTTGGGTCGGCCGGCCATCGCAGCTGCTCAAGCCATAGGTGCCAGTCAAAAAAGGGAAGTGCGCACGCTGCGACTGGCAACAGGATGGTCCCAGTCCACTGCATCTCTTCGGTGCAAGATCCGGTGGGCGGCCGGTTCCCGGAGACAACGTTTTCTGTGTATGCCCGACCTCCGCAGATACATTGTTTTAGGAAGGGATTTCCTTACAGTGACAGATATCTCCTTGCATGTGGCGCTTGGGGGATGGACAATTGGAACAGAGCCCCAGCGCATTGTTTCATTTGTGAAGGCCATAAAGCAAGCAAGCAGCGAGCTTGGGGCAGAAGAATATTCGTACTCCCTGGAGAACCTCTTCAAAGAGGAGTCAACTTGCGCCACCACATCCAGCCATAGTGTCACCGAAGGCGATGGAGACTCTGCAAAGACACCGGGAGTGTATGCTCCTATAAAGAAATTGTTGGAGATCTTTCTGCCAATCTTCACCAAAACGCCCGGCTGCACTTCCCTTGCCGAGCACCGAATTGACACAGGAGACAGTCCACCCGTTCGTTGCAAGTTGCGCCCCGTCAATTCCAAGAAACAAAAGATCCATTGACAGTTGCCTTCAAGACTTGCGGGAACAGGAACTTGTGCGTCGGAGCACCAGTGAGTGGACCAGTGCACCTGTTCTGGTAGCCAAAAAGTCCGGAGGCTTTCGCCTGGCCATAGACTACCGGCCGCTCAACGCACGCACCAGGGTGCCAGTGTATCCAATGCCCCGAACCGACTGGCTGCTGGCACAACTCGGGAGAGCGGAGTGGTTCTCAAGCTTTGACCTTTCGCAGGGTTTTTTCCAAATTCCTATGCGCGAGGACGACATTCCGAAGATGGCGTTCATATGCCACCAGGGCACCTTCGAGTTTACAAGGATGCCGTTTGGTGTTGCAGATGGTCCAGCCTCCTTTCAAACGCTGATGGACAGAGTCCTGAATGGAATCAACCACCAATTTGCTATGGCATTTATGAACGATGTACTTGTGTATTCAGAGACGCTGGACAGCCATGTTGCACATGTCCGGGAAGTCCTGGAGCGCATCAGATCAGCAGGACTCACCATGAACCCCGACAAGGTTCAGGTGTGCTGCCAGTCGCAGAAGTTTTTGTGCCATGTAATAAGCCCTGGACAATGTAGGCTGGACAAAAGGAAGGTGTTGGCGGTGCTCGACTACCCCCCACCTTCCACAGTCAAGCAGCTGCAAGCCTTTCTGGGTTAGGTTGGCTATTACCGGAACGTTATCAAACAGTTCTCCATTATTGCCCGCCCCGTCACCGATCTCTTGAGAAATGACCTAAAGTGGATCTGGAATCACCAGCAGGAGCATGCCTTCACCCTGCTCAAGGATGCACTGGCTCACGATGCGGTGATGAGTTTGCCAGACCTGAATCGGCCCTTCGTCGTCGAAACAGATGCCAGCGGAGTTGGCATAGCTGCAGTGCTTCTACAGCAAGACCCCGACCAACTGCAACCGGTGTCCTTCATCAGCAGGGTGCTTACTGAATCTGAGCGACGTTACACCGTCCAGGAGTGGGAGTGTCTCGCAGTGGTCTGGGCAGTAGACAAGTTCAGACCTTAATTCGAGTTTACCGAGTTTGAAATCCACTGCGACCACTCCTCACTATCCTGGATGTTCAGCACCGACCAGGCCTCCCCAGGAGTCAAGCGTTGGGTGCTTCGACCCCAGGGCTTCAACTGCAAAATCAGGCACCGGAGAGGGCTTGCGAATATCCCAGCAGATGCCCTCAGTAGGGCACCTCTCCAGCAGGTAGACATACCTGATCATAGCCTGCCTGAAACGCTGTTTCCCATCTATGCACCAGGGTCGGAGCCTCAGATCACCTTTGAGGCAGCTGTAGCAGTGTCCCCGATCCACGATGTCACCTGCTTGAGCGACAGAGCAAGATTAATTGACAAGCAAAAGCAGGACACTCTTTTGTCGAGGCTCCTGAGTGTTAAAAAAGGCATGAAGCTTCCTGATGATGACCCCGACCGGCGCCTACTGGCGGACTTGGCGGAAACAACCGAAGTAGAAGCCAACGGCCTCCTTGTTCAACTACGCGGGGAAAGAAGGTGCCCTGGCTCCCTACCCATCTTCGCCAATTGGCACTTAAGATGTCACATGACCATCCCACAAGCGCTCACGCAGGTTTTTTCAAAACTCTAAAACGCGTCTCTTCCCGCTTTGTCTGGTTGGGAATGAGAGCTGACGTCGCCAGGCACGTTCGTTGCTGTCAAGTGTGCCAACACACTAAAGCCCGCCGCCAGAAGCAACAAGGGCTTATGAGCAGCCAGTGGGCCACTGCACCGATGGAGGAGCTAAGTGTGGACATTGTTGGACCTCTGCCCACCACACCTAGACGCAACAAACACCTTTTGGTGATAATCGACAAATTCACAAAGTTTATCGAACTTTTTCCTTTACGAACAGCAACCAGCAAAACCATTATAGAGTGCATGGTGCAAGTTTTCTGCCGACACGGCACACCTGTTTCCATCTCCAGTGACAACGGCAAGCCGTTCGTCAGTAAACTGCGGCGAGGTCTCCTAAGCCACTGGGCGATCGCCGACCGCCACACTGTGCCATACAGGCCATCAAGACAAATGGTAGAGAGGCACAATGGCACGGTGAAGGAGAGCCTTAGAGCATATTGTTCTACCCACAGAGACTGGGACGAGCACATTCCTGAAATCGCTTTCGCGATGCGCACGGCAGAAAGCGTCGTCACCGGATTTACCCCAGCCTTTCTTTGCTACGGCCGAGAGCTTCGCACCCCGTGGGAAGTGGCGGGACTCAAGGATGACAGCGAGCCACCCGCTTCAGAATGTCATGCTTTTGCGGCGGAAGTCACTCTGCGCCTGCACGACGCACTCGATTTCGCTCGGGATCACCAGGAGAAAGCAAGGCAGGCCCAGAGAACTTATTACGACCGGCACCAGAAGCCTGCAACAATACGTCAAGGTGACCTTGTCCTCCTTGATGCCCACACATTGAGCGATGCGGACAAAGGCATTACTGCGAAGCTTGCTTCACGCCGCACGGGGCCCTTCCGTGTGGTCCAGTGCCTGGGTGCTAACGACTTTGTGCTTAAGGACCCATTTACTGGGCGAAACCGACACGTGGCTAACGCGGACCAGCTGACACCGTACCACGAACCAGTTCCAGATCTACTCCCATCTGGTTCACGTCTCAAGAGGGGGAGACCTGTGAGGAGTGTCTGGCGAAGGACTATGCCAGGCGCCCGTGCCGCGCACGTGCCGCGACACGGAATTGGAAAGACGACGAGGACGGACCGGGGGAACGTGCAGTTTGGTTCTGGGGATTAAGGACGGACAGTAAAGGTTCCATTCTAACAATTTATATATATATATATATATATATATATATATATATATATATATATATATATATATATATATATGTGTGTGTGTGTGTGTGTGTGTGTGTGTGTATTACCTGAATGCTTACAGAACATTTTTGTAAACGATTGTAACGCTCTTTTGCTCAATAAATTGTATAATTTTGTTCTGATTGAGAACGGGAAGAAACAAATGAACTTTGCTGTAACTTGGACGATCTTAAAGTTTTGTGTAGAGTAACACTATGGTGCTTGGAACCCGTCTCCAACTGGCGTGTTTACTCCGTCCAAAAAAGTGGTCTATCAATTTCCCCTTGATGATATCATATAAGTGTCATGCTGCCGCCAGTGACAATCCTGGCGGCGTCCCAACAGGTGGGGTGTACGTGGCAGACGCCTGTTTTCCTGCAGGTCGCTCTCCACTCTGATAGTCCACGGAAGACTCGGCAGCGAAAAGTTGGGACGCCGTGTCGACAGCGACACTCGCGTTCGGTTGTGCTACTTGCAGCCTTCTAATTGGCATTTCTGCGGCCAACCGCAACGATCGCGACACAAAACCGCATGACACTTCGGCTTCAGTGACGTCATTTGTTGTCACTTCGGGAGTACTTCTGATGTATAAGCAGCATAGGACGCTTAACACACCAGCCGAAGACGTGCTACCCACGCCTTAGTAACACTAGCAGTGCACTAACGGACAGCATTTTTTTTTCGGCCTAAAGCGGGCAAATTGGCTCAAGGGTTTACGACGAAACCTCATTTAGACTGGTTCGAAACTAGGACTTTGACACCACTCGTGTGGTTCATATGAAAGTAACAATTTCTTCCTTTGCTATGTACTGTGCGTCAAAAAAGGAATACACTACGCAAACCACCCATTGATCTTGTCGGATATGAAACGCTCTCGATCTTAGATAGAAATAAAATAAGTAGTTACTTTTTATTATTTCGACGTAGCGCGCATAGGCGGGGCGGTACGTGTCTAATGGAGGTGCAGCGACACTCCGTGACGATTGGAAAGAGAAAACGTGTACGTTGGAACTCGTCCTTCGCCCATTTAATTGATGCGAACGACGTACGTTCCCACCGAGTAATGGACACTTCGCCGGAGGTTTCATGCCTCGAACGATTCGCCGAAGCTTTCCACGCCCTGTCAACGACGCACCCGATCACGCCACCGAGTACACGCTGCATAGCCTTTAAAAGCGAATAGATGAGATTGCGAGGAACTTTTGTTTCAGTAAATCCGGTCCTAACAACATTTAAGAATTAAATGGGCGGCGAAAAAAAAATTAAGAAAATGATTTCTGAGGCCCGCTCCAGACAGAGCAATTTCACCCAGCAACTTGACGTCGCAACACCAGCAACACGGGCCGCCCGCGTTCACACGCAGCAACCGAATTGCTCCGACTTGCCATCATCATCATTAAATTTGGTTTTTCTTTCACTATTTAGACGCCCAGCTACGCGCTAAAAACGCGTTCTTATATCTTTGAACGGCGTTGAGAATACTAACTATTTTTTCTGAAACTGTTTATTTCCGAAAACGATCCCTTTCAAACCAGAACTAAGTCTTTAGCTGTCATCATCACCACCACAGGGGTGTCACGTGAAAATATCGCGTCTTTGATTGGCTGCAGCCGCTTCAGCCGTCTTCGAATTGCTACGAGTTGCTCGCTTGTTCGAGCCGGACCCGATCTCAGCAATTCGCGTCGATCTAGGGAAAGCTAGGGAACAACCCGCCAGCAACCTCAAAATTGCTGGAAAAGTTGCCCCGTCTGAAGCGGGCCTGAAAAACGGTTGTCCTTCCATTCAAAGAGACTCCGCCCAGACAAACTTTCCCGACATGAAGGCAAAAAGCAAGAAAACTAAACTTGAATTTGTAGTTTAGGAGACTTCAAGAAAGATATAGTGACATGACCGAGAAGAGAAATATACCCAAACTCGTATGACCTCACTGGTTATTAAAAGTTTTCTTTCCTAATTCCCTTTGTCGCTTTGTGAGGTTGCTTTCGCCTTTGTGCCTTAGCTTTCAGCGGCAAAACCTATCACTCACAGTAAATGAGGCGTGATACTGCGCTTATCTTATTTTGTGCGTGATTGATTTAGCCGGGGACAGCGACCACCGAAAAGACGAGCGCCGTGACGGTGCAATTTCGGAGCCGCTTGACGGACTCCATCAACTGGTAGTGTTGGCTCTGGTTTGACTTATTGTGAAACAGAGTATAGACCTTTGCGAAAATCGCCCTCTGCAAGCCGCCATCTTCGTCTCCTGAGCTGTGAAACGCCTCCTGAGCATGCGGACTTGCTTTGCTGTGCGGTATATTGGACGCTGCGCATGCGTCCAGGTCAGTGGCTCAGCATTTTTCGTCCGGGTGATAAGCGATGCCTAGTTCTCGATAGGGTTCGGTGATGAAAGACGTCTGGTTTTGAGAGTTCAACCGTATCCGTTCATCCAGAGACCAGCATACCGACGATGAGGGCCGGGAGGTTCCGATTGTCGGGCACCTCATCCGCTAACATATTTATTTCCAATTTAAAAATACAAAAATGGATTTGAAAGCCCTCTATATGTTTTGTTTTGTTCTAAAGTAAAACCACACATCGTCAATGCCTGCGCCATTTTTTTCTCTATTTTGAGTGACGAATTGGCGCTCTAGGGAACACCGCATGCTACAAATGTAACATTCCGTACGTAATTCGAGGTGCCTCTTATGGCAGGTGATACTATCTGCTTCATCGCCTCTAGCCTCGTGGTTTTATTAAACATAACTTCGTCCATCACCCGACTAGCTTAATCTGTGAAGTTCCTTTCTTTAACTTCTTTGTTACAAAAAACAACATCAAAGGGTTGTTTCCACGAGACAAAGTGCGGCTGACTGGCGGCCCGGGGTGACACCTGGTCGCAATCGTAAAAGACAATTTAGCCGGTGTCACCAGGCGGCAAGTGACAAAAAACCGGGTGGTGCCAGCGCTGACAGCTCCGCAACCAGACACACACAAAAAACAAAAAAAAACGGAAAGAGCACGACAGGACAAGGAGGAAAAGGAGGGGTGGTATAAATAGAAAGAAAAAAAAATAAGACATTTTGACAAAAAGAGGGAAAGGCAGAGAGAGAGTGTCTCGTCAAACCGATGACCATTGGGACACTGCCACCCTCCCGAAATGCCGAGCAATCTGGCCACTGAAAGAAACAGCCCAATCAATATCGCTTTCACCTGAAGCTACATTGGACATACAAAAAGAAATAAGAAAAAAACACATTTTACTATAGACTGAAATTTCTAGGGTATCCTGCAGTTTTCATCATACCAGCAGCTAGTCGGCTATACTCCGTTTCACATTAAGTCCGAACGCTGCCAAAGGTACGACATGATGGGGGTCAATCGGGCAGCGCCTAAGCAGGTATTGTCATAGCACTGGTCGTCTTTAAAGAGTCTTAGGGAACTGTTTTTGGCTCATCCGATACGATACGATGTGTCCTCCGGTACGAAGTGCGCATGCGCGAGTCTTCTGTGCTAGGGCATGCGCAGTTGGAACCGGAGGGCCTATCGCACAGAATCGGATGTGCAAAAACGGTTCCCTAAAACTCTTTTTTCTCTGTTCGCTATCACTGGGAAAACCACACACGCTCAGTGCATGCACCGTCACCCTGCACCTTCCCTTTTTCGAGCCTGCTTGGCGTCTACAGTGAAACAGTTTGAAATTCGAGAGAAAGAGAGCAGAAGTGACGAAAGGGTTAAGGTAAAGGGGAAAGACCTCGATAGGCTTTAGCACTCATCGGGATATGGCATTGTTCCACCGTGATTCGTAATTTTGAAAGGGAATGCCACAATAGAGACACGTGTCGGTCGAGTTACACAAAAACTTGTTTTATATCTTTCTGTTTTTGTTTTTTTTTTTACTTTTTTTTCCGCTTATTTTGTTATTCAGTATCGTGGATAGCGGAATGAAGTTGCAGCAACAGTTTTCTGAGAATACCGATTTTATTCCCCTGCTAATATTGAAGAGTCGATCTTTGTATTGTGATAAAATGTCTACCACTTTCTATGTGTCCAAATATTGTTCGAAAGCAGCACTTCGAAGGTTTTAGAAGACATGGCGTGATTAAAAAAAAATCAAAACGGCTAATTTATTGTATTTGACTACCTAAAGTTGTTTGAAATGACACCAAAGTGTCAACCAAGCTCTTGTTATAAATCACTTACACAGTCGAGAATGAGTTAAACACTTACTCATCACCTTCTATAGAACAAACGGAACTCCAATAATACAGTGAATAATTACAGGCATTCGATATCTTTGACACTGAAAGTTACACATAAGCAATCTAATGTTTTGCGTTGCTTTGTAGTAAGCTAAAATCTCTTCAAGCAAATGTCAACAATGTTCATGGAGAGTATATGCAATAAATCCAGAGCCGCTTGGAAACTTACATTTTAGGAATGTAATGATTCTTCAGAATACGGCTTGGTAACATTATAATGGCTCTCCAATACCTCGTTCAAATTTTGCTTTTAAATTTGATACCTGGAAAGAAACAATTAAAATGTCGAGAGAAGAATGTTTGATACTTCACTCCGTTCTAAGTTTCTTTTATTTTATATATTTTTTTTTTTAGAGGTTCGCGCATTGGGGAAAGTATGCGCATGTGGGGCGCAATATAGCGTAATATTCACTCAGCAAACTTTATCCCAGAACTTTAAGATAAACTGCGAAGGCGCAAAAACCCTAGTAAATTAGGCATTCTGTTAAAATAAGAAAAAAATTTAATACGGATATACATATACTTTGCTATCTGTTCTGCTTTCGTTTTGCATGTTAGATTACTGTGACCAATACGAAGCTCAAGAAAACAACGCGAAAGACTTCTACTTTATTTTCAAATTTTCCGGTAATGAAACATCAACGCGGGTGTGTTGCATGGTAATTAACTACGTGCGTGACAAAACCTTAAATGCAATTTTTCTTGATCATCATTGAACATGTGACTAGCCATGCACAAACAAGCTTACTGATAGCCTAAAATAATATCAGACATAAAATCTAGCAAGACATATAACGAATGTGGTTACATGTGATACAGAAAGAGGAAGTGTGTTCCTTGGGTGTGGAAGAGGCCCAAAACCGACTGCCTGTACTGTCGCAGTCTGGAACGGCACACGCACCCTTCACGCACGGACGAACCTCGGCGTTTTATGGTTGAGGACAACGTAAAAGACGTTCATGTATCTTCTTATCTTCGCAGAACGTGATATATATGCCTCTCCGCCTTTGCCTACCTAATCTGTTTCGTTTTCGACGGCTCATTGTTCAGAATGTTGTTTGCGAAGTCTGCGTGGCGTGCGTCATTATATTTGTGTTTCTGCCAGATTCACCGAGTCAACCTTTTTCGGTAGAAAACAAAAACAAAATAAACAACAGCCGTGAATGCAGATTTTTTGAAGGGTTGTGGTGCATGTTGCGCCTGATCTACGTGATGCGCGTCCGAGGAAATTCTAGATAAAAACCGTTTTAAAGTTGAATCTTTGAGCACAAAAGAGCAGCCGGCAGAAAAGCGTTCAATCTTCCTGGTATGGGAATGGGAACACGGGCGACTGAAAAAGAAAGTGTCGCTTTTGTAATGATCAGTGTCACGTTCTCCTCTTATAAACACTTTGCTCGTTTCTTGTTTGTTTGTTTTTTGGGGTTATGGAAAACGGAAGAAGGGACGTTGCGATTCGCTTTGGGCGCACGATTGTTTCGTACAACGTGGTGGGGGTACTAAACAAAAATGAGCTTCCCAAAGTTTTGTTTAGTTTCTCCACTTTTTTGTTTGTCTTCCGAAATCGAGGCCGGCTTATTTTTACCTTTTTATTGATGACCCTCTCCGAAATAAATTGACGTGCGTGTGGGGATGGATTATATTCAGCCTAGAAGGGATGAAATGAAGAGAACAGATGCGAATGGTGAGAGTGAGGTTGCTACGTTGTGCGGAAAGTGATTTGGTATGTTATGGATTCTTATGGAATTACTTGCTTTAGTACCATTGTATATATATATGTTGTTTTTTTTTGCTTTTAAAAACGTTTACATTTTTGTTAGCTAATATAATTGGAATATAATATATTTCAGCCAAGATTTTATTTTAACTGTTAGCCGATTGTTTGGCACCTATTCTCGCATATATATATATATATATATATATATATATATATATATATATATATAATACCAAGAAATGGTGCATGCAATCGCCGGGAACATAAAAGCCGAAAACATGCATGTTAAGGGATTTCATATTTCCTTTAAATTGAAATCAAGTGAACACGTTATGCGCTTTCTGACTGATTATTAACGTCAGGTTAAGTTGAAGTGCACTTGGGGATTTTTGTGTAATTCTACACAATTAGAAGAAAAAAAAGCATCCATGCACGCCGGGCAAAAAGCCCACTCTGTTGAAGGATATACCTACCCGCGATGTCTTTCCCTAACTTTGTTTTTCTCGCGCAACCACCTTTTATATGTTTAGAATACTTTCCTTCAGTCTTAAATATAAAATAAATTTCTTGCTACTTTCACTCTTCTTATATTAAAAAAAAACCTTTAATATCGTCACTTTATCAACTAAAAATAGAAAGCAGAAATGCAATTTAATTTTTATGCAGGTATAGCCGACTCGCTGTCTTGGCAGGCCCCGCAAAAACGTGAATTTCATAAAACGCATATTAGCACATGAACCGAAGATCAACTTACACAATAAAATAAAAACAAATCAAGTCGCCTTCCTCCTTTGAAAGCACAGCACAAAATACTGCCGACACAAAATATGCGCAAATATTTAGTCCAAAACGGATTAAACGGAAAGATCCAAGACGCACAGGACAGCGTTCACGACAGACTTCGCAATGCGTAACATTTGCAGCGATACTTGGAAGATTGCTGTATGCAGCCCATTTTTAAATTTATTGTTCTTTATGTTTTCTCACTAAATATTTTCTGTTCTTGTGGCTTCGTTCGTTGCTAGGGCATTCCTGACGTTGCGTAAACATAAACATGTCCCGGCGCATGGCAAAGAATGCTTCGGAAAACTTGAGCAATACAAGGGCAATACTAAAAGTGTACTCTGTAAACCGCGGGACATTCTCGAGTTGAAGCAAACTTTTCGGCAACAAGAATGTCTAGAAGGCAGGGCACGCCTCCTAGAAATCAGCACACTAGGGTGTTTCCATCGTGCGCTGACCACTTTGAAACTCAGTGCGTCTAATGTTTAGAGGCGGTATGTAATATGACTAGGCGAAAACAATATAAAACCACGTGACTTTATTAGACCATTTAATGTGGCGTCCTTCATCTTAGTAGTCAGTCTGTGTTGCGACATGGCAATAAAATGCAAAGCGTTGCTTAAGCTTGGATGAAGCTACAGAAACTGGAGCTTCTCGGGAAGTTATGATTAATCTAAAATGACATTGATTCTTCTCGCCTCAGTTGTCATGGCTGCGCATTTTTAATTCAGCAAGATTTTAGCTCAGCAGCAATAACCAAAAACTATAAACGAGAGATCAAATAATGTGAGAGGTGTTACAAAACCTTAAATACTGTGAAAGTTTTATCTTGGAGTTTAATTATCTTTAGAAACATTACGAACCAACCCCAGGGGGTTGCGGTGCTAGTGATAAATACACTATCAATATATAACTTCTGAAAAATTACATTGCAGTGCGACTTACTTAGCTATTTTACAGTGTATTCCATGGACTATCTGAGGCTAAAAAATAATAACGGGGGACTTCTGGGCTATTCGCGTCTCCGTAACTTGAGTCAGGTTTCTGACGAACTCAGAAACAAGCTTTCTTTTAGTTTAAATGGCGAGGAATTATTTTTTAGAGCATTCACTTAGACAAAAAAATGTAAGACGTTGAACTTTTGATGCACGCTACGTTTGAAACTCATGACTGAGATCTTTTTTTAGCCCTATCAAACTTGCTTACGTTCACCCTTCTAATATCACTGGGTCTCTTATTTGGATGGATGAATGGACGGATGGATGGAAGGTCGAATGCTAATGGCTGTACCGTTAATAAAAAGCTGTAGCTTACGCCACCTAGCTGATGCTGATATCACTTCGGGCAAAATAGGAAAGTGTTCCGATTCGCGTTTCACCGATTCTGATTTTTGTCATCTTTGACTTACGCAATTTAAAAAAAAACACAAAGTAAATCGTTCCAGTCATTTTTTTTCGTGAATGATTTAAAAACATGAAATATTCACGTTCAAAAGTATATGAGATCCTTTCTTCTTCTTATAAAAAAAAAGTATCAGCTAAACCAGGAACGTTACCACGAAATTAATAGTTTCAAAGCATTTCGCACGCTACTATAATGCCGTCAAGGGATGGTGCTCAGGGGAAAAAATCAAATAACCAAAAATAACTAACATGACAAAAAATATAAAAAAAGGAGATTAAAAAGAATGGGTGCTTCAGCACGCCGATGAGATTGTTAACTGGCTAACCTAACTGCGCCGTTGAAAAATGATTAGCAATTAACGTGTTACATTGTGCTCTAGGGCAAACAAGCTGGTTTTACCTTAAATACAAGGGTTTATATAAACCAAATGTTGATGGAAACGTGAACCAGCGAAACATCCCGGCAACAAAGAAACGAGAGGGGTATGGTACGGTTGCTAACAATATACGGCAAAATAACAAATTGTAACCGGGAGTACGTCCCGCTCAGGAGCACACGCATCCTAGATTTTTCTGCGAGGCTGAATAGAAAATGGGCACTGCAACGGCAGCAGTATATTAAAAATAGGAGCTTTCCCTTGAGTAGACGATGGAAAACGGGGGTGGGAAAACCTGTTCGAACAGCCGCGCCGCGAAAGCAGCGCCGAGAGCCGTATCAAATCCGAACAATACTTTTATCGAGCTCCACCCCCGCAAGCACTTCCGCGAGGGTGGTAGTGGCAGAAATTGAATAAGAAAAAAAAAAAAAAAATAACATAATTTATACATGACACGGAGAAAGTAAGGCAAACAATGCCCATGCCTTAGGCATCAGAAGACTATGATTGAGCAGTGGGATGCTAACGGTTTATTCCATATGCATAGGAGACATTAATAGCCCTTTTCTCCTCCCTCCATGAGGACCAAGCGATGTCCTTTCCACGTGACACGAACTAGCCCCCTTCCTCGCGCGAGTGAGCGCTCCTGCTGTCGCTATACAGGGTGTTTCAGAGAACGCAGGCCAAATCGCTCCTGCGAAAACTAGTCATCGCAACTAAAAAAGGCTTGTGGCGTTTTGGTCCTGGGCCAGGGGCCCATTTAGGAAAATTACTAAAGTCCTGAATAATTAAGTTGTTAATTATTTTCGTATAATTAACTTTTTTTAATACTGTGTTTAATCCGTTCTCTGAAACACCCTGTATATCTAAAGCGAGCCAAGGCAAGCACGTTCGCAGAAGCTTCAAGTGCGTGCACGAACGTGTACATAAAAAAAAAATTAGGTTGGACAGTGTTGTCCCTTGCTAACTAGCCCAACGCTGACTTATTTGTTTATGGGCAGGCTGCGCTCGAGTTAGGGTTAAATTCACGTTTTGCTAAAAATGAACAAATTTAAGCGTAGCAAGGGTTGTTTTCACGTGTAACTCTCGTTGTAGCCACTGACGAGGTGAGACCGGTAGACAGAAGCTCCAATCGTCCTTCCTTTTGCATTTCCGTGGTTCGAATGCCGCATGTAAAGTTTTCTCTTTGAGCTCGTTGCCACGCGACATTCGAAGCACAAATCTCGCGATGGCATGCGTTCGAATCTGTTTGCGCACTGTCTTCCGTATGATGTATAATCAGTGTGACCTTGGCTTTAGTGGTGGATGTGCACTGAAGTTTCCCAGTGGATCCGAATGAATAGCTTTGCTTTTCTTACTCTACTTTCGTGGTGTTTTGTATTGAGCAGCTTGATTCTAGAAAAGAGACATTTCCAGGATATAAACAAATGAACGCATCGGCTGGTTGTTATTGATCGTACTTGACTAAATACGGACTCTACGAGAATTGTTCAGGAGGATAGCGGTAACAAACACGTAGCACAAATGTCTGACCATCTTTCAACTATTCGGGCTAACTTTTTTGACAAGGAACACTGACGATAGTTAACAGGGGTTGCAAAGATAATTTTAAAAGCTCCAAAAACGAAAAACGATTGGAGAAGTATGAAAAACTAAGCACGTTTAATCTTTCAGCTACTCATTCAGTGTCACCTGACGCGGCTTGGCTTTTCTTCTCAGCTATGGTGGCCATCGCATTGTCTTCGAAGTGATGATCGGATGCTCAGGATCTGACACGCCCCGACTTTCGTTGGCTGTCAGTGAGAATCGCTGCGCGACTGGAGCGCCGTGACACGGTCGCGGGAAAAAAAAAAACAGAGGCGTTCTTACGAGCACAAACCTTTGTGATGTGTCTCCTATAAAGGTGCAGTTGCAACACGATATTAAACATAATTGTCAGAATTCAAAAAAGAGAAAAATTTGCGAACACTCCCAGGTACTACCTTTCTGCGCTTATTCTAGAAAATCCGTGTCTTCCCTGTTCCATTTGCACGAAACAAAGACGAGCAAGCTGCCGTCCGGCGTTTTATGTACGATCCTGCTCGTTACTTCGAATGAAATGATTTTCCATTTTTGAAAATAAAAACAAAAACAGCTTATTGCGCTCGTGTTTAGAACGCGTCAATTACGTAGCCCCTCACACTTGCCGTGATTAGTGAGAGCCTCCCGGGAGTTTTCCAAAGCCGGCTTTAAATTAACGACACCTCTCGATGAAAGACGAAGAAAGCGTCGGATTCCTCCCCTCCTTCTCCCTCTTCCTCCTTGATTTAAGGCATTCGCCGAGCTATCGTAAAACGAGCATTCAACAGAACCCGCGCAGAATAATAACATTGGAACAAAAGAGCGCGAAGAGAAAGACTGCACTCAGAAGCAATTCCAGCTGCGTTAATTAGAAGAAAACAAAGTTAATTAAAGTGCTCCCAAGTTCGGATGTACATTCACCCGATGTTCGAACCAAGTTCTTTATAAAACGGCACCGGAGAACAAAACCGTAGTTTGAATAAATGCCCAGTCTGTCCTTTTCGGCGCCGTACACTGCATCTGTCCCCGCCGTTCTGATCACCTACGTCCCACTATAGATCTTTCCAAAAAGGGGCTCCTGGCTGGTTCCATTTTCAGTGTTCGTGCGTATGGCGCGTGTTTTGGTCGCTTTGCGAAACGACGAACATGCTAGGCTGAGGAAATCACACGCTGGGCTGAGGACTCGTAAATATTGGAATGATGTGTAGACCTTTGAGTGCATCACGATCTTCGTTGAACCATGTGCAACTCTTGGGCTGAAGTACGCGCCTGAATTTGCATACGACAAACGCACGAAACACACCGCAGAACTATTAATTGCTGGCTCGCACACGAAACAATTTTCTTGTTTCCCGATTAACGAGCGAAAATGGGGGAGGTCTTGCAGGGGTTAGAAGGAGACAAAAATCACACCTTTTTGTTTAAAAAGATTGGCAGCCGAAGCCTTTTTGTTTTTGCTCGTCGCCCCGTGTACTCTGACATTTAAAAAAAACGCAGTTTGGAGTGGCGAGTTTTAAATGTCTTATGCTGCCAATGACACTGCGAAATTAGCCGATAACGATGCCGAAAGAGGGATGACGAAGCAAGGAGCGCAAACGTGATAGGCCACGACCCTGCGTTTCTTTAAGTGTCCAGTGACAAAAGATTTTTTTTTATCATACTACAAGGCACGCGTGTAACGAAATTCGAACACACTTGCTGTATATGGTCCCTTTTAAAAGAACGTGCGAAAGCACGCCATGACGCTAGCAGAGCCTGCCGAATGTAGCCAGTCTTAGCGGGTACATGAGTCCCGTTTATTCAATAAACTAACTCCGCCAAGAAAAAAAAAATATCACTTTCGTGATGGAAAAAAATAAATAAAGAAATAACTATTACAAAAAATTAGACGTCTACAATCCCTTGTAAAGCGCGAAACATGTGCGCCTCAAAACTGTCCGATCCGGCGTGCGAACTTTCGGAAAGATGGCTGCTCCGAATCGCCGTGCAAGACGTCTCGAGACACATGGCTTCCGACGTGTCGTGGCGTCGCTCCATTCAGCTCCGCCCAGTTTCGGGTATCCCTTTACCGAATGGATGGATGGGTGCTAAGGGCTGTATTTATAATGGACGGTAGCTCGGGCCACCTAGCCTAGATATGTAAGACACTCCCTTCGCTCTATTTGGTTTTTCTTCCTTGAAAGCAAACACAGTATTTTTATTACATTCTATTAAAGTATGCGTGTGTGAACATTTTCTGTGAGGTTACTTTTCCGCTAAACAACCCTTAATCGCGATGGACCGCAGCGGATCTTAGTAGCCATCCCAGCGAAGCGGGCACTGCGTACAAATCACGTGACTACGTACCGCGCGCATTGCTGCGTCTCTTCCGATGTTCATTTGACGCTCACACGACCTTGGAGTGGCTCGTACCTTCTGCTGCTGTCCACCGTAAAGGCGCGTTCACACTCTTGCAACCGAGTACGACCGAGAAAGACTTCTTGGGACCGGATGCACTGAGCGGAGCTGGTCCTAAGAGATCGCAAGAGGCTTAAAAACCGGTTTGGTCTCTCTCGGTCGCACTCGGTTGCAAGAGTGTGAACGGGCCTTAAAGGGACACTGACAGGGTATTTATGCTCGCTGAGGTTTTTAGTTGTACGTGACATATGAGAGCTCAACTACCCAGAACAGAATTTGCGGCTCGAAATTCGGTTTCTTTCCGCCCGAAAACTGCCGATCAAGAACTGGCCTGTTCGAGTCTCGCTCACTCTCTTTTTCGCGGTCACGGGCCGTTTTCTAAGGTATCGATGCGACCACCAAATTTAATCAAAGTCGTGGGTCACTGAAGGAACACACTCATTATTAAAAATAGAAAAAAATATGAAACCCATTTTTTGTGGCTTCTAAAAAGCTGTAAATACGTTGATTGAAAAAAAAAGTTCCACAGACAACCGGAAGCATTCTGTGCGTTCGTCGTTTCGCGTATCGTGGGACTCGCGGGGACGGCGATAGCAGCGGACGACGGGCGTGGGACCTCTATTTCAGAACTGTCGTTCGCGGTACCGGCGAATTCTGTCTACCGTTAAAAGAGAAATTTGGGACTGATCAAAAGAATTGGTATTCATCCCGTACGACACGCCCGGCTACCAAGCCGATTTGCACGAAGACGTCGCCGAGCCGTCGCTCCCTTCTCGTGGCTGAAGACATCGCTCGCGCAAACGTCAAGCACGACGTATCTACTTCGAGTTCAATATGCACGCGTACGATTTCTTTACTAGGTGCGAATGTCCCCAAAGCGTGGTGCTTCTCGACTTCGACCCAGGAGTGCTTTTGCTGGAGAAAAATCGACAGCAAACTTTCCAACTTACAGTTTACCGGCTGAATTGTTACTAAGGAAAGAGATCCAAGAGAAAAGCGATGCTCCAGTAGCTCAGTGGGGAAGACGTCCGGTTCACACGCGGTAGGACCGGGTTCGATCCCCCGTGAACCTTTATTTTTTTTTTCTTCAAACATTTTCCGATGTTTACATATAATTTTTTTTTTTACAATCATCACTGAAGAAACAAACAAAAAAAATAACAAACTAATGTTGTGGACGATACTTCGCTGATTTAAATGGTATGGGATTTCCGTTTTGACACCTGCGAGCTCAATGTAATCACTTTCCACAAAATGCAAGGAGCATATAAATCAGGTAACGTCCGCTTTCCGAGGTGCCCGTATATGTTCTACAGGAATTGCAGCCAGCCGTTGGTCCCGATCCCGTTGATCTTTCGGAAACTCTGTCGCACAATGCCACTTTTTTTCGGATTCAGGAAATGTGAGCCAGCTCTTCACGCAACATCTTCGGTGTATTCTTTTCGGAGCCGATCATGCAAATTCACCACGGGCACTCACTACTCATCTCCAACTCCTCAATGTACAAAACAACTCATCTTGGAGTACAGAACAACGAGCGGAACAAACATAACTGCAAAAAAATCGCACGGCGAGCAGTTCCCGCACGCCCCATCACACGCCGCATGTCCTGTCGTCTGCTACCGGAAAGAAAAAAAAAAAAAAAAAAACGCACGGTAGGGTGTTGCCACGTGACTTCCGCCACTCACTCTCTTCTCTCCACTTCTCCGACCTCCGTCGGGTTTCGGTTTCGGTTTCGAGGAGTTGCGTCTTTTGGCTTTATTAAAAAAAATACGCTACTCTGTTGCAAAATATTTATTGGGTAGTCCTCCGACACCATAATGAAGCGCCTGGCAAAAAATAAAAAAAAATTTTTTGGGGGGGTGTCAGTGTCCCTTTAAAGGGGCACTGACACCCCAAAGGTCGTATTTATTTTTATTGTCTAAAACGATGCAAGTTGTAGTCATAGACACGCAAAAAAAACCGCATCGCGAAAAAAAATTTTCCCGCGCGCGCGCGCGCCTTTTTATTTTTGGCGTTTGATTTTTCCCGCCTCTCGCCTCCTCGCTTCTTTTGATCGGTGACGTCAAAAATCAGGAAATTTAGAAGCTTTGTAGGCGACATCTCCATAACATTTAATTACGGCAATCTTAAAACATGTTTTTTAACGCAATTGCGAACGCACTACGGCCCTTCTTTTTGAAATCCCAAAAATCGGGAGTTCGTTGTGGTGCCGTCTCCTGGATTTGTATCCTCCAACGGAAAACAGGCGACACCGCTCAAAACCGGTCCGCCGCAACGCCGGCGCTAGCCGGCGCTCGCTCCTATCCTCCTCGCTTTGGGTCGCCATGGCAACAGCAGGGAGTGGTGACAGGAAAGTGGACTCTCAGGTCTCCTCAATTTTTGACGTCAAGGCACCGGCGCCGATCGCGCGGGAACTTCGACTTCGGCACTTGGAAATTGTTTTTTTACTTCACGAATACTGAATTCCCAAATCTCAAATTTTGAGGGTAATGTCCCGGCATCGTTTTCAATCGTTTCGGATAATAAAAAAAAATATGATTTTGATGTGTCAGTGCCCCTTTAAGGTGAAACGGAGTATATTCGGGTTTCGACGGCCTTGATCGGTCCCAGAAGGCCGGCTTGCTCTGGCGCGCGAAATTAGTTGCTCGTTTTGTGCGCGCGGGAAAACTCCGATGGCGTTCGTTTCCTTCACTACGACGACTCGCGTCGTGTGACGCACCGCGCACCGCCACATCCGCTTCCCCGAGCCACGGAGCGCCTCCTCGCCCGATCGGTCCGGAAGTCACGTCACAACATGACCTTCGCGTCATCCGTGATGCCATTGGCTGCGGCCGTCCGAAAATCGGAAAGCAGTGCGGCGATATCCAGCAATTTGTCGCATGCCGGCGCCGGACGGAGCCCCCATACGACGCTCCGGTGCGACGAAAACCCTCGCCTCCGAACGTCGGTCCGGCGGTTCGCACGTTGGATCGGACAGTTTTGACGCGCATGTGTCTTGCGCTTAACACCTAATTAGAACGCAGCTCTTGAGGAGGAGGGCGAACGGAGGGTACGGAAAAGGGGCTATGCTCTCCTCCTCTTCTGCTAGCCTTCCATTTAGGGGGAAATTTTCCGCTCAATTTGGTAAATATTTTTTGCCGCTAAATTTAGTGGCGACATTTTTTACTTCAGCCGGTAAGATTTGGCGCTAAATTTAGCGGGGAGTTTTTTCTGCTAACTTTAGTGGGGAAAATTTTCCGCTAAATTTAGCGGGGAAATTGCTGCACTAAATTTAGCGGGGATATTTGCCTATAAAGCAACGCGCGGTGACGTCATCTATGACGTCACATGCGACGTCACGTGTGACGTCATCACGGGAAACGTCCCAAAATGCACCGCGCGGTTGCGCCGACGGCGACGGCGACGTCGACGCCGCTCAAGCCGGAAATGGGCGCCTAAGAGCTGCGCTCTAAAAAGCTTTGTTTTTGACCGGAATACTGTGATCATGGACGCGATATTTTATTGTTATTCATGACCTGACTAATCGTAGAGGAAGACTTCTATCGCTCATTATCTGCACGGAACGTGTTTGTTTTTGTTTTTAAGGTGCAGCTTTTATGCGCCCGTCGGCGTAACCGCGCGGTGCATTATGGGTAAATTTCCCCGCTAAATCTAGTGGACAAATTTTTCCGCTAAATCTATCGGAAAAATTACCCCGCTAAATCTAGCGGAAAATTTTTCCCGCTAAATCTAGCGGAAACGTTTCCAGCTAAATCTAGCGGAAAATTTTACCCGCTAAATGTAGCGGAAGAACTTTTCCGGGGGTCACGTGACCCCCCAGGTCAGGTGACACCCCCACCCCACAAGGTCACATGACCCCCCAAGGTCACGTAACCCCCCTCCCCCCCCCCTCAGTACCCTTCCTTACTCCTCCTCAAGAGCTGCGCTCGAATTCGGTGTTACAGGGAGTTGTAAACGGCTTTCACCTTTTCTTTCTTTTTCCTTTTCAAGAATAGCATTTTAACAAGAGCTGTAACACTCAGCAAAATGTAATCCAACGATATTACAGCGCCGGGAAATTATATTGTCTGAAATTTAAGTGCGTTATTCATTTTTTCACCCGGCCAAAGAAACCCGAGAAAGTCCCCAAGAACGTTTCCTGCATTTTTGTGGTTCGGCGCTAGAGCATCCAGAGTAGGGTAAGTCATGGACGAACAACGTAGTTCCTCTCTGATTTTAATTCCTTTTTTTCTCTCTCTTTCTTTATTCATTTTTTCCCCTTCTTCCTCTTCTTTTTCTTTTTGGTGCTCAAATTTTTCTTTACTTTCTAGCATGCACGCATTTCTCCTCAGCCTACATCTCGTTCGAGCTTCCTCCATTCCATGACTGAAACAACTCGTTCTCACATTGATCCCTCCATCGATTTGCACTGGCGCAGAACCTCTCTTCATTCCTAATTACACTCGGAACGCCTTCAGATCTTGTGGAGTAAACTAAAAGCGAGGACGCGAGAAAGAGAAAGAAAAATGACGGTGAAAGAGAGGGAAAAGAAAGACTGACAAATGCACCGAAGAAAGCTCCAGGGTTTAGTGCGAGAGCATTGCAGGGAAAAAGAAAACTGCAGTGCGGACGGAAAACGTAAAAGCGCAGAGCAGTCATTTGAGAAATTGCTTTATTTTGGAACAGCGGAAGACAGCTGTTCGCCAGATTGCACAATTAGCGGTGATTTTCGCCCATTTGAAAGGTTGGATGGATTTGAAGTCTTAAATGTCGTTATCGCCAATCGGGTGCTTCGCTGACTCTCAGTGTCAACGGTACCCACTGAAACGAGAATTGACCAAAGCTGCTGGCGTTTTTACGAGCTTTTTTTTTCTTTCCCCATTGGAATTGTTGGGCTTAGAAAAATTTCACAATTTCAACACTTGGAAGTAAAAGCGGTCTGCTTTATTCTTCTGCACACATTAGAAGAAAATAAAAAGCATTAAGAAAACAATTTGAAGCAAAGAAAGAAAAACAATAAAGCTCGATATTTGCCCGAAACTGTGATGTATTTCGCGTTTACAGAGCTAGACTTCCATTTTAAGCCCTTCTGTGGAAATATAGGCATTCAGGTATCAAAGAAGATTTCCCGGTTCTACGAATGTTTTACTGGTCCCACTGGACCTGAGTTGTTTACACCCGACTATGGGAGGTTCGCCAGACGATTTTACTACGTATCATGACATGACATTCATGGTGAGTTTAAGTAAAACACATTATGACATGGAAGTTTTACCTCGGTAAAATCAACGATGGTCTCATGACTCAGTCAACGCTGAGCCTTCGCATGCGATAATGTGGCTGATAATAAACTTGTAACTACAAAAATATATCTTCTTTTATGTGTATCTAAATGTAAAAAAACCAATATTTATGATGTGATTAAATCTCGTCGTTGTGTTAAAAAGTAAGTTAGGCATATCGCACACTAAACTATGGTCAAAAGTGTGGTCTCAAACATTTAAAGAAGCGATGCCAATTTAAAAGGCTGATTCATTAACGTAAAAAAAAGAAACGTAAAGGAACCGAAACGTTTAAATATCCAATTTTTTTGTTGTTTTTTTAGCAAAGTTTTTATTACAAGCAACCGAGGAAAAAAAAAGATTCTATTGTATATTTGTCATATTTATGCCCCAGCGCTTTTGTTTCTTTCTGTATTTAATCAATCGTGCTTTCTACTGCATCGTCTTCAATATGGAGACAAAACCCCGATGACGAACCACCGGCAAGGTTAAGCCCTCTTTTCGAGAGAATAGCATGTTAAATCTCGGCTAAAGAATGAAAAAAACAACCAACTTCTCGTCGAGCTACTTTATGGTATCAATTGACGGGAGTTAAAATTTCACGAGGACCTACGTTAAAAGCCATAAATTATTTTGAATCTCAAAGAAAGAAAAGTACAATATGCAACGATTAAAATGTTCTCCATTAAAAATGGTCGGTTAAGGGTCATTTCCTCTCTAGCACAGGCGCCGCCTCTTCAATCAAAAATGTACTCGTTAATGTAATTATATAACCAGAGATCAGGGTGCGCTGCGTGTGAAGTGTTTTGGAACCTAAAAAAGGTTATCCGGTATCGCGGCTTTTCGTTTTCTTTTTTATCCTTGCCAGGAGCTTGGAACGCGCTTAATAATGAATTAATCAGGCTGTAAACTAGACACCTGTTCAACGGTGCCGCAGTTAAGATGGTAATCTAAGGCAAAACAAACAATCGCAATGTTTTTTATTTGTTTTTGAATGATCGATGTGCGTGGTGCATAAAACAAAACTCATGCTTGCTTCGTGAAATAAATCATTGCAAGTCTAGAGCCTACTTTCGAGGGTAACCGGACAAAAGCTCACCGGACAGAAGCTCACCGGACAAAAGCTCACCCGTTTTTTGACAGACCCGGACAAAAGCTCACCCGTTTTTTGACAGACCCGGGCAAAAGCTCACCTTGATTTCTTTTTTTTTTCCTACCCGGGCGAAACACGGGCTGAAATAAAGTGCGGACGCAATGGATATTGGACCATTTTTAGGAGAACTTGTACCTCATCCACCATTGAGTTGCGAATTTTTTAAAAATACTTTGAAAGAACGGGAGTTCGGCCTTTTGGTAAAGTAAAAGACAGATGACCAATTTAAAAAAAATTGTGCGGGATTTTAGATAGGTTCGGGTTCCTTCCACCACAGCTTGTTCCACAAGAACTAACCACCAGGGAAAAGTCTACCGGTGACATCGCTACCTGCTGGACTATTTTGATTGCACGTATTTCAACGGCCGCTTCCGTTATGCTTCTGTTCCATCTGCGGCGGCACCCAGAGCGAATTCTTCCCTTCGCCTGACTCTGCGCCGACGGCGACCGGAGTTTCCCCCGGTAGCGTGGAATATGTACGACACCACTCTTCAAGATAAGGACCGGATGAGCAACACCTGCGAAAGATAGAGTACCGGGTTCCAGAAGCTCGTCGGCCACGCCCATCCAAGCGTCTTGAGGCTGATTGAATGCCTACAGCAAAATCAGGCGCTCGTTGCCACGGCATTGGCAAAAGCCCGGAGAGGTGAGCCCACCGTAAAGCGGGTGCGAAAAATTACTCTGCACCTGCAGAATCGTCTTAGAAATATTTACGAGGGCTTGCATGTACATCGAGACCTACCAAGACTGCTGGAGCTAGTGGGGGCTGCATTCGCCTCTAACCAATCGATAAATAAACTTGTTTCTACTAAAATCAACAAACGATGCGCCTGTCAGATTTAATTTATCGTTGCCTTTTTGTGTCGCACGCATGCACCTAAGTTGTCCGCACTCGTGTTAAGACCAACATGAAATTTTCTCGTGGTGAGCTTTTGTCCGGGTCTGTGAAAATATGGGTGAGCTTTTGTCCGGGTCTGTGAAAAAATGGGTGAGCTTTTGTCCGGTGAGCTTTTGTCCGGTGAGCTTCTGTCCGGTGAGCTTTTGTCCGGTGAGCTTCTGTCCGGGATTCACTTTCGAGTATATAGGAATACTGGTTTGAGTTCAGCAGTATGGTTGACTATAAACAAAAAATAAAAAAAAAACATTTATTTTGAAGTTTTGTGGCATTTTAGGTTTGTTCAAATTCTTTCGTGAAATTTGAACAATCTGGAAAGCGTGATAGCTATATAATTGCGACTCCATTTTTTTCGGTGTGAGCTAAGTCTCCATTGAGATACATACAGGGTATTACAAAGTACAGGATATTGGTGATATTGTATTGAGTGCGCAGGCAGTCAAGTGTCGTTACAGCTTAGCAGCAGTGCAAAAACCTTCTTGCGGATTTGAGAGTTTTGTTAAGTGGTTGTTGATTGTGAAAGGGTGTAAGTGGTTTCCTCCTTTGTGTCTTCGGTTTGGAGCAGGTGGATTGGTATCTTTTGTTGCCGGGTTGTTTCGGGATTGTGGGCCGGGGAGGAGAGGAGGAGGGTGTGCTATGTACGCGAAGGTCGATCGTCTTCCGGGAGAGAGGAGCTAGGTTGTGTTGGTGAGGGGGGGGGGGGGGGCTTTGTAGGATTGTCAAGGTCGTTTGATTATTGTGGTGGAAAGAGATGAGTTCTTTGTTATCTTTTGGCTTTGGAGGTCGCGAAAGTTCTGTGGTGAAGATTGTGGAGTGTATATAAGAGGGTGACCGAATAAACTTGTCTTTAGCTGTGTTAGAGACGAATCCTCGACTGTTCCTTATTCTTCTACTTCGAAACTTCCTCTTTTCCTGCCTCAGTCTCAGGCTAACATCAGAATGGGAAAGGATATTGGTATCTTAAAATTCGACGGCGTGCCTGTCAAGTGGATTCTAACACTCAAACCCTTCACGGCTACAATCAACAATTGTTCTTTGTTTTATTTTTACTCGTTGTGTATACGAGTAAACTAGAAAAAGAAAGTAAAAATCTCGCCAAAAAGTTTTAAGTTGACAATTTAAGACAGATCACGTATGAGAGTAGAAAGCACAAAACACAACAGGCAGAGAACATGCGGGAAATTAAGCCTCCAGGACGAGCCCCTAAATGGCGCGGAATAATGTGCAACGGCGGTTGCTTCTCCCTGCTGGAGCGACACTTGCGTCGACTTGAAACGGGCCGTTATTGTGGATACTTTATTTACTTTATTATATGCACCTCGCTAACGAGCTATATGGGAAAATAATTCACGTTTCTGCATCAACGAATGCATTAGTATAGAAAAAAAGAAGTACTCGTGCTTGCGTAAAAATGCACCGTTTCATATTTCCGCACGTTCCTTTCAAGGACATGCTGAGTATAGACCTTTCCAGCGGCACTCTCGAACGAAGCGATTTCCAGCGCGTGTCCCTGGTTCTGAGAGTGTACGTCAGTGTTGCCCGACTGCCCTGAGCTGCGGAGTTTCTCGTCAATGGGCTCTGGCAGCTTGCGTAGGCGCAATTTCAGACGCTGGTGGCGACTGAATTGCCGCGTTTTATTTTTTATCTTGTGTTCTGTGGCAAACATAATTTATAGAGGTCTTTAAGAAAGTAGTGTCATTGCTATGCTAGGAGTTTATTGCATGTATTTTGACAGTTTCGCCGAGAGGCTCGGCTTCGTCAGGAGATGGCATACATATGCCATCTCCTGACGAAGCCGAGCCTCTCGGCGAAACTGTCGAAATACATGCAATAAACTCCTAGCATAGCAAATCCGCAAGTATGGATCTCTGACTTATTACATTTTCCCGGTCCATTGTTCTCAAGCTACTCTGCCTCACCTATATATATATATATATATATATATGTATATATATATATATTTTACATATTCATGGTGTGAACATGTTGTGCTTCGTCTTTTTTTTATATTGTAGGAATGTAGTTTTCCATTTCCTCTCATAAAGATCAGTTGCTAGTCGCCGCTAGTGTGTTCTATGTGTCTTTCGTCCTTGTCCTGCCCTAATTGCGCTGTTTCTCATCATGATAGTACTTGGCTCTCTCGGCATCTATAATTGGTAAGCATAACCGAGAAAGCGGCTGGTAAAAGTAATCATCACCGAACAAAGAGCCGACAAAAGGCACAACGAGAGAATGAAAGCTAATGTCAGAAGGAAGCACTTTGGATAGGCAACGACATAAGGGCTAAGTAAAAAAGAACGCTACTTCCCCTGGTAACGCATGATACGAGAGTCACAGTAGTTTTGAACACGTGAACACTCAAGTCTCGCACCTGCTTTTTAATTTACCACCAAAAGCAATCACTGCACGCAAAATAAAAACATTATCCTTAAAAACGACAGTGTAGCAGGTACCATAGAGTTATTACAATAAACGCTAGAAGCTCAGCTGGCGCTAGTGTGCTGTTGCATTTTGAAGCAGACAGCAAGCAGCCAGAAATTGACTTCCGGTAATGCATTTCTATGGGAAAAAGCGAGTGCATTTTCTCTCTGCGTTCGATTATTAGAGCAAATATCACGAATAATTTCTACGTACTAGGCATATTAGAACATTTCTCAGTCACACAGACGAAATAATTGGTCAGTTACAGCATTTTTATTTGAAATTCGCGGATTTAATACGGGGTTAAAACCGCTTCGTACCTGTACTTACGTGCATTGTCGGACACTGTTAGCGCAAACACGGCGTCGACGCTATCCAGCATGGGGGATATACGTGCCAAACGAACGAAGGACATGTGGAAAACCAAGAGAGACGGCAAGAACTACGCACTAACACTAGGTAAGTAACTCCTTGTGCTTGCAGACGATCAAAATAAATTGAAAGTCACGTAATATACTCCGATTTGTAATAAATAAGTATTGCTTTATTCTTTCTGCTCATGCATATGTGCGAAGATGCTTGTTCTTTGTTCGAATCATCACCCTCACGCTCCAAATCTTTGCAAATAGGGGAAGCCAGAGGACAGGTGCGCGATAAAAACTGCCCAACAGGAAATAATGAGAAAACACACCTTTGGTAGCCCACGTACTTTATTCTTTACGTTTTGAATTTTTCTTTCAACCACTCGTAAAGATGCACGACGGGGTCATTTGCATATAGTGAGAGGACAGGCATATTACAATATATAAGCACCAACGGAATGCTGGCGAACTTTGAACACACTCTACATTCCTTTCGACTCTTATTTTGCTTAGATTCGTTGATCGTTTCTACATACCTGCCATGGAACAGAGGCTTGGGCCTGAAATATAGCAAAGTTCAGCACCGTTCAGTGATGAAGGAAAAATACTGTAACTAAAGCAATTACACTTTCACAATATTAATAAAGGTATATACTACCCGGTACAATCGAAATAACAAAAGTTATTCATGTTATTTTTCGGCGACGAGACAAAATTCACGCTTTTTCCCATAGGAATACACAGGAAGACTGGAAAAGTAGACTGCATGCTGTCTGCTTCAATTTGCAACCGGAAGTCCCTTAGACACTAGCGCCAGCTGAGCCTCTAGCGTTCATTGTAATAACTCTATGGCATGTACTTAGACCCATCTACAATAACATATGTTATAACTACTAAAAATAATAATAATATTAATTATAATAATAACGACAATTTCAGTTTTTGGCAACAAGGAGCGTTCGGGGGAAACGCTGTTGGTGATGATACGACAAAGCAACTTCTCGCAATGATTTATTTTTGTGCCACGAAGGTCCGCGATGGTGTATTGAGTCTCCGGTTTCACACGCCAAGTTATGGATAGTGCCATATCAGAAATGGTATTTTTTTATGCAATAACGTTGTTGTTGTTGTTTTTCCGCATATATATTTTACTATAGTAAGTATGTGGAAAGTCGGAGAATCAGTTACTGTGATCTTATGGATGAAGCAGATCCCAGCGTTTGACTCTACAAGCAAAATAATAAAAAAATAGATGCACAGTCTATATATATATATATATATATATATATATATATCATGTAATAAATAATTTTACTCAATTCTTTGCGAACCGTGGACGTATAATCCACTAGAGGCTAATCCTGTCTTAGAGAATGTGGGGTCTTCCAATTTATTTGGGCTGAATTCCTTATCCTTTTAATGTCATCGCTGGAAACTTTCATGTTCTCTCAGTTTGTGGTTAATGTAGGTTTTCGGAAGGTCTCGCATTCAAAAATATTATCATAATGACGCTTTATTCCTTCTGTTTGGTTTTGAGCAGTAGGAAACTGTAACCTGAACATACCAGCTTCCATCTGTCAAAACTCGCTTATCACCCTGCGTAATTTTTTTCTGAAGAAAGGGCACGCAGACCTTGTAAAGCGCGATCCAAACCAACGCTTCTTTTTGCGCCTGTAGGTCGTGCGGCTGCGGATGTGACGTATTTTTGTGACGTCGCGCCACTTCTTCGCTCCTTCCGGGCGCGCACAAGAAAGTTGGATAATTTCAACTTCTTCTCAACGCGCACAAAAACGCGCGGTAACGTAGTAGGGCGCTCCTGTGTCCCGGCCAATCGGTGGAGGGCAAACTAGTTCCGGCTCCGCGTTTCTCGCCGTCTGGCTGCCCTCTCCTCCCTCCCTTTTATTCTTTTCCAACATGACAACGCGAATTCAGTGTTGCCAGAGTGGGCTATATATAGCCAAATTGGGCTACATTTTTTTCTAGTTGGCGTCAAAATTTCGCCTTTGGCTATGTGGCTATTTTTGGGCTATTTCTAAGGGTGCGGCGAACTCTTGTCGAATCTCAGGTTCGATGTCGAACTTTGAGGTTCGACTAGTTAATTTCGAACTTCTAGTCTGTTTCGAAAAAAAATTGTTTCTCTTTTGGCTAGTCGAGAGGAGAGAGGGGAAGGAGAATGGCTTCAAACTTCTACAAACTTCGGGGTTTTCACAATGCGCAGAGAAGCAGGGCTAGCAGAGTTCAAGCGGTCTACCCACAGCGCAGTGAAGCAAATCAAACAAACAAGTTGCACTGTTTTTACAGGTCCGGTAGCGCGTCTTCTACCCGGACGTAGACTGAACTCTCCAAACGCAGCTTTGGTGCCCATTGCAAAAATTCTTAGGCATCGCCAACTTTAAGAAAAGAAACACAATCAAAAATAGCTTGAACCGGAACGGGGGACGCTCATATTCTACACAAAGAAAAATAGACGGGTGGGTTATTTGTAAGAACCTTAGATATAGGGGGTGCTAGTTTAAAACTCCCAGTTCTGCCTGTTCTGCTTCTACATTCTGTTCTGTTACTGTATGATTATATCTCCCGGGCTTCACAATACAGCTGTCCACGTATGTTTTCTATTTTTGAAAACCTACGAAGGATGGGTAATTGTTTCACAAATTTTCATCCTTCTGAAGCTTTCTTTTATATATATGTCAGGGGACCTAGTACACAAAAAGTGGCGCATCTGAGGGTTGAAAAAGAGAATTTAACGTGTTGTTTTTTGCGCGTATGAAAAATTGTCAATAAGAGGCTTAAAAATCGTTGTTTTTAGTCTTGGCTATTTTGGGCTATATTTATTTTATGGCTTTGGCTGTATTTGGGCTATACCTCCCAGCCGTTTGGCGGTTTTTTGTTTGGACCATCTGGCAACACTGAACGCGATCTCTCTCTCTCTCCTTCTCTCGCCGTCTGGCCGGCCAGTCTGTCGCAGTTGCACCTTGCTTGTGCGCTCGTGCCTGCGTGCGCGCGTGCGCGCTCGCCCGAAGTTTCGCCCGTCCAAACCAAAGCGCACGGTTCTGACTCAGAAAGCGCGCCCGGAAACAGCAAAAACGCCACCAAATGCGTCACATCCGCAGCCGCTCGACCTACAGGCGCAAAAAAGAAGCGTTGGTTTGGATCGCGCTTAAAGGTAAGTTTGCTCAAAAAAAGAGAAAAGGCCAGGTTAACCTCTTCAGCAGAAAAACGGAAGCGAACATTCTCTCGCCCACCAGTAACATCAGGCTCGTAATATAGACCCAAAAGAGAATTCACCATTATCAGACGTATTTGGGAAATGACCAAGACAAGGACGTGTTGGCGGGAGGTTTACGTCGCCTTTGACGCTACCGAACTATCCAGCATATTTTTTTCCTCTAGACCTCTCTATTTTTTTCTCCGTCTTTCTCACTTATTTAGGAACAAGGTAATCCTCCCTTGCTACGAGCGAATGCGTTTCTCCCCAATCAGCCCGGCGTCCTAACCACTGGGCGCTCAGCGTCGCCACATTACAACTTGTCCCGCGTAAAAAGTTAAGCCTTGTCTAAATCCCTCCTTCGCAAAAAGACATCGCTAACCCGTCTTCTCCCCCGAGCACCTCCCTACGCACTCGCCCGCATTTCTACGCAGCCAGGCTTGAAAGCCTGCGGCGCGCGTACCTATAGGTTTATGCGGGATTAGCGTGACGTATGCCAACGTTAAGCCGTTTTATGAATTTCAGAGCAGCACTAAATATAACGCGCTCTTTCTTCCATCCCGGCTCCTTGTAAAACTGTTAAAACTGCTCACCTTTAATCTGACGAACCTCGCAGAATTTCCGGGAAACTAACGAGCGTATACGGTCCTGTACTTTCACGCGCACCTGCCTCTCTTGTTTCACTCCGTCCTCAGAGGCAGAAAACGGCTTTGAACGAAGTTTTGTTATAAATCATGATAGAAGTTAACTACCCGGCTTGCCCGTTTTCGCAAGAGGCGCCGACTGTGCGCTGTTTTGGACGAGGTTGTTGTAAAGCTAGCAGCGCTCACTTAGCTGTAAGGCAGGGTCAAATGCTATAGAAAATGTAATGAATCTTAAACGATTCTTTTTTCCGTCATAGTAACATAAGGGGCGACTTTCCTTCTCGCTGTTTGCGTCACAACAGAGGATACAATATAATGCGACGACGTTGTTTGCACTGATTAGGAAATAATCGTTTTCAGCTACGGTAGTGCTTTATTTATTGGCGAGAGCCGTTATGCTGACAAATATGATGCGCATTATTTATCTCATTTCAAAGAAAGTTGTTTAAATTTTATACAAGGTTTCTTTTTGTTTTGTTTTTACGTTTTAATGTATACATATACAAAATGTAAACCTACAATAACTCAAGCTTTGGATAAGTAAAACTTCCTAGACGTTGAGAGTATGAAGATGCAACCGCATTTTGACCTCTTTAGCGCTAAGAATGTTTGACACTTTTTCTATATCCTCAAAAAAATATTTTTGTCACGTAAAGTCCCTTAATTGAAGAAATAATGTGCTTGCCCTCGCAATAAAAAAAAATGATGGCGTAGCACAGGATGTTATGCTGTAAGAATGCGTCACGCGTATCTTCAGGAACTCTAGAGTTTATTATGTTTCAGTTCAAGTAGCTTATTTACTGTTCTCGCGTGTTAAGAATCATGAAGCCCACACTACATCAGTGGAGTGGAGGTACACCATACTTTATTCCTAATTAAACAAATATCACCGCAAAGATCTGGCACAAGTAGAAGGTGCAGAATAGTGCATAGTTTGGCGAATATCTATCTATACACTGTCTACTGGTGCCTTGTACCTCCACTACTATTTAAAATGGCATACACTAAGCCTTGCGAATACCACAATTGGCGTTTTATTTCGTTCGGAGCACGCCATTGTGAAAAACCAAGAAGTGACAAAGAACGGAAACTTGAGAGAGGGGGAAGCATGACCGCCTGGCAGAGAAGGGGCTTTGTCCAAAAAGTCACCTGCGAAGACAGAGCAAACAACTCATGACACAACTGCCATTACGCGAAGTTTGCTTCAGACGCGACTGCATCAAAGCGGTTTTTTTTTTTTTAAGGGGATAATTTAAGGGGATTTAAGGGAATGTTTAAGGGGGTCGAAAAATTGCACGCCTAAAATTTTTGTATTTGCTTTATAATAACAGACTCCGCATTGAATGAAGTCTATATTTATCCCCGTCATTATCTAGGGAAACTAGGCGCCATCATCAGTATTCCCTGGTAGCAATATTCGCTCGAACTAACATTTTTAAGTATTCCTTTTTTCCACGCACTATTACGGATTGGAACGCCCTCCATCGTGACATCTTTTTTGCCCCCGACTTCAATGTTGCCCTTGAGAGTCACAGCTTTTGATTGTTCTCCTTTCCTTCTGTTTGTACGTGCATTTCTTTTTAATTTTTTTATTGTATATTAGGCATTGATTATAGAATGTTTATTATGCTGAAGGCGTTCATAAGTATTTATGTCGTTGTATAAGCAATAGATAAGGTTGCCATGTGTTTCTTGTTTCTCATATGTATAGTTATGTTGCTTGTATGTACCCCACACCTGCAGGGGCCTGTTCAAGGCCTGCAGTATGTCTAAATAAATAAATAAATAAATAATGAGGGGCGCGGATTAACTCTCCCTACGTTTATAATATACAGGGTGCGGCCGTAAAAACTTTCACATTTGGTACGCCTAACAAAAAACGAATTTCAAACGCACATGCCTGAAATCGGGCACACGAACGTCGTTTATTCCAAATTTTTTTGCCTATTTTTTTCAGACATCAACTCGGGAGTAGCGAATTATTAGAAGGATAACAAAAATGGCAGACGTGCATTTCCTATGGCCTATACCCGCCCGTTCGCCGCCTGCTATCTGGTTCGCGGCGCCGCCCCCAGGGGGTGCACTGAACGCAAATACGTGGAAAACGCCGCACAAAAGGCTGTCGTCGGGCGAGATAATCGCGATAAAAAGTGATTTTACCGAAATATGTGACCGAATATGCCCTTTTACTTGAAATTCAAAAACTGGCGGACGCCCTCGTTTAATAAAAATATATTCTAAACCAGACGAACGTGTGCCTTTCTTTGTCGTCTGCTTATCTGTTGGCGGGTCCGTTCCCGGTGAAAGCTCAACTTTGGAATCAAGAGTGACGCTGCTGAGGCATCTTAATTGTTCCTATTTATTGTTTTTTTTTTTGCACTATCTTCTGCAGTTATTATAAAAATATTTTCCGCGCCCGCCTGCGATGCCGCGATACTCGGCAAGTGAGTGTGCCCAGGCAGTCAAGTGGTACGTGGAGCGGAACTCGGTGGCCACAGCACAACAAAAATTTCGCACTGCATTTCATAAACGCCCGCCTTCACGCACAACTATTTTGACTTGGGCGGATCGTTTTGTGAGTGGAGGAGACTTTAAAAAGAAGAATCCAGTCAGTGAACGTGAGAGCCTGCCGAAAAATGAGGAGCTCATTGAAGCGGTGCTTGCTGTCTTCGAGAGCGACCCGCAATTGTCAACAAGACTAGCAGCCAGGTTGTTCGGAATTTCGGAAAAATTGCGTACGACGGATTCTGCGGAAAAATAATTTGCGCTTCTACAAGATGCAAGTTGTCCAAGCCCTGCACGACGGCGACAACGTCCGACGTTTAGAATTTTGCAAGACGGAGTTGTTGCGAATTAAGAGCCACCCGGGGTACCTGCAATTTCTTTTATTTAGTGACGAAGCAAACCTTCACCTAGATGGACGTGTGAACCGCCAGAACAGCAGGATATGGGCTCGCGATAACCCTCATGCCGTGGACGAACGGCATCTCCATTCACCGAAGGTGACAGTGTGGAGTGAGATTTGGCGTGGAAAGGCACAGTGGGCCCCTTTTTTTTTCGGTGGCACCGTTAACGCAGATGCGCACTTGGACATGCTGAAAATGGGAATTCTCCCTGAGCTTGAAAGGTACCACTTGACAAAAGAGAACTGTATATTCATGCAGGATGGGGCGGCTCACCATTACGCAAAGAGCGTGAGGGTATGGCTCAATGAGACGTTCCCTCGGCGGTGGATGGGTCGGGGATCAGATTATATGGACTGGCCTCCACGATCCCCCGACTTAAATATGTGCGACTTTTTCGTAGGGGAATTTATAAAATAACTTGTCTACAAGAAGAGGATCCCCCATCGAAGAGCTGAAAGAAAAAATTGAGGGCGCGTTCCTCGAGATCGACGATGGGATGCGCGAAATGGCTTTCCTGGCGTACGAAGCTCGACTTCGGCTTTGCGTGTCTGTAAAAGGCGGGCACATCGAATCGGCCGAACCCTAGTCGTTTAAAGGGCCGCTGCAGCATCAACATCATTTCAAATCGCCGTGACAGAAGAGGCGTATCAGAATATGAATTTTTCAAGAATAAACATATTGAATGAACGCACAACTTCCACTTCCTGACGGAATTTAAACTATTAGTTTCACTCTTACTTTCTCTCGTGCTGCTTGCCGGACGCGGAGAGCAAAGTAGAGGCTGCTGATAGAGGTACCAATGGCAAACCAGCAAAAAGACGACTATCTCTGTCAAATACCAGCCATTTTATCACCGGCGCACCGAAATGACTCCAGCGCCGTTAATATTGCTCCAATTAAGGCTGCGGTACCACGGCGGCCATCTTGAACAAAACATTAGTTGAACCACCAGGGCGGCGTTGGCTGTCCGTGTGAGCAAATGCTGCAAAACCTGCGCGCCAATTTCGAAACCCTTTTTCCCGTCGCTTGCGACCTTGAGTTTCCTTCTCCACTCTTACGCCCCTCCTTTCACGTGTTCACCCTCTGGCGCGTCGCGCCCACGTTCATTGTTGGGAGGACAATGTACCGGATAATCCCCAACTTGAGGCACCCTGCCAAAATTGTCCGGCTGCCAAGTGATTTGAGCGAGATCGGGTTTTGAAGCGGTATGGAAAAGTGGGACCGTCAATTTTGAACTAACCTTTTTCCATACTGCATAAGTGTGTACGGGGCTGGCCAAGGCACGGGCGCGAGGGTTGGGTAGCAGGAGCACTCGCGCGTAGAAATGGTAGGACGCGCTTTCTGAAATCACACGCCTACATTCCGCAGCGTTGCAATCCTACGAGTAAAAAGGAGTACATCTTCGGACAGTGCGTGAGTTCATGAGCGTAACAGCATAGTACATCTGAGCGGAAAGACAAATTTTTTTTTTTTTTGCCAAAACAAGGATTGGTTTTGTTGTTCATGGCATAAAGCCAGCAAAATATATTTTTTTCATTAAAATTAAAAATGGTCACCGGACATCGTTCGATCTTATCTGAAAACGCCCTACTATCTTATTTCGTGTGTAATGCCGGCATAATATTCCTTTGCTGCCAGAGGGTCAAAAGAATGGTAGAGTCGGCAGCAAAAGCTATTTCAATGACCGAATTATGATCAAACACCAGTAAGAACATAAAGAAATCACATGGGGACAATAAAAAGATTGCTACAACAGGATGGTGCACGGGGCACAAACAATATTCGGAGTGTTGTTCAAGGAACGCGACAAGCTAGATCTTTCCTGATGGCAGCCGTAAAAGGAAGCGAGGTAAACGTTGATCTGGTGCCTCGTTTTGATCGGCTTTGCATGGAAACTTGAACTACAGACATCTTGTCAGTGGTGAACGTAGTGAGCATGGACTGGATGATTTTTTTTTGTTTGTTTATGTTTCTGTAGCTAAATGAGAGTATGGAAATATGAGACGTCCGCTGACGCTTGCGTCGGCTAACGGAACCACAATCGCCAATCGCGGCCGATGTCATGTGTGTAGACAAATACATCAAGTCGTCTGGGCGGGAGCAGTTGAAGCGCCGCACTTTTTTGGCCGGTCAGTAGAGACTCCGCGAATTCTGACTCGAGGCTACTCTGTGCGGAGGGAGCCGCTACTGAGCGCGCCCAATCGGAAATTAAGGATGGCTGAAATTTCCTAATTGCCATGAGATTTGCAAATTCGTTCTTCCCGTCGTAGTAAATTCGTCCGAATCGCTATTCGATTTACTAATCGATTATTTGGATGAAAAGATATATATCAAAATTCGTACGTGGCCCACCAAATGGCAATAAAATTGGTATAGGATTTCAAACCTATATAGTGTCACCCTAATTTACAAACTTGTTTCACTTGAAATTAGAGTTGACGCGCAAGCGAGCTGGTGGAAGCCTATACTAAAAAGGCCAGAAACGGGAGAAACAAAAAATAAATAAATAAGAGCGGGATAAGCGCAACACAGTCTCAAATCACAGCTGCAAATGGTTACTTGGTAAGTGTAAATGTCCAGACATTGTATTAGTAAAATGTATATATATATATATATATATATATATATATAAGTCAAAAATGCGTACGGTCGGAGTTACTAATTCGAAGTTTATTCCGACGTTTCGAGCAAGGACCGTTCTTCATTACGTGATGAAGAGTGGTCCCCGCTCGAAACGTCGTAGTAAACTTCGAATTAGTAACTCCGACAGTACGCATTTTTGCCTTTGTATATATATATATATATATATATATAGAAAGAGAGAGAGAGAGAGAGAGAGAGAGATAGGTAGATAGATATTTTTCACTATTTGCTGACGGCCGAAACTAACTATGCAACACAATTTTCGCTAAAGGCTACCGTTATTTACAAATTATGACGAGCGTAGTTATTATATCTGCAATAATTTGATAGCAGAAACGTAATTCGATCAAGCTACTTGATGAGTTGGCGTTCAATGAAGCGGTGTTCAATGAAATGTCCACTATTCGATGAAACTCCAATCAATAAAACAGAGCTTCATCGGACGAAGATGCCTAGCTGTTGTGATCCGCAATATTTCGCGCAAAAAAGAAAGACAACGGAATAAACAACAAGTAAAACCACAGAGCTGCCCCGCCTCATATCACCCTGCAGTTGGAGCTCGACCGACACATTGCGCCGATCAAGCATCACCAACAGCTCAACACCTAAACGCCACGGCGTTCACTATGTTTGTTTGGGTGATTCCACCCACTAATATAACAACTCATACAATGCGCCGTGATAAAGTGCTTTTTGTCTTTGTGTATGTGTTTTCGTGACATCTAACCTCTGTTTGCGCTCTGACTAAGAATGAAACCATGTATACTAAAACATCGATAGTGGTCTCTATTTTTAGCAACGCTTGCACACGTCTTGTCTTTGACGCAGTGGCATTCTCATATCCCATACACGGACAATTGGACAAAATAGGTTGGTCGGCCTTCACTCGTTAGCTGCGGAACGTTTTGACCGTGACGTATGTATAGTTCAAAGAAGCACCGACAGCGGGCACCGGATATTTTTTTGAAAAGCTGTTTCACCGAATTTCGCATCTCCCGGTTCGTCGAATTTCGATATGAAATCATAATATAATTATTATACTTGTCACTTCTTCAATTAGAAATAGTTACAGATAATTATAATATAAAAGTAGGCTTTCGCAAAAATTATGTCGATTATAGGCTATGCCAACGTAGCCGAACAGTAAAAAAAATGTTATGAGGGTGTTTTTGTTAGGGTTCAGGAAAGACAAAGGTGATTCTTCAAATGAGCACTGGTCACACAGGCCGACTGGTAACATAATTAAAGTAAAAGCACTGACTTCACAGAACAGGAAAAAACAATTTCATTAGACGTTTCGCCTCCCTTGCGGGAGGCATCTTCAGTAGTTACACAACAATGCCCGTGTAACCTTCGTGGAGAGGGCCGCGTTTTTTGTTACACACGGATGTGTGTGTCCCTGCGAACAAACCACGATTCTATAGTCCGTTTCACCTTCCGTCCGAGCACAGCGGACGCTAGGAGCCATCCCAGCCAATGCGGCGTTAAGGGAGTGTCATGCGACCTTGAGCTCCCTGTGCCGCCCCGCCCCACCGACAGGTCACGCGACTTTCTCCCGGCGCTGGATCGGCTGGGATGGCTCGTGGCGTCCACTGCGCTCGGACTGAAGGTGAAACGGAGTTTATAGGAGTTTTCGGGAACCCCATCTGTCCTCCCTCGCCAAGGTCGTCGAGGCCGGGAAGTCAAAATAATGCCCTATTGTCCACGCATAGTACACCAGTTCAGACTTCAGTCGGGTCGCGTGGGATGCGCACTTGACGTTACGCTTGTGTTTACAAAGCAAATGCAAAGTTCAACCTCAAGTCAACGCTATTTATCAAGAATGTCCGTATAAGCTTCGTGGAGAGGGCCGTGGTTTTTCTTACACACGGATGTGTCTCTGAGAACAAACACAAGTTTAGGAGATTTTCGGGACCCCCATCTTTGTTATTGGGTGACTCGTTTATCGGACTGTTCGTCGCAGCGCATTTTACGATCGAGCGAGCACCGTCGGAAACACTGCCCAAAATAATTTTATTGGGAGTTTCACGGCTTTCCACTGCGGCATAAGCACGTGGATAGAAAAACAAATATTGACAACAATAAATGTCGAATATTTTTGGCACGCTCACACCTGCTTTTTCTTCATAATTTGATGACTCATATGCTGATTTTGGTTGCTGAACCGTACTTCTGACCGGCAATTTTATTGCGTACGCGAAGCTTTTGCGTGCGATCCACTAAAGTTAATTATTTTGGGGTGTCCAAGCTGAAGCGGTGCGTGTTATTTTTCGATCTCTGTCCGAATGATACGAAGTTTCATGTTTTCACCCTGTGAGTGAAGTGAGTTGGTCAGTGCTAGCATCGAAGGCTAACTTCGAACTCTAATTTGGAAATAATGTCTCTGTTGCTGCATCGCGGACAAAGATGTATATGCTCTTATCACTGTAGCAAAATAATGTGGCAGGATTTGTGCACTTGTTATAATCGTGTACCATTGTAGTGGACGTCATCCCAGCACGGCGCATCGTTTTTGTATTCTGTTCAGCCCTGCCAACCAGACTTAGGAAAAAAATGAAAGTTTGCACCTTGTTTGTTCAATTTTTTGTTATACTGCAGAAACACATTGCGCCCCGTGTTTTTGAAGGCACGGTAGACGGTGGTGACGGTGAGGTGACCGACCCCCATGTCCGCCGGCGTCTCGCTCGACCTCCTCCCAGGACAGGTCGCTTTTACTGGTGACTGGTGCATACGTGGAGCAACTCCGCGCGCATTGCGTTCTTCATCTCAGAGAACGCAATACATGACTCAGCTCTATCTCGTCATCGCTCCAAAATGACAAGTGGAATTCGCAACTGTAGTCGGTGACAGGTCAAGAACGAAGTGGGAGTTCCTCCCACCCTGTTCCACTTCAGCGGAGCGAACGGGGGAGAGGAGGTCGCCCCCTCTCCTGCGTTCGCTAATGGCAAATTTTAGTTTATTAGGCCACTAACTGTCAATTTACGGTCGTTCCTTTACGTCCGCCGCAGCCGATAATGTTATCCCCGGGAATACCAAAAGTATAATTTCTTTCAGCAAAAAAAAAAAAAAAAAAAAAAACACACACACACAAAACAAAAAACATAATAATAAAACGCCCGGTATATCACAGCTTTGACAACGCTTCACGTGTGTGAGGTTCGATGGCCGACAGAGAACCGCCGCTGGCCGTGCTCCCGAAGCGGGAAAGTGCAATTTATGGAGACCGATCATATTATCAGAAAGGTGCAGACAGGAAGCCTTCATGTGCGCGAAGCGCACATGGAGGCACTCTGATGCAGACAATCCACGAAAAGTATTCTTGCAACTATGAGGTTCCAGTTGTACTTACACATGCATTATCGTCAAATTTGACGGAGTTCCTTCGAACACTAAAGAGTTGTCAAGAGTGAAGATTATAAAGGAGAATATCAGCAGGAATCTATTGTTTGTTTACTGAAAACAAAACAAGCAGCAGAAAAGCGCATTTGGGCGGCCGGGGCGGCCAGAAGCACGGACTGCGCGCACCCAGCGTGGAACCAGAGAATGAAAGGGCACTTCTAGCAATCTGTTTTCAGAGCCACGGTATGCCGGCTGCCGGCTAAATGTCCACTTTAATTTTATTATGGCTTTCGAAACGTAAATACACGCTCGAGAATTTTCAACAATATCACGCGAGCGCCGACCGGCCTGTAGATCAGCGCATCGTCACGGCGCGAAGTAGCGATATCAATGACAGTACGCGCGTGCGCAGAAGAAACGCGCCGAAGTCGGCGTCGGCTGCTAAGCTGTTTCCCCAATCACGACCCTCCCCTGGCGCGACGCCCACCGCTTGCTCCACCCCATAAGCAGGGGACCTAGTAATCAAAGCGACACACACGGTACGCAAGCACGAACAGCAGCCAGTAGGAAGGACACCGACACGAGCTCAGTCAGCGAACGAAAAGACAGACACAAACTTCACGCTAGGCAAACAGAGCAGGGGTAGTTACAAGGATGAGAGGCGTGCGCAGACGGAGGTAAGCAGTGCACAATAAATACGCGAAAACTCGCAGCAACCGAAGAACCACGCAGCAAACACGTACGTGCACACGCACCAGAAGCACGCGCGTCACGCTGCGTATCTACGCGGAACTGGCGATTTTGGCATTTCGGTAATTTGAAACTTCGATATCGATTGCGTGAATGATTTATTCAGCAAACTGAACCGGTGGAGCCTCGCATAAAAAAAAATCGTTTGACAATATGAAAGCAACTGAAATTCTTCCTAAAAGCTATATTAGCAGAAAGTACCGTGTTATAAAGGACCTCGCGAGTTTCGACCAAGTTTTCCAGCACGTTATTTTGCAAGAAACGAAAGAAGCCAAGTGTACAACCAGTTTCCGAAGCTGGCAACCACAGCTGGAATCAGCGCCATCCTCGGCAGTTTCCTGAACCTCGCGTAGTCACATTTCAGCCACCGTCACATAGAGGGCGCAACCAGACATCCAATTTGTATTTTCTGTATGTTTTATGATTTTTTAAAAAAAATAGGCTCGATTAGCGAAAATGTGGGCTAATAATGAGAACCTGGGACAGTAAACTCTATTTTGTACTAAAATATCTGCCTAAATGTCTGCCGAAAGGGGTCAAAATACTCGTTTTTGACTATCAACAAATACGTGATTTCACCTATAATCAAACTTTTTTTATGGAAAATCAAAAGTGAAATTTAGAAAAAGGGCCTCGCTTTGCAAAGCAGAATATGTTTTTCTTTGCGGGCCTACAATTTTATTCATGTGTGCCAATTCCTAAGCGCTGTACCACTGTACTACCAAATGAAGTTTGCCAAAATTAACTGTTTTAGTCACTTTTCACGTGAGCATTCCGAAAAAAGTTTAAGCCATATTACAATGAAATTCAGCGTAACTCTTTCGACCATAATTACAAACTGATGCAAAAAGTTTCAAATAAAATGACCGAGTAGGCGCCCAAAACTTCGCGACTGAAGTGCTTCCGCGAAGTCAATTTTTCTAAAGTAAATATCTGTCAAAATAAAATAAAAAAACGAAAAAAGGGCTTCCGTTGACAATGAACGCACTCTTCTTCTATAACATTCTAAAATTTGAAAGAAATTGCTCCAATAGTGCACCCTGTACCACTGTACTACGAAACCATGTTTTGCCGAAAAGGTCAATGTTCGCGGGTGCCCTCTGAATTAGCTTTTTGCACTGGGAAAACAAATCTTACATCAGATAAAAGATAATGTTGTACACTACAAGATGATATATAACACATAATTTTAGCTAGCTTGAACACGCCACGATCGCATTTCGAAAACGTGCGGAAAGCGTCATATATCATGGCCGCCGTGGGACCGCAGCCTTAATATGATTTCTCTTCTTTTTTTTTTTTACAAATACGTCTTGCGACATGTGTGTTAATTATACCGAAGCTGTATGAAACAAAAATTACTTTATGTGTTACAGCGGCCCTGTAAAAATCAGAATGAAATGATAACTCAAAACGAACTTGTCTGCAACGGCAGCAGCACCACTTGCTGTTTCAGGCTGTAAATAAATGATCTCGTCATATCATGGTGCCTTCTTGCCTGCATGACGATCTGTCAAAACTTAACTTGAAACAGGTAATTTCAACAATCATTCATATATTTCTTTCAAATCACTTTTTATCGCGATTATCTCGCCCAACACCAGCCTTTCGTGCTGCGTTTCCCGCGTTTTTGCGTTCAGTGCGCCACCTGGGAGCGGCGTTGCGAACCAGATAGCAGACTGCGAACGGGCGGGTATACGCCATAGGAAATGCACGTCTGTCATTTTTGTCATCTTTCTAATAATTCGCTACTCCTGAGTTGACGTCTGAAAAAAATAGGCAAACAACTTTGGAATAAACGACGTTCGCGTGCCCAATTTCAGGTATGTACGTTTGAAATTCGATTTTTGCTAGGCGTGCCAAATCTGAAAGTTTTTACGGCCGCACCCTGTATATCGGGTTTCGCAGAAATCCTGGACGGGTAGTTGGGAGAACGCGGGGATAGGGCTTCGAAAAGGAATGGTTTTTAAACATTAATATTATTTTCTTGTTTTGCCAAGCCAGATGAGGAAAGGATCGTGTTTAAATTCCAAGTTTTGAATTTCACGAAAGAAGGTCGCAGATATCTGCGAAAGGGGATTTCTATATATAGAGCAAAAGGTCTCTTCTCCGGTTTTGAAATGGGAAGCTAAAGAACTACTAAACTCGAAAGGTGTAATCAACTCACTGGCGAAATTTAAAAAAAAAGAACCTTTAAGAATTTACATTGAAAAAATTGGCTTAATCTTTTAGTTGGAGAACTTCGAGTTTGACGGCGATAAAAAAAATATCCTCAAATTAAAATTTTAAAAAAATGTTTTTTTTTCTTTCTGGTGCAAGGGCGACGTGATTGAAACCCCATTTCGTTTTGTACATTTGACATTCCAATATAATCGTACCCTTTACTGATCCGCCCTCTTCCAAGTTCCTCCAATCTTCCTTTGGCCTCCTTCCTCCTCCTCCTCCCCTCCCCTCCCCCCCCCCCCCCCCCACCCGCACAACAGGAGCTTCTATTTTGGCTCTGGGCACCTGTCCTCGTTTATTTATTTTCCTGCTTCGTCTCGCGAGATACTTAATCCCTCTTAATCCTGCCAAAGCCTCGACAACCACTTATTAAGCGCACCCTGTGATACGATCGCCGTCAAGTCTTCTCTTTCTTTTCTTTTTTTTTTTCACTTCTACAATTGTTAGAACGCGAAAAAGAGGACCGGGATTTCGACAGGTAAGCGTAGACACTGACGCACACACACAAAAAAAAGAACGTGGGTCCGCGGTTACTTATAAACAGTAAAAAATGCAAACAGGCGCCCCCCCCCCCCCCCCGCCCTCCCCTTTCGGCCAAAGTGCATCGACCTGCGCGTGTTCAATATTCCTATAAACATTAGACACGTGGCAAACAAAAACCGCAAAATCAAAACCTTTTCGCGAGTGCCGACGCAAGTGTACGCAGGAACCTTAATTCGCCTCAAGATTCGATTGGCATGGCTCATGTTGTGAAAAACAGAACGACGCTCTGTTTACACCTAGAGCAAAACGAATACTACGGACGCGAGGCCGAAGCCATGGATGGCGCAAATGAAGCGCTCGCGCACTAGAATCAACTGCTAAGAGCTCTAGTTTTGTATACACCTTTTCAACTCAAAAGTTACCTGACCGGCGGACAGAGGGCGCTGAAGCACTCGCTGCTATTTTAGCTGCCCTGAGGCGGCTTCAATTTGGTCGGTTTTGGTTTCGGCGAGCTCGCGGCTGTGTTGGTCTGTTATGTAGCTTTCATTTATTTTGTGATACACAACCAACAATACAGTTGTGCTGGGCCATCTCAAAGACTACGAAGTGATTTAGAGTCTAAATCGTGAACACCTTTAGGGCCGATTCCCACGACGGTCTGATCACGTGACGACATGTCCGCGGTTCGTCTGTTTCCCAAGCTTATCCACATGAGGGAGACGACGAGCAGACGCGAGCGAGGACGGACCGAACCTGTTCGCCACCGCACAGTGCCGCGAAACTCCAACATCGCACCGGGGCACCGCTGTCCGAGAGAGAAATCGACGTTTGCTATCGCGATAGAGAATCGTACGCCGCTGTTGCGTACAGATCGAGAGAAAACACCGTGATAGGCTTCGCCTGAAGCAGCACTCGCTTCACTAAATTAAGACAAGACAGTGATGCAGGCATGGTCCTGCTCGAGAAGGGTTCGGCGTAGAAGCGACAAAGTTCTGGGCTCGCAGTGGGGCGTTTGAAGATGCCGTCACGTAGTACTCCGCGCTCGTGCACGACACTCAAGTACACCACAGCCACAAAAAAGGTCCTGCTCGACGAAAGCTTGATTGGACGTGCAAGAATTATTGCGGCGTGCTAAATGAGTTTTGACGGGAGCTTCTCGACACGGATCCGGAGGAGTACCGGAACCATGCGTTGCGTTAGCCGGACAAAGTTTCTGCATTTTCTTTTACGCGTAGAACCAAGAATCGCAAGACAAAATGAACCAGCGAACGCACAAAACATAACGATGCACGATTTTTTTTTAATCGTCAAAAAACAAAAACGCAACAAGAAAATAATGTACCGTTGCCAGATTAAACGCTTTTCAATTCCATCTTCCGCCATTAATCCGCGAGAAAAAAGGCGCTCAACTTTCTCAGTCAGCACGTCCGCGGACGACGCGGGAACCGTAGGCATCGGTGACGTCCTCGTCACGTGGTACACGGCCTGCGGACGAAAATTGCGTTTCGCTCCTTCGTGTGACACGGCTATTACGAAAACCTTTATATGGTCATGTTCGTCGTTCGGACAGGTTCAGCAACGGAACGACTAAACTGATGCGGGAGTTGGACTGATATTGTCTTAAGCCGTACTCGCTGACTCAAACTTTCAAAATAATAAACTAACGAAGAGACGAATGCATTTTTCAAGACTTTATTAACAGTGCTGAATCGTTGGGAAGAAATGAACTGGGAAAGTCAGTGCTGACTCTTTAATTTTCAAGACACCAACGTTCTCTGACCATCGCCGACTGAAAAACTCTAATGTAATGACTCGTAGAATATAAAAGAAGAAGCAGTAATGTCTCGATCTACTTTTTAAAATAAATATTAAGGACTTGAAAGATGTTTCGAAGGTCTATATTAGGACGATTTTTTTTTTTTTTTGGTGGGGGGGGGGATTTATATTGTTTTATTCCTTCACCCCCTTCGCTTTTTCGCGCCCCAAGCCCTGGGCACGTACCCCAACCAATTTAGACGCCCCCCCACGCCCCCCCCCCCCCCCCAAAAAAAAAAAAAAAAAAATCCATGGCTACGTTACCAAGGTTCTGCTGAAGTACTGACTAACATAATTACCTAAGGTTGGCCTTAGGAAATAAACTGCTTGTTGTATGTACAGTCGGGGACAAAAGTCTCCAGGACACGCGAGCTGCGACTGAAACGCATTGCTCTGCCATCTGCCGATGGGTCGCCTGGTTTCGAGATCACAGAAAAGCGCATGCGCGTCCTACTGTGCGTGCCAACATGTATGCTTTCCCGCTCTTCTGCGGCGCGGCGCCTAACTCGGAATCGGGCGCTGGGTACCGCCTCGGAGATAGCGCTTACTGACAAGGCACCTATAAAGCAAGAAGTCACGGCAGCTCAACTGAGCGATAAACTCAACTGGTTATAAAGCAGGGTGCGCTGCTACAGCGAAATGCGGCGCAATGCCCCAGGTGGTATCTCGAGTTTCGGAATGTGCAGCAGACGCTCGTCAGCCGCCAGCGCTATCTCCGAGGCGGTACCACGCGCCCGATTCCGAAGAAGAAGAGCGGGTCTTCCCGCTCTTCTGCTTTCCCGCAGAAGAGCGGGAAAGCGCACATGTTTGTGCACCTTTGGTACCTTTGGTGCGCCCCCGAGTTTCCCACGAGCTTTAGGTTATTTAAAATTGACTGATAGAGTGGTTTTCTATTATGTTCAGCATGTCTCTAATCGAAAACATGACTTTTACTAATTAAAAATTAACTTAGGAAGTTTAGTTTACTATTCCACTTATCTCAAAAATTATCCACCTATATTATGTGCCCCTGGCCGTATAACTTGTGGCCGTCAAAAGACCCAACAGATGCCAGTAAAGAAGAAGCATCGCCGACAAGCTCCAGTGCGCCTTTTGCACGTGCGAAAGACCACTGGGGCATGAACACGCGCGTCCCGAGGCTGAAGCTCTGACCAACCGCCATTCTCATTCTAACTGATCCCGGTACTCGGTCAGTTAGCTGGCTCCGAGTTTATAATGATAATTAAATATAGTTTCTATTTTAAGTAGCATGGAAGTCCACGTGTTTTCAGCGCTACAAACTCATCTGCGCAAGCTGCAACAGTGCATCATCTACGAATTCTTTTCTAACAAATCGGTGCGCATTAAAATGGACACCCGGTATATATAAATAATAAGGCGAGGGCTCTTGTAATACTTTAGAAACGAATCCGAAGAATACTAATCTGCATTTTCAGTTCAAGAGTAGCTGAAATTATTTCTTCGCAAGTGCTGGACATGCGCAAGGAAGCCCTCCGCCACGCGCAAAATAAAGCCAGTCTCACACCCACCGGTCACGTTCAGCGCTGATCATTTCGCCAGTCGCAAGAATGACACAATCAGCGTGAAGCGCAAAGTCGGCAAAAGTACCACGTCTAAAAACTCACTACAGCGTACTACGTTTGGAATCCTCTTCCGCAGTATATTGAGAGAAAAGCAGTGAATCCCGGAGTCATATATTCATAGCCAGAGCAAAGCGCCTTCGGTGAGCCTCCTGGGACCGAGCATAAAAGGCACAAAATTGCCGCCACGCGCATAAATGTTTCATCCCGAGACGGCAGGAAGCCCAGTCCGTTGTGACATCCGAAGGCTCGCGCAACGCCAAACGGAGTCTGCTCAAATCGACGTGAGCACCAAACCAATTCGAGGTTTTTCCCAAACCCCACCCATCACAGTACTCAAACGACTCAAGTAGAATATCTATACAAAGAAACCACTGTCGTTCAAAACAGCGTGTGCCTTTGACCTACCCCGATTTCGACATAAATCACCGGAACCATGCAGAATCAGCAAGAAAACCTGTGTGCTATGCCATTGCATTTATAGCTCCCTCGACCGGCCCAATGACGCAATTCAATAACCGTGTATGAGCTCCTTTCTTCGCTTTAGATGCATTATTTCTGAGCAACCTATTCAGTGTCCATGTTTTGTTCCTGCAGTCGTTAGGGATGCGTGCCGAAGCACTCTGTACTGTTTCAATCTCTTTCCGAATCCTATCCCGAGTCCGGCGGAATGAGAACTGCAGTGTGTAACGCTGTCGCCTTGCTCTTTTAGTTTGCGTCGGTGACAAGGGTTCCCTGATATCTTCAAGCTGCCAGTCAGCGGACGGCGGTGCGGCCGCACCACAGCCGTATCAAGATCATCGGGGAGAGCATCGACGCATGCCCGGGGCAACTACGTCACCTGGAAGGGCTACAAAAGTAACTGCGGCGGTTCGGCAGGCTGCAGTCCGGCGGAATGAGAACTGCAGTGTGTAACGCTGTCGCCTTGCTCTTTTAGTTTGCGTCGGTGACAAGGGTTCCCTGATATCTTCAAGCTGCCAGTCAGCGGACGGCGGTGCGGCCGCACCACAGCCGTATCAAGATCATCGGGGAGAGCATCGACGCATGCCCGGGGCAACTACGTCACCTGGAAGGGCTACAAAAGTAACTGCGGCGGTTCGGCAGGCTGCAGTCCGGCGGAATGAGAACTGCAGTGTGTAACGCTGTCGCCTTGCTCTTTTAGGTAAGGTTCCGACATTTTTTCCTTACTGTAGGTTCTTTAACATTCCGCTGGACTGCCCTGTATGTAAGATGTCGTCGGAAAGCGATTGCTTAGCTTGCCTTAAAGCCTTGTCACCTGACTGTCTTCATTTAAAATGTGCGGAATGTTCAAACAAGTATCACGTCGGCAAGTGTTCCGGCGTTGGGAAAAAAGCATTGAAAGATATGTCACCGGTAGATCTGAACTCTTGGAGTTGCAACACTTGTAAACTCCACCGTCAAAGGCAGTCGGTTGGGTCGAACGATGATGTATCTGGGCCAAGTAAAGAAGCGACTGATAGTTCGTATGGACTTGGTCTCGACATTTTGACGGCAAAAATTTCTGAAATGAACTCAACTCTGGTGACAGTGCTGAATAGGATAGAAAAAATTGAGAAAACCTTAGAAGCGCATGGACCGAAGTATGACAGCATTATCACAAAACTAAATGAGAATGAAAAAAAGGTTGAGGGAGTGGAAACAACCGTCAACCAGCTATCGGAGCAGTATCGGGAGATACTTGCAAACTCCCAAAGTCAGGCAAAACTCATCGAGGAGCTAAACAAGAAAACGAACCATCTGGAGGCACTAATTCTTGAAAGGGACAACCAAATCCTGAGCCTCAAGACTGCTATTGACAACGCAGAACAGTACTCAAGGCGTAAAAACATTGAGATACATGGGGTCAGAGGAAATGAAAACGAAAACTTGGTAGAGGTTGTGACTGACCTAGCCAGGAAACTTGACCTCCCACCTCCAACAAGTCAAACCATCGAAACGGCACATAGACTCAGGGCCAGAGAGGGGAGAATCGCTCCCATTTTAGTCAGATTCACCCAGAGAAGCACCAGGGACATGTGGATCAAGAAACGTTTTTCCTTGAAAGAGGAAGGGATATATGTAAATGAAAACTTGACAAAGACACTGAAAAACCTCTTCTGGAGCACAAAGACCAAGGCCAGGGAAAAGAACTACAAATTTGTTTGGGCGCGCAACGGAAAGATATTCGTTAAAGAAAAAGAAACCAGTCCTGTCATACGAATCGAGAACGAGAATGACCATAACAAGATAAGATAAATGGCAGGGACGTATCAGTCTTTTCAAGAGTGGGACGCGTTCGTACAGTCCGCTCTTCAGGATAAAAACGGTGTTATTGGTCTGAACTTGTTGCATGTTAATATTCGGAGCTTGAGAAAGCACTGGGATGAATTAAACGTTTATCTTGCAGATAGATTGACTGAGCTTAGCGTGATAATTCTTACTGAAGTAAATGTTGATGAAGAAACTTGTGAGATGTTCACTTTAGAGGGCTTTCATCGATATCAAGCTTGTAGACAAGGCCGTAAAGGAGGAGGTATCGTAATGTTCATAAATGATAACTATTTAACCAATCAGCTTAATATAATCATTACACAGGCAGAGTTGTTAGTGGTTGAAGTAAGTAATCCGACGGTTTCATTGACAGTTTGTGCTGTTTATCGGCCTCCTGATTTAAATGTGGGATCATTCATTTTTGAGTTCTCGGATATGCTAAGTAGTTTAAATGTGTGTAAAGCTTTATTATTAGCCGGTGACTTTAATATAGACGTGAGAAATGCTTCAAAAAGTGGCGTCAATGACTATCTTGACATGTTAGCAGGCTTTGGTATTGAAAACTTGATTGCAGACTACACTAGAGAGGAGCATCTTGGAAACAAAATAACAAAAAGTTGCATTGATCATGTTTTGGTCAGACTAGACTGCATGTCCGTAGTGGCTGGTGTAGTTCGTAAAAAGCTTTCTGATCACTATTTTACTGTCTGTGTCGCAATGCTGGATAACATAGCTGCAGAAAATAAAAATGATAAAAAAGAAATAACAATATTGGACAACAAGAATGTAGATAAATTGATTTCGGAGTTCGACTGGAACTCTTTAAAGCATCTTCCTCACACTCGCATATATGAAACTATGGTTGGAGTGTTCTCTAATATATACAAAAACTCCCAGAAAACTATCAGACTGAAACAGAGAAGTGTGGGTAAAGTATGGATCAACAGTGACATACTAGAGCTGTGTCGACTCAAGGACAAACTATGGACTAGGTGTAAACAAAATCCGGGAAATCAGTCCTTAAAAGATGAATTCCGTTCAGTAAGGAACAAGTTGACAGCTAAACTCAGATTTGCAAAACGCAGTTACTATAAAGAAAAATTTAATAATACTAAAGGTAACTCTAAAGCAGCGTGGAACCTAGTAAATGAGCTAACAGGAAAAGAAACAAAAACAAGCATTGATGATACAATCGCAAGAAACTTCGGTGAGTCAGCTGACTGGGTATCGTTATGTGAAACATTCAGTAATAAATTTGCAACCGATGTTGAGGAACTTAAAGCTAAAATGAACTTCCAGCAGCAAACCGAGATATCAAATGTAGCACACAACCTGGAGTCGGCATATCTGCCTTCGATGACTGAAGCAGATTTGCGCTGTATCATAAACACTATGTCGATAAAAAAGCCGGCAGGAATTGACCAGATTCGTTTAAGAGATATTGTACATAATTTTGATAAGCTAAAGGCTGTGTTACTATCTGTTCTAAATGGCATATTCGAGACGGGGGTTATTCCAGCTGGGCTTAAAAGTGCGATTGTAAGGCCGTTATTTAAAGGAGGAAATAAAAAAGATGTAGGAAATTACAGACCCCTATCGATTATGCCAGTAATCTCCCACATAATGGAGAAGCACATTGCGAACACAATAAACTCTTTCTGTGATAAATTTGATTTAATTAATAAAGCGCAGTACGGTTTTAGGAAAGGGAAAAGCACAACATCACTTCTTGAGGATTTCACTGATGTTGTGAACGAAACTCTGGATGAAAATAACATTGGTTTAGCATTGTTTTTAGATCTGTCAAAGGCATTTGACACAATTGACCATCCAAAAATGCTTCAGAAGCTCTTTGCTTTGGGCTTGAGAGGACCTTTTTTTCAGTTCTTTAAGAGCTATTTTTCTAACAGAACGCAGAGAGTTAAGATAAAGAATTATATGAGCAAAACTGTAATTGTAAATTATGGAATACCGCAAGGATCATCATTAGCTCCCTTGTTGTTTAATATTTTTGTTAATGACCTGGGCACACTCAATTTACAATCGAAATTATTTATGTATGCGGATGATACGGCCTTAATTCTCCCACATGAAAATTACGAAGTTGCAGTAACAATATTTCAAAATGATATAAACGTATTAATGAACTGGTTTAATGAAAATAGGATATTTGTAAACTCGAAAAAGACCAAATGTATGTGTTTTAGGAATCCACATAAGCGAGTAGTTTTGGATCGTTTTTTATACCTATGTGAACCAAAAAGGGGACCTCAAATTTATACCGAAATTAATTATGAGACCAGCGTAAAATATCTAGGGTTGCATTTTGACGAACACATGACCTGGGAATATCACGTGGATTACATAAAAAAGAGGTTGAGAATTGTTTCTTCATACATATATCGTATTGGTACGGCAGCGAGTGCCGCTATAAAACAAAACATCTATCGTGCTCTTGGAGAATCTGTGCTCAGATATGGTATATTAGTTTATGGGTCCTGCTCAAATAACAGGCTGCAGACAGTAAATAAATTGATATTTAGGATAGTAAACAACATTTCATATGGGACTCAGTTTCAACAATTAGGTCTGTTTCACAAACTTGAATCATTTAACATAATGCCATTGCATATTCTATTCAAATACATCGTTATAACAACGCATTATTTCTCTAGAACGGAATTTAAACAACCTGTTCGTAAAAGGCCCCTCAGAAAGGCGGAAAGGTTCTATTTGCCAAGAATACATACGCTCTACGGAAAAAGACTAAGAGGTTTCTACATTCCCTGCACTTTCAATGATATACCCGAAGAACTTATAGACCTAGGGTCTCTTAAATCAGTAAAAGACAAATTTAGAGCATGGTGCTTGCAAAAGTATATTTAGAACGTTTTATGTCTTCCTGTGTGCTGACCTTGATGCCTCTTGTACAGTGATTACAGTATACGTATTTAGGTATATGAATTTTAAGTAATATCCTCCTGATCCTTATGTTTGTTGCGCCGATGATCTCTTTATATTGTATAATTCTGTACTCTGGTATATGTGCTGAATTTATGTGTTCAAATTATCAAGTATTTTAATTCAATAATGCCTGTCTCTATTGTGCGAATTGTGTCCTTTATGCTTCAGTTGCTATATAGCACTTACAGGAACTAAGATTTTGTGATGTATCAGATGTTCAGATTAGTGAATGTATATTTGAACTTTTGTCATTTGTTGTTTTGCTCTTTGCAGATGGAAGTCATTGTCCTTTCTTTTGTACTAGGCTTGAAGTTATCTTTTCTTTTTTTTTTCTGATTTTGTTCAACGCGAGGAGCAGCTTTTTGAGCTGCTTTCTTCGCTTTAGATGCATTATTTCTGAGCAACCTATTCAGTGTCCATGTTTTGTTCCTGCAGTCGTTAGGGATGCGTGCCGAAGCACTCTGTACTGTTTCAATCTCTTTCCGAATCCTATTGTCTGCAGTGAAGAAATAAAGATTGCTCCAGCAGACTGGATCATCGGCCCCTGGGGAAGAAAAAGAAGGAAAAAGAAAGAGGAGGAAAGAAAAAAAAAAAGGCAGACGTGCGAGAATGTGATGCGCAGTGAAGGAAGTTGTCATGATCGATGGAAGTCGCTTCCCAGGGACGACATATCAAAAAGAAATCACGAGGCTCGGATCTAAGGAAAGGAGATCGGCTGTAGTTGTTTCGCGATGACAAAGTAAAGCGCGGATGAAAGGTCCCGACGGAATGACCGCCGCCCGGGTAATCAGCTAGGCGGTGACAACGGGCGGGGCAGAAGATCTTTCGCATCGTTTGCGAATCAGGGTGCAAAGATTGCAGACGTATGAAAGTGAGCAGACGGGAGATAGTGATATAATTACCCCTGAATTCGGAATCCTAAATCGTTGGAGCTGTGTCGGAATATTAGCTGCAGTGCACAGACTGCCTAAACACTAGAACAACTATAATTATAAGAAGCGTTTAAGGCCCATTCACACTGCCCTGTTTTATTACGCTACGTTACGTTACGAAATCTTACGTACAAGTTCCCGGGATATATGTGCTTCGTATTAAGTGTGGCTGCCAGTTCAAAGAGAAAACCTGGCACGCGACATTCGAGACACGAATGTTTCGGTGACTTCTAGGTAACGTAAAAAAACGCAAAAAAGGGTGCATTGTGAATCAGCCTTAATGAATGCACGCTTAAGTTGAGTTAATATTGTTCACTGATTGTAGACCACAAAGCGAAACCAAAGTACAATTGCAAAACGTTAGGAAAATGTCGCCTGGTTCCAGCATGCAACATTACAGTCGCCCATAATTATCGCAATCAAGCAATAGAAAAGAAAGTTGGGATAGAAAGGGAAACGAAGCGAGTTAAGGCGCGTTACCGCAGATATTAGGGAGTTTTAGAATAGCGCACGCTAAAGCTTTGCGTGCGCAAAGAATAGCGTCGTCGCCACTGCGCATGCTCCAAACGCAAACCAGATTTTGCGCTTTGCGTGCGCAATTTTAGCGTGCGCTATTTCTCGGAAATTGCGTGCGTACGCAAAGAGCCTTTGCGCTTCTCCCAGGATGATTCGTGATGAGAAGTTGGCTGAAGCCAAGACGAGCAGACGTTAAAAAAAAATGGCGGCTTCCAGGATTATGTCAGCGGCTGCTCTGGCGACGTCGTGAGTGCGACGTCGGCGGCATCCTCGCGGCTGCGATTTTCAATACGGGACGACATTGTACTCGGTTTGTCAGCGATCACCGACAGCTTGATGCTTGTGACGCGCGAACATTTCTTGGCGAAGGTACGATGTGCGAAGGTCAGTACACGAGACCTCTCTTGCCGAGGCGACGCAAGCGGACACGACCGGTCAACCGCTCGCGTCGCATTCTCACGTTTAAACAAATCTAAAATAATACTTTGGACCAAAAAACCTTTTTTCTTAAGTTACAGCGTTTCGTGTGTGAAATGAAACTTGTGACTGTATCTGCGTCGTGGCGGAGAAACGCTATTCTAAAACTCTCTCGCGTCGCGTGCGCTAATACAAGCGCTAAATTTAGCGCTAGCGTGCGCTCAAATTGCGTATGGTATTCTAAAACTCCCTATTACCTCGTTAAATTATCATAAAAACGTGAACTTAGGATAGCACACGAAGAACAAATAATGGCTCACACGCGCTCTGAAATTAATTTGCAATGACTTATGATAAGGTTCTTTTAAAACTATGCTATTTTTTGCTGACACAGCAACATAAGGCGGTTCACTACATATTTAAGAAAAAAATGACAATACCTATACAATACATAAAAAAAAACTTTTTAGAAAGCTCTTATAACGTTGTCAAGTGTATACGTTTCGACATCCTTGAAAGAAAGGTATCTCTAGAGACCTGGTCGGCGTTTCGCAGGTCGGTCGTTTTAAAAAAGACACGTAAGAAATTAAAATTCTTTATTGATTCGTGAATCAGAGAAAAGAGGCAGAAAAAAAAGCAACTGTGACGCTGCTTGACTAGCCTCTGCCCCCCTAGCACCCCAGGAAAGAACAAACATAAACGTAAAGACACTAGCATCTGACATATTCATTATAGCATAGGAACGACAACATCATTTATGTAGCTAAAAAGATGAATGCAAGGAAACGTAAGCTCACATAATCAAAACGTTGTGCACCACTACGCTGTTCCCGTGTTCCGAGTCTGGTTGCACCAACAAACGTTGCGCAGTTCCGCCTGACCGTTAATGACCACCTAGCTAGCGCGAGCAACGCAAACCACGTTGATCACCAACTCAGTCGGTTCTTCCTCTGCTCCGCCCATCAAGGTTGCAGCCGAGAGGTTAGCTTCAACAGTCTGCCCGTCAAAGCACCCATTTTCGGACAGTGCAGCAACCCTGGGCGTCGGGACCGCCTGCTTTGGCCCAACATCCAGATTGCACACTGAATGCATGCGCAGTCACTCGGGCAAAGTATTCGAGCGCGACGATTGCCGATGGTGCCTGCTTCATTAAGCCTATATACATCGGGCAATATTGGCACGGTAGCGCACGCAGCCCAGCGCCCTTTCGCCGCGTATAGCATCTCCGTCCTTCCATCGCGCAGCGCCAAGCGCAATGAAAGTGTCATACCGCCCACCGCGTCCAAGGAACGCGAAAAGGGATCGTTACGGGAAGAGCACCCGCATTCCGACGATCGCCGGATCCTCCTCTCACGGGCCATATCATTCCCGCACGAACGCATTGCGGCTCCGAAAACAAGTGAACGGACACGTTCGGGTGGTACAACCATGGCGGGTAGAAATGAGAGGAGGAGGAGGACAAGTCGGCGTGAGGGACGCTCTTCCTGGCTGTCATCAGATATGCAGGCTGTCCGCTGTCCGAATCGCTCAGGGCACGCTCGGTGGACCCTGCTTTGATGTTCGGTCTTGTCGCTTTTCTTTGTGATGTTGGTGGCGCTGTCGTTGCTTGCGGCTCCACGCCCGCTGTTGCATTCGGCACCGACTCTAAGTAATATTTCAGCGAACCATCTCGCCAAGCGTGGGCGTGAAACGCCGCGACGTGTAAATGTGTTTTGGGAGAGAACGTGGCGGTTGTCGCTGCTTTAGTGCCTCGAATTGAAAGTTTGGAATGACGTTCGTGTATTTGGTTCCTCACACATTGCTCGCTTTTAATGTTAGTTTTTATCGTCCTCAAAAAAAATGTAAAAAAAAATGTTTACGAAGCAAGTTTGTCGCGTTTGCTGAATTCTCGTTTTCCTTTTTTTTTTCACATTTGCAATAAAAAGGCGGAAGACAGAAAACAAAATGTATAAGGAAACAGCGAAAACAATGTTCACAACTCTTTGCGGGCTGATTAAAAACCATCAAACATCTCCTAAATGAGCAAAAATAAAAATTAAATCAGTTACCCATTGTAGTAGCGTAGAAGACGAGAAAAACACGAGAAATAGGACCGTGCTGGGCTCACGTGAATCGAGGGATTCGGATCCTGGAGTGTATGAAGAACGGTCTTCGCAGTGCAGTTGTCGGGCTCAAAGTAAAGTGCATTTATCCTGCCATGCGGGTTCGTGTCCACTCCGCTACAAATTGGCGACGAGGATTCCCGGAGAATCCCTGGAGAACGGCTCAGGATGATGAATGCATCGGGCGGGACATCGCAGCAAGCAACGTCGAACGTCTTCCGGTTCGTGGGACCAGGAGCATTCGACCCGGAAAAAGAGGACTGGAACTTATACCAAATATGTTTCCAAGCATCTCTGGACATTGCCGGAACAACAGATGATGCCACAAAAAGGAACTTTCTGATTGCATCTTTGGGGACCTAGACGTTCAAGCTGCTGCACTCTCTGGTTCAGCCGAGGCAGGTCAGTGAAGTTCCGTATGCGGAATTGACAAAAACACTGGACACTAATTTTTCGCCGAAGCGTTTCAAGGAGTTTGAACGAGCGAAGTTGTTTTCAACACGCCAGGAGGAATGTGAGACACCAACCGAATTCCTAGCACGACTACGATTAGTCATGTGCAACTGCAAGTATGAGAACGAAGTCGATGCTCGGGCATGTTCGTTGCTCACTGCTTTCATAATTGGACTTCGAGATCAACGCTTGAGGGCACGTCTCGTCTAAGAGAAAGAGTTGTCGATCGACATTGCACTCAGATTGTCGGAGAGCTTTCTTCGAGCGGAAGAAGAGTCCCGTCAATTGAGAAGTATCGCAAAATCACCCATCGCAGTCAGCCAGGTGAGAGATCTACACAGGTCTGCTAGACAATGTTTCCGTTGCGGGAATACAAAAAATGTCGAAGAAAAGTGCCGGTTCAAGTCTAAAGATTGCAGAGCAAAAGGCACATTGCCAAGATGTGCAGGAAAGAACAGTCTGGCAAATCCCGATCAACCAGGAAAGGGACGGTGCAAGTAATCACCAGGGTTCAGTCCGTTCTCCATCGAGACGGCAAGTTTCTGGAATGTCAGACTGAAGGCAAGCGCATGGAACTCCAAATAAACACGGGTTCACAAGTCACTTTACTGGACATTCAGACTTGGCACCGCCTCGGAAAACCGAAGATGAACGAAACTCCGTAAAACTGCAAGGTTTCAGCAAGGAGGTCATCAAGGCCAAGGGCCAATGTGAGCTTCATGTTGAATTTGAAGTTAACTGTATTAATGAACAAGTCTTCAGCAAGAAAGTCGTAAACGTAGAAAAATGTTTGAACAGCAGTAGAGGCTTGAATACTCGACGTTTCGGGAAGAGACTTCCCTTCTTCAAGTGTGCAGCAAATACAGTTGCAAAGCGCTTTTAGAGAGACCAAAAGAGAGGAGGAACATTGGAAAAAGCGAAAGAAAAAAGTCATATATATAATGGTACAAGTAAAAACACTTGAGCATGAAAAAACTACATTCCAACAAATACACATAAAAAAGGAAAAAAAGTGAGAAGTGGTAGTTTTAAGGGTAACATGGTCGCGGCACTGAATTTCTAAAATTGAACGACGGTTGTATAGAGAGGGCTAGTCCCTTTGGTATCACATTCTGATCAATGTAATCCCTGTAGAAAGACTAATGTGAAACATACCTTACTTTCTTGTCTATAAGTTTCCGCAGACGTAGAAACAAAGGGGTAAAAGTCTGGCCAATGTATTGTCGTCGTGCGAACTTGTGCGACTTGTTCTGCCGAATTCGGTGAGATCGGCGGGGACCGTTGTGTTTAAGTGGTGGGTCCCGTGAGGTACTCGGCTTCGGAGGCACAGGGGGAAGGTCAGTGGGTGTTGTGTTGGATTTAAGTAGTGCATCCGGTGCGACTTCTGGCTTCGGAGGCACAGGTGGGTGGTGCGAAGAAACCGTGGCAAGTTGATGCGGAGAATTAGGTGAGGCGGTTGGCTTCGGCGGTACAGGTGAGCGGTCGGTGGGCGCTGCCTTGCGCTGGGGTGGTAGTCCTGCTGATACGCATGGCTTGGGAGGCACAGGAGGCCGGTCAGTGGATCCAGGACGAGTCAGCCTCAGCCGCGCCCGATCGCCAACAACGGGCTGGACGGTGTATGCCCCGAGGAGAGATGGCGACGAAGCGTTCATCGCGGTCATCCGGTAACGCGTCAGGTTTTCCGTGCTCTAACTCTAACGTGACGGAGGCCGTTGCCTGTGATGTATTTTCTTGGTTTCGCTAACGAGTGCCCCGACCATGTTACCCTTAAAACTACCACTTCTCTCTTTTTCTTTTTTATGTGTGTTTTGTTGTAATGTAGTTTTTTCATGCTCAAGTGTTTTTACTTGTACTATTATATATATATGACTTTTTTCTTTCGCTTTTTCCAATGTTCCTCCTCTCCTTTGGTCTCTCTAAAAGCGCTTTGCAACTGTATTTTCTGCAAACTTGAAGAAGGGAAGTCTCTTCCCGAAACGTCGTGTATTAAAGCCTCTACTGCTTTTCAAACATTTTTCTACGTTTTTGAATTTGAAGGCAAGAAGTACAGTCTAGAGGCTATTTTTACTATCACAAGTCAAGTCAACTTGTTGGGGAGGATCTGGGTGAGAGCTCTGAAATTGGATCTCAACAACTTGTTCGTCACTCTTGTGAAAACAGAATGGCCTCAAGACGCTGCTGACTAGGTACGCAGTACAATTTAGAAACGAACTTGGTCGGTGCACGAAGATCAAGGCTCAACTTCACTTCAAAGAGAATGTCATCCTTAAGTTCATGCGGCCAAGACCACTATCGTTTGCACTGCGCGAAGCGGCAGAGTCTGACTTGAAGAGACAAGTAGCCAACGGCGTATTGACTCCTGTGGAAACAGCGCAGTGGGCCACTCCGATCGTCGTTGTCCCGAAGACTAGTGGATCCGTGAGGGTATGCGGAGATTTCAGCGTGACTGTCAATCCTCTGTTGAACGTCGCGCAGTACCCGCTCCCACGACCCGAGGAACTTTTCTCGAAACTCAACGGAGGGCGGAAGTTCTCGAAACTGGATCTGTCGGAGGCATATCTTCAGATGGAGCTGGAGGAGGATACAAAGAAGTATCTCGTTATAAACACTCACCAGGGATTGTTCCAGTTTAACCGGATGCCTTTGGCATATCATCAGCGCCTGCGATCTTCCAGCGAACGATGGAACAACCGCTGGCCTTGGAAGCGTGGCATGCTACCTGGATCATATAATCGTCACCGGAGAAACTGATCAGCTGCACACCAAGAACTTGGAGCTCGTGTTCCTACGACTCAAAGACTATGGGTTCACGCTAAAAAAGAGAAATGTGCGTTTATGTCTCCAGAAGTGGAATATTTGGGTCAGATTCTGTCAGCGGAAGGAATACGTCCCTCTGAAGGGAAAGTTGGAGCCATACTGAACATGCCGGCGCCGTCTGACCTACATGACCTACGGGCATTTTTGGGCATGGTTCAGTACTACGCAAAGTATTTTCCAGGGTTAGCCGACCTGTTCGCACCGCTGAGTAATCTACTCAAAAAGAATGTTCCTTGGCAATGGGGTTTGCCTTGCGTAGAAGCCTTCGAAGACATCAAGACGTGTCTAATGTCCATGGTGACTCTTGTTCACTTCGATCCAAGCGAGACAATCTATTTGGCGGCTGATGCTTCATCAGTTGGCGTCGGAGCGGTCATCTTCCACAAGATAAAAGGAGAGGAACGCCCAATTGCGCATTCATCGAAAACGCTAACTTCCGCGGAGAAACGGTATGCCCAGATGGAGCGAGAATCTCTAGCCATAATTTTTGGCGTAAAGAAGTTTCATCAGTATCTTTGGGGAAGAAGATTTGTCTTGTATACAAATCACAAACCATTGACGGCGATTTTTGGTCCAGTAAAAGGAATCCCTGTGACGGCTGCCAACAGACTTCAACGGTGGGCCTTGATCTTCACAAGGCGTCCGCGAAGCATCACTGATTGAGAACCACTGACCTAGCACATAAGTAAAAAAAAAAAAAAAAGCTATTAATGTAGGTTCGGTTTCAAATGTCTGTTTTTTTTCGCTTTGATTCTTAGTGTCTCAGTACACACATTATAAACCTTGTAGATGTAATATCCTAAACACATAGGTATTATGAGCTGAAAATAGGATAAAATGTTCTTTCTTGAAGCTTCAATGTGGCAGTCAAAGGTGTGTAAAGAAACAAACAAAAAACTTAGCTACTTTAGGCATAAAGCTTTTAGCTAAACAACAAATACCCACACGTAAGATTAGGAGAACAAATTGAGTTGCTGTGTGATTAGAAACTTAATTGCGAAACTTTGGACAAACACACAATAGACGAACAAGTCCTTCAGCCCCCCATATTTGCATACGAGACTTATTACGTGCTGCTTCGACCGTCATTATTGACTTACTTATGACAAAAAAAAATCACTCAAACATCAACGACATCAGAGGTGTATCACCAAATAATACAGAGCTATGGAGAGGACAACAAAATGTATTACCTACATGCCATCTGCGGTGCGATATGCCTATTCTGCGGGTTAATTTCTTCCGTGCTCAATTTTCATTTAAAATCCCCCCCACCCCCTGCCTCTCCGCTTTTGCTTTTCTTGCTTCTCAATTTTTGTACAAAGTGTCTTCTCTTGGCTTCTTTCGAATGTGAACAAAATACGTGCCTTTTTTTTTCTTTTACTTTTTCCGGATATCTTCCACTCTGTGACAACGTTTGGATTTCAACTCTCGCCTCTCAAAGCCTCTCATTAAAGACATCTCCTTATTTTGTTTTATCTGGCTAAGGTGAGGCTTTATCTTCTCACCTTCTCATACCCCTTCAGATTATTGCCGGGAACCCTTTCATAAATCGTTTCAGACGTACTCGAATTTCAATCAGCGCAAAGAATAGCGAGGCAAAACATCAAAAGCCTGTAAATATGAGGTTATAGACAAAACAACAATCCTAACCATAAAAAGCCGCAAATAAATATTTTTTTCTTTTTTCTTTAAAAGCAAAAGCACTAAATAAAAATTGTACGCGTGACTTGGTATTTTAAAGTGTGGTACACGAGGCCGAATTATTTTCTTGGATTATTGAGTGGGCTCTTGTATTGCATGTCTCTAACCGGAACAAAACAAAAAGATTATACCCACAAGAATAATACGCAACCTTGAAAATCCCCCCTTTTTTTTCAAAGAAAAGAAATGGGCAGTGGGAAAAACAATTTTTTTTTGAAAAATGAGCCTGAAACAATTTTTTTTTTTTTTTTCGAGCCCTCCGACATCATTATTTTTACGTCAATGATGCACATACCCGTGCACTGAGAAAGTGCTTTAAACACAAAGAAAAGAATAGGTACTCTGAAAACAACATTCCGTTGCTCGAGAAAAAGTCGGAAAGCTTAAATCGCCTACCGGAGCTATATTTTGGCCAGCAGTCAATTGAAGCTCCCGTTTTCTCCGGAGGACTGGGTAGAAAAAGAAAATAAAAAAGCGCGAAAAGAAAAGAAAAATCTACTTTGCGTTGAATAATTCCAAGGAGCCAAACCTGTCAATCGCAGAGAAGGAATGAGGCCGGCACGAAAAATCCGGAGCTTCCGAACGACCTGCAGTTTCCCACTGTTTCTGCACCGCGTCGCCGCGCGCACGAAAACTAGGTCGCATGCCGAATAAGCTCGCTCTGAAGCGGTGAAGTCAACTCCAGGGTGTCCGCACGAGGCTTACATTCGGTGTATACGACGATTGGTATAACCGACGGAGCGAAAGATGCAAGAAACCTGTAACTGAAAAAAAGAAAAAAAAAAAAAGAAACAAGTTTAGGCGAAGTTTCCACCGGGAATATCGAGGCGGCTGAACGCGAGATGAGGGTTCCCTGCTGCATTCCTGAGACGCCCGGAGTGGTTCGGCGCTTTGAGGCTCCGAGTTGGTGTCATGCTAACGCGGGGCAATTCGCTTCACGACATCAGAAAAAGAACGGTAAACGGAGAAAAAGAGAACAAAACGTTGAAGCAAACACTTACCTCGAAAGAGTTGGAGGCGAGAGATTTGTTGGTCCATCAATCTAGCGCGCCTTGTGGTTAGGGCATTGCAATATTGAGCTTTCAGTTCTTGTTTTTGTCTTTTTTTTTTGCTGCCTCACGTTGGACCCCTCCCCACTCTCCCAAAGTGGACAAAACACGGAATTCATTTCCTGTGATTCAGTAAACCAAAGGGCATTAACAGAGAACTGCAATATTTATTCTCAATTTTCGGGTTATGTGCAATTTAATTAAAAATACAAAAACATTTTTTTAAACAGTTGGTGGAAAATAAAGGTACGTCGGAAATGCGCGAACACGGACAGCCCCTGTTACATACAGTTTATTTAAGTATCATATAAGAGAGATTTGTAAAAAAAAAAAAAAATCATCGCCAAGCGTGATGTAGACGGATAATAATTTAAAACGTAATTTTTACATTCTTCTTTGTTAATAAATATATTAAACCGACGCCTTGAAGCACATAATTTTTTCTCTTCTGCTTAGTAAACCTCTTCTACTACTCATATATACAAAAAAGACACATATATAGGTGCCGTTACCGGCGGACAGCATTGGTCGTTATTGCATTCAACCCTCATTACACTGGTTTCGTAGCCAACTTTTTAACCTCAATAGAATACTGAATTCGATCAGAAATATCGCTTGTGGCGCCGCCCTTCGTTCGCTTCTTTATTAGGAATAACCCTAATTATCAACTGAATACATTGTGCAGTTGCATATCTCTTTGCGTCCAGACATTTCATGGAACACCGTTTCATCGAAAGCCTTTTCATTGAAGACCGTTTTATAGAACGCTATTTCATCGAAGCCGTTTCATTGAACACCGCCCACTTGAGCGGAAGCAATTCTACACACAGGAAATAAGTTTCTTTTAGCACCGGGAGGATAGCAGTGTTATATAATTGATTGTATTTTGTAAACTTAAAATTCATAGTAGAAACATTTTTTCGATTGGTATTTTTTCCTAGTAAAATATGACTGCTGTTGTTAATGTGGTCAATAAAAAGCGGAAGCGCTGATGACACTTTTAAAACCTGCGAACATCGGCTACATTGACGAACGCAAGCCCACTCATGGGCGTATCTTCGTCGTTCAATGAGGTATTCTTCTACAATAGTAAGACCAGTTCTTGAAGCAATGGCCTGTGTCCATGTCACATAATACAAACAAAAAAAAAAAGATGTTTCCTCTCTTCGCAAATTTATTGTAACCGACAGAACCATCGATCTTCCGTATTTCCGACATACATTGTGTGTTGTTAAAAAACAGATTATTCCTTAAGGATAGAATAAAAATATTTCGAAGAATCGCTGATTCCCTGTTCAGAAAGTGACCTTCACGCGTAAGCAAAGAAGGGGATGAAGTGAAAAAAAAAAAATAAAAAGTGTGTGGTGGAGAACAGCCGCCTACCGCGTCAGAAAAGGTTGAGTCACGTGCCCCTTCAAGTTTTGATATGAAATCTATATTTTCTATATTTCAGCAGTCAACATTTGGGTAAAAAAAAATTGACCATGATACTAATTCTATTTCTGATGATTTGAGAGCGGCGTCAGGACTATTTCAAAAGCGATAGTAAATTAAGTAAAAAGTGTTGTAATACTCTAAAGTTTGTAAAAAAAGATCAATGAAACGGGGTCAAGCGATTCAATAAAACGGGGTTCGATGAATCGGCGTTCGATGAAACGTCCAATTATTCAATTTAATGGCGTTCCATGAAATGGCGTTTGATCAAATGTCCGGTACCCATATGTTTCCCACTCAAGTTCATGACCTTTTGCTCAATTTCTTTAGCTTTTTAAAGCACGAACCTTAGTCTAACCCGATGTTGTCCCAGAAATTCACAGGTCAGTAAATATATCCTCGCTTCCTCGCCTCGATTGCGCTAACCCGAAACTTTTCGTTTTCACAATATTTCGATTTTATTATGTTTCCCCCAATATATCACTAAACACGCCGCAGAACGTGTTTTCATTTAAGACTTTTCAATTGCGTGAAAATAAAACGTGGCATATTAATAAAGTATATAGATAAAATTTCGTGTTACCATTCTGTTGGGGCTGAATTGGCCTCTGCTCAGCGGCTACTGAACTGAAATGCTGTTCTCAGTGTTCGAGAGCACCACTTGCACCAAGTTCCATTCGAACTCTCCGTATATTCGGCATCTTGTTCAATTCTTCAAGCAAAGTTCAACAACGCGTCGTCAGAAGCGCGCCGCCCTAAGAACATCTAAAACAGTCTGCAAACTGCACCCCAAACTTTTAATATTATTACTGCGAAAAAAAAAATGCATGTGCCAAGTTATACTTTCGAAATGCAATACTTCCGAAAATTCTCATGATGGAAGACAAGAAAATTTCAAGAAGCGAGTTTTACACTGTAAATGTAGAAAATAGTTGAAACAAAACCGAACCCTTATAAAGATAAAGTAAAATAAGGCCACGAGAAGGATAAAACAACATTTTCAATTGCCGACTTTTCCTCGTAGAAACGTCTGCCCCTGCTTGTTCCTTATCTCCTGCTTCCGAAATTCAGCGGAAACTAACGCAAGGCAGCCTCGGGCTAGTCACCCTGCAATTGGCTGAATTGGGGCCGGCCATGGCCATTGTGAAGAAGGTCCGCCATTACGTCGCGGCGGAAGCGCGGTTGCGAGATAGCGCAGACGTCGACCGAACACTGTTCCCTTCTGCAGCCCACATACGAAAAAAAAAAATGCAGCAGTAAAGACCGATCTGAAGAGGATCTTTTACGTATTTTTTGTGGCTGGTGTTCACTGCAGCAACCCAGCCCGAAAATTGTCGCTTGATGTTCGTTTCCGCAACAGCACCTTGTTCAGTTCAGTTTTCGACGTCGACGACACCAGTCACTTGGAGAGAAGCTCCGGACGCTCGAGACGCACAAGCGCGGGGTTCTCAACTTCTGCAATCGTATCAGAGAGCAGTTCTTCCTTTTAAAAAGTAGGAAGGGCAGTACAATTTTTTACGCAAATATTGAAGCTAGATAAGTACATGTTCGTTCCTAGACTTGCGTTGGCTTGCGACCGATATCTTGCAAACTCGCACGACGAGAGAATACACTGGCACGCTGGCGCCATCTTTGATGTGACCCTGGAACTACATTTCACTAGGGAAAAGGCATTTCTGTATATACGAAAGCACGAAACAGTCAAAGCCCTATTTGTTCATAGACGTTTACCGTTCTACCGAAATATATACCCTACATTTCAAATAGAGAGCGAGAGAGGAAAATAAAATGCATGATGGGGCAGAAAACTGGCAACCTTAAATCACTTGAAAGACGATCATCTGAACGAGGAACCCCCGGAAGTCAAAGTTATTACAAGTATGTTACATTTTTCTCGCCAATAATTTATACGAAATCTGGTTTCGAAGGGTTGGTGAACTGTATCTGCAGCTATACAGCATTGTAAGAGACGATAATCATTTAAGGCAGTCGAAAAAAGCCTCTGCAGGGAGTTTTCAATTGGATGTGATGTCGCTTCTCCGCACTGCATCCTATTATTCTACCGTCTAGTAGAAATAAGGTGACAGAGAGTCAATCGAAATGTGGTGATAGAAATTTTATAGCATTTCTAGCGCCCATCCCCAAGTTTCTCGGACATTGACGCCGCGGCGAATGCACTAATTTGAGAATTTCAACTGAACAAAAAACATCTCAATGTTCCCCTGGAATATTCTAGAAGACAGTCATAAAACATGAATAAGCAGAGATTAAACATTTGGACGCGTATACATTTTATTCCACGGCTAACCTCTTTTTTTTTCTTTTTTTTTTGCATTCAATTTTCTGGGGGAGGGGGGGGGAAAGGCATTTTTAGAATTGTTAATTTTTGCTTTCGTTCACATAAGATCGTAATGTACCCGAGGACTGTATTTGCCTTTATTTATTTATTATTTATTTTATTTATTTACAATACTGAAAGCCCTTTCGGGCTGTTTCAGGAGTGTACAGCAATAAAACAACAGAAATACAGAACCAAAGATCAAGAACAATCACCGCAATACAATCATTTGAGTACAATTTCGGTTGAACCACACCACCGAAAGTCACCACAACCAAGGAATACTAGTATGGCTCTGCGTATAAATCAAATATTACAGCTACAAACTTATCGGCACTGCCATTCCCAACAAAGAGGTCTCCATCCAAACTATTCCAGTCCTCAATTGTTCTTACAAGAAAAGAGTACTTAAAAACATCGAGATTTGGTAAATATGGCTTGACTCCAAACTGATTATTAACTCTCGGGGACCTTCTACCAGGAAGCTGTATATAGTCACTCGAACTGATGTTATAATGCCCATTATAGAGTTGATAAAAAAATTTTAACCTTCCAATTTTTCTCCGCTGACCCAAAGTTGGCAGCCCCGCTTTTTTTAATAGTTCTGCTACCGATTCCGTGCGGCGAAACTCTGAATAAACAAATCTTACTGCCCGCCGTTGGATACGCTCAAGTTGTTCTACTTGATATTTGACATATGGATCCCAGATCACGCGCGCATTCAAGAGATGATTGAACTAGAGTCTTATACGCAAATAATTTAACTTCAGGCGTTGTATTTTTGAGCGCCCGTCTTAAAAACCCAAGTTTTCGCAAAGCCGCACTACAGACATTTCCTATATGTTCCCTCCAGCTTAGATCGTTAGAAATTGTGACCCCTAAGTATTTAAAAGTTTCGGATTGTTTCAAAAGTGCACCATTATAGGAGTACGGAAATATATTAGGCGACCTCCTTTTTGTGATTGTTACAAAAGTTGTCTTTTAGAAATTTATCTTCATATCCCATTTTTGACACCACTCGTGCATAGTCATTAACGAGTCATTTAATAGCATTTGGTTCCGTTGTGAATTCACTTTGATGTACATTAGACAATCGTCTGCAAAAAGACGTACTTCAACAGATGGATGAATTTCAGTTGCAATGTCATTTATATAAGCAAGAAACAATATTGGTAGTGACTGGCAGCAGCGTGGAAGTTGTCCCAGCGATCTCAACAAATCGAAATCTGTTTGACAAGTAAGATTTGATCCAAGAAACAATATGCGTACCTACCCCTAAATCCAACAATTTTTTCAGCAGCTTCGAGTGCGTGACTCGGTCAAATGCTTTTGACAAATCAATTGATATCACATCTACTTGACCACGCTCATTTAAAACAGATGCGAAATAATGAGTCGCGTCAAATAACTGGGTGACAGTTGATAACTTCCTTCTAAAACCATGTTGTTTTTCGTAAAACAGACCATTCTGTTCGATGAAGTCTGTGAGATGTTTACAAATAACATGTTCGAGGAGTTTGCAGGCAGTAGAAGTAAGGGATATCGGCCGATAGTTTCCAACATCAAGCCGACTCCCGGATTTATGAATAAGGACTACTCGCGCAAGTAACCAGTCCTTAGGTAGCCTCCCCTGGCTCAATGACGCTTGAAAAATAAGTACTAGAAACTCAGCAGCTCTTAGACAGTAACGCCTCAAAAATTCATTTGGAATGTTATCTGGACCCGGTGCCTTTTTTACATCGATATTCAGTAGCATAGAAAGAACACCCTCATATGAGACAACAATCTCTGCTTCAGGCAGACCAGTAACATTAGTTATGACACATTCACGATCATTATCTTCGGTAAAACAGAATGAAAAAACTTATTGAATTCAGTCGCCACAAATGCTGGATTGCCGTATACTTTTCCCTCCTTCATGATTTCGTTAACTTTATGTTCCTTACATGACAGATACTGCCAGAATCTGCGTGGCGAGTCCCTTAAGTAATCGCTTAAGTTAGTCGAAAGGAACTCTGTTCTAGCAGCCTTGACCTTTGATCGTACTTCACGGCTTAGATTAGCAATCTCTAAAGCGTTCTTATTTTTCTGCTTTCTTTTCGTTTTATTTTACGCTTAAGGTGAATTATGTCCCGTGTTATCCATGGATTAGACTTGTTTCTTTTTATTGTTTTTTTTTTCGGAACAAATCTTGCAACACAGTAGGCAACTGCTTTTGAGAAATAGCCCCACAAATAATCTACGTCATTATTTTTATCTATGTGGTCTAGAGATAGTTCGAGATAATCTAATATTGATGTGTCGTCTGCTCGTGAAAAATTATAAACAATTTTAGGGTCCGTTTTCTGGAAGCGTAGACTGCCTAACTCTAGAGTCAAGATAACCATTTTATGATCTGAAATTCCGTGCTCTACACACACTTTGTAATTCGAAAAATAATCAGATACCAGGCAGATATCTAATACAGATTGGCATAATCCCTGAATTCTGGTTGGTTCGTTAACTACCTGCGTCAGTCCATATTTAAGCATTAAATCAAACAAATATTCTCCATGTAATCTATCCGCTCTGCCTGGGTTTAGTTCGTGCCAACAAATATGTGGCAGGTTAAAGTCGCCCGTTAGGATAATTTTAGTTCTGTTTTTCACAAGAGTTGTTAAATAATCGTCTATTTTCTCGAGGAAATCAATTCCAGTGCCCGGGGCCCTATACACCCTACCAATTAAGAAGACCATCTCGTCAAGGAGTAGTTTACACCATACGCTCTCATGGTCGTAAATACCAGGCAACGCCTCATACTTTAGAGATTCCTTTATAAGAATGGCAACGCCTCCTCTTCTAGTTTCTCTGTCCTTCCGTAGCACGCTATAGTCCCTTGGAAACACCTCGGAGTCGGCAATGTTACTATGTAGCCAAGTCTCGGTTACGACAATAACATGTGGATCATGCTGAATAATAATATATTCCAATTCCGGTGCTTTGTTTAGTATGCTTTGTGGGTTTATTGTGATTATTCGTACATCTTTTCTCTTTTTATGTCAATTTTGTTGAGAGGCCATTGGCATGACGTGCGCATTCTGTTGGACGCGCGTGTTCGTTACAGAATCCCAGACGTAGGCTACGTCATTTACGAAAAGCTTGTCATACACAAGTCGCACTTTATCTCCGTTCCGTTTCTCTTGTCGTGCCGAGTTCCAAAGTTGCCGCGCTTTTCAACTGTCTCCTTTGAATAGTCATCGGACACGCTCACGAGGGTATTTTTCAGTTTCCTGCACTTCTTGAACACCAGCTGCTTTTCGTTGTAATTATATACCCTGAGGACGACGGGTCTGTTTTTATCGTGTCCTTTCGGGCCCAAACGATGGATTCTTTCAACATACGTCACAGTTACACCAGGTTGTCCGAAGAAGATATCTCTTATCACTTTCTGTTCCAAATCTGCAGCTGTCTCATTGTTCGCTTCTGGAATGCCGAACAAAATCATATTATTTCGCCTCTCCCTATCCTCAAGGTTACTTCGCCTTCGTTGCTGCAATTCAATGGTCTTTTCTAGCGAAGTAACTGTGACCTCAACGTTAGCTAGCTTATTTTTGTTTTCTGTAATCATTTTTGAGATTTCATCTAGTTGACCAGACCAAGCCTATTTTCCATTGCCCGGAGCCTACTATCCACGGTTTTTTCGTTTCCTTTAATTTCTGCTATATCTTTAGCTATTTCCTTTTGTTTGTCTAATATTTCTCGCAGCAGCTCCTTAGTATCGCTGGCAGGACCTGGGTTTTCCTCTACATCTCCGGATAACAACAGAACAATCCCAGTTTACCAGCAGTTCAACATCTCACAAAGAAATGTCAGGTGCGGCAGCAGAAGAACGCATGCATCATTAGATCGAAATTCGAAGTCGAACTTACAGTAAACCAACCTGTAAGACGATCCATGCAGCTTTGAGTGACATGACTCTGGGAAAGCTGCCGCCCCCACTGGAGAGTGCTGGTCTTGTGTCGGGCTTTATAGGGTTCCCCGGTGACGTCATCGTCGTCTTCTGATGATGATCCCAGTCGATGTCACTGGCGAATCGGGAATGAAGCCACGGTGATTCAGCGCTTGGTGGACGATCGACGTAGACGGTTCCAGATGTTTCGCAGTTGATCTGCAGCGGCAGTATCTGTAAGACGATCCATGCAGTTTTGAGTGACATGACTCTGGGAAAGCTTCCGCCCCCACTGGAGACTGCTGGTCTTGTGTCGGGCTTTATAGGGTTCCCCGGTGACGTCATCGTCGTCTTCTGATGATGATTCCAGTCGATGTCACTGGCGAATCGGGAATGAAGCCACGGTGATTCAGCGCTTGGTGGACGATCGACGTAGACGGTTCCAGATGTTTTGCAGTTGATCTGCAGCGGCAGTATCTGTAAGACGATCCATGCAGTTTTGAGTGACATGACTCTGGGAAAGCTGCCGCCCCCACTGGAGACTGCTGGTCTTGTGTCGGGCTTTATAGGGTTCCCCGGTGACGTCATCGTCGTCTTCTGATGATGATCCCAGTCGATGTCACTGGCGAATCGGGAATGAAGCCACGGTGATTCAGCGCTTGGTGGACGATCGACGTAGACGGTTCCAGATGTTTCGCAGTTGATCTGCAGCGGCAGTATCTGTAAGACGATCCATGCAGTTTTGAGTGACATGACTCTGGGAAAGCTTCCGCCCCCACTGGAGACTGCTGGTCTTGTGTCGGGCTTTATAGGGTTCCCCGGTGACGTCATCGTCGTCTTCTGATGATGATTCCAGTCGATGTCACTGGCGAATCGGGAATGAAGCCACGGTGATTCAGCGCTTGGTGAACGATCGACGTAGACGGTTCCAGATGTTTCGCAGTTGATCAGCAGCGGCAGTATCTGTAAGACGATCCATGCAGTTTTGAGTGACATGACTCTGGGAAAGCTTCCGCCCCCACTGGAGACTGCTGGTCTTGTGTCGGGCTTTATAGGGTTCCCCGGTGACGTCATCGTCGTCTTCTGATGATGATTCCAGTCGATGTCACTGGCGAATCGGGAATGAAGCCACGGTGATTCAGCGCTTGGTGGACGATCGACGTAGACGGTTCCAGATGTTTCGCAGTTGATCTGCAGCGGCAGTATCTGTAAGACGATCCATGCAGTTTTGAGTGACATGACTCTGGGAAAGCTTCCGCCCCCACTAGAGACTGCTGGTCTTGTGTCGGGCTTTATAGGGTTCCCCGGTGACGTCATCGTCGTCTTCTGATGATGATCCCAGTCGATGTCACTGGCGAATCGGGAATGAAGCCACGGTGATTCAGCGCTTGGTGGACGATCGACGTAGACGGTTCCAGATGTTTCGCAGTTGATCTGCAGCGGCAGTATCTGTAAGACGATCCATGCAGTTTTGAGTGACATGACTCTGGGAAAGCTGCCGCCCCCACTGGAGACTGCTGGTCTTGTGTCGGGCTTTATAGGGTTCCCCGGTGACGTCATCGTCGTCTTCTGATGATGATCCCAGTCGATGTCACTGGCGAATCGGGAATGAAGCCACGGTGATTCAGCGCTTGGTGGACGATCGACGTAGACGGTTCCAGATGTTTCGCAGTTGATCTGCAGCGGCAGTATCTGTAAGACGATCCATGTAGTTTTGAGTGACATGACTCTGGGAAAGCTTCCGCCCCCACTGGAGACTGCTGGTCTTGTGTCGGGCTTTATAGGGTTCCCCGGTGACGTCATCGTCGTCTTCTGATGATGATTCCAGTCGATGTCACTGGCGAATCGGGAATGAAGCCACGGTGATTCAGCGCTTGGTGGACGATCGACGTAGACGGTTCCAGATGTTTCGCAGTTGATCTGCAGCGGCAGTATCTGTAAGACGATCCATGCAGTTTTGAGTGACATGACTCTGGGAAAGCTGCCGCCCCCACTGGAGACTGCTGGTCTTGTGTCGGGCTTTATAGGGTTCCCCGGTGACGTCATCGTCGTCTTCTGATGATGATCCCAGTCGATGTCACTGGCAAATCGGGAATGAAGCCACGGTGATTCAGCGCTTGGTGGACGATCGACGTAGACGGTTCCAGATGTTTCGCAGTTGATCTGCAGCGGCGGTATCTGTAAGACGATCCATGCAGTTTTGAGTGACATGACTCTGGGAAAGCTGCCGCCCCCACTGGAGACTGCTGGTCTTGTGTCGGGCTTTATAGGGTTCCCCGGTGACGTCATCGTCGTCTTCTGATGATGATCCCAGTCGATGTCACTGGCGAATCGGGAATGAAGCCACGGTGATTCAGCGCTTGGTGGACGATCGACGTAGACGGTTCCAGATGTTTCGCAGTTGATCTGCAGCGGCAGTATCTGTAAGACGATCCATGCAGTTTTGAGTGACATGACTCTGGGAAAGCTTCCGCCCCCACTGGAGACTGCTGGTCTTGTGTCGGGCTTTATAGGGTTCCCCGGTGACGTCATCGTCGTCTTCTGATGATGATTCCAGTCGATGTCACTGGCGAATCGGGAATGAAGCCACGGTGATTCAGCGCTTGGTGGACGATCGACGTAGACGGTTCCAGATGTTTCGCAGTTGATCTGCAGCGGCAGTATCTGTAAGACGATCCATGCAGTTTTGAGTGACATGACTCTGGGAAAGCTTCCGCCCCCACTGGAGACTGCTGGTCTTGTGTCGGGCTTTATAGGGTTCCCCGGTGACGTCATCGTCGTCTTCTGATGATGATCCCAGTCGATGTCACTGGCGAATCGGGAATGAAGCCACGGTGATTCAGCGCTTGGTGGACGATCGACGTAGACGGTTCCAGATGTTTCGCAGTTGATCTGCAGCGGCAGTATCTGTAAGACGATCCATGCAGTTTTGAGTGACATGACTCTGGGAAAGCTGCCGCCCCCACTGGAGACTGCTGGTCTTGTGTCGGGCTTTATAGGGTTCCCCGGTGACGTCATCGTCGTCTTCTGATGATGATCCCAGTCGATGTCACTGGCGAATCGGGAATGAAGCCATGGTGATTCAGCGCTTGGTGGACGATCGACGTAGACGGTTCCAGATGTTTCGCAGTTGATCTGCAGCGGCAGTATCTGTAAGACGATCCATGCAGTTTTGAGTGACATGACTCTGGGAAAGCTTCCGCCCCCACTGGAGACTGCTGGTCTTGTGTCGGGCTTTATAGGGTTCCCCGGTGACGTCATCGTCGTCTTCTGATGATGATTCCAGTCGATGTCACTGGCGAATCGGGAATGAAGCCACGGTGATTCAGCGCTTGGTGGACGATCGACGTAGACGGTTCCAGATGTTTCGCAGTTGATCTGCAGCGGCAGTATCTGTAAGACGATCCATGCAGTTTTGAGTGACATGACTCTGGGAAAGCTGCCGCCCCCACTGGAGACTGCTGGTCTTGTGTCGGGCTTCATAGGGTTCCCCGGTGACGTCATCGTCGTCTTCTGATGATGATCCCAGTCGATGTCACTGGCGAATCGGGAATGAAGCCACGGTGATTCAGCGCTTGGTGGACGATCGACGTAGACGGTTCCAGATGTTTCGCAGTTGATCTGCAGCGGCAGTATCTGTAAGACGATCCATGCAGTTTTGAGTGACATGACTCTGGGAAAGCTGCCGCCCCCACTGGAGACTGCTGGTCTTGTGTCGGGCTTTATAGGGTTCCCCGGTGACGTCATCGTCGTCTTCTGATGATGATCCCAGTCGATGTCACTGGCGAATCGGGAATGAAGCCACGGTGATTCAGCGCTTGGTGGACGATCGACGTAGACGGTTCCAGATGTTTCGCAGTTGATCTGCAGCGGCAGTATCTGTAAGACGATCCATGCAGTTTTGAGTGACATGACTCTGGGAAAGCTTCCGCCCCCACTGGAGACTGCTGGTCTTGTGTCGGGCTTTATAGGGTTCCCCGGTGACGTCATCGTCGTCTTCTGATGATGATTCCAGTCGATGTCACTGGCGAATCGGGAATGAAGCCACGGTGATTCAGCGCTTGGTGGACGATCGACGTAGACGGTTCCAGATGTTTCGCAGTTGATCAGCAGCGGCAGTATCTGTAAGACGATCCATGCAGTTTTGAGTGACATGACTCTGGGAAAGCTGCCGCCCCCACTGGAGACTGCTGGTCTTGTGTCGGGCTTTATAGGGTTCCCCGGTGACGTCATCGTCGTCTTCTGATGATGATCCCAGTCGATGTCACTGGCGAATCGGGAATGAAGCCACGGTGATTCAGCGCTTGGTGGACGATCGACGTAGACGGTTCCAGATGTTTCGCAGTTGATCTGCAGCGGCAGTATCTGAAAGACGATCCATGCAGTTTTGAGTGACATGACTCTGGGAAAGCTTCCGCCCCCACTGGAGACTGCTGGTCTTGTGTCGGGCTTTATAGGGTTCCCCGGTGACGTCATCGTCGTCTTCTGATGATGATTCCAGTCGATGTCACTGGCGAATCGGGAATGAAGCCACGGTAATTCAGCGCTTGGTGGACGATCGACGTAGACGGTTCCAGATGTTTCGCAGTTGATCAGCAGCGGCAGTATCTGTAAGACGATCCATGCAGTTTTGAGTGACATGACTCTGGGAAAGCTGCCGCCCCCACTGGAGACTGCTGGTCTTGTGTCGGGCTTTATAGGGTTCCCCGGTGACGTCATCGTCGTCTTCTGATGATGATCCCAGTCGATGTCACTGGCGAATCGGGAATGAAGCCACGGTGATTCAGCGCTTGGTGGACGATCGACGTAGACGGTTCCAGATGTTTCGCAGTTGATCAGCAGCGGCAGTATCTGTAAGACGATCCATGCAGTTTTGAGTGACATGACTCTGGGAAAGCTGCCGCCCCCACTGGAGACTGCTGGTCTTGTGTCGGGCTTTATAGGGTTCCCCGGTGACGTCATCGTCGTCTTCTGATGATGATCCCAGTCGATGTCACTGGCGAATCGGGAATGAAGCCACGGTGATTCAGCGCTTGGTGGACGATCGACGTAGACGGTTCCAGATGTTTCGCAGTTGATCTGCAGCGGCAGTATCTGTAAGACGATCCATGCAGTTTTGAGTGACATGACTCTGGGAAAGCTTCCGCCCCCACTGGAGACTGCTGGTCTTGTGTCGGGCTTTATAGGGTTCCCCGGTGACGTCATCGTCGTCTTCTGATGATGATTCCAGTCGATGTCACTGGCGAATCGGGAATGAAGCCACGGTGATTCAGCGCTTGGTGGACGATCGACGTAGACGGTTCCAGATGTTTCGCAGTTGATCAGCAGCGGCAGTATCTGTAAGACGATCCATGCAGTTTTGAGTGACATGACTCTGGGAAAGCTGCCGCCCCCACTGGAGACTGCTGGTCTTGTGTCGGGCTTTATAGGGTTCCCCGGTGACGTCATCGTCGTCTTCTGATGATGATCCCAGTCGATGTCACTGGCGAATCGGGAATGAAGCCACGGTGATTCAGCGCTTGGTGGACGATCGACGTAGACGGTTCCAGATGTTTCGCAGTTGATCTGCAGCGGCAGTATCTGTAAGACGATCCATGCAGTTTTGAGTGACATGACTCTGGGAAAGCTTCCGCCCCCACTGGAGACTGCTGGTCTTGTGTCGGGCTTTATAGGGTTCCCCGGTGACGTCATCGTCGTCTTCTGATGATGATTCCAGTCGATGTCACTGGCGAATCGGGAATGAAGCCACGGTGATTCAGCGCTTGGTGGACGATCGACGTAGACGGTTCCAGATGTTTCGCAGTTGATCAGCAGCGGCAGTATCTGTAAGACAATCCATGCAGTTTTGAGTGACATGACTCTGGGAAAGCTGCCGCCCCCACTGGAGACTGCTGGTCTTGTGTCGGGCTTTATAGGGTTCCCTGGTGACGTCATCGTCGTCTTCTGATGATGATTCCAGTCGATGTCACTGGCGAATCGGGAATGAAGCCACGGTGATTCAGCACTTGGTGGACGATGACGTAGGCGGTTCCAGATGTTTCGCAGTTGATCTGCAGCGGCAGTATCTGTAAGACGATCCATGCAGTTTTGAGTGACATGACTCTGGGAAAGCTGCCGCCCCCACTGGAGACTGCTGGTCTTGTGTCGGGCTTTATAGGGTTCCCCGGTGACGTCATCGTCGTCTTCTGATGATGATTCCAGTCGATGTCACTGGCGAATCGGGAATGAAGCCACGGTGATTCAGCACTTGGTGGACGATGACGTAGGCGGTTCCAGATGTTTCGCAGTTGATCTGCAGCGGCAGTATCTGAAAGACGATCCATGCAGTTTTCAGTGACATGACTCTGGGAAAGCTGCCGCCCCCACTACCCGAAATCATGAAACGTCAATCAATTACGACATTGGTATTTTCTTGAAAACTTTTTATTCCACAGAATGTCCCAGAAGGTTGGCAATGTGTACTATGTGGACTTCGGTTAAAGGACTGTCTCTGGAGAATCTATTGGCAACTATCGATATATTCTAACTAGGTAGGAAGACGAACGTGCGGTTAAATTTTGAAAAAGATTATTATAGACCGGTTAAAATATTTTTTGTAAGAAAAAAGAAGGGACCACGACAGCGGCGAATATTAAGAGACACCAATTAGGAATATTGCCTTGTGCTAGAATTGACAATGTACAAGACACGTGCTGAGTCCGGACGTTAACAATTTTTGGCTGTTTTCTTACAACAGTGGTAGATACGAAACTGAAAATTTGCGAAGCTCTTGATTACTACGAATCTCAAGTCGAGGGCTCAAGAGTGATCGTGCTTTAGTTCTTTACCGTATTTGCCAACTTCAGCACCACGATGATGCTACTGACAGAATTGTGTCACACATAAGCGTATCTGTGTCATATTTGTGGTCGTCCGTTTGCGTGAGGTCAGTAATATCTGAGCTTGTTATCGTTTCGGTGACTTTTCAAGATGTCTAAAATTAGTTGTCCTAACATTTGAGCTCAATATTGTTTCAATTACTTTTCAACGTGTCTCACCTTATTCTCCTAATAGACGTTTTCTTTTCTTGTACATTTCTTTTGGGGTATTCTTAGAGGCATGAGAGAGGTGAAACGTTTCAAGTGCGAGGAAAAGCCTGGCGTTTCTTTAGAGACGATAACGATGTCATCATGAAGGCCACTTAGGTTCTTGATAGTTTCGGGTAGAAGTGAATACTGGCATAGTTTCTGACAGGGCAAAAACGGCAGCGCGTATTTTTCGAAAGCACAGTTTCCTGCACGCGTTCGAGGTGCAGGAGACGTTGGAGCGTTGTCGAACGTATGGAGGAGGAGCTTCAGGAACAGAAGAGCCTCAGTTGCTTCGCCCTGGAGGCGGTACAACTGAGGCGTCTCTTCTGCGTACTCACCTTGCCAGTTACTATACAGTGTACATTAAGGATCAGGGTGAGAAAGCTGCTGTGTAGGGCGAACACACCCGTGCAGACATTCAGGCAGTTTTCAGTAAACCCCACGTAAAAGATTTTATGTCGTTTTATGACGCAATTCATCAGTATACTTTCCAATATACGCAATAATAGAGCCAAATATCAAATATAGAAAAAAAATGTATTTGGCGAGTTACATTTTATACAAATATTCCATAGCGTTTACTATTTGTTTTAACTCCAAACTAGACCTGGATCCACAGACTGTTTTATCGCTATTCTGGCGTTAAGAAATAATTGTATTAAGACAACAACAAATTGAGAGCACTTAAGCATTTTTAAAGAGGGGTATCTTTAGGCACAAGAAGAAAAACCGGTAAGAACCGTCGAGTTAACTCTAGTTAACGCTGCTGCTCCCGAATGGCACCTTTTAAACTAAAAACGTAAAAGCTTCATTGAAATCATCGCCCAAAAGCGGATCCAGACACATTTGTAAAAAGATTGGATGTGCTCTGTTTATCGGTTTTGTTGTAGAAATTTCTTTATACCTGAATGGCGCTCAAAAGCGCCCTTTAATGTTAATGATGCGGTGCTCATAACAGCCGCTATTATGGTATCTGTGATGCAAGTGTACTAAATTTTGACCTTTTTCATAAATATTCTTCAGCCTGCGCAGAACGACAAAACAGGTCAAATTTTTCTCGAGCAGCAGAATATAAGCTACCTTCCTGCCTGTGTATATATTGCCACGCTCGTCAGCGAGCGACCCCGCGCGTGGCCGAGTGGTTACCGTGCTTGACTGTCGTGCAAAGAGTCTGGGTTCGATTCCAGTCAGTGGAATGCTCTTTTATTTGTTCTTCCATTGCGTTCTCGTGAGGTCGAGAACATTCTCGTCAGATCGAGTTCTGAATGTTCCAGTCGCCGAACAATCTAGGCGGATTGTTCCAGAACCCGACACGCGTACATAAGGGGGACTCCGCGTGCTGATCTGCAGTCAGTTTTTCGCCCAGCGTTCGACTCTGCTGCTACGCCGATTTCGACGCTCGCGACGCTCCGTTATTATCTTTTGTACCCTTTTGTTTTTGGCACAAGTTCGCCACATTAAACGTTTATTTCTTTCTGTTTATTTATTGTTTGTTGGCCACCACCCGTGACATTTTGGTGGAGGTGCGGGGTACCGCATGCCCGTGCAGCGTTCCCCTCCCAGGACCCGCAGTGCAAGCCCGACTCCAAGCTCGCTGAGAAGACCACTCAGCGCGGAACCTGAAACTCGGACCAGCCGCCGCACCAAGGGAGAGGATCCGGAGTACGGTTTGCTCCTGGACAAACCCAAGCCGAAGAAGACGACGATGGACAACCAGTCGCAGGCCCCCGCCGCTCCTGCCGTCGTCTACCTACCCGTCGCTCCCCGGACACCGGCTCCCTTCCACGGCGAAAGCCACGAAGATATCGACGACTGGGTCCAACAGTACGAACGAGTGGCCCGTCATAACGGGTGGACACCGGAACAGTGTCTGCAAAATGCTTACTTCGCCTTGGAAGCCACCGCCCGGAACTGGTTCGAGAACCACGAAGCTTCGATCACTTCCTGGGAGCAACTCAAGGCTGAATTGCTAAGAACGTTCACGAACCTACAACGAAGAGAACGCGCGGAAGAGCTTCTTCAAGCGAGGATTCAAGGCCCTAACGAGAGCGTCGTTAGCTTCGTGGAAGATGTCCTGCGACTGAGCAACCGCGCCGATCCCGAAGCATCCGAAGCAAAGAAGCTCAGAGTCTTGATGCGTGGCGTCAAGGAAAACATTTTCGGTGGTCTTGTGCGGAGCCCGCCTACCACCGTCAAAGGCTTCATGACGGAGGCCACCAACATCGAACGTGCCCTTCAAGCACGAGCCACCCACTACCACCGAGTTCCCGGCGTCGGTTCTTTTTCGCCTTCCGGCTGCAACACCACGGACATCCGCGAGATGATCCGAGACGTCGTCCGGGAAGAGATCAAGAAACTTCTACCTGCCGCCGCAAGCCCAACTTCGCCCTCAATCGCCGAGATTGTCAGGGAAGAAGTCCGGCAAGCGCTGCAGCCTGAGGTTCTCGTCAGCACCGCTCCGGAACCACCGACGTTGAGTTAGGCCGCAGTGGCCCGACGGCCACCGCCTCCTCGTCGCACCTATGTCACGCCGCCCCGACGTCAGTCTCCTGCGCCGCAGCACGACCGACGCTACGACGACCAGGTCCAGTACGCCTGCCCGGAGCCTCGCGCACTCCGCAAGACCGACGTGTGGCGAACACCCGACCGACGCCCTCTGTGCTTCCATTGCGGGGAAGCGGACCACACCTACCGCCGATGCCCATACCGACGACTCGGGCTACGCGGGTTCCACCCGAACGACCCGTGCCCCCGTCATGGTGAACGCCCTGTCGAGATCGACGAGTACCTGCGACGACCTCAGTCCCCCGAGCCTGCGTCCCGCCGAGAGTTCCGGTCGCCGTCACCGCGACGTCCAGCTTCGCCGATGCACCGACCACGACGTGAAAGCCTGTCCCCCCTCGCTCCTCGTCGGGGCAACTAGGCGCGGCAACCCCTGGAGGTGGAGTTGCCGAAGACGACCGACGCCAAGATCCTCCACGAACGTCGGGAGGCCCCCACTCGAACGCTACCAGAGACCAAAACGACGCCTCTGCAGTGGTGTCCAATAGCGTAAACGGCATCATCGACGGCCACGACGCATCTGCACTCGTGGACACCGGAGCAAACTACTCAGTCTTGAGTGGGAGGCTCTCCCGCCGCCTTCGAAAGGTCACGACGCCGTGGGATGGACCCCAAGTACGAACCGCCGGAGGGCACCTCATCACACCCATCGGGAGATGCACTGCTCGCGTCGAGATCCGTGGTGAAACGTGCCCTGTGAAGTTCATCGTTCTACAAGACTGTTCCAGAGCCGTTATTCTCGGCATGGACTTTCTGTGTGAATACGGCGCCGTCATCGACCTTGGTGAGAACAGATTGACGCTGCGCAAGCCCGTTCCGTCTTCAGAGAAACCTCAAACAGCGTCAGCCGCCGTCCGAGTCGCTGCCGACCACGTGAACCTGCCGCCGCGATCAAGTGTTTTCGTACCCGTAGTGACCGATGTAGCTACCTGCGGCGAAGTTGTTCTTGAAGGCAACCTTCAATTACTCCTAGAAAGAGGAATAGGCGTCGCAAGAGGAGTGGCTGAACTTCAGGATGGGTGCACCGTGGTCTTCGTGACAAACTTTCGACAAGAAGCGCAACACCTCACGAAAGGTGCCGCTGTAGGCAACGTCGAGGAAATTCGGAACTCCGCCGAAATCGCCGCGATTGCTGAAGAATCATTCCCACCTCAGCAACACATTACGGCGCCAGCACAGCTCGACATTGACCGCAAGCTTCCAGGCCCGAAACGACGGCAGCTAAGTGACCTTCTCGCCGAATACAGTGACTGCTTCGCGACGTCGTCGAGGGTGCGCCAAACCACCATTGCGAAACACCGCATCGTTACCGAGGACGACGCCCACCCTGTGCATCGATCGCCGTACAGAGTCTCCGTAAAAGAAAGGGAGGTGATCCAGGAGCAAGTGCAAGAGATGCTGAATGACGACATAATCCAACCCTCAAGCAGTCCGTGGACCTCTCCAGTTGTACTGGTTAAGAAGAAGGACGGAACGCTTAGGTTCTGCGTGGACTACCGGCAGCTGAACGCAGTGACGAAGAAAGACGTCTATCCACTCCCCCGCATCGACGACACGTTAGACCGACTGCGCCAATCCCGATACTTTTCATCCATGGACCTGAAGAGCGGCTACTGGCAGATCGAAGTCGACGAACGGGACCGAGAGAAAACAGCTTTCGTCACGCCAGATGGGCTGTACGAGTTCAAAGTGATGCCCTTCGGACTGTGCACGGCTCCAGCAACTTTCCAGCGTGTCATGGACACCGTACTGGCAGGACTGAAGTGGCAGAGCTGTCTCGTCTACCTCGATGACGTCGTAGTGTTTTCCAGCGACTTCGACGAGCACTTGCGACGACTCCGAGCAGTTCTCCAAGCCATACGGACCGCCGGACTCACCCTGAAGCCGTCAAAGTGTCGGTTTGCCTATGACGAACTGAAGTTTCTAGGTCACGTGGTTAGTAACGAAGGCGTTCGCCCCGACCCAGAGAAAACTCACGCCGTCGCAGCATTTCCAGTACCGACAGACAAGAAGGCCGTGCGAAGGTTTCTTGGACCATGTGCCTACTATCGGCGCTTCATCCGGGACTTTGCAAGGATTTCCGCACCACTTACGAATCTCACGAAAGACGCCGAGAAGTTCGAATGGGCGGAGAAGCAGCAGCAGGCATTCGACGAGCTGAAGCGACGACTGCAGACTCCTCCTGTTCTAGGACATTTCGATCAAGATGCGGAAACCGAAATTCACACGGACGCAAGTAACGCTGGACTTGGCGCGGTACTGGTTCAAGTGCAAGACGGCACCGAGCGAGTTATCGCCTACGCAAGTCGGACACTGTCCGAGGCAGAGAAAAATTACTCCACGACTGAGAAAGAATGCCTTGCTGTCGTCTGGGCAATCACGAAGTTTCGTCCGTATTTGTACGGGAGCCCGTTCCGTGTAGTCACGGACCACCACTCGCTCTGCTGGCTTGCGAACCTCAAGGACCCGTCAGGACGCCTCGCTCGATGGAGTCTACGACTACAAGAGTTCAACATGACTGTGGTCTACAAGTCAGGCCGCAAGCACAGCGACGCCGACTGCCTGTCCAGAGCCCCCATCGAAACACCTTCGGGCAGCAGCAACGACGAAGACGACGAGTGCTTCCTAGGTGCAGTGAACACCGACGACATGTCACGACTTCAAAGAGACGATCCTGAGTTGCGCGCGCAAATCGAGCACCTCGAAGGACGAGGGGGTACTGTCCCCCGTGTCTTCTCGAGAGCCCTGCCGACTTTCGTCCTCCGACAAGGTGTACTTTACAAGGAGAACTTCGGAGACAACAGCACACCATGGCTGCTGGTAATTCCCACCGACCTTAGAGCGGAGATCTTCCAAGCCTGTGACGACGACCCGACGTCCGGACACCTTGGTTACAGCCGTACGCTGGCCCCAATTCGTGAAAGGTATTACTGGCCCAAGCTGCCGAAGACCGTTCACTTCTACACACGGTCCTGCCACGAGTGCCAGCGACGCAAGAAACCGCCCACGAAGCCGGCAGGTCTCCTGCATCCGATCGCTCCCCCGACCGTACCGTTCCAGCAGATCGGAATGGATCTACTTGGTTTTTTTCCACTATCGACGCAAGGAAACAGATGGATTATTGTCGCCACAGATTATCTCACACGGTATGCCGAAACGAAAGCCCTTCCTGTAGGGACTGCTGTGGAAGTCGCCAAGTTCTTTATCGAATCCATCGTCCTCCGGCACGGCGCTCCCGAAGTTTTGATCTCTGACCGTGGATCATCGTTCATGGCCCAGCTGACGCAAGAAATCCTTCGTCTCAGCCACACCAGCCATCGGCGCACAACGGCGTACCACCCGCAGACCAACGGGCTGACGGAGAGACTCAACAAGACCATCGCCGACATGATCTCCATGTACGTCGACGTGGAGCACAAGACATGGGACGAGGTGTTGCCGTACGTCACATTTGCATACAACACGGCCGTGCAAGAGACCACCGGGGTGACACCCTTCCAACTGGTTCATAGTCGTAAAGTAACGACAATGCTGGACGCGATGTTACCCCACGGACCGGCTCTCGACGGAAGCGACGACGCCCAGGTGGTTGCCCAACGGGCAGAAGAAGTCCGCCAGCTCGCCAGACACCGTATTCAAGCCCAACAACGTGTCGACACTGGCCGCTACAACATTCGTCGTCGGGACGTCCACTTCCAGCCCGGAGACAGGGTGTGGGTGTGGACACCGATCCGCCGCCGTGGTCTCAGTGAAAAACTCCTAAAGCGCTACTTCGGACCCTACAATGTAGTTCGTCGACTCGGGGATCTGAACTACGAGGTGCTGCCCGACGGAACACGGACTTCATCACGCCGCGCTCCTCGACCGGAAGTCGTCCACGTCGTGCGCCTCAAGCCGTACTACGCGTGATAAGACTGCGAACTGCGATCTTGTGCACCGCTTGATAGGATTGTGTTTTGCGAGCCTCCGTGGGTTCCCATTTTTTTGTTTGTTTCGCTCTGTTTTGTTGCCTTTTACGTGGCATCGAGACGATGCCTTTTTAAAGGGGGGGAGTAATGCCACGCTCGTCAGCGAGCGACCGCGCGCGTGGCCGAGTGGTTACCGTGCTTGACTGTCGTGCAAAGAGTCTGGGTTCGATTCCAGTCAGTGGATTGCTCTTTTATTTGTTCTTCCATTGCGTTCTCGTGAGTTCGAGAACATTCTCGTCAGATCGAGTTCTGAATGTTCCAGTCGCCGAACCATCTGGGCGGATTGTTCCAGAACCCAACACGCGTACATAAGGGACTCTGCGTGCTGATCTGCAGTCAGTTTTTCGCCCAGCGTTCGACTCTGCTGCTACGCCGATTTCGACGCTCGCGACGCTCCGTTATTATCTTTTGTACCCTTTTGTTTTTGGCACAAGTTCGCTACATTAAACGTTTATTTCTTTCTGTTTATTTATTGTTTGTTGGCCACCACCCGTGACAATATTGACCCCAATCTCTGCCCGCACGTGTTGCCTGCGAAGAAAACGAAAATTTTGATCCGAAGGATCATATCACCTAATCAAATACTAAAATGTGTCGTATTAACAACTTCTTTTTCCTTTTTTTCTTTTTTGCTTCGATGTAGCTTTCAGCGCATAACGGAAAAAGAATGATAATGCCGCAGTTGCGAAAGAACGCACACTGATGCACGAAATCCAACCGATCCATACATGAATAGGGTCACAAAAACACATGCAAAACAGCGGCACGCTCAATTGACTGCGTTTCTCGCAGTTTATAGAATTGCTGGCTTAATGGTGAGTAGGTTCAATTTCTCCTCAAATCAATCAGCGTTCTCGCATCGATCGACACTCGCGCGCACCTCTTTTTTCAGGACGACGGACCTTAATGTTTTTTCTTTTTAGCGAGGTTTTTGTTTCCTCATGGGGCTCCCACCTGCACGACGGGACCAAGACCGAGACATCGCCGCTTGCTGCTATTGGCCAGAGTGTGTAGCTGGCCAATCGCAGCAGGTGGCGACGTCCCTTTGCCCGCCTGGTTCCGCCGTAGATTAGGACCACTGATGCACGGCACGCGCTTCAACTTCTGTCGGCGCTACCCTCTAGTACTTCCCAGTATTTAAGCGCTATTTGATGTGCATATATACCTTACGGCCTGCTCAAGGCGCGTAGATATATCCACAAAACGCTTCAACTACTAAATACAAACGCCCCACGCCTTATCGCGTTAACTCAAGTAACTTTAATAAGTGCGTTGTTGATTTGTAGTGGTTGATGAATCTCTGATCATTACAGAGCTCATCGTGAGTCTCCCCTTAAACAAAACCCGGCCTGTACTACAGCTCATTCGAAGACTTTATTACGAATCGTGAAATAGTGAGTACACTCGTGATGTAGAAGTATAAAAAAATGCAGTATCGATATTATGAGTCGTTTTTCCCAAACAATCAAAAGTGTCGAAAACTATCGATTGTGGGCTTTAGATAGTGTCGAACATTAACGACTGTGGACTTTGGATAGTGTCGAAAACTATCGGCAGTGGATTATCGATGCTACTATTGACAGTTGACCATCCACAGATGACTGTCAATAGTTGATCGTCGATAGTGTATATACTATCCATAGTCGACTATGGATAGTTTGCTTTCGATGTCTATCGATAGATTATCGAAACACAACTTTCAGAAAAACATCGATTGTTACGAAAAAAAGACAACACAAAAAGTTGACGAGACGAATATCAACGGTTAGACAGTGCGGGGCTCTGGGTAAGACGTGGAATAGAAAATGAATTAAACGTAAAGTGGACTTCAAATACAATGACTTTAAAAAATAATACAAAAATAGCCTTTTGCTACTTTTCCTCTGCTCATATTTCGTATTTTCCTGAGGCTCAGAATTTAAACCTTCGTATATTAGCATGCCCGTATCTGTAAAAAGAAAACCTGTAAAACAAAAACCATGCTTGTGTGCTTATGCGTCTCTCTCCTAAACCTCCCCCCCCCCTTTTTTTTTATTAAGGAAACATTTGCCGAGGACATTTTGTATTAGAGGCTTTCCCAAGTTCGTTTTGTGCTAGTGTTTATTTTATTAGTCAATAGTCATATATTACCTTCCGTAGTCTTGACCAGTGGTGGGTGAAAATGGGCCACCTGCAGAACATAACAATCTTCTGTATTATTTTTTAATGTTTTTTTTTGTTTGCTGGCCATTATCTTTTGATTATTTTTGGAAAATCGGAAATTACCCGTTGACAAAAACTGTAAGGCTTTGTTGGTTTTGATATGTGTCCACTTCCTCTTCGGTTCTATTTTGGAGGATATTAATAACAGTGACCGATAAAATGATTTAAATGTTGGTTTAAAATACATCTTCGAAACATAAAACCTTTGATTTATACGCGATGTATAAATACATATTTTTGAGCAAATAAATGTAACATAACTTTTTGTTCTGGACACCTAAAACATGAAAAAATACCAAATAAAAAGCGTATAGACTACCGCGCTGTTCACCAACAAGCCCTCACGAGGTGTGGGAAGGAGGTGCGGGCACTGCGCGGGCGAAGAAACCACATTCGACTGAAATGAAGCGTCTGCGCATGGGCCCTGGAGACAACGGAGCCACCGTAGCGGCGTGATGGCAGCTTCCGCGTGTTGGTCTATGCCATGCCAACATACAGGGTTAGTTTCTGATGCCTTCTTTTTTTTTTTCATTCTCCAAATACGATAGGTTTGGGAACAATGTCGTTAATTGGATCGAAAAGAAAACATAAAACGCAAGTGTTTCGTGATCTAAATAATGGTACTGTTGGCAGTGATGCAATATTTCAGTAAAGAAAGCTCGTAAATCCCGAAGGAAATATTCTTATTGTTCTTTCTCGCAGCCTGTTTGGTTGAAACAAACGCCACACCTATCTTTTCCTCCAGGAACAGTCGGGAACCGGCACTTTCGCATTCGATCACCATCGCTAGCGTCCTAATCAAGCAAAGTTTCAGAATTCTTCTATGCGTAGTTTACTTACCAGGGGCGACAAAGGGTTTTTCGTTTTCCTGATTGAACCCCGTCCATGAAAATATACACAAAAAAGTGAAAATCGCCGGAAAGCAAACTAAGAACGGCAGAACAATTATGAGAACATCTAAGCTTTTCTTATGAGTTGTGATTGCGAAAGCATGAATGTCGTTCTTCCACTCCCTTAATTCGTCTGCGGTGTACTGGCGTGGACGGCCACCTTTCGCTACTGCCGAGGTTGCGGCCGTCGACGATATAGATGCCTCAGGTGCCGCCATGCTCCTCGGCGCCGAGACGAGCAGAAGCGGCCGCAGCCCTCCACCACCCTCGCGCGCGCACTCGTGAAGCGGCCGCAGCCCTCTTCCCTCCGGCAACGCCCGACACGACAACGGCGGCCGAGCGCGCGCTCTCGTGAAGCGGCTGCCAATGGCTATCTAGGAGCCGTTTGGCTCAGTCAATGCAAAAATAAGCATTTCTTTCGCATTTTACATTTGCGGCTACAGACGCCGCCGGCTTTTGTATCTAAAGACGAAGTTTTACTGCTTTCGCATTAAAACTTCGACAACCTGTTCAGAAAAATATTGATATATCAGCATTGATGCCTTTTTTTCGTTTTTTTTTATGGTTTTTTGCGATAGTATACAGTCGAAAGTTTTTCGATAGTTTATTGTCAATAGTTTCTGAGAAAGATTGCTTCCGCTTATTGATAGTGTTCCAATAGGTTTTAGATTGTTCCTCGATAAGTATGTGGAAGTCCCTAATTGCAGTTGCCTTTTCTCTTGAAATTCACGACATTTCCTAAATGTGCTCTACGTTCTTCGTCACCCAATAAAACATTATCTATTGCTTTACGATAGGTTGTTATTGATAGTTTCAAGATAGTCGACTATCGAGAGTATGATATCGATAGTACTATTAATAGTTTTACAATAGTCGATTATCGATAGTATACTATCGACAGTACTATGAATAATTTTACGATAGTCGATAATCGATAATACTCTCGATACTTTTAAGATAGCCACTATAGATAGTGTTGTACATATTTTTAAGATAGTCGTCTATCGTTAGTGCTATCGATGGTTGTTTTTTTAGTATCGATATTTAGGTTTGGTTTCCACTACGGATAGCATCCTTAGTAGTATCGATAGTATGCACCACTACACTGTAAAAAAATTTGCCCTCTTTTACGGAGAAATTCTCTGGCACCTATGCTGCCGGAAAGGTCATCCGTAATCCTAATAACGGAAAAATCCTTTTAAACGCATACACAATCCGCAAATTAAAGGACGTTCCGCAAAACAGATTACGGAAAGTGCTCTACTATCCGTAACGCTATTCAAGAGCTGTCCGTAAAACAACGGACTGCAATATGCATTCCGTAAAACCTATTACGGAAATCGCTCTAGTATCCGTAAAAGTGTTTAAAAGTTGTCCGTAAAAGGGCACTCAGAGTAGGCTTTCCGTAAATTATATTACGGAAAGCACTCTTGAGTATCCGTAATCCTATGCGGAGCGTAAGTTTGTCTGCTTCTTGCACAGGGGTTGCAGTGATGTCAGAAGGCCGAGCTCTTATTGACCGATTAAACAAAAAAAAATAGTGGGTAGACCTCATGCTGTCTAGCATTGTGGTCTACCCACTATATCTTCCGCTCAAAGCCAATGAGAGCTCGTCACCTTTCTGACGTCACCATAATGTCTACGCAAGAAACAGACGACTTGCTCTCCACATAGGGCGGTGTCAATTGAAAGGTGGGCTGTAAAACAAGCTGGATGAATCAATGCCTTCATTTAGCAAACTGAACTTATTATCAACGGTTTTCTTTTTGTGACACAGATTCCCATGAAAACTTTTAAGGTGCAACTCCATTCTGTGAAAAATAGAACTATATTATTAAAAGTTGTGACAATGGGCACCGATGTATACAACTGAGTCGTGTTGAGTGCTCTTGTCGAGAAGTGCCACCACCTGTTGTGGAAAGCAGGCAATACAGCTGAGCAATGCATCTGCAGCAAGTTTCCTCAATGTCAGTTGTGTTTTCTTCTGCAAGTTCTGGCATTCAGATCATCATGCAGAATTATAGAAGGCAGTGGGATTACAAAACATTATCTGCAGTCTGATCGGCCTCTGCGATCATTGCAATTTCAAACAGCGATATAAAGCACCTTCTCAACAACACCAAACGTCACTCTGTCATCTGCGTCGGCACTCATGCTTGAAAGTATAGAGAATGCTGTTTTCACATTTCACAGAGACGGAGCTGTGCCTTGACATGTCACAATAGTGTTCACTGCTAAAATAGACCTTTGGTAAGAATATGAGCTCAATGCTTGTAGGAGCAAATTTCTCCAGTTCGTTTTACAGCCAGTCCCTTAGTGATACTGCTCTATACATAGAGTAATGTTCATTATGACACTGAGACCAACAGGTTTTCTATAAAAAAAAAAGGTTACAGAATTTTGAATTGGAAAAGGATCTCTTTAAAAGAATATTGAGTATTCTTTCCTATGCTGCTTGAGACAATCATGCAATGTCACCTGAATAATTGATCAGAAAATAAGAAAAGTACCTTCAAACACTTTATTTCGGTCCTTGAGAAGCCAAAGTGGAGCCCCATGGTGTTTTGCCTTTGTTTTCAGATGCTGCATGTAACGTGATGTGCTAAAGAAGAGAAAACAAAGAAAAAATAATTAAATATCTGTATCAAATCAACATGTGCAAATTGAGCTTTGTGCATAAGACACAGCCCCCCTCAGCCCATTTAATTATTAGTCATGCATCTTATAGAAAGGTCAAATGGACATAGCCCCTAACTGTTCATCCTGTGATCCGATATCTAAAACCTATGTTTGACTTGAGGGTCTTGTTCTCCTGTTCCTTAGTCAAAAGCGATACACCTCATTCAAGCTTAGATTCGTCCGAAACTGTGGAAAAATGCAATGCCGGAATTACAATAGTGATTTGCTTTATAATGTGAAACATTTCTTGAGAACTGATGAACCAACTGGAAAACTCGATCCAGTTTGAGTAATGCTTTATTTCTAAGGTTCATGAGATGTTGCAGAAGAGTCTATGTAAAACTGGCTAAGCTCATATCCTAGACTTTTCTAAGTTTGGGCAGCCACTTAAAATCTCCTATTAGAACGAAGGGCTACTTGCACTCTTTCGCGTCGTCGAATCAGGTGGTCAGCCTCGAGTGCTTAGAGAGCACGAGCATTAAAAACTTTATTTTCTCTTTAGATATCCCTGAAAGTTTTCACAGAACTGAGGGGGTGAGAGAGTGCATTTGTACTAAAACTGCTATCAAAAACTGGGGACTAAGCAGTAGCTTCCTCCCCAGTCCCCAATCCAGGGGTGGAACTCATGAAATGTACTTGGGAGTAGCCACGGGAGCAGCTGAAACAGCTGTTTTGGAGCAGGTTGGGAGCAGCTAAAACTATGCTCTGGAGCAGGCTAGGAGCAGCTCAGATCAGTTTTTATTGCACTTCAGCTTGTGTCTTAGACAAGCACGGGAGCAATATCAATCGTGCTTAGCAGCACAGATGAACATGAGTGGTTAGGGACCTAGGTAGATGGGATAACAGCATAACAGATGCGAAAACTTGAAACTTTGTGAGCCTTACCGCTCATTCACACTGGAAGCGGATCCGCGTTCGCAAAGCAGCTGCGAACGCGGTTGTATAAAGATCCAGTACAATTGCATGCGCACTTGATGTCATCGAGTGCATGTGCAATTGTACTGGATCTTTATACAACCGCGTTCGCAACCGCTTTGCGAACGCGGATCCGCTTCCAGTGTGAATGAGCGGGGAATGAGAATCAAAAAGCAAGTACCCTATGTTTCTGAAGATAGTATCCTTGACATTTTCTGAGTAGATTTTAGTTGCTCAAAATGCAAACCAGCACTGCTTATCGCACAACCCACACGTGCTCGACATAGTAATTATATGTGCGAACCACGTGACGTGCATAAGCAACGGACGTGGAGTTGCATGGAGGAATAGGGCAACAAATTTCGACTTTAACCTATTGTGCAACTCGATATCGAAGCAGCAGACTACGATTAACGAAGTTATCGTATTTGAAGTGATAAACAGGAGCAAGGTTATTGTATGCCGAGCAGATTTACCACTCGCGTAAGAGCTGCTGGCCGGCAAGGTTTCGGATCGGACAGTGTTTCAGTTCTATCAAATCACAATTTATCTTGCGGGAATGCAGTTCCAACTTCTAACGATGAAGTACTAAAAGGAATATTTTGCTCATTTGTTTTCAACTGGCTGACGTCCGGATCCCGGGCCGCAGAGCCTCAGGCAATCTGACACTTAACGGCTCGACCTCAGCTCAGCCGACTTGCTTAACCGCTTATGGTTAAAGAATAACAATCCAGTCGCAGGAGGTGGTGTAGAGCTTAGAATCCCGAGTTTTTTCGCGCGCTTCCTACTCAGAATACACAGGGAGAATAAACAGAACAAAGGATTACAAGGCCGGTCAGGCTAAACGCGCTCATTGTGGCCAATCAAGTCAATAAAACCGAAACCAAGACAAAATAAAAAAGCTTTTGGCGCACGTTTTGCCATTTGGCGCATAATGGCACGAGGTATTAACTGCAGCGCAGGATGACGCAGACACATGCGTCTGGCGCAAAATGGCGCAGCCGTTCCACCCCTGCCAATCTCACAATTTGGGAGCTCCATCCTATCCACGTTTGAGCACACCTGTGCACACGCTTTTGAGTCGAGCGAGTTAAAAATTAACAAAGTATTTTTATATGGCATGCATGTCTGTTTGCAAGCTCCACACTTTGTGCACCTGATTACCCCCCAAATGTGATCTAGCCATTTTTTTTACCCAAGTGCCTACCACTCAAGGAGCTCACTTGGCCACTTCGTCAGCGCATTCTGACTGCGCATTTTTTTTTTGTTGTTGCCCGTTGAAAGGGTGATTCTTCTTTATAATTTTCTCTAAGAGATTGTTCTGATGTGTGCGAACGATGCATTTTGGTGTACCTGCATGCCATATAGGTACTCCAATTCATAAGTTGGTTTTGGAGCTGGCAAAGGCATAGGGTCAGATGCACGATTTTAAAAAGCGTTCTCTCTGCATGAGTGCTCATACAAACCAAGCTGTCCTCAAGTGCCTGCGCCGTTGCCTGTGCTAGAGTCAAATCGGTCACACGAACCATCCAACACACCAACTGACCAATAAAAAGTGATAAAAGATTCACCCATTTTAAATTGAAAACAGGACAAGCTGAAACAAGTAACCCATTAAAAAAAAGTACCATGAAACTTTCATTACATCAGTTATTTTATATCTACTAGAAATAAATATGTGAAGCCAACCGCTTAAAATTAATTTACAGACACTATAATCGGGTCTGCACAGATAAAGAGGAAAAAGCCAATCTTGTGGAAGGCCTTCTTAATAAATGTAGCCTTTGATCTAGTGAAGCTGTACATTTTAGGATAAAATAAATGTTAGACGCAGATTTTTCTTCATAAATTGTAGACAAATAGACATCCGACTGCGACTGTGGAGGGGAGGGGGACAGAGGCAGCAGCTGCAGCTTTCTTCTCCTAACACCTCAACCAAGTCGCATTAATTTGGATTGTGGGGACCTGTACCTGCATGTCGTGGCACAGAAATCTGGCGAGCACTGTGGATTTCCAAGCCAAAACATGCAGGCCACAAGACATTTTTCAAGGAATTGGGTGGCTAGCAGGACTAGTTGGCAGCGAAGCCACTGCCACCCACCGTGGGAAAAACCCTGGTTAGATGTGACCAATATTGTCCAAACAGTTTTCAGAAGGGTGCTGTCAGTCACATCAGGTTCGCTTTTATCTCAGACATGCTAGATTTTAAAAACTGAAGTATTTACTTGCCAGCAAAAAACATGTGCAGCCAACTCCACAAACTGACTTTTTCAAGGTTCTCAAACGTCAAAAACTGCTCCACGTTGTACAGTTTCAAATGTAGTTCCTGAAAAAAAAAAGACAAACACGAATGACAATCTATACAAATGAGAGTTGCTTAAATTGTAGCTGGCTATAAGTATGCAAGGTAATCTCGCAGTGCAATGGCCACAGGAGACTGCCAGAAATCAGCGGACCTGTGCTCTAAGAAATTCCTACAAACAAGACTAAAGAACCATGCAGTTCCCTTTAGTTAAAGGTTACATTATAATGTGTTAGAATATACAAGAAAGCAGATTTAAAATCTTCTTGCAGCAAGACCTTTCTTTTTGCAGCAAGACCTTGTATGCATCCACATAAACTAAGCGAAAAATATGCATTTAGAGGGCCCTTGCAATATTTGTCGCCTTGGTCAAGATACTTTATATACAAAAACTACCTAATTAAGCTAGTTAAGAAAAAGGTAACCTATAACAGTTATTCTTAAGAGGTAATTCCATTATTTTACCTGACTTTTTTATTAAAGAAATAAACAAGGAAAAGTAGGAACCGTCTATGCTCAGGTTTATTGCACAAAGTGCCTGTATCCGTGTTATTACATCTTATGTTAAAGCAGCGGTTGCTTTTGTAAATTTTCATCCAAAATCTTTACTTTACTGAAGGCAAGCGCATCTATTTCCATCGCTGAACAAGCTTTCAACTGGCACACTCGGTGGAATGGCTTGCGCACACAAGGATTTGTTCCTGGTTAAGACCTTAAAGGCCGACGATCAGTTCGCGCTTTCCACTTTTCCCCCGCTCCCTCCTCTCCCCCTTCTACCCTGTCCACCGTTGCCTGTTTCCTGCTCCCCCATGGGGAGGAGGATCTTCTGCCTTGCAGAATCTCGAGTCTGGTCGTCGGCCTTTAACGATACACAAAGCCATTGCCGCTGAGGTTATCTTTCTCCACCACTGTGCCTCACAGTACGCACAACTTTTGGAGGGAGTTGAAAAAAAAAATTCTCCTCGTTTATCTGTTGTCAGTGTTTTCTCTGTATTCATAATCCAAAATGCGTAATCTTTTTGGTCGTTGTCTATCCATGACAATCTAGATATAAGGTATGCATCAGATTATGCTCCTCAATGTAACTGTAATTAGAAAGATTAGAAAATTAACTACAAAAGAGCATTGCTACTTTTTTTTATCCAGAAAAGAATAATGTGATACAGAAGTTACTTCCAACAAACTTAGCGAGAAGTTACAGAAGTTACTTCCCACAAACAAGAAAACAATTGTTACATTAATATGTTACTTGCAACGTGTCACTACTTAATACTACCTGCGAATCAAACGTGGCAAATCATCGGCTACAAAAAGCCAGCAGCAGGTGACCTAGTAGGCATGAATTTAGCTATAGTAACTAGGTTCAAATGAATTTAGCATATTAGGTTTGAATCTAGCTATAGTGCATAGTAACACCAGTTGGGGCCAAAACAATGTTACATGTGATGGACACTACTACATAACTTGTCGGAAAAGTGACACGAGCTAGATCAGCGTTGTCTCCCTCTCAGAGTCCTGTTCGATCTGTAATAACTCAGACCTTTTACTTACCATGAAAATACACCAGCGAAGTTGACTCCGTAACTAGAGTTGTTCAAATGGTTAAATCATCAAACGTTGCTCGACATTTCGAGATGCTAACCGTATCTTCTAAAAAACAAGACATACACAAGACTGTCAGAATACCAGTTTAAGCACGCGAGAGTAGCTTAAATCGCAGTTGGTACTGGACATGCAAAGTAACCCTGCAATGCAAGTATGGGGAGGCTGCCAGAGATCAGCCAACTTGTGCCCTGAAAAACCTCTACAAAACAAGAATGAACCATGCTTTTCCATTGCGAAGTTAACTCATAACCTGCTAAAATATGCATTAGAAAAACGCTTGATACATGCTCCAACTGGGGCTTTAGTGGCACCATGTGAGATGTGGCTGATATTGCTACAACAGTTGTTGAAAAAGTGACATCAGCTACATCAGCGTTGCCTCCCTCTCAGGGACATGCTCAATATGTAAGAAATCAGACTTGTGACTTACCATAAAAAACACAAGCGATGTTGACTCTGTAACTCGACTTGTTGAAATGGTTAAATCATCAAACATTTATCGACGTTTCGAACTGCTACTTATTTTTTCTGAAAAACAAGACACACAAAGACTGTCAGAATGCTAGTTTAGGCAAGTAAGAGTAGCTTAAATCACAGCTGGCACTAGACATGCAAAGTAACACTGCAGTGCAAGCATGGCTGCAGGAGGCTGCCAGAGATCAGCCAACTTGTGCCCTGAAAAACCCTCTACAAAGCAAAAATGAACCATGTAGCTCCATTTTGAAGTTAACTCATAACCTGCTAAAATATGGAATAGAAAAAAGCTTGATACATACTCAAACTGGGGTTTTAGTGGCACCATGTTAGGAGCGGCTGATATTGCTACAACAGTTGTCGAAAAAGTGACATCAGCTACATCAGCGTTGCCTCCCTCCCAGGGACATGCTCAATCTGTAAAAGCTCAGACTTGTGACTTACTATAGAAAAACAAAAGCGAAGTTGACTCCGTAATTCAACTTGTTCAAATGGTTAAATCATCAAACATTGCTCGATGTCTTGAGGTGCAAACTGTATTTTCTGAAAAACAAGACACAAGATTGTTCGACTATCAATTCAATCAAGTTAGAGCAGCTTAAATAGCAGTTGGCACTGGACATGATAAGTAGTCAAGCAGTACAAGCATAGCTGCAGGTGGCTGCCAAACCGGCCGACTTGTGCTTTGAAAAACCTGTATAAAACAAAAAGAAAAACCACGCAACTTCACTTACTTCAAAGCTTAAAAGTTACTATTTAATAATAATACATTTAAATATTGAACGAATAATTATTTTGTGCGAGAGCAAGGGGCAAAAAAGTTGCAAGGAGATAAGCTGCAAAATGGCAGGATGCTGTAATTAAACACATGCAGACTCCTGATAACACAGGATATGAATACCATATCATGTCAGCCACATCTGCCTTGACATTGTAGCACTCGCACTGCATGCATGCATCACCGGTTCACAGCAGCGTATCGCAGCAAATCATGCATTTGCTCTGGGGGCTCAAAAATTTTATAAATCAAACATCTTTGTTTACAATTATAGGATGACTTCCAGTTCTAAATGAACGAGTGGAAATAAGTTTTATTTGCATACAGTTTCCAGACTTCTGTGTGGGCTTTTGCGCGAGTCGTTTCAGTTGCTTGTTTAAGATGGTGTGTCCTGGAGCATTCTCAGATTGAAAATTGGTACAACTGCAGAACCGTCATATTCAATGAAACTATAAACAAAATATGACATCATTCGCTTCGATATTTGGAAGTTTTGAATATTCCCAAAGCCCTTCCTTACACTTCTTAAAAGGTGGGCGTCAGCCACATTAGAGTTATCTCCCTCTTAGAGACACGCTAGACGTGCAGGAATTCAAATTTGCACTTACCATAAAAAAACATACAGATTCAAGGGATTTCTGTGGAGACTCATTTGAAGCCCTTCAGCAGCGCTAAAATCTTGCGATGGGCCGTCGTTCGCTTCACTGCTCCCATTTTCTTCAACCCCTTCTCCAGGTTGATTTGGAAGATTAGTCTAAGAGGATATATTGCATCATCTAACATTAATGCCATGCTTGCTTCATGAATACTCAGCCTGGTGAAGGTAAAGCCATTTTTTTTTTTCTATTATCAGGTCAGACTATGGTAGTGTTGGATCATGTTAAACCTGAAAGACTGCTGAACAAACACACATTCTATACACCGACACGCTGTTTATACACAAGCCCGCGTTTGCCAACACCAGGTGTGGGCACTGCGCATGCGCAGAAACCAAATTAGCGTGAAATGAAGTGTGCGCGCATGCGCAGTGCCATCGACAGCGCCGCCGCAGCTGCAAGACGTCAGTGCTGCGTGCTGGTCTATACAAGATAACCATGTTTCCCAGCCTTGAAAGTTACAGCCTAATGACAACCAGTGTTCACATGTTATCAATTCATTATAGAAATGCATCAGCGTAATTCTTTGTAAAATTAATACAGCTCAAATGTTTGTGCGAGTTGTGAAAAAGGGCATTACGGCACGATAGATGAAAGGGTGATATAGATTATGTCATTCTATGACATATCCTGTGGACTTGACTCATTTTAAAATTCTCTCCCCGTTGAATAAACTCGAGACTGGCCAAAGCTTCCTTTAGATAGGTAAATTCAACACTCAAAAAGCTCCAAACAAGACACATACCGCCTTCAAGAATGGCATAGGCTCTTTAAACATTGGCTGACGCTCGGTGACAAGGAAGCGTGCAATTGTTGTTGATGACGCCTTCTGAAAAAAATATGAGCTTGCATCTCAGACGATTTGAATCTGCAGGAACGGTGGCTAAGCTCTTTACAAACAGTCTGACTGCAGAGCCAAGATTAATGCATACAATTTTACAGTCCGTGGAACAGTGGTATCACGTGCCCTCCTGAGTGGCGCCATGCAAGTAATGAGTGGACGTATATTGCTTTAATATACACATAGAATATTATGAGCATAAAAATTAATATCAATACGATGGTCTTAGACCATGTGGTTGGGGGGAATCAGCGTACGGTGACACAGGTGCATTTTGTGAAATGAGAAATTCATCAGCTGCATTGTGATTGCTAACTAGTGAACGCGCATCACGCAGTGGTGATACACCGGTAGGAATCAGTTCATTGAACGACGTTTCCTCGACAGATCGTTTCATCAACAGCTCAAATTAGTTTTATTTTTTTTATTTTTTTAGGGGGGGGGGGGGGGGGGGCTAATAACCTGCACGAGACTGTCGCCGCGAAGCGACCTGTACGGGTCGGTTAGGTGGGTTAACATTTTTGTAATGTGCAGCCGCAGGCTGTCACCGCGAAGTGGTGTGAACGTAGGCGGGAGTGTGGGTTAACGTGCACTTCACTGATACACGCGTGGCAAAACGACCCTGCAGCGTGAAATTCGCGTAACGAGTGCCGATGAAACGTTCGTGTCGACGAAACGTGTCCATGAAAAGTTGTCCACGAAACGTACTTCCGCGAAACGAATTTCGACGAAACAATAGGGACCCCCCGGCGAAAAGAGCAGGCTACAGGCCGCGCGAACAACGTTGCGAAACTCGTAAAGCACACTCACGCACTCAGACAATGCGTTGTCATGTGCTTTACTGCAACACTCCTGCCAGCCAGCACGCGCGAACAGCCTCCTAATCGCTACGAACGACGAACCGCGCGTACCAGCGAGCTCGCGACATGACACAAGGTTCAAACGAGTACCGGACATGAAACACGAACTGAGATAGCGGCGACCGTCATTGAACCCGAAAGTTTAAAGCGACGCAAATCCGTGATTTCGTTCCTTCCGAGGAAATAAGTGTCAAAAATACGAACGCATATATGACAGTCCCCAATCAATGTTAATAAAAAGAGCAGAACAAACTCACCGTTTTGATAACAACAAGGTAGTTTAACGCAGAACAGTCGCAACCGCAAAAATCACCAAGCGCCTTTACCCCTCGACAAAACAAGCGCGGTAGCAAAACAAGGAAAACAAGCGAGCGGAGATGGGTAGATGAAGAGATAGCGGTAGTGTGATTGTACTAGACAAAACTCTCACCTCGAGCCTTTTTGATTAGGCGGTAACTAGCGCCACCTTGTTTCGGAACCTTTATTATAAGTTGTTTAACAGTGCAATAAATGATATTTTAAAGAGTGAGAAGCGTTGTCTATTAGTCTAAACCAAATAAGACAATTTTCAGCTTGTTGCAAACAACTTTTTTTGTTGTTTACAGAATCGTAACTTTAGATTTACGGACAAGTCAACCGTATTTCGGATTACAGATGCTTCTCCGTAGCTTTTAATGAGAAGTTCTACGTTTTTTTACGGAACGTTTTTACCGTGTAGATTGCACTTGATCATGTCGTTGCAACGACCGTCCATAAAATAAAAAGAACGGGAGGAGTTATGTCCCCTCACTCCGTACTGTAAGTTTCGGCGCCCAACTCTGGTGAATGAATACTATAGGTCACTGTACGTGCCAAATGACCTTACCTACTGCCGCGTGCTTTTTAAGGCAGGCCGGCAGCGCGCTTTACTTCCATGCGGATGGCCGGGGTTCGATGTCTACCAATGCACACCGTTTTATATTTCTTTATGATGACGTGAAATGTTATAGAAGAAATGAGGGTGATGTAGTTTCTACAAGCTTAGGAGGTTCAATTCCCGAACATTCTTGGTACAATTCTCTAGACACCCTGAAAATGTTCAAAAGAAGCTGCCCCGCGCCGCTACAAACATCATTTCGTTATTCTGATATTATTTTAGCACATGTTCGATACATTAAATGTTTCGTTTCTCCAGCTATTCGCCACCTCATCATTCGTCATCCGTGAAGTTAGTCGGAATTTCACACCGACAGAGTTGGACCGGGAGGGCCGTTACACTGGCTTATCCTCGTATATCTGCGACAGCTCTCGTCCACCCTTTTTCCCAACAATACGTAGCGTTTTTTTTTGTTTTTTTCTTATTAAGTGATAAGTGTAACGCGTTTTGCCTTCTGGGGGATTAATATATCTTTCTCTTTTATATAATGTTTTCAACTAGAGCCAATGCAACCTGCCATTTCGATTAACAAAATTTCACTCTCACGACATCCAGAATCGGTTGCTGTAAAGGGCCCGATCGGAAACGGCGATGAGTTGACAAAGCCGTCGAGCGACGTTAATTGACGCGATGAAAATAAAGGAAGACGGCTAAATTCGAATTTCGGCCATCAGTACCTCTACTAAAACGCTCATCACGTCTCACAGCAAAACAAAACAAAAAAAAAAATGATGTTGATGTTCGGGCTGCCGCAGAAAATGACCCGGACTCCAAGTCAGTGACCCCAATACGGGCCCATCGATTGCCAAGCCCCAGACACGAATCCGCGTATAGGTTTCCATTTCGGCGCACGGAGCCTCGGCCCGAGTCCGCTTCACGCATGCGCGGCCAAGCGTCCCGGTGATGACGTCATGAGCTGACCACCAAACTCAACCGTCGACAGGCGCCGAGTTTGCGACCGGAGTCGGGTAGCTTCCGAGGGTTTAAACAGGGTCTATGAGAGTAACTCTGCCTCTTTACAGAGGCCTAAACGGCCATTTTCTGTAAATAAAGATAGCGTCGAAGTCCGCAAAATTGCTTAATTTAAAAGTGGATGCTTCGTGGGTGCAATGTGCATTTTCAAGACGACACAAAGTGGGGTGGGATGCCGAGGAAAACAGCACGCGATTGTGCTGAAATTAAGGCTGTCGAAACGAACGGCGAGGATAACCGCGAGGCCCACTTATATAAATACGGCCCAAATTTACACGCGCTCGTGGTCCTGAACCTTACGCCGAATCTGAGCTGGCTGCTGGGACTAGAACTAGAGAACTAGTATAGTTGAAGAAAAAACTGTCGTTCTATACGGGCTTGAAAGAAAGCTGAAACCTTTCAAGAAATCCGAGTTCGGAGCGGATTCCAATAATTTTTCATCCCGTGAATTCAGTTATTGCAATTATGTTGGGCAAAAATAAACGTAACCCAGTTTTATTTTGAAAACAATACGTGCAGCGATTGCCGCAGGCCATGCGGCTGTCCCCTCTGGCGCCTGGTATTTGACCGGAGCGTCGTGAAATCATTGACGAAATCCTCGAGTTAGCCTAGGGGCGATCAAGGGTCATCTGACCCCGCTGTTGACCTCCCTTTTTCTAGTTTTTCTCTTCGCTCTCGCGCTTTCCAATATGTCAGCGCGCCGGAATGGGCGTGCCTACGTCGAAAGTTTAATTGACTATTACGACGCTTCTACTCTAAATAAAACTTAAGACACATAATTTTTAGGGTGCCTAGATTAAACCTTTTACTGTTGGTTTGAGTTCGAGTGCCTTTTCATCTTTCTTTTATTGACAAGGGGCCGTCATTCGTCATGCACCGCTGCGTCGAGTCCTGAAACGGTAATTGCAGAGAGAGTAATGGGCGCGCGGTGCCGTTTTCAGCAGTGAACTAGGAAAGATAAATACGCCGCTGTGCGCAGCTTGTCTTCCGATGCATAAATCCGGGTCCATTAGACACATGATCGCTTGCTAAGTTGCACGAGCTGAGATGCTACTAAGGAGGCACTCCGCTTTCATCCCTTAACCTCCCTCGCATTAAATTGCTTATAAGTAGCAATGTGAGTTTAAGATTCACGTAAACTCAGACAAGCATGGCCCGCATGCAACACTCGTACAGCACCTTTGGTGCAGATGATATTGACGTTTTTAATAAACCTCACTCATTTTCGTGTATGCTGCCTTTGATTAATTCTTAAGTACATTGTTCGTGGTTCATTGCCGAGGTTTCAGCTGTTTAAAAATACAAAAGTTAAAGAAACAAATGAATGATTGAATAAATACATAAATGAGGATTAAATGAATGAATGAATAAAGATAAAATGCCTGCGAATAAAACAGTACAATCTACGAAATGACACTGACTTGACTTTACGTAAGCTTTCCGGGAACCATAATCCTCTGGCATTTGTAGATCGTTTTTTATCAAGAAATTGTCGTCCGTGGGCCTTTTCCTTATATAACTGATAAAGAACATTGCAAAAAAATATATAACAGTATTTATTGATAATTTCTTTAAAAGCTGCCCCTACGAAGCTATCTCTAGAGGAATTCATTCAATTCGTTAAAAAAAAAACAATAATGAGTTTTTCGACGGTAATATACATAAGACGGCAGGATAAAAATACACTTTCCACAAAGAGGAAGCACTTTTTGACGGTAACTAGATCGCCATTCGCGGCGGTGTAATCAGGCCCTTATTAAAAGAGCGCTTCGGTTTCATTAATTAAGTCGAGTGATATTGATACGCACCGTTGCAGACGAAATCAAATAGACACTTCGCCGACAAAAGAAAATCCAATTTCTTCAGCCAGGGTTTGAGCGCTTGGGTGCTTCCCGCGAAATCTACCAACTTAAACATAAGCTTTAACGATTGCCCGCTAAACTTCAATTGAAGTGCCTTTGAGCTTCGATGCTATGCACGCCAATTGAGATCGGGAGTTTTCTGGAGCGTTATATTTACTAAGCCTGAGACTGGAGCGAGCGCACTCCCACGCACTTACGCGCACACCCAAAGATACATACTTGCACTTAACGCGAAGGGAAAGAAAAATCAGAACCGACGGGAATCGTTGAAGCGGAAGCGGAAATACTCAAAAATTTACGTAAAGCGATAAAAAAATAGCAGCATTCAGAAAAGACGAATCTAGATATAATACAACGACACGATATCAAGGCTGTCTTTCGCCAGCGTTCCGTTGGTGCGAGATACCAAGACGGGGCCATGAAAAATCTGACAATGACTATGATGTTGTCCCGATATACTCTGCTTTACCTCTCTCCACGGCTCTTATATAAAAAGAAACAAGGCAAAAGAGGATAAGATGGTAAAAATGTCTTGCAAATGCCTGAAGGAAGCTTTTCCTGAGGCCTTTCCGACTCGCTTCAGTCTTCCTTTTGTTTTCGCTAGCCTTGTGCTATTTTTGTCATTCTTACAGCTACTCTTTAAAAACAAGCTCCGCCGATTTTTTTTTTTTAATTCTTGTTCTCCTCCTTTTTTTTCTCTCTCTCTAAACAACGCAATCGTTTTGATGCGTCTTCAGAAAATGCAGTTTTCAGCTAGGAGTTGAAAATCTCCACCGCATTTCAACTCAAAAAATAATAATAAAAAAAAAGTCCAGTATACGTTAAAAGATAAATAAAAAAAAAAAAAAAAAAAAACTGAGCACTCAGTCGAGAGACAAATGCAACTTGGAAACGCGGGATGCCAGCAAAGTTCTGCTTGAATTTTCGTCGCGACGTACGATACATTTTTGATGACGCCGCCTCTTCGAAGCGGCTGAGTTCAATGTCTGCTGCACTCTCGCATCGCCTATATTTCGTTTCAACTGAAGATGTTCCACAGTGAAAGCTAAAGGCCCGAACTCGTATCTTTGGATGTTATCCCTCCTGTGCGTGAGTTCCTTCCTTAAGCCGAAGTAAGTTCTCCTAGGAGGAGCCCATATTTAACCTTTTCGTGTTGCATCTATTTTGCAAATTTTCGTTTTCGCCTCTGAGTTGTACTCTTGTCTGCAAGGTTCACTCGAAATTTGTTTCAAAATCTCGTCCCCGGCGTGCGGCCGATATTATATGTCTCAGTCGTCGCTCCGTCCTTCCGTCTTAAATTCTTTATACTTGCAGCCAGATATAAATTAAGAATGCATCGAATATCTACCATCACGTACCAGTCACGACGTCGAATCGTACCGGTGGTCATCAAATAAAGGCACACGCCACTAGGTGTTATGCGGACGTCAGCGTGGAAGTGCGACTCGCTAGTGGGCTACTTGAGTATTTGTAAAGAATATTGGCTCGCGGTGGTGAGAATGGGGGCCCGCTTCTGCTGTGTTCTTCACCTGTGTCTGCCTATAGTACACCTTATATGTAGAGCCTATTCTTAGCATGCGCTTACTACTTAATGGGCATCCAGTACCGGAATATGGCGTTCGTAATTATCTCTGCCTTACACTCTGCATTTCTCTTTTGCGTTTCTCTTTTTATTTCCTTCTTCATTCTAATCTGTTTTTAATCCTCCGCGGACCCACTATGCGGATCTAATATTAACACCCTTTTCTCTCGAGCCATCGCATGCAGCTGTCGGGTATTAAAAAAAAAAAATGAAACCGCCCCTTTTCTGTTTGTTTTTAGGGAAAAACAGATTAAAAGCGAGAAAATCAAAAATACGCATGCCGTTTTGATATGCACCAATGTTACAATATTCATGGCTTTGGCTTATGGAAAATGAAAGTGCACCTATCCTCTTTTTTCTCTCTCCTTCTCATTTCCCCATTGTTCCCGGGAGAATCCCGAAGCCCGCGTTGCGTCCGCTACCTTCCCCGAACTCTGTCGCGACTGTAGCGAACACAGCGTCGCCCCGGATGCATTTTAGAGTTCGCAGACCTCTCCGAGCGGGCATGCGCGCGTGAGGTGAGTACCGACATAAATATGTGAGTCCCACGTTCGAGCGTTGGGCCCCGAAAACCGTGTCGTCGTGAGCTCTCGCACGTGTGCATTCGTCTGTCAGTGCAGCTGCGATCGCGCGACCGCCGTACGCGACGGCGATTCCGCCCTCCATTTCTTGTATTCCAATGAAGGCAACAAGAGGAAAAAAAAATATAGACTCACGTCCTACATTGAAGGACAGAAGTAAACAAATTATCGGTGATGTAAATCGAAAAAAAAAAATGGGCCCCGTCGGAAGGATACGGAGTAAGGCAGCTGAGAGTAACTTCTGAATATCAAAATCGGAAGTGTATTTGTTTTTCTCTGCTGATTCCGCTTTTCTGAGCATTGAAAAGCTTCCTACACGCCTATTTTTTTTTTTCCGAAGTACGATGAAAGCCCGCCTAAAAAAGCTAAAGAGGGCGATACATATCTTATGATTTGACGTACTGTCGCCACGTGATCTGTCGCTTTTTCGACAGGGGGTGTTTTCTGAAGATATTTGTTTTACTGAGCATGTACCGAAGCTCGGGTGCAAGCAACACCTTTGATCGTACTTTGATATTGTAAGTCTCTTCGTAAAACAAAACAAAACTAAAAAAAAAGTGTATTATAAACAGCAAAACCTATACTCGATTTGTTCAGAAAAGAAAGATTATAGTAAGGGGTATTTCTTTCCCGATTTAAAGAAAAACTTTCCCGCCACAAAAGCTCACACACACTTAGAGGGGACGTTTAATGCGCATCGATCTCACGCATACAGGGCTACATGACCTGCGCACTCTACGTTCTTTTTTCTAAGCGTTTGTTCCGTAACATTTGTTTTCGTCCTACGGCGCAAGTCACTGTGATTTTCGGACGTTATTAAGGTCTTCATAGCGTGTCCTTTATCAGCGAATGCGACCACCGTATCCAGAAGACATCACCGCATCACCAATTCCCGCCACCGCTCGTGAACTGTTCACTAGTCGAAGTATTCCGGTGACGGTCGTCAAAAGAAAGCGTTTTCAAAATTATGTCTTTTCCAGAGCTTGCAAGTGACGGCCACCAACCGATCAGCACCGCTCTCTTTTTCAAATGACTATATGTGAACAAAATTTTCGTGAGTGTCAATAGCTATGCGACACGCAATGCAAAGAACGGTGGAGCGAAGCCGAGGTAATAAATCCGATTGGTCAAACTTTATTTACTTTTCTTTTTTTACTATATGACATTCCATCAAACCGCATAAATGACTGGGCTGCGAAGCTTTAATATTTTACTTATTCGTCAAGTCACAATGCGTCCTTAATTGACAAAAAGCACACAGCTTCAATAAAACAAAAATATCTAAGTGGCAGCCGAGCATTTCTGGAAGCAGGAACAAAAGAATTATTAAGCAAGTGGTTTTATTCCAGCCGCCAGGCAGAGACCCCGATTGAGACAATAACTACACGAGTTTTATAAAGACAAATTATGCTCGAACCTCTAAAGCGTTCGCTACAAAACTTTGCATAGGTCATCGCTTTTGCCTCTTTTTTACTTTTTTTTTTTTTCATTTCATAACGATTTCATATTTGTCATAACGCTATCATATTTCCATAACGATTTAATCTCTCAACTCACGAGCTCGTAACACGTCCACCCAATTGCACGTGCACATTTATGTCTAATGTTTCTCATGTACGCGTACATAGCATTAAAAGCCTAAGGACATTGCCCAACGTCATTTGAGGTTCCGACAACAGCCAAGCGAGACAATATTGCACACAGCAAAAACTTTTAATAAAAAGAAAAAAATTAAGGCGAACAATTATAAAAAGAAGCAAGAATTGCAAAAAAAAACAACTAATAACTACAAGTGAGAGACCTTTCCCCCACCGCAAGTTAATCACCAAACAAGCGAACGCACTTATAACTCTGCAACCATAATCACAAAACCGTTTCGCACCGTTGGCTTGACACCGCAACGAAACAGCACTTAAGCAGCGCTCTACACCATTCGCCTCTAAGCGAACCATGGCTAGCCCTGGAAATCCAATCGAGCCAATCAGAACGATGAAGAGCGCCCCACGTGACCTCGAGATTCGGATACCTCTGCCCCTTTTGTCGTAGGGCCCCGTGACCCTTTGCTGACCTGTGACTGACACTGGTGTCTCGTGCGTACCCCTCGTTTTGGTCCAGACAGGAAAGGAGCACCACTCGCCGCCCAGCAAACAGGAGGGCCATCGAAATGGCCGTCTATTGCACTCCGCTCCACGAAACAATAGACGGCTAGCGGTTAAACAGCTGTCGGATGGGGAAGGGAGACGGGATAACAACGGCGTGAGAGGTCGTAACAACGAGCTAAAAAAAAGGGAGAGGGGTGGCAAGCTGGTACTCAGCGTAATGAGTCGGTCGAAACCAGACAGGAGGCAGAGATTGCGAAGAGACAGAGAGACAGCCCATAGCAGTCGGCTCAGAGGTTTACCACCGGGTCGACAATCGAATGGCGAGCTGGGGGGCTGCTGCTGTTACTCCTGTACACCCGGCATATACCTCTGGCGTCTCTAATTCATCTTGCTAACCACGGTGCCTTTTTTTCGTCTCTTATGGCAACACAAATAAAGAAGAGACAAAATACGGGCGCTTTGGCTTACTGCATTTCCAGACGATTAGTGGAGCGGTAGTGCTGGCTCGCGAGCACGAAAGCGACTGCTATATATATATATATATATATATATATATATATATATATATATATATATATATATATATATATATAACGGGCATGGTGGCGGAGAGGCCGATTGCGTGGGTACAGAAGACGAAAAGAATCCTTGGTGAAAACAGCAACAACGGACGATTTAATCTTCGACGTTTCGGCCGGAGTCCGGCCTTCGTCAGGAAGACCTTTTACAGATGAACACGGGTGGTATTTATACAATGCTACGGTCGAGTCCAAATTTCGGCGGGGTGACGGTTGAAGCTTTCGAGAGAGGGAAGCGTAGGGCAGTTCTTATCCGGGTGAAGAAGCTTGACGGTCGGCGCCAAGTTTCAAGGACGGCGGGATGACGGTTGTAGCTTCTTGAGAGGGGAAGCAGGGTGACTTTATTTCCGGGCCAGCAGAGGTGACCTAGACGATAGCGTACAATACACGAAAGTTACACGCGCAAACTAAAGTGCTGTCTTAAAAAAAAAATAAAAAAAAAGGCGGCACGGTCACTTGTGTGCATGTAGGCATGCATGAGTCAAACCTGGAAGGGAAGAATGTTAAACCTAGAAGTAAAAAGAAATACAATGAATATCAGATCCTGGAAATAAAAGAGAAAAGTTGATGGTCCAGTTCCGGCCACAAACACAGTACCACTGTTAACAACAATGTCTAGAAACTAAAGAAAAAGAGAAAGTGTGTTCTGATTGCTGTTGCTATTCGTTTGTTAGCATTTTAATCGATGCCAGAGTACCGGGGCTTTCATTTATTCCTTGTTTAATAGTGTTAAATCGGTAAATTAGGTAGGATTCACGCTGTTCACGTTCGCGATTTGATTTAAATCCAGATTCTAGGAGTGTCACGGACAATTTATCAAACGAGTGTTTTGGGAGAGCGAGATGTTTGGATAGAGGCAGTGCGGGAAGATTTATGGCGTGAGATTTGTGATTATTAAAGCGCAGTCTAAATGCCGTTCTAGTCTGCCCTATGTGTTGCATTTTGCATACCGTACACTTGAATAAGTAAACGACATTCGACGAGGCACATGTTAAGTGCCCTTTAATTTGGATCGAGAACTGCGAGTCCTCGCTGCTGGCCGTGTTCGTGTGCTGCATCTCTTTACAGATCAGACATCCTGGGTGCATGCAAGCAGAGGTCGGCATTTTAGGTCGCCCTCACTCACCCTCACAGCCGCACTTACTCAGCCCCTCACTCACCCTCACCCTCACAGCTACACTCACCCTCAGCCCCTCACTCACCCTCACACTCACCTTCAGCCTTTCACTCACGTTTACTCACCCTCACGCCCCTCACGCACTCACCGCCTCACGGCCCTCACGCGCTCACGGTCCTCACGGCACTCAAAACTCTCACGCACTCATGGCCCTCACGCCCCTCACCGCCCTTACGGCCCTCAGCCCTCACAGCCCTCACGTCCCTCACGCACTCATGGCCCTCACGCACTCACCGCCCTCACGGCCCTCATGCCCCTCACTAACTCACCGCCCTTACGCCCCTCACGCACTCATACCCCTCACTCACTCACCCTCCTCACACCACTGACTGCCCTCACGCACTCATGGTCCTTACGCACCCACCGCCCTAACGCCCGTCACGCACTCATACTCCTCACACACTCACGCACTCATCGCCCTCAGTTTTTTAAAATAGTTTATTTCCAAAAACGATCAATTTCAAACCTGAACCAAGTCTTTTGTTGTCATCATCACCGGCACGAGGTATCACGTGAAAATATCGCGTCCCTAATTGGAAGCACCGCTTCAAACGTCTTCGATTTGCTCCGAGTTGCTCGCTTGTTGTGAGCCGGACCCGATCTCAGCAATTCGTGTTGATCTAGGGAAAGCTAGGGAACAACGCGCCATCAACACCGTAATTGCTGAGAAAGTGAGTCCGTCTGAGGGGGCCTCACGCACTCCTGGCCCTCACACCCCTCGCGCACTCACCGTCCTCGCGGCCCTCATACCCCTTACGGACTCATGGCCCTCATGCCACTCATACACTCACCGACCTCACGCCCCTCACACCTCTCACGCACTAACCGCCCTCACGCCCCTCACGCACTCATGGCCCTCACGCCACTCACCGCCCTCACGCCCCTCACTCACTCATGGCCCTCATACCCCTCACGCCCCTCACGCACTCACCGCCCTCACGACCCTCACGCGCTCACGGCCCTCACGGCCCTCACGGCCCTCACTCACCCTCACACTCATGAATTTTCCTGGTCCAGAAATTCACTCACCCTCGCCTCACCTGTGAAGATGAGGGTGAGTGAGGGTGAGTGAGGGCCCTCTTGAGTGAGGGCCCTCTTGAGTGAGGTTTGCCGAGGTATGCATGCAAGGCCTACATTCGTTAGGTGGTGGCGATGAATTTATCCTAGAGTCTTTGAGGTTACGCGATCGTCTATGGACTACCCCAGGGGCGGATGGAAACGCGCGTTTAAGGCGCTCGCTTTGTTCGAGAATGTTATAATGTCGTCTTAAGACATTATTTACATTAGAATGGTTCATGCTATAAGTTAGACATAGATTTGTGCGTTGTGTGTCGCTTTGCGTGGGGCGCGGGCTGATGAGGTCTGCGCGGTTCAGTTGCTTGGCTTTTCTGATTGCATCGCCGATTATACGGGGTGGATACTTTTGTTTCTCTAGCACTGACTTTAAATTTTGACTGCTCGCATCAAAATTTGTCTCTTTTGAACAAATTCGTTTGAAACGATGAGCTTGGCTATAGGGAATGCTGCTCTTGCAATGGTGTGGGTGGTCGCTTTGCTAATGAAGGTATCGCTGTCGATCTGTTGGCTCACGGTACAGGCTCGTGGCGTGTTTACCTTCGTATACTTTAACGTTGACGTCTAGGAATTTTATTTCGGTTTGAGAGTACGAATGTGTAAAGCGGATGCTCGGATGAGCAGCATTGTATCGACCTATGAAGTCCACCAGCTCCTCCTCAGTGTGCGACCATACAATAAATATATCATCTATAAACCTTTTGTATATTAGCGGCTTTACGGGACATTCAGAAAGGAACTGAGATTCTAATTTTCCCATGAATACGTTGGCACAGTTCGGGGCCATTTTTGTGCCCATCGCAGTTCCGCTAACCTGCCTAAAGTATTTATTGTTAAATTGGAACGTGTTTAGTTCTAAGACAAGCCTCGCTAGAGTAGCGACGACGTGTCCATCTGGGTATCCGGTTGTTTGTGGAGTTCGTACATGTCAATTAAAGAAAGTATTCCATCATCATGTAGGATATTCGTATACAGCGATGACACATCGAGTGTAACAAGATATGATTCTTTTGGTATGCATAAATTTGATATTTCTCTTAAGAAGTTAGTTGTGTCTTTAATGTACGAATCGAGACTTGTAGGTATATGTTTAATTAAACTGTCTACATATCCTGATATGGGTTCGGTTACTATATATATATATACTTTTACAAAAGTAAAATTATGAAATAATGAACCATGCTTCCTCTTAGTTTTCGTTTTTTTTTTTTTTTTTAATTCGCCATTACTTTTGATTTTGAAAAGACAGAGAAGGCCGAGATGAGTGCGGTTTTACTTTTTCCTCAGCGACGTATATCAAAAGTGGTTGCGACAACACTTTGCATTAGAAAGCTGGCTATAGGCCCACGCGGTGTTTACAAACAAGCCCGGGTTGGCCAACAACGGGTGTGGGAAATGTGCGTGTGCAGAAACTATACTCGTTTTTTCCTTAAGAACTGTAGTAAAACGAGTCTATATCCTCGCGGAGCATTACTAATTCCCCTTTTTATGGGCGTAATCAAGATATTGAAAATATAGGTTTGAACGCCAGTAAATCTTTGGGATTTTTAAGACGCCATCTGCATCAAACTGCATCACAGGTCAAACAGCTATTATATTGCACCCTCGTCAGATCTAAACTTGAAGACGCTTCTACCGTTTGGAATCCTCATCTAACGTATCTCTCCGACATGCTAGGATCAATACAAAACAACGCAACTCGCTTTATTCTTAACGACTACTCACCCACTAGCATTACAGTACTCAAGGCCCCAATCTCATTACCTCCTCTTAATGACAGGCGCACTGTTGACCGACTATCTTTTTTTCGATGACATGTTCTACAACCCCTGGACTGACCGCAGATTCTTCTCACCAGCCAATCGCATTTCGCTTCGTCGTGACCATTGTCATAAACCCGAGTTGCCCTCTGCTAGAAATTATTACCTTACAAACTCGCCTCTCTTCTTGTGCATAAGTGACTGGAATGAATTACGGCTGTGCCTTGTACAATGATTGATCATTCCTTATTTATAACATCACCCACTCAGCATGTGGTTTATAATTAAAATATTGAAAATCATTGTTTAAAATGACTGTTGTCTTTTGTTGTTTTCCACCTTTTATAAACCTTATTTTGTGTCTGAATGTGCGATATATTATTCCCCTTATGTAATGCCCCTCGGGGCCTTTAAGGTATATTAAATGAAATGAAATGAAATAAAATATATGTAGGTGAATATTAGATTAGGCATATGTTATCTAATCAAGACATACAGATTCCAAACGCCAAAAGCATCGCCTTTTTCTTCGGCCACCAAATCTCGTAAGAACTACTTCTCGTCGCGTATGAAGCATGCGCAAAACTAGCTTCTTTCTTGAGGGGAAAATGGGTATAGTTTCGCGTGGGGTGGCGCGACTGCGCAAGCGCCGTTACGGCAGCTGCTCCACCACAGCCGGAGCGACGTCAGAGCCACTTGTTGGACTATGGCCCGTGTAAACGCCGACGTGAAATTTCAGCTACGCCATGTTCACCGTTGCTTTGATGAATTATTCATTTGCAAAACATGTCGCTCTAGAAAGAAATTTTTTTTTTTTATATATATATATGTTCGTGTACACGGAGTAAGCAACAAAACTACAGCTTCACCACGGCATAAACATACTTTTTTTTTTCTTTCTAAAGTTGCTTTAGAAAACAAGAAACAACAAAGAATCGGCATGGCACCTCCAAGGCATTCCAACGCGCATAACAGTGTGAAGTTCGAGGGGATGCCAGAAAACTTCTAGGCGTCCCAGTTACACGCTGAAACGCCCCTCTACACATTAAGACCAGGAACAACAAACGACATCCACGTTCTTAGGGGAGACACTACCTGGTAACGCCAACTTTTGAACCACCCACCAAATGGGAGTGAGATTTGCAGGTGGCGTTTGTAGCCATATAGAAGGAGGGCATGAAGAGTTTCAGCCCTGTCAACCAACTTCATAAGGTACAATACCCCGTGAACGAAGTAAAGTGTAGCTTTGCATGGAATCTGCTCAGGGAATCCATCCTTAAGAAATGTGTTGATAACCACATATTGTTCTGGTGGAATGCATTCTCGAATGCCTGTTGCTGGTTACTAAGAAAATGAACTAAAATATATGCATTTTTCTGGTAAAACAAAAGGTAAGAAACATTTTTACATTTACTAAGTTTCGCAAGCTGCCATTTTTCATAATAAAGGAACATAAAGATGCAAAGTTTAAGTTGATATTAACCGGCTCCATAAACGTTTGGCATATAAGCCGCAAATATTAAGTCTCTCGATAGTTTCATACTGAAACGACAGCTTTATTAAAGTGAAATATTTTCCAAAAAGCGGAACAGAGAAAAACGCGTTCAAGGTGCTCGAACCTCTACCTTTTCATTAGCCTCGCTAGACTGAAAGTAATTTATAAAATAAATAAATAAATAAATATATATATATATATATATGCACTGTAAACACATGAAAGTTTCTGGAAATTATGTTGGGGGATGTAAATGGGGTATTTTTCAAAATCGACTTTTTTGCGGAACTTTTTTTTTCGTTTTTCTTGAGGGGGGGCTAGTGTTCAATTTTAAGAAGCATGCAACGTCCGGGACCTCACAAAAAAAAAGAGAAATGAATTAATGAGTTGAAGGCAGGAAACGTGAGAAAAAAAAGGAACAATACTATTGACATCCTTTGTACCATGCAGAGAAGCTAACCTGACCTAACCTAACCTAACCTAGCCTAACCTTAACAAGACCCAGGTCACCCACGAAAAGTGAGTAAACAAAAAGCGCATTATTCCTTTCCGCCTTTTTCGCCATGCCCAGTTACTTCCACACCCCCCCCCCCCTCCCCCGGTCCTCCGCTTTCCGTGCAAACGCATATACATACACGCACTTTTTGTTTTTTACTAGGCGCCGGAAATCGTGACCGACTGGACTGCGCCGTCGTCGCGATGCTTCCTTCGACTATAAAAGGGACATTAAAATATTATTATTATATTTGTCTCTATTGTGCATTGGCTCCAGTTATTATCCCTACGGCTGGTTCGTTTATTCGATACACGAAGAAGCGATCGCCCTTTATCGCGGGTATGTTGCGGCAACTGAGAAATGCATGAATAAAACTAACTGTCTGGAAGAATCTGCTTATCCTGTGTCCCCGTCGGTTCCCGGACATTTCATCGAACGCCGTTTCGTCGAACGCCGTTTCATCGAAAAAATGAACGTTTCATCGAACGCCGTTTCATCGAATGCCGTTTCATCGAATCGCTGACGGCCGTTTCATCGAATGTCTTTTAAATAAAAAGCGTGAAAGATGCTCTTTTATGCATGGATCGAGTGCATTTTCGTGTCATTCCCCCATTTCATCGTCAGGTTTTTTAATGTCCAAACTTGTAGCTGTTACAATTTATTTTGATGCAAGTAACACATGAGGATATTTGTACCGATCTTTATGTTTGTTTCGCACATTCTGCTTATCTGTTCAGCCCCTCTGTATTACCCGATGGGCCTTGAGGGTATTTTAACAAATAAATAAAAAGTCGCACTCCCGGTAAGAGCGCTCTCCAACTCATGGAGGCCAGAAGGTGACTTAGGTTTTGCGCAGGCGCAACAACTTTAGCCATGTGAGCCTCCTAGCCTCTCATGTCTTTCTATTGATACTTTTTACTGCCCGAAGCTTGCACTAGCTAAAGCTGAGGTGCTATTTAAGAAACTAAAACGAAACATTTTTTTTAAGACTCAATGAAGTCAAAAGTAAGTACGTCACTTCAAATTTTATTTGAAAACTTTCGGGGGTTCATGTGTTCGTGCGACAGCCATTCACCGTTTCAAATGATGAGCAATTGCTTTCAAAAAGTTTCCCACAGCCATGGTACGTCGGTTCTCATAAAAAAGGCGGACCTTCTCATTTCTTGCCGCTATGGTCATCTGGCGAAGAGGCTCTTGGGAACTCAGCATCGCCTCCAGCTTGTCTTCCGTCAGTTGATCTTCTGCGGCGATGCAAGTCAAAAACTTCCAGAACCCGGGATGGGCACCTCCGGCCAGCTTCAGGAAGCGGGAATGCCACCCTGGCGTTCGATAAGACGGCGTTCGATAAAACGGCGTTCGATGAAACGGCGTTCGATGAAACGGCTTCGATGAAACGGTGTTCGATGAAACGGCGTTCGATGAAACGGCATTCGATGAAACGGCTTCAATGAAACGGCGTTCGACGAAACGGCGTTCGATGAAATGTCCGGTCCCAGTCCCCGTCATTGCCTTCGTGTAACTCCAGCTGAAATTCAAGAGTAGATTGCAATAACTGAATAGAGACGAAATGACGTTCCCGCAGTCACTATAGGCAAGCAACGCTTAGAGTATCGACACATCGGATGTCTTGTGGGCATCGCCATCTTGTCGCCTCCTGCAGAGCGAGTGCTATTGACCATAGTTACGATTCGAGAGTGTAACTTCCTGACCTTCAGGAACGGTGTCAAGAAGGCCAGGCGATGTGGCTTTTGCTTTGCCGCGGACTGTTTTCATGTTTCCGAAATTCGGAATAGTGTTTTTCGTTGTAAGTTTCGATGACTGGACAGCAACGATTTCAAGCAACAAGATGGAAGTCGTAGAGGAGGCAACTTGCTAGATCAAGGATGCACTGCGATCATCTGATACAAAAGGGAAGACCCATAAAATCCAAATCCAAAGGGCTGAAGTGTGGGCACGCTAAAGCGCAGATTATTAAGTTGCACTACGCTCGCATTCACCTCAGAAAGCGTAGTCAAAAGAAAAAAAAAAAAAGTCGGGCTACTTGTGGAGCATTACTGGTTTATTCTGTTGTGTGGTGGATTAAGATATCTTCGTGTGAATTTGAGAATAGCCTGTCGGTATTTTATTAAGACCAACACGTATTAAACTCCAAATGCATAGTTTCTTCCTCCAACAGCCGAATCCTTTAAGAACTACTTTTCGCAGGGCATAAATTATGCGCAAAACTTCCAGTCTATTTATTTAATTATATATGTATATATCTATATATATATATATATATATTTCTTTCATTTTTTTTTTGGAAAGGGGGGGGGGGCGTTGATGGCGAGGAGTTGTAAGCAGTATTGTTTAAGCAGTTTTATTTGTTCAAACAAATTGTAATTAAAACGTTACAGGTTTACCCTCTACCCATTTCTGAATGTCTTTGTTTAGTGGTCACATTTCTTTTTGTTTCCTGGCGCAATCACCAAGGAACCAAACATCAATTAGGACAAAACGGCAGGAAAGGTCATGTCCAGACCATTCTCAGGCGATTTTCGGTAACCTGGAACAAGCTTCGGGCGCTCGTTCCACTAATGGTAGGACGGCCATCTCTCCGGACCCTTTCGGACAACGAACAAGATTGAGATGCGTGGACGCCGTGTTCAGATTGTGACTGATCTGTTTTTTTTTGTCTTTGTTTTTAGGCGGACATGCCTTGACTTTGCCAAGGCATATGCGTCGATACGGATGGGTTCTTGAACGAAACCCGCTTTGCAAAGGGCAATATTTTTTGGAAGACCATGGTTTATTTTAGTGATGTTGCAACGCTTCGCACATATTCACACATATATAACATTGGGTTCTTAAATTTAGCTAAAAAAATGCGAGCATAAAAAGTTACAAACATTTGAGCTTTGAACTCACAATCTATGAGAAATATCAAGCCCGAAAAAAATTATCATTTCGATTTTCGTTTCTCTAGAGATACATAGAGCTTAACAGACTTACTGAATTTAATTAGTAAAAAAGATTTTAAATTAGATGTTTTGTTTTACAAATTGTGCGAAGGGCATCCAAGATTATAATTGAAATGCAAATAAATGCAAAGGGGCAAGCGAGCTCGACAAGAATGTTGAAAATAATCCCTGGAGAAGGGGAACAAAGGGACAAAGGACAAACTTGTTGGTGTTAGACTGGGGGCAGCTGATAAAGCCCGTTTGCTCTACTGACGTCTAACCCCTGGTTAGCTCAGTTGGTAGAGCGCTTTAAAAAATTTTAAGAGGTCCCGGGTTCGATACCCGGACCAGGCGGATTTTTTCGGTCGCTCACCAGTCACCCAGCTGTGTTCGGAGATTTGTGGTTGTCCTTTGTCCCTCTGTTCCCCTTCTCCAGGGATTATTTTCGTCAGTTTTGCATCCAAGATGTCGTGACTGCCCTTCACACAATTTTAAAAAGAAAGCATGTAATTTATAATCTATGGCTCTATGTAGAGGCATAGACACAAGAGCATTAATTGATTATACACCGTTTCTAGGGAAACCGTTCGCTTCTGGAGGCACCACCACAGAGTTGCCCATATAATCTAAATGTCTCACCTGGTCACCTACGATCAAAGTAAAAAGGCAACCTGAACGTTCATTTAACGTTCCACAAGCTTAAATAGAACGAAACCATAATGCGCCCTAATTGCTTAAATAGAACGAAACCATAATGCGCCCGTCGCACTAATTTGATGTTCAGACGCTGCGTTTAGCGCCCTCGTAAACATTTCACAATTGAGAAATTATTCTTAGCCCATACAGTTCTTACCTACTATTAAATGCATTGCCCAATGCAATGCCGTAGTTGCATTAAAAACAGTTGTGTTTTGCAATCTGCTTCATTATACGTGTCCGCCGCCCCCAATATCGAACCAACTCGACAAGGCTAACTCGCCGAGAAAATCCTCATTGGAATGCGCCGCAGCACACACGGGCAGAGCCATAGCTCCGGCCTAGTTGGCCGAAATGGCCACTGTTGAGCGGCCTCCCACCCTCCACGCGCAAAGCGCCCAGCCTCGCTGAATGGCGCTCATTAAGAAAAGAAGTTGCCCTAATTTCGAGCGTAACGCCGCAACTCAGTTGGAGCATCCTCATCATAGAACTTAGCCCACCGTCGGGCTTCTGTAAGTAATACCTAAATGGAGCCAGAAAACTCCCTACCCCTTCACCCCAAGGTGGATACGAGAGGAGACCGAAACCCTGCGGTACCAATGAAACGCCCAGAAGGCAGTTACGTCAGTGCCTTCCACCGACTGCACCTACCGATGGACTGTCCAGAAACGGGCCACGTCGTGATTGTCTTCGGTTGAATCAGCCAACCAAACAGATCAAACTGGAACTGACAACGCGCTTTTCTGCATGCAGGCCTTTATTCTGGTTCCTGTCAGCCGCAAATGTAATGGAGGCACTCTGCATTCTGCGGCACGGGATTCTTGGCGCCGAGATCTGTTCGCAGTCCCTCGCTGTGCACCACGGTTCGGGAAGTTGACACGGTCATTGTAATCTTCTCTCGCTCCTCCTCTTTCTTTGTCTGCCTGCCTCTATCTCTCTCTCTTATATATATATATATATATATATATATATATATATATATATATATATATATATATATATATATATATATATATATATATATATATATATATATATATATATATAACGGGCATGGTGGCGGGAGGCCGAAGGCGTGGGTATAAAACTGAGAAGAAAAAAACCCTTAGTGAAAAACAGCAACAACGGACGATTTAATCTTCGACGTTTCGGCCGGAGTCCGGCCTTCGTCAGGAAGAAGGCCGGACTCCGGCCGAAACGTCGAAGATTAAATCGTCCGTTGTTGCTGTTTTTCACTAAGGGTTTTTTTCTTCTCAGTTTTATATATATATATATATATATATATATAGCTCCCGTTCCTCTCTTTCTCTAAATATATATATATATATAAACTAATATGTGCAGATTAATGAACCGTACTTAATCCAATGAATCAAAGAATCAAAGTTTTCAGGAACCCGCCGAAAGCCAAAAAACGGCGCGGCCAGGATTTGAACTCTGGGCCTCCCAATGTCCGGTCGGGTGTGCTAACCTTCATACAACTCCACCTTGGCTTTCTGGCGTTTCCTATCTGTCTTATTAAAGCACCAGAAACGAAATGTATCCAATCGGAGGTGTTCTGGAAACACACGCCGCCACCTGGAACGCCTTTCATTCTCTCTCTCTTCCACTGCAATACCTGAGTTTTATATTACGCCCCAAGTGAAGCACAGTTTCGGGATTTGGGGGCAGGCTGCAAAATGACTCCTTCGGTTTCTGCACTTAAGCAAACGACGAAACCTTCCGATCCGACGTCCGATCAGGCAATACGACGGTCGGAGGCGAGGGTTTTCAACGCTCTCCGGTGCTACGAAAACCCTCACCCCCGAAGGTCATTCCGGCAGTTCGCACGTCCTATCGGACGGTTTCGTCGTACATTTGTTTCGCGCTAATAAGGCGAACACTTTGTGTCTGTCTCGGCGTCTGACGCGTGGCCTTCGCCGCTAGGTGCTGGCGGCTTACTGGCGCGACCGTACGCATCGCTAAAGGAGCCATGACGCGCGTCCATTGTGTTCCATTGTGCCGGCTGGTGTGCGCATGAGACGGGACGAAACCAAGCCCTGTTACTCTTGTCTGGCGACATCGGATTCCTGTTGCGGTTTGGCACTTGGGACTGTAGAACAAATTGGAAACATTCACGTCGTTGTTTTGCAAGTGGCAGCTGTAGAACGAAAGGAGAACGGTGTTGAATAAACTGCTTTTTTTAAATAGACATAGTTTAAGACACATAACATTCCATCTAACGAAAACCATCAATAAACGCCCCTTCTTTCTTGAAACCACCGATATCGGGTAAAACCGAAAAACATTCATTTCTAATCATCCTTTGCCTTGTTAACACTGTTTTTTTTCTTTTTTTTTTCTTTTTTTTTGTCGAAACCTTTCTTTTTTAGTATTAAAGGGGCAGTGCAATAATCTTAATGTTGCAATGATTGGCAGTTTGCATTTTTTATATTGTTTATGCAAGCCCAAGTGGCCAAAAACGCGTCACATTTCCCCGGAAAACTGCTATTCCGCTGCGTATTCGCAAGGCAAAAAACGAATTATTTGCCGATCTGCAGCAGCCTGTTGGGTTTACGGGAACTAAAGTGACACCGTCTCTGGGGGATACATGGAAATCAACAAAACCTGTCCCCCTCCGCTGTTACACTCGTCGTCAGCCCCGTGGCAAACCGTCTTTTGTGCCAATCACTCGCCGCGACCTTCGACGATGCTAACCCTTTAAAAGTCGACAGTCGCGGAAGAAGCGGCTGTTCTCTGAGGGGAGGGCCCAAGGGGAAACTACGTGAGCCTCCAAAGCACGTCACTCGAAAGTCGACGTGGAGAGTAGAGATGCACTTGCCCTTCGATTTGTTTCATTTCTTTTAGATAAGAACTAGCGCACGCAAGAAAGTACGGTTTTCTGCTTTTCGTTCCATAGGTCGTGCATATGAATTTCCACAGTTAATTGGTCAAAGTCTGAAAATTTTTGCACAGCCCCTTTAAACTCTTAGTTTTTAATTATATTTTTTCTTCACACGTTATTTTTCGCTTATAGCATCCATTCAAAATCTATGGAGGCAGTGCTAGCCCTTCTCCTCTCGTGTCGCTAATGAACGGAGTAACTAGGGGCTAACATTAGCTCACAGCGGTGTCCAAGGGTGCGGGGGACAAACCGCGGGGGACAACTCTTTTGGGGGGCCCGATATAATTGCTTGTTGATGCCCAGACCGAACGACGTGTAGCAGCTTGTCCGGACTCGACTAGCCTCTTCGCTCAGGCTTGCTTCACTGTCCGTCACGATGAACTCGGACTACCTTAGTTCCTGGACTTACATTGCAGAATCGCCACACCAAAAGCAAACGTAATATTCAGTTTTTTGTTTTGTTTTGTTTTAAGGGCACTAACATGTTTATCTGTTATATGCCTAAAACAATTTTATAGATACCACAAAAGGGCTCTACTTTGCCACTGTGAAGGACATTCGTTCAAGACATATTGCGTCATTCTTTCGGGTACATTAGGAGGGTGGCACTCAACATATTCAATCTACAGTGTTTACATAAGAAAACGAAAAAGTTGAAGACATCACTCGATGCAGTCGTCAGATAGCACAGTCGCTGAACCTTGTGTCTCGTTTCGTTCTAGTTTGTGCTTCTTCAGGCCGATCGACTTAGTCTTTGTGGCCGCGGTAGCACTACTGCTACACCATCTTGTACGTTCATTTGTTTTTAATGCATTGGGACGCTCGTTTTGACGAAACCCCGACGGGGTCATGCTTTTGTCAGCTGTTGCGTGCGACGCTCCCATTGGTGCGAAGCGCTGACGTCCGCACGCATTAACCACTCCCTTTCTCCCTGACGCTGACGAACTGACAGACCATGACATACGGCAGGGTTTTTGTCAAAACGAGCCCTTTTTCTTTTCAGTAAAGTCACGCGCACAAATGGCGTAGAGCCAGAGAGGAAGAGGCCACGCGCAGCAGCTATAAGTCCCAGATGACAGAGCCGTGGTGCTGAATGAGATCGCTTAATCAGATAAGGCCAACGCTGGACACACATTGGAAACGAGTGTTGCATCAGCGCTCGGCTTCGAGTCAGGCTTGAGCCGAACTTTGACCCAATCGTCCTGTCCAATCTGTGCCCTGCGGTGGCCCTCCCTGATTACGCCATCTCATTCAGTACTACGGCATTGTTATCCAGGAGATGTTGCGCTGCGGCGCGGTAGAATACTGGCGTGCTCAGTTGCCGCTTTGCTGTCGCCGGTTGTTCTTCGCTCTGGGTTTCCGTAGTAGCGGTGCGTGGGCTGTGATGTGTGTTTGTAGTGAAAGCGATGGATGCGGTTCACTCGACGAGTACTATGGATATGGTTCTTTCCACAAGAGGTATGGATGCGGTTTCTTTAACGATTCATATCGATAACCTTATCCGAGGGCGTCGACGTACTCCGAGAGGCAGATTACAAAAAAGGGGGTGAAAAAACAAATTGCACGAAAATCCTTTGGTGGATTCTTGTGGAATCCGTTAGCATGGCTTTCGGGAAACGCCATATGTGTCCACCTTTGGCAAAACGCGAACATTGACCCCGTAACTAGGCGAAAAAGAGGCAGCAAAATATAGGGCAAGATAAAGAAAAAGCCAAAAGAAAAAGGTGAAGGAGTCAGCGTTAGCGCTTCGCAAAGCGGGGTGTGTGCGGCGTTTCCAAGGGTCATGCTAACGCATTCCCTATGAAATGACCAAGGGATATTCGTTTTACTTTTATTAGACACATTGAGTATGGTCCCTAGTATGTTATCAGCAATTCGCTGATCCAAACAGCATTCTACGGACGTGAGTGGTTAGTTCAGTAGGCTCCGCTATCTTTTGTATCCAGAGGTCTTCAACATCAAACAAAACCATCAAGTCCAGTCAATCGTGTCCAGTCAAGCAAGTCCACCTTGAAAACAAAAACAAAAACGGTGCTGAACAATACAGAGATGAACCTTTGGAAGGCCGGAGCGTGATATGGGCACAGCGCAGACCGGTAGCTTCTTGACAGAGACGCTGAGATACCGCTCTCTTCTCTTGCGAGCGTTTTCATCGTAAAGCTCGAATACCAATGTCCACGAAACAAATCGAATCCGGCAGTTGCGGTACGGGTGAAAGTGAGACAAAAGTAAAGACGCGGGGAAGAAAAACAAATGGGAACAAAACTTGCATCTTCTGAAGGAGAGAACGAAAAGAAGAGACAAAGAGACACAGAAGAAGCGAAATGAACCGGTGGGGCAGTTTGAAAGGGTAAGATTTCATTTTTCTTTTTAGCTCCTCTAAAGAAGTTACCGGGTGAGAGGAGACAACGCTGCCTTCAATATCTACGATGATTCTCTTTTGCGCACCTCCCATGTTTTATTTACAATTGAGCATGCGCCATTTTCTTTTTTCTTTTTTTTTATTATCCGAGTTTTTTTATGTGGTTTTAGTAGTTTATTTTTCTCCCATTCATTTTTCTGTTCTTCGCCTTATGCCTTCTTGGCGTTGCTGTAACGGATTTTCAGTTCGCGAAAATACGGCGGAAATCTTCTGTACAAAGTGTGTTCTGCTCAGTTGTTTACAGATAAATTCTGAGTAGAGATGAACTAGCAAACGCGCTCGATTCGCACTTTGGAGACGGCCCCCACGTCGAATACTTCAAGGGAGCATGTTAATTACTAGAAACCCGCCGCCAGGAAGGACCACACCACTCATAATAACGACTTTTCGGAGTTATGTATTGGCCTCGGAAGCGACCACGGCAGTGAACCTTGGCCAGTCGTGCTTGTCTTTGGTGTGCACAATTGAGTTTCTATCATCCATAGCCTTCTTTACACTGAAAATGCCTGCCCAAATTCTGGCTTCCCTATTCTTTGGCACCGTTGTGCCTGCTTCACATAATCACCGCCAGAGGCGCCACCTTTTATACAAAGACGATGATGAATGCTGCACACTGCTACTAATGCAACGTACGGGATTCCAATTCTCTGGAACGCATATTTCATAGCGGTGAGCAGCAACATATTGTTGTGGAACTTGAACGCTCGCACCGCAAGGACCGTTTTGCAAGACGAAGACACCCACCACAAAGAGGGTCGTGCAACAGTGCGTGTGTGTGTGTGTGAATAAATGGACGCCATTAGAGCCTGTCGACGGATCCTGGTGAAACCTGGCATTTGAACAGACCGATCTCACCAAGCGTTCCACACATGCGGGACGTTGCCGTAACAGTAGTTCACAGGAGGCAGACGCCAGTCCACGAGACAGCTCATGCCGCCTTGTGCTCTGGTCGCACAGACCTCCAGTGGGGATTTCAAGCATGCAAAAGACTACAGTTCCCACGATGCATAGTGGCAGCGGTGCCGTACTCAAACTATATTTGTTGAGATCGGTCTCTTACCTTCTGCCATAACATTATGTACTTTCCCAAACTGAATAAATTTAGAAGACAGTAGGTCTGACCCAAAACGAAGTACAAGCCAGAATGACCATCAAGCGGTAAAGGTTCACATTGTCGAAACAGCGAACGCTGAAAGCTTTTATGGCTAAGGTCAAGGGCCAAACGAAGAGAAGGCGAAGAGCAATTGCAATGGCCAGGCAGGGTCCGCGTTTCATAAGGGCGTACTGTGACTGTTGTCAGGCACTCGTCCCCACCAGAGCTGCGAGAGTGTCTTGGGGAGGTCAGCCACTCAAGCAGCACAGAAAGGTGCAGTGGAAGGGTACGGGGTCTCATCCAGCTTTGAAAAGAGGGAGGCACAAACCAAGCTGTGGTTTTGAGGCTTCACTCAAGCGAGCTCTAATGATGATGATGATTGGGGTTTTTTGGCGCAAGAGCAACTTAGGCCATATTGCGCCAAAGGTTTTTCCAAGAGGCTGAAAAGTATAATCTATAAGAACTGGAAGCTACAGCTGGCGTAAAAAGCCAGTTTTATGAAGGAAATTTAAAACTCGATGGAATGGTACCAATGGTTGATCGCCGAGCAGAAAATATGGGTGAAAGGGAAGGTGACCTCGAAAAAGTTCTGAAAAACATGATCGCCGCTCTTGGTTTAAAGATTTGCAATGCCACAGGATGTGCAAAACAGTTATAGCTTTCCCACAGTTGTCGCAGAGTTTAACGTCCTCACCACAGAGCAGGTGCAAATGAGTCAAACGGGTATGACCGATTCGTAAACGGCAAAGGAGAACTTCAACCTGACGGTCTTTATGTGAGGGAGGAACTCTCCCACATTCCCAGTTGGGGCTTGATAACATGAAGCTTGTTCTCTTTTTCCATATTCCAATCCAACTGCCATGACTTCATAATTGAATTCTGGATGATTACTTTCAGGTCTTGGTGTGGCAAGCCAAGAGGCAGTTTTGGGGACTCTTTTGCAGAGCCAGCAAGCAAGTCTGCTTTCTCATTGCCGGAAATACCTACGTGGCTAGGAACCCAACAGAATTTGATCAAGTGTCCTAGCTGAAGTGCTCGGTTTAACCGTACCCGAAGGTATTATACGAGAAGGTTCTTACTGTCTGCTAAGGACGAAATGGCTAGAAGAACGCTCTGAGAGTCTACAAACAGAATTGCTTTCATGATATTGTTCTCCAGTAAGTACTCAACAGCCATTGAAATGGCATACAATTCATCAGTAAAAATATTTGCAAGAGTATGGAGTTGTCTAACTTTTTTGAAGGCAATGGAGTAAACCGCACACCCCACGAAAGTTGATGTTTTTGATCCATCAGTGTAAAAGTGTGAGTAGTCCTTGTATTTCTGTTCCAGTTCGACAAACTCCTGCTGAAGAACGAGTGAAGAAATAGCTCTCTTTGTGTACTTGGACAGTGACCAGTCACAATAGATTGGCAGAAGGTCCCAAGGTGCAATTCTTTCATTGCTCTTCAGCAAAGCAACTTCACTAATGGGAAGCTGGAGTGATGTTGCCATGCTTCGAACTCTGAAACTCAGAGGCCGAACAATACTTGGCTTGTTTTCAAACAGTCGGAGGGATGTAGCAGATTGGAGGGCATCCAAAGAGGGATGTTGAGGAAAACTGTATATCTTGTAAGCATAACAAAGAGTCAAATATTGCCTTCGTCTTACCAGAGACATTTGATGTGTATCAGCATACAAGCTAGGCACAGGTGATGTTCGAAATGCCCCCGTGGCAAGTCGGAGCCCCAGATGATGGGCGGGGTTCAACATCTTTAGGGCAGACGGACGCGCCGACCCATAAACAATCGCGCCATAGTCCAAGCGGGAACGTACCAAGGAGTTGTAAAGTCGCAAGAGGCAGCGTCTGTCAGACCCCCAGGTTGTATGCGACAACACTTTGAGAATGTTTGAAGAACGTAGGCATTTATGTTTCAACTCTTTCAAGTGGGGTATAAAAGTGAGCTTTTTATCAAATATTATTCCTAAAAACTTCTGGGCCTCCTTTACAGATATAGCAACATCATTCAAGTGCAACATTGGATCTGGAAACAGGCCACGGCGGAGTGAAAAGGGAACACAGATTGTCTTTTCGGGGGAGAACCTAAAGCCATTTTGATCAGCCCACTTGCTCATCTTATTGATTGTGAGCTGCAGTTGCCGTTCACAGCTGGACAAGTTACAAGAGGAAAACAATATCTGCACATCGTCCACATACATTGAATAGGATACAGATGGTGGTATAACCTTTCCCAGGCTATTAATCTTCACGGCAAAAAGTGTAATACTTAATACTCCACCCTGAGGGACGCCATTCTCCTGGAAAAAAAAACATCCGACAGGGTGGAGCCCAAACGCACTTGGAAGGTCCAACCCGTCAAGAAGCTTTGAATACAGCGAAGCATGCGACCTCAGACACCATATGAGTACACGTCTCGAAGGATCCCATATCTCCAAGTCGTGTCGTAAGCCTTTTGTAGGTCAAAAAAGACAGAGACACAGTGCTGGCGATGGACAAATGCTTCCCGAATAGAAGTTTCCAGGCGGACAAGGTGGTCTACTGTAGAGCGGCCTGCTCGGAAGCCACACTGATTTCTATCAAAAACACCCTCTGCCTCTAAAAAGTGTACAAGACGGCGATTAACGAGTCTCTCATAGGTTTTGCCTAGGCAGCTTGTCAGAGCAATTGGGCGGTAACTTGCTGGTAAAGAGGGGTCTTTGCTGGGTTTCAGTAGAGGGATTCTGTGTGCCATTTTCCAACTGTCCGGAAAACAAGCAGCATCCCACAATAAATTAAAAAAAGTGAGCAAACTGCTTAGGGATTCAGGCGACAGTCTTCTTAGCATCTCGTACTGAATCCTATCCGGCCCAGCCGCAGATTTCTTTTTGACGCCGAGAGCCAACTCAAGCTCACACCTTGTAAATGGCTTGTTAAAAGGAGCACCCTGACCACCAGACAAAGAAATAGTTTGATTTTTCTGCTGCTGATCTAAACCTCTTAAAGGATTCACTATGGTTGGCTGAATTAGAGATTTCCTGGAAGTGTTCGCCAAGAATATTTGCTTGTTCCCTCAGGGATGTTCATGATGGAAAGAGGGGTATCCTGAAAGACCGATAGTCTCCCCTAATCTTCCTGAGACGATCCCATACTTCCTTTGAAGAAACAAAGCTGCTCAAAGAGGTGACATACTTTTTCCAAGACCTGCCTTTCGCTTGCTTTCGCGTCCAGCGAGCTTTGGCTCGTCTTTTCTTGAATTCAAGTAAATTCCTAGAAGTGGGATAACGTCTGAAGATGCACCATGCCTTGTTTTGCGACTTGCGTGTTGTGGTGCAGTCATCGTTCCACCATGGCTTGCACCTCCTGGGGAGTCGTCCAGAGGTCTGGGGAATATTGTGTGACGCGGCATTTATAATCGCTTCAGTAACATACAGCGCGGCATCTTCAGGGCTCATATTTACGAGAACAGATGAATCAATGAAAGCCTCCAAACGAAAAAGAGACCAATCAGCCTTTTCCAATTTCCACCTTGGAAGTCGTGTCGGAATGGAAAGAATTGGCATCGTGCTTTCTAAAACAATAGGGAAATGATCGCTCACAAAAGGGTTATTTAAAACAGTCCATGAAAAGCAGGGAAGTAAAATTGGTGATGCAATAGAAAGGTCAATAGATGTAAATGATTGATGTGCTGCACTAAAAAATGTAGGTTCCCTCCCATTCAAAAGACACAACCCAGATGATAATAAAAACCGCTCTACGACACCTCCACGTGAATCTTGGCGAGCACTACCCCACAAAGGGTGCTGGCCATTAAAATCGCCTAAAATTAAAAAAAGGTTGAGGTAATTGTTTTACAAGTGACTCAAGTTCACTGTTATGCAGCAGAGAGTTAGGAGGCAGATAAAGAGAAACTACCATGATCAAACGGTGAACAAGAAGGCGCACCGCTACAGCCTCTAAGGGCGTAGAAAGGGGGACCTCAGAGCAAGCAACACCATTCTGCACCACTAGTGCCACTCCTCCAGACGAATTTGAGGAAATTCTGTTTTTTCCTAAAAACCTGGTGCTGACGTAAAATCTGCGTATTAGTGTGATTTAAATGTGTTTCTTGGAGGCTGAGTGCAATGGGTCTCAGCTCGTCCATAAAATAATTTATGTCCTCAATATTTCTGATTAGGCCACGGCAGTTCCATTGCATAAAATGGAAACTGGTCATTGTTTTAAAATTGAGTTAAAATATGAAAAAAAAAACTGGGAGAATAAGTAAAAGTTTTAAAGCTGCCGCATGTGGCAAAAATTAATTCGTAACGTCGTGTTGGTGGGATCACCGGTTTTTTGCTTTTGTTTTTACTCTTAGTGGTCTGCCACTCCATGTCGTCTTGGTCAGACGCAGGAGTGGAGACTTCACACTCATCAATGGCCTCAGTTTCCTGAGGCGAGGCTTTTTCTGTAGGGTTCTTTAGGTTTGGGGAACAGGGCGCCATGTGCCGTCCACGACCAGACCCAGTCAAAGGGGCAGACGAGGTGCTGGGCGAAGCGTCGCCCAAGTCCACCCGTTCCTGTCCCTTAGGCGATGCAGGTGCGGCACGAGAGCCATGCCGCTCCTTCGATGATGCTCTCTCCAGGGAGTGTGGGCGAGAGTGTCGACCCTTCTCCCCGGAAGGAGATCGCGGAGGAGGGACGGTTGCGGCAGCCACCGGACCCTCCTGGGTTTGGGAAACAGTCTGAGAATACCCAGGGTGTTGCTATGTTTGGGCGCGAGGGTTTGCACTCTGGCTTGGAGGGTCCGTAGACCGCCCAGCCGAGATTGCACGCCCCGGAAGCTGAATCTTCAGCTGGGGCGTGGGGGACTGCCGTGGCTTCCCATAGTCCAGGAAGGACGTTTGGGTTGCCACTGCAACATTCAATGGTGCAGGTCCCCGGTGCACCACTTGGGCGTAGCTGCCTTTCTGCACGAATGCGAAGCGACGGCGTGCTTCAGGGAAAGAAAGGTTTTCCTTAACTTTCAAGGTGAGGATCTCTTTCTCGTCTTTCCATTTCTTGCATGATCTGGAATATGCTGGGTGAGGTTCTGAGCAGTTTACATAGTGTGGGTCGTTAGAACATGCATCAGCTTCGTGGTCGGTTTTGCTACAGTTCGCACAGGTGGCCTTTCCAAGGCAGCTCTGAGAGCCATGGCCAAATCTCTGGCACTTGAAGCATCTACGGGGTTTTGGCACATAAGGCCGAACCCTGCAGCACAGGTACCCAGCCCTTACAGCTTCAGGAAGGACGGTCGATTGGAAGGTGAGTACAACGTGTTTTGTTTTCAACTCGTTCCCGTCACGACGAATGGTAATACGCCTTGCAGCTGTGACACTTTGGTCAGAGAGGCCTTCAACAATTTCACTCTCAGGGCTGTCAAGAAGGTCATCTACGGAGATAACTCCTTTAATGCTGTTTAACGTTCGGTGGGGACAGACAGAGACGTCATAACCGGAAATAGATGTTAAACCTAGTAGTGCAGTACTTTGCTGATTCGTTTCCACCTCAAGGAGTAAATCGCCGGAGCTCATTTTCTTTGCCTTGTAGTTTTTACCAATTGCACCTTCAAGTACTTTTGCAACTAAGAATGGGGACATCTGTGAGAGCTGTTTATCGCCTCCAGAATGAATGACTAGAAACTTGGAGAATCTTGGAGGAAGGTCAGGTGTCTTTGCAGCGATGGCTTCGGTGCGGAACCTTTTCAGGGCCCGATCAGAGGTTTTTTTGTCTAGAACCCATAAAGATGGGAGAGAAGTTCAGTGCCCAGGTGCACCGCCCACCACGGAGCCCAACGAGGGGGTAGGTAATGTGCCTTAACAAGAAAGGCTTGGCTGACACAATTACTCTACCAGTGCTGCCCGGGCACTATAACCGAGTGTGGATGCAGGGACAGGACCTGTTTCCACTCAAGGTTAGCCCTTGCCGCCTAAGAAGGTGAAAAAGGAAGAAAGAGAGTGTAGAAGAAAAGAGAAAGAGGTGGGAGAAAAAGTGAAAGAAGGAAGAAGAGGGTAGAAGAGGCGACTGACTGAATCATCCTGGTCGGGCCAAGCCAGGACACCCGTCTACGAGAAGCTGGGGTCGAAGCGGTGTATTGCCTTGCCCGGGGGGCCCCGAAGGGTCCAAACATACCCCGGGCTCAGCTCAACCACCAGGGTCCCCTCTTCCCCGGACACGGGTACGCCACGCACAGCCAGACGTGGGTGGGCGAACCCACAAGGCTCGGGGTTCGTAGTGACGCCACTCACCAAGCACCTACTAAAGTAGGTGCCCCCTGCGTGCGGGTATGGTGGCCCACGTGGCTGGGGTCCGTGGTGACACTACTCACCAAGCACCTAGCACCTAAGGTGCAGGCGCCCCCTGCAGGGCTCGGGGTCCGTGGAGACGCCACTCTCCAAACACCTGCTTTCACAGGTTCCCTCTGCGGGGAAGCGAGCTCTAAGGTAGCCCTATTTTTACAGTCATTTCTTAATGTCCATGGCAAAAGGGTGCCTACTCCATACTTTGGAGTAGCAGATTGTAGAATTTCGGACGCAGTCTTTTCTCAAATTTTGCTTTAGCCACTTTTCACGGTTCCGGGTGTTGCGTGGGTTCTCGAAACATGACAGTCTTCGCAACTCCTTTTGCGAGACTGTATAAAACGCGGAAAAAAAAGCTTGGTAAAGAAAATTTAAATGCCAGCCACAGCTACCACGTCAAATGCCGAAAAGAGCACCAAGAATGCAAGAACACAAGTGAGAGGCGTGTTCACTCCGTTCACGTTGTTTACGTTTTGTGCCTTGTGTGGAAGCGGCACACTCCTGGGGTAATAGCTGGCAACTGTCGATTGGGCAGGCCTCATCAGTAGAAAGGAAGCTATGGTATCACCTGCGCAACCCACATTCTGGCGTCGCGTATCTTCACCCCAACAAGAAAGGTTGCGGCACGACTGGTGAGCTACGTTATAGTCACGCCAGTGGACCTGTAAGCAGAACTATTACATTTTTAAAAGCACAGTTATTATTTTTAATGAATATTCATTCTCGTTCATGGCGCATAAATCACTATGATCTATTGAGAACTCGAGCGAAGAATGAAAACCCCACACCACAAAATGCAGTTTGCGAAGCTGGCCATGGTGGTACCAAGTGATACGCTATTATCGCTGTCACGTGACATATTTTTATTTTTTTTGAAGCGTTTTGCCGTCGTCATTTCCAATCGATTCGTTAAAGGAGACTCGGTGGCGCTCTCAGGTCCAATTGCTGTGCAGGCGCCGTCCGAGTGCAATCACGTGGCGTGGAGGTGAAGGACGTTGTTAACAGGCTTCCATCACTCCTTACTCCTTTGAAATTTAACTTCAACCGCAGACAACGCGGCGAATTGATAGAGTCAATCAAGCAGCCACAAAACTGCATCATAACGGCGCTGGTTGTTTTTGCGTGTTTTGTGAAACAGAGTGTAGGTGATGTTGACCGAGCCCCATTTTTATATAACAGTTTTTGAATACCTAGGTGCTTCACAGAAACGTTGTCAGGGTATAATGCCATCCTATTTGGAGTGTTGCCGTCATCGACTCATCGAAATCTATAGATTAGATATAAAGTCCGGGTTGCCAAACTTGGCTACGGTGCGTCAAAGTACATTGAGGGACATTTAAGAAAAGCAGTGCCGTCGCACAATTGTGACGTACTCTGCAGTTGTGCAGCGCAGAAACACGGCATCGCCGTTACAGCTGTGAGACTAGGAGAAAACCACTTCTTACGTTATGATTCTTTTTCTGACTCTTCATTGTCTTAATATAAATCCAGACATAGTAAGGCTATATACAACTAAAATTTTAAACCCTCGAGCAAGTAAAGGAGACAACTGTCTCACTTCGTACATATCTTGCATCACAACTTTTCCTAAACTTCAACTTGGATGTCCTTAACGCCCAAAAACGTGACAACGCAGCGTGGTCCTCGCAAACAAGCCTATACCAACATGATGATTAATCGTCGTGAAGACAGTCGCGTACCGTCCTGAATCTCTAATTTGGATTAAAATCCGCTTCCGGCAGACCAAACAACTTGCGGGCCAAGGGCGGGTCACCTCGTCCTTCTTCCTCACTTTTTCAGCACGCCAGACTCATTTTCCGGACAATTAAGAGAAACCTCCGCATCGTCTTGCTCGGGAAACACTGCAACTGACATGGCCATTAATCAACGTCGACGCGATCTGCGAGGAATCGGAGGCAGAGTCGACGAAACGTCAGCTCCACTCCACTACCAAACGAGAAATGGAGGCGGACTGCATCTGTCTCAGGAGCAAAGCGTCGCTTTACAACTAAGTGAAACTAGCCCAAATTCTGTGTGTGTGTGTGCGTGCGTGCGTGCGTGCGTGTGCGTGCGTGCGTGCGTGCGTGCGTGCGTGCCTGCGTGCGTGCGTGCGTGTGTGTGTGTGTGTGTGCGTGTGCGTGTGCGTGTGCGTGTGCGTGTGCGTGTGTGTGTGTGTGTGTGTTTATTCCGGCTTGAGCTTAACTCTTTACCTTGGGTGTGTCGTCAGGATTTCGTCTATTTCGGCTGGCTCTTCTTTGTCCCGGCTTAGGTGCATTTCTTTTCCTTGTGCCAACCTAAAGGAAACATCGGGTCTCGAGATCTGTTGTTAACATTGCCGCTGAAAAGACCCTTTTTGAATGCGTCGGATCCTTTAAAGCACAAGTGCGAAAGGCTGCGGCTGTTGCTTTCTTTTGTAACGGTTCGCTTCACTCGCATGTGAAGCGTTCAACTTGAATGATAAATGGAAGCTTTAAAACGGCAAGCGATAGTTTCTTTTATTTTGTCTTATGCGCGAAATATTTAGTGTTGATATTGGCACGGTGTGGCGTAAACATCAAGTGTGCGCGCTGTTGCAAAAAAAAAAAAAATAAAAGAAAGAAATAAAAAAAAACTTTTTTTCCAGGACAACTAAGACTTCTCCGCCATTTTTGTCTGGTTTGTGTTGAAATTTAAGTTAAATAGATTTGTTTTAGTTAGTCTCAAAGTGCTGCCGTAACAAGTCAATCAGTTCTCTGGGTTTTTTAATGTAAGTGGTCACTGTTTCTTAATAATTTTAAGATGTTCACTACTTCAAAACCTGTGAATAAATATCAATTTCACCGCCTACTTTGCCGCCCTTTTCTGGGGCCAGGAAACGATAAAACAGTATCTAAGGGTTTTTAGGGAGTCCTGCCCAACGCTCCAATGTTGCACCCATTTCGAATTAAATCTCTCCCACATTTAATAAAAAACGGGCTCCTTTTTTTTCCTTCTCGTAGAGAACCAAAAGGAGAGCAGAACAATATTTGGAGAAAAACTCAAGACGGTTTTCCAAATTGCCCGTGAAAAGTCTTATTTCTCTTTTATTCTCAGAGGGCTGATGATACCGCATTAAGAATATAATGTTGTGCAACTCTCCAGGCTACGCTCCTCCCTGCTACAGCAGCTCACGCACACAGACGCGTAAACAGTTAAGTACTGTCTGTTGTGTATGTGTGCTCCTAGAGGAAAGTAAGCGCTACAGGAAATGTTTTTCAGCCGGGAGATAAAAGCAAATGCAAATATTAAACCAATTAGGCAAGATATATCTGCAATTATCTCGCAATTAGATACCACTCCTTTAAGTGAATAAAAAATGCCGCCTAATTAATAACTATAGTATATTTCGAATGTTCGGAACGCGCAAGGGTAATCCCCCATTGATTAGGTACCGTGTTCAATATTTAAATAACAAATAAAACATTGAAATGCAAAATCTCGGGTGAACTCCTTTGACGGCAAGGAACCGAGGATTCCACTAACGTTTGAGCTTCCGTTCACTAATGACACCGCGTTCAAAACACAGAAATTATGCGTAGTAAAATAAAAAAATTAAAAAAGGATAAAAGAAGCTCACGAGGGTGAGAACTCTCTGTTTCACTGTCCTTTCTTACTCTCAACTTTTCTCTTATTTCTTATTGGGTTCTTAATGTGGCTATTCGGCCCAATAACAAGAAATAATCGCATCGTAAGTTTATATGTCACTAACAACCACCTACGCACGCGCTTAAAAAAAAACGCAAAAATAAAATCGTGAGTTTTTTTTTTGCTGCATATTTAACGGTTTTGTCGACAATAAAATACAAAAAACGATAACAAGGCAGTACGTGCACTAAAGCCGTCCGTCAATACACCACCATCTACCAGACACAAACGCGAGTACGTGTCAAAATGAGATGGAGGACATTCTTTCCGTTTGGTCCCGCAGCACTACAACGTAAGCTGTTATGCCGCCGAGGTTTCCCTGAAAAGCGTATCCTGACGCTAGAGGGAGAGGAAAGGCGACTCCGGAACCCGAACCGCTCAGGGAGCCGTATCGCCACATAGGGAAGAAGAAGGCGGTGGGAGCGAGAGTGAGAGATGGAGAGAGGGAGAGAGAAAAAAACGGGAGACGAGAATTCTTCGATCCTCGATTTATCGAACGGTCCGGGCAATGGAAAGCAGCCCTGGGTACGTATGCAAGTCGTCTTGCTTGCGGCTCGGCGTTTTCTGGGCACCAGATTGCCGATCGAGGAGACGGAACGCATGTCTAGGAGAGCGCGTGATCGCCTTAAATAGCAAAAAAGTGCTTTTTTTTTTTTTTTTTATTAGATTGAGAAATATTTAAAGAACGCAATGGTCAAGGTAGCGGCTGCTTTTTCTCTTTCGTGTGCCGGCTCGTTGACAAATGAGCGTGGTTTGCAGGAGTTCGGTGTCTGATATTGTTTCTGTGTTGGATAGAACAAGACCAAAAGGCACCCAGAAAGACTATGATAGAAGCTTTGAGCAAGGTCCAGAATAGCTCGTAAACATTTTTGTTGGTTCTTGAGCTAGCGAGCATGCGTATGCATCTGTTTTAAGTGGCAACTCACCTTAAACTTTTGTCTATTTCTCTTCTTGGGGGGGGGGGGGGGGGCATTGTATAAGTTTTAAAGGTTTTTTGTTCTTCAACTTTCCCAATACGACACTAAAGAATCTGCCTATGTCTTTGTTATAATATTTGCCTGATTCCTCTATCCGCAAAATCGTCATTTAAATTTAATTTGGCTTGTGCCGGTGATGGTACCTTTCCACGCGTTTAGTTGTTCGGTGCTCGTGAAAGAAGCAAATAATTCTGCAAAGCCTGCCAAATCGCGAAAGAGGTTTGAGGCTTGTGGTTGTCGTTTATTCCTGTTGCTCGCTGTAGTGGGACTCTGCTGTAAGCCAGCACGATCTACTGAGCATGACATAAAAATAAGAAACACTTTATCAAACTTGATTCGGTTTGACAGCTTCATTTGCATGCCGACCACACGAATAATTAGAGCAGCTCGCACATCGTTTACTGCTTTCCTTCAATTGTTCAAGTATTCTGAGCAAAATGCTGTGCAGCTTTTTTGATCGTGAGGCACTAAATCCAAAACAAAGTAGCAACCAGTTTCTTCTACAAACAGCACCAAAAATTGAAGATGTTCTTTGGCTATATGCCACAAAAAAATCCTTTGAATGACGACATAGGCCTCCTTGGGAGTTGTCTGTAAATTCCACATATAGCCAAGATTAAATGAACTGGGAACTCCCACCCTGGCCCACACTGCATTTACGCCGTTCTGCAAAGCTTGACTGACCGCTGAACTGCCAGCGTGGCCCAGGCTGCATTTAGACTGTTTTGCCATGCTTGGCTGACCAGTGAACTGCCAGCCTGACCCAGGCTGGTTTTACTGTATAGGCTAGGGTTCGGATTTTTCGGTTTAAACCGATAACAACCGATAAAAGTACGCCGAATTCATTTTCGGAAATTCGGTTTTAACCGAAAAAGGTCAGTTTTTAGGTTCGCCATTTTCGATTTAAATCGATAAAAACCGATAAAAAAACGTCGATTCCATCTTCTAACATTCAGTTTTATCTGGAAAAGGTCACTTTGACCTTCCAGTCGTACCGCAGAGCAGTGGTGAAAAAGTAGAACAACAGTGTCTATCGAAATTTGTCCGAATGAATGGGATACACGGATGCAATCACGACGTTTTGGTTTAATGTGCGCATCATCGATCGGAACTTGAAGACCGAAATACCCCATGACTTCGTCATGTACGAGCGTGTTTTCAAAGTCGTTGTAAGGAAGACCGACTTGATGAAAGCTCTGCATGTTGTGTTGCGCTTCAAATTGTCGCACCGTGTTGCTTTTGGCGGTCAGAAATGGTTAATTGGCCGATTTCGGCTCAAGCAGCGCTTCATCTCCTCAGTCTGCCAGAGTCCAGTGTTAGCGTTAAGAGGGCATTCTCGAAGCTCAGGGTCATATTAACCGGATAGAAAGAGTGCGGATCAACGAGGAGAACCTGGAAAAGTACATGTGTGTGCACTATAATAAGATCACGTAATCCTGATGTACAGAAGGTGAAGTTCCATGTTTTTTGGGCATAAGCTTTATGTCTGACTTGTCTGTACTTCCATGTTTTTTTTTTATGGTTTCTTTCACAGTTGCATACATTTGCCAAATAAAGTGTCAATTTCTTTTTCAGTGTATCTGTGCCGTTATTCTTTGAGTGATCACAAATATCTGAGCTACAAGGATCATCTGATCCGGTGTCGCTTGGTGTTTATTTTATATTCACCGAAAAAAGTCGATAAACTTTTGGGGGCATAAATATACGCCGAAAAAAAACGAAAATTGAATTTTAAAATAAACACCGAAAAAAGTACGCCGAATTTTGAAAAAATAGAAACCGAAAACGCGGAACCCTATGTATAGCGAAGCTTGGCGAGACAAGGAACCCCCACTGAACGGCCAGGCCGGCTAGCCAGGCTGGGGCTAGCTTGCCCATATGGAGCAAAACGGAGCTTGGGCAAGGGGAGCTTCCCCTATCTGCCCAAGCAGGCTCAAGCTTGAACCAGTGAATTGTGCTGCTGCTCGAAGCCTTTGAAGCGCATCTTCGCCAGCCGTTCGTGACGAGAGCTTACAATAGGCAGTTTTGGCGAGGCGGGTCGCAACGTTGCGAATGACGCACACAAATATACACTATATTAAAAAAGAACTTTGTATAGAGCATGCTCTTTAAGAAGTACTATTGCAATAAAAAAAAACCTAAACGGGCCGATTACGTTATTAGGCAGTTTTAGCACGGCATTACCGTAGGCTACCCTGAGCAGGGAAACGCTCCAGGCGTGCTGAAAATTGGGTTTCAAATGAGCAGCGCGAGCTTCCGGTTGCAATGCTCCACCGTACAGTAGTCTGCGGTCACGCTCATCCTAAAACTTCCTATCAATAACCATAGCGCAGTTTGATCGCGTGTTGCAATACACTAAACCGCGACGGTGAGCAGCGAGTTGTTAGCCTGTAACACAAAGACATCAAGACTGTAAGCGCGACTATTCGTAACCGCGCGGCTCACTTTTTAAAGTGCTAATTGCCCGTCAAAGCGCCAACACCACGATATATTCATCACCTCAAGAATACTTAGCCCTACTGACGTGGCCGTGGTGCCTAGAAAAGCGGTCGCCCTCTATAAATATTCGCAAATTTAGGCATCGGCAACTTTTAAATATCAACATGCTCGTCTTCTTAACGGACATCAACATCTCCGTCAGCTGCAATAGGCTCCTGTCTTGACAGCTTTGCATTTGTGGACAAATATATATATTTATATATATACAGGGTGCGGCCGTAAAAACTTTCACATTTGGCACGCCTAGCAAAACACGAATTTCAAACGTACATACCTGAAATTGGGCACACGAACGTCGTTTATTCCAAAGTTTTTTGCCTATTTTTTTCAAGCGTCAACTCTGGAGTAGCGAATTATTAGAAAGATAACAAAAATGGCAGGCGTGCATTTCCTATGGCCTATACCCGCCCGTTCGCCGTCTGCTATCTAATTCGCGACGCCGCTCCCAGATGGCGTACTGAACGCAAAAACGCGGGAAACGCCGCACGAAAGGCTGGTGTCGGGCGAGATAATCGCGATATAAAATGATTTTACCGAAATATGTGAACGATTATGCCCTTTTACTTGAAATTTAGAAACTGACGGACGCCCTCGTTTAATAAAAATATGTTCTAAAGCAGACGAACGTGTGTCTTCATTCGTCGTCTGCTTATCTGTTGACGGGTCCGTTCCCGGTGAAAGCTCAACTTTGGAATCAAGAGTGCCGCTGCTGAGGCATCTTGATTGTTCCTATTTATTGCTTTTGTTGCACTGTCTTCTGCAGTTATTATCAAAATATTTTCCGCGCCGCCCTGCGATGCCGCAATACTCGGCAAGTGAGTGTGCCCAGGCAGTCAAGTGGTACGTGGAGCGGAACTCGGTGGCCACTGCACAACGAAAATTTCGCACTGCATTTCATAAACGCCCGCCCTCACGCCCAACTGTTTTGAGTTGGGCGGATCGTTCTGTGAGTGGAGAAGACTGTAAAAAGAAGAATCTAGTCAGTGAACGTGAGAGCCTACTGAAAAATGAGGAGCTCATTGAAGCGGTGCTTGCTGTCTTCGAGAGCGACCCGCAATTGTCAACAAGACGAGCAGCTGTAAATAAATGATCTCGTCGCATCATGGTGTCTTCTTGCTTGCATGACGATCCGTCAGAACTTGACTTGAAACAGGTAATTTCAACAATTGTTCATATATTTGGTTCAAATCACTTTTTATCGCGATTATCTCGCCCGACACCAGCCTTTCGAGCGGGTTTCCCGAGTTTTTGCGTTCAGTGCGCCACCTGGGAGCGGCGTCGCGAACCGGATAGCAGACGGCGAACGGGCCGGCATAGGCCATAGGAAATGCACGTCTGCCATTTTTGTTATCTTTCTAATAATTCGCTACTCCAGAGTTGACGTCTGAAAAAAATAGGCAAAAAACTTTGGAATAAACGACGTTCGTGCGCCCAATTTCAGATATGTATGTTTGAAATTCGATTTTTGCTAGGCGTGTCAAATGTGAAAGTTTTTACGGCCGCACCCTGTATATATATATATATATATATATATATATATATATATATATTTTGTTTTGCGCACTGACAAGCGTCGGTGAGCAGATGTACCGGAAATTCTGAAGAATCCATCACAGTCTCTTCTGACATCTTGGAACTACCGCCCCAACATCTAAAGCCCGTTGGAGTTAAGAATAGCGCACGCTCCCAATTTAACGCCTGCACCACGAACAGGACCCAAAAGAACAATGAACGTATTTAAACAATTAATGAGATGTTAGGACTAACCAATCAAAAACTATCGTACATCGTAGAGTCTTAAGGCCGCTTTACACTGCTCCGTTATCTTACGATACGTCACGAAAGCTTACGTACAAGTCAACTTGCTTCATATTAAGCGTGGCTACCAGTTCATGGAGATAGTCCAGCACGTGACATTCGAGACGCAAATTAATTCTTCGCAGACTTATGTGTAATGTAAAAAAACAGGGTTCTGCGTACCAGCGGCCTATCTTGTCTGTCTTTGATGCCCCTCTTTCGTTATCGTAAATTGGAAACCAAGACGCTCAACCATCTACACCTGCGTACCAGCCTTCATGGTGTTCGGGGCAGTTTACGTGCCAGAGCCATCGTTACTCTTCGACTTTCAACCTCGAGTTTCGGCTGCTGCGTTTTTTTTTGTTTTTTTTTAGATATTTATTATTGGGTTGTGTGTATGTTTATACAGCCTAGAACTTGGTCTGCCTCCAAGGGGCGACAAGTCTCCCAGCTGAAGATGAGCAATTTAGCCAGAGCAGTACAACCGCTAGCCTGGGGTCTTTAACGTGCTCACGCAGTAGTGACACACAACCGCACGCCGGTACGAAGCTCATCCAGATCGAAGCGGGCAGGGGCGGGGATTGAGCCCAGTATCTTGGGTTCAGCAGCACGAGCTTTCACTCCACGTGCTCCGAGCTGGTGTGCGTTAGCCCACTCGGCCACCGATCCCCCTTTCTTTCAGATATTTACACATTCTAAAGACGTGGAAAAACTGCTAGTACATAATACGTTCAATACACAGACTGCACACACTGTCTCAGGCGTATTTCTCTCCTAGCACATTGGTAGCAGATTGGTCATACCAAAAATTTCTTCAGACGTGTTCGAAGCACGCATATGAATGAAGCCAAAAATGCCTGAGGCACGTCCGCACATAAAGCGGTCATCATGTCTCCAGAAAATACCGTTTCTTTTGTGGGCTGTACAGGCAGGGTGACTGTTGCTTAAGGGAAATAACGAAGGCGCCGTTTATAGCAATAGAAGCAATCACTAACCAACTAAACACGAAGACATACAAAGGAAGAACATGGTATTGAAAAAAAAGGAAAACAACAATTTCCCGAAAGTATACAAAAATAGTCTGGGAACGGGGACATTACTCACGGTTCCTCTAGTGGCCTCCTAAATTGCTCGGGAATTTGTAGCTTCATGAGGTTATTTCCAGGTAACCCTTTTCTGTCTTTTCTACCATTTCTCCACCCCCTTCACTTTTTTTTTGTCGTTTATTTGTAGACATGTATGTGGGGTCTCCACAGATCTCACGGGACTTGTGGGGCGAACCCGTGGCTGTCGCTCTTACTGCTTCGCCGGTAATTTTAGGAAGAAATTTACGACGACCATAAACTTCCAAAGCATTCCAGGCCTGTTTCATCAGTTTGGCTTGGACGTGGGGCTCTTTGCTATTTCTTTGAGGTGTGGTATCCATCCTCTTCTTGCCGGGCTGCGTAAACCGAATGAGGCGATGGGACCGGCCGTAATGAAAACACTGTCCCCGATGCACAGCCCGCCGTGCTCGGTCGCTTGGCCGTAAACTGCGCAAGTAATGTGCTCGGCGGTTCGCCACGACGGTGATGACCTTTCGATGGTCCCTTTTCGTCGCTCGCTTTCGTGGCGTTTTCTTGTTGTCGTCGCCAACTTCCTGTGACTCCCTCTGTAAGCTAATCCGCAGTGGCACCTGGGGGACTAAGCTCGGCGCCGCGAGATCGAGGCGAGTTCTCCGCCAAACTCGCCGACCGCCGCGATTGGTCGGCGCCGTGCATGACGACTCGCGCCGACACTCCCTAGATCGTGACGTCAGAACGGAGGGTTTGAGGCAGTCGGAGAGTTGCATATTCGGAACTCGCGGCGACATGCGGTGACGTCATTGTGACGTAGCAGAAGCCGGCTCCGACCTAGGCGAGTTTGGGCGAGTTGGGCGCTAGATCAGGGAGAAGCGTCCAAAATGGCAGCGTCTTCGTTCGTGTTCTGCCGTCGACATAGGTATTTAAACCACGCCAATGTGTTTGACATGGACGACGTTCATTTTCAACAACACTATCGCCTCTTCAAAGACGTGGTAAGGTGGCTGTGCGATGAACTGTGTGGCGAACCGGGCTTGAGGCGATGGAGCCGTGAATGAACCGTCGCCCCCGTCATGAATCCTACAGCCAAATTCTACAAAATTAATCCTAGAAACAAATGTGTTTTTACGGCAATCTGCAACCAGGAACGCAATTTACCATTACCTACAGGCTTTTACGATTATTTTGATGGGTTGCTGCGCTGCGTAGATGCAAGATAAACGCACTTGATAAAATTCAAACTAAAACAGATGATAGAAGAAAAGCAATGTACATGAATGGCGCAGACTAACAACTGTGTTATTTCTTTCTCATCTTTCTTCTTCTACACCGTATTTTGACGAACGAATTGGCCGTTAGTTGTTTATGCAGCAGGAGAGCATGCCAGAACACTGCGACATTGTCACCTACTGTAGATAGGCAATTTAGCCAGTGCAGTATGACTGCTAGCCTAGGGTCTTTAACTTGCACCACGTAGTAGTGATACACGACCGCATGGCGGTACGATGCTCATCAACATCGAAAAGGACAGGGGTGGGGGTGAATCCACGATCCTGGGTTCTGCAGCGCGAGCTTTCGCTCCACGTGCACCCTATTTAAAAAAAAAAAAATATGGTGGCTGTGTGGCGGTGTGGGGGGAGAAAGATGAGAAAGAAATTACACAGTTGTTAGTCTGCGCCATTCCTGTATGTTGTTTTTCGTCTATACTCTGCTTTAGTTCATATCTTTAGCAAGAGCGTTTTTCTTCCATCTACGTGGCGCAGCAAACGGCACAATGTCTAGTCAACTAACCTATATCCAAGCAATGTTTGTATTATTAGCATCCCTGCTGTTACCTATTCTTATTTGTCATTTACGATTTAAATAAAAAATGGGCTGTATGTATGTTGATACTGCCTAAAACTTGGTCTACCTCAACGGGAAAGATTCTCCCAGCTGTAGATGAGAAATTTAGCCATGCAGTACCGTACAACCGCTAGCCTGGGGTCTTTAACGTCCATCCCGCAGTAGTGTTACACGACTGCACGCCGGTACGATGCTCATCAACATCGAAACGGGCAGGGGTGGGGATTGAACCCAGCATCCTGGGTTCTGCAACGGACCTTTCGCTCGACGTGCTCCGAGCTGGTGTGCGCTAGCCCAGCCGGCCACCGATCCCCCGATTGAAATAAAATAAAAACCCTTCACTGCGGAGCGTAGGGAAAAATCGGAGTTACGCTGGGGAACTCGCAGCGGCTGGGGGGGGGGGGGGGGGTCGGAAATGTAAGAGGGGGAGCGGGAAACTCGCCGGGGCGGAGTCAAAAGAAGCTCCTTCCCTCGTGACGTGGCATTGGAGAGATTCCCGCCGGAGGCGAGCTTAGCCCCCCTGATCGCGAATTTCTATCACGCTGCGAGTGCGGGCGGACTTGAAAGAACAAAGAGAAAACCGCGCTTGTAAAAGTGACTACCTCTTTCATGATGTACACAATGATAGGTCATACCAATGCCTTTCATACTTGGTTTCAACTAAAGTCCAGACGCGGCCGACGCTACGAGGCAATTGGACCAATCAAGCGGCGCCAAAAGGGCAAGTCACTAGGCAATTTTTGTTTATGATTTGTTCAGCGATATTGGAGCACGTACAAAATCATGACGAACACCATCATGGTTCGATTTTGACGCTGTCTGACTGGCCCACCAGCTCGTAGCGTCGGCTGCGTCTGAACTCAAGCTGAAAACGAAGTTTGGATAAGAAAGACGGTGCTGAACTTTACCGCGTCACTAAAAGACGCCACCGCATGTCACTGATTGGACATGACTGTGACCTCAGCGTTCAGCTGGGACTCGGCTTCTCGATGATTGAGCCCGAGTTTCAGACGAACGCTCAGGCGGCGCTCGCGTCTAATGTCACCTGCGGTGGCCCCTCTTAGTGACGCAGAAAAATTCATCACTAACGCTTTCTTGCCTAGGAGCTGTTGAACACACTGAGAGCCGTTAACCTTTCTGCAACTTATTATACTTAGTCGACATTTACTACAGGGGTATAGAGACTATATTCTAGTTGCTAGTTTGCTTACAGCAAAGAAGTATGGTTTTGCATTATTCACATTTCACTTTTTGTGGCAGCGTTCGCTCGACTAATTATGGCTGTTTCCAGAAGTTAATGTTACCTCGAGGTAATAATTGCAATATCTGAGTGCGCTTGACCCTACCCCCTCTCCCGCCGGTGCCACCAAAAGGTTGTTATTTTAACTGAAAGGTGTAACTGTCATTGTTATTTGGCTTCATTCCCTCTTCGTCCCACATTACACAGCTGGCACAATGGTCTCGCTGTCACAAATGACCAACAACGACGGTCTCCGAGACGGGTGTGCGAGAAAAAAAAGATTTGGACAAATACTCGAAGATGTAAAGAAATCTCGTGATTAAAGTTCACGCGCATATCGATAAGAACTCTTAACCTTGTTTTTACAGCAACCTATGGCGACCTTATCAAGAGGGCATAAAACTTGATAACCTAAAGTCGTGGTCACTCAGCTGATAAATCATACGCAAGAGACATTGTCTGAGGTGGGTTTGTTAATTGTATAGCGGTCATGTCACATTGGATACACAAAAATGTATCTTCAGAAGTGTTCGAATCATACGTATATGTATGAAAGGCTTCGAACATCTTTCAAACATATCCGCAAAAGAATTATGTACATATGTCTGTAGAGAACACCCTGTCCTTTGTAGATCGTTTGCATTGCTGAAATTTAGCCCTTTTATTCATCAATGTCGTTCTAAGCCAGGAAGGCCGAGCAGTACCAGGTTGTTATTATACGTCGGTGCTCATTCTTAAAGGGGCCCTCCAAAGACTTTTTTACTGTTTTTTTTTTTTGTTTTTTTTTAATTTGCATTGAACCTGAGCGCACTGAACGTAGTAACTTAATGAAACTTTTCTGTTCTTGAATTTTGCTTTATTTTAAAAATTATACACAAATTAAAATTACAAAAACAAGCGAAAAATAACCTCCTTCATGACGTCTTTGGTTGCTTGAGTGGCCGTGAACTAGAGGAGGGGTTGTGAGCTCAGCGAGCGCTCACGGCTGCCGCACTCCGTGTTGACGGCTTGAGAGCGCGCCACTAAAGCATGTTCTGGATAGGCTAATAAAGCGGGCAGCCCGGGCGGCTCCCATTGCATTTGTTGCGCGATTATACACTAATTCGGCATGACACTTTATTGGCCTCAAACGGCAGCAAACACGGGGTAAAGATCAGCTCAGAACGAGAGCCACTTCGCGTTGCCATACCGCGAAAGGGCCAAATCACAACCTAAAGCTGCTCGCCGAAGGCCCTCGGAACGCTCAAAACCGGTCGTATCCCCCACTGCAGCGCCGCCGCGTACATCCGGGGCCGTTCTACGCTCGTTGCTCGTCGGTGCCTGATCCCACTATACCTTTCTAGGATGCGCCGCCTTTCCACCGCTTGGTGGCGGGTATGTCGACGGGTCATTTCTTGTGTCCGTACTTTATAAACTGCATTTGTTTCTTTTCTGATATAAAATATTTAACAACTACTTTTATAAATAATTGAAACGCCTCGCGTCACTTATATTTTGTATTTCGACTAAAAAGAAGCTTTTTGTTCCTCTGTCCAGTAGAAAGGCCAGGACCTAAAACGTCACGTTGCCGTCACATATTGCGCGCTTTCGGCACCGCAGGTCGCCCCGTAGGTGGAGGAGGTTTTCGCGTCGTTCGGACGCAGTGATATTTAGTTACACTTTCCGGGCCCGCTGGCTTGCCCGGACCCCAAAAGACGTGGAAACCGCAAAAATGGTAGACGTTTAAATTATGATTGCAGAGTGAGTTATCGCCGCATTTAGGCGATCTAAAAAACCTCCTCACGGCGCCTCTAAGACTTCCTTGGCCAACTTGCTTAAACGTTGTGGAATAACATGGCAGTCGCAAAATAATTACTGAAGCGTAATTTTATAGCTTACAGGATGAAAATGTCTGTTTGCCAAACTAATTATCTTAGTCGATTTGTACACACACGCCGTTCTTTGACTATCTTCATATCAAAGCCAACTAAGCAAAATTATACATTGAACTTCAACGCGCAGCCGGCTTTTATGTCTCGTGCTTGCCACGTAAACATCTCCAGCATTTTTCCAATTTTTCATACTTATTTTATTAACTATATTGCGCTCATTCAAATGAGAGTGAGTGTGTTTTTGTTGCTATGTTTGTGTCTGTTTGCGTGTGTGTGTGGGGGGGGGGGGGGGAGGGGGGTTGAGACCCAGTCAATTCGCATATTGGTGGCTTTTTTTCTGTCCCCCAACATTTTGCAAAATGGATGTGAATTATTTTTCTTTGATTTGATATGATATTTTGTTTTCATCTGCAAGTGAATCACCGTATCGTCTTTGTTTCGCTTTAAGTCCACCCACAGCTGCTGTCGCTGCGATCCGCTAAAGCCAATCAAGCAACGCCGAAAGTGCATCGTCACAAGGCCCGTTCTCTTTAGGGAGTTTAAGGGAACCGCTTTTACACATCCCACGCGGTACGATGGGCCCTGCGGTACGAAGTGCGTATGCGTGAGTCTTCTGCTCTAGCGCATGCGCAGTGAGCTCCAGAGAACCCATCGTACCGTATCGGGTGATAAAAACGGTTCCCTAAAACTCCCTTTTGTCGGTTCGCTACCAACGGCTAAACCAATCCCGACGGAAAAAAAAAAAAACACTAAATCGGTGCGCGTATAATATGCGTGATAGATGTTTGGTCGGCCACAATAACAGCAGAAAGTCGGTGACTGCCATGACGATGCCTGTGCTTGCTTGGTTTCACCGAATCAGAGCGTCGGCTGCGATTGAACTTGGAGTAAAACCGAATGTAGAGTGATGAAATGGTATATATATATATATATATATATATATATATATATATATATGTAGACACGAACACGCGCAGAAGTAGAAAGTGAATAGCCGGCGATGCCTCGAGACATCCTTTCGGAAACTTGATGAAAAAGAGGGGAAAGCAATCTTCAACGCTCCCAGGAGGCTGTTTTCCCGGAAACCGGGCAGTTTAATTATTACTGAAGTCTTCTTTAATGAAAAGGCGCATCGACGTCGCGAAAGTAAGCCTTCAATAGTGGTTCACTAATTGTTTTCCCGAATTAGTTGGCTGATTGCCCTTCTTTTTTATTCTTTAGGCCGTGTTAAACAGATAAAATTGACAGACACTCGTAGGACAACCGGAATTTAAAATAATGCGGAAAGGGACATTATAGAAGGCTGGCATACAAAATAAGTGGGATTGAAAAATGCAGGAAAGGGAGAAAAGGCTTGTTGGTCACAATTTCATTCGCCTGCAAAGACCAATATAGTGTACTGCGACCGTGGTTATTTCATTTAAAAAAATTCAACAGCCAGTAAAAAAAAAAAAAAAGCCTTGCGCTGAACACATTATTCTGGGGTGCTTCGTGCGTTCCTTTAATAGCCTTCTCAATTTATGGGGCGAGGCAACGATTTTTGTACTTCGGGCGTATACCATTTAGAAAGAATCAATGACGTTAATGACTTATAAGACACCCGTTCGTTTTTCACCACACGCAATACATGTCGCAAAAAAGAAATGGAATAAATTCGACCAGCTTTTATTCCCCTCAACTTGCAGCCAAAACAAGAGGCCACGTGATCTGGAGCCGAATATATGCCGCCGATATTTATCATTGCCACGCGCTGAGGCTGTCAAAACACAGAACTAAAGCTGAGTTTCAGGCACTGTGCTGCAGAACCCAGGGATCCTTGGTTCAATCCCCACCCCTGCCCGTTTCGATCTGGATGAGCATCGTACCGGCGTGTGGTCGTGTATTTTTAGTGCGTGATGCACGTTAAAGACCCCAGGCTAGCGGTTATACTGCACTGGCTAAATTGCTCATCGGAGACCCGTCGCCTGTTGAAACAGACCAAATTTCTAGGCTGTATAAACATACACAACACCCAATTTTTGCAGACATTGTCATGGTTCGGTTATTGTCGTCATTGCAGCGATTGGACACGGGCCACTATCCAAAAGCTTGTCAAGCTATGGATCAGTACGAGCCCAAATTGGCTGCTGGCTCAATGCACGTGCTCAATCTATGATAAACATTAAAATATCGTTCACTGGGGGATACTGCGACGCCCCCTGCTACGCCATCAAGTTTTGCGAAGGAGAGATTGAAAGAAAGCACTCGCTTTTGTCCCTAAAATTGCACCGCAACAAATGAGTTTCTTGGTTTGATATGAGCCGCACTCCGTGTTGACGGCTTGAGAGGGCGCCACTAAAGCCTGTTCTGGACAGGCTAATGAAGCGGGCAGCCCGTGCGGCTCGCATTGCATTTGTTGCGCGATTATACACTAATTCGGCGTGACACTTTATTGGCCTAAAAGAGGCCAATAAAGTCACATCGTCACAAGGCCCGTTCTCTTTAGTGCGAGTATACTGCACGCCAGTGCGAGTACTTGGGCCCCACTAGTACCAGTAAGCTTGTGTAAAGTGAAAAACATTCCAAACCGATGTCGTTGCATGGCCCCTTTAAGTCGGCACGGTCTCGCGCCGTGATAATCTTAAGCGAAACTCGATATAAACCTTTGTTCCTCAGCACCTCAATTTCATTATAAAGGAATTCGCAATCGTTTTAGCATATCCTTGCATTTTTGTATTAATAAAACTAGTTAGAACAAATGCACTGTTTTTTTTACTGGATTGTTGGTATAAAGTCAACGAAAACCGAAAGTAACGAAAGCAAAGCGATGAATGTTTAACTGAGCAGTCTAATTTGTGTTTTCCACGGCTATGCTGCGTAAATGCTCTCTCATCCAAATTGAACCATATCTATGCTTGGTAAAACGCTGTTATTAAGGTTTGTTTTGTTCGTGTCTAGATGTTTGTACACGGTTTGCTCTCTTATTGTACAGTTTGGCCATCATATGCGGGAAATATATAAAACAATCTTATGGTCGCTTGTCACGGAGATCATCATTACCGTGTTTCTGGTAAGCTACTCAACTGTCTCAGATTTAGTGATACAACATTATGGTTACAATATTACTCCTTTGTCCCGACCATTGAGCATCAGAAAATACCTCTTCAAAACATTACAAAAAGGGTCGTATATACATTATCTGGCACATTCCTGTGAAAAAGCAACGTCCTCGTGATTTACGATCTTTGAAAATTGGCTTACGCGAAGCCAGACTTTTATCATGTAACCACTAACCCTACCCAGTATTTCTTTCCGCCATAAAAGCATGCACTCGGCTGTTTAAGTGACAAAAAATAGTGTTATAAATAAATGGTGACAAAGGTGATCACGCCCATGGGCGTCACTATAGCCTCCCACACAGGGTCATGGATCGAGAGGTGCAAGTCAAGAAAAAGGTGCAAGAAGTTGTTTCTGGTCCTGCTTCAGGCACATATATATATATATATATAATCTGTGTGTGCGTGTCTTTTTTTCTCTTTTTCTTTTTACTGGGCTTTCATAGGATTATTTCTGCATTTCCTCACCTTAATTTTTTTATTTTTCTGAACGGCGTCATCGTGTCTCACTCTTTAGTGTGCTAATCTCGTGCACCAAAGAAAAAAAAACGGTTCACACTCGCGTCGATGCATCCTCGGCTACTGTATTTTCGTTCACTGCACCTGCTCCTTCTATAGACCGGTCCATTTGGGTCATAGCAGAGAGCTAAGGTAAAAGAGAAAAAAATGCACTCCCCCTCTCAACCCGCATGCCGTCCGCTCCGCCAAGCGGGCTGTAGCTAGCGTCCGGCTGGCGTGCAAACTCTGTTTAAAATCTCGTCATTTTGGAACTTTCAAGCGCAGATGCGCAGATTTTGGTATGCCAGTTATCGTGTAATATTATGCTAGATAAAAAGACTCACAGGGTCCAATTGGGCTGTTACCTGCGTGCAAATAAAAAACAAAAATAGGGAAAACTGTGTCAGATTGGCCGGTCTCTTTGGCGAAAAGAAAATCCGGCTGCTGTACCTCTTTTCCTATACAAAAGTCCTTACTGATGTAGGCCTTTTGCGACCATGAGTGGAAGTCTGAAATAATAAACAAAACGTGCTCTCCTGCCGGAATACAACCAGTCGTTGAGGGTATAGTACTGCCGGCTGACTCAACTGCGATTTAAGTAACGGAAAAAAGATATGCTAGCTGATAATTTAGAAAAATAGAACAACAGAGAGCTGTAGGCTGATCTTGGAGTAGCCACAACTATTCTAAGAACACGAACCACTTCACAACGGCAGCCACGAGCGAGAATTCGACGTTCGGTAGAGCCCGCCGATACAGCCCAAAGATGGAGAACGGCAACCTCCCGGTTTGTCGTCTGCTAGCGGAGTCGGGCGCGTGCCCTCTCTCTCATTTTACCCCGCTGAACCCGCTGAACTTCCCGGATGTGTGGAGAGGGCGCTGCGGTCGAATAAAATGGTGCCGCCCAGAGAGCGCTAAATGGAATGGTCTATACTCCTGTATTTTCTCCTAGAAAAATAGGCAAAAAAAAAACAAAAAAAAACAAACAAAAACATTGTCAAAATAAAATTAAGTTTGCTGAGAGCCACGTTACGCGCATTTTCCTGCCTCATATTTGCCGTCCGACAATCTCACGAGTAGACCCTTTCACATTCCCCATAAGAACATCTTTCTTCTTTTTTTTTTTTTTTTCCTATGCGTATATACTTCATTTTGTCTCTTTCCTGACTGGAATTCGATGCCGGGGCCCATTCGCCAAATCCACTCCAGCCGTAAGTATGACAGAAGGGCGACCAGGGGTGAGCTATCTTCTCCACCAACCCGCAGAGGAAAAGTAATGCAGCCCACAAGGAAAGTACACTGCACGCCAGCGGCAGCAGCAGCAGCAGCAACATCGCGAGAAAGAGTCAGCGGCAGCTTAGCCGACGATTCAGCCGTTACTTCCTCTTTCCCTCGTCCCCTCCCATTCATTCCGGGTATAACCGGAAGACCTAATCCAGCCCTATCCACTACCACAAATGAGTGCGACTCCGCGCATCGCCACAGGGACCGTCGAGTGCGGAGATGAGGAATTCCGTTGCCGGGCACCAGACAGAGTGGGAGCCGCGACCAGGTCGTCGTGTCCCCTTTCTCCCTACCCTCCGCGATATCGATTCCGAGAGAAATAATAAACGCAGAAAACGCGCGGTTCGTTTCATTTAAGTATTATGTGCGCATTTGTGTGGGGATTCAATGTTCTCAAGGAGAACAAATTTACCGCTCGCGTCTGAAAGTCTGTGTGTGTGGAGAGGACGTCTGCGTTCATATGCAAATCTGAGTTAAAATTGGTTTGGAGCCTGTACGTGGCCCTGAAGTATCGGTTAATTTAGAAAACACACGTCAGTGCCTTTCTATTTGTACTCGGTGTTATGAACGTTTAAAGCCAGCCTATTTCAAGGCGGGGGGGGGGGGGGGGGGGGTGAAACATTGCGGTGTAAATTTGATGGTGCACTTACTTAGTATCGTTCAGGTTTTTTTTATTTTTTATTTCCCACATTATTTTAATGCAGTTGTATTAATTGTAGGCAGCTTTTGAAAACAAACATGGCTCCAAAGGAGGTTCATTTTCAGTGAAGTGATATAGTAATCCACGTGCTGCCGCCGGTTTTTTCCCACGAAAATTTGATCTCAAACGGAGTAAACAATCTTTTTTTTTTCCCTCGAAAGCTTTAGCAAGCGGTCTGCAGAAACGATTTGCCGACTAGTTTAGAATAGTCACCACATAAAGTGACCAGAAAAAAAGAAGAGAAAACCCGGGAGCAAAGACGGAAATTGAACAGCCCTTTAAATACCGCACGTTCGCCTCGCTATATCTCATAAACGTGCTTCTCTTAGCGTTGCATGCTTCTGAAGTCACGCTTTCACCTGGCGTATAAAATTTATCAGCAACTTATAAGGATGTGTAACAGTCTTCTTTGGTATACCTCTCTGTATCAAGGTCTTTCACTGCGCTCAATCTTTGTGCGTGTGTGTCATCACGGATGTGCTCTGGCTTCTTACCGCAACCATTCTGGGTTCTGACTGCAATCCCGAGACCCTATTTTGAATGAAGCGTTCATCTCTCCCTGGTGGCTTTCCGCTTGTGGACAGACGTCGTCGCCGTATCGCAAAACGCATGAAACCAACAGGGCTTCCGCACGTGGGGTTTCCTGATGCGTAAAGCATCAGTCAACTTCGGGAGGTTACTGTTGTACCGAGCGCGGACGCGTAGCTTGCGGTGTCGAATGGAAACTGGGCGTACCGCATTATCTGGCCACCGACTGTCTAAAAGAAAAACATGAAAGCGTTATACTTGGGGTTCGGAGTTTTCGGTTTAAACCGATAAAAACCGATAAAAGTACGCCGAATCCATTTTCGGAAATTCGGTTTTAACCGAAAAATGTCAGTTTTTAGGTTCGGAATTTTCGATTTCAACCGATAAAAACCGATAAAAGTACATCGAATCCATATTTTAAAATTCAGTTTTAACCGGAAAAGGTCACTTTGACCTTCCAGTCATACCGCAGAGCCGTGGCGAAAAAGGGAAACGGCAGTGTCTATCGAAACGTGTCCGAATGTATGGGATACACGGGTGCCAGTACGACGTTTTGGTTTAATGTGCGCATCATTGATCGGAACGTGAAGTCTGAAATACCCCATGACTTCGCCATGTACGAGCGCGTTTTAAAACTCGTTGTAAGGAAGATTGACATGCTGCAAGCTCTGCTTGTTGCGTTGTGCTTTAAAACGTCGCACCGTGTCTCTTTTCGGCGGTCACAATTGGTTGATTGGCCGATTTTGGCTCAGGCAGAGCTTAATCTCCTCAGCCTGCCAGTGTCCAGTGTTAGCGTTAAGAGGGCATTCTCGAAGCTCAGGGTCATGTTAACAGGAAAGGAGGAGTGCGGATCCACGGTGAGAACCTGGGAAAGTACATGTGTGCGTACTATAATAAGATAACGTAATCCTGATGTACAGAAGTGAAGTTCCATGTTTTTTGGGCATAAGCTTCATATCTGACTTTTCTGTCCTCCTGTTTTTTTCTTGTTTCTTTTACAGTTGCAGACATTTTCCAAATACATTGTCCATTTCTTTTTCAATGTATCTGTGCCGTTAATCTTTGAGGAATCACAAATATCAGAGTTACAAGGATCGTCCGATCCGGTGTCCGTTGGAGTTTATTTCATATTCACCGAAAAAAGCCGATAAAATTTTGTGGGCATAAATATACGCCGAAAAAAACCGAAAATAGAATTTTAAAATAAACACCGAAAAAAGTACGCCGAATTTTGAAAAAATAGAAACCGAAAACGCGGAACCCTAGTTATACTTCATGCAGCCACCAACCCTCGCAACCACCGCCAGATTCTCGAGAGATAAAAAAAAAAAAAAGGTGACATATGGGTACGGGACAAAACGATAAGGATGGATAACCGAGGGAAATGAGACGGGCGTCACACGGTTTCGTCATTTCGACTGGTGTTACCATTATTTTTATTTCATATTTTTTCCTCACTACTCTATTTTTTCTACCTTTTTTTTCCTTGGTCCTTTTACATGCTTTTTTTTTTGGGCGGTAAGGGGGGGGGGGGGCTTTTTGCGGCGAGCTGATGGATGTGCGCCTTCAATCAGGCGAGCGAGCTTTCCCCCAATGTCCCCGACCGTCGCCGAACCGCTTGTACGAACCGCGCGCGTGAGTGGTTGAACTGGGGACGAGTAAATGGGATACGGAAGCGACTTCTCTCAACTACGCATGCAGTGGTACGAGCAGGGAGTCTAGTTACTCTTTCTTTTTCCTTTCTTTCTTCCATTCATGGAGTAGAAAGGGAGTCACCGCGTACGCCGAGTGCTTTTGGGCTCCCTCTGTCGCAGAAGTTTTCAAGGGGGGCGGGGTGGTGGAATCGGGTGGGGGAGGGGGACTGATCCGAGGGGCCGATAATACTTATGGCGAGAAGAGCGACCCAGTCGCTTTTCGAGGGCGATTGCCGCACAGCTTGGGGTGGAGTCGCGGTGAAGGGGACATTGTGGAGAGGAGGGGAGGGAACGGGATCGGGGAGAGTGAGAATCGTTTAGGCGGTGCGAGTTTCATCTGACGGGGGTATGCTCGAATCTCTCCGTGACTCGGAATACGCGAGGCGAGTTTCGTTGGCTCGCGGCTGGGACAGAGTGCCCTTCCACTGGGACAGTGGAGTGTCGTGTTAGTTGCAAAAAATAAAAATAAAAAAGAATAAGAAGTAGCCTGTACTCGGACTCGGTAGCAGGTTAAGAATTCGGTAGATGCTCCACCCCTAACGCCAGCTCGCTGCCTTCCGCGGGCTTAGGCTCTGCGTGGTGCGCCGAAGTGCTTCTCAAAGGCAGAGAGCTCACGGTGATGGCGTAGCATGCACCGAAAATCTTATACCGTCACCGAGAAAAGGTGTCTACAGCTTTAAGACATCGTGTTAATGAAACGCGTAAATTAAACTTAATGCTGCTTTCTTTTTTGTTCTTGCGAAGTGAGTAAACATTTCAAAGCATTACCCACAATAGTTTTTTATAAGAGCGGCTTTAATCTCATTGTTTTATTCTGCCGTATGTCTAGATTACACATCAATATATATTTATATATATATATATTATGCGCCTATGTTGCAATTATATTTGTCCGTGAATGTATTACCACCGACGCGATTAATTTACGTTCAGAAGGGGGCCGACATCTACTATGGATCAACTCAACTCCCTGACGTCACGTCACTGCGGTGGCGCTGCTAACGGTAGTGCGCATGCGCAAACGCTTCAATCCTCCCGATTCTGGTTTCTGCGCACGCGCAGGGCTCACACCTGGTAAGGGAAAAGCGGGCTTGTTTCGCAAACAATGTGTTGGTGTATACACAAATGCAAACTAAAGGTGCGAAAGTCAACTTTCGGTTCTAAACTTTGTTTTACTTTAAGTCCGACCGGCACTTAATGTCATACGTTCCGAAAGAGCCGATCAAAGAGCGACAAAAGTGTTTCGTCATCACGTTCGTCGTTTTTGTGCCTTTCCCATCTCTTACTAAACTACTCTAGTACATTAAATGCGGCGCCATCATGCGCTTTTTTTTGTTGTTGTTGTATTGATTGGTATAGCGGTTGGTGGCGATTCCGAATGGACAACGAGTACCGAGATGATGCATTTCGACGCTGCTTGATTACCTATGTCGAAATGTGGCGTCTAGTGCGGTTGTATTTAAACGCAGTATGACACTTTTGCGCAGTGGGTTTAAACAGGGGAAAAAAATTGAGCGAGGAAGCGATTTATACGAGGAGAAATAAAAAAACATTACTTGACAAGCAGTCTCTCCGTCGACAACAGGTGAGCAACTTCTTGACAAAAGGTCTCGCACAACTAACTTCGGAAAGAAGGACAAACCGACCAACCCCCCCATCGGTCAAAACATCAGCTCGAATATTAACACTACCTCAAATTTATCTGCCGCACACGTAAAAAAAAAAAAAAACGCAGATTTAAAGTTTTTTTTTTTTTGCGCCTTTCTTAATTTTTTAGTTTTAGTTAGGTTTCATATTCCTCGTTATTCGCAAAACAACGCAGTGAAAGACGTCGCGACACTGGAACTCGGCGCCGAGAACGGACGTATCGTAGATTACAACGGGGTAAAAATATTGCGATCCAAGGGAGAAGATGATGAATCTACGTGACCCCAATAAAAGATAGCTCGATGTCTCAACATTACCCGATATATATATATATATATATATATATATATATATATATATATATATATATATAGGGTGGCTAAAGTCGCCAGGCTCGATCTAAAATGGACCGTAAAAATCGACGCCTGCCCGTAGCCCCTCAAACTTTTCGTCAAAGGTGTATTTCATAGGTCGGTTTTTTCTTGTAGAATTACAAAGCGTAGTTCTCTTTCTGTAAAAAATAAGGCCAAGAAACTTGCCTGGGTCAACGGCGGGAGGCGACGCAGACGACCAAGTCAAGGTGCGGGGTGTGTTTGACACTCCTATTGATAGATGGCGCTACCTCCTTGTTTCCGTCAGAGTTCTGGTTTCGGTTTGCTTTCAATGAAATATCGAAAGTGCCCGCGTCGACCGTGGTTTATTGACACCAACATAATCGGTTTTGTAATCTACCTTTGGCGTGAAAATAAATGCAGACAATGATAGAAAAACTTCAAGTAACAAAAATAAAAGAAAACGCGGTTGCATAACGACAACGCTGACGGCGCTCTTGCTGCCGGCGGATTTCGTCTGCGTGTCGTCTGCTTTCTTTCGCTGGTCGGTTGCATCCTCGGACGCTGCTTCCGAGACCATTTTTTTGTTTTGTTTTGCCGCGGTTGGTGGAGAGACAGCCACCATGCGTCACTTTGGATGCTATTTACACCGCATGCACTTTTGAGACACGGGAGGCTGCCAAAGCAAGCTCCAGATAAACAGCAATTAATGGCTCTGAAAAGAGCCTGTCAGTAGGAGCCCGCGGTTTTCGCGGTTGTCAAAGCCGCTGGTCATATGTGCAAAATGGATAGATATGTGATCTTCAGTTCTCGTTGTCTTCAGTCCACATGTCCACCTCGAACTTGGAGGCACTTGTGCAGTCTTCGCTCATAATCCCTGAAGGCTGCCTCCCGCATGTTGTCCGTGATCGCATCGAAGGCGGATATAATCCGCTCTTTTAGTTCCGTCATCGAGCGTACGCGAACTGCGTAGACCTGGGCTTTCACAAAACCCCAAACAAAAAAATCACAAATTGTCAGGTCAGGGGACCGTGGGGGCCAGGGCATTGTCGGTGACCCTCGACCCATCCAGTTGCCGGGAAAGGTTCTGTCAAGCCAGTCTCTCACTGCGGTGGCGTAATGCGGTGGTGCTCCGTCTTGCTGGAAGATGCACACCTCCCTTTGCATGTGCGAAGCTTCCAGCTCCGGCAAGACGTCCTGTTCGAGCATGCGAAGGTAGGCGTCGCCGGTGACCGTGCCCTCAAAAAAGAATGGACCGACAACGCCTTCCCTCCAAAGTCCACACCATACTACGACCTTTGGTGACTGGATAGCCTCTTCAATGATCCAGTGGGGGTTCGTCTCGGACCAGCAGCGGGTGTTTTGCTTGTTCACGTGCCCATCCAGATGAAAAATAGCTTCGTCAGTGAAAAGCAGAAACGGAAGGTGGTTCCTGTTTGTGGAGATGCGCCCAAGTTCGTCCACGCAGAACTGCTTTCGCCGTTCATAGTCATCTGGCTGCAGCTCGAACAGAACCTGTGGCTTGTACGGATACATTTGTCGGCGGATCACCATCCAGACGAAACTTTTACTGATGCCAAGTTGTCTTGCGACTTGCCGCACGGACAGGCGTGGGTTCAATGCAAATGCCGCAAGCACGGCGTGTCGTTTGTTCTGCTGTGGCGACCTCTCTTCAAGTACTCGCAGCCTGGTCTGCACAGTGTTTTCCGTGTTGAATCGGTGCACCCAGCGCAGGACAGTCCGACGGGTGGGCGGACGCCTGCGAAAAGTGGCTCGAAACTTCGATCTCACTTGCCTCATACTCCTGGTTTCTGTAAACCAAAGGACTACTTTTGCCCTCTATTCGACGGTCAGGTGACGCATTGTGACTGTTTTCTCCCCAACCACGACAGAAATGGTCTCGGAAGCAGCGTCCGAGGATGCAACCGACCAGCGAAAGAAAGCAGACGACACGCAGACGAAATCCGCCGGCAGCAAGAGCGCCGTCAGCGTTGCCGTTATGCAACCGCGTTTTCTTTTATTTTTGTTACTTGAAGTTTTTCTATCATTGTCTGCATTTATTTTCACGCCAAAGGTAGATTACAAAACCGATTATGTTGGTGTCAATAAACCACGGTCGACGCGGGCACTTTCGATATTTCATTGAAAGCAAACCGAAACCAGAACTCTGACGGAAACAAGGAGGTAGCGCCATCTATCAATAGGAGTGTCAAACACACCCCGCACCTTGACTTGGTCGTCTGCGTCGCCTCCCGCCGTTGACCCAGGCAAGTTTCTTGGCCTTATTTTTTACAGAAAGAGAACTACGCTTTGTAATTCTACAAGAAAAAACCGACCTATGAAATACACCTTTGACGAAAAGTTTGAGGGGCTACGGGCAGGCGTCGATTTTTACGGTCCATTTTAGATCGAGCCTGGCGACTTTAGCCACCCTATATATATATATATATATATATATATATATATATATATATATATATATATATATATATATAATATATATAAATATATATATATACATATATATATATATATATATATATATATATATATATATATATATATATATATATATATATATATATATATATTTATTTATTTATTTTATTTTTGCTTTCTTTTTGCCGAGTGGTGACCCTGCACTCGGTTCCGCTTAGCATGCCGGTCAGTTTGAGCGTATAATAAACTCCACTGCGGAAATTTATATTCCAACTTTCCGTTCCGTTACTCCTCCGGAAGCTGGCTTCGCTCGAGGAAATAGAGTGAGTAAATTGTGAAACCCGGAAACGCCGTGACACAGCGTTCGCTCAAAAATTTCAACGTTTTCCTTTTTTTATTTTCTTGTCTTCTCTTTATAATTCTTTTTTAGACATTTGAGCCTGAGTGTTGGCATTTGAAACTAGTCAAGAAGTGTCAAGAGAAAGAAATGGGGGGTTGCTTTCGGGACTTCCGCACGTACGACAAGATAGAGATGGGTACAAAGAGAAAAGGAGAAAGAAAGAGTGAAAGATAGGTGGGTTGAAAGAGAGAAAGAGAGTCATGAATCCGACGACATTCATGGTAAACCCCGTGTCCCTCAGCAATACACTGTAGTCATGTCTCGTGGATGCATGCCCGGTTAATAGGGAGTTTTAGTGGAACGTTTTCACTTTCCGCTCCGAGCCTGCCCAACCGCGCATGCGTGGCCGGCTGTGCTTAAACCGCTGAAACTCAGAGTGGCCACGCGCGCAGTGGCGATTGTGCAGTTCCGTAGAGCGGAGCGGGCGCACGAAAGCGCTTTACTAAAACTCGCTAATCGGGACACCCAGCGAAGTACCTTTGGGGACGAAGGGGCTTAACGAAAGCTGTCGTGTTTTGGTTATTACAAAAAAAAAAAAAAAAGCAACTCGCATTACAAGCAAGTTTTTTTTTTTTTTTTTTTTTTTTTGGGGGGGGGGGGAGGGGAACGACTCTGCACGCAATAGTAAGATACTACTGTATCGTGCTTCGCCATAATATGTCGCTCGTAGCATCGTGTCACTACGCACTAATTCATGGGTTGTACCTGCTTTTATGCCAACGTTTTGGCGCTAAAGGCTTTTTTTTTTTTAAACAAACATATATTTTTGGCGCGTCCTTCACGCGAGCGTATCCAGCAAGGCGCAAAACAGTAGTTTCACCGACAATTAGGCATTCACGCATTTGAGTCAAAGACCAAAACCACAAGACAACAGTAATCACAGTGACCACACGGCAAAAGGCATGCATGCGAGCTCGCGCGAACTCTAGCCACTCACTCAACGCCAACACCGACGCCGGACGCAAATAGACGCGGCCGGGCGTGGGTGGTTATCATTTGAGCCCGTTCTCGTTTCGACCTCCTCAGTTGGCCCTTCTCAAAACAACCATTGTCAAAAAGATCTTCTCGCTTTTACCCGTCGTATTTGGCCCTTTCCCGTTTCGTCTTTTGCATTCCAGCCCTCCTCATTTGGACCCGTTCTCGTTTCGCCCTTTTCACCTGGCCCTTTTCAAAACAGCCATTCTCAAAAATATCTCGCTTTGACCCGTCGCACTTGACTCTTTCTGTACCAAACTCGTTTTTCTTTTTTTAGGGTAATATTAAAACATTGATATACTTTGTGTTTTGTGTGTAAGTGTGTGTGTATGTGCCACACTACAGGCATACTCTCTCTGCTAAGGATCTTAGCAGTGCGTCGAGGTCGTCGTGAAAAGCTACTAGCATCCAATAAAGCAGACCAACTATCTATCGCAGCCAGATCATATTCCGAAATGTCGCGTGGTTTAAGGTCTCTCGTTTTGGGACAATGCCACTACTTCTATAATGCAGTGGTTCTTAAAAGAGGGTCTGCGAAGACATCCTAGGGGTCCGCGAAGCCCTGTCTCATCAGTCAGGCACGGCAATATTAGTTGTCTTTCTTCACGTTGAGAAGAAACGTTCCAATTTTCGGGAGAGTACTCTCGTGTTTATGTCAATGAGATAAGCCTATTTTACTTCAGCAATTACTTATATCCCTTTATTAAATCATTATCATGATAATCTATACCTTTCTATGCCCCTCACACCTAACGGGGTCCTCCATCATCTCCGCCTTTCTACAAGGCGTCTGCGAAACATCAATGGTTAAGAACCACTGCTTTTATGTATGCTATTTCTGTTCAAACAAAGTTTCCAAATTAAATGTTTATCGCTTTTTTTTTCTCGTTTGCTTAGAGGAAGCGAAGCAGGCGTCAATGTAGGATTCTCAGTGCGTACCTCTACACATCATATATCTGATGGCATGTTGGGGGCCGAAGCAAGGTAAGGTCAACAAAGCCGCGAAGGCATAACGACGTTAGAAGCATGCCGAACGAGTGCCATTCGGTCGTAGCGCGAACGGGCGAAATGAGAATGGGTCCAGTTGCGAAAAACACGACTGAGATCAAATGAGAAGGTTCAAACGAGAAGTACCAAATGAGAATGGGTCGAAATGTGCAAGGTTCAAATGCGAATGGGATGTTTTGAGATACACCCGCCGGGTGTAGCCGGTATGCAGGACGCTTCAAGAGGAGTCGACAGCAGCGTCTCGTCGGCCTCCGACCATACCTCGGCAAACCTCACTCATGAGGGCCCTCACTCACCCTCACTCACCCTCATCTTCACAGGTGAGGTGAGGGTGAGTGAGTTTCTGAACCAGGAAAATTCATGAGTGTGAGGGTGAGTGAGGGCCGTGAGGGCCGTGAGGGCCGTGAGGGCGGTGAGGGCCGTGAGGGCCGTGAGGGCGGTGAGGGCGGTGAGGGTCGTGAAGGCCATGAGGGCCATGTGGGCGGTGAGGGCGGTAAGGGGTATGAGGGCCATGAGTGCGTGAGGGCGGTGAGTGGCGTGAGGGCCATGAGTGCGTGAGTGGTGTGAGGGCGGTGAGTGCGTGAGGGGTGTGAGGGCCATGAGTGCGTGAGGGCAGTGAGTGGCATGAGAGGCGTGCGGGGCCGTGAGGGCGGTGAGTGCATGAGGCGGTATGAGGGCCGTGAGGGCGGTGAGTGCGTGAGGCCCCCTTCAGATCGAGCATCTTTCTCAGCAATTATGGTGTTAATGGCGGCTTGTTCTCTAGATTTCCCTAGATCGATACGAATTGCTGAGATCGGGTCCGGCTCGAAATAAGCAAGTAACTCAGAGCGATTCGAATACGTTTGAAGCGGCTGCACCTAATCAGGGACGCAAAATTTTCACGTGATACCTCGTGCCGGTGATGATGACACCGAAAGACTTGGTTCTCCTTTGAAATCGATCATTTTTTGGAAATAAACTGTTTCAGAAAGGTGCTTTCGTAATCTTAACGAGATTTAAATGCATAAAAATACGTTTATAACGCGTAATTGTGTCTAAATAGTGCAAGAAAAATAAAATTTTATGATGACGATTGCAAATTGCAGCAATTGGTTGCTGCGTGTGATCGTGGGCGGCGCGTGTTGCTGGTGTTGCGACGTAAAGTTTCAGGGCGAAATTGCCCCATCTGAAGCTGGCCTGAGTGGCGTGAGGGCCATGAGTGCGTGAGGGCGGTGAGTGGCGTGAGGGCGGTGAGTGGCGTGAGGGTAGTGAGGGCGGTGAAGGCGGTGAGGGCGGTGAGTGGCGTGAGGGCTATGAGTTCGTGAGGGCCGTGAGGGCCGTGAGGGTGGTGAGGGCCGTGAGGACGGTGAGGGCTATGAGTGCGTGAAGGCCGTGAGGGCGGTGAGGGCGGTGAGGGCCGTAAGGGCGATGAGGGCGGTGAGGGCCGTGAGGGCGGCGAGTGGCGTGAGGGCGGTGAGTGGCGTGAGGGCCATGAGTGAGTGAGGGGCTTGAGGGCCGTGAGGGCGGTGAGGGGCGTGAGGGTCGTGAGGTTCAGTGAGGGTGAGTGAGGGGCTGAAGGTGAGTGTAGTTGTGAGGGTGAGGGTGAGTGAGGGGCTTAGGTGAGTGTGGCTGTGAGGGTGAGGGTGAGTGAGGGCGACCTAAAATGCCGACCTCTGCCTCCGACATCGAACACCTAACCTCAAATCACGAGCGAGAGGGGGCGGCGATCTCACTAGCCCATTCTAGGTCACAGTACCATTACCAAAGGCGCATCCGCGTCGCAACGTGCCCGGTGATCACGTAAATTGTGTCTTCAAAAGATAAATGCATTTGTCAAGCCCTATGCGAATGCGCCAAGCCCACGTGTTTTGCGATCTGGATACCAGGAAGAGCGCGAGCGTAACCGGGCCCACTTATTCTATTCCCCATTTGTTCACCGAGTGCAATTCCACTTGGAAAAAAATCAATACGCAATTAAAAGACCGAAAGTTTCTGAACGGAACTACAAATGCACATCCGTTCATGCATGAAAGCAGATTTTGAAAATGTGCAAGCGCACACTCATTATCTGCCCCGAGACCAGATCGTGCACGGCGGATACAGGTAACCCTTCGCGTTCATCTCTCCGTTGTTGTGTGATGAAATCTGCCCAACTCGAGACACATTGTGCATTTTTCTGCTGGAGTGTGGGTTTGTATGTTAGCCTGAACTTACGGAATCACGTAGTAAGTGAAGACTTGAACGGGCGTGGGCACGAGTAATGTTGGGATATTGCGAAAAAATTTACTAATCATGTTAATTCCGAAGGGTTGTTTTGTGTGAGAGAGGGCGCAGCGACATCATTACGTGTTTCCATTCAACGACAAGATATCCATGTACATTGTTGCAAAACGAAACGCCATTTCTGCGCACATGCCTGCGCAACCTTTATTCGTGTGACTGATCACACGAAAGCAATCGTATATATAGTGTCGCGAAAATTTATTGCATTGCCCCATTGAACGCAATAACGAGTTAGTCAGATATATTTATTTTGTAAACGTCTTCGCACTAGAGGCGGTGCACAATTTTCGTTATTGTAATCATGCGCTTTCCGCTTTAAGAGTAGATTTGTTACTCTGAATGCATCTTGAATGTTGTTTTGTGAAACCTTTACGTATGGCAACATAAAATACTCGATCTGAAAGCCAGCTTCACACCAAACCTGTAATAGGTTTCCTGTATGTATAACTTCAAGCTGATCACTACCAACAAATACTATTTTTACCATATTGTACTGGATAAAAAACGACCTGTCAACGACGAAATCAAATGTTATATTTCCGTCAAACAACGTAGTAAAACTGCCAATATTCATTTCCCCTTTTTTGAAACCGTATTAAGAAACATCAGTTCACTAGTAATTTAAACGCGGAAAAAGTGTTTTTTTTTTCTATTTTATTGACCTTCATAGAAGTGGTTTTACGTAATGACATGTGATGCTAGATGTTTCATAATGAACCATATATAATATGAGGATATCCGATGTGCTGTGCACTGATGTGATGTATTCAGATAATGCGACGGATATGTCTGGTTTAACTATAATAATTTCATTTGTTGCAACGTTATTTGAAAGCTTACGAAAACATCGCGAAATTCGAGCATTTGAAACGCAAGATAATGCTGACTAAAACATCCGAATGCTTAAACACAAAATGTAGAAAAAAACAACACTTCCATGTGCAAACAGGTTCATCTTGAAACTTTGAGCGCACGATGATGTGAAGCGGAATCCAAGTTAGTCAATACTCAAAATTTTTTCAAAATGTATGCGTGGAGACGGCGATTTTAATTTGCGCACTTAATGCAGGAGGCCTTGGGAGAAATGTTCTCTGATATGAGATGAATATCAGAACACAGAACAGACGTGGAGTATACGTTCGTTTATTTCCTAATAGCTTTTTTTTTTTTTTATGCTGTTCCGCGTGTTTAACGTAAATAATAAAAACATAATATTTAGTTCCTGGTGTTCTTGAGGAAGCTCCTGCCGCCGTATATATTCAAATTTATTCATCCTTCCACTTACCAGCATTCATGGCACTCAAGGTTACGAGTCGCAACGCATGGAACTTAAAAGCCCGTTCCGTCCCACGCGATTAACAAAGTGTAGGTTCGTTTTTTTTGTGTTTTTTTGTTTTTTAAATATTTATACAGTTGCATCTGCGGCTAATTTCACCAAAAGTTTATGCACGACGAAGTTCCAGATGACGAGCGCACAAGTCTTTGTAAGCGATCTCTAATTCCTCCCCGAATCTAAAAAAATAGCAAAAAAAAAAAAACAAAAAAAAAAAACACGTGAAGCAGTTTTTTTTTTATTTGTTTACACAGTTGGGTCTGCGGCTAATTTCACCGGCGCTTGTTTGCACGACACAGCTCCAGCCGACGAACACGTGAATCTTTGTAAGCGATCTGTAATTTCTCCCCGAAAAAAAAAAAAAAGGTGAAACAGTTTCTGTTTCCTTTTTTGCGTTGGTCTTAGTGGATAGAGAAGTATCAAATTCAAAGCGAAACTGAGTGACAACAGTTTGAATGATAAATAAAGTATAACTTGTGACAACATTGAGAGGCGGAAAAACAAACAAACCGGCAATGCTATTTATGGTGGTATGGTTGACGGCTTAAAAAAGGCGAGGCGTGGCCAGGTCCTTAGCAGCTTCTTATCACTCAGCAGTCGGTCAGATTGCGATGCCATTAGCAGATAAGAAGGCCTAAAAAAACGAGTCATGAAGGAATAGGCGTGAATATAATTAACCACGCCCCGCGTTTCTTAGCCCGTCAGTGGCTGAAGTAAAATTGCCGTGGTGTCGTCCGTGTCACCGCCGCTTATTATATGACTTATAGGTTCAACCACCCCTAAATAAATAATTTCTTGCATGCTGCGGAGGGGAGGAAGAAGTTTCTACACAGATGCCGATAATATCCCGAGTTCGAGTAATGTTTGTATACTGTAAAACCCTTAAAGTTCGCGAGCCCTTAATTTTCGCAAATTTCGGGAATTGAAAAATTCAAGAAATTTAAGGGCACGCGAAAATTTTGGTCCTTGAGCGTTTCAGTGCAGGCGTCTGGAAATCGCGAAATTTAGTGGATGCGATTATGTTCCCTGTGACCGATTCGCGAAAACCAGGGACCGCAAAAATAAAGAGTTTTACGGTAGATGTTTAGTTTTTAGCCCCCCGCGGCTGACGATATAAACTAAAACACCCAATACGGCTTCTTTTCTTTTCTTTTTTTTTGAAGACGGTGTTTTAAAGTTTGATTACCTCTCAATTCGACAAATAGCCCGAAAGGAATCCAAGTACACCCCATGCTTAGTCCGAAACCAGAGAAGCTGAAAACTTACGTTTTCAGCTTATATTGTCCGCGATAAAATGCACCACAACGATAAAACATCACAAAAAAAAAAAAAAAAAAAAAAAACGGAGGACATTTAAGATTGCTAACGTGTAGGAATGCGAAAGGCATTCCTACACGTAAGCAGTCACACGGCTCACACTGATGTCCCCGCCAGAGCGCAGTGTGAAAAAAATGAGACGTGGCGCGCTGCGTGTAGGAATGCCAAAGCATTCCACACTCAGCACATTCCTACAAGCAGCGCCCCCATGTCTTCCCTTTTCACACGACGTCCTGGCGGTGACGTCACACTCCCCCACTGCGCAGGCGCGGCAAACCCCAGCGGCTCCACTGATTCCACGACGGTGCATCTGCGTTGCTGTGCTTTGAGTATTATTTCTGAGGCGCGTCCGCTTTGATCTTGAGCGGCCTCGTGGGCTTCCGTGGCGAAGCACCTGATATGACGCGTCAAGCACATTGAACTTTAGGTACCGTTTCGCTCAGCCAAGGGGGAAATGGGAATTTAGGTGACGCGTTTCGCTGCTACGGAGACCGCTGGTTTCGTTGCATATGACAGTTAATGCTTTGGTATTGAAAAAAACACACAAAAAAACACAAGGGCTATAGTTATTGACAACTTTATAAACATTTGACTCGGCTTACTATTTTTACGCTCCGTGCTTCGCAATTCATTCTTTGCCCTATCTTATCAGCAAGTGACGCAAACTCAGAGTTTCTGAAGTTGTTGGCGACTTTCATCCAAAGTTTATCCGTAGCTCCTTCACTTGTCTTAAAATGTATGCTTGTGCTGTTTTTTTTTTGCTTTCTTCACTTTTCCTAGCTTCGTCGAGCAGAGCACTACTTTTTGTGCAATGAAAGATTAGAATGTACTCATTTCTTATGAAAGTAAACGATGTCTGTGCATGCTTTACAACTTTTACTTGAATGAACTGTCTAAAATTACCATTGTGATAACGATATCCTTTAACTTTGTTAGCGATCGATCAATTGAAGCGATTCATGACATTCAGTGCATTCAACTGAACAAAACGAATAAAAAATGCGAGCAATGTTTTTGTTTTTTTAATCACAGTGTTTTAGTGAAATGATCATTGTTTTATTTGTACGTTGTCGTTATAGCATAAGTTCGAGCGCTTTAATTGGTTTGTTTTGGTTTATGGGTAATGGCAAGCGTTGGGTTAGGCTAGGATAAGTTAGGATAAAGTACAAGAAAAATCCCTTTTCCTATGCTACACGTATTATGTTTATGTGGCTAGCAACTAACCAATTACGGTTCGCACCCCTGAAATGAAACACGGCACACCGATTGCCAGTCGAACGCTGAAGCAACGCTTGTGTGCTCACTAAATGGACGCGAGAGTCAGCTGAACGTCTGGCGCTAGTACCTTTAAGCTACTTTCTTCCCGCGAGTCACATCACGTGATCAAACAGAGTGACGTTCTATTCCTAGTAGAGGCTAAGAGAGCGAGCCCCGATCTTCACGAGAAAAAGGACGTAAAATGCAGAGGGAGAGAAGCAGAGAAAGAAAGCAGACGATGCGTTTGGCGTGTTCACTTCTCCGCGACAAGTTCAGCTGGTTCGAGTACTTGTCACCCATTTGCGGCAAGTTTTTGTTGTTGTTTGTTTAACGTGTTTCTTCTATGCAATATAAAGCTTGAAAACAACTAAGTACTGAGCATGGAAGTGATGTTTTGCGGCTTCAGTGTGTCTACTAAAGCGTCTAAAAATGTGATGCAACACCAAGCATCTAGCCCGGAGCTGCATCGCAATTTATGTTACCACTGCCTTTGCCACACCAGTAAGAAAAAGGGGCGATTTTTTTTTAGTATTATGTTTTTGTATTTTTTTATCACTGTTTTGTTCAGATTTTTTTTTTTTTTTTTTTTTTTAAGATGAGCCTTATTTCCTTGTCTCTTTTGCATTTGGTTGCTGATAAACTTCACTTTAAGAAAAAGTAAATAAAAATAAACATCTTCTGCAAGCAACAAACATAATTGGGATGCCTCCCAAAATCCCTAATGCACTCGCGGTTCCCGTTCGGCGTAGGAGAGAAAAAAAAAGAGTATTGGGCAAAGCCAGGAGAAGTTTCCGATCGCGAGTTTTCTGTCCCAGCGGAGGAAGGCCAACAGCGACGGGGTCTTCCTTTGCCCTGCCGTAGCCTCTCCTCGAATTCCGTTCTCGAGGCTAATCGATCACGCAAAGCAGGAACGCTCCCGCTGGCGCCGAGGAGCGCCAAAGGGAAGCACTCCCGACATAAAAGGAAGCAGCAGCAGCAACGCAGGAAGCGCTATACTTCCTGTCCGGGAAGCTATTTTCATGCAGCCAGGACCTTCGACGGGCGAGCTTTCAGACTCGGATGAGCTTGAGGCGAGCGAACCAGACAGGGATTTTCGGTATAATAGCGGCGGAGTGGAGAATCCAAGGCCGGCACTCATTTTTATGCGGTGTATGAATCTTTGAGCTGAAACGCACAATGCTTGGTGTATGAAGTTGGCTATAAACAGGTAGAAGGATAAATGATCCCCTCCAAATATAAGATGTCGCATGGCATGGTGCATATTAAAGTGACGCTTGCAACGAAACGCCAGCCTCATTAATATAAAGTTTCACGTTGTTGAAGTAGGACATCAAAACTTGAATTAAGTCTACTAGGTTCTCTGAAATTATAAAAGGAATAAATATATTGAAACGCAAGATAATTTAAAAATATTCAATGTTAATGCTTATTAATCAAAGTAAGTTGGTTGCGTCCAGAGAAGGCAAATATTCAGCTTCCTGTACTTTAGAAGAAAACAGAATATGAATATCGAACGATGACCGTACGCTTTCAGCGCTTCCGATGCAGGCGTTGCTTACTTGACAGTCATGCGAAATAGTAGTCAGCATCGGAGGGGGAATATTGAACCTTGGGAAATCGTTGCTGCTTCAGCCGAAACTATTTAGATCCGGGCTTCAACACCGTAAAAAATTTCGTCCGTTTGTCGTTATTCCTTTTAAATTGTGAAAACGAAACTTTTTTCCGGAAAGCTTCCTCCCGGAAGCTTGCCAATAATCCAACTTAGTATTCCTTTCGTTACAGTGCGGACAAATTTGTCACTGGTCTTTCTCCAATTTAACGAGGAAAGTGATCCAGATGTCCGCAAAGGCTTAAAAAAAAATATTCCAACCACACATTACACGTTTCCGGTTTCTTCAGAAGCTGCGCAATAATTTATCCGTAATTGTGTACACAAACATACCAAACCATAATGTCTAAGATATTTACGTCTTATTTGATGCGTTATTTTCTATTCGATTTATATTTGTCTGTTGTAACGGCAATGTTAATGCTTCTCGGGATCCACCTTTCTCTTATGCCCATTTTCTTCGCCCCAATCCCCCCCGGCACTGGCGCCGCCTTTTGTGTAATCAGCTTTTGTGGGACTAATAAATAAGCGTTAGGGTAACTGTGCCTTGGCGTTATATTCTGCGTAACGAAGTCCATCATACAAAAAGGAAGACCCGTATCCGCTCTGCCCCTCCGAAGAGACTACAAAGTAGGCGAGCGGAGGTTATGCTATTTACTTGCCTCCAGTCCAGTATACGAGAGCAAAGCACCAAAACCGACTCTCCCTCTGTTTTGATGGATGTCGTTCGATACCGGTGCTCAAGGTGGCCTCCTTCCCTTCAACCCCGGTCCCACGGGCCCCTAATACCCCGAATGTTGTGTAACACTCGTGTACGTCGAACCTCCCGATGGTTCCTAAGTTTGCCTAAGTCTGACGTAACGACTCAAGTATAAGAGAAGGCATAAGGGAGGGCTGTCAGAGGCGCCAAACGCTCTAACGCAAAATCGATGCCATTGATCACGTAAGAAAGACAGCATACTGTGTGCATCAAGAAGCCTCGGAGGGGAGGAGGGTGTAAAAGGAAAAAAAATCCCGGTTGGGAGATAGTTCATGTGAGCGTATTTCACGAGGCGATTTGGAGATATCAAACGTTGTCTGGTTCAGGAAACAACATGACCGAGGTAAATGTACTCGCCCGAGAGCGTCATGCTGAATTTGGGTGGCCTCGTCTCTTATGCGCGACGAGTGAAGTACCGCGGTAAAAGTCGTACTTTGAGTTTCAAACAAGCAATGACGCTCCAAAATACTCTTGCAATAACTTCACACAAAAGAAATGAATGTCTAAGGTCGTTCTTGTTTCCTCGTCAGTTTCATAATTGGGTTCTTTAATGTTTAACGAGTGCTTTCATGCCTGATGCAGTCCGCTTCAAAATATGTCGTTTTCTTTTTTTCCCTTTTTCGCAGTGGAAGGAGAATTTAGTGAGAGTAGGGCACCTGCAAACTTGGAGGACGTGCGTCACTTCGTGTCGGTAATAAAAATGCACGGTTTTCCCCACAGGCGGTCGTAAATATATGAAAACCGGGAAGGAATTTGCCATTTTCCAAATTGCCGGTTTTTGATTAGCTTAAACTCCACCGTCACAAACTTCACACGTCAACATGTGAGTCTCAAGATAGATTTAGAAAACAACTTTCTACCACTACACAAATACTTTCAGTAGTGCACGATTTCGGCCATTCGATTGATAGCAGAGAACAAATTGGTGGAATATCTTTACACCTATCCTAGGCATTTGACATCGTTCCGCATCACGTACATTTAATAAAATAGCAGTGGGTTGGCATTGCTCCTGTCCTTTGGACATAAATTGCTCCTGATGTGAAAAATAGGGTGCAATTTTTCTTAAATTAAGTGATGTCAATCAGCACATCTTGACGTGTTTTCTGAAGTACCACAAGGGTCGGTCTTAGGAACACTCTTAGTTTTAATTGATGTCTATGACATAGCCAACCCCATTGACACAAGTGTGAATGTGAAAATGTTTGCTCATGACTGCGTTGTTAGTAGAACTGTCAGAAACACGTTGGATTAATTATCGGTTAACAAAATCTTTTGCAGAATTGCCGAATGGTGTGATAGGGGGCAGGTGGGGTTATAAATTACTCTAAAACATTCGGCAGTGATGTGATTGGCCTAAGCCGTTTTGGAGCACCTCTTGGAGCAGCCAAAACAATGTTTTGGAGCAGCAAAAGTGGCCTTTGGAGCAGCCAAAACAGTGTTTTGGAGCAGCAAAAGTGGCTTTTGGAGCAGCCAACACAGTGTTTCTGAGCAGCAAAACGTGGCTTTTGGAGCAGATTTGTTTATAAAAATAAAAAAAAATATATTTGTTTTAAGTGCTGGACAAAGGAAGGGCACTTTGCTCGCCACAATAAACAAATTATGGCCAAGTTAGACGACCTGGGAGCCTTTCAAGTTGTTAACTGAAATGCCAATGACACAACATATTTTGCAATGCTTCAGTTAAATGACACATACATATGTACCCGCTATAGATAAATAAGAACCAAATTGCACATATTAAATTTATTTGAAAATGACCAGCTCAGCAGTAAATATGAAAGCATAAACTTCAATAGTTATATAATATAATAAATTAAAGCAGTATCCAACTGATGAAACACGTAACTACTGCAATGGAATACGAAACTGTACGCATGAAAAAGGTGCAGTACGACTTGTGGGTGCTTTTCCTTTTGCTTGTTGAAACTTTCTGCAAGGCTGCTGCAAGCCTCGCTTAGCTTTCGGCAAGTAATGAATGTCCACTTTGAATGTCTCCAAAAAGACGTTGAGTCACCCCACAAGTGTACAGTGCTGTAGGCGTTGCCGAGCAATTCCAAAACGTCTCCCACCGTTTTACTGGTTCCCGAAAAGCCAGATTTTCGTCAGAAGCAAGCAAATGTAAAACAATGGATTGCAAGCGCCCCGGCTGGTGCCTCTGTCGTGCAGTCATGTTCGCATGCACGTGAGGGCAACTTCGGCAGCTTGCAGTTGCACGCGCTTCGTTATGCGAGCGAAGACGGCTATTCCATCGAAACCGAAACTCCGCAACTTCGCTCCGTCGCCATCTGGTCCCCAAAATTGTATGCAAAATGTAACAATCCAGCATTAAAAAAAAAAGAAAAACAGTCCAGCGGTGTGTGCTTGCCAGGCCAGTATGCGAGGCACAACCTAATTTAAAAAGGTTATAAAGCGCAAACAAAACAAGGACAATAAAGCTAATTAAAAAAAAAAAAAGAACCTGAGCGCATCAATGCAAGACATCGCGAGTCAGGGTCAAAAAGTTCTTGGAGCGCTTTGTGCAACAACTGAACTTAAGATAAACAAGCGCGCTGTGCGCGTTCTGCGTGCATACATTGCCTTTTTTTTGTTTTAGTTAACTTGTTTTAAACTTTCTTTTGCGACAGACTTTTCACGTACCGGGGTCCCTCTCAAAAGAACTCCCACCGAAAGAAACCTTGATAAACAGTACTTCGACACAACAGCCTTTGAGTTAGAGGGATTTTTGAAGTGGCGTTTAATTCAAACAAGGACAGGATTGCTGATTACCCTGCAGCGGTCTTTACGTTTCCTTTTAGAAAGCGCCATATCTGTAGCAATGTGTGGACGGGAACACCAGACGTCATAACCACGGTGACTGGTAGGCAGGGACTAAAATTAGTTTTGTCACGGCCGTTTCTTTCAGAAGCGAGTGCTTCAGATCACAAGTAACTTCCCAATGGGCAAAAACGTGGTTTCGTTTTGCAGCATGATGGCATGGCTGGTACCCGGCAAGCTAGCGTCGGGGCTTCCATATAAGCTTGCATCTATTGTTAAAATATTTTCAAGAGGATGCGAGACGAGACCCATGAGAGCGCGAAATGAGGAACGGTGGGGAAAACCATGCGAGACCGGATGGACGATTGATGCAGCATACTTTCTGTCGGGCTGTCGCTTGCGCCACCTCGCTCACGCATGCTCAATTACGGTACTCAGTTTAGTTTCGGTTTTGAAAGGCGACCAAAATTGGTCCTTTGGCGCAGGCTTGGCGCAGATTACCCATATTTTGGTGAAATGTAGCAGGATGTAGCAGGGTTAGCCCCTTGGCGCATTTTTGCGCAATTGGCGCAGCAATCACATCACTGCATTCGCTCGCACAGTAACACACAAGGAATCTCCTCCTAGCTTTGCACATTACGCAAGAGGCAAATGCATACAAGCAGTAACCTAGGTAAAGTATGGGGAGCGAGATCGTAATTAAAAGTTAAATTAGGAAACTGATAAAGATAATATACCAGAAATGGTTTAAAAAACGTTTTGTTACCTAAGACGGAAGCTTGGATCATGCGGCTCGTCGGTAAAACTTTCAGCATGTAAACGTTTCATTCGGTCAGTGCTAGAATATGCGTTCAATGTATGGGACCCGTGCTTAATAAAATATATGAAAAAAGTTAAAAGAATTCGGCGCGTCAGTGTACGATTTTTTTCTTCCTATTTTTGGCGCCTATCATCAGTTTCGAACGTGATACGTAAATTCGGATTTGAGTTGCTCGAGTCTACGAGGAAAACTGCTAGGCCCTGTGATTTCTTTTATATAAAATTTACAAGAACACGTTTGGCCTAGACAAACCTTACATCTTTTGCCACCATCCCATTGCTCTGCAAGGTTGAATCACGCCAAAAATGTCAGACAATATGCTCCTAAAAATAACACGCTTAAATACTACTTTTTTTTTTGTGCGTATGATTAATGATTGGAATTCACTGCCCCTCCGGTGGTGTGCATGCCTCATATATTGACTGTTCTGGTGTTCTGTTCGAAACCTTATAAAACCCTCTCCTGCTTGGATGATGAAAAACAATCTGAAATATTTCCTAAAAAAAATCAATAAAAGAAGCGCGATCCACGCGCGTGGTTCTATTCAATGTTCTTACACGGTTCTGAAAATATCATTGTAATGGTTTGCTGGTCAGTTCGTTACATTACCTTTTTATTCCGGGGGTGAGATGCGGATCATCCGAGAATGATCACAATTGTTGAAATGGCACGTAAGAAAAAAATTCCGGATATATTTTCCCAGTACTCCTGCTTTACTACTTATAATTTTTTTTGCCGTGCTTTTAAATTATTGTCATTGTAAGCGCCACCACACTACTGCGATGACTTGGCACATGTGGGGACAATACTTACGGCACGCCGCAAGCGAAGACATCTATACCCGACGCGTCTCATATTACGGATACACGAATAAACATTTCGCAGCACGGTAGAAATAAACCAATAACGAAACGAACTCCAATTACAAATTCAGTTTTCGGGAGGACTGTACGGCGCATGTAAGCTCTTAAAGTTTTCATTTATTTTTGGGTTTAAATCCCCGAAGGGAATTAGGAGTCACGGGTCGACGGAATGAACGAAAACCAAACGATTTATAAAGGAACAGTAAAACTCAATCGAACGAAGGCGCAATCAACAGTGATCCCTCGCGACGCTTATGTTTTCGATTCGAAATTATTTAAAACGGCATCGCATTTTGTGCTCCTCTGACGCTTCATTAAACGCGATACCGCCTCTTGTGGCAGGTGAAAATTTGCCTGCTTCAGCGAAACGGGCGACGTGTACTTTGCGTTCAAAGGTTCTGCTTAAGCACGCGCTATGGCCAGCGTGGTCTGCTTGTAAACTGACACACATGGTGTTAGCCTTCATTTTCCTGAGTTATTTCTGTGTCTTCACATGGTTTAATTATGACACGAGTTGCGATTGTGTTCCTCAAATCGGAACTCGCTTAGCTATTTGGCAATGCTCCAACGAATTTGCTTTAATTGCTCGTTTTATTGATGTTTCTGGGGGTATGTTTCTGGGCGTATCGCTCCAAGTGACTCCGTTTCAGTTTGCTTTGGAATATGCAAATATGTAAAAAAGTAGTTAAGGGGGGGGGGGGGGGGCGCACCCTCCAATATGGTGACCCGGACATCAGAGATAACATGCTCGACCTCTTGTGAAGGCTCGTTCAACTGGGAATGCCTCCACACATACTGACGACCGCCCCATCACTTTGAGCATCGCAACCATCAAGCTTCCAGATTTCCAGATTTCTGGATGACGGACTCGGAGCTCTGGTTCTTCACGATAGAGCCCCCATTAATAACAAGTAAGATAACCTCACAACTTACAAAGTACGATCACGTCGAAGCGGCATTACGTAACTTACTCTTGCCGTCACCCGAGACGTCCTACAAGATCCACCTGCGGATGCTCCGTATGACAAGCTGAAATTGAAGCTGATACAAAGAACAACCGAGTCCGAACAACGTTACTCACTCCATCGAAACCAACGGTCCCCCAGTCTTCGCCGAGTCACTACGCCTCGCCCCAGACAGGCTCAGAATCGCGAAAGACGAATTTGACCGCATGATGGAGCTCGGACACATTCGCCCATCTTCGAGTGCCTGGTCTAGTGCCCTTCACGCGGCACCCAACAAGTCTGCTGACTAAAGGCCATGCGGCGATTACCGACTGACCGGTATCCGATCCCCCATATCCAAGATTTTGCAGAAAGATTTTTACGAAAGTTGATCAAGTGAAAGCTTATCACAAAATCCCTGTAGAGCGAACAGACATCCACAAAACTGCCCTCATGACACCTTGTGGTGCGTTTGAGTACATGCGAATGGCGTTTGCTCTCCGAAACGCAGCACAGATCGACTTTCCAATGGTTCATTGACCAAGTTCTTCACGGATTTACTTTTTGCTTTGCATACTTTGACGACATTCTCGTCTTCAGTAAAACCCACAATGAACCCGAGGACCCCCTTCGCCAGCTATTCGCACGTCTTTGAGAATTTGGGATTGCTCTCAATGCTGCCAAGTGCGAATTGGGAGTCAGCGAACTGGATTTTCTGGGACATCGTGTGTATACGCATGGCATTCGTTATCTTGAAAACAAGATCAAAGTCATCAAAAACTTCACCCAACCACAAACAACGAACAAACCCCGTGAGTCTCTAGGACTGATAAACTTCTACAGGAGGTTTATTCCTGGTTCTGCTGCGATTCTCCAACAACTAAACATATTTTTTAACCACAACCTTAAAACAATCTAAAGCAATCGTGCGGAACGATTCAGCTGTCAAATCTTTTCAAACAATCAAGGCAACGTTCGCTAAAGCAACGCTACAGATCCATCCTAAAATCATTGCGCTCATTTCTCTTCTGAGAAACGCCACTGGTGCAGTGGTAGGAGCAGTCCTCCAGCAGTTTATTGACTACGCCTGGCAACCGATCTAATTTTTTGTTCCAAACAAATGACTCCAACCAAAATTCGCTACACAGCGTTCGGGCCTGAACTACTGGCCATTTATTACCTGCGTGAAGCACTTCTGCCATTTCCTTGAAGGACGCCAGTACATCACCATGACGGACCGCAAACCCGTACGTCACTTACGTTTTAACATCCTACAACTCATCGTATATCGCGAAGGAAGTCCGTTAGGTGGCATGCATCTCGGAATACTCCAGTGACATGAGATTCGTCAAGGGCAGGAACAACAATGACGCCGACGCATTATCCCAAATAACAGTTAATCACTGCAACGCTGACGGATTGCCCATTGAAGTCAGGGCCTTGCTGCAGCACAAAACGACGGTCAAGAGCTTCAACACCTTCGCTCTACCTCCACAGCATTGGTCCTGGAAGAAAATAAAATCTCTAAATGTGACCAGAAACTTGTGTGCGACCTCTCCGGTCGTCGGGGGATCGGTGTCCTATTGAGCTAGCGCTCACCAGGTCGGAGCACGTGGAGCGAAAGCGCGCAGCAGAACCCAGAAATCCTTGTTCAATCCCCGCCCCTGCCTGTTTCAATCTCGATGAGCATCGTACCGCCGTGCGGTCGTGCGCCGGTAGGATGCTCATCCGCTACTGCGTGATGCACATCAAAGAACCCAGGCTAGCGGTTGTGTTGCACTGGCTAAATTTCTCATCTACAGCGAGTGACTCGTCGCAACTTTGAAATAACTGACCAGCTACACGCTGTCTAAATATTCACACAACCGCAAATATTATTTCTGTCAGTAGTCCACGGTCCTACTTACCAACACGTGTTCGGCAAGTCGTCTTTGATGCCCTCCGCTCGCACCCTCACCCTAGTATACGCGCGTCGCAACATCTCGTCTCATCTCGATTCGTGTGGCCGAAAATTAACAACAATGTTAAAAACGTTTAGAGGACATGCTCACAATGTCAACGTGCTAAAGTACACCGCCACACCCTAACCCCTTTAGATCCATCCAAGCTTCCAGATGCACGGTTCAACAATGTCCACTTGGATATCGCGGGACCACTACCATACTCACGTGACTGTTGCTACCTACTTACGTATGTTGACCGGTTTATAAAGGTGGCCGGAAGCAATTGTCATGAAAGCCATCTCCGCCGAAACTGTAACTCACACCTTCCTTACGATGCGGGTCAGCCGTTTCGGAGTGCCATCATCGATAAGAACGTGCAGAGGTAGACAGTTTGAGAGCGATCTGTTCCGAAAGCTGTCTTCCATACTCTGCACGACCCACTTCAGTACGACAGCCTATCATCCATCCTCAAATGGCTTAGTGGAGCGATTCCACAGACAACTGAAAGCTGCGATTCGGGTGAATGACTGAACCGGACCATGGACCGAAATCCTTCCAGTGGTACTGTTAGGCATCCGGATCGCACTCGAAGAAAACTTTCAGTACAGCTCAGCTAAATTGATATATGACACGACTCTTCAACTTCCCGGAGGATTTTTCCACACTGAAAACAAACAGCACTGCACAGACGCAGATAATTGCACCAACCGACTACGCTTGACTCTGGAGAACATCCAACAACCCCACCCAAAAAAGAGTCGCGCAAAGTTTTCGTGAGCCCTGGCTTACAACGCTGCACCCATGTATTTGTGCGTAACACCAAGGTGAAGCGTACCCTCCACTGTTCTTATGACGGACCATGTTTCATTACTGAACGTCACGAAACTACAATGACTTTTCCATACATGCATGGTCGAGAAGAGGTCGTGTCACTCATCTACCTAACAACGAGCTAGAACTTTCCGAGAACTCCATCGCCGCCACACCAACAAACCGCTCGTCTCATTGAGCTCCTCACAAAAGGGGGGGGGGGGGGGGGGGGAGGGACATGTAGAAGCTCCAAGCGAAACCCAGAAGGGGAAGATGAAAAACGGGCACGAGGCAAGCAGCGCGAGCTAACCAAGACGGGCTTCCAGGATTCCAGCACCCGACATCGCTCCAGGCGACTCCGTTTTGGTTTGTCCTTCAAATATGTATATATGTAAATAAATTAGTTGAAAGTGGACCCGCCCCTTCCAACAGGATGCCAGTAATATATGTCATCAAAATGTAATAAATAAATCTGGACCCATGCAAAACTTGAAGCCTGCATCAGAGCATCAATGAATACAACACAATAAAATGGCTTGATTCCATGGCCATAGATAACGAATGATCTAGCATCAATACACCGAAACCGGTCGTTTGTGTTTCCGAATAACGTTATAAGATCACAAATATTTCATCATTTAAAATCTAATTTTAGTAACATGACCCCACTAACTTTCTATACCAGTAAATTACGTTCCCCTAATATATGCAGCTATTGGGAGTTATGACCATTGCTTTTGATTAGGTTAGGTTCTCTGAACCAAAATTAGTTTTTGATAGTACGCACTTTGTATTAGATGGGTCAGGTTTTTCTGGTTTGTTTGTCGTTTCATTGTTTCTTAATTTTTTTTTTAAATTCTGTGTTTTAAAGACTCACGTGAAAAAAATATTTGGGATGCATCCCTAATTTTTAACTGCAAGCGGGTTCCTTTTTTAACGTGAAAGAGAATATTCGGCGTAGCAGTAGAGTTGCTGATCGCGTGTTGTCTTCTTTAACGAAGAGGAGCGCGGCTCCACCGAGACTACAGCGACGTTGAATTTCTCCCCTTCCGTGGCCTCGTCACGGGTTCTTTTCGCGAGGCTAATCAATCACGTAGAGTTCTCTGGACGAAATATTGAGAAATAGCAGTAGCAGCGCAGGAAGGGGCTATACATCCCAATAGGACGGCGAGGAAAGCGACATTTAGACTGCCAGAACCTTCGACGGGACTAGCTTACAGCAATTCGGGATGCGCTGGAGGTGAGCAGGCCAAACAGAAATTTCCGGTGTGAGAGCGGTGTAGCAGAAGACCTAAAAGACGACGCTCTGTTGAGGTGGCGTTCGGGTGCACCAAGAAACATTCGAAAGGGCCTGTTTAATTTATTATTCTGGGTTGAAAGAAATGGTAGAATACGACAATACGAGAACGTAAGTAAACCTTGAAACACTATTATTAAAATTTCCGTGAATTATATTTTCCACCTAAAAAGCAACGAGAATATGATCATCAAACTATATCGTAGGTTTACAGAGCTTCCGATGCAAATAGTGCCTCGGGACTGTCATGTGGAATAGTAGTCAGCATTACAAAAGGGAAAATGTTTTTAAATGTTGTTTATACATGCATAACAGACGAGGGGAGTTCCACGCGGCTGCAGTGTGATCTGAATCGAATAGAGCAATGCTGTAAAAAATGGAAGATGGAGTTAAATGTTACAAAATGTGCCCATGTTAGTTTTACCCGCAAAACCAAAACAAAAGTTGAAACATGTTACCAACTAAATAATGAAACCGTAACAAAACAGCAAACAGTTATATATCTTGGCGTCACTCTGTCAGCTGACAGCACCTGGAACGCACACATTAACGATGTTGTTGTGAGGGCCGGCAGAGCACTTGGATTTTAAAACGGAATTTAAGAAAATCAACTAAATCTATCAAAGAGCTCGCCTATCTATCTTATGTGCGCCCAGTGCTAGAGTACGCCTGCACCGTTTGAGATCCTTCTCAGCAAAACCACATGGTTGCTTTAGAAAGAATTCAGAGTTGTGCCGCTCGTTTCGTTTTCGTGCGGTACGGCCGCTTTGAGAGTGTGACTGGCATGATAAAAGAACTGGGATGGTCTACATTGGCATTAAGACGAAGAAATTTGCGCTTGAAGTTTTTATACAACATTTATAACAATAAAAGTGGCATTAATAGCTCATTTTACTTATTACCACCAAATTATATCTCAAAAAGAAAAGACCATATTCATAAGATTAGAGAATACCGCACCAGGACGGAATTTGGGCAAAAATTCTTTTTTTGTTAAAAAAATTAAGGAGTGGAGTGCCTTGCCTAGTGCGATTGTGTGTGCCGCGAATTCAGAAATGTCTTTTCAGAGTTTATTCGCCCCCTGCGATAATGCCTGATGGCGCTGCAGGACAATGATGAATAAAAAAAAAAGAATAAAATAAGAAACTCGTGACATATTTCTGCTTCAATCGAAAATATCAAGATCGGGGATTTACCGACGCCATAGATTGAGCTCGCCCGTTTTACTTTTTTATTTTTCGGTCATTGACATTAAAATTTTAACACAAAATCTTTCAACAAAACATTGCTCCCTGAAGCTCGACATTAACTCAACTAAACTTCCAATTAGTCACAGTCCGGATTACGAGGTGTTGCGTGCCTCTCAATATACGAACGAATTTAACGTGGTATATTTTTTCTCTGCGTCCATGAGAAACGTTGAAGGAATGTCATAGAACGCTAAAAAATAAAAGCAGCTACAGGCAGACGCTAGACAGATCTGCTTTTTGTAAAACGTACTCACGAATCAGCAATTGTGCAGCTGATTATACCGAGCATGTCATGTTGATAGTATATGCAATATTTGATACAATGTTCTCTATTTTATGAATATGCATCAAGGAATCCAAAGCCAAGATAAAAGCTTGTCGGATTCTGCGTTTCAATTATATTCATTTTCGCAGTCACAACCTTCCCAAGGAGTGGTGCGGCGTTGCCTGTATATCATCGGTTTCCGAGGACCGAAAAAATATAGAATAGACGTGTTTTCAAGATCTGTTGTGCGTAATAAGTCAGTCACTGAAAAACAGGCGCCCGTTTCGGCTGTTGCCGCTCGTAAACGAACCAATGAAGGCGAACGAAAATTGTTTCATTACTTACCTGCACCCCCTGACGCAAAAACGAAAAACCTCAACCGGGTTCCCGTTTGACAAACGTCGCTCGATAACGGAAAGCAAGATGGCTCCCCCCCCCCTCCCCCATTACCAGCTGCACGCGCCCTTAGCACCCCTAATATTGTGTAACCCATGTGTGAATCGAAACTCCCGGTGCTGCCTGTGTTTGCTAAGTCGAATATAAAAATCTAAGAAATATATGAGCAGGGATAAGCAAGGTTTGTAAAAGGCGCAAAAACGCTCTAACGCAAAATCGATGTCATTGATCAAGTAAAAACGTAACAAAGGATCCTTGGCAAAACGTTCACAACACGCTGCGCACCTAGAAGCGTGACCAACGGTTTTCAATTCACTTATTCAAGCACAAAATCATTCCCAAGGTCTACCAATTAAAGGACAGCGGAACCTACTTATATATTACAATCCGTTTGGAGGAGCACCGTAAGGTCCAATTAAGGTCTTATGTTTTATGTATTATTTCTTCTGTTAGTTTTTCTTTCATACCATCGAAGTGGATTAAGATGTATGGTGTGTCCGAATGAAAATAAATAAAAAGGCATTATGAAAGCAATATCAATATAGCGAGCGCACAACCAACAGGGACCTCTCGTAATGGTTTTGTTTCCAGCTCGGAATTAATTAAAACGGCTTCGCATTTAACGCTTATGTTGAGCTTGCTTCAAAAGGGCGGACCGCTTTTTGACCAGGTAAAATTATGCCTGAATAAACGGAACGGGCAACGTTGACGCTGCTTTCGAGGGTTCTATTTAATGATATGCTAAACTCAACGTGGCTTGTTTGTAAACACACACCGCTCCTGTTATTCTTTAATCCAATGCTTTCTTCTTGCGATCTCACGTGGTTAATTTGTAAAGCAAGCTAAACTTGTATTGCAGACAGTAAGGCACATACAGTTACTGAAAATGGTCTGATCGATAGTTTTACATGTTTGTGCCGGGATGGAAAGGAAAAGGTCATCATATCTTATAAAAGTAAATTATAAAAGAAAATGTGATGCATGCATTTTTTCGCGTTTAGTTTAAGTTTCGCGTTTTTATTTTCACTTTTATTTACAAAAATAATTCGGAACTTTCTAGCCATTGCTTCAAAACTGGTGAACTTTCATTTGGTTGCGCATAAGCGTGTAGTACACTACTCAGGGGGCTCGCACCTGAACCATCAAACATTCACGATGTATGAACGTTTGATTAGCTCGAACGAAAGTTAATATCGCAGATTTTCACAACTAACTCTAGAAAAACGAATTGCCAAAACAGGAGACATTTTCAACGAAATATAGTGTCCCCACCAACAAATTTCTTTCCCGCCTCAGAATTGTTTTTCCGCGCTCGGTATTATTTACACATGAACGTACCATTGTAGGACACGCCGCAATAAACACCACACCTCACCAAACATCCTCACTTGTGTCACCGCGTAAACATTAGAGCCAGCAGCGAAGGCTCGTTCTCTCTAATGTCGACGGCAGCCCAGCTCGCATTCTCGATCGGGGCCGAGAAGAGAAGCCTCACAACACCGCCCAACGTATCGCGTCATAAACAAGGTGCGCGCAGACGCGGCGAATGTGCTTGCCTGTACAATGAGGTGTCACCGCGATGTGCAGCAGACATCTAAAATCGAGCCACGTTCCTGCCGCAGCTGTAGCCCACTTCAGAAGCACTGGTGTGTTCACAGCACCTCGTTGATGCATGTTATCCTGGGGGGGGGGGGGGGGGGGGGGGCACGCTTCTTTGAGCAATGTTTAATACCCGCGGCACATTGTTCGCTTTCGGTTCGCCTCCGGTAAATCAAAATTCTCGCTTTTCGCTTTTTGGTTTTTTTATGCCGTTTTGAATTCCTTGGAAAACGTTGGTTGGGGTGTGGGCTTTGTTGAGAATCCTGGAGTGCGGGGAATGCCTGAGGTAATTTTGCAAAATTGAAGGAGATGGGGAGTTGTTGTTTTTGAAGTGCTGCTACGATGAGTGTCGACATCTTGTACTTGTACGCGACGCTTATGTTTCCCGCAAAAATCTGTGACATGGGTGTTTATGAAGCCGTGAAATTAACGGCCGCTACGTCTGTTATGTCTTCAGTTGAATGCCGAAGGATAAAAAAAGAAATACGCAGATGCCTTAGCGGCTTCATGCATGCTATTTTCTCGTTCGTCAGGGAAATAACTGGAAACGACAAAAACGGCTGTCGCCGCAGCGGAAAGAATAAAAACTCCCCATTTCAAAGGGCAATAAAGTTAACTTTTTGCATCTTTTCAATACAAAAGTGTAGTCTGGGAATGGGTGAAAATTACCGTTGCGGCGGTAATTTTCGAATACGAAAATTACCGCCGCAATTGAATACGAACCTCAAGTCCGCGTTCAACAACCCCCAGGGCCGCCTCAACGGATGGGCCCAATCTTCATTCCAACTCGAAAAAATGCGGACAGGACATTTTCGCCATGAAACCCCAACAACGCAAAACAGGTTCAGTGGTTCCCAGGCAATGGTCACGGTGCTTCCGCTAAACTCCCCAAGCAGACAGAGTTTGTGCGAAAGGAGAGGTGAAACGAAAGGGGCTGCGATATGGTCCAGAATACACCAACACCTGGGGAAACGCAGCACGGTGTAATAGGAATACAAGCAAGAAAGTGTATACGTTCGAGCGTGGTATAGGTGGCGTGCGTACTGTTGCTTCTTGCTTGCATCAAGGGCTGATCAGAGCGATAGCTGGCGAGGTAGGGATCTTTCGCGGCGGCATCACGAAGACATCTGCCTGGAATTGCCGCCGACGTGCACAACACTTTCGGACGTGTAAATACCAGGAACCGGGCGGGACGCGCCGCAGGCTGCTTGCGTACGAAGTGTTTGTTGTCTGCTAGTCTGTATCAAGATTCGTGCAGACGCGGGCTGTGGGGTGACACACACCTACCGGGTTCCTTGCATCCGTCGCGCTTTTTTTTTTTTTTTTTTGTTCCTTTCCTTTTGACGAGTTTGATGCACATTTTTATTTCTACCGTCCTTGAGTTCTTCTTTACGGGATTACGCGTTATTTATTTCCTGACATTTTCTGGCTTTTTAAAATATTTGTTTTTTGTTAGCAGTCAAAAAACCCCTGAAACAATTAGCTCAGCTTCAAGGAGTCAGGATCCACTGTCCTAGATTCTTGATGTCAGAAACACTTTCTTTTTATTGCTTTCAAACACTCTAATCGTGAAATTAAAAAAAATAAAAAAATATCGAAGATAAGAAAATAGGCAGAAAGAAAGCTAAGAAAACAAAACTAAACGTTGCACCTGTCATTAACATGCGGTATTCTCTAAATCAAGATGTTGAAGGTTGGTTTCTTGTAGTATTTGATTTCCTGCTATTTCTTTCGCCTTGCTTTTTTGTATATAGGAAAAAAGTCTATTACTGCGTTTGCCGGAGAAAAAATAGAGTCGATCGACTTCGAGCTATGCAACGTTGGAAATCCACGTTCAGATTACTTGCAACAAGATATGAAGCAGGGAGTGGTATGTATGTGGGAATGTTGTGGCATTTTCAGGAACCTTGCAGGGTTTGCAGTGAATACAAAAATAAGACACAAAGTAAACAAAGAAAAAAAAGTATCTCGTTATGGTTTTTTTTCTAATCGAGTTTTTAACAAGATGACATTTTCCAAGGCTCAAAGTTTAAGGTTTACCGATTAATTTTGTGTACACTTTATCTATCATTATTATCATCGGATTTCAGTTTATCTAAAATTATTGGCATCCTAAATTTTTCAACCGTAATAACATCAATTGAAGGCAAATTAAGTTTTGAGAAACTGCACTTCCAAGATTTTCAACGTTTTTTTTCCCTTTTCCATCCCACATTTACATTATTGTTTTTTGCTCCAATCAAGATTATGGCATATTCAAGGTGACATGAAGTTGTGAGTAGAATTATATGGAAGTCAGTTCGCTTTCTTGATATAACATAGCCGACGGGTTGCGTTGGGATAATGTGGGCCTTTAACGGATGCCTTTCATTTTTTGAAACATCCTCTCTAAATGCCCTCACATATGTGAAGAAAGGTGAGGAAATACACTATCAAGTATGTCAAGAGACAAGGCCATAAAAAGACTTATACAAAATATGTTAAGAAATAACGCCAACAGGGAAAGCTCCATTCAAAAAATTAAAGCCGTTTTACAACTCCCTGTAACGCCGGATTAGAGCGCAGCTCTTAAGAAGGAGGAGGGGTAGGTATATCCCTCCTCCCTCGTCCTCATCCTGTCTGCTACTCCTGCCTCCGAGCGGCGTCGCCGTCGTCTCACGAGGGTCACGTTGCCTCACGGGGGTCACGCGACCCCTATGAGATCACGTCCCGATGACGATGTTGTCATCAGTGACGTCACTGATGACCTCATCAGGGACGCTGACGTTGCCGATGACATTATCACTGACGACGACGATGACGATGCGTATGCCGAAGACGTCATCAGTGACGTCTCTGATGACGCCATCGGGGAGGATGACGATGACGATGCGGATGCCGATGACGTCATCAGTCACGTCACTGGTGACGACATCAGTGATAATCACGATGCCGATGACGTCATCAGTGACGTCACTGATGGCGTCCTCAGGGTCGATGACGATGCGGATGCCGAGGACTTCATCAGTGAGGATGACGATGCCGATGACGTCATGCGTCCCATAATGCACCGCGCGGTTACGCCGACGGCGACGGCGACGACGACGCCGCTCAAGCCGGAAACGGGCGCCTAAGAGCTGCGCTCTAAAAGAACATTGACAAACTTATCGGCCCTATCAAAAAACAAAACTAAATCCCTACAAAAACCTCCACCCTTATAAAAAAGAGCGTTTTGTTTTAATATCTTTTTACAAACAACTATCAAGAACTTATACAACCCACGGGTCCTACAAACCAAGAGGTCGCCCCAGGTCACGGCTGCTTTAAAAAACTGGGCTTAGCGTGTCTGACTTGTTTATAAAATTGCTGATTTAAAACGCAATTAATTTTGTTACTTATTTGTTTGGAACATTTTTCCGCGCCCGTCATTCTCACCACCGCCACTTCTGGACCCGCTTTTTGCGTGGCATTTAGTAATTCCAAATTTCCCGCAGGTCACTCGCCATTTCACTGTTTCCTTAATTACATTTGTTCGTCGATAATGGGACGTCTGCTTTGCTGCACCTTCACATTTGCTTTCTTCGAGAGGACGGGGGGTCTCAACACTATCTAGGTAACAAACCCCTTGTGCCGAATCTTCAACGTCAGCCAAAGAAGGTCAACGCGGGGGACATATTGGACAGGAGTGCTGTTTCGGCGTTCAAATGGAACTCTAGTTCACTCAGCGAGAACACAAACCGCAGTCGATCGATGGTGCAGCACTCGCGTTCTATCTCTTCCCCACATAAGCCTTCTTTAGCTGACGTCACAGAAGAAGGACTTTGCTGTCTAGGACCTGTTGCGGTGCTCCGGTGCCGCTTGTAGCCGATTCACACGACGGACCGAATCGCGAATTTCATCCGCGGTCTATGTACCACGTGACCGTCGCGTCACCGAATCCTGCGATCCGCGACTCGTCCATGGACTCACGGACTGATGAAGCCGAGCGCGTTTTTCACTCGCGGATTTTTGGTGGGAGATTGACTTGAAAAGCGTTTAGTCGGGCAACGGTGCAGTGTATTCTTGATTTTGTTGCCCGAATGACAAAAACAAAAGTGACGCTTTGTTGTGTTTAGTGCGTTCGATGGTTCATTTTGTCAGGCGATTCTTGGTTCCGCGTGTGAAAGAAACTGCAGAAACGTTGTCCGGCTGACGCGATGAAGGTTCCGGTACTCCTCCGGGTCCGTGTTAAAAAGCTCCCGTCAAAACTCGTCTAGCACGCCGCGATGACTCCTGCACATAGAATCAGGCTTTCACCAAGCAAGGCCTTTCTTGTGGCTGTGGCGTACTTGAGTGTTGTACACGAGCGCAGAGGGCGGGAAGTCATCTCCAAACGCCATTCCGCGAGCCCTGAACTTCGTCGCTCCTAGGCTGAACCGCTCTCGGGCAGGACCATGAGTGTGTCGCTGTCACGCCTTGGGTTAGTAAAGCTAGTGGCGCTTCGCGTGAAGCCTATCACGGTGTTTTTTCTCGATTCACGTAACAGCGGCGTAGGAGTCTTTATCACGGTAGCAAACGTCGATTTGTCTCTTGGACAACGGTGCCACGACGCGATGTTGGACTTTCGTGTCACTGTGGGGTGGCGAACAGGTTTGGTCCGTCCTCGCTGGATCTGCGGATCAGTCCGTCGTGTAAATTGTCCTTTATCTTCTAGTCAAGGAAAGAAGGACTAAATACAAGTAGTTCCTTCCGGTTGAAGACCTATGATAGATTAGGGCCTTGAACTCCGGCTTGATAGCTTTTTCTGAAGCATTTGCATTGTAGTTCGTAACTTTCGTCGTCGTCGTCGACCTTCCACTTGAGTGGCTTAGCGGAAACATGCACGTATTCCTGTTTCCACTTAGATTAACTTGATTTTTACGTAACATATTCCAAAACAGAGAAAGTGATGCAGAGAATAATATTAGGGGCCAAGCTCCTTAGAGGCTAGCCATGTCCGTATGTCCGTCCGCCGTCCGGCGTGCCCCTGCTCGTGAGTTCAGCAGCGAGAGCAAAAAAAAAAAAAAGATAAAAAAAAGAAAAAAAAAATAGGGGGCTCTGAGATGCTATCCCATCTGTCTTCTTAAAAAAAAGAAAAAGAAGAAAACCACACATTCTTCTACTGACATGAATGAAAACGGCACCATCAGCACTACCTATGACCAAAATCAGTATCAAGAAAAATAAGAAAAAAAAGAATAGGGTGTTCTTCTGAGTTGCCATCCCATCTGTCTTCTTACAAAAAGAAAAAGAAGAAAACCACAGATTCTTCTACTGACATGAATTAAAACGGCACCATCTGCGCTACCTATGACCAAAATCAGTATCAAGAAAAAGAAGAAAAAAAAGAATAGGGTGTTCTTCTGAGTTGCCATCCCATCTGTCTTCTTACAAAAAGAAAAAGAAGAAAACCACACATTCTTCTACTGACATGAATGAAAACGGCACCATCAGCACTACCTATGACCAAAATCAGTATCAAGAAAAAGAAAAAAAAAAAAAAAAGAATAGGGTGTTCTTCTGAGTTGCCATCCCATCTGTCTTCTTACAAAAAGAAAAAGAAGAAAACCACAGATTCTTCTACTGACATGAATGAAAACGGCACCATCTGCGCTACCTATGACCTAAATCAGTATCAAGAAAAAGAAAAAAAAAAAGAGCAGGGGGTTCTGAGTTGCCATCCCATCTGTCTTCTTAAAAAAAGAAAAAGAAAAAAACCACACGTTCTCCTACTGACATGAATGAAAACGGCACCATCAGCACTACCTATGACCAAAATCAGTATCATCAGAAACCATGCTTACTGATTACCAGCTGAACGTAATGAAAAGCGACGAAGAGAGAGAGAAACAAAAGATTAAAAGGGTTGATAGTCCAGCAGTTTGTTTCTCTCTCTTCGTCGCTTTTCATTACGTTCAGCTGGTAATCAGTAAGCATGGATAACCAACCGGCTCAGCTACAGGCCATCAGAAACCACCCGAGTTTCGCCCCAATCAACATCATCCACCACTCGGAGATGCGGTAATGTTTGCAAGTTGTTTAGCAATGAAGTAGAAACGAAAATGCTTAACGTTCTGTATCCAAACAAAATTTTATATTAGTCATTTTTTTATCTTTATACGTCGAATACTTGGTGAATCAAGCAGTTATCTCATTCGGCACGTGAGCTCGGAAACTACGTCAGCGAACAATCCAAACAGCGGTGCCGTCAGAGAAACGTCTAATAGCGCGCGGCAGGGTCCGATTCATATCCTTTCACACGTCGTGTCTTCTTCGCTGTCCCATAACGATCGACGGGCGACCAACTGCACTTATTACTCCCGTCGGGTCCTTGAGTCACAACAACGCAACCCAGTTCTAAACACAAAATCTGCATCGCAAATCGTATTATTCGTGCGTCACTCACTCCGAAGTGCAAGGACGAAACACAAAATCCACACGGGCGTTGTCAAAGACCTCACACACACTGGGCAAATAGCAGGCTTGTAGAGACCATAAACACTGGATCCTTAGCAATGCCAGAACACAAGGAGATGGAAGCAACTAGATAGTTCAAATAGCGGATAACGGCAAGCAAGAAATCAATCCACAGCGCAGATTCAGAAAATATTCCGGACTTGCACAAACAGTTCACTTCCACTGAGCTGCTGGCTGCTGGGGAAGCGCCATGCAGCGCTGAGTTGAGAGAGGGAAGCTGACGCGGATGGCTCTTTCACTTCACTCCTCCGGCGAGAAGTTCGGTCGATAGCTGGGTGTGTGCCGCCATCTGGGTGCAGAGTTGTAGGCTCAACTCGATAAATTGTTTCTTCTTAAGCTTTTCTATTGAAGGAGTGGAACGCATGCGACAATAAACTGTGTTAAAGCAACCTATATTAATAACATTAAATAAACGTAAACATTTCGGTGGACATTCACCTGGTTAGGAATAACAATGAATGAAAGGAAAACGCTAACGAAAAATTGATACGGAGCCCGATGTTTCAAGGCCAGTTCAGTCCCTTGATCACGGGTGACTGTTTTCGTCCCTGTCGTCGTCTTGCAAATTGCCCGGTGTTGTTGTCTTCTTTAAAACGGCCATTGTATCTGCACGCGCTTTATGGTTCGTAGCGCCTCGCGTGACCTGTAACGAGTTTTGATGCGGCCTAGGACGCTCAACCCACCCATCGAAGACGCGTATCGTGCAGCATAATTACGGCGAACGTATCCATTTGATTTTTGGCCCGAAAACAACCCAATGGGCAGAACGATCCATGACGCGAGCGAAAGACCGCGTTCTTACTATCTGCGGGCGACTCACATCCTTCAAGTTGTTCCATTTGGCGTTTCCCCGATTGGGAAAATTTCGATTTTAGGCTGGAGGTCACAACAAGCAACAAAATAGGAATCCGAAAACGGTTTACGGAAACGGATGTAAGACGCATCTCCGTGGCTGGCCACGTTCTTAGATTTGCGCCATTACGTCCTGTGGAAAAGGTTTGCTCAGTCCACTTCCCTCTTCGTCTGTTTGGTGTCTGCTAAATCGCCGTTTATGCCCGTGTCCCACAAGAGCGACAGACAGAAACAAAAGACAGCGACCAGCCTCAAACCAGTCTTTCGCGGTTTGAGAGGCTTTGTATAATAAAGGAGGCTATGCTCAAACACGAGCATCATGCACGCGAGGGTATCTTTGGCAGGCTTGCAATCGCTCGTGCTTATTTCACAAGCACCGAACGAGTAAACGCCTGCCAAAGGTACCATCGCGAGCATGCTGCATGGGTTTGATGCTTGTCGCTGTCGTTTGTTTCTGTGTGTCGCCCCTATTGAAAATTCTCATTTGTATGAGAAATATCTGTGTCCAACAAACACATATGAATCATACAAGATATATAAGAACATATAAGAACCATATAAGAACTATATAAGAACCATATAAGATATATGAGAACATGCAAACACCATATAAGAAACTAGTGAGAAATTTCTTATATGTTTTTTATGGGGTTCTTATATATCTTATATAATTTTTACATAGTTCTCATATAATTCTTATATGTTCTTATATATCTTGTATGATTCATATGTGTTTATTGGACACAAGAAAATTTCTCATACGAATGATTTGTTTTACTAGGGGCTCTAGTGGGACATGGGCATTAGGGCTACATTTGTTTATAGATATATTTTTAACGAAAGAATGGGGAATATAGTTTTTTTCGAATGCACCATCTGAGAGCAACGGCTGAAGTTCCAATAATGCATTATTCGAATCTATTTAATCTTGAATCTCTCATTTAACGTAGGCTAAATTTTCTTGGCTCTAACCACGGCCAACGAGGGCATCTTTTAACCGGGTTTAAAATGTGCATTCAGTGAAAATTCATCTTCAATATTAACAGATAGTGAGTGCTCTACAAAAGTTATGACGAAAAAAAAAAGATGAATGAAGAGCTAAACACACGAAGAACCTAAGCGTATGTTCTCAATGTTCAGCACTGGTGTGGGTGTCGTTACATCCCCACTCCTGCAATGACCTCAAATTAGGTCGAATTATGCACAAATAAAAACACAAAATAAATGGGCCTGGAATTGAAATCATGTGTAGTTTTGTGCGCTAACCGTCGTACGTTTCGCTCAAACAGTACACACTTACCTCACGGCTCTTCGTGACTCAGTGAGAAAAAACAAAAACGTGAATTTCGTTTATTACGCATGTTTTCGCGAGTTCATAACAAAAGTTGTTGGTGGCTTCAGTTTGTTTTCACTAACCTTATCAAGTGAAGCCTTGATGTATTCTTAAGTTTTGCGTTAATATATTTGGAACTCTACGGTATACTATCTCTTATAACTAGATAAAATCAGTAGTGTCATTTATAAGAATGTTCGACTCACTGTCTGGCTCTGACCAAGATAGTCATAGCGTTTCGCAGCTTCCTAATAGATGGTGACACTATTGCATGTGGTACACAAACTTATAACTTGAACATTTTTCGTAAGTAAGTTAACACCAGCTTTATAAGCGTACCCGCATCACATGACTTACTTGGAGACTAATGTGCAAAGGTAATTTGGTATTCAGTAAAAGTATAATTTAATGCACCATCTTTGAACAAACGGATGGAGAGGGGACAGGAATGCGTGATGAAAAGTCTGCGACCTATATATATGCGCCTTAGTGTTAGGAATAATAAAGGCGTCTTTCACTCAGGGGGGTCTGAAAACACACCTACCCAGTCTTTAATAGATGGCATATTTATAACGCTTTGGCGTCATTGATCCGATGAGCAAACAAGCCAGCCGCTGACGGCCACTTGAGCGGTATGACCTAGATTCTTTAAACCCTTTCTCGAAGCGGTGTGGTATTAGCGAGAGCATAAAGTTACACTCCCTTGATTAATGTACGCGAAAATTAAGTACCCCTAAAACATTAACCCTTGTTTAAGTTGCGTAAATATCTTGTCGAAGCATTTTATCAGTATTAAATACATGACATCTTCGTTTGGTACATCGCCAACAAATCCACGATATCAGTGCTTACTCTATTTTGCCCTTAAACCTCACTTAACTTTGAGTTGATTATTGCTTTGTGCGACATGACCTTGCCATGACAAGCAATATAGAAGTTATATATATATATATATATATTACATTAGGCTTTATTACTCGGCGCAACATGTCTTTTATAACATAGTCGAGGGAATAATCAACATCACTGAGAATAACAAAAACATTATCTATAAGCACAGGTCGTATGCCTATAGACATTTTCCACGTACTCTCGTCCCCAACCACCTGGTAGGCATATCTGGTATGGGAAGCGAAAAAATATGAAAACATTTCAACCTGCATATTGTAAAAAATAAAGGGGAGACAAAGCGAGAATGGGTGACGTTTAAGCTTATATGCTAAACGTGCTCTGTTGGCGTGGCAACGGCAAAACATTGTTTTCGTTCATACTGGATGTGATGATATTTCAAGGTGGCGGCGCCCTTGTGAAAAAGGTCAACTGGAAAAATCAGCACAAGCTGGTCCCAACATCCCAGCTTCACGCTGGGTTATTGCTCCAGCCTGCCCAGCTTGTCGTGCTGGTCAAGCTGGATCGTGCTGGGTCGTGCTAGGTGAATACTGGGTAAATCCTGTGTGAAAATGCTGGGCGAAATATGGGTGAATGCTGGGTAAATGCTGGGTCATGCTGGGTGAACTAGTCATGCTGGTTAAGCTGGTGAAGCTCCGCACCGATTTAACCAGTTTAAATTGATACGCAAGATAAACAAGCCAGACTGTTCAGAAAAGCCAGCTTGGAATTCAATTTATCATTTTCGTACTCGCGGCCTGATTACACGAGCTCAGATGCTACCCATCCTCCACGCTGACACAGTAGTGACCGACGCGCAGACTGTGGTTCTCGGTGCAAAAAAACAAACAATGCTATTAAAACTAGATTACTTATCTCTCCACACAAAAAATACTAGCACACGCTAAAACGAGGTAATAACAATAGAAAAATACTACACAGATGAAAGAAGCGAACCTGGGTCCCACCAATAATGCAACGTCACAATCAATGCAACGTCACAATGCGACAAATAATTAAAGCACGTTACACCAGCAACCATTTAGAGGGAGACATTCAAGGTAATTTGCAAATGTTGGTCAGTGACGCAGTAGCTTTTTATTTTCCATCTCGGCCCATCTATCATTCGGAAATAATGGTAATCTTTCATTGGTCATAGTTTTCATCATTGATGCGTATTGCAGACAAGGATAGTGCTAACTTTTTTGCAAAAAATATATACCTCAACAGCTTTGTTTGTAAACATTCACTGTTCTCTATGCACTCTGGCAAGATGTCTTTTATTTACGATCAAACAAAAATGCAGAGATGCTGATACATGTCTAGCAAAACGTCGCAGTCCTTTTCTACGCTTAAGAAAATCTGTTTTCAATCTGTGAGCCTCGTTAATTTTAATATGCTCACTAGTCATTCAGAAGCTCTTTTATTTCGAAACTCTTAACCAGCGTCAAGAGTTTGAAAAACTGTTTGCCATTAAACATATATAATACGTTTCTCGCAAAATATGATGTGTTTTCATAAATATTTTATGGTTAGATTACGGCAGTCATCTTTTGTGGTTTATTATTTTTTTTTTTTTTAATTTTTAACTAACATCTATCTTAGTATTTCAGGATTGATGTATACAATGCTTGCAACATTGCCCTATGCGCAGTCATGAAATTAATTAGCAGAAACTACTCTAACTTCTCTCTTTCTCTCATTTAACATTTAGCCTATGGAGCATCCTGCACAACAGTATAGGGGACTGTTCCGAATTGCACTGCCGTTCGAACGGCAACCACGTGTGCGTACGTCCAAGATCTATAGACATCATGCCCGCTCACTCTCCTTGCGACAGTAGAACGTTCCTTCTATTCGGTTCAAAAGCTACTCTCATTCCCCTTTCACCAATACCGCTGGAAGAGCTCATCCTCCGCTTTCAGCAAAAAGCTTTCTTCCCGGAAGAGGTATATCTGTCGCTGGCATCTCCTTTACTCGCTTCGACATCTTGTCGCCTCCAGGCGTTCTTTTCGTCAGTGTATTTTCTGGTAGCGTTCGTTGCTATGGAGAGTTGTGAATATGCAATGTACGGCAAGTGTAGGACTATGAAGTTTCTTTTTTTTTTTTTTTTTTCAACAGCTGCGTCTACGTTTCATTTTTGACGAATGCTCGAAGGAATGTTTTTCAATATTCGTGGTTGAAAGCGTCAGAAAAGCATTCAACCGAGTGCTTTATACGGACTTATAGGCCAAAGATTCTTCACTCTTCAGCTTGTAGAGTAGCTGTTTTTTTCCGGTGACGGTCGCGGGAGCTGATTAAGGTGTGCATTTGTTCCCCGAGAAAGCACCGGTGGGGCGTGTGGCTTCTTTAGCCTTTAAAAGCCTGCCTCGGCCCCCGCATGTACTATCTCCTGCACCAAGCAACCTCTACCCTCTTCCTCTCATCAAACGCAACTGCATGAAAAGCGTTTCTATGGCAACGACGAGGGGATTGTCGATTTGGAACACATCCCCAGATCGAAAATTAGGACTTCTCACCCCAGTGTATCCACAAGCTCAGAAACCCGCGGGATATTTTTGCCGCCATATGTGATAGATATGTCAAGATGAACTAACCTCACTACCCACTCTCTATATAAAAATAACATATTCTTATCTAACGGGACCAAATAAGGCTCACTGACACACTCATCGGCGCCCTTTGTTTTGATGACAAACGCTTCGTGAATTTCCGTAGTGTTTTTTTTTTTTTTTTTTCGCTATGCCGTGTAGGATGGTTGTGTTCGACAACAAAGAGGTGTACGGGCATTGAATGAAAAGCACTGCTACTTGCCCAGACGGCGTCTATTTGATAGCTGCTGCGTGTTCGTTTTCTCGCACGCACTGGCGCACCTGCGTGGGGAAAGAGGCAGGTGCGTAAATGACCTTGCGAAAGAATACGCATGAGCTATCGAACAGACGCCGTGTGGACATTTGGAAGTGCATTGTGATGGATGCCCGTGCACCCCCTTGTTGTCAGACACAACCATCCTTGGACGGCACAGCGAAAACCAACTACTGAAATTCGCGAAGATTTTATCATCAAAACAATGGGCGCTGGTAGGAGTATTTGTCAGCCTTATAGGGCCCTGTTAGATAAGGAAATGTAATTTTAGAGAAATAGTGGTGCGGCTGGAAATGGCGTGGCTTTTTTAATAACCTTTCAACCGCGTGTGGGACACTTCTTGTCGTCACCTTTTCTAATTTGTTCCTGTCCTTCGGCCCTTCTATGCAGTAAATTTTCTTTGTAGGTCACGTGATCTCAATTTTCCTGCTAAATTTCGAGGGGGAAATACATTTTTGTGTATAGGTCACGGGTCACAAAGTCTTGCGACGTCATATTTGCCGCTGTATTTAGGGAGGAAAAGGATTTGGCGTTGAAGTCACTTGACGTAAATTCTTTCGCTAAAACTAGCATGGAAACTGAAGTCATATGGCGCCACAGGCTTTACGAAATGAAGCTTCACAAAATTTAGAGCAACTAGCGAAAAAAAATTTTACGCTAAAAGCCCGAAAAAGTCAAGGTTGAGCCAAACTTGACCTGCTATGGCCAGTCTTGGTATCTTGACCGTAATTTGCCAACCAAGTGCCGATGTTAGGCTTCACTCCTGGTAAGTTAATAGCTATCATCTGTCATCGGTGGGCCTAAATCTCCGAACAAGTACCTGGGTTAGGATTTACATTAGGGTTTCATGTTTGTCATGTTGCCATTCCCGGCACTAATTGCCATACAAGTGTAACATTTAGGCTTCATCACTGGCTCTTTGGTTTATAGGTTGAGTCATTGGTAAAGTTTGGCCGTTTGGCAATTATGGGGTGAGCCAAAAAAAACAACACAACAGTACTCTGGCACTAACCATTCTTGGAGCAAAACCGTATCAGGCCCAAGTCAGGCCTTTAGGGTTGCCAAGGTTGGGTAACCGGACAAAAGCTCACCGGACAGAAGCTCGCCGGACAAAAGCTCACCCGTTTTTTGACAAACCCGGACAAAAGCTCACCCGTTTTTTGACAGACCCGGGCAAAATCTCACCTCGATTTCTTTTTTTTTTCTACCCGGGCGAAACACGGGCTGAAATAAAGTGCGGACGCAGTAGACATTGGACCATTTTTAGAAGAAGTTGTACCTCATCCACCATTGAGTTGCGAATTTTTTAAAAATACTTTGAAAGAACGGGAGTTCGGCCTTTTGGAAAAGTACAAGACATATGACCAATTTAAAAAAAAAAAATTGTGCGGGATTTTAGATAGGCTCGGGTTCCTTCCACCACAGCTTGTTCCACAAGAACTAACCACCAGGGAAAAGTTTATCGGTGACATCGGCTACCTGCTGGACTATTTTGATTGCACATATTTCAACGGCCGCTTCCGTCATGCTTCTGTTCCATCTGCGGCGGCACCCAGAGCGAATTCTTCCCTTCGCCTGACTCTGCGCCAACGGCGACCGGAGTTTCCCACGGTACGGTGGAATATGTACGACACCACACTTCAAGATAAAGACCGGATGAGCAACACCTGCGAAAGATAGAGTACCGGGTTCCAGAAGCTCGTCGGCCACGCCCATCCAAGAGTCTTGAGGCTGATTGAATGCCTACAGCAAAATCAGGCGCTCGTTGCCACGGCATTGACAAAAGCCCGGAGAGGTGAGCCCACCGTAAAACGGGTGCGAAAAATTACTCTGCACCTGCAGAATCGTCTTAGAAATATTTGCGAGGGCTTGCATGTACATCGAGATCTACCAAGACTGCTGGAGCTAGTGGGGGACTGCATTCGCTTCTAACTAATCGATAAATAAACTTGTTTCTACTAAAATCAACAAACCATGCGCCTGTCAGATTTAATTTATCGTTGCCTTTTTGTGTCGCACGCATGCACCTAAGTTGTCCGCACTCCTGTTAAGACCAACATGAAATTTTCTCGTGGTGAGCTTGTGTCCAGGTCTGTGAAAATATGGGTGAGCTTTTGTCCGGGTCTGTGAAAAAATGGGTGAGCTTTTGTCCGGTGAGCTTTTGCCCGGTGAGCTTCTGTCCGGGATTCCCAAGATTGCGCCCAGTTAGGCGTTCTCTTGCGTTCTACCTCAGGTAGCATAGCCATCAATGTCATTGTTCGCCGGGTGTTTTTATTATTTTTTTTTTTTGTTTTTGCGTTAGATGTGCTTGTGTGATCAATAAGTATAATGAAAGCGAAAGTCACATGGAATACATTATTTTTCACTTGAACAGTAAACATTGAAGCTTCCTAATTTCTTTAACTATTGATTTAGTGCACGGTAACTAGAAAATACAAAACAACTTGCCCGTCTCGACATTTCGTATAATGTTTAAAGTCGGCGACGCATATTGAGCCATATATCGCGGCAGCAACGTACCTGTAGTCGAGCATGAGTCTGAAAGTTCGGGAATTTCGGTTCCAAGAAGAAAGAAACCAGAGTGATTCAAAGCTACATTAGGTCTTGAATGTAATTTTTTGAACCCTGGCAGTACAAGTTTCAGCACTTTCTGCCGAGGATGATTCTCGTATCAGAAGTAATACGTCGAGAGGCCAAGCAGTGAATCATACACCGTTCAATTAATCTTGCTCGAACTGTCCTAATATTTCTACTTGGTCTTCATAATTCGCTTCGTCTTTTTCCTTCTTGTTTCGCTTTACCCTCATTAACAATTAGAACGCAAAAATTAAACCTCGAGTCATATTTCCGCAGTTAAGGAGTTACTCAAGCAAAATCAAATGCTTTAAAGCACGACTACTACAAAATACTCACGGAAGAAAATGTTAGAAACAAAAATACCGCTACTTATACACCGCAAAATATGGTAGTTGAAAGCTCCGAGGAGAAAATCTTGGTAATGCATAATTAAGCGCTGGGTGAAAATGTAAAATCATAAAAACGAAATATAAGACTCCTCGAGGTGGTTATAACAGGATGGCTTGTTGAATAAATCAAAACCTTTAAGGCCAGAGTTCCTCACAAAACCGTCAGTCTGATTCGGTCAATGGGGATCAGTCAATTAGGCTCTTCCCATTCGGTGAATATTAATATTCAGCTAAATAATCTCGGAATCGTATACTTTAAGTGATCCCTCGCTGCATACTAAACTTTTGGTTGAAAGGGGAGCGGAGCTCGCAAAGTGTGATACGACAGTCCGGTAAGGAATATTGACCTTTCTCATATAACTTGATTTATACTCAACCTAAATTAGGTCGTGATTGCTTTATCACTTTGGTTTTGTCTCTGCAGTTTTCGCAATAAAGTCGACGGTTTTGCTTGTGGCGGTCATACTTTAGTTAAAAATTCAAAATCTTCCATAAAAACAGATCCTACCGTTAGTGCGAGTGCGATGTTGCCGGAAGGAGGACACTGTTGCAAAAAAACACATTCAACTTAGATTAATATCTATGATTTACTCGCAGGTTATTTATGAACTTCGGGCATATTAGATTGAGACCCAATTACAAATTTAACGAAATAAAACAAAAAAAGACTAAAAATTTAAAATCAACCAACTTCCAGAAGGTGCTTTCTTATATGTCATATATATATATATATGATATTTCAGGTAAATTAAACACAAGTTAAATCATAAAACATAAAACTAAAAAACAAATTAAAAGCCTAAATAGAAAAAAACTGTCACAAAAATATAATTCTACAGAAAACAATTGCGAAAATTATTTTGAGTGTTTTCAGGTTTGTCTATCTTGTAGTTCTGTTCCAAGCGAGGTGCCAAAGAGAAACACCATTAAAAATCTGGCCTTAATTTAAATGACTCTCACAACTTAAATTTTACCGGTAAAGAATTTTTTTTTCGGGGGCGGGGGGGGGGGGGGATTAAATGTCACACGTCTGGAGTCCAAGTACCTCTATAAACTGTTGCGGGAGTTCATTGTTTAACAGGTATGTTCTGAAACATTGCTTTATGTTCGGGCCGACGCGTCGAAATGTAAAAAAATTTCCCGAAATCCAAATGTGTGCCACGCAAGTATTTCGTCTGATTTTCGTGACTCCTTTATTTTATAACATGTGTCCTATCCTAGAACTTAGGAGTTCATTTCTTAGTTCACTATATGTTTCAAACTAATAGGCAACTACATAATGAAATTAGTATTATTACGGGCTAACCAGCTATTTCAGCGAATCCTGTAACAAAATGTGTGTATTGTTACGTGCTAAACTGCTATTTTAGCGAACCCTGTAACAAAATGTGTGTATTACGAGGTGCTAAACAAAGGTCCCTTACTTTATAGCGCAATTTTTATGAGGGAAATACTTTCTTACTTTAACCCCTATTATGTGCCATGAATATCCATGCCATCTGAAGTGTAAAATGTGCAGGGAACAATAAATGCTGCCTTCCCCAAAATTTCTGCTAAAATGTGAGAGCGGAACTTCAAAATTTGTTCTTCACTTAGATTAGAACCGCCTATCTCCAAGAGTTCTAGATCCGAACCTTCGACTTCAATCATAGTTATTTTATATAATATTTTTCATTGATAAGCATTTTAGTTACCTGATTTTATTTTCGTTGTACACGTGTTTCGCTCTGATAAAGTTCGCCCAATACTTTATTGAATACAGGAAGACTGCCTTTTACTGAATAAACGACAACTTAGTGTATAAAGACTCTTGTTTTCATGGAAGAAACGAGGTTTAAAAAAGTACTACTTTATGATAAAAATACATATGCTGTATTTAAGGGGCTTTTTGGATTTTTTGTTAAAGGTAGAGTACTTCTTTCTCAAAACCTTCATAGTCAACTTTTCCTTAGCTTCTACATTTGGGGTCTCGGCGAGTTTACCTCTATTAGGAAATTAAATATGTGTAGTTAATAATTCCACAGTAAATTGAGGTATAACGTAGTACAATATTTCGTAAAAAATGTATGTCGATGTTACTACGGAAAATACGCAATACATGAGCTCGAGTCCTTTCGCCACGCTGCAGATTTTCCGATTTCTAATAACTGCGCGTAGAAGCATTTCTGAGCGCGGTTGGTGATTTGTGTGCAATTTACATGCGATATGTTTCAGTCGGGTCATCTTTGAAATCTAAGATTCTTTAATTCGGCGTTTCAAGGCTCAGGTGCAAATGTTTTTTTTTTTTTGTAATTTATGGGATAAGCCTCTTGATTTGATTAGTCGGTTAAGAATAGGGATGCGGGTTAGCATTATTCAGAAACAAAAATGCGATTTCCAGGCCGCTGAACTCCTTAAATACGCCCGTACGCGCGACCCTGCAGTAGACCCCGAAAAGTTTCAAATTGCAGACATGACACACGAACACAAGTCATCTTTTTACTTTTATTACTAGATGTATGCATTTTTTTACTATTGCAGGAAATAGTTTTGGGTAACACTAAAGTGAACTACCTAATTTTGCGGAATCTTCGCATTCTTTTAGGGTCCTATATTAGGACGAACACGGTTGCACTCTCAGGCGGTACCTAGTGCCGAAGCACTTCTACTGGGCGCCTCTTGGGATTTCTTTTGCCTTCCGACATAACTGCCGAAGTGCCAGATTTGAGTCAAAGATGCCATGCCTGAACCGAAGAGTGAGCAATAAGGAATAAGCCTGGCATTTGTTTGAAACTTTTGGTCCAAATTCGCCACACAAAAACCGAACAACCGGATGGGCATCCTAGCACTGTCGTTTCTTTAGTGATCTATCCCCAAAGATGCTAGATGAGAGCCAAGTTATAGAAAGAAGGTAACCTTTGGCTCTACCTTGTCTTCTTCGGTAATTTTAAGGCCCCAAATTCCCAGTTCAAAATTAAAATTTTCGCCCAATAAATTTTGCCCCGAGTTTTGCGTGATAACAACGCACCTTAGGAAATGCCTCATTTAGGAAGATGCATATCATTTGGGATAATTTAAATTTAATTAGTTCTGGATTATTCAGCTAAATTCTATTGAAAAACTGTTTTAGTTTAAAAATAAAACAACCTAGCTGGCCATAATCTACAAAATCGATGCTTATTTTTAATGTATTCGTAATTTGGTGGTCTTCAACAATTTCGGTTTGCCCGACACAAGTTTTGCAGTAGACAAGCAAACAATATAGGTGTTTTTTTAATGGTTCAAATAAGATATATTATGTAAGGAAGTGTAGGAACTTAAAAAAGTACAACCCGAACGCCCTAAAAAATTATAATCACAACATATTAAACTCTTATAACCATGAGCACAATCTGGTGTATTTGACGCATCTGTCTCTTTCATAATAATGGTTTTTGAAACTTCTGATAAGTGGCACACTTCTAATTTTTCTATTATTTTCCTAGTAACGGAAGACTCTTTATGAGCTCGCTTTCAACGTAAGCGCCCCCTATGTTGTCTTCAGAAATGTAATGCCTGAGCTCCTTTTAACGCGAAAGCGTTAACGAGCTGGTGTTCAGAAAATTTGTCGTTTATGGCGTGACAGAAAAATCGTAATTGGTCGACAGCAACATAACCTCGCGCGGGAATTTTAAAACAATGCACAACGTTCACGATAGACTTAACGTTACGCGTGAAATGAGAGATTAAATCGTATGTAATGCGAATTCAAGGTCGCATGTCTCATAGGATTTTACGTTATTAAATAATTAAATTTGTTTACCAAAGATGCGAAGAATTAAAAGCGGGATTTTAACACCTTTATGGTTGCGACCCCGGCGCGCTACTGACTAGGCCACGCAATGCACGCTCAATCGCTCGGCGAATGAGAAGGGGATACGAACGCGACCCGATAACGCTATCGCATTATTCTTCTAAAGGCAAAGCTCAAACAAACTCCATCTGTTTTTTTTTTTTTTGTTGTTGTTGTTTTCATAATTTTTTAGACGGATCTCTATCATAAAAAAAATTAACGAACGTTCGTTGTCGTGGCGTACTTCCAATACTACTTCCCGAGATTTTTCGATATTCATTTTAATGATACTGTTTAACTATTGATGTCATATGCTGCCTTATAGTATCGATTTACTTCGCCCAGTACCCTTGTATAAAATTGAAAGATTAAAATGAGAACAAGCCATGACAATTCGTTGGATATTATACGTTATTTTGCAGGTACCTGCCTCGTTATCAAACTTTCTTCATTTAAAGAAGCAAAACCACTGCCCTATTCGGGCAGTGACAGGCGTTCAATGAGGTACATTCCTATTGTCGTGTTAAAGCTCTAAATTTTTTATTTATATTTTTTACAGACGGTTACTTTTGTGTTACTGTACTTATATACAGTTATTATTTTGCGTGTAAATATATTTTGCGAAATGCATCATGTACGCCGTTTGAACACAGATATTGACATATTTCACAATTGGGCATAACCAAAACAAACTTAACATTTTCGGTGAAAGAAAAATAATGACAACCAGCTTTGATTCGTTAATGGCAGAAACGCATGCTTGTCTTGTCAAGACATTGAGAGTGACTGCATTTAGTGATGAAGGTGCTAACTTCGCTATATTTATTTATTCAAAGTACCTCAAAGGCCTGTCGGCATTACATGAGGGGGGGTTATATAATCTGATTAACGCAAAGAAGGAATGGCAGGGAGCACGGCGGCTCTATACAAACAACAATACAAATCTGCGCGCAACAGAATAAACTAAATATTTGCACAGCTGGGTAACATAAAGCACATAATGAAAAAAAATAATAATAATACACACACCCGTTAACATCTCGAGTAAAAATATAGATACAGTGACCAGTTTGCAAGAAAATAACATCGCTACACATTTTTATTTGGCTAACATATATGTGGTTAATTCTGAACGAAAAAGTGCTGGGTCGGAAACTGAAACAACGGCCTCGGGAAGATCATTCCAGAGCTTGATGGCACGTGGCAGGGAAGAATTATTGAATGACAATGATGTCCCAAAGATGCGCTTCAAACTCTTAGTGTTAAAATTAGGTGATTCCTTGTTCAGGTGTTCCAGATGCAAGAACCAAGTCCCAGCGGGGCTGTGGCATAATCGGTGAATTAAGCATAGGAGAGAAATGTTACGTCGAGTTTCCAGTAGACAGATAGAGTAATTTTGCTTTATTAGTGACACGCTGTCGAAACGCGAATATGATGAAGAAATGAAGCGGGCTGCACGGTTTTGAATGGATTCGATTTGATTAATAAGGTAGGTTTGGTAAGGGGCCCAGATAGCGGAGGCGTACTCTAATTTCGGGCGAACATAGGTTTCATAGGATAATTTGCGGAGGTGAGAGGGCGCAGATTTAAGATTGCGTTTCAAGTAACCGAGGGTACGGGATGTGTTAGCGGTTATCGTGTTAACGTGAGAAACCCAAGAAAGATTAGAAGTTAGTTCGACACCGAGGTACTGATAAGCGGAAGCAGCGATGATGGGCGAATTGTTGAGTAAATATGTGAAGTCTGAATTTGTGCGTTTACGGGTAAAAGAAACAAGTTTACATTTTGCTGTGTTAAGGGTCATTTGCCATTTGTGGCACCAGGTAACTACCCGATCAATATCAGTTTGGAGATGTAAGTGGTCGTCAGGGTTGTTAATCTTTCTGTACAGTACACAATCGTCAGCAAAAAGACGTACACAGGATGTTAGCGACTGCGGGAGATCATTAATGTATATTAGAAATAGAAGAGGGCCAAGGACAGTACCTTGCGGCACCCCGGAGGTTACATCGGAAAGCTCCGAGTAAAAATCACTTACTGTGGTGAACTGCTGTCTTAAGGAGAGGAAGTTTCGGATCCAGGAAAGAGTTAAGTCGTCAATGCGAAGTGAGGAGAGTTTAGATATTAGACGGCAGTGCGGCACGCGGTCGAACGCTTTAGAGAAGTCTAAAAAAATGGCGTCGGTCTGGGTGTTTAGGTCCATGTTACTATGTATGTCGTGAGTGAATTCAAGGAGTTGGTTGTCGCATGAGAACCCCTTACGAAATCCGTGCTGGTGTTTGTAAAAAAAGTTGTTTTGGTCAAGATGGGACATCACATTCGAGAAAATAACATGTTCCAATAACTTTGAGACAACACTTGTTAATGAGATGGGTCGGTAATTATTTGGTGAGTTTTTATTGCCACTTTTAAAAACTGGAACAATCTTCCCGATCTTCCAGTCAGAAGGGATGGATCCGGTAGATAATGATTGTTCAAAAAGTAAGCAAAGTATATTTGATGATGCCTCAGCAGTGTTACGTAATATTTTAGCGTTAATCATGTCGGTGCCCGCGGATGTTGAGATTTTAAGGTTATTGATGAGTTTTAGAATTCCTGCAGGCGATATTGAAATGGGTTCCATAAAACGGCAGTCTAGCTCTGGTACAAACGAAATATTACTTAGGTCCTCGTTTGTAAAAACAGACGTAAAGGAAGTATTGAGGACTGTGGGGCAGCTTGCGTCGGGTACGAGTTGGCCAGAGCCGCTAATAAGGGATGTCTTATCATGGGACTCGGTAGGCGATAAATTTTTCCAGAATTTAGTTGGATTGTTTTTAAGTAGAGCAGGTAAATCGTAATTAAAGTACTTTTTCTTTGAGTTTTCTAGACAGGTAATATATTCTTTTTCGCAGCTAGAGTACCTCGCCCACAATGCATCAGAATTGGATTGTTTTGCCTTTTGGAATAGTCTTTTCTTTTTATTACGAAGCGTTTTAGTACTTTATTAGTACTAAAAACGCTTCGTATTATGTGTATTATGTGTATTATGAGTCATTTAGTTTCAATTTTGGTTTAAATGTGTATTGGTGGACAGTTTTCAAGTTGTACTTTGAAATAACTTTTTAATAGTAAGAGCTTTTTACATTTAATGATATTGTGCAGGTACATTGTAAAGTTCTCAAAACATATTTTTCACATCTTCCGGTAGTATGATGTTTTTCACTGACTTTTTATCACCACCGGTGGGTGGGGAGCGTATGTAGAGTCACACGTCTGCTTTGAGTTTTCGCAAAACGATCACACCAACATGGGAACAAACACGGCGATTCGCGAAGTGCTTCGCAACTAGGGTGTACTAACATACTTATGTATTAGTAACATTGCCAGGTCCCTAAAGCGGTAGGTGAATATGGTGTTTTGGCACGAATAACAACGAATGAGGCGGTAATAACTGAACAAACTAAAAGTTTAATGGGGCGAACTTGTGCCCAAAACAAAGAAAACAAAAAAGGAACAGAAAAAAACAGCAGAGCGTCGCGGGCGTCGATATTGGCGAAACCGCAGGATCGAGCGCTGCGGTGAGACTGACTCCGGCTTGCCACGCGGAGCCCCCTTCTGTACCCACGTGGCCTTCTGGAACATGCGGCATAGGAGGTTCGATATGTAGAACATTCTAACCTCGAATCAACCAAGACGGTTCTCGAATTTACCAGAACATCATGCTACAGTGTCAGCAAAAAAGTGTAGACGCGGCCAGGAATCGAACCCTGGCCTTCTGGATAGAAGGCAAGCGTGATAACCCTTAGGCCACTGGCGCGCTGTCTACTTGGTTAGCTGCGCCCGCGGCAATATAAAACACAAGGATAATTCCATCATTTGGACATTAGCTCTAATAACTCAATCCTTTGAATATCTCGCAGAAATTGGGCTAGTGCGTATTCACCGTCTGTATCCTCAAAATTTTTCTCATCTCTGTCCATCAGAGCACAATGCCATCGTGTCTTTGTATCGGTTTCTATGGCTTTTTATTGCCCCCACTAGCGCGGCTTTGAAAATAGACGATAAGAAAGGCCCAATACGTGGAAAGATAGACGCGTTGACAATGTTTGTTGCGCGGCACGGTGCCCTTAGGAACTGGCAACAGCGGGAGGCAAGGCGAGGGGATAAGCATAAAGGATAAAGTTTATATGCAGAAGAAAAGAATCTAGAACGCATGTAAAGAGAGATGTACGCATGCGCAGAGGGTTATATATATATGCGCTAGCTTTTTCAAATAAAGCTAATTTTGCAGCTCCAGGCTGTAGTAGCCTAGAAATACTGGAATCGTAAGGGAATTTCAAAGCATCTGGAAAAAAAAGTCTAGTGGAAATCGTCAAACAATTCGTCAAGTCGGAGAAAAGTGCCGATGCGGATAGCGTGGTGATATGCATCGAAGTGGGAGAGAGTGTCTAGAGTGGCGTGAATGATTATTTTGCTAAATAACAGTTGTCGAAGGCATCGCTGTAGGCTGGCTAAGCTACAACCCATTTCACTGAATTACACCGAAACAGCCCGAACAATGGCTGTCACCGCATCCACTTTTTTTTTTTTATGGTTAGGGAATTTATTTGAAACATTCGTAAAAAAAAGATAGAGAAGTAAGGAAATTCAAGGAAACAATTTAGTAGAAACCCTCAGCTCGGAAACCCCCCCCCCCCCCCCCCCCCCCCGCAAATCATTCATGATTCTAGCTATTTATTTTTACATTCCTTTCTACTCGTTCGCATTATTCACTGTAATATAAAAGCTAAATAAACGCATCATGCACTACGCGCCCCTTTTGTTTCAGCGGATATTTCCATTTTGTTCAACTTGGTATAAATATTTCATTAATGCAAAAAGGGTCAGGCATAAATAATATTAGTGCAAGTGCAGAAGGGGTTTTCGAATATATTTCGTACGAGCTCTGAGCAAAAAGCTCGCGATGTCAGGCTAGACCGCGCACAAAACATCATGAAAAGGCCAAAGCAGCTCTGAGAATATAAATTAATTTAAGGGTACCTCCTATGTCTGACGTAAAGAGGATCATCTCTTTTTGTTTTTCCCGACCATTGTATTTGTAAATTTTTAGTTCCTTTTTTCTTGATCTTGGCTTTCTTTCAGACACAATCGCGCGCGCGTTGAGCTTTTTAATCAAGGATGATGCGATCAGCATTTTTTCCTAGTTGAATAAGAACGCTGGATTATGCCTTTGATCGATGCCTAGCGAGAGAAGCGGACTCGTGAAGTATGAATAGCATTATTTAACATCTCGACACACCTTTTATTGCCGGCCGTGCTACCTTTCTAAGTCTCGCACAAAAATATTAAATTCTGTTCAGTCAAAAAACCGGGTGATTGAATACCGGAGGTGTCATTCGGCCTACGGACGGTGCTTTAAATTAAACAAAATACATTATTCTCTTTTGCCGTCGAAGTATTTATTCTTTTCCAAGTACGCATTCTTGCCAATCGCCTACACAAACTATTTGCATTACAAACCATATGAATTCACTTAACAGGTGACAAGAAAAAGGCATTGCCCGATACTTTTTCCGTTAAGGTCTATTAGTAAGTGGAACGTAGAATTTCTAATTTAAATTTGTTGACTAGACATTTAAAAGTTGTTTTGGAGATTGAAGAACGCATGATTTATTAATATCTCCACTAAACGTACTGGAACAAATAACACCACGTGACCTGACGAAAGTTGATGTCACCTGGCACCATGACGTCACGATGTGTACACCAGTGACAACTTCACTAGATTACCTCGGTTGTGGAACTTCGGCAGAAAGGGGTAACCCCCTCACTGACGTCAGTCCGCCTCCCGTCGTTCTATGCGCCATCTAGATTTTCGTTTACAAACTGTTCATTTCATAGAGTACGGTGAAACGCCGTCTAGACGTTGCGCTTCGAAACATGCGTATTCCATACAATGCGCTGCAGTTACCATAGCAGCCGTTCGGCGCGCCGAAGGATGGGAGGCGAGTCGTGGTGAGTGAGGGGGGGGGGGGGGGGGGGGGGGGTGTACTGCTCGTGCATGCAGCGTCTATGAGCAGTTCTGTAGCTGAGCTAATTTAATAACGTTGACCAGTTATCAACACCTTTTAGATGCACTGCCCTGACTCACATGATAACATCACGTGGTGTGGCATCAATTTCTCTGCTACATCTAGTGGGATCCACGCTACTCTTAGCAAGGAGGAAGACGGAAGGACAAACGGACCGATGAACATCTGGGATTAAAGGGTTCAGCAGAAATGCTTGCCATGTTATGAAAGATAATAAAAATTGGGTTAGATGTTGAATATAAATACTTTCATGGCGGGCATGTAGTGTGATTTAACATTAGGTCCCTTCTAATCAGTGTAGAGTGAAAATTGGACAGGCAGAGTTGAATTGGTCGGCTTTGGTTGGTGTGTTAAGCGATGTCGTTCTTTAGTTATCAGTGGATACAAATATGAATGTTGACTTAACGCCCGTCGTCATCGAGTCTGACTGGAGAGTAGGTATTTATCTAATATTATTGGAGTCAACGAAGGTTAGTTAACAAAAATTTAACTTAGGTTGCTTAAAAAAAAGATTAAGTTTGGCAACTGATCAGATGTCGCCATGGCCCAGTTTAAATTTATCTCCGGTTTTCTTGATATTCGGGTGAAATTCATTTCAACAGCATTTCAACAGACGCCACATTAAGCCAGAAGTACCACGTACGAAGCGGTTAGTTGTCATAGACTGAAAGGAACAACAGAAAAAAAAATCACACTAATGATTGCGAGCCTTAAGAGGTAATCCACAAGTTTTTAGCAGCGTCAAAGAACTATCTTTTCGGACTCTGTAGCATTTACCGTTTCCGGTATGCTGTTTAGTATCGCGAAACTCATAATAGCTATTGCGAAATAGGCAATAAAATGATGAAATGAAAGAGGCAATCAAATGACGCAGAAACCACCATTCAAGCATGCATACCCGCACTTTTCAATGCCGTGACCAGTGGCAGGCAAGCTTGCCAGTCGAAGCAAGCAGTTAAAAAAAAAAGAATATGGCAATCATTCATTCCGTGCTGGAGCATGGTTACTGGAGCGAGCTTCCAAAGCATTCATTTGACACGATGAAACTTTTTCAAATCAATTGGGAACAAATTCTACAGTTCAAAGAGTGAACCCCTCTCTTCCACTGATGCCACTTTTTCGTTGTTGAGAGTGGAGACATTCAGTTTAAAAACCACGGTTAGGACCAAAAATGTAAGTCCAATAGCTTCGCGAAAAAACGATATTTTGACCTAATACTTGGTATATTATTTTAGCGATGTCTTTTGGTGTGTTGAGCAAAAGTTCAAGCAAATCAGAGACAAGGAAAAACCCGTGGAGCACCCCTTTAAGCAATATTGAGACAAACCGTCTCAAAATTGTTTAATGGGGTACTCACTTATTTTTATCTCGTCTCTTCATGAAAAAAGGCAGATTATTCAAAGCTGATTATTCGCCACGTGCTTAAAAATAGCTAACGCGCGGGCTGTAAAATTATCGGCAACATAATCATTATCATCATTTCTGTTTTTTTTTTTTTGAGGGCCCAGGGGCTGTAAATTAGGAATCTAACATTTAAAAATAGGAACTAAAAGCGGTCCTTCACTGACATGCTAGCTTGAACAGAACACCTCCCAGATAAGAAATCAGCACTGGGCTATTTTCTGCGTCGCTAAAAAAGCCTCGCGTAGTGGGCAGTTTAGACACGAATGCTGCGTCATGCGTTTGGCTGGAAACACTTTTTTCAAACACTGAGAGAACACAGGTTCCCGCCGCACGCTCACGCAGTGCCCCCCACAGCCTGTGCCCCGCGATAGTCCTCTTTAGTTGCGCAGAAAATTCCACCACTAGGCCTTCGTAATCGTGGAGGGGTCATTGAAACCCGAGACAGGTACGCTCGAAGTTGGACGTTCGGCGAGAAAGTCGGCGAAATCGCCGAACGCCGCTATTGGCCGGCAGCGTTGAGCTGCGATTGGACAGATTTATTATATTTTTATGCGTGATTTGTTTAGTCGGTAATCTCAATCGCACAAAGACGACGAGGGCCGTGACGGTGCACTTTTCGGCGCTTATTAGAGAGTTTTAGGGAACCGTTTTTGCACATCCGATACGGTACAATGGGCCCTCCGGTACGAACTGCGCATGCGCCTGTCTTCCGCGATTTTACCGTAATGCGCTGACCGAACCGTAAGGCACGACCGGCACGACCAATGGCCGACATGGACAGTCTCGCTTGGTGAGCAAAACGGCTGTTTCGCTGGCGGAGGGAGCGTGCCGTGGCTCCAAACATGAAGAAAATAACTCGTGGCAGTGCCTGGCAGGAGCGCGATGTGTGACAGCAAATCAATAAAGTTGGAGTGAGCAAATAAGAAGAAGAATAAAGACCAAAACGCAATTAGACTTCTTTAATTGAAATAATTTAGTGTTTAGCCCATACAAAAATGGTCTATGGTCGGCTATAGAAAATCCTTTGTATGACCGGCTATAGCAAATTGGCCCAATTAGCTATAGCCGTTTCTATGGCTGTCTATAGCTTTCCCTATGGCCTCCCCTATAGTTGTCTATAGCTTTTTCAATGGAAATTTCGCTATCGAATTCGGTATGGTTTAGTCTATGGGTCTCTTTAGAAACGATGCTATAGCCGCATATGGCTTTTCTTTTGGTTCCTTTAGCCGCCTACAGCATTTTGTATGGTCTGCTATAGAGATCTCTATGGCTTACTCTATGGATCTTTTTAGACACCGTGCTATAGCTGCCTATGGCTTTTCCTACGGTTTCTTTAGCCGTCTATTGCCCTTTGTATGGTCCGCTATAGCTCATTCTATAGCTCGTCTTATGGTTCTCTATACCCATCGTGCTACAGCTTTCTATAGCATTTCATATGGTCCCTCTAGCCGCCTATAGCATATTGTATGGTTTGCTGTAGAGATCTCTATGGCTTACTCTATGGATCTTTTTAGACACCGTGCTATAGCTGCCTATGGCTTTTCCTACGGTTTCTTTAGCCGTCTATTGCCCTTTGTATGGTCCGCTATAGCTCATTCTATAGCTCGTCTTATGGTTCTCTATACCCATCGTGCTACAGCTTTCTATAGCATTTCATATGGTCCCTTTAGCCGCCTATTGCATATTGTATGGTTTGCTATAGAGATCTCTATGGCTTACTCTATGGATCTTTTTAGACACCGTGCTATAGCTGCCTATGGCTTTTCCTATGGTGTCTTTAGCCGCCTATTGCTCTTCGTGTGGTCCGCTATAGCTCATTCTAAAGTTCGTCTTATGGTTCCCTATACCCACCGTGCTACAGCTGCCTATAGAATTTTCTATGGTTCCTTAAGCCACCTATAGCATCTTGTATGGTGTGCTGTAGAAATCTCTATGCCTTACTCAATGGATCTTTTTAGACACCGTGCAATAGCTGCCTATGGCTTTTTCTATGATTTCTTTAGCTGCCTATTGCTCTCTGTATGGTTTGCTATAGCTTCTTCTATATCTCGTCTTATGAGTCTCTTTACCATCGTGCCATAGCTGCCTGTAGTTTTTCTTTTTACCGCAATCGTATGAAATGTGAAACAAATTATTTGTTGTCACTGGACATCTTTAAAAAAAACCTTGTGAGACGTGCCGAACTTCATAGCCCCATTTAAAACAAAGCTAACATTTCAACAAAACAACAAAAAACAAATGCACTCACTCAGGTGTTTGCAAAAGCACAGGTAAACAGACACAAGGTATTGTTTTCAAATCTCCTAGAAGTTTATTACACACAGCCCATTCTGTAGACAAGCACACACTAAGCAATATCTACTATGTGAAGAGGTACTGCTGTGCTGTTATACAACTTAGAATATTGTAAAGCAAACAAGAACCAAAGGCAATTCCTGGTTAGTGTCTAGTCCCCCGGCAGCCGGCCGAATTCCCCCCCCCCCCCCCCCCTTTCCCCCCGAAATTCTAATGACAGTCGCCACTCATTGGCGCTGCAATCAGTTTATCAAAAGACGCTTCATCGAGATCGTTTCATCAACACGTGACGTTTATAAACAACTCAAAATATGTTTTTTTTGTTAGTTTTTTGTAATGATTTGCCAAGCAATATCTACGGGTGGACTGAGTCGGTGAGCACGCGCCTCAGGAATACAGGCGCGACGAAATGTCCCTGCGTCGTGCAATTCGCGTAACGAGTGCCGACTAAACGTGTGTCCATGCAGCGTCTATCCACGAAAAGGTGTCCATGAGACGTCTTTTCACAAAACGCAGAGAGAATAAGAATGTCAGTATTCTAACTACAATTTTCACATGATTTCAGAGAGCTAATGGTAGGCGACTGCGGTAGAATTACGGGGAAATTATTCTCCCAGCTGTCAGAAGATAGGCACTGCCAGGAGATAGACACTACAGAACAGTCAATTGTCGCCGAGTTGGTTGCAGCGCACTTACGTTCAAAATACCGGACTTGAAAGATGTAATCCGAAATATACGTCGACACGGGCACTGCAAACCAACCACTCAAACACAAAACCGAGAAGGAAGGGATCCGTGAAGATTCACCACGATGTAGCACAAGCTGTCATTTGCCGAACTGAACACTGAACTCATCACAAGAATGTCTTGGGCTTCTTTGAAGAAATCGCTTGTTGTCGACATACGGGTAGGACTTTTCGATCGGGATACCTTTTAACATAGAAGCGAAATCCACAGCAGCCCAGCGGGCCGCACGACACGCGAAACTAGGTCCGCAAGCAGCCTCATTCCGGAATTGGCAGCGGCTATTACGTCATTCGTCAAACCACGTGATCACGCTCCTTCCGTTACATGCGCACAGAGAGCGGAGTGAAGGCGATAGAAAGTCTACGGTTGATTGGTCCGCCGAGTCCGCACCTTCTGCAATGCTTTTAGCTTAGGGAGAGAGAGAAAACAGAAAAATTGAAAAGCAGAGCTCCTTCAAGGCCAGAAAGGGGGTGCGATCACAAAGTCTAATCCTCAGGGGCATACCAACAATGAACACAGCGAGAGAATGTGTCACTTATATCCTGTTGACAGTTCGAGCCAAGGTTGATAGTGCAGTGGATGCTATGTGTGGCCTTGGGCTTAAGGCAGGTGCCGTGTCTAGCGTTATCACCAGCTTCGAGACAGTTGTCACGGGACCCTAACCGGAGACATGATTGGCCTCAAACACGCATAGCGTCTACTCTGCTGTCACTACCGAGTGAACAGGACAGCTCCATGAAGGCCCCCCAGCTTTTGGACTTTCTTCTAAAGCTGCACTTCCCAGAAGTGACCCAAAACGAGGCATGTTTGAAGATATCATATTTTACGCCTTTTAGCCCATATTCTAATTCAAAATGAATAATTAATGGCGAATACTTTCTCTTTGCGCAGGATGTCCACAAACAAATAAATAAATAAATAAATATATATATATATCTATATATATATTTTTTACCAAGCACTTTTCAATTATGTGTTCACTGTTAGGTTCGCATTTTTAATCGCCAATTTTGGGAATCTTTGCATCGTTGTGGCATCTATGATTTTGTGGTTTAAAAAATTTGTGCCGTAATACGTTTTTCATCCGTGAGTTCAGTCTATATCACTGCCATCAATTACAATCTCTGAGCACCATGATGACTCATGGTGGGGATGTGTGCTCCAAGAAGCTCCAATGAGTTTAATGTCTCATAATTTAAAGAAAAACAAGAAAAATTAGCCACAGCGCTTGCTGATTTGTTGAATTCGCAGAACAGAAATATAATAGGACGCACCTAGGGTAGCGCGTGCCTAATGTTATTAATTTTTTTTTCGGCTGTTATTTTTGTATATTTCGCCGTTCTCGACATGGGCGTTGACGGACATTGCACCGCTGCTTACGCCCCTGCCGGGGTAAGCTTTTTTGTTGTCTCGACACTCTATCGCGCTATAGGCGCGTCGATTTAACGCTCATGAAGCCACGAGAGAACTGTGAATTGTTTAGTCAGAGCAACGACGCAGCAATCGCGAAATGAGAGACGACTGCGTGGGACTCTCGAGCGTGGGACTCTCGAGCAGCGCTAACTTGCTGATGATGCAGAACGCTGCTTTGTCGTTGAGATACTTTGTCCTGCGAACGCCGGCGAAAAACGTTCCAGTGCTCGGCGTACCCTAGGCAGTAGCGCCTGTCAGCGACCGCCCGCGCAGCATCGCAACCTTTCTGGAGCCTACTGGCAGTCTGCGAGCGCCGACGATTTATCGTTGCGACTTGAATGGAAGCAGTTTATGAACTCCTGCGGTGAACATGAAACACCGCGAACATGAACTCCCGCGAACATAATCCCCGCGACGGCGAACCGCCGGCGCTCGCAGACGGAGGGTTCCGATGCTGTGCGAACGGGTGTTCGAGGACGCTGCGTAGGGTATACGCCGGGCGCTGGAACGGCTTCGAAGCCATTCGAAGGGCAAAGGATTCGCGACGACAAAGTAGTGTCTTGCACCTTCAGTAAGCTAACGCTGCTCGAGAGTCCCAAGCTTACATTTCCGCAGAGCGAGCGCGGCCGGCCAGATCGAGGCGCAGTCAGCACTCGCGTCGCGATTGCTACGTCGTTGCTCTGCCTACACCGATGACATGTGCACCGGCATTCGAAACCGCCCTCTCGAGACTTTGTACGAGTCCAATATACGGCTTTATAGCGCGATAAACTGCCGTGACAAGAGTAAAGCTCACCTCTGTAGTGGCGTAAGCAGCGTTCTTGACGCCGCGTCGAGAACGACGAAGTATACACAAAAAAAACATTAAATATATTTAACACAGCAGGCAGAAAGAAATACAAACATGGCAGGGACACGGACAAAGTAGGCGCGCTACGAAATACATATGCTTACAAAATACATTGGAAACGACAGATAATTAGAGCTAAAAAACGGAAGATTGAGGTGACGTCAACGCCGAAATAAGGCAATGCGCAGGGAAAGCAGCCGGCAAAACTGCAATAGTCCTATAGGCAGCTACAGGGACGCTTTTGTGATCGCGGGCATATAACCTCGGCGACGTACGCCCCGTTAACCTGGCTAAAGAAAATTCTCGCCCTGATCGGGCGCATGAATGACTCTCTTCCACTTTCGTAGACCTGCAGTAAAAAAAAAAATATATATATATATAGAGGGTCGCGGGCCTATAGCCTAAGCAAACCAGTGAGCCGACTAAAAAAATTGGATGGTCGCGAGTCTATAGCTCGGGAGACATACATCCCTCTGTGGCCGGCTAAAGTACATTGTAAGGTCGGAGGCTATAGCATTGGTGACATAGAACACTTTTGAGTCGGCTAAAGAAAATTCAATGGTCGCGATTCTATTGATTTAGAGACATACACCACTCTATAGTCGACTAAAGCACATTGAATGGTCGGAGGCCTAGAGCTTTGGTGACATAAAACGCTATAGAGTAGGCTAAAGAAAATTCAATGGTCGCGAGCCTATAGATTTAAAGACATACACCACTCTATAGCCGACTAAAGAACATTGAAAGGTCAAAGGCCTATAGCTTTGGGGACATAAAACGCTATAGAGTAGGCTAAAGAAAATTCAATGGTCGCGATTCTATAGATTTAGGGACATACACCACTCTATAGCCGGCTAAAGCACATTCAATAGTCGCGAATCTATAGCATCAAGGACATACATATTTCTATAGCTCGCTAAGGAATATTGAATAGTCGCGAGTCTATAGCTGCGTAGTCATAAATTATTCTATAACCAGGTATAGAAATCGGAATGGTCGAGATTCTAAAGCTTTGAAGGCATACATTTTCCTATAGGTGGCTATAGCGTGTTTTATGGTTTCTAATGGCTGACCATAGAGGGCCATAGAAGGTGATAGCTCACCATAGGATTTTCTATAGACGTCCATAGATCATTTTTGTATGGGAGTGCAGCCTGAAGCCGTCTGCTGGGTAGCTCAGTGGATTGGAGCGCCGCTTTATTGAACTCGTACTGGAGCGACAGTGGAGAGTTCGAATCCCGCTGTCCCAAACATCTTTTTTTTTTTTTTTACATTTTTTTTTTTACAAACATTGGATGTGCATTTTGAGCCCTTCTCACCCGTTTTTTACAGCTGCTGTTATGACTGAGGATTTTCTGTAGTGTCAACAGAGTGAGCAACAGCCTTCTGCATCATGGCTCTGGATACCTTTCAGTTTAAAAATGCTGCATGAATTAAAAATTTCTGTACAATCACATATATCCTATAAACGAGCCCTTTGAATATTGGGTGATAGTTTTAATAGGTGCACAGCAGTAAAGTTACAGGTTTTGCTTTATATTTTCTTTGTGGTCGTACCGTACACGGCGCAACGATCGGTACGCGGGCGTACGACCGTGGTCGTCTGCTCTCTGTACCGTAAGAGAGCAACACGAGCGCCGCATCTATCTCCGTCCCTCCGCCTCCTCCTCGCAAGCGGTTTACATTAGAATACATCTTTCTACTTCGGGAGGTGCTAGGCGCTACTCCTTTTTCACTCCAGCCCTTTGGAATGAAGCAGCGTTGAAAAAGAACTTCTCGTTGCGAGGAGCGAAGGAACGGATTGACCTCCTCGTAAATAAAAATAGAGATTTGAGACGTACTGTAAGATACGTCATTCCAAATATATACACACTGTAGGAAAGAAAAACAGAAATCATTACATTCCTTCCTTATTTAACGAACTCCTAGAGTACCTCAGGAATACAGAATCCACTAGGGTACTAAAAAGGAAACTAAGGAATTGGTGTCAAGCATCTGAGCTGTAGATATTGTGGCCAACCGTTGGAGATATTTCGTACTTTTATGTCATGGTTAAGTGAATAGACTTGGCTATAAACACCTATATTTCATGCTGTAAATTTTTCCTTTTCGTATTTATTTGTGCTGCTAATTTTAGGTTTCTTTCATTTCTTTTTTTGGGCTGCAGAGTGTTTTCTTTTTTTTGTAACAGCAGGTATTCTAGCTGGTCGCCTGGCCCCACATACAAGCAAAATGCTTCTTTTGTGGGCCAGCTCTTTATTTTGTATGACTTGATCTGAAAATAAAAATTGAATTAAATTGAAAATTGAATTGAATTATCTTTGTACAAGAAAACCGACCGCATCAACTTGAGAAAGTGTGTATATTTTGGTTATTTTTGTATTTTTTTGGAGATTTAATGTTTCTAGTTTTATTTGTCCATAGCTTTCCTAATACTCGATCCTGCATTGAACCTCGAGGGAAAGAGACAGGATCGCTAGCAGACGACTTCGAATGTCGATGATAATCGCGCGCGAGCGTGTTCTTGAGCCAAATCGAGTTTGCTTTCGGCACCGTTTCAGCATATCAGGACGTGGTTGGTATAAACATCATATTTGGCTGATGTAAAACAGCAAAGCTTGCCCGCTCTGAACGCATGATTTATTAGAAAACAAGCTACCATGTACGGTCGAGGCATTATTTTATTCCCCAAGTATATAAATCTGGTAAACTGAAAAAAAATAAAAAATACGCTGGCACATCATCCCTGGTATCACAACTTTTTTGTATATTCAAAAGCAACGCAAAGTTGAACGTCCTATGCCTTGCCGCCAACAAGCGCCTTCTCTTAGTGTATCGGTGCTCGGTGGCACCCGAAAGAAATGCGACTGACTCCGTGTCACGGCAAACCATAGCGAATGTTTATTCCCTCGTGCCCCTGCACAAGTCACGGGCCCCACGGCACGCGCGTTCATGCCTCGCTTATATAAAGCGGGAAGTTCAAAAGAGACTCACGCCACACTTAGTGCGCAGACAGTCGTACAAAATCACTTTTTCTAAATTGCTTTCGCTGTATGGAGCCAACTCCAAGTCATGGTCAAAAAGATCGAGCGCCATTGTTTTCGGAAAGCTCGTCTGCTTCTTTAGCAGACGAACATTTTAGAACTTCGCTCTGCTAGGGGCGACACGCCGTTGTGCGCGAGGTTTTGTATTACGGAAGCGCATTCATTCCTGTAATAAAAACGAGACGAACTGTAAGTAGGTATACAATATTTTAGGTTCTCTATATATTTAGGGTGCTATCTTTATTTACTGGAGTTTCTGCGATTCGCACAAACACACGCAAATTTGTCTTTTCTCGATGAGGCGGATGCAGGTTTCCGTTGCCAGGGGGCGCGACCTGTACCGATCGTCTGCTATCGACTGCAAATACGGTTCCCCCAAAGCCGTTTTAGGGCACACGATCGGTCCACACGCCCGATCCAAGGTATCGATCGTTTTTGTTTATCGATCGTATTTTGTTCCGGTTCCCTAAAACTCTCTATTGATTGGCTCCATTATATCTTCGCGCTGACTGCGGGTGGGCTTAATGTAGATCGTGGTGCCAAAATTAGATGGTTACTAGTTTGCTATGAGGGGAAAACAAGGAACATAGACACGAGTCATATGGTAAAGAGAAAGAGCGTAGTGGAAGATAAAGGCGGAATGGCGGACAGAAGAGGACTGCACAAAATATTGGCTACAATTCAATGTCCCAGGCTGCTCTAGCGCTTGCAAATGTTAGGAATTTTTTTTTCATTATGCTTTTAGGGAATACTTAGAAATTGAATTTGGTAAATTTTTTTCTTATACAGTTTAAGGCTGCCTTGAGTTTCTGTTGATTGTTGTTGCGTAGGTCAGTACTTAAAGCTTCAATACATTCACCATTTGGAATTTGCAGAGTAAATTTTCCTTCTGAAGTCTTATCTTGTTTGATTCCGAGATAAATATCTGAACATTATTGAGTCGCGAAGCAGTGGCAGAGCAAGTGGCCATGTTTAAACTCGGTGGAATACAGAACCTTAGTTGTTGATGACTGGCGAACGATGCGAAATGGATAATCACCGTGCAATCTTCTCTTTACGGTCAGTTCTCGATTGTTCATATCGGGTAACGCTCCGACCGCAACGGATCGCAAGTTTTAAATGGCGTAATCGGTACCGATTACGCCTTGTCATTCTGAACCTGTTAGAGATAATAGCAGTGAACTACCACCCACAGAGCTTGTTCAACGCCCCGGTATGGGCGGCAAATCTCATCAACTGCGTTCGCTTCCTTGACTGGTGTCAGTTGACGGACGCCTCAATTAACCGCGGCGTCTGGAAAGCCAACGCGATTTTGAGGGAGCGAGTTTCCGGAAGTCTGGGGTAGGCTTAGAGGGACGGAGGTGGGGTGCTTACTAATAGATGGTTTGCGCGACGCGGAAGCAGATGCTTGAAGGACCAGAATATTGGCTTGGACTCTCTCAGTTGCTTCAAGTATGGACGTCTAGATCGTTTTCTTTTTTAAATCGAGCACAGAGTAAATCTTCTTTTTTTCAGCCCAGTTTGAGGATCCTTAAATAAATGATTACCTTTAACATATACTAAGCGTCGTGGTTATATTTCGGGAATATTGGCTTCTGCAAGCTCTTCTCGTTCACTTAGAACGCAATATCTTCACTTTTGTCAAGGTTTAACAACAAATAGTAGAATCAGCCGTGACCCCCCAAGAGTCCCTTAAAAAAAAAGGAAATGTTGTACAGAGCTTTTATATGTTTGGTTTGTTTTCAACTTGTGCTTGTCAAAAACGAAGCAGAAACCGCTCGTACAGCCAGCTCCACGCTTAAAGTTGTCGCTCTTTCCAAGAGATGGCGCCAGCTGCCGGTTACTAAAGTAAAAAAAAAAAAAAAAAAACGCGGGAAACGTAAGCACGAAAGCGCGGCCTGGCACCTAGTGCGTGTTATTTGTTCCTTCATTTTATGCTTTGTTTTGATGTCTTCATTAGTGTAAATCAGTATTGAATGTGACCTCAAAAGCACTTTCTAACAAAATTTAGTTTGGCTATTTTATTTCCTTATTTCCTTCATAACTAATGTAGCAAAAAGGCGATATGTACAAATTACTAAAGAAACTAACTAAGTAAAGTTACTCGTCATTGGCCTCAAAAGTAATTTGAGTAGGGTCAGAATTCCTCAAGTGGAAAGTAATTTAGAAAATTACTAACTACCTTAAAAGTAGCGAATGACTTTTGAAGATGGTTTTATATATATTATGGTAATAAGAGAATATGTAGATTCTGATCTGGTAGCGACATTCTGCTTGCTAATTATAAAGCAGATTGTGTTTTCACAGATATGCATTTATAGCTGGATCTGCTTCTGGCTGCCTAATTCTTTTGTGCTGCAGATGCATTATTTCTACTTGAAGGATCAGCACCGCCTGAGCTTGATTTTGCAGATGTTTGCTTGTTTGCAGGGTTGCATAAAGTATATCTAACTAGTACTTCAAGTAAAGTACAAAGTCAATGAGAGCTTATGTACTTCCACTAAAGTAATAAGTACACCTGGTGCAATGCGTTCTATAGGCCAAATCGCGGCCCTGACGTCACGCAGCTGCGGTGGCGCTGTCGACGATACGGCGCATGCGCAGGTGTTTCACTTCACTCAAACTCGGTTTCTGAGCACGCGCAGCGCCCACACCTGGTGTGGGAAAACGCGGGCTTGATGGTAAACAGCGTGTCGGTTTATAAACAAAATGTAAATGTAAATAAAGTAAAAGAACATTATAAAACAATCTTTCATGATCGCCTTTCATGCCCTATACAGATTATTCTTTTTTCTAACTGGCATGAAGTGCTCCAAAGGCAATATGAAATGCATCAGTTTTTTTGTTTTTTTTGCGGAAATGGTTTTAAATATTTGATGACGTAAAGTCGCCACAGTGTTGGAGTTTTACTCTTGCTGGGGAACTATTTAACACAAACACCTTCTATTGCGCTTACTTCTATCGGTCTTACAGCCGCCATTACCTCACTGAGAGAAATGACCAGATGACGTCTCGAAAGACGCCAGCGCGTTTTCGCATGATGATACGCTATTTTTGTTTTCGAATTCGGGGAATGTACGTTTAAATCTGGGGTTGAACTGTCCTGGGAAAGTAAAAGTACATGCTCAGAAAATGTACCGCAACTAAAATGCATGTTTTCGTAACGTAGTTGAAGTAGTATTTTAAGCACAATGTACTTATGGTACTTTTCAACACTACTTGTTTTTTTTTTCTTGTTTTTTTTTGTAAAAAAGCGGCGAAAGAATTACTAAGATTTCTCGAACGATCTTCGAATCTTGGAAGATCTGCATATTCTGAGTTTTGGGAGGAAAGGCAGCACTGAGCTGCCTTTTCTCCCCCAAAAAAGGTTACTTTTACCTTGCCCTTTAGCACGTGATTTTTCAAGTACAGTACAAACTGCGGGAGCACCAGTTGAGCTTCAGGGCGGGTGCAGCATTTTGTTGCCTCCTCTGAGTGACGATGCATGTGTATACTTTTTGCAGTTGGCGAGAGCTCGTAGATTTTGGAGAAGCTGGTACAAGCACTTTCTTCAAATGCATCAAATCTCCTTCAGCTTGGGAGCGCAAAGAAACGCCAGTCTTCAGCGTTAATGCCACAGTTACTCGGTCTCACTTACGACATGTCTGTCAAATCCCCGCGCCTCGTAGCAGGGTTGTTGCAGTGGGGGGCTCGTGAACATTTTTAAAGGGTTTCGGACTCTCCAAACCACCCCATTTCCTTCCTTACGCCACATGCTTCCCCCTCTTTGCAAATATTAGCTGATCTTCTAAGATATTATGCATATATTTTTGCAGGAATGTTTGTTGATAAGTAAACCATCCACTAAAATTGGAAAGTAATTCAGAATTTAAGTAGAAGGTACTCGGAAAGAGTAATTAAAGTAAACTACTAATGACCGAAATAAAAATGTATTGAAAGTTACTAAACTACTCGAAAAAGTAGTTAAACTACAACAAATTGTGTGGAGCAGTTGAGCTACGTACAAGACTGGCAAAAATGTGCTTATGTAGGTCTTTAAGGGACTTTTATTTGAATAATATTTTTCAAAATATTACTTGCAAGATTTTAGCTTTTTGAAAGACGTTTGGTAGCTTGAATCGCGGCTCTCTAGTTAATCATGCTAAAGTCGAAATATTAAAATAAAAAAAAAATGATATTGTTAATTCTTTAAAGTAGACTAAATATTTTGCCACAACAACGCCAAGATTAGCACAGGTTCATTTTAATTTTTAATAGTCTTTTAGACAAATCTACTATTTTTATTAGAGTTGTTTGTTTTTATTTTTATTGTCGTCATATCTCATTTCCATTCAAACGCATGATTTATCTGCCTTTTCAAGCTTGGATGATCGTAAATGTTGTTTAGACGAGTGATACAGTTCTTGATATTAATGAAGTTTGAAACGTGTGGCTAAGTAACAAGATTGTTAAGCAAAAAGTTATTTTACATATACTTGGGTGGCCGAGTGTATAACATCCTACATGACACGGCGGATCATATCTGCAGCATTTGAAGAAGAAAAAACCGCTTGCTCACGTAAGATGCAGCATGAGTGTGAAATTACGAGCATTTTGTTGAACAACATCACTTAAATAAAACACTTATCTTTAACCAAAATTTTAGAGGTTGTTAAGAATCTCTGGTGCTGGCTCTTCAATATAGCAAGCTAAATCCCACAGAAACCGACTGCGATTATTTGACTCCCATCAAGTGACTGTTGAATTTAGAATGTAGCCTATTGGTTTTTCACGGATACTCAAAAATAAGGCAACCGCTTATGGGTGATCTAAGATTTAATCTAGGTATAATGTGATGTTATTTAATGCGTATATTTTACACCTGTGTCACAGAAGTGCTCTATTGTTTCAGCTATTGTTAGGCTTCACTTTGCATTAAACGTTTTAGAGCGCAGCAATTAGGCGCCCGTTTCCGGCTTGAGTGGCGTCGCCGTCGCCGTCGGCGTAACCGCGCGGTGCAGTGTGTTACGTTTCCCATAATGACGTCACACGTGACGTCACATTTGACGTCCCAATGATCACCAGTGACGTCATAGATGGCGTCACTTGTGACATCACGAGGGTCACCAGTGACGTCATAGGTGACTTCAAGTGTGACATCACGAAGGTCACCGCCCGTTGCATTGTGGGTAAATTTCCCCGCGAATTTTAGCGGAAACTTTTTCCCTTTAAATTTAGCGGCAAAACTTCTCCGCTAAATTTAGCTGAAAATATTCCCCGTTAGATTTAGCAAAAAACACTCCACGCTAAATTCAGCGGGAAATTTTCCCCTAAATGGGAGGCGAGTAGGAGAGGAGGAGGGGAGGGTACAGATAAGGAGGATGGGCATACTTTTCTCTCCGTACCTTATTCCCATCCTCCTCCTCAAAAGCTGCGCTCTAATTTGGCGTTGCGGGGAATTGTACACGTCCCGCATCTTACTTTCAGCTTTGCAATATATTTAAGAAAGCAGTGGCATAAAGGTTTCTGGCAAAAACACCGACAACAACAACAAGTTATATGTGTGCATGTGGGCTGAATATCATTTTGCTTTTGCAGAACCAATATTTTGCGAATGTTGCTAAGCCGGACTTTCGGGGATTTCTTGAGGTCACATCATTTCGCGACTGATATTCACATGAAATAAAAACGTTACCACGCTGTGAAATGTTCGGCGAATAATGTTTCATAGTATTAAGTCGTACATTTTGCGATAATTAATTCACTCACATTCTCTCCCTCATCGCTCAAGTGCTTATTTTTTGTAGTGAAACGTGATGTGAGTCTTCTGCCTAGCGAAGCGGTGTCATGTAGCAACATTTTGTAAGTGTATAGCCTTCACAAGCTTGACGTATCTTTACAATTTGATGCCCATTATAGACCTGATGCAATTATCGCACCTAAAACTACCACAGTTGAAAATGAATTTGCATGTTGCCGAAGTAACTTTAATTTGATGAAAATTTTAGACACCTTACCAATTACCTGCGTAAAGTCACATCACACTAATACGTAGTCGATTTAAAATTCAGCTCTATGCACCCTGTCCAGGGGTTAATTATATATTTCGAATAGGAAAAAAAAATGAATTAACCTTAAGATGTAATGACTTTCGGTATTCTTGTGGTATACATTTTAACCTACCTTACAAACCATTTTTGTTTTGCATTGTTCCCAAGAAGGACATTGACTGGTCTCGTGTGTAATCCTGGCTTCTATACTCTGTTTCACCTTATTTTGTACCGCAGGAAAGGCTACACGCGCGAGCTCCTTGCTCTGGGACACATCTCGGCGGCACAAGCTCTCGTGACTTAAAAGCGGCTGCCAACGCTATGAGCTCGCGCTTCTAGCCTTCGCTGCGGTACAACATAAGGTAAAACGAAGTATACAACCTGTTGTTGCCAGAATTAATTTTGTTGCGTCATGGGTGGTATAATATGTATTGGCATTCTCAAACTCTCTGCTATTTTATTTTACAGATATGCTGAGCTTACATGCGTTTCAGGGAAAACACGTAAATTTGAATTCCATTATTTCCTTCTGTCCTTGCATGATTGAATTATTAATAAATATTTCAATGCGATTTCTCGATCAGCTACAAAAGAGAAGGCATGTACGCTGTAGAATAAATAGTAAAGCCTGTTCGGCCCCTAAGCGCGTTTTAGGCATTCAGCTCCACACCATATTTTTTTACTCTTAAAAAGAAATACTACAAGAATCTATTCGATTATTTGTAGCCACTTAAGCAAAGGCATGGTCATTGAACGAGTACGCCTCCTAAGTCTCCATGTACCCCCTAGGCCGCACATCACAGATTCAAGATACTTAATAATGACGGTGAATGGTGCCAGGCAATGCTTTGACGAAAAGATGCCAGGGGGAGGGGGGGAGAGGCCAGAGTTAAAAGCGAGTAAAGGAACTGTCAGCGAGAGACCGATCAGTTTAGGAAGAATATTTTTTTGGCGGAAAGCTGAAATAGAGCCCTCCCTGCAGGATTGGCGAAAGGGGAGTGGGAATTGCTGTCAACTGAATACACGGAACGTTTTACTGTCACCAGAAGAGCGAGCTGAGTTTTTTTTTTTTTCAATACAACGGCGGACGAAACTAACGTGTTGGATGTTCGTCTTGCAGAGCAATTTGCAGCTGTCCCCCATCCTGTGCTTGCCGGAGGCGCCGAACGGAAAATGGGAAGCAGAGGGGAGCTGTGTTTTGTGGGATCTGCATGAGTGGTCGAACAGTCCATGGTGAGAACAGAAATGTGTCGCTAAAGTTTAGAATCTTGTGAGTTTCTATCCTATATACTGTCAAGAGTCACAAAGCGAAAGTTTGTCATAGCCGAAAATAAGTGAACGATACCGAAGGCTATCAAAGATCTGTTGAATTTTTTGCCTTGCAAGAACCCGGTACCATGGTTAGCCCCGAAATAATCAACATCTCACTTTGCAACATACTTGTATTCATTTTTATGTTACACCTTTTTGGGTTGTCACAATGGTAAAACTTCACTGAAGTGTTTTTTTGTTTTACTTTTTCCAAAATATTATACGTAAAATAAGCGTATATTTGTTATACAAGAAAACACACTGACATCAAGTCGGAAAGTTTAAAATTCAAACCTCTTTCTTCACGTAACCAGCCAAGTGAAAGTACTTGAGGTATCTCACATTATCAGAACACAATCTAAATATCACTTCCATTGTAAGCATAGAACAATAGATCTGAGACGAGTGCTCACAAGTACGCAAATGTGAAACGGCGGCTCTGCCGCCTGTGCGGCCAATATAATTTTCTTTATCAAACGTCTGCTTTACGAAATCGATATTAACTAGACCTAATATAGGGTATCATTCATAAGAAGCTTCTAAGAGTGGAAGCATTTTTGATTTGAGGTCTAAATAAATTTGCACTGCTATGAGTTCGATCTTTGAAGTATGTTTACTAAGTTAAAACTCCCGAAAGAAAACATTCAAGTACCATACACACTAAAAAGATTTCTGTAAAGGCGAATTGAATTGCCAACTTTATATCGAATCAGGCGAAGTGGTGCGGACGTCCAAAGTCGGTACTCTGGCGCGCGATGGCGTTTATTCTTCCGCAAAAAAAAAGATCACAAGAAGTCTGGGACGTGTCTTCTCCCGGATTCATCCTCAATGTTCTAAATATTGTTTTCTTTTAGAGCCACGCTGTTTGTGCGGCTGAACTTGAAAGCTAAAAAAGTTGCAAGTTTCCGTAGTCAAAGTGATGTATGCTTTCAGCGCTGAAACAACCAGCATTTGAGAAATTTTGCTCGCGGCAAAGTAGGAGCAAGGGTATGGTGTTTTGAGCTGTATACTTTATGTTCGACGTAGCTCGAAATATTGGCGCATCTTTACAAAGAGCAATTTTTTAAAGTGAGAAACGCGAGTTACCTGATGTTTTTAAAGAAGTAGATCCACCACTTTCTGTAGCCGAAAACAAGAAAAAATTGCAACGGAAGTAATAAAAATTTTACTCCTAATTTTTCTGCAGGTGCATAGTGTTGTCACTTCAAACATTTTCTTGTTTCTTCTCTATGCAGTAAGAATATTCTTTAGTCATAACAGGTAAGTTTTGATGCCTCGCAAATACAGGAAACAAAAAACATCAGGTTGAAGCTCTCAATTTTGTTTAGTTTACTAGTTTCACGGAAGCAACACATTGGATGGCTATTCACCCGCAGTTTCAGCAAGTCATGTATATGAAACCCGCTACTAAAACGTGCACCATATATAAAGTATTATTGATTTTGACCTTCACTTTCGAAAAGTGAAGTACAATGAATTCATGCTGGGAGTATAAGAAACGCTTCATTCGCCAGGATCCTGGATGTTTGGGGTCTTTTTTTTTTTTTTTCGTCAGCCTCCGACTTTTTGGCAAGACACTTTGAGTCAGTTCAGTTCACTCAAAAGGAACATAAGCCGCGCCCATTGTTTCTTCTTGCGAAGTTTATCCGGACCACTTTTTTGTGTGGGTGCAACGTTATGATGAAACGATCATAAATCGTTTATGTTAAAAAGTATACAAATGAAACATGCACACTTCCCTGAAAACTGATGCGCGTAAATGCGATAATTTTAATCAAAGATGCCTATAAACAGCGTGCAGTGAAAGCTGGGTTGGGCAGAAATATTCAAAAATGTATCTGGAAATACAAATACTGGGATAGATTAAAATAGTAGCTAAAATACTGATACTAAAATATATAACTAAATGTGTATCGCGATACCTATCGAAAATACAGTTTAAATAGCAGAAAAAAGTCATTGGAAATAGAAATGCACGAATACTTTTTAGGGAAGGCAAAAATAGAAATACAGAAATACTGATACTGCAATACATTTTCCAAATTTGTTTGAGATGCCAACTGAGATGAAGCTTGAAGTTTGAGTGGAAGTTTTTGATGCCGAAATTACTTTCCCATAGGCTTGGCACTTTGACTTGAAGGTAGTGGTTTCGGACGAAGAAAAGTCTTCAATGGGCTAAAAAAAAAAAAAAAATTCCTTCAAGGATTGACCGCAGTCTTTTCCCTGACATCCTGTCTGTCTTACGAGTGATACAAAAAGACTTAGACCTCTAAATGAATTCAATGTCACCCTTAATCCCATCAAAACGTCACCACGCCCCTACCCAATAAGGGCGCCCCTGTCAACATTGTTGGCATGACATCACGGTGGAACGAACTCGTATTCTTTATCTGTAGGTATGGCCTTGAATATGAAACTTTTCCCAGGCTGCTGTATGAAAAGACAATACGTACTTCGCTGTAGGTGACCTCGTTGGAGATCGTGCCGACAGTCTCATTCGGAATTTTAGAGAATAGTAGACCATCTGAAGCATCCTGAAACTCCTGGCTTATTTTCTGTTACGGTTGAAAACAAAATACGGTGGCATCCCTGTTGTGACAAGTCCCTCCTGCCAAACCTCCGCCACTGACGAATGAATTGCAGTCCTCAACTTTCGCCTAACATCATCCAAACAGATACCTCGTGGATTGCGACCCGCAATCGCCGGCACATGTGCGAGCTCTTCGAGAAACAGCGCGCTAGAGACATGTCGCAGGTGTACGAAGTCTGGGTCGGCACAGCGAGGCGACGTTTGGCCTCCGTCCTGGGTTTCGGATCACGGAAGCAGCGGGTCACGTTCACGTCGACTGATGACGTACTTTTGAGCCGTGCAATATTACGGGACCAGCCGCAGACGCAGTCGAATATGTGTTGAACTTCACTGCGTGAGTTATCCTACTACTTCAAGTCAACCACCGCCAAGCTCGTGCTGAAACGGACTGTGACTCAGCTTTGCCGGCTGGGCTTACTGTGTACGCTTAAGGCAAGAGAGACGGTTAGCAGCGGGCATTGGATGCCAGCAAACTGTGACTCGAAAATCTCTACCTAGGGCCTGCGGCAGAAAATGATCTTGCTCCACTCCTGGCGCGCCATCTGGCTCGAGGCCCCGACAACGCCACCGTTCTCAGAAGAGAGAAGAGCGCGCATAGAAAAATAGTGTGGGGAATCGAAAGGAGCCTTGGTCAGCATAGTAAGAATGCCCCAGCATCTCCTTGACCCTGGTGCCCTCAGAACTAATAAGAAGAAGAAGAAAAAAAAAAAGAAAAAAGAAAAGGCGTTCGGACTTGTATTTCTTAATTTTTCGGGGAGGAAAGGCCGGGGGGGGGGGGGGGGGGGAGTATTTTTCAAGAACTATAACGAAATACATTTCATCCTGATTGTATTGCGATACAACGAAACATTCCAAATGTATTTCCGCACAGAAATACAGATACTGGCGAAAACAAATGTATCGCGATACAGAAATACAGATACAAAATGTACTTCTGAAATACTATCGCGATACATTTGTACCGTGATACTGCTCAACCCTGAGTGAAAGCAGGGTCAAGGAATTTTTCAGCTGCTATTCTTTGTACTTTTGTATTCTACGTAATTATGATTTCGTGTAATATTTATCTTGTTTCCTGTTGATAATACTTCAGCCATAGGACTACATCCTTGAAAAAACAAATCACCTTTAGGCGCATTTCAAACACTTTAGATGGATATATTTAGGGCAATTACCTATTATTAGGCGTATGCCCAAAACAAAATAGTATAGGATGTTTTAATGCCAAACATATTCTTCTTCAAATATATGTTTATAGCAAAAATATATATATATTTTTTTGCAAAAAGCAATATTTTAGCCAAGTTTTATTTGGAACGAGCAATTGAAGCGTCCTAATTAATAAACGCCACTCCACCTATATGAACGTTTTAAAATGTACGTTTGTCAGTAGTCGCATTTCGTGGCGCGCGATATGTTGAAACACCTTATCTTTCTTAATTATATTGAGACAAAATTAAAGCAAAAGTGATACCTTGTATCAGCCTTACCTTGTCGCCTACCATAGAGCAACTATTATGAATACGCAATATGTATCTGATTTTTTCTTAATACATCGTTTTCTTCACTTCCATTTTTCCCGACGATCGGAAAACTTACACACATGTGAGAGAGAGACACGTAAGAAAACATTCAACAAATATCTGATCAGAGAGAACTGCAGACAAGAAAAGATGAATTAGATAAAGGCTAAGAGAGCAAAAAAAAATAGCCATCTGAATCGTGTTTGTGCAAGAAGGCCTGCAATCTAGTCGCACTTCACACGATAGACACCCTAAAGAACAAAGAGCATTTGAACTTGTTAGAAATGCAAATTCAAGTTACAACAGGAAGTTGCGACTCTAGAAACATTGTAAATGCCGATTAGGCAAGAAAGTAACTTTAACATTTCTTTTCCGACGACGCCGATGTGTTATATAATCGTCATGATATCACACAGCCTCGACTGCGACGGTGAAGCAACTCCATGAAGAGCAGAGCTGTCCTGCGCCCTTTCGAGCCTGCCAAAAGGACCCGCAGGCTGCTGAGGCCCTTGGAGGGCCCTCCTAAGGGGTCTCAAAATAGAAGAATTGCCAAGAAACAGTTAGTAATTAGTTAGGATTTGTTGTTGGAATCGATGCCTTTCTCGATTTAAGGCATTGCTAAACAGCATTTAGGTAGCAGCACATTCAGTGATAGTTTTTGGAGGCGCTGTTCTGTCACGATACGAAAGTTTGGAGACGCTAGAAGTTAGACCTTTAACCTGCAGCCGATATGTCAGAGAAAAGGTGCGGGAAGAGGGTTAATAAACTTTTCGTGTTTTTAAACCAATCATGTACTACACCGGAGCAACATGGGTGTAATCTCTGACACCGTTCGCTTGTAGGACAGATGACCTACGGACAGATGACCTATACTAGACCTACGCGTTCTTCATAAGTCTTGTAGACTGTATGCTTTGTTTTGTCCTTCTCATTTGTATCACACAGCACCCATGATACGCCTTCAATCAACGTATAATCATTTAGAACAGATATGTGCTAATGTTAGCCCCGATAATTTTTATGAAGAGCGTAAATTTAGAAAGTGTGTTGCGCTACCATTTTGTCCTCACTTTTCATTTTATACCGTGTCCGAACAAATATATGCTACTCGCTCACATTTTTAAGTGAAGCAAGTGAGGCAAGAAGCTGTTCGTAGGCCACTCAAAAAAAAAAAAAGATACGTTTCAATCATTTTGTTTCCTCAGTGATGCTCTTTACATTACGAAAAAGCAATTTTCCACCGAAAATATAACCGGCAAGTTTTTAATGTTAACTTAATTTTACGTTTTTACATGTATTCTTGATATAACATTTACGTGATGTACTCGTTATGATTCAGGCCGTAAGCAGCCCAGGCGTCACTCCATACAAACCCCTAACCTAGCACCAGCTTGCACTTCTAAGAACATTACTTCCAGTCAAATATGGCTTCGTTCAAAACCCTATCATTAATTACTTTTATCAGCGTTTCACACAAAATTACTTTTATTTAGCGTTTTTTTGGCTTTACTTTGGCGATCCCCATAATTTCCACAATGTCAGACTTGATGCAAAGATGCCACGTATGTGAACCGGCTGACATGCAGTGAAGCCTACAAGTCTGGCCCTAGTACGCCAATTCAAGGCCAACGCTATCACACACAAAAAAAAATAAACAGATGATAAATTTAAGTCTGGCGCGTGTTCGGAGATTTAGATCCAAAGAAGCCATATGATAGTCAAGGCTATATCAACAGTGAAGCCTAATTTTGGCACTTGTTCGGTGAATTAGCGCCAAGGCCTACCTAAACATTGGCAAAAGAAGGTGAAATTTGGTTGAACCTGCGTTTTTACGGTCTTTTTAAGGCCCTATATTCCCTAACAAAAGGTGTGTCTTAAAATATCGTGCTATTTGAGGGCTTACCTCGTGTTCATTGTCCTTTTTGGTAATATAACGTTCGGCAGCTGTTGAAACAAAAAGATATAGACGCCAATTATTTATGTCGACATATAAAAAGGGGGAGTTGCTTTTAACCCTCATCATGAGATGATATAAGGGATCATTTTGGCAGATGAGGAGGTTCCATCACGTACAACTAATGAGTGTACTATTCATTGATTCATTCGTTCATTTGTTTATTCTTTGTGCTCATAAACAGCTTGGCGCCTTTATAATGACGCAGAGCAGTTTGATCACAGGCTGGTTACAAACGCCAGCAAAGTTGGTTTAGAAACATCAGTATCTGCTTCGCCAAGGGTTTTACACAATGTTGAATACGAGTCATGGGACTGGTTGGGATGGTTTGATAAACATGAAAAGTTAATAAATTTGCAAAAATCGATTGAAAAATAAATATCAAGGGTCCATGTGCGATCAAAGCAATCAATTAATCTATGAATACTTTTATACTGGAACACTAGATCTGGCGCACACCGTCTAGAACTCAAAGAAGTGCAATCGCATAATTTAAGAGTATCACATAAGAATAGTAAAAAGTACGACCAATATAACGATTACCGAAAAATCTAAAGAAAAGCTTCTGAAAATTTTTTTTATCATCTTTTGATTCGTAAAATTAATATAATTCCAGACAACAGAGGAAATCTCCAACTTGGACCGTATTAACGAGAGGTATATTCTTAAAATACATGTTGACGTGGAGAACTCACGCCTAATTCTAGAGGTGACACCGAGCTTACGGAACGAGTCATTTATAAGGTTATTAACATGTACAGTAAAAGATAAGGAAGAGTATATGTATAAGCATCATGTAGGTAAAATAGTGCAGAACGATAAACACTAGAAGGAACTGGAAGTAACAACCAAAACGGCATTGGCGCTGACTCGCATCTAAAATTTTTATTTCAGGAAACATAAAAATTAAACAAGCGAGCCAGCAATCTACACATGCTCCAACATTTCTGTCTCATCACATAGGTCACCGGTCATCTACGTGCTTCGTGCCCCCCCCCCCCCCCTTTTCTTTTTTTATATTGTAGAAGTCAAAAACATCAGTTTCACGGAGAGCGTCACCGACGGCTCGCTGATGCACTGCGCCCTGCTTTCCTCTATGTAAAAGGCCTCTATCACCTCCTTCGTCGACATGTCTTTGTGACTATCTACAAGCGTGGTTACCTCGAAGGACGGCTTGCACAAACTGCTTTTATTGTGCACTGCCGAATGCCCTCCGACCGTGGGTTTCAGTGAGTAGTTGTGCTCGCTGAGACTATCATTTAAGCAACTCGCCGTCTGTCCATATACACTTTACCACACGTGGAAGGGACCTTGTATACCACTCCGGAAACAGAGCTCACAACCGGCTTTGCGTGTTTTTTTGTGCACACGCTCTTTGACTCCCTCTCTGCCTTGGCCCTTACCCTCGAATATATCTGGCTCAGCTTCTTCCTTCTCAACCTTTGTTGTTATCCGCTGCTTTACCTACATTATGTTTAGCCTACTCCAACTAACCGAGCTTTCAACTTTGGTACAGAATATATGTATATGTGCACTCGACCTTTCGCAACTGAACAATGACAATTGGGTAAGAAAAGTTCATTTTTCTTATTTTTCTAGACAAAGACATAACAGCAGTTTAAGAAGGATTGAGCATCAACTGTCTGACTGAAACCATTACTTGCGTTCTGTATTACATAAGACAGGTAGCAAAGATAATTCTAATTAGACAAAAATATATATTTTGTTTAAATAGAATGCCAAAATTTTATAATCAAACTTGATGAAGTCAATTTGTACAAATACGCTTGAACGAATTCCTAATAGGTTGCATGTCTGCAGCCTAAATCAGTTGGTTGAAAGCATAATTTGGTTAATCAAATAAAGGCCGTCCTTTATATACACTGTATTACACGAGGTGCAAGACTAAGGGTCATTTTTTTAAGACCTTAAAAATGACTGTCTTCAATACAATATTTTTAATAGTGGTCGACATCCTCCCCTTCCGAGTAAGTCAATGGGATTGCCAAATGCCAGAGTTAGGTTTCCCATCTTGTTGCTACGTTGCCGCGTGGCGCGAGAGACAAATGATATAGTTATATCATTTGTCCATATCTCATATGTTACGTTAATATTTCATGTAATACCTGCAGTTGAAACACGCGGCAGCATCAAAACACTGGATAATAAAAATAAAATATAATAGGTATTGGGCCATCGGTCTATGCACACTGACAGGTTCGGCTTATCTGGTCGCCTGGGATGTGTGGAATAAAGTCAATATTGACAAAGGGTGGAAAGGAAGATTTCAGCGGACTCTTCGAGAATCTTCGATGCAGGCTTTGCGCAAGCCAAATCGATTCGTAAAAACAAGCTTTCCTCTAAACCGACTTATGATCTGAATGAATACCCAACCTTCCGACATGTGTTTCAATGTTTATGTCTCGGACTTGTGTATTTATGCACTATCGCTGCGTGAAAACTCTCAAATATACGTACGTGACAGGTCTACCGGAGAATAAACCGATGTCAATGTTTTCGTTTCAAAGGTCGGTCGTCTGCTTTGGCATCTAGAACAACTTCTATTGCAGATTTTTATCCTAGCTATTCTTCTTTGATCACTATTATACCACCTGACCATTTCGTATTCTTCCTTCTCTAACACTCTGTTTCTACTCTGCTTAATACTACCTTGTGTTTTGGAAAAAAACATTTTTAAATCTATGTTAGGAACTTAATATTAGTATTATATTTTAAGTATGATTTTAAATTCTTAGAATGAATATAAAATGCGTTTAAATGCCAAAACCACCCAAGTGTGTCTGTTACACAGTAGCGAAGGAATCTGAATTGATTGCTCCCCTTGGGACTTTTCACGTGCAAGCATGATCTTAACTTCACCGTGCCTCCTCCGCAACCAGCCACCGTCTAATTGCGTGTACCTTCCCGCAAATGTAAAAAGGCCTTGATTCAATTGCTGCTCTTTCTTTCTAGGGCTCTTTCACACACCCCGTTTTTTTGGTGGACCTTGTGTTGGACACTCCTGCAACCAGCAGATGTGAGTTAAAATGTACGGAGGCTTCGTTTGTACAAACAAAAGTAATTCACATGTCCAATTATACGCATGCGTCCTTTGTTATATCTAATCTTGAGAAACCAATACAACGCATGGACAAATACAGTATCCGAATATTATTACTGTGAGACTCACTGTTAAAACGCGTCTTGGCCTTTAGTCTTAACGTGAATTGAGCTAATTTTTTTACCCTGGTAGTGGTTTTACCGCATGAAAACGTAGTTCACAATTTACATTGCCTAGAAAACGAAGTAGTGTTTTGTAGAGAATTGGAAGCGGCATATCTGGCTTCGGTTATAACAAGTCTTGGCAACCTAGACAGATGGCAGCCGTAGACAACAAACATCAAGAAAACCCGTGCCAAATCGCTGTGTCCTTAGCAGTGCAGTTTTTGATTTCATATTTTGAACGTAACCGCTTTGTCGTACGCCGTGTAGTTAACTCGGGAAATCCATATTGGGAGTCCTCCGCCTTCAGTGACGCTTAGGAGCGGCAAGGACTTTTCGCCTTCGCCAACCAGAGACTGAAGGTATCGTCGACAGGCTGTCGTCAAAGGCACCGTCCAAGAACCAGCTCTTATTTTGTTTTAGACAAAACCCCGAGACTTAGGGTAGGCAAAGGCTGAAACACACTGAAACAATGATAAATGACTTTTAGAGACTCTTCACCGGTGTTTCGTCGTTTGATTACCTGTAGTTTAGGGTTATATGTTTTTAATCTTCACTAGTTTGTTTGCGTCCTTGCGTCCTTGCTTTCGGTTTATTGATTTGTTTTTGTATTGTCCTTAACAGTGTTTCCTATAGCTCTTGTGGCGTCCAAAGGTTGGCCAGTGGTGCTCGTTTCCACAGATCTATATCCTGGATTTCAGTAAGGCGGTTAAAGTTGAGCTTATACAATCACCACTAGATTAATCCTTCTGGCCGTGCGTTTACTGGTTCTTCTTTAAGTTCCGCTTATAAATTTTTCTTCCGTCTTTAAATGTATACCCATCCTGAGTCGGTCTTGCTGGTGCGGCCATTGACATGGGAGGAACGCTTTTTTTTTTTGTTCAGAAATGCATCTTCAAGCTGGATATAACCGGACATATTTTATTCAGTATAGAACGCCACTATATGAACGATAGTTCGACACTATTTCTCATGAAATGCAGTCACTAAATAAAAGAGACATATTACGGGCTCTCTTTATTATTAGTCAGGCAGATTCGTAGAAGGATTCATCTAGAGCTTGCATTTATTGGAAGTAGCGCAAAATAACACTCGATATATCTTAAAATGTAAGATTTAGCTACAAATTCAAGCTACCCACAAATTCTTAACCACAAAAATTTATGAGCGACTTTTATCGTTAATGCCCTATAGCGAGTGGAATGCAGTCTTTAAGAAAGAAGTGTTTTACTTTGAGTGAAAGCATTAAGTAATTCCTTCAGGGAGTGAAAGAAAGTACTGTTCATTAACTTCTCATGATAACAGGTCATGAAGCAACGTGACATTACGCTCTTACGTGACATAAAATTGAGTGACGTGATCACGTAACGTTGAAATAACAATCTCAAGTAGTAGTGTCTCCTCATACCACAATCTCACCTGACGTCTATTTTTTGGTTACATTTAATGAGCAGGTACACTGAGAGACAGACGAACAAAGAAATGTCTGGAAATGTGGGTTTCCCGTTAAAAAGCATGCCATGCTTTAAAAAGAAAAAAAGTGTGACCCTACTCGAGGCGAACGCGTTGGAACTCCCTGAAAACAAATGTCAGTATTACTAGTGAGCAAAGAATACCCAGTCGCTTTAATAACTGCTCCAACCTTGGTTGGAGACGCTAAATTTGAAGTGACAAGTTTTCTAAACTGCACCCGAAGTCACCGTATATTTTCTAAGCGTTCTGGTGACATCCGGGAATACCACATTCCTGCTTTCATCAAAGACGAAAGAAAGAAAAAAGGACGGAACTTGATCAAAACATTTATCTGCCTTTTATGTTCCCAGACCTTGACGAAGAGGAAAGAAAATGCTCTAAAGAAAACAGGGCATTCTGTGAATGAATCAAACACGCAGCGCAGCCACGCTCAGGCTGCATTCTTTCAAGAACCGAGCACCAGACATTCTTCAAGTTTCTCGGGTAGTGAAACTAGCGCGTCTGAGCGAATTTCGGCTGTGGACTTGAACAACCTAGAAATGCAGAAGAATCCAGACACGTGCTCAAGAAGCGGAAGTAACGCGCTCTTAAACATCCGTCAAAACATATCTCGTAAGAATGACAACTAATGCTGTTTTCTACACTTACATTTTATTGCTTGCTTTTTAATCATCTCCATATTTGTTGACCACGGTTACCGTATATATGGCTCTCTAAACGACAATAATTAAATTCAACTGATTTGAACAAAAATTTTTTCTGGGAGCTATTTAATGCTATTGTTTGACCGTTACTGCAATTGTGACATTTGTTTGATAAGTTTGACAACTACTTTGGTTAGCTCCGTCTAGGCAGGATTTGTGCTGAAGCATCAAAACCAATAAAATTTCTTTTATGCTCTGGTGTTTGGTTCTATATATCTTGTCAAGATATCGGTCGTTAACCTATGTTAAATATGAAGGAATGGATGACATCTCGAAAATCGATATTAAGCACCTCATAGAAAAACATCTTCCTTAAAAAAAAAAAAAAAAGTTTATTGAGGTCGCATTTATGTTTTTTTTCTTTTCTGAGAAATGTCTGCGTGTTGGAATTTTACCTGAAGGTTGTTTGATTTGTCCTCCTGCAACCCGTCTTGAAATATGACAGAACGCACTGGTTCAACAACATGTTAGTTGTTTGATCGTCATGACCGCGCGCCGCTCTTCAAAAGCCCCGTTGGAGGTAATTTTTTCAATGACGGAGCTCAGCTCGAGTGGACGATTGCGCATGGCAAACTCGCTGTGGGGGTTTCCAGGTATGCTTTAATAGGGGGACAACCTGGTCGAAATTTTTATGCCACTAGGTTTTCTACACACGTGACGTATACCTCTTGTGGAATAGATATTTTGAAGAGGTACTCTTCAGGACATTCTTAGTGCGAACATGACACAAGCGCTTTTTCGACATTTCCTCAAAGTTAAGGAACCTCATGTAGCAAATGCGCAAGAGGGCTAGGTCATACTTAATTACTACGTAAACGCACCAGAAAACAAACACAAAATCTGAGACTGGGCTCACAAAGCGTTCCTACTCTTTGTCCTTTTTTTTAGCATTTACGTATTAATTAACGAACGTCAAATATTGACCCTTTGCTCGGAGATCCAAATAAACAGTTCTCAATACACAATACTCTTTATAAGCTTTTGAGCTCATTTTTTTCCAAAACATGGTGGTAGCCACTCAAGGCATACAATAGATGTATCCCTGGGAATGATTTGTGTATATAACAACTTTCTCGGGCTCAATGTTTCTCGAATGTTGGGGAGCTCGTTACCCGGCAACATTTCGCGGGAATGATGGTTCGCGAAATGGAATGAGAGTGTTATATATCCATTACAATATATTTACACATTTGCGTGATAAATGTTTTGCCATCTTTTTTTAGGTCACAAAATTCGCGAAAATTAGGTCCTTGCAAAAACTTGAGTCGTTTACAGTTTACTAAAAAAACACTAGTTGGGCATAAAGTCAATGACTATCACTATTCAGTTGACCATTGTGCAGAGTGTTCCGCCCCCCTCCCTCCCCCCAATCACTAAAGAAAAAATTGTCATGTTCACCGAAAAAATGAACTACGAATTTCCCAACGCTCACTCTCCATCCAGTATAGCGCTAGCGGTCCCGACCATATACGCCAAAGTTTCAGAACTAAGCGTTATCTCATTCAAAGGTTATGAGCAATTTTCTAAAGTTTTCAAATTGAAAATGGCAGCCGACGGAGCTCTCGAACGCGTGGAGCTGTATAGCGGCAGTTACCGAAAGCCGGCTAAAACGGGTCTCATCATCCCCATTTAAATTTTCAGGGAATCACTTAAACAACTTTTGAAGACGATAATGGTGAGTTCTGAAACTTTGGCATCTGGTTCGGACCGATATCGCTAGATTCGGAAGAAAAAAAAGCGTTCGGTAACGCGTATATTGTTTTTGCAAAAACAAAACAAAAAAACTTCGTTTTTAGGGGGGGGGGGGGGGACACATTGGTCGCGGACATCGCGTTAAGATCCTTTTATTTGCAGAGACTGTAAGCCTCATTGTACTTCAAGACAGGAAGCTAAATGTTGTTTTTAATGCAAAGTCCCGAGTGCTCAGAAAACGCAAGGGATGGGAATTTGCGAAGAGCCTGCGGTCCCTCAGCAGCCTGTGAGGTTGCGGAATTATCCGATAAGAGCGCCCGAGAACCAATCTCAAAGCACGAAGCCTTAGGATAACAAGGCAAGCCCCCTGCTTCTTAGCTGTCTTGGAATGTAGTTTTCTTTTTTATGAGTAAATTGTTTATAATAAAACTAGCAATGGCTTGTGTGTGCTTACTATGCCGGCGCTCTTTGCAGGGCCATCCTTCTGCAGAGACAAGACGCTTACGTCTGCCAAACCTCTATTTACTTTATCCGCTTCCCTCCGTACCTCTCTCTCCTTCCCTCCATATGTTTCTTGATAGGGGATTTACGCGTCTGAGCGCTCAGGGGCACTAACGATCGCTACGCACCGAGGGATTACCGCGTCCTTTCCGCTTCAACCTCCATAGGATTGCAGCAATAGCTCGTCACGTGTACCATACTCAGCAGTGTCTCTTGAACTCAACCTTTTTTAACTTTTGTTTGTATTAGTGTCTGTTGCTATGACGCTGCATACCTGCGTGAACTTTCGATCCCTTGAGCCCTTTAACAAGGGCTCAAGGAACTTTGGACTGTCCGCAGTATGAAAGAGGTTGTTCTAAATTTTTCAAGCTCAGAACCCAGTCCACACACAACGCAGTTAATTCTCGGTTGGGCTTGTCAGGCAAGTAATTTATAGTAATCAGAAAGTAGTTAGCGAAATTAGATTAAGAGTCATCCCCTCTAAATAATATGCCCACATAATATTTTTGGGTCGTGAAATTATTATTATGCGACTGGTAATGACCATCATCATATGCTGATGAAGTACCCTGTAGCTCTTACTATATCAGGTACTGAGTATATATTTTTATATTGTCGCTAACGACTAACACTGTGAGAAAGGAACGTCGTATCTGTGAAGCGTCACCGTGAATATATTTGAATCATCGAGGAGTTTGTTTCCCCAATAATTGTAAAGATTACAAATTGCTTGATGAGAAAGATTGTTACGGCACCGGTTCCAGCAACTTTCCGATGTAGATCTCTGGGACATTGAGATACTTATTAGCACATTTGAATCGTTTACCGTAATTTAAAAACTAAAGAAAGTGTATCATGGTTAGTACAATATGTTTTTTTATAATTGGCATGACAATCTTTTTACGGTTTTGTTGTTGAACCGTGCGCTATGTATCTGCATAATACACTTTAAAATATTACCAATCTTTTTATTTCATTGTGTGCTTACGCTATTCGTTGGTTTCAAAAATTTCCTTTAATTCACCGTACCACACATTATTGTTACAATATATTGCTAATTGCTTTTATACAATCTGAGTAAACTAGTAAACCGCCCCTGCAACTGATGAAACGCCATATTAAGTCACCGAGCAATTACAAATCAAAACCACACTCAGCAAAGCAGCACCTTTTGAGCAGGTCGTACACCTTTGATTTTGGTTAAAAAACAACGATAAACATTATTCGGTGTCAAAAATGCAAAATCTGTTGTAACCGATGAATTAGGGTATTGAACTATTTCTATCGAAAACACACGCTTGGATAAAACAGAACAAAAAAACTTTAATTAAAAAAAACGCTTTTACAAGTAGGATTGTTTTAGTCAAAACCCTCAACTGGTAGAGATAACTTTCTAGTTTTTCATGAAAATATTTCAGAAATACTCGTGTTTTAGCGTCACTTTCAATACAAATCACCAAAACACACCGATATGTGGAAAATGCACACCAAACAGATCCGCCTTTTTTTTCTCTTTTAATAGACTTCGGAAATCGTACGGCTTCATTTAAAATGTATGACAGGATTTTGAAATGTTTTGAGTTTTTGTGACGGCGGAGATTCAAGGTGTAGACAGGACTTTCGTCTGATTAACCCTTGAGTGAAAAAAGAACTACAGAACTAGCCACATCTAACATTCCGGTCAACTGAATCATACTACCCGTTTAAATCCTTTGAATTTTTCGAAAATACCCTAACAACGAAATTTTTCAGACACTCTGTCTCTCTGTTATGAATGATAGTATTTATTCGAGTTGCTCCCAACGGCAGTGCACGTCATTTATTCTTGAAGAACATCATCAATAAGCAACACAATATTGAACGAACTGTGACTTTGGGAGATTGCCAAACTAACCCTATACTCAAAGTAATTCATAAATGGCATATGAACTCGTCCTGTCGTCTTTCCGCCGCCGTCTTTCCACCGCCGCCTTCCGTACAATCATGCGCGGGGGTGGGGGGGGGGGGGGGGGGTGGGGAGGAATTGCCGCGTTCCCTTCATACTATCTCTACTCCGCATTTCCGTACCAGATCTGTGTTCCAGCCAAAACAGTGATCGAGCAACTCAAAACAATGTCGTTCGGAGCCTCGCACTAACAAAAAATAATTGAGAACAAAAACATCCACCAAGTATTACAATATTTTTTGCATACTCGGAATCGCAGCAACAAAACCGCCAGTCAGCAGACCGTGCACAGAGCGGATGCATCTTCGAGAGCATGAGCAGCGAGGCATGGACGCCTGCTGCGCTGCTGTTTATTGCGGAGCGTGGATGCGGCTATTTTCAAACAGGAAGAATGAATAATGGATTATTTCCAGCGACGCAATGGAGAAACTGTTTTTCAAGAAACAGCGCGAAACCCCATTCGCTACTACAATCGAATCGATAGCCGACGGAGACTGACGTCATTCCAACGAGGCGTCGCAGTTCAAGACAAGCCGAACTGTGGAAGCTCAGATCTCATCAGTTGCGACAAAAAGGGACGTATAAAAAGAATCAAAGTTTTACGAAACCGGCGAAAGTAAAATTAAACGGCGGAGCAAGGATTTTAGTTTTGGGCGTCGCACTCTCCGGGGATAGGTGTGTCAACCACTAGACAACTCCACCTCAAATTTCTGGCCTCTTAAATATGTCTTATTAATGCACACGAAACGAAATTTGTCCAATCAGAGGTGTTCTGGAAGCACACGCCGCACGCCGCCGCGTGGAACGCGCGCGATACGATGCTTGCTGTCACGTGGCACACTCTCAAAAAGAAAGTGCATCACGTTACACCCTTTTGTCTCATATGATGCACCATATGATGTTCGACGTACAGCGCACAATAGTCGGACAGACGGCCCCAACTTTTACGAGGGGCTTCATAACGGTGCGATATAACTTATTAAATAGCTAAAGTACCTATCAAAGACCAAAGCAAGAAAACAATGAGCTTTTGCAGTAGAGCCAAGGAAACCCCGATTTTTTTTTTTTTTGTAGTCATTAACACGTACATTGGCTGTTTTACTAAGTTGTACCACACGGCTATCGAGCCTCTCGTGAACGTTTGTAGCGTCAGATCGACGTCAGTGTGCTGTGCGTCGAACTGAAGTTTTAGGGCGTCTTTTATGGGACAAAGGGTGTAGGAACACGCCATTTTTTTAGAGTTTTGCGTGCTGCTTGTGAGCAAATATTCCTTTCACTATTTGTCTTCTGATGTGTACATGTATTTTGTTTTGTTTAAGCTTGAGAAACACAATATCATCAACGTCTGCAAGAATCAAAAGCCCCGTTTGAATATTTGACGGGTATTTTTTACGTTGTCGTGCATGTTCTCCCAGAAGGCAATAATCGAAAATACGCAAGTAAATGAACTGTACTTGATCCGATTGATCAAAGTTCGAAGAAACTGACAAAAGTACATTTTGTAGGCTAATTTGCACGCTCAAAATAATGTTAACAAAGTACTTGACTTCTTATGAGCATCACTTGAAGAAACATGAGGAACACATGCTAGGCGGGTAGCTCGTCTTTCTTTTTAATCTACGGCGAGGATATTGGGGATTAACAAAGCCGTAATAAATATTCGTGTCCAGACTTATCCCGCATGGGTTCGCGATAAATAAGCGACGTCACCTTCATTTCCCCAAGGAATCGGTGATCAGATCCTAATTCGAACGGCAACCTGCCCCTGTTTTTTTTAATTCTCGTGCGCACTTTTCTCATGAAATCACCTTTCCTTAATTTGTATTATGTTTATACTAAACACAACATTGGATCATGGTAGCACTCTACAAGCCCGCATGAAAATATAACCGCTTTATTAACGCAACTAACCCATGAGAAGTCTCGAACGCTGATTATATCGGATAGGGAAAACAGCGCTCCGGAAGTTTAGAGACAGACATGCCTCTATGAAGCCTTTGCTAAATCACATTCGTAAGCGGATGTCCAGATCGTTGTCCTGCGAAGCCAGTCCTTTCGCCTGCATAGCAATTTACATGGATTAGGAAACTCAGCGGTTCACATCTCAAACATGAGCGTGAAAGATCTGATGCAAACAAGGTTTCCTGCAGGGTTCTACTTTACTATGATGAACTCGTTCGGTGAACTTCTAGTAACCCACGCCTGCTTAGTGCGCCGTTCACAGGGTAAAAGGACACCTTTCTTGTTTGGGTTTGAGCGCCAAATGTAATCTTTCTTTTTAGAACTGAAGCTGATAAAAGGAACGAATACTTTCATGTATCATTTTACAAGCGTTTTTCAGGCTTGAGACTTTGCCAAATTTACACTAATGCCTTATCTTGAATTCTGCTTCCTCCACCGTACCTGTGTGTGTTTCGGCATCAAAAATGGTTGAAGCTGAAAATATATATGAATACATAAAATAATAAAACATAGAGGACGGGAACGAATACAGGAATTCTTTCATTTAGCAAAAACAAAAAATTGCCCCAAATTTAAAACAGCCCTCATAGTTTCCAACGTTCTCGAAGGGGAGAGCAGAGAATTGGTGGAATAAAGGAAAATTTAATATAAATGTAAACGTTTATTTATTTATTATTAATACTGCTCACCTCGTGGAGGCATAGCAGGAGTGAAATTGTAGATATTTAAAAAAAAGAAAAAAAGTGCCGTTATACACAGTTAAAAAGCACTAGCATCTTGACGAGGTATCAGTAATCTAGTCACCACTGGCTTTTGGAATCAGACGAGCTCTCTCTTTGTCAGTAATAATTAAGGAGTAAATATATTGTTGTTGACTGTCTCCACCGCGAATGATTCAACGACGTCTCTCCCAAATCAGTTGATGTGACCACAGCGGCGCCTCCTTCTGTGTGGCTCCGCGCCAGCTGTGCGAGTGACTGACGAAAACCAAAATGCTCGTTTAACGACAAACCGACGGTGTCTTTCAGTTTGTCGGCCACAGGGAGAGAAGGAGAAGGAGGGAAGGGATTGACGCGTGTTGACACAGGGGTTTCAAACCAAGGGGGGCGTCGTTTGCGCCCTCTTCTCTGCCTCCTTCTCCCTCTATCCCCGTAGCTGACAAACGAAAGACGCAGAAGGGGTTTCGTCAAACGAGCGTTCCAATGCTGAAGAATTCGAAAGTAAACAGATATGTGAAACTTAAAAAAACGTGCCTGAAATGCGCGATATTTTCTCGTATGACCTGTATGAATAAGCATTTAGGGAAGACTAATTCTGTATTGCCCTCCTTTAGATTTCTCAGAAGAGTTGAAAACGGCCAGTTCATACACATCCTTGAAGGATTAAAAACAGCGCGCACAAGACAAAGGAGAAGAAGAGACGTAGACAGACAGAGCGCCCACTCTCAATTGAAGTTTATTGGAAACCAAGAGAAAAAATCGCAGTAAATAAATATGACAGATTTGTTATCACGTTGTCATGCCCCAGGAAAGCCAGTTCCTTATCAAACAGAGCGCTCGAGGGTGCACTTACACACACGTCATTTTCACGTTGAGATATGTGGTACACCTCGGCGATCTCCTTCGTGTTTTCCTGTGTCTTCTAACTGCGTTTCACACCCACATCTGTCACAATGAATAGCAATATTGCCTGACGGCAGCGACCTCATCGAGAGCGTGTGTTCTCTTGAACTATCAATTATACATCGGCCTGTATGGCCGATGTACACTCTAGTGCAGAGGTGGCCAAGCTGCGGCTCGTGAGCCCCATGCGGCTCTTTGCGTGTTAAACCGCGGCTCGTGGCTCCCTCCCTAACCCCCCTCCCCCCCCCCATACACACACACACTTCCCCGCCTCCCTCCCGGTCACACGAGCACTTCTTGAAAAAGAAATGGAACTCGTTTTAAATCGAAAGACAGGTAGCGGTTTGGTAGCCTTGTGGTACTACTATTTTATGTACAGTTCAACTGCTTTGACTCGGATAGATTGAGAGTAGTTCGAGTTTCGCTTATTGCTCTGAACAAAAGTCCCCCCCCCCCCCCCCCCCCCCCCCGCGTATCTTAGAAGTTTCGTGGTTTTGTTTGCGGCTCTTAGGCTGGGTCAGCCTGCCCACGCCTGCTCTAGTGCATGACAGGGGTATATGATAAACGACCCCCTCCCTAAACTGTACTAACTTTTTTCTGTGTTTCTTTGCACAGGCGTGACTCTTCTGTTTACCACAATCTACTCTCGTACATAACCTTTCCAACTACGATGCGGTTGAAAACACCACCGGGACATTATGTCTCTGCGCCTATTTATTAAGCCTATGATCCACCTTGTCTATGTACGGTATAACCAATGGTATATTACTTCAGGTTTTTTTTCAACCATACTTGTCCGGATGTTTCAGTGTATTAATGAGACTCTCTGCCACTTTAACCAAAAAGGCTGTGCAGATACCCACCCTTAGTTAGGCTTTCTAAATGAATTGACAAAGTACACTGTAGTAAAGTACTACCGAATCGCCGGTGTGGCGATATGTTCTACTAAGAACTGAAGAGCCAGGACAGTAAACGTCCTTACTTCATGATGGCGGATGCCGAACCGCCGATCGCGCGCTCGGCTCCAGACGAGTGTGTGTTGTCGTCGTCGTCTAGTCTCAGTTCCCATCATATCTTCCCCCTTAAAAAGAAGACTGGAAGGGCTGAACCTTTTTCCTTTCTCGAGTCGAGCGCCGTGGAAGTGGCACAGGAGTTGAGAGGGGCTGGTTCTGTTTTGTTGAGGGACTTTTAGATGAACTTGGGTTTGCGGGAATTGAATCAGTGGGATTCGGGCCCGGCAATGGGTCCAGCCCTCGTTCAGCTAGAACTGAAGAGCCAGGACAGTAAACGTCTTTACTTCATGATGGCGGATGCCGAACCGCCGATCGCGCGCTCGGCTCCAGACGAGTGTGTGTTGTCGTCGTCGTCTAGTCTCAGTTCCCATCATACACCTTATCTCATGAGGACATGATTTAACTAAGGCCCTGACTAGAATCGAATGGCAGCACTCTGCTCTACTTTCTGTCACAGCGAAAATCTTGAATTAAAAATGCAGTAGTGTCAATACACTTTATTACGCTGTAACACCTAGAAAACATACTTTAAAATGGAGTCTTTATCTAGAGCAGGTCACCGCAAAAAGAAAATTAAGCTAAGACAACAAAATAATTTTATACCACGAAATTGCTCGTATATTCGTAGCATCACTGTCGAAATCACGGTGATCGAAATGCATATCACGCATACAAAGATCAAATAACACGTAAATGAATTAAGTGAAGTACTAACAAGGTTAAACCATTCTTGAAATTAGATCTCACCTTTTAAATGACCTGCCGCAACACTGCAACTCAATGAAAGTAAGGCGGCGACACACAAAATTGCAGCCTCAAGAATCAAATCCAAATGCAAGCCGCCAATTAACGTCAACGAAGACTTGCTCGACGAACTTCGAATGCTGACGACGAGAAGGCCGCCGACCACTTCAATTGTAGGTGTCGTCACAGATACAGTCACCATCACACAGCACAGTCCGATTCATATTCTACTCTCAAGCCTGTCTTGGTGTCGTATCACCATCGGTATTATTCGCCTAGAGATATTGTGGAGAGAAACTTAAATATCTAATCACAGGTAATCGTTTCGCCACACTGCCGAGTCACAGAAGGAAAGTAAAGTGTTTAACGCAATATCGAAAGAGCAAATCTAAATGTTTGTGTTCGCCTGATACCCATTGCAAAGCTGCCTAGCCAGGAAATATATTACATACAGTTGACAAAATATATTCGTAGATTAAATAAACACCATCTTCATAGCAATGACTGAACAAACAAAAAGTCAGAATCGCGTAAGAATGACAGATTGTTCCTAGTATCAAGCGCTAGTAAAGATTGCGAGATATTTATCCACTTCGCAGCTTCAACAAATATCCTGGCGTACCGCGCAGAGTTCCGATGAACTGAGCTGGTGGCTGTAGGAGCAGTCCGGACAGCACTGAACTGAGAAAGGGCAGCAGTCGGCTGCCCCTTTTCTCTTCCCCACTATGGTCGGAATATCGACCGGGAAGTGGGCCTGTGCTGCCACCTGTGCGCAAACTGTCGGATTATCGACGCGCGAAAGCGCTTTCCTTTGTGAGATCTTAGGAAAAAGCTTCACAACTGCAGTGCCGCTGGATTACAACAATGTTATGTTATTTCAAAAACATGCACTACTTTCTCAAAAACTTTTAGAAAGCCACATAGTAATGAAACACCAGGGGAATTATTAACTAGGGTGGAGTCACCAGGCTTTAAAACATAGGAGTCACCAACGATATTTTTATGCGTAGCTAGGGTCGCGTGACCCCCAGGTCACGTGACCTGGGTGATGACGTTACTGATGACGTCATCAGTTACGATGATGATGCCGATGACGTCACTGGTGACGTCATCAGTGACGTCACGCGTCCCATAATGCATCGAGCGGTTACGCCGACGCCGACGCCGCTCAAGCCGGAGACGGGCGCCTAAGAGCTGCGCTCTAGAAAACACACGAAGCCGAACTTCTACATCTTGCTTTACGGAATGCCGGATGTTACTGACAGTTCACAACATTTAGTTGTGTTTTCTTGGCTCTCTCTCTTTATATATATATTTTTTAATATTCGTTTTTTCTTCTTCCTTTTGTTTTTTTTGTTTTGCTAAGAAATTCAAAAAGCCCCTTCGCCCCCCTCCCCCACCCCCGCCCACACACACACAAAAAAAAAAGATCGCGGTTGAGATTAAGGTTTCGGGAGGGCGATTTCACCAAGCTCTAACAAAGAACAAGTTAAAAATACGTATGATAGAAATAGTGGAGTGGAACCAGTATGAAAGCAAGTAAGAAAAGAATAAAAATGAACATAAAACTCGCAGGAAGGAAAGGATCCAGAAAAGCAAAATCGCGACGGCCGCAACGAACCTCGTGTGTGCGGGACACCGCACATCTAGGGTCTGCGCGAATCTCGATACAGACTCGCAGCCACAAACAGGTCGTGCGCGATCAGCCAACGGCACGCACGCCGGGTTTTTGCACGTCAGAAAGTGCAGTATACGTCGTCGGCAATTCAAGGCAGCTGCCTCCGCGATGCCCCCATAAAAGATCCCCACCTTCCCAGCTGACGCCTCGATCCGCCCCCGATGGAGGCTCGTAGTGACTGTACCGACGCCAGCTGTATGGCCCTTTCCACCGCTTATCACCCGGCCGAAAAATGCTGAGTCACTGGGCTGTGGACGCATGTGTAGCGGCTGATATCCCGCATTACAGAGCTACAGCGCATGCTCACAAGGCGTTCCACAGCCCCGCAGAAAAAGATGGCAGCACTCAGAGGGCCATTTTTGCAAGGGTCGTACCACTCTCGAACTTATACGCTGAATTGCTTGGGTTCCTATTGTACCGTCCAGTGTTTTCCAAGGCGGTCTGGTATTCTGCGCCATCTCGCAACCCCTTTCACGTCACCTCTCTTTTTGTCAGAGAAGCCATATTTTGGGGGAAGTTTGGGTTGAGTGCGATAACCATCGTCTTCAAAGCACCAAATCTTTTTCTTTTGTTTTTCATAGAGACGGGGCGAATGAGGCGACGCGGCAGCTTTTCGAGTTGGAATAAAGATTCGGCCGGTCCGTTGATGCGACCCAGGGGAAGGTTGCTCGCTGTCCTGGAATTTGTTTTCATTCCTGGCAGCGGTGATTTTTCTCCCTTTCTAGAGCAAGCAGTCGTAATAAAACGAGCGAAAAAATGATTTTTATGACATCTTGAACGTATGAGGGATTTATTTTTGTCGCGGTTAAAACGTTCGTTCTTGTGCATTCCAATTATGCCCCTGTCAAAAGAGGATATAGCATGAAGCCCCTAAGGCACTGACGTATCTTTATTGTATACTTAAGCATTCTATTCAAGAATTAACGGGAGCAGCGGGCGTCGATTTTACGCGCTTACAAACACGTTGGTTACATATTTCCGCGGTAAACATGAGCTTCACGTACAAGCATAAGACATCAACGCCGAACGCAGTAGCACATAAAGAATAACTGCCTCTCCCGGTCTTCGAATCTTATAAAATGGTCCCAATCCTTTTATCCCACGCTTCTAAGAAAAAAAAAAAAAAAAAAGTCTTTCTAAATGAAGTGTTTTGGGGAATTCAAAGTACCATAAAAAAATTAGAAATCGAGGAGAGCCCATTTTGATTTAGAGGAGGCAAACCAGAAGCTTATAATGTGCGCTGTAAAAAAAGAAAGAGAAATCATTTGAGATAGCGACGCCAACCCAAGATGGCGTCCAACAACAAGCTGCTTCGAACGCTTTACTAGCCTGTGAAGCGGACAAAGGCGGCAGAGAGAGGTGGCTCGCTTTAGGATGTTAGATGGGCCTCACGTTGACGGCTCATTATGCAGGCAAGCACATACGCCGCGTCCTCGCACGCCTTGTTTGTGATGCGGTAAGCGCGGCGGTGTTGCGAGGCTTCTCGGCTGTGATCGAGAACGCGAGCTTGGATGCCGTCGACACTAGGGTCGACAAGCTTCCGGTGTTGGCTATAATTCTTTCACGCTGATGAGCGTGCGGAAGTTCGGAGAGGTGTGCTGTTCAGTGCGGCCTGTCCCAGAGAACGGAACTTCCTTTGTGGGCGATATCCGAAGTGGTTAATTATAAAAGCAAACATGAGAAGCGGACAATAAGTACTCCGGGGGCCACACTACGTATTTGAGTTGAAAACGTCTCCTCTTATACAACTTTGTTTACCTGCGCTTTGTTACGAGAACTTGTAATATAAACCGTCGTATTTCGTGCAAGTGTAAAATAAAATGTTACTGTTTGATCGTTGAAAGGTGTGCGCTTTGAGTGGTGAACTGCTCCATCATGTTGAAGCTGAAATAAATATTCACCGGTGGTAAAGCATCCCTGAGGAAGTATCGATTAATTTGCGTCTTTCAAAAAAGTTACAAAAACACGCAAAAGTATATATGCATGAGACGTTTGTTTTTGTAATTCAGATCACAAATTAATGAGGAGATTTTCCTTACCATTTTGGGCTAAAACATGTAAAATAATTTATAAGATAAATTACAAAAGTTATGTGCCTCCCATTGAGAGCAATACAGACAAAACTGGCTTCATGAATAAACTGTGTCAAGACGTATGAAATGTTCATGAAAAAAAAAAAAAAACTGACAGATCCTGTGTATGTTTACAACCCGGCGTTGTTGACGATAACACGTATATTTAAATAGAACCTTCGAAAGTGACGTGCGAGTCGCGCGTTCCACTGTAGCAGACACATTTTTTACCCGCGACATAAGGCGATTCTTCCTAATGAAGCAGGACTCAGATAAACGATAAATGCATAGCCGTTCTAATTACGTTCGAGCAAGAAAAGCGTCCTGAGGGATCACCGCTGGTCGTGCGTTTGCTCGATCAATTTTGCTTTTATTATTTTGTTCGATATCTTGTCACGCGGTTGGCCCGTCGATTATAAATAACTTACGAAATTAAAAAAAAAATATATATAAAAAGAATTGAAAAAGAAACTTGAGAGCTTAAATGCGCAGGTCCTCCTCTAAACTGCTTGTGCAATATGAGTCGGTTTCGGTATCCTCTTATTGGAAGACCTGGGGAAATATTTCGCCTTTGAATAAGTTAAATAGAAACCGCCGGTAACGCGCCTGAGTGTGCAGCGTGTCGAAACCGTATTGGCGTGGAGCGTCTGGCTTTGCAAACTCAGGCGCTACCGGGAGTTTCGAGATACACAGGGGGTACACAACATTAGGGGCATTAGGGGCTCGTGGAACGGGAGCTGGAAGGGGGGGGGGGGGGGGGGGAAGCAATCTTGCGTACCGTTATAGAGCGACGTTCGTGAAAGGGAAAGCCGAAGTAGGTTCTTTGTTCCTGTGTTTTGGCCTGAAGGAAAGTAAACGAACAAGCTCTTCTCCCCTCCATTAAATTGCTTAGGATGGGGCACAGCCGAAAAGCGACCCTGTTCTATGATGGCCCTGCTTGCGCGCAATAAAACTCGAAGGCATGGTTATTTTAATTTTTTTTAAACTCATATAAGCAAATTATTATTTAAACCCACAAAGCGAATCATGGTTAATCACTGAATCGTCCAATTCCGTGATTAAAAATATCTGTCCAAGAGATAGTTCTAGAACGCAAACGGCAATGTTGAGAAGCGTATTTGCTGGCGTTTCAAAGAAAAAAAAAAGAAAACGACAATTATTAAGTGGTATTAAAAACAGACATATAAAGCAGAAAATCTGAATCGGGTGTTCGATATATCTAGTGCACAATTCCGGAAAAACAGAACCTTTTAAAGTATAGGTGGACCTCCGTTTATAAGAATAATCGCTTACATCTCTTCAGCGCTTCTCGTGAATGTTGAAAAACACAAGTGCCGAATTCGTCTATATGTTAAGAGCGACATTCGACGTTCGAAAGTTTTTGGGGTAACCAAAAAACAAACTCAATTGATTACGTCAAAACCTAGATCTGCATTTGATAGCTCAAGTTGCTATATGACAACTGCAATGGTGTTCCCAGTTGTCTTTTCCAGTGGTGACTACTATTACACAAAAAATATAGTGTGGACATTAACTGTATCGGACGCCTTGTAAACGTATAGTACTACTTAATATATCTTCCCTTGCCGTGTTTTTTTTTTTTTCTAAGTTGAAATGTTGGATGTTTTATTCCTGTTGATGCAACCAATTTATTTTGAAAACCAAATCATGTGGATTTAGGTCTAGCACTATTTCGTGGATTTCCCTGCGTTAAACGGAGGGTAAAACGGCCCTATAATAAAGTTCTTGATTATTTTTTTTTGACCTCCAGGATTACGAATTTTGAAATTATAGTTCATATTGATGTGCCAAATAGTCACAACAGCACTTTAAGAATAGCACTGAAGCCCCCGCCTTCCTCCGGGTGACGGCGCATTCGATGGGAGGACGGAATTGATACGTTATGCAGATAGCTACACATTCCCGTTCCCTCCGTGAGCCTTACCCGAGCTGTAAAAATCGCTTCCAACGTTCCCTCACAGGCTGCACGCGCAAAGCAGTTGAATCCTCTGGGTCTAGTGATATGTTTGGGTCAAATTCTCCCGATATTCGAAATCAACCGGACAAAAATGTGAAAAAATCACCTCTACCTTGTCTCTTTCAAGAGCCTCTTCATTTTCTTTTTAAATCAACTTTGAGGACGCAATTCAACAGTGCTTCAATTGGGTCTTCCTGTTCTACCGGATAATATAATACAACCCCATGTTACTTAAAATCAGTGTTCCGTTGCAAGTATATCAATATTATGTATTCTACCGCACGACGACTTTTCGCATTGTATCTCCTGTATGATTTGTATACGGATAATTTTCCTTCTACCTGTTTTAATAAACTTCGAACACAAACCTTCGTACGTTCCGGTTGAAATATTGCCCCACGCACCCGAACACCGCGTCAATTGGGCGGCGTCTTCCGATTCTCCTCTACAGCGTTATTATACCGGAAATTTCTGTTTGATCCGCCCGTCTCCAGCTCACCCTTGTCGCTGAAAGCTATGCCCGTGAAAGATTCCAGCAGTGTGAAAATAACCTCAAAGGCTGTCCTCATCGGAAGCATGCCGCTTCCCGCGCTCCTGCTGCTGCTGCTCCCCATTCCGTCGAGAATGCTTCCTTTTGCCGCTCCTTGCCGCAAGCGGGATGGGGTTCTCGCTTCGCATGGTCGATGAGTTTCGCAAATAGAATCCGTGACGAGGCCACGGAAGGGAAGACGACACCTTAGCTGTCGGTTGACGGAGCCGCGCTTCCCTTATTGGGAAAAGAAAACACGCAATCGGAAACTAACCGGAATCGCCAAGTGTTCCCTATTTTTTACGTTTAACGAGGGGCGGATGGAGTAGGAAATTGGGGATGCATCCCAAATATTTTGTTCTTACACGAGTTTTGAAAATACTGAATTCATGAACAAACACAAAATAGACCAAAGTAACCAGAAAAGTTAGAACACATTTGTAGAACAAAGAAATTTTAACGAAACAACAAATAAAAAATACAAAGTGCCTACGAACAAAAACAAATATTATTTTTATTTATATTGCCGCCCTTTGGGCCAAAAAAGCAACACTCGGTCACGGACTTCTAGAAGATTCGCGTTTATTCGATATCCGGTCGTAACACGTAACGCTCAACCTTCTTTGCCGAAATTTCGACATGGTGACGCACTGTAGATAGGCAGGTGCCTGCGACCTTGTCGAGTCAGTCTCGCTCTAGCTCTCTTTTACGCCACCGAATCGCCGCCTGCTTTTCTGCTGCCTCGACAATCTTTCTTATTCTGTTTGCCACAAGTTCGTCGGTTAAACCTATATTTTAAGTTCACTGTTCACCCTCTCGTCACCTTCATTCGTGACAATATGGCTTTGCCTAATCTAAAGCAAAATGAGTAACTCCCCATAGCTGCAGATATTAGGTGAACGCAATCATCTTGTATAATATAGAAGTGACTTGATGTTACTAGTATATTAATATATAAAATTGTGGTATACTTGGTATTGTGTTACGCTATTTGACAGAAACGTCCGATTTTATTGTATTGATGATAGTTTACTTGTTATTTACGGTCATCAATTTAAACCATTATTTACTCGTATTCATCGATTATCTGAGGCGGGGTTGAAATTACATATCGTACCAATATTCTTCAATCAGCTCTTATGACGGATATTATACGCCCAGTGTAAAGGTCATTTCCGTTGAATAATAATACGTTTATAAATGTAAAGTTTTCATAACGAACCAATATATTCACCGCGGAAGATCTATTTAACCTAAGAAATCTGCTGTTAGAGTCGCAAGCGCTTGCTAGAAATAAGGAAGACTCTGGACCGGTTGTTGTGCAAATAATAATGCACTACAGCGACATTGCGAATGTATTAATTCTGCAATGCTTTTTATATTTTTTTACCTACTCATTCGCAACGCATTTGGACTGCCAAGTGAGAGTCATCTATTTATTTCACCGCATATATCGTCAATATCAAGTCACTGCAAAGTACTATGCTACACAAAACAATGAATTTCCTAATATTATCAAACAATTGGACTGCTGACCATCCTTGCTATAGTCGGTTATGAGTCAAGAAGGTGAAAGAAGCTCATCCCACAAACGTGATGCCCCGTTTCAAATCCCTCCACAGTCGAAATGATGGTTCACTGGAGACGCCCCTTGTTCCACTTCAATGGATAGATATTGAATAAAGAGTGATGCCAACTTGTCTCCGACCTCCACCTTTTAAAAAAACGACCTTTGTGGTCATCGGAAAGGGAACCGAGACCCTGAAAGTAGCCCTCGTATTCATCGGAGGGGGAACCTAACCCCCAAAAGTCGTATTTGTTTCCGTCGGAAAGGGAAACTCTAATATCCCTCTCGTAACGTCCACGACACTAAGTAAAAGTCGAAAGGTAATACAAATATGAACAGCAAGGCAAGACTCTCCTTCCGCGTTGGACGCGACGTCACGGAAACGATGTGAAGCTATCAATACGGAGATGGCGGAGGGATTAATTAATCCTTTAGATTGGCATTTGCCGCTAGGCTCTTGATCTGTAGCACTCTGTAGTTGACTGCCTGAATGCTGGCGCATTTAAAAACCTCCTGGTATTTCAGCAGTTGTAATCCTCCTCTACTTGGAATTTGCCGTTGCTGCCTGTAGTATTTCAAATAAATAAATCAGTGAAGGAATAAATTTCAATTATCGAATACACGACATTGCTTTTTGCCTTATTAGTAAGCGGAACAATTTGGTGAGGCGATTGTGTAAAAGAAATACATTTTTGTTTTCAATAACGGGCGTGCAATTTGTTGTTGCACACAAAAGCGCAATCATGTCGCTTCACCCTCTCACACCACAAAAACCATTTAGAGTAACATGTGTACACTATACACTACGGGACACCCTAAGTTCGAGAACAACATTGGCTCTTCGTCTTAGATTAGTTGGAACTTGTATTAGCGGGTATCAAACTTTACCACTGAGGTTAGTTCCCCAAATGACTACTTTTCCACGGTACAAGTAATTTTATCACTAATACTTTGATTCTGAAAAAACAAATGTTGCTCAGGGTAAATTTAACACTTCACTTTGACATCTTAAAAATGTCAGTGCCAGCTCCTATGCCAGCTTTTAAATAATGCGTACTTTAAGTTTGTGCAAATCTCCAAATGTAGGCTCCCACACGGAACGAAACATCGTCTCTCGAGTTGAGAGCATTTCGACATACCAGAACGAGCAAAAGAAACGGGAAAAGTCACCTGAATTCGGTGGGTGATGCACTGGGATAGTGGAGAGTCGTTTTTTGTTTGTTTGTTTGTTATTTAGATTCGAGCAGATGAGCGAGCGCTTAGCCACGTTCACAATATACTTTCTTGCGAGAACGAATTGAAGCATAAGGCTGAGCAGAGGGCATGGTCTAGCATTTCCGTTTAGAAGCGCCCCCTCCCCTGCAGACAATCAGTTTTATTTTTTAGCAGCATAGTTTATTGTGAAGCCGAAGTGAAATTGCAGTCATTGAACAAATGAGGACAAATGGGGAAATTAAACAGGGGAACGCAAATATGCGCACGCGCTTTAGAGTATCAAGATTTGTAATCGTGCACGTTCTGGAGAGTTTACACGGAGACTTGAGAAACGCATTTATCAGTTCAGAAAGTGACTCGCACGATCACCGGGCATGTTTCGACACGGGCGTGTCTTCGGTTATAGGAAAAAAGAAGCCGCACAATGCGGTGTATCCCGTACTCTGTGGCGATTGGCAGTATCCAAATGCTGCGAGACACGCTACATAATATCGCGAAAGACGATAGAGTATTAGAGAAGAACACATAAGTTGCCATGACCGTCGTTGCCTCCTAGTCTCTCTCTATCTTTCTCATTCAAATTACATCTCACTCTTTTTCTTTTTTCTTTTCGTACTGCCCTCCCGCTAGTCATAGGCGCAAAATTAAAAAAAAAAAAAAAGCTTTTGGTTTATTGCTTTTGTTTCGTGAATCTTCTAGTCAAGTGTAAACTGCCAGCATCCAAATTTCAATATAAAAAAAAAATATTATGGCACAAAACAAGAATAGCGTAGTTGAAAACCTCGATCGAACGCTGTGTCACAATGTTTCCGGGTTGCAAAATTTACTCACTATATTTCCTCGAGCATAGAGAGCTTCCGCAGGAGGAATGGTGAGGTCGAATATAAATTTCCGCAGTGCCTTATATAAAACGCTCATTATGACCGGCATATTAAGGAGGATAATGCCCGCGTATGCTATCCGTGCAAAACAAAGGTATAAAGTATAGACGGGGTAATGCTTAGAACTCCGTCCATTTGTTTATTGGAGTCACGTATATTCACCATCTTCTCCCTCGGACGGCAATATTGGGTTCCCGTTGTAATCTACAATACGTCCGTTTTTCTCGAGGGAGTTCTAGCTTCGTAACGTCTGTCACAAGGTTGCTTTGCGAAAGAAGAAAACTCTAAATTCTAAATGAAATTCAAAGTCTCCGAAGACTAAAAAAAAAAAAAAAAAATCGAAATGAGTTGCAGACAGAGGCAGCAGAACGTGATTCCTATAATTTTTTTTCATCAGAGTATTTTTCGTTGCGGTAATATGGGGCGTTTATACTCGAGTTGAACTTTTGACCTGTGAGCCGGCCTACCTTGCCGTAGTCCATAGTCCCAAACGTTTTGAAGAAGTTAATTTCTTTGCTTCATGCTATGTTTAATATTTTGTAACTTCGTTATCTGTCACTCTTTGCCTTAGTTTTAGTGCTGCTACAGCGAATGGCAATTCCCGTCCGATACCTAATTGGTAGCGACAAAAGTTTACTTCTACAACTTTAGTTTGTGTTTGTGCGTAGATATCAAATTTGCTTCAAAACCTCAATAAAAATGTCGCCCTTTAAAAAGGCAAGAAAGTTTTTTTAAGTAGAGTGCAGACTTTAAAATCTACGTTTTAGTGTTTGTGTAGCGAAGTCCCGAAGCTTTCGCTACACTTTGGGGGAGACCGAGCCTTCTCTAATAAGTATATAGGTCTGAAATGAGAGAAACGTGTTTCATTTTTTTTTTTTCAAAAGTCGTGTACACATATCTTATAGTAGCGCATACACCCCATGATGTGCAAAAATGTTTTCTTAATCTGTGATGAGCCCTTTGAGTTACAAACATTAAAATTCGCAAAAGAAATCGATAAAGACCATACCCAGAAAAAGTCCATTTTGTAAACAAATGCAGATCAAAAGTTAAGCCTACTGCTACTTTTGAATTGATGCACAAGCCAAACTGTTTTTTTTTCTTCATCTTATAAGGATATCAAGGACGAATATTTCTATTTAGAAAGTTTCTTCTAGATAAACTTATTTTGGGCAAAGAAACGAACAGACTAAAATATACTCATTTAAAAAAACGATGTATTTTTTTTTATATTACAGCCCTGCACAATAGTAAAACGTAAATAACTAAACAAAAAACAATCTGCCGAAGGTATGCGTTTCCCGAATGGGATTTCTTACAAACACCTAGAAGTCTACTTAAAAAAAACACAATTTCGACACATTACTTCTGCAGCGCAAGCAATCTGTCTGACTTGCAAGCCTAAGAAACCCCACTCAGGCATTCAGCGTCACGGACGAATTCAAGCACGCCACCTTGGGACGAAATGTGAACCCTCCGAAAAACTCCCACTTTCCCTTATTACGTCCCCCTCCTCTCCACAATGTCTCCTTTACAGGGCCTCCACCCAAAGCTGTGCCGCAATCGCCCTCGCAAAGCGTCGGATCGCTCCTTTCGCCATAAATATAATCGGCACTCAGATCCTCCTCCACTCCCACCCCGATTCCATCACCTCGCCTCCTTGGAAACTTCTACGTCAAAGAGAGCCCAAAGCCCCCAGCGCACAGTGACTCCCGTTCGAATCTAAGAATGAAAAAAATAAACAAAGATAAGAGCAATTCTACTCCCTTTCCATACGGCATGTTTCGTCGACAGAGCGGTCGCTTCCGTATCCCATTTCCTCCTTCCCAGTTCAATCACGCATGCCCGCGGTCCGTTCGAGCGATTCGGTGGCGGTCCGAAACATTGGGACGCCTCGAGCAAGCGTTCGCTTGATTGGAGGTGCACATCCATCAGCTCGCCGCAAAATGCGCAACCGAGAACCATATAAAAGATACAAGGAAAAAACAAGAAGAAGTTGCAGAAAGCAGTCAGAGTAAAAGAGATATATGAAAATAGGGGTAACACCAGTCGAAATGGCGGAACCTTGTGACACCCCTCTCCTATCCTTCAGATATTCATCCTTGTCGTTTTGTCCCATGTTCGTTTGTCACCTAACTTCCTTTTTCTTTTTCTTTTTCTAAGGAAGATAGCGAGAGTTTAGGGGCTGGGGGTTGAGTGAAGTTTGGTGCATTTATATAATTTTATTCTGTCAAAGCCAGCCAGTTCGCCACGCCCAGTTTCTATGCCATTTTTTTGGTACAAGTCCAAGCTCGGTACAATAGCAACGGTACAAAATGACAAAAAACGAAAGAACACACACAAGGGGACGAAACTGACGTGTTTTGCGTCAGGGAGCCACATGTGAGAAAACAGTGTTGAATTGCTGCGTTCGACGATACAGCGACTACTTCTGTCGGTGAACGTAAAGCCGCCAGCGAGAGGAGGGTCCTTTGCTCAAAATACGGTCCCGTGTCAGCAGTAAGAACCGCTCCCACATGTCGTGTTGGCAACGTCAAAAGACAGTGCACATTGATGATAAAGTTTGAGCACAAACAATTGGCTTTGGCGATATACGTCTTATAAAAAAAGAACCCTAAAAATATCTGTGACCGTTTTCTTTTATGACTTGTTGAAGACTATTAGAGGCCGTAGAGACCTCCAGTGCTGACAGAATGAAGCTGCGGTAGGATGGGGCGAAAGGGCGGTATTTACGAGGCAGTTTAATTTTTGTCCGTCTCTTCCGGCTCGTGTCTTCGTTTGGTCTGACCATTCTATTTCGTAGCGTTTTCTAATATAGCCGAAAACGACCCTTCTTTATAGCGATACAATCTATCTTATATGCGTTTTGCAAAAACGTTTTGGTGAAGAATTTCTAAATTGCGGTTTTACTTTAAGTCCGTCCCCATCTGAAGCTGCGATCTGATGGAATCAATCGAGCCGCGACAAAGTGTGTCGTAAAAACGCTCATCGCCTTCGTGCGTTTTCTATCACAAACTAAATTAAGGGCAATAAACAACTTCCTGTCAATAATGTCTAGGGAATAAGATGCAACTGGTTTTCTTTATTTATTTCGTAAAGAGAGCATCGCGTGAGGTCGAAACCCTGCACCAGTTTCAAGCGTAACCGACGGGCCGCGTACGCGAATTACAAACTCACTTCACATAAAAAAAAAAAATTAATTTTTGGTTTATAGAAAAAAAAATGCTGGCAGTAATGCGTATGGCTCGAAAAAATTGTGGAAAAACTAAACTACCAAATCAAATTTAGGGGCATTCTTCAGGATTCATAGGTGTATACACTCCAAAAAAGTGGCGATTATACATTGACAACAACAATTACAAATAAATAGGCACGGGCGTGTGCTTCGTAAAATAGTTGACACTTCAAGCTCCAACTACTTTATTCTAATTTGCATACAGACGCTCATAAATACATACACACACGTCCGCGCACAGGCACACATGCATAAACGAGCGGCACATTTTCCTTCCAGGCACATGTCAAGGACCCACGGAAACGGACACATTACTTGAACGAGACCGAACAGCGTTTCCTTCTTTCTATTTAATCTTAAAGTCGAAATCGCTGAGGACAGGGTAGGAAGGAAAATGACGGATATACTATGAAACATCGTTAGAGGAGAGATTAATGAATGGCTGGAAAATACAATATTTACGGGAAAGAGCGGTGGGTTTCGTCAAAGGGTCGGTCTCGTTTGGGTACTTCGTTGTCTTTTTGCTTAGCTTTCGCGCATCCTTCTTTCTCTTGAGACGTCCACGAAAAACAGTTTTAGTCGTCGTGCTTCAATAAATGCCGAAATCGGTCGGTTAGGCGCCGTCTTGAGCGAACCTCCGCTTTTTCGAAGTAAGCATAGTCGTCTGCCCAGGCTAGTTGTTGGGCCAGTTGGTGCTCGATGCAGCCCAAACACGCGTACGCGCAAACAAGGGGTGGGAAACTGAGGGAAACCAGGAGATGAGAGCGTGCGCAGAGACGTCGGAATGCCGAGCGGTGATTGGAATGACTAGTTGGTACAGACGCAAAGGTTAGCCTCCTCTACTCACTGATTGGATGCGTTAACACAGTAAGTAGGGACTCCTTTGCGTCGATCCACTAATCATTCGAATCGGAGCGCCGCGCTTTGACGTCAAGGCGAGCGTTCTCATCTCCTTCTCTCCCTTAGTTTCCCACCTCATGCTCCAGACCTCTAAGAAGAAAGATCTCAGAGTTTAGAAATGCACGACGAAAAGTTGGTGGCTGGGGTATGATTTTTGTAAACATTGGATTCGTATGAATGAATGTATGTACGAATCGTACAGAAGATGCTGATTGCAATATCTGGGAACGGATATACCACTCTCCCAGAAATGTCTCTAAAACAGCTGCCTCAAGCTCTCTAGTGCCTCTAGTGCACGTAGTAATAAATAAATATAATGGTCGACACAAAAGTCAAAATAATCCGGTTTTTTCTTAGAAAAGTGAGTAAGCTGTTTTTTCAGTTATTTTTTTTTTTTTTTTTTGAAAAATAACTATTTCGAACGTAGCAAAATAAAACTCTTTATGTGAAAACTACAGTCCTCCGTCCGAAAGTACGTTTCAAGATCCGCAACTATGAATGTTCCAGAATAAAATTAATTTAATATTTTTGATTGCTTAGGGAGTCACCGAAAAATTCCGTACGTTAAAAACGATCAGTATAAAAGACGGAAACGCAGGGCTCGGGAGTAGTGATCGAGGTAGTGTGCTGTTGTATTGATATTTGTATGTGCGATGCCTGTGTATGCGTTCAATGTATGTTCACCTGATGCTTGTAGTGTGCGTAACGTGTCTACATGTGTTAGAGATTCCCGCAGAAAAGGAAACGCAATTGTGGCGTAAGAAAATAAAAATATTTTTTTGTAAAACATAAATTGGGCGGTACCTAGCGCCACCTAGCCTAGCTACTTGCGATTACTCTGCTTCACCCTGCCATCTGGTGGCAAGCGATTTAACAACCTTTTACGCTACGCGGCTACGCCATAATTTCGTGTTACCATGCTGAGATAAGCCAAGAGGTTTCTTCGGATTTGCTTCTTTTTTGAGAGCGGCTTTTGGTTTTGCGGGCGAATGATTTTCACTTCTCCGTGATGTGCGGTTGACGCAACGGTTGACGAAGGAATTGTGGCTCAAGGAATAGCAAAGGTAAGGCATAAAGTGCGCGAACTGGGTGCCGGTTGTCTCCGTTGAACATCGCGGTGCTGACGATGAGAAGACTGAATGACTGCATGCTTTCGAAACGTAAGTTTCATTACCTGCAGGGGCAAAGAAACCTCGGAAATAAATGCAGTTCGCGGAAAGCTCGTGTTACGTTTTTATTTGCTGCTCCTCTCGCTTCGTACAATAGACTTAGTGTTCTCGTTGAGCCTTATCGAGCTCGATTTGCTCGATTCGTGGCCGCCATAATGAGATGCAGTCGACGGAGGAACTTTTGCTCCCCTGCTTAAGGAACGAAAGTTTCTCCCTTTCTGAAGGAACATATGTGTCAAGAGCGTTCCTCCCTTTAGGGAGGACTATACTGACCCTTTTTTCTAAGAGTGTGGTCTTGAGGAGGGAATGTACTATAGACATTTTCTGACAACAAACTTAAGCTCGGATGATACGTTAGAACGCAAAATCCGTTGTTCAGTGCATTAAACCAAAAAAATATCATAGTCATATAAAAAAAAAAGATGGAGTTTAGCCATGAGAAATGTTTCTTCGAATCGTTTTTATTTAGCGAATAAGCATTTTGCACTCGGTGAAGTTAACAAACTTGAGATGTTGACTCAATAAGCAGTAAACAAGTAATCGTGAATACGTCGTGCTTTTTGAGAGTATCCTTATCAATCGACATTGTTATAACTTCCTGAGTAATCTGAAAAACTATCTTCAGCGCAGACGTTTAAATTACCGATTGCATTCTCACAGTTGCAAAATCAGCATTTATTTATTGATTGATTGATTTCAAATACTGCAGCTCGCAGAGCTGCGCAGGCAGGAGGGTGTTACATAAGGTGCGATAAAACAAGACGCTCAAATGTATTCGCATATATGCTTTCAACAAGTAATTTCGGCAAGCAGGTCCACTGTCCAATTGTGTTGGGAAAGAATAATGTTTGAAATAGTTTAGTGCTGCAAAAGTATAGTCAAATCACTTTAGAGTGATTTAGTTTTGTTGATCTGTGAGGAGCAGGAAATAGATGTGTTGCACCTGATAAGCTGCATGATATGCTGTGAACGAGTAAAATAAGACATATTAGCCTGGCGATATGTTGGCGTTGGTGGAGAGGCTCCAGTTTCAGCTGCTCTAGCATATTAGTTACTGATGATGAAAATCAATAGTCTGATGAGAGAAACCGAGCAGCAATAATTGGAGTGTGTGTATGTTTATACAGCCTAGAACTTTGTTCCCCCAACGGGCGACTTGTCTCCCAGCTGTAGATTAAGAATTTATCCAGTGCTGTACAACCGCTAACCTGGGGTCTCTAATGTGCACCACGCAGCAGCGATACGCAGCCACACGCCGATACGATGCTCATCCAAATCGAAACGGGCAGGCGTGGAAATTGAACCCAGGATCCCTGTTCGCTGCAGCGAACTGAGCAGTAAGACGTTGAATACGCTCCACCTCCGTAATGTCCTTAATGAAATGCGGATCCCACAGGATTCAGGCGTACTCTAGCACTGGTCGAACTAGGTAATAGTATGCTTGAAGCTTGGCATTAAAGGGACACCCCTCCAGTTTTCTTCCTAAAAACACAGTTTCTTGAGTGTACAGAGCATATTTTACTTAAATGGATGCTCTTCCCACTTAAGGTTATTACAGCAAAGCTGTCTATGGTCTAGGTTTGCTTCCACCCGACTCCGAGTCACGGAAATTCCCTTTTTGCGCACCCGATATCGTCATGCGGCAAGAGCCCGTGGACGTTTGCGGCAGCAGCGGCCGTGGTTCTACGGAACTTTATGCAGCACAGTACATACGCACCAATTGGATTGTTTTGCTGATCCGAGATTATCCTTTTTAGGGACGAAACATCAGTCCATAGTTTATTTGATTTCTTCTGTATGCTGTGCTGCGACTTTAAGCGTGTCATTCATTCCTGCATCTCTGGTTTTCATTGTCTCTTGCACTTTCGACGGATTTGCGGAAACGTTGTTTATCGACTCCTCTAAAGCTGAATGCAAATTTTGAAATTGTGGTGGAGGATAAAAAGACAGTGTGCGAGGCACGGCAGAACAATAATTTACCAATTTATGCTGCGAAAACTATATATGGCGTATTTCGAACGAACCTTTATGAAGAACCGTAAGATGTTCATCGATGCGTCCGAGATGGACCCGTCGGGCCCTCGAAAGCCAGGATCGGGTATATGCCCATTGCCAATGATGCTGTCGTCGAAGTGAAAGCCTGATGTACTGGCTGCGTCACCAGGCCAATGCCTCCTTGTGGTGGCCTGTGATCTTGCTTCAGGGTGAACGCAGCAGAAAATCCAGACCCGTTGGCGTGCGGGGCACACTTGTTTGCTATACACAGCGTGACATGTATGAAGAACAATAAGGGGTTCACAGATGCGTCCGAGGTGGTCCCGCCTTGCCTCCTCATACTTCTGTCGCGTCGTCGTTTCCGTGGCAATACCGTGCCGTCGTCAGCTAAATTGAGCAAACTAACGACTCGCCATGTATACCCTAGTACGCCACATGTCTCATCTGGTCCCAGGGTTGGTGCCAGCAAGAGTCACGTGGTCGCATGGCTACATCCACTGCGGGTCGCTTTAACACATGACTTATGTAAGGTCACGCCAAGTCACGTGACTTCCAGGGATCACGTCGTAGTAAACACGTGATGTCCATTACGTGACGTCATGATGCCCCCTCATGGCTAAGAGTGCGAAGTCGTAGCACGGTCCTTTCACGTGCTTCCGTAATGCGCAGTGTTACAGCGTAGACAGTTTTTTAGGTAAAGATATTGCCACAAATAAAAAATATTAGACGAATGGAAAATTAAAATGAACGTTTAATGCGGCGAACATTTTGCAACAAACTTAAGCAAATGCTACCGTACATTCAGCGACGGCGACGAAAGTGCAACTCCCCGAAGCATCACTTTACCATTGTGTTATACGCATAAAAGATTAAGGAATATTCATGAACCAGAATATACGGTGATAGCCTAGAATGGTCTGGAACTTTTGAGAAGATGAAAAATTCCTTCTCGTGGCAGCCGGGTGTGTTGCCAACTTAGAGCCAAGCACGCTGCAATATTTGCAGCCTCGTCATTCGCCGAGCTTCTTTCGAAAATCGCCGAGATTAGATCTTTCATACGCTTTGCAGGAAAGTATACGCACTCATTGTTTCTTTTTTTTTTTTTACAGTGCTATTGCAAAAGGGAAGAAAAGCACAGAGGAACAACGAACATATGCTACATGTCCGTCGTCGTCGCCATTTAGTGTTTTCTATTCTTATTCCCTATTATGAAACCAACCTTTGTCAAGTTGACGTGGATAAACTTTTAAGGTCCTGGATGCGAAACAGCTGTCTCCAGATGCTTGGTCGGCGTTTTGTAGGAACAATGGTGGGCACAGCTGAGACACCAACGCAGCAAGTTCAAATAATAGCAAGTTATACACCATTACATCAGTCACGTTCATTAAGGCTTTTTTGCCCACAAACGTTGCACGGTCTAGTCTGACCGTGAAGGACCATCTAGCTACCCCAGCGAAAGGCTACCGCGGTAAGGCTTCCGCTCCAACCCTCAATACGGCGATCAAAAGAACAGTTTTAACAGCTTTCCCTTCATTTTCACTTTTTCAGTACCCGAATTCAGAAGTGCAACGTCTCCGGGAGTCGGTACTAACGTATTCCGGCGGAGCGTTCAGATTGCCCAGAAAATGCCCGGTCACTCCGGCAAAGTATTTGCGCCAAGATTACTGATAGGAGCCGCCCTATTAAGCATACTCCGGATATTATTGGTAGGGGGGGCGCCACGCAAACATCAGCGCTCTTTCCCCGAGCAACGCCTCTCCATTCTTTCACGCAAATACAAGCGCAAGCCAGGTGGCATACCTCCTTATCCAGGGAACGCGAAAAAAGATCGTTATGGCAAGAGCACACGTCTGACGTGCGGCATTCAGACGATCGTTCGGTCTCCTCTCGGATGCCTTATAATCAATGTACAGACGCACTACCGCGCAACAGCGAAGTACAGACTGACAAGTCTAGACTGCACCGATGTGGCGAATAGGAAAGGGGAGGTGGCAAGGACGGAGCTCAGAATATTCGCGACAGTCTCCCTCGACGACATAAGATATGCAAGCTGCGGTGCTGTCGTTTCCCACCACCCCCTCTCCGAGTATCTCAAAGCACCCTCGGTGGAATCGCCTTTATGTTCGATCGTCTTGCTTTTCACTCTGTCTGTAGGTTCCCTTAGTCCTCTCCTCCGAGGATGCCGTGGCTGTCTGCGCGAACTCTTAATAACCTTTCTCTCTGCCAAGCAACTCAGGTGCTCGGTGGCAACGCTTTGAAGACGTTCTCGAGCCTTTCCTTGGCTGGTTTACATTAATATTACTGGGCTGGTTTTGTGTTACTACTGGTAGTTATTGAATGAAATAGGAAAAACTTGTACTCAACGAAAGTAATTGAAAAAAAAAAAAAACTGAAAGTTTGTCGCGGTGTCCCGTGTATCAAACTGACTTATTCGATCATAAATAATCATGTCAGTCAGACTGCGCATGCGAATCCTGAAAAAAAGTGCCGGATTGGCAAAATAATATAACCTTGGTTGGGACGAGCTGCTACGTGAATAATGTAAAGGTTATAACCCGATATTAAATTAATATTATCCAATATTATCGCCAGAAGGTTTCTCGGTGATCTCGACAAATTCATTGACCGTTTGTGACAAGTAGTCCGGCACTCAGAAAATAGAATTAAGCTTACACATTTAATTAGCAGAGACTGTTTTATCTTGATTTGGCAAAGCACCCATGATATCAGAGATTTCTCTGATTTCTTATAAAGAGTGCAGTATAGGCTCCTTGAGCAGAAAATATAATTTCTGTTTATACTCCACATCAGACATGTACAAGTTACCAAAAAAAAGTAATTAAGCTAAGTTACTCAGTATTAACCTTAAAAGTAATTTGAATAAAGTAGAAATTACTCAAACGGAATAGAATTGAGAAAATTACTAATTACCGGAAAAAAGTAGTGAATCGCTTTTTAAGTAACTTTTCTATGTTTTTAATGGTACTAACAAGAAAATACATAGGTTTTGATTTGTTAGCGATATTGTACTAACCAAATATTATTCGGCTTGTTTTCTTCTTTTTGTTTCTCATAGATATGCTTTAATAACTGGTTCTGCTTCTGCGTCCCTAATTGTTTCTTTTCTTTTCTTTTTGTTAGTGATGTACTACGAATGTATCACTTCTATTGTGACGTTTAGCACTGACTGAGCTTGATCTTTTAGAAAGTGGTTGTTTGATTACAGTGTTGCGTGAAGTACACCAAAAAAGTACTTCAAGAAAAGTTCAAAGTAATTGAAAAGTTATTTACTTCAAGTAAAGTAGAACGTACACCGGATGGAATGCATTTCAAGTAACGTACTATAAATACAATATATTTCAAGGTAAAGTACAAGTCCTTTTAACACAATCTTTTATTATACCCTTTCATTCTCTATACAGAGTTTCCTTAACTGGTATACATTGCCCCATAACTGATCAAAGGTGCATTAGTTTTCCTACGAAAATGGCAGCAAATATTCTATAAAGTCAAGTCGCTACAGGGAAGTTGCTTTACTCTCTCTATCTCTCTGACCAGCTGTTTGACAAAAGTAACGTATAAGACACTTATTTGTGTCGGTCTTATAGCCGCCATTACTTCAACCAGAGACATTACCAGATGACGTCTTGAAAGAGCGCATTTTTACTTGACGATACGTCATATTTGTTTTCAAATTCGTGGATTTTACATTGAAGTCGGGAGATTTAGTTTCCTCTGAAAGTACTAGAAAAAAATACTTTAGTAAAGTACAAGTAGTGCTCAGAGAGTGCACTTCAAGTAAAGTACAAGTTTTCCAAAGAGTAGTACTTTAAGTACCATGTACACAGAGTACTTTCCAACACTGCCTCTATTTTTTTTTATTATTTTTTATATAAAACATTGGGGGAATCACTTAGGTTTCTCGAATGATCTTCGAATCTTTGAAGATATGCATATTCTGAGTTTTTGGAGGAAACACAACGCAAAAAGGTCACACTTGCTTTGCCCTTGAGCAGGCGTTTCTTCGAGTACAGCACAATCAACGGGAGCACCAGCTGAGATTCAGAGAGGGTGCTGCATTCCGTTGCCTCCTCTGAGTGAGGATGCTGTGTGTACAGCTCCTGTAGTGAGCGAGAGTTCCTACGTTGTGGTGAAGCTTGGACCAGCCCTTTCTTCAAATGGGTCAAATCTCCTTGAGCTTCGGGGTAAAAAGAAACGCCAGTCTTCGGCGCTAATCCCAGAGTTACTCGGCCTCTCTTGCGTTGTGTCTGTCCGCTCCCCGCGCCTCGTAGCAGTGTTGTTGCAGTGGGGTTGCTCGTAAAAATGTGGGGGGTTTCAGACTTTCCAAACCACTTTCTTCCCCCTTTTTTACGCCACATGCTTCTTCTTCTTTGCAAATATCAGCTCATCTTTCAATCTCTTATCTCTTTTCGTGCAGGAATGCTCGTTGATAGGCAAAACAACCACTAGAATTAGAAAGTAATTTGTAATATGAGTAGAAGCTACTCGAAAACAGTACATAAAGTAAGCTACTAATTACCGGAATAAAAATGTATTTGAAAGTTACTAAACTACTCAGGCAAGTAGTTAAACTACAGTAACTTGAGTAGAGTAGTTGAACTACGTACAAGTGTGCTCCACATATAGTACGATACTGTGCGTGTGTGGACCTACACTTGTATTCTCACAACACAAGTTATTCAAGTTAGCATAAAATGACTACGTAAAGAATTCGGGAACAAAATTAGACGCCCATATTTTAGAAGCCTCCTACCGATAAGAAGTAATCCGATTCTGAATTTACAATACATTGGAATAAACAAACGTCTTCGAAACAAGCGACTTTCGTAAAAGTGTCTCACAACCTTACGGCATAAAGAACTGGGGAACAAAACGCGCGAAAATATGTGCATGAGTAATATCGAATTTTTTGTCCGTCACGTTTATTGTGGGAGATATTAGTTACCGTGGTCGAGTTTTCTCGGTCAATTTCTATCGCTTTCTTTTCTTTCCTTTTTTTTCTGCCAGGGGCTTTCTTTTGTTTTGTTTCAGAGAAAGGCAAAACACGCATCATATTTACTTTCTCATATTTGCCAATATCAACTCCGTGCATTATCATACCCCTTCCCTCACTCGTTTCTGACTCAGGTGTATTTTTGTGTTCTTGATTTTATTCTGTGTATGAGATTGCCGTATTTTAATTCAGTCTTCTAGAATGCAAATTAGTACTCTTGGACACCATCCGAACAACGTGCCAGACGTACTAAGATATTAATGGGCGTATGGACATAAATAATAAATTATTGCTATCTCCTTCGCACCATTCCCAACAAACATTATTCCTGGCGTTTTTAACATGCTGTTAATGCGGAAAAAAGTTGTTCTCTTTTAAATATCCAGTTGTTTGTGACGCCACGTGTTCCTAAGCAGAAAATAAATTTAAGGTGTAGTTCAGAGATTAAGAAGCCAATCGATATTGTTTGTCAGAAATGAAACTGAAAAAAAAAAATAGTTTTTCTACAAAGAAGCGTGAAAATAATTGTAGTTCCCTTGACGTCATATTTCTTACTGCATTAATTCATGCGCACACAATATAAGCTCACGCTGAAATAAGACTAAACGATATAGTCTAAAGAAGAAAATCTTCAAATTACCATAACTAGATTAAGACGACAAAAGTAAAAAATCATAAATCATATCGGTTTGATTACATCTACGCCGCCATTGGTTCGGCAGCGGCCGTGGGAAGGCGACGTTTTCTCAAGAGGGCCGCTTCTGCTCTCTGTAGAAATAACCACGAGAGAAAACCTGTCAATTGTACTGAACGGATGAAGCAGAGACAGAATAAGGAAGCATCGAATGTTCCGCAGTTTCGCGCTTCTTCCGCATGGTGACGTAGCGTACGTGAACGGGGTTGGCTATTATACTATGCTCTTTTTTTCTCTATCTCTCTTTCTTTTAAGCGCAATGGCAGAGCCGACTCCCAAGAGATGACACGAGGCTTGCACTCCGAGTACGACGGCAACTGGCGAAGCCAAAAATGGAAGAGACATGGCCGTAAGAGAAGGGTAACTTAGTTCGGAGGAAGTTACTGTCCGGAACGCCGTGACGGTGCCGGCAGGACGGGGGTTCCCACTGCATTCCTGAGACGCCCCGAGACGTTTGACTCTGGGTGGCTCCGGGCTACGTTCGTGTGTTACGCATTTAAAAATATTTTAAAAAAAAGTTACATGCCGAGAAAGAAATAGAAAGAAAATGTAGATACAATAGCTCATTCCTAGCGAATGTGAGACGGGAGATTTGTTGACCTATCAGTTTAACGTGCCTCTTGGCAAAGGTTTTTCTTCTCTTACGCTTTAACATTTATTGTCATGGACGATAGCGAAAAATGTCTGCCGTTTCTTTCGGGGGAACCGGTAGACGAAAGGTCACGAACGAAGTTGGAATTCTTTCAAGACTCGCTTTGTCGCTAGTGTACAATTTCCGCATAAATAACTGATTTTTTTTTTCTCCTGGTTGGCAGGAGACGAGGGAGAATGACAAGAATTATTCTAACTGTCAGACTGATCTTGAGAACAAATGAAGGTAAGCAAATCTCGATGGAAAGGTTTTTAAAAGTATAGTTGCGGGTGACCGACGCAAATTATGGTGTGCCAATTTTGAAGCTGAATTCAGGCGAAACTTTACTCTGCCAGTAAGTCCATCCATGGCCAACTCTACCATCCGTTGGAGTCAATTCAACAACCCAAAAAGTGCATCGTCCCTGCCTTTATTGCCATTGTTTGTTTGCAACCACCGGCTGATTAAATCACGCACAGAGGAAAAAAAACACATGATCATGACTGCTTACTGTTCGTGATTGTTTAGTCGGTGATAGCGACACACAAAGACGATCAGCGCCGTGACGATGTACGTTTGGCGCCGTTTGATTGATTCTATCCAATCGTACCGTTTGCAGCGGGATGAGAAACGGGGTAAACAACACCTGTTACCCTGCCAAACGTATTGAGAGTATTTTTTTATTTAGGTTCGTGTGACTGTTCGAATATATCTGCACATATTCTATTATCTTTGACGCAAATTTATTCTCTGCGGTAACAATTAGTCTTTACTTCTTACGACATCCTATGAAAGGATGAATCTTGGTGTCAGCTGGTAATGCTCCAACAATCAACCGAGAATGATTTTAAGCTTTTTTCTTCACTTCGGTCCTTTCCATTCGATGAAAAAAAATTAGGAATTAAACATACCAATATTATGTGCTTTTTCAGAATGTTAGTATTAAATATTTATAACACACTTTTTTATATCCGCCTTTAGTGTCTGGTAGAATCGGAATATCAACAAAATAATTAAACACCCGCAGCTTTTTATGAGTTGGCTTTGTCGTCGAAATTCTATTTATATTGTTCGAAAAGTTCGAGAACTAAACAAATCTCCTAGTTTAGTATATAATGCCGCCGCCTGTTTCTTTTCGAGCAGTGTTGTACGGAACGGCGTTCCAAGAAGCGGTGTTCCTGGAACGCGTTATTTTTTGGAGAAACGGAGGAACGCCGTCGTTCCATTTTTCAACTGTGGAACTGGAACGGGAACTCGTTACGTTTTTACGGGAACGAAAATAAGAACGGCGTTTCTTTTGCTTTGTCCAGTGAGGTAATTTTTATTTTAGTCCGAAAAGGGCAATTCTAAAAAAAAAAAAACAAGTATAAAAATAGTATATTTACGGACAGCAGGATCTCGTTAAATGTTTTGTTACTTAGGTTTTATTTTGTGGGGTCCTCGCTTGTTAACAGTGGGGCGCAGGAGGGCTAGTGGGCATTGATCCTTTTTTTAGTGCCCGAGACTGCGGTACAGAAGTCAAAACATTTAGTTGAAGGAAAAAGCAGAAAAGGGATGTCTCAAACTCAGCTACTTTCTTTGCTTGCACGAATAATCATACACCCAGAAATCTAAGGCCGACTGCAACCAACACCGAACTTTTACAAAAAAAAAAATAGTTACACCATAAGAAAAGATTACAAGAAAACAAGTGCACCCTTGCATCCCAAACATTGGCCAGACGCACAAAAATTAACCTTCATTCCCTCTCTTCTTTTCCCACCTTCAAACTGAACGACAAATCCGACCCTCACAAAAAAGTGCTGGTAGTTTTTCACGACTGACCTGCACTCATTTCCACTTGCTTATCTTACGGACATCAGCATCGAGAAGCAACTGTTGTTCAGTTCGAGCACAGGACTTTGTTAAACTGAAACGTATAAAGCTGTTGTAAAACGCTTGTGCAATGTAGGGTAACAGTACATTTGGCTTGTCTGCACAGCCCACCACAAATATGAATAAGGCAAAACGCTGAGATTTTTAAAAAACGCCGAGATTTTTAAAAGTGAATATAACAACGAATGAAACCTTGCTTCCGCTTGTTGTCCTTCCTCTTTATGTCCTTCCATCACGGCATTCAAATTCATATGTTGCCGTTTGATGAAATTGATAAAAAAAATTAAGCTTTGTTCGATCTAACTAAATATGGTAATTCGTTAAATGCAAAGGTAACGTATATGTAACGATACTTTCCATTTTTCTTAACTGTAACGAAAACGAGTTCCTTTCTCACAGATGGAACTTGTAACGGGAACACGTTCCAAACATCAAAAGGAACGAGGAACGCGCTTCCTCTCCTCTTTTTGAGGAACGTGTACAACACTGCTTCCGAGGAAATATGCACTTAACGCAATCGGCCAACTTTGTCCTGTAAGAATTAAAGTTGCCACGCATTTCTAACATAATGCCTTAGCTGGGGTGGTACGAGACCGCCACTTCGTCGGCGTATGAGCCATAAAAATAGTTTTACTAAACAAGTGTTCTCCCCAAGCTTTGACCGCGGTTCTTGTTCAGAATCCAAATTTAGCTTTGACCATGTGCGCAATCTCTTAACATTTTGAGCGTGAAACTAAAATGCGTCGCCAGGAGTACACCTCTACAAGAACATTGAGGATCCGCCCTAAAATGCACATTTAACAAACAACTTTTTTTTTCGTGATCGCGACAAACATTTTTTTTTTTAATTTTTATCTTTAAATATAAACAGCAACTATTCGGCGCCCGGTGTAATTTTAGATTTTTTTTTAATATCCTTTAAAAAAACTCGGTCTTTAAAAGGACCATCTTCTAATAAGTGACATGGTTAGCTAAAAATATATAAATTTTAAGCTGAAAAAAAAAAAAAGTCGCGCAATATTTAGTCCGTAAAACACAAAGTGGAAGCAAACTCAACTAAAACGCACTCAGAATGCTCTAGGAGTTAATCGCAGCTTCCGCCAGCGCTCGTACCTATTTTCTCCTTTCTTCTACTTCGAAATTCCTCTGAAACTGATAGTGGACCTAGTCGTGTTCTCTCCTCGGTTCCAGACACAACGGAAGTCGTTGAATCGGGGAGGCCGTAGCCTCTCCAATTCTATCACCTTGTGTTTTACTTGACTCGGTATATTTGCATGAATGTATCTATGTATGTATGAATGCGTGTATGCATGACGTGTCGCATGTAAAGTCTGTTATTTCTGCTGATTCACCAGTTAAAATATTTGCGTTGTCATTGCCTTATTATTATTTGACAGGGTATATATTTTGTGCGTTTTATATCCGCTTTATTATTATTATCATTATTGTTACTCCACCTGTTTGCTGGTTAGAATTTAAATGTTCTATTATGCTTTGAGTGATTATTTAGTCTCAATTTTATACGGTACTCTATGTTAAGAGTTGGGGGGCAGAGTCTGTCAAGCTGCAACTGCAGCTTTTTTCGCTGCTCTCCACACTCCTTTGGAGTGAAAAGAAACGATTATATTATTATATTAATATTATTGTGGTACTGCTCCCGCTACAGCTCGTGCTGCCAGCCTCTGTATGCAGTTGCCATGAAAACTTTCATAGAGAAAGCAGATATTCATGGTTGTTGCCAACGTTGGTGTGCGGATCCAAGACCTCCGTGAACTGATACTGAATAATATGTTCTTTCCGAAATTCAGTCTGACCACTTCGATCACTATCATAATCTGAGGAATGGCAATTGTGTCGTGTTTATTGCAAGAGCTGCGTAAGCGCTCATTTCGAACTCGGGAAAAGTCAGTTTGTTGGCGGCACATATTCGGCTCCTCGATGTATAAAAATTATATACGTCGTCAATGTGAGTTTGTGCTTCGTTGTAACCATTGTTATATATGTCACAATCGAAACTGAAAGATCAAGAAAGAATTATAAAGCAAAGAGCCCTTTCTCGCATGCCTTTGACTAGCGAAAGAATGGTGACCGGTAAAATACTACAGATTGCAGGTCGATTACCGCAATTAGTACAGTTAAAACTTAAACTCTGCTATTTGAGCCACCAGATGGCACTAAATTTTAAAATGCTCCATTCCCCGCTGAAAATTAATTTAAAAAATGCATTTTCTAAAACTTTATTTAAAATATGCAAATTAATAATGTGAAAGTTGCTTTATAGCTTGGAATGGCATTTAGGGTTCTGTAGAAACAAAAATAAATAGGTGTTGTCCTTTGATTATAGTTCAGCTGTAAGCAGTGGTTGTCCTGCTTAGTTTAGGAACTCTGTGTTGACACTTTTCGATATTTTTTGCTTGCTTTGTTTACCCTGTGATTATGTGCTTTCTTCTAACGGTTTTTTCACCGATTGCCACAACTTCCAGTGACATACCCACTGCCTGCAAGCTGATTCACAGACAGATTAAGACACTCCGTCGAATCCGTTGGCATGAGATTCCATTCTTTACGGCAATCTTTATAATCTAGGAGTGTGACGACACTGACGAGAACCGAAATAATAACAAAAATAAACACCGGTCAGCCCTGCGGCTGAGGGGCACGATTCGTTCAGAAGATCATAGTTGCGCTCTTTCACGAATCGCAACTTACGGGAGTCATAGCTTATGCCTAGTGTGGAGGAGAGCTGGCTGTTAGTGCAGACGCTATTTGCAGAGCAGTCGCCCGTGGCGCTAGGCACTTTTTTTCCCTGCGGAATCGGTCAGCCTGTCACAAAAAAAAAAAAAAAAAAAAAAACACCTCATACCCGCCGGAAAGAATAGCCGCATCATTACCACACCGCCCCAGACTAAAGAGAGAGAGAAGGAAAACTGGATAAGGGGCAGCTTCGATCCTCGAGATATTGAACGAGCTTTGCCACGAAAAATGCAACCCCGGTTGGTTTGCACGTGCGCCGTGTAGCGTGCCGTCTCTCATGTTCGGTGCCTGGGATTAATAACAAGGAGGACGGCATGCTTGCGTGCGCGACCTTTTTAGTAAGCAGCAACGCGGGAGTTTCTTTATGCGTGGATCTTCAGAAGGGGTTTGGAACTATTGCATGCAAAACTTGGTATTGTAACGATTTCGTTTCTTCTTCGGGGCCGAATTCATGACAAATTTGCGTGGTCTCGCGGAGTGCAGAATCGCTTTTGTTGGCGTGTCAAGAAGAAGTGAAACGGAGAACGCATGCACCCAGAAATATTCGAAACAAAACGTTGGGCAAAGTTCACAATAGCTTGTCGACATTGTTTGTTATTCAGCGAGGTGTATTCGCGTCTCTTGTGGGTGGAACAATTAATATATCCTACCTAAAAAGAACAATTTTTTTCGTTTTTTGGGGGGGTTTCTTTGACATTGCCTAAACGTGAATCAATAAATATATCTTGTTCCTACGTGTTCAATTGAGGAGAAGAGAAAACGTGGGGCTTGATTAGCAAGTTTGTTAGGGTAATGTTTAGCCTTAACTAACAATTTATCTTTAAAAAATCAGACGAACTATGCATCTAAGCAAAGCAGAAAGTCTGCAGAAGAATTGTGCAGACACCGCCCTATATTCTTTATACTTACAACGTTTGTTGAACTAAACTTTAAAGACATTTCGCAATTATACCATAGTAACACTGCACAGGTGTTACTTCTATGGGCATGTCTAGAACACAACAAAATAATTTAACACTCGGAATTAGCCAAAGAAAACACACACCCCGGTACACGATTGCGGTCCGGCCGAGAACCAACGGGGGGAGAAACTTTACTAGGCATTAAGGAGAACAAATGCAAACAAAATGCATCGCAAAAGTTACGGTGTATGAGACACATTTATAACTACGACCCAAGGAACTATCACAGTTATCCTACCAGTTTCTTTTTGCTTTTTTTTTTTTAATTTCTCCCGGGCTATAACACACACAGAAAGAAATTGATAAAAAAACGACTCGCGCGTTGCAAAAAAAAAAAGAAAAAGAAAGGTATTTATTATTAAATTAAAATAAAATATAATCAGAGAACGAAGACATTCGGTTCTTCTATTGGCGGCTTAAATTGCTAGGACACCCCTAGTTACACGGGTAAAGCCCCTTTCTGTCTCTCTTCTTTGTCCTCCACCATTTTCCCTCTTCCCTTCCCATTACAATTTGTTTTTCTTTACCAATGGGCGTACAGGTATATGGGGGTCGCCTCAGATCTCACGGCACCGGGAAGGGGGGCGAACAGGTCATTGCTGCGGCAGCGCACGTACTTTGGGAAGGAATTTACGACGATCATAAACTCGTAAGGCATTTCAGGTCTGTCCCATCAGTTTGTGAAGTAGGCAGCGTATTTTTTTTTTCATTCGTTTTGTCTAACACTTTCCTTGCCGGGATACGTAAACCGACACTATACGGGATCGGGTGTAATCAAAACAGCGTCTCTGAGGCGCTGCCCGCCGTTCTCAGTCGTTTGGCTGTGAGCGCCGGAAGAAGTGTGCTTAGTGATTCGCCATGACGACGATCGCCCTTGGAGGGTCGTTCTCTGTTTCTATCTATCGTCGCGTTCCCTTGTTTGCGTCACTGCCTTTCAGTTGGAACCCCAAAACATTTGGCGCTTCACGCACGTAGATGGAATCAGAAATCGCGGTAAGTAGGTTGTTGAGACACGCGCGTTGCGTTTTTGTGGATCGCCCCTGCGCGCCGCCATCTTTGTCTACCGGCCTGTGAAATACGTTCTGAACATGCGCAGTAACTCACCTCTGCTGATTATCAAACGTCCTGCCTGCGTCTGCAACCTAGGGAGTCAGAATCGTTCGCCTGGATATAAATCGTTTGGGTTTCATTGCCTGGTTCAGGGTTCTGTATGTAAGTAAGCGCGGGGACCGTAATCGCGTGATGCAAGACCACTGATCTCAATGACAACTGCTGAATCGCGTTTGCCCGCTCTGCGAACGCGGTCACTGGCGGCCATCTTTAGGTAGAGTTATATCACCTCTAGCGAAGGTACAGCTCCTGCAGCCACTGTAATCCATCCATGGCAGACAGCGTTTTGGCAGGTGTGGTGGCGGGGTGCCGTCAAAATAGGGTGGATGATATTTCGTGCTTAATTGGAATTGTTTGACGAAACATGTTTTTGAAACCCAGCGTGAACGGTAGCGCGATCTTTAAGGACCCGGTGAAAGTTTCACGAAATCGCAGCACCGGGGGAAAAGCAGCAGAGCTCGCATCGAAAGTCGCATCAAAATTAACATCAAAAGCAGACGCCGGTACGGAGTCTGCTTTGGATGCGAGCTGCGCTGCTTTCCCCCGGTGCTGCGCTTTCGTAGAACTTTCTCCGGGTCCTCAAAGATGAGGCGACCGTTCACACCGGGTTTCAAGAATCTGCGTCGTCGAACAACTTGAATCAAGCACGAAATGTCTCCCACGGTACAGTGTACTAGATCCACGGCTATTTTATGGCACCCGGCCGCCATTGCGCTGTCCGCCCTATTACTATGATGGCTAGAGATGATATAACTCTGCCTAAAGATGGCCGCCAGTGACCGCATTTCGGTCCATAGGCGGAGCTGGTCAAACGAGATCCAGGAAATAGACATAGAGATCAGTGTGCAAGACCGACAGTTAACTTCTCCAAGGAGCAAGTAAATGCCATCTCTCTCTCAGCTTTGCCGTGAACGAAGTCGCGACACTTTTGTGCTCGTGTGCTTCACTTTGACTAGATATGTATCAATTCCATGGCGGCCGACGCCATAAATCTTTACCTGCAGTGTTTCATTGTTTACTTACATTTGCCATTTTGTTTCCTTTTTTTCGTAATCAGAGCCACAGCTTCGGTAAAGGTATAAAGAACTGTCGTACACAAGGACAGGGTGTCTAAAAAAGAAAACCAGCGCATTTTTTTTTTCGTTTTTTTTTTTCACAGCAAAAATGAGCAAGGCATCGCTAAAGGCCCATTATATGCCCACATATATCGGAAACGAGTGGGGCTAGAGTAAATATTTTCCAACTTTAAGGCATCTAATTAAAAAAATATCGGCGATTTAATTTTTTTAAAGAAAAAGTGCCCGTTTTTGCTTCCAGACGTCATTTCTTTTGTATTGGGGATAATTGTTGACCCTTGTTTCCTGATTGATAACTTCACTTGGACAAATCAAGGTTCTGAAAATTTGGCATCTTGTCTGAACCGTGGTTGTTACGCTTGGCAAGAGACCTTATATTTGGCGATGCGTCCTTCATTTTTGAAGTGAGAAGAATACGCGGTACTTTCCTCCTAAACACACGGAACGCGTCTTGCTTATGTCTAAAGAACAAATACAGCACAAACGATACAATGATGGGCACACATAGTGATCTATAGAGCAATACAGCAAGCGGAAACGGCCATGAACTCGTTTGTCAGGCACAATGGTAAAACATGAGGGCGTTAACACTCCCGTGAGGCTGTCCCCCCCCCCCCCCCCCCTCCAAAAAAAAAAAGAAAAAAAAAAGACCTTTCAATTGTTATTGAGGTCCCATTTAATCAAAAGTCGCACAATGAAGTCGCGATACGGCCCCTTCAATCATGCACAGCGCTAATTTGACTTTGTGTATTCCTTTTTATCTCTGTTGTTTTAGCAGATAGAGGGACGAACACTCGTAGGAAACTCCAAGCTAAGTATTAGTCGAAAAGGACGTTCGCCAAAGCTAATGTGCTCGAAAGAAACGCGCGATTGAGCAAGGAGTCTATAAAAGAGGTAAAAAATAAAATAAAACACGAGCGGAGAAACCGTGTGGTGTACAATTACACTTGCCACATGAGCGAAATTAATCGCACTGCCACGGAGCATTTTTCTTTTCTGTAGCAAGTGAAAAAAAAAAAAACTTAATAAATAAACGCTCCACGCTCCAAAAATATATTTTAGGTTTTGGGTGCATTCGTTTGTGGAGATAGTCTCTTAAACTGTCACGGCCTAGCGCAATAATGTTCAGACGTAAAGGGAAAACATTTTTTTTCAAAACGAACGAAAACAAAGAACAGACTTATACCCCTGTTACACGGGCACACTTAACCGTGGTTAACTCAGCTTTAACTGCGGTTACGTGGCAGCACAGATGCCGCACTATACCCTCGGACAGCTATTTCAAAAGAAGTGAAGAGAGCGCGTGCACTGCTTTGATGGGTGCTCAAGATGCTCAAGCGCACGTTCGCCCATAGCTCTGACTGCATCGCCGCAGAATGTTGTCGGCAAGTATTGTGCGCTAATTGTGGTTTAGCGTAACTGCAGTTAAGTGTGCCCGTGTAACAAGGGTATTAGGGGTGGCGGATTTTTTGATCATTCAGGCTGGCGAAAACAAAATTAACGTTTCTTTTCTCCAGACTGCTGATGCCAAGTTAACCGAAAAAAAAGAATTCGTTAACAGGATTGTTTAAATAGCATCCTAATAATCAAAAATACAGTTTTCATTACAATTTTGAAGCTGTGCAGTTTACATGGCCTTCTTACCGAGCAAAGCAAACTAGTACTTGTATAAACTTGTAAACCTCTTGCATTATGAATGTGAGTTTTGTAGCCTCCTTCCTTACGATATCGCTGTTGTAAACTTGGTGTGCCTGACAAAGAAAACGAAAAAATACGACAATCAATTTGACTAGAGGAGGAGAGGAGGCATGGTAAAGGGGAATGGTCACGTGAGCAACGAAGCCCCGCCCCCGCAGCTGCTCCTCGGTGAGGAGCGTACGACATCTCGGCGGCGAGATATTCGTTCGTTGGAACGCGTCTGGTTGTTTGCTAGTATTTATCAGGACGGCTGCCATTATCCTCTTCGCAGCAACCTATACTATTCTCACCCAGCTTCGGTAACAATAGTTTTGCACTATCTCGCCAGTAAACGTTTTTGACTCTTCTACATCGGATGGAATAGAATTGCCTGATGACGATGGTCCTTGGCGTCTTCCGTTGGTGATGTCAAATCCAAGGGCCGTTAGATGGTTAACCTTTTCAATGTGTTTATTATGCCTAATAATTACTGACTCTGCACATTTGTTTCTCGTACAAGATGTCAGGGACTCGGCATCATTGGAGTGGGCCTCGATGTCCGCGATCGCGCCCAGCTTTATAGGACGCTCCTTCCCTCTCTCTAGCCAGGACCGACCAATAGTTTTACAACCGAACGATACCACATGGTACATACCTGTACAATAATCAACAGACTGTAAATATAACACCTTGTCAGTTCCCCAACCGCCAGAACTGAATTCCTTGTAGAATCGTCCCCTGCATTGCTCCTGGAAACCTCGTAGAGGCAGCCGAAGTTTCAATAAAAAAACTCAGAAACTAAATATTTCGGGAAAAGAAAGCACAAAAACAGAGAAAAGAACAAAAAAAAACTTGAAAAGCTGGTTTTAGGACGTTCAGGACTTTCATTTCTAAAGAAAAAATAACAAAAAAAAAACAATTATCGTGAAAAATGAACTTCACAAGTCGTGTGAATTGGCTAGCGGGCCCTAGATCGTAGCTTTCGTATTACCTATGGACATAATTTTTGGGTTTGCATTTTTCTTTGGGCTCGGAGCGAGAAGTACTCGCGAGAGTGAAAAATTCAAAAAAACACCAAGCTACAACAATTATCTTTTAAAAATACTTAAATAAGACGCGTTTGCGTAATGAGGCAGGCGAGCTGGTTGAAGTTAAACATTTATAAAACCCAAGACAGAGGCCACGAAGAGGGGACAAGTACAAGGCGTCTCAATTTTGAGACGTCCTGTCTTTGTCCTTCCTTCGTGGTCTTTGTCTTAGGTTTACCAAATGTTTAACATAAGAAGTATTTACGCCGTTTTAACCCCACAAACTGCATTTTAACTTTTGAAAGAATTTTGTTCGCTCGCGCGCGCCGGCTCATAACTGAAATTTATGTTGTCAACAACATAACACTGACTACAAGATAATAGTTATACCATAGAGCTGGAGCGCAAGCAGACGAAGGGGCCCCGAACCTGAAATTTATGTTGCGGCGTAAATAATATTGTTTTAATTAACGGCGGGGGAGGGGGGGGGTGGTTGATTGCATTTTCCGTTGTACGTGTGCTGTAAATATTTTAAAACATGTTTTCTCGTTCATCACTCTTTGTAAGCTATCATTCTATTAGTTCATATTTTGTGACAGGGAAACACAGCGTGATAAAAACCTTCTGTATGTTTCTATGTAACCAGCTCACAAAAATAGCAAAGTTTAGAATAGCTTGCCCACGCGTTTTACCTACGCATAAAATTTGCGTCATCTCGCCCGAGGGTACACCGAGCCCAAGCCGCGTTGCAAATTGGCGAATCAGAATGACATCATTTTTTTTTTTTTTTGCCATGGCGAAGCTTTTAGTTACGCTTTTCTAAATCTTGCCATTAAAGAACACGTTTTGAAGAAACGGTGTACAGGAAAAGAATTACTCCGGTCGTCAACGAGATACTTTTGATATGTCCGTGGTACTCATTTGGTGATTGTTGGCTCAGTAGGACTCTACCTTTTAACAACGTCGGATAAAGTGGACAGCATAAATTGCCTTCTCGTTTATTAAAACATTGGGGCGGTACGTCTACGTTGGACCACAAAGCTGCCAACACGAAATTCTTTGAAACCTCTTCACGATTTGAGAATCGATAGGATAAGCAAAGAAGTGGGAAAAGGATTTTGACGGACAGCAGCTCAAGAGAAGCGCGCGGGATTCTATGTATGTGCCCACCGATAAGACAGCGCCAGAACTATTCCAAAATCCTCTGCCAGCCGATATTTGCGAAAGGTTGTTGTCCAGTTTTGATTGGTTTGTTTTGAAAATAAATGTATATAGAAACGTTCCCAGACAGGGTTGGTTCGTACCCGACACGCAACCGAGAGGAGTAAGGAATCCAACAGTCTTGACCCGGTTTGCGAACTTTAACGGAATCACCGGATCCAGCCTGGCAATGACCGACAAGGATGCAACCACTTTCACTGGAATCTCGGCCATTCAGCAGTTTAGGGGTTCCCAAAGCACAGAACAAGGAAGCAACTCCGGGAGTTTCTGGTGTCGGTAAAAGTTTACCGCCGGTTTCTGCCGGCCTGCACCCCAAGTTGGCGCCGCTACACGACATGCCCTCGGGCAGGAGTAGCTCAGCAGCCGAGTTCACACTGGACGAGTGCACCACATTGGCTTCTGATTGAACTCGTAAACTGCCAGCCACCAACACCACGCTATCAGACCCCCCCCCCCCCCCAAAAAAAAAAAAAAAAAAAAAAAAAAAAAAACCCTGGTCTGAGTGTTTACACACGCGTCGGACATCGCCGTTGGTGGGGTGCTTCAGCAAAATGTAAACGGACGCTGGCAACCGCTTTCCTTTTTTATTTTATTTTATTTATTTATCGATACTACTAATCCTCATAGGAGGATTTTTGTAGGGTGGTACAAAAAACACAGATGCATAACCATAGTGCAGAAAAAACAGTTATACAGAGGATAAAAAGTATATGAAACAAACGGAGTGGATGAGACATAGTATGTTCACATCATGAGCGCTTCGACATCATCCATGAACTGTTTCAGCGAGCTAGCGTGAACAACGTGTCGGGGCAAACTGTTCCATTCCTGGACTGCTAGCGGAAAAAATGAAAATTTAAAGCAATTATTTTTAGGTTGGAACTCCCTGAATAATTTCCCATGGTTTGAACGGGTTTCTCTTCCATCGTGGGGAATAAGGTATTTAGACTTTTCTATTTTAGTCAAGTTATTGGCTATTTGGTAAATTAATTTTAATCTCGTGAGCTTAGCTCTTATTTCTAAGGGCTGCACGCCGAGCTCTCTACACAGCTCAGATGGTGAATCTCGCGTGCCAAACTTATTAGTAATAAACCTTACAGCGAGCCTTTGCACTTTGTCTAATTTTTGTATGTTAGTTTTTGTGAAGGGGAACCAAACAGGGCTGGCATATTCAAGCACAGGCCGAATAAGTGTCGTGTAGGCCAACAGTTTGGTATCGCGGGAAGCGTATTTTAATCGCCTTCTTATGCACCATAATTTCGTTAGCGCTTTTTTGGTCACTCCGTCTATGTGCATGCCCCAGTCAAGATCACTTGTGAACAGGACACCTAAGTACTTGAATTCATGAACGTTTTGTATATTGTTTCCATTGATCTTATAAGAATGATTAAATATGTTTTTTTTCCTACTTATGGACATGGCTACTGTTTTGTCTGTATTAATAAGCATCTGCCATTCTTTACACCAGTCTGAGATATTGTCTAGCGCGCTTTGTGTTTTTAAGTGGTCCGAAGAATTTGTTATTTCAGAATATATTATGCAATCGTCAGCAAAGAGTCTAACGTTAATGTCGATGTTATCAGTTATATCATTAATATAGAGCAGGAAGAGGAGGGGGGAGAGTACTGAACCTTGAGGTACTCCTGAACACACGGCCTTATTAGCTGAGCTATTTCCGTTAATTTTCACGAATTGAGATCGTCCAGAGAGGTAGTCTATAATCCAATTTACAACTTGTCCGTCGCCTAGGATTTTCGTTAACTTGAAAATTAGTTTGTTGTGGGAGACTCTGTCAAACGCTTTTGACAGGTCTAGAAAAATGACATCCACTTGGCTTCTTCGATTTATAACCGAGGAAAAGTCGTGCACGCTTTCAATTAACTGGGTTATGGTTGACAATCCGGATCGAAAACCGTGCTGGCATACACCTAAAACGTTGTTTTCTTCGACGAAAGCAGTGATATGCTTTAGAATAACATGTTCCAATAATTTGCAACATGTTGATGTAAGTGAAATGGGCCTATAATTTGAAATACTCTCTCTACTGCCCGATTTATGGATTGGGATAACTTTAGCTTGCTTCCAGTCGGGTGGAATTTTTGATTCTTGCAGCGATTTCCTATATATTAGTGATAAGTATTTTGACACCCATTCTGCGTACCTTATCAGAAATGCGTTTGTAATATTATCTGGCCCGGCACTTTTTTTAGGGTCAAGATTAAGAAGAAGACAGAGTATGCCGGCCTCAGATATTGTTATGTTGCCCACCGTATCTTGTAATTGCATATTCATGTAGGGCGGCATAACGCCGTTGTCGCGTGTAAAAACTGAAAGGAAATAATCATTGAAGTTGTTTGCCTTGTCCGGGCTATTGGCGATTTCTGTATCGTTTTTTCCTTTTGCGCGCGGATTTATATACCTCCAAAATTTATCTGGGGCTGTTCTGATGAAGGAATAAAGAGTTTCGTTGTAAAACTTCTTTTTAGCGCACTTTATTTTGCTCCCGAGTTCTTTAGTTAAGTTCGTGATTTGTTCTTTCTTCGATGCATTTTTCGTAATCTTTGTTTGTTTTTGGAGCCTGTTAATTTTTCGCTTAGTATGAATAATTTCACGCGTTATCCAAGGATTTCGCTTAGCGGTTCTTTTGATTTTAGTTGGAATATAGGTATTCATACAATGGGAAATTATTGACTTGAAGGAATTCCAAAGGTCATTTGTGGAACTATCTGATCGTAGGGAAAGTTCATAAAAAGGGTCAAAGTGAAAATCGAAACAATCCAGGATGGCTACATAATTAGCACGATTTAAGTCTAAAACTTGAATAACTTTGCTTGAATTTTTTGGCACCGTATCTAGTCTAAGCGAGGCTACCACAATGTCATGGTCAGATATTCCGTCAACGATGTTCACGTCTAGTTCTTTTAGAAAGTAGCCCTGAAGCTACTTTCCCTGAAGCTGACACCCAAAGAATAGCGCTACGCTACCTTTGGTCGCGATCTGCTTGGTATGTATGTCGCCCTGCGACACCTTCTGGACATGGAGAAAGGTAGACATTTTTTTGTTTTTTTTATAATGATTGATTACAAGCCTCCTGTCTACGCGTTTCAGCCTTTGAAACAAGACTCAGCGAGCCATTCCCAGAGAGAGCTCCAGCCAATGTCCAACGTTTCCGACCTCACATCGGACATCCGTCATATCTACGGCGCTGAAGACGTCGTAGCGGATGCCCTCTCACGGATAGGCTCCTGTGCGATTCAAACCCTGGCAGTTATAGACTTCGCGCACCACACTGCTATGAAGGACGAGAATGAAGAAGTTCGAGAGCTGCGCATATAACCCGGCCCGCACACGTTCTGCGAGTTCCCACTTCTCATGTGTCCAACCAACATCATATGTGACACGTCGAGAGTATTGCCACGACAGTACGTACCGGAAGAATGTAATCGGCAGATATTTGGCGCCCTTTATAGACTATCCCACCCCGGTCTCAAAGCTACAAAGCAGTTGCTAACTTCCCGATATGCGCGCCCCTGTGTCAACGAAGACGCACGTCTGTGGGACCGTAACTGCTTACTGTGTCAGCACGCCTAGATTCAGTACCAAACTGTAACACTCCTCGAAATCTTCAACCACCATGACACGTGCTTCGACAACATCCAGATAGATATTGTCGGACAGCTGCTGCCATCACAGAAACAAACCAACCTGCTTACGTGTATCGATCGTTTTGCACTCTTCCCCGAAGCCCTTCCGCTTCCTGACATCACCGCGGAGACCGTGGCACGTGCGCTCGTGGTGCAACGGATTTCAAGGTTCGACTCGCCGTTAACTATTACCACGGACCGAGGCCGACATTTTGAATCGAATGTTTTATCTGAGCTCATAAAGCTGCTGGGGTTAAAAACAAAACCAACGATTGCGCACCACCCCGCGAGAAACGGGATGGTGGAGCGTTTTCATAGGTAATTAAAAGATTCCATCAAGAAACGCCACCCGCAAGACTGGGTGGAGGGGCTGCGCCTCGTCCTCCTCGGCATCCGCGCATCACCTAAGAGCTACATCGACTGCATCGTAGCTGAGCTGGTCTACGGAACCACCCTTGGCCTCCCAGGTGAATTATTTGCATCAGGCCCAGCCGATACCTGCCCAGATCCCGCAGGCTACGCCACCAAACTCCGAGAGGTCATGAAGCAGCTCCGCGTCACTGCACCTTGCCAGAGCCACGGCCCGTCTACATATATCAGTGATGAATTGGCGACAGGTACTCGCGTGTTCTTGAGACATATGACGCCGTGCGGAAGCCTTTACAAGCACCCTATGGCGGCTTCTACAAAGTCCTGCAGAAAGGGTAAGAAGCGATAACATTGGACATCGGCAAAAGGCAGGAGGTTGTTGCATTGGACCGTGTTAAAACTGTCTATCTGGAGAACACACGATTTAATACACCGCCAAGTGTGATGCCAACCGAAAAAGCCGTCAGCACAAACGCCGATCGCTTCTTACCACCTACACCCTCAATCTCCACTCCGTAACTAGCGCACCGGCTAGAAAAAACGCACAACAACCACGTACAAGGGCACGTTCGGTCCGGGATCTGCAATGGTCAGTACACCCCTGCATCGCGAATCCACTAACGCTAGTCGTTACTTGCCGTCTCCAATCGCACAGAAGGTTACACCGGGGCATCGCGGGACGATGCTAAGTTAATGTCTACCTCCTCACTAGAGAGCGAGTTCTGTGGTGGTGCGTCCATTTTTGAACTCCCGAGTTGCCAACACGCAATTTTTCGAAGCCTCTGCACGCCCCAAATTTTGTCAGGCTAAGAGAAGAGTGAAAAAAGGACGATGACGGACTGGAGATCAAGAGAGGCGCGCAGGATTCTATGCATCTGTCCACCGATCGGACACCGGCACGAACGTTCCAGGACCCCCTGCTAGCCGATATTCGCGAAAGGTCGTTGTCCCGTTTTGTCTGCTTTGGTTTGAAAGTAAATGTATATAGTTAGCTTCCCCGGCTGTGTTGGTTCGTACATGACCCGCGCATGAGAGCAGTTAGGAACACAAGAACGACCCGCGTCGGTGGCTCCGAGGCGAGAGCGCCGGCCTACGGATCCCAGGTGGCGGGTTCGAATCCCGACCGAGGTTCCCGCAATATGAGGATGGCTTATTGCGGAGAAGGCGGAGTAACCGAGCTTTCGGTTGCACGTCAAAAGATCCCCAGGTGGTCGAAATAAATCCTCAGTGCTCCGCTGGGGCGTGCCAGATGCCCGTCGTAGGTTTGGCACGTAAAACCCCCAAAATTGACTTTTTTTAGGAACACAACAACGTTATATATCTTACTGATTGATGAAAAAAATTAAGAAAACGTTTTTTCGCGTTGAATCTAATATTTCATTTAAATTCTGCAGATAAGCTTCTATTAAAACGTTTTGCATATTTAATAAAATGCAGGAAGTGGACTCCTATCTAATTCTTGTTTTCTGCCGACGTCTGCATTGATAAATGACATCTTGTTGACAAATAAACCTACCTCCTTCTTAGAATATAGTTCGCCGACATCCGAATCAAGGCACATCTTTCTGTAATTTAATCAAGCCCTCAATTTCCAGAAAAATACAAACAAACGCAACATATTCGGCTCGCACCTTTAGTTCATCCCGTTTCTCCCTCTCCAAGTGAGCGACTCGATTCACTTAGATTCGGCGACAGACTGACATGTGGGCAAGAACATAAACTATAAAAAATGGGAAGGGTAAGTCCCGGCGCTTTCAATTCCGCGACGGACGGGGATTGCTATTCCGCTTTAAAGGCAGCGAAATAATTAAAAAAAAAAGAAAGTTTTCTCAAAAAGAGAAGAAAAAAGATTTTTTTGTGCGTTCTTTTTTTGCCATGAAAGGCAGTAATAAGGGCCCTCCCTGCGGAGGGCAATGTTTATCCCAAGTATTAACACTATCCCGTAATCACAAAACAGTATACATTTTTCTTCAGAAAACAAAGAAAAAACCCGTTTTTGTACTTTTTGTAGGAGACGTATATTTTTCCTATTTGGAAGCTGGCGAAACGAATGAGACTCCAAACGCTGCATTCTGCAAAGAGCAACACCGACGATGCAAGGACGGTGATACGCTCTCGCAAAAAGCGGGAGTATTGTAAATTACAGCTTGGAGTTGATATTGGGTGCTGAACGATACTATGATAAACGAATGTTTCGATGAAAGATGTATTTCAATATATATTTCTCATTGATGTTAACCCACAGCTAAGAAAGCGCTTTTAGTGCGCGCCGCTTGGTGCGCTTTTTACACCTTGTTAAACGGCTCTGCGGAGGCAATATAGTACTTTAAACTTCTCCACTTGTTAAACCGGAAGCTTGCGATGTTCTCGAAAGCAGAAAAAGAGAGCAAATGTTGAAGCTTGTAAACTTCGTGACTCTGCATAAATTCCAGGTTTCCCACTTTATTTCTTTACTACTTTCATTTAAAGTATGCATTGGTTCTTGAGTGATGCCAGCTGAACACTAATAAACAGAGATAGGCAACAACAGAAATAGACAAAAATAAAAATAGACAACCACCGGACAACATGTAATTGAGGAAGATCCAGTTTGTAAATAAAGAAAGAGTGAGCTCCGATCCGGTGACATATACTGATTGTAGTAAAGAAAGAAGAATGCATGAGTGTTCTTGATAGTGCAGCCGTTGTCTATTTCTGTGTTTATTAATATTCAGATGGCACCACCCAAGAATATAAACCAACTAGCTCAGCTTCAACCAGTAGCAGTTTAATTTATTGAGAGTTGGAACTCGTCTTAGTGCTTAACGATACAATACGTTTTACAAACAAAGAAGCTAGACATGATTAAAATAGCGCAAACTTGACAAGGAAAACAAATAAGGCACACGTACAACTGGACTGGCGCTTTGTTGTACGTGTGCCTTCTTTGTTGTCCTTGTCAAGTTTGCGCTATTTTAATCATCTCTAGTAAGAACCAACTAGCCCAAACAAGAGTCGTTTCACAAAAGAATCTCTGTTATGAAAATACTGCTAGTCTCGGCAGACGTCGGGGGTTGCGAGAAAACGTACTAATTAACCGGGTAAGGACCAAAACTGATTAAATAATAAAATATTAGTGTGGTCCTAATTATAAACTTTGTGAGCGTCATCGAAACGCCCTAAGCAAATTTGAGACATACTTGAAGCACGTGAGGAGCGCGGGAGGGCGGCTCTGTGACACTTGTGCATTAGAAGCAAGGCCGGCAATGCAAGTGCGAGGATGATAAGATTATCATCCGTGTTTTCGACCCATATTTTGACTTTTTTCGGTGTTTTCTATAAATCGTCAATTTTTCAATTGGGATCTTGTGTTTAATTTGTTTAATAAAAAAGTTTTATGATGCCAGGTAAATATTTTGCAAATTAGTGTCTTTTATCATCCCTCAAGTCTACCGTTGCTGGCACTTTCTTCTCCAAAAGCGATATCTTTTTGTTTTGTTTGCCTCAATAATCTTTTTTTTTTTTTTTAATTTTTAACCTTTTGCAGAAACGCCCGGTATAGATATTTTCCGTGTAGTCGTAGCCATCTTGAATTGTGCAGCGTCCGGTACGGGGTAAAGCAGATCGTGTTGCCGTGTTGCCTGCAGTGACGTCATCGGCATTTCTGTGTGCCTACGTGATGGATAATGTAGTTGTCTGATGCGGCACTCGAGCTCGAAGATACCGCACACTTACAGTAGTGAACAATGAGATACGATATTTTGTTTCGTTTACAGAAGTATTGCTCGACGTCTAGTGAATAGCCAATACTATTTCGTTCGTGCATCGTCGGTGCCCAGTGGTGATCGATGCAAAGGGTTTTCCTACAAAGTACTGATCAGCTTAAGTTTATATCTAGACATATGGTTTTACGTGGCGACCTATTTTGTCACAACAGCCAGATTACTGACGACGTCCTCTTGCACCGCTGTTACCAGGTTTGCAATAAATATCGATTACAAAAATTGATTCCTATTTAAGTAAGCATTAGTTTCTATTATATAAATACGTTAATGTAGTGTTCCATTACAATTTTTATATCTGTATCACAGTTCGAAGAAAAGTTACGTACGTAAAACGGAAATATCATATATTTTTGTTCACTACTGTAGATGTGCCCAACTGCACGCAATCAATTAGGCGCACTAGAGTGACTACGTCGTACTAAAAGCGGCTAAGCTGGCGCCTAGAAAAATACGGCATCACTCGCTTCAGTAGAGCTTGGTTGCGAATTTATTAATGCCAAACACAAAGCAATCAAAATATCGACTTAGATTGCGATTTTACGGGAATTCAACAACCATGCAGACAAAAAACATATGAAAGAGGATGTTTTCAGCAGAAACAAAATAAATGCTTAAAGTCTGACGTCACCTCTTAATGGAGCTGCTGCACCACTGAAATTTTATAAAAGAAAGGCGAGGGATATTACTTCAACAGTAATTGGGAGACTGGAAGATAAGCGAACTATACTACCAAAAACATTGCAGGCTTGAGAGTCAATTTCTAATTCAAGCCTTTGTTTTTATTCAAGGAAAGTTCACTTGTCGACAAAAAAAATTATCACGAACTGATTCACCAACCGGTCTCGTCTGAGAGACATGCGCCACCGATGAGCGGAATCTGATTTCTATTTTACATAATTTCGTGTCGTCTTCGCTCCCCTATGAGAATCGATGCCTAACCAAATGCCGATACACTTTCCATTGAATCCTCTGGCTACTAAAATGCAACCAAATATTTTATACGAAATAGGTATTTCAAATCGGATCGTTCGTGCTTAACTACACCCGAACTAGCAAGCATAAAACACAAGAAGCAGGCAGGCACGAACAAATAACAGAGCTGACAAACAGACTAGAGGTGCTAAAGAGCGCGGTCTTTTTGAAAATGCCTCAATTAATATACGACGAAACAACTCGGTGTAGTAGGCAGTGTATAATGAAGCCCTTGACCTGAAAATGGGAATACACTTCAAAGGTTCAGCGAATATTCGGTAGTTCGGCAAAGCGTTTTGTTGTACTGAGCTGCTGACTCCTGCGTCGGAGGCACTCCCCACAGAGCTGAATTGAGAATGAGTATTGACGGGAGCCACTTTGTAACTTCGCTTATAGGCCGCAAGAATCGTTCGATATTCGGGCGCGTGCCGCCATCTGTTTACAGACTTTAAATCTCGGCGTCAACATTTTGTGCCCCATGACCAAAGCTAGCGTAGTTTGCGTAGCACTACTCCTATGCTGTTAAGGCTATTGCAGAGCAAATCCAGACGTCCCGCTCGAAGCGGCTAAGTTCAAAACTAGACACATGTGAACAACTACTACTTGAATAATTTGTTTGTGTTCCTGACGAAGGACTCGGCTGATGTTGTCCAACACTGCGCCAGAGTTCCGTTTGGCTCTTGAGTCACGTCTTTTGAGTAAAACATCAATATATAGTACTTGATTATAATTCATTTAATTGAAATGATGCAAGTGAGCTGAACATGAGTGACGAAAATAATCCCTATAGAAGGGGAACAAAAGGGACAAAAAACAAACACAGATCTCCAAACTTAGCTAGGTGACTGGTGCGCGAGCGAAAAAATCCGCCTGGTCCGGGTTCGATACCCGGACCAGGCGGTTTTTTCGGTCGCGCACCAGTCACCTAGCTGTGTTTAGAGATGTGTGTTTGTCCTCTGTCCTTCTTTATTCCCTTCTCCAGGGATTATTTTTGTCAAAAGTACTTTTTTTTTCTTCAAAACGTCCAATGCACCGGGGAAGATGCAGTGAGTGTATAGGTTCACATGCAGCACGTGCCAACCTGCGAATAAATGACACTTCGCGCGTGCGTTCATCAACGCCTTATTATAATTATTTACACTAAAGTGAAACCTTTCAAACTGATAAGGGGAGGGAGGGCAACGCGTTTACTGATATTCTCAGTAGCCTACCTGGCGCATGTGTAATTTGGCAAGATGCAGCGATGCAACTTTACTATATATAGCATGTACACTAATGCTTTGAACTCAGTTTGGATGGTCAGCAAAAATCGATGCCTCAACATATCACACTGGGATTTGCAAGAGTAGTTAAAAAAAATGTACTTTTGTGATTCCTGAGACTGCGGTGGAAGAAATCGGAAGAATTTGAGACGTTCTCTGTGTCTGTTCCTTCTACTGAAAGTTCTTCCAATTTCTTCCACCGCAGTCTGAGGTGTAATACGACATGATTAGCTGCCACCAGCTCGCCTGCACTCTCACCGTCTTTTTACTTTTGTGAGTTTTTTTTTCTCACTAATTTATGAATTGATTGAAAAAGAAACGACAAATCAGCGAAAAAACACAAAACAAAACAGGTTAATGAGAAATCGAATGAAGTTCAGACAGGACGAGAGAACATTATAAAGCTAATAAAAAGTCTTCATGCGTCGGCCGGGAATCGAACCCGGGTCAACTGCTTGGAAGGCAGCTATGCTTACCACTATACCACCGACGCAGACAGATTTTGTTTGAACAAAGCGGAGAGTCTAGAGACAGAAATAACTCCATCGCACCACAATTCGACGTGGAATAAGGTCACCGTTGAGGTTTTCTGTTTTCCTGCTGGGAAGCGTTACGTTTTTTATTCCGTGCCCTTCGCCATTTACATGCCAGTCATGAAGCTGCATATTTCATGCTTTGGAAAGCTACTTTGTTGTACATAACGTTACACACCAGGGTAAATAAAAATTAAGAATGTATATATCAAGTACTCGGATACTATAAATAAGTAACAACCGCTGCATACTGATTTATTTATTTTGTACCTACATTGTTCGGTCGGCATTAGAGATAGGGAGTACGAAAATAATTTTACAAAAACAAACATATTGCAAAAAAAAAATCATAATCATTACAAACAAAAAACGTCATAGTGGCTCGCGCTTTTGACGCGGCTTGAATGGACTCGTTAGCAGTCAGCTGCGTCTCGACTGAAGCGGAAACGAAGCATATAGCGGCCTACATATGCCGCCAAATTCGTGAACACCATCATACTTAAATAAATTAAAACACAAATAGACGTACTGTGCCCAGACTCTAGAAACAGTGAGCTTGAGGGAGAAATCCGATGAAATAAGACATGTGCATCGAAAAGAAAGGCAATGTTATCGTAGACAGATTCGCGGTCTGTGTGATTTACGAGAACATAAACCCGCAAAGAAACCGACTTTTCCAGGAAGTGGGAAAACAAATTTTGAAAAAAAACGGCACAAAAAAAAAGCGCATCCGAGCGGTCTGCTCTCGAGGAGAACCGCCGAGGGAACAGCCTTCTTACATACGAACGAACGGAACCCTGAGCAACTCTGACCATCGGATTTGTTTTGGTACTTCTCGGATCACTGGAATTCAACAAAGTGCAGACGTCTCCAAACTTCGATAACTTCGAGTACATATCGCTGGGAAACAGATCATCCTCCCTCAGATATAATTACCTTCGTGCCTCAGAGGTGACATACAGTGAAGAGGGAAATGAGCTTCTGTTGGAAATTTTAGACGTAGACCCTATTGGAAAAACGTACAAGAAACAAACCTGCTGCTTGTACAGTCCTGGTATGACACCACCATAATTTATTGTTATTATACATGCAGCTAATTTGGTTTTGCGTTCTCCATAACTGGAGATACCGGCACCGCTATGGCTCCGGGTCTGTCTATACTGGCAGCCGGTTTGCTCGCCGATATGACTCGGTATGGCTGGTATGATTTTGCGTCCGATGACGTAGACGACCGCCATCTTTCCAACGAAACGCCTATACCACAAGACCACCGGTATAACTAAACCATACATGCAGAAAGACGACCGCCATCTTCCAACAAAAACGTCCATCGTTTACCACCGGTATCGTTACATACATCATACATGTCGAAAAATAACATAAGCCGCGTTTACATGAATGCGACTTAGTCGCATTGAATCCAGTTGCCGCATTCAATATGCGGTCATGTAAACGGCATAATGCGCAAAGCGCATCGCATTAAAGTCGCTAGACAGAGGTGGATTGAGATGGCGAGTGCGCATTCATTCAGCCCATGTAAACGAAGATCGCATCGCATTTTGGAACGGGGAGGATTATCGGAAGGCGCTCGCTGCGGGAGCGAGTGAACAGCTGAGAACATGGTGGCGGCCAACCTCGTCGGCGGCGCGGAGAGCGGTCCCGCAATTTTTTTCCCGAGAACAAACGCAAGCTTTTATTGCGATCATAAGTAAGCGGAATTTAGCGGAGCTGCTCGGTGAGGGCGGCCCCGTCCAAACCTTTGCGAAGTACGACTTGCGCGTCCGAAGGGGTCACAAAGGCTTCGGTGCAAGCACGCATGACACCGAGAGCTCCGATCACTGTAGAGCACTGCATGGTTGCGCAGAACGAGCAGCTCCTACCTCGCTGCCGTTCCTGGCTGCGCAAGAGCCTCTCGGACTCGGGGTCTGGTCGCGATCGGCGAGGTCTGGCGCGGCGAAACGTGGAGGCTTCCTCAAAGCGTGCACACACACGTCGCCTCTCGTTCAGAGTGGACCGGCGGCCCGGACTGGAGTCCTAAACGCCTTGGTTTTGATGCTTCTTCCGTCTCCCAACTTCTTCCGCAGCACCGAAGACAGCGGGCGCGATCTTTACGTTCACTGAATGCGTCGAAAGGCCTCCACGTGCGATGCACCGGAAAACGTGGTGCGGCTGGTGCCGGAACGGAACTGACGGAACTGCATAACTTCGAGCTTTGAGTCAACGTGCACGGCAACAAACCGATCGTGACACTAAGCCGCGGATACCGCATCGCCGGTCGACAGGGGCAAATGGCCCGTTGCTCGTATCGTGGGCCGTGACTCGTACTCGGCCAACTCGGCGTCTTTTCGTGGCCCCTCGCGTCGTCGCAACCAGCCGCAAACATACCAGCCCGCGACCGTGGCCGATGTCGGAGAAAAGCGAAACCGAAACGTAAAGCTTCCGCCCAGTGGCTTCCGCTGCCGCGCCTTTTCTAACTTCCCGGCCAGTCCCGGTTTACACGCTTCCGGTCGTCGCGGAGATGGCGACGCAGCCAGACGTAGCGGTTTTGGCGCTGGCTCCTTCTGCGTTTGACGGGACAGATGTTTTACGGTCCGTTTCTACTGCGTCTCTGGCTCTCAACTCGACGACGCCTCTCATGGTTCAACCAGGCGTGGTCAGCCGGGGTCAGCACAGCGCGGCCGGCTCAACTCGTCCGATCGCCGGAACGCAGGCGACTTCCGATTTCGGCCGTTAGGCCCAGGATCCGAAGGACTCTGTTTCCGTGAAGCGGTAAGCGAATCTCGTCCCGTTTTCGTTCTACTTTTAAATTACGTTAGGTGCGCTACAGTGTAAGCATGCGTGCCAAGTGTTCGTGACAATTTTGAACTAGAATAATTGTGCTTCATTGCGGTTTGTCATTTACGAAAAAGTAAATCGAGCAATGAACGAGGAGCCATGCTTGAAAACGATGTATGTACGATGCTAACTTCTACCTGGGCGGCTTAAAAAAAAGTCAAGACTGGTTACGGTTGGATGCGAGGCTGGTCCCAATGCAATGGTAACCACTTAGAGCACCTTTCTGAACAGCATGTAAGCAATATAGCGATCAACGAGACGAGCGACGACGAGAAGCTCATGTGCCGGCGCCGAGCGACGAAGATTTCTCACTCTCGCTGCTTGCGCCGCTCGGTTCCTGGGCTTCTAGAAAACGTCGCTCATCACCTTGATCGCTCGCACCAATCGCTTTCATAATGTGTGTCTCGTCGCGCAGCTGACTACCGTGTTTATTAAAATATATGTCGACCTTTTTTTTTTCTTTTCTTTTATTTTTTTTTTTTTTTTTTTCGGAAATCGTGACTAAAGAATTTCGACCTACATTCGCGACCAAATTTTGCGACCGTACCGGAGGCATGAAGCTATCGAGTCACCGAGCCGGCGTTGCCGTAGAGCTGCGCCGCTTCTTGTTTCCAAAAGCTTTTGTTAAACAACCGAAAACAACAGCGGTGGCCGATGCCGCTATCGCGCGCACCTCTTGGGGCATTGGATTTCGCCATCGCACCTCTAGCGTTCCCCTTGCTGGGCAATGGGGAAGGAGAGGAACGCGATGCGCCATGCACTTTGTCCTCCATCCTCGCAAACGCGCACAAAAAAATAAGAAAAAAAAAAGATGTTACTTTTGTTAGTTGCTTGAGGCGGCTCGGCTCGCGTGTTGCTCATGGCGACACGGCGGCTTTGTTTGCGTCTTTGTAGTTTGTCTTTCGTCGCTTTCGACGGTGCCAGTGAAGTATTGTGGCGGATTTGCGAGGATGTCTACCAAGCTGTGAAGTGATGTAAATAAAGGTTTCTTTCTTTTGCCCAAAATTTCCCCTGTTCTTAAAAATAAAAAAAAAAAAAGTCGACCTATATTTGAATTTTTTTTTTTTTTTTTTTTATTCTCGGTGGGTCCAACAAATAGAGTTCGACCTATTTTCGAATAAATACGGTAACTTTAATTTTTATTTTGGGTTATTTCGGGCGTAACTCGAATGCTTGATAGTTACGTTGGGCGTAACTTTAATTTTTATTTCGGGTTCCGTCGGACGTAACGTTAGACACTGCATTACACTTAAGAAAAATAGGGGCTGATGGTTCATCATATAAACCAACCATTTGTGTTTAATTAAAGCAAATCACTGGCCTAAAAAAAATACTGCTGTCCTATAGGAATGTAGCGCTTCAGATAAATTTGTTCATTTTTACTTTTAGTCTCTGCCCCACCAGATACAACATCTGGCCTAAAGCAGCGTTCCGGATCTCCTTCCAAGACCTCAGGCGGGTCGTCATTCAATCCAGGAGGCGGCGGCGTCTCATGGGCGTGTTGCTGGTGCTTCTTACTGGATGGTGCTACCGAGGGAAAAGTGGTCGTGCTTGGGAAAGGCAAGTATGGCCGCCATAAGTATAGATATTGTTTTTACCTTTGCTCGAACCCACCTTTAAGAAATGCACAGTTCGCATGTGTGCATCTCTCAATGCTTCTACAGTCGGCTGTTAATATTTGGAGTGCTCCAACTCTGTCAGCGCTAGTTTCTCTAGATTATGCAAATGGGATGCAACACTAAACCACATATGCTCTCGCAACAAACAGTGCTCTGCTGAAGCACGCACTGTGGAATCTACTCTGGCTTTATAATGCAGCACAAAATAGTTGACGCCAAGTATAGCTACTTTTGTGACTCCGTTTACCAAAAGCTCTGCCGAAATAAACTTGCCACCTTATAGGTAGTGCAAAAGAACCTCGCGTGCCTAACCTGGAGAAGGGCATTTTTTTCATAGGTCAATTTTTTCTTAAACCAATACCTTCAGCCTCCTTGAAATGTTAACATCATGCGACACTCAGAAGAACAGTAAACCCCTTAATGTTGGCGAACCTTTAATTTTCGCAGCCTTTAATTTTGTGGAATTCAGTGACTGCGATTATGTCCTCTGTGACCGATTCGAGAAGAAATAGGGGCCATCAAGATAAGGGGGTTTTACTGTCCATCGGAGGAGAGAGGAAGTCACCTTTGTTTGTATGCAAGAGTAAAACCAACAACAACAATCATGGTGCCGACGCTTTGTGAGCCTATCTGTGTCTATTGAATGATATCAATTTTGTTTTTGTTCGTTAAAAATTGTTGCCTGTCCACTGTGGGATGTCGTCTTCAACACGAGCAGTGGTTTTCCTCTGAAGCAGGCAGCATGGACGCGTGCCGCAGCACAACATAGTTTATTTGCAGGTGGTACCGCAGTTTGAAGGATGGTTCGCACAATATGGGGGAATCGCAATTCAATGTTCTACCTCGGGCGTAGACAAGATTTGCTCATTCTAAATCATTTTGTCTACAAATCGGGAACTTGAAACGAATGTACCCGCATGGTTGGAAGGGCCAGACGAGCCTTGCGAGCACTTCGTTTTCTAGCCTCTCAGTCCTGAACCTACTCACGCACCACATGTGTAGATGTTCCGGTACGTGGGAGCACTTATTTGGAAAATGGTGAATGGCAACTGTTGTTATCTTTAAGGTGGACTGCATATTTGCAGTACTTTTCCTCACTTAAAAATAAGTCTTACTAAAAATATGTAGTATAGCCGATGACAAAAAGAGAATGACTGGGCGTCCTCCAGCACATGCTTGTGCTTTTCACCCCGCTTTAGACAGATGTGCTCGCTCCAGGCTCATCAGGCGCTGAAACGTCATCGAAGGTAGCAGACGGGCTGGAGGTCGAACAACGGAGACTTCTCCCTGCCTTTCTGATGGTGTCAGTGAGGATGTACTTCTATACTCTAACTTAGCTTAACCTGCACAGAGCTGAGTAGAATAGACTTGGCAAGTGCCCTTATTGCATATGCATTTGTACAGCTGAGGCACTTTCTAAATCAAGAACATTGGGTACCTTACCTTCAAAAACACATCATTTTGGGGGTGCAGAAGGAATTCTAAGGCATCTTTTTGTTTGTATTGTCCTATTACGCATCGACTCCTTCAACTTAATGCGGAGTCGACCCAGCCTCTTGAAAAATTTAATGCTTGCCAGGTAATTGTTTTGCATTTAGTTGATATATCAGTATTCAGTTAGGTATCCCAAGTCATTAGTCGTTGAGGTGGAGTCTCTCTGTAAGTCAGTCATGTTTAACAGTCATAGAAATGCTTGTCAAATAATGGCACTGTCGAGGACATGTATTCAGCTCGAACAATCGCTGGGCACAAGCTGGTCGTGTGGTTACAGGCAGCAAACATCCCGGTTGGAACGTCCTATTTCGCAATGTAGCTGCAGACTAAATGAGGGCCCCACTCATAAACGTCTATACTTTTAGTCTCTTTAAGCTGGACCACTTTTGAAACTACAAGCCTTTGCAGCAAAAACAGCATGACGCATGATTATAAGCTCGACGTACCATGGCGTCCAACTAGAAGGTCACATGGCTTGCTTTGTGCACTGAATTTGCAAGGATGGCTTGAAGCTTCTGTCGTGGTTAACTTTAAGCTGAGATAGTTTAAAATAATGCTCTCAGTTTTTAGTGTTGCCCGGCATGGTTAACAAGTTGGTGATATAGCGCTGCATTGAAAAGTCTGTGCATTCATGACTGTATCACCTTATGAATGCAAGCTACCTATTAAACTCTTCGTTTTTCAGAGAAATGAAATGCACTTTGCTTCCAATTGCAGCCGCTTCTGTAACTTCATGGTATGAAGCACCTTATGGCTGCAAGCTCTGACCGATCTTGTTCTGTGGTCTGCGCAGGCCCATATGAGGGAGTCACTCCGAGAGCCTCACCAGAGTTTCCTGCCCGTGGTCGTTCTAAATGTTTTTGTTGTAGGTATGCATCCTTTCTGTCTTTCCCTTAATTGTACTCAAACGTCTTCTTTTCATTGTCGCCGATTTGCCTCAAAATTGGTTAAGCACACAAATGCACGCTGTACAACTGTATTGTACATATTTTTTCCAAGTTAACTTTTCTTTGCCAAAGTTAGATTTTTTTATGAAGGTTAGTCTTTTTTGTTTTTATTTTCAAATTTATGTGAGTTTCCATGGGCAACACTAAAACGTTATGCCAGAAGCAAGGACAAGTTCACTGCTCTAATTTGTTCTCAACTGATTGCAAGAAATTTCGTTAATGTCGTGAAACCTCCTTCCAGCGCTTGCTTTGCAGCATAAAAAAAAATTATACATAGGACATACTGTTTCTTAAACTGCTTGCTCATTCTGCAGGTCTGCCTGCCATAGATGTCGTGCTACTGGAGAGCAGGCGAATTCGATTGCTGGTTTTGCCATTGCTTTTTTTTTTTTTTAGACGTTGTCTTAGTAGTTCTTGTAAATTTGGAGATTTTCCTAAAAAGCAAGCCGGGAAGAATATTTAGTTTAGTTAGGAAGCTGAAAATAATGATTTAGTACCCCTTTGTCTCTAAAATAGATACTGTGTGCTGCTGTTAGTGTCAAGCCGAGATCCACGCTTTTTTGGCATTTTGCTCAGAGTGGTACCCATTCTTATTCGTTAGCCTCTTGGTGTGCCAACTAAACTCTTTGTATACAGACACCTGCCCTCTGCTGGTACACTCTACCCTCATGTTCAGCGAGTGTATGAACCGGAGTTGTATCCACAGTCGACACTCGCTGAGCACGAGGGTAGGAAAATCTTTCCATTGCAGCAGAGCCATATATGGGGAGAGTCTGGCAGTCTATGATTTCGCTGCCGTAACGTCTCCCTTCCGAGTGAGCTGATCAGCCCGCGGCACAGAGCAAGAGGCGTGAGCGCATGCGCGTGAACTCTAGGCTGCTCCCAGCCGAGCGGGGAGGGCCGCCATTTTCATTCATTCGCCCGGCATGGGATCGATATTCAAATTTCGGTTCTTTCCTTTTATTTGGCAGGCTCTGGCAATAAAATGATATAGTGTTATTCCTCGGTGGCTTAAAAACCTAAAGAAAGAAGTTCCTCCATGTTTGAACGCACTTTTATTTAGGCAAAAAAAATAAATAAGCCCGTAGCAGACGACACGTAGCCTCAACAGTGCTCCGTGCAGACAGCTTTGCGTCAAAATGGTGGTCGTCTCCTCTTTGTTTTTCTGCTGCCTTCTCTCTCCCTCCTTCGGCGTTCTCCTCCCTTTCCTCCTCTCCGGCGCCTTCGTTGCCACACCCGCTGGCTAAACTCTCCCACTATACGGCTTTGCATTGCAGTAGTAGTTTTATTTGTAGTCTTTACAGTTGAATGTGAATATTTGACAGAAGTCTCAGGTTGGAGCGAAAGGGGGTTAAATGAATGCATTTGATCATTCACCTAAATTCGGTACCCATCATTTTAGCGCCTACGTAGCTTGGTCCTGGGGGGTGACTATGACTAAAATAAGAGGATCTATGTGCTGATCACGAAAGAATATGCTAGCCATTCTAATGTAGCTCTGCCAAGTACTTGATTGTGATTTGTTTTTATTTTCAGCTACTTGGGTGCCTCAAGATCTGGAGATCCTAGTGGCCACAAGCTTGGACTCAATCTTTTTCTGTGGTCTGGGCAGGACCATGGGGGAGGTAATCCCAGCAACAAGAGCATCGCAGTATCTCCCTGGCTGTGACTTTCGGTCTGCGTCACGACAGGGGAGTCCTCGTGCCACCAGGTGTTAGGTATGCCACTTGAAATAAGCATTTTTCTTACCTATTAATAGAACAGCAAAAGCACTACTAAGCCTAAAATGAAAAAAAAAAAAACATATTCAAATCTTGGGTTGGATGAAATTCCAATTACAAAAAGGACTCTGCAGACATGATTAACATGTGAACTTAAAGCCCGCGGATGTAGGTTCGACGGTGTCACAGAAATAACTTCCCGCAGATCTCCTTGCTCGTGCTATACCCAAACAAATTCTTAAAATAATCATTGTGTTTCGTTGGTGTCATCAATCTTATGTCCCTACCACACTCACCAGTCGGGACATGTGAAATATAAAAAAACAGGAACTTGCACATTGTCAGCTCTGCAAAGATTTATATAGTAAACAGAGCATAGCACGTTCAGCTTAAGAAAAAAATTCAGTGCAGGCCTATATTCATGGTTCACATATGTGTAATTGCTCTTTATAATGAAGTGAAAACTGCTTAAGTTGTGGCCCACTACAGGCTTTCTATTAGTGTTAAAAAGTGCGGTAGAAAATATGATTGCGCTTGGAAGACGGGGACATAGGAAGGACAGACACAACAGAGCGCTAACTTTCAACTGATTTAATTCAAGAACCTCAGCGTAGAAACGGACTGTGTCACCGCACCACATCTCAACCAATCCGTGGCCCTGCCACGGACCGCAAGTACGCCAAATCTTTATCCGCCAAGTCAATTGACGCCACACTGACACAACTTGTGCCGGAACTGTTTATAGTGTCAGCCTCCATAATCTCGCTAACAGTCCTATCTTTGTGCCTCTCAAGAACAATAGACGAAACAAATAATGGTTTGCACCCGCAGTCATGACAGTGACACGACAGATCATGACTGCGAGTGCAAACCATTATTTGCTCAGTCTACTGTTCTTGCTAGGCACAAAGATATGACTGTTAGAGAGATTATGGAGGCTGATGCTATAAATAGTTCCGGCACGTGTTGTGTCAGTGTGGCGTCAATTGACTTGGCGGATAAGGAGTTGGCGTACTTGCGGTCCGTGGCAGGGCCACGGATTGGTTGAGATGTGGTGCGGTGACGCAGTGTGTTTCTACGCCGAGGTTCTTGAATTAAATCAGTTGAAAGTTAGCACTCTGTGGTGTCTGTCCTTCCTATGTCCCCGTCTTCAAAGCACAATCATGTTTTCTAACGTACCGTACCAACTTGCCCAACAATCAGCACTTGCTAAAAAGTGCTATTGTGTTTTAAGCAGCTCGCACCAAATATTTTCTTGAAATACATAGGTTCATGGAAATTATTATGTAGATGTTGGCAGCCAGTCATGGTGAGGCCAATCTTTAATGCCAAGTGGTCCACTTATTCAGAGTTCATTGAGTTTGTAAATTTTTTTTAGGTCGCAAATTAAATTTTTATGGTACGCAATGGGCACAATCATCCATAATGACTAGCTCTACCTAGGGGAACTTCATACGTTTACTACGGCAAGATGGTTTCGAAAAACAAAGTATTTAGTTTATTCAACTCCTGCACTAACCTTGTCTTTAGAAACTTTTTATATTCTTTGCGATGCTGAGATAAGATTCTGGAAATAGTTTTTCTAGAACTACTCTAGATATTTCCAGTTCATCATTTTTCTCGCAAAGCATTCGAAAGAGCCAAACCCTGTAATGTACGGAGGGAACTCACAGAATGATGCGACATGACAGTTTGGAACATTCGGCACTGTAACAGTAATAATGACATGTCACTTATGTAATGCTCATTATCGCAGATCAAACTGCTTTTTCCGTCTACACTCATTTTCAGTAGACTCATTCAGCGAACTCCCACCTGAGACTGCAGCGCTGGGTTCTGCAAAGTAATTTGAATGAATATAGATGCAACAGGTTTCTTTGAGCGTGCGTCTAACACATATTCTTCATATTGAATCTGCTAACTGTATTCATGTCCATGTCCATAATTCCACATTCCAGCTTATTTTTATTTTCACATTTGAGTTTTCTTCAGTACTTTTCTCAACATCTGTGCTTGCTGAGCCGTACTCAAGTCCATACATCTTGTCTTTCGCTATTACATTAATATATAAAACTGTTGATGCCGAGTGAGAATTCAAGGTACCGAATCTGTCGTGCGACCTAAATAAGAACCAATAAAAAGCTCTACAAAGGAAATTTTGTTAAAGGATGCTGTATGGGCATTAGAATAGCACATGTCATGCTAAAAAAAAAAATACAAATTCTTGTTAGGTATGCGAGGATGACAGTGCTGTGCTGTTTCTGATGTGTCACAAAAAAAAAAAATCAGTGCCATACAGTGTTCCTTATGAAAGTACAAACTGTTGAATTCGAAGCCCAGAAGTTTTATTCAAGAATGTTCCTCAATACAAATGTATTTAGAGATCTGAGCCACTGACTCATACATGACTATGTGGCAAACATTAATTTTCATGTGGATTATAGTTTACAAGGTCTAGTCTGCATTGATTTATTGCATTCATGCTGAAACTGGGAGGGGTTCTATGGGTATGAATAAAGAGATAAACATTTCTTGAAATCAAAACATTTGAGAACGGACAAAAGGAAGGATCTGAGAAAGGTATCTTAGATTCTCTTCTTTTTCTTACAGTATCTCTAATGTTCACTTTATTTCACCTGATGCATTTAGTTTTTAGCGCAGCTCTTAGCACCCGTTTGTGCGTTTCGCGGCGTCGCTGTCGGCGTAACCACCCAACTAAACTTGGCAGGAAATTGAATTAATGTTGTGGTCATGTGACGTTAATATTTCCGCTAAGTCTAGCTGAGAAACTGAATTTTTTTATGGCTGACGTGACACGGTCATGCGACGTCATTTTCCCTGCTACTTTTAGCGGAAAAACTGCATTTGTGTTGAGGTCATGTGACATCAATTTCTGCGCTAAATTTAGTGGGAAACTTAACCACCTAAATTTAGTGGGGAAATTTTCCCACTAAATTCAGGGAAGTTTCCTGCTAAATGGGAGGGAGCAGAAGAGGAGGAGGGGAGGGGGAGGAGGGGCATACCTTCCCATCCTCCTCTTCAAGATCTGTGCTCTAATTTCACGTTACAGAGAATTGTAAACGTCTCATATTTCATCTCATGTTTATTCAACTTTTATATTGCAGGTGCGCTCGCAGCACAAATCTGGGTTGTGCTGATCCTCTACGCACAAGTAAGGAACTCCTGAGTGGCAAGAGTGGGAGTTTGGTCTGACAGCTCAAGGGACACCATTGTTCAGTATTGAATTTTTAATAATCTTCTTTTAAGCAAAGTTAAGCTTTGCTGCATGCAGTTCTTGTAAAAATAAATACCTGCAACCAAATTTACCAGGTCACGACATTTCGCCTCTGCTCTTAGTGGTCCTGGTGAGCCTCGGATAAGAGCTTACTGGTGTGCAAACACCATGCTTGTTTGAAACCACTCACTGATGTAGAGACTCGCTGACATCCAGCATTCCAATGAAACGCTGGATGTCCACAAGTCTTTCTTGAACAATGCAAGCGGGGAAGGAACCATACAATCGTATCGTATTGGGGGACATTCTACAGAGTTTTTTTTTATGTTTTACAGATTTTTTTTAAAAAAGCCGTAAAAGCTACATTTACGCGGTCTGTGCACGTGAGTTATATGGCCAGGGCGGCATAGTATAAAAGGCTAATTTGTAATGATCCGTCGGCTTATTACAGAGATGTGCCAGACTTCTTTCAGAAAACTAGATGGAGGTTCATTCTAGCGTAGTTTTATCCCGCGAATCTGAATATCCCGTTCGTTTTCCTCAAAGATACAACTAAACGTGAGAAAACACAAAAAACATCCCACCAACAGTGACATCGTAAGAAGACCTTTCGGCCGCCAAGCGTGTGTCGCTTAAGGGCCGCGCGTCCAATCGCAAGTTTTCTAGGTATATTCTCCGGCACTGGCACCAGTCGTGACACATTTTTCTGCCCTTTTAAAAAATAGCATGTGCGTGCATAGCTTTGATAGGCGCTGAAGATGCGTGAACAAAGATTTTGAAAGCTGCTGTTGTGACGTCGCTCTCTAGGGAGGTGCTTTCACAGCGCTTTAAAAATGACTATGCAGCCTTGATTAATTAAATTAGCAAATAATTTTGATATTTGAGATTCTGGAGGTCGAATGAAGAAGATTTAAAAGTGTTTTCTCAAATACAAAACTGCTTCAGCCTCTCTCTAAGTATAGTATGTTCGTGAAATTTTTAATCAGTGAAAATAGACCCATGGTTCCAATTAGAAACCTGCTAAGCATCATCAAAACACACTAAATCAATTTTCTTTGTAAAGATATAAGACGAGTAGCATTTTATGGCGTTATAAAAAATGGTCAATTTGGACGCATTTCCAGACTTCGGTTTCTTACCAGAGCGCATCTTTGCACCTGCGGTCCAGCTGCCCAGTGACCGCAGTGCGAAGCCGCCCCCTCGCCTCCCTCGTAGGATGAAGGGAAGCAAGGCGCATGTGTGTTGCGTGTCTATGCCCCTGGGGAACAGGACCGTGGGCGCAGAGATGAGCTCTGATAAGAAACTGAAACCTAGAAACTCGTCCAAATAAAGCTTTTTACAGAATGCATAAAACGCTACCCCTGAATTATATCCTTCTAAAAAAAACTTGATTTTGTGGTTTTCAATGACTCAGCAAGTTTCTAATTGAAACCATATTTTCATTTTCACTAATTAAAAAGTTGATTAACAAATTGTATTTAATTATCTGACTGATCGTTACGACTAGGTCCCTATACTACGTACGCCTGGCCGTATAACTCGCCTGCACAAACCGCATTAATATAGCTTTCACGACCTTCCTAAACATATATGTAAAGCTTAAAACTAAATCGCCCTGTACAACAGTGAAAAGGCGAAACCAACACGCTGGAGCCATATGGCTCCACCATGCTGGTATCGCCTTTTTGCTGGTATAGGATGTCCCATATTACGTTATGCATGTATGGTTCCGTCCGCCTACATGGTTCCGCCTATATCCACTATGCTGGTATAGGATGTCCCATAATACGACACGCTTGTATGGTTCCGCCCACCTGTATCGTTCCGCCTTATTCCACTATACTGGAGCCGCCTTTTTCGCTTGTATAGGATGTCCCATATTACGGTTACGCTTGTATGAGCCTTTTCCGTCATCTTTCCATCATCGAGATTTTCCAATAGGGACCCTGTTGGAAAATCTCGATGATGGAAAGATGACGGAAAAGGCTCATACAAGCGTAACCGTAATATGGGACATCCTATACAAGCGAAAAAGGCGGCTCCAGTATAGTGGAATAAGGCGGAATGATACAGGTGGGCGGAACCATACAAGCGTGTCGTATTATGGGACATCCTATACCAGCGTAGTGGATATAGGCGGAACCATGTAGGCAGACGGAACCATACATGCATAACGTAATATGGGACATCCTATACCAGCAAAAAGGCGATACCAGCATGGTGGAGCCCAGGGCCGTAACGAGGGGGGGGGGGGTTAGGGGGTTCTGACCCCCCCCCAAATTTTTTTTCTGGGTACGGCCCTGGTCGGTGCACTGGCAGCCAGCCGATTTTAATCTCCACCTCTGCGCACGCGCAGTGGCGCCGGTCGGCTACCGGGTACCAAACCGGGACCGGTTCTCCCGTTTGCTGTAACTCTCCATTATATGCCACCGATGCACATGATTCATAGGCTAAAATAAGACAATAGACACTTTCAAAATGGCCGCCGTTGTGCCCGAAAACCCCCCCCGAAATTTTTTTCTGGGTACGGCCCTGGTGGAGCCATATGGCTCCAGCGTGTTGGTTTCGCCGTTTCACTGTTGTACAGGGCGATTTAGTTTCAAGCTTTACATATATGTTTAGAAAGGTCGTGAAAGCTATATTAATGCGGTTTGTGCAGGCGAGTTATACGGCCAGGCGTACGTAGTATAGGGACCTAGTCGTAACGATCAGTCAGATAATTAAATACAATTTGTTAATCAACTTTTTAATTAGTGAAAATGAAAATATGGTTTCAATTAGAAACTTGCTGAGTCATTGAAAACCACAAAATCAAGTTTTTTTTAGAAGGATATAATTCAGGGGTAGCGTTTTATGCATTCTGTAAAAAGCTTTATTTGGACGAGTTTCTAGGTTTCAGTTTCTTATCAGAGCTCATCTCTGCGCCCACGGTCCTGTTCCCCAGGGGCATAGACACGCAACACACATGCGCCTTGCTTCCCTTCATCCTTCGAGGGAGGCGAGGGGGCGGCTTCGCACTGCGGTCACCGGGCAGCTGGACCGCAGGTGCAAAGATGCGCTCTGGTAAGAAACCGAAGTCTGGAAATGCGTCCAAATTGACCATTTTTTTATAACGCCATATAATGCTACTCGTCTATCTTTACAAAGAAAATTGATTTAGTGTGTTTTGATGATGCTTAGCAGGTTTCTAATTGGAACCATGGGTCTATTTTCACTGATTAAAAATTTCACGAACTTACTATACTTAGAGAGAGGCTGAAGCAGTTTTGTATTTGAGAAAACACTTTTAAATCTTCTTCATTCGACCTCGAGAATCTCAAATATCAAAATTATTTGCTAATTTAATTAATCAAGGCTGCATAGTAATTTTTAAAGCGCTGTGAAAGCACCTCCCTAGAGAGCGACGTCACAACAGCAGCTTTCAAAATCTTTGTTCACGCATCTTCAGCGCCTATCAAAGCTGCACGCACGTGCTATTTTTTAAAAGGGCAGAAAAATGTGTCACGACTGGTGCCAGTGCCGGAGAATATACCTAGAAAACTTGCGATTGGACGCGCGGCCCTTAAGCGACACACGCTTGGCGGCCGAAAGGTCTTACGATGTCACTGTTGGCGGGATGTTTTTTGTGTTTTCTCACGTTTAGTTATATCTTTGAGGAAAACGAACGGGATATTCAGATTCGCAGGATAAAACTACGCTAGAATGAACCTCCATCTAGTTTTCTGAAAGAAGTCTGGCATATCTCTGTAATAAGCCGACGGATCATTACAAATTAGCCTTTTATACTATGCCGCCCTGGCCATATAACTCATGTGCACAGACCGCGTAAATGTAGCTTTGACGGCTTTTTTTAAAAAAAATCTGTAAAACATAGAAAAAAAACTCTGTAGAATGTCCCCCAATACGATACGATTGTATGGTTCCTTCCCCGCTTGCATTGTTCAAGAAAGACTTGTGGACATCCAGCGTTTCATTGGAATGCTGGATGTCAGCGAGTCTCTACATCAATGAGTGGTTTCAAACAAGCATGGTGTTTGCACACCAGTAAGCTCTAATCCGAGGCTCACCAGGACCACTAAGAGCAGAGGCGAAATGTCGTGACCTGGTAAATTTGGTTGCAGGTATTTATTTTTACAAGAACTGCATGCAGCAAAGCTTAACTTTGCTTAAAAGAAGATTATTAAAAATTCAATACTGAACAATGGTGTCCCTTGAGCTGTCAGACCAAACTCCCACTCTTGCCACTCAGGAGTTCCTAACTTGTGCGTAGAGGATCAGCACAACCCAGATTTGTGCTGTGAGCGCACCTGCAATATAAAAGTTGAATAAACATGAGATGAAATATGAGACGTTTACAATTCTCTGTAACGTGAAATTAGAGCACAGATCTTGAAGAGGAGGATGGGAAGGTATGCCCCTCCTCCCCCTCCCCTCCTCCTCTTCTGCTCCCTCCCATTTAGCAGGAAACTTCCCTGAATTTAGCGGGAAAATTTCCCCACTAAATTTAGCTGGTTAAGTTTCCCACTAAATTTAGCGCAGAAATTGATGTCACATGACCTCAACACAAATGCAGTTTTTCCGCTAAAAGTAGCGGGGAAAATGACGTCGCATGACCGTGTCACGTCATCCATAAAAAAATTCAGTTTCTCAGCTAGACTAAGCGGAAATATTAACGTCACATGACCACAACGTTAATTCAATTTCCTGCCAAGTTTAGTTGGGTGGTTACGCCGACAGCGACGCCGCGAAACGCGGAAACGGGTGCTAAGAGCTGCGCTAAAAACTAAATGCATCAGGTGAAATAAAGTGAACATTAGAGATACTGTAAGAAAAAGAAGAGAATCTAAGATACCGTTCTCAGATCCTTCCTTTTGTCCGTTCTCAAATGTTTTGATTTCAAGAAATGTTTATCTCTTTATTCATACCCAGGGAACCCCTCCCAGTTTCAGCATGAATGCAATAAATCAATGCAGACTAGACCTTGTAAACTATAATCCACATGAAAATTAATGTTTGCCACATAGTCATGTATGAGTCAGTGGCTCAGATCTCTAAATACATTTGTATTGAGGAACATTCTTGAGTAAAACTTCTGGGCTTCGAATTCAACAGTTTGTACTTCCATAAGGAACACTGTATGGCACTGATTTTTTTTTTTTTGTGACACACCAGAAACAGCACAGCACTGTCATCCTCGCATACCTAACAAGAATTTGTATTTTTTTTTAGCATGGCATGTGCTATTCTAATGCCCATACAGCATCCTTTAACAAAATTTCCTTTGTAGAGCTTTTTATTGGTTCTTATTTAGCTCGCACGACAGATTCGGTACCTTGAATTCTCACTCGGCATCAACAGTTTTATATATTAATGTAATAGCGAAAGACAAGATGTATGGACTTGAGTACGGCTCAGCAAGCACAGATGTTGAGAAAAGTACTGAAGAAAACTCAAATGTGAAAATAAAAATAAGCTGGAATGTGGAATTATGGACATGGACATGAATACAGTTAGCAGATTCAATATGAAGAATATGTGTTAGACGCACGCTCAAAGAAGCCTGTTGCATCTATATTCATTCAAATTACTTTGCAGAACCCAGCGCTGCAGTCTCAGGTGGGAGTTCGCTGAATGAGTCTACTGAAAATGAGTGTAGACAGAAAAAGCAGTTTGATCTGCGATAATGAACATTACATAAGTGACATGTAATTATTACTGTTACAGTGCCGAATGTTCCAAACTGTCAGTCGCATCATTCTGTGAGTTCCCTCCGTACATTACAGGGTTTGGCTCTCTCGAATGCTTTGCGAGAAAAATGATGAACTGGAAATATCTAGAGTAGTTCTAGAAAAACTATTTCCAGAATCTTATCTCAGCATCGCAAAGAATATAAAAAGTTTCTAAAGACAAGGTTAGTGCAGGAGTTGAATAAACTAAATACTTTGTTTTTCGAAACCATCTTGCCGTAGTAAACGTATGAAGTTCCCCTAGGTAGAGCTAGTCATTACGGATGATTGTGCCCATTGCGTACCATAAAAATTTAATTTGCGACCTACAATATTTACAAACTCAATTAACTCTGAATAAGTGGACCACTTGGCATTAAAGATTGGCCTCACCATGACTGTCTGCCAACATCTACATAATAATTTCCATGAACCTATGTATTTCAAGAAAATATTTGGTGCGAGCTGCTTAAAACACAATAGCACTTTTTAACAAGTGCTGATTCTTGGGCAAGTTGGTACGGTACGTTAGAAAACATGATTGTGCTTTGAAGACGGGGACATAGGAAGGACAGACACCACAGAGTGCTAACTTTCAACTGATTTAATTCAAGAACCTCGGCGTAGAAACACACTGCGTCACCGCACCACATCTCAACCAATCCGTGGCCCTGCCACGGACCGCAAGTACGCCAACTCCTTATCCGCCAAGTCAATTGACGCCACACTGACACAACACGTGCCGGAACTATTTATAGCATCAGCGTCCATAATCTCTCTAACAGTCATATCTTTGTGCCTAGCAAGAACAGTAGACTGAGCAAATAATGGTTTGCACTCGCAGTCATGATCTGTCGTGTCACTGTCATGACTGCGGGTGCAAACCATTATTTGCTTCGTCTATTGTTCTTGAGAGGCACAAAGATAGGACTGTTAGCGAGATTATGGACGCTGACACTATAAATAGTTCCGGCACAAGTTGTGTCAGTGTGGCGTCAATTGACTTGGCGGATAAGGAGTTGGCGTACTTGCGGTCCGTGGCAGGGCCACGGATTGGTTGAGATGTGGTGCGGTGACACAGTCCGTTTCTACGCTGAGGTTCTTGAAATTAAATCACTTGAAAGTTAGCGCTCTGTTGTGTCTGTCCTTCCTATGTCCCCGTCTTCCAAGCGCAATCATATTTTCTACCGCACTTTTTAACACTTATAGAAAGCCTGTAGTGGGCCACAACTTAAGAAGTTTTCACTTCATTATAAAGAGCAATTACACATATGTGAACCATGAATATAGGCCTGCACTGAATTTTTTTCTTAAGCTGAACGTGCTATGCTCTGTTTACTATATAAATCTTTGCAGAGCTGACAATGTGCAAGTTCCTGTTTTTTTATATTTCACATGTCCCGACTGGTGAGTGTGGTAGGGACATAAGATTGATGACACCAACGAAACACAATAATTATTTTAAGAATTTGTTTGGGTATAGCACGAGCAAGGCGATCTGCGGGAAGTTATTTCTGTGACACCGTCGAACCTACATCCGCGGGCTTTAAGTTCACATGTTAATCATGTCTGCAGACTCCTTTTTGTAATTGGGATTTCATCCAACCCAAGATTTGAATATGTTTTTTTGCATTTTAGGCTTAGTAGTGCTTTTGCTGTTCTATTAATAGGTAAGAAAAATGCTTATTTCAAGTGGCATACCTAACACCTGGTGGCACGAGGACTCCCGTGTCGTGACGCAGACCGAAAGTCACAGCCAGGGAGATACTGCGATGCTCTTGTTGCTGGGATTACCTCCCCCATGGTCCTGCCCAGACCACAGAAAAAGATTGAGTCCAAGCTTGTGGCCACTAGGATCTCCAGATCTTGAGGCACCCAAGTAGCTGAAAATAAAAACAAATCACAATCAAGTACTTGGCAGAGCTACATTAGAATGGCTAGGATATTCTTTCGTAATCAGCACATAGATCCTCTTATTTTAGTCATAGTCACCCCCCAGGACAAAGCTACGTAGGCGTTAAAATGATGGGTACCGAATTTAGGTGAATGATCAAATGCATTCATTTAACCCCCTTTCGCCCCAACCTGAGACTTCTGTCAAATATTCACATTCAACTGTAAAGACTACAAATAAAACTACTACTGCAATGCAAAGCCGTATAGTGGGAGAGTTTAGCCAGCGGGTGTGGCAACGAAGGCGCCGGAAAGGAGGAAAGGGAGGAGAACGCCGAAGGAGGGAGAGAGAAGGCAGCAGAGAAAGAAAGAGGAGACGACCACCATTTTGACGCAAAGCTGTCTGCACGGAGCACTGTTGAGGCTACGTGTCGTCTGCTACGGGCTTATTTATTTTTTTTGCCTAAATAAAAGTGCATTCAAACATGGAGGAACTTCTTTCTTTAGGTTTTTAAGCCACCGAGGAATAACACTATATCATTTTATTGCCAGAGCCTGCCAAATAAAAGGAAAGAACCGAAATTTGAATATCGATCCCATGCCGGGCGAATGAATGAAAATGGCGGCCCTCCCCGTTCAGCTGGGAGCAGCCTAGAGTTCACGCGCATGCGCTTACGCCTCTTGCTCTGTGCCACGGGCTGATCAGCTCACTCGGAAGGGAGACGTTACGGCAGCGAAATCATAGACTGCCAGACTCTCCCCATATATGGCTCTGCTGCAATGGAAAGATTTTCCTACCCTCGTGCTCAGCGAGTGTCGACTGTGGGTACAACTCCGGTTCATACACTCGCTGAACATGAGGGTAGAGTGCACCAGCAGAGGGCAGGTGTCTATATACAAAGAGTTTAGTTGGCACACCAAGAGGCTAACGAATAAGAATGGGTACCACTCTGAGCAAAATGCCAAAAAAGCGTGGATCTCGGCTTGACACTAACAGCGGCACACAGTATCTATTTTACTGACAAAGGGGTACTAAATCATTATTTTCAGCTTCCTAACGAAACTAAATATTCTTCCCGGCTTGCTTTTTAGGAAAATCTCCAAATTTACAAGAACTACTAAGACAAGACAACGTCTAAAAAAAAAAAAAAAGCAATGGCAAAACCAGCAATCGAATTCGCCTACTCTCCAGTAGCACGACATCTATGGCAGGCAGACCTGCAGAATGAGCAAGCAGTTTAAGAAACAGAGTATGTCCTATGTATAATTTTTTTTTTTATGCTGCAAAGCAAGCGCTGGAAGGAGGTTTCACGACATTAACGAAATTTCTTGCAATCAGTTGAGAACAAATTAGAGCAGTGAACTTGTCCTTGCTTCTGGCATAACGTTTTAGTGTTGCCCATGGAAACTCACATAAATTTGAAAATAAAAACAAAAAAGACTAACCTTCATAAAAAAATCTGTAACTTTGGCAAAGAAAAGTTACCTTGGAAAAAATATGTACAATACAGTTGTACAGCGTGCATTTGTGTGCTTAACCAATTTTGAGGCAAATCGGCGACAATGAAAAGAAGACGTTTGAGTACAATTAAGGGAAAGACAGAAAGGATGCATACCTACAACAAAAACATTTAGAACGACCACGGGCAGGAAACTCTGGTGAGGCTCTCGGAGTGACTCCCTCATATGGGCCTGCGCAGACCACAGAACAAGATCGCTCAGCGCTTGCAGCCATAAGGTGCTTCATACCATGAAGTTACAGAAGCGGGTGCAATTGGAAGCAAAGTGCATTTCATTTCTCTGAAAAACGAAGAGTTTAATAGGTAGCTTGCATTCATAAGGTGATACAGTCATGAATGCACAGACTTTTCAATGCAGCGCTATATCACCAACTTGTTAACCATGCCGGGCAACACTAAAAACTGAGAGCATTATTTTAAACTATCTCAGCTTAAAGTTAACCACGACAGAAGCTTCAAGCCATCCTTGCAAATTCAGTGCACAAAGCAAGCCATGTGACCTTCTAGTTGGACGCCATGGTACGTCGAGTTTATAATCATGCGTCATGCTGTTTTTGCTGCAAAGGCTTGTAGTTTTAAAAGTGGTCCAGCTTAAAGAGACTAAAAGTATAGACGTTTATGAGTGGGGCCCTCACCTAGTCTGCAGCTACATTGCGAAATAGGACGTTCCAACCGGGATGTTTGCTGCCTGTAACCACACGACCAGCTTGTGCCCAGCGATTGTTCGAGCTGAATACATGTCCTCGACAGTGCCATTATTTGACAAGCATTTCTATGACTGTTAAACATGACTGACTTACAGAGAGACTCCACCTCAACGACTAATGACTTGGGATACCTAACTGAATACTGATATATCAACTAAATGCAAAACAATTACCTGGCAAGCATTAAATTTTTCAAGAGGCTGGGTCGACTCCGCATTAAGTTGAAGGAGTCGATGCGTAATAGGACAATACAAACAAAAATATGCCTTAGAATTCCTTTTGCACCCCCAAAATGATGTGTTTTTGAAGGTAAGGTACACAATGTTCTTGATTTAGAAAGTGCCTCAGCTGTACAAATGCATATGCAATAAGGGCACTTGCCAAGCCTATTCTACTCAGCTCTGTGCAGGTTAAGCTAAGTTAGAGTATAGAAGTACATGCTCACTGACACCATCAGAAAGGCAGGGAGAAGTCTCCGTTGTTCGACCTCCAGCCCGTCTGCTACCTTCGATGACGTTTCAGCGCCTGATGAGCCTGGAGCGAGCACATCTGTCTAAAGCGGGGTGAAAAGCACAAGCATGTGCTGGAAGACGCCCAGCCATTCTCTTTTTGTCATCGGCTATACTACATATTTTTAGTAAGACATATTTTTAAGTGAGGAAAAGTACTGCAAATATGCAGTCCACCTTAAAGATAACAACAGTTGCCATTCACCATTTTCCAAATAAGTGCTCCCACGTACCGGAACATCTACACATGTGGTGCGTGAGTAGGTTCAGGACTGAGAGGCTAGAAAACGAAGCGCTCGCAAGGCTTGTCTGGCCCTTCCAACCATGCGGGTACATTCGTTGCAAGTTCCCGATTTGTAGACAAAATGATTTAGAATGGGCAAATCTTGTCTACGCCCGAGGTAGAACATTGAATTGCGATTCCCCCATATTGTGCGAACCATCCTTCAAACTGCGGTACCACCTGCAAATAAACTATGTTGTGCTGCGGCACGCGTCCATGCTGCCTGCTTCAGAGGAAAACCACTGCTCGTGTTGAAGACGACATCCCACAGTGGACAGGCAACAATTTTTAACGAACAAAAACAAAATTGATATCATTCAATAGACACAGATAGGCTCACAAAGTGTCGGCACCATGATTGTTGTTGTGGGTTTTACTCTTGCATACAAACAAAGGTGACTTCCTCTCTCCTCCGATGGACAGTAAAAACCCCTTATCTTGGTAGCCCCTATTTCTTCTCGAATCGGTCACAGAGGACATAATCGCAGCCACTGAATTCCGCAAAATTAAAGGCCGCGAAAATTAAAGGTTCGCCAACATTAAGGGGTTTACTGTTCTTCTGAGTGTCACATGATGTTAACATTTCAAGGAGGCTGAAGGTATTGGTTTAAGAAAAAATTTACCTATGAAAAAAATGCCCTTCTCCAGGTTAGGCACGCGAGGTTCTTTTGCACTACGTATAAGGTGGCAAGTTTATTTCGGCAGAGCTTTTGGTAAAACGGAGTCACAAAAGTAGCTATACTTGGCGTCAACTATTTTGTGCTGCATTATAAAGCCAGAGTAGATTCCACAGTGCGTGCTTCAGCAGAGCACTGTTTGTTGCGAGAGCATATGTGGTTTAGTGTTGCATCCCATTTGCATAATCTAGAGAAACTAGCGCTGACAGAGTTGGAGCACTCCAAATATTAACAGCCGACTCTAGAAGCATTGAGAGATGCACACATGCGAACTGTGCATTTCTTAAAGGTGGGTTCGAGCAAAGGTAAAAACAATATCTATACTTACGGCGGCCATACTTGCCTTTCCCAAGCACGACCACTTTTCCCTCGGTAGCACCATCCAGTAAGAAGCACCAGCAACACGCCCATGAGACGCCGCCGCCTCCTGGATTGAATGACGACCCGCCTGAGGTCTTGGAAGGAGATCCGGAACACTGCTTTAGGCCAGATGTTGTATCTGGTGGGGCAGAGACTAAAAGCAAATATTAACGAATTTATCTGAAGCGCTACATTCCTATAGGACAGCAGTATTTTTTTAGGCCAGTGATTCGCTTTAATTAAACACAAATGGTTGGTTTATATGATAAACCATCAGCCCCTATTTTTCTTAAGTGTAACGCAGTGTCTAACGTTACGTCCGACGGAACCCGAAATAAAAATTAAAGTTACGCCCAACGTAACTGTCAAGCATTCGAGTTTCGTCCGACGTAACCCAAAATAAAAATTAAAGTTACCGTATTTACTCGAAAATAGGTCGAACTCTATTTGTTGGACCCACCGAGAATAAAAAAAACAATTCAAATATCGGTCGACTTTTTTTTATTTTTAAGAACAGGGGAAATTTTGGGCAAAAGAAAGAAACCTTTATTTACATCACTTCACAGCTTGGTAGACATCCTCGCAAATCCGCCACAATACTTCACTGACACCGTTGTAAACTGACGACAAGAAACGAAAGAAGGTGCGAATCAACGAAAGACAAACTACAAAGACGCAAACAAAGCCGCCGTGTCGCCATGAGCAACACGCGAGCCGAGCCGCCTCAAGCAACTAACAAAAGTAACATATTTTTTTTTTCTTTTTTTGTGCGCGTTTGCGAGGATGGAGGACAAAGTGCATGGCGCATCGCGTTCCTCTCCTTCCCCATTGCCCAGCAAGGGGAACGCTAGAGGTGCGATGGCGAAATCTAATGCCCCAAGAGGTGCGCGCGATAGCGGCACCAGCCACCGCTGTTGTTTTCGGTTGTTTAACAAAAGCTTTTGGAAACAAGAAGCGGCGCAGCTCTACGGCAACGCCGGCTCGGTGACTCGATGGCTTCATGCCTCCGGTACGGTCGCAAAATTTGGTCGCGAATGTAGGTCGAAATTCTTTAGTCACGATTTCCGGAAAAAAAAAAAAAAAGAAAAGGTCGACATATATTTGAATAAACACGGTAGTCAGCTGCGCGACGAGACACACATTATGAAAGCGATTGGTGCGAGCGATCAAGGCGATGAGCGACGTTTTCTAGAAGCCCAGGAACCGAGCGGCGCAAGCAGCGAGAGTGAGAAATCTTCGTCGCTCGGCGCCGGCACTCGTACCTTCTCGTCGTCGCTCGTCTCGTTGATCGCTATATTGCTTACATGCTGTTCAGAAAGGTGCTCTAAGTGGTTACCATTGCATTGGGACCAGCCTCGCATCCAACCGTAACCAGTCTTGACTTTTTTTTAAGCCGCCCAGGTAGAAGTTAACATCGTACATACATCGTTTTCAAGCATGGCTCCTCGTTCATTGCTCGATTTACTTTTTCGTAAATGACAAACCGCAATGAAGCACAATTATTCTAGTTCAAAATTGTCACGAACACTTGGCACGCATGCTTACACTGTAGCGCACCTAACGTAATTTAAAAGTAGAACGAAAACGGGGCGAGATTCGCTTACCGCTTCACGGAAACAGAGTCCTTCGGATCCTAGGCCTAACGGCCGAAATCGGAAGTCTCCTGCGGTCCGGCGATCGGACGAGTTGAGCCGGCCGCGCTGTGCTGACCCCGGCTGACCACGCCTGGTTGAACCATGAGAGGCGTCGTCGAGTTGAGAGCCAGAGACGCAGTAGAAACGGACCGTAAAACATCTGTCCCGTAAAACGCAGGAGCCAGCGCCAAAACCGCTACGTCTGGCTGCGTCGCCATCTCCGCGACGACCGGAAGCGTGTAAACCGGGACTGGCCGGGAAGTTAGAAAAGGCGCGGCAGCGGAAGCCACTGGGCGGAAGCTTTACGTTTCGGTTTCGCTTTTCTCCGACATCGGCCACGGTCGCGGGCTGGTATGTTTGCGGCTGGTTGCGACGACGCGAGGGGCCACGAAAAGACGCCGAGTTGGCCGAGTACGAGTCACGGCCCACGATACGAGCAACGGGCCATTTGCCCCTGTCGACCGGCGATGCGGTATCCGCGGCTTAGTGTCACGATCGGTTTGTTGCCGTGCACGTTGACCCAAAGCTCGAAGTTATGCAGTTCCGTCAGTTCCGTTCCGGCACCAGCCGCACCACGTTTTCCGGTGCATCGCACGTGGAGGCCTTTCGACGCATTCAGTGAACGTAAAGATCGCGCCCGCTGTCTTCGGTGCTGTGGAAGAAGTTGGGAGACGGAAGAAGCATCAAAACCAAGGCGTTTAGGACTCCAGTCCGGGCCGCCGGTCCACTCTGAACGAGAGGCGACGTGTGTGTGCACGCTTTGAGGAAGCCTCCACGTTTCGCCGCGCCAGACCTCGCCGATCGCGACCAGACCCCGAGTCCGAGAGGCTCTTGCGCAGCCAGGAACGGCAGCGAGGTAGGAGCTGCTCGTTCTGCGCAACCATGCAGTGCTCTACAGTGCTCGGAGCTCTCGTTGTCATGCGTGCTTGCTCCGAAGCCTTTGTGACCCCTTCGGACGCGCAAGTCGTACTTCGCAAAGGTTTGGACGGGGCCGCCCTCACCGAGCAGCTCCGCTAAATTCCGCTTACTTATGATCGCAATAAAAGCTTGCGTTTGTTCTCGGGAAAAAAATTGCGGGACCGCTCTCCGCGCCGCCGACGAGGTTGGCCGCCACCATGTTCTCAGCTGTTCACTCGCTCCCGCAGCGAGCGCCTTCCGATAATCCTCCCCGTTCCAAAATGCGATGCGATCTTCGTTTGCATGGGCTGAATGAATGCGCACTCGCCATCTCGATCCACCTCTGTCTAGCGACTTTAATGCGATGCGCTTTGCGCATTATGCCGTTTACATGACCGCATATTGAATGCGGCAACTGGATTCAATGCGACTAAGTCGCATTCATGTAAACGCGGCTTATGGTATTTTTCGACATGTATGATGTATGTAACGATACCGGTGGTAAACGATGGACGTTTTTGTTGGAAGACGGCGGTCGTCTTTCTGCATGTATGGTTTAGTTATACCGGTGGTCTTGTGGTATAGGCGTTTCGTTGGAAAGATGGCGGTCGCCTACGTCATCGGACGCAAAATCATACCAGCCATACCGAGTCATATCGGCGAGCAAACCGGCTGCCAGTATAGACAGACCCGGAGCCATAGCGGTGCCAGTATCTCCAGTTATGGAGAACGCAAAACCAAACTAGCTGCATGTATAATAACAATAAATTATGTTGGTGTCATACCAGGACTGTACAAGCAGCAGGTTTGTTTCTTGTACGTTTTTCCAATAGGGTAGTTAAAATTGTGGGTCTTTGTATTTGGAAGACAAACCTCAACGTCGTCATTACGGTAGGAAGCTCTGTCTTGGCGTGAAGGCTCTCAAGCGGCACGTTGAATATGGTAATTATCCCATTTGCATACAAGAAACATTCCGCGAAACACCTTTGAAAAAGAACACAAGTATGGCAATCACGTATTTGTATGAGTGTTTTTTGTATCTTTCTTTTTTTTCTGGGGGGGGGGGGGGGGGGGATTCGCGCTAAGTTGATGGTACTCGGCTGTAAAAAGACGAAAAGAGCAAACCAAACATTTTTTTTTTTTTTTGCATAGCAGGCACTAGCGTGCTTTTTTTCTTTTGATGGTGTTGTAATTGTATGCTTCAGCTTTGAGGCTAAAGATTCTGGTCTCATTCACAACGCGAGAGTATGGAACAAGGCGTTCGGAACAGGAGCTTTGTTTCGGCTGACCGTTCTTCTACTTGGAACTCTAATCCGTCTACTGCAGTCTTCCTTAGTGCGGAGCGCATGTTTATAAAATTGTTTCATGAACTGGCATGAATAGTTTGATTAAATGTATTTATTCTGTTTGTCTTAAACTCGGTTAAACGGTTTTTTCTAAGAAGTAGGTCGCTCTCTTTCGAGTGTAAAATTTAAAAAAAAAAAGAAAAACGAGTTTAAGGAAAGTAATCTCTACTTCGATATAAATAGGACAATTTAATAAGTCTGTATATCTATATTTGATAAATCATTTCTTGATAATGTGTTAGCGATACGCGCATTGATATTAATATTCCGCCAGAGGGTTACTTGGACGCGGTGACATGCGATACCCTCTCTTCTGTGAACAATCACAGAAAACAAGCCCTAGCAAATATTGCGTTATTACTGTGTGGTTAGGCGACCAGAAACACTGAACATTGAGAAGCGGTGAAATGACAGGGCTGTATGGTCTAATTTTAGATATGTCGTTAAAGCGCGGGGAAAACCACATGACAAAATATCCACTAATTAATGTAGTGCACAAGGTTGAAAAGCCAGAAACACTACACCGAACAGCGATAAAATAGTGCCAAACGACCTCTTTTTGTGTATCTTGCAATTTTTGCCTCGATAACTCGTCTGGTCTTTCTTTACGTACATGCCCGTATTGGTAAAAGTTTTGTGAGCGAAAGCGGATTGGAATCTTCCTTTCTGTTAGAGATTTTGTGGTTTGATTTTTTATTCAATTTTGAAGCCCAAGTCAGTGCCCTCACGCGTGTCAGTGGCTGCCTAAAAGATGTTCGTTTGTTTCATATTTATCTAAAGTTGAATGCCTGTCTGCTCAGCAAATTATTTCTATAAACTTGCGAATTTAGTTTAAAATTTAAATGGTTTGATATATACAGTAACTATTCAAAACCCTAAACCGGAGATGCATTTATTTATATCTCATCACAAAAGTTACCCTTGAATGTCTGTGTTTAAAGTTGTCTTGGCTTCATTTTTTTTTTTTGTAAAGAAATAACATACCGTTTTAATCAATGTTACTGAATGTTCAAAAAGGAGAAGTAAAATTTTCGAGTTTAATGAAGACGTATGATGTTCATATCTTTTGATTTTATTTAAAAAAATAGCTATTGGCATGTTTTCTTCGTTCATTCAAAAATTAAGATGGGGGCTTTAGGTGCCAAACTAACAAAAAATTTCGCACTCGGTCCACTACTGGCCCCAGCAGAGGATAGAGAATTAGTTTTAAGAATTCGGGGATCTTTCCACGTGTGGCCAAACAAAATTTCGTTAACATAGTGCCCTCTGCTGAATAAACCTCCGCTAAATTGCGGCAACCTTGCCCAGATTTGAACTAACCAAACTAGTAGTAATATTCACCAAGACAACCGTCCAACAATAAGATACGCACATTTAATTGCGCACACACACTACCACATGCTCAGACGCAGACACACGGACACCAAAAACGCGAGTGTATGAGTTGAAGGCATTAACCATATCAAACCTCACTCCACGCCCACATCAAATTGTGCACATACACGAATGTGCCTAAACTTGTCAGACTACTGGTTCTATAAATATGCTTAAAGATACTCGGTAAGCGAGAACGTATAGGTGAGGCACATGAGGCATACAAAGTGAAAAGCTACCACATGAAGAAGGTTACGAGAAAAGAATATCCAATATAGCAGACGCGCAGTAATACAGAGGAGGACCAGACATCCAGCCCACATATCTTTTCTCTTTTTTTAGGTGAACTGACTTCACCTTAAAAGGTGATGGTGAACGGCCTTCAGCTTGAATAAAGGCGGAGTTAATGTTCACGACAAACTGATAATATAAATCTCAAACTAGAGACACCGCTAATAGGGAGTAAGATTCAGGCACTGTACTGACATTTTTTTTTTCATCGCAACCTATCGAAAGAGAAGGCGTGATCCTGCCCAACTTCAATAAATCACCAAAATCTATTTCGCGAATTTGAAGGCTCTATAACTAACCGCAAAAATGCGACCAAGTGGTACATTTGCTTTGCTAGGAAAGAGTAAGGAATACTTGCCTCAATCAAGAGTTGCAAAAACTATTACAGGCCTTTTGTCGTAGGATAAGCGTAATTTGAATAGATTCAATGGGAAGACATTGCAATGTGTGAAAAATGTATGGCAAATTGCATGTCAATTGTGTTGGATTCCAGAAACGTTCTTGCATCACGAACATTTAGCGATACTCTGAGTTTCAAGACGGCAGACGCCTACGTTAAAGGCGCTCTTCGTCAGATAATTTAACGCATAGCGTCTGAACACTTAATAGTTGTTTTATAATTAAGCGATACCACCGCGAATCGGGCTGATAAACGTAGCGATCTTCCGGAGCGCTCTATACTCTCAAGCTACATACCCTGAGTGCTCACAAGTGGCAGAACTCCTCGTCGCCTACCTCCCTCTCCCTCACCGAGGCTGAGAAATCGATTGCTTTGTTCAACACATGAAGCGTTTTTTTTTATAAAAAATAAAAGTCGAGAAAGATAAATTAAGACACAACCATTCCTCATGTGCATTAAATTTAGACATCAGTTTTCTTTAAAACTCTCACTATGACTGCTTTATTACATTAATGCTGAAAGGCTGTTTGCCAAATATTTCCACTATTTTATAGTTTTCTGGGTTTATTTTGCTCTTTTTGGTACCAACGGCAGACTCCAAAACAAGGGAGCATAAGTCACAAAAGGTTTTATATATAAGTAACAGACCCACGAAACGAGATACATTTGTCTTCAACACCACTCCTAACATACGCGAGGGAATTTTCACGTTCGAATAAATCTTTGTGTCTCTTGAATGTAGAACCTATGCACCAGATGAAACGCCTAGTCTGACCAAGTCTACTCTGGGCTGAAGTTTTTATTACAATCTTAACGGATGTCTCAGATTTAATTTTTGCGAGTGCTATGAGAAAATTAAGAAAAAAAAATATTATTATCTTTATGTCACCCTGTTTTCCCGTCGAGCGTCCATTATAGCGTGGTTGTTTACACATCGGTAGCAATATCAAGACAGAAGGTGGCACCTATTATATTTACTTTCCCTTGCGTGGAAACCCGACCGCACTGTTTGCTTAATTATGAAATTCTGTTACATAGCTCTGACTTGGGTAACTTCGTTATTATTTTTAAGCTTTTTGCGTTAATGGTTTAATCAACATCGCCATTCGCCTTCAGGGCGGGAAAGGGATTTTGGTGGTGCCAGAAGCTCTCTTTATCGTAAATTGATTGCAAGGCTAATGATTAATTAAACCTGCACTGTTACTGCTTGGCCTTTGTTTGTTGTTGAAGAGTTTTTGCTTGTTTTAATTTTTTTGCTAGTAGGTGGTTTTATTTCTGCATTCTTTGCTCATAAAAGGATCCTCTATACTCTTCCGACCCCTAGCCTGCCAGATATTATTTGAGGTTAATGAGCGTAACATCTCGGCAAAGTTTTTTTTTTTCTTTTCGGAGTTTTCTTATAACGTATATAAATATATAATTATTCGGAAACGTAAGTTTCCGAATAATTATACCTGATACAGACATTATAGAACTTGCGTCGGAAAATTTATAAACATAAAACAGACTAATTATCTTACCTATCAATATAACCTCGCTAACGGTTCACATCAATACAGAAATGCGTTCCTATCATTTATGAGCTGCAATGCATCACCAACGTTGCACTTGCAAAATGCCTGGGTTATGCAACAAGCTTATATTCACGGCAGAATGTTTTTCTGTTTCTTTTTTTTTTTGTAAAGCGTTTCAAGCTATTTCATCACCATTTTCTCAATTTATGCACAACATATTGCTTAAAAGACAATCTTAGTGTTGTAGTTTCTTCTTTATAGATTTCCCGAACATTATTTAACGTACTGTTGAAATAAATTTGATAAAACAGTAAAAATGAGTCACCTTCAGATATTCGGCAATTGAACAAATAATGCTTTAGTTACCTAAAATGCTTTCCCTGTAGATATGATAACTTATTCCTCATAAGACATTTTTATACTAGTTATTCGTTTTCGTCCATTTTTACAGTTGTAACATTTTATCTAAGTAGAACTTAGCTGGTAAACCGGTAAAACAGATAGGTGCAGAGCAACTGAAAAATAAATCACATGAACTCAAATCACTAAATCCTAATTATGTGTCAAATCATCCTAAACCCGAACTCGGCTTTCTAACATCGCGGCTGCCCACGCACTATGATGGGGCAAGAAGCCTGGCGTCCGCCATTAACAAACCATCGGGATACGATTCTGGCGTCAGTGTGAGTTCTGCGCTCTTTTTCAAGCGATAGGAGTGTTGATTCGTTGTCCTCCATGCATTGTATCAGAGCGCCATGAACTCAACAAGATAGACAATATTCTTTCACCGCAAGGCTTTGCCTAAACGTTGGGGTTTGCGGGGTTTATTAATTAATTAATGTGGCCCACGTTGTTTCTGTAGCCTACACGAGTTCGGGAATATAAAACGTATTACCCTGATGCCATATTATTTTATTTAGCTTTTTTTCGGCATTTGCGCCAAAATACACTAACTCTGTAACCTGGGGGTAATAACATGCTAAGTCGTCCTCCTCTACCAGACTGTAATCTGGTGAGGAATGAAATTTCATAAAGAATCACCTCATGCCCGAATAAATATTTGTACTTTTGCAAAGTTAAAGTGAACTGTTATGGCAATCATAGAACGGCAAAGGGAGCCGAAATGTCTATGCAAGGTACCAGTAACGTATGCGGGCGGATCTTACAGGAACTGGAAAATAGTGTTTTCCGCTCTGTTCCATTGTACTTCCTTTTTGTTTTGTTTGCATAATAAGCAAGATTTGAATTCCTTAGGCTGTTTGAGGGTGACCGAGATGGCACTACTTAACCAAGAGTTCTCGACGTTTTGATGAATAACTTTAATATAAATAAAAGATCGCTATATCTACCACACTGGTCGGGACAGCGCAAGTGATCTTTGAAAGCAGGTTCTTGAAAATAAATTACTTTAAACTTTTTTTCCTGTTTTCTACTTGGATTTAGCTTACCTTTTGAAGGTGCTCTTTTTTAATACGAGCGCAACTGAGTTGTTGTGGCATAATAATTATTACGGAATATCTGAAATGTATATTAAACGTCGAAAAAATATAATGATTTACTGCCATTCCGCTCTTGTTCGAAAAGAACAATATTCTTTTATGTATCCAAGAAAAAGCGTAGCAAGGTGGTGTGTTGGGGAGTTGGTATGCATTCAACATGGTGATCAACAGCGCACAAAAGTCCTATACACTGTAGAAAAAAACAGACAGGATAAACACTGCAGAAACTTCTGTAGTAGACCTCTTAGAGAGCTGTGACATTATTACTACCGTCACAAATTGCATTAAAATGCGAATTTTTCGTGCATAGCACATAGGTTATTAAAGTTCTACGACTAGAATTGGAGAAACTTAATTCAAATTCAAAGAAAACAAATACATAATGTACTCAATGATGCGCAACGCTTTTAAACTTTAAAATCACGTTAACCCGCTGACTCTTGTAAGGCCTGCAGTGAAACAGGGGTGAATTTTTTATACTATATAAAATCCTTAATAAAATGTGCCCCTTCAAAACATGTCGCTCTGGAGCAGAAGATATTTTTCTACACTCGCACTTTACGCTATGCTAACATCGTGCAACGTAAGCAGTTCGGCCATTAAATTACATATAATGTGCAAAAATATGTTGTTGTTTTTTTTTGCACGATACGTTTTTAGTGTCAAAGCAGTAGAAAATTTAGGTATGTCTGTGGCAATGGTGTTCGTAAGGAAGATGAATTTGGTTCTCGATTTAATCACTGCTGGCTTACGACGTGGATCGAACCTTTGTGCTTTTCCTTTCTACATAATATGAAACGCAAATCAATTGGAGACCGAAAAAAATCATATTTAAAAACATAAAACCCGGTCTTATAGAGTCTCAGTGAAAATATAGCTTGTACCGTGGACCTTGCAGACACAAGAGCAGCCTCCATGCGTTTTTATTTATCTAGGCGGCTGGAAAGTTGCTTAGTAGAGACTGCGTTAGTAACAGTACCAGTAGGGGACAAGACTTTCTGAACCAGATATATACAGATGAACATTGTTGCAGCAACATATTATGCAAAGAATGCAAACGGCAATTCTAGTTCTACTAAAATACATGTTTATTTTCTTCACAATACCTAGTGCTTCTTGAAAAACTCTATTAAATATATTCGGCCATTGTTGAAAAAAAAGAGCAACATTGCGTCGGAGTATCCTTTTGCTTTTTTTATTGCCAAATTTCCGGTTCGAAATTACTAGTGTCACGAAATGACTAAAACTACAAGGGGCTGCCATCCCAATCCTATTCTTATTCCTGGAGTGCATTATAGATGCCTTATATTTTGATAAAATTGTAATACATTACAAAATGTATTTTTTTAGTCGCTGTTTTCAGTTCGGCTAGGCGGCGCCAGGTACCGCCCAATTCATGTGCTACAAAATATTTTTATTTGCTCACGCCACCGTGTAGATACATTACACACCACTAGCGTCAGGTCAACGTATGCACTGAGCAATCCGCATGCAGGGCACAACAAACATGAAATCAACAGCACACCCGATAACGACTTCTTATTTCTGCGTTTCCGCCTTTTATGCAGGTTGTTTTGAAGGTTTGGATTTTCTCGGTGACCACTTAAGCAATAAATCGTATTCCCAACATCTTGATTTATTTTCAGCAATGTCATGCATCTGAGATTATTTGGAACGGCTCAGGGAATTAATTTTTAGTAAAAAGTAAACGCTCATGCCGTAATTATTTGAAAGCCAATAAATCAACCCGCTCCACTATAGTTTGAAGCCGCATGTTTTGCTTGTCCGCACGGCACGTCATTTATTAAAAAAATGTATGAATTTATTTCTTATATAGGAATTGCACACAATACAAATTCTGATATGAAAGTATTATAAGGTATAATATAAATCATATATGAACTTCTATGCTGCTTATCAGTTGGCATATGCTGCATATGAGTTCTCACATGCCGCATATCAGTTTTTGGATATTTCATATCAGTTGGCATATGTTGCATATCAGTTCTCATATGTCGCATATCAGTTTTTGGATATTTCATATCAGTTTCATGTCACATAACGGGTTTTAAATAATTCATATGAGTTTCATATGCCGATATCTCTTTTTAGATATTTCATATCAGTTCTTATATAGATTCATATAATTTTTAGTAGGTTAGGGACTGCGAGAAAAGTGTAGATAGTATTACAGAAGAGAGCATTTCAGTGTTATTCAGAAATTTAGAAATAATCCCTTCAGTTCCAGATGTAGAAGAATCTTTCAATTTTTTTATTATGCTAAGCACACCAATGCAATCAATTATAACAGGATCCATAAGTGGAAAGGCCGCAAGATCATATTCAGGGCAAGAAACAAAAGACAGTGGAATAAAAGACTGAGAAAACACATCATTTAGTTATGATGAACATTCCGACCTTGGAACTGAGACTCCATTATCGTCGACTAGCGATGTGACACTCTCTTTTTGTCCACCAATTGAATTCCATAATTTCTTAGTGTCATTTGTCATTAAGGATGGTAGGGTATCATTAAAAAATATGTTTTTTTTTTAGCTTTTTCCACTTCATTTTTAAAGACGGTTGCAACATTCTGACACCTACACCACAAGTCAGTTTTATTGAACTGCTTCGCTTTGCGGACAGTTCTTCTTTTTATTTTGCAGGTGCTTTAAAAAAACAGTAAACCAAGGGGACCGGTTTTTGTACGGGATAATTTGTAGGGGTACGTATTTGTTGACAAGATAATTAACTTTGACTTTAAAAATAGACCAATTGGATTCTATAGTGTGATTATAAAAAATCTGCATATATTCGTCCAGAAATTGTGCCAATTCATCATTGATGGCAGGGTAGTTAGCTTTGCTGTAATCGTGTATACGTTTAGGCATACTCTTAAGGCGATGAGAATTGCCTTCAAGTGTGAACTGAACAAAGCAGTGGTCACTCAGACCTGGTAAAAAACTTAGAGAATGAACGAGGCCAGGAGTAGTTGTGAGGATGAGATCCAATTTGTTCGAAATCGACGCGGTGACCCTGGTAGGTTGAGTTATTAACTGAGAGAAATTAAAATTTGTGCACAAATTTATGAACTCAGATGTTTCACCAAAAAGGTCAGACGAAACAGGGCACATACCAGACCATAATATTTTCGGAAAGTTAAAATCACCTAATAGAAAAAAAAAACTTATGAGATTTTTTTACACATTAGTTTTTTCTTACTTGCGGCGAGTAAACAAAATCGATTCTTATTCAAAATAGCCATGTTTGCAAAGAGCATGACATAATTTACAGAACCATGCGATTGCTACTTTGTTTGACAGCATCAGTTGTTCGATCACTTTCCCTGCGAAATCCGGCGGCATCCGTACGCAAAAACACACGTGATTCCGGGGTACACGCCGCTTCATTGTCACCGTGCTATCACTCTCTCCCCATCGCCATCCACCCTCGAACAGCCACATCATCAATGGTACCAATTGCCACCTGACTCCCTCTTGCGCCCCCCCCCCCCTCCCTTCCCGCCATCCCCATAGCAGCAGCTTCGAAACCGCCGACGCCGCATCGGTGTTTTGGAAGGTCCTCCAGCGCGTCTACAAAATACTCTCTCAAATGATGTGTTCGCATTTTATATCCACTCAATTCCCTCTTATCAGGGTCGACGGCTTTAACGTAGACGGCTCCAAGGCCGGGTGTTGGTTAGCGTCTTTCAGTGCCGACAGTTTCAATCTCACACTCGCCACTCACGTACATCGACCCACCGCCAGGAAAGGAACGCGAAGTGATCGCGCCTTGTCAATGGGGGGTGAGCATCCGAGACTGCAGAAACAATCCGGCTTATCACACGCATAACAAGACCGCCACCTCGCGATCTCCGAAAATTCTAATACTGCAAAAGACAAACCCAGCATTACTGTCGAAGGAATAAATGAACCAACATCACGTTCTAAGAGTGCTTTTCAACCGGTAAGGACGTCTCCGTGTCATTTTTCGCCAAAACCACATCTCAGCTCAGCAAGAGCACACCTTGTAAAAGCCGCCGGCAAAAGCACACATCTCCTAATGCATGTCTCCAACGAGCGTTCTACTAAAAGCAAAGCTCATAAGGTGTGTGAGTGTACGTGCGTGTGTGCCCGCGCGTGTGCGTGTCATTTTTTTCTTTTGGTTTGTAGTAATGCGGCGCCACAGGCCTCCGGTATAAGCCGATGTCCTTTCTGTGGTGTCGCAGACCTTCTAGGTTGATTAAAGATTATTTTTAATGCGAAAGCATTAACTGTCTCAAGGAGCGAAGCCGGTGAAGGCAGCAACAAAATTCCTATTGGCGGGGCGTTGTCTGTTGCAGCGAAACGGCTCTTAAATTCTCATTAGCTAGGCGTTGTCTATAGCAACAAAACGGCAACTAAATTCCCTTTCGCTGCGAAAAGTTTTGCCGGGAGGAGCCTGCAAACAAAGTAACTTAATGGCTTTAAAAATAAAATTTCGTACCTTTCAATCTGGGTTCGAATCGAACCCGGGCCTCCGGGGTGCAGACGAACAGGCTTCCCCGTTGCCATGGCGGCTCCTCGGTTCAAGCTGAATAAAGCACTGTCTAGTGCGTGCGTCGTGCCATTAGCATTCCCAAATTTAAACAACTTAAGTGTACCTGCCGATTTTTTTATTAGAATATGTCTCAAACAGCATCATTTTTTAACGCGACAGCTGACGTTGTCAATCACCGCACTTTTTGTGTGGTTGTGTGCACTTTGTTCAAAGCATCTTTCCGAATCTAAGAAGCATCTAATAAACACCCCAAAAAAGGAGCCATTAAGTGTCAGGAAAGACTTATGTCAGGTGCTGAGGCTATTTCCTAAGTGAAAGCGACAGACTTCAAGCCTAGCCCTCACTATCTTTTTACTTGGTCAATATCTGTCGAAATAGAAACGAGGGCCTTTGAGTTGACGGTGATTCGATTTTACGGGCTTGAGGACTCTTCCGCTCCACGAGGAAACACATACGGTTTCCCTGAGAACCTAGATCTTTATTTTTTTTTTCACAAAATGTGGCGCTGCGAAATGCTGTATGGTGGAACAAGAAAAAAAATGCGTCATTGTTTTTATACGCGAAGATAAGCAAAAACATTTGTCACCTCGGCTATTCTGTTTAGTTCCATGACCGAAATTCTGTTTGGTCGTTGTGGAGGTGTTTTTTTATATAATTGCAACAGTTTAAGATACACAGAACAGTGTACGTAAACAATATGTGTTTTAATATGAAAGTATGTATTAGTTGCGTTTAGCACATCAATGTTCGTTTTTTTGTGACTGTAATCATAGTCACGCACAATAGGGCTGCGATGAAATATTCGAAAGCTACTGCTTAATAAACGGCACCTCAGACTATATTACCTTAAAACGTACTATCGGGGAAAAATGAAATGCGAACAGAGGAGCGCGTGGCTCGCGGTACAGGCTGCGCCGCCTGGAATTGAGCCTAGGGGCGAGGGTGCGTGGCCTACTTCGATGTGTTCACGCCCCTCGATTGGCGCTCCCCCAGCTTCGGCAGTGCGCCTCTCAGTGCGCTGAGAGCTGTCACCACTATCTTTGCGTGCTCGGCGAGTGCGGCGAGCTTCTTTGCACCGCACACGCTGAGCCAGCAAAGATAGCGGTGATAGAGGCGAACTGCTGAAGCTTGAGGAGCGCAGAGGGAGGGGCGTGAACACGTCGGGGTAGGCCACGCACCCTCGCTCCTAGGCTCACTTCCAGGCGGCGCAGCCTGTACCGCGAGCCACGCGCTCCTCTGTTCGCATTTCATTTTTCCCCGATAGTACCATACTGGATATTCTGAGTTGCAAGAATTAGCGTTTGAAGTTGCGTCCTGAGGATCATTTAATACAGCCTGCAAGTACGCACTGAATGTGCTCTCATTTCAACTTCAAGACAAAGCACGGGGGAGGGGGGGGGGGGGGGAGGGACTGTGATCTGTTTAAACGACTACGGCAAACTAAGATTCAAATGATAAGCAGTACGCCAACTGCATGTTCATTGTTCCGGCGCATATCGAGGGATCGAGTTAATTTGTACTTTGATCGTTTCAATTTGTTGGGCGTACTCCACTAAGCGGCGTTAATGGTGGATGCTCACGAACTTCTCGTAATAAGTTTCATTTTACTTACGGTGTTTTTTTTTTGTATGCCATAAGGCCTTTCGCCCACTGCAATGCCGTGCTTTCTAGCGACAGGTTGGTCGCCAATGACGCAGGCACAATCGATTGAGAGGTTCTTCACGAACGTAAAGCGGTCTCCATGTCAATGATATGTCAGCCTTGACACGTAGCTGTCGATAGTAATACATATTCTTCTATCAGCTTTCACAGATGAAACAAAAACAGGCAGCTTTAAAGGCTTCACATCTCCTTCTTCGTGAGTCTGAAGAAAATACACTAACCAGAGGATGGCTCCCTGTGTATCTCTGGTACTTCTACTCTTAATAAAATAGAAAGCCTTCCCTGTCTATTCACTGTCTGTTTAACAAGTTTGCCCGAGCTCTAAGTTGGACTCATTTTTTCTGTGTTCATTTTGTTTTTTTCTCTCACTTTCTGTTTATTGCCGAAGTAAATATCGATTAATAGCAGGAGAAATACATCCCATTCCACAAGATTGGTCTCTATAAAAACATTTTGTTTTTGTTTTTTTTAGTTACGCGAACGATGATTTGTGCTTGACCTTGAGCGGTGGGCGGCTATGTGTCATCCAACCTATATAATAGAAATCAGTGGTAGCAATACCATATGTAAACTAACGTCAAACGAAGTTTCTATCGAAGATGCGTCTGAATTGAAACACCATCCACTTACTGAAAAATTCACGGATCCTTAGCCATAGCCCACGAGACTGGAACGCCACCCCGCGAGAGCGGAAGGAACTAGGCACGCAAGCTCTTGGAACAGCCACAAAAACAGGGCTCTGGGATTTCTGTTGACGTACACGAAACACCCTCAGAACCCTAGCCATAAACAGCATGGCTGTAAAAAGCATCGGTTGATACCTTGATGCTCCTACATATCGATCTTCATTTGGGGTAAAGGCTTGAAGATTCGGCTCCTTGGTGACCAAAAGTGCTCCGGCAGGCGCCGCCGGGCGGCTCCAAAGAAAACAATATCCGGAATAAGCTAGAGCTTAAGCGTCCCGAAAGCCTAATCGGATTGTACTTCATGAGTCCTGTCGTTGACTGAGCCGTCTTCTTGCTTCTGCGTTCCACAAGCACCAATGACGACACTAACGTAGAATCGTGTGTGCAACCAGCAGCGCGGCGCAGATGGCTTCTTGACAATTAATATTGTAGGTTAAAACTAAAAAAACAAACTTGCCTGTACGGAAAGTGCCATTTGCTCGTCGCCGACACGGCCACAGGTGGCCCGTCGGCGACTTGACGTTGAATGTGGTAACTGTAGGATATATAGCTCAAATTTTAAATGTTCTACTCAGTGACCGGGGAAAACTTATATAAATAACTGAGCCCGTCAGTCGGTCCTACCAAAGCTTACTCCCGGTAACAATTTTTTCTCGTAGTATTTTTATGAATATAATGGTTGTTTATTTTTTACTACATTTTAAACACTGGTTCTCGCCAAGGAAGTAGAGACGTCAAGAAACTATAAGTAGCGCCCGTTTACACCCTAAATATTTTTTTTCAGGGTGTCGTATTCGATAGGTGTCGCAAAAGTGTTTGCGCGGAATGACGATTTGAACAAATATTAAGAACTATTAAAATTACCAAAAAACCTCAGTTGCAAAAGTTGACTCTTAATTTGCCTGATGCTGTACAAAAGATTATCACATAAAATGTCAGTATATTATTTTTACACGAAAGTTCTAACAAATAATAATTAATTAAATAGCCAACGCTAAATTACTTACGAAAATAAACGAACTTAAAAAACAACTAGGCTAAAAATAACTGTGGACTCTTCTCTTTGTCCTCCATGCTATTTGCCGTCTCACGAAAAGTCCGTCCTTAGCCGATGCTGCGATTCAATAGAGAAAATATTCCAGTTGCAAAAGTGCATCAGCATGGGCCTCATTGTATCCATTCGTTTGATATCACTGACTAAATCAATCATGCTTGAAAAAACAGTGCACTAACACGGAGCATTAACTGTGCATACTTCTTTGAGCCGGCGATAAGGAAACGCACAATGACGACGAGTACCGGGACGGTGCACTTTTAGCCGCTGCTTGATTTGCTCCACGCGATACTAGCATCGGCTCCAATCGGGCTTAGTGTCAAATAATGTATGGTTTCTGCTCGCCATTCATTTCCGCTAATTAGGGCGCTCTCCTGTTGGTGTTGCAACTGAAGAGGTGCCCAAAGTAACAGCGGTTAATGTACTGTAGGAAGTATTTGCGCAAAGTGTGGTCATATTAAAAAGACTAACTGTGACGTATTTTGTCTCGCGTTTTTTTTTCAGTTTCGTCACTTAGGAACCTGAAGATTTACACACACAAAGTAGGAAAAAAAAAAACTTGTCGTCACTTAGAAATATTTATTTATCGCAACGTCATAAGAGCTGTCCTCAACACATAAGGTTTAATTGGGCAGCCGTGAAATAGGCGCTTCTCGCAAATTTTGCCTGAATTGTAAAAGGTTTACGGAACGTCCAAAACCTTACTTTTCGCTGATTGTAGGTGAAACTTGAGCGTAGATAGAAAGTATTTGTTGCGTTTTTGCGCTATGCTGAGATTTTTTTTAAAGCGGCAATTTGTTCTAAAGCTTAAAGTAATAAAAGTTTAAAAAAAGAGAGAATAAAATAGATGGAGGTTAAATAGGCGTGTAGTCATCCGTCTTTTTTTTTTATTATCAGGTCGCCCTCTCCAGGGACCATCGGCTAGAAATGAGGAAACCGATATTTTTACCGTGAGCTGATTACAAAACCGGATCTAGGGACAAGTGAGGAAAGTAATATCTCGACATAATCTAAACCCTAAGACACGGAGAATATAAAATAACGAATAAGACGATTTTGTGTGGTGTCTTCCGTTATTTTATTTCCTCCTTTTCTCGGACTTTAAAATGTTATGTTTTTTAACCAGCTCGCCGGCACACTTTCGCTTCTTATAATATCTCAAGCCGCTCGATATGACTTCGTACTTTTTTACCAAAACTGAAATCTACGGCCGATCTTGAGAGTCGGCGAATGATCGATTCATCAAATATCTAGACTGCCCATTCTCACTGAGATGGAGATAAGCGTTACAATACCGAGATATTTATCTGCTTCCCTACAACCCAGTGACATATACTTGACGTCGGCCGAAGTTCGAGCTAAACACATTCCTAACCATCTTCTCATAACACTTCTACAATACCCTCAGGTGAGCAGATATTGATGTTTTTTTTAAACCAAATTTTGTAGCTTTTAAGACTTTTGTAACTAACCTGTGAACGTTTTGTTATGCATCATTACTAAGGCGTCAAGCTGTTCATGAGCACAGAAAACAAACGAATTAATGAATGAATGAATGAATGAATGAATGAATGAATGAAAGCATGATTGAATGAGTGAATGAATGCATGAATGTTCTATTTGTATACGAGCCTTTCCAGTCAAAATGGCCACTGACAACCTCGAAATCAGTACTTTCTTACTGTTTAAAACCTTTCAGGGGGTATGATAGCAATATTTATGAGTGTGCGAAAGAACCCATCGCGAAATTCCGCGCCCTCCCCCCGGACAGGGGTATTGCCCACATTTTTTTAGAGATGACGTAGATGACGAAGGCGTTTTCTATAATTCATAGGGGCATGTCGCAAGCTGCTTGTCTGTCCCAACAAACGATGCAAGCACACTACGTCGGTGGCTTTTAAATATAAAAACTCGGAGCACTGCAACGATAGTGACAAGACTTCGCGGCTCATGAATATAAGCGCACACAATTCAAGGCGAAGCACAGCAAATTCGAATCCTTCGTGCGTTTGCAGTGGTTCCGGACATCAGTGATTAGATATTTGCGTAACGTTGAATAGGTATATATGCTTGCAAGTACAATGACGTCTGAAAGTTATATTTCTATTCAACTTTCTCACACGTCGAAGTGGTCACATATCCGCGATTTTAAATAAAATATTTTGAGCATAAGGTGGACTGCTACCCGAATATGTAACAATTCCCGAAGAGTGAAAAACCGTTTAAAGTGCAGGCGAGCTGGTGTAAGTTATACATGATTACATGATGATTGAAACCTGAGACTGTAGGTTAGAAAACGGAAGCTCGTGAAGGGGGAGGAAGAAAAAGGGACAGACAACGTTGTCAGTCATTTTTTTTTCCTTCTTCACGAGTTTCCGTTTTTCAAACCACACTGAGGTTTCCATCATTATGTATATTCCGAAGAGCATTTTTCTAAACAATTTAGGTCAAACGAAAAACATTGCAAATTGGTTCCGCTCGGTTCTAGCAATGATCCAGGTTGTATAAGCAGACGACGTTCTTTCCTTCATTGCTCTGGTAATTATCGTTGTAAAGCATTACAGTATAAAATAGTACAGAAATCTACCTATGACTGTGCGTAAGCATTAACAATTTCAAATGCATTTTGACAAACAGCGCGAATACCACACGGACAAGAAGGAGGAACACACAGGACGAGGCGCTGACTATCAACTGTCTATTCAGAACACATACATAGAAATTCACGCGAGGTCGGCTTCTTCTTTTTCCTCTTCCAGTCATTCGCCATTAAGCACGCAACAATGTAAATCATATCAAATGAAAACACACGAGTATATTAAAACACACCAGCACAGGTATAAGTCATCGCGTCTTCCTCTTTTCTTCTTTCTTGGATCTTCAATCTCGATCTTCAATTCTCAGGTCAACCCATGACCAAAACAATTACCTCACTGTCCACTAGGCTAATGGATGGTTGGCTCAAGCACCCGGGTTTTTGTTTCGCTATATGATAAGCTTCTACTAGCTCCCTCGATAGCTGATCTTTGTGTTTAAACAACGCTTTTGTGTCACTAAATTTTGGCTCACATCCACAATCACGGCAGTGGACAGCTAAAAGGGAGTACGGGTTACCTTTTAATGAACTGCGGTGTTCGCGTGGACGAATGTTGAGGCAACGTCCCGTCTGACCTATATATGAGTGACCGCATGAGAAAGGTGTTTCATAAACGGGCCCCTGTGCACAGGACACGAACTTCATGCCATGGTTGACGCGACATCCAAACAGTTCTGGCTTACTTTTCCTATCAGCACGCTTGTTAACCACGTTTATAATTCTGCTCAGTTTGTTACGCGCTGAAAAAATTACGTTGACCCCATACCTCGAACCGACTCCCTTTAACCCGTGTGAAAGAGGATGGATGTAAGGAATAACGGCGACGTTCTTTTTGTCTATCTTGGATTTTTCTTTGTCAGGTTTACGGGAATCAATCTTGATATACCGAGTCACGTTATCGCAGGCTGAAGTAATAATTGAGTCGGGAAAATGAGAGTCTCTGAGTCTAGCGACCTGTACTGAGAAGCATTCTTTCATCTTATGAAAACAGGTTTTTGTCAACGCTGATTGTAAGCAGGAATACGCAATACCGTTTTTTACGAGCTTTGAGTGTGCTGAACGATAGTCTAGTAATTTCTTCGTGGATCTGGGGTGGTGCATCCAATATACATGATCTTCTTTCACGTCAACTAGGATGTCTAAAAACTGGATCTTGTGCTCCTTAGGAGTCTCGGAAGTGAAGCGGAGTCCTAACCCTTCCTCCGCGAACGTCCTTAACACTTCACTTATTGTTCTACTAAAATTGTTTTTTTCTACGAAAACCAAGTAATCATTTACATATCTGACAACCTTTTTGGTGTTCTTCGCCAGCCTGTGCTAAAGAGCCCTATCAACTTTACCTAGAAAAATACTGCTCAGCATAGGGGCCACTGTTGAACCTATACATACACCTGACTTTTGTACATAAACGTTGTCCTGCCAATCGATAAACGTGGATTTTAGATACATAGACAAAAGCTCTAGGAACTTTTCAACTGAGACTCCACTTTTGGTCCTAAACCTCGTTTCATCGTTGCGTTCAAAAATACATTCTTTTACGCTCTTCATGAGCTCATGATGGGGCATAGAGTAATATAACTCTTCCACATCTATGCTGAATGCGCTACATTTTTCTGAGTTGTTGTCTTTTAAGAATTTTATAACAGACATCGAGTTTGGAATGTTAAAAGGGTCTTCAATCTGCAGTGAGTTGAGGTGGACTTGCAGATATCCTGAAACTGCCCTGAGCCAAAAATCTCGCTCCGACACTACTGTGCGGAATGGTATTTCTGGTTTATGCGGCTTTGCGGTAAAAATGCCTCTAACATAAGGTTTTTCTCTTTCTTGGCTTCAGCTAAGACCCTTTCCAGGTTTAAGCTACTTAGAAGCTGCAAGGCTTTAGCTTTAACCTTTTGTGGCTGTTCCTTGACCTGCCTAAAGTTCTTTTGTACAGCTGCGTTAGCCTTTTCATCAAAATTCGTGTCCTGTGCACAGGGGACCGTTTATGAAATACCTTTCTCATGCGGTCACTCATATATAGGTCAGACGGGACGTTGCCTCAACATTCGTCTACGCGAACACCACAGTTCATTAAAAGGTAACCCGTACTCCCATTTAGCTGTCCACTGCCGTGATTGTGGATGTGAGCCAACATTTAGTGACACAAAAGTGCTGTTTAAACACAAAGATCAGCTATCGAGGGAGCTAGTAGAAGCTTATCATATAGCGAAACAAAAACCCGGGTGCGTGAGCCAACCATCCATTAGCCTAGTGGACAGTGAGGTCATTTTTTTTGGACATGGGTTGACCTGAGAATTGAAGATCGAGATTGAAGATCCAAGAAAGAAGAAAAGAGGAAGACGCGATGACTTATACCTGTGCTGGTGTGTTTTAATGTACTCGTGTGTTTTAATTTGATATGATTTACATTGTTGCGTGCTTAATGGCGAATGACTGGAAGAGGAAAACGAAGAAGCCGACCTCGCGTGAATTTCTATGTATGTGTTCTGAATAGACAGTTGATAGCCAGCGCCTCGTCCTGTGTGTTCCTCCTTCTTGTCCGTGTGGTATTCGCGCTGTTTTTCAAAAAGAATTCATACCAACTCGCCCAACTTTCCAGTCTAGTAAATTTCAAATGCTTTCAGTTCTTCACTTATATGTGAAGAACACCCTGGTGTCTATCCGAGCAACAATTTTATTCGTCACACAACGTTTTGTCACCTGATCTTCGAAGAAAATACATAACCAGAGTCGCTATTTCTCCACCTTTAAGGGGTATTGAAGAGAAACCTGGTCCCTAATACTGCAGCATTTCGGGCAAACACTATTGTGAGGAAGTCTCTTGAGCTGCGTCAGTCTTAACGATAGTACGTCAGATTCACCATTGAAGGGAGATCGTCGGCCAAACGAACTCAGTACAGGACTTTCATCACTTCGTCTGGGGTCTCTTAATTAGGAACACAATAAGTCAATATACGCCCCCTTTTGTGAGAGAGCGTTTCGATAAGTTCTGCGCTGATGGCATTACTTCATCCCTGTCTTTTGGAGACAGGACAAGAGCGTATTGACGCCAAGAGTCGGTGTTCTGGACAAAGAGACGTCCCTCTTGTGATACGGGGTTAGTATGCGTCGGCTGCGTCGCTACCCAATCGCTGATCTCTGCCGAAGATCCTTCAAGGTATATCTACACGTTAACCTACTTATGAGGGTGCGCGCCGACCTCTGCCGAAGATCCTTCAAGGTACATCTACACGATAATCTACTTATGAGGGTGCGCTGCCTGATAAATTATGTGTTAGTCCGTATGGTCCTGAACTGAGGTATATGTCATCTTAGTCTTTCTTTTTTGGTGATATTTAGAGCGTGATCGTTGAGGACATCCCATTGGGAAGGTTCCCATAATAAGCACATATCGGGGAACGAGCAAATGAGTTTATTAGTTCTATCACATCAAGATTTTTGTTTGTTGCCCAGCGATTGGAAGGTGGGTAAGGTGGTACCTTTGTTTAAATAGGGTGATGCTCACTCTCCTCTTAATTACAGGCCCATATCTTTAACTAGTGTCCCATGTAAAATGTTGGAGCATATCATCCATTCTAACCTAGTTAACTTTCTTGAATCCAACTCATTTTTCACATATCGTCAGCATGGTTTTCGTAAATCATTCTCATGTGAAACGCAACTGGTTTGTTTCACGAACGATGTTTTCTCCTTCGCTAGGCAATAGTATTTTAATTGACTGCATATTTCTTGAATTTTCGAAAGCCTTTGATTTAGTACCTCACCAACTGCTCTGCTTAAAATTAAAAAAAAAAACTGCTAAACATTGACTCTAACATTCTTACATGATCGAAAATTTTCTCTCTAACAGAACACAGTTTCTATCTGCAAACGACTCAGACTCTCTTCCCTGCCCTGTTAGTTTGGGTGTGCCGCAGGGTTCCGTCCTCGGCCCCCTTCTTTTATTCATATACATAACTGACCTCATTAACAATGTCCAGTCACCTCAATAACAATTTCCAGTCATCCGTAAGGTTGTTTGCATATGATTGTCATTTATCGTGTAATCTATTCTGATACTGATACGTCTTTTCTTGAGACTGACCTTAATTCCATTACTAACTGGTGTGACGTCTGGAAGATGCGCCTTAATGCCAGTAAATGTAAAGTAATTTAAATTTCACGGAAAGCTGCCTGTACTAACTTTCCTCAATACAACATTGGTTCTCTTCTTGAACAGGTGACATCGTACAAGTACCTAGGTATCCATATAACGTCTGGCCTCTCCTGGAAAACTCACATTAATTTTATTGCTAACAACGCTTATCGCATGCTAGGTTACTTACGCCACAACTTCTCAAGGGCTCCTTCATCATTAAAACTACTATTGTACAAGACCCTCGTTAGATCCAAGCTTGAGTATGCGAGTTCGGTGTGGGACCCTGGCCATGAATTTCAAATTAATCAAAATGAATCCGTACAAAATCGGGGCGCACGTTTTATTTTGTCTAATTTCTCACGTTTTTCCAGTGTATCATCCATGAAACTAACTTTACACCTTCCGAATCTTTCATTGCGTAGAAAATTAGCTCGTTTGTCCTTATTTCACAAAATTTATCGTCACAACCAGCATCTAAGTGAAGAGCTTTTTTCTTTACCATCGTATGTATCCCATCGAAATGATCATCACCATAAAGTCAACGTTCCTTTCAGTCGCACAAAGCTCTTTTTGATTCTTTTATCCCTATGAGTACCAATGACTGGAACCACCTGCCCACCTCCATCGCCACAATCACACACGCTCCTGCATTCAAGTCTGCCATTGAAAACTATTCTGTTAACTAATATATGTTGAATTCTAGTTTTTGTGTTTTTGTTTTTCCCCCACTCCCTTTTGTAATGCCGTGTGTCTTTGAAGGTATTAAAATCAATAAATAAATAAATAAGTATCTGACTTCCACAGAGCTTAAACTTGGGTTTGCGCTAGTTGCTTGTACATAGCTAATTGTGCTGCGCTGCGAAATTCAACAAAACATACGCGTGACCAGAACGTGGAAGAAAAACAAGGCGCAGACTAATAACTGTTTATCCTTTGCTCTTTTGTCTTTTTTAAGAATCTTTTTTTTTTGCATACTCACACATGGGAAAACTCATGCATGAAAAAGGACAAAAAAAAAAAAGAACATTGTCAGTCTGCGCCTATTCACGTACGTTGTGTTTCTCCTCATCTCCATGTAACTTTTTGTTTTACTTTCACTTTCTTGTCACGCGTATGTTCTGTCGAACTTTGCAGCGCAGCCCAGTATCTGACGTTTCTATATCCGTAAATCCTGTCCCACTCATGCGGGAAACATAAAACGCTCTTACGATGTGCGACCCCCCCCCCCCCCCCTCCCCCCCAAAAAAAATGTTGGGAAAAAGTTTAAAACTTGGTTCGCATTATTGATAGCCTCCGTCGTTCGGAGTGGAAGAGCATGCCGTTCGTTTCAAAAGGGCTGGAATTGCTGACGAATGCGCCGAACTCTCTGAAGAGAGCAGACCACAAAACCTACTCAGCCTTCCACGACGCACGAAAGAAAATAATATCTTAATACCTTACTAAAAGGAAGCTTAGCGAACACTCGAGAAGAAAGTACAAATGTCAACATCGTGTGAGAGAAGTTCCTTTAAGCCAGCTATCCATTATTGAACATCAAAAACGAAGGGGAATGTTCAAAAATCCGTACGAAGAATGATATCGGTTCTATCAAAGGTCGACCCGAGCTTTTAGGCTTGCTGTGGGTGCTCGTTAAGCACTGGGCTGTGATATGTCAGCCCTATCTGCTTACTCATCGGAAGGAGATAGAGGCTCTGTCTTCATGGTCTTTCACGTTTCCTTGATGGGAAGTACTAATGACCGGAATATCGCTCACCACGCGTCCTTAAGTCTTGTTATTCTCTGACTTTGAAAACCTTGATTTTCGGCGGCCTTTAAGCTAAAGTGAAAAAAAAAACAGTGGTCATTTTCCAACTCGTATCTTGATATATTTTTTTCTCATTTTATGCCGAGCAGTTTACTCTCCTGGTGTGCCTTCCCGCTTAAATGACTCGAACAACATTCAAAATAAATATTATTTTGAGACGACGAGCCATTTTCAACAATTATGCATTCGCAAAAAATAATTGATGAAATTCAAACATTTTCATCTAAAACCAAAGTAAAAATTACTTCCTGTGGTCTGACAACATTTCACAGCATCTTGTGGTTCATAAGTGTAAAACGATGGGGGGATGTATTGATGCATATTTTAAACCTCGTTCTTTTTTTACTTCTGGGGTTGTCAAGAACGCAGACACTTAGTATGTGTTGAAGGGTTTCAATGGTTTAATTGTATTGAATCTGTAACTCGTAAACCGGAATTTGATAGCAGAACAGAGGGAGCAGAAAACAAAACACTCTGGGGAATGAGAGGACGTTCTCTAAATGATTGTTATGTTTTTTTTTTATTTTTTTATAACCTTATTGGTGTAGACCGATCGTATATATCCATCAAACCTGCGTGCCTCCCCACCAAATTACCGAAAAATAAGAAACTATTAAAAAATTATTCAGAAACTGTGGAGAAACAGTCTAGCCAAGCGCTGTATTATTTAGTAACTGTTTTCTATATAATTTCAAATTGAGAATATCAGATTTGTTTTTTTGTATGCGCCCTAATGCTTAGAAATATTTCACGCCGCAAATATTTACAATGTAATTTTATATTTTCTGCGATTAGAATGAAATCATCTAGCAATTATGTTGTTAAGACTTCAGACGCAATCTGTGGAAGGCGGTAGAGCCATCAAAGTATAATGCTTCTGCAATTAGGCCCATCATTATTTGGTTTTTTTCAGGGAAGAGAGAGAGTGGGGGGGTTAAGTGGTATCCTCTTTGATGACTTCGGACTTTTGCGCAAGTGATTTGGAATTTAGTTGGACGCATCTGCGCCTAATTTCATAATCACCGCGGAGCAGCCTCTAATTAATTACGCGCTCTAATATTATTGCGGTGTGTAATTATTACGGTTTCTTCATATTTTTAAGTCTCATGTATTTTTACAAAATAAAAAATCACTGCGCCAGAATATTTATTTATTTGATTATTTCAATCAATCATTCCCCTGGACCTCAGCCTCAGTAACACGATGGTCAAACGCATTTTTTTTAAATTTAATTTATATGTAAACACCGTTCTTTTAATTTGTATCACTGCACTCTGACGCAATTTATTTGCTTCGGAAAAACTTTACTTCCTAAGCTCAGCTGATGGCCACATTAGTTCTGGCATTTTAATGTATTGGATTCGAAATCTATAGTCAGCCAAATGTGCATTAACAAGTGTTTTCTTTTTATTTTTTTTACGTGTACTTCATTTTATTTTTGCTTATAAAAAACGCTACGCCAAAGCGCTCTCATACACAAATAAGCGTGACTGGATATTTGGCATTACTTTTTTTTCCTCATCAAAAGCGAGAGCCGCCGTCGAAATCAGAGCGTAAACAAAGGAACGGAATATGCAGTCTCTCATACGAGCATAGTATTAAAGACATGTCAGTTATACGATCAGAAAGTTATCGGATAACAAGCCAACGCAGTACAGAATGCGAACTCAATTTTGCATGTGCCCTACAAGCGTCCTTAGAAAAGGGGGGTACTCAGTAATATCGAACTCTTCATATTATTTAGCTCTTTACGTTAAAAAGAGTCTGCTCATGACGTGGGCACGCTGATGAAGTTTGGATGGCAGGGAGGAGCTTGGACAATGGTTCGTCGTCTCGTCAATCTCCAGCACGTTCACTCAGCAAACGCAGAGAGGAAAGAATTTAGCGCGAGCTGAAGGCCAAGCTTTAGAAAGACACGCCCTGACGTTCTGTTTCTGTCAGAAACTAGACAACAGTAAGAAAGACTACGCCGATGTAAACAGAGGCGGATATGTAGAGAGTTGGGCCGTTCATTGGAAAGTATAAGAAACAAATGACGAGGCGCCATTGGCCGAAAGCGTGCTGGGCGTGTTCCAGGGCGTCTTTACGAATTCGAACGTGGCCAACCAGAAGCCAGAAATAACATCCTGGCGGTGGTCGCCAGAAACGAAATTAATAAGGTCGTCGGAGTAACTCTCGGTGACTAAAAATTTGGTGCACATGATGTTTCATTAACGGTCATCCAAAATCACGGTGGAAGAACGCGATTAGCGGAACGATCGACATAATCCGTACGCCAGGCGCCGAGGGCCGGGAATCTGCCGTCCGAGCGGTCACGCTCTGTCCGAGAAAAAACAGAGTTCGAGGGGCACATTTGTTACTCACATCTTTCTGCACAATCATAATCGAAACATCACGTGCACCATATTTTCAGCCATGAAAGTTTGCTACACTTAGCTCTTACGCGCTTATTAAAACCATATAGCTACTATTAAAACTGTTCCTCGCTACCACCGCTAAGGGATACATTGCGGCTCCTGGTTGGTCAAGAGATTATTTCAAGCCCTCTTTCTGAGGCTGATGCACGCCCAGGCTCTTTCCAGCTCCTCCCATTTACCAAGCTCTGCATATACTTGACTGTGGACATAAACACAAACACGATCTCGGAGAACGCAAAATAACGCTTCCTTCCCTCGAGATATAACGGTGGATGTTTATGTACCCGCACGACTGCAAGGGCCGGCCGCCGCACCCACAATGGCTTCACCGAACGCATTCCCAGATGTTGCTCCCGCCTTCGTTTCCGTGTCCCTTAGCCGACTTCTAGATCTTAGGAAGCTCACTCTCTTTCAGCGAAGACAAAAAACGTGAAGAATGTCGGTTGTGTGGCTCCGATAAGAATGCGAACTCCCCTGATTTATTCTTTCTCGATTTCTTACATGCTTATTTTCTTCAAGGCTACAACTAGTTTTTTTCTTTTAACTGCCTCGCAAACACACATTCGGCAGCCGAGAATGTCAATTTACGTTAGTGAAGAAAGGTAAAAACGCAGGCGAGCTGGTGAATGACGTCCATAGTAACCCTTAAACACAAGAAAAAAAAAAAAAGACAGAACAACGAACTTTCAAGAAACTTCGTTGTTCTGTCCATCCTTTTTTTAAATTTTTCCTACGTTTGAAGCTTACTATAAATGGCACTTCACGTTACTGGATTTCTTGAAGGCCGCTCGGAATGCGCGCGTCTCAAATTTTAAATTTTGTTGAGCGATTTTGTTTTGCCGTCTGGATTTTACGTTATAAGTATGCAAGCCAGTATAAAAACAAAATGTATCATTCTGTTACAAGAAGTGTTGAACGACATGGCTTCCTCGAAATAGTTATATTTGTTTTAGCGGTTTCTTGCTTTCTTCGTTGCTTCATGAATCGTTCCTTGGCGCCCCTATATTTCAAGAAAACGAATTTTGAAGTTTACGCCTACACCTCCGAATCTTTTCTGTCGCTCTCCTGGCAACAACGAGTAGAGGCACTCGTTACGTCAAACGTTGTATTTGAGAGCAGACAACGCTCTGTACTCTACGGTTTTTTTGCGTTTTAGCGCTATTGAGCGTCTCTGGCTTTGCGAATTGCGTCTGTTTTAGGCACGTTTGTGGCATGTGGAGGACGGGGAATGGGTTGAAGTCTTGCGCCCCGAGGATGGGGAATAAAGGGTTGAAGTCTTGCGCCCCGACGAAGAGATCATGCCGACGACTGCGCGTCTCGTTGCAGCGATAGTGCTACGCTACTGAAAAAAAGAAAAGTTGTTTTGGTTAACAAGAAGGTGAAACGAAGTATACTTTGCCGCTGACGCCGGGTCCAACAAAAGGATCTCCCAAGGGTGACTCGCAATCCTTGCCGGCGACTACGGTATCTTGATGCGCCTGACACGCCTGAGAAGTAAATCGTTTTCAACAAAGAGAAGGTCTCCCTTACGTGGAAGATCGGAGGGACGCGAAGGATTACGTGAACAAGCATCGTCGCTCGTACAATTGCAGCTGGAAGCGAGAACGTGCTCCCATGAACGGATTACCCGTGTCTGCGTTTGTGCGCGGGGTAGTCTGGCTTTGGCAAAGGCGTATGCGCTGACGACGATGCGACCATGGGAACCCCTTGGAGTGTCCTCGTCTTTCACGGTTGCAGCTGGAGGCGTGGTGCCTGCGTGCATTACCGGATTAGGTCAATACCCGACCAAGACTTGTTAAGCATCTCTTCCTGCGTTCGTGCGCGCTGGCATTATGATTTAGCTGCTTGTCGCCACCTTAGCCGAAGGACGCCTGTGATGCAGCTTCTACGGCTGCCAGAACGGATTGTGACAGAGGCCCCTTGTTCGGGAATGCCGCTTCATCTGCCGTATTCTTATTTATTTCTGGGCTCAAACTTTTGTGATGAGCAAAATTAGCACTAGATTTCAGAATTAGTTAATAGTTTGAGTATAAGTTACCTGAGAAATGTAGTTAAATTAGATTTACTAATTACCCAAATAAAGTTGCAATTGAAAGTTACCAAGTTACTCGGAAAAGTAGTTAAACTAAGTAGTTTGAGTAGAGTAGTTGAACTACGTCCAAGTCTGATACTCGGTCCTTCGGCTTCGGCAACACCACCTTGAAGAAAAGGCCTGTGCATCACGTCACCATAAGTGGATTTCCGATCCGTCCTAAGCGACAAACACTGTTGCTCGACAAGAAACGTAAGAGACGAGGTATTGCTGATCGGCTCGCTGGTCTCTTCTCCGGTCACAAACGTTGGGTGAGTATATATAAAAAAAAATAAAAACGCTTTTGTAGCTCTTAACGCCAAAACAGTTTCAGATATCGTGCGAGTTACTTTGTGCGATGGGATGCCGAAATGTACGGGACAAAACAGCGACCGGTATTTTTGTTTCGGTTACTAAGACTCCTACGCGACTGAAAGTAGGAAAAGGTGTAATGTCGCACGACAGCTGGGCCCCGTCGGACGCTGTGGTTTTTCAAGCGGATCATTTCACGGCCGAGTACTTCCATGTGCGAGATCCTTGCGCAGACGATGACGAGTTCGTCCTAGGGGCGATCTTGTCATAGTCGTCGCTGGAGCTAGTAGCCAGTGGGTCGAAGTCAAAGCGACAAGCATCCAACACCTCTCGATAACGACTCGAAGACTCCGACGATGCGAGCGATGCCGTAGACGTCATCGTATCGAAACTGCGCCTTCGAAACGCGGGAGGTGTATAAAAGGGCGCCAAAGCTTAATCCGCGATCCCCCGAGATAGCCAAAACTGCGAGTGCGTGCAAAGGTACTCTTTGCCGCCGAGGACGGTCGGCAAGGCACGTCAACGACTAACCAAACATAACTGTATGTACATCCCGAATGGGGCGGCTTCCACCCCATTCGAGAGCAAATCCACCCCATTCGGCGCGTCCTTTTAAGCAAATAATTAAGTAACAGAAGAAAAAAAAGAACTTTGAAAGAAAATTCTTCAAAAAGTAACCCCCAAAGAAAAAAATATATGCTTGCACCAAAATTAAACGCAAAAACACAGAGCGCTTATTCGTCTTAGAAATGAATATATATTATACTTTTCTCTTTTGCACACAGCGCGACATCGTTGCAGCGAAAACAAAATCTGCGCTTTTTTGCATTTTACCTTAGACCAGTATACGCAGGTATCAAAATGTACCACTTAGGCAAGTGCCTTACACTAGTACTTTTCAATGCATTCATAGTTATTGTTTTTTATGTCTCCCCTTCAATTCTAACAGAAAAAAAAACGGTGATCGCTTGTGTCGTGTTGTGTGCTACCAACTAGTTCAACTTTCCTGCGTTCTGCTCTCATAGAAGTGGTATATATACGGAGCCTGATAAAGTCTGCTCAGTATGAATATAGAATAGAACAGTAAAAGAGAGCTCGACAATAAGACAGGGTGGCAGTTCATCGATCTTACAAGCCTCATGAAAATCGATTGCATCCAGAGCGCAGAAACTGAATCTTGTAAAACTGAAACTGAAGGTTTAGCTTCATATAAAATTTTGAATAATGTTGTTCAACGTTCGATCCAGTAAAACAACAATATATTTCGTATGTCTGTGAGCATGACTCAAGATCTAACGAATTTGGGATACTGTTCATTTGTCGCATGGGGATTCGTCGCTGGGAGTCTTGTAACAGGCCCGTTCATCATAGCAGAGCTTTGGTCAGAAGGTGATACGTCACAGAAGGCAACCCATCGCACAATAGTTTGTCCCCTAGAACATAAGTTTTAATCTGTTCGGGCCAACCTGGCACGTTGAGCCTGGATGATCGAGGAGAAAGAAACTTGAACAGGCGGTGTAACTCCAGGTTTGGTCCCGAACAGAGAACGCTTTAGTGACTGGAGAATAATTCTCGAAGTCGACACAGAGGACGCTTTAGTGAATGAAGAATAATTCTCGAAGTCGCACTTGGTTTTCAGAGATTGAGGTGATCGTGACGGAGAAAAATGGACCGATACTGCTTCACGATGGCCTTTTGTATGCAGGCAACTTTATAAATAAAGCGTCATTTCATTAGATTTTTCATTAAACATCTAAACTCAAGGGAAAAATTACGGGGGATTCGGATGCTACTTGAATTGCTGCACGTTCAAGCAACCACCCTTCCGCGGGGGACCCAACCGAAATCAGCATATTGAGGAGTTGTCTACAATGCAGGTGCGTGCCAAAACGTTTTCTACGTTTAGCATTGACAATAATTTATGACTTGTTTTTTGTCACCGGGGCTCCACAAATTATGCACATCTACTGGGAGTACATATATGCACTAATTTTTTTTTTAATTGGGAATACTTTTTATTTGTTCCAGAGTCGTCAAGGTACATAGCTATAGTACAAATAATAAAAATTTGTAGAATAAGATTATCCTCCCCAACGCTGTCGATATTCCTCATAGGGCGACTGATCCGCTGGACGAGTCGCCCTATGACGAACATTCTCCTGTGACGAATTATCCTGTTACCAGTCGGCCTGTGACAAATAGGCATTTGACGAATACCCCATAACCCTACCAATTTTAGTCAACTAAGCACGGTGTAAGGCACGAAATACCTGGGACACATACACTTATTCTAGAAAATGTTGCAACATTTTGGGTTCAACTTCCAACCTTTAGAGAATAAAGATGGTATCGCAACTCTTCGCCACTAAGGTCCGGCCCCTATAAACTCTCCAGGCAATCCTGTGAGCACTGTACGTTATTATTTCGGTTCTGTGCCGAAATCAATGTTGCTTTTTATAGGGCCCGAGAAAACGAGCAGCATGAACACCGTACACGTGCTTGACAATGTCGATGACCCCAGCCCTTTCGTTCTCCGTCCGCTTCCCGTCGGAGATTTTTTTTCTTCATCGTTTCAACGTTTTTTAAAAGGATGGCCTTCGCCTTAAAGCTGCAGTTACGAGAAATTGCGATGTAACGCAATTGTGATATATAATAATAATAATAATATTTTATTTCCATCACACTCGATGGTGGCGACCAAGGGAAAAAGCTGCATACACAGCTTGACGAGCCCTTGACCGCCTACAGTGCACGGCGACGGAACACAACAGGAAAAAAAAAAAAAAAAAAAACATACATACACACAGAGGTTGCAACACGCAAAAATTCACCATGGCAGATAAAGCAATATAATCAAATACGAGAACAGTGTTTTAACTAGGTATCATGACCACCCATAATATATAATGAACGGATTTCCCCTATTGACATTTTATTCCAGTCCAAGTTTTTCGATTCGTAAAGATTTAATAAATTAGGAATATTGTGCCTCAGCATTTGAGTGCCATAATTTGTTCTTGGCGTGACCACCCCCCAACATTCAGCGCCACGAGTAGGATAAGTAATAATATTTTTTGAGAGGCGGCCAAGGGTTACTAGAAAGTAACCCTTGGCCGCCTCTCAAATGCTTTCGTAGACCCCGTCTCGTGTCATAAATGTCGGGAATCTTGGTCTTTATTTTAACTTTCGTTTTCCTTTTGTATGTATGTGAAAGCATGTAGGGGAATAATTATTTTTTAAACGGTGTATTGCTTTATTGTGGCGGTCTCTTGGGTTTGAATTTGGTAGCGACCCAGTTGAACCAGTTACGTTTTGTCCCAATAATCAAATAATACATATTTGAATTCATCCGTTTCTTCACTTGAGATGAGTAATTGAATCGTGAGAGATACTAAGTAATGTGTGGATTTTTCGGGATTCAGTTAGTTTATTTGGGAAGATATCCTCAATATCGTGCTTTTTATAGAACGGACTTAAATTATATTTTTTTTCGCAGCCATTCGCTTGTAAAAAATACAAAAAAAACATACGAGCGAAATAACATACGCCGATGGAACTAACGCAGAGGTACGTTAAGTATGTACTTTCTTTGCGTTCTTTCTTATTTTAGGTATTAATCCAGAATCCCAAGATTTAAGTGCGTACCTATTTTTCCTTCAGTTTGAACCATCCACATGAAAGGATCATCCTTTAAGCTTATTTGTATTTTCACTCCCCAAAGACCAACGGATTTTACTAAAAAGCCGGATAAGTACTTGTTATTTGAAAACCTCAAAAACAACGCCACCGGTGTTCTTGTTTCAAGATTTCCTGTTATTTTTTTAAATTTTATTCTCCACCTTGAATGCAAACAATATCGAGCTGATACATTTTCAGCCAACTTGCCAGAGCATGGCCTTCATTTATGACGTTTCAGGAAGCTAATACACTCAAAATCAGTCATAGGTAGGTTTTCGTTCATGTCTCGGCTCTTTGGATTTAATTCCCCAAACCCTTCTTAGGTACGCCTGTGAAGCATTTTTGTTTAAAAACCAGAAATACATTGGGAGCCCTTCGATTGGCCATTCTTCTTGTAACACACAAAAATAAATAAAACGAGGCATATCAGACACCTGATTTTAAGATGTTACGTCGGGAATAGAAATGAACAGTGTATTTTTCCTTCTACATTGTGTCCTTCGCGAAGAATAAAAAAAAAAAAACAGATGACCGTGGGTTCAGGATTTAAAGATCCGTCATGCTGAAAACCGAAGTTATTGCGGTCCGTGTGGCTTTAGCTTCGGATATTATCAATCTTGTGTATCCGCAGAAGGCAACTGGATGAGAGAGGTTTTTTTCGAAATCATAAGGAACATTTTATTTTACCTCTCCAATTGCTGAGGTTTTGCGGGAGATATTTTCGCAGATTATTTTTCGTTGTCGACAGGGAAAAACGCCAAACAAGGCCCGTGTAGAGCCTCATATTTCTCTTTTGTTTCTTGCTCGAGTAATCCAGGCACCCTCTCAAATTGGGTTAGCCTTCCTAGTTTAATCGGTGAGACATTAGCGACGGGTTACGCAAGCCAAAAGTAAACAAGGAAAAATAAGTCGCGTTTTCAGATTTGTGGCTGACAATGGCTATCATAAATATGCAACATAAAAAAGGGGGACGATTACGGAAGATATATAGAATAATTTTAGAACGAAAGCTTCCCGCTAACTACGACATTGATTCAGAACTTCACAACTACTTTCCTCCTGGGACGAAACGCACACTGCACTGAGAGGGGTAAATTACACGGGCGTAAATTCGTAGTCTCAATCTTAGACTATGCTCCGATTAGCCCTGTTTGTTTCGCTCTTGTTAAGGTGGACTTACAACATGCATTTGACACGCACGCCTTGCTTCTTGTAAACAAAAGGCGTAAGTGCGTCGAGCCTGCTTTAACAGAATGGAAAGTTTTTGCGCCCTAAACTAAAGGTCTCAAAAGTAATTTGTTTTCAATAACTCAAACAAAAAGGCTTACATGTATTTTCATTCCACAGGAAAAGGTAATTGCTGCTATAAAGCGAGGAGTACGCGCCTAACCGCATCACCATCAAACTCTGTTTTCACGGAGGCCGATGACATGATTTACGTTTACCGTTGATAGATTAGCTTGAATAGTACATCGTGTTTGTATTGAGACGCTTTTAGAGGAATATAACGTAAATATTTTATTATTAAAAAATTGCAAATTGTTAAGTGTTCGACAATAGCTTTTGATCATTGTTTCGTATTTATTCCTTCACATTTGAGTTGCTTTCTTTCTCTATATAAAATAAAACCTACTACTGTAGAAGTGACGAGCTCCTGAATATCTCCAGTTAAAATAAAATAACACATGATTCAAAAGATAACTGCCGCACGCGTCCGACTTTTCATACTTACTTACCTAAATGTCAATAAAAATTAAAATCGAGCGTCTATAGAACAACAAACACATAAGCGAATGACGTCATCAGCACGTGAAAATCTTTCGCTCCCCGACACCGTTGACCCGTGGTCCGGAATGAATGCTCTAACGAATACCCCTCGGTGTCATCAGGTATGGAAATGTACTCTAATGATGATGCTCGCTGTTTCCCAATTGAGATTCCTCTTTATCTAGCTTTATTGCTACCTAATTCCTCTCTTACCGGAGCAAGGCCGGAAGGAACTTGGGAACTTGTTTATTTATTTATTTATTTAATTTACCTCAAAGCGCCCTTTCGGGCATTGTATGAGGCTGGGAGTACAAGGTTTTCGACAAAAATATTGAAACGATACATATCGTACATATTTGCTTAATAAACAAGAAACAATGCAATACACCTACTCGAAAGGAATACACTCTTACACGAACAGGAAACAACGTGCCAACCAGGCTACAAAAAGAGAAAGAAAAGACCAGCTTTGCACATAAAAAACAAGAAAGACACCATCCCGCGGTTCATTCCATGGAAAAGTGAAACAAACGTTCACATGATGATTTGAATTCATTTTTATCTATGATATCTACAACGTGGTGGGGCAAAGAGTTCCATTCTGCAATGGCAAGCTGTAATGGCGAGTTGCGAAACTGGTTAGAGCGACAATTTGATAAACGAATTTTGTGAGGGTGATCATGTCTGGGAAAGATGCGATGAGGGGGAGGTAATAAGAGTTCCTTAAGGCTAACATTGTAGTAATAAATATTGTGAATGAAGGTAAGACGGAAGACTTTGCGCCTGATTTTTAATAAAGGTAAATTAGCCCTTTGTTTCAGTGTCGAAACGCTCGTGTAAGGTGAATAGTCACTAAATATGAAGCGCACGGCTTTGTTTTGAATTCTTTCAATATGGTCAATCAGGTAGTCCTGGTGGGGAGACCATATGATGCTGGCGTATTCGAGCTGCGATCTGACAAAGGACTTAAAAGCTAGCAAACGAGTTTCAGGGGGAGCTAAATACAACTTCCGCCTGATGAATCCTAAAGAACGATTTGCTTTCCCAACTAAGTAGTTAATATGGTCATGCCAATTAAGACTATCGGAAATAAAAACACCCAGATACTTATATTTATTTACCTTTTCCAGAGGGACACCGTTGATAGAGTAGCTGAAATTAATTGATGTTTTCTTTGTTGTCACGGTCACATATTTGGTTTTATCTATGTTAATTCGCATTTGCCACTTGTCGCACCACGAAGCAATAGAGCTCAGATCGGTTTGAAGTGTCGAGGTGTCGTCTATATGTACTATCTTTTTATACAATACACAATCGTCTGCGAAGAGTCGAATCGATGAAGAAGTGCTAACAGGGAGATCGTTTATATATATAAGGAAGAGAAGGGGTCCCAGGACAGAGCCCTGGGGCACGCCAGACTTAACATCAGTGGACAATGACAACTGACCAGAAATTACAACGGATTGAGTTCTGTTCGTAAGGAATTGTCTAGTCCAAAATATCAGTGAGGGGTCTATATTCAACGTTTCAAGATTTTGTAAAAACCGCTGATGCAGTACGCAATCAAAAGCCCGGGAAAAGTCTAGAAATATCAAGTCGGTCTGTTGGAGCGAATGAACGTTATCATAAAGATCGGTTACAAGCTCAAAAAGTTGAGTCTCACACGATTTGCCTTTTCTGAAGCCGTGTTGTCCCTCAAAAAGAATGTCGTTCTCCATGACAAAATTAATAATATGACTATATAGGATATGCTGTAATATTTTACAAGGGATGCTCGTTAACGATATAGGCCTGTAGTTGTTTAAGCATGACGTGTCACCAGACTTGTGAACCGGAATTATTTTTGCATGCTTCCAATCACTCGGGAAATGCCCATCTTCGAGGGATTGCTGGTACAATAAAGCTAGTATGTCGCTAGAGAACGGCTGCTTAAGTTTCAATAGTTTAGTGTTAATGCCATCTATGCCTGGCGAGGAACGATAAGGGAGGTCTTCGATGAGTTTACTTACACCACGTGAACAAAACAGTGATCTTTTCCAAGAAAGCGTGGTCATAGGTCAATTCACAAGAAGGTAACGGAAACGATTCGTTGGTAAAAACTTCACTAAAACATTCATTAAAATTGTTGGCAGTTTCAAGGTCAGTGCATCTATTTTCCTCCGCATCCGTAAAGTTAAGATCACAACTTGTTTTCGGTGGATTTATGCAACTCCAGAATTTTTTTGGATTTGACTTCAGAAGGCCATTTAGGTCATCTCTGTAGAATGTTGTTTTCGCTTTTTTAATTTCGGAACCACATATGTGGAAGGCGAGGGGAAGGTGGCATTCATTAAAGTCGGCAGATAGGTTGCCGTCACGACCTCCGCGCAACGCGTTCTCAGAGAGTTCGACCCCCATTCCGTACATCGCCCAGCGCATGGTGGAAACGTTTGAGTTAGATTATATAACTTCACATTATATAAAATGTGGGATTCTCATAGAGACCACCCAAGACGGATTCTTGTCAAATACAGCTGATGAGACCGAAGATAAGTTTCTTTTTTTTATTGTTAGACATGTGTTTATCACCAAAATGTGCTGATACGAACATTTTCAGAGCATACGATATTTGAAAGCAGTGCGTCTTTTATTACCCGTCATTTGATGTTTTCAGATGTAGATCCTACGTTTCAGCATAATGCGACTACTACCCTTGTTCGCCACTATTTAGTGACTGCCAGAATGAGAACCTCAGGGGCGGGTTACAGTTGTCCCGCCTCCAGTGAGAAATTTCTACTTTTGACAAGGCTTCGATGTCTCGTAAGCCTCGAGCGAGAATGCGCAGCCGAAGCACGACGGAATTCAAGGAGCTCGTGCGGGAGTTCGGGCGTTCAAAAGAAACGCGCTTCTCTTTTCACATTGTCAGGATTAGAAGCGCAACAACGGTTTCTTTAATTTCGCGGTGAATACTTTAGGCACGTAATACTTTCTAACAAATTTCATCCTGCTTGATTCTTTATAAGTTCCCCAAATTGAAGCGATACAAATTTGGACTTAACTCGGTACCAAAGATAGCTGTGCAAAGTTTTAAGAACATGCTGAATGCGGTTGAATAATAGAGAATCAACTGCATCTAAATCAAAACGACTGAATGAGCACCATACCTGGTAAAAGAATATCTGGAGTAGATACATTTTTGCAAGAAACTTTGGAAGAAAGACATCACATTCGTTGTAGGAAACAGCGCGAAAAACAGACGAGGACGACAAAGAACTACACGGGACGACTGCTGTCCACACATTTAATTTGTGAGCGAACACATTTCATTATTCTTTAGGTTTATAGTTTCTAAACCCTAATGTTAGGAATTTTACCATATCACGCTTAAACAGTGACTCAATGATTTAATAAAGAAAAAAAAGAACCTAGAAACCCACAAAATATTTTCTCCCATCATTGGGTTCGGCTATACTAAAAAGAAGGCCAAAGTTTACCCTAAACTGTTTGTAAATTGTAATCTTTATATTTGCAGAAGTTCCCATAAATTATTTTGCGCTGTTTTGCTCTGAAAAATTTTGCTGGGCGGTGGAACATATTGTCCAATAAATAAACGCGAAAGAACGCCGCACTTTGCGAACTTACAGTTCTTGGCAGAAACCAGACTTTCTTGACATCCCCGGTGAGGGTACAAGGTAATGTAAGCAAAGCGCAAAAACTCGTCCTCTCAAACACAAGAACATAAGTTCCAAGACAACTCGTCGCGTTGTGTCAAAGTTCTAAACTGAGCCTGCTTTCTCGAGCAGTATTTGCGGGCGCGGGGAAGTCATCCGTCTCTTTACTAGGAAATGGGCATGTTACTGTGGTTGTTATGTGTGTTTGTTTTAAGAGGAGCAACGCATTACGATAAAAAGATGCATCTTTCACATTACAGCTTTTCGCAAGATTGAGAGCACGTGACTTCATTCAGAAAACTTTACTACCAGCAATTTGTGTTGATGTGTTCGCTAAAGTCAGGCTGTAGACAGCGCAAAAAAGTTTGATGCCACAATCAGTAAATTGACGTAGAAAAGTGTAGTAAAGTGACCGACCATTGTCTGACATACTTATATTTATAAATTTTGACTTGCAGAAGCTTGTCACCTTTTGAAAACGACTGATGATTTTTACCTCTTCTATATTGTCTTGAAGCGCTAAATCTAAACATGCATGTTGCGAACAAACTGTAAGATTAAACTTTGACATTTATTTTTTATAAGAATACTCTAGGATAACTTTCTTTCGGCTCCACCGTTATTGCGCTACGGCGGGGCTGCTGTCTTCAATGTGCAGGAGTGGACGCTTTGCCGCACAAAAGTATGGTTTACCCACAGACGTAGCGCTCACTCCTAAGTAAAATAACTTATTTGGAACGAGTGCGCTAGTGCACATTTCAAATGTTGAACTATACTAACGCTAAATATTAATTCAATATCGCCTTACCTTTCGCAAATAAAAAACTATAGTATGAGATTTCATATGCTCCACATTCAAATAGCAAAGGGTATTCACGCGGCTATGCTGCGTTTAAAAAATAATTGAACGTTCTTAAAACCCAGTTAAAATATTTTCGATCGTTTGGGACAGCCTAACGTCCTGCAAAACGCAGTAGAGTGGAAAGTTGAGCTAGTTGGTAGTTATTCATCTTGGTTTTTAAAAGCGCACACAAGACGAGGACAGAGTAAGAAACACAAACGACGGACGAGCGCTCACTCGCCACTGATAGGTTTTATTGGAACCTCAGAAAACACAAAAAACACCCCCCCCCCCCCCCCAATCGCTCATGTGCACCGCAGCTCCTTGTTGTCAAACTACACATATTAAAAACTGTAAAATCACGATGTTTACGTGCTGACACGTGTCGTTGTCTTTAGAAAAGCCAACTTGGCCCCAGTCAGTGCAAGGGAGGGTTGGCTTATGCATCCCTCTCCCCGATAAGCTATCTGAAAGGCCTCCAAGATCTCTCTCGCCCTCTGTTCTTTATACGTGCCCAAAATATTTGTGTCACCGAACGCTGGAGAGCAGCCGCACCTGTCACAGTGGACAGCCAGGTGGCCCGACGGAGTCGCTCGAAGAGAAGCACGGTGCTCCCTAAGCCTTTCATTAACACAGCGACCAGTTTGGCCCACGTACACTTTGCCACAGGATAGAGGAATGCAATACACCACAAAAACCCGACATCAAACAAAGCAGTTCACATGTTTTTTTTTTTTTTTTTCTACAGGAAAATTCACCTCTCTTCTTCCCCTCCCGCGACTCTTGGACCCTCTTACACAATTGAAGTAATTTGTTGGGAGCCTTAAACACCACCTGTACGTCATACCGCCTCGCAACATCCTTAACATTGTGCGAAACACCGTGTAGGTACGGGAGCACCACCGGTCTCTTCGACCTTTCCCGTGGTGCCCGGCTGACAGGACCTTTCAAACGCTTAGTTAGCCCCGCCGACACTTCCCCGATTATTCGTAAAGGAAAACCTGCTTCAGTCAATTTCCTCACTTGATCATTGAAGCTTTTCTCCACCACGTGGAAGCATGATTTTTTGAGGGCCAAACCAAGGCAAGACGCCGCGATGCCTCTTTTTACTATTTTCGAATGCGCCGACTCGTACGGCAGGAGCGCTTTTCTTGAGCGGGGACTAAAAGCCCAACAAACATGGTTGCTTGACAAACGGGGAGACAAATCCAAAAACTGGAGGCAACCCTCCGACGGTGTCTCGAAGGTAAACTTCAGTCCTTTCCCAAGTTTTTCGAAGACTGACGACACTTTGGCTACAACATCCGCCCTACCGTTGACTTCAACAAAAATAAGGTAGTCGTCTACGTATCTAAATATTTTTATGACAACCTAGGGCTATCAAAAAACCTAGACTTACTTCTAATCAAGATGTGCACATGTTCTTGTGTTGTATTTTTCATGGTGTTTACCATTTATGACCTGAGATTTGAAGCCTACATCTCCAAAACCTATCCCGCATATACAAACGCCTTGATCATCCCCTCGAAATTCAGTCTCGCGTCTCCAGAACTAGCAAATTTCAAAACTCCCCGAATTTTTTTTTTGCTATTGCTGAATGAAATTCACTGCCCACATATATTTTCCGTTACATGAATATATATATATACATATATTGTCAACTGTGCAAAACATTTTAGTGAAGTATGTTTGGTTTTGATATTCTAATTTATAATTTCTTTTCTATTTCTAGCGCTATGTACCTTATGTTGTCGTTACCTTCGCCTTCATGTCAAGTGCTGAATTAGGCTGCCTTTGGAAAAATAAAACCGACCTAAACAGATATGATTCTTTGGGTTTTTTAACTTGCATGCCCTCAAACAATTTTCATTTTCTGCCGTATTCATAACAGTTGCAAAACAATAAACATACCCAGTAACAATCCAAATTTAGTCCCCCTGAAGTGCAATATCGAAGAACCCTAGTTTAATTAGGACTACAGAAAATTCCACGAGAAGACTAATACAAAGAACATATTCTCGAAAGTTCAGTTGAGCAGAAGTCGTTCACTAACTCTGCTCCTTCAGCATAATTCGGAAGTATTCTGTGAGAAAATTATTCCTATTTTTCACTAGGTAATCCCGCAAGTACTCTTATTCAAGTTTTCCTTTGAAAGGCATATCACTGTTGAATTAATGCACTTATAATCAATAATCCTACCCTCACTCCATATTGAGCGTTGGCCTCCCGATACCTCCGGCATTCACATTTAGGTACGTGACCCTTTTCGAATTTACTGTAGATACGCCTCCTCGTGTGGTTCTAGATCCAGCGTATATAAACTACGCCTTGCGATGGAACCTAAGATTTTTGCTTTATAGGAGATTTCAAGTCTCCATGAATATGCTCCGTGGTCTCTGTACCTTCCTTTTAGGTTGTTATTGTACCCGAATCACTGTGCTATTCCTGAAATTTCTATATTTAATATTACGCTATTTGTGCTCTATTTAAAGTGTGCTCTAGACTGAACAACGTCTAAAATCTTTCGAATGAAGTTTAGGAAATCAGCGCAGAAAAAAATGCAAAAAATGACGGTTCATTCTGCTATAACTGGTACATCTATATGTCCCGAAAAGTTGAAACCTCTGATATTATGAAGGGGGCAAGAGTTATCGAAAGCTTCTCTAGTGGCTTGCATATGTGCTCCAGCCTGCAGACCGTTGGGATTAATGGGGAAAGCCTACTGGCAAAAAGCTAAGCAAAAGTAACGGAAGCACTTTACACCACATATAATACGTTTGTGTGGTAGGGCTGGGGCGGGTGGGAGGGGGGTAGACAGTGACACACAGGTGAATGCAATCGTACATTTGGTGCCCTTCCTCGCAGTCTCCGGAAATTGCGCCATTAGCTGAAGTTCCTGAGAGCCGGTCATATTCATCAACATCCGAGGCGCGTCCACCTCCCTTCCGGACGAACCTGAAGTCGAGCAACGGAGTTAGGTTCTGTCTCAGAGTTAACGATGCTTAAGAAGGATGTAGTGAGAGCCGAGGTCATGATGCTACTTCTGCATGTAGGAAGAATGATGTTAAGGGGCTACTGATTTATTTGATAGGGACTTATATGACCCACACAGATTGAAGCGGATATAATCTGTCTCTCAGTATCATTTATTGTGTGTTTTGTTATTTGCTTGCTAAACTTGTCCAATAATTCATTTTTTTATCCAAACTAAAATCATCAAGCGGGTGTTTCAGGATCTTGTTATGATTAGTCTTATTAAAGACGCTTCATGACGCTTTGTTCTACTATTGTTATCTTAGTCTACTTTTGTCTATGAGGATGAGCAGTAAGGAATAATCAAATTAATAGTACTTGACTTTCCTTCTGATCTAACTGTTTGAGTTAAAAGCCTATAAAATAAATGTAAACTTTCTGCCTCTAAAATGTTTATTACGGTTGACTAATACACACTCTTGAGATAGAACAATAAAATTAGTTTGAAGAAGATGTACGCTATTATCAAACTTGCGCCCGTTACTTAAAAAAATTTAATAGATTACAATTACAAATCACCGATCCTAAAATGAAATGATTCATCGTTACAAATCATCCTCGCTAAGAAGTGACGGATTACTTTACTCGTTAATTTACAAATATCTTCCGCGTTACTTTTACCACGTACACTTATCAGAAAAACAATAGAAACAATCTCGATGATCTCTTTCATGTTCTGCAACACTACTTTCTATTTCGCATACGGCCGCATTATGCTAGTCCTTGTAAAAATAAAATATATTTAAAACCGGAGTCACATTGATTACACATCATACAAGACAGTCTTCATACAAATTCGGGTGCGAGTCACCGCGAGCTCCGTGCTTCGAATGCCGCTTGGCAACACAATCAAGGACAACAATTGGCACGCGGCATTCGAACCGCAGGTATTGCAGTGACCCGTGTTTGCAGGCTCTCTTTTATATGGTGTATGAGCCGCGTGACCCCGGCATAAGCGAAAGAAAGTAGGTGCACTTCGTTCACCTGTGAGATAACAAGGCAGCGAAAGCTGCAGCCACTCCCGCCATCCCGGTAGCTTACGGCGACCGGAAATGATCCATGCAATTCTGCAGACAAAGCAAGTGGTGCGCATGCTCAATAGCAGCGTTTACCTCCGCTAGGAGATTCGCAGGTAAGTAACCGATATACAAAAGCTCTTTTTTTTTTTTTTTTTTAACGGGCCTTTCAAGCGTGAGCTCAACATCTCAAAGCTGCTGTCTCGTGAGAGTAGCTTTGACGCACTGCCATGCCTTGCACGTTTTTTTTCTAGAGGTTCTAATTAGAAAAAAATTGGGTTTCCTTTTCGCTTATTCTCCTTTCTACGATGCTTTCTCTTTTTGTTGAATTTGATATACCTTTATGTTGCTGAATTCCCTGTTCATATTGCACCAGTTGTTGTATTATGTTAAGATGTTTAAAAAGTGACGAGTAATTAAAGTCATATATTACGAACATTCGTATCGAAAATGCATCACAAATTATTGCCGCGAAGAAGTAACGCGGTGATTACTAATTTTTCGAAAAAGTAACAGATTCCAAGTGCTCCGTTACTTTTAACTGATTACTTCCTAAGTCTGGCTGTTGTAGGAGTCAATAAGTTCCATCAGTGGTCACTGAAAGGTGAACAATATTATTTTGAGGTGATTATTTTACCCTAAGAGTAATATATAACAGTTACAGTAATTCATACGTATCAGCCGCTTATGATGACTAAGGGCAATCAATATGATTATATATAAATATGCATTATGCGTGCTTACATGTTTGAATAGTAAAAGTGAACAACTATAACTCGCAGGAGCCTTGCCTTGCTCTGTGGTGTGTATAAAATGGTTTGTATTCTTGCTTCCGATGTCCTCATGGAATACATGTATGCTTTTTGGGGTCTGCATGGATTCTCAATTAAGGATTCATGGGTTCAGAAGAACATCCGAAACCCCCAAAAAATGATCTTTCACTCTACTCAAAGGACTCTCTCTTCCCCTGAAGGCATCTAGGCTAAAGGAATTGACTAAGAGAGAGAGCAAGAGACAGAGGGATACATATGGGCGAATTCCACTATTAGTTTTGGAGCGCGCCGGATAGATTTTTTTGGAGAGCGCACATTTCACTGGGAAATCGGGAGAGAAATACACGTGTTCCACTTGACGCTTTGGATAAGCTTCCACTCAAAATCTCCATCCGGATCACAGAAAAACCGCTCCGCTGATTCCGGCGGATTCGATCGGACGTCAGTCAGCCTGGCGAGCGCCCGGCGCGCACACGTGACTTCCTTTCTCGCAGGGCATATCCTCATGGAAGAATTCGTAATGGACGCTCGCGAAGTGCCGCCCTACTGCTGCTGCTTCACGACAGTTCATCGTCAAGTTGGTCGAGCAGCTCCCTCAGTGGCAGTGGCTTAAGTAGCAACGACGACGAGGGTTGCCTGTATGACCAGCATGAATTCGACTGCGTTTTCGGACCTCCGCCGAAGAGGCCAAACATCGAGACGTACTTAGAGGACGTTCACGAGTATTCCGATGAATTAAATGGGCGCTTTGGCTCATGCGTTAAACACGTGTTGTTAGCACCGCGAATGCGAAAACATGTGCTTCGAGATCTCGGACCATGGGAAGAGGATTCCCGGGAATGTGAATGACGAGAGGGCATCCGCCGATCGATCCCGGAGAAGTGGTCATGTCCCACTGGGGATCCGGAGGCGGAGTGAATCCACTCGGATTGCGTGCTCCATCTCAAATCTGGTCTAGTGATTCCTGCGCACTCCAAAACGACAAGGAATTCACCATTGCATAGCCAAAGAAAATAAAGTATACACACTAAGAAATTGGGATCACTAAACTAAAAGCGTACAAACATTACATGTCTTCAAATGTATATGCATATAAAAAATGTAAAGTGTCCTTTAATTTAAAAAGCGTTACCAAAACTTACGAAGAGCTACCAGATACTCAGAAGGTAAATTTCGTTTCTGGAAAGAACTTGAAACAATTACATAAAAACGTAGCACTAATTGCAATTGCCAAGCGACCGTAGAGGCCTACGCCAAATTTACCGCATGACGGACACATCTTCCTACAGCTTTTGAACTAACATTCATGAAACAAGTGATTACATGCTAGAGACCTAAGCACGCTGAACACGAATTTACTACTGACTATACCGTACTGGAATGTAGCCCCCTAATCTACTTTAACGATCATGTGGGTCCGGCCTGAAGACCGTTGTCAGAATACGGGCGACGTTTCAGATGCATATACGTGTGCATAAATGCTGATTTCTTTGAGTAGACCCTCGGCAAAATATTGACGGTGAGCAGCTTTTGCTGAAGGGCACGCCGCACAGTCAACCTTAACGAGCTACGCCTGATGGAACAAAGGCGCGTGTGCGTGGGCGTATTCCAAAGGCGATTGCGGTGAAGGGACCTTGAACGGCGGAACGTAACCGATTTGGGAAACGATGTTAGTGTCAGGATCACTGCATCGGTTGACAACTCAAAGCACGAAAAACGTGCCTTGTGGCACGTATTTCAGGCCCGTATTCTCGCTCTTTCTGTTCGCATCACTTTTTCTCCTTCAGGCTTTACGGAATAACATATTTTTACCATTGAGTTCCGTTCGAGAACATCTGTACTGAAAAGTTCTAGTGTCCCGCAAAATTTTCGGGCGGGTAACGCTATTGTTATTATATTAAACTATTGTGATATAAATTTAAAGTAATTAACCTAGACGAGGCAGTAAAGAATGCACAAGGCAGCTTGTAGTGAGATACGCACCTCACTAATAGTGAACTCTACTTTTGCTTGTAATTTAAGAATCTTATATTCGACTTTTTCTTCTCAACATATTTGTTGAAAATCGCAAAATTCCAATAGTTTATGCCGATTCAAATAATGTAAAACTATACAACAGTATCCTCAACAATTTCCGTATAAAATATTATGAAAGCAAAAATAACCAAGGATGTTAAAAAAATAATTTTTGAAATTTTGTCGATTAAAGAAACCAAACTATTTACTGACGTTCAGACATTAATCATATTTATTGAGGATTAAGGAGTTCATGGATTTATTTTCGATTAAATATACATTAAAACATTGAAAGCTAAATAATCTTAAACAAAATCCCCACGGGATGATCCACTATATACACAAGCATCGTAAAAATGTGACAAAATGGCACCTTTGGAGCATTGTATACCGCTAACGCGCACATTAAGCCACTTTTGGGTATGAGTGGCTGCATGCAGACAACAAATATATGGCGGCGTGGAAGAATTACACAACGAGTGGAAGGAACAAACCAGGAGGGACGTTTGCAATGATGGGGGCTACACATGGAGTATCAACACTTTCAAAAGAGACAGGCGCGCGGGGAAATGCATGTTCGTTTTCAGTACGTCCGCCGCCAAGAATGGGATAAAGGGCGACAGATGCACGATCCGCAGATAAAATATCTCGAGTTAAGGTAAGAATTGTGGAACTTGTCAACGGTGCCTCACGAATAAAGGTCATTAGCCAGAAGCCATATGTGGCACTCAACACTCGACTAAGGTATGTACTCCCGAACTAATAAGCATGCACGACTTTGTCAGATTAATTTTGCGTACATTTGCCTATCGCGCAAACAGTAAGTTAACATTGGCACGCTGGCGACGGACCGTGAAGCCCTCAGGAACGAACATATCGCTAAAATCACTATAATCGAATCAGTTTATTCCTTTCATTATCATTAGATCCCGGGTAGGATTTTATTCATATATATATGTATGTATATATATATATATATATATATATATATATATATATATATATATATATTTATTTATTTATTTATTTATTTATTTATTTATTTATTTATTTATTTATTTATTTAGGCGAATCTCCCTATGGTGGCTCTGTGTTCAATTCAGTGGCTTGGTACTATCGGGTAAAAATGAAATGCGAACAGAGGAGCGCGTGGCTCACGGTACAGGCTGCGCCGCCTGGAAGTGAGCCTAGGGGCGAGGGTGCGTGGCCTACTCCGATGTGTTCACGCTCCTCGATTGGCGCTCCTCCAGCTTCGGCCGTGCGCCTCTTAGTGTGCTGAAAGCTATCACCGCTATCTTTGCTGGCTCAGCGCGTGCGGTGCAAAGAAGCTCGCGGCACTCGCCGAGCAGGCGAAAATAGCGGTGACAGCTTTCAGCGCACTGAGAGGCGCACTGCCGAAGCTGGGGGAGCGCCAATTGAGGGGCGTGAATTAGGGCGCGCACCCTCACCCCTAGGTTCACTTCCAGGCGGCGCAGCCTGTACCGCGAGCCACGCGCTCCTCTGTTCGCATTTCATTTTTCCCCGATAGTACATAGAACATAGGAGAGGACTTTTTGGAATGTACTGAGAAATAGATGTTTGAGAGGCCGGCAATAGTTTTCGGAAACTAAATAAGAAAGACGCTTTTGGGCTAAATGCAAATACACTAGCTGTGTTTCACGAAACGCTGGCCAAATAGTTCCTTCCAAATGAGCGTACCGCACAGCTTATGTCGTACAATTCTCAAGCCAAAAGGCCTACACGCAACACGTTGTATGGTTCGGTGGAACTAGGGTTTGATTATTTTTAAGCATCAAAATTTTAATTACTAAATGTAAAGGTATGGCTTCAACAAAAACTTTCTCTGCATCCTCCAAACAGCTAAATTACAGTGATTTGCAAAAATATATGCAACGCACACCGCCTTGCGTGGTGCCAAAGAAAAAAGTACAACCAAATTATGATGCATATTTCAGTATTGATTTTTTATTAAAACCCATCTCCGAGCCAGCGAACCTGCTTCCTCCCCCCTTGCAAAACGCGCGAAAATGAGATGAGCCGCCCGCTGATCTCTATTTTAGTAGTCTGGATCGCTGATCAGGAGCCCGTCCATGTCACCACCAGCGGTCATTGCTTGACACCAGTGTTGTAGGCGTTACCGAGAGAAGAAAAAAAGAACAAGTTAGTCGTTACTTGCAAAATAAAGTATTGCATTTTTGTTACCGTTATCGATAAAACATGACGCACGTTACTCACGCGTCACCTTTTATTTGTAAAATGATGCTTGATTGTCTCCATTGGGTTGTAGCGTCGACTGCGGTCCAACTTGGAGTGAAACGCAGTATAGCAGATTCGTAGAGGGGACGTGCCGAGTACCACCGCGCTTGACGTGCCAAAGAGGCACAGAAGAAGACAGAAGGACGTTTGGAATATAAATATACCCTCAATAAAAGATGAGGAATGATACGAAATGCTGACATAGAATGCAGCGAAGCACAGCACAAACACAGTTTCCTTATACTAGATTGCTTGTCTACTGAGAAGATTCTACTGTAGACATCATCGATCTAGGACTAAAGTACTAACGAAGCTAAAGCATAAGTTTTCTACTGCATCCGCTTGAAGCAGAGTACAGAGTGCGTCTGACTTCCTTCTCCTCAAAGCGCTCTTTCTCCCTAGAGCGTCGTTCCGAAAGAACGCGCAGCTAGCACGCGCGTATCTTTCGTAAACTTCATGCGGGTGTATCGCTTATGCGAACCCCGAAACTCGAAGCTATGGTAAGTTCTTGGTGTCTTATATAAACTACCACATAAAGACGAGTTCCAGCGGCAGCATGCACAAAGACTCGTCTGACCGTGCTTTGCATACGTTGCACGTTCTTCATCGGTGGAATACGAAGACACTCATCATTAGAATCAGTGAAGCAGGTACGTTGCACGTAAGACAGGGGCTATTCTTCGCAGGTGAAAATCAAGGATAAACATTGAGCGTAAAACCGGGGAAGTGAATAATTGAGTGCAACCACCGTTTGCACAATTATATAGAACGGGCGGCGAAGACTAAAAATGCACGTCTCACGTTGAGTTTTGTTTGTGTTTTGTTGGAACATTTTCATTTGTGTTTGTTTTTCTTTTTTCATCCCTAATTAAGTCAGCCGAAATCGGAATAAAAACTTGAGGAGTAAAAAAAAATATTATTTCCTTACTGGATCGCAACGGTATTTATTTATCCATAGGTAGCAACATATTTTTACATGAGTCAGAAAGACGCACTTCAAATTGTAAATCGTATGTTCCTCCCTTTTAGCCGTAGTATAGAGAAGGAGCGATTAAAAATTAGCGCTCTATCTCAGGACGTCTGTCAGGAGCGAGGGAGGACGATGTAAAATTATTGACAAAGTCGAATACAACTATACTAGAATGAAACTGCAAAAACATGATGTTATGGGTCAATAATACGCAAGACAAATTGCGAGAGATAAACATACAGCAAAAACTCGGACGAGCAGACTTAAAATAATAAATAATATGAAGACGCGCTAAAAATACGAGGTTCTTCTCCTGTGAGACTATATATTTAATACACCCAATCTAAGAGTGTGGTGATACATCACACCAACGCCGGAAGTGGGTCTTCGTAGGGTGCTGCAATGAGATCAAACATCTTATAACCTCCAATTAATAATTGGAAAAGACACCTAAATTACAGAGGGAGGTACAAGAAGGATAAACGTCCTGCTCTCAAGTTTCGCGAAACTCTGCAAAAAACGGAATTCTTATTCCAGTTCAAGCGGTCTAAACGTCTTCGCTTCTCCATACGAGAAATATTTGAAACCGCCTATTAAACGAAGTGCCGTACTCTTCCAACTGTATTCATGACGGTGTATTTATATAAGCCGTTGTACCAGCCGATCGGTGGTGTGCCCTCGTCGTCCTGGCCTAATGGGTTGCCTAGGCAACGGCGGCGGATATAGCGCGTCGCCGCGTAGGAAAAGGAGTGCGGCTGGAGTGACCTCATCAAGCTGGAATTCGAAGCAGCGCGTGGGGGGCGCTGCGCACTTTACGTAACCGGGGTAATATGATTGCGCAGCGGGAAGCTTACGAAAGCAAATTGTTCGAGTACTGCATGGGCGTTAGTAATAATTACAGAAGGCTCGAGGTTAACCGAAGGGTCAAGGACGGATACATATTGACAATATGATACAATTTACTTTCCTAGCTAAGCTTAGTGAGTTGTATACAACATCCGACTAGACAAAACCTATTTTTGTGGACACATTGCCTGATTTCGCGATTAGTGAGCCATAATGTACGCAGAAGTAGCAAGAATTTGACATAGAGTGGTGATTGATTTCGTTCCCTCATTTAGGGTAATCTTTTGCTACGTTTGGTAGTTTGCTTGCAATGGACAGACGCCACAATTTCCACGCACTTCTGCTTATAGATTTATCTCACGTATAGGTTAGGCCTCGCTGGCAACGTACTGCCCCTTCCACAGATTTTCTGGGCCTTATTTTATCACAAGGTATCTGTGTAGCAGGACGAACGAGCTTGAGGAATTATTTATTGACCCCGTTTAATAAGGTAAACATTTGGCTAAACACTGGAAACTTGATAGACCGCCTCATCTTACTGTCAGAGAAGGGGCACACAAAATACATATTTCATTAGTCAAGAAGTTGACTAATGGCTTTGCACTCCTTGAAGCGTAGCCATATCTTTTCCGAAAGCGCAACTCATCTTGAATGCACCTTTTCCGTCGAGTGGCTAGCGCAACTGAAAGTGAAAGAGAGCAAATGGAAACTTATTTTAGTGAAACTGTTATTTATTCGGCCCGTGAAGTGTTTTATATACTTCATTGAGTCTTACAACTATCTTGTAGTACGTAACCTAGAGTTCCGTGCAGAGATATAAAAGTTGGGAGTGTTGCATTTCACAACATCTCACGCTCGACTGTTGTTTTGTGAGAGATCTACGTATTTGCAATCTGTGGGCAACACTGATTTCACCAAGAATTCAGTAAAATACCTCACAGAAATAAAAACAAGTAATAACGAAACAAAAAAAAAACTGATTCAGTCAAGATAACCACAATTCGAATTGAACAACACACAAGTTATCTCAACAACATCCATGGCTGTGCAATGACGCATATTTTCCCAGGCGGCCATCATAGATATAGAACTAAGGAATAAATGGTTGAGGTTAAAGTGTAGCGTTGGTGCAGGTGAGCGCAAGCAAGAATGGTCCGATTGCAATAAGCCCTAACGAGAGTAAGTCTTGTCACTCTCGTAGGTTAAAATTTCATGGTATGGAGGCGAGTGCCCTACATTTACGTAAGTATACGAGCACCATGTTGGTGAAGAGGAGCTGAAATCTCGGAAAGCTGGTGCTGATTCATTAAAATTAACAAAGCAATGGCTTACCTTGCGTGTTTTGGTGCCTGTCCTTTGCGTTCGCTGGCTCATCTGGATGAACTCGCAGTCGTTGGCATATCATTGCAATTTGGCACAATACATTTTTATCGCTAGAGAATTCCGTGTCCGTTACCAAAAGCCCGTTATTTTTATTTTATCATGACGTAGGAAAACGTTTTACTAAAGTCATCAGAGAGAAAGGTGAGAGTACAAGACAGGGAAAGTAGTAGTTCTTGTGCGTTGGGCCAAAAATTAGCAGGAATAATTGAATTGGGGCTTTTTACAGGGATTCCAGTTTGCGTAGAAGGCGCTCTGGTGTAGATAAACTCGCCTCTTAATTGATTTTATGTTCAGTTCAATCACAACTTGTATTAACAATAAAAAGTGTGAATTTAGTGGCCGATTGTAGAGCCTCGAACACGGTCCTTTTATATAAAACTATTAGGCTTACAAGCAAAATGTCACCTCGAGCGCATTCATCACAGTTAGCGTGCGCAGAAATAGTTCACTAATTCGTTGATCCCGAATCTTTTGTTCAGTAGAGTAGATTGTTGGGGCTAGCTGGTTTTGGAACTTGAAATACATATTAGCGCTCAAAATGCAAGGATACAAAGACGAGAATCAGACACCTCAGTGCGCAACTAACTGATTTTACTATATGAAACATCACGTATATACCATCCGTATTCCTGACATTACCCCATCAGTAGCCAACCCGATGCCAGGCCGCGTCATTGGGGAAGGCACGTTCCTGTCAAGTAGATTAACTGAGGCCACGCTGACACATGCCTGTCCCACCCATCTCAATCTCATCTGCCTGGACTATCTCCCTCACAGTTTTTTTATTTTTTTTTTCCTTTTGCCTCGCCACAATTTTTCACTCATAATGCAACGACACACACTTGCAGCTTTCACAATGATCAGACAGATGACCGTCCCGATAATTTTTTTACTTTAAGTTTGTGTTCACTTAGCCTATCATTAATGCACCTACCGGTCTGACCTATAATCTTGGTTCGGCATGTTAAGGGGATGTCATATACTACTTATTTACTTTAAATCGTGATATGTGTTATGAAGATATCATGTCTAAAAGTGCAAATGTCCCCGATTCATGTAGCGCGAACATAAAAAAGGCATGTACGAACATAACAAGAAACGATATCAGGGGCCTTATAGTACGTGCTTGAAGGCACGTTTTTTCGAAATTGTGCAAGGTCGCAACCAGAGTCGAGTCAAATGCTGTTTATGGGTTCTTCAAGTGATGACGTAACCAACGTACAAACCCGTTTTTTGGCGCCAATCAAAACGAAAAACATGCGAGCCCTTGAGGCCAACATGGCGCGGTTCGTTAGGCGCAAATCCGCGGTGCAGAACTCGGCAAACGTGATCGACCCGCAATACAGACGGAGGAATGCCTTCGCTTGCGTCACCTTATTAGTGCACTCCGATCTTGTGAACGTTTTTACGTTGGAAAACATTTGAGAGAATTACACCACTAACAATATTTCATGAAATAATGTTTTTTTTTTTCAGAATTAAAGTTTTCTTTTTGTGTACACTTTTAAATAATTTTTTTTTGTGAAAGCTCCTTAAGTAATCATTCTTTTATTATAGAAGATTTGATTTATTCAGCCTTCTCTAACTTTCTTTTTTTATTTTCGGACAGAATTGGTGTTTATCTGGTTGGAACACCACTAGCCTTACGTGGACGAGGCCAGATAACTTAATTAGACCCTTGGAAAGTACTACATTATCATGAAGACATCGTTATTATTCCAATTCCCTAGAATTTCTGGGAATCGCTGAATTGGACTTCTGCCATTATTAGTCCCAATAAACGCTTAAAAATGGGAATTTTCCTTGTAAAAGTATAGATTCATATACGACTGCCTATTTAAATGTATACATAAAAGTGGCCTATCTATTAGGTAGGTCGTGGACGTGGCGTCACGTGATATTCGTTCACATGCCAGTGGCTCGCGGGCGCCTCAATTTTCGAGGTTAGAGTCGTACGGGCACAGTTTGCGGAAGTTATATTTGACAAATGAAACTTTTTGAGAGGTAGACACTGCATTGGGATACTATCGCGATATTGTATTGTTTTGTTGTGAAATGTCTTAGCAAGTAGGGCGGCGGCAGTGTCGTTCAAAAGCGTTACGGTCATGTATCATATCCGTAACACTATGGGTAAGATTGGCGATGAAGACACGCCAATCTAGCCAGCACCGCTATGAGTCTGGCAATCAGGAAGTGTGTCGGAATTTCCAACCCCGTCTAAATGAGCCACTGATAGACTGCCATGATATGCCATTGATCAAAGAGCGTTTTTCGGGTTTGCAAGTATCTTGGGCTCCGCACACTCAATCAACTGTTTAAGCTTCCTGGCAGCAAACGATCTCCAAAGTCTTCCCTTTTTTATTTCATTGCCTATGGCTCAATCCTATTCCTCCCGTATCTTTTCCTTTTTTCCAGACCATCTCGGAGCCAAGGTTCATCACCCTCAAAGCCTTATTACGACTTTCTCAGGAGAAATCACGAAAGGTTCAGGGGGGCCCTTTTCTGGGCCAGACCCCCTGGGTCGCAAGTGAACTTTCCTACCTCGCATCGGGCACATCCCCATCGAACGTGTCTTTATAGTCCCCAGTCCTATGTGGCACTAAGTTGAAGAGATTTCGAGGAAGTATTGTCTCTTCGAATGTCTGCTTTAGTTTCTTGACATGTCACGAAGTTCTGATTTCCTGGGTCAATAAAGTACGATTGAAAATATACCTACACTAGAAATTGGCAATGGCGCGCTTGTTTCTCGTCTGGTGAATTACTTGATATTTTACATTTTAATAGCGTGGTAAAGCTATTAATCAACATGACATATTTATATGCGTTCTACACGCAATGATTAAAATAACGTCAACCTTAAACTAATATATCCAAAGCGTTAAAAAAAATTTTGTAATGAAGAAATATAAGTTTTACAGGAGAATATAAACCGATATTAAAGGAGCTATGAAACGATTATAACGTTGAAAGAGTTTGCACTGTCTACTTTTGACATTGTTCATCTTGTCAGAAAAGACAGAAACACATACCCTTCCTTCGGAATGTTGCGATTCTGCCGCGTAATCGCGAGGCAAAAATTTGAATATTTCGCGACATGGAGAAGCGAGCGGTGCCCATGAGAACCACGCGGCATGGCGTCATTAGGTGACTTCTAAAAATGAAAGCCGTTTACAACTCCCTGTACCTCCGAATTAGAGCGCAGCTCTTGAGGAGGAGAGGGGAAGGGTACTGAAAGGAGAGTATACACCTCCTCCCTCCTCCTCATTTCCTTGTCCTGTCTGCTACTCCCCCCTCCGAGCGGCGTCGCCGTCGCCTCACGAGGGTCACGTGACCTCACGGGGGTCACATGACCCTCGTGAGGGTCACGTGACCCGCGTGCCGCACCGTACACGTGCCCCACGAAGGTCATTACTGACCCTCGTGAGGTCACGTGAGGTCATCGGTATCGTCATCAGTGACGTCAGTAATGACGTCATCAGTGACAATGACGATGTGGATGCTGATGACGTCACGAGTGACGTCACTGATGACGTTATCAGGAACGATGACGATGCCAATGCCGATGACGTCATCAGTGAGGTCACTGACGGCGTCATCAGTGACTATGAGAATGCCGATGACGTCACCAGCGACGTCACTAATGACGTCATCTGTAACGTCACGTGTCCCATAATGCAGAGCGCAGTTACGCCGACGGCGACGCCGACGCCAACGCCGCCCAAGCCGGAAACGGGTTCCTAAGAGCTGCGCTCTAAAATATAGGAAGTTGTGCAAACACCTACTCGACAAAAGGTAATTGTTTATAAATCGTGCCTGGTACCATCGACAAAACTTTTATTACAGGGAGTTTTAGTGGCGCCATCTATCCGGTCTAAAAAAACCGCCAGCTATATCTGCCATCACAATCAGCCGCCAGAAGCTGGAGGGGGCTGGAGGCGGAGCCGGACGGGGATGGCCGGACACGGACTAGACTTTCCTAGTTTCGCCATGTTGATTGCGTTGTGCAAGCACTTGGTCAAGTGGTCGCGAGCGGGTGAGTTCTCGCTGCTTTGTTGTGGCTCTAGAGAGAGAGAGCTTCACCGGAGCCCCGCGCGTCCCCCTTTCACGTCACAGCGCACGTGACTCGGAAGATGGTGAAAAAGTTGAGAGGTGCCACAAATCTGAAACTTTCTCTATTAAAAAAAAAAAAAAAGAAACTAGGACATGCGGGAAAAGGCAGTTTTTTGTTCCTTACTTCAAAAAGGTTGAGACACGAACTTCCAAATTATTTAAGCAAAGCACTGAAATTGTTGGACAGCTTCTTAAAGGACGAGGAAAAGACATATTCGTTTTTGTAAGCTTACCTGAGAAATAAAAACAATGTTCAATGCTCAAAGTGTTTGTCTCGTTCCTCATCTATGTTCGAGGTGATTGAAATAATTCAGCTCATTTCTTTTTTATTTAGGATTAAATTTAAATTAATACAATGTCAAGCTTAAAAGAAGAGCAAAAGGGTCACCCATAGACTGAGCAAGAATTGAGCTATTTGCAGCTTATGAAATTACTTGGAATCACACCGCCATAGTACGTTTAAGTAGTGCCGCGTTTGTTTGTTTTTTTTTTCTTGCTTTTTTTTACGGAAAGAATTACTCATTTAGTAAAATATGTTGGCACTATACTTGCAGAAGCCTATGTGTCAAAAATGCAATTAACAATATATGAGAATATACTGAATTCGAAAATTTCCGTGAGCTACGCATTGACCACAGCAAAAGCTTAAGGTCATAGGGCAGTAGCGATCATTGTTTAACTAAAATTCCGAAGACGTAGTTTTCTTTTTTTGCTCTACAATATGAATGAAAAGCCTGTAAAAGCATATAGAGGAGGGTGTCTGGATAGCACATATTTACAAGGAGCGGCATTGCTGATACAACCATTCGTTTCCGGGTGCCTTTTACAAACGAGCATCAAAGCATTAAATGCGAGTATGCTCTGAAGTGCAGGGACTGCTAATGTCCGGCTTTGCCTCGAAATACGCCTTAAAGTAATAAAATGGAAGAAGTGATGGTTACTGTACTTAATTTGACGTATAGTTTGATAAACCTTCTTGTTAAATTTCAAAACGGTAGCTCATATATAGGTATCCGATAAAATATGAGCGTTGTCATTGCGGTCACAAAACCCCAGCATTAATACGCAGACCAAACAAAAACAAACACCTTCTCAAGATTGACGCCATCGTTCACTAATGATACGTCTTTGCAGAGTCCTCCAAGCACGCTTTTTTCTTAAGACACAAGAGCGTCGAGGAGATCAGAAAGCGCGAACAAGAATGCGTAAACTGCGCACTTTCAGAAACAGCGAAGGTTAATAATCAAAGCCCAACATTCAAGTCCAAACAAAAGGATAACCAACTGCAGCTGAAGCCTAGGCGTGTCTCCTATGACTAAAAAGTCGTCGAGAAGGACGGTATAGCACAACATAGAAGTACCAAAGATTAACCTGCCAAGCAAAGACGCCAGCTTGCGCTTCTTGGGGGGATTAGGTGAATGCTATAGGTGCGCTGCTTCCTCAATTTATAGCGAACACAAGCACCGGATTCATCGACCATAATATGGACCAGCCCGTTGTTTTAGTGGGATCTCTTGAATGGGTATCCAGCCGTGCGGTGTGGTTAAAGAGTGTTTCTTAGGGCACAAAGTTTTTACTCGTGAAGTATGTATACTCAGGAATCAGGGTAAGTTAATAGCTAAAATAATCTTTAGAAATGAGAGCTCGTTCCTCCAAGGGTTTATGTAATACAGAGATGCATAAGAGTGAGCGTCACTGTTTTGTAAATAATATTTTAATCATCGTCCGGTAGCGCAGCTTTATAACTTTAATGTTTAGATCCTCGTATCCAAAATTGCGGTATTCAATATGCCTTTCCAAAATCTCTACTGTTAAACACTCATGGATTAGCGACAGCAAAAAAGGAATGAGAAAGAAAAAAATATATGGACTTCACGTACACGCAAAATATTTGGTGCACCTCCTTTTCCGCAAACCATTTGGGAGAGCCGATCACTACTGTCTATGTAGAGAGCTCGTCGTGTGTCCAAGTTGGAGATACGCACATACCTGATAAAACCGTCTGCGCTGTGGCAATGAACGTGATCTGAGCATTTAGTTACGTCTTCATCAGTGTCACAGCCCGCAAAAAGACAGGAGAGGTGCGATTCAGGAAGGAGGATAAGTAAAAGAGGAGACCAACTCGCTCCTAATCACACATGCAAATTTTCCGAGGTGGGGCGGGGGAAAGAGGGGGGGGCGGGGGGGGGGGGGGGGTCTGACCAAAGAATTGCTATCCAATTAAGAACCTCACCAGCAATCTGCAATGTTTAACTGAAGATGCGTATTAGGATGCTAAACAAAACTTCAAAAAAGGGAAAGACATTGAAAGGAAATTTATACAGCACACGTCAGGAAATCATACAAAATACTGAAGCGAAAAAAAACATGCTCCACATCTTTACTAATGTTACACAAACGTCTACTTCTGCAGTATTGACTTACCGTGTACGTCGGAAGTTGATAAAGTAGAGTGCAAGGGCAATCAATAGAGTAAATGAAGAGTATAGTTTACGGCCAACCAAAAAGAACCGAAGCTATAGTAATAAAGAAAAAAAAAAACAACCATCATGGAGAGGGACGTACGTGCTTTGCAGGATGCCTTGACTGCTTACTTAATTAGTAAAGCAAATATTCCAAGCAGAAACACTCTAGCAGTAGAATTTGGGACATTCGGTGCTAGGTATCAGACATCTGGCTTCATTTACTCGGCTCTAGGTGAATGGTAGATCAAAGCATCTCTTTAGCGTCGCCCGTTTCCGGTTCCAACAAAAGTGCTCGAACATTCTTGCTTTTCTAGAAGCTTTTTACCTTTCATTTGCGCTATACCAACACCTTCTGAAAAATAAAGCCTGCGCACCCACTCCGTGACGTCAATGTACCCAGGCCAGCGAGCGGTAAAGCGACAGTCGGCTGGAGGCTGGGTTTTGCTGCACCGACGCGCTGGCGGGCGGAATGTAGCTTCGATTGGAAATATTGTACGCACGTTAGTTACCCGTGCGCGACGACAACGTAGTTCGTCTGAATATAGCCTTTCCAATTAGAAGTTTATATAGCAAATCTGTGTTTTAGGGTTTATGTATCAATTTAGGACGTCTGCAACCAGTTCGTGGCAAGTATTAGCGAGGATTCTTTTCAGAATTTTTAAACTTTATATATTTTATGAAGCCAAAGCGCAGCTTTGTAATTGCAAATGCAATATTTTACACATCTTTTTGATATTTATACCTCACGACTAGAAAATTTGGGAAATAGTATTTTCTGCTTCGCGCCATCCAGCCAGACTTGTACCGTACGCATTACAAGTAATCAAATTACTTGTAATCGATTACTTTGTGGAGTAATTTTGTAATCAGTTGATTACTTTTATTAGGCAGTAATCAGAAGAGTAATCTGATTACTTATTGAAGTAATAAAATTACTTGTAACCATTACAATTTTTCCACAGGAACCCCCCCCCCCCCCCCCCCGGCACACGCCTTTTTTTTTTCTTTTATGAAATGACATAAAATAAAATTTGCTTTTTTTCTTTCGAATGGAAAAAAGAAGTTTTTTGCGGAGCTGTAGGGAACGAGGTCAATCTCTTTCTATGTACGGTTTCTGTAAGATGTCCGTTTTTTTTTTTTTTTTTTTAGAGCTGGGACTGGGAGTGGGAAGCCCCAGGGAAGGGAAACCACAGTGCGTGACAAAGGCCATTCAGGGCGAAGTTTGAGGAAGCAGAATGTAACTTTGTGAGTCCTTTGTTCAAACTAGCCCCCTAACACACACACAAAGAAATAAAAAAAAAAATAAAAAAAATCCTGCTTAGGGTACCTACTCGCGGCCCGTAGGAGAGCCAGAACCGAAGAATGCCTATTTCAAAATACAACAAAGGCAGTTGAAAAATTTCCCCATTTCCCCTACGTGGTCTTTGTGACAAGCAATGTTTCGAGTTGAGGAGTGGTCGGGGCGATCTCTTCCGCTAATGGATACTACACATGATTCGTTTCAAATCCTGGAGCTGCTGCTCTTTTGTATAACATGCGAGCTCATCCACATGTGAATAATAAAATGAGCGACGCAAACTTTGAGCGACAACCCTTGCTCAAGCTTAACAAGATCTAGAACTCCCTCCGCTTCCCCCCCCCCTCACACACACACACACTCGCGAACGCCAAAATCATTAAACGTCTTCAATCGAATTCTATGCTTGTGTCCGTATTGTGAAGGTGCAACGACCACGAAGATGGAGCCAGTTTTTGTTCTTCAATACTTGTGCAAATCTGAAATATAGGTTGGAAGTAGTTCATTGTTATGAGCGCTAAAGATGTAAGTTTTCACACAATAAAGTAATCGGAAAAGTAACGATTACTTCTTTGAGTAATGTCCTATTACTTTTGCCGTCGAGTAATCAAGTAATCTAATCGAATACTTTTTAGCCAAGAGTAATAGTAATTGTAATCGATTACTTTTTTTTAGTAACGTGTACAAGACTGCATCCAGCTGATACCTTGAGAGATAACACTAACAGCGCTGTCTCGACCTCCCACCAAAGGTCAGACGGACAATTTTGTATTATTAAACAGTACGAAAATAAATGATGGTGCCCTAGTTAAGGGGTCATTTGCATTATTTATTCATGTTTTAAGTGAGTGATACAAAAGAATTCGCACAAAAAATGTGGCTGATCGATTACGTGTCAGGAGGACATCTATGCAATAACAAAACACGACAAAATGTAAATATTGACCCAGCGGCTACCTACAAATATGTTCAAGATTCTCCACAGTTTTTTTTTTTTGTTTTGTTTTGTTTAATAATGTAAACCTATTGGGGCACAGACTGCCTTCGCTTTGTAGCTGGAAACTGGAGCAGACCTTGCATCCTGCGGTAATGCATCATTTTTCCCTTTGCACACAATGAAGAAGAATATTACTCGACGAGGCGAGGATGAGTTTAAGCACTGCTTCAGCTCTGTGGCCGCTTGCACGGGCGTCCAATTTTTTTTTTTTTAACTCTGGCAGCATAGTTAGTTTTAGGTTCTTCTTTACTTTTTGTTGACCACGTAACCGAAAAATTTGAGCGATGAGCCAACGCGACATAACCTAGTTCCCAAGTAGTTTAGCGTGCATCGCCACACTGACGACCAGTGGTGTAAGAAGGTGCAATCCCCCACCATATAAAGCACCTTTTATCATCGAGAGGAAGCATCTTCAGCAAAACTAAATAATATCTGCAGTAGCCGCACTTAAGTTTCTACACAGCCACAGAGGCGCAGTTTCCAACTACGTAGATAAGAACGGGAGTCCAGGACGACAGAGCTGCTAAAATCACACTCCACGACGTCGACAGCAAAAGCAAGACCAGAAGGCAAAATACTCTGATCGTGTGGCTCACGTGGCAAAACCTACAAAATAACCGAAAACAATTAGGAAGCGCTGTCTCGTTTTAAAAATGAGACATGATATACGCACTGCGTAGTGCACCGTGACCGGAAGTGGCTATACGCACGACGCAAAAATGTTCTGCGTGTTTCCTGGTTTAAGAGGTGTGTGTGTTTGAGGGGAAGTAATCAACAAATTGTCACCGAACAAAAGCTCATCGGACAAAAGCTCACAGGACAAAAGCACGCTTGACAGAAGCTCACCCGTTTTTACACAAACCCGGACCAAAGCTCACCTCTTTCTTTATTTTGGCTACTCGGCGGGCGAAACACTGTCTATGCTAAAGTACGAGCTCAATGAACATTGCACCATTTTTAGAACTTTTGCCCCATCCCATGTAAGGGGTTGACAGATAAGCTTAATAGTCATAGATGCAATGCACTGGAGCCAAAACTTAAATCACATTGCACTCGCAAAACACATCGACACGGCATCGATTCTTGATCGATATCCAAGTGTGCGAAGGCACAGGTTGAAAACAAAAAAAAAGAAAAAAAAAAGCTTTGGCGAATGACAATGAACGAGTACAAAACGTGTTTTCAGCAGGCTTATACGATATAGTGATAGCTAAAGTGAGAGTAAATGTCACACTCTAAATGACATACGGAAGAGGTGCAGCTTTCATCCGGCTGTGTGACTTACAAAGCATTATTCTTTGTTTATAATTATAAAAAATTAATCGATATTTTTCAGTTCAATGAATGTCGAACACTTAGAAACGAGTGTCCAAAACATCCAAAAGTTGCTATCCGAATTCTGGTATTAAGTCACATCGAACGCGAGGAACGCATCACGTGATAAACATAGAGCATTGATGCAAACATTTTCTTGATATATTTTTAATATTATTGCGAATATAAAATCAAAACGTGTGCGCAGCCTCTCGGTTGATTTTTTCTTATTTATTCTTTATTGTATTTTATCAATAGGATTGTGCTGATTCAATTCTCTCTGCAGACACACATTTTTGTTGAAATAATCTTTTCGTCGTAAGTTAGAGTAGGATATAAAAGTACGCTTTCGAAAAAGTAAGTTTATATACTTGTGACTGAAACTGCTAGTTCAAATGCTTCTTCGGTCAATTTTGCTAGCAAATGAAATAGTTACTTTTTGTGTGTTCTATTGAAAGGTTTGTTTCTTAATGTCAGGGTTCTTTGATATTACAAATTTCTGAAACTATCGAAATAGTGCACGTCCTCTCCATATCCGCGAGCATTTTTTTCTAAAGAACACGCCATGCAATTTGCAAGGGCAACATTGGTAATGCATTGCAGCTCATAAATTATACGGACTAATTACTGCATTTATGTGAACCTTGAGCGGAGATAAAGTTAATAGTTAGGATAACGTGTCAGTTTTAGGCTTATAAACATTGCGACGCGAGTTCTATAGTGTTTGTATCAGATCTAATTACTTGATAGTGTGGACGTTAAAAGAACACCAGAAACAATATAAAAGTTGCCAAGATGTGACGCTCATTAACCTCAAAATTTCCGTCAGGCTTGGAGTCAAAAGAGTTCCGAGGATCCTTTTATGAACAAAGAATGCAGAAACAAAACCCTGCACTAGCACAAAAAACAAACAAACAAAAAGTCCTTAACAAAAAACAAAGGGCAGGTTTAATTAATCATTAGCCTTGCAATCAATTTATGATAAAGAGAGCTTCTGGCACCACCAAAACTCCTTTCCCGCCCTGAAGGCGAATGGCGATGACGATTAAACCATAAACAAAGCAAACGTAAACTAAAAAACGAAGTGACCCAACGTCATGGCTATGTGATAAAATTTCATAATTAAGGAAAGAATGCGGTCGGGTTTCTACGTACGCGAAAGTAAATATAATAGGTGCCACTTTCTGCCTTAATACGGTAACCGCTGCATAAACAGCACGCTAGAATGGACGCTCAATGGGTAAACTGGGCACCAGGGAGATATAAAGCTTTTTTCTTCTTTATCTTGATAGAATACGCAAATGTGAAATCTGGGACATCGGTTAAGATTGTCTTAAAACCTTCAGCACAGAGCAGACTTGGTTAGACTAAGCGTTTTATCCGTTGCATTGGTTCGACTCTCAAGAGACACAAATATTTATTTGGACGTGAAGATTCCTGGGAGTATTTTAGGGGGGGGGGGGGGGAGGGATTATTTATTTTTATATATTTATTTATTTATTTATTACCTGCTTCGCTAGTAGGCATTCTTTCAGGTACAGAGACGTAAGAGATTGCGCCGTGCTCAACGGAGGCCTATAGAACGCAAATACCGTCAAATATTCACATTGAGAAAGCGCGAAATCTTGCACCACACTGCTTCACAAATCGCATAATTAATTTTGGTAAAGCTATGTAATTGTTCTGTTTGACAAGCAAGAATACACCACCACCATGACTTTTTCTATCAGCTCGGTAAACCTTATAGCTCGGGGGAAATACTTGCGTGCCAGCACGGAGGCATGAAGCCATAATTCGATTCCGATAATGACATCGGGTGTGGTGACCGAAATAGAACCAAAAAGATCGCCCGATTTGTTTTTTTGTTTTTTATACTTTGTGAGTTGACGATAAGAACAGTAAGATTGTTTACTGATGCGGCTCGTGTCGGCTTGTGTCACAGAACTGCTTTGTAATTGCTAGCGATAACAATCCACAACGGATGGGGAGCTTTCGTCAAACATGTTCGTGTGTTGTCCTCTGGAAAGTTTATTATATCTTAGTTTGAATGGGAGGATTTCGAGCTTGGCAAAATCTAGTAGCTTCTCGCGCTTGAAGCGCGCGTTAGTAGAGAAATCCTCGGTGACACTAAACTACGCATTTTTGAATGAAGGACTCCAAAGCAAAATGTCTTGTTTTGTCTTAAACGACATCAATGTAACTATAAGAGGTATGTTCCGTTCATGACTGCCAGTGGGCCCGACAGCTTCCATCCGAGCAGGATGCCTAAGTTTTTCGTCATATCGTTACAGTTGCTGTCTACCGTCCTGGCACCGTCATGGTCACCACAATCTGGGAACGGCAATACCATCATCGGAGGCAACTTCACATCAGCGACATCTACAGATACAACTAAACTGCATCCGTCATCACCGGCCTATTCTTTGTGGATCGGTCTTCAGCACGTGTTTCCTGCGGTTCTGCCCCTGCTTGACCCCAACCAGTCACCATCAGCCACCTCCGCGAGCTCAGCGCCACTGGGTAGACAAGCGGCGGCATCACTCAACATCGCCAGTGGGCCCGACAGCTTCCATCCGAGCAGGATGCCTAAGTTTTTCGTCATATCGTTACAGGTCAGTAGTTTTAAACACCTTGGTTTAAAGAGCAACAATGTGTGTCTTTTTTTGCTGCCGGGCCCCAAGGCATGCTCAGTGTTGTACCTTGAATGTTGTGAACTGTATCGCGTTGGTAGTGCTTGTGTGGCTGCCTACGTAGAAAGTGCTAGATATATGTCACTTTTACTCCTCGGAGGGGACATTGAGACTAACCCTGGTCCTATGACGAAAGCGCAAGAGGACCTACTTAACCAAGTTTTCACCATCGTCACGTCATTGCAGACTGGCCAGACTAGCATACTTCAGGAGGTTAGAGTGTTAAAAGAAAAACAGAGTAGTACTGATGAATCGTTGAATGCCCTCACCACACGAGTTTGCCACTTAGAAAACGAACTTTCCACAATAAAAGAAGCAAGTGCAAGTAACTGCATAATATCGGATCCCCAGATAACATCGGCGGTTTCCGAGATATCAGAACTTAGGGCGCGCTGCGATGACACAGAAAGCAGAGCGCGCAGGTCGAATCTTCTTTTTTTTGGCCTCCCCGACGGGGAAAGGGAAACTTGGGCACAATCGGAAAAAGCTGTTCTGGACGTGTGTCGCGAAAAATTGGGCATCCAACTTTCAACAGCAGCTATCGAAAGAGCGCATCGTCTTGGCAGGTTCAGTCACCAAAAGCATCGCCCCATTATTGTAAAAATGGTCTATAAAGAAAAGGAGACGGTGCTTTCAAACGCTTTCAAGCTTAAGGGCACCCCTTTTTCCGTTAGTCAGGATTATATACCGTCTGTCCGCCTTGCTAGGCGGAAACTGATAGAGTTCGCCAGGTCGCATGGGAAGCCCATCGAATTGCGTTTCGACAAACTACTCGTTGACAACAAATGTTACATCTACGCGCCTGGCACAAACTCCGTTCGCGAACTAAACCCACCTGAGAGGAACTTGGAGCCAGACGGGACTCCTTCCGGACTTCATGACCCCGTCATGGTGCTCAGAAAAACCGGCAGTTCTAACCTAGCACCTGCTCTGTCATAGCGTTCGGATGACATTAGTGAGTCACCCCTTGTAAATATTTCTGTTATATTTACTAACATTAGAAGCGTTATACGTAACCGCGATGACTTGTCGTCCATTGTGGACTCATCAGACGCGGATGTTGTTGTTCTCACCGAGACCTGGTTGTCAAGCAAAATACGTAACGATGAAATACTAAACTGTCATAAACGTTTCAATTTTTACCGTCATGACAGAGGCGAAAAAAATGGCGGTGGCGTATTGGTCGCGGTGGCGGAAAACGTATTATCATTTCAAATCAGTATTGTTTCTGAACTGGAGCTTCTATGGGTTTGTCTTCAGTTAAAAACAAAAAAAATATATTTTAGGCGTTTGTTATCGTCCTCCTTCAAAAAGTGCCACTTTTGTTACAAGCCTACACGACGCCATTAACGGAGTCATGATGCGTTTTCCCAATACGCCAATAATGCTGCTGGGTGATTTTAACTACCCCGCCATAGTATGGTCAGATATGGGTGCTAGCCTCAGTCCCTTTTCTTCAGAGAGTAGTGAGTTTTTGAACTTGTGCTTGGACTTTAGCTTTGCACAAATTGTTACGAAACCGACGCGTATTACAACTACAACTGCCTCTGTTTTAGACCTTATATTAACAACGTCGCCCGAGCTTATTACTTCATTGACTTACATGCCTGGTATTAGTGATCATTCCTTGTTGCATTTTATATTAAACATTCCCAGTTCCCGCAAATCAAAACAAATAAAGCAAATACACGATTATGTTAGAGCGGACTTTGATGTGATCAACAATGAAATGAGTCTCTTTTTAGATCGGTATATGCACTGTTTTGCCGAGCGCTCAGTCGCAGACAACTGGCGTTTATTCAAAGATAAGGTGGTATCACTGATGAAGGCACATGTACCTCTTCGCAACATAACGTCGTCACCTGAATCGCCATGGTATACCGTGACTCTGAAAAGGCTCTCAAATAAAAAGAAGCGTTTGTTTCGTGCTGCCAAGCTGAAGGATGACGTACAGCATTGGGCAGCGTACCATCTAGCTGCGGGCGTGTACAAAAATGCTGTTGTAGAGGCTAAAAGCTCATTTTTTAATATTCTGTTACCATCTATGCTAATAAACAACCCCCGTCAATTTTGGAAAGTTGTTAACCCCACTGAAAGCTCCGATGTTGCGCTTAGAATGGCTGACGGAGTAGATGTACCAAATGATCAGTGTTCTTTTGTTTTAAATGATGTTTTTGTCAAAGCGTTTTCGTGCCCTGTTACCTCCAACTTTACCGCAGCTCCAGTTTGTAACTTTTTGCCAATGTATCCTGTCATTATAGAATCTGAAGGGATTGCTAACATAATCGAAAATCTTAAAACCTCTTCGGCAGCCGGCGTCGACAATGTAACTGTTAAGTTTCTAAAGAACACTAAAACGTATTCAAGCATTATTCTATCTTATCTTTTTTCCCAGTCTCTCGAACAAGGAATATTACCCAGTGACTGGAAGGTGGGGAAGGTGATTCCAATTCATAAAGGCGGCGATAAACATAATCCTATTAATTTCCGCCCGATCTCTCTAACGAGCATCCCTTGCAAAATTCTTGAACACGTAATATATTCACATCTTGTTAATTTTCTTGACTCTAACTCTTTTTTCAACACAGCTCAACACGGTTTTCGAAAGTTTTATTCCTGTGATACCCAACTGCTAACATTAACTCATCATCTTCACCTCACTCTAGACCGGGGTTCTACGACTGACTGCATATTCCTGGATTTCTCAAAAGCTTTTGACAAGGTTTCTCACCAGCTACTTCTTCATAAACTTAGTAACCTTAATATAGATCCCAATGTCCTCACATGGATAAAATCATTCCTAACGAATCGCTTCCAATTTGTTCGAACTAATGACACTAATTCTTCGCCCTCACCTGTTAACTCCGGTGTCCCTCAGGGCTCCGTACTCGGACCACTCTTATTTCTTATTTATATCAATGACCTTCCTGTGCATGTTTCTTCTTCTATTAGTTTGTTCGCTGACGATTGTGTAATTTATAAAGAGATAGTTAACAACTCTGACATTTCCGCCCTTCAGGTTGATATTAACAACATCTGCAAATGGTGCAAGGAATCGCTCATGGAGCTTAACATCACTAAATGTACATCTATGAGAGTATCTCGTCATAACAACACTTGTCCTTCCTACTCTATTAACAATTCTACTTTAGTTTCTGTGTCCTCCTATAAATATCTCGGCATTCACATAACCAACGACCTCTCCTGGAATATCCACGTCCAATATGTCACTAACAACGCAAATAGGCTTTTGGGCTATCTCAAACGTAACTTTTCGCTTGCTCCTCTTTCGTTAAAACTTCTCCTCTATAAAACCCTAGTTCGTCCTAAACTGGAATATGCAGCTTCTATCTGGAGCCCCGGTATCACCCTTGCATCAGCTGTCGAATCTATTCAGAATCGTTCTGCCCGTTTCATACTCTCGAACTATCATCGTACAGCCAGTGTAACTTCCATGAAATCGTCCCTCTCCTTACCTGATCTCTCTCTCCGAAGAAAAATATCTCGTCTATGTTTATTTCACAAGATTTATTACTCTAACCCCGCTCTCCGTCAAGCATTGTTTTTAGAACCATCGTACATATCATCACGTGTAGACCATGACCTAAAGGTAGGGATTCCCCATTGTAGCACATCCACTTTTAATGCTTCTTTTCTACCCCAAACCTCCATTGATTGGAATCGCCTTCCCGCACATATAGTCTCAATAACTAACACTGTTTATTTTAAAAATGCTATTACCAACTTCTTAACAGATGATGCGTAGCGCGTGTTTTTGCTGTGTGTGTGTGTTTTTTTTTTTTTTTTTTTTCTATTTTTGCCTCGTTCAACTATGTTACTTTTATCTGTCGACCGCCCACTCCCCTCTGTAATGCCTTCGGGCCCTGAGGGAATAATAAATGAAATGAAATGAAAGCGTCTAGTCTGTGAGTGCGGTCAACAGCGCACGGCTTGAGTGCGAAACCGAGGTTGTCGCGACAAACTTATACAAGTTTCCTTCGAAAACAAACCATGGTTCGTTCTCAAAGTCCGAAATGCCATAGAAAATTGTTTTTGAAATCCTAGACTGGTTTTCGATACTATCCTGTTGTGCGGCAAGGTTCGATACTTGCCGCGACAATTTCTTTGTGGCGACATGAACAGCAATTAGGTCCGTCCTCAGGTTTTTTTTTCAAAATGGGAAAGTCGCCTTCCCTAGCATTGATTTTTGATGATAGACTTTCAAGTGTTTCGTCCATCGTCGTTTGTCTAGTCTGGACATTCCTTAATTCTTGAAGCAGCGTTGACTTTATGTGCTCAAGTTTAGGGAGAAGGGTTAATGCCTTCGGTATTTTTGTCAATTGGGTTTTAATGTCGTTAGGACCGGGGTTACTTTCCACATCGTCAGATGCAAGCAGTGACATCTTGAGGGGAGACAGGGCTAGTACATAGCAGCAAAACACTTGATTGCATAGTCAAGCGCACACACCTTTGAAGCTCTTCGGGCATGGCACCGAGAAATAAAATGGATTTGAACTACAACACGTAGTGTTATGACGCAAAGGACTAACCCGTAGGAAGAACAAGCTTGAGCATACAGGATGCATGTCGGCGGCCAGCGTCATCGGTGAACCCGCGCGACGCTTCTTTTCAAAGCTTGGATCTGACAATAAGGTCCCCCGCCGTTGCCAGATGATTCCGTAGACGGTCAATCCTGACGGTTCATGACGGTCCGAAAAGGAAACTGTCGTCGGAGCACAGATGAGAGGACACGTTTTTTCGTTGGCCTCAAAGGTGTACCCGGGGCTGTGGACTGCTCTTGTTTTATGAAGGAATGCCGAAACCTAGAGCGAAAAGAAGCGTGAGCACACGGGATGCATGCCGACACTGAGCCCCCTGTTGGCGCAAAGACAAACGTACCTGTGTTCATAGGTTTGTTACTTCTTTATAGAACCTTTTGCGTATTATGCACCGTTGTTTATAAAGTCTCCTGCTGGTTCCAGAAAGAGCTAAATAGAACAAAAAACAATAAAATTGTGGGAATGTTTTTGCTAGCAAAATCGCAACATATCTGTAATAAAGCAGCCATAGTGAGAGTTTTAAACAAAACCGCTGTCCAAATTTAACACACATGGAATGTATATGGGTGTTCGTTTGTCTTTCTGATCTTTTATTTTTCTTCAAAAGTACCCTTCAAGTGTTAAAACGAATCAATCGATTTCTCAGCCTCAGCAAGGGGGAGCGAAGTAGACGAAAAGAAGCTCTATTACCTGTGCGCACTCAGGGAGAGGAGTTCGAGAGTATAGAAGGCTTTAAAGTATCGCTAGGTTTATCAGCCCGATTAGCTGTGGTTTCACTTCAGTCTAGGAATAACTATCAAGTGTTCGCATGCCACGCGTTAAATTAGCTGATAAAGAGCAACGTTAACGTAGGCGCCTGGCGTCTGGAAACTCAGAGTATCGCTAAACGTTCGTGATGCAAGAACGTTCCTCTTACCCAACACAATTGCCTGGCGATTTGCCATAACATTGTTCACACATTACAAAGGCTTCCCACTGGGTCTAGTCAAATTCCACTCATCCTACAACAAAATTTCGGTACTAGTTTTTGCAACTCTTGATAAGGCAAGCATTCTTTATTTGTTAGCGAAGCGAATGTTCCAGTTGGTCGCATTTTCGGGGTAAACTTTTGCGCCGTTGAATTTTCAAAAGCGATTTTGGAAATTTATTTAAGGTGGCAAAGGATCCGCGCCTTCAATTTCGATAAGTTGCAAAGGAAAAAGAAAAAGTCACTAAAGTGTCTCAATCTGACTCACTCAGTCGCGGTGTCTCTAGTTTAAAATTTGTATATCAGTTTCTCGGGAACATTAACTCCTCCTCTTCTTAAAACGAACAGACGTCAAGAGTACTTAGGCGAACCTCCACCATATACCCTTCGCCTTAAAAAAAAAAAAAAGTGAAAGACGTTCACAAAACACTGTAATACGAAACTAAGTAGGAAGAGGAGGGGTATGCCCTCCCCTCCGTACTCTCCCCTCCTCCTCCCAAAGAGCCACGCTCTAGTTTGTACTCCTCCTACTCCTCCTATCCTCCTCCTCTCCTCCTGCCGCTGAATTTGCCCATGGGTGACATGACACGAAGTCGTGACGTCATTTAACCCGCTGAATTTAGTGGGGAAACTGGACTGGTGTTTAGGTCACGTGACGTCAGTTTTCACGCTAAATTTAGCGGGAAAACTTCCTCGCTAACTTTAGAGGAAAAATTTTACGCTAAGGTTATCGGAAACATATCTCCCCTAAATTTAGCGGTAACATTTCCCTGCTAACCTTAGCGGCGAAACGTCCCGAAATGCAACGCGCGCGGTTACGCTGACGCCGACGCCAACGTCGACGACGCTCAACCAGGAAATGGGCGCCTAAAAGCTGCGCTCTTAAAGATCTGTGGGATTGACACAGGGTCCTCCCTCTGCATTCCCCCGCGTCTGCTATATTGGCTATTCTTTCCTCGTAATCTTCCTTGTGGGGGTTACGAGCTTCATGCTTCATGTGCTTTACCTATACGTTCTTACCAATTATCTGAATGCATCTCTACCGAAACAGTATTATAGCCTGTCCAGATTGTGTACATTCGTGTATGTGCACATTTTGATGTGGGTGTGAACGAGAATGTGTGCGTGCGCATGCCGGTTGATACGGCCAAAGCCCTTTATTCGCGGATACACTCACGTTCTGTTCAACATTGTTGCGGATGAGCGGGCGAGGAAACAAAGAATAACTGGCAAAACTGAAACGTTTAATGGGGGCGAAATTGTTCCCAAAAATAAAAGGGAAAGAAAGGATAACAGCAGAGCGTCGCGGGCGTCAAAGTAGGCGAAAGAGCAGAGTCTTACGCTGGGGCGAAAACTGATCCGACAAAGTCGCGGGCGACCTCTTATCTAGAGTGAGTCATTATCTCGAAGATTCGGCGGGGAAGGTTCGAGCGCGCTCGGGGCGAGAATGAACACTCACTTTCTTGAAAAACAAAAGCAGGGATAACCGATAGGAGTAATGTCCTCAGCAAGAATAAACGAGAACCTTCTACAAGTCCTTGATCCCTGCGCGTGGCATTATCCCCCCTTTAAAAGCGCATCGTCCCGATGCAGCACAAAGCGAAAAACAAATCCACAACTAAAGCACAGCAGAATCGCGAGCCACTGTTCACAGTTACAGTTCACTGTTCACAGTTCACCCGTCGACGACGGTGGAAAGTGTTATCAACGTAATACGGCTTCAGCCGGACGACGTCCACCACCTCGGGTCGCGACTAACGTCTGGTTGATGGTCGCGTTCCGTCGGGAAGAACTTCGTAGTTAAGATCTCCGAGGCGTCGGATGATCTTGTAAGGCCCAAAGTAGCGCTTCAGCAGTTCATCGCTGAGACCACGGCGGCGGATCGGTGTCCACACCCACACCCTGTTTCCGGGCTGGAAGTGGACGGCGCGGCGACGAAGATTGTAACGGCGAGCGTCGACACGCCGTTGATCGTGGATTCGAAGGCGGGCTAGTTGGCGTGCTTCTTCTGCTCTCTGACTGACCGCATGGGCATCGTCGCACCCGTCATCCACAAGCTCATGGGGCAGCATCGCGTCCAGCATGGTCGTCACTTTTCTTCCATGCACCAGCTCGAATGGCGTAAACCGGGCTGTTTCCTGAGCTGCGGTGTTGTAGGCGAACGTGATAGTAGTTTAAGGTTGTTGTCCCGGACCTCGGTGGGAACCCTGGAGGTGTCTACCGTCGAGGGCCGGGGGACCGTGGAACGATGCTGGTTGCTGAAGAGCTGGCTGTAGGCGGCGAGGACTCGGGACAGGGACGACCAAGACCGCTTAGTGTTCGATTAAAACACAAAACTTTACTTGAACTTTTCCGGAGTGCACGATACAATCAAACAACTGGGAATAACCGGCCTCACAGGCTTACGATCGCGAGACACGAAGTCAAGTGTCCTGCCGCGCACAGTGAGGGCGATGGCTAAGTAGCCGGCGAACAAGGGCTGCCGCGTGCGGCGGGTAACGCGGCGAACCGCGGGAGGAGAACAGCCAGGGGCTCGCAAGCCCGTTCCAACTCGAGGCTCACACGCTCGGTCAGGACTTAAGACAGTGCGCCGGAAACCGCTCTGTCCAATGAGGGCTTCGTCTGCATCCCATTGGGTCGAGGGCCCGACGCACCCTCGACCTATCGCACGGGAGTTCGTTGCTGTTGCCGAGGTGGTCATTAAGATCGGGCCCTGCGGTTGAGTTTCTAAACCCCGGTATGTTTCTGTTCCGAGGAAGATCTACTGGTTTTCGGTTTAGGCGAGAATCGTCAAAACGTGCCCCGCCAGCAAACGTCCTTTCCCCCGAAGCGCGAACAGGAGCCTCAGCGTAAACAAAAAGCGCGCCTGGGAAGCCGTCTCGTGGGAATTCCCACGATGCCGGGTCCACGCCGGCGTGTATACACCAGTTGCGCCCGGTGCCTCTCGAGTCGAAGTCACGGAACACTGGAACATGAACCGAAGTCTTCGAGAAAGTCGTTCGAGCTTGAGACGTGGCCCAGTTTGCGAAATGGCGCGCCAGCCGATGAGAGCCGCACTCCGGTGCCTGCCCCGAACGCCCGCGTAGATTTGTGTGTCTGGAGCCCCGGATAAGAGGCAAGGCTCGCGGGCAACGACCCCCCGTGGGGGATATACAACTCCATTCGTAGTAGACGGAACAAAGTAAGGCACATGCAAGCGCTAAAGCAAAACGAATGACCGAGGCTCAGCGCAACATACGGGTAAGCTAAAACTAAACGCCGTCTTGGCGGCGCGCGAAATTTGCCACCGTCTCTACACGTCCCTCCCAAGACTGCGCCCGGACTTCTTGGCCGGGTTAGCAGTTAAAAGGATAGAGTGGTTGCAAAAACAATAACAACAACAACAACAAAAAGACTTAATAAAGATCATTATAAAACCGGACTCTCGCGAAATACTATCAAGAACAACGCTGAACAAAAAAAAAACAAAAAAAAACGTTTAGTTCAAAGTTGCAAGAAAAATGTAGCTACGGCTCCCCACCGCGCGCACTGCAAACTCAGCAACCTGAAAACAGCACACAGTACATACGGGTACAATTTGCAAAAGTAAGAACGCACGCTAAAGTACGCGGCAACAAAGCCCGGAAAAAAAATTGCGACGATTTCTCCTTAATTTCTTACTACACCAAAAAGAATATGACGTACAAGGGACGCTGGAAAGTTCCATCTTCGGAGAATATCACAAGAGTTTAGCACACAAACACGCCCCGGCAGTTTAAACGGACAAGGCCAGAGGAGGCGGCCCCACCCATCCGTCAACGCGGGTGGACACCGCCAGTTTACGCTGTAGAGCATTCTCCCTCCTGGCTACGTTCCCAGCAGTTATTTTGGAGCCTAGACAGCGCGTCGGCGCTCCCGTGGGCCCTGCCCTTACGGTGCTTCAGTGTGAGGTTGTACCGTTGAAGGCGCGAGAGCCCACCGAATGAGCTTCGCACTGTTGGGGGTGCTGCTAGTCAGGTAGGAGAGCGGGTTGTGGTCCGAAACCACCCTCACCTCGGCCCCAAAAAAGCCAGTTGTCGAACCGCCTGAGGGCCCAAACTACGGTGAAGGCCTCCTTCTCAATGGTTGCCCAACGCGCCTGGGTAGGCGAGAACTTGTAGCTGGCGAACGAGATTGGGACCTCCTTCCCATCGTCAGATTTTTCCGCTAGGCAGGCCCCCACGGCGAAATCGGACGCGTCAGTGAAGAGCCAGTATGGTCGCCGCGGGTCGGGCGTGGACAGTGCCGCGGCGCCACCCAACGCCTGTTTGAGTGCCTCAAAGGCGTCCTTCGCCCTCTGGTCCCACGGGACCGTGTTAGGAACGCGTTTAGCGGTTAGTTCCGTCAACGGCCGCGCGATCTCTGCGTAGTTCGGGACATAATCGCGATAATGACCGCAAAGCCCGAGCGCGCTTCGGAACTCCCGTTTTGTCACCGGGCGTTTTAGCCCTTGGATCGCTTCGACCTTGGTAAGGTCGGGTGCGTGCTTACCGGACCCTATCACGTGGCCCAAATACGCGATGGACGGTAGGGCCATCTGACACTTGTTGGGCGCGATGGTAAGGCTAGCCGTTCTTAAAGTGCAAAACACGGCGCGCAAGTGGCGAAGGTGCTCTCTCCATGACTCCGAAAAGATCGCCACGTCGTCCAGGTATGCAGACGCGTACATCCGGTGGGACGCCAGGAGCGTGTTCATAATGCGCTGGAACGTGGCCCCCGCGTTCTTTAGGACGGACGGCATTACGCGCCATGCGTACTGGCCCTCGTGGGTCACGAACGCGGTGTACTGCTCGCTCTCCGGGGCCATCGCGACTTGCCAGTAGCCCCGCTTGAGGTCGATAAGCGTGATGTAGTTTGCGCGACCGACCTGCGGGAGCGACATGGGGAACCCGTCGCCCTCGTGACGTCGTTGAGACTGCGAAAATCGACTCACATGCGGACGCTGCCGTCCTTTTTCGAGACACAGACAACTGGGTGGGAGAACTCACTTTCGATCGGGTAGATCAAACCTAAATCGAGTAGCTCGCCCACCTGTTTTGTCACCTCCCCTTTGAGTGCCTCGGGAATACGATAACGATGGGGGGCCTTCCGTCCACAACCGTCCTTTAGCACAATGGAACGCGCTCCCACATTCGCGATTCGCGGCTTCTCTTGAAACAAGTCTTCAAACTCATTGAGCAGAGTCGCCACATCGCCCGCCTCGACCGGGCTCAGGTGTTCCAGGGGCACCCCAGAGAACCCCCCAGTATGCCCTTTCTGTCCGACGTGCATGCGCGGAGTGTACCCGACCTCGCCGAAATCGTCATCCTCGTGGTAAATAACCCCGATCTGGTCGGCCCTGGCGCGATACGTCCTCAGTTTGTTCGCATGCACCGTGGTGCGCTTCCCTTCATCCAACTCGACCACATAGGAGTGGTCCCGTGTCCTATCGGCTACCGTGTGCGGGCCGCTCCATTTTGCATGCAACTTGGTTGCGGGATCAGAGACGAAAACGACAACCCGTGCGCCCACCTCGACCTGTTTGGCCTTCGCCCTCCGGTTATAATAGGAAGCGTAGCCCCGCTGCTGGCGATTCGCGGTGAGTCCTGCGGTGTCGGCCGCCCTCTCCATCTTTTCCCTGAGGATGTGCAAGTAGGCCGCGGGTGCCTCACGTAAGGTATCGGGTACCTCGACCTGGCCTGTCCAAGAGTCGCGGAGAATGGAGAGCGGTCCGGTGGGCGTTCGTCCGAACAGCAACTCAAAAGGGGACGCACCCGTCGTTTGATGAGGCACTTCCCGGTAAGCCCAAAAAAGGTACGGGACGAACTTGTCCCACTGACCCGCCTCGTCCCGAATGACGTGATGGAGCATGTATTTAAAGACCCGGTTCCACCTTTCGACGGACCCATTGCTCTCTGGGTGATCTGGCGTCGAAAACCTCGGAGTGCACCCGAGGCGAGCGAGGAACTCACGCGTCAGACCGGCGGTGAAATTATTACCCTGGTCGCAGCATATCCTCTCAGGTACCCCGGTGCGACTAAAGATCTCCAACAGCGCCTCGCAGGTAGCCTTAGCCGTCAGTGACCTGAGACAGATCACCTCAGGCCACCTCGTGTGGAGGTCCACGACGCAGAGGGCGTACCTGTGGCCGCGTGCGGACGGTGGATCGAGCGGCCCGATCACGTCCATGTTCACGCACTGGAAGGGCCACTCCGGCCGCGTGAGTGGCGAGATCGGCACTCGATCCCCCGTGCGCCTATCTGCACTTAGCTGACACGCGGGACAAGAACTGCGGTGCCGTTTTACATCTGCCGCCATGGCTGGCCAATAAAAAGTGTATTTTATCCGCGCCATAGTTTTACGGGTGCCCAGGTGACCAACCCACGGGGACTCATGCGCCAGCAGCAAAACGTCCCCCCTTCGCTCCCGCGGGAGGACGAGTTGTGTCACCCTGTTGCCGGCAATGCGATCCTGGTGGTATAAGAGGCCGTCCTCGACAAACATGCAGCCCTTAGCGATCCCCGCGTCGCGGAACGCCTTCGCCAGTGTCGGGTCCTCCCCCTGCGCCCGGGCTAACTCCAACCGCCGACCCGCTCCACTAAGGGCCGGCCCGACATTTGGCGCCCGCGGCTCGGCGCGAGGCGTCTCCACCTGACACGCATTTTCCCGCTCTGTCGGGGACTCTGCGCTGTCAGTTGCCCCGTCTGCCTCCTTCACCAACCCCACGGCTCGGGCGGACTGGGCACCGCCGAGAGTGTCGGCGCCCGGCGGGGTCGTGTCACGCCGCGCGCTGGTGGAGAGGGCTTCCCATGTATCCAAAGCGAGCAAACAATCGGTGTGCGGGGCAAGGTCATCTGTTAGGGCGCATATCACTGACACCGTCTCGTGCACCTTTTGGGACGTTGGAGCGTCCAGTTCGGCCAGCAGCCACATGGGGAGCGTGACCAGCTTCGCGTTTACCTTTTGACCGAAAGCAGACACGAGGGTTATGGAGCCGCTGGGCTCACTCACCTCGATCGGTAGAAGGCTCTCTCTCTCTAACGACCGTTATCTCCGCCCCCGAGTCCACGAGAGCCTGTATCACCTGTCCGCCGCACATTACATGAACGTGCGTCAATGCGGAGGGCGCCGGCTGTTTTTCAAGCACCTTCGAGACTCTCAATGTCAGCCTGTCGGACGCTGTCTCGCGCAGTTCGACATTCTGAACCCTCGCGCCCAAAGCAGACGGCCTTGGCTCCCGCACTCGTGGGCATTCCGCCGCCCGGTGGGAAGGGCTGCCACACATGTCGCAGCTACGCCAGCTACGCAACGGTGCGTTCGACGGTCTCGCGGGGGGTCTCCCGTCTCCCGTCGGTTTCTCTTGATCGTTTCTCCCTCCGTCGTGAAAGCGGTTTTCTGCTCCGGCGCCTCTCTCCTGCCCCGCTCCCTGGCCTCGGGGCGCGCTCTTTGCTGCGTTATATACCGCCAAGAGGTCGGCGATGTCCGCGGTACTGAGCCATTCCTTGCCCTCTCGGAGGGTGACGTACTCGCGCGCGTCCTCTCCCATCGCCTCCTTCATGCGGTCCGCGACCAACAACGACGTCAGTTTAGGGAAATCTTTCACGTCCATGGCTTCCAAGTAGTATTGTAGATAGCTGGCCAGTCAGGTCGAGAATTGTTTCCACGTCTCGTCGCGTTTTTTAAACGCGGTGCTGAACCTCTTCCTGTATTCGTCCGCCGAGAGGTGGAGCTCGGCGAGCACCCCTGACCTCAGATGTGCGCAAGTGAACTCCCCATCCTTCATGCCTGCGCAGAGGTACGCCAGTCGGGTCGCGATCAACGGGTAGACAAAATGTGCCTGTATTTCGTGCGGCACCGCATACCTCTCAAAAAGACACTCCACCGTTTCGAACTACACTGGGACTTCCGCCTCATGGGGAAATTTTGGTATCGCTCCATGAAGCATTTTTGAGTAGTGCTTAAGAGCCTCCCCCCTTTCGATGCCCGGGTCCCGCTCGCCAACGGCGGCCCTCGCTTCCCTGATTGCGGTGAGCTCCGTCATCTTAAGTTGGACCTCCAATTGTTGAGGAAGGATCTGTAGCGTCTTCTCTCTCTCAATCCCTAAAGTCTTGCCCAACTCCTCTGCTTGGGCGTTGGGCGGTGAACCCTGTCCCCCACTAGCTTCCATATCGCTGCTGTCGGCAGCACCGTGCGGAACGGCCGAGGTTCCCCTCCGCGTCTCTGGCATTGAACCCTGCCTCAGGCGGTGTCCCCTAAAAGTCTGACGGAGAGGCGAGACCGCCTACCTGTAGTCAGTAGGGTCGCTCTCGAGGCTCGGTGCTCCTGTCGACGCCCCGGGCCGCTGTCGCCGCCCGCCGAGGGTGGCGTCACCACGGGTGCCCCGCAGCAAGAGCAGGCGTCGTCTTCTTGATGGCAATCGATGACTTCGAAGTCGCCGACGACGTCCACGTCCTGTCGGCTGCGCCAGTAGTTGTAAGGTTGTTGTCCCGGACCTCGGTGGGAACCCTGGAGGTGTCTACCGTCGAGGGACGGGGGACCGTGGAACGATGCTGGTTGCTGGAGAGCTGACTGTAGGCGGCGAGGACTCGGGACAGGGACGACCAAGACCGCTTAGTGTTCCATTAAAACACAAAACTTTACTTGAACTTTTCCGGAGTGCACGATACAATCAAACAACTGGAAATAACTGGCCTCACAGGCTTACGATCGCTAGACACGAAGTCAAATGTCCTACCGCGCACAGTGAGGGTGATGACTAAGTAGCCGGCGAACAAGGGCTGCCGCGTGCGGCAGGTAACGCAGCGAACCGCGGGAGGAGAACAGCCAGGGGCTCTCAAGCCCGTTCCAACTCGAGGCTCACACGCTCGGTCAGGACTTAAGACAGTGCGCCGGAAACCGCTCTGTCCAATGAGGGCTTCGTCTGCATCCCATTAAGTCGAGACCCCGACGCACCCTCGACCTATCGCACGAGAGTTCGTTGCTGTTGCCGAGGTGGTCATTAAGATCGGGCCCTGCGGTCGAGTGTATAAACCCCGATATGTTTATATTCCGAGGAAGATCTACTGGTTTTCGGTTTAGGCGAGAATCGTCGAAACGTGCCCTGCCAGCAAACGTCCTTTCCCCCGGAGCGCGGGCAGGAGCCTCAGCGTAAACGGAAAGCGCGCCTGGGAAGCCGTCTCGTGGGAATTCCCACGATGCCGGGTCCACGCCGGCGTGTATACACCCGTTGCGCCCGGTGCCTCTCGAGTCGAAGTCACGGAACACTGGAACATGACACGAAGTCTTCGAGAAAGTCATTCGAGCTTGAGACGCGGCCCAGTTTACGAAATGGCGCGCCAGCCGGTGATAGCCGCACTCTGCCCCGAACGCCCGCGTAGATTTGTGTGTCTGGAGCCACGGGTAAGAGGCAAGGCCCGCGGGCAGCGACCCTCCGTGGGGGATATACAACTCCGTTCGTAGTAGACGGAACAAAGTAAGGCACATGCAACCGCTAAAGCAAAACGAATGACCGAGGCTCAGCGCAACATACCGGTAAGCTAAAACTAAACGCCGTCTTGGCGGCGCGCGAAATTTGTCACCGCCTCTACAGTGATGTATGGTAATACTTCATCCCACGTTTTGTGCTCTACGAGGACGTACATAGAGATCATGTCGTCGATATCTTGTTGAGCCGTTCCGCTAGCCCGTTGGTCTGCGGGTGGTACGCCGTGGTCCGACGATGCCTGGTGTGGCTGAGCCGAAGGATCTCTTGCGTGAGCTAGACCAAGAATGATGACCCTTGGTCGGTTATCAAGACTTCGGGGGCGCCATGTCAAAGGAGAATAGACTCGATGAAAAACTTGGCGACTTCCACCGCTGTTCCCGACGGGCGGGCTTTCGTCTCCGCGTACCGGGTAAGGTAATCCGTTGCAACGATTATCCAGCGGTTGCCCGACGTCGGTGGTGGGTAGGGCCCAAGCAAATCCATTCCAATTTGTTGGAAAGGCGTAGTAGGGGTCGATATCGTTTGCAGGAATCCCGCAGGTCTCGTCGGAGGTTTCTTACGCCGTTGGCACTCGTGACATGACCGTGTGTACAGATGAACAGTTTTGGGGAGTTTTGGCCAGTAGTACTTGTCATGAATCCGGGCAAGGGTCCTGCTGTAGCCAAGATGTCCGGCCGTTGGGTCGTCGTGGCACGCTTGAAAAATTTCTTCTCGGAGGCTGATAGGGACAACCAGTAGCAAGGGAGTTTCGCTGGTTTCGAATTTCTTTCCGAAGAGCACGCCTCGCCGCAGGACAAAGCTCGGAAGGTCCCAAGAAAAGACCTGTAGGACAGAGCCTCCTCGACCTTCGAGGTGGTCGATCACGGAGTGAAGTTCCGTGTCGTCGAGTTGCAGGGCGCTCATGTCGGTAGCGTTAACTGCGCACAGAAAATGGGCGTCGTCATCGTCGTCGGCGCTGGAGATAGGAGGTTCGACTGAAGCCTAGACAAACAGTCAGGGTCATTATGCTTGCGGACGGATTTATGCACAATGGTTACGTCGAATTCTTGCAGCCGGAGACTCCAGCGAGCGAGGAGTCCTGACGGGTCCTTGAGGTTGGCGAGCCAACAGAGAGCGTGGTGGTCCGTGACAACGCGGAACGGGATCCCGTACAGGCACGGTCTGAACTTGGTTAACGCCCAGATGAGAGCGAGACTGTCGGTCGTCGAGTAATCTTTTTCTGCCTTGGACAGTGCCCGGCTTTCGTAAGCGAATACCCTCTCTGCCCCGTCTTGTCATTGGACGGGTACCGCGCCGAGTCCGGCGTTGTTGGCGTCCGTGTGAACTTCTGTGTCCGCTGCTGGATCAAAGTGTCCGAGGATAAGGGGCGACTGGAGTCTTTCCTTCAGTTCGTCGAACGTTTGTTCTTGCTCCTTCCCCCATTGAAAGTTCACGTCGTCCTTCGTCAGTTGCGTGAGTGGTGCAGAAATCTTGGCGAAATCGCGAACGAAACGCCTGTAGTAAGCGCACAGTCCAATAAATCTTCTTACGGCCTTATTGTCTGATGGCTTCGGAAATGCGGCGACAGCGGATGTCTTTGCCGGGTCAGGGCTTACACCCTCAGCACTCACGACATGGCCCAAGAATTTAAGCTCGCCGTAAGCGAACTGACATTTTGACGGCTTGAGCGTCAGCCCAGCATTCTGGATAGCTTGTAGCACGGCTCGCAGACGTCTCAGGGGCTCGTCGAAGTCCCTTCCGAATGTCACGACGTCATCGAGGTAGACGAGACAGCTTTGCCATTTCAAGCCTGCGAGGACGGTATCCATTAGCCGCTGGAAGATCGCCGGTGCTGTGCACAGTCCAAACGGCATCACTTCAAATTTGTACAGTCCGTCCGGGGTGACAAAGGCAGTCTTCTCACGATGCCGTTCGTCGACTCTCGATCTGCCAGTACCCACTTTTCATATCCATCGACGAAAAATACCGGGCGTGGCGCAGCCGGTCCAGAGTGTCGTCGATGCGAGGCAGCGGGTAGACGTCCTTTTTCGTTACGGCGTTCAGTCGACGATAGTCCACGCAGAACCGAAGAGTCCCGTCCTTCTTTTTCACCAGGACCACCGGTGAAGCCCACGGGCTGTTTGAGGGCTGGATGATGTCGACGTCGAGCAGCTCTCCAACTTGATTCTGGATGACTTCTCTCTCCTTCACCGAAACACGGTTCGGCGATCGATGAACGGGAAGTGCGTCGTCATCAGTAACAATTCGATGCTTCGCAACCGTCGTTTGGCGTACCTTTCACGGCTTGGAGAAGCACTCACTGAATTCGGCGAGAAGGTCACTGAGTTGTCGCCGTTGTGGAAAGGCAGGGTTGGATTGATGTCGAACTGCGAAGGCGGCGTTGTCTCGTGTGGCCACGAGGAGAGGTCTTCTGATACTCCGGCGATAGCGGCTGAGTCGGGGAGTTCCACGGCGTGACCCACGGCGGTGTCTTTCGCAAGGTGCTGAGCCTCCTGTCGGAAGTTCGTTACGAGTGCAAGAGTGCGTCCGTATTGGAGCTCCGCGATGCCTCTTGTGACGCCGATCCCTCTTGCTAATATCAGTTCGACGCTACCTTCCAGCAAAGCTTCTCCGCAGATGCCCTTTTCGGTCGCGACAGGCACAAGTACACTCGAGCGTGGTGGTAAGTTGACGTGGTCGGAGAGTACACGCACTGTAGCTGACGTTGCTGTCGTAATTTTGTGATCCTCGGGCACTACGACAGGTTTCCGCAGCCTCAACTCGTTGGCTTCCAGGTTGATGACGGCGCCGTATTCGCACAAAAAGTCCATTCCGAGTAGAACGTCTCTCGCACAGTCTCGTGGAACGACAAACTTTACCGGACACGTCTCGCCGTGAAACTCGACGGGAGCAGTGCATCTTCCGACTGGCGTGATAAGATGTCCCCCGGCGGTCCGTATCTGTGGGCCATCCCAAGGCGTCGTCACTTTCCGAAGGCGTTGGGAAAGCCTCCCACTCAGGACGGAGTAGTCTGCTCCGGTGTCGACGAGAGCCGACGCGTCGTGGCCGTCGATAACGATGTTTAGGTTATTTTTTACCGTTGCAGAAGCGTCGTTTCGGTCTCTGGTGGTGTTTGAGTGGGGGCCCTCCGAAGTTCTTGGTGTCGGTCGTCTTCGGCAACTCCACCTCCAGGGGTTGCCGCGCCTAGTTTCCCCGGCGAGGAGCGAGGGGTGAGAGGCTTTAACGTCGGGGTCGGCGCATCGGCGAAGCTGGACGTCGTGGCGACGGCGACCGGGACTCTCGGCGGTGCGCAGGCTCGGGGACTGTGGTCGTCGCAGGTACTCTTCAATCTCCCGAGGGGGTTCACCATAAAGGGGGCACTGGTCATTCGGGTGGAACACACGCAGCCCGAGTCGTCGGTATGGGCATCGGCGGTAGGTGTGGTCTGCTTCCCCGCAGTAGAAGCACAGAGGGCGTCGGTCGGGCGTTCGCCACACGTCGGTCTTGCGGGGTGCGCGGGGCGCCTGGCAGGCGTAGTGGACCTGGTCGTCGTGACGTCGGTCGTGCGGCGGCGCAGGAAACAGACGTCGGGGCGGCGCGACATAGGCGCGAGGAGGAGGCGGTGGCCGTCGGGCCACTGCGGCGCAAGTTAGCGTCGGTTGTTCGGGGACTGCTACACCTCTGGTAGCCTCTGGCTGAATGGCTCTCTGCACCTCTTCCCGGACGACCTCGGCGATTGCGAGCGAAGCGGGACGGTCAGCGGCGGGTAGCAGCTTCCGGAGCTCCTCCCGGACGACGTCGCGGACGATTACCCGAAGGTCGTCGACACCGGTGGTGTTCAGGACATGTTGGCAAAAGGCGGCGGTTGGAGGAGCAGGCACGCGGGCGAGTCGATGGTAATGGCTTGCTCGGGCCGACAGCGCTCGCTCGATGTTAGTGGCTTCAGCCATAAAACCGTCGACGGTTGTCGGGGGATTGCGGACAAGGCCCCCAAGAATTTCAGCCTTCACGCCACGCATAAGGACGCGAAGCTTCTTCCCCTCGGCTGCCTCCGGATCGGCTCGGGCGCATAGGCGCATTGCATCTTCTACGAAGCTGGTCACGCTTCCGTTGGGGCCCTGAACTTTTGTTTGGAGAAGGTCCTCCGCTCGCTGCCGACGGTGATGCTTGAGGAACGTTCGCTTCAACTCGGCGGCGCAGGACTCCCACGTAGTGAAGGACGCTTCGTAGTTTTCAAACCAGTGCCTCGCAGTTCCTTCGAGCGCGAAGTAGAGATTGTGGAGGCATTGCTCAGTCGTCCATCCGTTGTGATGGGCTACACGTTCATAGTGTTGCAGCCAGTCTTCAATGTCCTCGTGGACGTCTCCGTGGAAAGGCGTTGGAGTCCTGGGTGCGACCGGCAGGTACACGACGGCAGAAGCGGCCGGGGTCTGCGCCTGGTTGGCCATCGTCGTCTTCGGCTTGGTCGTGGGTGGCAGATGTCCGTGTTCCGGGGGTAGGCTTTGGATGCGGCGACTTGATCGGGTCTCGATCTGGTCTTCGTCGGGACCTCCGGAGCTTGGGTTCGGACTTGTATTGCGCGAACTTGGAGGGATGCGCTGCACGGACATGCGGTACCCCGCACCTCCACCAAAATGTCGCGAATGAACGGGCGAGGAAACAAAGAATAACTGGCGAAACTGAAACGCTTAATGGGGGCGAAATTATGCCCGAAAATCAAAAGGAAACAAAAGATAACAACAGAGCGTCGCGGGTGTCGAAGTCGGCGAAAGTGCAGAGTCCAACGCTGGGGCGAAAACTGATCCGACAAAGTCGCGGGCGGCCTCTTGTCTGGATTGAGTCATTCTCTCGAAGATTCGGCAGGGAAGGTTCGAGCGTAGCGCGCTCGGGGTGAGAATGACCACGCACTTTCTAGAAAAACGAAAGCAGGGATAAACGATAGAATTTATGTCCGCAGCAAGAATAAACGAGAACCTTCTACAAGTCCGTGACCCTGCGCGTGGCAATATCTATGTGTCTGCGCTTTTGAGCAGAAGTTAGTGTGCGTGCGCATTTCTATCTGCGTATCTTATTGTTGGGCGGGTGTCTTGTTAATTATTACTGCTAGTTGGGCGGATTCAAATCTCGGCCGAGGTTCCCGCAATTTAACGGAGGTTTACTCTGGAGAGGGCGCCATGTAACCAAGATCTTTTTTTTTTTTTTTTGTCCGCACGTGGAAGTATTTTTATATGAATAAACACATTCTCAATCCTTTGTTGGGGCCAGCAGAAGACTGAGTGTCGAACACATTGTTGGCTTGGCGCGTGAAACCCCCTTTTAAATGTTTGACTGAACGAAAAACAAGCAACACGACAATGCCTATAGTTATCTTTTTAATCACACTAAAGGTTATAATAATAACCAAACATATTCATTGAACAATAAATATTTATCTCCTTCTTTCTAACATTCAGGAACATTCAGTAACTGATTAAAGATCAGACCATTCTCTAACAAAAAAGAAGATTCCAATTCGCTTTCGCTCACAAAGCATTTTTCCAATACGGGCATATAAAGAAAGACCAGAAGATTAATCGAGGCAAGAAGTGCAGGATACTCAAAGAGAGGTCGTTCGGCACCATACAATAGCTGAACGGCGTAGTGTTTGTGGCTTTTGAACCTTGTGCAGTACATTGACACGCGGATATTCTGTCACGCTGTCTTATTCGTTGTTTAATGATACTCCTAAAACTAGAACATACAGCGCGGTCATTACACCGCTTATCAAATTGCAGTGCTTGCGGTCGCCTAACCATGTAGTAATTTCGCAAATAACGCAATATTTTCTATCGTTCGATACCTGTGATAGTTCACCCAAGGAGCGGTACGGCATGTCGCCGCGTCTAAGCAACTCTCTGGCGGAATCATTAAAATCAAAATGCGCAGCCCTAAAAGATTATACAAAACGATTTATCAAATATATATATCTACACTTATAAAACTCTTCTGTTTATATCGAAGTATAGCTTATATTTCTTAAACTCGTTTTTCCCTCGTAAGATATTCTCTTTAAAATTTCACTCTCAAAACAGAGCTACATACACCACACCGTAAATAAGAACGTTTAACCATGTTTAAAACAAGCGGAATATATTTAATCAAACTATTCACGCCGGTTTGCGAACAACTTCATAAACATGATCTTTGCACTAAGGAAGACTACAATAGACGGAAAAGAGTTCCGAGTAAAAAAACAACGGTCAGCCGGAACAAAATTTGTATTCCCGAACGTTTTGGTCCACACTCTTCCGTTCTAAATGGGACCAGAATCTTTCGCCTGAAAGCTGAAGCATCTAATTACAACACCATCACAAGAAAAAAAGTGCTAGTGCCAGCAATGGGAACTATATTTTGTTTGGTAGGTTCCTTTTATCATGTTTGAGCAGAGTACCCTCAAGCAATCGCCAATTTGCGGCCCCACTCCCACCCCTCCCCCCCTCAAAAATAAAAAAAAAGATATAAAGAACACTTATACGAATACGCGATAGCTATCCTCCTGTTCTTTTCGAAGTTGTTTCGCGGGATGTTCCTTGAATGCAAATGGCATAATTACCATATTCAAAGTGCCGCCTGAGAGCCTTCGCGCCAAGACAGAGCTTCCTACCGTAATGAAGGCGCGGCGGTTTGTCTTCAAAATAGAAGGGCCCACATTTTTTAACTAGAAACAGTTATCTTTTTTTTTTGACAAATGGTACGTTTTTTAGCAATTATTCGAATGTAATAGTTGGAGTGCCATGGAGCACCTAATAAGAGACAGTCATGGCGACCGCATAATGTTGGTCGTTCTCTGCTGTGCATGATGCATGCGTTTTTATGTTACCGTAAATCGAATGAACAGCGAAACGTTCTACGATTATATTGTCTTTCTATTCGTTCATCGCATTCCTTGTTTAAACTCACTGTTTCTATGAAGTCTATGTACACTGCGTCTATTTTTGTCTATGTTTGTTTGAGAATGCAAATTTTCGCAAATTCCACGGCCTCTATGCTTCGTTTCAGCTTAAGCACAGACGCAGCCGAAAGCTAACGGGACCGATCAAGCAGCGTCAAAATCGCAGGCCACTATTGCTGCTTCTGTTTATGATTAGTTACGCGATAAGAAAACACGTACAGAAACATGAAAAAAACATGGGTTGTGGCGATATTTATACAGCGTGTAGTTGGACATCCATTAAAGTTGCGACGAGTCACTCGCTGTAGTTGAGCAATTTAGCCAGTGCAGTACAACCGCTAGCCTGGGGTCTTTAACGTGCACCACGCAGTAGTGATACACGACCGCACGCCGGTACGATGCTCATCCAGATCGAAATGGGCAGGGGTGGGGCTCGAGCCCAGGATCCCTGGGTTCTGCAGCGCGAGCTTCGCTCCACGCGCGTCGGCTGGGTGTGCGCTTTAGCCCACTCGTCAGGGTATGTGAGCATCTGTTTTATATGTCTCAATATATACACAAGTGTTGACGATCTCGAGGCAAGTAAAAATAAGGAGAATCTTGAATGGTCATTAAGCACTGTGATTGCTATAACATAAAGCGGCTTGCATGTAAAGAGCTGATATTTGGCCAAAGATACGATCATCTGCTAAGTCATACATTCTCGACGCTTCTGCATATATTAGAAATCTCTTTTTTAAATTGCGAATATTATGCACTTTATAACAGCTCAATTCAATAAGATTTGTTTTCCTGGCCCAGAAGTTTTAATACAAAGTCTGTTTGTAAAAACTGATTGCTATTCTGTTTCGATATGACACCTTTATGGAAGTGCTAGCTGACCCCTATCAACGATATAAACATTAAATAGCCCAAACGTTAGACAAAAGACAAAGGACAGAAGATGTAGACACGACAGCACCCTATCAAAGAGGCGATTGATGCCCGACAGTTTAATTTCATACATTTTTCTTTGTGCTTTCCGATTACCCTTGTGCCTTTTGGTACGAACTGTATAGCGAGGCAAATATTACTACTTTGACGGCTTTAGTTAAAAGAAACTTTTAGAACCTGTGAAGTGAATGTATGGGCACAAACGAACTGGTTTAAATCGAACATGACATGAACCCTGCGACTGCAAAAAAAAAAAACACTAAAATGTCTCAAGGCCCTTTAGTCTTTTTGACGCTTTTACCTGCCGTTTCCGGGTTGATGCCATGTTTTAAAATCTGGCACCAAAAACATATATCGAATACGCGGAAAATGCAGAGTGAGTAAACTTTTTTAATCCCTGCAGGTCGCGGGCCCGGGTGTCCATTTGATCGCCAATCAAACTTGCACCTGTTATCGGAAATAATACAAAGCGATGGCAACTGCTGATAGTTCCTCTACGGTATAGACGTGTGGTACGGTTTGGTTAGAAATACCAGTCACTGCATATTTATTTCAAACCGGTCTGAATTTGAACGACGGCCGCAACAATTCATTCAACATAATATATGTCGCCGTAATAAATAAACCCGCATTTATAAAGAGCGTTTGCGATTCTGAAAAAAAAAAGTGAAAGCCGTTTACAACTCCCTGTAACACCGAATTAGAGCGCAGCTCTTGAGAAGGAGGAGGGAAGGGTACTGGGGGGTGAAGTGACCTGGCGGGGGTCACGTGACCTTGGGGGTCACGTGACGATGCCGATGATGTCATCGGTGACGTCACTGATGACGTCATCAGTGACGATGACGATGCGGACTCCGATGACGTCATCAGCGATGATTACGATGCGGATGGCGGTGGCGTCATCAGTGACGTCACTGATGACGTCATCAGTGATGATGACGATGACGATGCGGATGCCGGTGACCTCATCAGTGACGGCGTCATCGGGGAGGTCACGTGACCTCGGCGGGAGTCACGTGACCCTGGGGGTGGTCACGTGACCTGGGGGGTGTCACGTGACCTCGGGGGGGGGGTCACGTGACCTCGGGGGGTCGCGTGACTTCAGGGGGGGTCACGTGACTTTGGGTGTCACGTGACACCCAAAGTCACGTGACCTTGGGTGTCACGTGACCCTGGGGGATGGGTCACGTGACATCTGGGGGTCACGTGACCTTGGGGTGACCTTGGGGGTCAAGTGACCTTGGGATGACCTTGGGGGGCCACGTGACCTTGGGATAACCTTGGTTACGCCGACGCCGACGGCGACGCCGACGCCGCTCAAGCCGGGAACGGGCCCCTAAGAGCTGCGCTCTAAAAAAAGGAACAGGTGTTCAGGTGCTTTCAATTTATGAATTAATCATCTTCATTTCGTATGGAGAAAGGCTGAAGAAAATAGGTGCCTTTAGGAGTTTTAGACGTGTATCTAATAAATGATTGATTGATTGAACATGTTTTATTTCTAATAATTTTGTTCTAATTCACCTTATTTATTTCCAATATATGAGGTGGCCTTGTTTTGTAGGCATTTGTACATTTAGGGTGTCTGAGGATGCAAGTGATAGTAGAAAGAGATACACGAACCTCAAATGTTTCAGGTTGGCCGTTTGCATACGTTCGTTTTGTGATCTTAATCGTTATCAATATAGCTCCTAACACGTTTTCGGGGCATTTATTTCTGTGATGATATACTATCCGCTCTATGTGATCGAATTTCATCAACTTTGAACACAGCACACAGTAAACGGCCGCAACCGCCCTCTCAGGTGCTCACGGGTCATTGCAACTTTTTTATTGGCTTTAACGTATTATTTAGCTGCCGGGATTTCAAAAGGGACACCGCAAACAATCTTAAAGCAGATTCCTTTCCACTTTGATTCAAAACATTGACACCGACCGAAAAAAAAAAATTCTATTTGAATATAGTGATTATAATTGTTAGCCTGCTTTTGTTTCAGTGGCCAATACTCAATTTTGTCACCGATTGGAAATTAAAAGAAGCGAATGCTGGTAGGTTCTAATAAAAAATTACCGACACTCATAGTGAAAAACAATAAATGGTGAGACCTCTCTCTCTTCCAAAAGCTATGAGCTTGCGAAAACTACATTTTGCTTGTCCATCGCCATAGTCCAAGGATATAGCAAAATAAATATTGCGTGGACAATGCCGATCTGTTGTAGCGGGGCACGTACCCTACTCCGTTCGCTCCTAATGTGACTGTGCGGCGAAAGCTTTGTGACCGTTGGGTAAGTGACATATCTACTATCCCCCTGTGATCTCGCTTTCGCCTCATACTTATGCAGGAATAGCAGGGCCAGCTGAAGAAAGAGTGGCGGCTGATCGGTCCGGCGAGAGGGGCGGAGTTTCTCCCGCATCTGTCAGTTGAGTGTTGAAGGGAGTAAGAAAGCGCTTCAGAAGGAAAGCAACGCAGTCATCCAACCCAAATTTGAAAGGAATATTCTAAAGATCCTTCATCTGGTTTCCTCAAGGCACGTACTTTTCTTGGACTCAATAATAGAGGTTCATGACGTTCATTTTTTTTTATGAAATCATGGTATTGTATTTTGTTTTGACGGCTTACTTTGTTCGGTCTGTGCTTTGTGTTCATTGTGTTCACATACTATTGTAATATATATTGGCATTTTTGTCCTGTTTGATTTCTTTTTGTTACTTGTTCCGCTATAGGTTCGTTTCTGTAAAATTATTTCCGTCCCCTTATCTTTAATGCCCACCGGGCGATGCAGTTACCAAATAAAAAATTCAACAAATAATCATCCAGACGTTGTTACTTATATAAATCGTCTGTCGTTGCTTCTTTCACCAAAGGTTTTTTTTCTTCCCAATTTATGTATATATATATATATATATATATATATATATATATATATATATATATATATATATAATTCGTCTGTCGTTGCTGCTTTCAGCAAAGATTTTTTTTCTTCCCAATATATATATATATATATATATATATATCAGTGTGTCGAACCGAAAAAAATACGGGTTCAGTTACGGTTCAGGTTTAGGTAAATTTATTTTCTTCCGGTTCAGTTCCGGTTCGATTAATTCGATCCGCGAACCGGTTCGGAAATTATAAATGACAAATTGCAACATCTAAATAAATTACAAATACAACATCTGAAATCAGCACATACGAAACGGGATACATCGTAGTGTAAGGCTCAGGGATTTCTACCAGGAATGGTTTCTTTATGTGCACTCAAAGGTTACCTCACCGACGTTTACGCATTCGGACTTCATCTAATTGGGTCCGACGCAGTAGCTGCAAAATCCGCGACCTCCTTACAAACCCACTTACAAGTAGAACTCGCTAACTATCCCGCCACCTCGGCGTGTAAGCAATTGAAGGAACAGTGGGGAGAAAATACAGCTTTCTTTATTTGAACTAGCCTCCGGTAACTCAAATTAGACCCTTAAAGAAGTATTCATTAAACGAGATACGGAATATGAAAAACACTTCACCGAACGCAACGCCAAAAGGACGTAATAGGATAAATATTAAAATAGAAGAGTTCGCTGTCTCACAAATATGTTAGCCTCTAATTGCCTATACGAAACCGGATGCATTATTATCAAACTCCCACAGCCTTTTCTTTTCTCATTCCGATGGAAGCAAGCTTCAAGAACTCAAGAACTTCAAGAAACGTGTTATGAAATGAGCACGCAGTAGCATTTAGGATTTACGAGATTGTAAGAAAATGAAATCCAGTGACGCGATTTTTTTTTTTTTTTTTTTTGCACAGCCTTCCAATTTTTTTTCTTCCGTGCAAGCCGCGACCAGCGCAATACAAGGTCCTATGTCAAGATTCATGGATGCAGCGTTTGTCAAGATTCATGGATGCAGCGTTTGTATTCCTAAGACTGAGTGGAGAAGAAAAATATGTAAGCGAGGTGTGTGTCAGTTGACGGCACTTATTAAACAAATGGCATTGATAGCACATTTATTGTCAACAGCGCGTGGCCGAACCGTTTCGACATGAGCCGGTAACCGTTATTTTTTTCCTGTTCAGTTCCGGTTCGGGTTCATCGCGATAACAATATAACGGTTCGGGTTCGGGTTCAGTTCCGGAAAAAATACCGGTTCGGTTCCGGTTTTCGGTTCGGTTCCGGTTCGACACCCTGATATATAAATATATATATATATATCTTTATACCGGGTGTTTTTGTGAAGACTTTCAAAGAGCCTAAAAATTAGGGAGATTGAAAAAAGAAGAAACTCTCTTCGGGAACAAACTACCAGCCACGGCGGACGTCAGGAATTGCCAAAAACCTACTAATTAGCCAGATAATTAATTTAAACTTGTTAATTAACTTTTTAATTAGGGGAAATAGACATGGTTCCAATTAGAAAGTTGCTGAGCGTTATCGAAAACCACTAAATCAGTCATTTTCAGAAAGACTTTGAGCACTTGAGACGAGTAGTAGCGCAGTAAAGTTACTACTCGTGGAGCAGGTACAAGGCTAGCGGTTGTGGTAAGGCGCCCGCGCTATTTTTCCGCCTCTTATCTAGCCCCAGCCTTATAACTGCTCCACGAGTGGTAATTTTAGTGCGCTACTACTCTTCTCAAGTGCTTAAAGTCTTTCTGAAAATGACTGATTTAGTGGTTTTCGATAACGCTCAGCAACTTTCTAATTGGAATCATATGTCTATTTCCACTAACTAAAAAGTTAATTAACAAGTTTTAATTAATTATCTGGCTAATTAGTAGGTTTTTGGCAATTCCTGACGTCCGCCGTGGCTGATAGTTCGTTCCCGAAGAGAGTTTCTTCTTTTTTCATTTGCCCTATTTTTTTAGGAGTTTTGAAAGTCTTCGCAAAAACACCCGGTATAAATATATATATATATTGGGAAGAAAAAAAAAAACCTTTGGTGAAAGCAGCAATAACAGACGATTTAAATAAGTAACAACGTCTGGATGATTATTTATTAATTTTTTTATTTGGTAACTGCATCGCCCGGGTGGGCATTACAGATAAGGGCACGGAAATAATTTTACAGAAGAAAATATATATTTTCTTAACCCTTGTCTGTATCACTATCGACTACAAAGAAGCTTTCCAAAGCGAGAAATATGTAGCTTCATGACAGGCAAGTGATTGTCGAGCGGTACGGAATAAAGAGCTTAACTTTTCCTGAAAGGAAGGCAGGAAACCGCAACGGCGACCTCATTTCACGTCCAGCAGTGGTGCGATGGAGCTATTTCTGTATCTAGACTCTCCGCTTCTTCACACAATACCTGTCTGCGTCGGCCGTATAGTGGTAAGCATAGCTGCCTTCCAAGCAGTTGACCCGGGTTCGATTCCCGGCCGACGCAGGAAATCTTTTTATTAGCTTTTTATATAAAGGTTTTCACGCCTTGTACGAACTACGTTTGATTTCTCAGGAAACGGTTGTTTCGCATTTTTTTGCACTTATTTGGTTTTCATTATGGTACACATTGCGACACTGTTAGCGCGAACACGAGATTGGCGCATTTTCGCATTTTACTTCTAAATAGTATTAGTGAGCACGAAATTTTATTGCTTACATTATAGAACTAAATGAGCTCTTTCCGTAGCAATAATAACTTGGATAGCATCGCTCGGTTTCAAAGAGTAAAACTGAAAAAACCGGCGATCACTTGTTCGCGCTAACAGTGTCGCGCTCTGTACCTGTTCATTAGGTTCGGCGAAAAAAAATCCTTAGAAAACCACATTATTTTGAACTTATGTTGTAAATCCCATTTGATACATTGAGACCTCGATTCCTGCTGACCGCCTAAACTGGTTTCAAAGCATTACTCTACAAACTATAGTACCGTAGCCTCCTACCAAGATACCCATGCGCCAGATAGAATATTGTTAATATAGGTACACGGGCTGCCCACGCTCACGTTATCACTTCGAGAAGTTCCATTTATAGGTAAATAATGTATATAAGCCGTTGAAGAACGCACGTGCGAAGTCATTTATTCTACGATCAATGAGTCCCACTCAAGTCAGCACGTGCTGCGTGTGAGCACTGACATCTTCCCTGGTGCATGGGTAATATAGAGAAAAAAGTACTATTGATGCCTTACTCGTGGGACATGACTCACGAGCCAAACGGAACTCTGGCACAGTATTCGACAACGTAAGTCGAGCCCTGCGTCAGAAACGTAAACAGATCATTCAAGTAGTCGAATACACTTGACACCGTATACGTAGAACTACGGAAACTGCGCTAGCTTTGGCCACGAGGCAGAAAATGTGGGCGCCGAGATTAGTTGTGTTCAAACAGATGGCGGCACGCGCCCGGAAACTGAAAGGTTCTTCCGGCATAAAAGCGAAGTTGAAGTGGCCCCTGTCAATACCCTTTCTCAATTCAGCGCTTTTGAGAGTGCCCCCAAACACAGGAGTCAGCACTTCAGTACAACGAAACGCTTCGCCGAACTACCCAATATTCGCTGAACTCGTAAGGTCTATTCTGACTTTCTTACCTAGGGCTTCATATTAAACACTACCAACATTACCAGTCGTTTCCTTGCATTTTAATTGAGGCATTTTTAGAAAGACCGCGTTCATTGGCACCACAAGTCTGTTTGTCAGCTCTGTGATTTGTTCGCGTCTGTCTGGTTTTTTTGTTTCATGCTCGCTGGTTCGGATATAGTGAAGCATAAACAATCCGATCTGCAGTTCCGATTTTGTATTAGGTATTTGGTTGCCTTGTGGTGGCCCAAGGGTTAAAAAGAAGGGTTATTGGCAGTTGCTTGGGAACCGATGCTCATAAGGGGGCGAAGACGACATGACAGGATATAAAATAGAAATCGAATTCCGATCCGCGGTGGCGCATGTTACTCTGGCGACACCGGTTCTATGAATCAGTCGGCGTTTTTTTCTTTTTTTATAGTTGTCGACATGACAAGTTTGTTGAGCGTACCTTCGTTGACCCCAAGCGAAGGCTTGACTTAGAAATTGGTTCTCGAGCAGGCAATTGTTTTGGTACTATAGTTTGCTTATCTTCCGGTCTCCCAATGACTGTTTAAGTAACATCCTTCCCCCTTTTTTTTTAAATTGCGGTGGCGCAGCCGCTGCACTAAGGGTTGAGATCAGACTTGCAAGTATTCATTTTGTTTCTGCTACAAAACATACTCTTTCACATGCTTTAGTCTGCATGGTTGTAGAATCCCCGGAAAATCACACTCTGAATTGGTATTCTGATTCTTTAGTGTTTGGCATAAATAAAGTAGCAATCAAACTCCTCTATAGAGCACGCAATCACGCATTTTTTGCTAGGCACTAGCTTGGCGACATATGGAGCGACCTAGTGACTCTGGTGCGACCAATCGATTACTTGGAGCTGGCTTTATCTAAGTGTGCGGTACCCGAAGCTCGGGTGCCGCATCAGAAAACTGCATTATCAACCATGCTGTAGCACAGAAGTTCACTCTACAGCGGATTATACTAGTTTCTTTCTTATAGTGAGCATGATTACTTTTGAAAATTCAACTTCATATTACAAAACGAACAGGGGATAAAGCGAAAGTTCCCTAACGATGCATCAGCGGGGGAGCGTCTAGTCCTGCTGACGCCTGACTATTTTGATCGATCAAAAGGTATGATTAGCACGCTTTCTTAATGTCAATACTTAAATATTTTGTATAACAAAGTTAATTAGCAGGACAATTGGGTTATTGTTTTGACCTTGGAACAGGCTGCGCAATGCGAAGTGCGCACATCTGGGCATGACGTTTCTTTTTTTCATGTGAGTCGTTGGAAATCTCAAATAGGAGAAACATATATATATATATATATATATATATATATATATATATATATATATATATATATATATATATATATATATACCATAAAAAGTTTCACATTCGCCCTACGCAACCTGATCAATGCGTTATGTCACGAAATCCGAATAACTCTAACAACCCTTTCACTATTATTCAAATAGCCCCGTATATTTTTTTTTTGATTGAACAAAAAATATTATCAAAGAAAACAGAAAAGACAAAAAAAAATAACACTCGGAGTCCTTGAAACCTCGTTGTGCCATATATTCATTGTTTTGATGAAGTTTTATGTTGGTTAAGGGGCGGAAATGCGCGTTTTGTGTATGTCAGTAAAAAAGTGAGAATATAATATTGTGGACAAAATTTATATGAATTAAATATATGCAAAACTAGCTTTAAGTCTTCTAGAGGGCCACCTCGTCGAAATCTCGGAAGATAGTCGTCTGAAAAGCAATATTGCTCTTGTTTGAAGTATTATCCTTTTATCTGCTTTGCGTCAGTTGTCTGCATGCTAAGGTATTCGAATATCTCGAAAAAGTTCACAGATACAAAATTCGCCTGTTCTTACTTTTCTAAAAGCATTCTAGACGTCAAATTTTAACACCGATCAATACCAACTTGATGGCCTCATATGATTTTGTTCCGGTAAACACATATAAAACAAACAAAAAATTAAAATAAAAAACAACATAATATGACTTGCTTTAGGGTATACATCGTCTTGCTGACAGGTAGAAGCGTTTGTTATTTTTTTGGTTTCTCTTTGTATATTTTCTACTATTTACGTTTTCTCTTGTTTCTTTTGTTGTTGTTGTTGTTTTTTTTCGGGTCGGGTTTGGGGGGGGGGGGGGGGATAGGAAATAGACTGAGAGGAAAAAACTGCTTGAGGCACCAAGATAGAGGGAGGGGGGACGGTTTAACAGCGAGCTCGGGAAAAAAAAAAAGAAAAAGCGCAGAGAAACTAAGAATGGAGTAAAGCCTGTACTCACGATAAAAGATAGGCAGAAACCGGAGAATAGATTAAGTAAAAAACTCGCGGAAAAGAAACAAAATGAAGATATCGACAGCTAAACGGATGAACAGAAACGCGTACGTGCGCAAGAACCCACACTCACCTCCTGCCGCGGGTCCGGATACAAACTCACAGACACGCACATCGTACGCAAACCGGAAGCGGCAGGCATGTCCCGTTCCCGTTCTTGGCACGCCGAAAAGTGCAGGACACGTCGGCGGCAATCCTTCGAAGCTGTTTTTGTTATGCCATCGCGAAAGATTGCCACCTTCCCAGCTGACCCTCTGAGGAGCTCTTGATCGCTGGATGCAGCGACGGTGCTTGCGTAACGAACACGACGACCGGAAACGTATTTCTTTTTGTGCGACTTCCTATTATCCCGTCTCTTGTTTTCTTAGCCGCTGTTGTATTTTTCGCCACGTTTTTTTTTTCGATGTTTGTTTTTTTACACCTAAAAAGTCCTTTCTCCTGACTCTGCCTTAGGACTAAGAGCGTCATTGAGGAAGCGTCTCATCCTGTTTTTCAGTTATCTGGTTGCCATTTTGATAGTCTTAATTCGAGAGCTACTGGAATCGGAATACAAAGTTGGCACCTCGTTTGATGCGGGTTTGAGAATCGTTACTTTTTGTCAGGGTGCTCCAACTCGGTCTTTTTATGATGAACAATTCTGCTCGTTTTGAGTCGATAAACTTGCGAGTATTCGTGTTAAAAAGGTAATTGTATCCAATTGGGCTATAAAGGCAAGAAAGTAAAGAGTAGAACAGATGGAACTTCTTAGTTGGTGCAATCTAATGTGGTGCACGCCACAGCATTCGCTTTTTCTGTTGCCGCGGTCCAACCGTGCTTCCGGAGTACGGTATAATATCTAAATTGGTCGAAACAGGCATTGAGCTCTAATGTTTAGCGCAGAGTGCTGACTTTCGCCAAGCAAGCGCCAGAAATATTTGTGCGTATCTATAAAAATTACACGCGTGAGTACGCAGCTGACACTTGGTGAGCAAAATTGTAAAAATATTTATAAATTAAGAAGAGCATAATGAAAACTCTTTAAAGTTGGTAGGCGATATCTGGGTACACCTTCACTTTCAAGACTATGGGTGCGCTTTTCATTCAACAAATTAAATATGCTCAAGGGGAATGACGACAAACCCACTCAAGAGATTATCAAAGCATATGAAATTAGGCGGATAAACCTCTGCTGCGTTAATACTTTATCACTGACTCATTGCAATGAGGAGCACAACACACGCACTGCCGGTGACACGTACCACCCTCGCCGAAGTATGGTTGATAGATTTTGGTATTGTATGTTTCTAAAATAAATATAAACCTCAGTTGAGAAGACGTTTCACCAATTTTAACGTTGTCAACGTTGGTCCAGGTCCTTCAGAAAAACGGGGTTCGCGCATTGCCACTAAGCATAAGCCGAAAAAAAATAAGGAATCAAATTATTAATAAAATAATGTTTATTTTCCGCCATAAGATGGTGACGATCAGGGAAAAAGCTGTCAGGTACAGCTTGACGGGTCCCTGACCGCCTACAGAAAGCAGCAACAGAGCCGGATAAAGCGATATTCAAGAGGAAAAAAAATTGTACCATGATTGTCGCTATCACACATTTTAGAACAAATTTTAGATTTTTTCCCCCTTTTTTACATTGAGGCAGGACGGACAGCAGAGATAAAAATTATGCAAAAGCTAGTCACAAAGATAACAAAGAAAGAAAGGCCGCTACCTTCAGCTGCTAGAAAAAAAAGGATGATTTTAATTCTCTTAGGGATAACTTATCCCAATCTATACTTTTAGTATTATACGAATTGAGTAGGTTGGGGAGAGTGCATTTAAGCATTTGTTTGCCATAGTTTGTTCTTGGTGTAGCCACCTCCCAACATTCAGCACCTCGGGTAGGGTAATTATGAACATTTTTTGATAAATTTCCAAGATCAGTTAAAAAAGTTGTGTCTTTAAGTTGCGCTACTTTAAGGCTAGTGCTAAGCCTGTAATCATATAATGTATGCGCGTTTACTACGCGAAATTTCTGAAATAAGCCAGCTGTGTGAAAATCATACTATAGCCCTCAGTGCTTTTTTTTTGCAACACATGTAACTTTTCTAGGTTCGTTAAAGTTGTTGTTCCCCAAACTAAATGGCAATAATTTAAGTGAGAATAAAATAGAGAATTATATATTAATAATTTAACGCTTGTTGGTGAAATATAACGATGACGATTTAACATGCCCACAATTTTTGATAGCTTTGGAATAAGAGAGTTTATATGACTTTCCCACGACATATTTTCAGAAAACGTGACACCTTAGAGTTTAAAACAATTCACAATCTCAATTTTGGTTGAATTCAAAACTATGTCCTTGGTAATGGTAACGAGTTTATTTTTAGGACGATAAAGCACGGCTTTGGTTTTATTTACATTTATTTGTAATGCGTTGTAATGACTCCAAGTTTGTAACCTAGACAGGGCCAGAATCGCCATATCGAATAACCAATCAGGATCATCTGCAGAAAACAGTACGCTCGTGTCATCAGCATAGTTTACAAATTTCGCGCTTACATTAATAATGACTATATCATTCACGTACATGTTAAAGAGGAAGGGACCCAATATACTACCCTGAGGTACACCAGAAAGAATAGGTTTTATAGTGGAAGAATTCCCATTGATATAATATCTTATCAGCTGTGAAGCGTGCCCTCGAATTCCATAATTATCTAATTTCAATAATAAAATTTTATGATTGAGGCAGTCAAAAGCCTTGGTGAAATCTTTAAAGACTCCAAGAACCATATTTTTGTTCAAAGCTTTGTAAAATAAATTCTTTTAAAACAAGTAAGGCAGATTCTGTCGACTTGTGTTTTATAAATCCATACTGTGATGGAGTTATCAAGTTATACTTATTTGAAAATTTAGTCAAACGTGTATGAAGAACTTTTTCGAGCGCCTTAAAAACACTGGTAATATTGAAATTGGCCTGTAGTTCCCCATTTCATTTACATTTCCTTTTTCATGCAATGCTGAAACTTTGGCAATCTGCATTCGCTTAGGAATAATTCCAGTTGATAAAGAGATATTAAATATATGAGTTATTACAGGTGCTAACAGATGAATAACATGTTTTACCGGTCATATCTGGATGCCATCGACGTCACAGCTAGAACTATTTTTAAGCTGAAGAAACACGCTTATAATTTCTGGTTCGACGACGGGATCTAAAAATATCGAATCACTGATTCGTTTATCATTTAAAACCAAAGGAGTTTCGGTTTCAGTAGTACCCAGAATATTTACAAAATGTTCGTTAAAAGCATTTGCCAGTGAACACCCAGTAAGTTGAGTACCATTGCAACAGAATTTTTTCAATTGAACTGAAGGGGCGATTACGATAAAGAAGATAATTTAGTTGCTTCCACATGATGTCAGTGCGTCCTTGTGCGGCCTTGAACAAATCAAAATGATAACGCGTTCTGGCGCGCTTTAGTTCTTTTGTTAGGTTGTTGCGATAGTTTTTAAATACTTTAAGGTCCTTCTGATCCTTGGATTTTATGAATTTACCATATAAAGCGTTTTTTATCTTAATTTTACAGAGTAAATCTCTCGTTATCCAAGGCTTCTTTATGCGCTTGTTTGTTTTAATAGAAGTAAAAGGAAAATATGTTTTATACAGTCCAAGAAATAACTTTATAAAAGTGTTATAAGCCCCGTCAGCACGATCTTCACACAGTACACGGCTCCAATTTGTATTTGAAACAGCGGTCTGAAAAGCGTTGAGTCGATCTAAAGTTATTTTTTGTACTAATGTCCGCTCTGTCTTACAAGTTTTCTTCGGGAAACTTTTCAGAGAAATGAATATTGGGAGGTGATCACTCAGATCGCAAACAATGACGCCAGCTTTTATATAATCAACTGAGCTGTTTGAAATAAACAAATCAATTGATGTTTCAGATTGGAGAGTAACACGTGTAGGTCTATTAATAACATTTGCACAACCATATGTCCTGATTACCGAATCTAAAGTTTTTTAGCTACGGTTTCCGCGCTCATGTCGATATTGAAGTCCCCACCACAAATTTCATTACATTTTTCTTCATTAACAAAAACCAAAAAAGACTCGAAAAATTTTAAAAACGATTCAATGTTGCCGTTTGGTGGTCGGTACACCACAGCAAAGATATTCTGGTTATTGCGTATACACATCGTTTCGTAATCTTGAGTGCACCGAAGTACCCATCTAATAAATTACATTCGCCTCAATCTAGATAGTGGAAGTCATGTACCACTCGGAACGAGGGCCGCTTCGTGTTTCCTTTTAGTGAGAGATGCGTCAATACTGAACTGTCGGTCAACATCAGCCCTCTTTTTCTTAAACAAACTTGTAATTCACCCTTCGACCTTGGCAGTGCTGCCGCCACCACTATGAACTTCAATCTCCACACTTCGAAGCAATGCATGCTCGTCAACTAAACATTTCTGAAGCAAAGAAATAACTATAGCAGGACTCGAAAACAGAGAGTGCAAATATGTACTGGAAGCAACCTAGAGGAAACACTATGTGGAAGGTATTAAATATTGCTCGAGGGATCCTAGCCGTCCTAGGATATTATGCATTAACGAGTTGCCTCAAACACGCCTATGGATCGTGAAGTGAACTGCAGCGACGGCGGCAACGCGGCTCGCTGCTGAATATTTGGTGAGCGATGCGCTGACGCTCCATTGTACAGACGCGCACACTCGCCGCGTTTAGCGCGCCTTGTTTATGATTCGATACGCTGGGATCGGTTACGGGGCTTCTCCGCTTCGGCGCTGATCACGACTGCGAGCCGGGGTGTTGTCGACGCTTAAGTCGACACGCCTCCGTTGTTGACTAAAACGTTGCACGGCAATGGAAGCCGACGTTCCCGAGCGGAAATTTGGTGAGCTGTGCTGTCCACTGTAGCGGGTTCTACAACGCAGATTTTCATGCGCAAAAATAAAAATTAAGTTGAATATAAATAAAAATAAAAGGGAGGTAGCTCATGGTTTTTACATACATGCGTCTTAAAAACGTAGCCTTTTGTGGATACTCGTTTTTGCGTGAATTAAGCTGCCGAAACTGAGGCAACGAGCCTCTTCTATGCCGAGGATATGCTCCAGGCAACGTTACTAAAACACTCAATTGGGAAACTCGCCGTCGAAACCTGGGCCGCTGGCTTCCACCGAGACCAAGCTAAACACTACAACAGCGCCACTCTTTATCATGTTTCTGTACTGTGGTCACATTGAGCTTTTAGAAAGCATATTTTTGCGTAAAAACAAACAGAAAAGACTCTTTTGGTATGAAATGTTTTGGAATTTAGTACAGAATGAAGGCCGTCTGATGTTTTTAAAATCTTTAGTATGCAAGGCTTTGCGGCACAATTAATATTGTTTTTGTACAACCATGCCTCAGCGGTGCTTTCAGGTAGCGCGTCCCGACCTAGGTGCATTTTAACTTCGGTTGTCAAGGCCCGTTCACACTCTTGCGTCCGAGTACGAACGAGAGAGACCAGACCGGTTTTTAAGCCTCTCGCGATCTCTAAGGACCAGCTCGGCAGCCTCGCATCCGGTCCTAAGAAGTCGCAAAAGGCTTAAAAACCGGTCTGGTCTCTCTCGGTCTTACTCCGTCACAAGAGTGTGAAGGGCGCTTAAGACGAGGCGCGGCCGCTGGGGAGACGGGGGTGGCACCCCTGGAACCCCTTCCGCTGTATCTGTTTCCGCGCCAAAATGGCCGATTGAAGCCAAAATAGACGTCACGTGCAGTTCGTCGAGTGGCCGCTGCAGGAGAATTGACGGCGTTGTGTTCGCCATTAGCTCGGTGCTCGAGGGCAGATCGGGTCACACTTTTTCAGAGCAGTCTCTATGGCAGTTTTTCAACTGAGTGGTTTAGGAACGTTGGCACCATATTTCCCGCCTCTCGCAGTTGAAGTGTGGGCCCACTCTGTAGTGCAAAAACCGTTTAGAACCAAGCGTAGAGAAAAATGTAATTTTGTTCAAACGCGTCCCCCATAAAGTTTCAGACATTTCGCCATCGAAGAACTTACACACACTCTTAAAAATTAGGTGAATATATAATGATGGGTCCTTAAGGAATGCGTTAGCATGACCGTTGAAAAACGTGACACACGTCTTCCTTTATGAAACACAAACGCTGACACTATCACTCTTCTGTTTTGGCTTTCTTTTTCGGTGTTTTCTATTGCTTCCTCTATTTTGGCTGAAGCTTTTTGGCTCCGTTACGGAATAGTGTTAGCGCTTCTCAAAGGAGGACGCGTGTAGCGTTTCCCAAGGGTCATGTAACACGTTCCTTAAAAATCCATCAATGGAACTCCTTTTAATTTTGTTTTGCCGCCTACCTGGACCAGCGCTAATACTTGGTTCACACTCCAGTTTGTAGCACAAACTATGGCATACACACTCACAACACCCGCCAGTTCCGACTCGCCCCAGCATTCGCGCGCGCATTGGCTTCCGCCCCGTGACGTCGCCTTCCTTTCTGCTTTGTCCTTCACTACACTCCTCCTCTCTACGCGGTGCGTTTTCCTTTCCACTGTTGTGTCCAGAGACAGACGCCGTCAGTTTTCCGCTGTCATTTGGGTACTAATGCTGATGCGTTAATAATAAACAACTCCTAAAACGATAGAAAGAAAAAAATACATTGCTCATTGCATATTTTGTATAATTCACGCCTAATAAAATGAGAAAAGTTTACTCATCAAATCACCCCAATTATCTACGCCAAGCAACCAGACCCCCCAAATCTCCAGTTATGTCCTGCTAAAAACAATACAATCGTAAATGTCGGTCCAAACGAGCCTCAAAACGTAGCCCAAAATGATTCAGATAACGGAAGCCCTTTTGTTTTAAATGAAACTTCCGCATGCCGAAACGACTCAATATATGTGCAAAACCGTCTAGACCAGCTGGGGAGGCAGCCAGCAGGGGTCTATTTATAGCTGGTGCAAATTCTCAGGAACCCTACAAAGGGACAAAACGAGGTCACGTATCACGTAGCTGTGTTTGGAGATTTGTATTTGTCCTTCGTCCCTCTTGTTCCTCTTCTCCCGGGATTAGTTTCGTCATTCTAGTCCAGCTCGCTAGCACATTTGCCTGAAATTGTATTTAATCATAACCTTAATATTGCAAACTTCACCGTTGTTGGTGTTAGACGGGTGGCAGCTGATAAAACCCGTTTGCTCTACTGACGTCTAACACCTGGTTAGCTCAGTTGGTAGAGCGCTCCACCTGTAATGGAGAGGTCCCGGGTTTGATACCCGGACCAGGCGGAATTTTTGGTCGAGCACCAGTAACCTAGCTGTGCTTGGAGATTTGTGTTTGTCCTTCGTCCCTCTTGTACCTCTTCTCCCGGGATTATTTTCGTAATTCTTGTCCAGCTCGCATGCACCTTTGCATTTAATAGTATTTAATCATAACCTTAAAATTGCAAGCTTCACCGTTGTTGGTGTTAGACTGGTGGGAGCTGATAAAACCGGTTCGCTCTACTGACGTCTAATACCTGGTTAGCTCAGTTGGTAGAGCGCTCCACCTGTAATGGAGAGGTCCCGGGTTTGATACCCGAACCAGGCGGAATTTTTGGTTGCGCACCAGTAACCTATCTGTGCTTGGAGATTTGTGTTTGTCCTTTGTTCCTCTTCTCCAGAGATTCGTTTCGTCATTCGTCTCTAAAGGAGCAGTTGATTTTGTTTGTATTCCACCCCTTGATGCCACTCGAAATCTAACGAAGGTCGCTTTCTCTGCCTTGTCCCGCTAGGGAAGACTACTATGTTTTCTGTTTTTTTTCCTTTCCCGCTCAACCCGCCTCCGCTTCCACCCCTCGCCGGTGTGCTGGCTCTCTTTCTCTCTGTACCTGGTTAATACGGAGCTTATAAAAAAACACTCTTCGTTTTTCGTGTAATTCTAGACGACGCTTTGCGGGCCGGTTTTGACCGCTCTTAATTTGTTTGATGAATGTTCAAATGTTAAGACGCCGAAAGCACACGGAATAAAAACCTAATAAAATGACTCTCAGTTTCCAAACAGGCTATTTTAACTATGGCAAATGTTTACGTATCTACGTAGCATCTTTTAACGTGGTGCGCGCGTGGCTCGATTCCCTGAACTATAGACCAGTCTTCACGGACGACAATAAAACATACCTCGTTTATGAAGCTAGCTTTAAATAGGCGTGAAATACGAAGCCTTTTTAAATAATTTTGAACACGAAACCACACCAAAACAGAAACGTGACGAAGATAACTGTTCATTGCGCTTTCACTCGATCAGTGCCTTTTTTTTTTTCTTAAGATTTCTATCTCCTTCATTACGGCACTTCCTAAAATTTAATTCACTTCCTTGATTTAAACGCGGACTTCAGTGTGAAACTTGTGTACCGAAATAATTCTTTCGAAAAGTTATTGTCGAGTGCGAGTTGGTTTAATTGTTGTTTTATTTGTGCCATACAGCTATAACCTTCGTTTCTATGTATCAATAAATTGAAGAACGTTTCTAAAACGTGTGCTCGTATGACTTTTCAAATGAAGCGCCATCACTGTGCACCCTTAAGTCGGAGTTATATGTTGTCAGCAAATTTAGTAAAAAAGACAAGTACAAGTAAAGGAACCAAACACGGCGCTACTCAGAACTGACTTGAAAACAACTTCATTCGTGTTGGCATCTGGCTTCAGTTTCTTCGGGTGTAGGCTTCTGTTGTCAGTAGCGCAATGTGTGTGTTCTTTTTTGCCGTCGTTTTTCGCGCTGAATTTGTTGTCATGGTTTACCAACTAGCCCAATTATCATACCCAATATTATCTTGTACATGTATACATGGGAACAAATTGTTATCCAACAATCACGGGAACGCGTCGAGCATATAAAGCAATCGCCTGGTCCGAATTGAACGTGTCGTTTTTTTGCGAGCATGGCGTTAGCACGTCGAGACTTCTTAGATGACCCGTATCTCTGTAAAGTGAACGAAACGTCACCTTGCAGTCAGATGTATGATATTGCCGCGCGCGCAGCTGGCCAAGTAGGCAGCGCGCGTGTGGCCTAACGGTTATCGCGCTTGCCTCCCACGCAGAAGGCCAGGGTTCGATTCCTGGGCGCGACTACACGTTTTTGTTGACAGTGTAATTTGATGTTCTAGTGAATTCAAGAACCGTCTTGCTGATTCGAGGTTAGAATGTTCTACACACCGAACCTTCTACGCCGAATGATCCAGAGACCCACGAGGGTACATAAGGGATTCCGCAAGGCGAGCGGCGTCAGTTTCGCCCCAGCGTTCGACTCTGCTGTTAGGCCGACTTCGACGCCCGCGACGCTCTTATTATCTTTTGTACCTTTTTATTTTTGACACAAGTTCGCCACATTAAACGTTTACTTATTCCTGTTTATTTCTTGTTTATTGGTCACAACCCGTGACATTTTGGTGGAGATGCGGGGTACCCGCGTGCCCGTGCAGCGCTCCCCTCCAAGTTCCCGCAGTGCAAGTCCGGACCCAGCCTCCCGAGGACCGAGCGAAGACCAGATCGAGACCCGATCCAGTCGTCGCACCCAAGGTCTACCCCCGGAACACGGACTTCTGCCACCCCGGACAAGGCAGCCAACGAGGCCGACGATGGACAACCAGTCGTCGCAAATCCCGTCCGCCGCCGCCGTCGTATACCTTCCCGTCGCACCCCCGACTCCGACGCCAATCCACGGGGAGGTCCACGAGGACGTTGAAGATTGGCTGCAACATTACAAACGAGTTGCTCGCCATAACGCATGGACTCCGGAGCAGTGCCTTCAGAACGTCTACTTCGCTCTGGAAGGCACGGCACGCACCTGGTTCGAGAACCACGAAGCGTCAATTTCGTCGCGGCAAGACTTCCAGACGGAACTTCGACGCACGTTTGCCAGCCAGCAGCGACGTCAGCGGGCCGAGGAACTTCTTCAAGCAAGAAGCCAAGGGCCAAACGAGAGCGTCACAAGTTTCGTCGAGGACGTTCTTCGCCTCATGAACCGCGCCGACCCAAACGCTCCTGACGAGAAGAAGCTGCGGTTCCTGATGCGAGGGGTGAAAGAGACCATCTTCGGAGGCCTTGTCCGCAACCCCCCAGCTACCGTCGAAGATTTCGTCAAGGAAGCCACAAACATCGAACGGACCCTTCAAGCACCGGCCTCCCATCACCAGCGACTTCGCGGCGTCGCTGCCTTCTCGACTTCCAGCTGCACCGGCCCGGACCTCCGCGACATCATCCGGGACGTCGTGCGAGAGGAAATCAGGAAGCTTCTTCCTGCTGCCGCAAGCCCGGATTCGCCCTCAATCGCCGTGATTGTCCGGGAAGAAGTTCAGAAGGCGCTGCAGCCACAAGCTCTTGTCAACGCAGCTCCCGAACAACCGACACTGAGCTACGCCGCAGCTACCCGACGACCACCGCCCCCTGCTCACCCGTACAGCGCGCTACCCCGACGTGAACCTCCAGCGCCGCAGTTTCCCCGACGCCAGGAAGATCGGGCGCACGCCCACCCAGAACAGGCAGCGCCACGAAAGACCGACGTGTGGAGGACAGCGGATCGACGACCCCTGTGCTATCACTGCGGTGAAGCCGGCCACATTTACCGTCGATGCCCCTAGAGACAACTGGGGCTGCGCGGGTTCCACCCGAGCGACCCGCGCCCAAGATACGACGAACGCCCTCGAGACATTGAGGAGTACCTCCGACGCTCGGCCTCCCCAGTGTCGTCTCTCCGCCGTGAAGCCCGCTCCCCATCGCCACGACGTTCAGCGTCCCCAGCGCAACGACCCCGCCGAGAGAGCCTATCTCCCCTGCGTCGCCGGGAAAACTAAGTGCGGCAAAGCCTGGAGGTGACGTTGCCGAAAACGACGGAAGCAAACAGCCTCCAAGAACGCCTGAGCGCTCCCACTCTACCGACGCCCAGCATCGTACCGACGTCCCTGCAACGGTGTCCAACAGCCTAAACATTGTTATTGATGGCCGCGACGCATCGGCACTCTTGGACACCGGAGCGGACTACTCAGTCTGGAGTGGGAGGCTCTCTCGCCGCCTGCGAAAAGTGACGACGCCGTGGGATGGACCTCAAATACGAACCGCCGGAGGGCATCTCATCACACCAGTCGGAAGATGCACCGCTCGCGTCAAGATCCATGGGGAGACGTGCCCTGTGAAATTTGTCATTCTACAAGACTGTGCCAGGGACGTCATTCTCGGCATGGACTTTCTGTCTGAATACGGCGCCGTCATCGACCTTCGTGAAAACAGATTGACGCTGCGAACCCCTGTGCCACCTTCAGAGAAATTCAAACAGCGTCAGCCGCAAATCCGAGTCGCTGCCGACCACGTGAACCTGCCACCGCGATCAAGTGTTGTCATACCCGTCGTGGCCGATACAGCTACCTGCGGTGAAGTTATCCTCGAAGGCCACCTTCAATTGCTCCTGGGAAGAGGAATAGGCGTCGCAAGAGGAGTAGCTGAACTTCACGATGGGCGGACTGTGGTCCTCGTGACAAACTTCCGGAATGAAACGCAACACCTCACAAAAGGTGCCGCTGTGGGCCACGTCGAGAAACTTCGGAACTCCGCCAAAATCGCCGCGATTGCTGAAGAATCATCACAACCTCAGCAAGGCAGTAAGTCGCCAGCGCAGCTTGACATTGACCCTAAGCTTCCGGCCCCAAAACGACGGCAGCTGATTAACCTCCTCACCGAGTACCGCGACTGCTTTGCGACGTCGTCGAGGGTGCGCCAAACTGCCGTTGCGAAGCACCGAATCGTTACCGAGGACGACGCGCGCCCTGCGCATCGATCGCCGTACAGAGTCTCCGTCAATGAAAGGGAGGTGATCCAGGAGCAAGTCCAAGAGATGCTGAACGACGACATAATCCAGTCATCAAGCAGTCCTTGGGCTTCTCCAGTCGTACTGGTTAAGAAGAAGGACGGAACGCTTAGGTTCTGCGTGGACTACCGGCAGCTGAACGCGGTGACGAAGAAAGACGTCTACCCACTTCCCCGCATCGACGACACGTTAGACCGGCTGCGCCACTCTCGATACTTCTCATCGATGGACCTGAAGAGCGGCTACTGGCAGATCGAAGTCGACGAACTGGACCGAGAGAAGACAGCTTTCGTCACGCCGGATGGGCTGTACGAGTTCAAGGTGATGCCCTTCGGACTATGCACGGCGCCAGCAACTTTCCAGCGTGTCATGGACACCGTACTGGCAGGACTGAAGTGACAGAGCTGTCTCGTCTACCTCGATGACGTCGTGGTGTTTGCCAGCGACTTCGACGAGCACTTGCGACGACTCCGAGCAGTTCTTCAAGCCATACGGACCGCCAGACTCACCCTGAAGCCGTCAAAGTGTCGGTTCGCCTATGACGAACTGAAGTTCCTAGGTCACGTGGTTAGTAACGAAGGCGTTCGCCCCGACCCAGAGAAGACTCGCGCCGTCACGTCATTTCCAGCGCCGACAGACAAGAAGGCCGTACGAAGATTCCTTGGACTTTGTGCCTACTATCGTCGCTTTGTTCGGGATTTCGCAAGGATTTCCGCACCACTCACAAACCTCACGAAGGACGCCGAGAGGTTCGAATGGGCCGAGGAACAGCAGCAAGCATTCGACGAGCTGAAGCGACGACTCCAGACGCCTCCGGTTCTTGGACATTTCGATCAGGATGCGGACACCGAGATTCGCACTGACGCAAGTAACGCAGGACTTGGCGCGGTACTAGTTCAAGTACAAGAAGGCACCGCGCGAGTCATCGCCTACGCAAGTCGGACACTGTCCAAGGCAGAGAGAAACTACTCCACAACTGAGAAAGAATGCCCTGCGGTCGTCTGGGCAATTACGAAGTTTCGTCCGTACTTGTACGGAAGCCCGTTGCGCGTAGTCACGGACCACCACTCGCTCTGCTGGCTTGCGAACCTCAAGGACCCGTCAGGACGCTTCGCTCGATGGAGCCTCCGGCTACAAGAGTTCAACATGACTGTGGTTTACAAGTTGGGACGCAAGCACAACGACGCTGACTGCCTGTTTAGGGCCCCTGTCGAAACACCTCCCGGCAGCAGCGACGACTATGACGACGAGTGCTTCCTAGGGGCAGTGAACACCGATGACATGGCACGACGTCAACGAGACGATCCGGAGCTGCGCGCCTTAATGGAGCACCTGGAAGGGCGCGTGAGTACCGTGCCCCGTGTTTTCTCACGAGCCCTGCCAACCTTCGCCATTCGACAAGGTGTACTCTACAAAGAGAACTTCGGGGACAGCAACTCGCCGTGGCTGCTGGTAATCCCGACCGACCTTCGAGAGGAGATCTTTCAAGCATGTCACGACGACCCGACATCCGGACACCTTGGATACAGCAGGATATTGGCCCGTATTCGTGAAAAGTATTACTGGCCCAAGCTCCCCAAAACCGTCCACCATTACACCCGATCCTGCCACGAGTGTCAGCGACGCAAGAAACCGCCGACGAAGCCGGCAGGTCTCCTGCAGCCAATTCCTCCGCCAACTGCACCGTTCCAGCAGATCGGAATGGATCTACTTGGTCCTTTTCCGCCGTCGACCCTGGAAAGCCGTTGGATAATCGTCGCCACAGATTATCTCCCGCGGTACGCAGAAACGAAAGCCCTTCCTTCGGGGACTGCGGTTGAAGTCACCAAGTTTTTTCTCGATTCCATTGTCCTCCGGCACGGCGCTCCTGAGGTTCTGATTACAGATCGCGGATCGTCGTTCATGGCACAGCTGACCCAAGAAATTCTCCGGCTCAGTCACACCAGCCACCGTCGTACCACTGCGTACCACCCGCAGACCAACGGGCTGACGGAGCGACTCAACAAGACAATCGCCGACATGATCTCTATGTACGTCGACGTTGAGCACAAGACGTGGGACGAGGTGTTGCCCTACGTCACGTTCGCCTGCAATACGGTGGTTCAAGAGACCACTGGATTCACACCTTTCCAGCTGGTACATGGTCGGAAGGTAACGACCATGGTGGACGCAATGCTGCCCCATGAGCCATCTGACAATGAGAGCGACAACGCCCAAGCGGTTTCTCAACGCGCCGAAGAAGTCCGCCAGCTCGCCCGACTCATGATTCAAGACCAGCAACGCGTCGACGCGGGCCGCTACAACCTTCGTCGCAGGGACGTTCACTTCCAGCTCGGAGACAGGGTGTGGGTGTGGACGCCCATCCGTCGCCGCGGCCTCAGCGAGAAACTGCTGAAACGGTACTCTGGACCATACAAGGTACTTCGTCGCCTCGGCGAGCTGAACTACGAGGTGATGCCCGACGAAACACGAACATCGTCACGCCGCCCACCACGACCTGAGGTCGTCCACGTCGTGCGACTGAAGCCGTATTACGCTTGATAGGACAGTGGACCTTATGTGTTCCAAATGACCCTTTAATTTACAGTTCTGTTTTATTTGCTTCGTTTTGTTTTCGGGTTGCATCGGGACGATGCACTTTTAGAGCGCAGCTCTTAGGGGCCCGTTTCCGGCTTGAGCGGCGTCGCCGTCGGCGTCGCCGTCGCCGTCGCCGTCGGCGTCGCCGTCGCCGTCGGCGTCGGCGTAACCGCGCGGTGCATTATGGGTAAATTTCCCCGCCAAATCTAGCGGAAAAATTTCCCCGCTAGATTTAGCGGAAAAATTTCTCCGCTAAACCTAGCGTAAAAATTTTCCCCGCTAGATTTAGCGGAAAAAATTCCCCGCTAAATCTAGCGGAAATATTTCCCCGCTAAATCTAGCGGAAAAATTTCTCCGCTAAATCTAGCGGAAAAATTTCCCCGCTAAATCTAGCGGAAAAAATTTCCCCGCTAAATCTAGCGGAAAAATTTCCCCGTCAAATCTAGCGGAAACAATTTTCCCGCTAAATCTAGCGGAAAACTTTCCCCGCTAAATCTAGCGGAAAAAATTTCCCCGCTAAATCTAGCGGAAAAAATTTCCCCGCTAAATCTAGCGGAAAAATTTCCCCGTCGAATGTAGCGGAAAAAAGTTTCCCGCTAAATCTAGCGGAAAACTTTCCCCGCTAAATCCTAGCGGAAAAAAATTTCCCCGCTAAATGTAGCGGAAAAAATTTCCCCGCTAAATCTAGCGGAAAACTTTCCCCGCTAAATCTAGCGGAAAAAATTTTCCCGCTAAATCTAGCGGAAAAATTTACCCGCTAAATCTAGCGGAAAAAAATTCCCCGCTAAATCTAGCGGAAAAAATTTCCCCGCTAAATCTAGCGGAAAACTTTCCCCGCTAAATCCAGCGGAAAAAATTTCCCCGCTAAATCTATCGGAAAAATTTTGGTCACGTGACCCGGGGGGTCACGTGACCTGGGGAGTCACGTGACCCCCTCCCGAGGTCACGTGACCTCTGAGGGGGCACGTGTTTGCCCCCACGTGACCCCACCAAGGTCACGTGCCCTCGGGGGGGGGGGTCACGTGACCCCCCCCCCGAGAACACGTGGCCCTCAGTACCCTCCCCTCCTCCTCCTCAAGAGCTGCGCTCCAATTCGGCGTTACAGGGAGTGGTAAACGACTTTCACTTTTTTTAAAGGGGGGAGTAATGCCGCGCGCGCAGCGGTACAAGTAGGCAGCGCGCGCGTGGCATAACGGTTATCGCGCTTGCCTCCCACGCAGAAGGCCAGGGTTCGATTCCTGCCCGCGACTACACATTTTTGTTGACAGTGTAATTTGATGTTCTAGTGAATTCAAGAGCCGTCTTGCTGATTCGAGGTTAGAATGTTCTACACACCGAACGTTCTACGCCGAACGATCCAGAAACCCACGAGGGAACATGGGACTCCGCAAGGCGAGCGGAGTCAGTTTCGGCCCAGCGTTCGATTCTGCTGTTACGCCGACTTCGACGCCCGCGACGCTCTGTTATTATCTTTTGTACTCTTTTATTTTTGGCAAACGTTCGCCACATTAAATGTTTATGTATTCCTGTTTATTTCTTGTTTATTGGTCACCACCCGTGACAATATAGCTTGATCTATTTTTTTATTGTCGTTTAAAGGGCTTTTGATAAAAATGTGCGCGTCCATCGCCATCTCTCATGTATGCGATAATTAATTTCAAGCACCTTCTCGGTGGTATTCCGAAAAATGCTGTATGGCCCCTTTGTTCCAATGCGCACGGGCGTTTTACAAGACGTCACTCGTGAAATAAACTCTAAGTGATGATCATTTACAGCTGAGCAACTGCGTTGAGCTAACCAAACGTTTCTCTAGACCGGAGAGACAGAAGGCTGCCAGATTTCAAGGCGAAGTGAAAATCCAGTGAATGAGGCGCTGAATAGTAGAAATAAATTGCGTTTCAAATGAAAATAGAACAAAAACAACCACTGACGTTAAGCTCATTTGTGACAAGGCACAAATCTATACTATAAAGTTGCATTGCTAGGGCGGAGACATGCGCTTAAGCCAGTTGCTTTGCCGTTCGATTCTCACGCACAAGAAACGACACCACCAGTGCACTGGCCCACACAGCAGTGACCTCATTTACGTCTCAACAAGACAGATCTCAACGTGTCCTGGTCACGTTATAGAACATGAATTGCCTACCTGCCTAAAATAATGTATTTAATAATTTATTTATTTATTTTTACAACCGTTTTGCAGTGCATCTTCCGCCTCTTTGCGCAGTCAACGACGGTTTCGATTTTGCATTACACTGCTCGGCGCCTTTGACGGTCGTCCCTACATAAAGCTCGACAAACTCAGGCGCAGTCGAGCATTTCAACGCAGGCAGGGATTACACAAGTGTGCATGAGACGATGGCAAAAGGAAGGAGAAAAGTTTCTCCCATGCTAAAGGAGTGCGTCCGTCAAAGAAAGGAACGAATATCAGATCTTGAGTTTATTTGGACGTTTTTTTGTCTATTTTTCTCGGACGGCAGTAATAGATTAGCCCATGTTCATCGTTATCGTATTGCTTCAAAAAGCACCGCCGAAACGAGGCTCCGTGTTTGCTCTTTGAACACCCATTCGTTTACACGCTGTATTAATAAAAAAGAAAAAACCTTCTCAGCTTTGTTGACCCGCTTCGGCGTCATTTATATGCACACCCTTAATGTTTAGTGAATATTATGCAACTCTGTGCTAAAAAATGTGTGCGTTCAATTGCGCGTAATGTAGGTTTTCTTAGTTTGCATCTTAAAGACTAGATTTTATGTAAAAGTCATCACCACTTCTCTTTTAAATTTTGCATCTAATACGCATTGAGAATTGCGCATCGAACGCTCAGTTCAAGCATCTGGCATACGAACATCTTCCTCAAACGGGGCTTCCTTTTTCCATCCTTAAGTCCACCGTTCCTTTAGAAATCCCTGCATGCTATGCACGCCTCCGACTCACCGAAGTAACCGAAATGTACTGCTTTCTAAAATTTTTGAATTCCAAAATAGCTTCCCTCTGCGTCCCGACCTGTACTATAGCACTTCCTGCACTGCTGCTGCTTCCTGTGATGTCGATAGTGCACTTTCCGTGACTGCCGGTTCCGTAAGTGGAAGCCTTCCTGATTTGCATGATCGATTAACCCCGGGAACGAAATCAGCGACGAGCCCCAGAGAGAGACAGAGACTGAAGAGGAGAGAGAGCGCGCAACACTCTCGTTATCGGCTGCGCGGAGACGCTTCCGTTGCTTCCCCATCTTGGAGAAAGACAACGCACGACCGATAACGTTTTGTGTTACAGAATATTCAGAAGTGTTCGGAACTGAACCACTGTAGTACCGATTGATTATAAAAAAGTTAATAATAAAGTGTTAAGAAAAAAAAAACAAAAAAACACGGCCATAAAAGAACAAGTATAGCAGACAAGCGCACGTTCTCTATAGTTGAGAATGCGCGATCGTCTACACGACTTGTCTTTCTTGTGTACGTTTTTTTTGCGCTTTGTTTTTCTTGAATATACATTTTTCACCTGGTCCTTGCGACTGCTGAGTAGCGGACCGCGTTCAGAATTTCGGGAAGCATCCAATTAATAAACTTTATTACATAAAACTTCACTAAAGTAGAAAACCGTGCAAACAAACAGAATAGTGAGCTTTATATTCGCAAGACAAGAAAAAAAAAACCTTGACAGTAAGTGCAAATAAAATTGGAACTACCATACATAACGTAAAAACACAAAAATATATTTTTGTTATTCCAATTTAACCAAATCCAACAAACCTAAAGATTTTTTTAACAGATATAACAAGCAAAACAAGGTATATGAAGCTCAAACAACAACGCTCATATTACCGCCCGCCGAGTCGAGAAAGCAACGCTTGGTCGCAGTCTTCTAGAAGATTTCCGTTCATTCACCCGCCAGACGTAACTTTCCCTCTGCTTTGTTATTCCCGAAAGCGCCAGTTCATCCTCGCCCCGAGCCCGCGACGCTCAAGCCTTATTTGCCGAACTTTCGAGATAGTGACGCACGGTAGATTAGCAGCTACCCGCCACCTTGTCGAGTCAGTCTCGCTCGCGCTTTCTGTTTCGCCGCCGAGTCGCCGCCTGTATTTGTGCTCCCTTGACGCTCTTTCGTTACTTATTTTGTTGGCGCAAGTTCGCCCACTAAACCTTTGTTTCCAGTTCAATTTTCGCCTTATCGTAGCCTTAAGTTGTGACAATATATGAACTTGCAGAAGTGCGCTTTCATTTTTTGTTAGAGGTCTTCCTAAATCAAAGGAAGTGTTTGATTTCGGGACCATGTATCATACTCATAAGCTTCGGTGCTAAGTAGACCTTGAAGCGCTTGGTAGATTTTGTTAGGCCGTGAAGCGCTTGGTAGATTTTGAATTTTACTTTGACAGTCTTACCAGCACCTGCCTGTTCTTGCAGTTATAGTTCGTAAGGGAAAAGCTACTTTTCCTATACATCGGCAAAAAACCTATCGTGCATATTGGAAGACCCTTCGTCGCAATGTTAGTGATTCTTTCAGAAGAAGCTGGGCGAATTATTGATATTTTTACGAAATCCTGGATTTTTCGTTCGAAATGAAGCGTTGAATCTTTCAGTGACCCTCGTTCTGTAAGAAGGTTTGCTGACAAGTTTGCGTTACATCTTTAAAAACGTCTAGAATGTTGTGTGTTTTTCGGAAGAATCTAACCAATAATATTATACGCCTATTGCAAGTATTGAAATGCGTAGCTCGTTTCACTTATTGTATCAGGTCATTCTCCTGCGTACGTTTGGCCTGCAGTCATTGGCGCGTGGCAGTTCATCGTCCAATTACATCGCTCCGGCAGTCATAAGGGAGAGCCGCCCTCGTTTTAGGCCTGGGTCCGTCCTCCACATTTTTGTGAAAAGGAGGTTGCTTATATTTTATAGCAGCATCACGATGCTTTCTCTAGTGTTCTATCTTTTTTTCTTTCTCAATATAATTGCAAAACGTGGCTTATCTATAAAAGACCCATGTGCCACTGAGCGAACAGAATAACGCAGATTTAGTTTTGCAGCGTGACTGTGGGCGTTTATTCTCTACGCGATTTTGTTTTTCGTGTCTGCAGATATCCGCAAGCTAAATCTTCGTTCTGTAGAGCAGCCAAATGGTAATATTTTATGATTTAAGTCTTAAGTCCATGAAATATTTGCGGCAAGAAACGTAAGCCAAGTGAGCACCAAATCTCAGTTTGGAACTGTGGCTATTCTCGAGCCGACTGCTTCAGAATAATAATTCCTTTGAACAAAAGATGTTAATATAATAACTTGTCTTAGAAAGACTTTCACTACCACAATTCTAAAACCATGCTTTCATAATGTTTCACTTATTTTTTAGAACTGTGCTGCACAATATGCAAAAACCAACAACAACAAAAAAAATACAATCAGAACACGTCACCTACCGTCCTTTCCCCGAAACATAGCGCACTTTTTGCGAGCTTCCCAGTCCAAAGGGAATTCAAAACCTCTATCCCATTTCTTTCCTTATTCTCGCTTTCCTCATTTCCACCTCACTACTTCCCTTTTTTTTCCTCAAACAGCAGTCCAGCAACTCCCAAGAGCCGGTAAGTGATCCTAAGTTCTCTCGCTAAACCAGTGCGGCCTTCACTAACTAGAGACTCCTTTCGCTGCTTAATAAATAATTGCCTGCTAACCCAAGACTCCCACTCTATACCATCACTAACACATACCCCAGCCCAATGTATCGTGGACAGATGGAAGCTACGAAAAGGCAGTCGCGGACCAACAACCACTTAAAGTTTCTTTCTTTTTCGCAGCTTCACTCTCACGTACAGCACGCAGGAATAGTCCTTCCTAACATTGGAAGTTCCAGGGCACGTCGGGGGGGATATCATTGATGTTCCTGTGCACTCAGTTACTCACGAAGACTTCTCCTAATTGAATTAGCTGTCGACGAGACTAACTTGGACAAACGCTCAATGCATTCCTTCACGCGCCTCACGCTCAGAGTCAGTACTATACCAGTACGTGTTCCGTAAACGTGCTGGTCAATATAGTCTCGAATGGAAAATGGGAGACGAAATAAGAACATAAAAAAATAAACGTTTAATGAGGCAAACTTGGGCCTACAAATAAGAATTATTTGAAATTATTTGGGCCTACAAATAAGAATTATAAGAATAAAGCGCGCTGAAGAGAAGATTCGTTCCTTAGAAGGATGGCACTGATCTCACGGCTGAGTAGAGTCAGAAAATCGCTTTGACTCAGGCCTACCTCTCTCAGACAGCAGTTTCGGTGTTAGTACAGGACATAGCCGTGGCGTGACCCTGACGAACTGCTCTGTCACAAAACCGAAAGCAGAAACTGATAAGCCTGTATTGCGTTTTACCTGAGCCCCGATTGAGTCCTACCCCCGGGCTAGAATGTAATCGCTCGGAGGGCAATCAGCGCCCACGCCAAACACCGTCTTTGTCCACGCGCACCAAGTGGATCTTTGATGGTGCAAGAGACAGTATATTATTTCGTCCTTCATTAGTTTAAATCAAAAAACATAATCGCCGGTGCATTCTTCGTACGGGAATCAAGCACCGAGAGAAACAAAAAGAGGAAGCTAGCACTGGGTTTTAAGGTTATACGAAGTAATTAATATCCCCTTTATCGGAGCCGGAGCGAAGCATCGGGCGTCGCCTACGTTGTTGTCTCCACTCGCTTGAACAGCAACCGAGAGAACACGGAACGCGTGCTTTATCACAGCTCTTCCGCGACAAACCTCATTCTATGTGTTTTCGCATTATTTTTATACCTAAATTTTTTCGTACATGTAGATATGAAGCCGAAGAAAAATGGCAGTGCAAGACTTTTCGTTGCTGCAATCTCGGCAGGCTACAGAGACTTTAAGGTTGCGGACCTATTCTTGCGAAGAATGGGCTCTGCCCAGCTTGAAGCTCCGATAGAGGCATAGGACGAGGCTCTATATTATTTTATTGTTGTTTCTTGAAGATCTCTTCAGAGGCACGGAAGAAAGTTGGCGACTTTCACCGGGCAGTTTTCATCCGCGCCAGATATTACAAGCGTTTAAATTTACGAAACTGCCTCGGCGCCAAAGTTGCAGTCTCTAGAAAAAGGGTGCGCTGCTTTCACTGGATGGTATGTTAGGTGTTTTGAGGTAAGGCTTTATTGTTCCTGTCGTGTAACGATAACAGAAATTTTTTTTTATAGGCAGTAGTCAAAAGGTTATGAGTGCTTTGACCCGTAGCATTAAAACAAATCTGGTCGGGCTGCGACACTGCTTCAGCTCTAATAGTTTGGAAACTTTACAGCAGCATCGGCTTAAACCAGGTTTGCTTTACACCTGCTGACTGATAGTTTATTGTGCAGTTTCTGGAGAAGCAGTTTCCGGAAGATGAAGTAAATTGAACGGCGCGAGTTACATTATGTGAAGGTGTCATTCGAAAGTCTCCTTCTCTTACTCTGTTGCTTCAACGTGCCAACGTTGGTTGTTTTAAAGGTGAAAAAAATAGTGTTCTAGATTAAACCGGCGAGTTACTTGGCATTGTTGGCCGGTGAAAGATATTGATACCACGTCTGAAATTTAAATCTACCTAAAACAATCCAATAATAAATATTAATATTATTAATAATAATAATAACAATAATAATTCAATAATAATTTTAATTTTCACATTTTCTAGTATCCACTTAGCAGTGTGCAAGGCTAGGGAAACAGATTGCTACCTTTACGCATGTTCGTCTGCGAGCCCGCCGCCAAGTGGATAACATTTTTAATAACTATAATGCACAATGTATTACAGGGTGTATACCCCCGTACACACACACATATTCATTTTGATTTATGCGTGTACGTACCTCGCCCAGGGGGTATTAATCTGGGTAGGAGAAGGGGGGGGGGGGTGCAATATCACAAAAAAAAAACATACAACAGTATTCGCGCTTAGAATAATCACGTACAATATCTCATACTTAACGATAAAAAGCCCTTGTAAAACCGAGAAAAACACGTTGGAAGGTGAACTGATAATTCAACTGTCCTAGATGTTCCATTTGCCAATGGTAAGCGGGAAGAAAGCATAAGCAAAAACATATCTGTGGCAGAAAGACTCACAAATTTTTGTCTCTTGATCATTTCTCTTAGAGATGTATTGTTAAAACCCCATACAAGTGTTTTTTATAAATGCCAGTTTGATCGCGAAAACTAGTGTAAAAAACTTGAAACGCAAAAATTTCCTTCGTCGGCTTAGGAGATTTATGCCAAGTTGACTTTGAATGTTTGAAATGCTGGTTGGAAATTATAGTTGCCACTCACAAAAGGAGCTGCTCGATTTTGAATATGTTCCACTTCATAAATTAAACTTTGTTGATGAGGGTTCAGCACTGTGCATTCATACACGAAAATCGGTCGAACCTTTGAGTTTTAGAGTGCTTCATTTAGAGATCCCTGTGAAAGTTTAAAGTTACCTTTGATGACATGTAATACACCACTAGCTTTATTTGTTAAATAATTTATGCGTCTATTCCAGTGGATAAGAGGATACGCAAACGCATAGGTAATTAAAATTATCAACCTCATCAAGACAGGGACCATTGAAATGATAGAGTAGCAATGCTGCTTTGCGCTTTCTGATAGAACAAGTATTACAGCACTTTTCATGTTTAAGCTCATTTTCCAAGTTTCATACCATGAAAATACATGATCTACGTCTTGCTGCAAGGTAGCGACTTTTGAGACACCCTCTACATTTCGATGAATTGCGCGATCATCCGCGTATAACTTTATATTTGATAAAATTTATTTTGTGATGTCTTTAATGTAGACCAAGAAGAGCAACGATCACAAGACCTAGCCTTGAGGAACCCCGAAGGTTACGTCGAGGTAGAAACACCATTGATGGGGACAGATTGTTTTCTATTAGACAGATAACTTTTTATCCACTTAGGGACACGTATCCGTAGCCCCAGTGGGGATAATATATGGATTAGAACTACATACGGAAGTGCGTAAAAGGCTTTTTGAAAATCCAAAACTACAAAATCTGACTTGAATTGGTGCAAAGTTCGCGAGTATTCTATTCGAAGGGGGACTACTGTTTTGTAAGGATTTGTTAAAAAATATAACTATAAACGGGACAAAGCACGAACAGATTTCTTCAACAGATGAATAGAAATGACTTCAGGTGCGCTGGCTGCCCCCAATTTAGTGCTGTGGAGAAAAAAGAACACCATTTTTTGAAAAAAACAATGTCAGACATAAGGACAGCGTAAACTTCGTTACGGATGGTAAAGCTCAGGCATGCCGTGGAAAAAAAAAACACTAAAAATATCTGTTGAAACACCCTGCCTTATGGATGTCCTCATCGAAAATGTTGTGGCCATCAGAGATAGCGGGAATGGCAACCTCATCGTTTTTGTTAAATTTAACAAACTTCCAAACTTATTTCGTGTTAGTCGCCCGCGCCAAACACCGTACGCGCGCGCCAACAGTTACGCGCACACGTACATACACCAACGCACATGCCTGCTCGCGCACACATAGACACGCACAAGCACACGCACATGCATGTACACACGCGCACGCACAAACTTACTCTACATTATGTCATCAAGACACAGACAGAATCGAAGAGGCTGAGGTATCATGGTCTTCCCATTGCATGAAAGAGGTGCCGTACCTCTTACCGAACCGGAGGCACTCTCCTTTGCTTCGTGGAAGGGGCTGAAATCCACTCAGCTGAACAAAAAGTAAACTACCCGATGGTAACGGGGATTAGCGACATTCCCTGTCTTTTTATGTGAGCATGAATTTATTTAGGTTAACCCGCGCGTCCGTTGGCAGTGGATGGGTAGGTTTCAGTTAGCGCGCCGTTTAACACATATCAGAACCGATGCATGCGGGTGCTACCCCATTAGTGCTGGAGGGGTTTCAATCTATAACTCTTCAATCTAGCCTGCGCTCGTGGGTAGTCCCTGTAGCATGCGCACATAGAATGCGTGTTACCCTTCTCTGGACACTTGAAACGCGAGTCGAAAGGTCGTGTTGGAAAGGAGACTACACCCTACTACAGTATTCCAGTCTGGGCAGCATTATCGCTCTGTACAGCCTGCGGAACGTCAGAGGGCCATGTGGCTCGGACATTCGGGAGAGGGACCCCACAGTGCGTCGGGCCTTAGCGGTCACACTTGTGACGTGAATGGAGAAATTAAGTAAAAGTGACACCGAGTGTTTGTAAATTGACCCTATAAAATGGAATGCTGGTCAAAAGAGCCCACTTCTCATGTTGTAAAATGTAAGTCTTAGGTTACCACACAAATGTAGGCGCAGGATAACAATAAAATATGGTTTGATATTACGCCAGAACCCGGTATATAAAGTGTAAATAGAAATAAGGTTGGACAGATAGCACTATCTACTCCAGACTCTTGCAATCCTGAGACATATCACGGCCTGACTTGTTGAATCCGATTGTAAGCTCGATGAACCGCATTCCCAGCGGACTGTGACACGTCGCTCGTGTCTAATCGTCGGTGACAAATACTACGCATTAATGTTTCTTTTTTTATGAACACCGCCTGCGTTTACAAGCTATTAAAGTAGTGACTCTTTTTAAAAGTCTCTGGTTATGTAGTTGCTCCTCATTTATAGTAATGCTGGGCATTGAACTGCATTCCTATTCGAAGTGAAGAGCGCCGCTGTTGTATGTGAGCTAGAAAATCTTTAGTACCATACATTGCTTTTATTAAACGATCACATGCACAGGTATGCGCAGTCGTTCTAACCTACGAATAGGGGTGTTGAATAAGCGGCGATTGATGTCCCTTACAATTGCCACACAAAAGCGCACGTTACAAAGAAAAACAACAGAAAAAGAAACAATAACTGGCTAGAATCGTGCAATGAAAATATTCGTTTTTCCCCTGGAGCAAACCAACAACAACAACAATGGAATGGAATTCTGGGTAGTATCTTTTTGACGGTTCTTATAGAACGTAGGTAATCGTCTTCGCTGGTTATTAGCATGGAACAAAATATTAATGTTAACACAGACAAAACGTTCAGTCGTGCGACAATCAAAGATACGTATAAACACATATCCGCACGGGCGCGCAAGCCCACACACACTAAGATAACATAACAAACAAAACAGTGAATATAAACGAATGGCCCCACGCGGCTCTAGCATTCATACGTTTAAGGTAGAAAACCGCTTGCTCGGCTGGCTTTTCTTAATTATCGCATTCTTAGCAGGTAGGCTGGCTTTACAGATCATCTGGTAGCCTATCTGGGCTATTTTCGATCTGATGTTCCCGATGCACAAAACTGTGAATAGCGATCAGGTCAATAATTTTATTTGAAGATTTAAAAAAAATTAACATTTGTGACGAAATAGTCATGTAATTAATGTGAACTTTGAATCGATAGTTGGCGTTCAAGATTTGTTTGAAGAATTATGTTTGCATCTGCAAAATGGAGGGACAGATAGTGTATAACGCTTGTAAAGTTTTATTTCAGTGGCACCGCAACACCTAGACGTTAGGGAATAAAAATATTCATTCACATAGCTCTCTCTGAATGAAGTTATTCTTAAATCTGGTCCTCCCTCTAAATATTGCGTCTTCTTTTTTTCTACCGTCGTCTTGCTTTATCCCCACTCTTCAGCTTGCTTCTGTTATATCACGAGCCAGTCAACAGACACACATTGCGAAGAAAATTAACTAAGGTGTGTGGAAATAGAGACTTTAAATTTTAAAACACGATGGAATCCAGCGCCATAAAATTAGGATTTAAACTTGCAATGGCATAAATTATACATCACTTTTTGTACCAAATTGCAGTCAAAATATGGAGCTTCCTTAATATGTCCGAACCGAAACGTATCAATCGGAACGAATGGGAAAAATGGCCACAACTCGACTAATCCCAAAACATATAACAGCTGCCACATCAGTCCATACCAACCTGAAAAAATTCACATCAAATTAAATGAAGACTCATTGACTGCCCTTGTTCAGCTGTAATCATGCGTGAACCAAGGTTACTACACTAATTCAGTTGTAATACTCCCTCGAATGCACCATAAAAAAGGATATCACCATACACCCTTTTGTCCTTTTGTCCCATATCATGCACCCCAAAACTTCAGTTCGACGTACAACGCGCTATACTCCAACAGACGGCTCAAGATTTTACGAGGGGGCTGATAACGGTGCGATAGGACTTTTTAAACCGGTAAAGTGCGTATCAAAAACACAAAAAGAAACACTGAGGTTTTTGCAGTAGGGCCAACGAAACCCTTAATATGTTTTATTTGGTAGTCAGCAAGCAATACAGTGTCTATTTTAAAAATCTGTGCCTCACGGCTATCAAGTGTCTCGTGAAAGTTAGTACCGCCAGATCGACGTCAGCGCGCTGCACATCGAACTGAAGTTTTGAGGTGTCTTACATGAAACAAAGGGTGTAGGAGTACACCTTTTTTTTATGCAGTGTAGTTTGAGTAAACATGCACACTTGAGCCTTACGAAACGCCGAACTGTTATCGAAGGTGTGAAGCTTGCGCTCGAAGCGGGTGATTCCAAAGGAGCTCCCTGAATTCTTATCCCGTTAGTGGTTCTGGGCGCGGTGTTCCATTAGGTCAAATATACTGGAATTATTTAACACCGGCGTTGCTACTCAAGACGACGAACCAAGAGCGGCTTACGCCAACCAAGGTGAACCTTTGATCTGGGTTTGAGTCGTTAATGAAATCGTAATAACCATCTTGTTTCCTTAATTAGCCTATGTAACGCGGTCTTACTACCCATTTCCCAAAATTAAAATTGAGAAAGCAACGCCGAAATGTTCCACGCTGAGCTTCTTAGTGGGTCGCAAATTACGAAGCCTCGTCCTGTACCTAAGTTCCAGATTGCGAGTCTCTACCACAACCTTTATAGTGGAGTAAGTTTTAGCGAACTAGTAAATAAAATAAACAATATCAGCAAAAAGTAAGTCGCCGAGGTAACTACCCCAAGGTGCGGTTTTAAGGGTATTGATAATATGCTCCTATACACCTTTCTTTTTTTTCTTTGTGCGTGTTGCTTTCAAGTTTGTTACTTCACGCGTTAACGAATGGGTGAAAACACAAGTCGTTCATTTGACCTCGTCTTTTCATCCCTGGACATTAGTTCCAAGGTCTAATGCATAATCAGGGTAATGTTTAAAGCCCTCCATTTAATTATGCTCCGCTCGCCCTTGTGCTGAGACTGCAGCCAATGCTACAAGCATGAAAACATGAGATTGCAGTTTTTAAATGTTCTTTTGCAGAACGAGCGCTTGTGCTATAAAAGCGCGCCTCAAAGCCGGCAGCGCGAATAGATCGGGCTTGCAGCTTTGGCGGATGTTTCAGCTTATGGGTTAACGGAATATAGAGCACGACATCTCTTTCCCACCGCCCTCCTCTGTTTTGTTTTCTTAAATTTAGTATTTTTCCCGGAAAGTGATAAAATATTTATTGTTGGTATACAACTACTGAGGTTAACACTATGAGGGATGAGGATACGTTTTTCTTTTAGAAATTACTTCTGAAGTACACTTTACATTTGATTTTTGTTTTAAGGCAATGCCAGTGCAACGTTGTTTTCCCATTCGTTTTATGAATATTATTTGTATCGTAATGTGAAGCATTCAGTTTGCGGAGATTTGCGGAAAGTTCAAGTCTTGACATCGGATCATTGTTCAAGACCTAAATGCGTGATAATTTAGGCGCTGATAATTATAATGCATCATAGATTGTCCTACGTTAAGCTGTTACTAAGGTTGATAAAGCTTGGTAAGTAGATATGACTGTAGTCACTGACGTAGTCAGAACAACAGGGTGTGTCTTTTCTACTCCCGGCCTTTAGCACGGCTCCAAGCCTTCCGCCGTGTTTTGATAAAACCCGCGTGCTGAGGTGCACGAGACGACCAAGTATTGTCGAAGTTAGGAAGCTCGCGCTGGATGCCGGACAATTGAACCTCTTCCCTGCCGTTTTCACATCATCAGTTAGTATTGGTGCCAACTTTTATGTGTTTTATAGCAACATCAAATAAATGTGCCAAAATGAAATAAAAGGCGCTTGCGTAATAAAAAAAATTAAATCTGTGACTGCTGGTTGGATGGGAGAACAAGCGTACACACTAAACATTTTCACGCCCTTATTGGTGTAAATGGCATGGGTCACAACTCACCCCCTTATTGGTGTACAAAAACGCCCTAGAAAAATTGTGTTATATCTCACACCCTCAAAAACCGGTGTAATCCCTTACACCCTACACAGAAAGGAGTGATTCTGCTCTACACCTATTTATTAGGGTGTGATGGCAGCAGTACACCCTACCAAAAACGTGTACTGCAGCTAGAAGAGCATGGTGGGTAAACCCCGAGACTAGTGACAAAAAAATTGGGAAAACACAATACTGCCTCAAAATGTCTTGAGACGTGTTCTGTTGTCCCGATTTTTTGTCCTAGTCTTGGGTTTTTTTCACCATGATCCTTCACCAGCTCGCCTGCGCAGTAACTCTCACTTCATTCAGTTACAAGAAGTCATACTAAATGTGTAATACAGCACTTCATCAAAAAGTATTTACGGAGAAATGACTGCTAACAAATTGAAACATGTGGAACACTTTATTTTTTGAATCCAGAAAAAACGTGCATGGACCTCATCTTCTTCTTTCGCGAATTCGCGAGAAACCCATGTCAAACCTCAAATGCTGGCATATGTGACCTAGTGTTAAGTTTTTGTGACAAAGCTACAAAATTCTTCGAGGCTTAAAATAAATGCACTCAAACTTTAAATAAGGCTTTCCTTCGCCTAAACCTACTTTAAAGCTTTCTAGCTCTGCTGACGTAGGCAAAACTCGACAGGCTGGCAGAGACGGAACGACCGGGAGTTGATTGAGGCGTAAGCAGCAGTTCATGCTTGTAAACAGTAAGATGGTCTATTGAGACGGAAGCAGGACTACTACCAGAAGCATGCTTGCAGAGTACTTACAAATAAAACACCGATCTCATGTAATCCGTGATAGTTGCATAATCCGGTTCGGGCACCACAGAAAAATTCGCAAACACAACGTCCAGGATGAAGGCGGTTGCTCACATTCAACGGAACTCTCGCCGTCGCCGATGAGCAGCTCTCTGTCGTGATAGATGCACAATCCGACTAGGGCAGCACAAAACTACGCAAACACAATGTCGAGGATGAAGGCGGTCGATCACAATCAGCGGAAGTCTCACGAGCGCCGACGAGCAGTTAGTTCTTTGTCGAAACGCGTCCAACAAACACAGCACAATAATTCTATGGACTCCGACGAAATTCACAAATATTACCAAAAAATTAGTATGAACGTATTCCGGCCGTTCAAGACGAAAAACCACGGCTGCGACTGCAACGCACGAAAAACAGAAGAACACTGACGCCTGACGGAAGCTTTTTAGAAACCGGACCTACGTGGCCCCTACACTCACCGTAATTTGGAATACGGCAAAGACTTCGGCCCCAGTGAGCCCATCAGCGCGTCGGAGCGAGTCACGTGACATATTATAGTCCAAGCGTCCCTGTCCCACGGAGAACGGTCACGTGTTACACACCACCCCTCTGATTTGCTAGAAGCGGCCTTCGCACTCGCTCACAGCCACACGAAGACACAAAAGAAGGTGTGGAGGCTTATAAGAAGACGAGGTCAAAGAGGGGTGGACAAAGCAGCTAATCTCCCTCTGCGGCTTTGTATAAGCCACCTGGGCTGCCCAAGGAGGGTCGCAAAATGGGACACGTCAGGACTTGCTTCACGCAGTGGCGTGCGTGCTCTGATGCCGACCGCGAAATCACGAAATAAATAACACAAAACAAATTCGAACGCATGAAACAAGAGATGCAATTTCACCCGTACGAAAAAAGAAAAAAAAAAAAGGAAAAAAAAAGCGTCGGGAGGCTAGATATTTTGGTGTCAACTAAGGATCGCGTACTATAGCCGGGGTGTCATAAATTCGGCACTTTCGATTGTCTTGCGGAATTGTTTCGTTAGAACTACACACAAAAATAAAATCTCAGTGAAGGTGCTATAAGTAGTGCGAGGGCCAGTCAGGTGAGTTTGTAATACACGAAATGAGGGCGCCACGGCCCATAGTTTGTTCAGTGGTTCAGCGCAGGAGGTCTTTCTCTGGTTAAAAGTAAGCAGATTCCGTTTTGCTTCATCTTGTTTTTCTTTTCTTTTTTAACGTCGGATTTTAGGCGGTTAAGAAATAGACATACCTCGCCGGCATAGGCCATTCATGCGGGAATCTTGACGCTCAACCAAAAACGGCATCGCCTACGGTATGTCAGGATGGCGTCGCCGCGACCCATCCTTTTTTTCACAGATATTGGCTGGACCAAAATGGTAACGGCGCAATTTTTCATATTTGATCCTATATCGGCGCAGTGCTGTGTGCTGTTTGGGTTGTATATTGACACGTCTTCGTTCATCTTTTGCGAGTGGAGATGTTTTGTTTTTAAGTCGAAGTTGAACTGATGAAACTGACGCACACGCGACACGTAATTTTCGGCTCCTCTCGGACGAAGAGTTCGATCGGAGTTGCAAAAACTATACTCCATCACTTCCTAACCATACGCGACTTCGTGTAGCGATTAATTATACTGGATGTTTATACCGCCGTACATCAGCAACAGTTTCAGCAAAGCAATAAGCATTAACGGATATGAAATCATGGGTGTATTAGACTGGCATCACCATAACGCCCCTTTCACACCGTGTTAATACAGGGCGTATAATTCGCCCATACACCCTTTTTACACGATTTCAGACGCCATCGCAATAAGCGAGGTCGTAAAAAGGGTGTGGAAGGGATGAAAAACATCAGCACACCCTTTTTACACCCACCGATATTCAAAAATCGTGTAAATGAAGTGTAAGAAGGGTGTTTTTCCTAACTTACACCCTTTTTACACGATTATGGGTGTTATAATGTTTAGTGTGTATAAACTCTCAATATCCCTTGGAACGCTAATGTGTCGTGGTTAAGGTAGGCCGACCCAGACAGCCCACGACGTCGGGCCAACGTTGGCATTTAATTGTCAAACAATGGTCCAATGTTGGACCAATGTGGCCATGGCACAACCAACATTGGTGTTGCGCTGGCATATACTGGCCAACATTGGCCTGACTTGGCCAATACCTTACCGACGTTGGCGATCGATTGGCTTAGACTGGCCAACATTGGCCTATCTCAGGCAATGACTTACCAACGTTGGCAGTCGATTGGCTTAGACTGGTCAATACTGGCCAATCTCTGCCAATGGCTTACCAATGTTGGCAATCGGTTGGCTTAGGCTGGCCAACATTGGCCTGTCTTAGCCAATTGGTTACAAACATTGGCAATCAATTGGATTAGGTTGGCCAAAATTGGCCTTACTTAGCCAATGGCTTTCCAACGTTGGCAGTCGATTGGCTTAGACTGGCCAATATCGGCCAGTCTCAGCGAATGAATTACCAACATTGGTAATCGATTGGCTTATACTGGCCAACATTGGCCTGTCTTAGCTAGTGTCCTACCAATGTTATAATTAATTGGCTTAGTTATTTTAATGTCCTGATCGCGCACGCTGAGAACAGTCTGTAGCTATGGCTCGGGGGGGGGGACGATTCTTTTGTTTTCACACGCAGAGCAAGTGAGCAACTGAATTAGAACGCTGTACGCATTGCGAACTGTAGCAATTTTGAACGTCCACGAAGAAAAAAACCGTAGTCGGTGACAGGTTAAAAGTAAACGCTGTGGAGGAGGTCGCCTCCTCCCGATCTTTCGATCTACAAATATGGAAAGAGATGGGAGGAGCTTCTACCACCTGTCACCGACTATAACTAACACGCGTCTTCTCAAAACTGATAGTTATGCTCAGTAAATTCCACACAAAATAAAAAATGCACGCTTCCTTCGATTTGTGTATATGTTTATACGGCAAAAAGCATAGTGCCTCTTCTCTTATGCCCATTTAGCGACGCAGCCGGGAAACCTTTCCAAAGGGGGGGGGGGGGGGGGGGGAGGCAGGCTTTAACCCCGAAAGCTCCACCCGCCTCACCAGTACCTAGGACACGTGTGTATTGTCAGCGGTATGGGATCTTGAAAATCTCAAACAACCCGCTTTGCTGAGCCGCAAAACACGGCCTATAATTCAGACGAAACCGGACAAAATTCAAAATAAATAAAACGCACAGAAGAGGGAAATAATAGAAAAGACTCAACAAGCATCGGCGCCAACGACAAAAAAAACAGGTGCGAGCCTTTCTAGGTCTTACAGGGTATTATAGGGAGTTTATACCCCGTTATGCAGAGATAGCAGCCCCACTTACTAACCTCACAAGGAAGAGACAAAGTAACACAGTAGAATGGTGCTCTGAACATGACACAAGCTTCAAAGAGCTTAAAAGAAGGCTCGCAGAACCACCCATTTTGTTAGCGCCCGATGTGTCTAAACAATTTGTCCTGCGTACGGATGCATCAGACGAAGCTTTGGGAGCAGTGCTGTTGCAAGAGCACGAGGGCACGCTGCACCCAGTGTTATAAGGCAGTAAAAAACTTAGCGCGAGCGAAAAGAACTTTGCGGCTATAGAACGTGAATGCCTCGCACTCGTGTGGGCAATTGGTAAATATGCTATTTACCTGTACGGAAAGGAATTCGTAGTTGAGACGGACCGTCAACCGCTAGAATATTTAAATAAGACGAAACTCAACAACGCGAGGGTAATGAGGTGGAGTTTATCTTTGCAAGAGTTTACATTTAGGATAAAGTATATAAAAGGCAAAGACAATATCGGGGCGAACTACTTGAGCAGAGTTTGAACGACACAAAGGGGTAGCGTGGGAATTTTTTTTTTAGATATGATAATATTTATACGCATGATGGAAGTATACCGTGATACCGTAACGGACAGAAGTTCTTTAGTTGCGGCAGTGAAATGCAGCTGATGTGCTGGTGTACCTGAAATTGTGAACTGGGTGCGGGCCAGATATAAAACGTTCAGGGTGTGAAAGTGAAGCACCAACTGGTGAACGAACACAGGGACGTAAACAAAACAAAAAAAGGGGGATAATGCATCAACATGGTGTAGAAATTTAGTACGACTAAATTCTGGAGGAGGGGGTAAATGTCGTGCTAAAACAGAAAAATGGAGCAGAAGAGGAAAACGTCGAGGAAGAAGGCCGGAGGAGAAGGGGGCGAAAAAGGAGAAAGAAGAAGGGTTCTTGTTTGGCGGTAACCCGACCAGGTGGAAGCACACCCGGTAAGGTCCCGAGGGTGCTACTGTCGGATGAAACATCAGCTTGGCGGTGTGCAACCAAAGCGTCAACATTCGGCATGAACGAGGCTTTCGGCAGCGATCCGAAGTAGCCGCTGGTGGGAAAAATTAACGACTTCGGCGGTGTCCCGGAGCAGAGCAACCCAGACCAGCCTCAAGGAACACCCAAGGAACATCACTGGAAACGACTTCGGCGGTGTCCCGGAGCAGAGCATTTCAGACCATCAACAAGGAACAACACTCATCAACAACCAAGCCCTGCTAAAAACAAGACAGCACCAAGACCTTCAGCCACACAAGGACGGACTGAAAGTGAGACAATTTCTGACCTGTATATTTGTGTATAGCTAGAACGTTTCTTATTTTTGTTAATTTTTTTTTAATATTTATATATCTTTATCAAACCTCACGGTGTGACTGAATTCCTCCTTCGGCGGTTTGACCTGAACCTATAACATCACAAGACGCTATGCGTATTTTAGGCCAAGCGTGTCTCCGGTTACGGTCACGTGACTATAGTCTCCAAGCGGGTCACAAGGAAGAGAACGGCACCTGCCTGAAGGACACTGCTTGGTAGACCACTCACATAGCATCCACTGCACTATCAACTTTGGGACGAACTCACAAAAGTATCCAGTGGCAAATCCTCTCGCCTAGTTCATTGTTCGGATGACCCTCGAAGATAAGCCTTTTGTGGGCGCACCCGCCTGGGGACCTTGAAGAAGAAGGATGCAGGCGAAATGCTGGAGGGAGGGAAGTGCTTCCTCCTCCTCTCCAGCAACCCACCTGCTTCCCTCTACCAGCATTCCTGTCCCTGGCTGCGGCATGTGTGGCTCAGTGTTTGAAAAGTCCTACGCGTATATCGGCAACAGGCGATTTCTTCGAAGAAGTCACAGAAATTCTCGTGATGTGGTTTGGTTCGGCAAATGACAGCTTGCACCGCATCGTGTTGAATCTTCACGGAGCCCTATTATCTCGTTTCTGTGTGTACGTGGTTGTTCTCCAGTGCCCATATCAACAAATATCTCTGAATACATCTTTGAAGTCCGCTAATTTTTGGTAAGTGCACGGCAACCTGCTTGTTGGCAACGAGTGGCCGCTGTTCTACGGGCACTCTTCCAGATTATTTATAGAATTAGGCAGTGTCTATTCTCCCGGCTGCCGGGTCAATAATTTTTCCGAAATTCTATGGAGAGTCGCCTCCCATTAGCTGCCTAAAATTATGCAACTTCCGGTAGAATACTGACTTTCTTGTTCTCCCGGCTCTTCGGGGAAACTCGTTTCATAGACAACTTTTCATGAGCACACGTTTCATGGACACGTTTCGTCGACACTAACATATCACCGACACTCGCTACGCAAATCGTACGCTGCGGGAAAATTTTTTCGCGGAGGTGAATATTCTGCCGGCAGCCCGGGAAAAGAATGCCGGCAGTTGCCCCTATTGGGTCTCGTATAAAACGAATCGTGAAAACGGCTATTTGAAGCTTTAGAGTAGCTCACTGGTAAAATGTGTCTCATACACAGCGGGATCCTGATTCAATCCACCAGTCCGAGCTTATTTTTTTTTCTCGAACATTTTTAAGCAGTTTACAATATTTACAACAGTTTTTTTTTTTTTTAATGATTAACACCGAAAAGAAAAACGAATGTTGTGCACGAAACTTCGCTGAATCAAATGGTATGGGACTGCGCCCTTTCCGGGGGTGAATGGAGGACATAGCCCTGGGAAAACAAACCCCGCCAGTTTTGGACGGCGCTTGTATCACATGAACATCCCGTATATCACAGTCTGCGGCTGCTCATTAAAAAATGTAAACCCAATTGCCCCACCTGTACACGCCGCTTCCTAGCGGCCCGCCGGCGGCCCACGCCTCGCTGTCCTCCATTCACCGCCCGAAAGGTAGTCTGATAAGGTTTCGTTGACAACTTGAACAATTTTTTTTTTCAGTGTTAATCGTAAAAAAGAAATGCCACAGGTATCGCCATATGCCTAAGAAAAAATAAAAGTAATTCCACACTGACGATTAATCCAGGGTCCAGCCCCATAAGAGACGGGCACCTTACCAGAGAGTTACTCTACAGCTTAAAATAGTTGTTTTCACGACCCAATAGGACGCAACTGCCGGCATTTGTTTTTCAGGGCTATTGTGCCGGCGGCAGAATATCCGCTTCCTTTTTTCGCGGGAGTGTCACCGGCCGGCAGCCCCGTCCACGCAGCTTCGCGGCGACGCCCTGCGACGGCTCATTACAACAATGTTAACCCAAGCGTCTCCCCCTACATTCCATTTTCGGCGACGATTTTGGGTAACTTGTTATCAGAAAAAAGAAAAGAAAAAGCTAATCATATTTTGCAAAAACATTTCCTGACGAAACAGCGTGTCTACAAAACGATCTGTCAATGAAACGTCATTCGATTAACTGATTGCCACCGACAATGAGAGGCATCTGTCAGGAGAATTTTGGGGAAAATTTTTTCCAGCTGCCGGGAGGACAGACAATGTGGCCTAGAATTACCCCGTGCCTCCTTGCATTTCGCAGATCGCTTTGTACTGCTCTACGGAACATGCTGTGTCTAATAAACTTCTGGGAAATTTTAAGAGAATATTTTGTGTCTGTTTTGCTACCTGTTTACAAACTCATGTGCGAGTACTTTTTCTTTACGCGTTTCCTTCGTGTATTAAATAGGTTAATTCAGTTCGGGACGTTTTAAATAAGTTTGAGATATCCAACCTTCCAGACGATACCCGTTCTGAGATAACGAATAATTGGCATGGGTGCCAGATGTTAGCTCGAAAGCGATTCATTTCAGCAAGCCTTTGTCAGCGGAGGGACGCCGCGGCTATGCTTCTGCTAGAGCAAGTGAGCCAGCACTGAGTTTCGTGGCTTGATCGTGTCTGTTCATTTGCTTCTGCATGATAGATTCAGTTACATAGTTCAGAAAGAGGTAATGGTAGCCAGTCATCCTTGACTTCACGACGACTTTGTTGAGGTTGCGGAAGAACTTTTAGTCTATTGTGAACAAAGCTCTTCAGAACATCGCGAGGCCACAGAAACAAGTGAACTTATGTAGAGCCTTGGCCCATTCACAACGTGCTTCTTGGGAGTGTGCTTTACTAAGACCAATGTGGGTTTAAAAGCGTTGATCTTCGACCTTTGGATCTTTTCATAGATGCCATCAGTGCGAAGCTAAAAATTTAAGAGTCGGCGGCTTAAAAATGGTGTTGAAGTGGCTGCCAGGGTCTTGCGACAGGGGAGGCCGCAGGATGAGGCGTTCGGAAGCCTTAATGGCTCCCCAGCCCCAGGACTCGCCCCAAGACCCTCCCTAAGACCCTCCCCACGACCAGGCATAGGCTCCCCGCTGAGCTTCCTCTCTTCCCCCTTTCAATAAAAGTTCAAAAAAAAGTATTAATTGATCTTGAATTACTCATTTGCTCGCCAGATAAAATAGTGCATAGACAAAGCATAGGAGGACCTTGCCATTTGTGCCCAGAATGTTTTTCTTGCAGTGGGCTGCTAATACGAAACAGGCCAGGGGTTATTAAAACCCAATGTTGGAATAACCAGGATTTAAACGCATTGCCATCATTGCATAGCCAGCATTAAAGATATGGCATTAGCACTGGGACATGCCAATGAATCAGCTTGACTGCCGATAACGGCCTATTCAATGAATGAACTTGTATGCCAATGATGGCGTAGCCATTGAATTAGTGTGAAAGCCAAAATTGGCATAGCCAATGACATAGTGTGGATGCCAACGATGGCTGAAATATTGGTTTAACGATGGCCTAACAAAGGTGCCAATGATGACTGAAAAGTTGGTTAAAGGATGGCCTTACATTGGTGCCGATGATGGCTGGAATATTGGTTGAACGATGGGCTAACTTTGGTGCCAATGATGGCTGGAACGTTGGTTGAACGATGGCCCAACGTTGGTGCCAATGGCTGGGCCAACATTGGAAGAAGTTGCGCTCGGACAGAATACCAATGTTGGACCAACCTCCGGAGCCAGCGTTTGCCAATGTTGGCCCAATGCAGGTCCAACATTGGTGTGCTGCCTGGGGAGTTGAACTTGAAAAACAATCGAACCAAACATTTTTCCTTTAAACTAAAGTAATCCAGAGTTTTATATCATATTGTCTTTCTAAAGATTCTGAGTTCACTTTTATCTTTAAACCAAACACTTTTCAGGAGACATTTCTGCTATCAGTTTTATCTGCCGGCCACAGTACAGTCTTCAACAATCGAGGACGTTTCATATATTAATAGGCGGAAAGGGCTTGCGCTTGGGACAGCTTTTGGGAGGCCCTTTTTTAACCTCTTTATTATTTCAGTGGTAAGGCGACAAACGAAAAAAATAATAACATTACAAAAAAAAATATCATGAGTTGGACGAGGAAAGGGAAGCAAACAAATAACTTGGAAACTCGTTGGATTCATTAAATAGAACAAATAAAGCAAAAACAAATTGAACCAAATATTTTTTAGCCTCTACTGCAACAAAAGTTTTTACATAAACTATGCCTTGTATCAGAAGACGACACCGACTTTCTAAAACAAATGCCTCGGATGCGCGCGCACCCTCGGAAGTAGACGATAGGCGGGGGCTTCGCCTAAAGGTCAGTCCTTGAAACTGCGTCCACCTTATGACCGAGTCTCATTAGGAAGCCTGGGGCCCCAGGGGGATTTGATTACAAGCCCTGCGTTTCGGAGAGATCAGTTCGTCATTGATTCCTCTCATCTTACGTAGAGGCGCCCGAACCTCATCAGGAACAGCGACGTTGCAACGCACAGCACAGGGGAAGGAAACTTCGCCATTAGGGGAGCGCTCTGTTTCTAGGACAGCAGAGCGAAAGTTCATTTCTTCTATCATATGTTAATACACGAAACCCCTCCCCTAACTAACGATGACCGTTCTGCCTCTGATTGTAACTCCCACGTTAGTATTTCCTCTTTTGCAAGTCTTCCCTCTCTCTCTCTCCACATAAAGTAAGAGGCAAAGAGGGACGACCGACGTTGCGTTTTTCAAGTAGAAGGGTGCGAGAGTGGATGAAGCTTTGAATAGCTCACTCAAGACGGTGTGCTCCAAGTGGGATTCTAATTTCTGTTTCACACTAAAATAGACCACCGCAGCGCCCACTATTAATCAAGGGTGTCAGTACAACGCTGAGGGAGTTGCACATGATTTCATCCGCAGTGCTTTCTTAAACACAACCAAAAAGTCACTAGTCGCGATCTCAGCTCTTGGTTGGTTCCTTTTGCCCAAAACGTACGACTTGGCTAATTTAATATTGGAACAAAAATTATTAACCGAGCAATCTAAAAACTTTTTACCTTCATTTGTTGGGTTTTACGGGACCATTTCTGCGTATGATCGCGCCAAAGTTTGCTAATTCGAAATTGATCAACCCGGAGTGTCTATCAGTATACGTATTGCTAAATTACTCAAGCTTTAACGAGAAGGCTAAGGATGTAGGTACACGCGCCGCGCGTGTTCGCCATTACGGTACGAGAAACTCAAAGAAAATAAAAAAAATAACGCGTTGACGAACGTGCATAAAACATGAAATTTGTTTTAGGCTTTTGCTTTAGAATATTTACTAATTCAGACACCAACACGTGCAGCGCGTGTAACAACCATCGCAGCGTGATTTTTGGTGCCTGGGTAATGCAGCAGGAGGTCTATTGTTGTCCTGGGTTGGAGAGGGTATCATTTTGTTTTCGGTGCCTTTATTCCACGTTGCGAAGTAATTAGTTGAAGGTTTAGAGTGTTGACGAAGTCCGATAGTTTTATTAAAAACTGCGCGCACAGTCGCCAAAGGCGATTTTTCATTTAGGTAGTGAGCGAAACGCACAAAACCCCCGTTTGTGCTAGCTTAAAACAATGCATACCTCATTGCCGTACCCTGGGAATGAAGGGGCAGCGATATAACAGTGGTCTTTTACTCGCCCCTTTTGCTCAATTTTACCTGCTGTCCTCTTTTACCTTCGGATCGCAAGACATGTTTTGGTCAAATACGAGCCGTATAATAAACTGAATCAGTTTATTATATATATTCAATCCCCCTCCTATGAATTTGGTGAATTTGCCCACGCAAGCTCCCAGCTACGCAGTCAAAATTTCCCCCTCCCCCCCTCTCCCACCTCACGTGAAGCGCGCTGCAGCGCCTTTCCGATTGGTTACGCGCGGCACAGCAGTTTTTACGCATGTTACAAAGTAGATTCAATAAAACATAAACTCTCTAACATTTTCTGAAACAGGCGAAAATGCCACCGAAACTTAAAAGCTTTTTTATGAAAAAATGCTTGTTCGATCAATTTCAAAGCGCAATGTAACGACATTTCGACGTGCCTAACCTTTTTCTAGTAGCGAATACTCGCATGTGAATCTTGCTAGAGAAATAAAGATACATTTTTACTTGGCTGTAAGAGCTTCTATTCACTTGTAGAACTCTGGGAGTATTCGCTCGCAATATAATTTAATACCTGTCTGGCCCTGTTTAAAATTAGGCACATTAAACTTGGAAATAAAACATATCTAATAAACCGGTAAACGAAATATAGGTTAATAGACTTGGAGCGACGAATTAGTTTTTGTGGTATCAATTCTCACTACATACCTTTCACGTTGCAAATTCTAACAATTGAGCTCAAACAAAACTTAAAAACAAATAAGAAATATTTGCTATGGTGTGACAGCGATGCCTCTACGTGCGGTCGAGAATATTTCGCACACAAAATGTATTTATAAAACTAAAATATCGAGCAAATCGATCTTAGTATGTAAAATGCTAATATAGAAGCTAAAAATGTAAAACTTCCCTACTAGCCAAAGTCGACAAGCTTCCGTTAATTTTGTTACGTTCAACCTCAAGCACTTATAGATATAAACAATGCAAAATATAATATAGTTTATGTCTACTTGCAGTACTCTCTATAGTGTCCTTAAAAGTATAGAGAATAAACACACGCGCGTTATTTACCAGTTCACTTCTTTACCTAGAGACCAAAATGGAACTAAACCAGGACGAGGGATTACCGATGTCAGCAGTTGTCATTAAGTACTATCGTGGACACTGTTAGCTATAACACATCAGCGGCGGCCGTCCCGCACCCCCAGCGCCCCATAGCAGGCGCCGTCCGAAACTCCGCGCATGCGCCGTGCGGCGGACTCGCTCTTCCCGTTTGCGAGCACATCCTCGCTTTGCCGTCTGCTAGCCGCAGAGCAGGCGATGCTACAGTGCTGCTCGTCTGGTACGCTCGCTATAGCGAACTGGTCTCAGACTCATTTTCAACCGGCGATTTGTATTGGGGCAGATTGCAGAGTCATTACGGCATAACCCCTGTTTAAGATTTTTTTTTTGCTTTGTCAGAAACAGCATTTTTACCGATATGCGTTCGCAAACCAGTATGAAAGCAGCAGGTGTGATACAGAAATAGACTGTTATACTCCATTTCACCTTAAGTCCGACCGCAGCGTACGCTTCAATACGACAGAGCCAATAAAATGGCGGCAAAGATGCAACGTCACGGAGTGCATCACCGGGGGACCCAATAAAGTGCAAAAAGTGCTTTTGTCGCTGCTTGGTGGGTCATATCATCTCGTAGCGTCCGCAGCGCTTAGACCTAAAGAGAAACGGATTATAACTGCAAGTTTGTCTCATAAAAAAATTTAATCTACCGTGATGTTACATTTAGTATACGATGATTTTCCTTAGCCAGGGGAGTCAGGGAATCAACCGTGCGCAGCTCTTACACGGTGGTTCACTGAACCATGTTCATCGAAAATTGGCGACCGCTGTGGCGTCGTCTGCTTTGTGCCTAGCAGACGACAAAGCGAGGGTGTGCTCGCAGGCGGGAAGAGCAAGTCCGCCACCCGGCGCATGCGCGGAGTTTCGGACGGCGCCTGCTATGGGGCGCTGGGGGTACGGGGCGGCCGCCGATGCCGTGTTATAGCTAACAGTGTCCACGATAGTACATTACAGAAAATGCAGATAATTTTTCACGAGTACAATGTAGCACCTGCGATAGTAGATGACAGAGTTTAGTGACAGCAATCGATTCTCTTTTCTCTACTCCCGACGTTATCGATGTTTTGACTCCGTGCAGCATCGACCAGTCTCGGCTGTATAGATCTGACCTCATACTTCATCGCTTTCACGTCCGGATAATAGGAGCTGAACTTGTAGGTATTTTCATTCCCTACATCTAGATCTCCTCCAGTTTATCATCTCGTTCGTTATCTGTATGAGGATCGATTGCTGTAGATACTATGACGGCAATCGTTTCGATTAGTGTTTTGTGATAGCGCCGCCTCTTTATTTATGACTGGTGGGTTTCGGCGTTGATAACCTTCTTGGTAATATCAATTCCATTAATCATTCCATGCATTCATCCAACGTTTGTGTATACTTTTGTAAAATACTGTTACTGAACATGGCTTAAATTAAATAGTTATTTAATCAGGGTGTATTCATGAAGCAAATATAATTATCACCGTGAAACTACGACCCGGTACTCACTCCAACACTAATTATCCACTTAGATCTGGTTATTGAAGCAAGACGCGTTAAAAGTAGAGATTTCCAAACTGTGCGTTATTCAGACACTTATAAAATTTAGCAATAGATAATATATAATTAGAAACTTCATTTGACAATTAGCTTCCACTTCGACGAACGCAGGCGATTCATTTATTTACTTCCTATGCCATGTAAGGTGCAAGGGGGGGATTTATGATTTCTTGGCATATCAGAGAAACTACTATTCATACTGCCTGTAGGAAACACGAACATTATCCAGGCATATTCCACATTGCTTACGTACGGAATCAATGCAACCTCGAAGACAAGGCCCGCGTATGACGTTTTCGTTCGTAGATCGCCGACCCACCCCAAGCGGCACACACCCCGAAGCTTGACAAGTGTGAAGTCCGCCTACCAACTACATCGGATTCACTGGCGGCCATAGCTCTGTGTGCGATTGCCGAGCTCGAGCTGATAGTAAGCCATACGACATTATCCAGATTGCCCGTCCTAGCAGCCTCTTAATGTGAGCTTGTTCTGAGCATGATTACAGAAGCAGGCGATGGGGCAGACGATGTCACAGACGATTTAGCACACGATGGTGCTCATCCGGGCCACGTAGGGGGCGCTGAGGGGATCTACTAGTGATGACGTTTAGAGGAGAAAACGCGCAGGCCTTGTCTTCTAGGTGGTTTGGACGGAATAAGCTTACATTGAGGCTGTTGTTGTTAAATGTATTCACTTCAATAATGGGGCTTCAGATTGGCCAGAATATTTAGTCAAATTTTTGTTAATAATTATGAGAAAGGAAACATAATTACAAACCAATCTCTGTATACGTAGGTACCAATATGTATTTCCAAGAGAATGCAGACGCATATGAGCCTGTCTCCACGCTTGGACGCAAATGCTGGGGCCAGATCTCCCTCTTAAAAAAAAAAAAAAATCACGGGGAGTTTTCTACGAGACTACCTGCATGGATTGCCCTGCCTTAAATATTGGCAAAACAAAAACACTTCGTTGAAATAATCAGCCAGCATAAAAACGACGCGCGTCAATTCAACCACCAGTGCAGCGCTGCTGCTGAGCGCTGAGATGCCAAAGATCACCGTATTGACAACGAGAAAACATCCATCCTCCCATATGAAACAAAAACTCGGCAGAGACTTTACAGAAGAATTATAGCATATTCAGACCGCACCAGGAAACATCAAAAGGTGCCTTGGCAATTTACCTACGGTATACACTAACGGAAAACTCCACGTGCTCACGAAGAAAAAAAAAAAAAAGTCCGAGGAGACTTAAGAACTTTTTACGAGTGGTGAATGCGAAGGCATGCCGCCTGTGACGTATTGCTTTCCACCTCGCGTTGTCGAAGGGCCTCGTCGGGTTGCCACCTGGGACGGTTCAAAAATCGCACCCACTTCCGCCTCACGCTTTCGAAAGGCTTTGTTCTGTCTCCTAGCGCGTTGCGCCCTGCTCGTTCCGCCCGCCGTGTATCCGGAGACTGGACAACGATGGTGGCTTTCGCAGCGTTCCTCCTCGCTCGTTGTGCTGCGTTATTCTAGTCCCTTAGTTCGTCTGCGGTGTACTTGTGTGGACGGGTAAGTTTCGCACTGTCGAATATGCGGCCGCCGACGACCTAAATGTATATCTTGTTAGCCTAGAAGCTTGGGCGAGATAATTGCTCATATTAAAAGACACTACAGCGCACTAAAGCAAAAATACACTCACACAGTACACTCGCTCTTACACCCGAAAAGGGAAGGCAAATCACACGAACCGCGCTGTTCGTTTGATTTTCCTTTTTTTTTTGTGTGTGTAGGGAGTGCGTGTACGCTGTGAGTGTATTTTGCAGCAGTGCGCTGTAGTGGCTGTTTATGTAGATGCTTGAGGTGCCGCGATGTCCGTCGGCGTCAAAAGGAGTAGAAACAGGCCACGCGCACACCATCATGTTCCTTTCACCGGCGGGCTTTCAGCGCAGGCTCGCAGCGCCATAGGGTGGCGTTCCTTGAAACTATGACGCGCGCCGGCCAATGGGAACCTCGTTCCTTGAAAGTATGACGCGCGCCAGCCAATGGGAGCCTATCCATCATATCACTCTCACAGACTACAGGCTTCGCTTTATTGGGACAAAGCAAAGGTGCTGTTGGGCGCGCGGCTTCAAAAGCTGATAATGCCGGTTCGCTCCATGGGAAAATGAATGCTTACGCATTAAAATAAAAACACAACCCTTTAGAAGAGGAAGAAACTGCTGCGAGTCAACGTTTATACCAGATTTTAGAGGCCGCAACAGCTACTCCTCGACGGACACAGTCGCCAATGATGAAGGACCCAAGTTGGTTCCGAAACGTAGGGCAACTTTACATTTAGGTATTGGTTGGTGAATATTTTTCCTTTCTCATAATTTGATCCCAACCTGACAGACTTCTGTCAAGGCATGTTTCTTTTTAGAGCGCAGTTCTTAGGTGCCCGTTTCCGGGTCGAGCGGCGTCGCCGTCGGCGTAACCGCGCGTTGCATTATTTGACGTTTCCCATAATGACGTCATACTTGACGCCTTTCAACCCGGAAATATTTTCCCGCTAAATTACCGTTACATTTAGTGGGACATTTTTACCCTCGTGACGTCACACCTGACGTCACCTGTGACGTCACGTGATTGAATGTGACGTCACGTGAAATTTAGCTGAAATCACTCCTACTCAATTTAGCGAAAACATTTACCCGCTAAATTTAGGGGGAAATTGACCTGACATGACCTGAACACAAATCCAGTTTCTTCTAAATTTAGCGAAGAAAGTTTGGCTAAAATTTCTGCAAAATATAGCGGGTCAATGTTGGTGAATTCCCCGTTAAATTTAGCGGGAACATCTCCCCGCCAAATTGAGCGGGAAAATTTTCGCTAAATTTAGCAGAAAATTGAGCGAAAATTTATCACTAAATGGGATTGCAGAAAAAGAGGACTGGAGGGTACGAGGAGGAGGAGTTGCATACCCTTCCCTCCCTACGCTCGACTTTTCCTCAAGAGCTGCGCTCTAATTAGGCATTGCAGTAAATTGTAAACGTCATTCACGTTCTTTTTCCTAATTAGAAAAAGCATAAAATCCCGCAGAGTTCTTGTAGTTCCTAAACGCTTGTTTCAGCGTTTAAATTGTATGACATGTTAATGCAACGCCAAAATTCAGTTTTTCGCAGTCATTCCTTGTTTTGTTTTTTTGTACCCAAAACAAAGCGAAACAAGTCAGTGTTACAAAATGCACACAAAAAGTAAACAATTACTTTAACAGTTAATAGCAATCGGGCAAGTTGACTTCCCCGAGGACTACCATCTCGGAACGTCGTTGAGGTGTAAGTTTTTTACCAACCCAATCCCTCGAGAACTTTGAAAAGGAAATCTTCAGAAAAAACTGGAGAATAAATATTCCTCTACTTGTTGTCATTTATTTTTTTATTGACTTAATTGATTTGAGGAGGAAACATCTCACCTGACGGCAGTTGAGCGCATTTTGGTGTTCGAGGAAATCAGAACCACGCGGACTTAAAGAAAAAAAAAAAAAAGGAAGACAGTTTTCATAGCAAACTCGTCAGCTTTCTGGTGCTATGTGCACCGGGCTTCGATGGAGCCATGGCGCACAGGATTCTGGCAGCACCCCAAATTGACTTTCGGAGTTGGTGTCGATGGATCTTGGTCGATGATGGGCGGGGATGGCTGGTGTCGGCCCACATTAAAACCACAATCCGCTCCTTTTGGGGCTGTGTGGATGACGTTCTATTATGAAATCGCTGAAGGGTGATTATTTTCAAACAAAGCGATATATTTTGTGTAAGGTGTAGTACGCTCTGGTAGCAGGTGGATCACAAAAATAACTATCTTATTAAGCGCAGTTTAAATCGTGATTTAAATTAGACCAGTTTTACTCCGGTGATATAAATCAAATATTCGCCACAAAAATATTAACAAAACAATTTTTTATTCTATTCACAGTTCGCTTTTCGTTTGACCCTTTCCATGTGTATTTAGTTTTGCTTCAATAAAAGAATCATCAAGCAGGAAAATATTTACATATGGCTGAGCACAAGCAAAAATAATTGCGCTTTTGAGCAAATCAGAGCGTTGAGCTTGATTTCTATCTTCCATTTTCTTCGTCAGGGATATAATACTATATTTCAACAAAATAAAAACGTAAAAAAAATTTGAAAGAAAGTGATGTCATTTTGCACTCGAGTTTGAAAGCGAAAGAAAAATTAAATAAAACTATTGATCTAACTAAATACGACGGTGTTTTGTTTAAGTTTTGAGGACATTACATCACCACAAAGTTGTGAATCAAACGTCATTTTACATTTACGGTAATAATTTTACCGCATTGCTATCGGTAAAAGGTCCACTTGAGCAATCAATCTCCCATGTTGAGAGATACTCTACTGGTAAAGCGTTAGTAATTTCGAGCTACAATGGGTTGAATAAAACTGATCTGATTTAAATAAAATAAATTTAATTTACAGCACACTAATCTGCTTTACTTGATTTTTTTAAAAAATATTGATTTTTTTCTGCACTGTCTGGTAGTATTAAAAATACACATGTGCTTTTACTTTATTTTCAATATTTCTCCAACGTTTTCGAAAGCCGGAAGTTCGAATTGGATTTGAAACATAATTTGACACCTTAATTGTTATGTAAATTGCATTTTCTGCTAAAACATATTTGAACTGAACCTTCTGTTTTGAATAACATAAATTTAGATTTTTATCACGCAACCTTAGGCACTCAGAAAGGCCTTGTACTTTACTGTTTTCATTTATAACGTTTAATTTTCATTCAGGTTCTAACATTACAGTTTGGTACCAGGGCTTCCCGTTCTTCGACATACCTGCTACCAACATTTAAGAAATATCAGTTACCAGAACTTTCTTTTGTGCTGAAATATAAAACAATAAACAAATTATGACGCAAGTACTTTATGCGCATAATTAGAAGCTGACTTTTTTAACAAATTATTGCCGTGATTTTCTAACTTTGAGTATCGAATTCAGACACTGGTTATTTTAGTTTCTGTTACGACACCTTTAGTTTCCATAATTTTAGGCATTTATTAAATTTACTTAGATTGAAGATTTGGAACTCTAAGTTTCAATGGTGTTGAATAAATAAAAATAGGATCTTGATACTGCGAAGTTTTTACATCATAGTGGCCATACGACGTAGTTCCTTAAGCGAGGGCTGAAAGTATGCAAAGTACCTAGCCGCTAACCCTGCCACATGCACATTCATGAGCTAGGACTGCGTTCTCTGGTAATTATTAATGAGTACGACGTTCCCCTAGCCTTCTTTATTCTCGAGACTGGGCTTAGGAAAGCTTTCGGCGCTGAGATGCACTTAGGTGGTGTGCATGCATCTCCCAAGCACTTTATGATAAGCTTGTCTCAGAGTCCCGTTAGATTTCCCGAGGGTTTTAGACGTCGGTAGCGAGCTTTGGGTGATTCCCAAGGTGTTTTCATGGCTGCGTACTCAACGACCCTCACTTGAGCATGCGTGAATATCTCGATATGTACTTCCTACATCAATGGTCCTGTAAATTGTCCGTTTGGTTTTTTTTTAGGTAGGTGTTTCTTGACCGGAGTTATATTTAACATGAGCATGAACATTTATTGCTCTAACAACATTTTATCTTATTTGCACGGTTGTCCAACTTCATCTCTTGTCGCTGGCAGTCAGTATATTCGTAGTGGCGTTGTTGAGATGTTCCTTAGGCGTACAGGTTATATAAAAAAAATCGCGGAGGTTTTTTTTTAGCGCATATTTCGGACGTCTTTACGGTGGCACTCTAATTAAATTGTTCGCCATCAGCTTATGATATTTTTGATACGTATGTATACTATACATTCCTTCAACTTCCCGGAAATATCTCGAATTATGCGCCTATTTATGAAAGGGTTATTTTATTTTTACAGCGCCATTTTGACGCATAATTAACTAAGAAAACCAACGCCGGTAGGTTTGTACCAGGGTGTCGAACCGGAACCGAACCGAACCGAAAACCGGAACAGAACCGTTATTTTTAGCCGAACCGGAACTGAACCGAACCGAAATCTTCGCCGCCATCTTGGAACTGAACCGGAACGGAACCGGAAAAAAATATAACGGTAACCGGTTCAAAACGGTTCACGGTAATTTTTTTTGTTAGCATTACAAATGTATTATTTGGGAATAAAAATTGGCACGTTAATTCCTCTAAGTATTGATCAAATCGTCATATACAGATTTCCAATGTATATTAAATCCTGGTTTTTTGCGGCGCTTTCTTATCGGCACTATGAATAGCCATGTGTCACATCGTCACGTGACGTCATAATGTCAAGACATGCTGTCAAGTAATGTCGCATCACGTGACCCCGTGACGTCACGCGACTCACCGCGTTAAGTCGATTCAAATTGAGGACGTTGCTAGATCTATTAACGTTGTTGATACCTTGACGTCACATGACATCACAACTTCGCACTGAGAGTCCCATGACACCATAATGTACCCGATTGTCATGATCCCGAGTCAAATGCTTTGGTTCATGACAGCCAGTATCGCCAAACATTCGGGTAACGGCTCGTGTTCAACTCAAAGATTATGATGGGCCCGAGTCCCACTAGAGCTAGAAGCAGAAGCAAACGAAAGCGACAAGCCTCAGACACATGCAGCATGTTCGCGATGGTACCTTTATACGGCTTTGAGTTGTTCGGTGCTCGCGAAGTTAGCAGGAGTGTTTACAAGCCTGCAAATGGTACCATCGTGTGCATGATACTCGTGTTTAAGCATAGCCTTCTTTATTCTACAAAGCCTGTCAAATCGCGAAATACTCTGGTTTAAGGCTAGCCGCTGTCGTTTGTTTCTGTTTGTCGCTTTAGTGGGGCTCGGGCCCCATTATAGCCCAACTAAAACTATATCTGAAGATTAGCCCATGCTTCGCTTTGCCAACCCATGCCTATGACTATGATAAACACTGACGCTGCATATATTAGGATCAGATCACGTGGCTGATAAATCTAATTGCGAGTTGAGGAGGGGAAAGCTGTTTCATTTCTTTCTTTCGGCTGTCTCTCATTTCTCGGAGGAACAAACTAATGGATGCTTTTGCAAGTTATCAACGTCAGGGATTACAACTTGGCGGTATTTATTGAACTGAAGGTAAAAAAAAAAAATGCTGCACTGCCCATTTTACATGTATGCACACCATTGAGGCTCCCAAACATGTTTTCGTTATTGCTTAACTGCCTCAGAAAGTTGTACCGAGAATAGAAGTGTTAAAGGGTCTAAATGTGACGTATTAGTCCGACGTTACATGGAACTATTAGTGTGTACGTGAGGGATAGCTGAAAAGAAAGATCCTAGTGGTCTCACGGGGATAGCCAAACTTTGGCAGCCGCTCTAAGTCTCACAGGAGTGTCGTTCTCAAGTTCTCCAAGTTTCGACCGCCCTGTATTTTGTTTAACCTTCACAGTTTGGTGCAAAGTAAAAGCAAGGAAGAATTACTGTTAACGAGTGACACAAATATAATTGTCGAGTGAACACCATTGAATACGGAGCAGGCAATCCCTGAGGAATAAAAAGTATCTTGAGGAGCAACTAAAAAAAAGGGAGTGGGGAGGGGGGTAGTTTTAAAGCATACTGTGTCGTAAAGATTCCTCTACCGCGCACTTTCGGCGCAGACTAGAAAGCGTGGCCTGGAAACGATAGTGACAGATGGGTAGTTGGTACAACTTTTATTTGTAAAAACACTCTTGCCAGAAAGAACGTTTTCGCCGCGCCAGATACTCGCGCCGTGTCTAACGACGATGCACCAACAAGAAAAAGTGTGTGCCTCTCAAATACATAGCTTGCACTGAGCGCGAAAATTTTGCAGCGTGCATTTTGCCCCATCGGATTTGATATTCTCAGCAAGAACAACTCGCAATGACAACCAGTATCTAGTGCGATTACGTCACGTGCAAACCATGTTAAATACTTCAGCTTTCTGGTGAAGTGCGACGTTCGCAACACTAGCAGTAGACGTCCAAGGTGTAAAGTTGTGTAGTATTTATAGCAGTCTCGCGATGATCTACGGCAGCCTAATGAAATGTTGCAGCACATGACTGATAAAGAACAGAGTCGTGAAGTAAGGTCCCAAAACAAGTGCACGTAAAACCTAAGATAACATTAGTAGTATCTCGCGACGTTTCGAGCTGAGGCAAGCTGATGCCCAAAAGTGACTTATATTAGGATTCTAAAAATCTTCATTTGCCCTGCGAGGAATCTATGTTTAATTAGGAATATCATTTTATGCATTTCTATGCATCTCTTTTTGCAGTAAAGCGTTGTGTAAGGGATTATTTAGAAAAAAATTGCGTGTCATCTCCTAGCTTATTTCTGCACATTTCGTGTATTTGCCTTGCGATATATCATGTGACCACAGTGTTTTTTGGCATACCCTGCAACCCAGTATTTTACACTGCAAAACAGCTAACAAAAGCACGTTGCCGAAGTCTCAACAGCTGGCGTATTTTCGAGTATCGTCCTTCCGTGTCGGTCTCAGGCGGTTATGTGAACTTCATAAAGTCAAATTTATCGATGATAATACAAATATACTTAATTCCTGTCTCAAGATTTGGCAGCATAAATAGAAGATCCTCACCTCAAAGATATATATGTAAATGCACTTTTAAATTATCTGAAAGATGTTCTGCAAATCTTTTTCGGCGCTTTTATCCTCTATAGACACGTTATAGGTGATTTGGAAAAGCATTAAATAATGTTGTTGTTTTTTTATTTTGAAGCTAATTTAAATAACTATATGTGTTCCTCACGCATATATAACTTTTCAAATATATACAAGTTTATTATTGCGTTTTTTATGTGTTTTTATTATCGCCTTTTTTTACTGGAACGAATGATGGAACTATGACGATTGCACACTTAAACTCTCAGAAAGTGTCCAATTAAGTAGCTTCCGAATTGAGTAGAGCATGAAATCCCACTTTGTTCTATTTGACAAAAATCATCAATTAGAGAGGGTGATGCTTATTTGCAAATTAAATTGACCGGCATTTTGTCAAGAGCAAACCTCAGAACCAGGCTATGCCAGTTTATCCAATATAGAAAATGTTCGCATGGGTAAGCACTGTTTTAGGCCAGATTCGATCTCAGTACGAAGGTGCTCATAGGTTAGAGTGAACAATTTCAGCCACTCCTTTTCGCATGATTCGTCGCCCGCATCATGGTGCTGAGAGCAAACAATGCTAGTTAGAAAAAACAAGCATTGCGATTGTCGCTTAGTGTTTTTATAAAATATAGAGTGGAAGGACTTGTCCCGTGACTTTCGTGACATTTTTAAAATTATATTGCCTTAAGATCAGTCGTCTCGTCGTCATATACATATTGTGAAATGTATTCCGTAAGACACATTTTATGGTATATATGGCGACGAGGTGCCCATTTCATGATTTTATTCACTGTAATTAATTTGTTAGTTCAAGGGCAAAACCACGATTCAACATCTAATACTGCGATACAAAGTTGTACCTGTCACGGGTATTTTAGGCAACCTACTTCACTTCGCGAAAACATTTCGATTCAGGTAGAATGTATGTGACTCTGGTAAACGAAGGGAGGTTGAGTCGTATAAACACGACGTTTGATATGTTAATGGAGATTTTCCTTTCTTGTTGTGTAGGTATAAATAACAGAATTTTATAATTTTTGTACCTGAAAATAAAACTGGATTGAACAAACGATAAAAAAAGAAAACTATATACTGTAAACGACTTATTTTTCGTGGGCTCAATATTTCGCGATTTAGGTTGTGGGCAACCTGGCGATTCCAAGCGGTTGGCCCAGGCTGCCCCTCCGACAATCATAAGTGGTCATCTTGACCACGAGGGGGCCAAGGGCAACTGGCCACGCGAGCGGCGCTCCGCCGCTGATAAAAGGCCGTCGCAGCGGATGCGCGGGGGCTGTTGGGATCGCGGCGCAGGCGATAGCGGTCATTAAATGTTTACGTGTTGTTGAACTGGTGTGCTGTGTCATTCTCCGAGACGGGTAGCAGCAAGGGAAATCCCACACTGGCGCCCAGACGTGATATGCTGCTCGTCTGGGAGGATGACAGCAAACTGGGTTCGTTCTTACGTTTTACATAGTCAATTTTGCGTTCCTGAGTTTGCCCAAAGTTGAGGGGGCGTTTCTTCGCAAGCCCACGTTCATCGACCTGCGCAAGTCTCCACTACAACACGATGCCGTCTACAGAGGACGCCGACAGAAACGTGAGTGAGGACGACCTTTTGACGCTCGGTGCACTCGCGGATAACGCCACCAGTGACATAAAACCAGACGCTAAGCCTGCAGTCTCAGTCCCGGTAGACGCATCATTAGAGGGTGGTCTAGCAGAACTAAGAGTGGCCATGACCATGCTTCTTAACATACAACGAGAGCAGATGATGCACTCAAGACCCACTCCTGCTGGAAGTACGCCCCCCAGGGACTTCCTAAGGCTCTCGCTTAGCGTTCCGGTTTTTTCGGGGTACGCAGATAGAAAGTCAGTTGCGATGTTCGTCTCGGAACTGCGGGACTACCAAGCTGCGTCGGGAATTGACGACGAAACCGTCCTCACCCGCCTTTTGCCGGTTGCACTGACAGACAGTGCAGCACTGTGGAGGCAAAGACAAACTAAATTCACAAGTATGTCAGATTTTGAGGCACGATTTAGGACGGAGTTTCTGCCTCCGGATTACAGCGTGCGGATTAAGGACGAGCTGCGCGCGCGCACACAGCACCCGGAAGAGTCACTTATTGAGTTTGTAAGGGCTCTCCAGGGCCTGTACGATATCGCCGACGCCGCGGCACCGGACGCGGAGAAAGTACAACGCGCCATCCGCCAAAGCCACCCGCGTTTCCATCCCCATCTCAGGGGACGTACCTTTACGAATTTAGACGAGATGGCACGGGGGGCGATCACTATCCAGGCCGACATCCTCGCGGAACTAAGATACCGACCCCCTCCACCGCAGAACATGACTCTGGAACCATCATTTGCGTGGTCTGGAAACGCACGTGCACATAGAGTCGAGAGAGAGCAAGACGATTCCAATCAGGCGCCCGTCCCCCGAACCCCAGATTCTTGTGCATACGAATCACGAACCCTAGACCCTCGTGCATACGAATCACGGAGGTGCAGCGGTTACGAAGGCACGCAATCACAACGCTACAGCCCCTCCATTGGTCAAGATGAGTTCTTGTCCTCTGGACCGGTAACGCGGAGCTTGGGAGAGGCAGAAGAGAGCGGGACACCGCACGAAGCCGACGGGCGGGTCACGCCCCGTTGTTTTCGATGCGACCAGCCAGGACACACACACCGGGACTGCAGCGAACGGCAGCGGCCGCCTCAGACACAGGGAAACGGCTACGGCCGGCGGTGGTAAGAAATTTCTACTCTCCGCCGGCCGCGTCAAAAACACAATCCACGAGATCGAGTCGCCGCAGCCGCCTCCGGGCCTCCCGGAGGCTCACACGGGCTCCGGGGACTGACGCTTTTCTATCGACCCTCGGTGGCCCTCCATCACTTTTTCTTCCTCATAACACTCCTCGTTGTGAGACTCCCGGCGTGTCCGATTTTCCATGGACACCCGGGCGCCCAGCTCACACCGCTCGCGGTGTTGAGACTCCCGGCGTGTCTGCTCGTGCATCGACAACCGGGCGGCCAGCTCACAACACTTTCCGTCATGAGACTCCCGGCGTGTCCGCGTTCGCGTCGACAACTGGGCGCCCAGCTCACACCGTTCGCGGTCTTGAGACTCCCGGCGTGTCTGCTCTCGCATCGACAACCGGGCGGCCAGCTCATAACACTTTCACTCTTCGTCGTGAGACTCCCGGCGTGTCGGCTTTCACACCGACACCCGGGCGCCCAGCTCACACCGTTCGCGGTCTTGAGACTCCCGGCGTGCCTGCTGTTGCAGTGACACCCGGGCGGCCAGCTCACAACACTCTCGGTCATGAGACTCCCGGCGTGTCGGCTTTCACACCGACACCCGGGCGCCCAGCTCACACCGTTCGCGGTCTTGAGACTCCCGGCGTGTCTACTTTTGCACAGACACCCGGGCGGCTAGCTCATAACACTCTTCGCCGTGAGACTCCCGGCGTGTCGGCTTTCACACCGACACCCGGGCGCCCAGCTCACACCGTTCGCGGTCTTGAGACTCCCGGCGTGCCTGCTGTTGCAGTGACACCCGGGCGGCCAGCTCACAACACTCTCAGTCATGAGACTCCCGGCGTGTCGGCTTTCACACCGACACCCGGGCGCCCAGCTCACACCGTTCGCGGTCTTGAGACTCCCGGCGTGTCTCCTTTTGCACAGACACCCGGGCGGCTAGCTCATAACACTCTTCGCCGTGAGACTCCCGGCGTGTCGGCTTTCACACCGAGACCCGGGCGCCCAGCTCACACCGTTCGCGGTCTTGAGACTCCCGGCGTGCCTGCTGTTGCAGTGACACCCGGGCGGCCAGCTCACAATACTCCCCGTCATGAGACTCCCGGCGTGTCGGCTTTCACACTGACACCCGAGCGCCCAGCTCACACCGTTCGCGGTCTTGAAACTCCCGGCGTGCCTGCTGTTGCAGTGACACCCGGGCGGCCAGCTAACAACATTCTCGGTCATGAGACTCCCGGCGCGTCTGCCTTTGCACTGATCCCCGGGCGAACAGTTTCCACTGTTCCCGGTCCTACGCTACCCGAAGCAACTGCATTTGAGTTGGACCCTAATGCGATTCCCTTTCAGCCAAAGGCCGGCCCGATCCCCAGCGTCAGAGCCGCTTTGAAGTTCTCAACACCAAGGATGGTCGCTCTGGATGGCCGGCCGCTAATGGACTCGCACCAGTCGACGGAGGTAGGAACAACCTCACTAAACGAGGAACCGACAGTGCTCATCCCAGCAGTGAGTAGAATCGAATCTACACCCAAGTCTCTTGAACCTCGTATGACTGTGAATGTACTAGGTATACCAGTAGCCGCTCTTTTAGATACTGGAGCAAACATATCGCTTATTGGGGAAGCTGTATTTGCGGAATGTAACAAGAGAAAGATACATCTTCGGTCAGCAAACGTGAAATTGCAAGTAGCATCGGGGTCCGTACTGCCTGCTGCCGGCGCAGTCAGGTTACGAATTTCCTTTCATGGTAGAAAACGAAGACAACGGTTCGTATACCTCCCAGAACTGCCGGTGCCCATGATCCTCGGTAGAGATTTTATTGCAGCGGAGCGGGTTTTGCTCGACTTTGCCCAGGCTGGATATTGGTTGGGTGGCGAAATGAAATTAACGCCGTTTACCAGACGGCAAGATTGTATTCGCGGCCAAGCGTTCCCGTTAAACTTTGCCGGGCAGATGCCTTTACTTCCAGACAGCGTGCTCAAAGCCGTGCAAAGGTGTTCCGGTGAAGACAAACAGAAGCAGCTCCAGAAACTGCTGGAACCCTTCTCGCCGATGTTCACGGAAAGACCTGGGAAAACCGATCTCCTACAGCACCGCATCGAAACCAAGGATGCACCTCCCCGGAGGTGCAATCCGAGACCCATAAGTGCTCACAAGCGCGAACTTCTTGATGCGGCGCTATCGGAAATGATCGACACAGGCGCAGTACGTCAGTCAAAAAGCCCGTGGGCTTCCCCGGTAGTCCTTGCTCCAAAGAAGGACGGCACAGCAAGGCTTTGTGTTGATTACAGGCGCCTAAATGAAGTGTCAGTCAGAGACAGTTACCCGTTTCCTAGTATTTCCTCAGTAATGTATGCCCTTGGAAACGCGACTGTTTTCACAACCCTCGATTGCAGCCGCGGATTTCTTCAAATCGAAGTTCATCCGGCTGATGTAAAGAAGACCGCATTCATTTGCCATAGGGGGTTGTTCGAATTCACTCGCCTTCCCTTTGGTTTGTCCAACTCTCCCGCCAGCTTTCAACGCCTAATGGACGTTGTCCTCGGTGACGCGAAGTACGAGTTTGCGATGGCGTACATGGATGACGTAGTGGTTTTTTCCCGAACATTCGAGGAGCATCTCGTGCACCTTCAGATCATACTCGAACGAATGCGTCAAGCCGGCCTTACGATTCATCCAGATAAGGTCCAGTTGGCATCGCCTGTAATCAACCTTCTCGGATTTGTTGTGGATAACGGAACGCTGCGGCCGAATGAAGATAAGCTGCGCGCAATAACGGAGTACCCACCCCCTTATGACGTCAAAAGCCTACAGAGATATCTCGGGATGATTGCGTTTTATAGAGATTTTATTCCGCAATGCGCTGAGATAACTGAACCGCTGAACCGATTGCTCCGCAAAAAAACGAAATGGTGCTGGGGGCAAGAACAGCAAACCGCATTCGCGTGTCTTTCAAGGGCTGTGACTGAAAACGCGTGCTTAAACCTGCCCGACTTGAATCGTCCGTTCGTCTTGCAGACCGACGCAAGCGATTACGGATTAGGAGCAGTCCTTCTGCAGGAACATGACAGCGTTCTTCGTCCCGTAGCTTTCGCCAGTCATACGTTAACCGGAGAGGAGCGAAACTACTCAACAACCGAAAAAGAGTGCCTGGCAATTATTTTTGCGCTTAAGAAGTTTGACATGTACCTTGACGGCGCTTCGTTTAGCATTCAAACTGACCACATGGCTCTCTCGTGGCTCAAAGGGCTTCAAAACCCTGCAGGACGACTCGCTCGATGGGCCCTTTCGCTCCAGCGCTACAAATACACAATCGAGTACAAGCGTGGAGTGGCTAACCACGTTGCAGATGCGTTGTCCCGTGCTCCACTTCTCGGGCAGGAAATGCAGGTGGATCCCGACTTGGTGGCACTGGCCAATGCGGCGCCCATCACACCAGAGTCGCGGTGGGGAACCCTGGTGAGCAGAGAGGAGCTCCGAGCGGCCCAGCTGTCCGATGGACTTTGTCAGAAGGTGATGCACCAGCTGGCAGAAGAAAACTCAGCCGACGCTGGGAATCCCAGAGACTTGGACTCATACCTGCTCAGCAGCGACGGCATCCTGCTGCGATACATCCCCCAGGCGGACGATGGGTCCAGCGGCCCGCCATTCCGGTCTGTAATACCACGTAAACTGCGTAAGTCATTTATAAGATATATGCATGATCCCGCCTTGGCAGGCCACAGCAGTGGGAGCAAAACTTACGAAAAGTTGTCCCAAATTGCAACGTGGCCAGGTATGAGGCAGGATGTGATGAGGTACGCTCGTAGCTGCCCGGTTTGTCAGAAGGCAAAACCCCGAGGTGGCCAACCACCAGGTTTAATGCAGTCGGTCGAAAGCAAGTACCCCTGGGAGTGTGTTGCCTGCGACGTTGTCGGTCCCTTTCCCCGTAGTCCACGCGGCAATCAGTATTTGCTAGTAGTGACCGACCATTTCACAAAATGGGTCGAAATGTTTCCTTTGCGCAAACTAGACTCTAAGAAAATCTGGGACTGTCTTCTCGAGACGTTCGCGCGCTTTGGCTTTGCCGCAACGCTTATTACAGACAACGCTTCTTATTTTGTTAGCAAGGTGTTCGTGGATGCGTGTAAGGCGCTAGGCATACGGCACAAACGGACTTCGCCATACCATCCACAGGCGAATATCACGGAAAGAGTGAACCGTAACCTGAAGCAGATGCTTGTATCGCATACAGAACGACACAAAGACTGGGACGCGAAATTAGCAGAAATGGCATTCGCTACCCGCACAACAATCAACCGGTCCACGGGTTTTACTCCGGCCCAACTTAACTTTGGAAAAGAGCTCGTGTTTCCCCTGGGAAACGGCCTCCTTTGCACAGATCCTGCGAGCATGCACCGCACAACCACGCAGTTCGCAGAAGATCTCCGGAAGCGTTTCACGGAGAACCTGCGTGAAGCACGAGAGAGCCTCGACGTCTCGAGACTGCAGCAGGCAAACCAGTACAACAAGGGGAGGCGAAATCTGCAGTTCAAGGTAGGAGATCTGGTACTGAGGCGAACTCATCCGCTGAGTGATGCTGCTAGAGGCTTCACGGCCTCTTTAGCAAAGAGGTGGGATGGCCCCTACCGTATTAGTAGCAAGCTCTCCAACCTGTCTTATGAGCTGGTGCATTGTGAATCTGGTGAAGTGTGCGGGTCTATTCATGTCGCCGACCTAAAAGCTTTCTATGAACCCGAGGAGGTAGATGTGTCGCAGGTTCCAGATGACGACTATCCGGACCACCTCTCGGAAGATTCCACACCGTCTCTACCGCGGTACAACTTGAGACGGCGGTGAAGACGACCGGGAGTAGCACGAGTTCTAAGTGTATTATCTTCATGCCCTCTTCGGTGTTTTGGGGGGGAGAAGAGAAATGGTCCGCGCTCCCGCATGCACAGTGGGACAGGCATCTTTCGTGTGCGCGGCTACTTTTTCCTACCGCGCCATGGCCTCATGTTGTTTTTAATTTCTAGTTCCTCGTGCCAGACAGCGGCGACGCAGCTCCCATCATCAGACCACCCCCCATGGCTGCATCGGTACTGTCCGGAAGTACTGACGTCGGACCCGTGCTCGCTCATCTGAGAAGACCCTTGCTGACCCAGAAGGAAGGCCCCCCCGAAGACCATCAAAGACCTCCTCTGTTTTCGTTTTTGGAAGGGGGGAGATGTGTGGGCAACCTGGCGATTCCAAGCGGTTGGCCCAGGCTGCCCCTCCGACAATCATAAGTGGTCATCTTGACCACGAGGGGGCCAAGGGCAACTGGCCACGCGAGCGGCGCTCCGCCGCTGATAAAAGGCCGTCGCAGCGGATGCGCGGGGGCTGTTGGGATCGCGGCGCAGGCGATAGCGGTCATTAAATGTTTACGTGTTGTTGAACTGGTGTGCTGTGTCATTCTCCGAGACGGGTAGCAGCAAGGGAAATCCCACAAGGTCAAAGCTGAAGTTTTGGAATAATTTGTGGGTTGTAATTTTCTCGACGCGGTGGAATCTCACTATAAATTTCAATCTGTTTACATTTTACCGAAATTGTTCGCAGGACCCATTTTTCGCGAATTGTAGGCGATTCGCGAAATTCTCAAAAATAGGTCCTCGCAAAAATCAGATTGTTTACAGCAGTTAGTTTCATGGCCTAAATAGTGCCTATTGACAGAACAACGCAGAAAATATATTCTCAATTTAGCGGTTCAAACCGGTTCGAACCGGTTTGAACCGGTTTGAACCGGTTTGAACCGTTATTTTTGCGCCCCGGAACTGAACCGGAACTGAACCGAAAGCCGTGAACCCGAACCCGAACCGAACCGATAAAAATATCGGTTCGACACTCTGGTTTGTACTACATGATTTTTTTTTGTTTCGAATCACATAATTTGATTCTGGTGGTCATGATATATTCATTATTTTTAATAAGCCTGCCCATACACTTTTAATTGCCCATAGCATATGTATTATAGAGAACTGGCGACTTTTATTCAATATAATAATCCAGCGTATATAACTTTTCAACAGATTTTGTTCAAAGGCTTCACACGGTTTTTCTAAAGAAATGTCAAGCATGTATGCATTGTTAAACTAAGAAGAAAACATCATTTTAGGGGTTCCGAAAATATTATTTTACGTTCAAATTTTTTATACTTTTAAACACCTCCCAAATTGAAGCCACTAGTTCATAAGTGAGAATAGATTTTATTTCTACTTTAAATAACAACCTCCAAATTCATTCACTAGTTATCGATAGTATAGATGTTTGCCACACACTGTAACGAGAGTCATTTAAATGTACAGACGGATAATTATGTAATTGCTATTAAAATCTATAATTGACTTTACAATAATATGCTCAATAGTGCCGTCTTGAAATATAAATTCGTTCTCAAATGTAAACATTTTTTAAGTATTCCCATTTTGTACGGAAATACAATGTAAACATTTGGAATCGAAAAAAAAAGTCAAATTGGGGGGTTTTACATGCCAAACCAACGACGGGCATCTGGCACATCCCAGCGGAGGACTGAGGATTAATTTAGACCACCTGGGCATCTTTTGACGTGCAACCGAAAGCTCGGTTACACGGCGCCTCCTCCGCAATAAGCCTCCGTCAGATTGCGGGCACCTCGGTCGGGATTCGAACCCGCCACATGGGGATCCATAGGCCAGCGCTCTCGCCTCGGAGCCACCGAGGCGGCTATTTGGAATCGGGAATCGATAACACTGTACTGCGATTTCAACAGTTTGTTTTTGTAACTGTGCTAATTATGATCTTATACAATAAAATATTGCTCAGCCCTGTGTTAATCGACAGTACGGTCACAACGATAGGTGTGACCAGAGGTCGGTATTTTAGGTCGTCCTCACTAACCCTCACCTTCACAGCCACACTCACCTAAGCCCCTCGCTCACCATCACCCTCATAGCTACACTCACCTTCAGCCCCTCACTTACCCTCATTATCACAGTCACACTCACATTCAGCCCTACATTCACCCTCACTGGACTTCACGGCCCTCACGGCCCTCACGCCCCTCACACACTCATGGCCCTCATGCCCCTCATGCACTCACGGCCCTCAGGCCCCTCACCGCGCTCACGGCCCTCACGCCCCTCACGCCACTCAGCGACCTCACGCCCCTCACTCACTCATGGCCCTCACGCCCCTCACCGCCATCACGGCCCTCACGCACTCATAGCCCTAACGCCACTCACCGCCTTCACGCCCCTCACTCAGTCATGGCCCTCACGCCCCTCACCGCCCTCACGGCCCTCACGCACTCATAGCCTTCACGCCACTCACCGTCCTCACGCCACTCACCGCCCTCACACCCCTCACGCACTCACCTCCCTCACGCACTCATGTCCTTCACGACACTCACCATCCCTCACGCACTCACCGCCCTCGCGGCACTCAAAGCCCTCACGCCCCTCACGCACTCATGGCCCTCTCGCCACTCAGACCAGCTTCAGATGGGGCAATTTCGCCCAGAAACTTGACTTCGCAACACCAGCAACACGGGCCGCCCGCGATCACACGCAGCAACGAATTGCTGCAATTTTCCATCATCATCATGAAATTTGATTTTTCTTGCACTATTTAGACACAATTACGCTGTTATAAACATGTTTGTAGGCATTTAAATCTCGTTGAGAATACTAATGTACCTTTCTGAAACAGTTTATTTTCAAAAGCGATCGATTTCAAACCAGAACCAAGTCTTTCGGTGTCATCATCTCCAGCACGAGGTATCACGTGAAAATATTGCGTCCCTGATTGGATGCAGCCACTTCAAACGTCTTCGAAATGCTGCGAGTCGCTGGCCTGTTTAGTGCCGGACCCGATCTCAGCAATTCGTGTCGATCTCGGGAAAGTTAGGGAACTACCCGCCATCACTACCAAAATTGTTGAGAAAGATGCTCCGTCTGAAGGGGGCCTCACGCACTCAACGCCCTCGCGCACCTCACGCACTCATGGCCCTCACACCCCTCATGAACTGACCACCCTCACGGCCCTCACGCCTCTCATGCCAATCACAGCTCTCACGCACTCATGGCCCTCACACCCCTCATGAACTGACCACCCTCACGGCCCTCACGCTTCTCATGCCAATCACAGCTCTCACGCACTCATGGCCCTCACACCCCTCACCGCCCTCACACCCCTCACGCACTCATGGCCCTCACGCCACTCACCGCCCTCATGCCCCTCACGCACTCATGGCCCTCATATCCCTCACCACCCTCACGGCAAGCACGCAGTCACGGCCCTCACCGCCCTCACACCCCTCACGCACTCATGGCCCTCACGCCACTCACCGCCCTCACGCCCCTCACGCACTCATGGCCCTCATACCCCTCACCGTCCTCACGGCCCTCACGCACTCACAGCCCTCACCGCCCTCACAGCCCTCACGGCCCTCACTGACCCTCATACTCATGAATTTTCCTGGTTCAGAAACTCACCCTCACCTTACCTGTGAAGATGAGGGTGAGTGAGGGTGAGTGAGGGCCGTGAGGACCTCGGAAAACCCATGAGTGAGGTTTTCCGAGGTATGGGTGTGACATGTAACGGCGAAGATGTTGGGCAACGGCGTTGCGTTCACGAACCATGGGGTGCGCACTGATGTCGATTGCAGTAGGCAGAACCGGAGACTGGGAGTTCGTCGTTAGCACAACCGTCGGCCATTGCTTAACACATCGCAATGCACGCAAGTATATGGGAAAAACACACAAAAGTAGAAATATTGAAGCTTATATGTGATGCTGAAAGGCGAGTACCTTATGATGTGCTGCGTTCATTATGTCGGGTGTTTGGAGATCGAATAGGTACTTGTCAAGTGACACTAACCAACCTGCCAAGGTCAGTGTGGACGTGTTCACAGGCGTCCGAATTAGTGCTGAATACAACTCGTGGCGCCATCTCCCAATGGCTCAGCGAGTAGACTTCAGAGAGCGCGCCGTCTGTTCGCTGTTCTTATCGGTAAATGGCGCCACGCGCCCCAAGCATCGCCAACTCCGTCGTCTGCGAACACGTCGCAGTTTACTTCAACACGTTTGTTGGTCTCATTTGTTAGAGGAAGAAAACTACGCCTCGAAATATCACAGGATAAAATCCACTGCATCAAGCAGATTCAGTAAAAGTTAGAGCTTCCTGCGTGCACGCGCCAATCATTTACGCTATATATACGTATAGTGCCCGAAATGTCTCGAAGCCTAAATATATGCACCGATAGATATGCGCCAAAACACCGAGGAAGAGGGGGAGATGAAAGGTCGCGGAAACAGCAGAACACCGAGCTCAGGTTCGAATGATTTATCGGTTGACACAAAGCTAGAGGTCTCTCTCCATAGCACTGGTCCAACGCGTTCGAAATTCGAATGCAAGAGTCGAACGCAGGACGCCAGCTTTCTGTGCTCTAGCGCGTTTGACGAGGGTAGTGGAGACAAAGGCAGCTAGCTTGAGGTCTTCCCACTAATCATTCGAATCACAGCTCGGCATTCTGACGTCCCCGCGCTCTCTCGTCTCCTCCTCTCTCTCAGTTTCTCGGTGCATTGTTTTCTTGACTAATTATAAATGTCAACATCTACAGAAACTTCCTTTGGACTCGGGTTTCGGGTGGTTATATAACGACAAGTCTCTCAAATAAAGTATCTGTTGCTGTTCACACTTCGCTCAACGTTTATCGCAAAGTAGCTTGAAATCCTTACAGGACCGACGCTGGTGAGAAGGGAATAATCATTCTGTTTTGTTCATTGTTTCGATAGTGCCAGTGACTCCACCATGGAAGGTGACATTCATCCGGACTTCCCTCGGTCGCGTCCACACGCACATCACATAAAAATGCGGCCGTAGATTACTGCTATATTTTTTATTTAAAATGTGCATCTTATTTAGAGTGTGCCTATAAGCGAATACAAACGAAAGCAACAAACGATAGAACAAGAGTGAAGCAAGACATGTTGCAATTAGATGGTAATGAAGTTTGTTCAAAGTAAAACCTTGCTGCTTCTAATTTTGTTTACTTTTCTTTGAAGAAATAACACCGCTGTTCTTGTTTGCAACTTGATTTTAGCTCCACTTAAGTTGTCTTGGGGGGAGGAGTGCTTTTAGTTAGTGTCAACGCTTTTTAAGGCCTTTTTTTCATCGTGTTCGCCGTTTGGTCTTGTCACCGCGTGTTTTCAGGCAGCCATAAAAAATGCTTTTATTATTTTGAATGTGTAAGAAACAAAATGTCCAGGATTGTAAAGAACTTTTTATAGCATTGTTACGTTCGAAAACTCCGCAAAAAATCAACGACGTGTTTTTTTTTTTTTTTTTTTTACATGAAAATGTAATTATATATAAACCAGGGTGTCGAACCGGAACCGAACCGAAAACCGGAACCGAACCGGTATTTTTTCCGGAACTGAACCCGAACCCGAACCGTTATATTGCTATCGCGATGAACCCGAACCGGAACTGAACCGGAAAAAAAAACGGTTACTGGCTCATGTCAAAACGGTTCGGCCACGCGCTGTTGACAATGAATGTGCTATCAATGCCATTTGTTTTTTAAGTGCCGTCAACTGACACGCACCTTGCTTACATAATTTTCTTCTCCACTCAGTCTTAGGAATATAAACGCTGCATCCATGAATCTTGACATAGGAACCAGTATTGCGCTGGTCGCGGATTGCACGAAAAAAAAAATTAAAAGACTGTGCAAAAAAAAAATTTCGCGTCACGGAATTTTATTTTCCTACAATCTCGTAAATCCTAAATGCTGCTGTGTGCTCATTTCATAACACATTTCTAGAACGCGCGAGTTCTTGGAGCTTGCTTCCATCGGAATGAGAAAGGAAAAGGCTGTGGAGTTTGATAATAATGCATCCGGTTTCGTATAGGCACTTAGAAGCTAACATATTTGTGAGACAGCGAACTCTTCTATCTTAATATTTATCCTATTACGTCCTTCTGGCGTTGCGTTTGGTGAAGTGTTTTTCATATTCCGTATCTTGTTTAATGAATACTTCTTTAAGGGTCTAATTTGAGTTACCGAAGGCTAGTTCAAATAAAGAAAGCTGTATTTTCTCCCCACTGTTTTTTTCAATTGATTACACGCCGAGGTGGCGGGATAGTTAGCAAGTTCTACTTGTAAGTGGGTTTGTAAGGAGGTCGCGGATTTTACAGCTACTGCGTCGGACCCAATTAGATGAAGTCCGAATGCGTAAACGTCGGTGAGGTAACCTTTGAGTGCAGATAAAGAAACCATTCCTGGTAGATATCCATGAGCCTTACACTACGATGTATCCCGTTTCGTATGTGCTGATTTCAGATGTTTTATTTGTAATCTATTTAGATGTTGCAATTTGTCATTTATAATTTCCGAACCGGTTCGTGAACCGGTTCAGCGCCCCGAACCGGTTCGCGGATCGAATTAATCGAACCGGAACTGAACCGGAACAAAATAAATTTACCTGAACCTGAACCGTAACCGAACCCGTATTTTTTTCGGTTCGACACAATGATATAAACAAACCCTTACGCTCTCAAATTGTTTTGCGGTCACGCCCAAGCTTAGTAATGCGCGCAGTGATTATAGTGCACCTTGAGCGAAAGTCTAGAGAATTATTACGACTGCAAGGTACGCACGCAGAAATAAAGGCAGTCATATTGCTTTGGTTTTCGTATAGGTTGCTAAGTGGCAGTAAGAGCAGCCTCCAAGTGTGCCACTGAGAGTTGTTATACATGACATGAGCTTATGAGTCGACAAATATTATTCTCTCTCGGGCGGAACGTACATAAAACCCAAAATATGTTTTAACATTCGTGTTACTGCTGTAGCTAGGAAAGTGTACCCTACAATGGATTTAACAAATCGTTTATTTAAGGGCGTCGTTTGTGAACTGAATGCGGTCATTAAGTTTAGTCTCTTAATGTCGTATTCTATTGTGCGTTGTTGAAAGGCACATGACGGCAAAGCTTTATGAAGAGAAATTGGGAACAGCGCGCAAAAAGGACGAGGAAAACGAGAGTAGAGCACCGGACAAGCGCCGACATAATAAACATTTCTTCGTGAAGAAATGTTTAATACCGCCGTGCAATTGATCTCGTTCAAAGCAGAAATAAAGTTTATTTAAACCGCCTAACTTGGCGCTTCTTTTGTTTTTTGAGGAGGCTGAATGAAGGAAAATGCCGACATCTCAGCAGATGTCGCAATGTGTAGAATGGTATATAGTCAAAAGATTTGACATTGAATTTCAGCGGAGCTTGCGCACAGCCAGCGGGATAAAAACACCATTCTGGCCGGCTATCAGAGAGTGGTATAGGAGGTTCACGGATACCGACGCACATTTCCTGGTCGCGGCATATGGTGAAGGAGCCCCTAAACCTTGGCCTCCAGGATCTCTGAGCAGGAACCACGGGATTTTTTTTTCTTTAGGTCTTTGTGCAAGTGTTGTGTAATGGACCACAGTGAGGAACCGGGCATGGGCGGAAGTATAGATGGATCTCTTACGTGCTACAGATAGAACGCACACTTAACTTTATTAACTAGTTACAATGAAAATTTAGGTGTTCGTTGTGATTTTATGGCATTCCACATATTGTCGCTTGTTTTCGTTTTCAAGAGATTAGTCATTAAATTTGTAAAGGCTTTTTCTTTTTTTTTTGGGGGGGGGGGGGGGGGGACACCCTGTAGGCCGTGGAATCGTGCCTCCGCTTCGCAGTAATAAAGACATGACACAAGCAAAACGCTGAATGTTCTTTGACCTTTCCAGTAAGTATGTCCCAACATTGTCCTGTTGAATGCCGTGAAAAGGTTGCCGAATATTTTTTACTTTAAACCACGTTCTTTTTTCCTGAAGAACGGAAACGCGGCGTTCTCACGCGCACTCACATGAGTATAGCTTACTAACGCCGCCGTTTCATTTTTGTAAAAAGATATTCCTTGAAAAAAGAATTACTTTGCAAACGAAAGAAATAAAAAAAATTAAGACATAGTTCTTTTGCGTTATACGGTGCGTAGACCCTGGCTTATTATCGCTCCAGGTTGTTCTCGGCTTGCACGCGGAATCAATTTTAACCTTCGATGCAAGAAACGCAGTACATTCTGCGGCATCGGTAGATATATGTGAATTCTCTTCTGCTTAAGTTAGCCCTTTAGATCAGTCGGCAGCTTCGGTATTTTTCATCTCGAGTTTTAAGGGCTGAGGCAACTGGTTTTGATTTGTTGTGGCTCAAGTCAGTGTAGCGTCGGGATCCAATAATATGCCGCAGGACTTCCGTAGCCTCCGGTTATTCGAGACGGTGGGAACAATAAACATTTGCGGCCCCACGGTTTCTATTAGGACGCGTGCATGCTGGCCTTGGCGTGCTCTCTGCACGGGGATAGGCTACGATGTCGGGAATTAGGTCAGCGTTTCACCTATAAGAACATTTTGGTATTAAGCTCTTGAAATATATCCTTCTTTTTTATTCATGTACTTTTTATTTTGGATCTTTAGAGAGGATAAAACCGGAAAAAAGATTTAAAGACCGGAAACATATTATTGAACTCCTACTTTAGCCGGTGAAACTAGGTACAATTTATGTGTTATGCATGAAGCTCTCGAGTGTTGTGTTTACGCGATTGCACATAGATTATCCTACAGATGTATAATTGCCTTTCATTGCAATTAACTTGGAGAAGTGCGTCTCAGGGATATTGAAATCAAATAGCTAGAACCTCTAATATTAATTTTGTAAGCTATGAAATTGAACATAATTAATTAAGAAAGTCTTGAAATCAAGTAAAATTCGACATTTTCTTGTAATACTAAAATTTAAAAACGTGCTTCATATTGTATGCACAAAGAAGATCGCGTGAGTTAGTATATCTGACTGATAGTTTCCTTCAATCAATACTTTTTTCTTAGTGATGGGCCTCCAGTTAAAATAATATCAAGTAGTAAAGAATATCAGCCGGTTACGTACACCTCGCTTCAGCGCGGTGCGGTCTGAAACAGTATTTGTCAGTTAGATGTGCGCGCCTATACGTACATAAACGTATTGTTTACCTTGCATGCGCTCCGACATAGATCTGCAGCAAGACAACGACACTTTCCACAGATACTCGAACAGTTATTACAAGACTTGCGTACCTTTGTGATACACTGTTTCCTAGTGCCTATGCGACATCCTTTTGTAATCAGACGACAGGAATGACGAAGAAATAGCGCCAGCGGAAGAATCCTCGAGACACCGTGTCAGGAACAAGATCTATGAAGGCTGCCGGTTTCTTCGATTATGATATCATGAATGGAAAGAGCAAATCTGTGTACAGTGCTTTTTTGGGCAGTCCTCTGCCCCCAGATGAGATATTCCTCTGCCAGCGCTCTGTCAGAAACTGATCAAGAGCCTCAGACCGCATTATGTTTCTTTATGTTTACTTTAGCAGTGGGAATACTGCTATTTTTAGACGAGTTTTGAGGGCGGAGAAATCACCATACTAATTGTTACTTTCATTCGGAGGCTAGGGTGCCGAGGCAGTGTGTGATGAAGAAACTAGTCTGTCTAGGAACAGTCATGCGCTCTTTATGAATCGATGTAAGACCGAGGAACTATGAATATGAGGTAGTTTCGGGGGATTGTCTTCTCTATAATTTCAAAGTTTATTAACTTCAAGCTCTATGTTTTTTGTGTTTTTTTTTTTTTAATTTGTCCTTGGGGACGATGTTAAAGTTAGAAACTAGAGCAATTGAACAAAGATCGCTTAGGCAATGACCAAAACTGCGTCTCACAGGCGCCAGAACTGCAATTTTCATCTTGTGACTTATCGTGTTTAAAAAAAAACAAAAAAACACTTGGTGCTTATTAAGCTTATGAGCGGAAACTCGCTTCGAACTAACAAATAAATAAATAAAATAACTAAGGGCGCCATTAGTAACGTTCGCGAACGGCAGAAAATGAAATCTTGAAGCCGTGTACGAGGTAGTTAACTGGAATGATAGGCAAAGTGTCGCGGCTATTTAATTGCTGCTGTTCGTACGCTACTGAATATGCTTGAGAGGCCTGTAACCAGCCACCACGATAACTTTTATAAATAATAATATTATTAATAATAAAAATGCTTATTTTCCAGTTCCTGGGGTGCGCAAACATGGGTGAAGAATATTATATATAATACCAAAATACAAATTATAAAAAAAGAATTGACAACGAAGAGAAAAAAAAAAACTAGGGCTGTGCCTGGCTTGGCCTGCTTATAGCAAAGGCATCCATTCACGTAATTGTTGCAAAAAATCCGGGAGGGCAATAAAATTATCAATTCTATTTTGAGGAGCATGATTGAAAGTAATTTGAACCTTCAAAAGAGGTGACACAAATAATGCACAGGAGGAGTAAAAAGTTGGTTTGTTCTTAATGATTCGGGGTGGAACATAAAAGTTAATAGACTGGAATGAGTCCGTCGAGTTTACCTCCACCTTAAACCACTTTGTGTAAAAACATAAATCTCGGTACTGTCTTCTCACAGTTAGTTTATGCAATAGGAACCTCTGAAGCAATAGTTCGTAGTGGTAGAAGCACCCCCTTCTAATATACCTATCATAGACAATTCTATCCATTCGCTTCAGTACATTTTCAATCGCGATAGCTTACGAAATATTCAGGGTATTCTAGAATACAGAGTGAAACTTTAACTATGACAAGACCAAAGACTTATACAAATGCTGCAAACATGAATGTGCAGGAAACCGGCGACATAACAGTGAAATCATACGTGATGAGAACTTGAAATCAGACCTGAGATGAACGTTGTCCTATAAACTGTATGGTAGTAATCCGAGATCATGGTTATTTTTATATCAAAAGCTCGCGAAGAATAACTATCTGACTACTTAAAGGGACCATGAAATGATTTTAAAATCTAATTTCATCCACCGCACGTCGTAAACGGTGTGAAAGGAAACACAAAAACACAAAACTAGGGAGCCAAAAAAAATTATTTGCTATAGAACTTTTAAAAGAAAACTGGACTCTTTTGCGACTTCTTTCCTTCGAAAGCTCTGCCTTTTCACTACGATGCATCCGCAGAAATGGAGCACGTCAGCCGAATCCACGTCGCCTATTGGGTAAGAGCCTACCTGACCAGCACCGCGATCGTAAACAATAAATAGCCGGCGAATGTTTCCTAAAAGTTTTGTTAAATAATATTCAGACCCACATTTTGTAGCATAATTAGAGATGTGTGGCGAAAATTGCCAAATTTGATAATGCTGAGAGCCAAGCGCCATCTATCGTGTGGTAAACTTTGCAACTACTGCGCGTGCGTAGTAGGGCAGGGCTGGCAGGGCCTTCCTCTCAAAACTCTGACTGACTGAACGTTTATTTTTCTACGTGTTCATCTCGCGCGTGCCGACTTCAAGCAGCAAGAAAAAAATGTACTTAAAACAGACCACGACGAACAAGAACGCTGGATCCACAAACACCCGAAATGAGCGACAACAGCCGCGAATCCCGCTCCGACGAAGCTCTCCGAATATAGGCCTAGCAGGCACTACGACTCGGCGCAGCGTTGCTTCGTCGCAAGACCGTCTGTCTGCCTGCGACCGGCTGGCGTGCTGAATGGAATATGCCCGCGCTACCCTTGTGGGGTAGCCTTGTGGATCCTTCCCGTATAATAGTTTGATCGCTGACCTCAATTTTACGTTAAGAGGTGAGGTCAATCTTTTCCCCTTGTTTTCCGAGGCAGTGTTGACGAACACTCGTCGAAAAGGGACCCTCGTCGATTCTCTCTTCTTGTTTTGTGTGATATAGAGCTGAAATAAACGCTCTATGGATTACCTTCGTAACACGGTATGTACACTTTGTTATTGGTATGCCATTTTTATCCTGACAGACTGCACGTCACTGTCGAGCTGTAACAGTTCGTGAGAGGTATACGTGCAATACCGGTCCAACCTTTCTTTGCCGAGTGTCGCGTTGCAATCGTAAAAGATCGGTCCCGAAGCGCTTACCAACAGCGCGAATACAGTAAAACCTACCGGCGCAGTAAAACCTACTGGCGCACCCCAACTCGTCGCCGCTAATGCTCCCATCTCCTACTGCCAAGAAAAGTTCCGGTTCCGGAAATAACGTACGTCACGGCTTGTTTTGCGGTCAAGAAAAAGTCGATATTTCATTAATTTTTTGTGTAGAAGTTAATAAACCGAGACGAAAACGGATGCCTGTTCGGCATTCAGTGAACATTGACGGTTTAATGTAAAAGTTATCTGTAAAAAGTAAAAAAGTCATTTCATGGTCCCTTTAAAATGCTAGCTTGTGTTCATATTTGTTTTTTAGACATTACATGTTGCTCTCTGCATTGATAGCTTCTACACGCCCATGACTGCCACCAATTTTTGTAACATTTTTTTTCTAGTTTAATTAATTCCCTTTGTTGTTTTCTTTTAGAAGCAAAGCGTATCAAAATATTTCTTGTAGTAAGTAAACACAAGTATAGTAAACGTTAATACGCGTAATTACAAGTGTATCTAATAAACTTGTATTTAAAGAAAAATTGTTACCTAATAAATACCAATATAACAGTTTTACTAAATCCTGCAATAACCTCAAGTTCACAAATAAACAAAACGAAATCAGTTTGGAACACAAACAAGATTTATTATGTTGTTGCGATAATTTTATTGCGAGTATTTTATTTTAGAATGTTCTATATTTTACTCAACATATTGTCACAGGAAGAGGAATGCTGATTGGTAAAGGCTGTCCCACAATTTGGACGCTGTAACGCACGAAAGATTACAAGTTTGTTTTTCTTTCTTTTTTTTTTGGGGGGGGGGATTTTAGTTATGACAGTTTTTACTGTTGTTGCATTATAAATTGATGTATCACAGCTCTTTATGTTTTAATATTATAGTAACCAAATTACCCGGAGTAAATATTACAATTTAAATGCTTTGCTTCCTTCTTAGACTGAGGACAGATGCAAAAGTCTACAGAGGTGACATGTGAGAGTGTTGAACCGGTATTTACAAAAGATTAATACCGCAGACAAAGTTATATTTGTTTTCTTTTACAATGTGCAGTGTGTCACGGGGAGCGAGAGAATTTTGGAAAATATTAACGACAAGAAGTAATGTAATATGTTTCGTCCTCCGAACTTCAAATGAGATTTATTTAAATTTTACAGAAACAGTCCTGTAGAGTTCGCTGGCATTATTGTTGGAACTCACTTACAGGTTTTCAGAACACATCAGATCGATCACGTTCCTCTGATAAACGCTCAAAATAATCTCAGCTACAAGATAAACTACGTAAACAATAATCAATATTACGCGCTCCACCTCCACCCCCCAGAAAAAAAGGAGCCTATGTTTCTGGTATTGGCAGACAAGAGAGCTACCTAAGCCGTCAGAAACTTGCTTTGCATTTTGAAGCTTAACGCGTTAGATTTTGCTCGCGGCACTAGGCTTATCTAAGCTGATCCTTTTTTTTTTATCCTTGAGGCCTTCGTTGTATTTTGGTATAGAAATGTCTCCATATTTTTTTTTTATTTCGTGCACGAAGGTCGCAATTTCGGATATTAAGAAATCTTTGAACAGGAAGTCGAAGCAGCATGGTCATTTATATAAATTAGATCAATGAAGACACATCATTTCTCACATGCTTTTCTTATCGCAGCCTATATCACGATACTAATCTGGAGAATGAATGCAGTATATTTTTCTTGTATTTGTATGGAGTACATATTGTGCCTTGAGTCATTAAATCTGCTGCGTTAAGCCTGCAGTTTTTTGTTTTTTTTTATATCGGCATTTTTGGTGCTGTCGTTTATAGAAAACACCGAGGGCCAGAACAAACAAGAAACTTTAATTTCAAGCCATGTCTATCGGTCTTAATATAAATTAAAGATACGAGGTTCTTTAAGTTAAACTGACCTCATCAAGCGTTTCCAAGTTTTTTGTTTGTTTTTTTTGTTCGGAGCTCTAATTTTTTTCGACAAGAATGAACTCTAAGCGTTTCGATGAAGTCTCTCTGGGATAAAGTCGGTTTTTAGTAGTGCCGCCAAAGGGGATCTCGACACCTGTGTATCAACCTCTGTGTTCAGCCGCCTGTTAAGTAATTTAATTTCTACTAAGTAGTTTTTATTTGTGTGTTTTGTATTAGTTCGTATTGAGTGTGAACCTGTATTTTCTTTTTGCGTATAGCGTTCTTGAAAAAAATATATACCAGTCTAAAGACCATTATGGTTGTACTCTGACACTTTAAATAAGGATTATTGGTATTAACATCATTCAGTAACCAGCGCTATCTAGGTTTATTCACACAAACACTTTTTGGATTTGACGAATCTGCCAGGTGTCATATTTGTATTATTCTGGTAAATAAAAATTACGATCACCATCATTATTATTTAATATTTTTATAATTATAATTATTTTTATCATTAACTTAAAACATCCATAATACGTCCCTTGTGCCAAGGCGGTACGAGAAACAACATTGTAAATTATCGCCCAATTCCTCCCTGGCCAAAAATTGCACAAATTGCAGGAAACCATTTGGTTCAGCGTAATACCATATTTCATGAAAAAAATAGTAAAGAAATGAAGGTCGTTTACAACACCCTCTGACGCGAAATTAGAGCGCTACTCTTGAGGAGGAGGAGTCAAGGGTACTGAGGGTGGGGTGTACCCCTCCTCTCCTCCTTTTCACCTCCTCGTCCTCCCTGCTCCTCCTAATCCCCACCTCCCTCCTCTGCCTCCTCCTCCCTCTCCTCCTTCTTTACATCCTCCTCGTCTTTCACCTCCTCTTCCCCTCATCGTTCAAGCTCCTCGACTCCTCTCCATCCTCCTCCCCACTTTCCTCCTGCTCTTCCTCTTCCTCCAACCCCTCCTCTTTCTCCCCCTCCTCCTTCTCCCCTTCTCCTCGTCGTCCTCCCCTCCCCCTCCCTTCTCCTCTCCTCCCTCCCCTCCACCGCTCGGGATCCTCGTGACGCCATGAGGGTCCCGCGCGGTGCATTTTGGGACAGTTCCCATGAAGCACCGCGCAGGTTCCACCGACCGCGAAGGCGACGGCGACGCCGCTTGAGCCGGATATGGGCACCTAAGAGCTGCGCTCCAAAGGAAAGAGAAAACGTGTATCCTACTCCTGGAAGGGCGCTCAACCTTTTCTGGAAGACTTCACAGATAACCTATACTCGGCGCTCGATCATAAACTTGTCACGTCCACTGTATTTGTAGACGTATCTAAAGCATTTGACACAGATAGTCACAGGATACTGTTGAAGACACTCAACAACTTCTGCATTCGTGACTCCTTTATTTCTCTTGGGAACTGAACATATTATACAACAAATAGAAATAAAAAGAACAAGTATTGCCTTTTAGGCCTAAAATAAGTGTGTATAAATCAATAAGTAAAAACTAACTGGAACACTCTGTACGTCATGTGTACAAAAAAACCCTAGAGGCCAACACCAGTTATGAATTGCTGTGACGACAACAGACATAAGAAAATGTTTAGCAGGTAATATTACATCCATTTGGAAATAGAATTTTCATATCCCCGTGTACAGATTTTCGACACAATTTTCTGCGCAAGGTTACTCCAGTCACGTAGGGATTTAGGGTAAAACGAATGTCTATATATGCGTCTATATGATATTTTGGGATTTTAAAATTATGCTTATGATTACACTTTAGTTCTTTAAAGTCTCGCCGATTGAACCAGGCACGTTACCCAACAAAAAAAAAAACTCGATACCGTTACTCATTACTCGCTCAAAAAGTAACTAAATACGTTACTATTTACTGATTCCACAACGGAACACGTAAGTTTACCTTAAAGCTTACGAGTTACTTCGACGACCAAATACACAACTGTTTTTGTTTCATCGTTTATCGTTTTCTTTTCGGCAGTCGCCGCACCTAAGCAGTACCTGCCTCTTGACGTTTTCACCAGTCATGTTTCCCCGCTTCCTTGAGAATACATCTTTGGCGACGGTGAAGGGTCGTTCTGCTGTCGCGCTTGAATTAAGGAACGGCAGTGTTGTGCGTCAGAAACTTCTGGTGGATCTGGCTGGAATTCCCCTCTCTCGTTTTTTCGCTGCTTCTAAAGTTTCAAGATGACAATGGGTTTTGTGCCTTACCGTGTTGGCAGCCTACTGGTTTACATTCGGTCAGTGAACGATTCTTGAAGGTTCATCCAACGAGCATTGTTGTGTTTGCTTGATGAAAGACATTCCCAGCTTTTGAGTGTGAGTGAGGTGTTCAGCTCTCAACGTTGCTATACTGGCATGCTGTTTAGTAGTTTTTCGGGTTTCTCATCGACCATTATTTGAATTGATGCATACTCTTAAGAAATGCTTGCGCGTCTACTTACCCGCCAAACACTCGAAGAGCCAATCTCTCCGATCTACTAATTCAGCTCAGCGAATGAAGGGGCGGAACATCTGTTTATGCTTTAAAATTAAGTCGGCTCTGTGGCATTACGCAATGCAATCATGGCGCTTTGCATTGCGTAATGCCAAAACGCAGACTTCATTTTTAGGACTAAACGGATGTTTCGCCTCATCATTCTCTGAGCTGATTTCGTAGATCGCAGAGATTGTCTCGTTGAGTGCCTTTATGGTAATTAGGCGCGCAAGCACTTTTTAGAGTAGACTAAGGTTAGAACTAAAATGAAGCTGTTTAAGCGGTGTTTTCCAGGCTACTCCTCAAAAGTAGCAAAATGCCGTTTCTCGCTACTTCGCCTTAAAATTAACGATGTACATTACTCGTTCGTTTTCTAGACAATTAACTAGATAAGTTACTTGTCACCAATAAGTTAACTAGGCAAAATCAACTCGTTACTAGTGTCGCGGGGTGTACACGGCCTCAACATGGGTTCAGGAGAATGTTATCATGTGAAACACAGCCACTTTCCATTACTAGTGATTTTCATGTTGCTTTTGATCAGGGATCTCAGGTGGACTGCATATTTCTCGATTTTTCAAAAGCTTTCGATAAGGCATCCCATAGACTTCTACTCCATAAATTATGCAAACTTAACATCGACCCTAACGTGTTTAATTGGCTGATAGCATTCTTAATGAATCGTTTACAATTTGTAACCTGTAACCGGTGTTCACTCTACCCTCACATCTGTTTCTTCTGGAGTACCTCAAGGGTCTGTTTTAGGTCTATTACTTTTCCTGATTTACATTAACGACCTGTCCAATGTTGTATCCTCCTTTGTAAGACTATTTGCTGATGATTGTGCCATCTACCGTATATTATCTAATGACTCGGATTACCGACATTTACAGTATGACTTGGATTCTATTTTGAAATGGTGCGAGCTTTTGTCAATGGAGCTTAACATTAAAAAAATGTAAATTAATGCGCGTAACCCGTAAAGTTTCTTTTCCTACTATTTACAAACTAAATAACATACCATTAGAACCTGTTGACTCTTACAAGTATCTGGGTGTAATCCTTAACTCTGATCTTTCCTGGAGTCTGCATGCTACTTACGTGACTAATAACGCTTAACGCATGCTCGGTTATCTTAAACGGAACTTTTTTCTGACCCATTCATCCTTCAAGCTTTTTCTTTATAAAACTCTAGTACACTCTAAACTTGAACATGCAGCTTCCATCTGGGATTTCGATACGACCTACCTTAGTGACCTAATCGAATCCATTCAGAATAAATTCGCACGTTTTATACTAACTAATTATAACCGTACCGCAAGTGTGACATCAATGAAGAACATTTTACTTTTACCCAGCCTCGCACATCGCCGTCTAGATCATCAGCACAAAGTGGGAGTTCCATCTCGCCGTTATAACAAATATTCCAACTCATTTATCCCGAGAGTCACAAAAGAGTGGAACCAGTTACCTCCATCCCTTGCATCTATTCTTGATTGTGAACGTTTTCGCACAAGTGTTAGTAAAAACGTTTTTCCTATTACTTAACTCATGTTTCACTGCTGTTTCATGCTGTTTTTCCTTTGTTTGTTTTTCCCACTCCCCTCTGTAATGCCTCTGGCCCTGGGGGTAATATAAATAAATAAATAAATAAATAAACATGTCTGGATTGAACATATACTGTAGAAAATCATTTTAAAAATAATAAAAGATTATAAAAAAACGTTTTAGAAAAGCTTATTTTCGTCTCGTCGAGAGGAAGGGGAGATGAAGCTGGGTCAACTTGCTTCCAACGAAATAATGTCACGTGTTATCAGAGCGGTAAAGCTAATTGTTCTTGTTAAAAACCGCTCCAACCCAAAGAATGCGCGCGGGAAAGACATTTCTGCCTGGAACCGAGCACCACAAACGGGCTTCCTTTCCTACCAAACCGCAAGAGGAATGCAAGTCCCAGGACTCCGCAAGACAAGCCCGACACGGTGGCAAAAAAAACTACATTGAAACGTGGTGTAGAGAGGAAAAAAAGTGAAAGCTGTTTACAACTCCCTGTAACACCGAATTAGAGCGCAGCTCTTGAGGAGGAGGAGGGAAAGGTACTGGGAAGGGGGGGGGTGAAGTGACCTGGGGAGGGGGTCACGTGACGATGCCGATGATGTCATCAGTGACGTCACTGATGATGTCATCAGTGGTGACGTCATCGTCACTGATGACGTCATCAGTGACGATGCGGACTCCGATGACGTAATCAGCGATGATGACGATGACGATGCGGATGTTGGTGACGTCATCAGTGACGTCACTGATGACGTCATCCGTGATGATGACGATGACGATGCGGATGCCGGTGTCGTCATCAATGACGTCACTGATGACGTCATCGGTGATGATGACGATGACGATGCGGATGCCTGTGACGTCATCAGTGACGATGACGTCATCGGGGAGGTCACGTGACCTCGGCGGGGGTCACGTCACCCTGGGGGTGGTCACGTGACCTCGGGGGTGTCACGTGACTTCGGGGGGAGGTCCCGTGACCTCGGGGGGGGGGTCACGTGACCTTAGGGTGACCTTGGGGGTCACGTGACCTTGGGATGACCTTGGGGGCCGCGTGACCTTGGGGTGACCTTGGTGACGCCGATGCCGCTCAAGCCGGGAACGGGCCCCTAACAGCTGCGCTCTAAAAACAGCAACGAATTGAAGAGCGGGTATACGTTTGTAGGCCTTAGTTATATCTGAACCAAAACCAGCGAGTAAAGAAAAGAGGGAGTATGTCCCAAAAACTGGGAGGGAGGCAACATGCTTGACGCGATACCTCGTCTTCCCCTTCTCTGCGTCCATGGTGTGTGTCGACAAACTCTCGTGTGATGATTGTCCCGTTCCCTAGATGGCCAGGGAAAATGGTCGACCCGCAGCCCAGTTTTGCCGCGTACCCTCGCGACTAATTTAAACGCTTAGCATCCAACACACCGTAAACGATAGGCAAAAACAGAAAAAATGTGATAGAAAGAAATGTATTAATTGGGGAATGGGTTTCAAAGTTCGTGCTTTCGTGATACCGCTGGGCTGGACCACCGTTCTTTACCATGTGGGGCTGTACGGCGGATAGCTGCTCTGCGAGCCTGGAGCAGATGAAGGCTACAGACGTTTTATGCTTGTCACGGAAGTCGGGCGTCTGTTGGGATTCCTAATGCATTCAGTTGATGTTTTTGTTCGTGCGTTCTAATGTATTTGAGTGGGTTTTAAGGGTCCCGTTTTCAATCATCTCCCGAAAATAAATCATTTGAACGTGGGATATATTGCCGCGTGCGCAGCTGGCCAAGTAGGCAGCGCAAGGGTGGCCTAACTTGTATCGTGCTTGCCTCAGACGAAGAAGGCCAGGGTTCGATTCCTGGCTGCGGCTACACATTTTTGTTGACATTGTAATTTGATGTTCTGGTGAATTCAAGAACTGTCTTGGCTGATTCGAGGTTAGAATGTTCTACTCGCCGAACGATCCAGAAACCCACGAGGATACATAAGGGATTCTGCAAGGCGAGCGGAGTCAGTTTTTCGCCCCAGCGTTCGACTCTGCTGCTACGCCGACTTCGACACCCGCGACGCTCTGTTATTATCTTTTGTACCCTTTTATATTTGGCACAAGTTCTCCACATTAAACGTTTATTTATTAATGTTTATTTCTTGTTTATTGGTCACCACTCGTGACATTTTGGTGGAGGTGCGGGGTACCGCATGCCCCTGCCGCGTACCCCTCCGAGGGCCCGCAGTGAAATTCCGACGCCTAACCCACGAAGAACCAACGAAAGCACTTCCGAGATCCGGTTCAGTCGTCGCACCCGAGGCCTACACCCGGAATTCGGACCTCTGCCACCCAAGACTAAGCAGCCAACGAGGCCAACGATGGACAGCCAGTCGTCGCAGAACCCGTTCACCGCCAGCGTCGTATACCTGCCCGTCGCACCCAAAACTCCGACGCCTTTCCACGGAGACGCCCACGAGGACATCGAGGACTAGCTGCAACATTATGAACGTGTGGCCCGACATAGCGGGTGGTCAGCTGAGCACTGCTTGCAGAACCTTTACTTTTCGCTGGAAGGAACTGCGAGGCACTGGCTGGAAAACCGCGAGGCTTCTTTGACGTCGTGGGAACTGTGCAAGCAAGAACTGAAGAAGACGTTTACCAGCCAACACCGACGCGAGAGGGCCGAAGACATCCTTCGAACAAGGACCCAAGGTCTGAATGAAAGCATCACCAGCTTCGTCGAGGATGTTCTTCGCCTGAACGCCCGCGCCGATCCTCAGGCTACAGAGGAGAAGAAGCTGCGACACCTGATGAGGGGTGTGAAAAGCGAGATATTCGGAGGTCTCATTCGCAATCCTCAGACAACTGTTGACGGGTTCGTCACGGAGGTGACGAATATGGAGCGTGCCCTACTAGCACGCGCCAGACACTACGAGCGACACCCTAGCGTGACTACTCTGGCGACATCCGGATACAACCTTGGTACCGACCTCCCAGGCATCCGTGACATCATCCGTGAAGTCGTCCGGGAAGAAATCCGCAAGATGCTCCCCGCTACGGATCGCCCGTCCTCCCTGTCGCTCGCCGAGGTCGTCCGAGAGGAAGGAAGTCCACCGAGCCTTCTAACCTGAGGTTTCGATCAACACGACGACGGCAGAGGAGCCGACTTTGAGCTACGCCGCCATGGCCCGACGACCGCCGCAAGCTAACCGCCAGACCACGGCGCCACCCCGACGAGACCCTCCGATGCCACAGTATCCTCGACGCCAGGAAGGACAAAGTTCAGGGCGCTCGCCCGGAGCAACCCTCGTCGAGGAAGACCGACGTGTGGCGAACGGCCGACCGACGCCCACTCTGCTACCACTGCGGGGAAGCCGACCATGTGTACCGCCGATGCCCATACCGACGACTCGGGCTGCTCGGATTCCACCCAAACGAACCGCGCCCCCGGTATGGTGAACGCCCTCGGGAGATCGACGAGTACCTGCGACGACCCCAGTCCCCCGAGCCTGCGTCCCGCCGAGAGTTCCGATCGCCATCGCCGCGACGTCCAGCTTCGCCGATGCACCGACTCCGACGTGAAAGCCTGTTGCCCCTCGCTCCTCGCCGGGAAAAGAAGGCGCGGTAACCCCTGGAGGTGGAGTTGCCGAAGACGACCGACGTAAAGAGCCTCCAAGAACGACGGAGCGCTCCCACCCTCCCGACGCCACGCATCACAACGACGCTCCTGCATCGGTGTCCAACAACTTGAACGTTGTTATCGACGGCCTCGACGCATCGGCACTCGTGGACACCAGAGCAGACTTCTCAGTCTTGAGAGGGAGGCTCTCCCGCCGCCTTCGAAAAGTCATGACGCCGTGGGATGGACCACAAATAAGAACCGCCGGAGGACACCTCATTATACCAGTCGGGAGATGCACTGCTCGCGTCGAGATCCATGGTGAGACGTGCCCTGTCAAGTTCGTCGTTCTTCAAGACTGTTCGAGGGACGTTATCCTCGGAATGGACTTTCTCTGCGAGTATGGCGCGGTCATCGACCTCGGGGCAAACCAGTTGACGCTGCGAAAGCCTGTTCTGTCGCCGGTGGAGGCCAACACGACGTCATCCGCGATCCGATTCATAGCCGACCATGTGAATCTGCCACCGCGGTCGAGTGTTTTCGTCACCGTCATAACAGACGCAGCCATGCACGGTGAAGCTCTTCTGGAAGGCAGCGTCCAACTTCTCCTTGAAAAAGGAATTGGCGTCGCACGAGGCGTAACGGATCTTCAAGAAGGACGAACAACTCTTCTCGTGACAAACTTTCGAGAGGAACCGCAGCACCTAACGAAGGGTACCACCATGGGCTACGTCGAGGAGCTTGAAGCGCCAGCCGTGGTCACCGCAGTCTCCGAGGAAACCTCGTCGCCACAGCAGAAGAGCACGACGCCGCCGCCGCTCGACATCGACCCCGAGCTCCCAGCTTCAAAGCGCCGGCAACTAGTTGATCTCTTCGCCGAATACAGTGACTGTTTTGCCACGACATCGAAAGTTCGCCAAACACCAATGGCGAAACATCGCATTATTACCGACGACGACGCACTCCCTGTCCACCAGTCGCCGTATCGAGTCTCCTTAAAAGAAAGGAAAGTGATTCAAGATCAAGTTCAGGAGATGCTCGGCGACGGAACACGGACTTCGTCACGCCGCCCTCCACGACCGGAAGTCGTCCACGTCGTGCGAGTGAAGCTGTACTACACTCGATAGGACTGTGGACGTTATGTGTTCCAAATGACTCTTTAGTTTACCGTTCTGTTTTATTTGCTTCGTTCTGTTTTTGGGTTGCATCGGGACGATGCACTTTTTAAAGGGGGGAGTAATGCCGCGTGCGCAGCTGGCCAAGTAGACAGCGCGCGCGTGGCCTAACGATGATCGCGCTTGCCTCCCACGCAGAAGGTCAGGGTTCGATTCCTGGCCGCGGCTACACATTTTTGTTGACAGTGTAATTTGATGTTCTGGTGAATTCGAGATCCGTCTTGGCTGATACGAGGTTAGAATATTCTACTCGCCGAACGATCCAGAAACCCACAGGATACGTAAGGAATTGTGCAAGGCGAGCGGAGTCAGTTTTTCGCCCCAGCGTTCGACTCTGCTGCTACGCCGACTTCGACGCCCGCGACGCTCTGTTATTATCTTTTGTGCCCTTTCATTTTTGGCACAAATTCGCCACATTAAACGTTTATTTATTACTGTTTATTTCTTGTTTATTGGTCACCACCCGTGACAATATGCTCACGTCACCAACTAGAATGTTAAAATTACCACGTCCAATGGTTTTCCAGGAGAATTCTTGGGCCTCCATACGCTGTTACTTCGCAGCAAGCAGGCACTCTTGAGATGACAAGAAGAAATCTAGCGCCCTAGACACTTTTCAAACCAGCATTCGAAAAAATTGAAAACCCTGTCAAGCATTCACTTCCAGGACAGGCCGCTTACTTCAGGTGGCTTCATATTTGCGCCATCCAGACCTCAAGTGGAGATCACTGGGCTGGACATCGTAAACTACAATATAACCACTGACTTCATTTGTGGACTACTGTACAAGTGTCGGAATGTTTTGACTTTTTTGGGACCCCAACATTTAAATTTTATAGCGATTTTTATTTTCAGCCCGTCTGAACAACACAACTTGTTTTTTGGTTTGACGAAATTTGACCATTACCTTGTCGATATAGACAATATTCGTTAAATAATTTTTTTAGAGATTTCGGGATTAGAACGGAAATTCAGTATCGAGGCGTTGAATGTTTTTTTGTTTTTTTTTCTGCACCAAAAGAAGGAAAAGAGACTGATGGGAAGGCATTGTTATTTTTGTAGGAACGAGAGCATTGTTGCAATGCTATCCTTTTTTGGTGCTTCGTTGGAGTAGTTTCTATTACATTACTGAGGCTATATTCTTATTGCAACTAGCCACCAATGAACACTCTTGCCTGAGTGAATTGAAGATATTAATCTTATCGACCGAGGGACGTTGGCGATCTTACCTTTCCTGCTTTAATCAGTTTTTCTTTTATTGCGTTGACATACCAGTATTATAAAAATTTTGACTACATTATTGATGTCAGACATAAATGGTGCTTTATTTGCATTTCTGCATTATATGTAAAGCATTGATAGGGAACACCTTGTGCATTTAATTTTTATTGTAAGAGAACTTTTCTTGACCAAGCGTATTTGCAGGCTTTTATGCCTCATCACTTTTTTTTCTCCTTTTTTGAGCGGTGGAGTGCCGTGGGGGGGGGGGGGGGGGGGTGGAGTGGAGGTGAGGCAGAGGGGTGGGGATGGTAAATCATACATGTGATTAATAATAAATACAGGATAAATTTTGGCTCCAACCCAGTCCGCTAGTATTTGCCAAAAATTTCAAAGATTCAAAGGCATACGTATTTATGAACATATTCAACGAAGAACCGGTTGGGGGAACAAAGTAATGGATTGCACTCGTAACTAACCATTTATTCACCTTGAGCTCTTGTGCCTAACACATATTTTACGTTCATCTCTGTAGCTTCAATGCCAGGTGTCGGTATTTATAGGGCAAAAATTTTAGGACGGAAACGAGCCATTGATAAGAATGAATCTGCATAATCATCAGATCTTAGCGTCTCTGGCAAGGTTGAATTGCAATGGTTCTTATTTGCCAAGTGAATCTAAAAACGAACTACTCTCTAGCTTTCTCGCAAGAGCCCGGCACATATCAAACACACATGTTAATAGGACGGCTTCGGCTCTACATGCAGGCAGTTGGTGCGACCAAGGCACTGTTGGCTTCGCTGTTCGTGTCATATTTATCTTCCGTAACGAGGCAAGCACGCTTTAAGCTTATACGGATCTTGTATGCTCTGTTTTTAACAGTGACCATTAGGCGTGGTGGTATGCTGACAAAAAAATATTGTAGTGAATTCTTCGCTAGCGCATTCCGCAGCTTTCTAACGGTTTGCTTCTCGATAGTTGATTTTCGTTTTTTTTTTTTTTGTGTGTGATGCGGTGGTACCTTTTAAACTTTAAAGGAAAATATATTCCACCAGGTTCACTCAATGTCGCCATCAAATGTCATATGTACTCCAGCAAAATCTCCTCCAGCCTGAAATAGCCCAGACAACGTGTTGACTAATTGCTCTTCTCTATTATATTTTCGAAGCATAGGAAAAACAAGAGGACGTTGTAGCAACTACAATAAACTAGGATCACCCGATTCAACCCTAATGATAAAAAGATTAGGACGCAACCCTCAATCAACCAGTAATTGATTTCTGTCGCACTTGAGTTTGATTGGCGCAGGTCGGCTTAATGAAGATCTCTGATATTTTTTTTTAAAGTCACAGGCGTTATATTTTGTTAAATTACTTAGGGTACAAGGCTGTCGAAGCAATTGGCGCGTGCCCGTGCGTTCATTTATGGTTTAGTTTGCACGAGAACGATTGCAAAAAACCTGCGAGATGAAACCCTATGCTTGCTCCACAAGCTTTTTCAGCATTATGCAACAAGTTGATTCATGGGCCGTTTCACACTCAGGTAGACCGCTGAAGCTGCTCACAAGGCGATCTGGAAATTAACCAAAAAGTGTAACGTCAGGGCTGTCTAATGTCGCGGACGTAATTGAAGAAGTCTTTTGAGTTAACTCAAAACGCATTCACTGCGTTCTTTAGCCCAAAATAAGTAGCAACCGCAACCTTCGTGAATATTTTTTTAAAACTTTGTATTGCGGTAAGTTACATAGACTGTAGCAGCCTTGTAAACAAAATGTTTTCTTGACTTTCGGTAGTAGCGACCCCAACCAACTTCTCCCTTGGAGGCGACTAAGGCTTAGGGCCGTCTCCCATCCTACTTTCAGCGCTGCCACTCCCCTTCGCTTTCTCCAAAGTGGAGGGAGGGTACCATGAGAAGCCCCATTGTTCAGAACCTAACTAGATTCCTAGGCGGCGCCCCGAATCCGCCGGCGTCTCCTTCTTCCAGCTACAGCCTCCGTCGGTGAGTCCTAGCGAGTGTCCCTGTTTCATCTAGTGCTCCGCCCAAACTTAATTACGTATTGAAAGCACCCCCCCCCCCCCCTTTTTCTCTGCCACTGGCCACTGACCTCTATCCGGGGCTATTGTTTGTTTTAACAAAAGGCTCACGGGGTGCTTCTCCGGGTGTATGAAGGAGTACCTTCATTTTTCCAGTTTCCTCAAAGGTGGCAAGTCACCTGTTTATGGCCGGCGTTCGCTTTTGTGCAGAGTCCATCGCGCGTCTTTGTTGTAGCCGGGTCAAGCCTATCTATCAAGACGGTTAATATATGCCAGATTTCTCTCCGAATGTGATTTCCCCAGACTGGGTTTTTAATAGCTCCACGACGAAACCTGGATCAAATTAAATCCGCCACTTTTCAAAAGTTGTCACCTCCTGAAGCTCTCAGACTGTTTTGGCCCATAAATCTACATCGTGCATTTTCTTCTTATTTGAATTTAGAACCATCATAGAATTATAAATATTGTCTCCCTTATCTTTAACTTGCGTTATATATGAGCGTCAGTGGGGTATCGAACCCAAAGAATGCGTCAGAGAAAGGCATTCCCAATCCCAGTCATGTAGCAAGAATGGGATTGAAAACTGTCATCCGTCGTAGTCCTCAGCTATGAACACTTATTTGTTTCCTGATCAGACAGGAAGGGTCGAACCCAATTCGGTCGCAATACATTATTCATTTGTCGATTTTGTTTTCAGTATTGCCAAGTCACGTGATTGTGATTTATTTTTACACATAAAAAAATATTCCGAGCGTGACAGCGCCTCTGTCAATAAGTTTATTTAATTCACACAGACGCAAAAGAAGCGGATGAAAATAATAGAGTAGATATATTTTGAGCTCTCTAACCACCTTAACGAAAACATTAAATGTATTATAAAATGGTCCAGCTGAAAATGTTTGTGAGTAAGCATTGTTTGTTATATTTTTACTTATCGGAAATATTATTTTTTATATTAACTGCGTACGAATAGCTTTTCCCACTGCAAAGGTTATGCTACTACAACACAAAGAAAAAATTGACCAATTTTTTCTTCGTTTAAGAAAAAATTAACCACTCAATAGGACAATATATAGACCATCTAGCACCTGTGGTGCGTGACCAGGGAGTTGGAGAGTGACTGCTCTGACTACAAGACAGGCACTACGGAAACGTTACACCCGAAGCGAATGGTATATTGTGTGAGAGTGTTGAGGTACATGGCACTGCAAACATCCCAGGTGCAAATCTCCCAGGCTGTGAACCTTCAGTGGTTAAAAGAACGCTTTGACAATAAACACAAAGAGTCGGTATTAATTTGAACTTCTTTGACGCTAAACACTGAAGGCTGCCGTGAGAGCATTTTTCTTATCATTAGAACATTCTTTGTTAAATTTCGTAAATCTCTTACCATGTTTGTACAGTACGCTTGAATTATATTCCAGAGAGAAAAGGTTATTTTTGTATCCTTAAAAATCTGAAACAAGAAAAGGATATTAAATGTGTCCAGTCGTTGCGAAGCTTGAACAGCAAAATGCCATGCATTGGCAACTACCACTGAATCCTGGCACTCTGTTTTATTACGAGAATACCTTATTACCGACATTTGATAAGCTTCTGTTTACTTTGCACAAAATTAAATCGTTATCTGCAGATCCAACAAGGAAACTGTGAACGTTTACAATGTTTTACACCCCCTTTGAAGGGTTTTAAACAAGTTCATGTGGTTACTTCAAGCAAATTGGTAAGAACGAAAATGCACGCGCCTTGTGCTGAATTTTTTTTCACAAAAAGCACAAATTGCGACGAATTACCATTATCAACTAACCAGCCTACAAGCCTTGAGAGCCACTTTTCGTCAAACTACTTTTGTTTGGAGCCGTAGAAAATTTGTTATTAAGGCAGCATTACACAAACTTATTTTTTTAGACATTACGTGCTTCGTTAGCTTCAACTTGTGAGTTTCAAGATAGTCAAGATAGGGGCCGTTAATTTTGAGAGACAAAAATGAAGAAAGTATGCCCACGTATCTAGTGAAGCGAGCAATTTCACAAAAAATATATAGATATAATTTATGACTAATAAAGGATTTCATCCAAACCATAGCTATAGTCTCAGCTGCAATAGTTAATAGCTACCGTGTTCCAAATATAACACTGACTCAACGAAGTAAAGCTAAAGACGCTCAGCGTTAAGAAAGCACGAAGACATTTTGATTTGTTAAAAAACCTGTACATAACAGGTGAACATAGAATGCAATGTCCGGTTCCAATGATTACGCCATCAGTTTTGTGGAATCTTTAGGCCGACAGAGACTACCAAAGGAGTTTCACAGAGCCCTCTCCAGCGAAGCGAATTTACAAAAGAAGCGCGACTTCTGTTGAACCACAATGTTCCTATGAACAACAAAAGTGGACGACGAACCCTAATCCGTCTTTGATATCCTTGTCGCAACAACATCACTCAATTTGTAGCATTCCCCTTCGAATTTTATGTCTTTTCGTGTTCTCAGTTGCAACTTAACGCCAAGGAAAAATATCTTCGCTTGATCCCTTCTTAAATTCAAGCCTCCGGAGTCTTTTTATCCAAGCTTCAATATTATTGGTTTCCTTCGTTAAACAATAAAAGTAGCACGCAAAACCTAGAAACAATGCGGCCCACCGAAGCAAGAGCGTGGATGTTTCGTTTATTTTTGCCATCTCAACTTTGCTCAGATTAAAAGAAAACGAAGTAATACAAAAATACTTACCCGCATACGGTTTTTACAGGAACCGCTGCCGCATCATCCACCACTCCTGTTCTGTGCACACAGCATGTTCCCCTCTGAGTCTTCTACTCTGCTTTCTCTTTCAGTTCATTTGCCTACTCGACCTGTTATCTCTTCTAATATTTTCTAGTTTTGGTACTTTGCTCAAGCCCAACGCTTTCCCTATTATAAAGCTGCTTATTCTGCATCTTAGACGGAACTTTTTTTTCCAACCCGTATCATATATTTATGTTTTTATTATTTTTCGTTTTTGTCCTTACTTTTCTTTCCTTGCACGGTTTTTGACGTTGATTTGTGCTCGTCTTTATTGCAGGAATCTCCGTTGTCGATATGTAATATTTGTGCACGATTTCGCTCTTCTGATACCTTTCTGTGTTGCAGGTGGCACAAACCTCGGATTTAAAATACGCGTCAAAAACATACACGGTTGAATTGCGAAGCGTGGGCGCATTCTGAATTTTGAGCGTGAGCTTTTGGGCTCTGAAGACCGTTAATGCGCCTTCCATGTTTCTCGGGATGGATACATTTTTTTAGCTCTCACTATTTTTTATATCTAGGAATGGACTTCTTTCTTCTGAATGAGCAACTCCTTTTAGATCTCCTTTTTTGATTGATTGATACTTTCAGAATTTCGTCATTGAAGCACATTCATACATTGCCCAACCAAATTATTAAAAAAACGACTTCTTATAAGGCATCCCATGAGAAAGTACACCAATGCCAATAGCAGCTAGAAATGTAACATGGGAAGATTAAGTTCCCAATTCTCATTTAATTTTTTACGTGCAATATTGTCGAACCCATTATTGTATCTCGAACAGCTTTCAGTTTTTGTCTAATTGAAGACTCTGCTGACTATACGGACATTGGCAATAGTGCAAAGATAATATATGAGCACACGTGTCATACACATTTTTCACGAAATTAAAATATCTAATACGCTGACACAAAGGTCGACGTATCATAATCGTCCGTTTCGTGCGCACTCGTAGCTAGAAAAAAAAAAAAAAGCTCTTGGTGTTAGTTGTGATTTTTTTACCATTTCCTAGTACATTCATGGCTCATTTTATTAGGCACGTTCATGAACATCGCAGAAACCATAGATAAATATGCCCTATCACAGTAGCTTCCGTATATATTTTAGTTATAAATCGTGAGAGTAGTTGGAGGTATTGTTTTGTTATTTAGCTTCAAAATTATTCTTGGTTCGTCGGTGTTTCATGGCGAACGCCCATGCGCTGTTGTAGACTATATTTGAATAATAAAAATTAACACAATGTCCCATCTTTTTTGGCTTGCCAATTGCAGAAAGAAATAAATCATATTTCACACACTGCCAGCACTCTCATCTTATTGCACATTTTTCTACTTCGGTGAGCATGAGTTTCTACAGCTTCTTTACTAACTCAATAAAGAAAGGGCTGATATTTATATTGCTTATGACCTTCTGAATTAACTGTCACAATTTCATCAATTTTCCTACTTTTCTAGAATGCCAAGTCTCTTTATCCAAAAGCGTAGAAACGGCAATTCACATCCAGCCCGTTTTCTAAATATATACGCCTACAGAAAATGTTTTATAGCAAGCCTCGTGCTAAGGAAGGCAATACGCCAAATAGAGTTTATCGCATCTTTCTTGGTTTCAATGAAATAACTCTTTATAACTTTATTCTTTTTAATAAAATCAGACTAATCAAACAAACGTTTTAATGGCTTTTATTTTCCCGAATAATCGCAATAACAGGAAGTTACTGTATATTGCGCTATAATTTTACACTTGTACTGCGCAGTAATATACTACCCCCGGCATTATATCCTTCTAAAAAAAGTTGATTTAGTGGTTTTTGGTGACGCTGAGAAGGTTTTTAATTGGAACCATATGCTTATTTCTATTAATAAAAAAATTTAAGTAACGAATCTTAATTAATTAGCAGACTGATCGTTACGATTAGCCCCTATACTCTGTCCCCCTGACCTTATACCCCACCTGCACAAGACGCATAAGTGTAACTTTCACGGACTTTTTAAACAAATCTATTAAGTTTGAAAAACACTTTATATATATATATATATATATATATATATATATATATATATATATATATATATATATATATATATATATATATAAACTTTCCACTAAACTCTACAGAAAACCCACGGAAAGGCAACAATATCTTAACTACGATAGCTGCCACCCCCGCCACTGCAAAAATAGTTTGCCCTATTCTCAGGCGCATAGGTACAGTCGGGGACAAAAGTCCCCAGGACACGCGAGCTGCGACTAGAACGCATTGCTCTGCCATCTGCCGGCGGATCGCCTGATTTCGAGATCGCGCAAAAGCGCACGCGCGTTCTACTGTGACTGCAAACATGTCTGTTTTCCCGCTCTTATGCGGCGCGGCTCCTAACTTGGAATCGGGCGCGTGGTACCGCCTCGCAGATAACGCTTAGTGACATGGCACCTATAAAGCAAGAAGTCCCGGCAGGCAAGTGAGCGATATACTCAACTGGTCATAAACAAGGTGCGCTGACGCGTCGAAATGCGGTGCAATGACACAAGCGGTATCTCCAGTTTTGGAATGTGTAGCAGACGCAAGTCATCCGCGAGCGCTATCTCTGAGGCGGTACCACGCGCCCGATTTCGAGTTAGGCGCCTCGTCACAGAAGAGCGGGAAAACACGCATGTTTGCAGGCACAGTAGGACGCGCATGCGCTTTTGTGTGATCTCGAAACCAGGCGACCCGCCGGCAGATGGCAGAGCAATGCGTTTCAGTCGCAGCTCGCGCGTCCTGGAGACTTTTGTCCCCGACTGTACAAACGAATATGCAGCAACGTGAAAGACTTCAAACAAAACGGAGATAAGCTAACGAAAGCACTCATTTGGCAAAATTATCCTCCAGGCGTTATAAACAATGCTATAGAAAAGGCTAGTAAACTAGACCGCACGACAGCCATCAACAAAACAAGCGTTCGAAACTCAGAGAATAATCAGTATAATTTAGTGCTAACCTACGCAAGTAACCTCCCCAACATCAACAACATCCTACGCAAAAATTTTAATATTCTCTCACAAAACCAGCGCCTCAAATCTGTCTTTCCGCAGGCTCCATGCGTCGTCTACCGTCGAAGAAAGACCTTAAAGACATGCTAGTACGATCCAAAACCACACATGAGGAGTTCCTGGGATCTCGGCCATGCCGGGTGCCGCGGTACAAAGTGTGTAGCCACATGACGGAATCCGTGGAGGCAAAAAGTACTAATTCGGACTTCACCTTTACGATAAACGGAAATTATAACTGTAACTTTGCTAATGTTGTCTATCTATTGCACTACCGCGTATGCAACATGCAGTATATTGGACAGACCGATCTTCTCTTCCGTCAAAGATTTAACAATCATAAGTCCCACCTTAACACAATCCCCAAACTCCCGCTCTCCAAACATATGCGTCTCGATCAACACCACATAAACAAAATATTTGTAACTATACTTCAATCGGGATTTAGTACAGCACGCGAAAGGGAGCAAAGGCAATCGTACCTAATTAAAAAATTTAACACGCTTCGCGCGGGCATTAACGAGAGCGCCGGCCTGCTTAGCTGCTTACATCTAGAATGGTTCACCTTCTCGAAACCCCCCCTTGACGGGAAAACGAACAGACGGAGTCACCTGCCTAGAGGTTTCCCTGCGCTGGACATCATTACGACCTCGAGGAATGTCTTCGCTCTCGGGTGCGAGATGGGGAGGCGGGCGGTGAGAAAAATAAAAATAGGGAAAATGGAAGAGGAAAAGAGGGGCGGGGGGGGGGGGGGGGCATGCTTGCACGTGAATGTGTGTGTGTGGGGGGGGGGGGGGGCGGGGGGGGGGGGCGTGGAGAGGGGTGTTTGGGTGTGTAACTTGAACCATCGCGCGTCTTGGTTCGCGCCCGAGCTGCTCCTGTGTCTCTGCTGGCTCTTCTCGGCCGCCCGGGCGCGCTTCTGGGCCCACTTGATTTTGTTTTATTCCCTTGTTTCGTCCTGGACACTGCCGAGCCCCAACGGCGCCTAGCGGGAGGTTGTTTGGGGATGCATGCGGAGCCCCTTCCCTGGCCGCGGCCTTCGTCTACCCATGGCTGGTCCTGAGAAGTTGTTTTTTCGCCTTTCCTCAATGTTTTTTTTTTTTTTTTTTTGCCGCCGTGTCAAAGTGGCAGGCTTCCAGCTTTCACTGCAACATTAGGACCTGATTAAGAGCGGTCCCCGCTCGGAACGTCGTCCAATAAATACGTTTTAAAGCATTTACCTCCTTTTTACGATATATATGTATATATATTCTTACGAAGAGGAAGGAAACGAAGACGGGCAATGAGGCAGGAGAAAAGGAAGAAGTGCCCGATCGCCGGATCCCTCAAGTTCGAAGCACCCACCTCATCCTTCTCCTACAACCCTCCTTAATCTTCTGTAAATAAAGCATCTTTCACCGTAACATTCTTTGGTGGAGGTGCGGATCAGCCCCGACCTGGACACACGAAGCAGACGTCGCCAACCTCCCACCGACATGACTTCCAGTTCCGAAACACCACCCGAAGGCGCTCACGCTCCGCCGCAGCCTTCACTGGTTATCGCCAAACCCCGAGACCCTGGCCTTTTCACCGGCACAGGAGACCAGGAGGTTGAAGACTGGATAGACCTCTATGAAAGAGTAAGTGTCCACAACCGCTGGGATGGCACCATCATGCTGACGAATGTCATATTCTACTTGCGTGATACCGCCCGAACATGGTTTGAAACATATGAAAAGGAACTAACGTCGTGGGACCTCTGCAAAGCCAAGCTTCAGGACCTCTTCGGACGTCCAACCGGTCGCAAGCTCTTGGCCAAGCGAAAGCTGGCATCCAGAGTTCAAACATCGACTGAGTCATATGTGACCTACATCCAAGACGTCCTATCTCTGTGCAGGAAAGCTAACCCCGAAATGCCAGAAATCGAACGGATGGAACACATCCTCAAAGGCATCGCAGATTATGCCTTCCAGCTACTTGTCATTAAGGATTGCTCGACTGTCGACGACGTCCTAAAAGAGTGCCGCAGGTTCGAAGCTGCAAAGACTCGCAGGATAGCGCACAAATTCAACCGCTTGCCAAACACCCCGGCAACATCATCTTGTGAATACTCTGATACTAACACAGAGCGCATCACGAAAATCGTCCGCCGAGAACTGGAGGCGATGATGCCCACTGACGGTGCTTCCCCGTCTCCCCGCTCATCGACTAGCGAGTTATCCATCGCCGCCGTTAAAACTGTCGTTAGGCAAGAAATAGAGAAGTTCGGCGGCTCGCCGCGCCCAAGTCTTCGACCATCACTTGATCAACAGCCGCACACACCCCAATGCTGCGCCTGTGAATCTTCAACTGCGACGCCATCCTTCAGATCGTACCACCGACGTGATCCCGCCACGTGTAGGACCCCCGACAACCGACCCATTTGTTTTGCTTGCGGTATGGCTGGTCACGTCGCCCGCTACTGTCGAAATCGCTGAAACAACCGACAACCAAACAACCGGACGTTTCTACCCACCAATGACGGTCGTTATTACAATAGAAACTTCGGTTCACCCTCTGACCCAAGCGAAGATGCAACATTCTATCGCTCATCGCGGAACCCTCGCCCTCAGTCCGCGCGTCGCCGCCAATCATTGTCCCCAGTCGTTCGCCGCCCCGTTTCGCCGTCCCATGATCTTCGACCCTCAGAAAACTGAACCATGCAGCTTCACGAGGTGAGGCTGCATCACAGTTTATAGCCGCAAATCCTCTACAGAATATTGTCGCTACATCTCATAATCGACTCATGGTTCATATTGACGGTATTAGCGCATTAGCCCTTGTCGACACTGGAGCCGCAATTTCCATAATGCGCGAAGACCTCCGACGACGCTTACGAAAAGTACTGACGCCACCTGACACGAAAACGCTCCGCGGTGCAGATGGTTGCATTATTTCACCTCATGGCATGTGCGGCGCTCGCATAATTGTTAACAACAAGACTACCTTCATCCTTTTTACAGTCCTTATAACCTGTCCCCACGAGATCATCCTCGGCTGGGACTTTCTTTCCTCACATTCGGCCCTCATCGACTGTGCCAAAGGCGAGATTGAGCTCGATGCCAGTGAGAACTGCGACGTTTCTGACTCGGTTGTGTCCAGATTATGTTGTCTTGAGACATCACGCATTCCTCCCTTGTCTGCTGCCGCCATAAATGTCACAACGACCCACTCGATCCAAGACGGTGACTACATTATCACACCGAATATGAGCATCTTGCTTGAAAGGCAACTTGCATTACCACACTGCGTCGCAACTATCCAAAGTAGTGCCACAGATTTATGGGTAGTCAATATTGGTCAGAGTCATCAAATATTACCGAAAGGTATGACTATTGCGCGAAGTTTCCCTACAATCAATTGTGTCGTCGCAGCCATTTCCAAGGAACAATCACAAAGCACCGTCGCAACGCAACTATCCAGCCCTGCCTTGGCCAGCATCACAACCATGATTGATCCGACTTTGGACGAGGATAAGATCCATCAACTTCATGACCTACTTTCCAAGTACCACACCATCTTTGACTTTCCAAGTCGTCCCCTTGGCCACACAAATGCAGTTACTCACCGAATCGACACCGGTACTGAACCTCCAATCCACCACCGTCCTTACCGAGTATCACCGAGCGAACGCCGCGCTATCCAACATGAAGTTAATAAGATGCTGTCACAAAACGTTGTCCAGTCCTCGTCAAGTCATTGGTCCTCTCTTGTCGTCTTAGTAAAAAAGAAGGACGGATCATGGCGCTTCTGCGTCGATTACCGCAAATTAAACAAGATAACAAAAAAAAGATGTGTACCCTCTGCCCCGTATCGACGATACTCTCGATTGCTTATATGGCGCTGAATATTTTTCCTGCATTGACCTACTCTCGGGGTATTGGCAGATCAGCGTCGACGAATCGGACCGCGAGAAAACTGCGTTCATCACACCTGATGGACTCTTCGAATTTAAGGTGATGCCCTTTGGCCTTTGCAATGCGCCAGCCACGTTCGATAGAATGATGGATCGTCTCCTCAAAGGCCTAAAATGAGTAAACTGCTTATGCTACCTCGATGATGTAATCATTTTCTCTGACTCATTCTCCAAGCACCTCGAACGTGTGCAGCAAGTTCTTGAAGTTTTTCAACAATCTGGACTACAACTCAACTCATCAAAATGTCAGTTCGGAAGTCAGCAAATTAAAGTCCTGGGACACCTCGTCGACAAAATGGTATCCTCCCAGACCCAGAAAACATTCAGGCAGTCAAACATTTCCCCAAACCTCAATGAACGAAAGACGTTAGGAGTTTTTTTGGGGCTTTGCTCCTACTTTCGCCGCTTCATTCGAGACTTTGCACACATCGTGCTACCACTGTCCTCTCTCCTCAAGAAGAATCAACCTTTCGAATGGCACCATCAACACCACTCGTCGTTCGGATATCTCAAGGCTGCTTTGACGTCAAGCCCCATTCTTGGACATTTCGACGACACGGCACCCACCGAAATTCGAGCCGATGCCAGTGGTCACGGCATCGGAGCTGTTCTTGCGCAACATCAACTTGGTACAGAACGAGTAATTGCCTACGCCAGCCGCCTCCTTTCGCCAGCTGAACGTAATTACACCATCTCTGAAAGGGAATGCTTGGCTGTGGTATGGTCAATTTGTAAATTTCGGCCATACCTCTTTCGGCGTCACTTTCGTGTCATAACTGATCACCACGCGCTCTGCTGGCTGTCGTCCTTGAAAAATCCCATTGGCCGCCTCGGCCGCTGGTCGCTTCGACTTCAAGAATACGACTTTACCATCGTATACAAATCTGGAAAAATGCACCAAGATGCTGACTGTTTGTCCCGCTACCCAGTGAGCCCAGTCGATTCCTCAGATGACACTGAACTTCCTCTCCTTCCAATCTCAGACCTCCTCAACCTTGCCCAGGAACAACGCCGAGACCCAGCTCTTCGACCTCACATTGAACATCTAACGTCAAACCTAAACCAGCCACAGTCAGGACTTTTTCGCATTCAAAACGACATCCTATAGCGGCAACATTTCAGACCAGATGGATTACCGTGGCTTGTAGTTGTTCCTAAACACCTAAGGACAACTATTCTCAACGAACTACACGACGTCCCTTCATCAGGTCATATCGGTCTGCTTCGCACCTACACAAAGGTTAAGGAACGTTTTTATTGGCCTGGCATGTATAAAACTGTTAAGAAATATGTCTCCTCATGCGACCCTTGTCAACGTCGAAAGAAACCGCATACTCAACCATCAGGACTCCTTCAACCACTGCACCCTCCGCTCAGCCCATTCCAGCGACTCGGAGTTGATTTTCTAGGACCATTTCTTTTGTCACGCACTGACAACCGCTGGATCGCAGTTGCAATAGACCACACCACTTGTTATGCGATCACCCGCGCCTTTCCGACCAGTACTGCTGTTGACCTAGCCAATTTCATCTTGGAGGACGTCATATTCAAGTACGGAGCTCCCCGAGAACTTCTCAGCGATCGTGGACGTTCTTTCCTCTCGCGTGTGGTCTCAGAAATCTTGGAATCCTGCTCCGTACGCCACCAAGTCACTACCGCTTATCATCCACAAACAAATGGATTGACCGAGCGATTGAACAGGACATTATCCGACATGCTGTCTATGTACGCCGCCCTACCCTATATCACTTTTCCATATAATTCTTCACGCCACGATACAATGGGTTTTACCCCATTTTAGCTACTCTTTGGCCGTGAACCCCCCTTAATGATTGATTCTCTCCTTCCACTTCAACCAGACGCTTCGCTAACAGCATTCGCGTCCGATGCAGTAAGTCGAGCCGAAGACGCCCGCCAATTAGCTCGTTTACGCACACTTGATTCTCAAGAACGCCAGTGCACTCGGTATGACAGTTCCCTTCCCACCAGCATGTTAGTTTTTTTCCCGGAGATCTTGTCCTTCTTTGGACACCGCAGCGCCATGTCGGATTGGCCGACAAGCTACAACATCGTTACATTGGACCCTACCGGATCTGCCACAAATCTAGCGACGTCACCTATGTCATAGAACCCCTCCATGAACAAACCGACGGACGCCGCAAACAACGAGACACAGTGCACGTGCTCCGTCTAAAGCATACATCGCACCGTCGGCCCCGTAGCTTAACGACGAGACGTCGTTTTCCTACCGAGGGGGGTAATCTTACAAAGAGGAAGGAAACAAAGACGGGCAATCAGGCAGGAGAAAAGGAAGAAGTGCCCGATCGCCGGATCCCTCAAGTTCGAAGCACCCGCCTCATCCTTCTCCTGCAACCCTCCTTAATCTTCTGTAAATAAAGCATCTTTCACCGCAACAATATATATATGTATATTTTTACGAACGTTCCAGCCGTTGTTCTTTTCCTACTGTCCGTACTTCGTCCTCTTTTTCCGAATGTCCCCGTTTGTCTTCTTTACTTTCGCCCGTTACAATCGCCCCCCACCAAGGAACTGTCCGTCCCGGACAGAACCAACGTAGTCACCGCGGGCCATATAAAGTTTGAGTTGACTGACATGAGCTCTCAGAGTCCGGTGTCCTCCTCGTTGAGGCAGCGCTCGCAATTCCTCGAGGCGATATGTCACAGGACCGAGTTGCCTGCTTATTTTGAAAGGTCCACAGTGCCTTGGGAGCAATTTCTCGGATCGCTGCGGCCGTCTGAGGTGACTTTGAAGAAGCACTAAATCTCCTGAATGAAACGGTGGTCCAGAACTTCCAGTGCGCAGGCGCTGGGTGAGATGTGACTGCTTGTGAAGGATGGCGAGTCGAGCTCTTTCTCTTGCTTCGTGTAGTCGCCCAGAGAAGTCGCATTCATAGTCCCGCGCGCGGCGGGTCCACGTTGTGTTCATCGCTGTCTCCTCTTGAAGCGTGGGAAGCCTTCCATACACCAGCTGGAAAGGCGATTGTCTCGTTGTTTCTTGACGGAATGTATTTAGTGCAAACGCAGCAGTGTCAAAATATTAGTCCCAGTTCTTGTGGGATGAATTAACGAATGCAGCTAATATATCGCTCAAAGTACGGTTAGTGCGCTCTACCAATCCGTTTGTTTGGGTGTGGTAGGGTGAAGCCGCTGCATGCTCAATCCTGTAGTTCCTGAGGACATCCTTGAAATCACGAGACACGAACGATGTTCCCCGGTCAGAAATGATCATTCGTGGAGTCCCATACCGCAACACCAGATGGTTGTTCACAAAACTGACGAGGTGTGTCGCTGACGTGTCGGGAACAGCGTGTACCTCAACCCACTTCGTTAAGTGGTCTATGGCCACAATTATGTGCCTGTTGCCATCTTCTGATTTTGGGAATGGTCCCAGATGGTCTATACCGATTACTTCAAACAGACTTCTTGGGGGAGGTATCTGGTGAAGTGCTGCCTTTTCTTGGTTCGGCGGTGTTTTGCGCATTTGGCAAGTGGTGCATGAAGCAACGTACCGCCGAACGTCACCTCTCGAACCCGCCCACCAAAACCTTTGAGCGATTTTTTCTAATGTCCGGCGTTGTCCAAGGTGACCAGCAGTTGAAGCGTCGTGACACATGACCATAACGTTGCGGCGCAGACTCGTGGGAACAACAGGCAGCCACGAATCTGACTGCCGTGATCGATGGCAGAGAAGCCTGTCACGGAGCTGGTAGTGTGCTCGCAAATGTTGCAGGCGTCTTCCGTGAAGACGAGAAGAGTCACTGTTTGTGTTTTCGAGATCACTGATGATAGTTGACGTCTCTGTGTCGTTTGACAGCGCTGCCTGCAAATCAAGTAGAGCTAAAACAGAAACTGATGAACCATCCTCCTCGGGATTGCGGGAGAGGAAGTCGGCGTCTTGATGATGTCTTCCGCTTCGGTGAACAATTTCAAAATTGTACTCTTGAAGTTTCATTGCCCAGCGAGCAAGCTTTGGCGTAAGATCGCTCTTCGATTGGAGCCACTGCAATGCAGAGTTGTCGGTGACCACTGTAAATGTCTTGCCGTAGAGGTAAGGGCGAAACTTTTCCACAGCCCACACTACTGCAAGACACTCCAGTTCCGAAGAGTGGCACCGGCTTTCTGGTTCACTGAGCCTCCTGCTTGCGTAGGCAACGGGGTGTTCTCGACCATCTTTGTCCTGTTGAAGAAGGACAGCACCCAAGCCTTCTCCACTGGCGTCAATGTAGATGACGGTGCGTGCGTCATCCACAAAATGGGCCAGCGTAGGCGGTTCTAGAAGAGCTCTCTTGAGGTCCGCGAAGGCTGCGGCTTCTTCCGCTCCCCATCCAAATTTGGCGTCTTTTTTTGGGAGCCGGTTCAAGGGAGAAGCCCTCACTGAAAGGTTCTCCACAAAGCGACGAAAGTAGGACGTGAAACCTAGAAAGCTCTTTAGTTCCTTTACCGTTGTGGGTACGGGTGTATTAGCAAAAGCTGACAGCTTTGCAGGGTCTGGACGAATACCATATTTGTTGACTACATGGCCGAGGTAGATTACTTCGTCATATCCGAAGAAACATTTTGATGGTTTTGCACGAAGTCCAGCTTTCAAAAGGGCATCTAAAACAAGACTAAGACGATGTTGATGCTCGTCAAAGCTTTCGGCATACACGATTACGTCATCGAGGTAGACCAAGGCCATGGTCCATTTCAAGTGGCCGAGGACTTTATCCATAAGACGCTGGAAGGTCGCCGGTGCATTGCACAATCCAAACGGCAAACGTCTGAACTGAAACAGACCGTCAGGCGTTACAAAGGCTGTTTTTCAGCGTCATCTGGATCAAGTTCAACTTGCCAGTATCCCGAGATGAGGTTCAAAGTCGAGAAATAGTGGGAACCATGGAGACAGTCCAGGGCGTCATCAAGTCGAGGTAGGGGGTACACATCGGGCTTTGTGATGCTGTTCAGCCTTCTATAGTCGACGCAAAACCTTGTCGAGCCATCTTTTTTCTTGACGATCACCACAGGCGACGACCACGGGCTGTTAGAAGGTGTTACTATGCCTCTTCGGAGCATATCGTCAACTTGAGCGTTGATTTCCCGTCTCTCGGGCATATAGACTCGTCGTGGGTGTTGATGTACTAACGCGTGGTCATCGGTGTTGATGGCATGGCACACGAGGGGCGTATAACTCAGCTCTTCTTTTGTAACGGCGATGCAGCTTCGGAAATTCATGAGTAGGGACTGAATAGATTCTTTCTCTGCCGCGGTTAGATTGGGTCCAAAGTTAAATTCAGACCACGCCAGGGGTCCGGTTCTGCCCAACTGTTCTTCTGAAGCGGGAAACGAAGGCGAACTTACAAGAGTGGCAACCACCGTTTGTGACTCAACCTCAAAAGCAACTCCTAAGCTGTCGCCTCGCTTTAGGTGAAGGTCGTCGCTGGCCAAGTTAGTAACAAGAATGTACAAGACGCCTTGGCGAGAGGAGGTGAGACAGCGGGGCGTGAGGAATTCCGCCGCAGGGCGCGAGTGCAGGACATATTCGATAATGAAGTCCCCCGATCGCTTATCTCTTTAAAGTGTTGCTGGGACCCAGACCGCCGAAGACTTTCAAACCATAATGTCTTTCGTGGCAACAACTGAGCCCATAAACGGTTCGCAAACGAACTTGAGGGGTAGCAAAGAGCGTAAAACAATCTTGAACCTTTCAGCAAGTAGGCGCATGGCGTTCAAACATGTTTGTACGAAGCTGATCAGGAAAAACAGTGCGCAGCAGAAAAAACCTTTGTACACAGATGTTTCCTTAATGTTCGGCCTTAGTTCTTCACAAAGTCCGAACGTTGATGCGTCGGTAGCCGTGCAATGGGACTTGCATTCTCGTTGTGTTGATAACTGTGCATGACCGTGTTCAAAGGAGACGAGCAGATTGACTGCCGCACACCAGTCACATCCGAGAATAACTGGAGGGTTTAAATTCTGCACAACGAAGAATGGAAGTGTCACGCTCTCCCCAAGTGTTTCCACGGTCAGTTCGATGCGTCCGGTGTGAGGAATGTGGCTTCCGTTTGGCGAGAGAAGTCGTAGTTCTTTACAGTCTTTTGTTGATACGATACGGTCGGCCGATCGTAGCATTATAGACACCGGAGCTGGGACACCCCAGCTCCGGTGTCTCTAATAGCATCGGTATATTGTCCGATTCCAGGACGGTAGACAGTGAAGTGTGGGGTCAGCGATGGGCACATCGATGTTGTAGCCAAGGGAACTTCGTGGACCACATGGGACCCCGCCCTGTCGGGCAGGCGCGGAAGGTGTTCCTGACTTGGAGGGCACGGATTCCGGCAAGATCGAGCAACGTGGCCTCGTCGTCCACGGTTAAAGCATTGACGCCAGTCAGGCCTGCGGAGGCCGTCTTGCGTGCCACCAGTAGTAGCAATATGGTTTGCTGGGCTCACCGTGGACGCTGTTGCTCTTATCGCCGCGTGCATTTCGAACGCGTGACCCAGGGCAGAGCGGAGGGTGGAGGGTCGCGCGAGCCGCACATATCGTTTTACTTCGGGATTCTTGATGGCATCGATGAAAGCAGAAGTGCTCATCAGGCGGAGTGTATCTTCAGAGCACCTTACCAAAGGCTTCCTCACCAATCTCTCGACGGCGTCGGCTAGCTCTTGTAGCGACTCTGTGGCCTGGCGATAGGTTTTGAGCGCCGTTAGGTGTAGCTGTTGTAGATGCACATCACTAAATCGAGAGTCCAGAGCTTGTAACAGATGTTCATATGTAGTTCGACTTGAATCCGGAATACACTCGAGGTACTCTGCTGCTTTTCCACGTAATTGGGCGACTAAGGCAGCAGCCTTGCCAGGCGAGTCCCAGCCATTGTGTACAGCCACCGTTTCGAATTGCACGATGAACGCCCTCCAGGAGCCAAGACCATCGAACGTCGGAAGTTTGAGCCGCCTAGCACCGGAATCCGACGGAGCTATCTCTGCCTGTCTCTCGGGCTCATCGTTTCTGCAATGGCGGACCGCAGCTGCTTCCTGGCTGGGAAAAGGGTCACCCGCACCTTCGGGTCGCGTACCAGCTTGTAGGGCCTGTTCCAGGTGCTCCAGTCGAGTATGTACAGACGAGAGGTGTTGATGTACATCGGTGACTTGTTGATGTAAAGTCTGCTCCACGTTTGCGATGCGAGGGGCGAGGCGATCGTCGAACTGTTCAAGTATATTTGCAGCGTCAGTCGAGCTCTTCTCCACCGATCGATTGTAAAGCTGTTCGGTGAGTTGCTCCCAATTGGGTTCCGGATTTGCAGGCTGGGAGCGGGCGTTCATGCTGAACATCCCATCGCTGCCACCGAAATGTTACGAGCATTCCAGCTGTTGTTCTATTCCTACTGTCCGTACTCCGTCCTCTTTTTCCGAATGTCCCCGCTGGTCTTCTTTACTTACGCCCGTTACAATATATATATATATATATATATATATATATATATACATATATATATATATATATATATATATATATATATATATATATATATATATCAGTGCAAAAGACTTGGACACAGCATGTATCTTCTTTCTTTGAAGTGAAGAACAAAGACGCTTTCTTTACATAAGCACTACGTAATATGGCGAAATCAAATGTGTCACTGAGATTGTATTGCATATTTGAAAACGTACAGGACGCCCTTCATAGAATAAATATTTTTAAAAATAATAACAATATGTTTATTGAATTACGATAAATTTAGAACTCATTTTTTGTCTCAAGATTACAGGCTAAAATATTTAACGGGCTTATATTCAAGCTTTTAGATGGCGCGTTCCTTATACCTTAAATAATGGTATATCAAGGCTAACTTGATGACACATTTGCACAATATTGTAAAAAGTAAACGAGTCAACAATTTTAACTTCATAAGATAAATAATAAAAAATACTTATATAGAACTTTACACCTTTTGTATAAAGATTTAAAGCAGCAAACATTATTGTTCTAATAAAATCTTAACGTTGTGTGACTGCAAAATGTCTCAGTCGTGAACGCTGAAAAATTCACAAGCGCTACGTTTCGCCCTTTCGAAGCCCAAGAGAAAACCTAGAACAAATCATATCATTCAATACATAGTTTTAATTTAAAGTTTTGGTCTAGTCACACGTTTTCACGAACATATAATTTCGTTCTCAATTTTCTTATGACCTATCGCTTCTTCCAGCACGATATAAGATGAAAGCACACTAGCGCATTTCGTCATGAGTCTTACTCTCGTTGTAAATAGAAAATTGCATCCCAATATTTAATTATGTTACGTCATTGGCACTATATGTCATTGTCAATATATTCTTAATGCTGAAAGGTTCCTTACAGGGTCTGGTATATTCTACTGTCCGATCAAAAGTAGTCTACATTTCAGCCAGAAGTTCCAAGATATTGCTTGTGTCTGCAGCTAAATTTGTTCATCCTTGCTCAATATGAAGGTGCGCACAGACACCCGTAAATTCTGCTTCATGTCCACAAACGTTTTACTACAAATGTAACTTTCTGTTCCCCGCACTAATGTCTAGTACAATACTTCACTACTTCAAACAATCAGAGGGACTGGTTGACGTTGTATATTACTATTCTCAATCTCAAGATATTTCTATCAGCGGAAACCAAGGAAGGAATAATTTATTTATGCATAACTCTTCAAAGACAAAGCTGCCACAAAACTTGCATAGGCGTGCCAATGAACTCATCTTGTTGTGTGCTTCAGATTAAGTTTTTCTTCCTACGCATATAGTTCTCATCTGTTATACACATTATCGCATGAAGACCCAATGGGAGGAGGAGAGAGCGTTGTAAAGGGTGCCCAAAATAACTACTCTTGAACCAAGAGCCCATAAAGGCACATAAAAACCCTCCAAGCATAAAGAACATAGTTCTATATATATATTTCTCTTCTTGGTACATCATTTTCGCCACTGGAATGATGAGGTACCTTCAATGAAAAGGGAATGAACCGGCGCTGATGACGGTGTAAACCACGTAATCACGTTATCTGCGACGAAGCCATGTGAAGGTCCGTCGGCATCGTCTATCACACAACCCATAATTGCCTTATTGGCTTCAGAGCCGGTCTGCGAGCCGAACATCGCTTTCACGGTGACCCTCTTCTTTCTTTTCTCTCATGGTGTCCCGAACTGCTTTCTTTCGGGAGAGATGAGAACGGAGACCCGAACACAAACCCATAGAAACCAACCCCTTCCAAGTTCACGGGTTCAGCTCCCGCAATGCTAGTCCGCGCGGACTAAAGGCTGATAGGAGCAGAAAGAACGCAGATTCATTCGTGGTTCCGATGGGTCCTGGCCACTTTCAATATTAAAGCTTCTGCCGGGGTAGGCTTCAATTGGGTGCGCAGCAGTGTTCTCAGAGAACGGACTGCCCAGAAGTTGTAAAACTCATTGGCAAAACAAGAGTCACCGCAAGTCCTCTCTTCTTGAGAGCCTAGTTTCTGTACTCCTCTTCACCGTTCTGTGGCAAAAGCTCGAGCCTCCTTAAGCCCATTTATTTGCCGGAGCAAGACACGTGAAAGCATACGCATTAGGGTACATCAACGAAGGGTTGTCACATGATTCGCGTGGGCGCTCTAATTGACTCGGAGGGGCCATAGCTTTCGTCCCCTACCGCTAAAATGGAATACAATAGTGCGAACGAGAAGGTGAGCGCATAATTACCGGTGAATGTTAAGGTATTATTGTAATTATTTTGAGACGGCATGATTTCTCTGTAAGAAGGTAAATGTTTCATTAGGCATTATTCGACTGATTGAACAAAGCACAATCCCATACAAACTATGGCGACTTGCGCAATTGTGTTGAATACGTGAAACGTTCTGGCATTAGAAACCTTTAGGGATCCTCTGAGTTTCTAGAAGCTAGACACCCAAGTTCACGGCGCTCTTCATCAGAGAGTTTTACGCGCGCCACGAGTACACTCGATATTTGTTCCTAGAATGAAGTAAAACTACCAGGCACTCAAACTGAAAAAAATAACGTTTCGGTTACAGTTGCGGTTACTGTGTCCTGTTGACATCGGTATAGTTTCCGTTTTTTAAGGTTTTATTTTTTACGGATTCGGTTACCGGTTACACGTTCCTAAAGATCTGTTTTTCTCGGTTTCTTTAATAAATTGGTTTATTGAAATACTAGACATCCGTCTTATAATAACCGTTTAGAGTAGTCCTATATAGAAAACAACGGGACATTCACAATACCAAGAAGTCAAAAACGTCTTAAGGCCACTACGCAGATTTGTGTTCGAGAACGTTTGGGGGCTTTTGACTGCAGTGTACCCAAATAAATACCGTCCACAGTTCTCCAAAAATTGCTTCCCATAAACCAAGCAATCCGGGAACGAAGCCAGACGGCCAAATTAAACAACCGTAAGTGGAAAGTTTAACTTCTCTCAGGGCAATGCAAAGACATCCACTGTGACCGGAATAATAATGAGGGTACTACCATGCAAACGAAACAAGAAATCCGCCACGCAAGCGAACCTCGAATGCACGCCACGCGGAATGGGTGCCCGCCCTGCGGGTACAGCCTGGGTGTCCCAATTCGCCGGCGTTGTTTAATTGACTCCCCAAGGCAAATCGACCGAACAGCACTTTCTCTATTCATTCCTTTTCCGAAGCCGCCCAAAGAATAAAAATAAGGTAAGGAAACCCTGGGCGTTCACGCAAAGCTAAGCTATGTTTAATGACAGTGTAAAATGTGTCGCACATACCTAATATCCTCTCGAGGTCAGGCATAAATTGCTACATCTAGAAGAGTGGGCCTTAATTGGAATCACGGCACGCACAAAAGCGACTCGAGGGTCAGGATATATAAACATGACTGGTAAAGCAATATGCACTCCGTCCGCTTAGCGATTTAGTTCTCAATATCTGACTAAGTCCCACCTCCGAAAGCGTAATCTACACTTACATGCGATTTGCCATAATCGTGCGATTGAAATGTGAAACTTCTTATTTGTTGGTTCATCCAACAAGAACGTACTTAGCTAAACCCAAGGAATCAAGTGATCTACTGCCATACATGATCATATTGCGGATGAAAACTAACCTCATTACGGCCGTGCATTAATATCAATTTTATATATGGCGTGTTTTTCAACGGGACAATGTCTGGTACTAAGATTAAAACAATTTCGTAAAGACATTCCTTTTTGCTCTTGTGAATGGGACTAGGGTAAAGTAGCATAAAACCTTCACTGACTGCAGCCTTTAATGTGCACTTTTAGAAAGAGCAGGACATTGCGCACTTGGATTGAACATAACTGGAATTAAGCTCACTCTGCAGAAACACATTTAAAAAGGGGACTCTAAGCCGACAATATTTTGCAGTTAACCAGATTTGCTAAAATTATCAAGCGCGAGCAAGATTTCCACAATAAAAAACAAAAAAAGGAATTCCCTGGGGCTCTTTGCTCCCGGAACAAATATGCATGGCACCGTCTCGCGGTACGTTTTTGTGCTTGCCTAGCACGCTATAGACCTTTTCACCCTCCGCCGCATGGGCGCTGCCATCTTGGAATAACGTGATGCGGCCGCCATTAGGTTGCTTCAACTTGTTGCTCCGCTCTCCCGTCCGCGCTTTGGCGGATGCGTTGAATTCGTGTTTTTCGTCGCGCTTCACCGCGTCTCTTGCCTTATTCCGTAAAGTGACGTCCGATACTTATACTTACCATGCAATTGCATTACATAATTGTGCGCGCAACTACTGTAGTTAATTTTCTAACACGTTTTGAATATTTTTTTACCGTCGGCGTGCCGGATACGTGTGAAAAGGCTTCATAGGAGCAGGAATCAGCGTTAGCACTTGCGCACATTGACTATATGACTTGAAGAGAGCCTCGAGGGTTCATATACCAATAACTTACGAGAACTGAGGTTTGGCTATTAATAAGGGCGGAACATTTGCAATAGGAAGCCCAATCTTATTATATATATGAGGGCGCATTGGTGTCAAGGGAGGAAGCAAAAACACTCAGCGTAATTAGCCATGTGTTTTTCCTGAAAGCATGGTGTTTTGTAGTTACAACAGATTGAAAACAGTTTCTTTTGATCACACTAGGGAACTTGTGGACAAGACGCGGGAACAAACGTTTAGTTTGAATTATTTTTATGGTATAAATAATGGTACCTTAACATTAGGCAACTTGTTTGTTCGCGATATCACACCTATATCTGTTTTACGTTCTTAACCGCGTGTGTGATATACGCATTCGCTTTATCAGTATATCTACGAATTCCACGGAATAGTATATCGTGCTTGGTCCCATATCCATAGTATTTCAGTTGCTTAAGTCATTTTTTAATATAGCCATGCAGTTTGAATTAATTTATTTCACCACAAATATTTGGACTCCCTGCGTAAGAAACTGTCACAGACAACTTGATAGTGCCTATGATTCACAAAATGTAACGCTGAACAGAATCCTTCTGCATGAAAATCACCTGAGTGCAGCCGGTTGTCGACGGCGAATAGGGAGTTACTTTCAGTAGCTCGCGACGTCAAAATGTGCAAAGCGCATCGTTTCAAATCAGTGAACAGCTTTTTACACAAGTTCATTGGGTGGCGCCTGGCGTTCGACTTCAGCCAAACTTATCGGAGATCATTTCTTTTGCGCTCTTCAATTTCATTCGGCAAATTTTATGGAAAATGAATATCAGACTTTATTTGAAGTCTGGCGTTCACTTATCTCACTATTCTCATACCTTGAGAACGTCGTAAGCAAATGTCCATATAACAAAAATATTATTTCATAAGGCCAATATTTTTAAATGCTGTTAATGAGTACTTTAGTTAAAGAAATTTTCTAGTCAGCCTACGCTGGTCTATCAAAATATTTCTGGAGCGCTTAATTTCTTTAAATAAGACAGGCAGGGTCAATATCACTTTTTTCATATTATCTACCTGATTGTATGAAACTTTTCTAGTCATTAAAAGACGTTTCCAGTCTCGAAGTCAGAAAAGGTTGGTGTACGGAAACCAAACATCGAACAGTAAACTTGTCAATTCATCTGTTCTTGGTGATTGAGCAGATTGTTAATCATGTTGTCGACCTTCTTTTTCACTAAGCACTCATGCAATATAGTCTGTTGGAATATAAGGTTAGCAGTAGCAGCTTTGACTTGAGCGCGAGCTATCTACCTTCCGTACCGCTCGGTGCACGCACAGCCAAGGCACGGCTGCAGGCCACCAGCGGACACTGCAGGCGGAGCTTGTCCTGCTCTTTATTATTTTTTTTTCTTCTGGAAATTAGTGTCCGCGGGTACGGCCGTGGACAATGGTACTCCTCCCTGGGCATCAGCTCAGTTGTTTTACCGCCGAACTTGGCCGAAATTAACGATGGACGGAATCACACGCATATAGTGTTCGTAAAAAAAAAATCGCAACTTATGCTCGAAATCACTTCGTGGTTTGACAAGGGGCTCCATACTATTGTTTCATTCGCTGTGTGCTATAAGAAAGAAATTTATATCGCAAAATTAATCTAAAGTGGCATGAAACAGCATCACAATCGCGTGCACGTTGAAACCGAAACCGACCAAATGAAGCAACCTAATGGCGGCGAGTGCGCCAGCGCCCTCTACCCGCCGGTCAGGCAACTACTGAAATGAAAAGGTCTATATATCAGGGCAAAAGCTTTGTGCAGACTCGGCGAGCTACGCCACCCTTCATTTCCTGAAGCTACGCAACTCGGGGTTCAAGACAACGTAGTGGCCTTTTTTCATCAAATTTATCGCCGTTTGTTAATGCTTCTAGAGGCTTCTCTTCCAATTAACTTTTGTACAGCGACAACTGTTATGGACTTTTTTTCCCAATCAATATAATGTTGATGAAGGGCGTTAAAGGGCATCCGTCGCCGATATCTCCAAACGATTGTAAAAGTAAATCCCCAAAATCTTCCGTGGTAACCTCAAAGTGCGATACAGGGTCCGCATGATTTACATGCGAGCGTGCTGTCACAGAGCCAGGCCAGCTGCTTCAATGCGCCGCCTAATAAATTGCATCTGTTGAGGACAGCTGCACACATGAGCCTCGCCAGCGCCGCATAGGAGGCACGGTTGCGGTGACGTCACACCACTTTACTGAGTCTCATGCCGCATCCGTTAGAGGGCTTCTGTGTGCGTGAATTAAATGAATCTGTAACACTCAGAGAAGACGTCGGCGACGATCCCTTCACGTAAAATGCAACATATAAGGATGCATTGGGGTTTTATAGGGTATTGCGGCTGTCGTTGTAAATGTGCCATTTACAAAGTTGTAAATGTACTAGTTGTAAATGTACCATTCGCCCGCTAAACTTAGCTGGGAAACTGGGTTGGTGTCTAGGTCACAAGACGTGCATATTTCCTCTAAATTTAGCAAATAACTGAAATGATGTACAGGTCACGTGACGTCAATTTCCCGCTAAACTTAGCAGGGAAACTGAGTTGACGTAAAGGTCACGTGCGTCACTTTCCACAGGGTGTATAGGTCCGGTGACGCCGAGTTACGTCACTTGACGCCACTTTCCCCGATAACTTTAGCTAAAACTGCACGGACGGATGGACGGAAGAACGGAAAAAAATTTGGGATTGGGGGTAGCATTTAACAGCATTTCATGCTTTAAAAGATCGCGACTTGCGATTAAAGAGTAGAATTTACATTTTCCGGTGTTCTAACCAAAAAGCACGTACCTCCACGCAGGGCACCGAATAACCTGTCACTACAATTGAGGCTAACAAAACAAAATGCATTTCTTTTCGGTCTTATGCCTTTTCCGATACGTCATACCCACATAAACTTAAGATAAAATGGGGTCAACCTGGAAAAAGTGTCCCGAAATTGAGTTCGGATCTGCCGCTCCGACAGATACGTCCAGTGCCGTTTATTACTCCTAGAGAGCGACCCTTGTTTTGTCATAAGTCATACATAAATCATTCATCATATATCAGCGGCGAAATGATAAAGCATTGTAAATTGAACCCTTTGGAACAAAGTGGCAAAGGAATGAATTTGCTATTTAAGTCAATAATGTAAGCTATCCGATAGGTTTACAATAATCTAAAGATATCTAGTCCCTATTTTGTCAGATATAACGTTGCTAACACAGCCCCCTTTCCTAAAACCGTGTAAAGTTCCCTCGATGAACTGCGGCAGCTATGACGTAGCCGAACTGGCTAATGAGATTGGTCTAGCGGCGAGGGTGAAACACGGGTAACCAATCTAGTCTTCAAAATCCAGGGCGTGCTAAACATACCTTTAAAAAATGTGTTGAGAGTAGAACAAATAGGCAAAGAAATGACTCTAAAGAAATTATTCGCCATGACTAGTACTTATAATTTAGACTCTCTTGAGCAGTATGGTTAATTTAGCTAATTTCGAAGTCGACTGAGGTCTGATAAAATTACGGTGTTGTATTTGCTCTATTCCTAACATAACTGCTGCCCACTGTGACGCTAGAAGAGCGTAGGCCTATTCGTATTTTGACTGTTGTCACTCCGTTGAGCCTGGCCAATCTTCTTTAAAGAGGCCATGAAACGAATTTCGGGTTGGGATGAATGATTTTAAATCGGAACTTTACTAATCGCATATCGTTTAGTCTGCCAAAAGAAAGAGGCTAGAAAGTCAGAAGCCAGCTTTTTGGTACGAACATTTGAAAATAAAGCGAACTATTTTGTACCTTCTTGCCTTCAAAAGCTCTCCGCCTTTTCACTATGATACATCCGCGATTCCAAGAGCGCGTCGCCGGCGCCAAACTGACGTCAGCAGAGCCCAGCTCACGCAGTGGACACGAGAACTGCGTCACTCGGATCGTCAACGGAAAGCGGCCTATACGCCAAGAAAGTGAGTGAGAGGAGGAAACCAGAGCGCGCGGGGACGTCAGAATGCCGAGCTCTGATTGGAAGGATTAGTGAGTAGGCCTAAAGCTAGCTACCTTTGTCTCTACTGCACTCGTCTAGAGCGTTCGAATGCGGGCGCCAAACGGCAGACGCCGGCGTTCCGCGTTCTAAAGCTTTCGACGAGTGGAGTGGAGACAAGGGCAGCAAGCTTTACGTCTACCAACTAACTCTTCCAATCACAGCGCGGCGTTCTGATGCCTCGGCTTTATCTCGTCTCCTCCTCTTCCTCGGTTTCTAGGTGCACAGAGAATTACAAGCACGGCTTGTCACTGGCGCAAGCACCTGCAGCCGTGAACGTAGCTTTGACAGGCTTGCAAATGCACGTGCTTGCCGCCCCCCCCCCCCCCCCCCCCCCCCGAGCAGAGATATGGCTGCCATCAGGAGCCAGGCTTGCAAGAACATGCACTCTAAGAAATGCTTGGGCGTTTAATTACCCCCAGACCCCTAAAGAGCAAAAGAGCAGATCACTGCTATCAACGAAATCAGCTCAGCGAATGACGAGGCTGAACGTCCGTTTAGACCTAAAAATTAATTTTGCGCTGTGGCATTACGCAGTGCAAATCGTCATGCTTGCATAGCGTGATGCCGCAGCGCAGACTTAATTTTCGGGTATAAACAGATGTTTCGTCTTATCATTCACTGAGCTGGTTTCGTAGACTGCAGAAATTGGCCCTTTGAATGTCTTGCGGGTAAGTTGACGCGCAGGCATTTTTAAGAGAGTTGCGTCGGATGCCGTTGGATTTGAATTGAACAGGAGTTCGATGGGTTAATGTAAAGGCAAACGATATATAAAGTGTGTGGAGAGTTCGACAGACATACAATATATTTCATGTCCCTTTAATAATCAAAAAGAGGAACGCGACCGTGCTTTTATCGGAACACTGCAAAACTTTTTATTTTCGCGGACCCATATTTCGCGAATCGGACACAGGGGTTATTATCACTGCCACGAAATTTAGCGAATTTTTTAATCCGCGGAGTTCGAGAAAATTAAGGGCTCGCGAACTTAAAAGATTTTACAGGAGCAGTTTTTATTCTTTCAGACTATAGTGAATACAAATAATATATATATACATATATCGGACGGATGGTGGAGGTACTGGGCAGCTATACACGAACTCATCTCTGTTACGTCACGGCGCGGTGGTGGCGCGTCGGACGCACTTCCGGTCCGGGCCTGTGGGCGGAAGTGCCCATGTGAGACGTGTATTCCTGCGTTGTTTTGAAAGGAACCAGACAAAAACCTGCCTTCTTGTCAACATGCTGCGACTCGGGCTGCACCAAAAGAGTCGAGAAAGGTTTGAAGGTCAGTTTTCTTGCGTTCTTACGTTGAAGGCCAGTTTCATGCTCCGGGAATCAGCACGCGCCACGTGAGATTTTTTTTTTTAATTTTTCCTACGTAGGCGTACGGCGTAGAGTAGGTTGGATATCACAAAGGGGGCGGCGTTTGGAGAAACGTTCGAATGGGTTTCTCAATCACGTCAATTTGCGTGGGCTATATTTGTCGTTGCGCCAGCCAGTCAACTGCGGGCGGGCTACGATTCGTTTGATTGCTGTTCTGAGTTTCGTTCTTACGTTCTGTCCTAAGTGGCTCAGCTGCTGCGCTTGGCGCTGGGTATCAATATATATCCGGGACTTACTGTTCCCTTCTCAGTATTTTGCGTAATGCAGGAGCGTCTTATACAATGGAGTTTTTTTTTATGATGCACTTTAGCTGCAATAAGACTAAGCTTTCTGCTGTAGTTGATATCTTTTTGACTGACAAAGTAGTTGGTGCTGTTCGTGGCGTATCGGTGAATGACTCATCTAACTTTACGTTTAGTGGAGTGTGATCAAAGTATGTTTCAAGCGACAAATATGGGGTTCTTGTGAAATATTCATTTCTTTTTATTCTGGAACTTTTTTATTCTGGAATATTTGCAGATTTTTAAACGTACTTTCTCACGTAGGAATGCAGCATTGCAGATAGAGTTTTATTTTGATACATTCAAAACAGATACTGTTGAAAAAATAAATAAATAACTAAACGAATTATTCACATTTATAAAAAAAAATAATAAAAAGCGGAATATTTTGACTTTTGTTTCGACTATTTTATTTATTTATTGCTACGCGCACTAGAGGGCACGCGGACACTTCTTTAAGGACATTTCTGGACGTATGTCCGTTCATAAAAACTGGAATCAGCATTTTTTGTTCATACAATTCCAGTGTTTACGAAAATCATAGTCCAGCCACTAGATTCAGTCGCGCATTTCTCAACTCGGAGATCTTTCGTCTTAGAAGTGTCAAATATACGGTGAGAAACAATGGGAGAGGAGGAGATAAGAACGACGCGCGCCTTGACGTCAGAAAGCCACGCTTTGATTCAAATGATTAGTGGATAGAAGCGAAGGTGTCTCTACCCCAACGCATCCAAGCAGTGAGTAGAAAACAAAAAAATTTAGCTTTTCGTCTATATCAACTAGTCATTCCAATCACCGCTCGGCATTCCGTCGTTCCTGCGCACGTTCTAATCTCCTGCTTTCCCTCCGTTTCCCATCCCTTATTTAAGCGTACGCGTGTTTCGTTTGCATCAAGCACCAACTAGCCAACAACAAGTCTGGGTGGACGACTAAGCTTACTTTGAATAAGCGGACGTGCGCTCAAGGCGGCGCCTAACCGCCCAATTCGACATTTATTGAAGCACGACGACTAAAACTGTTTCTCGTTGACGTTCAGAGTATCATTTTAGTCTTCGTGAGCACAATCATGCCGTCACTGGCACTCGTCCAATCTGTTCTCATTCAGGCTAAAAACAAAACAAAAAAATGATAGAGCCCACTCACAGCCAATGGAGAGCTTCGCGAACCCTTCGCTCTTAGCTTTTGTTTTGTTTTCAGCTGCGTTGCTATGGGAGCAAAATACATTCTTTGATCTCGCTCTAGTTACGCCGTGTAATGCGGGGGTGACACGACTACGCTCGCAGCCACGCATGGCAGCGTGATTGACTCACCGGACGAAAGTGTATCCCGGTTTTAGAGGGGTTGATACGAAGGTCTAGCTGTCTTACCACAACATTTAGAATATTGTTCCGGACATCTGCGGACGTGTTCGGGAGTGTACGGATGAGTGCCTGCATGCAAACGGCAATCCGTTTCAATAGGGCGACTGCTTGCACCACTTAGCGTGTTTTTTTTTTTTTTAATTTGGCAGTTAAATTCTTTCTAAATATAGAGGAAATTAACGATAAGCCATTGAACTCTGCGCCATATTTTGCAGAACTGGGGCCCTCGTTTGTGGTCTTACCGCTGAAATCTTAATTAGAAAGACGGGATTTAAGGGGGGGGGGGGGGGGTTATAGCGTTCAAATATGTTTTGGTGGCGCCCTCCTACGGTTACACTACGTGATGTCACTCCCAGGATGCCTTTCCTTGTCGTCACAGTATCTGCGTTACTGGCTACTTTCGACGACCACTTTGATGGTGTGTGTAACAAAACACGCTGGAAGCGCGGAGTTAACACATTCCTACACAAACACCGGCAAACCCTCAAATGACTGCCATTACAGTATTGATCGGCAGGTGAAAGCATGATTAATCTTTTCTATTAGGTCATACTACCCATTTGGGAAAGACGTAGCAATGTTAGGTCCTACGCTACGTGTTCCTTACCATGGGCTGTTACGTTCAGCTGGCCTATTCTATTATCGATATCCTTAGGTCGCGATATACGCATAATTTAGGTAGTCGCTAAATTTTAAGTGCTGCACTTGCGCAGCCGCAAGTCTTGCTCACCTTTTCCGGGTGTTACCCCGCTTACCTCTTTTTACTTGTGTTGAACTTTTCGGGGTATAAAAAAAAGCACAAACAGGAGAATGAAAAGCTAGGACGGCAATTGGATCAGAGGGAGTGTTTAATGAGAGGCAGACTAAGCTTGCGGGGGATTAAGAGAGATTCAGGTTTTCGCGAGACACTGCTGGAAAATAAATAGGAGCTAAAATAAATTCGGAGCTCGAGAAAAAGCACTGAAGGTGCGGTGAAGGTGACGCAGATGGGAAGAAAGTACATGAAGGCAGATCAATAAAGGCACGAGTATATAGAGTGCAAAGTGAAAGGCTTTCAGTCACATCGAAAAGTACCTACAGCGCATTACAAAAAAAAAAAAAAAAAGAAGAAAAACTCCAAGGAAAATGACTTCCTGCCTCGTAATTTGTTGTTGTGTTTCACCAGTAACATAAAGTTTTTCTTCTTTTTTTTTTTTTTTTTGTAATGCGCTGTAGGTACTTTTTTATTTCTACGGTTTAAACATTCCTCTCAAACTTGGTGAGTAACTTCATTGCATGTTCAGAGTTCGGGGCTTCTCGAGCCCTAGACTCTAAACGTCACCAAAAAAAAAAGTAGATTTTTTTTTTTTCATTTTTTTTTTTACGGTGCATACCATTTCTGGAATTTAAGTTCACATAAATTGGTGCTTATATACTTTATAACATGCAAATCTCAAATCTAAAAAAAAAAGTACTTTACTTTCTGAACGAAGTGGAAGTAGACTTAACATTCAAAAAAAGAAAACGCCCCGGGCACGCTACGTCACCATTCCCACTGACATCTGAACGAGATTCGCGCGCAACCTAATATGCGTCATAAATTTCCGGATATTTCCTCGGAGCCTAATGTAATTCACGCAAAACCATCGCTTCAATGCGAACGCGGCCGAACCAATTTTTCCGCATCCACATTGGGACCATTGTTTGCTTTATCTTTTTGCCCACGTGGCTCCTTCCTCCATAAGGTGGATGCGCTTTCTTATTTCCAGGATTTCCATCCCATGTCTGGATCGACGGGCATTCGGGCGAGTGCGCTTTCCGGGTCCCCATCCCCAATGCATGCGTATGCCTTAATCTGGAACTCTTCGGAAAATTAACGCTAACCGCAAGCTTTGGTTGTATCCTAAACGTAACCTTTTTTCTATGCCCTCTAAAAAACGTCTGTAAGTCTACTTTCACGCAAAACACTCGGAGAGTCAATCACCGCCACTTACGGAGGCAGCTCAGCGAATGACGATGCGGAAACATATGTTTAGACCAAACAACGCAGTCTGAGTTGTGATATTAAGCAATGCAAAACGTCACGCTTGCATTGCTTAATGTCACAACTCAGACCGCGTTTTTTGGTCTAAACATATGTTCCGGCATCGTCATCCGCTGAGCTGCCTCCATAAGTTGAGGTGATTGGCTCTCCGAGTCGTGTGCGTGAAAGTAGACGCACAGACTTTTTTTAGAGTGCACTTCATTTCACGATCCGTACCCAGACAACGCTACGAACCGATGAAGCCAATCGAGACGCTAAAAAAAAAAGAAAAAAAAAGCTGCACCGTCAATGCGCTCGTTGTCTTTGTAAGTGTTTTGCTATGGCCGACTTAACCAATCTGCCACAGCGACTGAGTCGTGATCCAGGGCTTTTGCATGTACGTGATTGGGTTAGCCGATAATAGAAAATGTGCAAAAACTACGAGCTCCGTCACGATGCACTTTTCGGGCTGCTTGATTGGCTCCATCGGAACATAGCCTTTATTGCGGTCGGAATTGATGGAAAACATAGTACAGTCCCTTTATTGTTAAAGCTACTTTTTTCTCCTTTTTTTATGAAACATTAGTTGGATTAAACGTCGAGTTCGCGACCTCAATTTGGGATCTCGAGACCGTCCAGAATTATTAACTCACTATGATTATTTCGGGTCATATCCTCGAGTTTTGGTTTAGAATAATTACAATTGCACCGCTAGCGTAACATCAAAATATATAAAAAAAATGTCTCCACTCCTATTCACTTCATTACATCGCCGCAGAATTCCTAGTATATCGGCGTTTTGCTCAAAATTTCCCATCTCGACACTATACTTAGAAATCTGCTGATAAACGCATTATCAATTCTTTCCGCACCTCTGGTTCACCGGCGTAGACGTGTCATTTTCTTAACATGATACATAATCGTGTTTGTATCACTTATTCCTAGTGTCGAATTAACTGAAGCATTCAACTGTATAATTTAGCAAAATGGACAATTGGGCGAGTTGGTAAGAGTTCATAATTACTTACAGCGCGACTGGGACAAGGACAGACAGAGGAGAAACACAGAAACACAGGACAAGCGCTGAACTAGCAACTGATTCTATTGAAAAGAAAAGACATGTGATGCTGCTGCTGCTCGTGCAGGCATGCCCCTCCGTGGCCCTGGCGCTTCTTCTTTCACTCAATGCGAAACCGGCCAAGTTATCCGAGATCCAAAAAGCCGATCTCGCTCTTCATCAAAGTCACTGTGGGCTGGCTCACGCACAAGATCCGGTTTTTGTTATGTGGTACGTCTCCATCATTTCTCGAGTTAGTTTGTGGTTGTGTCGGAACATCACTGTAGTCTTGTTGAACAGGGGTTGGCATCCGCAATCCCGGCAATGCATCGCGAGTTGCGTGTGAGCTGTTCCTTTCATAGAACTGTGGTGTTCTCGTAGTCTTATGTTGAGGCAACGCCCAGTTTGTCCTATGTAGGCACGCCCGCAGGAAAACGGAATGTTGTAGACCACACCTTCTATGCAGGCGACAAACTGCATTCCGTGTTTGATGCTGCAGCCGCTGTGAGACTTGGGATCGTTATTTCTCGCGCGTTTGTTGACTGCGGAGCACACAGAGCTGAGCTTGTGACGAGCGGAAAAGACAACATTCACGTTGTACCTTGAGGCGACTTTCTTGAGTCCGTGGGAAAGGCGATGGATGTACGGTATGACTGAGGTTTTCTTTTTCTCTCTCTGCTCGAGGTCACATTGCTCGATCGCGGGATCTGTTTTAAGGTGTTTCACAATTTTTTCGCAAGCTGAAGAAATGACCGAATTAGGATATCCCGAATTCAACGGCTCAAGGATTCGGCTCAACGGCTCAAGGATTCGGGATATCCTAATTCGGTCATTTCTTCAGCTTGCGAAAAAATTGTGAAACACCTTAAAACAGATCCCGCGATCGAGCAATGTGACCTCGAGCAGAGAGAGAAAAAGAAAACCTCAGTCATACCGTACATCCATCACCTTTCCCACGGACTCAAGAAAGTCGCCTCAAGGTACAACGTGAATGTTGTCTTTTCCGCTCGTCACAAGCTCAGCTCTGTGTGCTCCGCAGTCAACAAACGCGCGAGAAATAACGATCCAAGTCTCACAGCGGCTGCAGCATCAAACACGGAATGCAGTTTGTCGGCTGCATAGAAGGTGTGGTCTACAACATTCCGTTTTCCTGCGGGCGTGCCTACATAGGACAAACTGGGCGTTGCCTCAACATAAGACTACGAGAACACCACAGTTCTATGAAAGGAACAGCTCACACGCATCTCGCGATGCATTGCCGGGATTGCGGATGCCAACCCCTGTTCAACAAGACTACAGTGATGTTCCGACACAACCACAAACTAACTCGAGAAATGATGGAGACGTACCACATAACAAAAACCGGATCCTTGTGTGTGAGCCAGCCCACAGTGACTTTGATGAAGAGCGAGATCGGCTTTTTGGATCTCGGATAACTTGGCCGGTTTCGCATTGAGTGAAAGAAGAAGCGCCAGGGCCACGGAGGGGCATGCCTGCACGAGCAGCAGCAGCATCACATGTCTTTTCTTTTCAATAGAATCAGTTGCTAGTTCAGCGCTTGTCCTGTGTTTCTGTGTTTCTCCTCTGTCTGTCCTTGTCCCAGTCGCGCTGTAAGTAATTATGTATAATTTACATCCATTGTTCATTTTGTTCTTACTTTGTGGCGAACTATGTATTCAGTGTTGTTAACCTGCGGTATTTTCGGTGTTATTTATCGATTTTGTTTATTTATTTATTTATTTATTCTTAAATAAATAAATCAACAAAAATAATAAGGTTAATGAATAATAAATTACACAAATAAATAAATATACCGCACTTATGCGGATTATTGGGAGCAAACTCGGTTTTTCGACGAACGCTTCCTAAGAACATTACCGTAAGCTAAGTAAGTAGGTTTGGAGCATTAACACTTTAATGCCTTTAAAGAAAGCAGAAGTTCCATTTTGATTCAAGTCACGTTTTGAATGTAGGTACGACAAAGAAAGTTCAAATTTTTATTTGCATGTAGTTTTACTTGTGAGTCATAAAGCACAAGAACGAGCCTTGCGAACGAGGGTTATGAAAGAACAACAGGGCTACTTGTTGTCGCATGCCAATCCACGATACGCCAGCATGGTTTCATATATTTTATTGGAGCGTATCTCTACATGTTAGAAAATATATAGAGATTTTAATTGATTTTAGATATAACTAATTTAAAAATAATGAAATAAATGCATGCCGCATTGAAAAAAGGAAATAAAAGAAAGGTGAAACTCGGTAGAAATCACTTCAACATATTTTGGGCAGCTCTTTGTTCGCAAAATCGGACAAAGGTTACCTTTCAAATATTTCGATAGCATTGTGCATCCATGTACGTTTTTTGTTTCAAGAAGTTTCTTTGTACGTCTTATTTGAATGGAAGCTTAATGTCTATGTGCATTGGCCAGCAGAATCCTAATTAATAAACAGTTTTAGACGCAAACAAATATTCCTTAGTTCGTGAAATTTAGGGTTGTGTTAATTTTCACTTGTTCAGCTTATGTCACATAAAAACAAGGTAAGGACTTCTTTCCTCAAAACATTTTGCGTTAAAGAACCGCCATTATGTATTAAATTCTGTTTACTCTTTCTTGAAGTGCTCAGACGTATCTTCATAGACAAAATTTTCAAACAAATCATAAGTCTTAAGAAAAGAACAAATGACATACGCAGCGGCATAATTCTATTGACACCCACACTAACACTTCATTTGCAGCTATTTCAAGACTCCGATGATAAAACAAAACAAGATATTTAAGTGCTCACGAGTTTATACAACTACGCTGCTTGATAAGTCATCGAAAATCTGCGAGTATTGCCCAACTCAGAGGCTACTGCATGATTCACACTTAAAAAATACCCCAAAGTAAAAAATAAAGTGCGGAAAACTTTTGGCTGCTTTAAAATTTATAAAAGGCTTAACGTCGGTTCCCAGCTGGCTCAGTCCACGTGAACCGATAAGCAACGCGCTATAGGCTCCCACGTAAAGCTCTGCAGAAACACGGGCAACTGCCAACTGAGGTGTCCGGCGTCGATAGGGGATCGAGAGGCCATGTGCTAAGAATTGCTCTAGTCATGCATGGCTTACGCTTTCCCGCGTAGGAGGGGCTTTAATTCTGCGATGCTGAGCGTCAGGCCTTTCGTGTCTGCGATGGGGAAGAAAATAATTCCTGTGTACGAGGGGCGTCCATAGAGTTCATATTATTGTCAGGAAGAAATGATCAGTAATGAAACTCGGGTAGTAGTTCAGTCTTTCTTTACATATTAGCCACCCCAAGTTCATTTACTTTTGCCAGCGTTGGCAACCTTCCGGAGGACATGAGTATAGAACTTACTTTGAGTTTTCAGAAAACGCTCTTCTTCAGCTCGCGCTTGGTCGTCGTTCTTAGAATGCTTTGCACGCTGTTGAGTCTTCGTGCGAGAGAAGAGGAAGAAGAAAAAGGATGCAAAGAACGACTGCCCCTGGCATTGTTTTCCTTTAAAGAGAGAAAACGGAGCTGTGCACGTGCTTCGACGTTCCCGACGGATGCCATGTTTGTTTCGACGCCCTTGCGGCGTTCTGCCCTACTAAAGCACGCGATGGTCATACTGAGCCGGAACCAGAAAGACGCGTTCACGTGATGATGCGTCTATTGTTGTTATTTTTTTCAATCTTGGTGCCGATAATACGAACTTTAAGAATGCCACTCGTAGAGGTAACTGCATTTTTTTGTTCGCAACTTAATTAGAATGGCAGAAGAAAAAAAACTATATTTACTGCACACTACGATTGGCGAAAAAACGCTGCCAACTGCTGCTGGTAACGTGACAGATTGCTTCGCCATTATTGCCGAAATCTGCATTGCAAATGAAAATTATCACCAGTACATATAGAGCTCAAGTTACTGGTAGATTATACAAACTTTCGTATGATCACAAAAACAACTAACTTAAGTGTTGTTTCATCCGATGGTGAAATAGTTTTAAAAGCTGCGATGATCAATGATTGATCAAAGTATGTTTCTCGAACACTCCATGCCGTTCATGTTGCAGTTCCGGCATTTATTGCGAGACGAAGTCTAAGTCCATCGATCCAGCTTTGTTTCTTTCTTTCTTGTGTGCGGATATTGTATATGGATCGTTTCACATAGCTCTTGTCCAGCGCACTCTGCCTAGGTGGAATTTCAAAGGATATTTTTCAAAAATAAAATAGCTCTCGCAAAAAGTGTTCACAGAGAAGACAGCGTTCAGGTTTACTTAGTTTTAGCGCCAGTGTCCATCCGAAGTGCCTCCCGTCTTGGTCTTTCTTCGTATTATCGTATATTTGATTCTTTTCTTAGATCGTGTTCGGAGCAGAATTACTTTCTTTTTGATGCTGTTGGTTTTATTTTCACACTTTGGAAAGACTCAAGAGCAACGTCATATCCTCCTAAAGCTTTTCGTTTGCATTTTATTTAGTTATACGGTTTTTTTTTTTTTTTTTTGTCCGTGCTGAGGATGCTGTAGGTTCATCCAGTCGCCGAGTCATATTTGTAGTTAATAGACACCTCACGTCGATTTTCGCCTGAAGGAACGCATTAGGACAGAAGTGTTCTTTGTAAAGTAGGATTTTTCAAGCTCTGCCTCAGGTTACGAAATTGTTACTTGGGGACAACTGTGCTGCGGTTTCTGCGGACAAATTTGGTGTGATGAAACGGGACAGCGCTGTTTATAAAGTGTGATGGTTCGAGAGAACTGTAAACTATGAACGTATGACACACTTTTTTGTTGTTGTTGTAAATGTAAAGGTACGGAAGAAGAACCTTAGTTGTCATAGGGTTCGGGACAGAGAGAAGAGTTACCAGGAACGGCGAACGAATTGTATTAATGCATTAATGGTCGCTTTTTCCAAGTGTATAGCGAGTCAAAAAGATGGTACTTAACTGAATGCTTAAAGCACCCTAATGTGATGCGTTTACTTTTCTGAAAACCGCTCGGGAGAACCCATTTCTGCAGTCTACAGACTGGCGAATCGCGAAGCTGAAAGTATATGTTTAGGACTTCAACGAAATGCAGTCTGTGAGATAGCTCTGATCGTAACATAAGCACGTCCAACGCAACGTTCAGTTTTCTAGGGCAGACTGCCTCTCTTTGATATCAAGAAATTTACAGCTTCGTGTTGCGCCATGCTCCCTCTGTGGATTGAACTGATTGGTTTCCCCGAGTTATTTTCAGGAAGGTCAACGTGCCAGGTTCTTAGAGTGTAGACTGACGTGAGATCTAAAGCTTGATGCGCTGGTTGTAACTAAATGATGATAACCACTTGGCCGCCGCAGTCATCTTAGTTTTAGTTGGTTTCGAATCCCTACTGGGGCGTCCGAAATTCGTCAATTAGCGAAGAATTAAATGTTTGTGCAGTTGATACCTAGGTTGCAGGCCAGAACATCCTTAAGTGCGGCGCCAATCTTACTGGCATAGACGCCGAACTTAATACAAAGTATAAATGTACACTGAACGTTCAATACAAAGAAGCCGACGATGATGTGAAAACAATAAATAGAAATAAATGTTATGTAAAATTCGTAAAAGTTTTTTTTTCTTTTTTTTTCGAATTGCGGGAAAATTGGACAGAAGAAAAACATTGATTTGCGGCTTTTTCCAGCTTGGAGAGGCCCAAATTAGTCAATATTCAAAATAAACCGACTACAAGTTCAAACCCACAGGGTTCACATGTTATAAACACACCTGATCAGTCATTATGCATTGATTATGGCAACTTCTCAGAATCAGGTAGTATATATACTTCAGGGCATATGAAAGTTGAAAGATGTGTTGTCCCGTCCCCTGTTTTTACGTATATAACTCTTTCTAAACCTACATGAATATGTTGTTTGCGCTGCCTGAACATTGTAGCGATCTTTTTTTTTTCTTGTTTTCCCTTGCTTGTCAGTAAAAAAAAAGACGTTGGAAATTAATGTATTACAGACATTGCCTGGGTGTGTGTGTTGTCCACTTTTTTTGGTCCTAGTGTCCGGCGTTCAAGATGAAGAAAGTTCACCAACTCGCCTGCACCTTCTCTGTTACTTCAAGCAAAGAATGAAAGACGTTTACTATTATCTGTAATGCCAAACTAGAGCGCGGCTCTTGAGGAGAAGGCGGTAAAGGTACGGAGGGGAGGGTATGCCGTCCTCCTCCTCTGTACCCTCCCCTCCTCCGCTCCTCCTCATCCTCCTCCCCTCCTCCTCCTCCACCTTTCCACCTCCTCTCCTCCTGCCGCTATTTTTTTTATAATTGACGTGACACGATGTCGTGGCGTCATTTCCCCCGCGAAATTTAGCGGGGAAACTGAATTGGTATTGCGGTCACGTGACGTCCATTTCCTCGCTAAATTTAGCTGGGAAACCTAGCACGCTAAAGTTAGCGGGAAACCTTCCCGTTAAATTTAGGGTGAAAAGTTTTCCGCTAAATGTAACAGGGAAAGTTCCCCGCTAAATTTCGCAAAAATATTGTCCCACTAAGTTTAGCGGGAACATTTTCCCACTATATTTAGCGGGGAAACGTCCCATAAAGCAAAGGGTGGTTACGCCGATGCCAACGCCGCTCAACCCTAGAACGGCCGCCTAAAAGCTGCGCTCTAAAAAGTGTTTCTTTTTTTTTTTATTATACCACAAAGCTACGAATTTATGTTCGTATTCCAATATTCTCATTTTTACATTTTCTTAATGTTCCAATTTACATAGACTTTATTTGAAGCTATTACTGTAGTGCTAGTTTCATTTAGTCAATATTAAATACGACTTGTTTAAATGTGCCTTCCTGGCTCTAAGATCTAACACAAAGTTTTAACTGCAACATCAATGCCCTTTCCAAGTTGATGCCTGCCTACAGCTTCGTAAATTGTTGATGCAGTGTGCCACACGGAATCATCAAAATACTGAAACAAGCAAACTTTTACTAAATATTGCAACGTCAGCTCTAACTAAAACTACCACGAGCCCTGCTTTAAGTACAGGTTATAAAATGTTAGACGTTGTATATTTCATTAGAAACTGATGAACGAGCTAAAGAAAAAGCCCTTAGCCGTCTATTGTTTAATGAGACAAACATACAGTTTGATTCGTTACTTTTTTTTCTGCCTTCAAGTAGTTTTTCGGAAGGTTTTTGCTCCAGTATAATTATACTTTATAAAAAGTACTCGACACCACGTTGCATGCAATGAACCATTGAGGCGATGTACTTTCTTCCGGTAGTTTCAAAAGGAGACCCAAAACCCGTTACAGGATTGGGCTCGCGCTTCTTTATAAAATGTTTGTATATGTGTTTAAGATACTGCTGCAAATTATACACTTTAATAATGCTTAGGGTCAAATTGCTTACAAAATTGTTTCAGGGTTGTTCGGTGTTCGGGTAGAACGAACAGTTGTATGCCTTGAAAAAAAAAAAAAGAACACATTAAAAACTTTATAATTTTACAAGAAAGTACACAAATTGCAGTCTCCGCGTATTCAGTTTTGCTTTCCTTTTGTGAACTTTAAAATACCCATTCATTGCTGACCTAATGTCGCCATGCCGCACGCGCCCGCGCTACGACGGACTATAAATGCGCCTTTAGCTCTTTCTAAACCTAGATCTTGTATAAAGATAGCTGTAAACACCTACATCGAGTCTGCCTTACACTATCTTGCTGCTCGCGCTGACATCGATACCCACGGTGCACCGCTTTTATCTTTGATGAGACTTCATCTAATGCTAGTTTTAGATTTCTCGTTTGCAGTGTTTTATCTCTTGTCTTATGTGACAATATGCTCAGATCCAACGGAGAATCACTGTAAACGGTTGTAGGAGTATCTTGTTTAGCTGGACAACCATTTCAGAAAGATTAAGATAGCCATTCGTGAAGTTGCTGGAAAACGAAAAGAACGCAGAGGAATAGATATAGAATTTTTTGCATCGAAACAAAAATGATTAGGCACTGAGGCACTCTTCTCAATTTAATATAGTAGAGGCTAAAACTAAGGCAATCATTTAACGCAGTAAACTAAATCTGTGTGTGTCTTTGAAAACCAAGTGTTTTTCTTCTCTTGCTTTAAAAAGTGATAGCCGTTTGTATAATTTTGTTTTCATCATATAAAAAAAAAACTAGGGCGAGACATCTTCGCTATATAACAATGGACCAGTGTTATAAGTTTTAACAAAGAAATAACTGCTTCGAAAAGAAGCAAAAAAGCTTTGGCGGAAAAGCCAGTTGCGCCGGTCAATCCTAGTTTCATGTTGCACCACTGGCACTGACTGCATAAAAGAGACCGGTAGTCGGTAAGTGCCCATAGAAATCGACAGCTCCATCTCTTCAACTGAGCTAGAATCAATGTTCCATCTTCCGTATAATTATTCTCGGCTGCTTCCAATTAAAGCAATTTCTCAAATCACTGCTTTACTCTGAAATCGCCCTTCACTTTATTCCTGGAATCTTCTTTGCGCAAATATTTCTTCAGCTCTTTATTCTTCCTTCTCTTGCTCTACATCCCTATTGGAAAACCCCAATATAAACAGCGTATTATGGATATTGGTAAACAATATCTTCTTATTGTATTGCAATACAATATAGACAGTGTATTGGAAAACATTACATTTATTGTATTGTATTACAATAAGGATTTGTTATGGGATTCCAATATCCATAATACGCTGAAAATATTGGAATCCAATACCGTATAAACCCTTATTGGATCCCCATATGTCGTATGGGGATCCAATAAGGGTTTACGATTCCAATATACTCAGCGTATTATGGATATTGGAATCCAATATATTATATCGGCTACCGATAAAACTATATGAGAGTTGGAATATCACGTTCAGCACGACATTTCTTTGCAACGCAGTCTCTTCTTGTGTGTATTTCTGAGTGATCAAATAAAAAGTGTTGTTGTCAAATTATGAATAAAGAAGCAAAACACTGGGCTTATCCATACCAAATATATTTAACATATTCCTGAACTGGAGGATCTGGCATTTACTGCAAAAGAAAGTTAATTGTTTAGGACCCTCATTCAAAAACTTGCTGTTTGGAAACAGAATGTGAAATCCTCACCTTTTAATGAAAGCAGCACCTGCTAGCTGTAGCCATGTAGAAACTGCAAAATAAAAATTTGTGATTAGTTCGCAACAAGTAGCAATCCTTCACTAAGCCGGATAGATTCAAAATTATGTCTGCGTTTGATTGTGGAAAAATAAGCTTCCATTCCACTGCCACGGATCATTCTGAGCTCCGTCAATTAAATAAACCTATCGGCTCGTCTGGCTTTACAGTTCCTGCTTTGCACCTAACCACGGTGAAAGATACACTCTTTAGGTGAGGACACGCCGGGGCTGAACGCGCGGCGCGAGGAATCAAATAGTGTTCGTTCGACGGGCATCCGAAAGACTGCATCATTCGGCTGCCACCGTGCCCGCGACTGACAGTGTCACCGGCGGCCAAACGGCGGAACTGTGTGACAGCAGAAAAACATTGTCTCGTTGTCATGACACCCGGGTACACCATGGTCTTTCTGCTTGTGTGAGAACCTCGCTGGAGCTCTGCGCGTGTGGTACATTAGGCGGCACGAGCCGTCTTGAACGTGCCCACGGGTCGACGAGTCACCTGCTAACGTTGCTTGAAACCAAAGAGAGAGAGTGTGAAGAGCGAACTTCATCGGGTTGTGGCCAAGAGCGCGCTGTCCTCACCTGAGGAGTATTATCTTACACCGTGCACCTAATTAAAGTATCTGGAATGCTCACCTTTGAGGAAAAACGAACTGGTGCTTGCTTGCTTGTAGGCCGTGGAAACTGGGACAAACTGGGAGAGAGATTTGCGATTAGTTGCGTTCAAGTAGCAATTACATTGAGTAGCCCCGTAAAGTACACTAAGTCGATAGGATGGAAGCTTGGGCGAGTTGGTGAACCATACTTGGCGGTGACAGCGCAGCAAAATTAATCTCACACCAGACACTCAGGAAGACAAGCACACGCGCTGAACTTACAACTCTTGTGTATTCGACTGCTTCATTTTTCTCTTCCAACGTCTGGGTTGACTTTTCAGAACGTGATAAGTAGAAGAAGTAGCACGAAATACAAAGGAAAATTCTAAAGAGAAGGCAAAAGAACAGTAAAAGAGAAGACAAATGAAGAAACGGAAAAAATATCTAAACGAAACACTTTTCCAAATTGTCCCTCTCCCTCATCGCTATCATTTAGATAGAAATTGGAGCTCTTTGGTCGACAGCGCTATAGAAGGACTACTTACAGACTTGTCCTTCAGCTGTGCTATCCTTTCCGCTTCCATTATTTCTCTAGCCAATGCGTCTCTACTCCTACCTATTACAGAACAATTTTCAAAATGTGCTATACAGCCACAATCGCGACAATGGATTCCCAAGTGTCCAGCTACGACTTGGTGGGTGTTATAAAAATGCTTACTTAAACGATCATTCAAACACCTTCCAGTCTAGCGTACATACTCTCTACCACATGAGAGTGGGACAGAATATACGACTCCTTCAGTACAATTTACAAAGCTCTTTTGGTGCTTTTTCAAACAACCAACTTCCCGGTGTGCCGTCATTTACCTTCCTGCACAGGCTTAGAAGCTTATTTGGTGCTGAAAAAGCAACATTAATGTTAATGCAGTTACCTATCTTTTTTAGACCGTGCGAAACTTTATGTATATATGGAACAATGGCCATCCTTTTCTTTTCTGTATTGCGCTTAGGTCGTTCACCCCATCTTATTATCTTTAATAAATCCTCTGCAACGGCTGTAAGTAATGCACTAGGATATCCTGTTGACTTTAACCTGGCGATTTGAGCATCAAAGCTAACCTTAAGTGAATGAATACAAGACTTATTAAGCACACTGGTGAGACATAATTTAACAATGCCTTGCTTAACAAGCTTGGAGTGTGCTGGCTGAAAATTAAGAGGTTTCTTCCCTCTCGGTTTGTATGACCAACATACATGATGCTCCGAAAAAATTAATCTGAGGTCCAAGAACCGTAAGGAACCTTCTGTGGAGAGCTCATGAGTGATTTCTGGTGGATCTATACAGGATTTACAACAGGAAAGAACATTAGAGACTAATATTTGAAAGTCCTTAGCTGCACAATCTAGCACAATCAAAAAATCATCTACAAAGCGAAACACCTTCACAACAGAAGAAGCACCTAAGCTACGTGAAAGGATCCGGCCCCGATGCGCGAGGTAAAGGTTACTCAAAACTGGTACTATGCATGAACCAATGCATACCCCTGCTTTATGGAGAAAGGTGTTACCCTCCCAACATGCAAACATAGATTTAAAATATACGGTGAGCAGTTCAAGGAAACCACCTTGCAAAAATCCTGACGCGGTCTGAAAAGCAATAAGTCATGTATTCATTCAATTAAGGTTAGCTTTGATGCTCAAATCGCCAGGTTAAAGTCAACAGGATATCCTAGTGCATTACTTACAGCCGTGACAGGGGATTTATTCAAGAGAATAAGATGGGGTGAACGACCTAAACGCAATACAGAAAAGAAAAGGACGGCCGTTGTTCCATATATACATAAAGTTTCGCACGGTCCAAAAAAGATAGGTAACTGCATTAACATTAATGTTGCTTTTTCAGCACCAAATAAGCTTCTAAGCCTGTGCCGGAAGGTAAACGGATCGGCACACCGGGAAGTTGGTAGTTCGAAAAAGCACCAAAAGAGCTTTGTAAATTGTACTGAAGGAGTTGTATATTTTGTCCCACTCTCATGTGTTAGAGAGTATGTAGGCCAGACTGGAACGTGTTTGACTGATTGTTTAAGAGAGCATTTTTATAACACCCACCGAGTCGTAGCTGGACACTTGGGAATCCATTGTCGCGATTGTGGCTGTATAGCACATTTTGAAAATTGTTCTGTAATAGGTAGGAGTAGAGACGCATTGACTAGAGAAATAATGGAAGCGGAAAGGATAGCACAGCTGAAGGACAAGTCTGTAAGTAGTCCTTCTATAGCGCTGTCGACCAAAGAGCTGCAATTTCTATCTAAATGATAGCGATGAGGGAGAGGGACAATTTGTAAATGTGTTTCGTATTGATATTTTTTCCGTTTCTTTATTTGTCTTCTCTTTTACTGTTCTTTTGCCTTCTCTTTAGAATTTTCCTTTGTATTTCGTGCTACTTCTTCTACTTATCACGTTCTGAAAAGTCAACCCAGACGCTGAAGAGAAAAATGAAGCAGTCGAATACACAAGAGTTGTAAGTTCAGCACGTGTGCTTGTCTTCCTGAGTGTCTGGTGTGAGTTCGATTTTTCCTGCGCTGTCACCTTCAAGTACACTAAGTCGGAAAGATTAAAAAAATTACATGCACGGGACATAGATAACCTCTTGCGACGTAACTAGGCATACGTCAATTGCGCTCGCGTGTATTACAGAAAAATAAGCTTCAATGAAGGAGCCCCCAGTCGTTCTGAGCTTCGTCAATTAAAAATGCTGTACCGGTCGTCTGGCTTCAGTATTCGTGCTTCGGGAATCTGGGATTCTCACCTCTGAGGAAAAGCAAACTGGGACCTGCTGGCTCTTAGGCCTTGGAAACTGCCAGAAAGATTTGCGATTAGTTGCGTCCAAGTACCAATTTCTTTGACCAGCCACCTACAGCACACTAAGCCGGATAAAATCAAAATTACATGTGCGTGACATAATATGCCTCTTGTGACAAAACTTGGCACATGCTTTGTCGCCTACAGCAACACTGAAGCCAGACAGACAAGCGGTACGGCATATTTAATTGACGGAGCCCAGAACGACTGGGGACGCTTTCACTGAAGCTTGTTTTGCTGCAATACAAGCAGCAAAACAAGCTTCAGTGAAAGCGTCCCCAGTCGTTCTGGGCTCCGTCAATTAAATATGCCGTACCGCTTGTCTGGCTTCAGTATTGCTGCTTCAGAGCAATCTAGAAAATCTAGAATCCTCACCTTTGAACAAGAATGAACTGGCGCCTGCTGGCTTGTGGGCCGTGGAAACTGCAAGAGATTTGCGATTAGTTACGTTTAAGTAACAATTTTTTTGAGTAGCCAACTACAGCACACTCAAAATTATATGCACGGGACATAGATGCCTCATGCGACGAACTTCCTTCATCCTTGTTTTCTGTTAACTCTGCCCACCTTCACCACCCGCCTCCAATTTCTGTGTTTCTTTTTAAATCTCGATTCCCTGGTTCCCAAAGGCCATGCCATGGCTTGTGCCAGTCACAGGTCTGTCAGCTCTGCAACCGGCGCCATTGTGGCAAAGACGCCAAAGCACCTGACGCTTATGTGCTCTTTTAATATTTTGAGCATGGCTCAAAACAGGTGTATGGGTGTCTGGTATGCCCTTTGCTTATTTGCGGATCGTTTCGAATCAGAGGGTAGGCGCTTCTGCGATCTGAGCGCATGCTCGGTTTTTTACAATAGTTGAAATTGAACTCTGCAGGAATTTTCAATCATAACAAACAGAATGTGCATGCCAAAAGGCATAGCAAATGAAACATCCACCGTCTATCTATTTTCGGTTCTTGTCCGCAAGAAGCTGTCGTATATGTAGCCTTCCTTGCTTAAGCCACTCATCCCTAATGTCCCGGTTGGGTCTCGTCCTGATGAATTGTCGGTGGAGACCTGAGGTGCAGTCAACATCAGATTAGACCTTTTGAGACAGAACCATATACTTGCTGGAAGGAAGTACACCCAAACGAATTTTAGACATGTCATTTATAGTGAGTTTTAAAATGAGAGGCCTGATGTAAAATGAGACGTCAATACCGACGCACCAATTTTGCGAACCTAAAATTTTGAAGGCCTTGTCCCCCTCGCTAGGGGGACAAGGCACATGAATCCCGGCATGTGGATGAAGTTTTTACCTTAAGATCCTGACTCAATGCCCATCCCCGAATATTTGACCACCACACTTTTAGAAAAAGATAACTTTTTAGAAAACACCGAGTCATCGACCACCCCTACAAAAGCCTGAACCAAGCCTACTCGTACCGTGGCTTGTTTGCTCCGTGGCGCCTTGAGTTAATTCGGGCTGACAATTTTTTTTTCAAATGGAACCCACATTCTTAGTTTCGGTTTCACTTGTAGAGGCAGGTGGATACTTTTGTAAAGCTTCCTCCCTATGCGCTTCCGAGTCAACATTTTTGCAATGGCCAACCCCCGGGCTTTGATTTTTGCGCTCCTTGACAAATGCTGAAACTCATATAGCAGTGATGTGATTGGCCTAAGCCGTTTTGGAGCACCTTTCGGAGCAGCCAAAACAGTGTTTTGGAGCAGCAAAAGTAGCTTTTAAAGCAGATATTCTAATAAAAATTAAAATATTTGTTTTAAATGCTGGACACGCGAAGGGAATCTTGCTCGTCGAAATAAACCAATTATGGTCAAGTTTGGCCACCTGGGAGTCTTTCAAGATGTAACTGAAATGCCAATGACATGACACATTTCTTTTTGGTTTTTGAAACATTCTGCAAAGCTGGAGCAAGCTTTGCTTTAGCTTAGGGTAGTATTGAATGTCCAATTTTAATGTCTCCAAAGAGACATTGCGACATCCCACAAGTGTACAGTGCTGTAGGCATTGCCAAGCAATTCCGAAAAACCGCTTGCCACCGTTTTACTGATTGCCGACGTGCCAGATTTTCGTCAAAGTAATTAAATGTAAAACACTAAATTGCAAGCGTCCCGACTGGTGCCTCTGTCGTGCAATTATGTTCGCATCGTTGGTTCGCATGCACGTGAGGGCAACTCCGGCAGGCTTGCAGGTGCATGTGCTTTGTCGCGCTAGCGAAACGGCTGTTTAATCGAAACCGAAAGCATGCCTCTCCGTTCCGTCCCAACTGGTTGCCAAAAATCTATGCGAAATGTAACTGCCCAGCATGCGACAAAAAAGAGTCCAGCGCCGCGTGCTTGCAAGGCCGGCAGGCGAGGTACGAGCTAAACACAGAAAAAAAGAACCTGAGCGCATTGATGCAAGACAACGCGAGCCAGGGTCGCTTTGTGCAACGACTGAACTCGAGACAAACAAGCGTTCTCTGCGGGTTCAGCGTGCGGACATTCCCTTCTTTGCTTTAGCTCACTTCAACTTTTCTTCAGAACACATTTTGCACGTACCGGGGTCCCTCTCGAAAGAAAGCCCACCAAGAGAAACCTAGGTAATCAACACTTCGACACAGCAGTCTTTTGAGTTAGAGAGGGATTTTTGTAGCACCGTATGTTTTAAACAAGAACATGAATGTTGATGAACATGCGGCGGTCCTTATGTTTCAGTTTAGGCAGCTCCATATCTGCAATGTCGTGTGGCCGTTGATTTCAGGAGCGAGAGCTTCAGCTCAAACAGCAACTCCCGCCGCGCCAAAATATAATTTCGTTTCACAGCACCACGTCATGGCTGGTACCCAGCACGCTAGCGTTGCAGCACACACACACGCCAACATCTATCGTTTAAAAAAAAAAAAATCGCGAGACGAGATTATTGCTTACGAGACGACGAGAGCGTGAAAGAAGAGACGGCATGGCGGGAAAAGACCATTAAAAAAAACCATGGACGATTGATGCAGGATATTTTGTGTCGGGCGGCCGTTTGTGCCGCCTAGCTCATGCATGCTCAGTTACGGTACTTAGTTTAGTTTCGGTTTTGAAAGGCGACCAAAATTGGCCCTTTGGCGCAGGCTCGGCGCAGATTACCCATATTTTGACAAAATGTAGCAGGGTTAGCCCCTTGGTGCAGTTTGGCACAATTGGCGCAGCCATCACATCACTGATATAGGCGGGCAATAGCTCGCCTTGAAAATACTTGCTCTTGGTGGCCGAGAACAAACTCGTGTTTCTGATTGGCAGCCATTTGCTGCGAAGGATACCTGCACATATTCTAAAGAACCCAGTCTTAGTCTAATACAGATGCTTTGGCCACACAGAGACACAAAAGCCTGACACAAGACCACTATAAAGACCGGAAATAGAGTGTCTGTGAGGAATAAAACACACAACTCAGATAGGCATCAATCACTCACCTTGAAAACACTTGCGATGAGCGGCAAAGAGCAAACTTCTGGCCTTGATTGGCTGGTGCTTGCCACCAAGACCTGCATGTATAAGAAAGAACCCGGTCTTAATTAAACTTGGGTGTTTTTGCAGAAGGGAGACAAAAAATACTAATGCAAGACCACTACACATAGGAAATGGCATCCAAGGGGAATGAAACACTAAACGCAGTGTGTTAGTGTTGACCGTTTTTTCCCCCCCGAGTCACCCGTTTTCTCGGGCGAGCCCCTGGGCTCGGTCCTTGGGCCACTTTTGTTTTTAATTTTTATTAACGATTTAAAGATACACCACCCCAATGTGCAAAGCCGATTTTTTGCTGACGATTGTGTTTTATTTGCTAAGGTAAACAACCCGTCTGATCAAGAAGAATTAAATTAATGTCTATCTTTGGTTCATGCATTGTGCATAAAATGGAATATGGTTTTAAACTGTAAAAAGTGTGTTGAAATGGCCTTGACGCGGAAGAACAACCCTTTGTTTTTTTACATATTCTATCAAATGAGTACCACTCGATACTGTTAACCAATATCAATACCTCGGAGCTTTAATTACCTCTGATTTGTCATGGAGTGCACACATTGAGTTTATAGCTCGTAAAGCAATGCGGAAGCTCTGGTTTTTAAGACGAAATATTAACCTGTGTTCACCTGAAACTAAACTGACTGCTTATAAAACCATCATAAGACCAATGCTAGAATATGCATGTATTGTATGGGACCCTCATACAAAGCTGTCAATCAATATGTTACAGACTGTGCAAAAAAAAAAAAAAATTGCAGTTTGTGTACAACCATTATGGTTTTATGTCATCAGTTTCAGATTTGTACCCAAGATCGGGATTGAGTGATTTGGCAACCCAGAGAAAAACAGGACGGCTGAAGTTTCTTTATAATATGATACAGGGTAATTTGCGACTGCGTCTCTGTGATTACACTTTATTTAACGAAACAAGGCCCATGAGAGGCAAACACCAATTAACACTTGTCGAACCATTGTGTGGAACCACTTTGTTCAAAGCATCCTTTTTTCCTAGAACCACGTGTGAGTGGAATAAGCTTCTTGAAAGTGTTTTGATTTGAGATCATTAGATGCTTTTATTGAAGCACTACTCTCGCACTTTGTTGAGTAGTGGCGCTGTCTGCTTGTTTGTACTACTTCCGCTTGTCTTTGAATATTGTTTTTGTACACCTCCTGCCTGGGAGTTCCACAGAATGCTGGCAGTATCACCAAATAAATAAATAAATAAAATATAGGCAGCCAATAGCTCACCTTGAAAATACTTGCTCTTGGTGGCCGAGAACAAACTCGTGTTCATGATTGGCAGCCATTTGTTGCGAAGAATACCTGCACATATCCTAAAGAAACCAGTCTGAGTCTAACACAGATGCTTTGGCCGGTCAGAGACACAAAAGTCTGATACAAACCACAAAAACCAGGAAATAGTGTCTGCGAAAGATGGAAACAGACCCAGGTGGAAAGGCTCGTTCTGTTTCACCTTAGTCAAATAGTGTAGCTCATTTTGCTAAAACAATGCATATTTGCTAAAAAATGTATAATATATATTTTGCCCCATTTAGCAGAGTTTACTGCCAAGGGTACCTGCACACCAGAATAAGTCAGACTTAGTTTTTTTTTCTTTTGATGAGCGACAACAGAACCCTAAACGGGTGATGAAACAAAATATAAGCCTACCAAGCCAGGCTAGTTTGCCTTGATGCAAGCACAGTGCCTCGGCCGACAAATGACGTTCTATTCTTGGTCACTTGCCATATTTGGTGGGAATAGTAAAGTAAATGAAAATAAGGCTATCTCTCTTGCAGCCCACAGCTGCAAATGAAATTCATATACCTCGATAAACGACCTAAAAATAAAATTGGGTGGTGGCCAAGCGGTTTATGGTGTCAAATTTCAAATTTACAGACTGTGTTGTTCTGGTTGAAGTCCTCCAGGTGTATATGTTTATCCTTATTAATTATACTTAAATTGTTTGTTTTTTTTATTTTTGAGGCACTAGCACATAATTTATATGCTAATTCAGCTTTAGAAGCGTTTTAAGAATACTCCACGGCTTCCTAGTGCTTGTAATAAATTCTCAATAAGAGCGGCTTTCAATTTTTTTTCTTGCTCTCGCTGCTGCTTGCTTCCTCACCCTTAAAATGCTGACAACTCGACACAAAAGTAATAAAAAAATGTGCTTCAAATGTGATGAAGATGAGCATTTCCAAGTTGTACCCCTGCTTCATGGCCTGGCCATGCCACCATACCACAGCTGAATGCAGCGACGAATGGTCCCAGGTGCTGTGACCCGACCGTATATAGCCTTACGGTGTGGCGCGACTCATGCAGCCCCTATGCTTGATGATGGAGCCAGTGTGCGAGGTGCGACCTGCTAGAGCTGTGCAAGCCACAGCTTTACAGCCTGCAAAGGGTGGGAAGATGCCCCTCCCTTTGCAGAGCTTGCAATAGCTTAGCAAGAAGCTATTGCAAGCACTAGGGAGCCACAGTGTGTGAATAAAAGCACTTCTTAATGTGAATTAGTGTGTAAATTATGCGTCTATACGTTAAAACTTAAAAAAAGTATTATTTATAAATATAAATATATATATACTGTATACTAAAAAAAAGGCAAAAAGAAAAGAAACGTCTCCAGGTGGGTTTGAACCCAGAGCTCCACTGCCCTTGATTTCAGTTCCCTAAAACCCGCTTCAGATGGGGCTACTTTTCTAGCAATTTTGAGGTTGCTGGCGGGTAATTCCCTAGGTTTTCCCAGATCAGCACAAATTTCTGAGATCAGGTTCGGCTTAAAACAGACACGCAACTCGAACAAACTGGAAAAGTTTGAAGCGGCAGCAGCCAATCAGGGACGCAATATTTTCACGTGACACCCCTGTGGTGGTGAGGATGACAGCTGAAGACTTGGTCCTGGTTTCAAATGGATCGTTTTTGGAAATAAACTTTTTCAGAAACATGAGTGAGTATTAATGCCAGTCAAAGATATAAAAACATGTTTTTAGCACGTAGTTGTGCGTCTATATAGTGCAAGAAAAATCAAATTTCATGATGATGATGGCAAGTCGTAGCAATTTGGTTGCAGCGTCTGAACGCAGGCGGCCTGTGTTGCTGGTGTTGCGACATTAAGTTGCTGGGGGAAATTGCCCCGTCTGAAGTGGGCCTTAGGCTTGCTTCCACCGTTCACGCTCAGCGAGCAAGCCCGCTTCAACCGTTCACACCTCAAGGCAAGCTGGACAGCTACAAGCCACCTAAAGGTCTACCGGTGCATCCCCGGCCAGGCCGTGACGCGACATAACTTATTAAAAGTCTTGCTGTCAGTGCCACGACCGGCCAGAGTGAAGTCGAGAAAGAATCATCTAAATCAATTCATAGCTTTCTTGGAACGACCCCCCTCAAGGGAGAGTCGTCCCTCCGCCTTTTGTCGACTGTTGGACTGACGCGAAGAAACTAGCCGTCTTGGCCCAGCAGTTACAAATCATAGTGCTCATTAACTCGCCTGCCAGCGTTCCAGGTGCCAACCGCAATTTCCGCCAGTTTACCCGACACCCGCTGACAATCTCGTCTGCCAGTGTTCCCGGTGTCAACTGCCATTTCCGCAATCTTTCCAACACCCACTGTCAAAAACCCATCTGCACTCCAGGCCTCGACAAGCGCTTACTTGCCTACCGCATCACCCCAAGCCTAAATCCTAAATCTGCAATGAGTCCTGGCTGTTTCCCCTCCTGCCACCCGTTATCCTGCCTTCCAGCGAACATGCCGTGACTCTCCTCTGCCTCTCGAGACGACTTTCTTACATCTTAACCGCGCTCCCCGTCTCCTGCCAACCACTATTCTAGGGTACCCGAGAAAGCGTGTATTCAACCTCGTTCTTCGAGCCCTTTAGGTACTTGATTCGAGGAGACACCTGCTGAGGTCTGCCGTGAGACAAGTCGCCAAAATTCCAACATATTTGTCTCAACGGGCATTATTAGCGTTAGTGAACAACCCGCTCAACGAATCCGTATGACTCCCTGGGGAAAACTAGAAGCAGAGGCATACCGAATGAGCCTCACGTTGGATGTGCCATTTTAATACTGGTTTCTTTATGGAGTTCGCTTAGCTACTAATAATCACCGCCCAATCGGTATGCGCTCCGCCCGTCACCCAGGGAGTGACATACAGCACCGAGAAGACAGCGAATAAGTTTACTACCTCACGGTTGCCCGTCGTTCAGAGCCAGCAGTCCAGGCATGCCGACCCTTGTTGTCGTCCGTCGATCAGAGCTCACAGTCAGTGTCCAGGCCTGCGGATCGTCCTTCCCATGCCAGCGCTGCGTAGGCTGGCTGTCCCGGGCTATCACTGCCCGAGTCTCGCTGCGGAACCACCCCGGGATCGTCGTGGCCTAGGCTAGATGGCCAGGACTCGCCGCTTCTACCGGTCCGGTTTGAACCTCGCTGGTGGACCGCTCCAAGCCAGGCAGCCCGGCTCCGATGTTCCTGCCCAGCTCCAGCCTCGCTCAGCACGCACTGTCTCGCGCCAGCTCGTGACTTCTTTCTCCGCCGACCGCCTGTCACGTGCCCTCTGCGTCGTCTTTCACCCTTGGCTCCCACAAAGTTAAGGAAAGGGAATGTACCATTATGCTCAGTGAAGTTCGGTGAGAAGACCCGGGACTCGAGCAGGAATGCCATTATCCTTGGTGTGACCCTACGAGACTCTCTTGCTGCTTTTGCTGGGGTTTATCTAACTGAAGTACCTGTCTGAAAAGTAGAAGAAACATATGTGCATAACACTCATTATTCACAAGAAAATTTGTCAACATCCAAAATGACCCATGGAGAAAACTATGTGAGGAATTTGTTGGCCACTTTGGCCGAGTCACCTCTCGTGGCCAATGTTTCATTGCAACTTTAATTGTAGTAAACAGTCAAAGGGTATATTACAAGGTGCAATTTGGTTTTGTGCGAACCTACAACGCACAAAACAGCACTCTAACACAGTATGTAGAGGTACCTCTAAACAAATTCCAGGGTTTCATGGAGCCTCCTTCAGATAACTGATGTTGAACATAAAATGTGTGCACCAAGGAGTGAGCAAACAGTGACTTCCAATTAGTCTCAAGCACCAGCGACATTTCGACAAGGAGTGCAATGTGTAGAATGTCGTCTAGAGGTGTGCAGCCAAGATGAAAAGGCGAGATATAACGATATCAGAATAAGATCACACCAAAAAGGTTCCGTTACAATCTAGGCACAATAATGAGTCAACCGACGTACAGCCGCGATTCACTTTGTGTTGAGGTGAAACATAGCCAACAAAATATAAAAAACGCGTTTTTTTTTTTTTTTTCTGTACATCATTTGCTCTGCGCCGTTGATAGAAGGACAGTTGGGCGGCGTCACAAAGTCACTCGCTAGCGCTTTTTCAAATTCGTTCATCGGCACGGTATACCCGGGAGGAGAAAAGTACGAGCTCAGAGCCGAGCCGCCGAGCGTCGATTGCGACTTTCCCAAAGAGAAGCTCCGGTACACTTCGGCGACTCGTCAGCTTCAGACGCCTCTTCGAACGAGCCTGACGCGCCCGCGAATCCAATGCGCCGAACGGGCGCGGCAGAAAGCACGCCGGAAGGAAGGGGGCTGGAGGCTGAGCATCCGAAAGAGACGCGGCGCTGGTTTCTACGTCTATTTCGCACATCAGATAACAAACTGTCAAAGCTAGCCGAGTGTGAACAGTGACTGACGTTACATTGGAGCACACGCAGTCGAAATGACGCCTGCAACAGAGCACAGCTAGGTGCTTTCAACAGGGAACACAGGCCTTCAAAAAGGCCTCGATTTAAAAACTTCACGTCTCCTTTCTGTTCTTCGGTGTTTACTTTGATCCGCGTACGCCAAAGCACTCAATGCTGCAAGTAATAGAGTCGTGTATACGTACCTTTCGAAGCAATTGAAAGTGTGTAGGTTTCGCTCGATGCCCACGAGTACAGAGTGCGACGAACGCCAATCACGCCGGCTGGCCAGGCTGGCCGGGTCGCGCAACACACAGTCGTTGACACAGACACAGCGGTGACAGCGGCGCAACCGACGCCCGCCCGCTGCACGCTGCGCACTGCGCATGCTCGTCGTGCTCGTCTTGGCGGCTCGCCAGCACGCCGGCGACGCCGGCATCGCGCCGGGCCAGCCGGGCTCGCTCCCTTCGAAGTTCGAACAGTTCGAAGTCCAAACTGTGGTCCAAATTGCTTGCGCGCGCGCGCGCGCGCCTGTTGGCGATGGAAATTGTCTTCTCGAGAAACGAGGCTGTAACGTATCGTTTGATGGCGCAAGTGCACGTATTTTTCACGTCGTTTTTTGGACAGTGTGTGAATCTCGCGAAACAGGCGACGAAAAGTGGTGGGTGAAATGTGCTCGCATGTCGTCGTGGATTTTGTGTACAACGTAGGATTACCCAGAAAGGTGGGTCAATATCGATAAATGTGCGCGTAAGAAGCAACTACATGCACGTGACCTGTCAAACCTATTCACCCTCATTATTTTATCGTGCGAACCGACATTGTCACGTATCGCGTTCGATTTCGGTCCCAACACTGGTAACTAGTATATCGTGTCATGATGTATTTCTCACCGCCGGTAACTTCGTATTGATATCGTATTCGATGTGGTGGTCGTGTCCCAACACCGATAGTTTCTTGTTGTATTGCGATGGTGTGTTGCAACATCGAATTGTATCCCGGTACGTTGGGTTTATCGTTTGGCGATCAACTTTTGTTGCATTACAACTGCAATAAACATTTGTTGGAAAGCGATCACTCCAATGAGCACGTCGTTATTGGGCTTTCTCATTAAAAGGTAGGTCGCGGCGGGTGTTCCGGCTAGTTATTCTGAATGGTTTGGTGGTTGTCTAGTTTCAAGCGCGCGAGGCTGTGTGTACTGTGTGCCGTTCTAACAGCTGTACATACTTGCACTGTCGGTCAATGTTAATGTGTTCGCAACGCAGAACGTTTATGTTATGTGTGTATCCACACCCAATATGTTTTTCGCGTATTGCCGTGTGGATATGCCAACGTAATGCATGTTGGTAACTTGGTACCCGCGTTCTGAGATATATGCACGCGATATCATATTGTATTCTCCTTTGGTCCCATGATCGACGACCAATATTTGTATATCGTTAGGCCGTACAGTATGTCCATGTCGGTCACCAATATGCACGCGATGTCGTATTCTATTCCAATAACCGTGTAGTATATAGGGGTATTGTGCTCCGATATCGTGTTGTATACCAATAACCGCAAGTTATATCGGGATATTGTGCTCCAATATCCTGTTGTATACCAATAACCGCATACTATATCGGGATATTGTGCTCCGATATGAATTCCCATCGTGCGTATTGGGTTAATCGGATAACAATAAGTTTTTATTGGTTTCCATCATCTTCATTGGAATACAATATTTCCAATAAGCCGAGTTCATATTGGCCTTTTTCAATAGGGATCTCTCCCTTTTCTGTCCTCTTCCACTCCCTTCCACCCTTTCCCTTATTTTTCTCCGCAAGAAGGCGCAAGGGAATAATTAGAAATGTAGGGCGCCTGGATTCCAGAGTCTTTCCAACTGCTCAATCGGGGTCATGTGGTTTATGGGCCACGTTTGCGAAACGAGCTGCGAGGAGGACAGGAAAACGTTGGTCGTTTGCAAGTGTCTCTGCCTTTCCTCCCGCTTGCCTACTCTTCACGCGACAACGCAACGCATGTGCAGTGTTGACCAATAAGCGCATTAAATTGAAGACGCTCATCAACGTTTAAGTTGTTCTTCTCCTAAGTCTAGTCTCCCCAGACTGCAGCTTTTATGTCATTGCAAATCGATGGAGGGACAACTTTAATTGCGAGTTGTGCTAATCGGTCCCCGGTGGACGATTTCACGGGAGGAAAAGCAAAATTATATTTGTTCCTGTAAAAAAATAAAGAAATAAAACAAAAAGTTGGTTAGTTAATGGAGAAGGAAATTGGAAATCGATGGAAATAAATTAGTCACCCGCGATCGGGTTTCCTGCCGCTTGGCAGACTCTTTGGCAAGGGCTGCTTCGGGTATGTCTGGCCTCCAATTAAACGGAAGAAAACAATGATGTCGCCTCTTTAATGGTATTGCCACGGGCATTATCGAGTTCTGCAGCTCTCATTGGAATGTTAATTTTAAAAGACGCTCACACTAATGCACACCGCCCTCCCCCCCCCCCCCCCAAAAAAAAAAAAAAAGAAAGGTCCCAGGGCACGAACATTTTCTTGTAGTATATGCAAAGCACCAATCTGAATGTAATGTTCTCTAGAACGATAGCATTAAAAAAAAAAAAGCCGTATTCGTGATCACGAAACTCCTCCTAGACGTAAGTACGTTTTCATAGAAGTTAAAATGGCCCTGTTTATCATCCGTACAGCTCGTAATAATCAGAGCTTTTAAACAATTGGAAGGTTTCAGCGAACGATAAGACTAATTAGGGCCAGCTAAATACGTAGCAGCATTTAGGCTCTATCACTGGCGAAATGTGTCTTCTATCTGACGCGCCTCTGTCAAAACGTGATGTGCTATCAAAAGAGATTTCGATCTCGTCTTTCCGTAGCACTATAGGAACATATTGTATGAAGCCTTAAGTAGAAAACTGCCTCAGCCTGTGTTGGTGCACGCCGCGTTCCGTATCGTGCTGGAGAGATGAACTATGGCCCAACGTAGAAAAGAAGGGAACGTTGGGGATGGTAGCAAAATTACTAGAGAGATGGGGCAAGAATGGTAAGTGAATCGGAAGTTGGACGAACTCTTTTAGTACAAAGAAAGCTTCGATTCAAGGAAACCGCGACATGACTGCATTAAGAAGACAATCGATTGTTAGATATCGACAGGAAAAACGCCAAAACAGAAATGAAAAGTGGAAGTGGCTGGGAAAATTCAGAGATTATCACCGATAGGCACACACAGCTTCAACAGGGAAAAGAGAGCGAAGTAGTCTTCAACACAGAATGTGCAGACTTATAAGGTACTCAACGAACTAAACGATTGGTTAGTGCTGAACGCAGTACGATACCAAACTTTGCGGATTGTAACATAACAATCGCTGCGCTTTTTGACCTAAGCCTTTCAGAACGAATTAGGTGTTCCAAAAATATATTTTATCTGTTATAGCACAAAAATTTAAAACCTTATTTTATGAAGTCTCCCTTAGCAGTCAAGCATTATGTGAGAACGTCTTTACTAAATTCGTCGTTTGCTAGCCAACCACTGCAGATAGCAGGAATAATATCATTTTCAGTGTGAACAACAATATACTGACAATCGTTTGGAAGCGTGAGCATTTCTTTGTAGAGTATACTGTGTAAACAACTAAGGCGTCACAAAGGGGTTGCTTTAATTGACGAGACAAGGTCAGCTATATATTTGTAATTTACCTGTATTTCGCCAGCTTTCCTACTACGACCCGTAGCACACATACTCAAACAAAATATTGCGTTACTTTTAATAACCCATTGTCAGCCGTAATTAGTCGAAGCTATGAGGACGCACACTAGTGCAGAGCGAAGAAGCGACTTCGCGAACATTCCAGCGCTGTTTTGTTCTCCAGAGTACTTCCAACAACAAACTTGTTCGAACATCAGAAATGTGCCTCGAAACTCCGGAGCAAAATAATTAAAGATCTTAGTGTTTTTAAATAAGTTAGCTGGAATCATTTCTGACTGCAGTACTCCTTTTTGGCACCCGTTTGTTCCAACGTCATTGTTCAGAGCAGATTCTGCACGTAGATTATCACACGAAAAATTGGCGGATGTATTAAAATCCTGGTAAGGCAGATTTGTTCCTCTAGAGGTTATGCTAATTCAAAGTCGATGCTGAAGGACGAGCGCGAAGCTGTCGCTCTATTGGGAAAATTATTTTCAACGTGTATAACCGGCTGTGCCATTCGTTCGCTTTGCCATAATGTCTATTTGGAAATAAACGGGAATTATTTCGCAGACTAGAAGCGTACTTTCATTTATAATCAGCCATGGTATATTTTACTCTCGCTGTAACACATAAAACGAGGTTCCTTGCCTCTCTTTTAAAACTGGGGACACACTGGTTGCAGCAAACGTTTCACCAGGTTGCCAGCACACTAATAATCTCTGAGCAACATCTTCTGCGCGGAGGTAACCGAGTATACGCAGCCACTAGGTGGGCACTCCACAGTCGATGCAGGGTCTGGATGGAATGCATCTCCGACTTCTTTGTTTAAGCGTCACACCACCCACGCGTCGAAACATGATCCCGAAGAGGAAAGAAGTGACGTCATAGAAGCCGGAGTGTGAAGCAGTTGAGTGTCGCGATCCTGGCGGTTGGTCGTGAAAGTTCCGGTAGAAGTCACGAGCGAACCGAAAGGTCGCTGTCTTCGCGGCGTCCCAACTTCTTGCTGCAGAAGTTTCCACACCCTGCCATGCTGGGGAAAGACCTAGAGCTGAGGAGGCGTCTGCTGCATCCATCTCCGCTACAGTGCCACCACCAGGGTCGCAACAGGAAAGGGCGTGAAACTTTTACGACGTCATCGGATAATTGAGAGATAATTTTTGACCACGCGGTAAACACCAGTCCGAAACGCGGTCCAGTTGCACAATTAAAGGCCGGCACTGAAGCGTGCGGGAGGGTCATCGTTGGAATTAATAGAGGGGCGGCGCGGAACAAAAACAGTTCATATATGAATACATATATGAAAGCTGGACAAGTGAGTCGTGTCATTGTACCAGTGAAATATAATAATGCTGAAACCTTTAAAACTTGAAATTCAGATCAATCGTATGCTTATATCTAATGCTTCGAGAGATCGTTGTACATGCTGTTAACTGTGGCCTAATGTACCGTTTGATATATTGATACTTATTCGCTCTTGAATGCAGTCATTAATTTATATAATCGCATATTGACTGCTCACATGTTCTCTGGGACATTTTTTGTGTCTGCGTAGCTATTAGCAGTCGTCTTGCCTGAAAAAGATAGTGACGGCCGAATCCATTCAACTTATTTTGGTTATGTAAATTTCCAATTAACAAGCATCAAAATCTCTTTTATAGTCTAATATGATAATTTTTTAAGGAGCACAAGTGCACATGTATATTAGCAAATATATTATAATCTCCATCGCCTCCAAAACGTCAGTGACCCATCCTTACCTATACTTCGTTTCACCTTCGGTCCGAGCACGGCCGACGTTATGAGCCGAAGGGCCAATCAAACAGCGAAGGAGATACAACGGCAAGGCGTTCTCTCTGCAGTACATAGGACCAGCCGGTATTCTTCGTCTCTCTGTGCGTTCTCCTCCGCCAGCTAGTTCTATTAAGCGCAGAGAGCGCGCCATGACGTTGCGCTTTTTGCGCTGTTTGATTGCCCTCTGGCTCAAAACATCGGCCGCGCTCGGACCGAAGCTTAAACAAAGTATAACGTACAGGTTGCATAACTTACCAACCGTGTCGAGGGTTGCTCCAGCTCACTCCAAGTGTGCACGTGTGCAGCCCTAATTGGGTGTGTTTGAGTATCAAGGTTTTTTGTCAAAAGGACGCCCCGTCCCGGGCTAAGAAGAGAGCCTGATGGCCTTGATCTCTAACCCGAACCATCAATAAAAACCCAACTAAAACAAAAAAAAGAAGTTCTCGTAAAACAGGGCAGTCCACCTTCTGGCTATACTCTGCACGAACGCAGGCGGCGCTACGACATGATTCAGCCAATCAGGAAGAGCTAAAAGTGCATCGTCACGGTCCTCGTCGTATTTGTGTGTCTCAGGTAACCGGATAATCAAATCACGCACAGAAAACCGAAGGACGATGCACTTTTGACTCTGCTTGATTTGTGCCGCCTGATCACAGTCTTAGCTAATGTCGGACTTAAAGTGAAGCGAAATATGGTGACCGAGTGGACAACGCTGTCCTGCCGAAATTTCTTCAAGCGATCACCTCGTTCCCCCAAAACGGTCGCGCCCGCTTGCACCTCCTGCCTGCCTGCTTGCCCCAACTCCCTTTGAATTTATGGCGACAACAGTGGCGTACACTCACGCGGAAGGGATAGCTACTTCCTGTCACGTGGGAGGGAGATCGCTAGGTCCACATACCGAGAGGGAAAAAAACTCTACTCATTGGCAGCCCACCGCCCATTTCATGAATAAGGCATGAACCATTAACGTCCTACTCAATCAATTTTTTTTTTCGGACTGGAAAGGCATTGGCATTGTTTGCCTTGCCCTCCCCGTCATCTTCGTCATCTTTTTTTTTTTTTACTGTTTACTTTCTTATTTGGCACTCCTGTCATAACCAGCCGCGTGGAAGTGGTTCCGGGAGTAGTTCCCAATAAAGGTATTACGCGGATTTGATACGGCTCTCTGCGCTGCTTCCGCGGCGGGTCAGTTCGCGCAGCTTCACCCACCCCCACTTCCTTTTTTTAGCCCCGGGCGAGATTGTCCTTTCAATGAGTATCGCTCTTCTGTTCAATCTCGCGGAATGTTGACGATTTTGTTTGGCGTGTGGTCTGTGCTGGGCGTGATGCATTCACGGTCCCTCTGTAGACCGTGGCAAATAGTTTTGCAGAGCGTTTCTCTTTCCCTCTCTCCCTTTTCAACTTTCCGTGTTAGCGCTGTCTCACGCTTCAGCTGCAGTAATTCATGTAGTCGCCTTTGTGCAATACAAATGCAACTATGATGTTGTTCTTTACAGTACGGTGTACGACGAGTTTTATTCTCATGAAGGTGCAGGGTCGCGTTAGGTTTGAGAGCTCGTGGTTTGGTGGAAGGGCACCCAATTGTCTTTTTATTCTACTTTGTTTTGTAGTATTTCTCAGTGGTTTTTTATGGGTACGTGGCATTCATTTTAGAGCACAATTATTATAGGTATATACGCGACGCAACCTAATTTCGCGCGGTCCTTATTTAGTTGATTGTCTTGAGAAAAGGAACAAAAACACAACTGATGATTTAAGATATCTTTAAATTAAGCCTTTTACGCGTCAGAATAAAAGAATACATTAATATGTGTTTTCTGAGTTGACAAAAAACAAATGTCGGAATCACCGAAGATGTCGGGGATCTTGGCTGAAGCTCTGTCAATATATGCACTTGTCATCGCAAGCACGCGGCTTAGTGGGACTACAATGTCGTATTTTTACAATCGTCATGGGAATAAGAGCGGACTTCATTCACACCATTCAAAAACATTGTGGCTTTGAAACGCAATAGTTTATTTAATATTTTTTAACGAAAAGAATTAGAGCGCATGGTTTTAACGGCATGCCAGGAGTGAGAAATCTATCATTGTTGAAGACCTCAGTGAGGAGCCTAACTTTTCTTTCGTGTGTTTGCAAGTGTCAGGAAGACCATCAGCCGAGACAGCAACGCGCCAGGACAGCTTTTTGCGCGCTGCAAGGAAGTTCGGCTGAAATCATGTTGTGCCAGTGCAAGAAAGGCCACAGCCATCCTTCTGTATCGTGTTCGACTGGCGTGGCGTGCAAAATCTCACTAACGTGTGGGCCAAAATGGACGGTGCCTGAACGATCGCCTTCTCGACCATGATCGTTCATTAAAATCTACGGTGGGTGGTCATCTTCCCGTTCATTGCAATTCCTGCTTGTGTACTCCGATTCATAGCGGCACTACAATAATTGGACATAATCGAGACAAGACGACTCGCGAAATCTTTGAAGCGCATTGCATCAACAGCTTGGGGGACTGCTGCATTAGGCCCCCATCAGTGACACTGCTTCAAACCCCAACCTTGTTTTTAGATCGGACTATTGGGCAAAACATAGTTAAATGGTGTTGTGTCATGCGTGACACGCGCTGCGTGTCCTGCGTGTCTTTCAGAACGTTCTCTTTTTCTTTTTTTTTTGTGTATAAATTTAGTTGCGAGTCAGCACTTGTGTGTCGTGCATGTTTCTTTTCTCTGTCCTCGTCTTTTTGTGCGCTGTTAATAATTGGGTTGTGGGGATATTTATACAGCGTGTAGTTGGTCTGCCATTAAAGTTGCGACGAGTCACACGCTGTAGATGAGCAATTTAGCCAGTGCAGTACAACCGCTAGCCTGGGGTCTTTAACGTGCACCACGCAGTAGTGATACACGACCGCACGCCGGTACGATGCTCATCCAGATCGAAACGGGCAGGGGTGGGGCTCGAACCCAGGATCCCTGGGTTCTGCATGACTGCTCTTCGGAGCTGTGGAAATTTACATTGACAATGTGACCAGAATCTGTGTTCTTGCAGTCATAGTTCGAAAGGGAAAAGCTAGTATTGCAATACAAGTAAAGCAAGTATTCCTATACATCGTCAAAGAGCGTATCGTGCATATTGAAAGTACCTGCGTCGAAATATTATGCATTCTTTCAGGAGCAGCTGGGATTATTATTGTTGATCTCTTTGCGAAATTCTGGCTTTCGTCATTGGAAGAGAAGCGTTGAAGCCTTTACATCCTTCTATAGAGTGTTTGTTGCCAAGTTTGCGTTTCATCCTTAATATATATTCCTAGCAATTTGTTTGCTTTTCGGAAGAATCTATTTAACAGTGATATACGCTTATTGCATATAGAGAATTGCGCAGCTGGTTTCACGTATTGCATCAGGTCAATCTTGTGCGAGCGTTCGGCCCGCAGATACTGGCACGTGGCAGTTCATCGTCCATTTACATCGCTCCGGCAATTTTACCGGAGAGCCGGCCTTCTTTTAGAGCTGGGTTTGTCCTCTCGACACTTTAGTACAAAGGAGCCTGTTTATATTTTATATCATCTTCACGATGTTGTCTCTAGTGTTCTATATTGTTTTCACCACATGATGCCAAAACGTGGCCGATCTATGAAGGCTCAATATGTAACTGAGCGGAAAAAATAACGCAGATGTATTTTCGCAACGTGGTACTGGGTGTTTATTCTCCACCATACTTGGGTAGTAATTCAATTACAGTAATTGAATTACTGTAATTTAATTACTTATCCTGGTAATTTGTAATTGTAATAATTACTTTTGGCTAAAAGGAATTGTAATTGTAATTTAATTACTTTCTAGCTTCAGTAATTGCTAAATTTCAGGCACAATTACAATTACTTTTGCAAGATTTTGTGTCGGCGGCGCTTTCCCCCCTGGCTACGGAGACGACAGCACAGCCAAAGCGACAGGGGATAGAGTGTCTCCCAACCTGCTCAAAAAAGAAAAAAGAGGGATGGGAAAGGGAGGCTGGGATAGAACGGAATGAAGGATTTTGTAGACTGTAAAACGATTTAATGAAGAATTTGAAAAATAATTTAATAAATGAGGGCTACATTCGCGTCCGTTTTCGTTTCTGTCGTAGTTGAATCTGACTCTTCGTCTCGTTCGCTTCCTGTTGCTCCTGTTTCTAGGGGTCTTTCTTATTTCTCATTCCCACACGGGGGGATCATGGGTCAAAGTCGAGCTGGCTCCGATCACATCATCCGGTCGAGGCGGGGAGGTTCGACGTTCTCCTTACTCGTCTTCGCCGCTAGCATATTCGCTTACATATTTCAGTCAACTTTGGGGACTTTTCTGTTCATGAAATTATTCTCTTTTCTTTATGAGCTTTTTTCACGTCCTTCTCCTCTATCTCGTATGTTGGTACCACTAACAGTAAGTCGTGCTACTCTAACATCGAGGTGAAGAAGCAAAGAAGCAGCAGGTCTCATTAACACGACTCATCCTGCCTTACTTCCAACTGTTGTTGCTACACTGCTCTTCCTTCTCCCAATCCTCGTCTATCTTTTTGCATAAATCTTCATTATTTAGTGTTCGCTCTACCTAACCCTTTCAATCGTTTGTCAGCCCGATTGGACGAGATTCCAAAACTTACAAACCACGGCTTTAGACTGTAGGGAGCTTGTTTTTACATTTGTTGTTCGGTGAAGGCTTCTTTCTTTTTTTTTTTTTTTATAGAGGGCTTGGCTTGCACTTTGTTTTTACACCTCTATCGTGACCCTCCACGCGTTCTCCTCTCGTCCTGGCCTGTGGAACCGTCCCGAGGCGCGCAGTGCTGTTTTGCATTGAGAACCTGCAACAGTCTTATCTACAATGGAAAAGGAAAGGCTGCCGGGGCCTTGTTCCAAAAAATTCTTTAAACAGATTAGCAGCAATGTAAAAATATAATCGTGAGGTGCAAACTCTCCGCACCGTCTCTGAAAACAAATTCAACAAACCGAAACGCGACCTCCAATTTGCAAAAACATTTGCAGGTAGGCAACTTTTTTGTCACTTTCAAGAATACTTACAGTTATAAAAAAAAAAAAAATGGCTCGTCTATATCTTTGTTGCGTACCTAGCAACCAAGCTGTCGCCCACACAAACCGGGCAGCGCGAGCCATGCTCTCGAGCAAGGGCATGCGCGAGGCAGCGAGCCACTGGGAACTGATCTGGGCGCCATACCGGTCCTGCCCGTTCCGTAGCAATAAAGAACGTGATGAATATATCAATTGGCGACGAGGAAACGGCACGAACTCTACGACGGTAAAGCCAGGGAAGCATGGCGACTCACGGCTCCGTGGAGGAATTCTCCGGCAAGGTATGGTCGTCCTGGGCAGAGCGACTGGATTTCTACTTCCAAGCCAACGGTATCGCCGACGGCGGCAAGAAGCGCGCTATCTTGCTGACGCTATGTGGACCGAACACATTCGAAACCGTCAAGGCATTAGTGGTACCGGGGACACCGAGCGACCACTCATTCGAAGAAATCGTGAGTCTGCTGCGTGCCCACCACGATCCCCGCCCGTCGGAGCTGTTCAGTCGCTGCAAGTTTCAGCGCCGGGACCAACTGCCGCACAAAATAGTAGCCGCCTACGTAGCAGCGTTAAAAGCTCTCGCGGTAGATTGCAACTTCGGCACGTTACCGGCCCAGCCTCCCAGGGTTCCAACGTCGGAATCCACAGGGGTGAGTGCGACTGCAACTCCTACCGTTCGGCCCGATCTGAGATCAACGATGCTACCCATCGACGTAATGCTACGTGATCGTTTTGTCTGCGGACTGCAAGACGACAATCTGCAACAAAGATTGTTTGCCGAACAAGACCTCACGTTCATCAAGGCATTCGATATCGCTGTGCGGGCGGAAAACGCGAAAGACTATCAAAAGAAAATCAAAGCTGACATCAGCGAAGTCAACAAGACCGCGCGCGCACAAACAGCTCCACCAGAGCAGCGCACACCCTGTTACCGCTGCGAAGAACTCCACAATCCCGAAACGTGCGAGTCACGCACCTCGAGGTGCAGGTTTTGCAAGAAAGTCGGTCACGTTGAAAAAGCCTGCTTCAAGAAGAAAAACAGCAACAGCTTATCGAAGGCAACTAGACGATTGCACGTTTTTGACTCCTCAGAAGAGCCACGCGATGTCGCGATTACGGAAGAGAGCATTTTGCATGACCTAAATGCAATGACAGGGGTGAGGAGAGCACCCCAGAAACATATGGTATCGTTGGACGTACAAGGCGTGCCACTGCTATTCGAGGTGGATTCAGGGGCAGCCTATTCTATCATCAATGAAGACACGTATCGGGAATCATGGCCCCGTGATCTGCCACCGCTTCACCCCGCCGGCATCGCGCTGCGAACATGGTCAGGAGAAGGGTTGCAGCCGCTGGGGACAATTAATGTCAGCGTGCGCTTCAAGCAGCGCAGTGAAAAACTTCCTCTATTGATAATGAGCGGCCCAGGATGCAACCTCCTTGGTCGTAATTGGTTCGCCCCACTAGGCATTAGCCTCAGCGGCATTCACCAAGTACTTCACGAACAGAGCCTGGTAGTCATACTTGAACGTCACTCAGCAGTGTTTGATGGCAACCTAAATGGCTTCAAGGGACCAGCGGTTACACTAGAGTTGCACGAAGGAGCACCACCTAAGTCCCTAAAATCACGAACGGTGCCATTCGCACTCCGGCCAGCCGTTGAAGCTGAACTACAACGTCTGACGGACCAGGGGGTGATTGAGCCCGCTCAACATTCGGAATGGGCCACTCCGGTCGTCGTCGTGCGCAAAAAAGACGGTAGTATTCGACTCTGTGGCGATTACCGCAGCACTGTGAACGCTGTAGCCCAAGCAGCATCTTACCCGTTGCCGACTGTCACGGAGGTCTTGGCGAAACTACGCGGCGGAAGAATTTTTTCAACAATAGACCTGACACAAGCATATCAACAGCTCAAGGTCACTGACGATACAGCCAAGACTCTGACTATTAACACAGTCAAGGGGCTTTACCGTGTCAACCGACTGCCCTTCGGTGTTTCCGCCGCTCCAGCAATATTCCAAAGGTGCATGGACACGACTCTTGCGGGGATATCAGGTATCAGTGCATACCTGGATGATATCATCGTCGCTGGGTCCACACAGGAGGAGCACAATCATCGACTAGACATCGTGCTCTCAAGACTTGAAAATATTGATCTTCGTGCCAACAGAAAAAAATGTTTCTTTGGAGTCCCGGAAGTAACCTTCCTCGGTTTCAAGATCAACTCAGCAGGCATCCATCCAACGGATGACAAGTTGAAGGCGATTCGTGATCTGCCAGAACCGACTTCAAAGACGACGCTCCAGTCTTTTCTCGGGATGCTCGCCTTCTATGACAGGTTTCTGGAAAACCGAGCAACAGTAGCGAAAGACCTGTATACCCTTCTAGAGAAGAACAGGCCATGGAGCTGGGAGGTTCCTCACAAGACAGCATTCAGAAAGCTCAAGGAACTCATCTTGCAGCGGACCACCTTGGTCCATTATGATGAGTCTAGACCTCTTCTACTCTCCTGTGATGCCTCACCGTACGGCGTTGGTGCCGTTTTGGCACAGCTTGATAGCGCAGGGCGAGAAGCTCCAATAGCGTTTGCTTCAAGGACTTTGGGAGACGCTGAGAGGAACTACTCGCAGCTGGATAAGGAGGGCCTCGCCATTATATACGGGGCAATCCATTTTCATCAGTACATTGCCGGACGACACATAATCATCGCCACGGATCATCAACCACTCCTCGGCATCCTGGGACCACAGAAGCCAGTACCTCAAGTGCTGTCTCCACGCATGATGCGATGGTGTGTCAAGCTGGCTGCCTACGACTATGAGCTAGTGTATCGGCCGGGAAGGAGACACCAGAACGCCGACGCGTTAAGTCGCCTTCCCTTAGATGATAGGGAGGACGAACACTGCCCGCCCGGAGACGTGCTGATGATCGAGGCGCTGCCGGTCTCGCCGCTCACGGCGAAAAGAATCGCAAAAATGACACTTCAAGACCCCACCTTGTCGCATATCTTCAAGGCGTTGCAACAAGGAACGCTTGACCGCCTCAGGGGTGAAGAGTTTGCACCCTACAAGAAGAAAGTGACAGAGCTGTCCACTCAACGAGGATGCGTTATTTGGGGCTCGAGGGTGGTCATTCCCACACAGGCACGTACCGAAGCAATGGATTTGCTCCATGCTGGACACAAGGGCATCGTTTCGATGAAGACGTCAGCCAGGAGCTACTTATGGTGGCCAGCTATCGATAGGGACATTGAACATGCAGTCGAAGGATGCCGAATCTGCCATGAATCCAGGCGTATTCCGATGAGAGCCGCTCTGCCAAACTGGGAACATGCATCTCAACCATGGCACACCATACACCTTGATTTTGCCGGCCCGATGGAAGGACACATGTTCCTCGTAGTTGTGGACTCATACACAAAATGGCTGGAGGTGAGAGCGATGACCTCAGCCCCGTCCACAGCTGTTATTAGAGAACTGCGTGCTATCTTCGCGACATTCGGATTGCCACGGAAGGTGGTGTCGGACAATGGGAGCGTGTTTGTGTCAAGGGAGGTACTCGATTTCTACCAACGAAACAGTGTGGAGCCTGTGACAAGCGCACCATATCATCCGGCTACCAACGGCCAGGCGGAGCGGATGGTCTTTGAATTGAAGCAAGCGCTTCAAAAAGACAAAGTCGGCAGCTTGTTAGTGAGACTGGCAAGATTCCTCTACAAGAAACACACCACTGTCACATCCTCCACCGGGAAAACACCCGCGTTGCTAATGTTCGGCCGTGAACTGGCATCAAACATAAGCCGAGTTACACCAGAACCAGAAACATGCAACAAAGGAGACGGCGAGGAAGGGAGAGAGGTGACGACCCCTTCACGCCGCTTTGTTGAAGGGCAACCTGTGTTTGCTATCAATTTTCGCGGAAAACCGAGGTGGCTAGAAGGAACACTACTCAAGCAGCTCGGTCTTCGATCTTGGCTTCTCCAAACGCCGTTTGGAGCAATCCGCAGACACGTCGACCACATTCGAAGACGACTATCTGGAGTTACGCCTCCAACATCCGGGCCCCATAGTCTCTTGGCAAGAGGCTTATGCGAAACGATGCCGCCAGCACCCTGGTTCACAGCAGCAGCAGCTGAGGCCAGTCCTGCCACTCCGACTGTTGCTGCTGAGGAGCCGCCTGCCAGACTACCGGCACAGCACCCAACCGTTGCTGCTGAAGAGCTGTCTCCGTTTCTACCAGTACAGTCTCCAGAAGGAGCTGCACCGGATGTTCCCGTCCAAGTTGATCGGCGCACCAGCTCTCGGGCTAGGCGCCCACCTTCAAGATATGGACACTCCATCTAAGGGGGAAGATGTGTTGCGTACCTAGCAACCAAGCTGTCGCCCACACAAACCGGGCAGCGCGAGCCATGCTCTCGAGCAAGGGCATGCGCGAGGCAGCGAGCCACTGGGAACTGATCTGGGCGCCATACCGGTCCTGCCCGTTCCGTAGCAATAAAGAACGTGATGAATATATCAATCTTCCAGCTGAAACACGGTTAAGTAAATCATGAAATCGAGGCGTCCAAGAGGCCGCAGTTTTGCAATAATTCGCGGATTCTAATTTTCGCGACGCGGTGGGGTCGCAATATAGATTCCAATGTGTTGACATTTTACCGGAATTACTCGCGGGGCTTATTTTTCGCGAATTGTAGGCGATTCGCGAAATCGAAAATAAAGTCGTTTGCAGTGTATCATGAATTTTTCGAGGTTATTCTTGCCATGCTAAATTCAAATCGGTCTTCTTTATGAGACACATAAAATCGATACACTCATTGCTATCCTAATGATTAGCTACATGACGATCCTAAATTTATTATCTATATCAGGAGCTTTTTGGGTGTTATCGTGCACTGAATTAACCCAGAATCCCTGGCAATAGAGTTGCTGCTATTGTGACACTAGTTTCGTGGAAGCGACCACAAATCGCGTGCTACGGTTACCCTGTTACAAGTCCACAGACAGGGAGAGGCAGCGAATCATCGTGGCTGAAATGTTTTCGTAAGTTGTCGTATTCTTTAAATGTTTGACGTCATCTACAAGTTTCTCTTGTTAGTCATTTTTACGTGAGTTTTATGGTACCAATACTGTCGCATATTTGTTCCTTGTATTATTTTTAAGCTTATTTTTTTGTTGCTTTGACTTGAATACCATTTGCATAAGTTCTAAGGAGATTCACCTCGCACCTGTGAATTTTGTCGCCATTTATTTTTGTTTTTTGAGAATATAAGAACGCAAGAGTTCATTACTCCAAACTATTAAGTTCTATAATCCATTTAACAAATTTCATAAAAGGAAAGTACAATGCGTGACATTTATACACCATTTATACCATACGGCCATATAACTCGTATACAGTTATATGGCCCAAGGTGGGTAACTCTCAGAAATAAGTAATTGTAAAGTAATTGCATTACTTTTGAAAAGTAATTTGTAATTGCAATGAACTACTTTCGCGCAGTAGTAATTGTAATTGTAGTTAAACTACTTTGGGAGCTAAGTAATTGTAATTGTAATTAAATTGCATTTTGAAAGTAATTCACCCATGTATGTTCTCCACCCGATGCGGTCTTTTGTGTCCGCAGAAATCCGCCAGCTAATGCTGGGTTCCATAAAACAACCTAATAGCAATTCATTTATTATCCAACTTATTAAGCCGAAAGCCCAATATGACTCCTCGTTTAGTCGACCTTCAAAGTTCTTGGGTAAAAACACGTCGGCGACAATAAAGGTATTAAAACGTTGACGTGAACACTCAGGCGAATTAGAGGCAATGAAATCGAGAAGGATGACAAAGCGAGTAAAGAGAAATTAAATTGAATTGAGAGAAATAAAGGGAATTAAGAGTATTTAAAGAGAAGTAAGAGTAGACAGTGGGAATTAAGAAGAACGACGAAGCTAATTAAGAAGAATTTAAGTGAATTACGAGGAATTCAAATAAATTGAGAGGAATTAAAGCAAATTAAGTGGGTGACTATGCCATTTAAGATGATGACTCAGCACATTGAGAAGGATGGCTGTGCACATTAAGAACGATGACTTAGCAGATTAGCTGGAATGGCTCAGTGAATAAAGCTGACTAATTAAAGGGGCTTTGCAAAAAAAAAAGGAACGTAAAACAAATTAGATTATTTGTCTATCTTTAAATCATCAGCCCTTGGGCTCTCGCCTTCAACTCCTCTTAGAGGTAACCTAAGAGATCCTGTGAACTTTTAGGCTATAGAAAAGTTGCAGCAGCAAACGTTTGGCAAGTGAGCGCCAAATGTTATGTTGGAACTCTGGCCATTGTCTAGCCGATTGCTTAAAGCTAACAGTTCCTTTAAGCAAAAGAGGTTAACCTAATAAACTTTTCTCAGAAAGAATTTCACGACCACCAGTTAAGGAAACAAAATAACATGACTGCATAATGTTCCATATCTTTGTTTTTAGAACTCTGCTTCGCAATATGCGAGAACTAACCACAGAAAATCAAGAAATAAAAATAAAATACACTCAGAACACGCCAGGTCCAAGCTTTTCCCCGTAACGTAGCACATTTTTGCGACCTTCCGATTCCACAGGGAATTCAAAACCTGTCACCCATATTTTCTTTTCTTTTCTTTTATTCTCGCTCTCCTCAGTTCCGCCTCACGAATTCTCTTTCTTCCTAAACCCGCGGTCCACAAACTCCAAAGAAGCCGCAAGGGATCCTACGTCCCCTCGCTGAACCAGTGCGGAAAATCACTTTTTACAGGCTGCTTGCGTCGCGTGCAATTCCTAACGGCTTCACCGTGATTTGTCGCAGCTATCGCTATGACTGCGCTGTAGAGTAACGCAGGACTGCTCAATCCTTTGTTCTTATTATTTGTTCTACGAAAGATAGAAAAAAACTGACGCCTATCTGAATTATGAATATTATCAACATTCATAAGAAAAATTATGGCTTGACGGAGAGCAGCCGCGTGTGCTGGTTGAGGTGATTGACGCCGAACGGACTTGCATGCCATTGATTGACAAAGGTTGTGCTTTGTGTCGGTCATTAGGTCCAAAGAACTGGGGCTGTGGAGGTTATGTTGATGCTGATACAGCTTTGTGTGTTCCATGCTGTTTGATTTTTCGTTGTTAGCGTATAAAATTTTCAGTTATCACGCCAGGTCTAAACGTATAGAAGGAATTCCGAGAACGGCAATTTAGCATCGGAAAACTGAAATAAAAACACGTACGCCGAGTTTCCTGTTGAAGCCGTGTGGAGGTATTAAATTTATCGCTTTGTAGCTCCCACTATAAAGATTTTGATCAAAATTTCACTACAATGAGCAGGGTCCATTGCTAAAGCATATTATGTCCCAAAAATGTCATTAACATTTTTTTTCTTCCATTTTTAGTTGCTCCCATGGCCACCAGCCGAGCTCTACAGTCGAAAATGTAAAATGTAAAATAAAAATCCCCCTCAAAAAAGAAGAAAAACATTCCCCTCTCTCAAACAAAAATCAAGAGAAAAACAACAACAAAAATTGTGTATAAATTAAATTTAGCGTTTTCGCGTTATTCTAACATATTCAGCTCTTATTTCGTTTTCATAAAGGTAGGCTCCATCTCAAACTTGTGTGGTATTGTTTCGTACATTTATGTTGACTCAAAATAAGTCTTTGATACGAATTCAGAGCATCAAGGATGGCGGTTTACTTTATAAAAACATGTGAGCTTCTGCACAAAGCCATTTCTAGAAATACAATTGGAGTATCAGTATCGTGTAGCGGAGAGGACTCAGCGCTATTGTGGGGTTCTTTTGAAAAGGAGCTATTTCATATCAGATATATTTTGCCCGAACAATGGAAACCCGGATCATCGGTAGGAACGAGATCAAAGCAAGCACAAAGCTTATTTCTGCAGCTTCGTCTTTGAGTTTGTCCAAACCCTCTCCACTTTCTAGTGTTACAACGTTTTTGTTAAATGAGCTCGCCAGTATTTTTTTTCTAAATTCCGCTTTCCACACATGGCAAACGTGTTGTGTATGTTTTTTTCTTCTTTTGTTTTTCACAATATATTTTTGGGTTTATTGTTGCGCGACTTTAGTGGACCTTATTTTTAGTGGAATGGGGGTTGCGTGACGTTAACGACAAAAGGAAGACGTGCCGTGAAATAATGTACACCGGAAATATCCAACCAATTCACACTGTGTTAGATTTCGTTTTTCCTGAAACCAAACAACTCGTAAAGCCGTTGCTTGTATATTTAAACAAACATATTAATGGGGAAGGCAATCGATTTTAAGATTCAAACACGATATACACTCGGTTAATATAACAGAAGATCTCGACTACGAAACGCAGATCAACATATTTCACAAATAGCAGACTGAATACATTTAAGTAATCGAAGAACCTTCAACAACCCCCAACCTTCTTGTTCAAGTCGATCAGCGTTATGGCAAGATAAAGAAGCATATACGTTAAGAAAAAAATGGGTGATTCGCTATTTCAGATTCTGAACTGCTTGTCTTGTTACAGATTGCAGTCATGAAGAATGTGAATTGAAACTATCGAGCACCGACCTAGACATGCCGGTGGCCGTGTAGACCAGCATGCTGTATACAAACAAGGCCCCCCTGCGCCCACACCAGATGTGTGCAGTGCGCTTGCGCAGAAACCATATTCGGCTGAGAGAAAGCGTCCTTGCATGCGCAGTGCTGACAACAGCACCGTCACAGTGGTGTGACGTCGGAGTTGAGTTGGTGTATACCCGAGACAGGAAGTTGAACTGGCACGATGAGTAGTTTATGGGCAAGACTGCAGCGACACTGCATCTCAGCATGCGTTATTTTCGCGTGCATGGAAACAGCGATGCAAACTGCCGCTTCAATTTTTCGCTGCCGTACTTTCGTTTATGGTGCTAGCTTGATTACATCTGTGCACGTAATAGCAGAGTAAACATAAGCGTTGTTGGCATGAAGGGGCTTACTCGTGTAACGAGTACCCCGTAGAAGGGTGGTAAGTTGGGTTTGTGGGTAAGCATCATACATAGTTAAAGTCAGCGAGCAACGTGAGGAAACTTTAAAATAATACGGGAGACAGTATAGACACTCAACTCACAACTCAATATATCACTACGTGAGCCATCTTTGTCACCTTATTTGAAAGAAAAAAGTTTTGTTCTTAAACGCTTCGAAGCGCTGAAGTCATCGCCCCGTGCCCTAGAGTTTTCGTGCAATGAGCGCGTGCCTGTTGGTTTTGTGTCGTATTTGTTCTCTCATGGATAAAATGTGGAGTTTTGAGTTCAGCGCCTAACCTGTCTCCTGTATTTTTGTACAATTTCCTCACGTAGCTCGCTGACTTTAATCATTATATCGAGTACCCCGCACACTCTTTCTACGCATTCCTAGCCATAGTTCAAGTTTTCACTTCGTGGCAAAGCCATTGATCGTTTGAGCTTACAGTGACTATGAGTGTGCTGTGCAATACGTCTTCTGTTGCACTTTGGAGCGCCATGCCTAAATTCATCAGGAAGTAAGAGCGTGCGGATTTGTCGGTTGTATACGGGTTGATAAATATTAGAAATAAAAATACAAAATATCTGTCGCCAAGATACATTTGCGTATATGTTCTAGTTTAGAGCGATCGGGCGTCTGATAAACAAAGTCATACTGTTTGTTCAACTTATCAAAACAGAGTCTGGAGTAATAAGAGTAAGATGATCAATGTGATTCTAACAAAAAAGACGAAGCATGATCTTTTATCAACTAAAAGTGATTTTGTCTGGTTCACATGAACATCAAGTCCACATGGGCATCAGAAGAACGATAAGCATTCTCCAATAAATTTTGTTCTCACACATGTCAACCAATTGAAACGTCTATCTAGAATTTCCTCAGACTACATGTGTGCGTATAATCACAACCGAAAAACGAATAGTCACAGAGTTTTTGAATGCGTGGTAATTAAGAAGCCCTAACCCAGTACGTTGGATAGAAACGCAACGGAAACACAGCCAGCGTGCAGATTTGCAAAGAAACACATAAAACAGATTAGGCGAGCTCCATTAGTCATCATGGGATATAGATAAAATGATTAATGCAGGTCGTTCACGCCACACCAAGAGCAAAACGGCGGCCTTCGTCGCTGCTTAAAGGACGAAGGCGGCGTTTTTTCTGAGCCGTTAGAGCAGTCGTATGCTCATCTATAATAAAAGCCCACTTCCTATCTGCGCTCGGGCGACTGCGCTCGCGAAGCAGGCTCCTAAGATGCATCGTTCGTTCGTTAATATTTAGGTTGCATGAGGCAGTCATAAAGGTCTCAACAGCGTCTGTCAGTAGCACGCGGGTAATCGAAATGGAATGCTTGTATTCATTTGTGTCTGGGGCCAGTATGAAAACCCCGCTTGGTTTACAGTACGGCACAGTATAGGTGGAATTTAAATCTTCTTAGCGACAACCAGGAAACAACTACAGGCCTAACAGACGATTTTTTTCAACTTCTCTAACGCAGCTTGGTTTTTCCATGAAATACATAGATAGGTATCTAAACCTATTGAACTGTCTCGACTTCTGGAACTTTCGCTCGCACAAGACATAAGTTGCCTGAAATATTCTGCTCCTAGACACTTTGCCTAGATAATATTGAGATGACAATTTTAGCACATTAAGACATCGACTTCGCCGGTACACATGAGCTTGTGCAATGTGCTGCTATCGTGGACAGCGGCGAGGTTGCTCAAATGGCAATAGTCATGCGATCTTTGTAAAATCGCCATTACTAGCCATAATGAGAAATACAGTATATGTGTTATTCTCTATACGTACTACAAACACACACACACAAAAAACGCTGTGATGCCACAAATCAAATTTTGAAAGATTTTTGACATTCTAACGAACTAATGTTATCAAGGGAATTCGAAAATATCACTAATGTCCAAGCGAGCACCAACAGTACGCGGGAGAAAAACAAAAACAAACAAAACAAACAAAACAAACCTGCTCTCACCCAGTGTTTAGTTTTAATATTTATTTAAGAAATTAGATTGAGTGGTATGCACTCGTGTTTTGGTTTACGATATTAAATATTGCCGCTTGAGGCATAATTTTACCCTAGCTCAGGACAGCAGGTATTTATCAGAAATACTCGCGCAGGTCTGGCGAGTCAAGCATAATCTGTGTTTAATCAACATTTCAAAGGCAATTTAGATGAAATTTATATTGTCAAGAATGACAAGGTGAAACGAAGGATAACTGGGGAAACGGAGACGTTTAATTGTTCTGCCATTTGCCGATCCGCAGCAATCTAACGCTCAGGCGCAAGTTTTTTTTTTTTTTCTTGGAACCAAGTATGTACGGCTGTCGTCGTCTCAGCCAATCATTTCCATTACAAAAATAACAAAAAAAAAACGGAGTTGTTATTTTGTATCAAGAATGATTCAGGAATCATTGCAAACTTCCTCGGCTCCGGAATTGAATGGTAATGGACTTAGTTGCCTTTGCTCGAAATGGAGTGGGAATAGAATTGGATCAGTTTTTATTCCTGCTTTGTCGACCTTCAACTCGGGCCTACAGCCTGCAAGCGCAACCGTAGCGCTCAGGCAAAGGGGCTCTTCAAACAGCATCACTGCACTTTATTTGACTGATGTCTTGATTGCTCGACCGGCTCATGATTTTTCGAGGATAGATTTGGCACCTTAGTGAAACAGCCAAAAGTGGAAAGTTGTGGACGGACAAGATGCCGTTACTGGTGCCACAAAACGTTGAAAGTGCCTGTTGTCACTGTAGTGTTGCGACCGAGGCTGAAGTGACGAGAAGTTGAATAATAATTTTATTATATGAACACATGTTTATATACACTACAACACTAGCGACACACACAATACAAAGTTTACAGACGTAATACAGAAACCGAAACTACGACACAACATATTCCCCTCCTTAGAAAAAAAATAGTAAGTAGGTTAGTAAATGGTTAGTATGTTAGTGCTGTAAGTTGGCTATGTACAACATGAAAACGACTGAAATGGAAAACAATCAATATTTTACACATTTAGGAACAAATTTCAAGTCAACAGTTTGGTATGTAGGAAAATTAATTTTCGAAAGGTTTTAAACGTGATCGCCGTAGCGATCTGGAGCCCGCCTCTCTCTTGGTGGCTGAACACGTCGAGAAGGAACCCCCTGCTGCTCGGCTGCCGGGACAGTCGGAACCACCAATGGCGCAGGCTCGGAATCGGGGTCTGGGCGGATGGCATCTAGATCCTCCCCAAAAGGAGGCTCGGCGTCAGGCACCGGGTGGACGGAAGCTGGGTGCTCAGGGGGAGGGGTCTCTGAAGCAGCCGAAGCTGGAAGGAGTTCAGGCGCCCAATGAGCAGTTGAGGAGCCATAGCTCCTTGCTGACGGGTCCCAGGTTCCACCTGGCGGTAGAGTGCTTGAATCCCCAGGAACCTTGGCCAGCTTCGAAGCGTTCCACGTTCTTCCGTCATCTAGGCGGAAGGATGATGGTCCTCGCTGCCCCACCACTTTCCGGGGACGGCTGAAGGAGAGATCCCCTTTCCAGGCAACGGAAGTCTTCTTTACACGAACGAAGTCGCCGACTGAGACCTTGGTCTTGCGGGCAGCACGGCGATGGTCTGTATAGCTTCGGCTACTGTCTTGCTTGCGCTTCACGCGCTGGCGCAGACGGCGGAGTTCCCCTGCCGGATCCTTGAAGAAGGATGGTGACGGGTGCCCTACAACGTCCAGGCGGATTCTGGGTAACCTTCCATGAAGCGACAGAGCCGGGGCAACTCCCGTCGTAGCGTGCGGCGTGCAGCGGTAGACGCCTAAACAGTCAAGCACCGCTGGCCGAAGCGGTCGATGCTCCAGCATCGTTACTTGGACGAAATTCTTGAAGACGCGGTTGAACCGTTCTACGAGCCCATTCGCTTGAGGGTAGTAGACTCAAGAATGGGCAAGGCGAATGGCGCGGTCCTTTAAGAACTAGATGAACTCTTGTGACGAAAACTGGGGCCCGTTGTCGCAAACAACATCGTCCGGGTAACCCTCGCGGGCGAAGACAGAATGCAGGAAACTGGTAACCGTGCTTGTGGAAACTTCTCTGCAGAACTGCACTTCAGGGCACTTGGAGAAATAGTCGACTAAAGTGATGGCGTACTTGCAGTCTTGTGGGGCCCTTTCCATAGGGCCAACGATGTCGATGTCGATTTTCTGCCATGGACGCTCTGGCAGAGGAACCGGTTGCAACGGAGTAGCTGCAGTCTTGGCCGTCTTGTCTGCAGACTGGCAGATCCTGCAGTTGTGGATGGCTGCTTCTACTTGCTTGTCCATACCTGGCCACCAAAAACGTTCCCTGAGACGCGCTTTGGTCCGAACTATCCCAGGGTGGGCCTCGTGTGCAGTGGCGATGACCTGCGGAGTGAGGGCCCGATGAACAACGAGTCGTTCCCCACGCAGAAGCAAATTGTCGACAACGGACAGTTCTTTGCGAACAGTGAACAACGGCTTGAGTTCACCCGAGAGAGACTTCTGGGGAGGCCAGGATGACGTAACGTAACCTCTGACTTCCTCCAAGGTAACGTCTTCGCACAGCGACTGCTCGAATTGCTCCTTGGTCAAGCAGAGCGGTGCAACGAGAGCCACGACTTCTTTGTCGAATGAGACATCTTCCTGAAGAGCAGAGAATGGAAGGCGGGAGAGGGCGTCCGGCCCTTGGTTTTCTGAGCCCTTGCGATACTCTACAGTGTAGTTGTAGCGAAGAAGTCGCTGAGACCACCTTTCGATGCGAAGGGGGCGTTTCCCAGAGCCTTGAGACGACAGAAGGGAAACCAGTGCTTGATGGTCTGTACGCAGTGTAAAAGGACGACCCCAGAGGTAGGTGTGCCAATGCTCGCAAGCCCAGACGCATGCGAGTGCTTCACGTTCCCCGACTGCGTATTTCCTTTCTGCTGGCGAAAGCGTGCGGGACGCAAAAGCGATTGTGCGCAGCCTGTGACCATCCAGCTGCTGAAGAACAGCGCCAAGTCCGACGTCTGAACTATCCGTGGACACGACCACGGGGAGACTGGCCTCGAACATCTGAAGCACGTTGCTGGAGGCCAACACGAACTTGATCTTGCAAAAACTGGCGTCGACGGTGTCGCTCCAAATGAAGAGCTGGTTCTTGCGAAGCAGAACTCGCATTGGCTCTAACACGTCAGCAAGGCAGGGGACGAACTTGGCATAGTACTCGACCAAGCCGAGGAACGAGCGTAACTGCGCAGCGTCGGTTGGGGCAGGTGTGTTCAGAATGGAATCTACCTTCTGTGGCAATGGCGAGATGCCTTCTGCAGTCACCTTATGTCCTAAAAATGAGAGTTTTTTGACGGTGAACACACACTTGGCGTTGAGCTTGAGACCCGCATCCTTGATGCGGTGAAGAACAGTGGTCAAGTTGGCCAGGTGCTCTTGCTCACTTTTGCTGAACACTATGATGTCGTCGATGTAGAAAAGAACGCCGGGGCATCCCTGAAGGATCCTTGACATCATCTGTTGGAAAGCGGCTGGAGCCGATGCCAGGCCAAAGCATATAAGCTTGAAACGAAAAAGTCCATCGTGCGTGACGAAAGCAGTGAGGTCACGGCTGTCGGAATGAAGTAGCACCTGGTGGTAGGCCGACTCGAGGTCCCACATCGAGAAGTGGGTGGCGCCTGCTAAACTGTTCAGCAACTCTTCTGCATGTGGAAGAAAGAAACTGTCCGTGACGACGGCTTTGTTGGGCTGGCGAAGGTTAACGCAGAGTCGAATGTGGCCATCCTTCTTTTTCACGATAACAATGGGAGACACCCACTCGGAGGCGTTGACGCGCTTTATCACATCCAAGTTTTCCAGGCGACAGAGCTCTGCAGACACTTGAGGGCGGAGGGACAGCGGAAGACGCCGGAGCTTCGATGCGACAGGTGGTACCGTGGTTCTGACTTTGACCTTGTGAATATAACCCGTGGCAAGTCCAAGTCCTGGAGCAAAGAGGGATCCGAACTCGCTGGCAAGAGTCTTCGGAAGGCGAGGTGGTACAGGAACAGTCTGCGTTGCGGAGGTCTGGTCGGTTTCGCCTGCAGCTGGCACCGATGTTGTCTCGAAGCAACGAAGGGTAGAGCCTTCGATGTGAAGGTCTAAAGCCTTGATAGCGTCGATACCGAGGAGAGATGTGCCTTGCAACACAAAATAGAACAGGAGGCGCGCAGCACGTCCCTTGAACATAACTCGAGCGGAAAAGCAACCGTGTACTGGGATGGGCTGCTTGGAGTAGTCGAACAGTTTCACTCGTGGAGCGGAAAGCAGCGATTCTGTTGTGAAGTGCCTTTCGAAATGGCTGTCCGCCAAAATCAAGACCGACGAACCAGAGTCGATAAGGAACGTTAACGGCTTATCATCAACAGAAACGTCGATAAAAATGCCGGTGCGAGCACGACCAGTCACTGAAAGGACGCTCAAAACTTCGTCATCATCGGATGAGTGGCGGCAGTCAACTTCAGCCACGGCGAGCGCGGACGAGTGTTGTAGCTTGTTGCAGAAGGAGCGAAAATGGCCACGCCTACCGCAGTGAAAGCAGCGCTGATGTTGCGCCGGGCAGCGCGATGATGAAGCACGATGCTGGCGGGAACCGCAGCGGAAGCAGAACGACGGAGAATTAGGTGATCCGCGCGAGCGCTTAGGGCTGACAGAGTGACGGTGGTCATGAGACAGTTGACTTTGGCCGGCGGTCCGGGAGGCGCCTGAAACAGCTGAGTCGCGGCGTGACGCTGGGCGGTTGCTCGCTGGCGGGGATGGCTGCCAACACGAAGACGAGCGAGACCGCTTTGGCATAGGTCGGTGCTGATTGTCGTTTAAAGTTACTCGCTGAACTTGGCTAGGAGTGAACTCTCGCACTTCCTGAGCCGCTTGTTCGAGCTGCTGTGCTAACAGCACGGCACGCGAAAATGAGAGTGCCGAACCTTCAAGAAGAAGGCGCTCTCGAAGGTGCTGGGAAACGATGCCTTCTAAAAACTGGTCGCGGAGAGAGTCCTCGAGGGCGGCAAATGAGCAACGCGTCGCGAGCTCTCGTAGTGCGGCAACGTACTCGAGGGCAGACTCGCCTGGTTGCTGGACGCGACGACGGAACTTGTGGCGTTCGACGACGACATTGCTCGCGGATGCGAAATGCTGTGTTAAAACAGCGACGGCTTGGTCGTACGAGGACAGTGCCGGAGAAGGCTTGCCGCTGTCTTCGGACGTCTTCGTGGAGGCGGCTGCGGGCGGAACGGTTGAGAGACGTCCGAGGAAGGCGGCAATGAAAAGAAAATTCGCTGACCTTCAAGTCTGAGGCTGTGCAGCAGCAGGGCCTTGCGACGCTCGGGTGTGAAGTCGGACGCTCCAGAAGCCAGGAGAAAGGTCTCGAACATCCGTAACCATTGCGGCCACGCAACGGCTGGACGGCCCGGCGCCGGGAGGAACGGCGGAGGCGGAGCGAGCCCGGAAAAACTCATGCCGCGAAGCTACGGGCAAAGTAACGCGTAACGCCGCATGGGAAACTACTAATCCTCGTCGCCAATGTAGTGTTGCGACCGAGGCTCAAGTGACGAGAAGTTGAATAATAATTTTATTATGCGAACACATGTTTATATAGACTACAACACTAGCGACACACACAATACAAGGTTGACAGACGTAATACAGAAACCGAAACTACGACACAACAGTCACCAGGCGCAATTACAGCCCCGGGCATAGTGCAGTGGGCAGGGACAAGCCACGTGACCCGCCTTTCTCGAATTCTGGCACTCTCACTCCAGAGACGCGCGCCGTGCCCAAAATGCCACAACAGGCGGATGTTTGTTTGACAAACATGGCCTCCAGCCGATTCCCCACACGGGTTTTGTTACTTAGCGCCTATTCTCCGTTTTACCTTTCGATGAACTACAGTGAACGCTACGACACATCTTGAATGGCCTTCTGTGTATATACACCAAACACACCCGCAGAACAATGCTCTAGCTCGATTCCAGATAATGAGCAGCGGTGATGAACAATTTTCGAGTAATAAATCGATGATGTCCAAATAACGTCTGAAAGGCGACGTAAGAGGTTCCTTTCTGATGATATGCGTGTGGTCTGAGTGTGTGAGTTGTCTTTTGCGCTGTTACCTTTTTGTCATGATCGAAAAATACTGCGCACACATAGCTTGTAGCCCAGCAAACTTTCTATTGTTCTCCTGGTAACAAATAAAGAATTATATATTGCAAGAAGTTGCGAGATTCTTACAGAAAAGTGAAATTATATGTTGTACGGTCGATTCACACCGGGCCATTTTCCTACGTCACGTTACGATACGACCATTAAGGACCGCTTACGGGAAGGGAGAGGGTCGACGCCTTGTCAAGCATTTCTAATTGCCTTTTGCGACGGCCCCATAGACAACTGTTTGATGTAGTTGTCTGAATAAATCATTGAATTGAATTGAATATATGCTACCACGTTCACAGAAATTACTAAACTATTTTTTTTTTTGTTTTACATTATCCTGGGAGTAACTGTATTTATCTGGTTTCTTGTGCGATTTGTTATCTATCTTCGTTTACTGATCAACAGATACGTGTTTAATTATTGTTCCTACGTTTTTTTTTTTACACTTCACACTTTGCAGTTTTCATTTACTCGAACCTACACACACATGTAGTACGTATGCCTTCAAAGTGGAAACTCTCGCCTGAACGCGTAACTAATATACAGGGCCACGATGCAAACTCAGCAAGGCAGATATGAGCTGAGCAACATTTGAACCTTTCCGCTTGACTGATCCCTTAAGACACTCATTCAATCTTCATTTTAGTTTTACTTTCGATTTCTTGACATCTTTCCATCTTGTCTACACCGTACACTCCAATTTAGGGTGTTGAATAAAAGTTTTCGCTTGGCAGGATAAGCGGCGCATGGCATAAAGACTCTCTCGCAACTCCCGACCGAGGGCAAGTACGGCGTCATTAGTTGCCCAGTATCGAGTTCTTAAATGACGTAACACAGTGTCATTGATGGATCAGCCGGATGCACTTTTAGAGGCTTCCGAGTGAACAACCTCGAAAGACGTCAATTTGATGACATCGATTTTACCGCAGGGTGACAAGACGCTCGTACAAGAAAGTTTCTCTTATCTCTCCAAACACCCCGGAAAGCAAGGGTCTCGCACGGGACGCACAGTCTCCTGTAATCTCAACGACCTACTGGAAGCACGTGGCCGAGAGAGCGGCGGACGGGAGCGTTGCACGCGCTTCAGACGATTCGATTCTGCTTCCAGGGTAGGAGTAGGACACTACCGGGCCTGAAGGCGCTTATACTTCGTTTCAGCTTCGGTCCGAGCGCGGTCGACGATGTTATGAGTTGAAGGGCCAATCAAACAGCCAAAGAGGCACAGCGTCATAGCTTTGTGCCTCTTTCGCTTCAGTTGATAGGACTTGCCGGTATTCCCCGTCTCTCTGTGCACGGCTCCTCCGCCGGCTAGTCCTATCAAGCGCAGAGAGCACGCCATGACGCTGCGCTTTTCGCGCTCTTCGATTGGCCCTTCGGCTCATAACATCGGCCGCGCTCGGACATAAGGTGAAGCGAAGTATAGCACTTTTTGGTTTTGGTTTAGCGGAAACGCGCGCTTTATCAGCGTCAGGCCAAGAGATAAGATCACGAAGGCTCAAAACGAGCATAGTCACGACTTTTTTTGATCCCTTGCTTCTGGTGCAAAAATTCAGAACAGGCACAGCGGAGTAAGCAAATATAGAGTTAGATATTGAGTCCTATAACTAAAATATAAAGTGAGCTGGATAGCAGATTTGTTCATTAGAAGAATGGCAGTGATCGCGCGGTTTAGCAGAGTTAGAATAATCGCCCTGGGCACAGGCCCGTTTCTCCCAGACAGCAGTTGGGGCAATAGAAGGACACAGCCGTGGCATGACACTGACGAACTGCTCAACGCTACAAAACCGAAAGCACAAACTGATAAGTGCGCATTAAGTTTTAGTTGAGCCCCAATTTAGTCCTACCCTCGGGGTGGAATGGAATCGCTCGGAGCAAAAGCAGAGCCCACGCCAAACACCGTGTCGGCCACGCTTTACCAGTGCTTTGGTGGTGCAAGAGACAGCATATTTTTTCGTCCTCCATTAGTTCATTGCAACAAACATAATCGCCGATGGATTCATCGTAAGCGAAACAAGCACCGAGAAAAACAAAAAGAGGAAGCTCACACCGGGTTCTAAGGTTACTGCGAAGTAATTAATATCCTCTTTATCGGAGGCGGAGCGAAGCATCGGGCGTCGCCTTACGTTGTTGTTTCCACTCGCTTGAACAGCAACCAAGGGAACACGGAACGCGTGCTTCCTTACTACATTTTCTCGACAAACCTTGTCTTGTGTTTTTAGCAATTTTGTTATACCTATATTTTTTCGTTCGTTTAGTGATGAAGCCGAAGAAAAATAGCACTACAGGACCCTTCATTGTCCGCAATCTCGGCGGGCTACAGAGACCCTAAGTTTGCTGGTCCTGTTCTTGCGAAGAAAAGGCCCAGTCTAGCGTGAAGCTCCGATAGAGGCGTCGGGCGAGGCTGTATACTATCTTATTGTTGTTTCTTGAAGGCGCTGGCAGAGGTACGGAAGAAAGTTGGTGATTTTCACCGGGCTGTTTTCTTTCCCGCCGGATATTACGGGTGTTTAGATACACAAAAATGCCTCGGGCGCCAAAGTTGCAGCCTCCAGGAAAAGGGTGCTCTGCTTTCAATGGATAGTATGTTAGGCGTTTGAGGTAAGGCTTTATTGTTCCTATCGTGGAACGATAACAGAGCTATTTCTATAGGCAGTAGTAGAAAGGTTATGAGTGCTTCGACCCATAGCTTTAAAAAAAACGAAAAGTCTGATAGAGCTGCGGTATTGCTTCCGCTCTAATAATTTGGAGATTTTGCAGCAGCATCGGCTGAAACATGGTTTGCTTTACACCTGCTGACTTTTAGTCTATCGCGCAGTCTCTGGAATAGCTGCTTTCGGAATATGAAGTAAATTGAACAACGCAAGTTACCTTATGCGAAGGTGTCTTTTAAAAGTATACTTTTCTTACCCTGCGGCTTCAACGTGTCAACTTTGGTTGTTATAAAGGTCAGAAAAATAGTTTTCTAGATTAACCCAGTGAGTTACTTGGCATTGTTGGCAGGTGAAATGCAAAGATACCACGTCTGAAGTATAAATCTACCTAAAACAAACTAATAATAATAATAAATATTTAATATTAATTTTTTAATTTGCCTCTTTTCTTGTGTCCACTTGGCATTGTGCATGGCTAGATAGTAAATTGGTACCCTTACGCATGTTCGTCTTCGAGCTGTCCGCCGAGGGGAAACAATTTTGAATAACTATAATATACAATGTATAAAAGGATATACACCCCTTGCACACGGACATATCTATTTTTATTTATGCATATACCTACATCGCCCAGGGTACATTATTGTAGAGGGGTTACAATGTAACAAACGAAAACAGACAATAGAATTCACGCTCAGAATAATAACATAAGAAATCTGACTCTTAACGGTAAAAAGCTTCTTGTAAAACCGAGAAGAACATGATATGGGTTGAACTGATAATTAAACTGTCCGACGGTTCCATTCTTAAATGGTAAAGGCTCGGCTTCGTCAAGAGATGGCATACATGTAGGCCATCTCCTGACGAAGCCGAGCCTCTCGGAGAAACTGTCGTCACACATACATTAAACTCCTAGCATAGCAACTCCACAAGTAAGGATCTCTGACATATATATATATATAGCTTGGTCTGCTGGGCAAGTTGGTAATTGACATTTAAAGACGGAACAAAAAGACGAAGAAGCACACAGTACAAGCGCTGACTCACAACCAGTCGTGAGGGAATCGAATTCTGAGTGTTGGCGCAAGTTCGATTCTTTTACGACTGGTTGAGCGTTAGCGCTTGTCCTGTTGGGTTATTGGACTTTTTGCCCTGTCAATATTGCGGTATATATATATATATATGTATATATATATATATATATGTATATATATATCACGACATCTCCTGACCAAGCCGAGTCTCTCGGCGAAACTGTTGATTAAACTTCCGCTGTTTGTTGTTTCTCACCGTGAGTTTTTCGCTTCACTGTATTATGTATATAAAGTATGGTCGGTTACACAGATGGTAGCAGCCTTGTAAACAAAATGCTTTCTTGAGTTACGGTACGCAGCGATTCCAACCAAATTTAACCAACTTTTCCCTTCAAGACGACTCGGGCTTGGGAACAGCTCCCATCATAAGTTCGGCGCTGCTCTCCCCTTTCCCTTCTTCCACCATGAGAGGCCCAAGTGTTGAGAACCTAACTCGATTCCTAGGCGGCACCCAGAATCCACCGGCGTCTCCTTCCAGCTACAACCTTCGTCGATCAGTCCAGACGAGTGACCGTGCTGGATATAGAGCTCCGGCTAAACTCAGCTCTGTATTGAAAGAAACCCCCACCCCCCGTCATTGGGGAATGGTAGTAGACCGTTTCCGCAGCCTGCTAAGCACCCGGATAGCGCTCCGTAATCCGCCACAAGACCTTGAACCATAGCCTCCTCCCCGTATAGAGGAGGCTATGCTTGAACTATGCAGACAAAGCTGGCGGCGCGCATGCGCAGCTGCGGCGTTTTCTTCACGGATACCGTAGCGGAGGAGAAAAACGGTCTACTACAATTCCCTATTGGCCACTGGTTTATGTTGAGCGCTATTGTTGGGTAGTAACGGTAGGCTCACGGAGTGCTTCTTGGGGAGTATCAAGAGACACCTTCGTTTCCCCAGTTTCCCTTTAGGTCACTTGTTTACGGCCGGTGTTCGCCTTAGTGCAGAGTTTATCGCGCGTCTTTGTTGTAGCCGAGACAAGCGTATCATGAAAACGGTTAGTATTTGACTCGTTTCTCCCGGAATGTGATTGCTCAGGACGGGCTTTTTAATATCTAAATGATGTTACGTGGGTCGCATTATATCCGCCACTTTTGAGAACTTGTGCCCTCATTAGGCTCTCAGACTGTTTTTGCCCATAATTCTGCACCCTCTTTTTTGTGCTTACTTCAATCTGGGACCATTATAAAATGATAAAACTTGTCTCTCTTATCTGCACGTTGCGCAATACTTCGGCGTAAGTGGGATAGTGAACCCAAGGAATGCGGGGGCAAGACATTTCAAATTCCACTCATGCAGCATGAGTGGGATTGGATACTGTCATCCCTCGTAGTGCCTATAGCTATGAATTCATTGTTCTTCAGGAGCACAGGGTTATGCTCGAACCCAATTTTGCCGCGATGAATGATTCATCGTTGCCTTTGTTCCCAATATCCTTAAGTCATACGAACGCGCGAGCAGATTGTGATTTATTTTTACATATAAATGAAAGTATTCCAAGCAGGACAGCCCCTCTGCCATTAAATGCATTTATTTTACACAGACGTAATAAAAATGGATGCAAATAATAGAATAAATATATTTTCCGCTATATAACCACGGCAACGAAAAAATCTAAATTTATTGTAAAATGGTTCAGGTGAAAATTTCGCCAGTGAGCATTTGTATGTAACTTTTTACTTACCCTTATCAATAAATTTTAAATTACCTGCGTACGAATAGCTCTTCCCTATGCAAAAGGTTAGCCAATAAAAAATAAACAATTTCTAGAAACCTGTCGTCCACTCAGCAGGCAAACATCTGAAATGGTTCATATTTTAAGAGCAATAAAAATTTAGAATAATTGCGACAATTACTGCCAAAAAGTTTGAAACTGCAATTATATTATTCGCTTATCTGCTCACGCTTACTGTACTCTGTCTTTGTATGGGGAACCGCTACACAAACAAATGAGAACAAAGTATTCGTTTTGCAAAAAAAGGCTGTTTTATTTATTGAGGATGTTAGGAGGTATCAACACTCGTTCCCCGTATTTCTAAAGTAGAAAATATTAAATATAGAACAAATCCTGCTTCTTAAATTATAGATTTTTATTTTTAATGAAACTAGACCGAACCAAGCACCTTTTCTTTATATATACAATCAACCTCGGCCAATCACAGTTTCAGAAGCGCACAGTATACGAAACCTAGGCTTGGAACAAATTGGTACACAGCCCCTTACATATCTCGTACCAGATTTACTAAATACGCACCAAACCATTCCAGAAATGGCCCAAGCACACATTTCATTTCTTCATCATAACAAAAAAAAAATAATTGTAAATTATATACTAAGCCACTCGTGATCTGTAGTTAGTACGATGTTGACAGTTATGCGTTATTGTGTTTGTTGTGGATATTGAAATTGATGTATTTTTTATATTTATTGTGTTTATATACCTGTTTTTTCTTGGATAGCTGCAAAAAGGGGCTGGAGCCCGGTCAGACGACACCTTGTCTTTTTTTGCCCCAGCACCCCAGACGCTTTTGTGTCTCAAATATCAAATAAAGGGTATGTACATACGTACATACATATACTATCTAACACCGGGGGGAGGGGTGGTGACCATGCAGTTGAAAAGTTACTGTTTGGATTACAATATAGGCACTACGAAAGCGCTTAAAGGCACCATGAAATGACCTTTTTACTTTTTTCAGATAACTTTTACATTAAACCGTCAATGTTCACTGAATGCCGAACAGGCATTCGTTTTCGTCTCGGTTTTTTAACTTCTACACAAAAAAATTAATGAAATATCGACTTTTCTTTTTCTCCAACTGACCGCAAAACAAGCCGTGACGTACGCTGTTTCCGGAACCGGTAGTTCTCTCGGCAGTAGGAGATGGGAGCGTTGGCGGCGACGAGTTGGGGTGCGCCGGTAGGTTTTACTGCGCTGATGTCACCGACGTATTTTCTGAATCGGCGCTTCTCATCGCCGCATCGCAGCTGAGCGAAATTCAATGAGATATGTTGCGCTACAGCGACAGCATGGGACTAGTCCCATACGCCGGTATGCCTGTTGGGAAGTGCAGCGAGTCTTCCGGTGAAGACTCCAGAAGTCAACACAACTGTCATTGTTGGTAAAAGGCGGCCCGTGTCAGTCGCTTGCAAAGCGACGTAGACGAAAACAAATTGCCGCGGCGTTTTTCGCGGCCTCGGAGATGCAGGAGCGAGCCGACGTTAAAAAAGATATGTTTTAACTACGAGTGTCAGCAAGAGCCACATGAATACCTGTTCACACTCGGAGCGGACGCGCGCGTTTGATGGAAGTGCTGTATTCGCGCTGTTGGTAAGCGCTTCGGGACAGTTCTTTTACGATTGCAACTCGATACTGACGCGACACTCGGCAAAGAAAGGTTGGACCGGTATTGCACGTATACCTCCCACGAACTGTTACAGCTCGACAGTGACGTGCAGTCTGTCAGAATAAAAATGGCATACCAATAACAAAGTGTACATACCGTGTTACGAAGGTAATCCATACAGCGTTTATTTCAGCTCTATATCACACAAAACAAGAAGATAGAATCGACGAGAGTCCCATTTCGACGAGTGTTCGTCAACACTGCCACGGAAAACAAGAAGAAGAGATTGACCTCACCTCTTAATCTAAAATTGAGGTCAGCGATCAAACTATAATTCGGGAAGGGTCCACAAGGGTCGCGCGGGCATATTCCATTCAGCACGCCAGCCGGTCGTAGGCAGACGGTCTTGCGACGAAGCAACGCTGCGCCGAGTCGGAGTGCCTGCTAGGCCTATATTCTGAGCAGCTCGCTTCGTCGGAGTCGGTGGATTTTCTCGGGTGTTTGTAGATCCAGCGTTCTTGTTCGTCGTGGTCTGTTTTAAGTACTTTTTTCTTGCTCCTTGAAGTCGGCACACGCGAGAAGAACACGTAGAAAAATAAACGTTCAGTCAGTCAGTCCGAGTTTTGAGAGGAAGGAAATGAAAGGAAATAAACGTTCGTCGGTCGTCGCCACCCAAGTAACCGAATTCGGCCCTCCTGCCCTACTGCGCACGCGCAGTAGTTGCTTCGTTTACCACACGATAGATGGCGCTTGGCTCTCAGCATTATCAAATTCGGCAATTTTCGCCACACATCTCTAATTATGCTACAAAATGTGGATCTGAATATTATTTAACAAAACTTTTAGGAAACATTCGCCGGCTATTTATTGTTTACGATCGCGGTGCTGGTGAGGTAGGCTCTTACCCAATAGCCGACGTGGATTCGGCTGACGTGCACCGTTTCTGCGGATGCATCGTAGTGAAAAGGCGAAGGGAAGAAGGCGCAAAAGAGTCCAGTTTTCTTTTAAAAGTTCTATAGCAAATCATTTTTTTTGGCTCCCTATTTTTGTGTTTTTGTGTTTCTTTTCACACCTTTTACAACGTGCGGTGGATGAAATTCGATTTTAAAATCATTTCATGGTCCCTTTAATCTGAAACAAATTGTAGATTATGGGACAGTGTTAGGTTACACGGGACTGCAAATATTTCGTTCGTTTGAAGCAGCGAGCCTTCACCGGTTAAAAAACACTTCAACGATGAGAAAGTAACGCGTAATAATTTAGAACATCTTTCATGCCAGAAAGCGAAAGCTTCGAGTGTGGTTGTTTATTACTTAGAAACTTTTTTTTCAAATTCTTAAATCTTGTACCATGTTTGTACAGCGCGTTTAAATTATATTCCTGCGAGAAAGGGTTATTTTTGCATATTTAAAACTTTAAGACAAGAAAAGGATATTAAATGTGCCCAGTCATTGTCAAAGCGGAAAGGCAAAAAACGCCATGCATTGACAACTGCCACGGAATTCTCGTACTGCGTTTTATCACGAGAAGACCTTACTACCGCCATTAAATACGCTTCTTTTTACTTTGCACAAAACTAAAACTTTATGTGTGGTTTCAAGAAGAAAATTAGGAGCCTTTACAATGTTTTACACACTTTTTAAACGGTTTGAAACAACTTTATGCAGTTACTTCGAGCAAATTTTAAAACAAAATTGTACGTGCTTTGTGCTTAATGTTTATTTTGCTTTACAAAAAGAACAAATTCGTGAACTACCATTATAAACCAAACAGCCAACAAGCCCAAACAAACATTCTTCGTCGAACTACGTTTGTTTGGTGCCGTAGAGAATTTGTTATTAATGCATCCTTACAAAAGCTTATTCCTTATAGCCATTACGTGCGTTTTTGTGAATGTTTCTTTGGTTTCACGAAACTGGACGAATTGCATCAAACTGCCACTACAAACCAATCAACCAACTAACCCAAACAGTCATTCTTCGTCAAACTACGTTTGTTTGTAGCCGTAGGGAATCCGTTATTAATGCTGCATTATGAGAGCTTGTTTTTTATAGCCATTACGAGCCCTAGCTTCCACTTGTGAGGTTCATAATATTCATGGTAGGGGCCGTTCCTTTTCAGAGACAAAAATGAAGAAAGCATGCTCCCGTACCCAACAAAGCGGACGATTTTACAACAACAAAAATTAAAAATATATAATTTTTGACTAATTACTGATTTGATCCAAACCATAGTGGGGGTTTCAGCTCCTACAGTGTATAGCTACCGTGCTCAAAATATAACATTGATTCAAAGAAGTAAAGCTAAAGACGCGCTGCGTTTAAAAAGGCACAAAGGCAATTTTATTTGTTATACAATTTGTCGTAACGGGGGAACATACAATGCAATGTTTGGTTCCGATGAACACACCACGAGTTTTGTGGGATCCCCAGGCCATCAGAGACTAATAAAGAATTTGCGCAGAGCCCACTCCAACGAAGCGAAGTTACAAAAGAAACGCGACTTTTGTAGAACCACAATGTTCGTACAAACAACAAAAAGTGGATCACGAACCCTAATCCGTCTTTGATACACTTGTAGCAAAAGAGTCACTAAATTTGTAGCTTTCCTTTTTTTATGTGTTATGTCTCTTCGTGCTCTCAGTCGCCACTTAACGCAGAGAAAAAAAATATCTTCGCTTGATCCCTTCTTAACTTCAAGCCTCGGGAGACTTTATATGCATACTTCAAAAATACTGGTTTCCTCCATTGAACAATAAGGGTACCACACAATACCTAGAAACACTTTGCGCACACTGAAGCAAGAGCGTCGCTGCTCCGTTCGTTTTTGCCGTCTTAAGTTTGTTAAAATAAAAGCAAGCGAAGGAATACAAAATTACTTAACTCGCATTTGTTGTTTCGGGAAGCGCTGCTGCATCGTCCACGATATCTTGCTTCGCGCACACAGCATGTTCCCCTCTGAGCGTTCTATTCTTCTTCCTGTGTCAGTTCATTTGCATACTCCACCTCGTCTCTCACCTAAACCTTTCTAGTTTTGGTCCTCCACTCAAGCTCAACGCTTTCCCCATTTTAAAGCTGCTTATATTGAATCTTAGACGGAACTTTTTCGGTTTTCGTTCGACCCGTGTCATAGATTGGTCTTTCTAATAGTTTTGGATTTGTCCTTACTTTTCTTTACTTGAATGGCTCTTCACGTTGCTTCGTGCGTGTCTTTGTTCCCATGAATCTCCGTTGTGGATATTTATTAATAGCGCACGCTTTCGTTCTTCTAACACTTTTTTTTTTGCTGCATGAAGCATAAACCTCGGATTTAAAATACGCGCCAAAAATATACACGGTTGAATTGCGAAGCGTGGATGCATTCTGAATTTTGAGCGTGCGCTTTAGGGCTCTGAAAACGGTTGATGTACATTCCATGTTTCTCAGGATAGTTTTTTTTTTTAGCTCTGCTAATTTTATATTCAGGCACTACTTCTTTCTTTTGTATAAACAGCTGTTTTTAAATATCTTTTATTGACTGATACTTTCAGAATTTTTTCATTGAAGCACGTTCGTTTGTTGCCTAAGCAAGAGATAAAAAGAGACTTGTTACACGGCGTCCCATGATAAATCACACCAATACCAAGAGCTGCTAGAAATGCAACATTGGAAGATGAAGTTCTCATTTGTCGTTTTGTTTATTACATGAATTATTGTCGAACCAATTATTGTACCGTGAACAGCTTCCAGTTTTTGACTAATCGGAGATTCTGCTGACTACAATCTAAAGGAAACGTCCGTGCGCCTACTTTCCCGCAGAACACCTCGGAGAGCCAGTCACCGCAACTTACGGAGGCAGCTCAGCGAATGACAATACCGAAACATATGTTTAGGCCAAAAAATGCAGTCTGAGTCGTGCCATTAAGCAATGCAAGCGTGACGTTTTCCATTGCTTAATGTCATAACTCAGACAGCGTTTTTTGGTCGAAACATGTTTCGGCAATGTCAATCGCTCAGCTGCCTCCGTAAGTTGCGGTGATGGGCTGTCCGAGTGTTGTGCGTGAAAGTAGACTCACAAACCATTTGTAGAGTATACACTGTCATTCGCAATAGGGCAAAGATAATCTATGCGCACACCTATCATGCCCATTTTTGACGTAAATAAAATACCTAAAACACGGAGACAAACGTCAATGTTGCATAATCGTTCATTTCGCGCGCACTCAAAGCTAGCAAAAAATCTCGCTATGTGTTGTGCTTTCGTTTTCATTTCCTCGTATCTTCCCGACTCATTTTATTAGACACATTTATGAACGTCGCAGCAACCATTTGTTAAATACGCCCGATCATAGTGGCTTCCGTATATCGTTTTCGTCATAAATGAGGAAACTAGTCGGAGGTATTCTTTTGTTATTTAAATTCAAGATTATTCTTCGTTCGTCGGTGTTTGATGGGGAATGACAATGCATTGTTTTGGAAAATATTTGATCAATAAAATGAAGTGATATCGTATCTTTTTTGGCTTGCCGACTGAGGGAATAAATAAATTACATTTCACGCACTGTCAGAACTGTCTACTAATTGCGCATTTTTCTCCTTTGGTGAGCCATGGTCTCTGCAGCTTCTTTAGTAGCCCTATAAAAAAAGGTCTGGTATTTAGATTAATTATGACCTTCTGGGTTCCCTTTCGGAATTTCATCAATTGCCCAAATATTCTAGATTTTTCGTTTCTTTTTATTCAAAAGCGCAGATAGGCCGATTCACGTCCAGCCCATTCTAAACATATACGCCTTCAGAATATGTTTTATAGCAAGTCTCGTGCTAGGGCAGGCAATATGCCGATCAGAGTTTATGGCATCGTTCTTTGTTTCGATAAAACAACGTTTTTATAACTTTATTCGTTTTAAGAAAACCAAACTAACACATCAAAGTTCTCAAGGGCGTTTATTTTCTCGAGTAATCGCATTATTGTATAATGCGTTATAATTTTACACATGTGCTGTGTAAAAACAAAATGTGTTTTTAAGAACACGAGAACGCCTTTCAGATTGTAGCTTCAGAAAATTGTTATTTCGGCTTGAGCACAATTTGGAGGTTTTCTCGTTTACTTTCAATTCCTCCAAAATTTACTTATTTTTCGCACTGAATGTTGGGTGTCGGCGGGGCCCAGTCTTTTCTCGCCCAGGAAAGCGCATTAGTTTGATTATCTTCGGAGCTCTCGTGCACCACCGTTCCACTAGAGCATATTACATTTCGAAGCTTTTCGCTGTACTCGAGAATACAAAGATTTTCATCACCGGTGATGATAGAAAGTACTACCACAAACTTACTGATTTCGTGAATCGATTTTAAAATCCCCTTATGCGTGACAGTCACGAGTTCCAGACGATGCAAATATTTGTAGTTGTCACAGACTAGTACCCATAGATGGTGAACAATATCTCGAAGCCAGGGAATTTTTTTTTTTTGTTGCGAACTATACGACCGCTAATTGTTATGTTGCTGCAAATTATATTTTATTTAAAGTTGCGATGAAATATGAGTTTCATAAATTTTTTTTATGACCTAAAGTCCTCGTTTTCTCTTAATTAGACAATTTGTTTGTAGCTCGTTCATTTCTCTGGTTGGCATCTTTTTTGGCTGTAGCATTCCATATAAGTACTAGAACGCTAGTTTCAGCCCGAATATTGGTTGGTGTCCTCAGTCAGATACCATCTCCGTGCATTAAGTTTTATTAAATTTGTGCGAAACGACGGTATGCCTGGACGAGGGAACTGCAATATTTTACGCATAAAGTGATACCACTGCTGAAGCGGGCGGAGCGGTGGCCTCGGTTAACCCTAATGAACTTCGCGATGACAATGGCAGAGCATAAGGGGGGCGGGTGCATCTGACGACTGTGATTTCTTTATACCGTAGTCGGGCGGCTATATAGTTTGTTACTGTTTTGTATCGGTGGTCGGGTTTACTGCGTCCTTTATTTCTGTCTTTGTTGTTGTTTCTTTTTATTTTAATGAAGGTTACAGCGAAACTTTCAGCACTAACACCGTAATAGGTTAAAGGGTGTAATCTGTTACCTTGACATTTAACACCAGCTTTGACGATGCCTAAGTGTTAATCGAAAGTTGCCGTTTGAGTACTACATATGGCAGTACCCAATATTTTGGTGTTTAGATAAATATAATATTTTGATAGCATGGTTTACAGACTGAGAAATATCAGAATAATAATGGACGAGGTAGAAACGCAAAGTACGCCACCGAATATGCAGAAGATATAAAGGTCCTTGAGGTTTTTATAAGTAACTAGCCGCCAAGTGCAAACGACGTCAGCATCTTACGAGTGTGGTTCTCTTGAACTTCTAACCAGACAGACCATCTGCACAAACCAAGGGTTTATTTCGAGGGTGACGACAATCAGTGGCCACGTACTATACACGGTAAATAGTGCAAGCTGCCATTTTCTTTATGAGCGGTTGATCAGAATTGCATTTAGACAGGAAGCATTACTTGACATAATTCAGAACTTATACAGGATTAATACATTTTGTGACGGGGCTATTTTTCTGTCTCTGCCCTTTTATTTTTTTTTTTTCGTAAAGAAAGATATTGCAAGAGGCAGGCTCTTGATCTTCCATTCGAAATATCTAACGTCTTGGTTTAGCTTGTACATGAATAAAGACGGTCAGCTATGTTTTTCACAGATGACCCCATGAAACGTGCATAATTTCAGGGTTCCTACACTAGATATTTTAGTGTTGAGTAAGTGTATCGTTTCTGTTTTTTTACAAAGCTAATCTTAAAGAAAATTATTTTTTTTTAACACGAAAGATGTGAAATTTAGGACTTACAATAGCGCTTTGGACTTAATCCAGCCTATCAGGGCCCCGACGACACAGATTGGCTCACATCCTGAGACGTTGAACTCAAATAGCAGCCGAGTTAATGCTTTTGCAACAATTGTAGCACTTCAAACTTCTGGCTTTCTGATTTCAACCCCCGTTTTTATTGCTAGTTTTAAACATTCCCATCGCAAGAAACACACGGCAGTATAACACTCGAGGTCTACTGCACGCTTTACTGACTCAAAAAGGGGAGCACATTTTCAACAAAATCTAAGCACAGAAACATAAGCTCGAAGGTTGCCTTTATAAATATATTGCTCTATATCTGCGGAAAGAAATAAAAACTCTGGATGGTGTCTTTTGGGACTTGTTTAGGGCTAATACTTATATCGGGAGAAAAATAATGTTGCAATGAAGTATTTTCTTAAAGGTTGCGCAAAGTTATACGCCGTTGTCTCGCGTTGTCGCGGTTATTCATGCGACTAGACAAATATACACGCAAAGAGAATGTTTTTTTTTTGTGTTTTATTGAGAATATATTTATTTGCTTACATTAGGTAGAGCTCATATGCCTGTTTGAAGCAATAACAAGTTCTCCGACATTTCCCCGTAGGTAGTTCAATGGCACACATTGAACAGCCTTAAATTAACCAATTTGTTCATAATGCACACAGGCATATTTTGCTTTCTGATGACTGAAAATAGCCAAACATATATACCGCTAAATTTAGTCCCGATATATAATCCTGTTTAGCAATCCTATAAAAAAAATATCATTATGTGTTTTGAGTTGTCTTGGGAATGTTCTCAATACGGGCAGTGTGTGCTTCTCTCCGAAGTCAAAAGTTTGAGAATTCAACGATAGATCGAAACTTAAGCAATAGCGAAACGTGCATCGGGAACCAACCTATCGCTTTTCTTAGAGTTGCCTGAAGTACTAAAGTTTGTACGATCACTACCCAACATTGGAATAAGGAATATTTATGTAAGATATTAGCTTGCGGTTTAATGAATCATAAAAAAAGAACACTACAGGGCCTGAAGGATACTCGGGCACGCGTACTTCGTGAAAGATCTCTAAAATAACTATGCTGGAAAATAACTGAACTTTCTGCCTCTGTCCCTACGTGTTTTGTTTTTCTTTCATGTTTTTCAAATCAGCTTTACCAACCCGTCTAACTTCATTTCCTCCCAAAAAAATTAAATGCCTTACTTTTTTAAAGAGGATACCAATAGTCTTAAGAGCCCAATGCCATTTAGGACAAAGCTATAAACATAATAGCCTTGAAAAGGAAGACACGAAATACTTTAGCTTTGACATAAAATTTGTTTTTATTTTTTGTGTTTTGTTACGCGATTTTAAAACATTTTATGCAAAAAAGCGAACTTTCTAATTTAAAACATTTTTCTATACTCTATAGATCCTGCTTTTCTGTGCAGTGTTTTCGTTTCCCCTTTCTTATTCTCTTGACCTCCCTCCCAACAAACCAGTTAAACTCTATGAAGTGTTGTTTTAGACACTAAAGGTGCGGCTATCCTGCCTAAAAAAGGAGACACATGAAGAACGCAGGCAGATTGCGTTCTTCCGGTATCTCCTCTGCGGACTTGCTAATTTCCAGCATAGATCAACAAACATCCTAGTGAGAATGATACTTATCTTGAAAAAGTCGCAGCTTTAATATAACTTTATTTAATTAAAGTCGATCAGCCAATCTCTCGGAAAACTTCGTGAACTACAAAAGTCGGTTGATCAGAAGTCGGTTGATCAAAGCATGTAGCAATTGTTTTCAAGAAATATATGTCTACGAAGCAGTTTCATTTCTTGTACTTTAACTACGGAAACAAAACAAAGAAATAAATACGTTATAAAACTATTCAGATGGTACTCTTTTACCCCCGAAACACCAGAATATCAGATATTGTGGAATCAACTGACAAACAATTCAGACGACCAAGAAGCATCGACGCAACCTTTCAACAGTCTCTGATCTCACTTGTGGCAACCATCAAACGTTCAACCGCAGGTCCAACATTGTAGAAACCGCAACCGCATTATAACACCCTACATATAACACCCCTGGTTCTTATCGATTGAGACAAATGAATCTAACGCCAGCTTTTGGCCCCTAGACCCTACCGCCCCACCCTTGCCACGCGAACATCCTATTACCTGCTCCCAACCCTCGATCAACTAAGAATGATTTCCCTCTTGGCCACAATCCCGGAAGATCCCGGGATTTGGAAATCACGTCGACGTCCGTGGTGCCTTAGTTAACGAAGTTGCCCCTTTGCGCCCGCCAGTCATTGATCCGGACTCCAGTAACGGCCGCTGCCGAGAAACTCGGCCATTCAACGTCTGTTTTGAGGACCGGTGTCGGAGAATACATGTAGGAAACGGGGGGGGGGGGGGGGGGGGGGCGGGGGGGGGTTGTGATACACGCTATCTGCTTGTAGCTCTAGAACGGCTCGCTCTTGACGAACAAGTCAGCGTTTGTCCAGATTAGGTCTGGGCAATGAACGTGCGCTAAAACAGATTTGCGTGAACTTTCGGCCCATGCGCAGAGCAGATAACAGCACCACCACATCAACACGACACTAGGGACGCGTACTGGTCTATAGCTCCCTCTTTGTCTGAATTCGGTGGTTGTTAAACTATGGCTGGCAACGTTTTTTGAATGCTTCCAACTTTGCTACAGCCCTGCACGCGCGTAACAAAAACACGGCGTGCCGCCAAATCCTCGTATATATAGCGCGCGCCGCCTGTTCAGAAAGTTAGCAAAACAGCTACATTACCCCGCCGCACAACCCGACCGAGGAAAGGCAAAAGCGCCGTATTAACATTTACAAACTAGACAGTGTTAACGAAGCTGGACTCTCGGTTGGTAATACACCGATGCGACGCCGATGCACACGTCTTTGTCGCAAGGATGTATATTTGCCGTCTCCAGCAACTCTCTTTCTAACCTTCCTTTGTTCCTTCCCTCTACCGCGCACCATCATCTAACCTTCCTTTTCCGCGCTATTTTTAATATGAATGTTAATTACCAACTTGCCCAGCAGACCAAGCTTTTCCAATACAAAAACAACCAACAAGTAAAAAAAAGAAAGACATGTAAGAGTAGAATAGTGGAGTGGAACATGAATGAAAGAAAGCAAGAAGGTAAGGAATAAAATGATTATCAAACTCGCCGGAAAGAAAGGAACAAGGCAAAAGCGCCACATACGCAGCGAACCTCGTGCGTTTGTGGCATCGCACAGCCAGCGTCTGCGCTGATTTCGATACAGAGTGACAGCCACAAACATGTCGTGTGCGAACAGACAGCGGCACGCACTCTGGGTTTCCCGTATTTGAACGTCGGAAAGTGCAAGACCCGTCGTCGGCAATTCAAGACAGCTGACTTCGCGATGCCGCCGCGAAAGATCCCCACGTTCCCAGCTGACACCCCGATCCGACCCCGATGGAGACGCGTAGTCACGTTACCCTATTGACGTTTGCATCGCTTATTACCCAGATGAAAGATGCTGAGTCACTGAGCTGCGGACGCATACGCAGCGTCTAATATCCCGCATAGCAGAGCTACAGCGCATGCTCAGAAGGCGTTGCACAGCCCCGCACAAAGATGGCAGTGCGCAGAAGGAGATTTTTGCAGAGGTCATACCACGGTTCAACTTATGCCCTCGCTTGCTTTTGTTCCTCTCGTACCGTCCAGTGTTTTCCAGGGTGTCGCTGCATTCTGCGCCATCTTGCAGCTTCTTTCATGTCCCTTCTTTATTTTCTCACAGAAGCCACCTTTTTGGAAAAGTTTGGCGTGAGTACCATGACCATCGTCTACGAAGCACCGGATCCTTTGTGGATTTTTCTCAAAGAGATTGGGCGAAAATATCGAAACGGCAGGTTTTCGAGTTGGGATGAAGATTTGGCCGGTCCGTTGATGCGACACCGCGGAACATGTCTCGCTGTCCTGAAATTCGTATTGAATTCCTCTCAACGATGATTTTTCTTCCTTTCTAGAGCAAGCAGTCGTAATAAAACGAGCGAAAAAAGTTATTTTCATTGCCTTTTGAATGTAAGAGTGATGCGATTGGTGCTGAGGTGAACACTATCGTTCTTGTCGATTCCACGTGTGCCTTCGTCGAACGAGAATATAGCATGAAGCCGCTAAGGCATCGGAGCATCTTTGCTATATTCTTAAGCATTCTGCTCTATAGTTAACAGGAGAAGCGGCCGTCGATTCCACGTGTTTATAAACACGTGGAATCGATGTTGGTCACACATTACCGTGGTAAATGTTAGCTTCGCGTACAAGCATAAGACATTAACGTCGAACGCAGCAGCGCTTTAAAAATAAATCCCCTCTCGTTCGTTCAATCTTATAAAATTGCCGCAATCCCCGCATCCCGCGCTTCTAAAAGAAATGCCTCCCAATTAAAGAGCTTCGGTGAATTCAAAGTACCAGAACAAAATCAGAAGTAGAGGAGCGCCCATTTTGATTTATAAGAGGCGAACAAAAAGGGTTCCATGTGTTCTGTAAAAAAAAGAAAGAAAAAAAGAAACGAAAAAGAAACACACTCGAGATAGCGTAGCCGACACAAAATGGCGTGCATCAACAAGCTGCCTCGAACGCGCCTGTGGCCTGTGAGGCGGACAACAAAGGCGGCAGAGGGACGTGGCTCGCTTTTGAATGTTAGGTGGGCGCCACGCTGGCGCCTCATTGTTCAGGCAAGCACATTCCCCGCGTCCTCGCACACCTTGTTTATGATCCGATAAGCGCGGCGGTGTTGCGAGGCTTCCCTGCTTCTAGGTCGTGATCGAGAACCCGAGCTAAGATGCCGTCGGCACTAGGATCGACAAGCTTCGCTGATGAGCGTGCGGAAATTCGGAGAGGTGTGCTGTTCAATGCGGCGTGTCTCAGAGAGTGGAACTTTCTTTGTGGACGGTATCGGAAGTGGTTAATTATAAAAACAAACACGAGAAGCAGAAAACAAGTACTCAGGTGGATACACTATTTATTTGTGTTGAAAACGTGTCCTGTTATACAACATTGTTTACCTACGGTTTGTTACGAGAACTTGTAACATAAACCGTCGTGTTTTCTGCAAGAGTCCTATAAAATGTTATTGTTTGATCGTTGAAATATGTGCACATCAGGCACGTAGCCAGGGGAGGGGGGGGGAGGGGCACAGGGCCCACTCCCCCCCCCCCCCCCCGAAATCTTCAATTTTGTTGGGACATCCTGTCCCCCTCCCCCTCATACAGCATTTTGTCATGGGCACCCCCCCCCCCTTTCCCTCGAAACAAAATCCTGGCTACGTGCCTGGTGCACATTGATTGGTGGACTGTTCAATTGGAAATAAATATTCACTAGTCGTAAAGCGTCACTCAGGAAGTATCGACTGCTTTCTCTCTTTCAAGAGAAGCAAGTTAAAAAACGCTTAGAAAAAACGGATGTATGCATGAAATGTTTGTTTTTATAATTCACATCAAAAATTAATAAGGACATTTTTTTTTCCGTACCGGCACAAACTAGTAAAAATATTCATAAGATACACAATTTACAGAAGTTATGTGCCTCCCACTGAGAGCAATACAAACGTTACTGGCTTCATCTATAAACCGTGTCAGGAAGTACGGAAGATCTCTGGGAATAAACGCTGACAGTACCGGTGCATATTTGCAGCCCGGCCATGTTGACGATAACACGTACTTAAATGGAACCCTCGAACAACACGTGCGCGTCGCCCGTTCCGCTGAAGCAGGAACAATTCAACCTTTGACAAAAGGCGATCCTCCCTAATGAGGCTGGCTCCAGATAAAAGAGAAAGGCGTTGCCATTTTAAATAAGTTCGAGCAAGAAACAAAAGCGTTACGTGGGTAACTGTTGATCTTGCGTTCGCCTGGTCGATTTAGTTTGCATAAATTGTTTAATTTTTGGTCATTTGGTTGACCTGCACAGCATAATTTATGTAGGCAATTTGAACAAACAAAAAAAAAAGGCAAAATAAGCCTGAGAGATTAAAGGCCCAGGTCTTTTTGCAAACTGCTAGTGCAATATGAGTCGTTCATATTAAAAATAGCGCAAAAGAGACGGGACAAAAAGACGAAGAAGCACACAGGACAAACGCTTCTTCGTCTTTTTGTCCCGTCTCTTTTGCGCTATTTTTAATATGAATGTCCACTACCAACTTGCCCAGCAGACCAAGCTTTTACAATATGAGTCGGTTTCGGTATTCTTTAATAGGACGACCTGGGAATTATTTCGCGTTTAAATCAGTGAAATAAAAACCTTTGGTGATGCGTCTGGACGTGCCGCGTGTTGAAAATGTATTGACGTCCTTTTACACGATCGATGACACCGATTTTGTGTTAGAGTTCTTGGCGCCCTTGACGGCCCTAACTTGCGCCTGTTCCTATGCTTATATTCGTTCGTCTGGATTGGCAGAGTCGGGTGCTACAGGGAGCTTCGAAATACACAAGAGCTGCACAACATTTGGGGTATTAAGGACGCGTGGGACGGGAGCTGAGCGGAGGGTGGTAATCTTGCGTACCGTTATCGAGCGATGTTTGTCAAAGGGAAAGCAGATGTAGGTCCTTTCTTCCTGTGTTTTAGCCTGAAGGCGAGTAAACGAGCAGCCTCCGCTCTCCTCCATTAAATTGCTTAGGATGGGGCACAGCCAAAAGTCGACTCTTGTTTTATATTGGCTTTCCTAGCGCACAATAAATTGCGAAGACATTGTTATTCTGCTTGCTTTCTATTAAACCCATAAAAGCGAATTATCCATTAAACCCACAAAAACGAATCACCGTTAAGCACTGAATCGTGAAATTCGTTGCTTGAAAATATCTGCCTTGAACAAAATTATATTAGACAAATGGCAATGTTAAAAAGCCTATTGATGGCGTTCAAAAAAATAAATAAATATAATGAAAAATATACTAATCAAGCAGAAAACCCTAAATCGGACGTTCGGTATTTTTAAAGCACAATTCTGAAAATGCAGGACATTTTATAGTATATGTCGGCTTTCTTTTATAAAAATAATAGCTCAAACCTCTTCAACGGTCCTCGTAAAAGTTGAAAAACACAAGTGCCGAATTATTCCATATAATAAGACCCACATACAGCCTTCGAAAGGTTTTTGCGAAGATGAAAAACAACCTCTTTCATTACGTCGAAACCTTTATATGCATTTGATAGCTCTAGGTGCTATATGACAACCGCAATAGTGTTCCCAGTTTGTTTTTTCCAGTGGTGACTACTATTTCACGAAAAGAGTGTGTAGGAATTACCTATATCGGAAGCACCGCAAACCTATAGTACTGTTTAAGAAATATTTCCTCGCTGTGTTCTTCTCGTTTTTTAGGTTGAAATGTGTGATGTTTTATTGTCTTGTCGACGCAACCAATTTATTTTGTCAAACTATAACCACGGTGATTTAGGGCTAGCACTCTTTCGTGAATATTGCTGCGTTGAACGGGAACTAAACGGTCCTGTAGTAAAAAATAAAATGAAAAAGGTCTTAAAATGTTTGTCCTTTTGACCTCCAGGACTACAAATTTTGAAATTATGGTTCAGATTGATGTGCCAGATAGTCACAACAGCGCTTTAAGAATAGCACTGAAGCCCCCGCCTCCTTCCCGGCGACGGCGCATTCAGTGGGAGGACGACATCGTTACGTTATGCAGATATCTCAACATCCCTGTGCCTTCCGCAAGCCTTACCCGAGCAGTCAAAATGGCTGCCCACGTTCTCTCACAGGCGGCACGCGCAAGGGAGCTGAATCATGTGGGTCTAGTGATACTTTTGTGCCAAATGCTCGTGATATTCGAATTCACGGGACAAAAATGCGTGAGACTTCAATTCTACACTGTTTCTTTAAAGAATCTTTTCAGCTTCTTTTTAACCTAAATTAGGTGACGCAAGTTGACAGTACTTAGTTTGGATCTTCATGTTCTACAGGATAATGTAATCCAACCCTGAGTTACTATGACTCCGCGTTCCGTTGCAAGTATATCATTGTTATGTATGTTAACGCGCGACGACTTCTCGCATTGAATCGACTGTATGATTTGAATACTGATCATTTTCCTTCTACTTGTTTCTAATAAACTTCGAACACCAAACGTCGTGCGTTCCGTTTGAAATATTGCCTCGCGCTCGCGCACTCGAACACCAAGTCAATAGGGCGTCGACTTCTGATTCTCCTCTACAGCGTTATTATACCGGAAATTCCAGTTTGATCCGCTCGCCTCCAGCTCACCCTTGGCCTGAAAGCTACGCCCGTCAAAGTTTCCAGCAGTCTGAAAATGGCTTTCTCGCTGTCATCATCGGAAGCATGTTGCCCCCGGCTTTCCTACGGCTGCTGCTCCCTATTCCGTCGAGAGTGCTTCCCTTTGGCGCTCCTTGCCCCAAGCGGGATGGGGTTCTCGCTTCGCATGATCGATTAACCTTGCAAATGGAATCCGTGACGAGGCCAAGGAAGGGGAGAAAACACCTTCGCTCTTGGTTTGGCGGAGCCGCGCTTCCCTTCGTTAGGGGAAGAAAACACGCCATCGAAAACTCTCCGGAATCGCTGAATGGTCGTTTTTTTTTTTTTTTGCTCGTTGAATTAGGAACCCGGCAAGTGGAGAAGGAAATTGGAAATGCATCTAAACTATATTGTTGTTACACGAGTTTCGACAACACTGGATTCTTGAACAAACAAATACGACAAAGAAATTAGAAAAGTCGGAGACACATTTGTGAAACAAAGTAATTTTAGCCAAACAACAAATAAAAAAATACGAAGTGCATACAAAAAAAAATAGTTTTATTTATATGACTTTACCTACTCTAAAACAATATGTGTAGCTTGCCATAGCTGCGTATATTAGGGGAACGCCTTTATCTCGTATAAGATATTAGTGGATTGATGTTACCCAGGGTTGATGCCTGGGCGTTCTACAGAATGCTGGCAGTATCACCAAATAAATAAATAGATAAATAAATATAAAGATTTAAAATTAAGGTACACTTGGAATTGCGTTACGCTATTAGACAAAAACGACCATTTTTTATTTATGATGGACAATTTGTTATTTACGGCCATCTATTTAAACAATCATTTTCTTATGTTTACTGATGCTCTGATGCGAGTTTGAAAATAAACATAATACATAATAATAATACATTTATTGACCCATTCAGACGAGAGAAGCAGGATGTGAATACGGGTACATCAAAGCCAATAAAGGCTTGTGTGATGACACCCTAAAAAAAAAGGACATATGTGTCTGCCTAGGTACAAAATAAAGTAAAATTCACACACAAAAGTTTTTTTAAACTAGCACACAACTAGCATCTCACAAACAGTCTATACACACATCCTGAAAAGTCAGTTAACTAGTGTCCAAGTTTAAGCACTTGAGTTCTCGTTTCAGCGTCTTCAGTGATGTCACTTGGTAAACAGAGTCCGGGAGGGCGTTGAGCGGAAACGGGACATGGTACTCCCGCATACAATTGCCATATCGAGTGGAACAAAGCTTCACTTCGAAACGAGAGGTGCGACGCAATGTGCGGGATGGAATAACTGGTGTTTTGAAAGCGCTATTCAAAAAGTACCGACGCACAACAGTCTGAATAAACAGAGAACGAAAATTAGGGAGTTTAAGGCTTTTAAAGATGTCAGCGCTGTTAGACAGATCCGTATTATATGCAACGCTTGTTAATACACCTTTAAGTAAAATATTAATTTTCCCTTGCCACCGTCCTGAACAGTTATCTAGGGTATCTTGCGGTGGGATAAAGTTGGGCGTATACTCGAGTTGAACTTTTGACCCGTGAGCTGGCCTTCCTTGCCGCAGTCCATAGTTCAAGAAGTTTTGAAGAAGTTACTTTCTTGACATCAGTGCATGTTTAGTAATTTGTATCTTCTTTATTTGTCGCTCTTTGCCTTAGTTTTAGTTCTGTTCGAGAGAATGAAAATTCCCGTCCAATACTTGATAGGTAGCGTCAAACCTTTACATCCCCATCTTTAGTTGTTTGTGTACGTAGATGTAAGATTTGCTTCAAAACCTGAATAAAAAAAGTCGCCCTTTAAAGGAGAAAAGTAAGTAAAAGGCGAAATCAAGTAGCGTGTGAACTTCATATTTTACGTTTAGCGTTTGTGTTGCAAAGTCCCGAAGCTTTCGCATCTGGTTCCAACCGCTAACGCTACGTGTCGGCGGAAACCAAGAATTAGGTAATGCGTATTTTAGTTTGGGATAAAAAGAACGTGTTTATTTTTTCTTCCCAAAAACCCTGTATGCAGAGTCTTATAGTCGGACATACACATCACGATGTGCAAAAAGGTTTTCTTACTTAAGATGGAACCTTTGAGTTACTGACTCTAAAATTCGCAAAACTAATCCACACCCAGAAAAGCTTTCTTTTGTAAACAAATACCCTTTAAAAGTTAAGCACACCGCTACTTTCGCATGGATGCAGAAGCCAAGCTGATTTTTTGTCCTCTTATACGTGAAAAATTGACGAATGCTTCCATAAAGAAAAGTTACTCCAGATAATCCTATTTTGGGCAAAGAAACAAGCGGACTAAGCTCTACTTGTATTTAAAACAAAAAAATACCTCATGTTAGGTGTTTTTTTTATATTGTACCTTTGCAAAATAGTAAAACGTAAATAACTACAAAAAAAAAAAAAGAACATTGTGCCTGAGTTATGCGTTTCCCGAATCTGATTTCTTTGAAACAGACAGGCTTCGACTTTTTTGTAAAACTATTTTGACACCTTGGTTCTGCAGCGCAAGCAATATTTCTGACTTGCCAAGCCTCCTAAACGAATCCAAGCAGATCACTCTGGAACGAAATTTCAACCCTCCAAAGGATTTCCACTTTCCCCTATTGCGTCCCTCTCCTCTCCCCAATGTCTCATTAACTGCAACTAAATCCCAAAGCTGTGCCGCAATCGTCCCTGCCATGCGTCGGGGTCGCTCTTTTCGCCATAATTCTGATCACCCCCTCCAACCTCCTTCACTCCCACCTAGATTCCAACACCTTGCCTCCTTGGAAACTTCTACCTCGAAGAGAACCCAAGTCCCCAGCACACAGTGGGTGGCTCCCGTTCTATTACAAGAATGAAGGAAAGGAAACCCAAATAAAGAGAAACTATACCCCATGCCCATACCGCATGTTTCGTGGAGAGAGCGGGCGCTTCCGTATCCCATTTACTTCCTCCCCAGTTCAACAATGCATGAACGCGGTCTGTTCGAGCGGTTTGGTGACGGTCTGGAATATTGGGGGAAAGTGCGTTCGCTTGAGTGATGGCGCACATCCATCAGGTCACCGCAAAAAGCGCAACCACGAACCATATAAAAAAAAATTAAATAAAGTAGTGAGAGACAACAAAAGCATTTTATAAAAAAAGAGTGGTAACACCAGTCGAAATGGCAGAACCTTGTGAGACCCCTTTGATATACTCCAGATATCTATTCTTACCGTTTTGTCCCGTGCCTATTTTTCACCTAACTTTCTTATTTTCTTTTTCTTCTCAGGATGCTGCAATGATGAAGGGGCCGGTTGTTGTGGGAACTTTGGTGCATTTATATATTTTTGTTCAGTCAGATTCAGCTAATACGCCATGCCCAGGTTCTAGTCAACTTTTCTAATGTAAGTCCAAGCTCGGTACAATAGCAATAGTCTAAAATGTACTCACGTATTTTTTTTTTGTCAGGGAAACGCATGCGGGAAAACAGTTTTGATTTGCCCCCTCGGCAAGTTACACAGAGAAAACGCATGCGGAAAAACATTTTAAATTTGCTCCGATCGCAAGTTACGCAATGGTTGATTACCTTTTTAGTTGTTTTTCGCGCTATTATTAGTTTTTTTAAAGACTTGTTAGGGTGTCGCGCAGACCAGCGCGTAATAGGCATTCAAGTCTAGTGCTGATCAGGGTTTCGGTGAACTTATGGCTGTTAGGAAGAATGATAATCTGCTTTTCCTCCATGTCTAGTTCTATCTTTGCAGTCATTCGCCCACTTGATTGTTATCATTAGAGTTAAACATTGGTTATAAGAGAACTGAAGGGAAAGATTGGGTCTATAAATTTAAGTCCAGTTTTATAAAGCGCAGCTCTTAGGCGCCCGTTTTCGCGTTAAGCGTCACATAGACGCGTTGAGCGACGCTCAACGCGTCTATGCGGAGTGCAAGCAGACAACTTGCACTCCGCATAGACCAAAAAAAAAAAAAGAAGGAAAAAAAACGTTATGTAAGATTACGGCGCCGTTACTTGCGCATTGTTTTAGTCGGAGATTGAAAACGACGGCAGTGACGATGGTCTTTTGAAGCTGCTTGATTTGAATCAATAAATCGTACCCACTGCTGCGGACATATTTTAAACGAACAGGATTAAAGTAAACACACACGGGCAGCTCGAACGTTATTATGAGCCTCTCGAACCGGAAGGACAATACCGAGGCCGAATTTAAAAGCTATTTTTTTCTGCTTACACTATATAAAGGCAGCCTTCCTCTCAGAAGTTCAGAAGAATCGAGTCTAAATTCCGTATTTTGGTACCAAGGATTTTCAAAATGTCCGCTTAGAAGAAAGTATTTTTTTTTTTCCAAATTGTACTTTCAGCAATTTGTTTCGCCTCGCAGTGATAAACAGTGTCGTAATTGAACGTATATTACAACTGATTTATTATTTGTCATATGATAATAATATTATTTTGTGCAGGACACGTAACTAATAGTTGCTAGAAGTACGCGAGCCCCTAAAATAATGGGGCTCTAACATGTCGTGCGAGCTAAAACAAAACGACTTGGCTTTATATGAAGCTTGATCACTATTAATTAATTGATGGCTTCTTCTTAAAATCATACACAAATATTCTTGATGATCTGTTGAAAAATAAATATTCCGATGATTCGTGTACAAAACAAGCTTCTCTTGCACCGATTAGCTACTTACGCGTCGATACACAGTTTTGCAGTCGCCCACAAAATGAAGGTCTGCCATGATCGATTCCCGCGAGCAACAATTGAAAATAGGCGGTGGTTTACAAGTCATGTTCAATCTGATAAAAAAAAAAAAAGCTATTGCGCTAAGCGAAGCTTCAACCATATATACTTACGGCGTCGATTTTTCGCTTTGTTTTTTGCAGCAGTTGTTTTACCACAAGTTGGTGCTCCACATTTGCAGCGAATCTATCGCTTCCTTGGGGAAAATGGTGGCATTAAAAATTGTGGCTTCGATCGGTCGGTTATTCACAGTTTTTTTATCGCATTTTCTTAGCCAATACTTTCATTTTTGTATAAAACAAAACTAAAACCAACCGGTTCATTTTTTTTTTGTGTGCGTTACATATTGGTGTTTTCCTTTTTTTGTTTTTTAATAATGCCGGATCGTCGCCGGCAGGCAGGCGTGTGTACCGTTATTGCAGCGTGTGTGAGTTCATACATTTTTTGTCTGCTTTCTTTGGCGCAATCTGTCAGTAAAGTTTGTAGATTTTTCTCTTTTTTTACATTAGACATTCATCCTTCTTGTTAAATTGCTGGCCTAAGAGAAGATGTCACAGAAAGCTGTAAATTGTAAGCTTTGTTTCCACGGGTAAAATATACCAAAATCTCTTTTTCATATTTGAAAATATGAGACATTTTGGCAGAGAGTTTTCGGCCAAAAGGTGTAGCTGACCTACTTTCGTTTGGAAATCTGCTATACACACCAAAATCAAGGCGATATAGGCGATATAACACCGAAGGCGTACACAGCTTAGGTGCAGTAATAGATGAAAATGCTGTGACGCATAGGGCTAGTTGTACTGAGAAATTAGCTGAGCATTGAAGTACGCAGAAAGAGCTCCTTGCTCGCGTATACAAATAATGATCACGAAGTTTTTCTTGATCAGTCGATACGAAAGTGCTTTACAAGGTCACAGATTCTTGACCTCTCACTCCCCCCCCCCCCAGATTTTTTTGCTGCTGTGCCACAATGCTCTCAAATATTGGCTTCTTTGTGTTAAACTAGATTTTTAAAAAAAGAAGAAAACTCATTCAGCCTACGATTATTGTTTTTTATAGGTTTAAGCCGAAAACTTCAGATCTTAGTTAACAACATTCATTGCAGAGCAACTGCGCGAGGTTGCGGAGCCGCAACCTTTGACACCAGAAAAAACTAGTAAATATTTGTACAGGGTTGCTTTTTTTTCGTTTTTTCGTGGTGCCGGAAACATGAAAATGGTGCTTCTCTAGACGTATACTATAACAGAGTATAGACATATTCGGTAGTCCTGCTAGCAGTTTGACACTTTAGACGACCCTGTTAAGGATAACAAGCTCAGGACACCGTATGGAAAAAAAATAACGTTTTTCGTGTAAGCTTTTCAAATTATGAGGCTCTGGAGAAAACCAGCCTTCAGGGTTAAGTCCTTATTTCGTACTCTTTTTGTTCGCGTTCCGGCTATTGAAACGCTTAAGGGAAGTGCCTCAGCACCCACCTGGTATCGCTGTGCCGCACTGTTCTTCCGCAGCATAAAGGCCGTCTGATTCCATCGGCGTCACCATGGCAACAAACGCCGAGTGAACTTTTCGGACAGCGCGTGTATCGCTGGGGAGAGTGTTAACCCGCCCCTCCGCCTGCGTTCACGCAGCTTCGCGGCGAAAGTCTGCGGCTGCTCCGTACAAAACTATTAAACTTTGGCTGCCAGACGGCGTTCGGAAAATTGTCGTTCGTTGCCATGGTGCCACCGATAAAATGCTTTATGCTGCAAAAGAACAATAGGGCGAAGCGATACGAGGTGGGTGCTAAGGCCCTTACGGCATCCTTTTGAATGGGCGGAACGCGGAAGTTCGGAAGTTCGAAAGAGTTCAAAATAAGGACTTAACGCAGACGGCTGGTTTTCTCTAGCGCCTCGTGTTAGGCATTGACAAGCCTAACACGAAACGCACGTTTTAAGACCTGGGTTTGGAGACAGTTATTTTTACATCAACATAGGTCTAGACCAGGGGTGGCCAGGCTGACACGGCCTAAGAGCCGCAAACAAAACCACGAAACTTCCAAGAGCCGCGGGGGAGGGGGAGTTTCCGCACAACACTCGGAGTGCCAATCACCGCAACTTAAGGCAGCCCAGCGAATGATGATGCCGAAACTTATGTTTAGATGAAAGAACGTAGGCTTAGTTGTGATATTGTCACGGGTGGTGACTAATAAACAAGAAATAAACAGGAATGAATAAACGTTTAATGTGGCGAACTTGTGCCGAAAATAAAGAAGGAGACAGAAGAAAGCAGAGCGTCGCGGGCGTCGAAATCGGCGTGTCAGCAGAATCGAGCGCTAGGGCGAGACTGACTCGACAAGGTCGCGGGCGGCCTCTTATCTAGAGTGCGCCGCTATCTCGAAGATTCGGCGAAAGCGGTTCGAGCGTCGCGTGATCGGGGCGAGAATGAACACGTACTTTCTAGAAAACAAAAGCAGGGATAAATGATAGAAGTTACGTGCGGTACATGAATAAACGGGAACTTTCTGGAGGACCGTGACCGCGCGTTTCTTTCTCAGCCTTGCGCGCGGCATTACTCCCCCCTTTAAAAGTGCATCGCCCCGATGCAGTGTAAAACAAATCAAAATAAAAAAGAACGATAAACTAAAGAGTCTTTTGGAGCACAAAAGGTCCACAATCCTATCGAGCATAGTACGGCTTCAAGCGCACGACGTGGACGACCTCAGGTCGTGGTGGGCGGCGTGACGATGTTCGTGTTCCGTCGGGCATCACCTCGTAGTTCAGCTCGCCGAGGCGACGAAGTACCTTGTATGGTCCAAAGTACCGTTTCAGCAGTTTCTCACTGAGGCCGCGGCGACGGATGGGCGTCCAAACCCACACCCTGTCTCCGGGCTGGAAGTGAACGTCCCTGCGACGAAGGTTGTAGCGGCCCGCGTCGGCGTGTTGCTGGTCTTGAATCCTAAGTCGGGCGAGCTGGCGGACTTCTTCGGCCCGTTGAGCAACCACCTGGGCGTCGTCGCTCTCACTGTCAGCTGGCTCATGCGGCAGCATCGCGTCCAGCATGGTCGTTACTTTGCGCCCATGCACCAGTTCAAAGGGTGTCACTCCGGTGGTCTCTTGTACGGCCGTGTTGTAGGCAAATGTGACGTACGGCAACACCTCGTCCCATGTCTTGTGCTCCACGTCGACGTACATGGAGATCATGTCGGCGATGGTTTTGTTGAGTCTCTCCGTCAGCCCGTTGGTCTGCGGGTGGTACGCCGTGGTGCGACGATGGCTGGTGTGGCTGAGACGAAGGACTTCTTGCGTCAGCTGGGCCATGAATGATGATCCGCGGTCTGAGATCAGGACTTCGGGAGCGCCGTGCCGGAGGACAATGGACTCGATGAAAAACTTGGCGACTTCAACAGCCGTTCCTGATGGAAGGGCTTTTGTCTCGGCGTACCGCGTGAGATAATCGGTTGCGACGATTATCCATCAGTTTCCTTGCGTCGACGGTGGGAAAGGTCCGAGTAAATCCATACCGATTTGCTGGAATGGGGCAGATGGCGGCGCAATAGGCTGAAGAAGTCCTGCCGGTCTCGTCGGTGGCTTCTTCCTTCGTTGACACTCGTGGCAAGATCGGGTGTAGTGGTGTACTGTCTTCGCAAGCTTGGGCCAGTAGTACTTTTCGCGTATCCTCGCAAGAGTCCTGCTGTAACCAAGGTGTCCCGCCGTCGGGTCATCGTGGCAGGCTTGAAAACTTTCTTCTCGAAGACTGGAAGGGATCATCAAAAGCCACGCCGTGTTGCTGTCGCTGAAGTTCTCCTTGTACAGTACGCCTTGTCGGATGGAGAAGGTTGGCAGTGTTCGAACAAAACCGCGGGGAACGGCGCTTCCTTGCCCCTCTAGGTGTTCGATGAGTGCTCGCAGCTCAGGGTCGTCTCGTTGGAGTGCTGCCATGTCGCTTACATCCAGAGCGCCGAGGAAACACTCATCGTCGTCCTCTTTGGTGCAGGCAGGACCGGCCTCGACTGGGGCCCTTGACAGGCAGTCGGCGTCATTGTGCTTCCGGCCGGACTTGTACACCACGGCCATGTCGAACTCCTGCAGTCGTAGGCTCCACCAAGCGAGGCGTCCGGAGGGGTCCTTCAGATTCGCCAGCCAGCAGAGCGAGTGGTGGTCTGTGACTACGCGAAAAGAACGTCCATACAAATATGGGCGAAACTTTGCTATTGCCCATACGACAGCGAGGCACTCCTTTTCGGTCGTTGAATAGTTCCTCTCCGCTTTAGACAGCGTCCGACTTGCGTATGCGATAACTCGCTCGGCTCCGTCCTGCACTTGGACTAGTACCGCACCCAGTCCGGTGTTACTGGCGTCGGTGTGGATCTCGGTTTCAGCAAACTGGTCGAAATGGCCAAGAATCGGGGGCGTCTGGAGTCTTCGTTTGAGCTCGTCGAATGACCACTGGTGTTCTTCTGTCCACTCGAACTTTACGGCGTCCTTCGTGAGGTGTGTCAGCGGTGCGGATAGCTTGGCGAAGTCTTGAACAAAGCGCCTGTAGTAGGCACAGAGTCCGAGAAATCTTCTCACGGCCTTCTTGTCAGACGGCGGCGTAAATGCAGCTACGGCGCGGGTCTTCTCGGGGTCAGGTAGAACACCCTTGTTGTTCACGACGTGGCCAAGGAACTTTAGTTCCCCATAGGCGAACCGACACTTTGTTGGCTTGAGTGACAGGCCGGCGGTCTTGATGGCTTGAAGCACGGCTCGAAGTCGTCTGAGGTGTTCGTCGAAATCTCGTGAGAATACCACGACATCGTCCAGGTAGACGAGGCAGCTCTGCCATTTCAGACCTGCCAGCACGGTGTCCATGACGCGCTGGAAGGTGGCTGGTGCTGTACAAAGTCCGAACGGCATCACTTTGAATTCGTATAGTCCGTCGGGAGTGACGAAGGCAGTTTTCTCCCGGTCACGTTCGTCGACTTCAATCTGCCAGTAACCACTCTTCAGGTCCATCGACGAAAAATATCGGGAGTGGCGCAGTCGGTCTAACGTATCATCGATGCGGGGGAGCGGATAGACGTCCTTCTTTGTCACGGCGTTCAGTCGACGATAGTCCACGCAGAACCGCAGGGTTCCGTCCTTCTTCTTTACAAGGACGACTGGGGACGCCCATGGGCTCCTTGAGGGTTGAATGATGTCGTCGTCGAGCATCTCCTGGACTTGATCTTGAATCACTTTCCTTTCCTTTAAGGAGACCCGATACGGCGACTGGTGGACAGGAAGTGCGTCGTCGTCGGTAACAATGCGATGTTTCGCCATTGGTGTTTGGCGAATCTTTGATGTCGTGGCAAAACAGTCACTGTATTCGGCAAGGAGATCAATCAGTTGCCGGCGCTTCGTAGCTGGGAGCTCGGGGTCAATGTCGAGCGGCGGCGGCGTCGTGCTTTTCTGCTGTGGCGACGAGGTTTCCTCCGAGATTGCGGTGACCACCGCTGGCGCTTGAAGCTCCTCGACGTGGCCCACGGTGGTACCCTTCGTTAGGTGCTGCGGCTCCTCTCGAAAGTTCGTCACAAGAACAGTTGTACGTCTTTCTTGGAGATCGGTTACGCCTCTTGCGACGCCAATTCCGTTTTCGAGGAGCAGTTGGACGCTGCCTTCCAGAAGAGCTTCACCGTGCATGGCGGCGTCGGCCATAACGGTGACGAAAACACTCGACCGCGGCGGTAGGTTCACATGGTCGGCGATAACTCGGATCGCGGTTGATGTTGTGTTGGTCTCTACCGGCGGTAAAACAGGTTTCCGCAGCGTCACCTGGTTTGCCCCGAGGTCGATGACGGTGCCATACTCGCAGAGAAAGTCCATTCCGAGGATAACGTCCCTCGAACAGTCTTGCAGAACGACGAACCTCACAAGGCACGTTTCACCGTGGATCTCGACGCGAGCAGTGCATCTCCCGACTGGCGTGATGAGATGTCCTCCGGCGGTTCGTATTTGGGGTCCATCCCACGGCCTCATGACTTTTCGCAGGCGGCGAGAGAGCCTCCCACTCAAGACTGAGTAGTCTGCTCCGGTGTCCACGAGTGCCGATGAATCGAGGCCGTCAATAACAACGTTTAAGTTGTTGGACACCGAAGCAGGAGCGTCGTTGTGATGCGTGTCGTCGGGAGAGTGGGAGCGCTCCGTCGTTCGTGGAGGCTCTTTACGTCGGTCGTCTTCGGCAACTCCACCTCCAGGGGTCGCCGCGCCTAGTTTCCCCGGCGAGGAGCGAGGGGCGACAGGCTTTCACGTCGGGGTCGGTGCATCGGCGAAGCTGGACGTCGCGGCGACGGCGACCGGAACTCTCGGCGGGACTGGGGTCGTCGCAGGTACTCGTCGATCTCCCGAGGGCGTTCACCATACCGGGGGCGCGGGTCGCTTGGGTGGAATCCGCGCAGCCCGAGTCGACGGTATGGGCATCGGCGGCAGGTGTGGTCTGCCTCCCCGCAGTGGAAGCACAGAGGGCGTCGGTCGGGCGTTCGCCACACATCGGTCTTCCGGGGTGCACGGGGCTCCTGGCTGGCGTACTGGGGCTGGTCGTCGTGGCGTCGGTCGTGCTGCGGCGCAGGAGACTGGCGTCGGGGCGGCGCGACATAGGCGCGAGGAGGAGGCGGTGGCCGTCGGGCCACTGCGGCGTAAGTTAGCGCGGGTTCTTCGGAGACTGCTGCGCTGATGGAAGCCTCTGGTTGAATGGCTCTCTGCACCTCTTCCCGCACGACCTCAGCCATGGAGAGCGAAGCTAGTCGGTCCGCGGCGGGTAGTAGCTTTCGCAGCTCCTCCCGGACGACGTCGCGAATGATCTCGCGAATGCTTGGGATGCTGGACCCAAGGTCGCAAGCGGACGGCGGAACCGCGCTGACGCCGGGTAGCCTCTGGTAGTGGCTGGCTCGGGCTTGCAGGGCACCCTCAATGTTCGTTGCCTCGGCGACAAAGTCTTCGACAGTTGTCGGAGGGCTGCGGACAAGGCCACCAAAGATGTTTTCTCTCACGCCCCGCATGAGGATTCGTAGCTTCTTCTCCTCTGTAGCCCGAGGGTCGGCGCGGGCGCTCAGGCGCAGGACGTCCTCTACGAAGCCGTTGACACTCTCGTTGGGGCCCTGGGTTCTGGTTCGCAGTAGGTCCTCGGCTCTCTCTCGGCGGTGGTGGTTGATGAAGGTAGCCTTGAGATCGTTCTTGAAAATGTCCCACGACGTCAGGGAGGACTCATGATTCTCGTACCAGTGCTTGGCAGTCCCCTCAAGCGAAAAATAGACATTGTGTAGGCGCTGCTCGTCTGTCCAGCAATTGTGGCGGGCAACGCGTTCATACTGGTCAATCCAGTCTTCGACGTCTTCGTACTGCTCGCCGTGGAATGGAGCCGGTGTCCGAGGAGCGACGGGTAGGTAGACGACGGCAGGAGCGGCGGGGGTCTGCGACTGGTTGGCCATCGTCGGCTGCCTGGTCCTGGGTGGTAAAGGTCCGTATTCCGGGTGTAGCCCTTGGCTTCGGCGACTTGATCGAGTCTCGATCTGGTCTTCGTTGGGTCCTCGGGAGCTTGGGTTCGGACTTGCAGTGCGGGAACTTGGGGGGCTGCGCTGCACGAACATGCGGTACCCCGCACCTCCACCAAAATGTCACGTGTGGTGACTAATAAACAAGAAATATACAGGAATAAATAAACGTTTAATGTGGCGAACTTGTGCCAAAAATAAAGAAGGAGACAGAAGAAAGCAGAGCGTCGCGGGCGTCGAAATCGGCGTGTCAGCAGAATCGAGCGCTAGGGCGAGACTGACTCGACAAGGTCGCGGGCGGCCTCTTATCTAGAGTGCGCCGCTATCTCGAAGATTCGGCGAAAGCGGTTCGAGCGTCGCGTGATCGGGGCGAGAATGAACACGTACTTTCTAGAAAACAAAAGCAGGGATAAATGATAGAAGTTACGTGCGGTACATGAATAAACGGGAACTTTCTGGAGGACCGTGACCGCGCGTTTCTTTCTCAGCCTTGCGCGCGGCAATATTAAGCAATGCGAAACCTCACATTTGCATTGCTTAATGTCACAACTCAGACCGCGTTTTTTAGTCTAAACATATGTTTCGGCGTTGTCATTCGCTGAGCATCCGTAAATTGCGGTGATTGGCTCTGCGAGTGTTCTGCGGGAAAGTAAACGCATGGGCGTTTTTTTTTTTTTTAGTGTTTACCTTCAATCTATCTGAGTCAAAAGCAGTCCAATTGTACGTAAGGTAGCACAAGACTACCAATCCGCAACCTGTCTTCTGATTTAAAACACGTTCCATTTCTCTAGTTGGGGAAGCGCTCGTGTGACCGGGATGGAGGCGGAGGAGTGGGAAAGGGTGGGGGGGGGGGGGGGCGTAGGGGAGGGAGCCGCCAGCCGCACAATACTAACACGCAAAGAGCCGCATGCGGCTCGCGAGCCGCAGCTTGGCCACCCCTGGTCTAGACTCTAAAGTATCACTCTGCCGTCCTACTTTGGCAGCATGTGCCAGACTACTTACGTAAAACTGGCTTTTCTGCTCTAACACTCATAAAGATAAAAAGTCAACCTTCTGTAAAGAAAAAAAAAAAAAAAACAGACTAAAGTTGGAGATTTTTTTGTAATACTTCAAGCTGGCTTCCCTGTTCTCTCTATACTAGTGCGAAGAAGCCCAGCTGCTACAACCATCCACCAATCTACAATATTAAAGGAGATGCCAATTTGTATTAAATATGACACAAATCTTTAATAAACGCGTTCGATCGCCGTCTTCCGGCGTTCGAACGCGAAAGACTGCTCGAGGGACAGACCACGCTCTTTTTTTCTCTGATTGGATTGGGGCAGTAGGCAGAGAAAAGCCTTCTCTCCCCACTAATTTTTCCAATCAGATCCCGACGCTCTAACGTCCCTTTGAGCTCTCACGTTCACGTTTTACTCGGTCTTTCTCCGTGTAGGTTGCATCTCTATGTCAGGAGTGCCTCAAGGCTCAAACCTTGGACCTTTGTTGTTTCTTATTTTTATAAATGATTTGGGTGTCGTCCGTAAAACTCTCTCAATTACTTATGTTCGCAGATGACGTGAAGTTGTTTCGGGAGGTCACCTCAGTCACAGACTGTACTTTGCTGCAGGACGATCTTTGTTCAGTGGTAGAATGGTGCAGTTCTAACGATCTTTTCTTAAATCCGCGCCAAACAAAAGTGATGTCGCTGTCGAGAAAGCGTCACAATTTATCTTATGTATATGTTCTAGAAAATTAATCGATCTGTCGGACCACGCAGATGCGAGACCTAGGTGTTCTTGTGGACGACCACCTTTTTTCCTTTCTTATGTAAACTCAACTATTAGCCAGTCATTGCGCACGCTAGGGATAATGTCTCGCTTAACTAGAACATTTATCACTCATCACTGTCTTTTGAGATTATATAGTACCCATGTGCGTTCGAAACTAGAATTTGCATCTGTAGTCTGGAACTGCATATCTGTAACAGTAGGTGAAAGTATAGAACATGTACAAAAGCGATTTGTGCGCATCATTTACCACACATATTTTGGAAGAAAGTGTTTTTATGAATATAATTTGATTTTAGCAAAATTAACATTGGTCACCTTAGGTAAAAGAAGGTCTATTCGGGATGTTCAGTTTTTACATAGGCTAATTCATAATGCAATGGACAGCCCTACTCTCCTCACCTGTGTTCACTTTCGCATTGCACTTAGAACGAACTCTAGAAATCCTAGAGTCTTTTACCCAGACCTCATTCGAAACGCATCACCGGTTTCGCGTATCCAACATGTTTTAAACATGCAATTTACTGACGTCGAAATTTTTAGTACAAACCTGTCGTTTGGAAAACAACCATTTTGATGCATGCGTTTTTAATTGGCATATGTACACGTTTGTGTGCTTGCAGGATTCTTTTTTTTTTCACGACTCTTTATTCTGTCTACTCTATATTTTGTGTATATTTCAATTGTGTGTGCTTAACCCAGTAGGCTTTCGAGCTATTGGTTAGCACATGAGAAAAATGAACATTGATTGATTGATTGATACATTGATGGCCATTTATTTTCGTAACATAAATCCTTCGTTGTTTATCCACAAAATAATAATAATAATAATAATAATAAAAATGAAAAAAAATTAACTGGCCTAAACAATTTTATTTTTGTTAAATAATTCATTTCGTAGGCTGATCCTACCAACGTTTTTGGATGATACAGCGCACATATTAAAGAAAAATGTAGTCAGTCTCTCTTGTTGATATTTATAAACTGCGTCAAAATATTTCTCTCGCAGATAAAAAACGGAGAACCGAGTTTAGATGATGCTGCCGGAGGTTTCTACCATAAGGATTGATCAATTTTGCTATACAAAATCCGCAATGTTTCATCAATTATTTGTACATGATCGGACTAAAAACAATGCAGTATAATTATCTTGTCGATCGAACAAGCTTTTGATTTTGTTTGGAGCACGAAGGTTTCCATGGAGTTTGCCCCCTAATATAAACAAGTGTCCGAATCTGATTTTAGTACACAAGTCAATGTACGCACGCCTCCGATAATCGATATTAAATGCATATAGATATAGATTTAAATTGCATATAATCGATAATCGATGAATATATGCCATCTACATAATCTTGCATAGACACATAAATATGACGATACAGTCCGAAAAGAACATGACAATCTTTTATTTATTTATTTTTTGTTTAACGCGCTTATTGGCTGGCAACCGCAACAACAACAAAAAAATCACCAATATGTGGATAATATTAACAAGAAGAATGTTAAGAACTGTTCTCGGAACATTTACGGAGTGATTCTGACGCAAGTTTTGTAACTACTCGTAACTAGTTTCGGAACTACGTGAATGGCCTGCTTGATAATGAAGTGGCGCTGGAGTATTTATGCGAGCGCGGAACTTCTCACAATATTTGCTGCTCTTTAGCTCATGTGGCAATGCTTTAGAAAATGACAAGTATTTAAATCAAGAATCACATTGAGACTCTGCATTGTATGCATAAATTATAATTAAAAAAGATAAACTTCTTGCATGTTCCTAAGATTAAAAAAAAAGAGAAAAGAGATTTGGGAGTTGCGTCCCAACCCCTTTTGTTCCCTTTAAAGTAGGTTCCTGCATTGGGCGCTAGATTTTTTCATGATTAACCTGCACAATTATATAAATCGAGTGCGCCAACAGGCAAATCAGGTAAACAGGGTATTCTATCAATGCAAGTGCGCCAACGTTCCCGTAGAGCACTCAGATATCAAATAACTGCGACCTACAGAGGGGTCTTTGGCAGTAAACGTGAAGGGAAACGCAGTAGACAAGGAAAAGTGAAATATGCCTCATCCCACCGATCGTAGTGTCGTACCAGGTCCCGTTAGGATGAGTAGCACACTGCACTTTTACTTTGAAACGCCTATCGTTGGCCAAGCGCTCGTTAAGGTCCTCAGTGATCTTATTATCCGAATATAAACAAAACGTGCTAACTGTGCTTTTGAAATTGTAATAAATCTACGTTCGAGTAAATTGGTTTGCCCATACTTCCCTCACCAATCGTGCCACAACGTGTATCGCACTGTTGAAGACAAGTCAACCCCTGAGCGTACAATATCACAGATGATAAAAAAAAAATTCATTGTGGGCATCACAGACAAACACAAATTGGTCGCTTCCAACTAAAGCTAGAAGTACCCAAAACGGTCGTTATCAAGGACGGAGTGTTTAGTTTTGATGACTGGGTTACCAGCTATTCTCTCGCTTCTTCGAAATTGTTTCACCTGGGCACCGTCTCCAAAACAGGAGTCAAGCGCTTTTGTCCATTCCACTTAACTCGGGAACCAGTTTCTCGGGAAACAACTGAACAAAGGACGCAGTCTACAGAAGATGGGCGCAGTATCCTCACAACTTGTCAATGCGCTGCAGCAATTGGTAGGACCGAATAAAATTCAGATAGACCCGACAAGGGATAAGTCGAAGAACCAAAAAATAAACGAGAAAAGCAAAAGAAACAACAATAAATTACAACAGTAGCACCAGCAGCAGCAATATAAAATTCTGAAGCGTAAGAATGGCGAATGCTCAATCGCAAATAAAACATGAGAGCCGCGCAAAAGAGAATCATCGCAGATTTTGAAAGCAGCACTCTGCTTTTAAAGCTAGCAACTTTGCAAAGAGGGGAGAAAACAAAAATGAAATATATCCCTAACCAAGCCACCCAAACCGTTTCCTCCTTCTTTCCCATCTCCTGCTCTTTTCGTTCTATCTTCTAAAAAATTACAAGTTTTTTTTTTAATTTTTCTGCCATTTTCTTTTTTTTTTTACTTTGGTTATTCTTTTGTCTGCACCGGAGCGTCAGATTCGATTTGTTTTGTGGACATTGAGGTCCGAGCTCCACGAGATACCACTCGCCAGGAGAGGGAGCGGCGTCTCAGCATGCCTTTCGGAGGCCAGCGGGCTGCGCAGTGTCCTTGTTGCGCACCGGCCTTCGAGCTCCTTTTGCTTGTAATATTCGATACTCTTTCACAGGGCGAACAATATTCGGGTTATGTGTGATCGTTAGTTTTCGTTGCCCGCTCTAAAAAAAAAAAAAAAAAAGAAGACGACTGAAGAAAGACAATGCGGAACCTGTTTTGAAAGCGATTAAATGTTTCGGAATGTTGTTCAAACTAGGAGGTGCAAGTGCCCATCCTATAAAACAAAAAAATAAATATGAATATGTCTAAGACACATACTGTCATGTCTCGTTAATATATGTACTCACTTCTAAAGAGATGCCGCTGTATAGAGAAAGATTTTTTGGGAATAAGTGGTTAATTACAGCTAATATTGTCTCATTAATATGACCAACTCACATTACGGACGACTTTTTGGGGGAAAGAAGGTGTCGATATTAACCGAACATCACCGTACAAAACATATACGGATAAGCTGGTGTATTAGTTATGCCACCGCGCCGACAGCAGACGGTCGGTACAAAGAAGAAGTACAAAATAGCACGACACATGAAAAAAGTTAGTGACCTGAATGTCCGTGGTCACCATGGAGGGACGTCCTCAAAGGCTTACGAACATAATAAATCTTAGTTACGACTTAATAATGTCTGTTTTTCTTTGAATAAGTAGGGTGTTTGTAGGTATACATAAAAGGCCAGTTAAAAAAAAAAAAAATAAACGGAAGACCATCGCCCCTCCTCGCAGTGGGTATCCTACTGTGTCGGTTCTGGTAATTTCGCATAAAAGGGTAAAGAAAAAAAATCGAACCGGACCGCTCGCTCCACGTCGTTCGGCACGGGCATCAACGAGCAATTACGTCGGTTTCGCGGTGGTATGCCCCCTTGGCTTTAACGCGCTACACATCGACAATGCTGTGAGCTAATGTTAGACCCCAATTACTGCGTTAATTAGAGGCACGGGAACAGTGGCTAGGACAGCCGCCGCAGATTTGCTTGTAGCGGTACCCCCCAAATAGAAGTATCGCTCAAGCAAATATTTTTCCTCTTTTCTGTTTTTTTTTGGAACTACAGGTGGTGTACATAATAGAATGAGGTTTGATTTGGTTGGCTGTGCGTCTTGCGTCTTTTTTATTGATCTGAGAGATCTCATGAACGGCATTTCGGGGAGGGGGCGCTGTGTATAACGCTCTGTATAATTATTCTATAATAAGGCATAAGTAGAGTTACGTGCACCTACGTATTTTGAAAGGAACAAATAACTTAATCTAATTTTCTTACAAGTTTTACATGTATAAAATAAGTTTATTTTAAAAATGTGCCAACTTGCCCCCAGGGACTATACGTTGCTCGGGTGCCTTCCTAGCCGGCAATAAACAGTTTTTTTTTCATTTATAAATTGTTTCTTTAGTAACGCAAAACGTTGCACATAGTAAACTCCCTAAACATAATTCCTGCTAACAAACATAAAAAATAAATAATTAAGTATTATTTGCTTGCCAATAAAAAGAAACAGAAAAACAGGGAACTTCTATTTTGCACTCTTGTTGCTACTGTTTGCTCGATTTTTAATTTGTTATGAAGACGGTTTTTGAGTTCTAAAAGCCGCTTGTTCCGATGTGACTTCGTCGCCATCTAATACACGCGGAGCACGAGTCGTCTGTAACTTGCGCAGGGGTTGCGGTGCCGTCAGAACGACGACATTCGCCGATTGGCTTTGATCAAAAAGGACAGTGGGTAGACCTCAAGGCTAGATGCCTCAAAATTTATCCACTGTTTTTTTTGTTTTTTTTTATTAGTTGATCAGGGTTTGACGTTCTGACATCATTACAACTCCTGTGCAAGCAGCGCGCGACAGTTGCGCTCCGCATAGCAACTGAGCATTTTACTATCACTTTGTAGCCAACGAGGAAGCTGCATTAGACGATAAGAAGTACAAAGGACGAATACGAGAGCAAGCAGCGTGAACAGAATGAGCCACCCCGTGGGTTTCTTAAGCTGTAAGGGCGGCCATGGCAGGGTGCCAAGAAGAGCGCACCCTGCTCGGGACAGCCCGCCCCAAGCAGTGTTCCTGTTCGTGCCGGCGACATGTTGGCCGGACTCGCAGCGATCGTATTCGATCTCTTTCATACTTTAATTTTACATAATAGGCAAACATATTAATATCGATACTTAACACTGCTACACACATTGAATAATGAATGGTGATCGCGAAAGGGATCCAAGCGACAAAACTCTCGGTGCAGTCGACGGACAGTCCTGGTGAAAGAACGACACAAACACTGTCGTGCATTTCTATTGGAAGGCGGGTCATCGAAACCTTCTTTGATTTATATTAAAACGCGTTATTATGTGAGTCTCACTTCATTTCTTTCCTGCCTTCTTCATGTCTTTCTTCTTCTCGTTCCAACCAGGGGCACTCATAAGAAGGGATCAAATATCTCATAATCGGTTACTTTTTCGGAGTAAATGTTTAATCGCATGACTACATTTATTGGGAAGGAATCGCAATAGCCATTTGATCACTTTTGGAAGAGCTAAAATTATTAGTAACCGCTACATTTTGCTTATTACGTCCCTAAGGCGCCTTTTGTTTGTACACGTTTGCTGCCAAGGAATTATCGAGCCAAGAGGATGGTTTACCGAAATGTTTCGACTAAGGAGAGGAGTAGTTGATAATTCGGTGATTCTAATCCTACAACAGACAGTACTCGTTTACAAACTGGCAGAAAACTTCGTCATTTTGAAAATTTGAAGAAGTCGAACAAGTCACGGTTACTCTTTTTCCTGGAGCGAGCAATTACTGTTCGTACTCGGTACTCAAGCGATCTAATCGAATACTTCCACAGCATTGTAAATTTAATCAGATACTTTTTTTTTCGAGTAACGTGCACGAGAGGGGTATGACATCCCTGGCCGCGTGTCCGCTTATCAGTCTGTCATCTTGCCAGGCTAGATGACTCTATAAGCGACGTTACCAATAAACGATGGCTTTTGGGCTTCTATGAAACTGCACGCGTAGTGAGTGTTCTGTATCCACTACACCATAACGCGTCATCCAGTTCCACATAATTTATTAAGGCGAAAGCCTTAAATGTCTCATCGTTCGGTCGACATTTAGAAAATACGTCGGCGACGCGAAAGGTACCAAAACGAAAAGTAACAATGAAATGGCGCCAAACCTGCGTAGTCAGAGAGTGCACTGTCTTTGGAGGTTCGCTTTCACGTGTCCACTCAGGCAAATTAGAGGCAATAAAATTAAGAACGATGACAAAGCGAATTGAGAGGAATCTAAGTGAATTAAGTAAATCGTGGGGGGGTCTGTCTTTAATGCATCGGCGCTTGGGTTTTTGTCTTCAAGTCATCTTAGAGGTACCATAAGAGATCCTGTGAATATTTAGGATTCTTACTATAGTCTTGACATCTGACGTTTATTTAGTGAACAAATTATAAACCATTTCCCCGTGAAGTAAAGCAAAAATATACTATATGTCTATGCTACAAGTAAAACGAAACTAGATTCTTTCAAAAAACGCAGCATTCATGCGCAATGCCCGTAATCAATATTTAAAACAAAATAGCGTAAAATCTAACGCGATGGCCTAATTGTTAGTTTGCGTGCCTGAATGGCCATGTCTATCTAAATGAGTAAACACAAATCGATGGCTTCCAAAGGAATGGAAATTCCACTATGTCCCGATAATTTTTTTTTTCATTAATTTTTGTTTCAGTGAAACATTACTGCAGCCGATTCGTCACTCCACCGGTGATGTTTGTTCTAGCGTGACCCCTACAGAACGCTGATAACGGCAAATCAAAAGAAGTGACGCAACGTGTCCCTATACTTAGTTTTACATGAAGTTCGATCGGAACTAAACGCTGCGATTGAATAGAGTCGATCTAGCAGAACGAAAACTTTATCGTCATTTCGGTCATCGTCTTTATGCGACTTCTATCACATAGCCGATGGGCGCCGTGGCGACGGTTTTGTCGCTGCTCGATTGTCTCCACGGCTCGTAGCTTTGGGTTGCTGTGGGAGTTTATGTGGAGAGGGTTTAATGTTTCCTTTTTCGCTAATACTGTTCGTTATTGGCACAGTATTCATCCGCCTCGAAGAAAGTGTAAATGGGAAGCAGACTGGCTTGCCAAATTTTTATTCCGAACTAAATTTTGATATAAATTGCGACCCATTGACGAATGATAAATGAATAAGCCGCCTCGTAATCCATAGCGACAGCATCGATCGATGCACCTAATTAAAGTCATACATAAAAGGGAAATGACTGAGCGCTACAAGGCTGTCCATGTGCTTTGATTGGAAATAATCATTGTAACATTACCCCTTTTATTCGTACGGTTGACAAAGATTAATTCATGCACAAGAAGGAGCTCGAGAATAGCCCCCATGAAAACATGATATAAAAAAAACTCAGCGCGCGTCTAAAAACATAGCAGAAAAATTACGTTGAGATAAAGCAAATATTTAGGTTGGAATGTAGAGAGCGAAAGAATCCGCTTCTGACCGCCTCTTTGGAATTTTTGTAACCGTTTCGATAAAGATGCGGAGTAATGAGCGTAAAAGTGAAAGGCCAAACCCGTACATCAGAGTCGAGAGACTCATCAAGCGTGATAAAAAAACAGAAAAAAAAACAACAGAACTTTTCGAGGTTACCAGAAATAACACTTTGTTAATACTATGGACAATACCGACCACCAACTAAGTAATGACTTTGTAATGGAGCCGTTCTGCTAGAGTCACTCACTGCTTTGAGCGACGTAGCGTGTGAGTTGTCCCGTTCAAGCGTCATGCTTTTGGGAATCATTCCTTGACGTTCTTATCACCTAACGCGGCAATCTTATTACCCGCGAAGAGATTATTAAGTCTCATGGCGCTCGTCGCGCTTTGCGTGTCGTAAGGTGTATTTGACTATAAGCCCTCATCGAAACACCTAAAAGAATAATTTTGTTTTGACTCCGGATGAAAGTCGGTAGTTGTCACACAAGCGGGCCAAGATGCATATTATACGACAAGAAAAACAAATAGAGGTTACATTGTTGTATTTGATATTGTTTACAGTTGCCGCTTGAAAAGGGTCTCAACCTGAGCCCTGCCGATTGGTTCCGCAGTTCTCACTGGCAAATTTCAACCGCAATTCGGGAGTCCCAAATCATGGCATTCCCGCATTGTTTCCTCCCACACAAAGCGTGCTCTCCCCGACACTCGGAAAACGATCGACGCGCTTCGTGTGGCGAAGCGTGCGTTGGGCACCAGCAGGTCGCCCGCGCCGCGCCGCGCAGGCCATGGTTGAGACGCCGACAAAGACGCGAGGTTTCTTCGCCTCATTAGAGAGCCGACCTGCGCGTGCCTGGGGGCGCAGATGAAACGAGTCATTTACAGCCCGCTTCCAACCTGCGAGACTGGGCTGCACTTGAGGCATGCCAAAACACAAGCATTCCCAATGAATAGAGAGTGAGATAGAGAGACAGAAAGTAAAAGAGATACAAAATGGTACGTGCAAAAAAAGAGGAGACTCAATTACAACACCGTTCACTAATTTCCTGAACAGCATAGTATAGGCGGAGAGGGACTGCGCACAGATCTCGACGCCAAGGATACGGCACTGTAGACTACACTCTAAGAAAAAAAGGGAGGAGAAAGGTAGCAAAAGCGACTGTTCCTCCATGTTGCGGACAAGTTGCCCAGAGAAGGGAGGAACGGCAGTTCAGATGAAGGGAGGAGGGCGAGTTCCTCCTTGTTCAGTTGGCGCAGGGGTAGAACATCGCGCTACTGACCAGTGGTCAACGGTTCGATCCCCAGAAAAGTGTTTTTTTTTTTTTTTGTAAAGTTTTTTTTTATTTTTGTTTACCAAAACACACATAAACAAACCCACACCGATGAAAGGAAAATTAAAGTCCTTATTATTCTCCGAGACGTTTTCCTCCTCCAGGCAGACCGGAGAAAGCTTTCGCCCTCTCGACTCATCTTCTTTCGGTTTCGTTTTTCGAGCACATCGCGCACGTTGTTTAATAAATTAATGTTGAGTTGATTGAGCTTCAGCGGCAGCGAAGGCTGCCTGTAATTCTGTCTTCTAGTCCAAACGTGCAGAACATTTCGGTTGCATTGACGTTTTTACCACTAATTTTATCAAACGAGCTAACGAAGCCGCTAGAAACAGCGAAGTTCTGGAGCAGTGCCAGCAGCGCTACATACACTGGGTAAGACGGCCGTCTCCGATTTGCGGGACACACGCGGAACTACAGCAGCGAAACCACGAGGAACTGTGTCGACGTTTTCGATGTTATGGAAATCGCGGGAACTGCGTCCAAGGAAGGCAGGTTTTCTTGCCGGCTGCCTGGGTGCCTTCCGTGCTGAGTTCGGTTCCGTTGTCCCGTGCCGAGTGCCAACCGGCGTTCAACGTGATTCTTCTGCGTGTCAGCAACATCGTCAACGTGGTTCTGTATTTCTTCGTGTCAGCGACATCGTGATGGCAGTGTCGTGGGTTGTGAACAAAAGACTGGAATTATCGCCGATGTGACCGTGTGTTCGCGTTTCAGTGGTGTAACAACAAGATGAGATGACGTAAACTGTCGGGCATTGATGCCGCTGGTCGGGCCATTATCGGAGGGGCCGGGGTGTCGCAGGATGACATTCCGCCTTACATTAAAGAGTTTAAAACCAATTGAGGGATTAGGTGCAGTCGATCGACGTGTGGATAGTCATGTTGGAACGCTGGTCTGAACGGTAAGCTCCTATCGTACGGTGGCCAATGTGACACGGTCCCCGAGAGCGATTGCGCTCCGGGGAAAAGACAACACTACGAAAGTATGACGGAAAGTACGTATATTTATAATGGAAGTTTAGCATAAAAAAAAAGGACAGGCAAAATCGAAAAAAAAAACAAAAAAAACGCTATCCTTTATGTTACTGTTTAGATATATTACGGTTCCTGTACAAACTGCCCTCTAAGTGGCGCGCTGGCATGAGCGCTAGAAGTTTTCGAGCTCGCAACGGCGCAGCTCCGTACACTTAACAGTTGTCGCAAGTCGCGGCTTTGACTGCATTCGAGTTGATCGAAAAGCGATTTCTGTGCCCGTGAAGCATCACTTCCAGCTGAGTGGATATCCGCTCTACAGAGATTAATTCAAGACGGCAATTGCAGCTTTGCGCGAACAGCACAAATAGAAAAACGAACACTACAATATAAATACTGGCTACAAAGGACCATGCGGGAAAACAAACTCATGGCTTGGAACCACATTGGAGCGGCTCGATTTATTGGCTTTCAAATAATTATGGCGTGATCGAGCGTCTTCTTTTTAATAAGAGACTCATCCCCTGAGCCATTAAAAATAGCCTCAGATGTATGACATTGCTGAAAAAAAATGAACATGTTCGGAATATTTTTTTTTGCTTAGGGAGTCACCGAAAAATTCCGTACGTTCAAAACGACCACTATAAAAGACGGAAACGCAGGGCTCGGTAGTAGTGATCGGGGTAGTGTGCTGTTGTTTTGTTGTTTGTATGTACGATGCCTGTGTATGCGTTCAATATATGTTGACCTGATGTTTGTAGTGTGCGCAACGTGTCTACATGTGTCAGAGATTCCGAAGAAAAGGAAACGTAATTGTGGCGTAAGGAAATAAAAATATTTTTTGTAAAACATGAATTGGGCGGTACCTAGCGCCACCTAGCCTAGCTACGTGCGATTACTCTGCTTGACCCTGCCATCTGGTGGCAAGCGATTTAACATCCTTTTACGCTACGCGGCTACGCTGGCTACGCCATAATTTCGTGTTACCGTGTTGAGATAAGCCAAGAGGTTGCTTCGGATTTGCTTATTTTTGAGAGCGGCTTTTGGTTTTGCGGGCGAATGATTTTCACTCCTCCGTGATGTGCGGTTGTCGCAACGGTTGACGAAGGAATTGTGGCTCGAGGAATAGCAAAGGTAGGACATAAAGTGCGCGAACTGAGTGCCGGTTGTCTCCGTTGAACATCGCAGTGCTGACGATGAGAAGACTGAGTGACTGCATGCTTTCGAAACGTAAGTTTCTTTACCTGCAGGGGTAAAGAAACTTCGGAAATAAATACAGTTCGCGGAAAGCTCGTGTTACGTTTTTATTTCCTGCTCCTCTCGCTTCGTGCAATAGACTTAGTGTTCTCGTTAAGCCTTACCGAGCTCGATTTGCTCGATTCGTGGCCGCCATAATGAGATGCAGTCGACGGAGGAGCTTTTCCTCCCCTGCTTAAGGGACGAAAGTTTCTCCCTTTCTGAAGGAACATATGTGTCAAGAGCGTTCCTCCCTTTAGGGAGGACTATATTGACCCTTTTTTCTAAGAGTGTACTGCTTTGTTTCGAACCATGATGCAGACTACTACTTCGTTTCGAACCATGATGAACCAAGATAGAAAGCCTACATTCCAATACCTCGTTTCGACGTCCGGTTCCTGCCGTTTTATGGGTGAGGAGATAGAAGACCTCCATGACGTAGCACTTTTCTAAGTGTTTCTTTGGTAGGTGCAGTTAATGGACGCGCTGACTTTTTTGGCGTTTCATTCGTCTAGAAGGGTTTAAGCTTCCTCTCCAATTCATTTTCGGGTAAAATGATAGGTGCCTATACGATACACTTCGGTATTACTTGCAGAAGCCCGGCGGTGATCCGAGTTCTTGGTAGAGGATTCTTCGGCTGTATTGCGGAGTTTTAAAGATGATATTCTATAAGTTGGTGCAATTTGGTCTGATTGTTAAAAACAACCCACATTATGGACTTTTCTTCTTTTGAACACAAGTGTTTATAATGACGAGACATCTCTGTATGCAGTCAATAAATAACGAGGACGAAATATCTCTCGTAGAACATGAAACCCGATATTGCTAGCACTCGCGCAGTACTCGTAATTTTAGCGCTCATGGTAAAACTTTTTCAAATGTGTAAATACTTGTGTATTTGCAAATGAGGCGACGTCTTTTTATAGTTGATAGTTTTCCACATCACATACGGTACGAGGAGCACTCCGGCAAGAACTCTTCATGTGCGAGTCATCGGCTGTAGCCTATGCGCAGTTTTGTACCGGAGGGCCCATCATACCGCATCGGATATGGAAGAACGGTTTGCTAAAACTCTAATATTACCCTCTGCTAAGTGGTGTTCGTCCAGGAATCCGTCCGTGCCCACGCATATCCCTTGGCTAAGTCGAGGCAGCAGATTGTATGCTCGAAGGAAAAGTCAGCCGCTACCCGAACACGGTGAATACACTTCTTAATCTTGTTCGTTGGCCGAAAGGATGGAAAGATGGCCGTCGTACCATTAGTGAAACGACCACCGAAGCCTGCTGAGGGTTGCCGAAAATCGCCAGCGAATAATCCCGGTGGGACCTTCCTCGCCGTTCTGTCGTAATTGAAATCCGAATCTGAGGCGAATGCGAGGGAAAGAAAACAACAATGTAGACAAAATTACACTTAAAAAAATGGTTTCAGGTTTGCAATTCTTTTAAGCATGTAAAAAAAACACGTTTTTTTATAATTTGATTTGTTTTCCATATTTGAGTCTGAAGCGTTGAAGATGAAATTGTGCAGGTTACGTCTTTTTTTTTTCCTACGGGATGTTGTTGGTGCTAAAGTGGCTCTAAGTAATGTCACATAAGCGTTACAACATCAGTGTAACTTTGGCCTCCGCTAAATATCACAATCTGTAGCCACGACGAGTGCGTGATAAATACTAGAGCTATAAATAAAATACACTTCAGAGGAACGACACTTTAGCAATCTTGTTACTTAGTATCATTGATACCAATCATTTGAAATCGGAGAAATCGGATTTTCGTTCTGCAGGAACGTGAAAACGGTCCATGACAGAGCAAAACAATATAGCCCGCGCTCCCTGACAGAGTGTCTAAAGCTTAAAAAGTCGTAGTTTTGAATCCTAACTATATCCAGTTGCGTTCGCTTTTTACTATTTTTACGCCCACAAGTGGATCAGGGAATGCGTAGAGTAGATACTCCAAGCATACCTCTGCATTGAGCTCTCGTAACACTCTTTAATTCACTTAGTTGTTGCGATCTACACTAGAGCTTTAACGGGAGTTTCATGTTATATTTAACAAGGATCACATAGAGACGCTAATAAATTAGGAAATGACAAAAAAAAGAACTCGCAGCTTTCTTTTTATTTACCAAACGGGTGAACGCTGAATAAAGTCGACTGGTTTCCTTCTCGTGAATCTCTTCAATATAGACGCCGTACAGATAGCTCGAACACCAGTTCGGTACTTTTTCACTGTGCGCAGGCAAGAGCGCGAAGACGAATACCAAGTGTCACCGCCTGGTTGGTGTTTAAGATAACCGCATGATACCACGCTGGTAGTTGTAATGACAACTTCTAAGAAGCTATAACTGAAGGCGTCGCTCGTTTATTACCGCTTCTGGCTGTGTTATTCGCATTTGGTGTTCTTTTTTGTATATGTTTTTTTTTTAATAACATTTTCGGAACTTATTACGTCTTTCGTTTCTTAGCAATCAACAAGGTAGCGCACTTGGAGGAAAGTGATATGTCAAAAATAGTTTTTTTTTTCTGGAAATGAAAGAATGCTGAACCTAAATTTGTATTTGGCAAAATAGGGTCGCAGAAGAGTTGAACGGGACGCTGCAAGCAACAAAGCGTCTCTCATACATTGATATCTCAAGCTGATGGCCGTACTTTTGGAAAGGAAGGGCGCAATCAAGTGAGGATCGCCACGCAACGATTCTCCTGGAACGGTTGAGAATGAAAGTAAGCGGCCTTACTTTCCTCCTGCTCGCTTCGGTCCACCTGCTCGAGGCGACGAAGTGAAGAGGAGATGGAATGAGAATCGCGACGTCACATGTCTCGTCGGCCTCGTCGGCCGTGTTCGATCGCGCACTTCTTTTCCAAAAAAAAAATAATGCAATAACAGCAATATCTCTAACAGATGTTAGAGATATTGCTGTATGGGTGATGTTTTTTGGATTTTGCAGCGTCCCGCCCGTCGCTCCAGCCTTATTTCGTGAGCTCCGAATTTCGGTTCAGCATCCCTTTAAACAGCACGACGATGCCACAAAAGCGCCAAACCTTACCTTCTTTGGGCAAAGTCTTAGTCTCTTGCCCCTAATTCGCCAAAACAACTACCAAGGTTAGGCGTCGCCACAGCTTGTGGCTTGGCTGTGGTCTCGCATTTTCGGGGGTCTAAATTCAAAAAAGTGTGCGAGAATTGGGTGTCATTTATCGTTGTTCAGTTTCGTGTGGCAAACTTTGGACCTAAATTTCTAAAGCAAGTGCAAGATTTAGCCTTGACTGCTGCTTCTTTGATTGACGCGTGGAATCTTTAATTCAAGTCTGAAACTTTGGCAATTATGTTGCGAGACACAAAAAAGCCCGAGAAGTGCCAAAGAACTTTGCCACTACCCTTACAAAAATATGTATGAACGTCCTATGTCCATACTTTTGCGTTCTATTACCTCTTTGTCTATCCTGTCGATTCCTGTAGACCGTTCTTAGACCGTCTGTGTACCACTGGTTTGCCACAGAATGGACACAACAACGCTATAGAGATCTTCGCGAAAGAAAAAGTTTTTCATTTCTTCCTATTTCCGTTCTATGGTCCCGGTGAGTCTACGGTCATCCTATTGCCTCTCTAAGGTGTGAGCTATATATTGGTGCATTAATAAAGTGATGCCGGGTAGACGTTTTCTTTAAATGTAGCGAGGTGTCCGAGTTAAGGAGTTGTTAATCAAGTTTCGGGTATCAATATGTTACATTGATGTCGGGAGGCATATCCAACCTCAGGGTATACTCGTTGTGGAGATGGAAGTGTTTAGTAGGTGCCGGAATAATGTTTTTACTTCCTCAGTGGGAGGTAGGTATATCGAGGTCGCTGCGGCCCCCGTAGATATTCGCAACTTTCAAACCCCATAGGGGGCGCACTGGTGCCTATCAAAATTGCGGTCGTCTGGATGATCGTCGTTAAAAAGCGGTAATTGTAGTTTTGCTATATACGCGCAGTATCACAGACTTACTTTATGTTTTTTTTTTCACGTCAGGAAAGTGTAGGCAAGCCATTTTATTATGAGGCCAATCATCCAGGAGCTAGAGAGTACGATTCTCACACCGCGGTACCACCATCGCTTAAAGTGGCTTCTCTACGGACCCCGTAGGGACTCCGTGCAGACCCTGTATGGCTTCTCTACAGACTCCATAAGGAGCCCGTGGAGGCCCTGTATGACTTCCCTGTGGACCCTGTATGGCTTCCCTGTGAACCCCTTACGTACTCCCTATGGACCTTGTATGGCTTCTTTGCAGACCCCTAAGGTCCCTACACTCTTTAAAATGACTTTTACACCTCACGTTTTTGCGTAAAAACAAATGGGGAAAAGCTCTTTTTGTAGAACCCTTTCTTGGAGATCAGTACAAAATGTCAAGAGCGTGGTGTTTGCATACACTTTTAGCTTACAGGGTTTTGCGGCACAATTAATATTTTTTTTTACAGCCATGCCTCACCGGCGACTTCACGTAGCGCGTCCCGACTTGGGTGCGTCCTAACTTCGGTGGCAATTCGCGGCGCGTCCGCCTGTGAGACGGGAGTTGGCATCCTGAAACCCCTCTTCTACCGTATATGTTTCGGCGCCAAAGTGGCTGATTAAAGCCAAAGCAGAACAGTCACATGCTGTCGAATATCGAAAGTCCCAAACCAACACACGCAGTCGTGCAGTTATCCGAGTGGCCGCTGCGGGTGGAATGGTGGCGTTGCGATCGCGATTAGTTTGGTTTTCGAGTACAGATCGGTGCCGCTTTTTCAGAGCAAGCTCTTTAGCAGTTTCCCAACTGACTTGCTCTAGAAACATTGGTCGGTGCGGACCCCGTAGCAGACCCCCTGCAAACTGAGTGGATTCTCTGCGGACCCTGTAGGGACTCCCTCTAGAACTTGTATGGCTTTTCTGCAGACCCCATGAGAACCCTGTGTAGACCTTGTATGGCTTCCCTGTGGACTCCCTAGGGACTCCTTGTAGACTTCGTATGGGTTTTCTACAGGCACCCTATAGACACCGTAAAGACCCTATAGAGTCCCTATGGACTCTACATGCGTCTTGCCATAGAGAGGGTATGGGATGACCACACATCATTCATAGAATAGGACGTCCATAGAACGTCCGTTGGCCAATATTCTATAGGGCAGCCATAGGACGACTTCACGGAGGCAACAGAGGTCGTGGTCTGCCTATAGATGCCTTTTGTTCTGCCTATGGACGCTGGTCTATAGAGCGTCCTAGAAGTGTCCATACATATTTTTGTAAGGGTAACTACCGCCCTGGAGCAGAACCATTTTAGAGTCAAGTTGGGCCCCAAAGATTGCCAAACTTATGCCAAGATAGGGGACTCTCTCGAGCGCTATCTGCGTACATTACCATAATTACTAGCGTCGCATTCGTTAGGTCAGTTGGTGGAGCGCTTCACTGGAAATGGAGAGGTCCGTTGTTGGATACCAGGACTAGGCGGAATTTTTCAGTCGCGCACAAGTCACCTAGTTGTGTTTGGAGATTTTTGTTTGTCATTTGTCTCCGCTGTTCCCCTTGTCCTGGGATTATCATCGTTACTATTGTCCAGCTAGCTTACATTATTTAAGTTGTTGAATTTCTATCACAACCTTGTAACACAGGTCGTTCACACTTGTGTGTGTTAGACGGGTGGCATATGTAAAACCCCGTTTCCTCTACTGACGTCTGAGTCCTGTGAGTTATGTTGGTAGAGCGCACCGCAGAAATCGGAGAGGTCGCTCGTTCGATACAAGGATCAGCCAGATTTTTTTTTTTTTTAGTAGCGCACAAATCACTTAGCCGTATTGGGAGATTTGTTTTTTTCCTTTGTCCCTCTTGTTCCCCTTCTCTAGCGATTATTATCCTTCTTCGTTGCAGTTCGGTTGCACCTTTGTAATAATTTCATTACCATAATAACCTTGAAACGCAAGCCGTTCACTCTTGTTGATGCTAGACTGGTGGCAGATGCTAAAGCCCGTTTACTCTACTTACGTTTAACTCCTGCTCAGATTAGTTCCTAGAGCACTCCACTAGAAATGGAGAGGTCCCTGGTTTGACATTAGGACAAAGGGGATCTTTTATTTCAGCCGCGGACCTGTCCCCGAGCGGTGTTTGGAAATTTGTGTTTGCCCTTTCTCTCACTTTTTCCCTTTTCCTGTGGTTATTTTCGTTATTATAGTCGGTGATAGGCTAAAAGTAAAGTGGAACCACCTGGCAACACTTTATTAGAGGGTAGGCTTGAGAGGAGGTCGCCTCCCCTCCGGCGTCCGCTCCGCTCAGGTGCAAAGAGGCGGGAGGAGCTTCCACTTAACTGCTCCAATTGTCACCGACCATAGTCATTCCTTAACTAGAAGCTATCACACTTCCGCGGATGAAACGGAATTTGTTGGGGAAAGTAACGTAATCCAATTTTCCTGCACTGGCGCTGTGACTCCTACCTTGTGTCCCTGGCGTTCTTCTGGCGCGCTTCCTGTGCAGTGACTGCAAAGACAAACGTAAAAAAAAAGGCGACAGTCGCTTTTTTTGCGTGTCGAATAAGCGAACCAGCCGTGGTGATCATATTGCACGAAGATGACGAAAATAATAATTTTTTAAGGTCCCTTTCATCGGCGAACAAAGGAGCGCACCGACAGCGATGTCAACGTAGTCGCGGTTTTGACCAGAGCACAAAACTAAATAAAAAAATTCGCGCGCGCGTTTGCGTCTGGGGTGTGGGGGTGGGAGGGGTAGAGGAAAGGAAGGACCGAGGTAACCGGGCACCGAGACAATACCAGAAAGAACAGCCCTTTTTGTTCTCTCCAATCTTCGTGTCTACCTGTTTTTTGTAAGGTTCCATTCAATACCACGCTCTGTTTATTGTATGCGGAGTGTACAATAAACAGATGCTGAATGCTGCTGAAGTTAGAGGATCATTTACCCCCGTAAATAAACCACGAGACACGAAGTTATGAATTGTATTAACGTTTTAGGGGGTGAGAAATGTATCCTTTACCTAACGAGCTCCTGAGAATGCTGTAAAGAATGTTCGGGTATTTTTCTTTATATTGCCAGTGAACAAATCAACTTAAAAAAGCTCCGCACACCATGATTTCCGTAGTTTGATAATATTTTACTTAGTAAAACTAAGCAAATAAAGCGTGACCAATGGTTTATTTACAGCGGATTCGTCCAAGTTTTTTTGTGTAATAAGGGCGGTATATAGCCTAGGAATTCTTCGAATTTCTTTTCATTATGAAGATGACTTAGAAAAATTTGGAAACTCTTAAGCTTCGTCATTAAAAGTAGAATGCGACAGCCTTATCGGGCCCCGTTCGCAAAGCCTTCTTATTAAACCCGGACTCTTTCCCAAGCCGTGCAAGCATCTGTGCGTGGTCTAGCCGGTATTGTCACGTGTCACGTGACGTCTAATGTTTTATTTTAATTTTCGCGCCAAATTTAGCGGGTCGATATGATCATGACGTCACAGTCACGATTACCGTCACACGTGGCTGCGCGCGTTGCATTATGGGAGTTTTATGTCCCACCGACGCCGCCGCCGGATTTTTTGCTACACAAGCTCCTAAAAGCTATCACATATTAAAAAAACTGTTTTTACGGGTTAATACTCGCCCCTTGCGAGTCCTTAAAAATTCACTTTTTTGACGACTTGAACTGTGGTTCGCAAAGAAGAACGACAAAAAACGTGTTACGGCAGAAACTTGAAGGACGGAAAACATAGTGTTCAATGGGTTTTAGACCGTTGCGAAATAAATATCTCCAACAAATCTGGGAGCTATGTATGAAGCTCTCTAAGTAAAACGGAAAGCAATACCTCTCGCTAGTATTCTCGTTTGCTCTTCATATAGGCTCGGTTGCAATCGTGGACGTCTATGGTACTCGTTAATAACTTCGAAATGAGTCAAAACAATAAAGAAAGACCAAAGAGGTAGTCTTCTTTTCGGTTTAGAGATACAGGCTTTACAACCACAAACAACACTTCCTAACAAACAAACAAACAAAAAACGAAACACGGGCTGCCGAAAAACGGAAAATAACGTGGAGACAGTATGTATGTTCCATGGTCGCAGATGGGGGATTTCCATCTTGCTTTTTTCGGGTAGGCTCTCATGGTGCTTGGTGCAGAAAGTGGATGTGTAGGCGTGTGTGCTTTTTTTAAAGGAATACTCAAATATAAGCACACAGGACATGCGAGCATCTCAGAAGGAAATAATCTCAGAATCTGATATTCAGAACCGATATTCAGGGGCACTTTCGCGTGTCTTACAGACGCCGCCGATCAATTCCCTGAGTGACATCACCGAGCTTTTGTTTGGTTGCGTCCTTCAATATGAGATGTGAGTCTAACTCTACTTTTATCTTTTGTCCCCTCGGTCGGAGTGCAAGGGATATGGAGGGTAGAATCGTCGGGGTGCAGCGGAGTCGCACGTTGCGTGGTCGTAGATGCACTCGGAGACAGATGCGCTCGTCCGAAAGGTCATGACACGGTTGTCCGGGTCCACCGTTTGAACGTGGGGCTCAGATATGTATATCGGCACTCATGTCGAACGCGTACGACCGCTTGCAGATGTCTGCGAAATCTAATATGCATCTCGGCGACGTGGCGTTCGCTACTCTAGCGACAGAGTAGGTGATAGCAAGCGAACGCAGCGCGGGATTCGAGAATTCTTCCGGGAACTAGAGAAGATAAGAAAAAAGAGAAAACGATGTAGAGCGGCACTTTCACTTAACATACGCCAAAGTCGTGAATATCGTAAGATTTGTGCACAAGGCACCAGAATTTGTGTTTTCTTTGTTTACTTTTTAGGCTGTTTTATTTTGGTACTGAAAAAAAAGTAGCTGTTTCATTTTTCAAATTCCCGATCCCGACGCTTTAGGAGCTGTTTCCAGAGGGAAATTCGTTAATATGAAATTCCCAGAGTTGAAAATAAAAAAAAAAAAGATACAAACAAACTGAACAAAAATAAACGCAGTGCAATATGAATGCAGAGTGGAAAGCACACTTCATTATCACTGCAATTCTTCGATACGATATTTGTATTAATTGGTGTGCGCATGACCATAATAATCTATAGAAATGACGTGCAGTCATGTACTAGTTAACGTGCCTATGAAATTAATTTTCGGCTGGGATAAACGGAGATTTTACTAATCGGATATCGTGTAATGCGCTAAACTAAAACTAGCACACCAGCGTAGAAAGCCTAAAGCCTGCTATTCGGTACGAAAATTTGAAAATATATCCTACTATTTCGTACCTTTTCCTGCGAAAGTTCTTTGACTTTTTACTGCGATGCATCCGGGGTGCCCAATCGCGTTAGCCGGAATCAGCTCACTCATTGGACACGAGCAGTGCGTAACTCTGACGTATGCGTAACTCTGACGTATTTGAATTCGCATTCGTGGCCAATGACAGCTGCGACGGCACGTATCATCACTCGAGAATGACAAGTTCTAGGGTGAGCTTGGAGTCATAACCTCCGCTGGCCAAGCATGTCACGACCACGTGATTTCTTGTTTCGCAATTGAGTTTTGGATTGAGGATGAGGAGGAAAAAGTTGGAAAAAAATTTCATGGTCCCTTTTAAAATGCCCCAGAAGAGTGCCCACAACATCATTACCGCCAACCAATATTCCTGTGAGATGCTTAAACAGTCCGCTACCAAGGTACACGTTCACGATGACGTCAGATTACTCCTCATTACTACTTTATTTATTGATTATTCTGTAGAGTGATTCGATGTTGCAAATTCTTCACTTGTATCTTACTGTAGACAAAAAAAAAACAAAAAAAAAACGTAGGATGGAAGGACTGGGCTCCGACTGGAACATAACTTTGGCTTCACCCCGGAATGAATTGAAATTAATTTGGCAGTAGGACATATGAATGAGAGTCCATGTCAAGAATGAAGACGAAAATGTTCTACGTAAGTGCAACGCTAAGGTTACAGATATCAGGTCCTCTTACAAGAGCGTATCTCGAGTGAACCAACACTATCGCAGCAGGAATAAATGTCAACGTTATGAGTTCACTTTGCACCTTTGCTTTTGTACCTTTTAAGGTACAACTGAATATAGTAACAGCAAATCGGCTATATACATTGAACTGGGCTGTTTCGAAAAACGTGGCGTTATTGAAAATGCAACGCACTATATGGCAAAGTCCACTGAAAATTTGCTAGGTATGGCACATTTCTAAGACAGATGTGTTTCTCTACTGATTGGTCTGGCAACCTCGAACCTAAGAAGCAAGCGCCTTTTCGAACTCCCATTTTGAACGCCAAAGGTAACGGTTCCTGGCCTCGGTTCCCCATATAGAGCTCTACGGAGATCTCTAACGACGTCCGACACCTCCGGATGCCAGTTCCGAGAGAAAAAAGTGCGTACACAAACAACGACTGGGAGCCACCAATACCATCATAGTGACCCTGGAGGGTCCGCACCCGCCTCGATACATGATCTTCACCCTCACAGCTTACCGCATTGACCTACCAAAAGTCCGCATTCCACAGTGGAAGCACTGCTTTCGCATCGACCACCAAGCTGATGTATGCTTGCACAACCAAGCTCAATGCTTCTGCAAACACTGTGGCCAACGTTTAGCACCAACGCCGGACAATGAAATCTTACAACACGAATGCATACTCTTCTGCCTAAACTGCGGAGGCGACCACAGTGCAACGGCACCTACCTGCCCCACCATCCCCAAGCGGATCTCCAGGCATGAATTCAACGCAGCCGAAACCCCCGCCAGGGAAACCCGACGGAACTCCATCCCTCCAGCAACGAGAACGCTCACTGGCCTCGAATGGAAACATGCTATTGTTTCTCGGCACTAGCCAATGAGTCTGCTACCCATCAGGCCCTGCAAGACATTCACGAACCCCGCCCTACAAGACATAGACCCCAAAGCGGCGGGCTGGATCCTACACACCGCAACGCCGACACGACACAAGCAGGGACTCTCCCCAGGCGACCAACCACAGCAGCAAACACAGCCGCCAGCATCTCGACGTACTTGGCCCCAACCGAATGGGCCCTCTTCTTCCCAGTTCCCTCGACCGCCACTAACGCGGACAAACACCGAAACACCACCCTTCACTGGACAGGTGAGTGGCTCAGTGGCGCCTTTCTCCTCCCTTCCCCCAACCACATTATCATCCCTCCTACTCCTTGAACGCCCCCGCCCCTAGAGTACAATACCATTGATATGGTATCCCTCATACGAAAACTCATCATGGATTTGATACCCACACTCACAACAACACAAACTGCTCGGCTTCAGTCGCTCATCGCACAAAAAATCAGCCACAAGCTAGCCGAGGAGACAGACTGTCTACCCCGCAAACGCGCGCAAACCACACCAGTTGAAATTCACTAGGACAACCATGAACAACCACCACAGATTTACCGATTATACCACAATATGGTAATGGAACTGTCGCGGCTTCAGAGCAAGAAAGGTTATTTTCACCGAATGCATTCTCCACCACAATTGTCCCTCGGATATCATCCTCCTCCAGGAGACTAATGGCATTTTCTCTCTCCTTGGCTACGATGATTACAGCCAGCCATCCATCCCCGCAAACCATCCGAGCCTCATGCGGCTCTACAAGCGCCGGGCATGACAGTAACGTATGTGCGCAAGCACCAGCTTACAATCCGATACGACACAACATACATAAACACCTCCAACATAAAAGAGGTGCACACGGAAAGGCTAATAACCTAATGAAGATTAACATAATCAACACCTACTGGTCACCATCGAAACAATTCGACGTATTTCCTCCTTGGCAACAGTACCTGCAGCAATGGCACTCTCCAGGCCAGCCATTCCTCATAACAGAGGTCTTCAATGCCCCCAACATAGCTTGGAATTACAACGGAACCGAAACAAAAGGGCGCAAACTTGTAAGCTTCATGCAACAAGAAACCTCACCCCCTCAAAAATTTCACGCTTTCGACGAGAACTGGCAACAGCATAGAAGCCTATACCAACCCGAACCTCACGCGGTACAAAGGCCCAGACGAGTCACACAGGGAAACACCGGAGAATCTCTCGGAAGTGACCACTGCATTATTCAAATCATTTTGAGGATATTCCTCACAAGTACATTACGCTGGAGTATTAGACAGAAGTCACAGAACGACATGTCTAACTGGCATAAAGCACTCCTCGATTTGGAAAGCTCACTAATCCTACCGTCCTACCCGGAATGGGTATAGTCCCCCCAGAACATCCTTAAAGCACACACAAAACTTATCCGCTCCATGGAAGACTTCCCTGGGGTATATACTCACCTGGGCTCCCTGTGCGCGCGCCGGCACAATCTACTTTGCACATAGAAAAGGCAGAAGAATAACATCAACCTTCACTTAAGCATTCAAGACCTCAATTATAAAATCACCAGCTATGCACAACACATCGCCACGGATCAATGGCTCTCGCATGGCGAACATCTATCCCAGCAGCTCCACGATAGGAGTATATGGAGCATACTCCGTTACATGCTCGTGAACACTACTCAACGAAATCACGTCGTCAAGTTCAAGATGAAGAACAACTACACAGAAGACCAACTTACAAAAGTACTTCAAGATACCTACAAACCGGAACACAACCAACAGCCACTTTCTCTAAGGCCAGAAGCCCCTAAAACACACGAAGGCATTCAGTGCAACTTCACCCACAGAGAACTTAAAGCAACCCTTCGACAACTTCGGCGAAAATACAGCTCTGGGGCCGGACCACATCTTATACACTGCACTCCGGAACCTCTATCATCAGGCAACCATGGACCTCCTGCAACATATCAATCAAGCCTGGCGCATAGGGATCCTCCCCTCAGAACGGAGGGAAGCTATTGTTACTTTACTGCCCAAGCCGGGTAAAGACCCCACTATTATCTCAAAGCTCCGTCCGATTTACATGACCTCCACCATAGGAAAGGTCATGGAAAAGATGGCACTCACCAGACCCAAATGGCACATTGCTCACACTCATCCCCTGCCATCAACCCAAATAGGTTTCGGACGACACATGACTGTCCAAGATATTGTGCTTTGGTTACAACTAGGGTTCCGTGTTTTCAGAGTTTATTTTTTGTCAAATTCGGCGCGTGTTTTTCGGAGTTTATTTTTTGCCGAAGATTCGGAGTTCATCGGAGTTCATATTTATTTTTATTCCCAAATCTCCGAAATTCGAAGTTTAATTTCGCTGTGTTTCCTATTAAAAACAAATAAATAAATAATCAGCGAATGTAAATGTATGCCAGATAAAAAATAAAACGCACTTGTATCAATTGAATTATCTTCAGTTGAATTTGGCGTTGGTGCCATTGCCATGGGCAATACTAATTTATCCACGTCGAAAGTCACAGACAAGTGGCGCTTCGATAAACGCCGATACCTTAAAATCAATAAACTCCCGGAGGGAGTCGCTAGGAAGCTCGTAGTCATCCCATTCCATTCCATTAATCTAGCCCGCGGCCGCGCGAGGTGGAGTGGTTAAGGAGGCAATTGAGAGTATGAACTGCCCCTTTTTTTAATTTAAACAATCCCTATGGTCCATAGCTTCCACTGTTACTAAAGCATACCCTTTCCTTTCTCTAGATCACAAATCGCATGGGCCAAACTGGAAACCAAACGAGTGGCTTTTGCCATGACACGAATGTACAACGAACGACCTGTCGCCCTGAATCAACCTGGAAGAGACAAGCGGCAAGACCCCTTTTGACAACGGTCCGAGATTTGAAAGATATATAATTATGATGGAATTTTCTCAGGACCATTGGCTCTGCACTGTTCAAACTGTAAAAGAAAAAAAAAAATACTCTTTTACTTTTCTTCTTTTTCCCCCGGGGGGGGGGGGGGGGGGGGGGGGGGGATGGAATTGACACATAAATATTTGGAGTTTATCTGATAGATCCGAATTGACCAAACATTTACCGGCGGGTGTTTTTTGGAGTTTTTCGGATTTATCCGAAATCACGGAACCCCAGTTACAGCTAGCCCATCACCCAAGAATACCCAAGTGCGGCGCAGCTGCGTACATTCGTAGCAGTCGATATTAAAAAAGCATTTGACAATATTGAACATGCCAGCGTACTGCGGAACGTCCAGCAGCTCGGGGTCTCCGGCCGACTATTCAATTACGTTCAAGCCTTCCTCACGAAACGAACGATACGTATACTCGACAATGAGGGACAATTCCATCAGATCCCTTCACTATCACTAGAGGCACGCCACACAGATCCATTATATCCCTGATGTTATTCAATAACGCTATGATGAACCTCCCCTTCCAACGCAACCGCATGCCTCATGTCAATCATGCCTTATACACTGATGAAATCACTATCTGGCGTAACACAAGCAATCCTGGGGAACAAGAAACGGCACTCCAAGAAGCTCTCGATACAAACACAAATTGGTCTATCTTGTTCCCCGAAAAAGTTGAATACATGTCATCACTGATGAACGAACCAAACTCAAAACTCGGACACGGCGAGACCTGATCAAACTTCGCTCCCACAACAACCCCATACCTTGTAAGGCATGTATTCGCGTCCTCGGCTTCCTATGGCAAGATGATAATCGGCATACAATATGGTTCCTCCGCAATACCCTTCAATCTATTCATCACATCATGAACATCCTCCAACATATTACCCGCCGGAACAAAGGGAATGACTGAATCAGACCTCCGAAGAATAACGGAGGCCCTATTCTACACCCGAGCACTGTGCACATTATCGTACGTCCGGCCGACAACCACAGGAAGCAAGAAGTTGAAAGCAACAGTCCGTCTGTGTCTCCGAACAGAATTAGGAGTGCCCAAACATGCAACCAATCACCTTATAAACGCCACAGCCCTTTATAACAACCTCCAAGACAGTCTCCGTCCACCTTGACGCACGACATGTCCGCTTGAGAACCACACAAGGACGAGTCCCTCCTACAGGAACTAGGCCACACTGTACCCGTAGTGTTATCTCCCCCTGAGCTACCACCCTTGCAAAAAATGACACGACTCACGGTCGCGCGAATACCCAAAAATATAGCCCCCGTCCGCCACTCTGCCCGTCACCAGATGAGAGCCATCCACTATGACGAACACGGCCATATACTACACCAATACCAATATTCACGCAGGCACGGCATATACATCCGTCCACTATACAAAGGGAGCGATCACCCACAGGCATATTTATGGCCCCATGTCAACATAGGCAGAACAAGCTATTCTCTAAGCCATTACGCTGCACGAGCACCCCACCAGGAATGTATTAATTCTCAGGGAAGGGAGCTCCGGACTCGGAGCGAAAACAAAGGTTTTCTCTCTCTCTCTCTCTCACGGACAGCCAAGAACCTATGCAGGATTCTGAGCTCAACACATTACACCCCACTTCCCCCCCCACACACACACACGCACACGCACACACACACACACTGCAGAACTGCAGCGCTACCCACACGCCTATCACCTCATCCATATTCGTTTGGAATGGATGCCAGGTCATCAAGGCATCCCTGGGAATTAAGCGGCTCAATCTGCAACCCGGGACAATCAAGATCCGTGTCCCGGCAGCTCCTGTCCATCGGCTCCTACTAATTAAGCTCTCACATGACAGCTCTGGCCGGAACGCCATTCACGCCGTCGCGCGCTGCGGTATAACGCTCGCTCTCTGCCCGTCATCCCGCATGTGACTTCTCGAGAGGACGCAAGCATCCGTAGGCTCGCAGAGACCAACTACCTTTCCTGCGACTTCTTTCTCCATCATATCATCAAACAGCAGGGCTATCCCCATTGCAAGGTCTGTGGGGGCTATCCCGCTCCCGAGCACACCTATTGGACATGAACGCGAGCAGCTAAGCATTCGAACATTATATCCTTCCCTTTTAATACTCCCTTCCGCTCTTCCTGGGAGCTCTGAATCACTCCAGCACCTGAACCTCAGGCCATCTGTTGGCCACAAGTACTGCAACTTATTAAAACCATCCACGACAAGATGTCGTTACATCCAAGAGGTATCCCGGACTGAGGATCAGTTTTAATTTGTTTTGCCACTATTAAAGTATTCTCTCTCTCTCTCTCTTCTTCGACTGCATGGGTATACTTTTTTTTTTCTTATTATCTATAATCGTTTTTTTTGTAATGTTTTTTTTTTTTTTTCGGGTGAACCAGCAATACTGTTCATTCCTTATCTCTCAAATAAAAAACGTTTTTGATGATATAAAATTGCGATTGCGAAGCTAAGAGTAGAAGGGGAGCATGAGGACTCCCAAGAGAAAATTGAAGCAGCTTCTTCTTCGAGCAAAGCTGTAAAAATAGCAAAATAGCCCAAGGTTAGAGATGGGAGAATGAAATACTAAAAGAAGCAGTAAATGTTTCAATATCAGTCTAATGATTCGAGGGAAAAGCTTCCTTTGGGCATTATACGGTTTTTATTGGTGTTATATTTGCAGATCCATGTTATCATGTTCTCTTTTTTTTGCTTTTTTTAGAATCGGATTTTGCAAGACTCTGAGTGGAATATGTCGAAAACACAAAATTTCGCTTCCAAATTTTCATGGCACTGTCCTGAAATCTTCCACCCAAGGGACGCAGACAAAAGCAAGCCTTTATTCGTGTCACTATTCTAACTTACTTCCCTTTTTATAATTGTTGCGATATTTTTTTAACATTTAGATTTTTTAGTATCTCCGTTAAAGTTTTAACGACTCGCCTTTATTCTCAATTTCTTTTTCGCAGTGCGTAATTGCGCGTACTTGTCTGTGTCTGCAGACTTAATCGCGTGGGTGTGCTTTAACGTGTTTATGCGTTAGTAAATTTAACGCTCCAGAAAACTCCCGATCTTAATTTTCGTGTGCAGTATCGCAGCTTAGAGGCGCTTCAGTTGAAGCGTAACGGGCTGTCGTTGAAGCCTTTGTTTAAATTGAGCAATTTCATGATAAGGATGTGAGGTCTTGAATCCTGGCTGAAAAAAGTAGACTTTGCTATGGAGGCGGCTTTTTCATTTAGTTTTATCTGCAATGGGACGGACCAATATCGCTCACTTAATTAATGAGACCGAGGTGTCTTTTAGTAAGGGCCTGATTACACCACCGCGAACGGAGATCTAGTTATCGTCAAGAAGAGCTCCCTTTTTATGAAGAGTTAATTTTCACTTTGACGTCTTGTATGAATAGTGGCGTGAGCATTCTTTCTTTTGAAACATCTAGGAATTCTGGTAGGAGTGTGCGAATAGCAGTTCGGACCGAATAGCGTAGCGTCCATCCCTGGCTTCTGCACTCTTAAAGAAACTGGTCATCTTCGCTTTCCCTTGCACTGCCAAGGCTATGGATGACGCAGCGCTATTCGATTCGAACCACTATTTCCACAACCCAAAATCCTGGAGACCAAAGTCATAGCTAAAAGGTCGATAAAGTCTCGTTTATTACATTGTTCGTAACGGTAACGACCGCATTTTTTTATGTTTTTCTCACTGTTTTTTCTAACTTGAACCCAGTTACGAGTAAATCTTATGGATGCCTATTTCTCGGCAAAATATACGCTGAACATTTCAGAGCGTTAGCTTTCCTGCAGATTTCTCGGGAGAACCAATTGCTTTCATTTTTAAGAGTGCAATATATCGTGAGTGCGTCTAAAATATACTTAACTGTTTTTTTTTTTGTTTTGTTTTTTAGAGCGCAGCTCTTAGGTGCCCGTTTCGGGCGTGAGCGGCCTCGCCGTTGGCGTAACCGTGAGGTTACGTGAGCCCCGTTAGCTCAGGGGGGTCACGTGGCCGAGTGACGTCACGAGGGTCCCGCGTGGTACATCATGGGACATTTCCCATGATGCTCCTTAAGACCCCCTGAGGTCACGTGACCCCGGCGAGGAGGAGGGGAGTAGGAGAGAGGTGGAAGAGTAGGGGGGAGGCAGGAAGACAAGATTGCGAGGGAAGGGGGTTGAAGGGTGAGGGGAGGAAGAGGAGGAGGGTGGAGGAGTAGCAGGCAGGATGGCGAGGTGGAGAGGAGGGAGGAAGATATACCCTCCCCTCGGTACCCATCCATTGTCCTCAAAAGCTGGGGTGTAATTTGGCGTTACAGAGAGTTGTAAACAGCTTTCTATTTTTTTTTTAATTATACACCTATTTTAATGCTGATACGCAGTATAATCTATAGGAGGTAAACGAATAAGAGCTGTATTGAAGCTCCTGCTCTGCTCTTACAATTTAGCAGATTATACGCCTAATGGTTTACAAGTTGACCGCCGCGCAATATGAGTATAGTTATTTTTTGGTTCGAAATCACCCCAATGGACCCGTTATATTGCTGTTGCCATTTCAGGACTGAACCTAACAGGCCATGGGGAATGACTGCATATTTTATTGAGTTCGTATAGACGGACGGTTATCGTTTCCAGCTACTACGGATATACCAAGGTGTAAGATAGACAGGTGGGGAAACGAGAGCCAAACGAGCGACCGGATTTTGTCCCCCTCGGGTTTCTCTTTTTCTGTGGCGCCATCTATGTGGAGCACCGCGAACTCTCACTCCAGGTGGGCGACCGGTGGCGACCGGCTAAACTCACGGAGATAATTTCTCGTGGATTTTCAATAAAGGAATGTCGTGCTCTCGCTTTATTTTCCGCACTCTCCCATAAAGTTCCACGCAAATTCGATCCCAATTTTTTTTCCTCTCGCCGCAGCGCCATCTGTCGCAAATCGGGGGTACCCGCAAGCAGACGAGTACACAATCCGGTCACGGCGCTGCGGTAGGCTTCTATGGGCCGTTTCCCCACCTGTCTATCTTACACCCTGGGATATACACCGTTTTATCGTGGGTAGCGCCATTTTGAGAGGGGGAGAAAAGTGGGAAAGGGCTACCGGTGCTTTCCCCGTTGCTGGCGCGTTAGAAAGCGTCAAAGTCCCGAATGAGAGGCTTCGCTGGTGTTGGGAGCATGCATTGATTAAACTTCGTTCGCGCTTTCTTCTTTGTTTTATACTCCCAAATTTAATTGTAGCCACGGGCGTGGATGGCGACAGTCCCCCGGTCATCGGGATTGCATTAATCGATTATAGGATCCAAGAAAAACGAAAAAAAAAACGTTTAATACTGTTCGAGGACCCATGTCGCTTGCACGGAATCCAGCAAGTGCAGCTGCAATCTCTTTAAGCTCCGTCGCGCTTTCCACATGACCCCGATATCCGGCGGCAGTGGGTTGCGTCTGTAAACCGTAACGATTTTTTCCCAACGTTATCCTCCTCACTGTTCTCCGAACAGTTTGTGAATTGAGCGCGCACCAAACTTAACACTGAACAATCGATGAATATGGGATATGCTCGCAAAGTGCGTGCAAGTTTTTTCGTGATAATTGCTGTTTCAACCTGTAGCTTTTTGCAACTGAATTTATCTTAACATTGATATTTGAAGTGGTGACAATGACTCGATGTTATCATCTACAGCACTTCGTTGAAGGCTTATTTCTGCCACCGGGTGTGGCTGTAAAACGTCGAAAAGTTAGTTCTTTATTTCTTTATTCAATGATTACCCCGCAGTGCCCGAGGGCGTTACAGCAGGGGGGGTTACAAGGATGAAAAGAACACGTCTTCATTGAAACAGCACACTTGCTCTTCAGACAGCCGATTCCACTGTGCAATTGTTCGTACAAGAAAGGAGTTTGCAAACATGCATGTCCTAGCGCGGTACTCTCTAATTTTAAGACTATGATCATTACGACTAGAAACATAATAGGGTTCTTTTAAGTAAGTCTCGCTATTTATTCCCGTTTTATTTTTAACTATTGAGTATACAAATTTTAGTCGCAGTTTTTCCCGACGTACGGAAAGTGGTTCCCAGTTTAACATTTTTTTCATTTCTGTACAACTTTCTTTCCTCCCGTATCGTCCAAGAACAAACCTAGCCGCCCTGTTTTGTATTTTCTCCAGCTTATCTATCAACGTTTTTTGGGCTGGATCCCAGACAGCACATGCATACTCTAAAATGGGTCTAACACATGTTAAATAAGCAGTTGTCTTTAAGTTAGGTTGTGAGCATTTTAAGTTACGTTGGATAAAATTCATTGCCCTGCCAGCTTTTAAGACTACTTCCTCTATGTGGGCATTCCATGAACAGTCAGATGACAATATGACACCCAAGTATTTGTAAGTAAGTTCCTTGGTTATAGGGTTATTATTTATAAAATACTGAGATTCAATTTGTTTCCTTTTCTTTGTAAAACAAAGGTTAACACACTTTTTGTGATTTAAATTCATTTTCCACGTAGAGCACCAACTTTGAATACGATCAAGGTCTGCTTGCAACTGGGCGACATCATCTGAACTCTTAATCTTTCTATACACTACACAATCATCAGCAAAAAGTCGAATACAAGAGGAAATTCCAACAGAAATACCATTAATATAAATTAAAAACAAAAGTGGACCCAGGACAGAGCCCTGTGGAACTCCTGATGTTACATCAACGTAATCAGATTTCTTGCCATTCAGTACTACACATTGACGACGCTGGAACAAGTAATTTTCTATCCATCTAAGCACAGCCGAGTCTAAATTTAACATTCTTAGTTTGTTGAGAAGAAGTGAGTGTGAGACCGTGTCAAACGCTTTCCTAAAATCCAAGAATATACAATCTATTTGCCCTCCCTCATCGACATCAGATGCAAGGTCATGATAAAATTCAACAAGTTGCGTAGTACATGAAAACCCCTTACGAAAACCATGTTGTTCATTAATCAGCAAGTTTTTTCTTATCATATGACCGATTACCTCTGAATATAAAATATGTTCGATGACTTTGCATGAGACGGAAGTTAATGAAATGGGCCTATAATTTACGACGTCTTTTTTTGGCCCCCCCTTATGGATAGGGACGACATGAGCTACCTTCCAGTCATCTGGCAAAAGTCCTGTGTCCAGTGACTTGGAAAAAATTAAATAAAGGTAAACCGAAATTGGGTAAGCACATCGCTTTAGTACACGCGGAGAAATGCCATCCGGTCCAGTTGCTTTCGTTTCATCTATGTTCTTTAACGCCTTCTGAATACCACTCATGCCAAGCTCAAGTGGCTGCATTAATTCCACCGTACTAACAGTGGATGGATTAACATAGTTGTGTTTGGGCAAAAAGACAGACTGAAAGTAATTATTGAAGCACGTTGCTTTTTCTGTATCATCCGAAATTGTCTGTTGATTATATGTAATTTCACTTATTCCTACTGCATCCGATCCACATCCCTTTAAATACTTCCAGAAAAGCTTGGGGTTGGTTTTTAATCTGTCATTGAGTGTATTAAGATATTGTTCCTTAGCACCCTTTATGCTCCTTTTATATTCACGCGTAAGCTCAGCCAGTTTTTCAAGGTGATTACTACTTTTGGTCTTCTTATATCTATCAAATGCTCTCCTTCGCTTTTTAATTATCCTAAGAGTACTTGAAGTTACCCATGGTTTTATTCGTTTTTTTAGCTTTCTAGAATCTATGCAGGGAACATATTTATCCGTTAATTGAAGCAACATTTTCTTGAAAACATCCCATAAATTATGGACATCATATTCCTCAGAAAGACACTCAAATACGGGAAGGCGGTCAAGAAGCTCTTCAGAAAACCCAGAGTAATTGCCCTTCTCAAAAAAAAAGACTTTCCTCGATTCGCATGAATTTACTCGTTTGATTTCAGTTTGGATATTTGCCACAACAGCGTGATGGTCACTGATACCAGGGATAATATTAACGGTGTTAATAAGATAGGGAGAGCTACAAAACAAGAGGTCTAAAATGTGATTATTCCTTGTTGGTTCACTCACATACTGCTGAAGCCCAAACGTATCCACAATGTTTTTCATTTCAAGATTATTTCGGCTACCAATCGTGCATACACAAGTGCCATCCCTCCACTCTAAGTCAGGCAAATTAAAGTCTCCCGCAAGGAGAATAATTTGGTTTGAGGCCTCAGAAACAATGTCGTATAGCGATCGGATTATACTAAGATCCGAATTTGGTGGTCGGTAATACGATCCAAGAACATAGGAAGAGCTACCAGGTAACGTGACTGTACACCAGATTGATTCAATAGCGTCATGACCAAGTTGGAGTGGGGATGATCTCAGCGATGAATGAACCAACAAGAAAACGCCCCCGCCGAGGCGTGACCTATCTTTTCGATAAGAAACAAACCCTTTCGGAAAGACTTCGCTATCACTTATGGAAGCGTCTAGCCATGATTCGGTTCCGAACACGATATCAGCCTTTACTGAGTCGATTAAGCCTGCCAATTCGTCAACTTTATTTACGATGCTTCTACAGTTTATTACAACAGCAACTAGGTCACGATGAACGCGCTTTTCTTTTTTTCCTTTTTTCGTGGGGCGTCAGTCTTTTTTGACAGGAACAACTTGTTCTATTTACGTATCCCATGTAAACACTTTATCATTTACGATGAGCTTATCAAAGTTTAGCTTTACACGGTTGCCACTATCCGCTTTTTTTGTTTTAGCATATTCCCAAAGTTTCTTTCGAATTTCACGGGTTTTCGGCGAGTAATCTTGGTCTACACTGTAGCTTGATCCCTTGAACTTTTTGGCGTTAGACAGAATATCCTGTTTTTCCTTGTAGGAGGCAAAATTAACGATGATTGGTCGTTTAAAGTTCTCATTATAGCGACCTACACGGTGCGCCCTTTGCACCGTTTTTAGGTCCACACCGAGCTTGTCTTTACAGATACTTTTAATGAGATTTTCAGATTCATTCCATGTTTCTTTGTTATTCGTGTCATCCACACCATAGAAAACAAGGTTTTTCCTACGACTTCTGTTTTCTAGATCAACATTCCTGTTTTCCAATTCGTTAATTTGTCTTGCCGAAAGCTCAATTAGCTTTGCTTGTTCTGTTACTAATTGATTAACGATCCCGATTTTCCCCTCCGTACCAACAAGCTTCTTATTTATTTCCTCGATCATGTTTTCATGCTTCTTAAACCTACTGTCGATAGCGTCCAGCTTACTCATAATGGAAGCCTGACCGCTCTGCAAACTTTTAAGAAGGTCAATTTCTACTGCGTCAAGGGGGCCAGGGTTAAGTTCTACATCCCCGGAAAGTAGCAACAAGAGAAACAGGTAAAGTACTCGATGTGCAAAGAGGCGAAAATATTTGCGAGATAAACGCAGTCTCAATCGTCTGCCACAGAAGGTATCAGCACTTGACGTGGGAGGAGCCGGCAACGCAAACAGGGACTTTCGAACACAGATAGGACTGTAAGGACTAACCTGCGTGAACAACAGTAGTGTTAGCTGCATGTCGCCAAGCGTGCCGGCTCCAAATCCCACGCAGTCAAAGTGCCGTGCGCTTATGTAGCCATCGACGAAGACACGTGGTGTCCCTTGCTCGAAGAAGATTGGCAAATCCAGTACGACGATCGACTTATCGAAGGAGCCGTCGCAGTCGGTGATGACTGGCAGATCCTCTTCGGCGATGCCCGGCGGCACGTGCAGTCCGGTGATAACCGTCGTAGAAGGTTCGGGTACGTACGGAAAAGCATCCCCTTTAGTGACCGCGCCGAGCGGAGCAGTTGCTCTGAGGGACGTAAGAACCTGCGTGAACAACAGTAGTGTTAGCTGCATGTCGCCAAGCGTGCCGGCTCCAAATCCCACGCAGTCAAAGTGCCGTGCGCTTATGTAGCCATCGACGAAGACACGTGGTGTCCCTTGCTCGAAGAAGATTGGCAAATCCAGTACGACGATCGACTTATCGAAGGAGCCGTCGCAGTCGGTGATGACTGGCAGATCCTCTTCGGCGATGCCCGGCGGCACGTGCAGTCCGGTGATAACCGTCGTAGAAGGTTCGGGTACGTACGGAAAAGCATCCCCTTTAGTGACCGCGCCGAGCGGAGCAGTTGCTCTGAGGGACGTAAGAACCTGCGTGAACAACAGTAGTGTTAGCTGCATGTCGCCAAGCGTGCCGGCTCCAAATCCCTATCTATCGTTCTATCGTTTTTCCTGAATCCCGAGCTCCTGTGCGATAGCAGAGAGCCGTGCAACTATGTTGACAAGCTGAACGTGTCGAGATTTCTCTTATTCTCAAACTTAGTACCTTATGTAGTTGGGAAGAAGCCTTTAATTTCTGTTGCTGTTGCAGCACTGGTGCCAGAAGACCAAGTTTGATTGTATTTTTTTTTCTAATTGTGACGTTGCCTCTTGATAGCTTTGTCGACTCGTTTGGGTTTCTGATCGTTGGTAATAAAACCCGACTAACTTTTATATTTTGCATAATTTGGAAAGTCCAGTGATCGACTGTGTTCATACAGCACGTCTGTGGAGTGAAACTTGCCGTACAAGCTTGAACATTGTGAACCCTCCACTCTTTTTTATACGAACGATTGTTTTAATCACGTGAATCAGTATATTTCCAGCTAGGTGGTGCATACTAGAGATCGCCGGTTAGCAGAAGTACTAAACTGGTTCTGTTTATGAACAAGACTCACTCACCTCTGGAATAATTCATCAGTAATTTATCAACCACTACATTTTATCAAAGTGGTTCTCAAACTTATTTCCATTAATAGGATAACGAGTAGTGTGTTTCTTTCAGTAGACTCAGCGTCATCTGTAAATCGATGTGAAAGAAAATATGCATATCAAATTGTGATCAAAAACCAAATTTGCTAAAAGAAAATGTTGATCAAAGCTCGAGTGCGTGCTAGCCTTCGGGAACAAACAAAAAGCGAAAACAAAGGCTAAGAATTATTGCTTTAGAAAAAAAACGCTCGTGAGTGTCGATCGATGCGAAAACAAATATATTCGAAGAAAGAGGTGAAGGCCGGCAGGTGTACCTTCACCTTTCGCAGGTGGTTATGAAACATTATCTTATAAACCCTAAGACATGGACATCGAGCGAATGATCTTGTAAATCACATGCAGCGCAGTCAATCTGTAGTTTAATATATTGTATGCCGACTCATTAGCACATGATAACGATGTATTTTTAATATTATGTTTATTATTTAATTGCCGTTACTTAATCTGGCGCCGATCTGACGCTGTTGGTAGGCTGGAGAAGATTTTCGCCGATATCGGAAGAAACACTGCTCAGTCTGAGATCAATAACTAGAAAGCGATCTGATTAGAAGAGGATATAAAGGAAGCTAAAAATTCGGCATCAATAAAAAATGCGCCAGCAGCAAGAAAGTAAAAACAACTAAACATTCTGAGGACGCCTAAACACTTTTTATTAGCTGTGAATGCGAAAGCGTGAATGTCTTTCGTCAGCTCCCTCAGTTCGTCTGCGGTGCACTGGCGTGAACTGCCGCATCTCACTACTGCCGAAGTTGCGGCCGGCGACGAAGTAAAGTCTCAGGCGCCGCCATGTTCCTCTGCGGCTAAAGGCTATTTTTTTTTGTTCTTTTCTTTTCTTGCTGCGCAGAGTAGTTCTTTATTTTTGATCCCCCGCCTCATCGTCCTGTTTCTTTACCTGGTCCTTTGGAGTAAATGACATCTTCAATATACTGCTTACGAAACAAGATACAAATTCGGCGATTTTGTTTGAAGAACTCCAACCCTTGTCGTTTGGATCTCGGCGCAACTTCAGGAAAACACTTCAAGATTCACGTTGTTTACCTTCTATATTAAAGTGTTTTCACAACTTGTAAATATGGGAATTATTGGCCTGAGGATGATGGTGCCGGAGGCAGAAAAAGTTAAAGATCGTCGCGCTAATTCCTTAGGGAAAAGTTTTTTTTTTAATTTTTTCATTATACGCGGAAAATAATTCGCCCACTTGAAACGCATATTAAAAAGAGAAGCCATGCACGGCTTAGACATTCAGTGAATAATATGAAATAAAGGCTAAACTCTGTTTCGCAAAAGTCTTCTTTCTTTTGTGCTTTTTATTCTTCTAAAATTTTCAGGCATGTAGGTATTTACGTTATGCTTTACTATTTTGTGCACTTATTAAAGTGTGCGATTTCTCTTCAAACGTTTCATGAAAGAGTACGCGAACATATACTCAGGAGCTCTGCGACATCGAAAAGAGAAAGCCTCCTCTGAAGCGTATGAAACAAAAAGTGTACGCTGGAATCCGCGCGGAGTGACAATGGCAGGGGAGACATGACGATCCTATATGAACGCAGTCCACGATATGGTAAAGAAAATGGAGTTCGTGATTTTTTCATTGTTCCACAATACAAAAACGACAAAAAAAGTCTCTTTGAACAAAACAAAAAAGAAGAAACGAAGAAACGAAGGCGGGAACGGGTGACCAAAGAAATTGGAAAACGAAAGCAATTATCCCGCAATAATAGACGGGCACCGGAGTGCAGACGAGATGTTCTTCGTGTGCGTATTTTGCGTGTTTATATTACATGTTTCGCGTGCTATTGGATACTCTACAAATTTTGTGTGTTTTGGTGGATTTCCTTCTGTCGTTACCTATTAGGAATTAATTTTCGTGGCAGCTCGTATTGTAGTTTATCATTGAGAACTTGTCTGCGCATGGTTGCTTAGTGGCGTTTTGAGATTTGGCTTGATAGTGAGTCAGAAATTTTAAACAGACATCCCACAAGCTTTAGTTAACCCACAAGTTTTAGTGTCGAATTTCTTGTTTCCTTAGGAGAACTATGCTTAAGGTAGTTACGTATTTTACAAAAACCTGGCGGTTCTTCTGAAGGTTTCGGAAAGCTCATCTTTTTATGTTCTTCCTGTAAGGTTACAAATTGTAATGTTCTGTAGGACAGCAACAATATTTATGATCTTTGTACTGGGATATAAATAATCGATGTAAATATAAATTGGTATTAAAAACCGACCTTACAATGAAACGTTTCTTTCTTTAAATATGTAGACAATATCTGGATAATCAACCAAAAACAATCACAGGCAATGCATGTTTTTCAGCTGGATTTAATATAAAAACTTCACAAGCATCTCAACACTGAGCTTTAGGTCTTTCTTCTCAGAGGTAGCCTGATGGGAATGAATGGTCATTGAATGTCTTTTAGAGATTTAGAAGAACTTAGATGCTTCAAACGTTTCGCATAATGAGAGGTGAACTTTTTGTATGTTCCAATATTGTTTTCTTTACTCAAGCCATTGCCGTCCTTGAATTGTTTTACAATATAAAGATTGGCCCCCGCGTTAGATTTTTCAAACTGAAGTATTCTGTCAAAATTGTTTTTCATATAAAGAAAACGCACGAATATTTTATTTTTAATTTTTTTAAAAGGTTTTGCTTGAGAGCAACGCTATCACGTATATCTTAATAGGCACCACACTTTCAAAAAAAAAAAGAAGAAAAAAAAAGTCTGCTTGTTTATCTTTTTGCTTAGGAGAGAGGCGGCAAACCACGACGAGCAGTAAAAGGATGGCAACGTATAAAGAACGGTCAAAATACGTTTAGACCTCAAAGAGGCAATGTGAGCACGGATATGGAGCAAGTGAAATACTATGTTCATTTCTCTGTACGCATTGCACTTTGCTTCCTTTCTTATAGTATTCGCAGTTTTATCATTCCGTGATTTTAAAAAAATATATATATTTTCGATATTTTTTTGTTTTGGTATTCTGCAGAAAGGCTAACTCGCATACATTTTTTAAAGTGTAGAATAAAAAAGATAACAAACTGTGTTTGGTCTTTTATTGAGAATGTAAACAACTGAAACTACTCTTTCCAAATTAAATGGTCGTTTCAATAAGAAAAAATCACTAACGCGCAAGTTGCCTTTCACACATCGTCGTCAATCATTTGATGAAAAATCGCAACTAAGTTATTTTGCAGCAAGTGCAAAAGTACAGAATACTTCGCACTCCGGCTTTCCTTACTTTTTTCAGAGTCATAAAAAAGTAACATTAAAAACGAGCAATATCCGAGGCATCAAGTACGTGTGCGGCCTACCATTTATTCAAAACTTTCAATTCGAGACGCGAAAGCACCGACGACCGCCACGTTCTCTCACAAAACTCATTTACACGTTGCGGCGCTTCCTTCTCAGGCTCGTCGAGATGGTTTGCTGAAATATTACGTACAGTCCGTGCCTAATGCAACGGCAGTCGCGGAGCCATGGACGCCGACAGTCTGATAAGGAAAAGAACGAAAACCGCGACGGCCGGACTTCAAAGCAGGTCTACCGAGCTTGCTCTGAACGATTCGGACAGCCGAGATGCGACGGCACCGCAGCTTGCATATCTCATGACAGCCAGGAAGGGCTTTCCTTACACGGACTTGCCCTTCTCTCTTCATTTCTACAAGCCATAATGGAGCCATCTGATCGTGTCTGTCTGTACTCGTTTTTGGCGCCGCAATGCGTTCCGAGGGGAACGATATGGCGTGCGAGAGAAGACAAGAGGGCTGTCGAAATGCCTCAGGTGTGCTCTTCCCATAACGATTTTTTCTTTCGCTTATTTCGCGCTTGCCTCTGCGTGAAGAAAGGATGGAGAGAGGCTATGCTCGAAAAAAGAGCGCTGATCTGTGCCCCCTCCGATGCAAATAATGTCTGGTATAAGCTTAATGGGGCGGTCACTTTCAGTAATCGTTACGGGAATACATTGCCATGGGGATTGCGTATTTACTCTGTAATCTTGGTGTTTGGTTGGAGCAGTTATTTCCGACTCCCGGGGGTGCTGCATTACACAACCTGGGTGTTGGGAGAGGAAATCGGTTGAAGCTTACCTCTTGGTAGCCAGCGTGATGGTTGGAGCGAAGGCCGCGCCGACTGCGTTGATGATAATTGCGGGTTGTGGTGCTCACACCAGCCAGGCCGTCGTCAACGGTCAGTTGGAACAGTGGTACGTTTGTGGGTCAAGCTGCTCTTCATTATCTGGAGGACTGTAATAACGCACTACTTGCGATTAGATGACCACGGATTGTAGATTTCATCAGTGACAAGAACCATAAACAGGTATAAATGTAATCTCTTTCGATTTTTATTTAAAGACATTAAAATATGGAAACACAAGTAGTAGATAACGTTTATTTACGTTTCAAAAAGTACGTATCAAATAATAGAATTAAATCTTGTGTTTCTTCTTGTTTTTTTTGTTTTTTTTTGTGCGTTCTTGTTGTATATGCGGATTACTGTAGATTCGCTTCTGAGGAGTAAGGGACGTTTGAAGCAAATATATATATTTTGAATTTTCGTACTTCGGTCTAGAATAGATTTAAAATCAGGTTTACTATCAGTTTCAAATCATTTGGTAATAATTCCCAAAACGTCAGCACTTTAGAAACTGCCTTAAATAGTCTAGCGTGCCACCAGTGTTTGAATTAGAAACTGCTATTGGTTTGTTGATAGACACAACTGCAACTATTTGGGATTCTAAGTTCAGAGCCTATTGTATCAATATCCTTAGTCTGCTTACTTCGCCACATCTGCAATCTTTGCTCGCTGATACGCGAACGTCGAGAATGACTTTCTGCCCTCCCTGGCCCAGCTCACCGCCAAGCTGAACTTCCCCGACGGCGATCATCCCATCTGGACTTCTCATTTACGCATTTCTTTCTCGTCGCAAAACATATCCACCCGATCTTTCTCTTTGGATAAGTGTCTCGTGATTTCTTCTTGATAAATAGTCCCCGAGAAGCAACTGCCATCCATCAAGACATATTCTCTGACACTGCATCATAATGTGGTCCTTCATTTTTTTTTTATCTTACATTTTTCTCATTGTCTCTTTCCTTCTCCAGGGGCTGATGATTTTATCTGTTATTTGGACAACCGTTATTCCATCGACGCTCATAATGCGATCCAGACAGAAGCTGAAACACATAAAAAAGTGCTTCGGTACGCATCCCTAACAACTGCAGAAACAAAGCATGGACCCCGAATCAGTTTCTCAGAAAGAAGACAATCCACAGAGAGAAAAAGAAATATCTCATGCACAGTAATGCAATTTTGTCATGGTGGCAGATAGAGCACCTAGACATGAGATGGAATCCAGGCATACCAACTTTCTTGCTTATTAGGATGCCGGCGTTTATGTCGAGTTCTTGGTATCCTACAAGCGCATACTGTTTTGAATGATAGTGTTCGTACTTTACAAACATACTACGTAAAATCAACTGGATTATAATACGGGTGCAGTTTAAGAAAGAAAGATTTGAAATTAAATTTGTAGCTTTTGTCGATTTGCGTAGGCTTCATTCAACGTTGCACGAGCCTTCCGTTAACAAAATAAAATTGGCCGTCTCGGAAAGAAGTTTGTGTGCGCGTGATGGTGGTTTTCTGTACTTTATATTCGGGTCGAGGATGATTACTTTATGAGCTACATTTCGGTTGTAATAATGACTCCGGTATTTACTGTACCATACTCAATAAATTGCGTAGGTACCGTAGGAGCTCATCATGTAGTAGTGGCTCTTTGTACGTGGTACTTTGCCGATTTTACGATCCGTTTCACGCTGCATTTTCGGTTCTTAAATCTGGCGAAATGGTCGGCGCTGAAGCGAATGGGTCGGACCAAGACGTTATTTTGCGGGAAGGGGGCTGTTCGTGCGCATATCATGCACTTGAACAACGAAACTCTATGTCAATCTAGATCGTACAAGCCAGATTAATTTTCTTCGCCTTTGTGCAGGAAAATCTTTGAAAGACTTCGCTTGAAAGGTCTCTAGCTTTGTCACACTAAGGTAAGTTTTTGCTTATCGCATCGGTGACTATGCGTATATTCATGTGTGGGCTTGCTTAGGGTAGCCGCTACAATGAAAGAGGTTCCATAGAGGTCAATAATTACTTTTTCTCGCTATGCACTCGCTCACTTCTTCAATCCTCTCGCATTCGCGCGAACGAGAAGGATCCCACACATCACCGCTGGCACGTTTTATAACCCCCATTTTTCCCCCTCGCTGCGTTGCCGCTTACGGTTGCCATGGTGAGCGAAAATGCCTTTTCTCTGCTTGCTCGTGTTACGCCGTGTCCTGCTCGGAGGGACCCGGCCACACGCACCGCCACGCCTGACCGCCTGATCATTGTTCACGGGACAGTGGATCTTTGTCTTCCGAGGAACTGATGCAAAGGACACTATGGCGAAACTTACACAAAACATTGTTGCCTGGCATTTTTGTTTTTCTTGAGGGGGGTGTATGTGAAGATGAAGCTGCGTAAGGCGCTCGACGAGTTGTAGGTCGATCTTTCACTATAGATAGCAGTGGCCTGGTGATGACATAAATCGGTTTATTGGTCCGGCATGCAAGGCGACCAAACCCACTGCACTCTCACCTTAGGCTTCAACAGGGTTTAGTATCCTGGAGCTGGTCCGCACTTATAAACACCTAGGCGCTATTTTACAAAGAAGGTCGCGTTTGCTCACACCCGGGGGGGTCAATTCGCGTGCGCAGAACCCAGTTTCGTTTCGAGGTGATATGTCTGCCCACGCGTCGTCTCGACAGCAGCGCCACCCTAGAGCCGTGAAGTCAAATCAGCGCACCTGTCCTGGAATGTATGTCGGCCCACCTGGAACTTTGCCACTCGTAGGATCGTTCAATGCAGGTGCGTCTAAGCAGTACACTCTCCAATGGCCGCCGTTCACGAAGCTCGGGTCGTAAAGTTTTACACCTACGTACGCCAAAATACAGTATCGATCAGCGGCGAGCGACAAGGCTCGTAGCCCCTAACATCAGCGTAAAGAAAAAAAAACACCTTGGTATGTTTATTTTTATTATTTTTAGGAAGGCTTTGTGTTTCAGCAAACCACTCAATGTAAAAAGGATATTCGCAGTGTGGAGAAATATTCACCACGCATATGCTGGCATAAGAAAATCATTTTTTTTTTATTTTTACTTGGCGCGTAATTATACTATCGCTTAGAATATACAATGTGCGCGTGTTGATGCGGGGCAAAGTCCGCCAATGTTGACAACTGCCAACTTTTCTGTGTTACGCGAGCGTGTAAGTGAGCCGGAGAGCGCATGGTAAGTGTTGCATTGTGATTGGTCCTTCTCTTTATACTTACCTGCCCTAATTCACGCCCTTTTTATCGGTTTCTAAAAGAAGCGAGAAACATAAAAAAAAGAGGAACCGAAAGAGAGAGAGACGGGACGTCGATCGTGCAAACAGCCAGTGCTCGATAAGGGGTGTTTCTTGAGGCTTTGGCAGGATTAACATGCATCTAATACGTCGACGGGAGACGCCGACGGATAATAAATAGACACGAGAAGTAACTCATCAAAGCTTAGAGAAAAGCTCCCATTGTACTTTTTGAACAGGGGAAGAGTGCATGAAAATGGAAGGGAGCGGATGAGTAGAGGGTACTGCAGTCACCGACAACTTAAGAGATGCAGGGCGCTTTGTGTCCCGAGAATCTCATTGTCCCCCCGCAACCGATAAGAGCGCGGGATTCGCCGATAAGAATGCCGAAGAGCCAATCACAAAGCGAGAAGCGTTAAATAACCCAATGAGCCACACCTTGCGATGCGTCAGCTGCCTGTGACTCTGGTGTGTATGAATACCTAACTGTATAAGAGGAAAGAGAGCTTCACTCACGTCGTCCATTGGCACAAAAAATAAACAATAACAAGACATTCTAATGTTTAATTTTACCGAGGTATATTTTTATTGCCTCCAAATTTAAAGTCGTAATTGTACAAATAAACAACTTTATATATATACCCAAGTGGCACAAGGATATTATGCAAGTATCTGGACAATATTGTTGGCAAATACTCCGAATATACAGTTCTTCCCATCCACACGATGTCTAGAGAATATCGTTTCAAAAGCGGGGCAGTGCCAGCAGAATATCACTGGAGTACCGCAACCGTCAGGCTGAGTACCCATCGGACGCCGAGTATATCTATAGAGTACTAGCAGCGTCGGCTGACTGCACGCCGGACATCGTGTGTCAATCCAATGTCATTCGAGTCGTCGGAGTACCCGCCGGACATCGCCAGTATATCCATAGAGTACTTGAAGCGTCGGCTGAGTATGCACAGGGCATCGCGTATGAGAATCGACCTGGCGTGTCGTCTGAGCACCTGCTCGATATCGCGCGTATATCTGTCGAGTACTTAGAGCGTCGGCTGAGTATCAGCCGGGGGTCGAGAATTTCACTTTTGTACTGGCAGTGTCGTCCGAGCACCCACCAGATATTGCACGTATGTCTATAGAGTACTTGGAGCCTCGGCGCCTCAAGATGGTAGGGCGAGGGTAAGAAGGCCGGAAAGGAGGAAGCAGACGGAACGCTGAAGAAGAGAGGGGGAAAACCCCTCTCTCTTTAGCGTGCCGTCTGCTTCCTCCTCCCGGCCTGTCTTACCCTCGCCCTAGCTTCTCGAGTTGAAACGGACTATCGATACCGCCCAATTTATGTGCTACAAAAATATTTTATTTGCTCATGCCATCATTACGCTTCGGGCTTTTTTGGCACCTTTATTATACACACATGTAGATACACTACACATACCACAAGCATCAGCTGAGCGCATACACATACACGGCACATTCAAACATAAGCCCAACACCTTCTAGAAATAAGACGGTAGCGCTCTTCTCGTGACGTCGCAAACGAAGGCCATCGGATGCGCGCATCGAAGCGAAGGGAACGCGCGTGGACCGACCGTCGTAACGCGCGTCTTATTAGCTAAAATGAATGGTGCACATAGAAACGGGTCTAGAAAACATTTTATTACATGGGCAAAACTTTACACCGCTAAATAATCGGTACAAAATGGCGCGAGGTATGAGTATAAGACGTGTACAGAAAAATGTGATTGTTTTAAGTCGAAAACATTGAGTCGCAATTATTGCGGTAGGAACGCATATTTTATACAGAAATACCTCGGCAAAATGGCGAGACACGCAGTGATTGGACACAGCAAAACAGATCACAGTTAAAAATCAGGTAGACGTAGTCAACGCGGACACGGCTAGACAAGTGTCACGATATTGTAAGTGACCGTTATCGCGTGCAGTCACTGAATTCTTCCATTATACCCCGTCCACATGGCAAAATAATGTAAGTTCGATCGCATAACATTATGGGGTCGACAAATCAGCTGCGGCGCTCGTATGGTGACTCAAGACCGCGAACTGATTAAATCCCATATCAATTAATGAAAATATGTTAACTTTTTCATGTGGCAGGGGTACTAAATTTACTATTTATTCAACTAATTCAATTCTCCCTATGGGCTTGATCTGCCTTAGAACAAAATATAACTCATTTTGCATACAATAATAATGTAACCTTAATACCGTTAATATCCTAGTAAAAACGCGGTAACGGCAATAAAGTAACATTATTATAAATACGCACACAAGCACCAACAACGCACTTTCAATAATCACAGACTTGTTATTCACCTCCAATAAAAACTTGAATACTATACCTCGTTTCACCTTATGTGCGAGCGAAGGCAAAGCTGGAAGCGCGAGCGCGAAAGTTCCGTGCGTTCAGGCTTCGCTCGAGCGCCCGAGCTGGGGAGAAACGCAAAAGAGCGCTGGTTTCGCGCTTCTAACTTTGGATTCGCTCAGAGATAATGTGAAACGAAGTATAGGGTGTTTTCACTGACGTAATTTCGTCCACCATTTTGTTGTTGTGAGCTCTCTGGCGTGTGCCAAACTCGAGCATTCCAAGGATTAACATGCCCCCTCAAATGCATAGAGCACCGCTGACATCATCTCAACCGGTTACGATGTAATCCTTCAATGTGGTAAATTTGTTTGAAAAAGCAAACTAATAACAAAATGGCGAATTTACGTCGTGTGTAAACAACCTATACCACGCACATTTACAAATGTCAACGCCACAGCACGCGGATAACGACGAAGAACACGATTCCATTTTATCACGAAACTTAAAAAAAAAAAATGACTGCCGCACTTTGCTTGCGTCCTACACCAATACCACCTCGAACACAAGGCCTGCGCGTTTCCTCCTCTAAACGTCATCACTAGTAGATCCCCTCAGCGCCCCCTAGCTAGCCCGGATGAGCGACATCGTCTGCTACATCGTCTGCTCCATCGCCTGCTTCAGTGGTTTGTGTAACAGATAATAAAACAGATGCTCACGCCGAGTGTCTCTTGCAAATATCATACGATGAAGTTAGACGTTCACGTGGAGCGTCAAATGCATGAGCGAAATTGCCTTACTGCTGCGCGAAGGGCTGAAAAGCCCTTCGTTGGACGCTGGACGCTGACACTGGACGCCATTTTCGAGGGCGCTGTTTATACCTCGGGTAGCTGCTTCGAAGCGTTCTACCGCAGAACGAGCGCGCGCGCTAGAAATGCGCGTCTCAAAGCCAGGAGCGCGTGCTAGCTCGCGCTCCTGGTCGAGGGAGCGTTCGCGTGCACGTCGCAAATGCACTTGGAAGCTCGCTATCAGCTCGCGCTCAGCAGTCACGCACACAGCTGCGGCCGCAAATGAATGCGACGTAGTTGCGACGCGGCCCCTACTCTCGTCAAGCTTCGGGAATTTGCCGCTTGGGGCGGGTCGGGGATCTACTAACGAAACGTCATGCTCAGGCCTTGTCTTCTAGGTGGTATTGCCTACACACGGTGGAAGAAATACATTTAGGTGATGACTCTCTGTCTCGCGCGGCGACCACATTATGTTCGGCGCACCGAGCGCGCTTCACTCGCACGGGAATAGATGGCGCGCGCGTATAGAGGGGCTTATGAAGGCTTGTATACGCCTCGCAAGTGGGCTCATTTTTGTCTTCTGCGCATGAAAAAGGAAGTAGCGGTGCCGTCAGAACACCGAGCCCTGATTGGCTGATCGCGACCCCCTATCTGAGCGTCGTCTGCTCCTTTGCAACGCCGTCTGCTCGTAACGTCGCCTGCGTCTGTCTTACGTTTTCTGTAACTTTTGGATGTCGAGCGAGCTCGACTTCGCCTTTCAGAGTGGACAGACGAAATAACTCAAGCGGTAGGTTGTTTTTGTCTAACAACTAGCCGACGCGCATCAAGGAGGGAAGTCAAAGGACTCACTGGCCAGGTGTCCCGAGGCGCCGAGGTTTGTTTGCTAAGAACCGAAAGTGAGTGTGGTTAGTGTCCGCAAGTTCCCTCCCAAATACTTATTTATTCTATTTATTTCAAAATACTACCAATCCCTTAGGGATTTTCGCAGGAAGGAGCACACAAAAGTAAGTAAGTACACACTCGTTCACATTTGATCACATTTACAACAAAAAATGCAAGTAATTTGTACATTAAACACTGGGATATAAATAATAGTAGAAATACCTTTAAGATTAATACACAAGGGTTAACATACATTTCCACAGCCAAATTAAAGTCATTCATAATTACACATCATTGTGGAATAAAACATCCAACCGAGATAGAAATGATGTGATGGAGGTGCTGTTAGTAATGACAGGATCTAGTTGATTCCATTCACTGGTAGCTAAAGGAAAAAAAGAGTAGCGGAAGCAGTCATTTTTAAAGCAGTATTCAGTCAAGGTTTTACCATGTTTGTGCCTGGTCTGTCTAGTATTTAAAAAATAAACGTACTTGGATTTGTCGACTTTGAAAGCATCATGCAGCAGAGAGTACAAGAACTGAAGCCTAAGTCGCTTTGCCCTGTTAGCTAGTGTAAGAAGACCACACTTTTTAAGAAGTTCAGTGGGTGAGTCGGTGCGCCTGTATTTGTTAAAAATGAATCTTACTGCTTTGCGCTGTATATTTTCAAGCTTAGCTATATTATTCTTTGTGTAAGGAAACTAAACGATGTTTGCATATTCTAGTGTTGGCCTAACAAGGCTAGTGTATGCTAAGAGTTTAGTGGGTGTAGCGGCTAGCTTGAGTGTTCTTTTTATGTACATAAGTTTTTTTAATGCCTCTGACGTTACATGATTTACGTGTAGATCCCATCTAAAATCTGAAGTAATAAATAAGCCTAAATATTTACACTGAGTCATCCGTGAAATCTTTCCATCCTCAAAGCCATACTGAAATTCAGAGATAGATTTCTTTCTTTTTACAGACATGCAAACAGTTTTGCTCACGTTGAGGGACATCTGCCAATCAGCGCACCATTTATTGATTAACTGGAGAGAGCTATTTAGTACAAGGTGATCATCCGATGTGTTGATTTCCCGGTATATGATACAATCATCTGCAAATAATCTAATTTAAGCATAAATGTTAGTTGTAATATCATTAATGAAAAGTAGGAAGAGAACTGGCGCAAGGGCAGAACCTTGCGGAACGCCGGAGGTAACTCTGACAGTTTCCGAAGCCTCTTGTCCATATTGCACGAACTGGGAACGATTTGATAAGTAGTTTTCAATCCAACTAACTATAGGTCCTTCGCCAATAGCATGTTTTAGCTTGATGATTAGCTTGGGGTGTGAAGCTCTATCAAATGCTTTCGAGAAATCGAGCAGTAGTATGTCTACTTGCTCTCTGTTGTTAATACTTAGGCTCACGTCATGCAAAGTTTCAAGGAGTTGGGTGACTGTTGAAAGACCACTTCTAAATCCATGTTGTTCAGGAGAAAGAATTTGGTGTGCATCAGGAAATGTTGTAATGTGCTTTAGAATAATGTGTTCAAGTAGTTTACAAGTACAGGTGAGAGAAATCGGTCTAAAGTCCCTCCTTTCGTGTGCGGCGAGACTTCTCACTCTTTAACGGCGTCGGCGGGTTGGCGCAGTTAACGTCGTCCGCCTTACGTCTGCTAGTCAAAGCGATGGCTGCTTTACCTTTCCTGCGTCTGTTGGAGATTCACCGCTTTTTTTACCGGCGAGAGTCACCGTTGCCTCGGAAAACAAGGAGATGACAAGAGGAAGAGATTGACCTCTTAATCTAAAATTGAGGTCAGCGATCAAAGTATAAGACGGGAAGGGTTCACAAGGGTCGCGCGGGCATATTCCATTCAGCACGCCAGCCGGTCGTGGGCAGACGGTCGCCGAGTCGGAGTGCCTGCTAGGCCTATCTGCCGTGCTCGCTTGGTCGTTGTCGGTGGAATCGTGGCCGTTGGAGCTTTTCCCGGGTGTTTGTGGATCCAGCGTTCTTGTTCGTCGTGGTCTGTTTCAAGTACTTTTTACTTTTTTCTTGCTGCTTGAAGTCGGGACGCGTGAGAAGCGCACGTAGAAAAATAAACGTCCGTTGGTCGTCGCGACCGCGATGCTGTCGACCATGCTGATTTGATTAAGACAGCTTCGGAGCTGTGGTAGGATTTCGTCGTAACCTGCGCAAAACTTACGAAAATTTCGTTTCGTGAATACGAATTTGTTCTCGAGTTTTGTCTTACGCATATTTTTGGCGTAAGATCGTCTTGTGAACCTGGCCTCTGCACTTCCGAAAGTCGCAGGAAAGGTAAGACAGACGCAGACGACGTTGCAAATAAGCAGACGACGCTCAGATAGGGGGTCGCGGTCAGCCAATCAGGGCTCGGCGTTCTGACGTCACCGCTACCAACTGCGCAAGGAGCAGACGAACTTGACTTCCGCATAGATGGGCTTGTGAAGATAATTATGCATTCTTTACTCGGTCCCGGTGTACTGTGTAGTAAAATGATACATTTATGTTGGCGTACTGGCAGTGATTGCCTTTCCCCCATACGGTTCCTGTTTTTTTTTTGTTTTTTTTCAAACGAGAACATTTCGATGATTACTCAACATGACAAAAATACTCGTATAAATATAAAACTTCCCGGCATAATCTACTGGGCCTTCAATAATTTAGAATAAACACCTGGGTCGTGCTCGAATGTTTTGTCAAACAACATGTTTGGTAACAGTCCCATAAATTGTTTACACACATTGCGTGGCTTTATATGAGATCGGGTGATCTTTCCCACCCTGCTTCTGCCTTATTGAAAAAAATTAATTCTAATAATGTTACATAGTGGGGCCTAAATAATTCTTTACATCGGCATAAAGGTTTTAGTATTTCAAATGGTTTATACATACAATGTCAACTTGTACTGTGGAACATACAAACCTTGTGAGCAGAAACAATTCCTATTTATGATGACGTAGTCACTGAAACGATGAAACAGTATGATGACATACTGACTGCCATGATGACACAGTGACTGAAAGTCAAACAATAGTAGTGGATATAAGACATAAATCACTTTTCATCTATACTCGCACAATATGGTGTCACCCTGTCTTACACGTAAAAAAAATCCCTGACAAATATTTTGGCTTTAAAATGTACATAAAAGCTGAATTCACTGCATGCTACCAAAGAACGTCATCTCCTACATCCTGTGTTTCTCGCCCATGCCCTTAAACTAAGACCAGCGCTGCTTTGCTGATTTCTTTATCTCTTGAGCTTGTTTGTTCCTACTCATCGTAATATGCTTACAGTGTAGTCGCATTTGCATGCTGAAGTAGTAGTGGAGCAACTGGTCAATTGTTTCTTCTTTGCGTTCAGCGCATGGAAACGTTATTGTGCATGTGTCAAGAACACCGTCGATTGTGTCTTAGTAGACAGTCTTGCCACATTTAGTTTGCACGAAGAACTGTTCCGCTTTCGTCAGTAGCTGAAAAAGGTTCTTGTTGGGGTGTGTAAGGCCTCCTCTGTTCTTCACGTTTGTCAGTGCTCCTTAGTCGAAGTGTTCTTCTCAATGCTGAAAGCGGATCGGCATGCAGGGCAGCGTGTAGCTTTTTTTTTTTTTTCATGCTCAAAAAGCTGGTTACATAATATGGCATGCAGTCCACAGCCTTGGTTTCATGAGCCTTTTCTGTCCAGATATCTTCGCATTCCCAGTCTTCGACAGAAATTACACTGTCAAGCTCAGTCTTCACTTGGTGAACGAGGTGAGGAGACTAGGTAGTAACTTGCGATCGGCCCTTGGGACCGCACGACGCCACTGCTCCAGGCGAGCGTCATTCGATGGAGCTTTAAGCAAGGACACTCGCTCTGCGCAGTTGCGGTACCCCGAATTGCAGTTGGGAACGAAGCGCGTCTTTCCCATCCTTATAGCATAACTTCTTCTTCGGGTTAATGCTCATCTTCGTGCACGATGGTGGTACCGGTGATTGACACAGCACCAAAGCAAAACATGAGGCCAGCCACTGACCGCACACCACCACCACACCGCGATGAAGGCGAGCAAGCTACGCCCCCGACTCCGTGGCTGCCGAGGAGACACCTCATACCAACGGTGCTCACACCTCAGCGCCCTCTACGGCGGCAAGGAACAACTGCATTTGTTTCACCCTATGTTGTACCGCAGCGAAGGCTAGAAGCGCGAGCTCATAGCGTTGGCAGCTGCTCTTAAGTCACGAGAGCTTGTGCCACCGAGATGGGCCCCAGAGCAAAGAGCTCGCGCTTGTAGCCTTTCCTGCGGTACATGATAAGGTGAAACAGAGTATACTCCTTGTTCGAGGCTAGTTCCGAACACGATCTGGTCGCTCGCTCCCCGCGGGAAGAGCGGCCAGAGTCGCCACCTAAATGTATTTCTTCTACTGTGGTCCTACATAACCAAGAAAACCCGTAAATAAGTTGTTTCTCACCTGTCTATTGTATCCACACGTCCCGCTTTATCCGCCACGAAAACATTTGAACACGAACTCCAAGAAGACTCTTTGTCGAGAGAGGGTCTATCGATAATGACCAGTGCCATCGTTGACTAGTTGCCACAGATGTCACTCAAACCGTAGCAGGACTTGTTCCCCTAATCCACGGAGCTGGCGTAGTATCAAGCGAACAAAAGAAAGAAAAAAACTATCCGGCAAGCACTCGCGGATCTGGTCGTCTCGGAGAAGCCGCGTCGAGTTCCCACGGCGTTGGAAATCATCCTTTCCTCAATATCCCCTCTGTCCGTCGATGGCTCGCTGCCTCCACGCCGTCCCGCCCAAGGAAAAATCTGCGTCCTGGTCTCCGCACCGTACCGTACGTACAGCACCTGGCCCCGTTCTTCGGGACCAGTTATTTGTCCGAACTATGTCGCGATCGCCATGAGTCACCGTCCGTTGCCTCTCGCTTCTTGAAACACGCACGCACACCCACACATCCGCGCGCGCGCACCTAACCGGATCCTGCTTTGGGCCCGAGCGCCCTATTTTGAAGGATTAACCAAAGACGGGTACGTCACAACTGTCTCTCTCCCTCTTCTTTCCAAGTTGGCTTTCCAAGGCGCCAGCGAGTCTGGTCACGTGAGGTTGAACTAAAAAGGTTGGGTTCACTCTCCCTCTTATTATGCCTCCTCTCTCGCTCATGTCGTCAAATCTCTCTCCTCTCCCCTTCCAACTTATCTTTTTGGGAGGAAAAAAATATTCGTGCAATCGTGGTTACCCGGTTTGGGTCGGTGCAATATAACACATATTCTATGGACATCGGCCGGGTGAAAATGGTACCGGCTTTCTTTCAATATCATTTTCGAATCGGCCAAAAATGCCTAATACTGCGCAGTTCTTGCCGATTCAGAAACGATATTCAGGGAAAAGCACGGTTAGTGTACCATAAATATGGTGGTTGCGTCGCCGAAATATAACAGATATTCTGTCGACATCGGCAAAATCAAAATAGTACCAGCACAATTTTCCCGATACAACGGAAAAACCGGCAATACTCGCACGATCTTTCCGACCCGAGGCGAATATCACCTCAATATTGTGTGCTGCCTGTGTATATATATATATATATATATATATATATATATATATATATATATATATATATACGTATAGTTTCGAGAGTAATTTCATTTCACCAGTGAAGCTTAGTGTGATTCTAAAAAGCTTTCCGGTTTTATTTTCGGTTTCGGTCGACGGGTTTGCCTCGTTTTGTAGAAATTCCGTTTTCCGGGATATTTGCTCTCTTGGATCTGAGAAGTTTGAAACTGGAATACGAACCCAATCCTCCCGTCCATCCCGCTGCCGAAAACTAAAAAATAATAATAACAATAAAGACGCTCCTGTTCAAGCCTGTTCCCGTCGTTTGCCAAAGCACGCGTTTAGAAAGTCTGCGAAACCTGATAAATAATATAAAATTCGGGAGGGTTCCGCCGTGCCTCCCATAATCCCGTCAAAACGCCGCTTTAATACAACTGTGGCTGAACCAAAGTTTTCGGGTTGGCAATGGGCGACAAATAATTTATTTAAGCTCACCGCAGAAAAGCTAATTTGGAGAAAAGATCACCACAAAACTGTCCCATGCGGAGAAACGTTCACCGGCTTTTTTGCAGATGTGGAGCAAGCCTCATCTACAACTGTGTGAAGCGAGACTTCACTCACCTGAAATAAATGAATTCAACCGACGCATGTTTGGCGGCCATATGTCTATGAGTTTATTCCGCGCTTTACAGCGCGTGAATATTTTAATGTGCTATATTATAAACCTCCTGGTTGCCACGACTAAACTAAATAAAGTACTCCGATAAAACGGTAAATGTCGATCATAGCCAGGAAAAAGTTAAGTTGCATGTTAAGTTACCTTATAGGCAGCGTTATTAAAATTACCGGAAGAAATTTACTTATTACAAATGCTATTAAACTTAATTTTAAAATATTAAACTTGATCACTTGATTACTTGAGAAGAACAATATTAGGCCGTCCCTTTGAAAAAAATAATCGTTACTTTTCTGCTTAGTTCGGATTTCCAAAAGGACAGATTCTTCTGCCGGTTTAGAAACAAGTTTTTCATTCGGCTCATTATTTAAATAGAATCACAGAATTATACGCTGCTCACCTTCTTAATAAATTAATGGGGGTCAATTATTTATTGTCCTGTAGAAGACTCGATTCGAGGATTTATATTCAGGAAACATGTATAAGCGAAGGGTGCCATCAGAAAGGGAAGGGGAAAACAGCATCGGTTACAAGTAATTTACTTCCAAAACTAATCAGCTCATTTGTGGAATTACTATAAAAAATGTAATTCAGTATTACAAAATTACTCCAAAAATACCGAATGCAATTAATTCTATTACTTGCAATAAGTACAGCACGAGTCTGCAGTAAAATATAGCTACAGACACTTATTTTATTTCATTTATTTGTTTCATAATACTGCGAGCCCGGCTAAGGGACAATGCAGGAGTGGATAATACAAAACAAGACATGTACGCTGCATTTTCTGTACATCGCACGTACACATAATCAAAAAAACCTGTCTCAGAAATCCGCTTACAGAGGCGTTCCAAAGACACATAAGTAATATATTTTAATTACTGAAACGACACACGTAGAGCTCTTTCAAAATCAAAACTAGACTCGAGAGCAACCACAGTACCTTAAACTTTATTCATAAACTCTATAGCCTGCACAAAAATGATTGTTTGAATTTACTTCTATGGGCGGGAATCGACTCCAGTACTTTCAGGTGATGTATGCCCTGTGAATGGTGGCTTTTTTGTGTAACTTATTTAGAACTGTCGATTTTTAGAAGAATATTATAAAACTGGAGAACTTTCGGGTGATGCAAGCGCTCTGAGTGGTGGCTTTTTTGTGTCACATATTTAGAACTGTCGATTTTTAGAAGATTATTATAAATCTAAAGAAAAAACAAAATACCTTCAGGTGTTGGCACATTTTTCTTTCTTTGAAGGGCTGCATCTCTGCCTGCTTTTTTTAGCTCCGTTACAGACGTCATGGTCCTGAAATAAGACAGTATTGCACGTAACGCAAGTGATTGAACCTTTTTAAGCTCATTAGAAAGTGTGTCCTGCCAGGGATCCCGCACCTCGGAAACATACTCCAGTGTTGGTTTTATAAGAAATAAATGAAATAAATATATAAAATGACTGCCTTTAGATTACACATTTTTATTTAGAAAAAGTATACACTTTCAGTTGTAAGCTGATTCAATCGGCAAATAAAGGAAGTTAGTATATCCTGCGTCCAGGCTGCGTCATATTAAAGGTATGGCGAGAGTAAGACAAAATCAATCGATACGAAAAAGGAGCAAGGGCTTTGAAGTATGTGCGTAAAACGTTCTTGCGTGTAGTTTTTTTTTTCTTATAGGTCTAGTTAATATTACAATCTAGCTCTAGTTAATAGTCTAATGGTCTAGTTAATCCTAAAATACGGTTCTAGTTAATGGTCTAATGGTCTAGGTAATCCTACAATACGGTTCTAGCTAATGGCATAATGGTCTAGTTAATCCTACAATACGGTTCTAGTTAATGATCTAATGGTCTAGTTAATCCTACAGTATGGCAACAAATTCTTCACTTCATCAGATGGTGGCTGAATTGACAACGACCACATTGCACAACAATTATAACTCGAGTTGAGCTTTCCTTCTGTTTCTCAAATGACTTGCGAGCTTTTCTCCGGACCCGCACACTTGTGGTTGAGATTTTCCCGCTCTATTTTTCTCCGGAATTCGTTGGCACTAGTATAAACATCTGTTTTCTTTGTTTCCACAGGTGAGTTCCCGGACAGAGTTCTTTCTCTGTCAGACGACGACGTTTCTCACCCTCTTGAGTTTCTGCTCTTTGTCTGAATCGGTGAAAATCTGGGTGAGTGCTATTGTAGTGCACCCGTAAAAAAAAATCAAACATGTTTTTTTTTTTTCTCAATTAGGCGTTTCTAAAATATACCTAAACCGTTTATTTGGGTGTTCACAAGGAGATACTTAATGCATGCTTTTTGGCAACCGGAGTGCGAACATAAAGTTGCAGTAGACTGCGTGGATATTCGGAAAGCTGTGCAGCTTGAAAAATGTCACACAATTATTGTTTTGCAAATGGTACTCTTTTTCTTTTCATTATTTTATGAACAACTTGTTTGTGTACTTCCGGAAGGTTGAGAGCTTTATTCTGGGATTTGTCTTTGTGTTCTCAAGGTCCGATGCAGTCGACTCGGCAAACTCTAGGTTTACAGTTATTATCATCCTTTTTATTCATTATTTAGAATAGCATGAAGAGTGTTCTTATTGTTAATTGCAACATACGCATGCAGAGGACTCGGCGAATTCTTAAAATGCAGTTCCTCTCATCTTTTTTCATGTACCTGTGTGTTCCAGAGTATGGTATTGCTAAAGTGTTTCGGTCCGGACCCCTCCAAGAGTTGCTATTGTTCTTCGGTGTCACATAAGTGTTTTAACCAAAGTGCGTAGAATGATCGGGTCAACATTAATACAGAGGTCTTTAAAGCATGAAATGCTTCTTAACGCAACCCCCAAACTCAAAGTTTTGTCCGTCTGTCCGTGTATTTTCCGCTAAATTTAGTGGGGAAAGTGGTCTTACGTTACGATTACCTCCTGTAAAAATTGACGGCGCGTGACATATACGTCAACACAGTTTCCCTCCTAATTTTTAAAAACAAATCACGTCTTGTGCCCAAAACATAAGTTCAGTTTCCCCGCTAAATTTAACGAGAAATTGACGTCGCGACACATAATCGATTTAGTTACCGGCAAAATTTTGTGATATAATTCATGTCTTTTCACCGAGACGACAATCGAGTTTCCCCGCTAAATTTAGTGGAAGAAATCGATTTTCCATGACCTTCCGTCACGTGACCCATACAACTATTCAGTTTCCCCCTAAATTTAGCGAGAAAAGAAACGTCACGTTACACCACCAATTCCCTCACATATTAAATATAATGCATTTTGCGCATAAAGGACCTTCAAGGTAAAGGGCGCAGCAAACTTTATTGACTGTATTTTTTTTTCTTGGGGAAAAAGAGAGAGGGGGAGGTGGCGTTATTGGTAACCTTGGGAGGTGGGTACAAAAGCTTGGCGTGAAATAAACTTTGTAGCTGAGTTTGAGGCGATGTCTGTCCAATTTTCGCTGTCCATTTTACTATGTCTGCAAGCTTCCTTCCCAGTCTCAGTGTATTAATGTCACAATAAATACGCACGAACTGGACGGCACTTGAAAGCATTTTTCGCTCTCCAGCCGTCCGCGGCTCTGCTCGTCTTTTATCTTTACGCTGATTTTTTTTTTTTTTTTGAACACATTTTGGTTTAGTTTGAGCTGATTGATGCAGTTTGTGTTTTAAAATTTTTAACATACAAAGAGGATTGTCTTTGTTGGCTAATCGAACAGAGAGAGACAAAACACACACGCTGGAGTTCTAGAAAGTCATCATCGCGTATTCTTGCAGGGTGGCTAATACACCTACTTAGTTTTGTTACAACTGTGTCGGCACGCGCGTCATTCTTTGTATCACTTAATTCTTTCCTGTAATGAAAAATGAATATTAAGTCAATCACCAAGTAATTGTAATTTTTTGAAACACAATATTAATGCAATAATGAATGGCTAGATGAAAGAAGCGTGATTATTCCTAGCGTCAATGAGATCAAAATAAGGTGGAAACTCTATGTTCAAAACTTCTCGCATGTTTTAGTCAACGAGCCTTTTGATTTCAGTTTGATCATGCATATACAGTGTATATTTGGTTCTTCATAAATATCCTCGAACTTAAAAGGAATTTTATTGAATATGAAGAGGGAATTTTTGTATTTAGATAAATAATTAGGCCTACCACGCCTGTTTTCCGTAAAGTTTCTTGTCTTCAGACAACACACTAGTCTTACCGAAAGCAAGTATTCCCTAATCACTTTAAACAGTGCAAAACAACCTCGTAATATTTTTTATTGTATTTTTATCCTCTAATATAAGATGTAAAGCGCGAAAGAGGGTCGCATTTTTTTTTTGCCTTATTGAGCGTTGGAAAGGTCACTTAGGAGCCCTTGCTCCATTTACAAAGGCTTTGTAGCCAAATGTCGCTCTTAACAGAAGAACAGCGCCGTTAAAAACAGTGCACAGTGTGCACAGTTGACGCATCTCGCGAAAACGATCAAGTGGGCTATTACATTTCATCAAGATTACCATTTTATTTCATTTAAGCCATTTAGAGACTGCAACAACAGACTGAAACAGGCGAGTCGGTGCGTGGCCGTGTATAAGAGCGGAGGCTAGCTGCCCCAATATTCTGCGAGCATCGTCAGTTTAAAAAACCCGAAAAAAACAAATAGCGCTGTCTGTTTACGACTGCTCTAAGATTCCTAAAAAGCTTAACGCTGGTGCGCGTTAATCTAGGACCTCATAATCCGATGGGTCGCTGTCTGCAGGCTTTCAAGCGTGGCTGCGTAGAAACACGGGCAAGCGGGGAGGGAGGTGTTCGGAGGAGGAGCGGAGTTAGGGAGTCCTTTTCCGATGAAGCGGTTTAGCCGTGGATTAACTCCTCTTTCCTCAGGGGAGTTGTAATTTGCCGGCACTGAGAGACGACGGTTTAGGGTGATTATGGCTGATGTTGAAGAAAAGCTCCTATGTGTTTTCTATTCGACAATTCTTTTCATTCTTAGCAGCCCAGGTAGCACAGTTCTTTTGGACCAAAATTTAACTTCCTCTGAAAACTTGAGGCCTTAAAAGAAGCCAAGGGAGAGCCAAACTTGAACTTCTTTGACCAGAGGTTCGAAATTTTGGCCAGAATTCGCCGCACAGGTGCCAAAAGCTAGCCTTCACTGCTTGCAATGTGACACGACCCCGTGAAAGGAAATAAATGGGTGTTGGTCGGTGTTTGTGGCTTGGGTCAGAGAGGTATAATTGACCAAATTTAATAATTTAGAGTAATTTAATTTAACTTAGTTAGTTTTTAGGTTGAGGTATTGGCATTACTTTAGGCGTGAATCTTTGGGTTAAAGTGAAGAAGTATAAAGTCTTAGTTGATAGCCAGCGGTGTTTATATGTCTATTCCTCCCTGTCTGTTTTCTTTTTTCCCTATCGTTCTAGTTAACCGTTTTCTTTTGCTTATTCATGCTAATAATTTGGTGGGAACCGTTGTGCCCTAAATCTCCCAACAAGTTTCATATTTAGGTCTCGCTTCTGGTTGTTAGGTTTTCATAGCCCAAATTGTCAAAGTGCCAGATTCAGGTTTAAATGCTGGTGCTTTGGTTCATACGTTGGAACTTCGACTCATGTCTTGCAACCCGGTATGTGTGGTGAGCCAGAGAAAAGCAGCCCCCCCCCCCCCAAAAAAAAGTACTCTTACATTAACAAATGCCTCAGTGTAAAGCCGTATTAGGCGAAAATATAGGTCCTTAGAATTACCAAATTTTCGAAAAATTAGGCCTTTCTCTGGTAGAGATAAATAAGGAGAAACAATAAACGAAGATATATACAAGGTGTCACCAAAAAAAATATTACAGAGTTTTTTGTTTTTTTTTACCGCAAAAATAAAATTAGCATTGCCGAACGCTCGTCCTTTGTTTACATGTAGCGCTATACGTCACAACCAGAGGCCGAAGTTTCAGCCCGATCCAATGTGTTATTCAAAAGTTATCAACAATTTTTTTTGAAAATGTCAATTGGAGAATGGCGGCCGACGAATTTTTCGAATACATGGGGCTCTATGGCACCAGCAACCGAAATTGGGTGAAAATGGGCTCCATTTTCCCATTAAAATTTTCAGAAAATCACAGAACTTTTGAATAAGGTATATGGGGCGGGCTGAAACTTTGGCATCTGGTTGTGACCTTTAACGTTATATTTGGGCAGGAATAAAAGTTTGGCAATGCCTAGTTTATTTTTGCGGTGTAAGAAACAAAACAAAAAAACAAAACAAAAAACATGTAATTACTTTTGGTGACACCTTGTACATAATGATGATGCTACATAATGATGATATATAATGATGACTGGCTTTAAGGCGAACCTCTCTCCGAAAACAGCACCGAGTGTGTCGCCACCCTTTCAAGAAAATACCTTTCAATGTTGAGTGACCTTGCGAACATCAACTATTGTTCTTATTTGACTGGGAGGGGGGGGGAGCTTACATTAGTCGTTTTCACTGCCGAATTAAGCTGAGAATTTTTTTATAAACAGTTTTCTTGCAGGTGAATATATTTATTTTATTTATTTTATTTGCAGAGTACCTACATCGCCTCGAGGGCATTATTGTAGGAGGGGCGGGAAATAACACACACACATAAAAACACAAAGTGATCACTTGTCCGCACAGATTAGATATACAGCCGAGAAAAAAATACACTGTTGTCCAAGGGGCTCACCACATCAACAGCCAGCAAGTTCCACTCTCTAATTGTCTTTACAAAAAAAGAATGACAGAAGCTGTTTGTTTTATGGGAATATTCAAAAAAACTTTTCTAGAGTTATCACACCTAGCTGAAACATACGTTGGCCCCAAAAGATACTCATTCTTATTAATACCAGTATTATTATAATAAATGCGAAGGAAAAACTTCAATCTTAATTTTTGCCTTTGAATGCTCAAGGGCTCCCATCCCAGCATGGTCTTAACCTCTGTCATACTAGCGTATGAATCGTAGTTGTTACTGACAAATCGCGCTGCTTGATTTTGAAGTTTCTCTAATCTATCGATCAGATACTGCTGGTATGGATCCCATATAACGCACGCATAATCAAGCATTGACCTTACGTGGAAGAAGTAAAGAGTTTCTTTTACGTCTCGGGACGCGTGTTTGAAATTTCTACGGATAAAAAACAACATTTTACTGGCCTTATTAATTGTGTAGTCAATATGTTTATTCCATTTAAGTGATTGGTGAAAATAAACGCCAAGATATTTACACTCAGAGACATTGCCGATTGTCAGGTTTTTGATAGTATAACTTGTAGAAAATTTAGAGACGTTTTTAGCAAAATTAACGAGGTTACATTTTCCAATATTTAGGCTCATGTTCCATTGGTTACACCAGTATTCAACCTTATCGCTCTGCAGGATCTCGATGTCTCTCGTCGAATTTATTCCCCTGTAAATAACGGAATCAGCAGCAAACAGTTTTATTGTCGACTGAATATTTGCACAATGTCGTTAACGTAAATTAAGAACAGTAACGGTCCAAGAACACTACCCTGGGGGACCCCTGAAGCCACGGAAACGACTGAGGATTTACTTCCATTTAAGACAACACATTGCTCACGGTCACTTAAGTAATTTCGTATACAATTTAGTACCTTATTATTAATATTTATAGAGGCTAGTTTTATCAGTAGAAGGTTGTGTGGTACCGTGTCGAAAGCTTTCCTGAAATCTAGAAAGACTGCGTCTACTTGTGTATTTTTTGTCATTTGCTTTTAATAGGTAATGCTGGAACACTGCTAACTGCGCGTTGCATGAAACTCCACTCCGAAAGCCATGCTGGGATGGAGTAAAAAAGTTAAAGCTATCAAGATATTTGAACACTGCGCTATATAAAATATGCTCGAAAAGCTTAGAGCAAACTGACGCTAGTGATATAGGCCTATAATTTTCTACAATTTTCTTATCTCCGGATTTAAAAACAGGAATCACATTCGCCGTTTTCCAATCTATTGGGACCAACCCTGTCTCAAGTATCCTTTTAAATATAATAGACAAGTACTGTGATACAATCTCGGAACACTTAATGAGAATAACAGGTGATATACCATCAGGGCCAGTAGCCTTTGACTGATCTAGGCCGCGCAAAAGAGAGGCGATACCATGAACATCAATATCAATATCCGCCATCATGCCAGTAAAACAACTATTCGGTGACTCCACCACATACCCAGAGAGTCCCGGAGAAAATACCGATTTAAAGTAGGAATTGAAGCATTCTGCCTTCTCCAGATTTTCCTTTAACATTTGGCCGTCAACATTAAGAACTGGGATAGAAATATCGTCTTTCCTGCATGTCTTCACATATTTCCAGAATACCTCAGGGTTTCGTTTAAGATCGCAGTTTAGCCTGGTAAAAAATGACTGCTTAGCTAACTTTATTGTTACTTTTAATTGATTATTAATATATTTTAACCCTTGCAAATTAAGGACAGAGTTATCTTTACAACGTTTTTTGTAAGCCCGCCTTTGCTTTCCCCAGTAGTTTCCGTATTTCGGCATTAAACCAAGGTTTTTGTTTACGCCTTTGCCGCAAAGTTCTTGAAGGTACAAAAGCTTCAACTAATTCCAATATTTTATTGCGAAACAAAATCCAAATCTCCTCTGTTGTACAAGACTCAGATAAACATGAAAAAGTTAGAAAATATGTCTGTAATGCATTATTGAAGGCGTCAAAATTACCCTTTTCATAGATGAGTACTCTGCGTGGCTCTTCTTTTTGTTCAGGTACGCCTGATACATTCAACTCGGTAACAACAACATCGTGATCACTTATTTCAGGATATACCTGGGCGCTAGAAACAATATTTGGGTCATTGCATAAGACTAGATCTAAAACTGCCGTCAGTCGAGTCGGCTTCATGACATACTGAATCAGACCAAATGTATCTATCGATTCTGTGAACATAGAATAAACACGCGATTTGCTTCTTGCCGTCGTCCCAGTTATCCACGAAAAGTCTGGCAAATTAAAGTCGCCTCCCAGAAAGACGGTGTCTGGTATCACTGATAGCATATGTGAGAGTAAAGAAATGCCTGTTTCATTTCCGTCTGGCGGATGCATTATAAAAAAAAAAACATAAAGTGCAGAGCGTAAGTACGATTATTTTAATTTTTATGATCATGTTTGTGAAAGAACTAAAATATCGTCAAAAAAAACCAAAAAATTGCTGCGTTGATTTTTGTTTTAAATACAGCAGCACGAATATTTGTTCCAGATCCTTTTCAAAAGGGGGCAACAATAGAATGCATATACACTTGCTGGAGGTTATCTGGTCTTTATAAAGCCTCGTAAGAAAAATAATCGTACTGAAGAAGGCATCGCTGAACAGAAATGGTGCTTTACTAAGGCTCGGAGTGTTTGTCGTGCGAAAAAGATGTATGAAAAAAGAAACGGCTTAGGAATAAGTAAAGGGAAGCAACGTTGGCTCGTTCTTCTACTACACTGTTAGCAAAAATGACACGCCCAGACGTGTAAACAGTTGTCCCATAGCGGACACGTCGAAACGTGTTCATTTTACACGAGGCCATCTGTGTTTTTCGTCTGCACATAAGGTGCTGTGTAAACTTAACATGCTACACAGTGTCTGCCTTCCGCAAAACAAGTTTCGAGAGTGTTTCTTATGAAACATGGCGGCCAGCGGCCGAGAACAGGCGAGAAACGAGCCCAGCGAGCCGCGCGCCTTTCAGCCGAATTGAAAGCACACAGGGCGCGTTAGTTTTCGTTCGATGTCTTTTATACCCAGTAAAGTCTCCAAGCGGCGGACGTAGCTACGTGCAAAGGTACGTACGTACGTACGTGCGTTGCCGGCGGCATCAGTAGCTTCAACAAGCCGCTAAAAAAAAAACAAAAAAACGAATGCTTTATTCACGTGGGTACATAACTTGAGCAAACTATTTAGAATCGGGCGGTAACTTGCGCCACCTATCGAGATTTCTAGCAGCCTGTATTTAAAAAAAGGAAAGTCTGTTAACACTGCGAACGACCACGACAACACATCAACCCTACATACAACGCAGGCAACACCAACACCACGTACTACACAGCACCGACATATACACAAACACAACAACAACACTACGCCTGACAGTTCCTACTCGATATCCCTTTCTCCCGCGGCGCATATAAGCTTGACATGTGCGGGTGAGCTCTTTGGTCGCTGACCATTACATATTTATAGAAGAATACACAAAACACGGCGCAATGGACAGCCGTGTGTTAGAACTGTTTGCGTTTAAAAAGTATGATGCAAAATCTATAATGTTAGCCCGTTGCAATAAATAACGATATGTTAACAGTAAATCTTAAACCGGTCATGAAAAAATTAAAATTTTTATTTTCTTGCTTGACCAGCGTTATGAGCAGTCCAACTAGCTTGAATCAGATAGGAAAACAAATTATTGGGATTTTGTATTTACGTATACAATATTAAATGAAAATGATCCTTGCGCAAAGCATTTTTTATATATCTTTGTGAAGGACATCCGGACGTCCGCCCAACACTTCACTTCCGCTAGTTGCAGTACGGGAGCGCACGCCTTCACTTTTGGGGCGTTTTGATGCAGTTTGTTGTCGTATGTCGCGTCGGTGTCGAGTGGAGCGGTGGGGCTTGGGAGTTTGTGACCGGTGTTATTTGTAAACACTAGTGTGGGGAGCTGATGCGTCTTTTTTTTATACTGCCACCACCCCGAACTTTGAAGATACACGGGCCCGTAGCAGTGCATTATGCTGAATCGCGAGCTCCTTCCCTGTTGACGTCGCTTTCCTGGTACCACTGGTGGATACTGCAAGCGTTTAAACAGTGTGCACCGTCTCGCCTACACCCCCGGTGACGTACTCGACCTGTTGAAACTTATTGCTTCCGTCATTTTGGAGTACGCAAGGCAGTTATCTCGTTGGTCTTGTTTCGGTTATAAAAGCAAGGCAAAAAGCTCGTAGTTCCCGCCCTCAGCACACGTTGGACATCTTCCACACTTTGACACCGGATAACTGAATGAACGAGGATTAACATTCACTTCCGAGGTTACTCTCACCGCTTCCTCACCGTTGAGCAGCAGGATGAGCTGGCGATAAGCCGCGGATGAAAGGCTTCAGCATCAACAGCCACTCGGCGCCGATGCGGGCGGCGCGAGTTTCTGTCAAACGGGAGGCCAGCAAAAACCGTGACCGTTCTAGCTCTTCGTCATGACACGGTGTTGCAGAGAGCAGGGTAAAATACAGCTACACGGATCACCGAAGCAAACGCACTGCTATCTTAAATCTTGGCTTTTGATTGCGCCTTTGTAGTAGATCACCTTATTCGTTTTGCTGGAGAGACGCAAACGACGAGCATAACAAAATCGCTTGCATATTCCGCATGTCTCACAAAAGCATTTACCAAGTCACCTTGCGAAAAGCGCGAAACACGGAGTCCGCACCGTCCTAAGATTCCCGTTTTTTACCTGCTTTAGATCAGTTTGTACCTGCTAGTAGATGAGCCTACTGAAACTGAAACAGGGCAGTGCCAGAGAGAAAGAGACAGTTGGGAAAGCTTGCTCGCTGTCCAATTTCTCAACACTCAAGTGATTGTACCATAATAAATGCACCAACGCCTCTTCCCAAAATAAAGTAAAAGCACTACATTCACTACGTAAAAAATGGTCTCAGTACATGCATCAGTGGGCAGGTAGGAAACCTTGCCCTAATTTATTCACGCCGAATGATTGGTGCAACAAACTCGTTGCAGGACCGAATCATCTACTCTAGCGGTGTGCGTCGCTGTGCAAACGCAGTCCAACACGAAGCATAAAAAACGGTAGATTTAAGACAACAATCAGAAGTCCATTATTCAATTGAAACGACTTAATTTTGTTGAAAACGCCCGCTGCTTCTTACTCACGGCATGTGTCGGGATACTTCCACAGTTTGAAACGGAACGAAGGAAGGTTTACTTTTAAAAACGCTCGCTGCGTCCTCCCGGACCTGCTGGACCGGATCAGCTGACGACGACGGGACTGTACCCGTTGAACCTCCACCCCGCAACAAACAATTTGCGCTCCGTGTTAAAAGCGCGGTTCAAACAGACCTGGAATTGAGGAGTTTCAGCGAATATAGGGGGCGCTCCGATCGATCCAACATGGCGGACAAGAGGGGGATAGATTTGCGACGCCCGTAGACCGGTAGCGTATAAATAAAACAAAGCGTGTAGTTCTCTGTTTGTTGCCGTGTGCGAGACGATCATCGTTTCAACCAAGACCTACCGTGATGCTACAGATGAAGTCTTCAAGCCAGTTGAAGGCAAGAAATCTCGCCAGAGTCAAGATATGTGTGCAAGTGTTCGACGTGAGCTCTCACTTCTGGTGCAGCTGTCATCAAGTTGAACCGAATGTACGCGGGTCCAAAGAAAGGTACATATCAACAATGTTCGCGCGTTGAAACTATGACGCGTACTTTATCTAAGACTAAACTTATCGGTCTGCGGCTACGAACATTTTCGTTGACGTTGCTTAGATGATGTAACCATTCAGTCCTCGCATTAAAAGGTGTCGCGAACTCTTCGGTTGTTCTAGTTAATTGTGCTAAAAAGCGGTTGGATAGAAAGTATGACAACTACAGCATACAAGGGACGATTGAGGCCTTTATCCTGCGTTCTGTGTATCGAAACATCGGTATCCTTGGTGTTATCTTGCGATCAGCTGGTCGCCGATCGTCCTGTTTTTACGCGTAATGTAAACAATCCCCGGAAGCGCCAATCTCATTTCTATGTGCTTGTGCACCCCTACAAGCCTCGTTTTGGCTCTTGTGGAAAGCTTTATTGTAATAGTAATAGTCTCATCGGTCATTCGAGTTGTATGTGCCACGATGATATCTGCTGACTAACAAGTCTGTATTAAATGCGAGAAGGAGAACGAAGGTAAAGCTTTTTTAACTGTTTTCTTTTTACAGAACAGGGCAAAGCTTCTAAAACAAGACCAAACTAAGCTGATATTTGAGTGTGCTCAAGAATGAATGCCAAAGGTGCTTATGCTAAGTGGTAGATGTATGCAGTTGATTTTCTGTTTTCCTCTGCATTGTAAATTGGAAGATATGTATCAGCAGAAGACACATGTCCTTTTGAAAATGTCTTTTATTAGGGCAAAAATAGGTTTTCATACACAACCAAAGAGTCGCAACACCACTTAATGCGAGGCCTGAATGGTTACATCATCTAAGCAACGTCAACGAAAATGTTTGTAGCCGCAGACCGATAAATTTAGGTTTAGATAAGTATGCGTCATAGTTTCAGCCTCAAACACGCAACATTGTTGATATGCACCTTTTTTGATGACAACTGCACCAACGTGAGAGAGCCCACGTCGTCGAACACTTGCACACATATCTTGACTATGGTATAACAAGATTTCTTGCTTGAAGTGAAGAGCATCTCGCTACGACTAGCTACGACCACCCACCGCCGCGATGCAGGCGTCGAAGGGGCGCAACACAGTCAGTCGCCGTCACCCGACGCTGCTCGTTTGGCATTCACAGTTTTCCGCCCAGGTGTTCGTTTGAACTTGGCACCGAGTGTTTTTTTCTGTGCTTGTGTGTGCTCCGTGGCTAGATATGGGCCTCAAAAGCAGTTCTTCAGGCTCAATAGCGTTCACCGAAGAACTTCTGAAGAAAATGCCACTTAGGAAAAAAAGCACGAAGACACAACGCACCAGCTTGACGGACTATGCACTGGGCGCGGAAATCGGGCCCTGCGGATTATACACCAAATGCAAACTATCTAAACAAAACAGAAACATTTTTAGGCTCAAACTGGTTACTGCGGACTATACGCCTGGACACTGGTGCCTGTTATTATGCATTGTATATTCACTGTTGTTTGTTGTCGCTTGAGACTGCCTTCCTGTAATAATGCAGAGGGGTCCACTGAACCTTGAAATAAAGATATTTGAGCACATCTAGATGCAATGCCCCTTGAAGCCAGATGGTCAGGGAAAAGGTGTGCCATTATCTAATTTGCCAACAGCACACCAATGGTCACAATCAAAAATCACCGAGTCAATGGGCAGTTTTTCACCACAATATTTATTGCCGTGTAATCACCAATTTGGTCCATTAAAAATCTTGAGGCTGTAGCCTATAGCACATCTATTCTGGATCTGCAAAGCTTACGCTCTAAACATGCATCATCACATGAGCATGTTTCTTATCAATCTTAAACGTAAAACGCTAGTTATGCAACGAAATTCCCATATCATCACATTTTTAGCAAATTGAATGGTCCCACCTGTCACACTGTTAGCTTTGGAAGTAAACCAATTCACAATACCAGCAGTGGCAAATATCGTGCCAAGCATTAGTGCCGCATGTAGCACAAAAATGTCCTAACTAGAAAAGCAAACTTAATCGATCGTGTTGATTAAAGCACTTAAGTACGGGAGAAATTATCAATCAGAAGGTCACTCGAAAGGGAAGTTTTCTCGCTGAACGAATATGACTTCTTATTGGGCGTTCCGCAATGTAAGGCCGAAGACATTCACTCCGTGATCGGTACAGAAGCACTTGCTTAGCAGTCGGTCGTGCGTGCTAAAAACAACAAAACCAAAGGTGGATTAGAAACGCGATAGATTCGCCTTTGCACGGAGTACTTACACTCAAAATCGTGTCAACATAAAGCGACTATGGCCCACCTTGCTAGCAGCAATCTTAAAATTTATCCGTGTAGTCGTCGTAGCCGTGCACCAACCGAAAGCGTTGCCGCCAGCCCTTCCGCCGTCAACTTTGAATCGCTGTTGAGTCTGAAGAACTGCTCTATGAGGTCCATATCCAGCCACTGAGCACATACACAAGCACAGGAAATAATACTCGGTTCCAAGTACAAGCGAAGAACCCGGGGCGGAAAGCCCTGAATGTCGAACGGTCTGCGTCGGGCGACGGCGGGTGACTGCGTAGTACACAGGTTGCGCTCCTTCGACGCCTGCATCGCTGCGGCGGGTGGTCGTAGCTGGTCGTAGCAGATCGTGTCACCTCTGTTGCTCGTAGCGAAACACTAGAGCCGCGTAATATTCTTGCTGCCGAAGTTTATAAGCCTACGTTCGCGGCCAACGTATATACACAAAGCCACCGCCCAGCGAACCTATCCCCCTCGTTCTCTTTAGGCGACCGGCCGCCAGGGCGGTGACACCGTCGCTGAAACTCCTCAATACAAAGCACCGCACCATACACGACGAACGTTTCAGCTCTTTTTCGCATCGCCGTGTTGCACCAAACAGAACGAGATCGCCGAAGTCAACGCCGCGCTGTCGTGAACCTTGGCTTGTGGTTGCGCACTCGTGGACCCTGTGACTCCATTCACTTTCAAAGCATACACGACGATTACGATTGATACTTTCCGTCTTCCGGGAACATCACAGGGGCACTTCTCCGGTCACGTCTTCACCATGTGCTCGCAAACTGCGAAGCCCTATGCGAAGCTTCTCGCGTCCCGTCAAACCGAAACAATAGCGGCGCCATGCGTACTTGCCAGATTTTCTCCGGTCAAAAAAAAACAACGAAAGCCAGCCGGCTCTTGCTTCCAGCGTACATCGGCGTTGCGCTTGTGCCGTGGCCAGATCGCTTGCGGTTCAAGGTTTAAGCAAAAACGAAACCAACTGCAATGTCACATGTTCACATCGAGGACACGCTTTTTATATCTATTTTAACTGTTTGGAACGAATAATTAGACCCATGACTTTATTTGTGGTGTGTAAGGAACTATTATCAATACCCCTAAGCTAAATACAAACATGGGCGACATGAGGGAAGCCGCATTGCCATCGACCACCAAATGGCGGCGAGCACGGCAAGCGCGCGTTTCGCCAACGTCCTGCGACATGGCGCAAATGCTTTTAGTGCATATCTGTCTCCGAGACATGTTTCTTTCCGCGGCATTTGTCTCGACGGTCCTTTCTAAGTGTGTCCCCAAGCATTCCGGTGCTTCGATAGCCGGCAGTGCCGCGGTCGTCGCCGGGGGCGATGCGTGTTATCGAGGTCGGCTACACGATTATGCGTGAATGACCGAACCAAAACACGTTTTTTACAACCTCGCATGATTTCTGAACGAATTATCCGTTACTCATCGTGTAAATTTATGGTAATTTGTGTAAATAGCTTGTTTTTCACCCCAAATATTCGCCAAATACACGGGACTTGCTAACAGTGTACCAGGAGAAGAATGAGAAAACAAGTTTCGTCTCACCTGGATCAGTGAAGTAAGGACTTTGCTAAAGGAACGTCTAAATGACGACGCATTTCGACGTAGTCTGTAACGAAACGAAGCAGAAACTCAGCCCCATTTTTTTATTTCACTAGCATCCTTCAGGTACTTCAACCCGGATTTCGAGATACGGCATCTGTCCTTCTAACAAACGGAGGTAAATCCGCGCAACGCACACGGGAGCGGCGGTACTCGGATGTCCACATGTGCGCCCAAGCTTCGAAGCAATTGCCGGTTTGAGTTTAGCTAAGTGGTACATGGTCAAGGATGGTGGTGAAACTGATTAAATATTAAACGATTATACAAAGACAGGCCAAGACACACACACGAAGCTGCAATGATGGGGGGAAAGCAGCTTGAACAATAAACGATTACAGATTGACAATGTATTAAACGATTACACACAGACGAGTCGGCCAATTGGGAAGTGACCCCCTGGGGTCGCGCTAACGTCAATGATTGCGTAGTAAACCAATCATAAAATGAAGTGTCTACTGAACATTTCTGTTGTCGCACTCACAGTGAGCTGCGTCGTGAGTCTCATGACGAATGCTCTCGCAATTCGTAGAAAACCAAAAATAGTGGTTTCCGCAGCCATTTATTATTTATTATCTGACAGAAGCTGAAAGGCTTGACTTCCTTTGTCACGAGGGAAAAGTGTTGTAAAATTACTTCACTGTTCTTGAAAAGCACAATAAAACTACTCTATATATATATATAAAGAAAAGAAAAAAATTGAGGGCTCGAACAGTCTGTTATTTTGTTCTACGGAGAGAACCAGACGCATAAAGTCGTAGAACACAAATCTGATGTGACACTAGGTATGACATTGCGCGTTAAGTGTGCTACTACACGGTTTTCCATCATAAAATGTAGTTGGACACATAATAGATGTCGCCCGAAGTTGTCTTTGATCATCACTGAAGACGTGTTTCTCGAACACTCCATGCGAAAGATATAAGTGCTGTCGTTGAATGTTTAAGGGGTCTCAATGCCTGCCATTCTACTTTAATATTTTCTTTGTAAGACTTGAACTACTTCTTCTTTGCCAAAACTATTTAGTATTGCACACTGAAAAGCAAGTGAGAATTGAGTGGAAACTTTTCCAAAAATAAAACGACTGTTGTGTTAGGGTTGAAATAAGATGTAGCGTTGTCGCCTACTGCGTCGCCCGTCTTAAATACCTTCTACCAACATTAGTGTTTATTACCTCATTGTGACTTTCAACCTCGTTGTATCTGGTGCTGATTACTTTTCTCGGTCGCGTCGCCGGTACTATTTGCCAAAGGTGTGTGGCCTTAAGAGCCAGGAAATATAACAAGTGTTTGTGCTGTATTATTTTTCTTTTTTACATTGTTGTATTTGTTGTTGTTGTGGTTAATGTTCTTTTTTTTTTCTTTTTTTTTTGCCTGTAGGCACCGTGGACTCGTTCCATCGAGGGTTTGTTTTCCTGTGTAGTACACACCACACATTGATTGTCGCCTAAGGGAAAGCGTTTGGACAGAAATGCTTCGGGGAAAGTGGGTTCTTCCTAAGCTCGGCTCAGGTTACGAAGCTGTCGCGCGGAATTACTCGATCCTTGGTTTCTCTCGACCAAAGAACACATCGTGACACATGAGAGCACCGTTAATGGACTTTCGTTGCTGGAGAGGACGGAAAATATAAGTGGAATGACAGCCGTGTTCCAGCTTTTAAGCGTGGTTGATACAGAAGAGATCTGGAGATGGGATGACGTGTTCAAAGTAGCCGGGGAAAAAGGGAATTCCAACGAACAAATGAGAAATTGTAACAAATTAACGAAATATTATGTGAACCGTTGAGTGTCCGGACGCCGAAAATTCACTAAAGCTTCGATAACGCGTCAACTTAAAGCACGAGCAAAGTAAGGCTGCTTGTATGGACGTTTCTATAGTGGAAAGTTATAAAATGGGGACAATTGCTTCTCTTTGTAGATGGGAAGTTTTGCCAATGTTGTACGACTTCTAACCTGGCGTTTTTAAATTGCATTATGCAGAAGTGTTTACTGGATCGCACGCTCATAAGACCGTCGCTAATTGTCGAAAAAAGACTTCGACGGAGATTTATTTTGGATATCTTGATCCATGCAGCGCGAGCTCTGCTTCATAGTCTCGGTGCGGTGAGCTAAAACACATGGTCGCCAATCATCCTGACAAGATACACAACGGTTACGCTTATAAGCCCGTGTAAGCAAACATACACAATGGTGTATGTAAATAAGCGGGCGTGGAAAAATAAGATGCGCTGAATGCGCATGTTAGCAGCTGATGTGTGTACATACGCATACGCATCTCTGAATCCAAGCTTTCTCGCAAAAGGCGTGTACGATGTGTAGCCAACCAGCACCGCTTAGAATAATCAAGGCTTGCCAGCATCCTCCTCTCCCTGCATGAAACGTCATTAGAGACGGATTCCGCCAACTCAGCATTCCGACCCGAGGCCGAAGCCGAGCGTCCTTCGACGCGCTGATTGGACACGAGACCAGGCCGAACAGTGACGTGGAACTCGTGTTCCGTCCATGTCATGCTCCATCTCACTGTGATGACGTCAGCATTGTAGTACACAGGAGTTCGATATATTTAATGCATCTCTGAAGCGACCAACACGACTGAGTAAACACTCGTTTTCAAGGAGGCACGCGAGAGTTTCTCCGAACACACGTGTTTTTAATAAAGCAGAAACTTTAATCATGTTCGCGTATAACATGTCGATAAAACAAAAAAATGAAGTAAAAGGAAGTATACTACATGTGATAATGACGAGTTTGGAGCCGACGCATGGAAATAGAACTGCCAATGCACATTAGTCTGCCCCTATTTATTAGTTGTTGGGGGAGGCAAATTCCGCGCGTTACCGCAGTCCCGTTTCTTGGACATTTTTTATTGTCAAACCTGTTTGTTTAGAAATTAATTGGCATGCATGTAGGCGTGCGGCTCTGTTTTCATTTAGCAGAATGGCTGGAAGAACATTGAACTTAGCACTCAAATTAAGAAAACACGCAACGCGAACGCAAATATGGCCCGCTTTTTTAATATTTTTCCGAAATAAATATTAGTTCTGCTTAATATAAAATCTTACAAAATGTACTGCCCATTCATTCAGCCACACAATGCTCACTATCAGCCCGTTTAGAACTTGCGTGTGAACATTTTCTAACTAAAGTTCATTTGTCTGTAGCGTTACAGAACTAAGTTTCACCCAACTTCCATTCTTAAGCAGAGGACAGAGAGATAAAAGCTACTTCTGGTTCGCTTGCCGAGATATAGAATCTTCTAGATATCTTGCGGGGTTATTATCGTTTTACACACTAAAAGGAGCATGCGCACAGATGTGCTTTTTAATGTCTTTTTTGTGTATTACTTTCTGAGAAAACACTTTTCCGGCGTATATTTATGAATATCGACATGAAAAAAGCGTGAAAGAGTTGGTTTAAATTTCGAAAAACACACAGGACAGGAGCCCACTTGCAACTAATTATCATGGGAAAATTGAAACTTCGCGTGACGTCTCAACACAAAAAGGCTCATCTTACATAAAAAAAAAGGCAAGCGCGCCTTGAGTTTACTTTTATGTTCACGGCTTGACACATGTGCTATTCCCTCCTTAGCGCCCGTCTACATGGTTTTTCAATGCGTAATTAGCTGGATGACGTCACCGATTCGGGTAAATATACTTTGAAGAGCACAAACTAACTACGTAAATTTAAAAAAAAAATTAAAGGCAGTTTGTTTTTTATTAAAGACACATACCCTAATTACGGTAGACAAAAGTTAATAGAAAAGTTTCTAGAATTAGAAAATTGACAGCTACTGCATGCTATCCTTGCACTTAATATTCGCCTCTGAGAATAAACCTAAGTGCGAAAAATAAATTCCCGCGCCTCCCCTAGTGTATTTTGAATGCGTAAAACCTTAATTTTAACGCACTGTATATGTGCAGTCACTGTTATATTAGGAAACACGAGAGGCGTTTTGGGAGTCGAGCATCACTACAGATTTAAAAAGGTTACGGCGTTTGCCAATAAAAAAGCCCCCCAAAAAATCATCAAGCAAGAAAAGTGAAGACATAAGTTAGGTACGAAGAGAACTTATTAAGTCGCGTTTAATTTAATTCATGAAAACAAATTCATTTTTCCCGACCCAAAATGTATTGCTCGGAAAGAGGACGTACGCGAAAACGCCAGCAGCTCCGGTCCGTTCTCCTTTCACTGCGTGCCGCTGGCGCTGACCATCGACGAAGCAAACCGATTTAGAATAACGTCAAGAAAAAAAAAAAAAGAAAAAAAAAGGAACTATTCAAGATCTTTGCTTTTGAAATGGTTCAAAATCACCTCTAAATGTTCAATCTCGCAAAGGGTTATCTTCGGCTTCCCCCAAAATTAAAGCCATTTCTCTTAAACTATATGTCTACGCACTCCTACCCCCCTTTCGCACTGCAGTTTTCTCCACTTCAATTCGCATCGCCTTGAATCCCGGACCTTTCTTGAGTCCACTTGCCATTCCTACTTTCGTTTCTCATTTTCCCTTGTATTTTTTTTTTCGGCTTTCCTATCTTGTTGTACTTGGTTTTAGTTTCCTCCACGAGAAAGCGTGGGAGTTTCCGAGTGTAATTAGGAATGAGGAGAGGTTCTGCCCCAGTGCAAATCAATGGAGGGATCAATGTAAGGGCGAGTTGTTCTGGTCGTGCCCGGAAGGAAGCTCTTACGAGGTAAGGGATGAGAGAAAATTGTGTGCGGTGGGCGCTCGAAAGTATATGAGAAAAACAATATCACAAGAAAGGAATGAAAGACAGAAAGATAGAGAGATAATTAGAGTCACAGAGGAAATAGATTGTTCACCCACGATTTATCTTCATGCCAATGCTTCCGCGTCAGCCCTCAATGAATGCCGGAAACATTCCCGGGGGCTTCTTCGGGACTCCTTGGCCCCAAGGAACAAAACATAAGGCAGGCAAATGTAAGATCTTCAAATACGGGTGTCGTGGACCATGGGTCTCCACGGCTTATGTTTTTTAGGCTGTCCCCGAAGACCCGAAGACTAACCCCGAAGAACGAACGTTTCCGTGAATGTTCCGCTTAGATCGTTCAAGTTGTGAATAATATTGAAATTATGTGTCGGTGAGCACAAAAGTTTGGTCGGACGCCAGAGCACGAAAACGAGAGCGTGTTGACTAAGCGACTTTAGCTAAATATAGTTTGCATATACCCTTTCCCAGCAACACTCGACCCCAGGGACTGCAAACCCTTTTCGAGTCTAGTCACTGGGTTTGAGGAAAGACTCTTACCGGCGTCCCGCTAACTCTAACCGAGTGGACTGTGATTTCGATAGGCGCAGCCTGCGTAGGTGCAGTTTCAAACACTGCTGGGGGCTAAATTCTCGTTTTTCCCACTGCATTTTGTGTTTCATAGTAGTAGAAAACATGTACAAGTTCGCACAGCTGTCACTCAAACCCCAGGAGGGCGGGGCCAAACCGAATCCGACCAATCACAGCGCAGGAGGGCGGGGCCAAACCCAATCCAACCAATCACAGCGCAATACGGCGGGGCCCTTTCGCTCTCTCCCACCCCGGTTACCAATGGCAGGCAGTGGGCATCGATGGCCCCGCCCAATCGGAGCTCAGCGAGGTCGCGCTCGGTGTAGGTGTGAAGTCACGTGTCGGGCGCGTGCCACTTACCATGACCGCAGACCGCAAACCTCAAACCGCAAGCTTGTGGTTGACCAGGTGTTGCAGCTGCGGTCATCATCTGATAACACCCACCTCAGACCTCAAACCGGAGACCTCAAACCACAGACCAGGTGTTGACAGTTGCGGTCATCACCTGATGACAACCACATGATGTCACGCGGACCGAGCTTCGTTCGACAGAGGGCGCTATAGGACTTGAATTGCGGCGCGTCTCACGCGTGATGTCACAGGGTTCGCGCTGCGTTCGACAGAGGGCGTTCACGTGATCTCACACAGGGTGTGTGCTGCATCCGAAGGAGGGCGCTCCGATCACATGACGGTCACGTGTTTTGGATTTGAATCCCTGCGCGGTAAATGCCCATCAAAGCCGGGGTGATGGCTAGTAGCCTGGACCTCCAGGTAGCGGTCGTCCAGCAGGCCCGGCGTCTACTGCGCAGGCAGGTCCGACCTCGGGCCCCCTGCGCTGGGGCGTCGGATGGTGTGGGCCGCACCGGCTAGGCTTGACCTAGCTCTGCAGGCAAATAAAGACGTTTATCCCTCCTCCTCCTTTTATTCGATAAAAAAGGCGGCCGACTGGGAATCGAACTCACTACTTCGTGCTCAGAAGCCCGACACTCTATCCCCTGAACTAGGAGCACTTTTTTTTTCTTTATTGCCCTGAACTAGGCGCACATTGCTTCCGGGATCGCTTTAGTCGTCTTAGTTGTTCGTGTTTGTGCAATTCAGATCACGTGATGTCGCGCGGGCTACTTGACTTTTGTAATGCGGTTAGAAAATAGGATGCGTCATTGTCGCAGGTCATGTGACCATGGTCGCCTGACGTTGCTCGTCTTCCTATCACCTGATTTCGCGCGCGCGCGATTCAAACGATACTCGCGAACTCGTAGCCTCGTGGTGCCCCATTAGCTGTTCCAAATGGGGTCTTCGACCGGCTGAATTTCGGTCTCATGTGACGGTCCCAAATAGAAGCAGCAGCTGGGTCCCGCTAAATTGGGGTGAATGTGAAATTTTGAAGCTCGCGGACCGTGATTGATGTTGATCTTGCGTAAAGCTTTGAAGTGGCCCTGTTAAAATTCGGGGGCAAGCTCGTAAAACTTTGCAAAGACCCAGCGAATTTTGGGAATAGGCGCCATTTAGTGTTCAATGTGTGAATTGGTCCTCGTCAAAATTGGGTGCCGTCTGGTGGTAAAAGCTTCGAGCCGCTGTAAATTTTGGGCGTCATGTGAAGGTCCCAGTTAGCACCAGCTTGGTGCCACTAAATTGGGGGTGATGTCACGCTCACGAACCGTGCTAAGCTGAAAAACAGCGTAAAGTTTTGAAGTGGCACTGACATATTTGGGGGGCTGGCCCCAGCGCGTAAAACTCTGAAGTGGCCCTGATGAAATTTCGGGCCCAGCGCGTAAAACTTTACACAGTCCCAGCCAATTGTGGTGTATCCGACACCTAGCGTTTAAACTTTGAACTGGTCGAAGATTATTTTAAAATTCAATGAGATGAAGATAGCGTTTCCTCTTCTCGATTTTGCGCGAACACAGTTTACATCTGGGATTTAGGCGTACGAGTTGTCAGCTCCGTTCATAGATGGTGCGAGATTTTGTTGCTAAGCGTCTTCGTTGTTAGGGCATGAGTGACATCTCTCGCTAATTTTATCGTCATCTGCAGCTGCTGAACGGAGCAGTGTGGGAAAATGGAACGGAGCGTGACCGCATCCATACGCGCTAAAAATGAGACAGATATGGTGTTGCATTTTTTTTATTTTCATGAGCTCTAAAGTCACCCACACTTCTAAATACAGATATGGCACTTATTTTTTTTTTTCACTCTACGCAACAAAGACGTGATTGGAAACGCTTTACACCAAAAAATGTACAACACAAGCACAGTTACGAGACACATCCGAGGCAAAAACGTTTTGAAATGACATCTCACGAGCAACGCGCGCGCGATCCTCGCATCGCAGATAACTCCTTGACGATGTCGCTCACAAATATTTTACAATAAAAGGGACCACGAGACAAAATACAAAAAATGGATCCTCTACATCTCGTAGACGAAGCAATGAAACACCTCTTACCTATTTCTTGTGAGAAACGAGGCGAATTCGCAGGTTCCTACCCGCCTTTTTTTTTTCTAGCAAAACAGCTTCGTTGGTTTCAGGCTCCAAACCCTCAAACTTCAAGCTTGACGGAACCGCGTCATATGCAAATTAAACCGAAAGTGTATTCGAGCTGAAGAGCAGTACCATTTTGGTTTTCTTAGTTGTGGTAGACTCCGAAGAAAAAGTCAGACCTATCTCACATTTTTCTTTTAACAGTAGGTACGTTATGTATGCACCTCTCCAGTGTCGAGATAGTCACAGAAACTAGTGTGGATCTTGCAGCCCAACCCATTCCTAATAGGATGTTGTCGAAGTTTGAGGGTGTGGAGCCTGAAACCAATGAAACTGTTTCGCTAGAAAAAAAAAAGACGGGTGGGAACCTGCGAATTTGCCTCGTTTCTCGCAAGAAATAGGTACGAGGTGTTTCATTGCTTCGTCTACGAGATGTAGAGGATCCATTTTTTTGTTTTTTGTCTCGTGGTCCCTTTTATTGTAAAATATTTGTGAGCGACATCGTCAAGGAGTTATCTGCGATGCGAGGATCGTGCGCGCGTTGCTCGTGAGATGTCATTTCAAAACGTTTTTGCCTCGGATGTGTCTCGTAACTGTGCTTGTGTTGTACATTTTTTGGTGTAAAGCGTTTCCAATCACGTCTTTGTTGCGTAGAGCGAAAAAAAAATTAAGTGCCGTATCTGTATTTAGAGGTGTGGGTGTCTTTAGAGCTTATGAAAATAAAAAAATGAAACACCATATCTGTCTCATTTTTAGCGCGTATGGATGCGGTCACCCTCCGTTCCATTTTCCCCCAGTGCTCCGTTCAGCAGCTGCAGATGACGATAATATTAGCGAGAGATATCGCGCGCGCACGATAGAGTTGACGCCATCTACCAAGCTGGCGCTAAAATTAGGGAGACATTTCGCGTGATAATGGTTCACGCCAGCCAAGGGATTCAGGTGCGCGCCATCTACAAACGGAATCAGCAACTCACAAAACCCGGACTTGAATTGCGCGCGCGAAAATGCGGATGAGCACGCCTTAGCAACACGAGCAGTTTAACTTTTCAGCAAAAGATGTCACAAGGTCACACCCACGCCGCCAGATGTCACTCATGCCCTAACAACGAAGACGCTTAGCAACAAAATCTCGCACCATCTATGAACGGAGCTGACAACTCGTACGCCTAAATCCCAGATGTAAACTGTGTTCCCGCAAAATCGAGAAGAGGAAATGCTATCTTCATCTCATTGAATTTTAAAATAATCTTCGACCAGTTCAAAGTTTTAACGCTAGGTGTCGGATACACCACAATTGGCTGGGACTGTGTAAAGTTTTACGTGCTGGGCCCGAAATTTCATCAGGGCCACTTCAGAGTTTTACGCGCTGGGGCCAGCCCCCCAAATATGTCAGTGCCACATCAAAACTTTACGCTGTTTTTCAGCTTAGCACGGTTCGTGAGCGTGACATCACCCCCAATTTAGCGGCACCAAGCTGGTGCTAACTGGGACCTTCACATGACGCCCAAAATTTACAGCGGCTCGAAGCTTTTACCACCAGACGGCACCCAATTTTGACGAGGACCACTTCACACATTGAACACTAGATGGCGCCTATTCCCAAAATTCGCTGGGTCTTTGCAAAGTTTTACGAGCTTGCCCCCGAATTTTAACAGGGCCACTTTGAAGCTTTACGCAAGATCAACATCAATCACGGTCCGCGAGCTTCAGAATTTCACATTCACCCCAATTTAGCGGGACCCAGCTGCTGCTTCTATTTGGGACCGTCACATGAGACCGAAATTCAGCCGGTCGAAGACCCCATTTGCAACAGCTAAGGGGGCACCACGAGGCTACGAGTTCGCGAGTATCGTTTAAATAGCGCGCGCGCGAAATCAGGTGATAAGAAGACGAGCAACGTCAGGCGACCATGGTCACATGACCTGCGACAATGACGCATCCTATTTTCTAACCGCATTACAAAAGTCAAGTAGCCCGCGCGACATCACGTGATCTGAATTACACATACATGAACAACTAAGACGACTTAAGCGGTCTCGGAAGCAATGTGCTCGTAGCTCGGAGATCGAGCGCACGTGCGGAGCGTGCAAGACGTTCGAAACATAAGCTCCGTGGGAGCGTTTACAACGGCCCTTGCTGGTCGCGGATTTTCTGATTCGACATCTACCGATGAGTACCAGGTTGTACTGCCACCACTACAGCGTGGTGCACTAGCACTAGACACGGTACTTCTGCACTGTGATGTCAAGGCCCGCCCGTACAGGATTGAAGACTTCAAACGTGAGCTGGAACGTCTGAACGTCCTCCGAGAAGTGGCTTCAATAGGAGCATACCAGATGAATCACGTCTGGATCGTCACTCTGAGATTATCAGCTGCCACGCTCAGGTTAGTCGCTGCAAAGGAGCTTAAAATCAAGGACCGGTGATGCCTAGTCATTGATCCGAGCAACGCTGAATTTAGAGTCAAGATTCATTGGATCCCATTTCACGTGTCGAACGACGCAGAACGCAAGGCGTTGGAGCCTTTCGGTAAAGTTACAGAAGTAACCCGGGACACCTGGATGGCCGAAGGTTTCCAGGGCATCGAGTCTGCGACAAGGCTTGTGCGGATCACCCTCCAGGAGGGGACAACGACCGACAGCCTACCGCACCAGTTACGGCTCTTTGGAGCGAACTGTTTGATTGTGGTCCCTGGACGCGCAAAGTTATGCTTGCGCTGTGAGCGTACTGGACACATACGACGAGATTGCCGTGTGCCGCGTTGTTCAGAGTGTCATCGCTTCGGACATGAGGCAGAAGACTGCGTGAGGACCTACGCTTTAGCTGTCGGACGTCAAGAAACTGATCCGGTAAATAAAATGATCATGGACGCTGACGAGGCGGTGAGCACAGCAGCCAGCACTGCTCCTGCAGTCCTGAGCCCTGTATGCAACGACCGAGATTTTCGCCCTGAAGAACAAGACAGAAAGCCTGGTGAAGAGGAGAAGACATCTGTCACAAGAGACGAGAAGAAAGTCTCAAGCTCACCAGAGCCTCAAATTGAAGAAAACAGCAATTTGGAGCAGCATTCAAGAACAGTGGAGGCCCCGGAAGTCGTCGAAATGCTTGACGCGAGTCAGGCTAGCAAGCGATCCCTGGAAAGATCATCCGAGATCCCGGAAACCGAGAACGAAGTCAGCGAAAAGGAGGTGTCGTGGAAAAAGTTTACTACAAAAAAAGGTCGTTATAACGCCCTTCGTACCCGATAGAACTCGCAGTAATGATGCAAGGTGAAAGACTGGATTCATCTACAGATGGCACTCTGCAACTATCAACTTAGGCAAGTATAATTGGGGAAAGGAATGGAACTATTAGTATCTTGGGTATCCCGCCTATGTGCAACCTTTCCTCTTAGAAATGTTTGAAATGCCCGAACCTTGTCGATTCGCGTCTTTGAATGTCCGGGGATTGAATTCCAGCCGAAAGCAGTACCAGTTACAGCGGTTGCTATCTAAAGAACAATTGGATATTTTGGCAGTTCAAGAGACGAAAATGTCCGAAGACGAACAGGTTGAGCGAGCATTGCGGCCATTTCTTTTGAGGTACAAGGTTCGTGTTAGCCAAGCCGTTGGTGTGTCAGCAGGGTGCTTTCTCTTTCTAAAAAAGACCTTAAACATTTCTAATTTGTCACTCATTTCTCATGATCAGGGTCGTTTCATTATTTGTGATTTTACTATGTGAGAAATGTCTTGGCGAGTCATTTGTATCTACGCTCCGAACAAGGTGAAAGATCGAGAACTTTGCTTTAATTATCTTCGCCAATACTTAGAATGTGACCGCATGGTTGTCTTCCATCGTAAACCGGAGACACGGAAAAATAAAAAAACGGACAAAACAACAACAAGTATTGAGACTTGTTGTTGTTTTGTCCGTTTTTTTTTTATTTTTCCGTGTCTCCGGTTTACGATGGAAGTTCTTCACCAGCTCGCCTGTGCTTTTACCCTTTCATGGTTGTCTTCTTTGGAGATTTCAATTGTGTCTGCAACGCTTCAGATAGGTCGACGCAAAGAAATGTCAATGACAGTAGCGCGAACCTGTTAAGCGAGATAATAGGGGAGTACAATATGATAGACGCAGCGGGAATTAATGCACAGAGAGGACAGCTACAGTACACGCATTTCCACGCACCCCCCACATTCGCGTCTTGATAGAATATACGTGTCATTTGATTTAATAAGTAATTTTCAAAAGTACGAAGTGAAGTCTCTTCATTTCACCGACCATTGCTTAGTAACTGCAACATTTGGGAGCAGAGCCCGTAAAACAAATAATTTTACTTGGGAACTCTGGAAGCTCAATGCCAAGCTTCTAAAAGATGAGCAGTTTGTTTCCAGCGTAAATGCACTATTCGAAAAATATACTGAAGCAAATGACCTCTCTTTACAGACAAGATGGGGGTACTTTAAGGAGGAGCTTAAGCAAGTGGCAATTGAAAGATCAAGCAGTATAAAACTTTAAGCAACTGCTAGAGAGAGGCAACTGAATCGAGACTTACGCATACTTCACGAAACGGAATTTGAGAACCCCGGCCATGGGTTAAAGGACGTCCAGTTCGTGAAGTCGGAGATAGAACATTTGCACAAAGATCGCTACGAAGGCGCGGTTGTACGTTCTCGAAATAACAAGTTTCTTTTGGGGGAGCAACCTACCAAGCGATCTTTAGCTTCCGAAAAAAAAGTATGCACTAGCAAAGGATATTTATGAAATTGAATATAACAATCAGATCAAGACTGATTCCAGCAGCATTGAAAAGGCCTTTGTTCATTACTATACTGAGCTTTTTGGGAAAAAAGACACCACATACGAGCTCGATGGGTGCGATTAATTTGTTGATGCATGTGCCCCAATTGCAAAACGATACAACGGAATGGCTTAAAGAACCAATCACGCTAGGAGAAGTACAAAAAAGCAAGGCTCCAAGACGTGATGGAATTACGTCGGAATTCTACAAAACATTCAAAACCCGTAGTTGCACTGTACTCCTTGACGTATTACGCGAGGCATACGCCGTGAAAGAGCTTCCTCCGTCCTTTTTAAGAACACACACCATTCTTATTCAAAGTCAGAAGACTCTGTAAAACTACGTTGTGTTACCAACTATCGGCCAATCACACTATGTAATACGGATTATAAGATATTCACGAAAATTCTAACGAGGAGGCTTCAACATGTAATTTGCCAAATTGTCGGGGAACACCAAACGTGTGGCATAAAAGGAAGAACAATTCAGTCAAATATTCATATTGCAAGAAGTGTTTTGGAATGCTGCTCAGATGAAATGGAACAGTTTGCCATGCTACCGATAGATCTCGAAAAAGCATTTGATAGAGTTAATCACGACTTTCTTTGGCAAGTGTTGACACACGTCGGAGTGGGAAAAGTAATTTTTGATTTAGACAGAATGGCCTATAGAGGATGCTCGACGAAGCTTATTGTAAATCATAAACTCACTACACGTATTCCAATGTTGTCTTCTGTCCGACAAGAATGCCCACTCTCACCATTATTATTTGCCCTCTATCTGGAACCTTTTTGTTTGAGCATCATTAAAAGTGGGAACATCCAAGGTTACAAGTTAAACTCTGTAGAAATTAAAGTCCTAAAGTACGCTGATGACATTGCTATATTTTGTTCTGACAAAACAAGTGTAACTGAAGCAGTTGCTTTAACGAAAAACTTTTGCAAAGAAACTGTAGCTGCAGTGAACCGGAGAAAATGCACTGGGTGTTGGCATGGTCCATGGGCAACGAAGCCCACAGAATATGAAGGCATCGAGTGGAGTGAGAAACCTTGTAAATATCTCGGTGTACCACTTCATCAATTTCGCAACAGCTCGTCTTACTGGTCTGATGTTACTAGAGATTTTAAAAAGCGTGTGTCCCGATGGCCTTCTCGTGATATGTCCATCTTTGCAAGAGCAACGGCTTGTAACATTTTTCAGATTGCGAAGATAATGTATGTGCTGCAAGTACTACATTGTGCCCGCATGAATGTTAAAAAAATTCACAGGTTATCTGCTTTGTTTATTTGGAAGTCCGGGTCAGAGCCGATGAGACGAGATAACCTTTTTCGACGCATTTCACTTTGTGGCATCGGCTTACCACACCTCTTTGTTAGACAACTTGTGTCACGGTTTTTCTTTCTACGGGATCAGGAAAAACCATTTGTGCGTACAATGATACAAACAAAATTAGCATGTCACTTTCCTTCATTTCTGGTCTCATCCGTTAATTTGAAACCTATGGCAACCGTTGGTTTTCTAAAAGAAGTAATCAAATCGTTTTACTTTTTATCCGCACGGTTTTCACGAGAATACCTCTCCGGTGTAACCAGAAAGGAACTTACAAGAGCACTTTTGGACACACTATTCCCTGTCCCGCTCTATAGGGCACTTTTTAGTGCTGGTCCAGGTCAAGATGTGCTACGTCGAGTTAAAAAGATGTATATTCCACCTGCAGTGAAAACTTTATTTTTTAAGCTACACACTAATACGTTGCCCGTGAAGGTATGGATGACAAAAAGGAATGTTTGTTCCGTGGTCAGTCGACTGCTTGCTGTGTAAACAACCAGAGAGTATAGAACATGTTTTCATTAACTGTTGGGATGCTATTTTGTTTTGGGATATCTTAAAGCGGACTTTGAAAAAATATTTGCCTATCACACCACACTCCATTCGTTTCCTTCCTGTCGACAAACAAGATTTGATTCCATACGACCTTTTTATGGTCATCGGGCTTTTAGTATTTGGAAATCACGCATGGCAGTGAGACAGGCAGACATTAACCTTCAGGATGTAAACGTTTATTACAGTGAAATTATCACCCAGATTAAGGGCATTTATGCTCCCGCAGAGCGGGCCCCAGAGTGGGCGCCAATCCTGGATAACATCATCCAGATGAAGCAATTGTAACAGCTGTTTATGCTTTAACGAGTTACAACTACTGTTTACCAGGATTAGGAAAAACAATATAGAACTCTATTTGAAACGTTCCCAGTGTTTTTATCTGCTAGCTAGCGACTTGCGTATGCGGAAATATCAATACCGGTGACAATGGTAGCATGTTTCATGTATACAAAAAGTGCGGGTGTCTCTTGTGTAAAAGTGAAATACCTGTAACCAATGAGTAGAATGAATGACTTTATTGTAACTGCTAAAACTGAAATTAAAGGATATAAAGAAAACAAAATGTGCTCGTAGCTCAGGGGATAGAGTGTCGGGCTTCTGTGCACGAAGGAGTGAGTTCGATTCCCAGTCGGCCGCCTTTTTTATCGAATGAAAGGGGCATTTACCGCGCAGGGATTCAAATTCAAAACAAGTGACCGTCAAGTGATCGGAGCGCCCTCCTTCGTATGCAGCACAAACCTTGTGCGACATCACGTGAGCGCGACATAACACGTGAGACGTGCCGCAATTCTGTCGAACGAAGCTCGGACCCTGTGACATCATGTGATTGTTATCAGATGATGACCGCAGCTGTCAACACCTGGTCTACCACAAGCTTGCGGTTTGAGGTTTGCGGTCTGCGGTGAAGTCACCGCGCACGTGACTTCACACCTACACCCCGCTGAGCTCCGATTGGTGGCAGGCAGTGGGCCATCGATGCCGTTGGCCATCGATGCCATTGGTCACCGGGTTTGGCCCCGCCCTCCTGGGCGTTTGAGTGACAGCTGTGCAAACTTGTACATGTTTTCTGCTACTGATGCGTGTATTTACCCGAGGACATTGTACCATATTTAATATAAAAGCAAAAAAAAAAACTGTAAACTGTTTTTGTTGGGTACGCACGCGACAGAAGGAATGCGACTAGAATGTTTGTTCTCGTTGTTTTTTACGGTAAGGTTTGCCGGCGCCACCCGATTAGCCGCGTGTCAAATGCCAAAGCGCTTAGCTGTCGAAAATGTATTACAACAAAAGATAGAGATAATATTAAGGGTGCAGGCGAGCGGGTGAATGTTGAGACGTCGTCCTGCCCTTTTCTGTTCCTTCGACTTATATGTTCATTTCTGCCCCAGTCTCAGGTTGATTCAACATGGTTAAGAGAAGGCAGCCGAAAGGCATGCATTTTTCACGCTCGCAAATAATGTGTTTACGGATGGAGAGGAGACGGACAAACAGTTAGCGAGTGTTGACATTCGAACCATATATTGTACGTACCACACGATGCAGCGTTATCCGAAAAGAATTTATTTGAGAAAGATCTAAAATAACACAGTCACAGTCGACGAGAGTCACATCTTGACGATCGGACGCAATCCAACGTGACTTTGGTTTGGGGCACGTTTTGGGGAGAGCTTCCTTTTTTTACAACAGCACCAAGGCAAAGCAACGAACGCGACTGATTCGTTTCCCAGCCCAACCCGGACAACTTTATTTAGAGATGGCTGAAGACTCAACGCGGATTATCTCTGGAAGGGGAGTGAACAATACATCTTATTCAGATTCGCCCGCCATCTGTCGGACGTGGCGTCAACCTTCCTTCCAACGCCATCTTCGAGGCGAATGGCAAAGCACTGTGGCCGCTTGCCGCGTGCGAAGGCGGCGCGCAGCGAACGCACGACTGCTCTGTTCCGCTACGTATTCAAAGAGAAAAAAAAAAAAAAAAAAACGATGTAAAGATTGAGATTGTATTGTTTTTCCTTGCAAGTTAAAGGTATTAGAGCCAACATTTCAATAGCCATAGCGCTCTCCTGCTCTAGTCATGCTCCTAGAGAAAGCACCCGCGCGTTAGTGTTGTGTGCTTCTACAGGGACCCTAAACGATTTTAAACATATGACACTTTCCACAATGGCATGAAGGGCCTATGGTATTTGTATGTAACATCAGCGAGCATCTATTATTTTCTGTGCTTTTTTTTGGCAGCTTGATGATGGCTAGCATTGTAGCTTCGCTCGCGCAGAGCAACGGCGAGGTTCTTGCTCAAGTAGGCCGTTTACACCCAATTGAAGGCTGATGCAAAGTGCAGAAGAGCTAGTCGATGCTAGTCGACTTCGTTTCACAGATGCGTCAAAAAGACAACGGCGCTAAAAAGCAAAGGTGAACGATAGTTTGCTTTACACTGTATCGTTATTATCAGGCGACTCTCTCATTTCGATAAACATTTTCGAGATACAGTCGAAAACATAAAAGCGGGCTCTTGACTTCTAACCTGGACCTGTTGGCAAGTTCAACGGTCGCGCTTGCTCGCTTTCCAACATACCGGGTTCGCGGTGCGGAAGACGTTTTTTTAATTTTTTTTTTCTTGCAACGATTCTTTGCAATGCCGAGTTAGAGCGCAGCTCTTGAGGAGGAGGAGGAGGGGAGGGTATGGAGAGAAAAGTATGTTCCTCCTTCTCCGTACAATCTCCTGTACCCCCTTTCCTCCCTCTCCTCCTTTCACTCCCTCCCTTCTCCCTCGTGACGTTACTCGTGTCCCTCGCGACCGCACTCGTGAAGGCCTCATGAAGGTTGTGACCTTTTCCGTGACTTTCACGTGTGACCTTCCTCACGTCACTCTTGACCCTAGTAACCCAGTGACCCTTGTGACATCACTCGTGATTCTCATGGAGTCATTATGGGAAACGTCCCATAATGCAACGCGCGGTTACGCCGACGGTGACGGCGCTCAGTCCGGAAACGAGCGCCTAAGAGCTGCGCTCTAAAACACTCAAAAATACCAATTATTTGTTTTGCACAAAAGCGATCAACCTGCACAAAGGTGTTATCAGTGTTATGTCACCGTTGGCATATCTGGGTCAAAGTGTCCGAAGTCTCTGACAGCTCCTGAAACGCGAGATGTTGTCAGCGGTCGACCAACTTTCCTAGTGGCACTCTTGGCTCTGCCAATGTCCTTGGGACGTCCTAACGTTCCAGGGATATACTGTTGACGTTCGTGTGGCATTTGTGGTGATTGGGGTTTAAGTATTATCAATCCGCCGACAATAAGGTAGCTGCGTTTTTCAACAAGTAGTCCCTTATTACGAGGCAAGAAGCTTAAACATAATAAACCACACCTAGCGTTCCTTTAAGCTGCAGTGTCTACATTTGTACTTTGAAAGGGTTTGACCACGGATATCAGCAACTCTGTGCAGCCTGTAATGCGCATATGAGAGAAAACAAAAGGAAATGGGTGATAATGTTTTTTTTTAGTTAAATGCATACGCCTCAAACTAATAGACTTATTTTTCTGTGGATGCCAATAAACGGTGAGAGTGCAAACCTGAAAAAAGTATTTCTGCATTTATGCATTTAATTTCCTAACTGTAAATTTATTTTTGCAACGGTCCCAAAGTGCACATCATAAAACTTCAGGCTTGCGATGCGCTAGGGGTCTAGAGAGTGACCTAATTTACCGGAGCGGTGGGGACCAACCTGTGTGCTGTGAAAAGAACATTTTACCGACATTCCGACGCTGTATTCTTAAAAATACAGCGTCGAAATGCCGGTAAAATTTTTTTTTTTTACATCGTACACAGAATTGCCTTTACCGCTCTGGTAAATCGCGACTAAAAATTCTTAGTCACGATTTCAAGGTGAAACCTTTGGAAGTTAGCGCGAATGTACGTCAAAACTTGGCAGCGCTTTAATTATGTGTTTAATTAACGCAGCTAGGATCGCTCCTCAGCGCAGTATTTCTTTTCGCGCACTTTCGTTCCAACGTTATTGTTCAAACTACTGAGCGGGCTCTGCTGGATGCTTGTTTCGAAAGATCGGCGGATGTTTTGAAATCGGGGCTCCATGGCTTTGTTCGTCGAGAGGTGTTGTTAATTGAAAAATGCAGATGGAAAATTCCGGCGAGCCCCTGGGCAAGCGCGTGAGTTACGTCTTGAAACGTTGCATAATAATTTATGTTCTTCTTCAAATAAATAAAAGCTAATTGTTTGTAGTGAGAGGAAGGATTATAGTTTAAACTTTTTAATCATACCATGCGTTCTTGAGATTCAGGCCGGACGCATAAGGCCCCGAATGTCCTCATAAAATGATTAAACCCATAACCCAGTATTTAGGCCTGTTTGCAAGCTCGTTTTTAATCCTGACACTTCTATTCCTCTTGTCGTTTCGCGTGCACTTCTGAGATGACTCCTGCGAAGATATGAAACTAGAACACCACACGTTCTCATACATCCATATGCCTTCTAGGTAATAATTCAAGTGCTGCCTACAAGGCATACTAGGGATCGATATGAATAATATGAGCTGTTTGACGAAAATAAACTACTCCGAATTGCAGATAAACTACCTAATATTTCCTCGCCAAGTTTGTCCTTGTTGTCCACCGAGCAATCGTTTTTGTCATTCAAATAGCTGGTTCTAGTCACTGCACAACCAGCATTCAGTTTGTCATTTTTTTTTAAATTCTCGAAATGTCTTGGGTTTTATGTATCAGGGCGGAGCATAGAAAAAAGCCAAATATATACACTAAAGAAGAACGATACATTGGTATCTCTAGAGCAGCCCCAATACACCACCACCGCCTAACAAGAGTTGAGAATTCAACTAGCTGTGACTGTGTTTAATCCAGTTCTTTCCAGGGTGATCGTTAGCCGTGTGGGCTTGCGAACACCAGCTCGGGGCAGGTGGAGTGAAAGCTCGTGCAGTAGAACCCAGGTATCCTGGGTCCAATCCCCACCCTGCTCGCTTCGATCTGGATGAGCATCGTTCTGGAGTGCGGTCGTCCATCACCACTGCGTGGAGAACGTTCAAGACTTCAGGCTAGTGGCTGCACTGCTCTGACTAAATTGCTTATCTACAGCTGAGAGACACGCCTCCCGTTAAGAGGCAGACTAGGTTCAGGCTGTATAAACGTACCCACAGCCCAATTATATATATATATTTTTTAATTCCCGTTCTTTCTGTGCATAACGCCATTTCAGCCCCAACTAAAAAGATACAAATAAAAAATCGTCTCGCGGTACACGGGCGTGTTAGCGTTGAGCAAGTTAACGAGAGGCAACGCCGCCCAAAACTAAATTTATTTTAGCAACCCCTCCCCCCCCCCCCCTCCCCCCCAGTCCTCCTTTCCTTAAAAACGCCCGTACACGTTCGAAGCTCCTGCTAACCTCGATCCTTGCCTAAACTCGCTTTAAATGTATAGCCAGTACAGCGGCGTGCACCGGTACGAAAAAAAGGAGGGACTTAGTTTAAATGGAGAAGGGGAAAACGCTACTAATGGGCAGCTTTCTGACCATTTTATGAATATGGAAAGATTATATTAATAATATGTATTTACAAATATTTTCCTCATGGGTGCCGTGCTAACCAGTGCAGATAAGTAAAAACAAGCAAAGAAAAGAACGCCCTAGTGTTTAGTCACGTCCTTCTAATGAACAAAAAGTGGGCACTGTTTGCCCCACTGTCTCCACATCTTCAGTATTTTTTTCTTCATTCCTCCTTTACTCAGCAACTTTGCTACACAATCACACGCGTGGAAGTTCTTGCGGTTAGCGGTGCTCGATAAAAGTATTACGGAAATTTGATACGGCTCTCTGCGCTGCTTCCGAGGAGTAGCCGTTCTATCAAGCAACTCCCCACATCTCCTTTCCTGTCTACCAGCCGAAGACACGCCTGCCTGTTAATATCATGGCGGTGCTGCTGTGAATATCTCCTCTTCAGTCTCGCAGAGAGTTAGTGGAGGCAAGTGTTTGCGCGTGCTTTGGTCTGAATGTGACTAGTTCACCGTCACCATTTGTTATTTATTGCGTGTTTTGCAGCGCATCTTTCCTCTTTTTGCTCTATTTCTTCCGCTTTACCTTCTTGTCATTGGGATGTATGGCTGTTTTGCGTTTTCATTACCCTTCTTATTATATGGGCAGTCGCTTTGAAGGCAAGCACAGGTTGTGCGCCGTGTGGTAGCGCACGTGGTTCAGCTTTTTCTGCTAATCAGAGTGCAGCGGTACAGTTACGTTTGAAAGGTTGCGATTTTCTAAACGACCGTAGGCGTCTGCTTTTTTCAGCTATATCTTGTATCTTTGCCCCGATAATTTTATTTTGTCACGTATTTTCTTTTTTTGCAGAGCACAATTAAAATACTGTAATTGTGTTCAGGAAAAACAATTACAGTAGGGTACAGCAAAATTAAAGCACTAAGTCAAGTGCATCTACTGAGTTTTATTTGACAGTTATGTTTTTACTCGTGAAAGTATGAACAACGTTTTTCGTGTTGGTCCTCGTTAAGCTGTTTCGTTCGCTTTCGTTTTAGAGTGAAATAAAAATGAAAGCAAACATTGTCGATGTAAATTTTTCATGTGTAAGTTCTCCACGAATCAAAATCAAGGAAATACTTTACGCAAACTTACCGAGCTCATTGAGGGCAAAGTTGATAATAAAAGAAATAATGATAAGCGCTCACGTTTAGTTTGCACGAAGTAACATCAATATCAAAAACTAATTGATTTGGGATACAGAGCGTGGTTACAAAGTGAACATACTCAAGTATCATAGGGTTAACAATTCAATTTACCTTTATTATCAAAGTGTAATGTGCCTTAGAAGTGCGATAATTTATCTTTGTGTCTTCGGAAATAAATTATTTGAAGCGTGCCTGCACAGTGAGAAAAAAAAAAGTTGGTCGTGGCTATGTTTGAAGTCCGATAGATGGTCCCGACATGCAGGCAACACATTGACAGGGGTGCGTAACAACACCCCGTTTATCTCCTCCTCTTAAGCCTGAGGCTTATCAAGCCTGGCTTTTAGCCTGGCTAAATTGTCAAATAACTCACAAGTGCTGCCCTTCTCACACTGAAGCGCGGTTTTATATAAACTACACTTTGCGAGTATACTCATTATCGGTAGAGCATGCCACTTGGATTGTTGCATTACATTTTTAAATTATATTAAACTTAAAAAAAACGCTGCCATGAATTCTTGAAAATTTTGTAACAACTCCTTGGGTTATTAGGCAATTGGTCGTTTGCGGTTTTCGCATCACGCTTCATTGCTAATATTTTGTTTTCTCAAGAATGCTCAACCGCAACCACTGAGTTCCACAGGAGCAATATTCCTTTAACTGGAACACATCTTCCCTATTCGTTCAAGTCGATTTTGAAAATGGTCCTCTGGGCTTCAGAGGGGAAGAAACGATGCCTCCAATAAATCCGTGGATTTTCGACCGCTGGAAAGATATGAGCACCCAGCGCATTTTACAGCCATGCGGCAACACTCACATAGTTTTGCCGCATAGCATTATGCTTTGCCATTGAGCGTTCTTTTTTTATTTTTTTTGCAGAGATACACTTCATACCTTTGCTAAACTAATGACGGACTGAGTTCGGCAGTTGTCTGCACACGTCGGACACAAAGCGCCAGAAACACCTCCCCCTAGTAACTCATATTGCAGGCAAGTTTTATACGTCCTGAGAATAAATTTCGGTTTACGCGAAACACTTCTAGAATCAGCTTGGCATTGCGCAAGGTCTTCAGAGTATTCTTCGCCAGATGGCGAAACCGATTCGTTCTAATGCGACACAACGTATGCCTTAGAAACGAAACATGAGCCAGGAACATATACGTCTGCTCATTAAGTTTGTGGAATAGAGAAGCAAAGCATTTGACATGAGCTACGGTCCACGCATTTCAAAGCTCCGCTGCAAATGTTGCGCAATGCCAGTTAATTTTAGCACATAACTCGTGACACAACGTCCGCGCACCTCACATAAGAATTTTCTAATCTATTGACGCACCACGAACGCATACTGATTTTTCTTTTGAGCGAGAGTCTTATTTCCTGCGTTATTTCAAACCTTGCCGAGAAATCAACTTTCGTCCTTTCCTTGCTCTCTTTACAGTTATACCGCCAGGTATCACACCATGTTTATTGCATTAGTTCTATAAATTGCGAAGGTGCTACTGCTTTAATGGTTAAATATTTTCTAAAGCAAGCGGGGTATTTATGTTCTTGTGCGGCATAATATTCATGAACTTCGGCACTCATTAAATCCTCGTTTCGGATTCCGTCTGCTGCGGCACGGCACAGCGAATGCAAAGTTTTGTAATTTGCATGGACGGCCGACTGAGGGGAATCTTTTTTCTTGGAGTTACAGCCCAGACAAAAATTTTCGCTTTTATTGCATAATTGCTAGTTGCTTCTCAGCCATGCATATTTAAAGATCTTAAATCGAAATTATTAAGCATTCTCTAGAAGCAGCCAGCTTGCATTGTTAACTATTAATTGCGAAATTTTGTCCTGGGTGTTTCGAAGTAAAACGCCGTATGCTCAAGTTGACTTTTTTTTTTCTGAATATATTTAAATATCACATTAATATGAAACAAGGAAGTATTTTTGTTGTTTTAAGGAATTTTGTTAGCTTGGTTTTCAGAGGCAGTCCTATGGGACTTAGATATAGAAAACGAGCATTAAAGTTCATATTCAATTAACTAAAGCTCTTGTAAATTAGTATTAACAACTTTATTGCTTACCACCTGAGGCAATATTAGTCGGAAGCGATGTTGACTGTATACTTTTGCTGTTTGCTTCGTGTTAAACAATATATCATTACTAATTGAAAACAAACTTGAGTCTAGTGCTCAGAGTTTACAAATAACCATCTTACAGTCAACAGTGCCCTAGGATTGTTTAGAAACACAAAATATTATAGTAGTTTAAGCTGCGAGATGAAAATTGGATTAAGTGTGTGTAACTAAATTAAAAAGATGGGTAATGCACAATTTTCTTTCACTGGTTTTTGTGTTAAGGATGATTCACACACTTACAACTGCATACGACCGCACGTACAGGTCTTTAACTTGCACGTCCGGTCTTTGCACGTACAGGTCTTTAACATCCACTGTGGGAGGTCACATTTCGGTGCACTGTATAACCTGTACGTGCACACCATCTTTAGGAAAAAACATCAATCATTGGCCGCTTTAAAGAAAAACAAACGCGCGAGGTGCTTGAGGCGTTCACCATCTTGAACCTGGCCGATCGTTGCGTTCGTCAGCCGTCGGTAGCTTTGAGCAAAACAGAAGTTGCCTTCTTGCGATCATCCGACTGCGACTGATCTGTTTACCCCCTGTATCGCTTGTATCGCGATACTTTGCCAGACTTAGGTATCTCGTTACATCTGCTGCCATATTAAGATAAATTTAGAGGTCTATAGCATCTGTTTAGTCCAAGTTACTTCGAAATTTATAACATGAACCCGCCCGATTACATAATCTAACTCAGTCAAAAGCATTTTAAAAACAGAACTGTGTTTTAAAGAAGGTTACTTACAAGAATAACAAGATCAGCAACTCTCGCAAAGGCCTCCACTCTTTCCAATATAGCAGAGTCAGCGCTCAAAAGGATTTGAGTGGAGAAAAAGTACGGCACTGTTGTTTAATGTCCTCACACTATTGGTGACTAAGAAACATAGAGGACCACAATTTGAGTTGCGGATTCACGGCAAAACAGGGCTGATTTCGGGCAGACGCCTTTTGTCAGGCATGATACGCAGTCATTACCGTTTTGTAACTATGTGGTTCAACGAGGATGACATGTTTTTAGCGGCATTAACGATAAATGAAGAGTTCAAAACAAGGGCTTGTGCATAGGCTGGCACAAAAAGAGACGAAGCATAAATTACTTTTCGCATTCACCGCGAACTGCACCCTCCCCACGAAGCACCGTTCGGGAACAAATGTATTTCTATAAGTATTTGTACTATCTATATTCACCAATACTTTATCGCTGTTTCTGCAGACGTATCTCAGGGATATCTTGTTGCATAAAAGACAAATGTATCTCAGTATCTGTATTTGAGCCTTAAAACACATGCCTCTATATTTTTATTCCCGTATACTTTTTCGAGTATCTCTGCAAAGCCCTGGAGCATGCCGAACGATTGCAGGAGAGCTGCCGTTATTTCGATAGCTCGGTGTGTACCCATCGACGGCGCTTGCTTCTATGGCGCGCGCGGATGCCCATGTATGCGGAGAGCAAATCGTCTGCTTCTTGGGCAAGATTTGCGGTGACATCAGAGGGTGCAGAGCTCTGATTGGCTCTCATTGAAGAATAATGAGCAGTCCTTAAAGCAAGCTGCCTTAGGTTTTGCCCATTATCCTTCATTCAGAACCAATCAGGGCTCAGTATTCTGATGTCAGCAAAACGCTTGGAAACGAAGCAGACGAACTTGCGCTCTGCATAGCACGCCAGAGAAACGCCTAACTTTGTACAAGCTTGGCAATCACAAGGACCTAACCTGGGCCTATTCTAAGGTTTTTTTCCAAGGCGTAAGTTACAGCCGAAGCAATTTTCTTTCTTTTGGAGTTTCTACAGTTTTTTCTGGCTTGTAACATAATTTTGAAAGGGTCAGAGTTGAGGCAAATAATTCCATGTACGATCCGAAAAATCACAGTGAAGCCTATATCTGGCACTTATTTGGTAAGCTAGGCCCAAACCTTGTGACACGAAAACCCGGAATGCGGAAGTAGAGCCGTACTCTGTAACTGGTTTTCCGATTTAGGCTCAAAGATTCCAAATGACAGCCAAGTATTAAGTGTGAAGGCTAACGTTGGTATTTTTGGCGTATTAGGGACAATCGATACCCAATCTCTGGCCAAAAAAAGGCCAAGTTTAATTTTATCTTTGGTTCGTCGGGCTTTTTAAGGCACTAAATTTCCAGAGAAAAGAACAAATTTTGACCAAAATAACATTGCCACCTGGTTGCTTTGTCATACAGCATTATGCTGTTCTTCTCCATAATATTATTCGTTTTACATATTCCATTATTGGAAACATTTTCAAGCTAAGACTAACACTAACTATAACATATGTTGAATGACTGTCTATTGAACAATTCATATATAGCCAAACTGCAAATAGATCAATCTCTGTAATACAAATGACTTCTAAATAAAGTGTGTTTAGGATTGCGATTTACAGTGTGTTTAGAATAATATTCGCGAGCCAAATATTTGAGCTCGTCACTTTTAAAAAAAGTTAAAAAAACGCGTTTTTAAAAATAGCTTTTAATATAAATTTACGAAAAAAGAAATTAAGGAGATATGTGGACAACCCTATTCGAGGACGAAGATAAAGAAAATAAAACCCGATGTTGACACACGTAAATCAACGTGATTACTGAGCAAAAAATTTGCGCACGCCACTTTTTGTGCTTAGCGGTTTTGTTTGTCTATTTGTCGATAACTCCACTCAACTTCCTGCGCGACTTGATGATAAAAAAAAAAGAAAGTAAAGGTTTGCGAAGCATTAGAGTTTTGCTACGTGCCTCACCCCGAAACCTCGCTCGATTTCGAAAGCCGCTGAGTTTCCGGCGAAAGTCAATCTTTTTTCTTTTGTTATTTTCGTCAACTTTTGCTTTTGGTAAGATCTCTCTTTCCCGATTGCCCTTGTTTATCTCTTCTCCTGCGTCCCGAAACCACAAGCCAGAAACTTTCTAGGAGTCACTAAATGTTTATAAGCTCCCGCGCGGAACCGCTATACTGTTATCACTCCTTAAAGCACTCCTCTACTCGGTCACAAAATTATTATGTGCCAAACAAACGCCTGGCGCGGTGGTCGTAAGCTGTACGGTGCGCCTCACCATCTCTAAAGCATTACCCACGGCGAAACAACTCTGAGAAAAAGTTATGCAAGCGCACCACCCCAACGCTCTTGCACGCGTCCTCAACATATTCGTTTTTCTCCGCAAGCTTGCTTCTCATTTTCAGAAGAAGCCAGCCATCTTTTGGAGATCGGACACAGCAAGTTCCTGCACGCAAGTTGAGCTAGGCGATCGCTCATTTACTGCCCCGCGAATTCAATTATTCAAGAGAACTAGGCCTAATTGAATTACCTTGACGCAATAAACTCGCCCGAACACTGGGGGAATTTCACGCGCGACTCGAATTTGCCGACAGTTGTATACCCAAGACCCGACTATTTATTTTTCTCGAGCCCCCCTGTTCGCTCGTAAAACGCTCGGGAAGAAGGTTTGAAGCGAAGCACCGAGTGCGCGCAGTGAAGTGACGGGGTGTTCGGAATTCGCCAGTAGCCGGTAAAATCTCGCCTGCTAGTCATCCGAGCAGAAATACGCGCTGAGGACTGCGAGCAAACAAAGCAGGTGAGAATACGGGTCGCGTATGCACCCAGAACATTTTGTGCCTTGCGGCGTCGGACACAGTGGAGTGTCTGTTTGCCCTGGAAGAAAGAAGCGAGTTTTAAAATAGAGTTGTTTTAAATAGATGTTCTGAGCTTCGTAAGCGTATTTAAGGTTCCCCTTACTTTCCTTCGGGGATTTGTTCTCTCACGAATAAATGGCATCAGTTGCACCATCGCAGATCTGTTTCAGTGCAGGCTTCGAACGTCTGCACATGAACGTCGAGTAACAACCGACAGAAAAAAAGTCAGTCTTAATACCCCCCTCCCCCCTTCCACCTTTTTTGACTAGTGTCACTTACAACGTGTCAATGGAAGGGAGCCTCCTTCTAACGCACGGCCCCCATCATTCGCTCGTTGATTTTTTACGTGCTTTTTTTTCCTTGGGCGTGCCCGAGGTTCACGAGATTCTGAGGCGTTATTGAAAACAGCCAGCGAGCGTCGGGGGTGGGAAAACTGAAATTTCTCCTTGCAGTTCTCAACAAGTCACTGACGCTAGAGTGAATGCACGTGCAGGTAAACTCGTGCGCTTGCCGCCTCTTCTAAGATAACGTAAAAGGCGAAAATGCCGGACCCTTCTCCAGTTTTGGCGAACCGTCACTTTCAGAAATGGGTCCTGATCTTTGTATCTTTATACATACAGTCGGAACACCGACGATGGATTACATCCTATGACGATAATAATCCCTGGAAAAGGGGAACAAGGGGCGCAAAAGGCCAACACAAATCTCTCTAGGAGATCTATGCTTGTCCTTTGTCCTGTCTGTTCCCCTTCTCCAGAGATTATTATCGCAATCTTTTCCAGCTCGCTTGCCCCATTCAATGATTGCACCATCATTACATCTGTGATTTCCTACTTGGAGACGAGCACCAGCCTCATCGTTTAGCTTGCATTTGGGTATAAGGTATAAATGCTTTGGCGGCAGATTGAAATTTCAGGTGTGGTCACCAAGTGATGTGTCGAAAACTGACGAACTCTAACGCCTGACGCGAAGCAGGCGTCAAGAGTGTGGGTGATCGAGGCTTACGGCTGTGATAAGGATCGCCCGCAACAACTATGTGCTAATGCACACGACCGCTTGTTTTAACCCCTAGTGAAAAAAATGGACGAGTTCCAACTTTTTCTTAGTTTTCTGTAGCAGCTCACACCTTAAACAAGAGAATAAATCTTACACGCGTCCTACTTTATTTGTAGACAAAAAATATTTTCCAAATTGTATTGTACTAAGGTGAGGAAATAAGTTCATGGTCCTTTTACGCTCCAGTTATACTCAAATGGCCAAGTACTGAACGCGAACAGGTAATCAAATTCCATCAGCAGTAAAAGCTAGTCCCCATAAAGACAAGGTACTGTAGCGGACGATATGACAATGCAAAGGCGAGTGCTTGTCTCGGCCCTGCAAGACCTCCAGTGCCATCTAACGAAACAAAGCCGAGTTATCATCGAGTCTATTGTGTGAACGAGTGGCATGTCAGCGGCTGGCCGATTTTTGTCGTTACTCCCCACTTGGTCGGCAAAGCATTGCTGAGTCAGCACCAATGACAGTAGTGCTAGGTCGAATAAAATTTAAAAAAAAAACACTTATTGTTTATTGGTTAAAAGTTTGAAACTGCACAAAAACACCGGCAAAAGCGAGGAGGTGTAGACGAACAACGGCGCCGACTTTCAACTGAAGTTCATATTTGCAAAAATCGAATGTAAATGCTGCAACCCCCCCCCCCCCCCCCCCCCCCAAAAAAAAAAAAAAAAAAAAAAGGAACGCGAAGTGCTTTTTGAATTCAATAACCCTGATTATACATCATTCAGGAGACAGTCGGGACACCGATTCGAACACGAGTCACCGCAAGATCCGTGCTTCGAATGCCGCATGGTAATGCGTTCAAGGAGAAACTTGGCACCCGTCATTCGAACCACGGATATTGAGGTTACTCGTGTTTGCAGACTGCCTTTTGGAAGATGTAAGAGCAGTGTCACCCCGGCTTTAAGCTACACTAGTGCATTGCTCCAGTGCATCTATACAGGAACATTCTTAATCTGACAGAGAGAAGGATGGTGCGCTGACACAGTTTGGCCCTAATCTTTCTCTAGGGCTTCAGTAATTTATCGAGTCTCGAGCAATACGTGATTGTGGGTTAAGGAGCACGTGGCATCTTTTTTACAGTGAAGCTGTTTATGGCTAGGGTTCCGTGGACATTTCGTGTGCAGTGACTAAAAATTTCACGCTAGCACCGCCGCTGGCGCCCGCACGCGCAAGCCTTCCCCGTATAAAAGATTCGAAGTAAACACCCAAACCCAAAGCCTCCTCTATACTCACAAAGCCTGGCAGTTCGTCGACGGGGCCATAGAGTGCCCGGTCGCAGATTTAGAGCGCGAGGATCTGGTAGCATAGAGCATCAAACCGCCATTTTTCGGGGGAACCTGGACGTCAACGCACAGATTTTTCAGTGGCGAGGACCCGAAACACACTTTTGAGTCCCCGCGCCTCGCCAGCGTCTCGCGGCAGCGGCGAGACGCTGAGTTTCGGCGTCTCGCCGCAGCGGGGTGCCAGTCACGTGGCTCTTCCCTCATCCGTTGTCTGCCGCTCCACCTTTTTCATTTCGGCGGCCGCTTCTCGTGGCGATCTGCCAGGCTTCGTCAGTATTGTAGCCAGTAGATAGGAGGCTATGCAAAAATTAAGCGTTGACGAACGCGCGCGTAACTGGTTTGGTGGCGCACTGTTGCGTTTGATGCACGTGTCGTTTAAAGTGTATTCGGGGAGCGGACATTTTGTTAACAAAAGGCGAGATCGGATAACGTCACCTGGTCTTTTTTTCCTCGTTTGCGTCCTTTATGTCTGTGGAAGAGTACTCAGCTCAGTGAACACCTTCAGTGTGTTTTCGAGTGAATACCACTTATGAGGCCAGCATCGCAGATATTTGTCCCTGGCATTTATCCTCGATGACGTCACACTGTCACGTGCTATCGCGACGCAAAGTGTCACAATGACCTCATATGTGATCACGACGTCACGTGAATATCTGACGTCATGTAACATCATGGTGTCAGTGACGTCAAGGTGTCGCGTGACACTTTAACATGAAGGGACTTAAGGTTACGTGACACTGCAACGTCGGGTAGCGTTACAGCGCCCCGTGACGCTGTAACGGCTTTTTATACTCACAGGACTCGCGCTATGTACCCTTGAGTGTCGCCCTCAAAGAGTTACGGAAACGAAATGTTGGCACTTTTTTTTTTTGTTTAGATGTGGTCTAAGTTTTGCCGGCAGCCCAGAAACACTAGCCTACAGACATGTTTTTCTAGGCTTCCAGAAAAGAAGGGAAGAAAACAAATTTTGAGCCGAATTTACAGATTTCAAAATTGCGTCTGGTCGTGGTCCGTAAAGCTCCGTTGAAATGCCGTCATGTGATAAGTTCCTAAGAAGCAGCGCCAGTGAGCGGCCGCATGGCTCGCTCGTGGAATTAGTCGTGAATGTGATTTGGCGGTGAACTTTAACGGCGTTTACTATTTTTAGTTTCAGCTTAAATCCAGACCACTGCGTAAGACGCAGCAGATGCCACAAGCGCGACCATATGGCTCTGAACAGTGCTCGTGCTGCACAAGCGCGCGAGCTTGGCAGGGACGCTGGAAGCCCGGAGCTCGCTCTTGTAGCTTCTGCTGCACTCACACTTAAGCCTCGTTCACGCTGCCCCATTTTCTTACGTTACTTTACGAAAAGTCATCGAAAAATCTGTGCTTCGTATTAAGCATTATTACCAATTAACGGAGAGATGTTTTGGTAGCGCCCTCTTATGGTTCCCCCTTGTGACGTCATTACCTTGCGAAGAACAAGTTCGATGGTGCTTTAAATTGCATGGTGGAAGCCTGAAATCATTGCGCTCTCAAAGCAACACTGCCAACACCGTCGAAATTAAAGTTCTTTCATTCCTCTTATTTCCGTCGATGGTATACCCTTTCCGACGTCATAGTCAGGTTTTGGGCCAATCGTGGAAGGCCGACCACAGCGACGCTTTCGGTCGCGCACGTCGCCAATACAAGAAGATAGTCTGGCGCGCGAGATTTTAAACACGAATGTTTCGGGGACGACGAGCTAGGACGGTGAGTTACCGTGGCAAACAAGGACACAAGGCTCGTCGTAACGTAACGTACTCAGTTCAAATTTTCACACACCACCTTTTTCTTACGTTGCGTCTAGATCACCGAAACATTCGTGTCTTGAATGCCGCGTGCCTGGCTATCTCCTTGAATTGGTAGCCACGTTTAATACGAAGAACAAATTTCTCGGTGATTTTTCGTAACATAACGTAAGAAAACGGGGCAGTGTGAACCAGTGTTTAAAATCAAAAGGAGTATATGTTGCATATATCAGATTCCGCAGTGCTTCCGCAACATGTATTCCGTACAATCAAGATCGCCGTTCTTTGCGGACGTTAGGTAGGAGCTGCAAGATCAACTATACCACTTTCTCCAACCCCCCCCCCCCCCCCCGCCCCCTCTTTCCGAATGCGCTGTGAACAGCGCGCTTAAATATGGCTTGCAGCTGTCGCCATTTCTGGATGCTGACAACTATTTCTACTTAGTGGTTCCCTCGAGCTACTGCTTCTACGGTGTGAAGCTAACACGGTGAGCAGAACTCTCGTGGCATATAAAATACCGACATGACCGCGAATCAGGTTTTGGCCAAGCTATGTATATTCCATAAGGTGGACAGTCTTCGGGCATTACTACTAGGCGCGATTAATCAACACCACCAAAAAAATCAAAGCATTTGCATCGCCTCCTCTCCATTCATGAAACGGCATCGCAGTCCGATCGCGCTAACTCGGCTATTGGGCCCGAGTCCGACCTTCGACGCGCTGATTGGACACCAGCCCCGGACGAACACTGAAGCAGCACTCGTGCCCAACCTCAGGCATCGATCGATCTGACTGTGATGACGGTGCGGAGGCCTTCTGCTTATTCAGGTTGTGTTGGATCGTCACCCGTTGACGCCACCAAGCTGCAAGGGTCGCAACTCCAGAACCCTTGACCGTGCATGAACTATTGACGTCACGAGCGCGATACGCATTGCGCTTCTCGCTGGCCGACTTTGAAGCGACGGCGTCATGTCACGTCATTTCGTTTCAGTACCCCTTCAGGCCGGGGTCACATTCATTAGATATGTCATACTAAAGACAACCTGCAAACAGATACGAACGCAAGTCACCACGAAATTTGTGTTTCGAATGCCCCATTTCTAGAAGTTTAAAAAGGAGACGTGACATGCGACATTCGAATTAGGCAAATTGCGGTGACTGATGTCTGCAGGCTGTTTTTTGTATAATGTATAGGCATTGTGACCCCGACTTTACTGTGCCCGCCAAAGGACGAGACCGAAGGGGCCCAGCCATGCATTTAGGAGGTCTTTGGAAAATCGCAAAGAGGCAGCCAATGTTTGTTTTGTTACTTTCCGTAATTTTATGTCGTGGAAGCATGCATGCGCGAATTCTTTTCGATAAAATGGCAGCCGTCTTTTGAACTCCCCTTTTGCTTTTTCTTCGGTAACTCTCCCATTTCGTGTCGTCTTCAATCACTGAAAGAGAAGCTCCACGCCCTCGCATCAATTCGATTTTGAAGGCTGCGCGCCGCGTTTAGGTCGCGTGATCGTGTGCCGCGAGGACGGGGCGTGGAACGCTTTGGCGAATCGTTCCATTCACATAACTCCAGGCGACGTGTTCGTAGCTCGGCAAGAAAGCGCCTTGTTCGCAATAATTAAGCGGGCGAAGGACGAATCCCAATGTGCGCGCTTTCCATTTCTAGTCGTCATGGAGTGGCACCGCTCCGCCATTAGACGCCTTCTGCCCAGCCCTTAAATGTATTCCGCCAAAATAAAAGCTACTTCGCAGTCCTTTATTTTTTAGCATTTAGGCTCGAGTTCGTTCTATGTCTTACGAAATGAATGGGAGCTGTGCCGAGCGCATCGTTCACTTTCGATTAACAAATTTCAGCAAAAAATAAGAATCATTAGTCTTTCCTCACGATCGCATCGTGATTATAAAAGTCCTAATTTCGAACAAGTCTAACCGAGGCTTCAACTTTCTGAAACTGTACGTTTTGTTGCTTTGTCTGTGTATTTGGCATGGGAAAATAAAATTATGATTCCTCGTAATTAATTTTTAAAATCTGCAGCAAGACACGAATATGCCATCTATAAGGTCCTGTCGAATACTTTTATATGGCCAGCAAATGCGTTTATGAGACCTTTTTCTAATGCCTAATTTTATATACGGGTAGATTGCTATGTAACTGATGCTTCTTTTGTGCGACATTGTCACTAATAAAAATTGCACGTCTTTATTCCCGTAGACCACGTGGGGAGCCAGTCCCTGAGATGGAGGGAAGATGCATATCGAACGACAAGGGCGAAAAAACAAGGCCTGCGTTTGCGATCGCATTTATTCAATCTCTTCTTTCTTTTTTCTTTCTTTCTGGTCTCTGTAGTTATTACAATATTTTTGATTTGTTTTTTTTTCTTTCTGCTTTCACGAACTGTGCGGGGTTCGAAACTTTCGCCAAGCTGCGACACTGCAGCTTTCAGTTCGAGTTCTTTTTTTTATTTTCATGAAAGATGGTGTGAAAACAAATAAAACAATTTGATATTATTTGATTTTATACTTTAAGTGAATTTTGTTGGAGGGGAGTGCATGAAATAATGACAGAAAACAATGCATGTTTTTTACATGAAAACATCAAACGTGCATGTTGTAAAGGCTGTTGACGGGAACTTGATAGTGAAAGAGTCGAAGTACTGAATTAGGCCTACCACGAAGGATGAAATATATTTCCGAAAACATATTCTGCCAAAGCACCGCTCAATAAAAACAGAATATAAGAAGCACACCCATCAATCGGCCTGTTGTGGAAAGTTGGTATTCTTTTTACTTTACAACGGGAGCGCAAAAAACACAAAAAAGAGCCATTCTCACGCAATATTTAGTTACCCGCGCACGCGACGTGGCATGGTAAAGAAATAAGTGCCATTCGTTATACAAACGCACTAGCTCTGTTTCGTCATACAATGAAAATATAGCTCGCGTGCTTTGCTTAGGGCGACTAAAGTATCCTTTTTGGAGTCTAATTACATCTTTCTCTTTTAACCACAGGGTGGTGTTTGTGTAGTTGCTGTATCTAGTGGGAGGTGGGGTATTTCATTTCGCAGTTGTGAGTGTTTGAACTATCGGTGCTGTCGGTTTGGCGGAGCCGATAGGATAGAGCAGTCACGCCTGTAATTTAATCTCCCAAGCTACTCTGAGCTCTGACCGAGTCTATAAGAAATTACAGATGTGTCTCAACGATGATATTGCTGAGAAGTATGAAGAAATATCTCATCTTTCTAAATCGCCTTCGTTTTTGCTTACTGCCGAACTGCCTTTTATTGATGAGATATACAGTAAATGACTACGAAGTAAGTAAAGGAGACAAAATCAGCTCAGGCGACGCTTTTGAGGGTTATAGTTTGACTTTCTGACAGAGGTATTTATTAAAACTAGAATTGTATCTGCAATGTGTTCACGGATATTTAAAGAGATCATCTAGATATCTATGAAAAGTAAACCACAGAACGGTTGTTTTCGCTTCTTTTTTTTTTCGTTTACATAACGACGATGCAGACAAACAAGACAGTTTCCCCGAAGTTTATTTCTGACGGACGACAAAGGGCACTAAGGGTCAACTCCCACAAAATGAGTTAACCGAAATCACATAAGAAAACAGAAAACGACCTCGTACGCCAGAGCCTCACGGCGTAAAATGCTATTGCACTGACGAAAAGTCCTGCTTTCAGCACGAGAATCGCCAACACATAGGAGTTTCTTCGCAAAGAGTCTACGCCATCTCCAAGAGTTATAGCTCATGGTACGTCCTTCTCCGCTTCAACAAAGGGTCAGACACGAATCTTTCCGAATTTCGAGAACAATAGAGCGTAAATAGTTTTTTCGTAATAACTGTAGTACAATCTGATTGCTCTAAAAGGAATAAAAAAATCGTAGCCAAGTGCCCCCGAAGGAAGTTTTTTCAAGCAACACGGAAACCGTAGCTTGGCGACCGGCCAGATGAAAAGAACTTGCGCCCGTGTAGAAACGCTCTTCTTTTGCCATTGACCGCTCCGAAGCAGTCAGACGTGCCGGCGGGAGCCATTTTTATCTCGAAGCGAGGTTCTAAGCCCGTCGACGTCTCAGCCGTTTCTTTCCATTTGGGAGCGGCGAACAACAGAAGCACGCCTTAAACTCGCACTTTTCGAGGCTAAAGAGCAGCGGGTGGGGCGGGAAAGGAGGTGTACACCAGATTCAACTTAGACTTTCGTTGGTCGGCGCTTTTAGAATGCTTCGCTTGCGCGAGCTAGGCAAGGTTCAGCCACTGGTGTGGGAAGCTTTCACGTCATCGGCATTTTAGGGCAGCTCTCGTCAGAGCTTACTAAAAAAACAATGCCAACCGAACTTCGTGAATCGGCCACGTCGGCTCCAAAAAGAGCGAACTGTTGAGCTCGCGTTTCGAAGGCGAGAACGCAGGAATGGAATGTGAACGAACCGAGATAATGCTAGAAATCTAACAACGACAAGATAATCGGAGAAAAAATGAATAACAAAGTTTGCGACGATAGTTTAGCGCCGATGGTTTTTGGGTTGCGGTATGTGTTGTCCTTGTTTGTTTTATTCTGAGGAAAAAAATCCGCAGAGGTTGGTTGTGGGGAAAAGTATTGACGAGAACTTGAATGATGATATGTGAAAATGTCAAGAGAGGGAAAGTGTGTGTGTCAGAAAAAAGGGCCGGGGGAGAGCAGAGGGACAGGGAAGCAATATAAGTTAAGAATCATGGTGTACGAATCGCTCCTGTATCAAAGGTCGCGATTTGAATTGGATATTGACAGTTTTCAATAAAAAGTGCTTTGATTCAAGTCGCTTTTGAACATGTTTCACGATGATCCTTTTTATATTCTCCCAGTGAAATTAATTTTTTATTAGAATTCAAACAGTATAACGTTTTATGTCCGCGAGAAATGCCACATCGTAGAGCTGACCGTGTTCTGCCCTTTATTCGCACAGAGTCTCTTTGTAAACCAGGCAATATTGTTTCCTTTTAAGTTGCAGTACGTTAACAAATTTATGGAAAAATTTCCGAAACATTCGGGTTGGTTTCACGACATAGATTAGGTTAAAAACAGCTAACGGCAAATATTATTCTGTTGATGTTTTTGTTTTGTTTTTTTAAAGCGAAAGCAAAGATTAGTGATTCATTTATTTGTTTTTTTAAGCACACGCACAAACTCGCGCGCAAAAGAGCATTTACACACACAGACAATCGAAGTCATACGCACGCACCAGTACACACGCACGCACGTATAAAAACAGGGATGTTTAAATATGGTCCAGAGAGGGCTCGGATTGGACTTATTTTTTTGCCAAATTTAATCTTTAATATTTTTATTTTATTGTTGATGTCTCACACCTTAGTATCGTTAAATACAGCTACCAATCGACTTTTGGCCCTTGAGTAAACATATGATTTCAGTCAGGGGGAAAGTTACGTACTACGTGGATGGGTGTTGCTCAAATCTAGGCTGAGAATGAGAAAAGTGTCATTAGTCGCGCAAAAAACACGCAGTACAAGACGTAACTCACGTCACCGATTAATTTTTGGAAGCTCCTTTAAGGGCTTCCATGTAAACAACCTCCAAGGACGTCCGTTCGATATCATCGCCTTAAGGCCCGTTCCGACACTTGCGTTTGACTGCGTTGCTTCGAGAACCGAAAGCGAGTCACCGGCACATCTGTGCTTCGTATGAAGCGTGGACTCCAATTCAAGGAATCATCTTGGCACGCGGCATAAGCAGCAGGGATGTCCTGGCCTCTCGCTGCCGCAACGCAGTCAAACGCAGTCAAACGCAGCTGTCTGAACCAGGCTTTAATCGAGAGAGAAAGTCAGGGCAATGGTTCAAACACGTTTTCTCATACCTGCGATACAAAATCGCTTAATAAAAGTGTCTCGTACGAAATGCACTTTTTTCCAGCCTTTTACATTTTTGCTAAACCATAATCGCTGGTGAAATTTTCAATACCAAACAAGGCATTGGACCAAAAAAAAAAAATAAGGAAAAGGTTTTTTTCAGACCGTGATGCTTCTGAAAGTTAATTAATATCCTCTTTATTGAAAGAAGGACGCAACATTGGGTGTCACCATTCGGTGTTGTTTCCCCTCTCTTGGACATCCACCCAAAACTCCTTCCTCCCCCTAATGGTGGGCGCCTTTGCTACTGTTTTTTATCACGCTCTGTATTCCAGATTTGGCCGCCGTCTATCCAGGTCTTGTTTTCTAGTTTCTTTCTATGAAGTCGGGTCAAAATACTTGGCGCAAGACGCTTTATTATCCCCAATTTCTGCAGCCGGTAGGGGCTGTGTGCTTTGCTGGGACTATTTTCGTAGACGTTGGCCCACTGTATCGTGAAGCTTCATTAGAGGGACTTTATTAAAAACGGCGCAAAACTACGGGACAAAAGTAGAAGCACACAGGGCGCACAGCGGCTGCCGTATGTATTCGAGTAATAGGCGCACTGTTCATGAAGAAAACTTAAAGGTTCGCCTTTCCGTGGAGCACGCAGATTGCCAATCACCGCGATCGACAGCATGATTACAGGACAGAGATAACGTCTTCGTGCAAAGATACCATCTCTGATGATTGCATTTGTATGGACAATCATGTCCTCGATGTCGTTATTCGCTGTGTTATTTAGGCGCAACGCAATGATTGGGTGCATATGTGCTCTGTAAAAAAGTAGACGCAAGAACCTTGTTCATAAATAGTGCGGCTATTCCTCCAGTAAATACGGTAACAACTGGATATTTAATCATATTTCCACACGAGCAGAGTGTCTGCGTTTCCTGTGTTTCCTGTGTTTTCTACTTTTGTTTTCTCCTTTTGCACTATTTTCATTAATGTCGTTCAACAACCATCTCACCCAGTACTCCACCCTCTTACTGCAGTAGAGGCTTCAGACGTGGCCGGATAATTTTCTTTTTTTGCTATTGTTGAAAGATTTCTGGACCACCAAGAGAGAAAGCTGAAAAGCCTCTCGCGGCTGTTTTCCTTCTCGTCGGACAGTGCAGTTGTTTAGAGAAACGAAAGTGTTTCGGACACGCAAAGGTTGCAGCTGGTTAAGAAAGGTGACGCTGCTTGGCGAGCACAGTATATGTTAGTCCTTTTTGCGCAGGAACCCAGGTATGTTACGACGAAGAGTCCGCCTATATAGCTGGTAACAGAAACGTCACCAGTGCTTTGACATGCACTTTTAAATAAACAAATTGCGAGAGAGCGATGAGGTTGCTTCCGCTGTGATTCTTTGACAAGGGCGCATAAGAGCCCGCTGAGCTGCACCATAGTAATAGATACTGATATGCTTGGCATTTCTCTGGCGCTGTTGCTTACGGAAGGTGAAGCTCTCCAAACGTCGCCTCTAAGGTAATGTGAAAATTTGTAAAATGATGCGAAAGCAGTGCCATTCTCAAAAAAATTCCGGCGGCTGCTTATCGTTCTTAGGCACACGAACTGAACCTTTAGCTTATAAATCAGGCAATCTTATAAAATGAACTGCGCTCGATAGCGATGGCTTTTGTATTGCTGAAATATGTGCTTTAGTAAATATGTTTTTGTTAAGAGGAAATTTGCCTTTAGTTTAAACTACATGCATCTTGGCAGCAAACGACCTGAAGAAAAAAAAAAAAAAAAAAAACGATGGCGGCATTTTGACTTGCCTTTCTGAGCCGCAATTAGGAGTCGACCAAGAGAACACCGAGTGTCATAACCACATGCGCAACCCCTAACGATCTTAGGGCTCATTCAACTCAAGTCGGCTGTCGTGCAGCGTCACCAACGGTCGCTTAGCGTAGCTCGCCCGCCAACCGCCGCCAGGAAAGAAAGAGCAGCCACGTGACATGTCCACTCCCGAGAAGAAGGGAAGAGGCGGCGTCTTTGTCTTTCCCTAATCCATATGTACGAGGCCCCGAGGCTACAGCAAGCAGGCAGCCCGAAACACATTGGCGCCAAAAGCGTCGAATGTTTTAGCTCATTTCGTTATATCCTCGCGCCACGCTGGTGTTAAGATCGACGCCTGTCACAGCCACAAAATATAAAATAAAAAAAATATTACAAAAAAACCAGCAAGAGGAAATTTTTTTTTGTGCCTACGACGACAGACTATACAGTGCGTACACTGCACATTCGGCGCCACTTGCGTACGAAAATGCTTTTCGTAAGGCTTCTTGCGCAAGCATTCTTCCTTGCTATGGTAGGAGTGTCTCCACTCTGCTTCTAATCCGAAAACGTTGAAGAATCTTGAAGGGAAGCCATTCTGTAAAGGGCTTTTGTCCACTGCCTAGGAGGGACAGTAGCTGTGGATGAGCTTTTTGATGGAGTCCAAGGCCAATTGCTATGTGATGCAAATACGCTTAGTATTTAAAAAATAAGAAATGAAATTCATCCTCACTTTGTCACATTAAGTGATAAACGCCTCCGCAATGAAGTGTGTGTCTTTTCCTGCTCATGATGCTTTGCTCAAGCTTAAGCACTTGTCGATTTTTCGGGAACATTTGTTGTAGACAAAATTTTATTATACGTAATTGTGAGGCATTTTGATATCTTACCTTTAACATTATGCGAACTTGAGAAAATGTATTGCTTGTTACTACGATTAGACTTTGTGTTGCTGGACATTTGATGTTTTAAATTTAAGTAAATGAGAATAAGCAGCATTCTTGAAGGTGGGCCTTTTAGTATGTATTTTTTTTTCTTTTCTTAAGTTCAGAGTTGAGCTCTTATGTTCACTGACGGTGTGGCAGTTTATTTTCGTTTTATCGTGGAACGTACTAGGGTTAAAGGGTTGAGTTTTGACACTAATGTTGTGATAATTCTTTTCGTAAAAATAAGAATAAAAAAAATTAGCTTTATGAACATCTGGTTGAGATGCTATTGGATCTCGGTAAACCTTATATTAGATGTCAAGCTTCTAAAGATACACTTCCTTAATTTTATAACATTTTATTAAAAAAATGTGTCCATAGAGCGGTTTAATTTTTTTTTTAAGATTCGTTATGCTTACGTAATTTGAACTGACTAAATATTGACATTTAAAAACCGGTAATAAAAACAAGTCTAACAAGTGTTATGGATGCGCCCAGCGAGTATTTCTGTGCTCCAAGTTGCCAAATAAAAAAGAAAAAAATTGCCTAAGGCGCACTAGAGGAAGTCACCAGGAACGAAATTCGATTAAGTCACTTCTCAGTCATTCTTCCAGTAAAGACAGTCTTCGCCACGCCTCTCATATTCCAGTTTAACAGGGTCTTATCTTAGGCTCTCATAGACAACGCGCTGCACGGGCACCTCTTTCACCATCATCTCTTCAGTGACAATAGAATAACTCCAGGCTGCTCTCACCGACGCTTTCTTCTTATTGTTATATTTTTCATCTCCGTTCCTTCCTCTGATTCCCTCTGCTCTTTTGGTGTTTCCAGAGGAATTTCCTTACAACTCCTTTCTTTCTGTTGCCAGTTATGTACACTAGAAAAAACAAATTTTGTCTTCATCCTGCATCGTAGAGACTGTGCACTGCCATCCCAAGGCTGCCACAAAATTTCTTCATTGTACGCGCATCACGCTGCCAGATAAACAACAAATGATCACTCCGGAAACGCTCATCTAGGCGAACTTATCTTCCCGTCGAAACGCTGGCACCCTTCGGCCTTGGTTTTCCCTGCCGGTCGTCGACGGAGTGGGTATAGGGCAGACATTTTTACCAATACGGGAATATATGTAGGGGTGGGTAGGAAAAGAAGCTCGTAGGGAAGAGGGATATCCTTGATCTCACACCGTTACCTGTTCCTTCTTCTTGGTCAAGTTTTTTTTTTAACATTTTTTTTTGTGTTTGCGAGATTCATTTTCCGGGAGCATGTTGATTCGTTCCTGGCTCGGCATGAATGCGTACCGCCAAGCTTCTCAGGCAAAAGTGCCTCTGCCTGAGAAGTCAGGCAGAGGCACTTATGGTGGAAAAAGGCAACCGCATGTGAGAAAATTGTGTTAAGTTTTGGTGATTGGTTTATTTTATATTTTTACGTACGTGTCTAGGCTTGTGTGGTTTTTCTGTTGCTGGTGAAGGTCTTTGACACAGAATTTGTCTGATATTTTCTTTTCTTGCTTCGTTATAAAGAGTTCGTTTTTGCGTTTGTTTTTCTTTTCCTAGCATAAGTACTGTTGACTTCAATTTGTTTTCACAGTGCTTGATGCGAAGAGATTTCCTTGAGTTGCTACCCAGGCCTATATAGTTTTTACTCAAATGGTCTTGACGCCTGCAATGAAACAAATTTGCTTAACAATTTTAGTTTCTTCTTTCTTGCCGAAAGTATTCTTCACCAAATATATTGAACCAAAACCAACCTGCCTCGCGGAATGAGTTCTATTGGTTTTAGTTTGATCTAATAATTCGAAAGCATTAACTGTCCCATGAAGCGTCCGAACATCATCAGTTTGAAGCGCGAAAACGGCACCTTAAATCCTTTCTCCAAGGGAAGCCAGCTTCCAGCTACGAAACCAGCGCGCAAAGCCTAGACAACGACGCCTAGTTTCCTCGATCCCAAAGGAGCAGACTAAAGCTGATGGATTTTCGGCTTTGGTCCGATTGGCGGGCGCGCGTCGACGAGGCTCCCAGTGGCCGCTGCGAGTTAGTTTCAACGACCGGTCACCCCATGGCGTTGCGTGTCTGTCAAGGTCAGCGCCGAGGAGAGCGCGCGCACTGACCGGCAACGAAAAGTGGGCAGCAGACGAAACAAGGAAATCGACAAGCAGCTTGCATGCTTTCACATTCTAAACTCCTAAGAATTGCCTAGGTATACCTCGAGCCTTTCTCGCCAGCGCTGTCGACTACAGCTCTCCGTTTGTTTACGGCATGTTTACCTCATTCGATTCAATCAACTGTTGTAGTTTTTATCTAGAACTACACATCAATCAGAAGAAGTCAGCTTCACATCTCAGCGTCCATGTGACGGTCACGTGTTTGTTTTCTCGTGTTTTGGTGCATGATTTTCTGTGCGTAAACATATGAAGCAAGAAAAATTCACCCGCCGTTTTCGCTCTGGTGGAGAAAATTGACTTAGTTCCGTCTTACCGTATCGGTTATGCCTAATTGCTTCTCGTGTCTTTTTTTTTTTTTGGTCCTTCACTTTAAAGTACGGTGACACATTTGCTATTTTGCTTTTTATCCACACCGGGATCGTTTGCATCTTATTTGAAGGATTTTTGCTGGGTAAACCCTTAATTGTTATATCGGATCTTTCTTTTAGGGAATATGGTTGGGGGGGGGGGGGGGGGGGGGTGCCGGGGAGCTGGGTCGATCCCACAAAACTCAGAAAGCAAAAAACAATTGGACGCCAGTCGAAGAGCGGCGGCGAACATAACAGGCGAGATAATAACATTATGCGTGGCTGGATTCCGACGTGTCAATCGACTACACCTCTGCTATCAAAATCAATCAATTGTGGCGATTGTTGAAAGAAAGTAGAGATAGCAATCACAACAAAATACAAGTGAAAATATCTCAAGACGCGTTTTGGATGTGTAAAGCCGCTTTAGATATCACAGGAGAAGAATCATTTGCTTTCAAGCAAATAAACTACAGTTACCAAAAGCTCTAAGAAAAAAAAAAAAAAAGGAAACTTTGGCGCGGCTGATTATGTTGCCGCTCCTTGCTGATTTGCTCTTTGGTATTATTTTTGAATGCTTACGATATCTTTGTATTGGCTGCCAAGTAATTTGAAGTTTCCGGACACTCGCCCACTCCTATCATTTCTTAAACTGTGCGTAGTTATAGCATCTAAAGAAGCGCGGAGTCTGATAAAAGAAAAAAAATGTTGGTCAAGAAAAACGCAGGAGTGTCAATCGTTGCGATCTACAGAAACGAGCTCAGCAATTGACCTGGCAACACTAAATTTACAAGTTGTGGAGCAGGTACAAGTCTAGCGTACCTGCTAGTGCATATTATGAGAATATGAAAAGTGTTGTTACTGCTTTGTTCTATACTTTTTTGTTTGCTTGTTTGTTGTTGCGTTTCAAATGCTAAACTATACGCTTCCTGATGTACTCAATTGCCTAGCTAGAAATTAAATTAAAATGAAAAGCATATCTTAGCCTTCGAACTTGCGATGTATTTTATAGAACTATAAAAATTGAGGCTACTGCTTTCTTCTATACTTGGTTATTTTCCTCTTTGTTGCTCCCTGTCAAAATTTAAAATATACTTCCTCTGCTATTCAATTATCTAGATGAAAAATAAATTAATTTGAAAAGCATCTCACACTCCTAACCTGCGGTGTATTTTATAAAACTATGAAATGTAATGTTGCTGTTTTTGTTTTATACTTTTTTGTTTGCTTTTTTCACGTATATACTTGCTGCGTGTTTGCTAGCAGGAAAAGAGCTCGTCAAGCAGTTTCTTTTTTTATCTCCTTCATAATCTCACTCCGGTGGTAATAAAGCGTATTAATGTTTTTTTTCCATTTTTTTTCAATTTTATTGGTATTATTCTTATCCTATCTGCCCCACGACCTTCTCGAACCAGTACCAGAAAGAACTCCAGAGACGGGTGGCTGGGGGGGGGGGGGGGGGGGGGGGGGGGTTAATAAAAGGAAAGACAATCTTTTATACAAAAAAAAAATACAAAAAACATCCGTAAACTTTTACAAGTTTGCTACTTTACTTGAACTCAACACTGAAATAACGCTTGCTTTTTGTTTCTCTTGTCGCTTCGGTGAACTAAAGCGTTTCTGCGGAAATTTTGTGGCCAATCAATACTTGAGAAACTAGGTCAGGGCTCGAGCAAAACAATGGTCTGGGTTATATCACCAAATTTGTGTAGAACGCTTGCGAAAAAAAAAAAAAAAACTATTCTTCAGCCAAGTAATACACTAGGATTGAAGTTTACGGTCAGCAAATATACAAAACACATTGAAAGCTCATAAAATATGCCGATATACTGACTTCAGCTGTGGTTCGGCTGTTCTTCATTTTTAGAGAGCAGCTTTTAGGCACCCATTTCCGGTTTGAGCGGCTTCGAAGTCGGCGTCGGCGTAACCGCGCTAAATGTAGCTGGAACTTTTACGTCACGTGACCTCAACATCAATTCGATTCACCGCTAAATTTGGAGAGAAAAATGACGTTACATGACCTAGTGTCCCTTCACCTATGAACAAATCCAGTTTCCCCGCTAGAGTTAGCGGGAAAATTGACGTCACTTTGGCTCAACACCAATTCAATTCCCCGCTAAATTTAGCAGGACAATTGACGTCCTGTGACCTCAACACCAATTCAGTTCCCCCGCTAAATTTAGCGGGAAAATGACGTCGCATGACTTGGTGTCAGGTCACCTATGAACAAATTTAGTTTCTCTGCTAGATTTAGCGGGAAAATTGACGTCACGTGCCCAGGAGGAAGAGGGGAAGGTACGGAGGAGGAGGAAAGAGGAGGGTGGAGGAGGGGAGAGGGGGAGGAGGAGAGGGTATAGAAAAGGACAAGGGGCCAACCCTCCCCCCCGTACCCTCTCCTCCTCCTGCACAAGTGTTGCGCTCTAATTTCGCGTTTACGAGATTTCTAAATGTCTTTATTATTTTTTTTTGTGTCAAAACTTTTTGTTACTTAATGTGGAAGTCTTGCTTAGAGAAAAACAATATAAATAGTTCATACTTCCGGATGTGCTAGATGTACCTATAAAGTTATGTCATAAAAGTAAAACTTATTTCTTTCCTACTTGGTGCTAAATCGACGATTCCATGGAAGAAATCCTGCGGTGCTGAACTTTGGTGTCGGAGCTGAAGCCAAGTTGAAGAACATTCTAGTGTCGGGATTACAAACAGATGACGCTACCTATGTGACACTTTGTTTTATTTATACATATATATCGATAGAAATACAGCTTGACTCCCAATAAAATAACTCGTTTTCTTCGTAGATGTTGTCGCTTATGTCGACGATTTAGCATCTCGTCAACTCTAGTGGAATGTAAAGACGGATTGATATATCTTTAGTCAATCGAATCTCCAATGCCTTTCAAATGAACCTAAATCAACATCCTTCCACACTCCATAGGTGACTAGAAGGTATCGCTTTAAACAGTCCATTGCTATGCGTCAGCATTGCTCAAGCTAGCACCTGTCTCATACAACCGCCTGGCTGCGAGCGTCTAAGGTGTTCGCTGTAGTTCCCCTAAGGTATATGTGCAGGGTTTACGCTGTCCGCATTAACTCCAAAACGCGTTTACTAAATCTTTCCCGGGGTGTGAACTACTTTCGAGTGCGGAAGATTTGATCACTGCTCTTACGCATACGCTTCAACGTCCAGTGCAGACGTTCCTGGCAGGCGAATTTACCACGCTTGACGTTTCCTCGAGCCAAATATGCGGAGTTTATTTCACGGCCGCGCTGACCTCTGTTACGACGAATTGAAAACGATGCTTTCCTTCTAAATATATATTTTAATCCTAGTTTCATTTGGTAACAAAATTGTTTTAATCATCCCTTTCCAAGCTTTGAAAATCATAACGCGGTCTAACGGCCACTCTTCTGCAAATGGAGTTGTGGTCGCATCCACGAACTGTACAGCGGTGAGAATTTTTTTTTTTTTTTTTACGTGGGTCTCTAATCATATAACCATGTCTCATATATAAGCACAGCATTTCCAAGATTTTTTTTTTTTTTAATTACATTTTGTATGAAAGCAGGTTTCGGCGCTGCAATGAATCCCGAGATTCTTTTTCCGAGGACGGGATGTCACCGAGTTGTAACGACCCTGAGGTGCGATTTTAATGGGATGGGTAATGAATCTATAAATGCGTTTTTCTATGTACGCGTTACATATTTGTTCCTTGTAAGGCGCATCGACTCCCGTCGCGGTTTCGTTTTTAAAATTAAATTATTTCTTCATTTGGTCGCTTCTTTTTCATTTATTTTTGCTCCAGCCATTAGCTCCGAGGTCTGATGAGAAATGGCCGTAATGTTCCCGCCATCAGTTTAATCAGAAAACGATGTTCACTCCCCCCCCCCCCCTCCCCTCCCACTTCCGCCCCCGGCTTCTCCAAGCATTCAGGGGTAAGAGTTTTGCACCCATATTAATGTAATAACAACAAGAACCAAACCGTGAACACATATGGCATATGTTTCTCTTCATTACCAGTCACCATTTCAATATTTTTATGGTTCTTGAGTACTTTGTTTTGCGGTGGGAGCAAATTCAAATAATCATTAAGGTTGTGAAATCAAATGCTTTGTGCGGTTGGAGTTTTAATTGAACCCCGTACGGATCTGGATGTAATGGTTAGGATACTTAAATCCGTGATTTATTTAATGCATCGGAAGGAAAGACAAAATGTTAGGTGACAGAGTACACCCTGCCGGCAAAGCTGAGTCACATACCGTTGCAGCACGAGCCAGGCGGTGGTTGACTTGAAATAGTAGGAAGACTCACGCTGTGAAGTTCAACACATATCCGAATGCATCTGCGGCTGCGCCCGTAATATTGCACGGCTCAAGGGTACGTCATCAGGCGACGTGAACGTGACCCGCTGCTCTGGTGATCCGAAACCCAGGAGGAGGCCAGAAGTGGCATCGCTGTGCCATCCCAGACTACGTACCACTGATCTCTATTTTAGTAGGCTAGATCGCGGATCCGGAGCCCGTCGGTGTCGCCACCGGCGGCCATTGCTTGACACCAGGCAATACACGCAGGTCTATGGGAGAAACGCACAAAAGTAAGCATATTGAAGCATGTACGCTGTGCTCGGAGGCGAGTATTTTAGTGTGCACTGCGATCCTAATGTCGGGTGTTTGGAGATCGAATAGGCATTTGTCAAACTTCCGGTCGCCAAATAAAAAAATCAAACTTACCGGAGCACCTACGGCTGAGCAGGCAAGCTTGCTCTCGTAGTGGAGTAAACAAAGGAACTTGCCGTCAATGAGACCGTCCTCAGGGAAGCCCAGAAGTTGATGAATGACAAAGAAGTTCCATCTCGACAGAGGCTTTCCGGGAGTGAGCGAATTCCGCGTTGCAAAGCCTTGGAGCTTGTCGTCTGCTAAACCCAACTCAACGAAACTGCCACCGACTCCGCGGTAACTCTAGTTAACTCACATCATTGAGCTGCACTACTGCGGCGTCACTCTCGACCACAAAATATTTATTTATAAGAATTGAGAGAGCTGTCAGTTTTAATGTTTGTAAACAAGCTATTTGACGGGCTTATCGAAAAGCATCCAAAAAGTTTCAGTGCCGAGAACAGCCTAGAAACAGGGGAAAACGCGGGAAAACGGCACTTTTTCTCGTTCTTCCCATAGAGTCCCATGCATTGGCTGGTGTCAATCAATGGCCGCCGGTGGCGACACTCGGCCCCGGCTGCCGAGGCCGCGATCCGCGATCCAGCCTACTACAATAGGGATCAGTGCTACGTACTCCCACGACTAGTCTCGAGACCGTTGTTTGTTGGACAGCTCGCACCTGTGCCGGCAATATCAGCTCGTAATCCACGAGGTCTCTGTTTGGATAATGCTAGGCAAAACTTGAGGACTGCAATCCGTGCGTCGGTGGCGGAGGGTCAGTAGTAAGGACCTTCAGAACAGGGTTGCTACCGTATCGTTTTTTTAACTGTAAAACAGAAGATAAGACATGTATTCCAAGATGCTTCAGGTGGTCCACTATTCTCAAAAATTCCAAATGACACTGCATGCACGATCTTCAGCTAGGTAGCCTATAACGAAAGTACGCATGCATTGTCCTTTAATACAGCAGCGTGGTAAAGTTTCATGTTCAAGGCCACACCTACAGATAAAGAATTCTAGTTCATTCCGCCGTGACATAATGTGATCAATGTTGACAGGATTCTCTCGTCAGACAGACAGGATGTCATGGAAGGGACCGCGGTCAGCCATTGTTAGAACGTTTTTTTGGGCCCATTGAAGACACCTTGTCGTCCGAAACCACTACCTTCAAGGCAAAGTGCCAAGCCTACTGGAAAGTAATTTCGGGATCGAAAAGATCCACTTCCAACTTCAAGCTTCATCTCAGTTGGCGTCTCAAAAAATTTGGAAAATGTATTGCAGTATCAGTATTTCTGTAGTTGTATTTCTGGCCTCCCTAAAATGTATTCCTGTATTTGTATTTCCAAATACTTTTTGCCTCTTTTTAATATGTATTTCCGATACGTATCGCGATACATTTTTACAGATGTATCTTAGTATCAGTATTTTAGCTACTATTTCAATGTATCCCAGTATTTGTATTTCAAAATACATTTTTGAGTATTTCTGCCCAACCCTGGGTGGTATTTATACAATGCTACGGTCGAGTCCAAATTTCGGCGGGTTGACGGTTGGAGCTTTCGCGAGAGAGAAGCCTAGGCAAGTTCTTATCCGGGTGAAGAAGCTTGACGGTCGGGGCCAAGTTTCAAGGACGGCGGGGTGACGGTTGTAGCTTCTTGAGAGGGGGGGCGCAGGGTCACTTTGTGTCCGGCCGGGCAGGGGTGACCTGGACGATAACGTGCAATAGATGAAAGTTACACGCGCAAACTAAAATGCTGTCTCCAAAAAAAAAACACGGCACGGTCACTTGTGTTGTTTTCTGGGGCATGCATGAGTCAGACCTGGAAGAGAACAATGTTAAACCTAGAAATAAAAAAAAGGAATACAATGAATATTAAAACCTGGAAATAAAAGAGAAACGCTGATGGTCTAGTTCCGGCCACAAACACAGTACCACTGTTAACAATGAAGTCTAAAACCTGAAGAAACAAAAAAAAAAGAGTTTTTTGATCGTTCTTGCTATTCGTCTGTTAGCATTTTAATCGATGCCAGAGTACCGGGGCTTTCATTTATTCCTTGTTTAATAGTGTTGAATCGGTAAATTAGGTAGGATTCACGCTGTTCACGTTCGCGATTTGATTTAAATTTAGATTCTAGGAGCGTCACTGACAATTTATCAAACGAGTGTTTTGGGAGAGCGAGATGTTTGGATATAGGCAGTGTCGGAAGATTTATGGCGTGAGATTTATGATTAATAAAGCGCAGTCTAAATGCCGTTCTAGTTTGCCCTAAGTATTGCATTTTGCATGCCGTACACTCGAATAAGTACACGACATTCGACGAGGCACATGTCAAGTACACATTACGCACCAAATAAAGTGAACGAATTATATTCGCAACTGCGCTCTAGTATATTTTAGATATGTCAAGTTATATATTGCAGGATCTTCTATTGGTTGGATACCGTACCATCTATATAGGGCGCGCAAGTTCGTCTGCTCCTTGCCCACCTCGTGCGTTTGCTTACCCGTCAAATGAGCCCACGTGCTTTTGTTTGCCCCCAACCTCAACCAAGGACGACGCGGGCTTGTCTGCATCGCCGTGGCACATACCATGTGTGTTCGCTGTGTATCCCCCCGATCGGCATATCTCTCCCTTCATTTCCACGCGCCAGAGACGCATTTTGGCATACATTCTCGCAGTATAAACTGAACAAATGAGGTAGCGATTGCTGAGCGAATTTCATCCTTGCGGTTTACACAACATTGGAACACTTTTTGAACTCTAAAAAACGAATCTCTCAAGCGCCAATGTCCTGCATTTCTTGTTGATTAACCTTGAGCGAGGTTGCACAGTTCATTTATATATTTATTTCTCGTATTTCGCAAAAAATAAATATTTATGTTGGACTAAGAATTTTATAGAAATAGGTCTAATGTTTCATTAACTGAACAGTTTTTCTGCTAAACAACAGTGTTGGTTAGCAGAAAAACAATAAAGAGTCACCCCAAGTACATGAGGGGGATTGATTGTAACACTGGAAGAATGTCGGTGTATCAAACAAAAAAGCTTACTGCGAGTTTTTTTTTTTTTTTTTTTCTTTTTTGTAGTTAAAAATGAGCTAAGCATAAACTCAGCGCAATAAGAGGTAAACTCATTGTACCCCAAGACTGGGCAGAGATACCCGAAAAATTATTGGGGGATAAAATACTGAAATTCCATGTATTTTAACGCCCAAAAAACAGATACCGAAATATATAGGTCTTCTATGCAAAGGAATACACCTGCAATACTTCTGCAAAAACGGCGGAAAAGTGTTCCGGAATACAGATACAGATACTTATAGAAATGCATTGGTTTCAGAGCAGTGCTACGTGGGGAGTGTGTACTTTGTGGCGAATGCAGATGGTAATTTTTGCCTGTGCTCCTCCTTTTGTGCCATTTTGTTCACTTCCTCTTACCTCGAGCTTTTTTGTGCGAAAGCATTAGCTGTCTGGTGAGAGAGCTGACGCCATCAGCCCCGCCAAACGGCAAAACAATTCGTGAAGCCGCGATTCGAGGCATCCCAGCTTTGAAACCGCTGATAAGGCCACGCAAAACGGCAAGTAAATGAAGCCGAAAAGGGCCGCCGCGCGTCAGTTTCAATTAGCGCCACCCCATGGAGCTGCGTGTTCGCGTCACCAGCGCGCCGGCGAAAGAAATCGGCTGCCGGGCTCGGGCGGCGGCACGGCCGACTGATCGCGCCAGCCGATTCGTGCAGCCGATTCCGGTTGCACGAATCGGCGCGGAATCGGTTGCGGCAACTTCACGAGGACGCACGCGAGAACGACATTCATGTTTTCGCATTCACAACTCATAAGAAGTGCTTAGGTGTACCTTGAGCCTTTTATTTATCAATAATGCCGCTGAAAAAGACGTCACCCTCGGTAAACCACAGAGTTGCTGAACGCTAAAGACTGCGTGCCATGCTCTACAAAAGGCGTTTGCAGCGCGAAATGAACCCCGTTTTGCCGGGAGGGCGCGTTTCAGCTTTCGTCTTATACGCTTCTTAGTCAACCCGAGTGGGGAGAATGAAGAACAGAGCCGTACCTTTACTCCACTTAACTCCTTTGCAGCGTTCGCTTTGCTTTATTGGGCACGACACCGCCGCCGGAATGTGTCTTAAACATCCTGTCCATTCCCAGGTTGCTGTGGCTGTTACCTGTGCTCTTCTTTTTGGTTCGCCGATTTGGTCGGCACCGGATCCCGTTTTCCATCGCACCGGAGAAACCCCGCCACTCCTTCAAACCTTCGGCCCGCCATCGTCAACTTCAGTTGGATCCCTTCCACGATGCTGGCAACTGGGGCAAGCCGGGCAACCCTATCTACTCGGAGCATTTCTTCAAAAGCGGGCACAACCCCCTGAGTGCCTTGGGCACGACACCGCCGCCGGAATGTGTCTTAAACATCCTGTCCATTCCCAGGTTGCTGTGGCTGTTACCTGTGCTCTTCTTTTTGGTTCGCCGATTTGGTCGGCACCGGATCCCGTTTTCCATCGCACCGGAGAAACCCCGCCACTCCTTCAAACCTTCGGCCCGCCATCGTCAACTTCAGTTGGATCCCTTCCACGATGCTGGCAACTGGGGCAAGCCGGGCAACCCTATCTACTCGGAGCATTTCTTCAAAAGCGGGCACAACCCCCTGAGTGCCTTGGGCACGACACCGCCGCCGGAATGTGTCTTAAACATCCTGTCCATTCCCAGGTTGGTTTTTCATCATCATCCTACCGATGCAATAACGTGTGCATCATTGCGGTGTCGTGCCCACCTTGTGTGTATGATTGTGTGTCTTCAGCGCGTTCCAGGATTGTTTCTTTTGTGTCAGACCTGTGTCAAATTGCTGATAGCATGAGAAGAAAACTTCTCTTGTCCGGAGATATTGAGGCCAACCCTGGGCCCGATAACAAGCCTTGTGACGACACATCGCCAAATCAAATCATAACGCTACTAAGCAAGTTATCCAACGGCCAAACGGAAATCCTAGCTGAAATTAAATCCATGCAAGAAAAGCAACGTCATACTGACTCTGTTTTAGCAACCCTCAAATCTAAAATCGACGACATCGACCGCGAAATTTCGAGCCTTAAAACAATCAAAGAAGACGTGGCTGCGGTATCAAAAATCACTGCAACAAACACATCCGCGATAGCGGAAATGACACGAAGGTTTACCACTCTTGAGGATCACTCGCGACGAAACAACTTGCTTTTCTTTAACCTACCTGATGCGCGTGGTGAGACCTGGAAGCAGTCTGAAGAAAAAATAGTTTCCTTTTGCGAGGAAAATCTTGGTGTCAAGATACTCCCCCCTTGGATCGAGCGGGCGCACAGAATTGGGTTTTTCAAAGATAACTCCACGACAGCCAGACCCATCATCGTAAAATTTAATTCTTTTAAAGATAAAGAACTCGTGCTATCACAAGCAAACAGACTAAAAGGTACAGATTTCCGTTTGAGCGAGGATTACTCGGAAGAGACCCGTAAAGCACGAAAAGAGCTCCTTTCTTTTGCAAAAGCACAAGCTCGTGACTTCAAGCTTCGCCACGATAAACTAATTATCGGAAATTTGCGATATATTTTTGACCGGGAAACCGCACGTGTTATGCAGCTTCCCTCATAGCTACAGGAAACCAGAAAGTCATCCTCCCAACAACAGAAAAGACCATTATCAACCCTAAACTTTTTTATTGCCAATGTTAGAAGCGTTTATGCCAAACAAGAAGCGCTGCATTCTGCTGTCCACTCCTGCTCTGCAGACGTTGTTATCATCAGTGAAACTTGGCTAACTCCGGATATTGCAGATAGCGAATTAATCCTAAGTGACTCGTATTTTATCATCCGGAAAGATAGGATTGAGCGGCGGGGAGGGGGAGTGTTGATTGCTGTTAGAAGTACTTTGCATGTTGAAAAGTGTGATATAATATCAAGTTTTGAAGGTGTTTGGGTAAGGATTAGGACGCCTACTGTTTGTATTTTAGTAATCGCATGTTATAAGCCACCTGACTTGTCAGACTTCTCGCCATTACTTTATGATTGCTTAGAGACCCTTGCTCGTTCTTATCCAAATGATCTCATAGTTCTCTCCGGTGACTTTAACTACCCCGAAATAAAATGGCCGGTTGTTCCAAATGTCATATCTTTTGATGCATGGTATAAACTTTCAAAGCAAAGTCGGGATTTTGTTGATGTGATAAACGCCTTCTTTCTTTTTCAAATGGTTGACAAGCCAACTCGTAACTCTGCTTTCTTGGATCTTTTTTTCATTTCGGAGCCAGATTTTATAGCTTCGGTAAACTTTATGGAACCGCTCAGTGATCACACTTCCCTAAATGTTGAACTTGCTCTTCCTACGCAAAAGCACAGTCCGCTGGTAAAAGCTATTTATGATTACTCCAGGGCTAACGTCGATGACTTCTGTCGTAGCTTGCAATCTTTTTCAAGTATTTACATGGTTGGCTTTGACTCTAGGACAGTTCACGAAAACTGGAGATTATTCAAACAAAAGCTACTTGATCTATGTGATCAGTTTATTCCAAAAATAAATATACAGTCTTCTATTGAGAAACCCTGGTTTTCGAACCGCCTTAAACGACTACTGAATAAAAAGCGGAGACTATTTCAAACAGCTAAATTGTCTTTGTCCCCTTCTGCGTGGACAAAGTATGACGAATTCCAATTAGTATGCAAGACAGAGATACGTCGAGCGCAGAACAAGTTTTACAACGAAGACCTCCGCAACCTTATGACAGCTAACCCCAAAAAGTTCTGGAAAGCGGTTAACCCTAAGCAAGTGTCGAAGCCTCACCGATTCACTAATCCTGCGGGAGACGAGCTCGATGTGGGTGCAGTGTGCGAGGAATTCAGTCGTTTTTTTAGCGAGATGTTTTCTGAAGATATTTTCCCCTTACCAGAGCATTCGCCTAATTACGACATAGCCACACAAATGTGCCCAATCACTATGTCTGTGAGCGGAATTCAGAAACTAATAGAACATCTCCCAACAAATTCTGCCCCCGGTCCTGACAATATCACGACGAAGCTACTTAAGCTTAGCAAATGTGAATCTTCCGCAATCCTCTGTTCTATCTTTGAGCAATCCCTAACTAGTGGCCAAATACCTGCTGATTGGAAAAGGGCAAAAGTCACCCCGGTCTTTAAAAATGGTCAAAAGAATGAATTCACGAACTATCGACCCATCTCTCTGACGAGTGTTCCGAGTAAATTAATGGAACATGTTTTATTTTCAAATATCATGGATCACCTGTCAGCCAACAGCCTACTTTTTGTAAACCAGCACGGCTTCCGTCGGTCTCACTCTTGCGAATCCCAACTTTTTGAATTTGTAACTGATATACACAGTAACCTGCATTTTAAAACTGAGACGCATGCAATTTTTATTGATTTCCAAAAAGCATTCGATAAGGTGCCGCATCATCGACTAGTTCTAAAATTACGTGCTTTCCAAGTGGAGCCATTCGTGATAGACTGGATATCGAATTTTCTTTTTAATCGCTCGCAAAGTGTTTGTTATGATTACAAATCTTCATCCCATCAGAAAGTAAAATCGGGAGTGCCGCAGGGGACCGTGCTGGGTCCATTGCTCTTTCTTTTGTACGTGAATGATTTACCCGATAGTATTCTTTCAACCATCCGTTTGTACGCTGATGATTGTGTGGTGTATAGGAAAATATCTTGCATTAGTGATTGCATTCAACTTCAAAATGACCTGATTACCCTAGAAACATGGTGTAAAAAATGGCAAATGCAAATCAACATCCTAAAAACAAAATTCTTAAACTTCAACTCTAAGCGAAGTGCCACAGTGTTTAGCTACTCTCTTTTTAATACACCCATTGAACATGTCCACACGTACAAATATCTCGGGGTTCATTTCACGTCAAACTTATCATGGGAAGCTCATATTAATCAGATCGTTGTAAAGGCAAACCAAAGCCTCGGTTTTTTGAGACGAACACTACATATGGCTAACCGGGAGACAAAACTCGTAGCTTACACTGCCCTTGTTCGCCCGCAGCTCGAGTATGCATCTACAACATGGAACCCCCACCAGGCTTACCTAATTCAGAAATTAGAGTCGATCCAAAGCAGGGCAACTCGGTTCATTCTTAAAAACTATACACACACTAGCATTACTACGCTAAAAAAAGAACTCGGCCTTCCACTGCTCGCGGAAAGAAGGAAACTGACCAGACTAGTTTCATTGCACGCTTTGTATTATCTGGCCCCTTTAAAGAGAGAATTGTACTGTCCTGCGGCTCATCACATTTCTCCTCGTACAGACCATTCTCAGAAAGTTCATCTGGTAACACCAAGGACCAACCTTTTTAAATTCTCTCCACTGCAATTATCACTTTCAGAATGGAACTCTCTGCCAGAACATATTGTTACAATTCAAGACTCATCTGGATTCAGAGCTGCACTTGCTACTTTTCTCGATATTTAGCAACCTTTAATCCTGTTTTTTCCTTTCTTTGTTTGTTTTTGTTTGCTGCCAAAGCCCCCCTTATGTAAAGCCCTACGGGCGCTTTAAGGGAACAATAAATGAAATGAAATGAAATAGTGAAGAGCTTTGTGATGGGCGCTTATTTTGTTATTTTTTCAAATAACCTTTTTCTAAACCCCAGCATTATTTTTATGTTGGGGACTGTGATGAATTATGTGATAGAGCTGGTTTCTATTATAAATTCTAATGTACCTTGCACCCAACATATATGTTTATCTTTTAAATTTACCGTAGAACTGCAACAAAGGGAACGAGATAGCTAAGTCTAGCAAATTATCGCGATACACGCGATGCATTGCAAGTGTATTTCACTACTGAAATGCAAATACTTCTTTTCAAATCTATCTCGATAGAGAGATACCATCGCGATACATCCCAGCCCTCATATACAGCAGCAGTCTAAGAGCACTCCAAGATCAAAGAGAAGAAAAGCTTTAGTCTCGATGTCTTTGCGCCGCCGCACTATTTTTCTTGATTATCTTTAACGTTCTGGCGTTTATTATTTCTCCCGAACTACTTTACCGCCGACAGCGGATTCAAATCGAGCTTCCAAACCATTATAAAGTTTTTTTTTTAATCTATACTGTATATATATATATATATATTTTTTTTTTAAAAGATCGGGAGATGCGATTATTGGCACTGCGGTTCGACAAACTCTAATCGCCTTCCATATAAAAAGACCCCCAAAATGCATTCGACAACAGCTTCTAAGCAAACTTCACTCGTTGCGTTAGTTTGTTCTGGGCAGGTTTTTGAGAAAATACTGGGTTGTGAATTACGAGATAAAATGCACAAAATTTCTTTTCATTTTTTTTGCAAAAAAAAAAAAAGCGGTAGGATTGCATTTTTTAGTTGGACAAGCTTCAACAACCAGCTTCTCGAGTTCACGTAAAATGAACAAATTAGTGAATTAATACCTTTTCAAACGGTATTATAGCAGCATTTTAGTGACCCAAGCTCATTTTTAGAGTAGTAAAAGGCACTTATGCAAACCTACGCACGCCCATTTTCGGTACGATAAAGATCTGCCTTGATTCTGGCATCAGAGGTTCCTACCGATTAGTTCTGATTTTCATTATATTACTTCGTAAAATGTTTGAAGAGGAGCACTTTGGGATATTAGTTTTTTGTACAGTTACTGTCTTATCTGGTGTTTTAAACTTTTCTCGCAAGCTTGGTGATTTAAAGTGCTTGAAAGGACAAAGACATATTTATATCATTTATTGCGATAGAGTTGTATCTATTTTGTTTTGTATTACTGGGAATTATAATACCAAAACTGCCGAGAAAAAACATAAAAAGTGCAGAACAATTGACTATTCAGATATTCTTATGAAACACTCGACTAATAGGAGGGGAGTGATTTCAGCACAAAAAACCTGAAAGGAAAGGCCTTGATTGTGTAAAGTGGCGTCATTGGAGGTACAAAGGTGCGATTTCTGCAAAACATAACCCTGGCACATAGGAATACACCTGGTTTTCAACGATAAGTGAAAAAAATAAAAATTTCTTATGTCCGTGTTGCTATGTTTTCGTACAATTCTCTTTTTCCAATAATAAACAGTACGTATGAAAACGCTGCATCCCACTTCGTGTATGTATTTAGGGGACAAAATATAGAAATCAACCAGGCACGGTCTGAGTCAATCGCAGGTTGCTGAATAAAATAATAAAATTATATGACAGCGATTGATGGTTTTCTTCTTCTTTCCTACATTTTCAGTGCTTCTAAACCGTGCAGTATCGATCGGTTTCGGCTGAGTTCAGAACTCGTCGCTTTCACGCCCAGATAATAGGAGCTGCACTTGTAGTTAATTTCACTCGCTACTGATCCTCTTCCACTTTATCATCTCGTCCGGGATCGGTATGACGATCGATTTTTAGATACCAAGGAGCAAAAATACGGACGTTTGTAGGAGTATAGTTTGTCACGGCACCCCTCTCGTCAGGATTCCGAGTCAAGAGGTCCAACGCGTCACAAGGTCCAACGAGTCAAGAGGTCCAATATTGGACCTCTTGACGCGTTGGACCTCCTGACGCGTTGGACCTCTTGACTCGCCATGGATTTCTTGACTCGTTGGACCTCTTGACGCGTTGGACCTCTTGACCCATATTGGATCTCTTGACTCGTGCCTCGATGTGTCAAGAGGTCCAACGTGTCAAGGTCCAATATTGAATAGCTTGACTCGTTGCATCTCTTGGTGTGAAATATGTACAGGCAAGGGGTGTGAAATAAGTACAGGAAAAAAAGAAAAAAAGAAAAACTATGGGGGCACGTAAGCTTTCTCTTACGATGTGAGAATGCGCGAGCACTACCTTTTCCCGAGTTGTGTTTCCGCAACGGATAGCGCGCTAATTGCGGGATCAAGAGGGCCAGGTTCGAAACCAGGCAGGAGATGGTTTCGTGCTCACGTAACCAGGGAGGTGAAGTGACCAGAGGATTTTTTTTGGTCACGTGACCACAGACTTCTTTTTTTGTTTGGTCACATGACCAGATAAGTCACGTGACAAGAGAGATCACGTGACCAAAAATACCCGTAACCAGATTTTTTTTTTTATGTTGGATTGTGTTGGACAAGTCACGGATTTTGACGACGGATTTTGCCGACGGCTTTCTCGCTGACTGAGCCAGGTAATGCGCACGTATTAAAAAAGCAGACAACAGAGATGCTAACATAAAGGCGGAGAAGCCAATGTCGAAAAAAGAGCAAAAAACAATTGCATCTCTACGTGGTGAATGATGTTCATTGGGGCGAAGCTCTGGTGGTGCTTGTCTGCGTAGACGCTAAGCCGCAGCGTGCCGAGCCTTTTGTTCGTTTCCATCCATGTCACGCTGCGGCCAAATGCTCAAATGCGTATATAACCCGGTTCCATACCGCACATTCTCTTTCTGACATGGATAAAAACGAACAAAAGGCTCGGCATGCTGCGGCTCACCGTCTACGCAGACAAGCACCACCAGAGCTTCGCCCCAACCAACATAATTCACCACGTGGAGATGCGCTTTTTTTTTTTTTTTGCCCTACACGAGCACGGGAGCACGAGCACTCGACGCCGGACATCGGACGGACATACGGACATGGCTAGCCCCTAAGGAGCTTCGCCCATAAAAGCTGAGCTGTGAAGACTTCCACACGGCAGACGCTGCGGCCAAATGCTCAAATGCGTATATAACCCGGTTCCATACCAACCACACATTCTCTTTCTGACATGGATGAAAACGAACGAAAGGCTCGGCATGCTGCGGCTCACCGTCTACGCAGACAAGCACCACCAGAGCTTCGCCCCAACCAACATAATTCACCACGTGGAGATGCGTTTTTTTTTGTTTTTTTTTGCCCTACACGAGCACGGGAGCACGAGCACCCGACGCCGGACATCGGATGGACATACGGACATGGCTAGCCCCTAAGGACCTTCGCCCATAAAAGCTGAGCTGTGAAGACTTCCACATGGCAGGGGGGATCTCACGAACACGGCTTTGATATATCGTTTCTGGCCGGTGATGTAATCAGTGTTCGTGCGTATGACGCGTGATTTGTTTGGTTTCTGAACCGAAAGATACGCGCGCGCTGGGCTGTGGGGATCGCATGCTGGGCAGTGGATTTGTAAACACCGAAAATCATTGTTGTTTTAAACTTTCAAGCTTATAGCAACATTCGTTTGTTGGGGACCTGTGTGCTTTCTCCCTTCTACCCCTGACCACAAAGTCGTAAATCTGCATCTCCCGTGTTGCTCTCCCCTGCGAATATCGAACACGTAACCGGAAAGGTTTTAGCATTTCAATATTTGAGATGGCTTTCTTTTAGGAAGTGACTACTTCGACATCCGGGTTCGAAATAATTGTAAAACTATTTCGAACAGATATTTCGTCACATACGAAAGATATGTCCATAGTTATATGCTATTTCGATGTCTACCGTCACACTAAAGCACTACTACGGCGTTTGACGCCAGGATAACTGAACATAGTTCTTGTTTTTTTTTTTATTTCTGTGACATCATTTTCAAATGTTGTAATAATTGTTTAAATTTGTTCACGTCTCGTCAAAATAGCTTTCTTGATATTTTGAAGTGCTCGGTCTTCGAAGAACGTGAAGAGAGAGTTTGCCCTTACGCAGCATGGCATGTAAAGTTAGTCATTTTTCCATTCGCCATGGCATATCACTGGACACAGTAGAGATCTACCGGCTTCGGAGATCGACCTGCTTTCCGACACGAGCAGTTCTTCAATCGACTTCAATCTCTATGACCTAATTTTCTAAAAATGATTGAGCGAGTAACCCACCATCTCACAATTCCAATCGACTAACACATCGCGTAATTTCAACTAAAAATAAATGATATAGACAAACAAGTGTTACGTAATTCGTGTCAAAAATGCTTAATCATGAAACGTTCAGTTTTATGGTTTATTTCACAGCATTCTGAAAAATAAAGAGCAGTAAAGGAGTTACATATCGCTAGCATAGGTATTTGTGACTGCTCCCTGCTTTTAATTAAGCCAGCGGTCGAAATTATCCCGCTATAGCTTGCACCGGTCATAACGCTTCAAGGAGACAATGCTTGCATTCATTTGCAACACTCTATTGGACGCCAAGTGGCATATTTTGGGCTCGCTTGAGCTTCTTCCCATGTTGTGTTATTTACCTCGTTAGTGATTCGGTGAACTCAGTGAATATAAGCTAAGGCCTAAAATAGTAGTGCATCATATTTTAAAAGAACACACGAGAACCCGGGACTGGACAAAATTATCCAAGAAAGTATTTGCGATTACAAATACTGAGATACATGAAAGGGAAGGCTAAACGCGAGATGCTGAGGTACATTTGTATTTTATATCTCGGGAAGTTTAGAGACACTTCCGTAGAAATGGCATAAATGTGTCATAGAACAGAGAGACTGGAACACAGATATTAAGTTCTACAAGTCCAAAATATGTCGACAGGCACTGTCCATTATTTAACACTGAAATGCACATACATTGTGGCAAATAGTATCTGTCTACTTGTCTCCAATGGCTATGTAGTACTTGTATTCTCCAAAATAAATAGAACAGGTTAACCAGTCAGTAACCGTCACAAGCAGTCCATTAATAGCAATATCATTATAAACAGAGACGATAAAAATAAGGACCTCTTGACGCGTTGGGCCTCTTGACGCGTTGTACCTCTTGACTCGATGGACCTCTTGACGCGTTGGACCTCTTGACGCGTTGGATCTCTTGACACAAATTGGACCTTCTGATTCGTTGGACCTCTTGACACGTTGGACCTCTTGACTGGAATTTGACCTTTTGACTCGTTGGACCTCTTGACTCGGCTGTCACGTGGCTATTGGACCTCTTGACTCGTTGGACCTCTTGACCATAAGCGTCTCGTCAGTTATGATTTATGTGTTCCAACCAGGGATGGGCAAAATACATGCGAATATGTATCGAAATACAAATACAAAATACTTCGTCAAAAATGTATTTAATTACAAATCTAATTACATTTCCAAAAAAGTATTTAAATACAAGATACAAATACAACCAAATGTATTTGGTCTCCTCCAAATGCTTTTCCGAATACATTCATCAAAATTTGCGTCAGCGACTTCAGGACACCTGCAACGGGTTTCTGGTAGGGCTGGCCGTCGATTAAAAATGTTAACCCGATTAATCGCCACCCTTTAATCGATTAATTAATTGATTAATCGGTTGCGCTGATTTTCATAAATAATATATTAAAAAGAATGACAACAACTCGTCTTGCCTTTGAAGACTTATTTTACTCTCTGCTACACTGCGCAAAAGGACATTTACAATTGAGGATACATCTAGTTTAACGATTCAAAGACTCAGATATTTTTGCTCCAGCTCCAAAGACAAAGAAGTTTGTACACATTTTCCGACAGGAAGACAAGAAGTCAGGGCTTGGGCGATGTTTTCTTCTGAGAAAGGGGCCTCGATTGTTGTCGTTGATCGTTGTCTGCGTTTTGGCGGATGGCCCTTGCTGCAGCGACGTACATGGGTGCTTCGCTCGTAGGTGATACTGAAGCGAACGTACACTTCCACTGTATGAAAACGGCTTTTTGCAGATGCTGCAGTGGACTTCCTTCGAGTTAGAAACTTCACCGCTGGAGTTTAGTTTTACCCCAACTTTCCAGCGAGATTGCCGTTTATACTCGTGAACTCGTCCTTTTGTACGGTCCGAATACTGGAACAAGTAACCATGGCGTTGTTAGCTTCCCAGCTTGTTTTTCTGCTTGTTTTCTTTCCTGGCAGGATGTGTAATACATCCTCAACACGTGAAGTTTCGTGGTCGTAAAGGGATCAGTTGCGAGCCCGGCTTGTTCGTCTGGTCTCGGTAGAACTGTAATGTATATCCTCGAGCATGTGACGCTTCGCGAGCGCGAGAACTGAACCTTGCTCATGCAGTCATACTCCTAGCACCTGGCTAGGAACAGACAACCGCTCAGGACAGAACGACCGAATGCACGCCACGCAGGGTTTTCCTTAAGAGGGCGGGGGGGGGGGGGGGGGCATGAGTCACCCCTAGTTCGGGCAGGTCGTCCGGGACAGAGCCATGCGTGCCTCCAGTTGACTTCTTTTTGAGTACCGATTAAAAAAACCGATTAACCGGCTAAAAAATTTGATCGCGATTAAAGCTTTAATCGATCAGTCGGAGGGTTAATCGATCAATTGCCCAGCCCTAGTTTCTGGGTATCTCATTTTAATTTTGCATTGCACACTCGGGAGTTAGTGTGCTAGGATCTAGCAACGTAATAGAAATACAATCACAAAAAATGTAATCAGCTTGGACGTAAGAGGTGATAAAACTACAGAGCTTCAAGCAGCTTTTTTTGGCGATTACATTTTGCTATGAACCAAAAAAGAACCGAGACAAGCAAGACGCGCAGCACTAGCTAGAGATTTTTTTTATTGTTGCAACTCGCACCAGTAACAAAAATCTGGACGACCCGCGCATTTAGAATGTTCCAGGCAAAAATATGGAGGGAAATCAGGCTGGAAAGCATCACAAGTTGTCACAGGCACTTGCTTAGCCAGTCTGCCTGTGAACGTCGATTTCGTCACTAGTCTTGCCCTGGACTAGTACCGTAATCACAAAGTCATTAAACGCTTGTGCTTCATTGAGAGACACTGCATTCGGCGCAGAACGTAGTTTTTTTCCTGCTCTGGACAGTGACAATAAATTTGAGGGATGTATTTTCGCCCACAAAATTGTATTTAATTACAATTGTATTTGAAATACGCACGTTTTAGTATTTAAATACACACGGCAAATACATTATCCAGTTTGTAATTAAATACAAAGGCAAAATACACAAAGTATTTGAAATACGTATTTCAAATACTTGTATTTGAAATACTTCTCATCCCTGGTTCCGACGTAGATAAGCCTTTTTTTTCAATGTGCATTTAAACTATCATTGATACCAGTTATTTTACTGAAATTTTTGGTGTTGTGTCTTCTTTACGGATGAGTTTCAGAAACTGAGTATACGCTTTAAGTTATTTTGGCCCCCAGCCGCCATGTTTTGTCTCTTCTTCTTATGGTCTCTATAGTCACCGGGGTGTGGCTTACTGTAGGTCATGCTCCACTCGCTGTGATTTGTACAACGGCGTTCTTATCGGCTTATCCCGCAATCTGATTTGCTGCGCAGCAAAAACGAATGCTCGGGACTTAGTCGCGACCTGCGTTTCTTACGTTGTCGGTGATTATAGCACCATTTCTAAAAAAACGAACGCCAAAGGCTCAACCCGATACAGATCCCATAAATTGGGCGAAGGAAATGAGAAGCGCGTACTGGGTCGTCGTAATCAAAGTGCACATTTGGGAAGCGCCGATAAAGCGAATATTAAAAGGAAGCTGAAAATGTTATTGAATTTGAGCAAAAGGTAAAACAGTTTAGATGTATACACCTTAAATATGATCTGTGTTCATTTGCCTTTCGGTCCTATTATTAGGAGTGCCATAATAGGCGATTTTAATTTCGACACATAGACCCGCTCGTATGACAATAGTCGAACCACAACAATGTCTGGAATTCAGGGTGTGTCCTAGCTGTCCCTTGCTAACCCCAGCGCGTGGCTTAGAGCCACTAAATGAGCTACGCTTAGAGTATCGGCACTCCGTTCCCCGACATTGTTGTGGGCGCCGCCATTTTGGCTCGTATGCAGAGCAGACGCAACTGCCGATCGTCATGATTCAAAAGTGCGACTTCCTCGTCATTCGGTTTGGTGTTAGAAAGGTTGTGTAACATTGCTTTGCTCTGCCGCGAACTGTTTGAACATTTGTGGAGGGCGGAAAAGCGCTTCCTGTGATTTCAGATAAAGCTTCAGATAACTGGCAACCATGATTTTAAGACACAATATGGCCAAGTGACGTTACTCTGAAGCGTAGCTTATTTAGTGGCACTAGCGTGGCTATAACCAACATTGGCGACATATAATCGGCATGAGATGACGTGGCCGCTTGTTCTGGCTGCGAGTTGAGGGCGTGAACGCTGCTCGTTTTACTTTAATTTTTCTCCAACTTCGATTGCATGTGATGAAAAACGAAAGGGTGTTTGACAGCTCATTTACGTCAAGGACCCGTTCTGAGCGGTATTTGCACAAAGTCACAAAAATCGCTGCATCGCCCCGATGTCTTAACTAAAATAGGAGGTCTAATTTATAAAAATACAAAAGACGGTGGGTGGAACGTGACTTAAAAAAGGAACCAATATTAATTTTGAAGGGGTGTCATAGGTAATTAGGTTTGCCCTCAATGGCGACTTACCTTTGAAACAACTTCCGAAGGTAAACCAATTTGTTCATGTGCATCCCGTGTCTATTAAAGGGGTCATGGAACATTTTTCCTACTTTTTCCTCCTTAGCTTTAATCCTTAACTCAAATGCGAATTGTGAAATCACGGGGTCGTGACATTCCTTCGGTACCGGTGCGATGACTCCTAGGTTCCACCGTGCTTTTTATGCACACCATATAACTTGTCATTCCCCAGTGACAATAAGTTCCGTCAGGGCACTCATTGGCCACGAACGCGAATCCAAATATTCGTCGACGGATTGATTGTTGACGAAAAAATTCTTCGACCGATTAAACTATACCATGCGTATTATTCTTTCGCTCTTTGTTCACGAGAGGGCGAGCATAGAAAAGAGTATAGCTGCAGGAACAATGGTATTTATGCCTACAGGGAAATTCGTAACACAACTCCGCTTACGATCATTGTGGATTCTTTATTCCACTTAAACAAATGCAGCAAAAAAACCTTCCTGGGGCATCTTTACAAAAAAAGTGTACGAATAGCAGAAACTAATGACTGGAGCGATGTAATTTGCGACCAATGAATATACAAAATATATTTCCATACACCCGTGTTCTATTTTAAGACAACGTGATAATACGTGGAGACAATTTCCGCCCATATAATCATAACCCATTGACTTTAGATAGTTTCCCTCTTGACGCTTGAAAATTGGAAAAACTTTCAGATGATTAAAAAATTTCAACTTCTTTTTTATGCCTCTTACGCATTCCGTTCAGAATAAACAAAAAAAAAAGAAAAGGAAAGGAAACAGTTCGACATATAAAGCTGTTAAATTTTATTTTTCACTCCAGAGAATATTTAAACCAAAAAAAAGGGAAATGGTTCGCTTGCCTTCTTTCTTGAATGTAGTTTCCGCATTTTGGAAACCACCCACCAGGAACTGAGCTTCCATTACGGCGCAACGGCAGGGACGGTCACGTCTGGATCATGTCTTGGTCATTTCCGGTAACCTGAAAAAATCTTCGGCACTCGTTTACCTAATGGTACCTCGGCCACCTCATCAGTTCGGACGACGATCAAGATTGAGAGCTGGGGCCACCGGGGTGAGATTGGGGCTTGAATGATCTTGCTGCTTTGGTATTAGTAAATCGTTTGATGCCTCGCCTTTGCGAGGGAATATGCGTCGGCACGAACGGACACTAAAGGAACCTCGTTTTGCAAACGGCAATACGATGGGAAGAACGGAGTTTGTCGTTTTTGGCGCCGTGGCACTGAAAGTCTCCCGTAATTCCGGGCTGTAAATAGAGCGAAACTATTCAAATGCTAATTTAAAAAAGAGTGTTGAGCGAAACCGCCGATGCACAGAGAGCGACACAAAGCAACATCAAGCCATTTACTTTTTTTTTTTTTTTTTTTTAGTTTTTGCCTAATTGGCATTGTTTAATGGCAGTCATGAAACCAGCCACGCAGTAGCATGTTTTCTTCCGGGGGCACCCCGATATAGGATATATGGTATTTGACAATAAATTGTGTGAATGAAATGCAAAAATGTACTAATTTAATGTTAACATCAACTACGTCGTGTAGTGCGTGTTACACGTTAACTGCCTCACAGTCGCATTGCTCTGTCTAAAGATCTTATCTGCAAAGTCGACCAGTGTATCCATACACTCACAAAACAACTCCACACATTTCTGAAGATTTTTTTTTTCAGCGAAGCTGTTTAGGGCAAGGGGTCCCTGCATTTTTTTTCTTGCCTCAACAAAAACGCAGATCGCGAGTTTGATAAAAAAAATGGCTTCTTCCTATGCCAAAACTTAGACGTTTCATCACTTGGATATGCGTTTTGAGTATATTACTTATCAATAGGCACCATTTTAAAGATCAGTAGAGTCTCAGGTAGATAATAAATGTTTCTCAAAGATTTGCCGCTGTGCGACCCGCGTCGGCAGTGTCTACGCTCGCAACGCCCTCCCTTAGTCGTCGTTCCAAGCGCTTGCGTTCCTAGTTTCCTTTTGTCCGCTCTCCCGGAGTGGCGGTCCCGTCACGCGCGTCTACTTTCCGCCAGGTGGCGGTCCCGTTGCGCGTGTCTAGTTTTTTCCGGCTTGTCACGATGGGGATGCGCTCAAAATGGTCCCGGTCAAAATGGTCCCAGTCAAAATGGTCCCGGACAAAATGGTCCCGGACGGAATGGCCCCAACTGCCAACCCGGACAAAATGGTCTCAGCGTGGCATGATTTATTTGCCTTTTGCAGGTTTTTTTTTGTATTTTGTACTCTTGGGCTTTGTCCATTGAACGACGTGTTGAGGGGTGTGGGTTATACGAATACATTTTCGTATTAAAACTTCGCTTCAGCAGCGTCGACTTCTTGTCTCTTAAGTGGTCTATGTAATAAATACGCTCATAATTGCGAAATCAAGCTTTGATTTCTTTAATATACAATGTTCAGACAGAGCGATGCTGTTTCTGAAAAATAGAACATGCGGTGGTATGACAGATTCATTTAAAAAAAAACACATCAAGAATCTCTAGTACGTGTATGATAATGATTTTCATTTCGAATATCGTTTTGAAGCTCGATGGCGCTACTTTGAAAACAGGTTCTGGCGATGGAAAGATATTGATTACACACGTGGAACATATCTGTAGAAATTAATGGCCTTTGAGAAATAGAGCTACATGGTATAGATAGAAGGGATTTAAAATTTGTTTCAAATGATTATTATGAAAATCTCGATATTATCCTTGATCGTGTGTCAAAATAAAAGTACCGAACCGTTTTGTCCTACTAAGAGCGCTCAAAGTATTAGTAAATTCACCTGGGACCATTTTGTCCGGGTTGGCACTTGGGACCTTTTTGTCCGAGACCATTTTGTCAGGGACCGTTTTGTCCGGGACCATTCTGACCTAGACCATTTTGTCCTACACCCATCACGATGGCCACCGATCAAGACAATAAATGTGTTCGTACCTATGTCAAAATTTCTGTGTAACGTCTGTGTCGTGTGCTATACACCTTCGCTGGTCATCCACCTTCAGAGAGTGGAATGTCTCATGATTCTTTCTTCTGACCATGCCTCATTCGTTTTTTTGATAACCAAGAAGGTAAAAGCGAATATCAAAACTTCATGGCTGATTAAAAATGGACAATACTTGAGAAGTTCTAGAAATCTTGATATTAAAAGGATACGGAATAACTTCAATTATGTCAAACTTTATTCGAATACATTTATGTACCGTATTTTCAGGACCATATAATCCGCACTCGGTTTATAGTCCGCAGGGTCAAATTAGGGGTCAAACATAGAGGTGTTTGCTTAAATAGTCCGCTCCCGGTACATAATCCACACCCTGTGCATTGTCCGCACCTAGTGCCTATAGTCCGAACGTAAAAAAAAATATCATACACAGCGCACCTTGACAAATGCCTACTGTATTAGCTTGTAAAGAAGCTTTAGCGTACATGAATCAACGATGATATAGTCCGTTACTCTTAAAATCCTTGACGACTTGTCACAGTGAACCATCTAGAAAACAAATCATTGCATAGTCTGTAGGGTGAACTTTCAACGTTCAAACATGTATAGTCCGCGGACTATAGTCCAGAAAATAGGGAAATCGGTATATAAATATTTTCATTTATTCAAACATTTCAACGAGGCTTCAACTATTCTTGTAAGAATAAAGGCTTAAACAAAATGACGGAAAAGGGAAAGGCTGACGAACATACACAGTATTTTGTGTAGTTCGCCCTTCTTGCACTTGTCTCTCGTTGAATAGCGCATTTATTCATTATGAATTACCAACCAGCCCAACCTTCTTACCATAGAAGTTTATACACCGGGTACTCCTATACGGCTATTCTTTTCACTGCACTTCGACAGTGTATAACAATTTGCACTGATATCACTCTTTGACAAATAAAGCAAATAAATAACACCTCTATTCCAAAATAACGGCCCAGTTTAAAAACCGGTGAAATTTTGAACAGTCCGAGGATCCTTTATATTAATGAAATACGGGTGTATTTCATCCATAACACTTTCTCATTTCGTGAAATATCTCCCTGACTCGATCTGCTTTTTTTAACTAAACGTTATTTCTGCGGCAATCAAAAACTGTTCGCGGAGACACATTTAATGGAGGTGTGCCGAAATACACACACGCGCCAAGAGATTGCTTCAGCTTAGTGACCCCGTAGCTGGTATTGAAAGGCATCCTCAATGGCACTCTCTTTCTTTTTTCCCTCCTTTTTTATACGCAACAACCAGCGCTCACCTGCGCCAAATGGCTGGCGAGAGGAAAAAAAATAAATCGGAATCGGATTTGCGTGGAACTCTATGGGAGAGTGCGCACAATAAACCGAGAGCACGACAGTCCTCTATTGAAAATCCACGAGAAAACATCTCCGTCAGTTTCGCCGGTCGCCATCGGTCGCCAACTCGGAGTGAGAGTTCGCAGTGCTCCACATAGATGGCGCCACAGAAAAAGAGAAAACCGAGGGGGACACAATGCGGTCGCTCATTTGGCTCTCGTTTCCCCACCTGTCTATCTTACACCCTGACTGCGACTGAGGTGTACGATTTGTTCGGAACATCGTAGTTGCGTTCATTGTCAAATCGATACCTACCGGAGTCATAGCTTATGCCTTGTTTAGAGGAGAGGTGGATGCCGTTGCACACGCCATTTGCAAAACAGTCACCGGCGACGCTAAGAACTTTTCTCCCCTAAGAAACCGGTCAGGTGTCATAAAAAAAAAAAAAAAAAAAAAAAAAAAAAACCTCATACCCGCCGGAAAGAACAGCCGCATCATTACTAGACCGCCCCCGACTAAAGAGAGAGAGAGAAAGGGAGAGATAAAGAGAGAGAAAAAACAGGATGGGGGGCAACTTGGATGCTCGGGATAGCAAACGAGCTGGGCCACAAAAAATGTAACAGCTTTGTTTGCATGTGCGCCGTGTAGCGTGCCGCCTGGCATGTTTGGTGCACGAGATTAATAACAAAGAAGACGGCATGCTTGCGTGCGCGACTTCTTTAGTAAGCGACAACGCGGGTGTTTGTTTTTGCGTTCATCTTCAGAAGGGGTTCGAGACTGTTGCATGCAAAACTTGACGGAAATAACGATTTCGTTCTCTCTTTGGGCATCGAATCCGTGACAGATATGCGCGGTTTCCCCGAGTGCAAAATAGCGTATGTTGGCGTGTCAAAAGGAAGTCAAACGAAGAAAACATGCACACTGAAATATTGGAACTGAGACTTTGAACGAAGTTCATAATAGCTTGCCGACATTGTTTGTTGGTTTTTTGAGCGAGCTGTGTTCGTGTCTGTTGTGGGTGGAAGAATGTTTCCCAAATTATACAGTTTTCTTTTTTCTTCTTCTTTCTGGCATTGCATAAACTTGATATGCGTTTCTGCATTTACTCTCGAAAATGACTCTAATCAATTTATTGATTTTAATCAAGAAATAGATGTTGTCCTATATGTCTGATTGACAATAGAGGAAAAAGCGGTACTTGATTAGCGAGTTTGTACTACTTTAGGGCGATGTTTAGACTTAACTGACAGCTTATCTTCAAACAATCAGATACACTAGACTTCCAAGCAAAAAAGAAAATCTGCAGAAGGATTATGCAAACTGCGTTTTTTTTATTTAAAGCATTTGTTGAACTAAATTCTTAAAAGCCTTTTGCAAATATAATTTCTGCAGTGTCCCTTCTATGGGTATGTTTAGAACTCAAAGAAATAATTTATCACTTGAAACTAGAGCCAATAGCAAAAAGAAAGCACACACCCCCAACCGACCCAAACTATACGATTGCGCTCCGACTGAGACGCAACGGGGACGACACTTAACCGGGCATTAAGTCGAACTAATAGAAACAAAGTCCATCGCAAAAGTCACGGTATTTAGGACGCATTTTAATTCCGTCCCTCGAAACAATGACAATTATTTAACTGTTTTTTTTACTTTCTTCCCATCTATTGCACACACACAAAAACAAACACACACACAAAAAAAAAAACGACTAGAGTGTTGTGAAGAAAAAGACGAAAGGAATTTCTGCCCAGAATAAAGCAAAATATTATCAGGGCATGGAGACATTACCCACGGTTCTTCCATTGGTGCCTTAAATTGCTCGGAGATATCTAGTTACACGGGTAAGCCCACCCTCGCTTTCTCTTTCTCCTACGCCATGTCCCCACCTCTCCTCGCATTACATTTTGCTTTTCTTTACCGATTGGCGTACACGTGTATGGGGGTCGCTTCGGATCTCACACCGCCGGGGGGAGAGGCGAACACGTCACTGCTACGGCAGAGCCGGTAATTTGGGAAGGAATTTACTATGACCATAAATTCGTAAAGCATTCCAGGTCTGTTCCATCAGCTCGTGAATGAGGCCGCATATTTCTTTTTTTCATACTTTTTGTCTAACCCTTTCCTTGCCGGGATACGTAAACCGACACTTGCAACGGGATCGGGTGTAATGAAAACAGCGTCTCCGAGGGGCTGCCTGCCGTGCTCGGTCGTCCGGCTGTAAACGGCGGAAGAAGAGTGCTTAGTAGTTCGCTATGACGGCAAACACCTTTGGACGGTCACTCTCTGTCTCTTTCTATCGTCGCGCTTTGTCGTTTGCATTGCTGCCTTTCAGCTAGGACGAAAAAACATTTGGCGGGTTGCACGCAGGTAGATGAAATGAGAAAGCGCGGTAAGTAGGTTGTTAAGACACGCGCGCTCCGTTTTTGTCAATCGCCTTCTGCTCGCCGCCACCTTTGTCTACAGGCCTGTGAAATACCTTTTGAACATGCGCAGACCTCTGCTGAATATCAAACGTCCTGCCTGCGTCTGCGAACTTGTGACTCAGAATTTTTCGCCTGGTCGATACCATCAGTATAGGTGTATGCTTCGGCTACCGTTAACCTTACAGGGCTATGGAAGTTACACGCTCGCGGACATCAATCTTTGGCGTTTCATCGTCTGGTTCAGTGTTCTGTATGTGACAAAGCACGGAGGCTGTAATCGCGTGGTGCAAGACCGGAAAAGCCAAGTAAGTTTTTATAATTTCCAGTTTGTTTCTTTTTTTTTTTTTTTTTTGTAACCAGAGCCACAGCATTGCTGAAAGTATAAAGAACTGTCGCTGATAAATACCGGAGGTTTGAGAACGAAAACAACCACGTCATTCTCAGCGCAAAAATAAGCAAAGCATCGCCAAATACCCCTTCCCCGCCCAAAATATATCGGAAGCAACTGAGACAAGGTGCAAACATTTCCCAACTTAGAAGCATATGATACAAAAGTAATACACAATTTTGCTTTTTTTTTTAGACGTGCCTCTTTTTGTTTGCAGAGATAATTCAGGCTTATGTATTGGGCAGAATTGTTGACCCCCGTTTCTTTATGGATAACTTAATTCCGACAAGTCCAGGCTCTGAAAATTTGACATCTTGCTTTCACCGCGAGTGTTACGCTTGGCCAGAGGCCTTGTATTTGGCGATGCGTCCTATATTTTTGCGGCGAAAAGAATACGCGGAACGTTTCTTCTAAGCACGGGGAGCACGTGTTGCCTGTATCTGAACAAGAAATACAGCACTAAAATAAAAATTTGGGCACATATAGCGACCTATAAAAAGAAATAGCAAGAGTAAACAGCCAAGACATTGTTTCGCCGGCACGACGGTAAAAATTGAAAGCGCTCTTTAACACTCCCGTGAGGCAGTGCCCAGGAGGGCTATGTTCGACAGATGTTTCGTTTCTCTTCAAAAGGAACGGAAGTGACGGAACTGACGATTTTTGCGTCTGATTGGCTAGAGGCGTTAATGACGATACAGGGAACTTTCGTCATTTGAGCCTCTAACCAATCAGACGCGATATCGCCAGTTCCGTGGCTTCCTTTTGTTTTTGGGAGAAGCGACACATCTGTCGAACATAGCCCCCCAGGAAAAGGAGACCATTTCAATTATTACTGAGGTCCTCTTGAATAAAAAGTCGGATATTGAAGTTGCGATTCGACGCCTTGAATCGTGCACCCCGCTAATCTTTTCAGACGATCTTGCAGTTGTGTATTCTTTTTTTTTAATCTAAATTGTTTAAGCAGATAGAGGGACGAACACTCGTAGGAAACTCCGAACTAATTATTAGTCGAAAAGAGACGTTCGCGAAAGAAAATAAATGTGCTAAAAAAAAGTGCGGTTGAGAAAGAAATTTAGAGAGAGGCAAAAAGAAAACCAGCGGAAAAACCTTGTGGGGTACAATTACACTTGCCGGAGGACTCGAATTAAGCGCAGTGCGAAATATCTTTTTGTTTTTCTGTACCAAGTGAAAATAATTAATTAATAAATGCTCCACGCTCAGAAAATTCCATTTGGGCCTGGGTGCGTTACTCTGTGGGGATTCTCTATTAAATATGAACGGCCTAGCACAATAAAGTTCGCACGTAAAGGGAAAACCTTTATTTGAAGACTGGAACAAAAAAAAAGGCCTTAACAATGGCGAGTTTTATTTTGATTTTTGAGGCTGCGGAAAGCCACGTTAAAGCGTTTTTTTTTTTTTTTGGACTGCTTATTTTAAATTAAACAAAAATAAACGTAGTAAACATGAACGTTTAATTGGAATACTGATAATAAAAATGCAGTTTTCATAACCTTTTTGTAGCTTTGCAGCGGACATGGCCGTCTCTATGAGTAAAGCAAACTAATACTTGTATATACTTGAAACGCGATAGCTATAGACTTCTTGCATTATGAATATGAATTTTGTAGGCTCCCTCTTTACGATATCGCTGTTGTACACTTGATGCGCCTGACAAAGAAAAATAAACCATACGGCAACCTATTTGAGGAGAGGAGGAGAGGAGGCATGGTGAGGGGGAATGATCACGTGAGCAACAAAGCGGGCGTCATTACGGTCGCGAGATCTTGGCTCGTTGGAACGCGTCTGGTTGTTTGCTAGTACTTATCTGGACGGCCGCCATTACCCTTTTCGCGAAATGCTACAGAACTACCACGCAGCTTTGGTAACAATGTATTTGCACTACCTTGACCATTGAGTATAACAGAAAATACCGAGTCTACATTTTACGAACAGAAAAGTCTCTTCCTAATATAAGCGAAGATCCTTCGAGAATCGATGCGTACGTAATACATCACCGTCCACACAAAAAAAACAGCATTGTTTTACGCAGCAAAACTTGATTTAAAAGGCGGACGATTAGCACCTCCTGCTTTCTTACACCGTTTTGAGGGCGGGTTCAGCCGTTTGAAGGATTTAAAAAACGGGAAATAATAAATAATGACTTAGTTTCTGAAACAACTTAATCCTACCGCTGTAAACATGAAAGCTCCCAGAGCATCATAGGTCAAAACAACGACAGTAAGAGACATCGCGACAATCTTTTGAAATGTGCTCCAGGCAAAAATATATTTCTTGTATTCAATTTTTATTTTGGCTTGCCTGAAATAAAGTGTTTATTTTAATAAACTCTGAGACCTCTTTCACTTCCTTTCCTTTTTCGGCCTCATTTATTATATATTCCTCGCCAATTCGTGTCCTGCACTTTTCCCGCTTAATATATCTCACGCATTAGATCAACCGCAATACCTCGATTACCCTTTCGTTAGAACGAGTTCGCCTGCCACGCATGTCTCTTCTACTCTTGCACTTCAAAGCAAGCCCTACAATAGAACACGTACCAGCACTGCGGGATTAAATCCCCTGCATGTTGGTTGCATGTATTCGAACTGCACCAAATATTCTCTTGTGCACTCATCATCACAACATTTCACCACACAACAACACAAAGTTTTTTGTGCACCCCCTTGCACCCTGTCCTTGTACCTTTCTCACTCTCTTTTTTGATGAAGTAGCTTCCCGTCACTGCACCCTCGACAAAGCCGCGGCCCGGCTACATATATTAGCGATGAATTGGCGAATGATACTCCTGTCTTCTCGAGACATGGCGCCGTGTGGAAGCCTTTACAAACACCTATACGACGGCCTGTACAACGTGCTACGAAAAGGGCTAAAAACATTAACATTGCACATTGGTGGAAGGCAGGAGGTTGTTGTACCGGACCACTCAAACCTGCCCATCTGGGAAACACTCCTCTTAATACACCACAATGTGTCACACCAAATGGAAAAGCCGTCAGCACCAACGCCGATCTTTCCACGTGATCCCTCCACACGAACTCTACACACTCAAACTCTACTCAACGGCTCGCCCACCGGCTACATGAACGCGCAACAACCACATTCAAGGACACGTTTGGGACGGGATGTACACTGGCCAGTACACCTCGGCATCGCGGATCCTCAAACACTAGCCGTTGCCTACTGTCGCCTATCGCCCACAAGATTCCCCCGGGGCATTACGTGACGATGCTAAGGAAATGTCAGCCTCCTCACTGAAGAGCGGTACTGTGGCGGTGCGTCTATGTTTGAACTGCCGAGTTGCGAACACGCAATTTTTCAAAGCCTCAGCACGTCTCAAAAATTGGCAGTCTAAGAGAAGAGGAAAAAGGACGACGACGGACTAGAGCTCAAGAGAGGCGCGCAGGATTCCATGCCTGTCTCCACCGATAGGATACCGGCATGAACGTTCCAGGACTCCCTGACTCTCTCCTTCCGCATATTGACCCGGACCTTAAATGTCCACCATACTCCGGAACAAAAAGGAAATACGACACTCTCCTGCACCGATTAAGACTCGAAGTGGCTTTTACTGGAAGTTTTTTGCATCGAATTAGACATCGTGTGACCCCAGTATGCAAATGTGGTAATCCTTTTGAGGATGTTAATCACATCCTCTTAGAATGTCAGTGCCACGCCAGTGAAAGGAATCGAATGAAAACTCGACTTCAACTATTGGACAGTCGTCCCTTATCTTTGGCAAAGATGTTGGGCTTTTGGGCGAACCGACAAACACTGAAAAGAGCACTAAACATTATTTGTGACTTTTTAAAAGACAGCGGACTTTTATACGAATATTAAGTACAGACATATGCCGTACGCCTATGGTTGTATATATTTGTAGCTATGTGCACAAGTGAGTGAGCGTGACAGTATGTAGCGAGAGTGTAAGTGATGTGCTCTATCCCAGCTGAAAATGAGACAAGCAACAGACTGACAAGAAATGCACCAACTGCATCAACTGTTTTGTGCTGTGTTTTGAAGCAAGTGTTCTGTAACGCTCCCTTACTTTTTTTTCGTGCGCGTGTTTGTGTGTGTGTGTGCTGGTGTGGTCGTGTCAGGCCTGTGCTCTGACTTCGTACTCATTTCTTTTCTTCTTTATTCATTACGTTTTTAGGTCTTAGTTCATATCACCTTCAAGTTTTGGAGTAGCCGGCGCCATTTCAAGGCTGCCAAATTCTCCGTAGCACCATTTATTTTCTTCTTCTTCCCTGACAGCCGACATTCAAGAAAGGTTATTGTTCCGTTTTGTGTGCTTTCGTTTGAAAGTAAATGTATAGAGTTACTTTCCCGACTGTGCTGGTCCGTACCCGATGCACACACGAGATCAGTAAGGAACACAACAGAGTTATAGGTCTTACGAATCGATTAAAAAAATGTGTTCGCGTATTGCATATTTAATAAAATGCCGGAAATGAACTCGTATTTAGTTCTTGTTTTCTGCAAACGTTAGCGCTGATAAGTGACACTTTGATGTCAAGTAAACCAACATCCTTCTTCGAATATAGTTTTCCGGCTTTCGAAGCAAGGCACGGCTCCTATAATTTAATCAAGCCTCAATTTCTAGCAAAATACAAACAAACGTAACTTATTCGGCGCGCACTTTAGTTCATCCCGTTTCTCACTTTCCAAGGAGAGACTCGATTCACTTAGATTAGGACACAGACTGACAGGTGTGCAAGAATATAAACTATAAAAATTGGGAATGGTGCGTTTCGGCGATTTCATTTGTGCAGCAGACGGGGTTTTCTATTCGGCTTGAAAGCAGCAAAATAATTTTTGGAAGACCCCGAAAAAAGAAATAAAGTTTTTTTTTCATATGCAATCTACTTATATATATATATATATATATATATATATATATATATATATATATATTAAGGGGTGTTTTGCTTTGAAGGGCAGATACGAAGGCCCTCCCTGGGGTGCAAAGTTCATCCCAAGTATAAACACTATTGGCATTCATTGAGCTCTATACCTTTTTTCTTTTTGTATAGAAAAAAAAGCGTATTTTTATATTTTTGGGCTGAAACCTTTATTTTTTTTGTATTTCCAAGCTCGCGAGATGAAGGAGACTCCAAACGCTGCATTCTGCATACACCAACGCCGACGACGCAACGACCTTAATACGCTTGCGAAAAAAAGAAAACGGGCGTACGTATTGTAAATTACAGCTTTGAGTTGATATTTGAATCTGATAGAGACTATGACGTATATACTTGACGCCAATAAAGGAATGATTCGAAGAAAGATGCTTTTCAATTTATATTTCTCACTGATGTTAACCATAGCCGAGAAAGCGCGCTCATAGCGCGCCGATTGGTGTGCCTGTTACACTGACTAAACGGCTCTGCGGATGTACTATAGTAGATTCAACCTCTTCAGTCGCCAAAGCGGAAGCTCTCGATGTCCTGGAAAGCAGAAAAAGAAAGAGAGAGAGAGAGAGAGTAAATTTTGAAGCATGTAAGATACGTGACGTTGTGTATATCCCAGATTTTCTACTTAAGTTGTCTATCATACTTTCATTCAAAATTTGAGTTTGTTTACACTGATCTTAGTGCCTTAATATACTAAATATTGTTTTTTTTTTTTCAAATATTGAAAGAAAAATATACATTATGTTTTTTTAGAAAGAAAATGGAACTCTTATGAAAATACGGCAAACCACGGCAAGCGGCAGGAAACTGCAAAAACAAAAAAAAAATACTAATAATCTGAATACGGAGCAGAAATTGCCTAATTATATTTTTCATCTGTTAAAATAAGCGTGTGGTACCAATTAGAATCGCACTATACCTCTTCGAAAACCCCCTAATTAGGTCAATTTTAGGAAAACTTTCAGCACGTGAACAGCACCGGGGTGCGCTAATGTGACACTTTTGTTTTCCCTTTATTTGTAAACAAATATTAAGAAAAACAGAGACGAAGAGGTTGACTTAACCCAATGTGACACTCGTCCAACAGGAACAAGGGCGGCGATGGGAAAACCCGGATGCTAAGAATTATCGTCCGTGTTTTCGACCTATGTTTTGCCATTTTGTGTGTCTTTTTAATGACGCTCGGCAATTTTCTAATTGCGACTTTGCATTTAACTTCATCAAATAAGGAAATAGAATGTAGAACATTTTTGGTAAATATTTCGTAAATTAGTGTCTCTCCCAATTAATAACGCTCACCAGTGTTGGCAGATTGTTCCCAAAAGGTTTTTTTTTTCCTATTTACGTTAATTTTTTGATTTTGCAGTCTTTGCGAAAACACACAGTATAAACTTTTGCCGCGTAGTGTTCACTATCTTGAAATGTGGAGCTTCCGGTACGGGGGAAAGCATATCGTGTTGCCTTCGCCACGCAACAGGAAGTTGTTCACGACTTTGGAATGCAAGTTCGTCTGCTTCTTGCACAAGGGTTGCGATGATGTCAGAACGCAGACCACTTATTGGCTGATTGAAAAACAAATAGTGGGTAGACCTCAAAACAGCCAGCATTGAGGTCTATCCACTATCCTTTCAATGAAAGCCAATCACGGCTTTGCGTCGTTCTGACGTCACCGCAACTCCTGCGCAGGAAGCAGACGACTTGCTCTCCCTATAAAGACATAGAGAGATAGATAGAAAGAGAGAGAGAGAAAGAGAGAGGGGCGAAGGTTGGATGGGTTAGTTGAGGGAGAGACGGAAGGGTAAGGATAGCGTTGTTTATAGCCCTCATCCATCATAATCATCATTTATTTTTCTTTAAGACCCGCAACGGGCTTATAAAAAACACAGTTTGTTTCAGTTTTACTACCTGTGCATAAGAATAAAAAGATATTTTATAGTTTGAAGTAGTGCAAGAAACCAGCACCCATAAAATACGAGTATAATAGATGCACCACATAATGACAACTTTGTTATGAGGTGAATTGTTCTGCGTTAATAGGCTTACTTATACGATTTTTTTCGGCCATTAGCGCTGGGAAACTCTGAATATGGCTGATCTGCTTGGTGAGAGAGATCCCCGTCGAGACCTTGCGAATCACGTCTTGTGCATCGGGGGGGGGGGGGGGAGGGGGGGGGGAGGGGGGGGGAGGGGGGGGGAGGGGGAGGGGGGGGGGAGTACCTAGAGGCTCCGAGAGTTACGAGCATTGGCACCGTAGAACGAGCAGTCCCTTCCTCGGTGCCGTTCCTATACTTGAGTCGGAGACTCTTGGCATCGGGGTCCAGCGGTTGTTGAGGCAGTCTGGCGAGGCGAGGTGTGGCGATATCCCGCGAGTGATTGCACTAATTTGGACACCTTGCGAAAAAATCGGCGAGGAGTCCGGCGGCCGCGATTGGCCTGCGCCAAGGCCAAGCGCGCCGCCGGACTGTCCGGTCGAAATCTTCGGCGATATTTTCGCAAAAGATTTCAGACTAGAGCCCCAGTTGTAACCGATATCACCAGGGAGGGCGTGCGTAGCGGTGTAGCCATGGTTGCAGAGTGACCCAACCTGTTGCCCAAGGCGCATGGGTTTTGATGTTCCTTCCATCTCGTAACTGCATGCAGAGCATCGAAGACAGCTTTGCCTATTTCAAAGCTCGTCAAAAGGCCTCCGCTCGCAAAACACCGGCCTGAAAACGATGTAACGTGGTGTGGCTGGTGTCAGAAACTCAGCTTTAACTTTGAGATGTGACACTGCGTGCAGAGCCGTATATGTAGAGAGTTTGGTCAATGGGAGGCGCGGGCAGAGGCAGGGCGTGCGACAGACTCGGAAAGAGGGCTTGGCATGCTCTCTTGACCAACCAGGAGCCGAAAAGAATCCCCTAGCGGTGATAGCGAGAAACAGTTCTGATGAAAGGTCTATGTTCGTATATGGTTTTAATAAGTGCCTAAGAGTGAAGTTTAGTAACTTTACGCGGTTGAAAGTAAGGTTCACGTTTTGTTTTGATCATGATCATGAAGAAGATGTAAGAAACGAATGCGCCGCTCAACCCTGTTTTGCGCGGACGGAGTGTGACCGCTCCAACGAGGTAGAGGGGCTTAGAGTGATAAACCGGAAGTTCGGAAGTGGCACCCCTCCGGTTGCCGCCATGTTTTACGCAAATGTGACCACTCGTCACGTGACCTTCCAAGAGCCGTGACGTCGCAGGCAAGATGGCAGCGCCCAGAGCTGGCGGATGCGAGTTTGTTTGGTGCGCGGCAGCTGTGATGTGCAGCTGCTTTCCGACGATTTCGGGCTTTTCCGTGCACGCTGACGCAGGCATAATGTGAAAATATGAAGGAATGAGACTTTATACCCTTTTTACGCAAGATCGCTCTGGATCATCTGGATATTAACACCTGTGAGACAGCATCAGCCGTATCGCCGTACCGGTGCTCGGATTCGGGATCTGTTCGAGGATCGACAGAACTTTGAGTGGTTTTAGCATAAAATTTTCGCATTTTCCTAGCTTTATTTGAACGTTGGAATGTCTGAGAATCGACGCGAAAGGTATACGTCGTGTTAGGGCCTAGGAGAAGTTGTTTCAGGCCTGCTTCACCGAATAACCATAGCAGCTTTTAGCGAGGAAGTAACTGCTAATCGACGATTCTACATTCGATCGCTTTTCTTCCTTTTTTGGTGAGTGCGAAGTGCACACTTATTTTCAGCTACCAGGATGACGTTTTATTGAGTGTGGGGATGAATAAATCGTTGCAGGCACCTGATTCAAAGCTATTCGACTTGCAATAAGAACAACAGTTTTGGTGTATGCATAGATTAACTGCACCTTTTTCTCTTTCGTATGATTTATTGCAGGAATAATTTTTTCATCAAGAGTGCATTGTATTAGTCGGTCAATTTACTTGTTCTAATTACCTGGATAAGATGATTTATATGTGTGTTCCTCCCTTGCCCGAAGAGCAGTCTTGTTGAAAAATGTTGACCATTCCTTTCGGTCTCTTCAATAGACTTTTTTTTTTAAGTGTGGGTTGCCTATACTTCGTACCATTGTAACCTGGAAAAGGGCAACCGCCACAGCCCCCTCGAGCCAATCAGAGAGACAGAGTGAAGGTGTGTGACAAATCTGTGCGGACGAGCACTCTGAATGACATGTCATGTTCCTCTCTCCAACGTGCATATTGGCTCACCGAGACTGTAGCCTTTGCTGTTTGCCAAATTGTGATGAAACAAATTACAGTAGCTGCTACTCTAATTACCCCAGGCTTTCATACTTTGGTCATTTGTTCGACAAGAATGTTATGTCCGCCATCACTGTGAACTCGGCTCAGCGCTTTTTGGACTCTAATGCTGCGTTAGCATTCGACGTGAACTGGGGCCCATTTGTGTGCTTTACGCCGAAAAAAATGGTAACAGTTGTGTTGCTTGATGGGGTTCTTCAAGGGGTCTATTGTGTCATACGTATAGGAAGTGTCGTGCTATATAACAATGCATCAACACATACTATTAAAGTATATATGCTCAGAGGTGTGTTTGTTTTTGCAATTAACAAGTTACAGCAGTGTGCTTTAATGTTATCATGTGTGTAGTTTTAAGTATCCTCTCTGCAATGCCTACGAAGGCCCCTGGAGGGAATAAATTAATAAATAACATTTTCACATCACTGGAGTTGGTTTTCGGATGTGCCACATGTTCAGGAGAAGTGGAATGAGTGCAGCCCATTGCAACAAGTCTGCCAGTCTGGTATGTCCCATTAATTAATATTGAAGGGTTAGAGATGCGAGTGTCCTCAAAAGGAACTGCGCGTGCGGTGAACACAATTCTTGGTGTATAAACTCTCAAGGCGTAAAGGCAAGCGGAAATAGGTTTATCTGGTTAGTGTATCAAATATATTTATTTCCACTGGATTACATAAATATTGATTTTTAGTTAATGGTTCCAGAACGAGTTCTTTCTGCGGCAGTCTCCTGTCAGGCGTTCAGTCGTAATACCTGTTGACTTTGTTGTGGGATGACGCTCCTGGCACGTCGGTGTTCAGCTTGGTCGAGTAGCAACTTTGACCGACTGATGCCATCTTGTAATCATACGTCATGTGCGCCCAGTGACATTTGATGCACTGAAGCTGCAGGGCTGGCTTCTAATTCGCAAAATTTTCCTGGTAGTTTTCTGCATCAATGCAGCAAGCTCGGGCATGTGTTTGTTATGTGGCTGTGCCTTTTGCTGTACCGTTGACTTGATAGCTGGCAACAATGTTTGTTTGCTATCCAAGCCATTTCACTTCCATTTCGTAATGGAGATTTATTCTGCATCCTACGACCACTGCAACTTGTGCAAGTCTTGTGTGGCAAAGTGAAGTCTTGTAATGCTTGCAGTCCACTTTTGAGAGGAACCAACCATTCTATTTCTTAAGGTCACTGAGCGGCATCCTCCATCAAAGTTGAAAATTGTGCACTTCGTGGCGTGGACACAGATAATTAGTGTCAGTAAATTATTAGGTATTGTCCTTAGACTACAACCGACACCAGATGAACTCTCCTTGCACTATTGCTCACCAGCTTTGTCGTGCTTACCTCCTGTCCAGATGAAGTAGATCACGAGCTTCGGGGTAATGTCGGCACCAGGGGCAAAGACCGCCGAAGATAATCCTCAATGCTCCCCGACGCTCGTCGAGACGTGGTCGAGGGTCGTTCGGCACGAACCCTTGCAAGCCAATTCATTGGTACGGGCATCTCCAGTAGACATGGTCGGCCTCATGCAGTGGTAGCAGGGTGGTTTTTGGTCGGCCATTCGCAGTACCTCCATTTTCCTCAGTGTACTTTGTTCTGCGCGGACCTACACTGGTTCTTCCCAATGTCGGGAATGCTTCGGCGTTGGGGTGTCTCGTTGAATTGGCATTGAATAGTAACAGGCAGCCGGTGGTGGTCGTCGTGACTTTGTGGCATAAGTCGCCCTCGGTTCGTCAGATGCCGCTTCGGTCGAAGAAGTCCCCAGTTGAAATGCCTGTCGAACTTCTTCTGAAACAATCTCGGCGATCAAAATAAAAGCCTGGACACCGTTGTGGAGGATGATGTCACGGATCCCTGGGAAGCTGGTGTCGAAGTTGCAGCTGGACGACTCGAGTGTCGCGACGCTAAGGAGTTGTTGATTGTGACAGGTTCGGGCCTGCAGTGCACATTCAATGTTGGAAGCCTCATTGATATGAACCCTTCGACTGTTGGCGTGGGGTCGCGGACAGGGCTGCCGAAGGTGTTGTCCCTCAGATGAGGGACATGGGATTCTTAGCCTCTTGTCTTCTGTAGCATCAGGGTTGGCATGGGTGCTCGATCAGAAGCAAAACATCCTCCACGAAGGTGGTGACGCTCTCATCGGGGCCGTGTCCTGGACAGAATCAGGAATTCGGCTCTTTTGTCAATTTTGGCTGATGAACGTGCGCTTCAGCTCGATCTTGCAAACTTCCCACGACGTTAAATAGGATTCGTGGTTTTCAAACCAGTGCCTCGCAGTTTCTTCCATGAGAAATATAGGTTCCGCAGGAGCTGGTTGTCCATCTACCCACTGTGGCGGGCGACACGGTCATATTGTTCAATCTAGCCCTCGACGTCTTATGCACCTTGCGTGAAAGGGCATCAGAGTGCGAGGTGCGAGGGGCATGCAAACGATGGTGGGAGCGGACGTGGTTTCTCATTGTTGGCTTAGTCAGCTTCGGTTTTTCTGGCAAAATACCTAATTCCGGTGGTTCTTGCTGGTAGCAGCGACTGGCTTAGATTTCAAGTTCTTCGTGGTGTATTTCCGAGTTTCGTCTTCGTGGTACTCGCTCGTCTTGCGGTTTTTCTGCCAGGCTCAAGAAAGGACTTGGTTCAAGGCTCGCCGGGGGTTCAAGCCTCGGGATAATGTGCCACCCGTATCTTGTTATCGGGCAACTCGGCTGAGGAGCCGCCGGGGTCCACACAGAGTGAAGGGCTATGGGTAAAGTGCGCAGCACCTCCACCAGAACATACAATGACAGCTGAGCGTGGCCTGGAACTTTCCAGAATAGAAAATATTGATAGAAAATAGGACTGGAGCAAGCATCCGTGACAATATAACAAAACAGACAGAAAAAGGCCTATCCTGACCACTAAAGAAGCTCCATTGCTTTAGTGGCATTCTGTCCGAATAAATCCTCTTCTTCGGGGTCTGGCGACTGCCGTCGACGAGCTGAACTGAAATCAATGAGGGACCACCTTTCTGGTAATGGGCCTCTGCAGACCGCCGTCGCAAAGCGGCGTGAACGGGTGGACTGGGTAGGTAACACGCGCGATGAAATGTGCATACAGCTTGCAATTCGCGTAACAAGTGTTGATGAAACTTTAGTGTCGACGAAACGTGCGACAGACCAGCGGAATCAATACCAACTGCAACACCTGTGCTCCGTGAAAGTGCACGTCTACGCCAGAACAATTTAGTAGGCAGCACAGCATCACCTAAAGCACGGCACAGGAACTACCAGCTTGAAGGCAGCTCTTCGGCGCACGGCACACTTGTGCTCCGTGAAAGTGCACGTCTACGCCGGAACAATTTGGGAAGCAGCACAGTATCATTTAGCACGGCACGGGAACTACAAGCGGCAAGGGAGCTCTCCGGTGCACCGCACAACCAAAGTGAGCCTTCGGTCATTTGAACGAAGCGGCACCACGATTGCACACTGCCAAGCACGACTCACGCAATTTCCGTCGCTAAACTGTGTATCGAAATATATTGCACACGCTTTACTGCAGATCTCGAAGGTTCCGATGGTCAAGGAGAGCACAAAAACGTCGCCTTAAAATTTATCCTAGCGGTGTCCAAATCAATCCGAGGTCCGAGTAACGTAGGGTGGCAATATCCTCGTCGGTCACTAGCGAAGTGCACACCGTTCCTCCGTATTTTCACGTTATACCTACGTCAGACACCGCGCTGAACTCTGAAGTCGCTTTTGACCGGCCTCATACAACATCATATGACGGCTTCCGCCTCTAAAATCAACTCGCCGAGACGAACGACAACGAACAAAGCATCCGACAAGCTGCCGACAAGCTCCGGCCAATGCTCGGGCCCAGCTGGGGCCAGCCGCTACATGGGCGCTGCCATGTTTCCTGTGACGTCACGTATTCGGTTTGGTCATGTGACGTGTGGTCACATTTGCGTACAATGGCAGCCGCCTTATGGGGGTCACTTTCGAGTGCAGACCGGAACCCCGGTTTATCGCTCTAAGCCCCTCTACCTCGTTGGACCGCTCAGACGGCAGGTTTCCGGCCCTCGGCATTTGGCGTACGGATTATGTCGATCGTTCCGCTAGTCGCACTCTTCCACCATCATTTTGGATGAGCGTGATTGAAACATCACGTGTACCATATTTTCAGCCATCGAGAGTTACTCCAATGCAGTTATCAGGTTTGTTTCTCGCAACCATCGCCAGGGTATTATTCCCGGCTTCGAGTTGGTCACATCCGAATTTTTGAAGACGCCCTGGAACACGCCCAGCCCGCTTTCGGCCAGAGGCGCCTTTTCATTTGTCTCCTATACTTTCGAACGAATGGCCAAACTCTCTACATATACGACACTGACTGCGTGGTGCAACGTTCGCGTAGGACTTCATGCGAATCCATGTAAACGCTGACGCCCCGGCTTCATTCCAAGGAGGATGGAAGTCGATGCGCTTAAGTCGCGTTTATGTAAATGCGACTGTAGTCCAACATTGTTTGGGCACGTACTAAGTATCTGTTTGACACGAGGGCTGCGCCAGCGTTTGGATCCAATCACGCGTTTTACGTCCAGTGAATGGATGGATGGTAATGGTCTTTGTAACTGGCTGCAGCTGGCGCCATCTAGGCTAACATTTTGTCATCCCTTCTTATTTGTTTTTTGTAAATTTGTATAAATTTTGTTCTAAACCCCCCCCCCCCCTTTAAAGTGTTGTCATTGCTTATTTTTTTTTTATGTTTACCCCTCCCTAGATCTTTTCCACCAATCGTCTAATCTCCTCTTAGTTACCGCAATTCTTTCCCTATCCATTCGTTCACCCATGTCTGCAAATCCCACTGCCCCCTCCAAATTCTTAGCATCCCCCCCCCCCCCCCCCCACACACACAAAGAGAGTGGGACAAAGCCCCGTGGTACCTTAAAATTATATGTTCTATAGTTTCCTTTTCTCGGTTGCATAAGTCGCATAGAGTCTCTTTCCTAGAATTTAGCCGTTTATGTTTTTGTTTTTAGCACCCTCAATCTAACTTCAAACAGCAGTGAGCTCACCGATGAATTATCATACAACTGTTCCTTCTTTATTTCTTGTTTTTGCGCCCTGTATAGTGTTAAAGCAGATTTCCCCTGCATTCTCTCTGCCCACAACTTCTTCCCTGTTTCTTTTACTTTCTTTTCTACTGCTATGCTCTGATCGGCCCCATCTCGGTGAATGTATTTTGATCTCAGCTTTTGTTTTCGGTTTTTCCACTTAGTGTTCAGACTTTTTACATATAGATACTTATACACTTTCGCTGTCCACCGTGTATCCTCGATTTCAGTTAGTCTGTTTGAATTTTACTTTACTGATCGCTTCTCTACTCTCGAAAGGTGCACGACCCATATCCCCCTGTACTTCCGTAGTTTGTGTATTCCCATGTGCCCCCAATGCCAACCTACCCACACTTCTTTGATGTATCTCTAAACCTGCCTGGAATTTTGAACTCATACACAGTACCACATTTTCAAAATGACAGTCCGGGCACTATGACTCCCTTCCACACAACCCTAGTGGCTTTTTTTCTTATGTAATATAGTTCCATAGTGCGATTGTTTCACAATAGCCGATTCTTGCTTCCCCTTCTTTATTACAATAACTTCATGTTCTTTTAAATACTTTCTACCTTACTTAAGCACACTCCCATATATTTAAACTTTTCTACGTGTTCTATCACTGTGTCCTGTATCTCCAGGGGTTCCCCCTTCTCGTCGTTGAAAACTATTATACCTGACTTGCCCCTAATGAATTTTAGGCCTACACTGCCCCTCCCCTGCTGCAAATCGTAATCAGTTCCTGTATTGTCTCACAAAGTTCTGATACGAGTACAATGTCGTCTGCATATATTAGCCCTTGCAATACTTGATTTGCTTTATGTTCTTCCGCCATGAAAGTCAATTCAAATCCTAGGTTGCACTGCTCTAACCTTCTTTCATCTCACTGGTATATATCGTAAATAGCAGGAGAGGCAATCGGCAACCCTGTCTAAGTCATCTTTCTATTGCTGCTGGTCCTGTAGTTTCGGCTTTTTATGTCATAGCCACTCTCTCTTACATATAAACCCGTTCTAGAAACTTAACTATGGTTCCCCCTAGCGCATATCCCTTCAATTGGTCCCATAAGTTTTCTGATTCACATTGTCATATGCCCCTTTGATGTCCAATAATGCTACCCATAATGGCCCTGACTTGTAATTCTATTTCTATGCACTGAGTGTACACGCAAAAGTTTTCAATCATCTTGTCGTCTATGATCTATATCGCCTGAAACCGTTTTGCAGCTACACCAAAATCTGCTTTCTATCTGCACATTCTTGCATTCTTCTTTTTACAATTGGCACAGCTGGTCTGTATATTACTGAAGTTATTTTGATTGGAAGGTATGATTTGATACTGTCTTTGTCCCCCTTGCCCTTAGATAATAATCACATCCTCCTGAATTTCCAGACACTGGGTGCCTCCCCTCCCATAATTATATGGCCAATCACCTGCTTTCTTTTCAATTTACTTGTTTTGCCTAGAACTTTTATCAGTCTCTGGACCTGTAGCTGTTCCAGCCGGAACCTTTCCTTCTTTTTTTTTTTCATTCCCCTGTGGTCATGTCCTCCTCTTTAGTATGATCCTCCTCTCGTGTTCTGTAGACGCTACTATTCCCTACAGCCTAATCTGGTTCTAACTCCGTAAATGATACCTCAATTGTATGTCTAATTTATTCTTTTGCTTCATCCCTCTCTAACTTCGTCCCTTATTGTGCGGTAGTGTGTGATGGTACCCTTCGGCCTTTTGTTCCTGTGCATCGATGTGTTACCAAAACCCCAGAACGAAGAAAATATCTTTTGGGGTATTTTTAAGGAATGCGTTAGCATGACCTTTGGGAAACGCCAAACGCATACCCCTTTTGGAAGCGCTTAGACTGACCCCGTAACAAAGCCAAATATAAGCAGCAAAAGTAGAAAAAGCAAAAAAAAAAAAAAAAAGCCGAAAGAGAAAATTAGAACAGAAGAGTGGAGGTGTCAGCGTTGGCATTTTTTAAAGGGAGACGTGTGTCACGTTTCGAAAAGTGTCATATTGACGCATTCCATAAGGATCCATCAATAAATCTTCCTTTAATTTGTCATTGTACGACTAAGTTCTTAGAGGACGAACTATTTGGAACTTCATGTGAGTTGCTTTTGAACAAGTTAAGATTTTTTCCTACGCCTGGTTATACACAGGTTGTGCACTAGTCAGTTTGCTCATACTTGAACTGTGAGAGGCGGTATACCTGGAACATTGGTTCTAAATACACGAGATTTATAGCTCATATTTCGGGAGCTTAATTCACTCAAAAACAAATATACATAAAAGGCTACGTTCTTAAGACGCATGTATGTAAATAACACAGGCTACTTTTTTTCTTTTTGCCAAGCGCTTTTTTTCTTTTGCGCATAAAAATCTTTGTTGTAGAACACGCCACGTTGAACAGCTCACCTCACCAAACTTCTGCACGCGAGCGTCGGTTTCCATTGCCGCGAAACGTTATAGTCAACAACGGAGGCGTATCGACTTCAGCGCCGACAGCACCCCGCTCGCATTCCTAAACAGTGCCGAAGCAGAAAAGCCTCGTAATCCATCCCTGCGCACCGGATCATAAACCATGCGCGAACAGACGCGGCGAGTGTGCGTGCCTGTACAATGGGGCGTCAGCGCAACGCTCACCAAACATTCAGCAGCGAGCCACGTTACCGCCGTCGCTGCAGTGCGCTTCACGGACCACTGGCGTGTTCGTGGCAATTTGTTAATACTCGTTAATGCATGATATCCTAGGGCGGCTACGCTGTCTCGAGCAATTTTAGTACCTGCTGCATAGTGATTCCGCTGGGTTGCTTTCATTACACATTCGGCCACTTTGTTTTCTGGTCCTGCTATGGTTATTCCTGCACGTCGGAAATTTTTAGTTGACAAGCCTGCAGTGCTTCTAAGTGTGGAGAATGAAGGCCGTAGTGGGTGGCTGCAGCACTGCCAAGGTCCAGGGTGAATTACAAGGCTGTTGAAGAACCACAAAGGCTGATGTGGACCGACAGTTCAGTATTGGCGCATCGCTCGCTAAAAAGGAACCCGAAGCCCCTCTCGTTTCGAGTGGCACATGACTCTCGTTATCCAGATTGAAGGGAGGGTAATTTATGTGATGGTACTTCAGTGTATGTTAATTTTTTTATTTATTTATTTATTCTCTTCGGCTTATCGTAGTGGTGTTTGATATAGGGGTTCCTAAAGACGTGGAGCCAACTATCAAATTTGAGCCTTAGTCGAAATAATCTATCACTGAAGGAAACTGGAAATCAGGTGGCAATGCGCGAACCCTGTATTTTTTTAAGGACCTTGTTTAACGTTGGCAGCGTTAAGATTGACGGAGACCTTCTCACCTAAGGTATATTTTTATTTCAGTAACTTCAATACCATAATCCATTAATCATCGTTTGGTGGGGAGATAAGGGGGGAGGGGGTCGGCATGACGCTCATGCCGTGCCTGCGTCGTGCTCCTTATTATATTGAGTCATCGAAGAAGAATGATAACCTCTCGATCAGGTTTATCGTCTTTTTACTGAGCACAATAAATTCGTCGAAGGGAAATGCGCACCCGTAGTCTTGATAGTAAAAGTATTTCCAGATGTCGCACTCTAAATTTAAATTCATTTTTATTATCCTCTTTTTATGTATAATTACCCTCACAATTTTTCTCGCCAAGTGTCAGCCAAATCTTCACAAGTGCAAGGTGTATACGTAAGCAGAAATATTCGTGGAACTTAGTTGGCGAAAGTCCGCACTCTGCACTATAAGGTGAGAGCTTAATTCCTGTTTCGACTAGTTTAGGTACTGATCCGTATTACGGAAGCACGGTAAGACCTCGGGCATATAAATAGCAAGCATTGTGCCGTGCACCACATTTTATCGCAACAACTGAGAAGTTGACACTTGCGTTTGAGTGCGTTTGACGGCGTTTCGTCGAGAACCGAAAGCGAGTCACCGGCACATTTAGGCTTTGTATGAAGCGTACAATCCAATTCAGGGAATCATCTTGGCACGCGATATAAGCAGCGGAGATGTCCTGGTTTCTCGCAGCAGCAACACAGTCCAACGCAGTCCAACGCAGTCAAACGCAGTCAAACGCAGTCAAACGCAGTCAAACGCAGTCAAACGCAGTCCAACGCAGTCCAACGCAGTCCAACGCAGTCAAACGCAGTCAAACGCAGTCAAACGCAGTCAAACGCGGGGATCGGTGGCCGAGTGGTCTAAAGCGCAAACCCAGCTCGACGCGCGTGGAGCGAAAGCTCGCGCTGCAGAACCCAGGGATCCTGGGTTCGAGCCCCACCCCGGCCCGTTTCGATCTGGATGAGCATCGTACCGGCATGCGGTCGTGTATCACTAATGGGTGGTGCACGTTAAAGACTCCAGGCTACCGGTTGTACTGCACTGGCTAAATTGCTCATCCACAGCGTGTGACTCGTCGCAACTTTAAATGGCTGACGAACTAAACGCTGTATAAATATCCCCACAACACAATTTGCTTTTTGCAGTCAAACGCAGTCAAACGCAACTGTCTGAACCAGGCTTTACTTTTTCCCCTTGCGCATTTCTCGCCCAATCAAATATCCAAAAAAATGACCTTTTCGACAGACCGCATCGCAAGTTCCTCCGCTCATAACGATCAAAATTCACCATCGTAAAAAGACCAAATAGGAGCGCCCTGACAGAAACCAACTATTCCCACGTCCACAACAGACGAGGGGCCAACTTTTTATTCCTATTAAAGAACCTGTTGAATCAAAACTATTAAAGTGGCAACCAGATGACTGAAAAACAGGATGAGACGCCTCCTCAATGACGCTCTTCGTCCTAAGGCAGAATCAAAAGAAGGTAGCTTTTAAATGTAAAAAAAGAACATAAAAAACGGGTGCGGCGTGGCGAAGAATACAACAACGGCTAAGAAAACAAGAGACGGGATAAAGGAAGTCGCAGAAAAAGAAATACGGTTTCGGTCGTCGTGTTCGTTACGCATGCACCGTCGCCGCATCCAGCGATCAAGAGCTCCTCAGAGAATCAGCTGGAAAGCTGGCAATCTTTCGCGACGGCAGCACAGAAACAGCTTCGAGGAATTGCCGCCAACGTGTCCTGCATTTTACAGCGTGCCAAGAGCAGGAACGGGGCATGCCTGCCGCTTCCTGTTTGCGTACAATGTCCGTGTCTGGGAGTTTCTATCTAGATTCCTTCAGAAGATGGCTGTAAGTTCCTGCGCACGTACGCGTTTCCGCTCATCCGTTTCGCTTTCAAAATCTCCAGTTGGTTTCGTTTCGACGATTTTTATGTTCATATTATCCTCCTGCACCTGCGCATCTTGTCTTGACAGTTTATGTTTTATTTTATTCTTAAAATTTTCTGCGCTTTTTAGTATTTCTTTTTTTCTTCCAAGCTTGCGGTTAAACGGTCCTCTCTTCCTTCGTCTTAGTTTCTAAACCACTGTTTTTTGTCCTCGTTTTCGAATAAACATAACCACAATAGAAATAAAATAGCGTGAATAATAGAACATTTACAGGAGAATTAAATAAAAAAAGATATACGCATCCAGCTGTCAGCAAAACTCGGTATACCTTAAAGCAAGTTATACCATGATGGTTTTTGTGCTATTTAATTTATTCCATATTTGTGAAAATGTTCCAAGATATCCAAACGCCCTAACATGCAGATGACGGCAGCAAGCAAATAAAAACGACACATACTTTAAACAGGAACCTTACTGCTCTTGTGGCGACCAGCTTGCGTGATTCCAACGAGATGGCCCTGTCGAGGACAGGAAGTTACTGCTACATACATTTCATTCTCATATATTTTCTCCACAAGGTTGAATTCTCACTTTTTTTCTTACAGGTGCACAAAACGCGCATTTCAGACTCCTCTACCGACATAACGTGATTTGAAGAGACTGTAAATGTGGTGCAACGGAATATCCGCGGCTCTGAGCGGTTCCTTTCGTTTGTCTTTTTTGTTACCTTCGCTTATGATTGTATTTTTCGTTCTGTCCCAAATAAACATTCAAGGCGACTTGTATTTGAGCTAAAGGATTGTTAAAGTCATTCAACTTTCGTGACACAATGCCTTGAACTTGTTGTGTTGGGAAAATGCGGAACCATTGATGATATATATTTCTCTTGCTTAAAAGTTTCAACTCGCATGAAAAAAAGAAAGACTATTTGCATCAAAACGCTTCCAAGCTGTGCGTACTATATGTTGCGTAGCGTTTTGCAAAGCCAAAAATAATAAAAGAATTTCCCTTCGAACGCGCATTTTAATACAGACGTTTTAAGTGATAACATTAAAATAGCGTGTTAATCAGACCTTCTGATACCTAAAATAGTCATGCGTCACCAAGACTAGACGCTTCCTCGCTGATGCATCTTTATAGAACTTTCAGTTTATCGGCTCTTCGTTTTGTATTATGAAGTTTAATCTTCGAAACTAATAATACTCTTCATAAGGGAGAATTTTTATCATACGCTCTAAAGTGATAGCTGTGTTGCAGCGTGATAGATAATGTAGTTGTCTGATGCGGCACCAGAGCTCGGGTATACCGCACACTTAGATGTGCCCAACTCCACGTAATCAATTGGTCGCTCTAGAGTCACTAGGTCGCACCAGAGGTCGCCAAGCTAGCGCCTAACAAAAATGCGTGATCGCGTGCTTCAATGAAGTTTGATTACGACTTTGTTGGTGCCAAGCGCAAAGCAATCATCATATCGATTTAAAGTGCGATTTTACGGAAATGTTATCAACCACGGGAAAACAAAACGTCTGAAAAATAATTTTCTTCAGCAGAAACAAAATAAATATGTAAAGTCTGATCTAACCTCTTAATTAAACTGCTGCGACTTCGCAATTTTATGAAGGTAAGGCGAAAGATGTCACTTCAGCAGTCTTTGGAAAAATGCAAGATAAGCACACTATAATAGCCAAAAGGTAGCAAGCTCAACAAACAAATTCTAATTCAAGCCTCCTCTTGGGGTTAACGAAGGTGTGCTAAAAAAAGTCATCATGTTGACGGAAGAAAAAAAAAAAGATCATGAGCCATTCTACATTGTGAAGGTGGTTGACAAGCAAAGTTGTTTTGCACACGACACAGAACCGCCCCGGGGAGCCGGAGGAAACTAGACACGCGCGACGGGACCGCCACGCCGGGAGAGCGGAAAGAAAGGAAGCTAGGCACGCAACAGCTTGGAACGACGACAAAGAGAAGGCGGTGCGACCGCAGACAGGGCCTACGCGGGTCGCACAGCGGAAAATATTTGAGAAAACCTTTATTACCTACCTGAGAGTCTACTGATCTTGAAAATGGTGCCTATTGATAACTGATCTGCTGAATAGACCTATTGCTATATTATCCAAGCATCAAGGGGAATGCAGGGATTGGTGTTCCACGCGCCGCAAGTGCTGGCCGCAGCAGTAGTAACTTTTCTGAAGCAAATATCTAAAACAAATGGCATCTTTTACGTGCGTTCGTCAAAAGCTTTATTTTGGTTATTTACTTCGAATATTTTATACCGGGAAGGCGTGCGCGTGTGGCGCGTGGAACACCAATTCCTACATTCTCCTTGATGCTTGGGTAATACAGCAAATGATCTACGGACCTGTTGCTAAATTGAATGCAGGGAATGGTCTCTCACGCGCCGCACGTGCCGTTGTCTGCAGCAGTAACTGTTCTAAAACAAAAGCCTAAAACAAACTGCATCTTCCACACACGTTTGTCAACGCTTATTTTGGTTATTCACTTCGAATATTTTAGACAGGGAAGGTGTGCCCATGCGGCTCGTGCGGCGGTTCGGGCTTCGAGCATTTATTTATTACACACAAAAGAGTTCCGTGGAAAATTCCACGGAACCCTAGCCATAAACAGCTTCGCTGTAAAGCCGCCGACTGTTTCATCCACCGGTGTCGTTATAGAAACATGCGCCACCTCAGAGAGGAATTCGCTCTTCTATTTTATACTACGTCGGTTCATCTTCATTGCTTATCCCCATTGGTGCTTACTCAACTGCAAGTGACACCCCCCGCGTTGAACCTTTAGGCCACCACAAGACAACCAAATACCTAGCAAGAATTCAAAATTGCGAATCGGATCGCTCATGCTTCACTGCGTCTTGACCAGCGAGTAAAAAACACACGAACGGCACTAACATGTAGAATGTCGCACAGCTGACACTTGAAGTTGTGGAGCCAGCAAACACGGTCTTTTGTAAAACTGCTTGAATAAAAATGCAAGGAAACAACTAAGTATAGTAGGAAGTGTCTAATATGAAGTCCTTGGCCTGAAAGTGACCATACACGTTACATGTTCAGAGCATATTTGGCAGTTCGGCAAAGAGTTTGGTTGCACTGAGCTGCTGACTCCTGGGTTTGGAGCTACTCCTCACAACGCTGAATAGACCGATCTCACAGCTAGTTTGAGTACGCCACCGCTGCCGACATGCATCATGGGAGCTGCAGTCTTTCTGCACGCGCAACAACCCTGCTGGAGCTCTGCGCGCGTAGAGCACGAGGCGGCACGAGCTGACTCGTGAACTGGCGTCTGCCTCCTACGAACTGTAGTGATGGCGGCGTCACGCATCCGTGGAACGCTTGGTGAGATCGGTCTATTGGGAAAGGAAATTGACGGTTCCCAGGTTCCCACTTTCACTTCGTTTCTATGCCGGAAGAATCGTTCGGTATCGAGGCGCGTGCCGCTACTTGTTTGCAGGCTTCTAAACTCGGCATCAGCATCTTGTCTAAGCGTCGCGCCCGCACCGGCTTAGCAGAGAAGTAACCACATGTGAAAAACAAGTAATGGGTTTGCGTCCCTGAAGCAGCGCTCGGCTGGAGTTGCTAAACACTGCACCACCGTTCCGTTTGGTTTTGGAGTTATGTCCCCTTAAGAGCACCTTTCTTTTTTTAGAGCGCAGCTCTTAGGGGACCGTTCTCGGCTTGAGCGGCGTCGATGTCGCCGTCGCCGTCGGCGTCGCCGTCGGCGTAACCGCGCGGTACATCATGGGAAATGTCCCATAATGCACCGCGCGAGTCCCCCACCGGGGTCACGTGACTTCGTGGGAGGTCACGTGACCCCCCGAGGTCACGTGACCCCCGGTCACGTGACTCCCCTGAGGTTACGTGACCCCCTCCTCGAGGTCACGTGACCCCCGCCGATGTCGCGTGACCCCCCGATGACGTCATCGTCACTGATGACGTCACCGGCATCCACATCGTCATCGTCATCATCACTGATGACGTCACCGGCATCGACATCGTCATCGTCATCATCACTGATGACGTCACCGGCATCCGCATCGTCATCGTCATCATCACTGATGACGTCACCGGCATCCACATCGTCATCGTCATCATCACTGATGACGTCACCGGCATCCACATCGTCATCGTCATCAGAACTGATGACGTCACCGGCATCCACATCGTCATTGTCATCATCACTGATGACGTCACCGGCATCCGCATCGTCATCGTCATTATCACTGATGACGTCACCGACATCCACATCGTCATCGTCATCATCACTGATGACGTCACCGGCATCCACATCGTCATCGTCATCATCACTGATGACGTCACCGGCATCCACATCGTCATCGTCATCATCACTGCTGACGTCACCGGCATCCACATCGTCATCGTCATCATCACTGATGACGTCACCGGCATCCGCATCGTCATCGTCATCATCACTGATGACGTTACCGACATCCGCATCGTCATCGTCATCGTCACTGATGACGTCATCAGTGACGTCACTGATGTCATGACCGGCATCCGCATCGTCATCGTCATCATCACTGATGACGTCATCAGCGACGTCACTGATGACGTCACCGACATTCGCATTGTCATCGTCATCATCACTGGTGAAGTCATCAGTGACGTCACTAATGACGTCATCGGTACCCGCATCGTCATAGTCACTGATGACGTCATCAGTGACGTCAGTGATGACATCATCGGCATTGGGGGTCACGTGACCCCGAAGGTCACGTGACCTCCACCCTGGTTAGTTTAACCCCCCTCCCCCCAGTGCCCTTCCCTCCTCCTCCTCAAGAGCTGCGCTCTAATTCGGCGTTACAGGGAGTTGTAAGCGGCTTTTCTTTTCTAAATGACCCATGCACCAGGGAAGATGCAGCTAGTGTGTAGCTTCACGTGCAGCACGTGCTAAACTGTGCAGCACTCACTGATCCTAGAGGAAATGACAATTTGCACGTGCGTTTTTTAACGCCTTATATGAATTATTTACTTGGAACCCCTCAAACAGATTAGGCGAGTGTGGGCAGCGTATGTAAACATATTCCCAGCATTCAACCTGGCACATGGGTAATTTGGCTGGAGGCAATGTTGCTAGAGCCTTTACGCTAATGCTTTGAACCAAGTTTAGACGGTCAGTGAAAATAAATTCCTCAATCACTTTGGACTTAGCAAGAGTCTAACTGATATCTTTTGGTCGAAACATTTTTGCCTTTAAATAACCCCATGGATTGGTAAATAATTCAAGGCTAAATTAAGCCTAAAAAACACGTTGCTGCGACTTCAAATGCAGTACAGACAGAACGACAAAACATTTACACAAAGAGCAAAGAAAAACAAAATATTTTATGCGTCGGCCGGGAATCGAACCCGGGTCAACTGCTTGGAAGGCAGCTATGCTTACCACTATACCACCGACGCAGACAGGTTTTGTCTGAGGAAAGCGGAGAGTCTAGATGCAGAAATAACTCCATCGCACCACAGTCGGACGTGGAATGAGGTCACCGTTGAGGTTTCCTGCTTTCCTACAAAGGTTACGTTCTCTATTTCATGCCCCTCGACAATTTGTTGCCTGTTATCAGGGCTTTAAAGTACAACGGTACATGTAACAGGAATTAGGTGTCCAGGTACTTTTGTTGTACCAGAGCTACAGACCTAAATACTTTCATTTCTCGGTATCTGTATCTGTATCTTAGGTATGCCCATGAGCGATTTGAAGGTGAACAGCCCACTTCTTGTTTTTGACGCTCCTGTAAGTTTTGGAACAAGCTCTGTTCCAGAAGAGGGCTAGAACGCAAATTTACACCCTAAGCAACGTACCATTTGAGACGTTAAGAGTTAATATAGCATTAGGGAGCCGTAAAACAGGCAAGAAACCAGGTAGGGTGTTCACCTTCATATTGCCGCCGAGTAATATTAAGGTGAACTTAGGTAAATTTCTAGTGAAAGTAACTTCACTTAGTAACAAATGGAAGTTACTTTTTACAAGTACTTTTCTATTCACTTCTTCAAAATGGTAGAAACTATAAATCTTGAAGTGTTAACACACCACCATGTGCCGTGATTAACGTTGAGTTGGGTACGAACTGGGAGGCACCAACTTGATCGAAATACGTTTTAGCGAACGAAGCACCGTCCATGATGTTTCCTCGAGCTACACTTTAGCGAATGGCGCTGTTCATTTGAGCGAACGGTGGATTCGAGATACCGTTCTAGCGAAACCAATTTATCGAGTCGCCTCGAAACTCCGTTTGGGGAAAATAGCGACTTGATTCTCTCATCTCAAACCAAAATCGACTTCATTGCATGTTTCAAGCTCCTCCGAAAGCTATGCAAGAGAGGAGATAACTTGAAAGATGTACTCTGTTTCTGTTGACTGTATCTTGTTCTGGTGGTGGCTTTCTTCTGCCATAAATACAATATAAATTATAATTTAAAATAAATTATAATTACCATGGTAACGCTATGTAGAATCGGCTTTATAATACAGTCTCCACTCAATAAATCGAACTCAAATTTCGCAGTTATCAAGAGCTAAAAAAGTTCCGAAAGACAACAAAGAGGTTTTTTTTTTTTTTTCGGACTGGCAAAAGAAAGCAACAACGAGGAAGCTTGAAGCCATTCGCTCGTTGTCTCGAAGGTTAGGTGCATATATGCACTCGATTCATGCGCTTCTTCATGCGGCTGGCGTCTTCTGGGCCCGCCGTCGTCAGCACCGACTCTGAGGGCAAGAACGTCAACAATCGAGTTTCGGTGGTTTCGGCGTGACACGGTAAACAGTGGAAGCTGTGGACCTATTGGATCGTGGGGATAAGGCACGTGAGGGCTTAACTACGATATGGACATCGCATTGACACCTATAAAGCACATTTAGCATACTCGTTTTTGTACGTATCCTTCGTATAAAAAGTTTTACTTCCAATATACTACGACCAAATTAGAGAAAATTAAGTGAAGTGTCTTTGAAGTAAATGTGCCGCTACTTAGGTTAATTTTGAAGCGAGTACTTAGGTACGTACCTAAGTGCACTTTCGTGTGAGTAATGGTAACTGTATGTTAGGTAATTTTCAAGTAACTTTTACAACCCTGCCTGTTGTAATGCTGCATATTTATCGCTTTTGAAATCTAATTTGTTTTCGATAATAGACACTCAAGGGTAAAGAAAAAATGTATTACTCAGACATCATAAAGGAGTAATAATGGCTGTATACGTGCCAAGAAATAAACAAGATGCAGCACCTTTAGAATATGTTTTCGGGTTTCAGTTGGGCGACTGCGGTGCTTTCCTTTTGATGCGCTTTCTAATACGCCTTTCAACACTCAACTGACACATGTGGTAGGAACTACGCGCTCGCCGGACCAATTAGTCACCTCCCTTTCATCACCTGGTCCCGCTGTCCGTGCATAGGTATGAGGCGAAATTGACATCACAGGGCGATAATAGATATATCACTGACCCATCGCTCAAAACTCTTCCACCTCACTGTAACATTAGGAGTGAACGGAGTATGGTACGAGCCCCGCTACAACAGGTCGTCATTGTCGATGTAGTACTTATTGTGCCATATACTTCGAGTACGGCGATGGAGAAGCAAAAGTTATTATTTGCTAGTTCATAACGTTTGCAAAGAGGGGCCTCACCATTTATTGTTTCTCTTTATGGGCGTCGGTAAATTTTTATTAAGACCTACCACCATTCTCTTCTTTTCGTTTTCAATCGGTGACAAAATTGAGTATTGCCCCGAAAGCAGACGAGCAAATATAATCACTACATTCAAGTACAAAATTAATTTTTCTTTCGGCCGGTATAAATGATTTCAATAAAAGTTGATTGAATCTGCCTGGATATTGTTTGCAGTGTTCCCTGTAAACTTCCGGCAGCTGAGAAATACCTTAAAACTAAAAAAACAAGAAAGGGCAATGACCAGTCAGCGCCAGCGATGGAGGTTGCGGCAGTTTTCCACGCAGTGTGTTAAAAGTTGAGGAAGTCTGATCATATAGAGCGGATAGATTGTCCTCGAAGAAATAAATACACCAAAAACGTGTTAAGAGCTGTATTGATAACGATTAAGATCACGAAACGACCATTTACAAAGAGAGCCAACCTGAAACATTTGAGGTTCGTGTGAATTTTTTTACTCTCACTTGCATCCTCAGCAGGCACGTATCCAGGATTTTGTTTCGGGGGGGGGGGGGGGGGGGGGGGGGTGGCGCCCGCACATGACAAAATGCTGTATGAGAAGGGGGGGGGGGGGAGAGTAGGTCCCAGCAAAATGGTAGATTTTTTTTTGGGGGGGAGAGGGGGAGTGGGGCCGTATGCCCTCTCCCGCCCCTGGCTACGTGCCAGGGGGGAGGGGGGGCATGGGTATGATAAATTTAAGGTATTTTCAGATACATTAACAGTATAAGGGCCTACAAGACAAGGCCAACATACTTCTTATAAATGCGTCTAAAACTACTAAAATCCCCATTTTTCTTCAACCTTTTCACTTACGAAATGAAAATGATTAATCCATGAAGTGAAAGCACCTGAACGCTTTTACTTTATTCCAGAATTGGAAGCACACTTTGTATTTGCAGGTTTATTTATTACGGCAAATTATATTACATTGAATAAATTGTTGCGGCCGTTGTTCCGATTCAGACCGGTTTAAAAATATTATGCGGCGACTAGGAAGTCTGTCCGAACCGTATTCACATGTTGACATTAGAGGAACTATCAGCGCTTGCCATCGCTTTGCATTATTTCCGGTAGCAGGTGCAAGTTTGCTTGGCGAATCCTGAGCAGTATCCGCCCCGGCGTCTGATGCTTCTGCAGTGACCGTGGCAGGCTCCTTGGTTGAATGGACACCCGAACCCGCGACCTGCAGGGATTGAAAAAGTTCACTCATCCTGCGTTTTGCGTATATTAGATATTTGTTCTTGGTGCCAGATACGAAAACATGGCATAGACCCTGAGACTGCAGGTAAACGCGACTGAATCACTGCAGGGCCTTGAGACATTTTGGTGTTGGCTTCGATTTCCCAGCGGTTGAGTGCATGTTCAATTTAAACCACTTCGTTTGCGCCCTTACATTCACTTCTCAATTTTTGAAAGTTTATTTCAACTAAAGCCGCCAAAGTAGCAATACTGGCCCCGAAACACATAACAAAGCGAATCGCGAAACGCTAAAACATTTTAGTATAAAAATCAATTGCCGGGCCCCAATCGCGTTGTTAGCTTGAAGTTCCATGAATGTGTCATTTCGAAACAGAATTGTGGCCACTTTATTTTTGCACAGTGACAGTGCTTTTAAACTTCTTCGTCAGGTAAACAATTCGTATTGAATTTATCTGTTATGAATTGTATTATGTTGGCAATTTAAGAGCAAAAAATCTAAGGTATGCACAAGCGCCAGGAATCTATGACATTGAGATCATCGTACCTTGGGCCAAATATCAATTCCTTGCTTGCAAGCCGCTTATGGTATATCAGTCACAGTGCTTAATAATCAAAACGTTCAGGATTCTTTTGATATGAGTTTGCCAGGAGATCGTCCAAATTTGTGTATATTGTGCGATATATTAAACGCAAACTCACGAACTCTGACGTGAGGTCCTTGACTATCGTGTTCTTGAGAGCACGAAAAGCTGATAAGGCCTGAAAAAAGAAAAACCTTTGTAAGCTGAAACAGGAAAGGGGAGGATATTCAAAAAGTGGTTTTACCTGAGATGAGCACGACAACAAGAGCAATTCCAACGACCTTCATTGTGAGGCGATGGGGTCTAGCTTCCGGAAAAATGCAAATTCACTCCTGAAAATGAGGTGGTAAAACGAGCGACGGTTGTCAACTGATCAACCTTCGCTCGCAATCCACGCGGCGTGACCGCGTGGTTACGAAGATTGTGTCGCCGCTACAACACACTTAAACGTTTTGCGTTGTTCGTTTCTAACTCTGTTAAATTAGCCGATGATCTACCTAACATTTTAATGTCTTCAGACAAAACAGTCATTCGTGTGTTAGAAGCAAATAAATATATAAACTAAACAATTAATTTTTTTTCAATTAGTAGAGGGCTCCAAATGTATACGTTTTTACTTTATATCGTTTTGGCAGCTTTACTGTATTTCACCATACATAGAAGAAACTCAGATTGTTAACAAGGAGTGTGTATAAAATGCATAGGAAATTCTCTTGCACGTGAAACGTGTAGCGTCTATATGCTACCGGCGCCGTTCGTCGGTTAGTTTAGCTACTGGCGTAACGCGTGGCAACTATATTCCATAGCATCTCCTAGACTTGGGATGCAGGCTCTTGCCCTGATGTTAAAAACGTGTGAGAGGGTGTTAACAGTCGAGAATTTTGGATACCGGACGTAGAGCGTATGATCCGCAGGAATTTCCTGCCAAATATCACCTCAACTCACGGCGATGTGTCGTGACTTCCTTGAAATACACTCGCTTAATAATTTGGCTCTAGTTTGAATCCCGCCTGACGAAAACATTTCTTTACTCAGGTGGCCGGCCTTTCCCCCTCCCTCCAGTTGTCAACCAATCAGTGTCGAGCCTCAGGGCCACTTTTTTATCGAGGCTTCACTTTTTGGGTTCACGAAAGGCCGAAGACCTAGCAAAAGAACGTTTCAAGGAAATGTTTAAGAATGGTAAGTACGATCACTTATGAAGATGATTTTGATGGGAAGTGTAGTGCAGCGATTTCATGTCTTTGCCACTACAACGTTGCCATCGCCTGCGCATCTGCCCGAAGACTTGCAACTTCAGGTTGAAGACATATAAGTCTTAAAGGCTTGCAAAACCCAATCTTGATTGTCTTGTAACCCCACCCATTACATAATACCACTCTCCTGAAGGGTTTATTAGAATAATAAACCGAAGTTAAGAACTATTGATAGCAACTTCCGCTTACCTTTAAGGTGCTAGTGGCAGATACTCGTTCGAAGTGAATGTGAAGACAAGTTTGGTAGGGCGGGTTATATAGGAATCCGGGAAAGAATGCTCCGAGATGAGAGAAGGATTTCCAGACTGATTCAGCGTTCGCTTTGCGCTGACCTGTGCAACTGGAATTGCAGAGCATTGCTGAGCCCTGCAGTCCTGTCAACCGGCCAAGGTTTTCTGCTGAGCAGAGTTCATATTTTGCTGCGTGTTTACATGCTACACCTGTTGCGGGTACAGAGTGAACAATTAGATAAAAGAAATATAACGTAAGTTTTGGCGTCGTTTGTCCTTGCCGGGATTGTAAGCCTTTTGTTTTTTTTATAAACTTCTGGGGCTTCATTCATAATTTTAGACTTACGACGCGCGCATGTAATTATTGCGACAGCACTAGAGTAATAACCCAGCTATGTTATTTTCTGTTCAAATATTACTGAAACGTTGTCACTAAATCCGATTGCGCTGTGAAAGGTGCTTATTGATGGCATGAAGTTATTCTGGTGTATAGCAACACATTGTTGGAGCGAAACTAAACCCCATTTGCAAACACTGCTGCGTTCTGGATGTGGCCTCACTACACATGAAAGCTGCATGCACTGATATGTGAACAATATAGGTGATATAACGGCGCACACAGGGCAACTTGAAGTTCGAGGGCGGAACCTCGTTCGTGAAGATAGACGTCAATTCTTATCATGTGCTCCGTATGTGAAAACGCATTAGAGTGTAAAATGAAATTGGACAAACAGATTTAATATTCGACACTTTCAACGATGGTGGTAGAGCGGTGCGAGAATTGCGCTTCCTAGCTCCTGGATGATCGGCTTCAAAATAAAGGTGCGTGCTTACTCCTTCCAGACTCGAAATTACTATGTAAAGCTCGTATTCGCCAAACTAGAATTACTTACGCGTCACAGACCAAACCCGTTCAGCTGTTCTGCGATGATCATCCAGATGAAAACCATTTTGATAGGAACTGTTTCGTTTCGTCCCGACGCAGCTGACGCTACGAGCTGAAGGGACCAATCATAGACCACCAAACGCACACCAACATGGTGTTCGTCAGGTTTCTGTACGTTTTCTATCAAAGCTGCACTAATCATAAACAGAAAAGGCCATAGTGGCTTGCGCTTGTGACTCTGCTTGATTAGTTCCTTTAGCTGTGGGCTGCGCCTGGGCTTAAGATGAAACAAAGCATAGGGCGCCCCGTATATGCCGTGCAAGTTGGGAACATTGACAATCTTAAACAAATTAAGGCAAAAATAGACGTTGTGGGCCCAGACTTCCCAGAACCAGGGAACTTAAGAAGGAAATGCGATGAAAGAAGACATATGCCTAGAAAAAAAGACAATAATATCGTAGAGCGATTCGCGGTCTGTGCGATTTACGAGAACATAAAAACATAAAGAAAGCGACTCTTGCAGGAAGTCGGAAAACAAGCTTTGAAGCGACGGCAGAACAAAACGCATCCAAGCGGTCTGCTTTAGAGCAAAGCCGCTGACGGGAACAATGTCTTCTGACTTACAAACTAACGGGACCATGAGTTACTGCGACGGTCGTATTTTGTTGTTACTGGCATTCAACGAAACTCAGACGTTTTCAAACTTCGATAACTTCGAGCAAATATCGCTAGAGAACACATCGTGATCCCTCAGGGAAGATATGATTAACTCCCAGCGTAAGAAGTGAGATACATTGAAGAGGGACATGAGCTTCTGTTGCAATTTTTTTTGTCTCCAACTGATTTGCTTTTTATATTTATATGAAAAGCAAACCAGTTGGAGACAAAAAAAAATGCAAATTTAAAAACATTAAATACTGTTTTATATAACCTAAATGAAAATATAGCTTGTACAAGGGACCTTCTAGACAAATCAACAGCCTCTATGCGTTTTTATATATTTAGGTGGCCGGAAAGATGGTTAGTTGCCACTGTGTTAATACCAGCTATGGTAGTGGACTAGACTGTCTGAAGCAGATATTTACAGAATACAGTTAAAAGAGTATATTATACAAAAAATATATATATGGCAGTTCTGGTTCCACTAAAACACTTGGGTCTTTCCTAAACATTACCCAGTGTTTTTCGGAAAACGGCATTCATTCTATCGGCCTTAGTTGAATAAATAGAGCAACCTTGCTTCGGGGTATTATTTTGCCTTCGGTGCCTTTCCAGTTCTAAATTACACATTTCAGCAAATGACAACTAAAAGTGCAAGGTACTCCAATCCCAATTTTATTTATTTATTTAGACATACTGCAGGCCTTGAACAGGCCCCTGTAGGTGTGAGGTACATACAAACAACAAAACTATACACATGAGAAACAAGAAACACATATGGCAACCATATATATTGCTTGTACAACGACATATATACATATGAGCATACATCATGATCTTATTGTTGTACAGCGTGTTAGAGGCCTTATAATTTGATAAATGTTTAATAAATTACAAAATGTATTGCTTTCAGACACTCTAGTTAGCGTGGCCATAAAACTACACATGAGTGTTCATGATCTTACGAGATAAATATTTGTCATTAGGTGGCTTTTTGTAAGGTGACTAGTACATTTTTAATAGAAAAATTGTGGGACGGAATCGAAACTTACTTGATAAAACAAATCTTTAAAAAATATATATTTTTTATATTTTGAAAATACCCGAAAGAACATATAAACATGTTTTCGCTGTGGTGTCACTGCCGGCATACGTCCTTGATGTGATGGAAACAATTTACTCATTTGCTCGGTCGTTTATATGGGATTATTGGCATCTCCCTAATGGAATGTCCTCAACGAGTACTCTCCAAATATCATAAAACATAGAGACTAAGAACAGATGACACATACCTCAATTCAGGATCATTCAGACTGACAGATAATTCATCAGGCATCGCACACTCATAAGTAGATTATCATGTAGGTATGGCTTGAAGAATCTGCGGCAGAGATCTGCAGTTGAGTAACGACGTAGCCGATACACACTAGTCCTCCTATTACAAGACGGAGATCTCTTTGTGCGGAACACCGATTCTTGGCATCAATCCGCTCTATTCCCGTCTCCAGAAGACACGGATGAGGCAATGCCATCAGCGGAGCACTCCCCGAAACGCCTTGTCAGGGAGGGAACGTACAATGGCTGACTGTGTTCCTAATTAAGAGATCCCAGACGAAGTGATGAAAGTCGTGTACGGAGTTCCTTTGGGCGACGATCTCCCACCAACGGTGAATATGATGTACTATCGTTCTGACGGTCAAAGTAATTACCCGAAATCCTGCAGTATTAGGGACAAGGATATTCTTTCCATACCCCCCAAAGGCGGAGGAGAAATAGTGACTCTGGTGCATGTATTTTTTTTTTTTTCACAGGTCAGATGACAAAAGATTGTGTAATGAATGAACTGGTTACTCGGATAAATATGCGAGTGTTCTTTACAAATGAATGAAGAATTGAAAGCATTCGAAATATGAATTTGAATAGGTATATTTTTATATTTTATTTCATAATGTAACACTTTAAAACTCGAATCACCATAGCAACAAAGGAAAGAACGATGTCTGCTTACACTAACTCGATCATTGCATAAACCGAGTGGAGCCGATTTGCAATGCTTTTTTTCGTTTGACCTAAAGTATTTGGAAAAATGCCCCTCGGGTATCATTACATATTTTCGGGTAGCAGTCCACTTTATGCTCAAGAGCTTTTATTTCAAATCGCGGATAGGTGACCACATCAAGATATGACAATAAGTTGGATAGAAATATAACTTTTAGGAGTCATTTTACATGCAAGTATAAATACCTGTTCAAAGTTATGCAGTTATGTAATCACTGATGTTCAGAACTGCTGCAAACGCAGAAACGTTTCGAATCTGCATTGTCACTGATATGATCTTTCATATTTAAAAGCCACCGGCGTAGTGCTGCCGTACTGTTTGTAGGGACAGACATGAAGCGTGCGACATGCGCCTCTGAATTGTGGAAACCTCCTCCGGCATCTACTTCATTTCTGAAGAGATGCGACCAACAGCACTGTCTGGGGGGAGGGTGCTGAATTTCGATGGGCTCTTTCACTCACTTGTAAATATTGTTATAACACGCTACTGCAAGGTTTTGATACAGTAAGAAAATATTGATGTTGAGGTTGTCGGTGGCCCTTTGAACATGGAACGCTCATACGAACTGATTTTAACATCGCAAGGAATATGTATTTAGTGCGTACTTCGGCAAACATCAAATATTCGTCACGGCATTCCAGGGAAGCAAACAGATATATCGGTATTGTAACGTTTATTTCCAACTCAATGAGAATGGGCAACCTTGATGTTTGATGAATCGATCATTTGTCGACTCTAGAGATCGGCCGTAGATTTAAGTTTTGGTAGAAATGTTCGGACTCAGATCGAGCGTCTCGAGATATTACAAGAAGCGAAAGTGTGCAGGCGAGCAGGTTAGAACACGTAACAATCTAATAAACTTCGAGAAAAGAAGGAAATAGAGTAGCAATCAAGACGACTCAAAATCGTCTTACCGGTTATTTTATTCTCACTGTGTATTAGAGTTTCGATTATGTTGAGATATTACTTTCTTCACTTGTACCTGTCTTCCGTTTTAATATCAACTCATCATGAAAAAAATTATTTCCTCATTTCTTTGCCGATGGTCCCTGAAAACGGCGACCTGGAAATAAAAAGAAAGGCGAATGACTTCACGTCTATTTCACCTCCATCGAATATCCCCGTTTTTTTTTTCTAAACATGAAATACTTGGTTCTTTAAAGCGAATAAATGCGTTTTAGAAAAAAAAAAAGCATAGCGCGAACGCGATAGGGACACTATCTACCCACGCTCAAGCCTCGCAAACAATCGGCAAAAATAAGGTTTGTTGTCGTTCCGTAAAGCTTTTACAATTCATGCAAGGTTTGCGAGAAGCGCTTCTATTTCACGAACGCCAAATGAGGCGTGACACGGCACGAACCGCTTTTATGACGTTAGGTTATTGGAAATATATCTACACGACGTCGAGCGTTTTTTTTTTTTTCGTTTTTTCAACTACAGCTTTTTATTTATTTATTTGTACATACTGCTGGCCCGTGGGGCCGTGGCAGGGAGGAACAAACACACACACACACACACACACAAAAAGAATATGACTCATACCTCCAACAGAGCTACGAACAATAAAGTAATTACAAGTTTAAATACAAAACGCGCCGAGAGCGCAAAATAGAAAACAAGAGCACTAAATGCACGTAAAAAGTGATAATAAATTTAACAATGACAATATACTGCCAAAAATGTGACGAAAGTAGGAAAGGCGCGTAACACTCTCTTTAAGTGACCAATCGTTGCGCAAATTCCTACAACAGCATATTAATCACTCTTCTTCTGGGTGACTTTCAGTTGGAACACAGGAGAGCGCCTTGGTTAGCTAAAATGAATGACGGACGAAAACTATATTCCATTTCATATTAAGCGCGACTGCAGCCGACGCTACGACCACGTGCAGCCAAACAAGCAGCGGCTAAAAGTGTATCTTCCCGTTCCTCCTCGTCATTTTGCTTCTTTTATCACCGGCTGAAAGAAATATGCCCAGTGAATGCGCCGTATTCGAGCAATTACTTTCCGATCGTGATCGGTTTAGGCAGTGATAGCAAACGCCCGAAGACGATGAGGGCTATGATGATTCACTTTTGGCACTGAATTATTTGCTCTCTTGAATCGCAGCGTGGGTTGAAGACGAACTGAGCGTGAAGCGGAGTATAGCATGGAAGACTAAGTCAGGAATTCACACGTATGTTGTGTCTTTTTTTTTTACGTTCGTCTATTTACGTAATTAATTGAATCTTGCCTATTTAGTAAATAATTATCGTTAAGGGGAGACACTGCCCAGAAAAAAAAATTTCTGCAAAAAAAGCTGATTTTGAAAAATGACATCTTTACATCCAACAACCTCTAGAGAGTATTCCCAAAAAGTTTCATTAACTTTGACTGTATAGTTAATTTTTTATAAATTATTTTCTGTCCACCAAAGCTATAGAAAAGGTAGGGTTTGGAGCACTTTGAACACATTTTTCTCCGTTCCACTTTTTGGTATAAATTCCATTTTAGTCAATCTATCATTTGATAATGGCAAAACAGGGAAAGCTCATTCTTCCCTTTTCCTGACTGAAATTTAATAAGGAGTGCGGCTATGGAACTTTTTTGTCACTTTACGGATGTCTTTTGTAAAAAATGTTGACATTTTGTCGAAGGCACAGAAGACCAAAAAGTTGACCAATTTTGCAGAAGAGAAAATTTATAGAAATGAATTACTTTTTAGAAAAAATTTTCCATAGCCGCACCCTCTAGGCATTCTGCTACATATCTAGCAAATAAAAATCTTTAATATCGCAATAGTTTTCTGACGATAGATTAACTAAACAACGTAGGCGTGTTGCTGATAGAAGCTACCCTTATTTCCTTCTCATTTAACCGACAGACCTGAAATTTTTTTATACACCCTCTAGCATGACCACCAGCCTACCCTGTAAATTTCATTAATTTTAAGACAAGGGTTCAAAAGTTGACCCCCCTAGGGGGTGTGCCCCCTTAAACACTTTTTGTGTAAAAATAAAATAATAATATTTTATATCATAATATGTCGTACAGCATCAGGTAAAATAAGAGACAACTTATGCAACTTACATTAATTGGTAATTCTAATAGATTTTAGGAATCGTTCTCATCGCGATGCCACACAGACACTTTTCGTCACTTTTTAAATTATTTAGCGTATAACCGGGCGCTATTAATTTGTTTCTTGACGTCTCTACTTCCTTTCTCGTTGAGAACTAGTGTATAAGTATTCTAGTACAAAACGAAACTACTTCATATTGCTAAACAATATTACGAAAAAAAAAAGAATATTCGCCAGGAGCAATGTTTGGTACGGACCAATGACGGGCTAAGTTATCCCTATCAGGGGTGCCTGCTCACCTAGTCGAAGCTTTCGAATATGACCTATAAATCCTATAGACTTCTTTAACCTCCGCGTCATTCTCAGACACGTCACCGAGAAAGCGCGTAAAGAAATTACGATATTCAACGTCAATAAGCAGCCTTCGGCCCTGTCGGCGACACCCACATGACACTATCCGTCCAGGCGTGTTTTTAAAACTACAATATCCGGCGTCAATATGGCATCTGCGCCGCGCTGCCGGTTGCACCAACGATTCTACGTAAGTGTCGTCATTGGTGGTTGTGGAACGCAGAAGCAAGCAGAGCGCTCATTCCACGACAGAATTCATGAATTACAATCCGATAACGCTTTCGGGAAGCTTAATACCAAGCTTACTCCGGTATTCGTGTTCTTCGTAGCCGCCCGGCGGCGCCTGCCGGAGTACATTTGGCCACCAAAAGAGTCGAATCTTCAAGCCTTAAGGGGAACACTGCTCTTGGGGTTTTTTTCATTTTTTTTTTGGCGAAGCCCAATGAAACAGCATAATGCTTGGTCAGACTTTTGATTTAATTTCAAACATGTTATTTTTTAATTAGTAGATTACGTCTTAGGGTAATTACCGAAATTTTGTTAAGAAAAACAAGAAAAAATATGAAAAAATAATGTTTTAACATATATTTAGATACTGCAAAATTATGAATAATTCAACGTTGGAACCGCTTTTTAGATTGAACCATTATTAGTAAGCGTGCAACAAATTGAAGTTATGTGCTCAGTGTGGGACTGCCAAACGATGTATCATTATTTCAGTTAAAAATATATTTTCGCCCATAATGAAAACTCTGCTTCCAACATAGCATGCTTTGAACATAAGTCACATGGTGCTAAAAATTATCTTTTTGTCTTCCGTGGATATCCTTTCTAAAATTTGTAAGCACTCTAAATTTTTCGCTTTTTTAAGGAAGTGGTGTTTTAGGATCAGTTTTAGTACGATTTCAGCCTATATAGATAAAATAAAGTAATATTATATGGCTCAAATAGTAATCTCCAAACTAAGAAACTTGGCAGATCAAAAATACCTAGCTGTAAACTTCAAAAGCACCTCCACCCCCATCAAAATAAAAAAGAAAAAGAAAAAAAAACCCAGTTTTTTATAGATTTCTTGGCTCCAACGTCCCATGTTTCCCCTTGACCCCAAACAAAGACCGGTATGTATACACATCAAGTGTCGACCGATTCTTTTATTATGGTGCCGAATACTCTGACTGGCGTAGTCAATCTTGACGCTAAACGACTCAAGCACCTCGGAAAACACTGCTTTTATGGCATCCTCTGCTAGGAGGACGCTGGATGAAAGCAGACAAATTTCACCGACAGGAAGAGCGGTGGAGATTTCAAGCCTGAAGCAGCAATGCATCAGGAGGAAGCAGCTTGGCATTCTGGTTTCGTTCAAGGACCTCATGGCAATATAAAGTATGGCATACAACAAAGATACAAATTCATTTCTATTCAACAATACTTTATAATGCCGTCTGAGGCAGCAACGAGATCAAGCTTGATTTATTATTTTCTAAGGAGAATGGGGTGGTCAATAGTCTTTATAGCCAGCGCAACAAGCTGCCTTGGAACTTTGATATTCTTACGATGCAGATCACAGGATAGAGAAGGCTACTCGAAATTCTACGCATCCCTCTGTAAAAAAAAAACAGCGACCATAATTACGATAGGTCGCGTCGGGCTTTAAGTAGTGCCATCACAATCCTCTCGCTTTGTCAACATTGCTTGAAAATAGACGCGCGTGGAACTGGGATACTTACAACTTTCGGGTTTGTCAGGAAATAAGCTGTGTTCTCACCGGATCAGTAGAGTCCTTCGAGCCAAAGAGGGAATAATCTCTCCTTCTATTACTCTGTCGTTAGTTTACAAAGCTTCTCCGTCACGCATTTTATATCGGTCCTTATCATTTGGGTCCGGGGGAGAATTTCTGTCAGGCTTTCAATATATCTGGAAGCAATGTTGGCGGATTACAGTGCGCGTTAATTAAGAGATTATGGATGGTGGGTAGACATAGACATTTACGTTGGGTCTACACATATGCGTTGCTGGAAGCTCGTTGACAAAAGCCCTAAGTAAAAAAATGGCTGATGTCTAACTTTGTTTACTACATTATTTTAAACGGGGACTGAGTACGTAGCTTCGTCATGGCGTTGCAGTTTAAAAAAGACTGGAAAAAGGATGAACCGGTCTCGTAAGGTCCCTCAGATGCTGGTAGCAATCCAGAGGTTATTGATAATCTTTTGCTTCTGTTCTCTTTGTTCGATGCCCGTTACTAATATTTCATAACGCGGGCCCTTTGCCCGCTTTAATATTCAAAATGAAGGTCTAGTAGGTATACACACAGGCATTACAGGGTATTTTTCACGCGCTGCGGACGTATCCAAAGCATCTAAGAATGTCTAGTTCAATATAAGAAAGCTTTGATCTTAAATGATTTGATCTCAGTATTTCAATGAAAAACAAAATGCCGAGTAGTGGTGAAAAATAACAGGTACGTTCCTAGAATTAAAATTGTGTAAGAAATTGCTGGCGATTGTGTTGCATACGTGACACGCTGTAGCATCACGTGACATCAGGTAACGTGACTTTAACTTTCAGCCAAATGTAGAGCAGGAGTGTGAAAAGATAACTCACACGCTCAGAGCACACGCAGACCGTCAAAAAGCAACCTCTTACGTCGCGAGTTGTGCGTGTGGCCTGAGTGTGAGTCATCTCTAGCGCTGTTGCCTTCAAAGAGAAACTGAAGCGGTTATGTATTTGAGGAAACACATTTACATTTTCTTAATTTCGCCCCAATGATCTCGAATATCGACAGTTCTTTTTTTACTTAGGCGCATGGAGGCTGCACAAACTAATTTTCACGGTACCGCTGAAGCCCCTCCTTCCAGGAGCGTGACATCGTAAATGGAGCTTTCAGAATCGCCGATTTTGCGCATCTTCACAGCACCCATCAAAGCTATGCAAGCGCCCTCTCGCTATTTTTAAAAAGGTCGGAAAAGACATCACAACTGGTGCCAGTGCGGGGAACATACCTGGCAAGCTTGCAATTGCTGGCCCTGCCCACACAAATGACACAGCCTTGGTAGCCAAAAAAGGTTCTTATGACGCAACGACTAGTCGGAGGTTTTTCGTCTTTTCTCCCGTTTACTTACATCTTCGGGGAGAACGAACATAATATTCAGATTCACGGATTAACATTACGCTAGACTTAACCTCTGCCTAATTGTATTAAAAAAAAGTTTCAGCTTCCCTTTAAGTTATGAATAGCCAACTCGCCAAAGCCTTCATTTTGCACACGCCCAAGCCGCGTGGGCATCTCTTTTTGTAGGAACGCGTCGTTAGAGGTTACGCACAACAATACGACGCGCGCGAGGCGCTGATGTTCACCTCGGCAAGATCTCGGCGTCGTGCCGGAAGTGGCTTGCCAGGCAGCGACCAATCAGAATCACGCGGGGCGGAAGTGAGGCCGGGCGCGCCCTCTGGAACATTCGAGTCAGTGTCCTGCAGATGCGTTCAGAAGCGTGCGATGAGGTATACAAGAAGCTGCATGACAGTCTCGGGATTGACAAGTAATTTTCTTTAACGTAAAAACTAGAAGGATAGATTTCTAAGCGGTAAATAATCTTTTTTTTTTTTTTTGTGCGGCATTAATGCCGCACTAAAACATGCAAACATGTGACTATGTAAACACGTTACATAGTCACGTGACTATGTAACGTGGGACTATGTCAGATATAAACATGTGATTGTCGCCTGTCGTCCGATGATTTTGACCTAGTCGACCTGGCGAAAATACGTAGATCCCGACCGACGCGGTCTGGCGCTGGTCCCCGTGCCGTTGGTCGCCCTTTTTCTTTTCATTTGTAGGCTGACGCGGAGAGACGCGTACACCCATGAAACATGTAAGAAACACGTCCACATGGTCAGGCATTGAGAGGACAAAGTAAATTGCCGTATGTGTCACGTGGCGTCAATTTTCAAGCCAAATTTAGCGGGGAAACTGAATCGGCGCGTGAGGCTAAACTAAGCGGGGAATTTCCACTAAATTAAGCGGGAAAATGGACGTCCCGTGACCTCAGGTCACTTGACTTCTGTTTTATTTGTTTAAGTGTGGACGTCCGAATGAAGTCTGCGTGTTTATTGGTGTATTGGGCAGGTGACCTCAGGTCACGCGATCTATACACCGATTCAGGTTCTCCGCTAGATTTTGCGGGGAAGCTGAATTGGTGGGCAGGCCTGTGACCTCCCGCAATGTAACACAGCGAACGTTGCACCATGGAACGTCAAAGGCCACGGTTTTACAAAATGCGACTTTACGAAATCCTGCGCAACTGGCCAAAAAACGTCTGACATCAGAAGAGTCAAAGGCAACGTTTAGCCAATCTCTTTTATTCGACAGTATGAAAGGCGTTTTTCCAGTATACCGCTTTGCTCAGACTTGAAGTCCTGGACGGAGCCGTCGTAACCGTCCAAAGAATTCATTCAAGGGGGGCAAGAGTGCATCGTCACGATGCGCATCGCCTTTGTGCGTTTGGTATCACCGACTGCACAGCAATTACGCGGAGATCCTGCGTGTTTTTTTTTTCGTGAGTAATTGGTTTAGCTAGTGTTGGCAAGCCCTCAAAGACAGAAAGCTCCGTGTCAATACAATTTCGCCACCACCTGAGTGACCCCATTTCGACGAAGGTCGTCTGCGGTAGCACCTAAAGTGAACCCGACACCTTTAAACTTAAACCTGCGGGCTTCATCCTGCTACGTCGGTTACGTAACTCGTGTCCTAGGCAAAGCAAGGAGAGCCAGACGCGGTCTTCACCGCCAAGCATTGGCGACGATGCTGACGATGCACTCCGGACAATCGGAGGAAATACCTTTTTTTATATTTTATTTAGACGCCGCTGTTTCCGTTTCATTCGCTCTGAGTGTTATTGAAAGTTATTACGACTAAACCTAATGGATAGTAAATGCTATAAGATAAGGCTACGGAACCACGCAACTGTATCAGACGGCAGCAGGTGGCTCACAAGCGATGAAAATCAAGGTATTAGGTATTCAATCTGGTTGTGCATAAATTCGTTGGAAATACCAAGGCATGTCAATTAAATTTGCAATGCGACGTCGGTGATCAGAATCTTTTGTTTCCATCCATGTGTGCGAATGTGTTCTTCTACGTGTTGTGCGCCGGGGTGTCGAAAAATTAAGCCGAAGAGCCAAGTGTATATACGTAATATTTAGACTCATCACCCACCTTCGCACTTTAAGCAAATATCAATTTAAAAAAAAAAAAAAAAAAAAAACGAGTGATCGCCTAATTATTTAAATACCCCCCAACGCGGACCCCGCGATCCGCGAACATTCATTCGAACCGAATGACGCGACCGCGGACATTACGGTTGCAGGACGTTCATGACAAAGTACAGCCAATGAGAGAAATACATTCCCCCTTCTTACGCATTTGATCCCGGATATCCACGACCCCGAAGTCATAGTTCATGCGAGCGAAAGAAAAACGCTACAGATAATGAAGCGAAACTTCGTTTTGCTTACAAAAAAAGTCCCTCGAACAAAACAAAATAAGAAAGCTAAAACAAGGCAAGCAGGAACCCATTCAGGAATGACGAGGTCAGCAAACGCCCCATATCCTGGAATGTAACCGCGGACTCTAAGGTCCAAGTCCGTTTCCACCGGAATAAGGTCACCACGAACGAGCTCCTTATCCCGGAACGTCGCGACTGCTGTTTGTAAGGTTGCGCATTGTTTGAGACAAAGCCCAACTTGGTAAATAAAAACTTTCACAAACGCCGCAGACAGACGTTTGTAATGCGCCCAATATCGAGCTCCGTGTCCCTGGTGCCGTCCACGCGATCCATGGCAACGCCGCATCAACCCGCGCTGATAGCACCCCCGAGCACGGACGCAGGCATACCAAACAAGCACGGACGTACCAAACAAGAAAAAAACAAAACTGGCAGCGCTTGTCCTGTTTGCACTTCCTTTAGTCCCGTCTACTGTGCGCTGTTTGCCTTTTCGACAAGAAAGTTGCACAAGCGGTGCTTTCGATTGACAAGGTTAACTTCGCCCGACGCCAAAGTTTGCAACGCGATCGCCGGCTTCCTCGGTTTGTCAGCATCGCTCTTCGTTGCTTCCTTCGCCAACACACTCGCTGCGCCTGTTTGATGTTTCTGATTTCTGGTTGACTCTTCTTTTAATAGCTAAGAGGGCATACCGGTGTTAGAAGCCTGGTTTCACGGAATAAACCTTTGCACTGTACGAAGATCGGCGGTGTTCTTCTTGTGTATGCAAACATCTCACTTTACGATAGTAAAACGTTCTTTCGTAGGCATTTCTTGCATAAGAGAACGAAACTAATTAGAGTGTTGACTTTAATGTACTTCTGCAGCCGCGCTAGATAAGAACAAAAAATAGGCGTTTTCTTTTAACTTTTTCTTAACATTTTGCCTTTACGCAAGGAGACCTGGCTCACCCCATGTTTTCTTTTATGAATTTCAGGTGGTAGGGGGGTGGGCGATGACTTAGGTTATTACCGCGTAATCTTCTTCTCAACCAACCTGCAACGGGGTATCCAATGGATCAATACGATTCCGGAGAAAGAAATTGAAGTTTGGAGTTCTTCGTCTGTCATCTGTCATGACAATATACATTGTCATGACAGATTTTTGTGTTGTCAATAGTCTTACACATTCAAACAGTTATTTCACGCGGAGGGATGATAGTATGGTAAAGAACTCTGCCATTTACTGTATTCTCAAATAGGCATGTCAGGTCTTTCTAAAAAATAATGCAATGCGAACTACCTAGTGCACCTCAAGCGGATAAGTGTATACGCACAATGCGAAAATTTTCGCGTCTCGCCCAGTTTACTGGGAGAGAGAGAGGAGGGGGCGGGGCAAGGTGTCGGTAACCGCGCCTCAAAGAATCATGCGCTTGTTTCTAGCGGCTTCCAGATTTGATTGCATACTTAGAAAAGCAGCGCGTAATTTAGTGAGGCGTGTTTGCCAAAGCCTCCCCACAACAAACCCCGTAAAAAGCTCCTCTGACAAAAGTTCACGAGACAGAAGCTCGCACATTTTTTCACAGACCCGGGCAAAAGCTTACCAAGGGAAAATGGTATGTTGGTCTTAACACGGGAGCGCAGAAACCTTAGGTGCATGTGTGCGACACTATAATGCAAATGCCACTATCAATTAAATCTGACGGGGACATGTTTTGTTGATAAGAGTTTAAACGAGTTCATTTATCGATTGGTTAAAAGCGAATGCAGTCCCCTACCGCCTCCACCAGTCTTGGTAGATCTCGATTTACCTGGGATCCCTCGGAAACATTTTTTTAGACGGTTCCGGCATACCTTGTGTCAACCAAGATTGGTCTTATCAGCTCCAATCAGTTTCAGTGACATAAGTTTTGGTCATAAAACAGCACTTATGTGCCTTTTAGGCTTATCTATCGAACCCGTCGCATGGGTGGGGTACGAGTTAACCTAAAAATGGTGCAATGTCCATTGTATCCACAATTTAGCATAGCCCGTGTTTCGACTCGGGAGCCAAAAGAATAAAAAAAAAAAAATAATAAAGGTGAGCTTCGGTCCGGGCCTGTGAAACCACGCGTGAGCTTCTGTCGTGTAAGCTTTTTTCCAGTGGGCCTTTGTTCGGTGAGCATTTGTCCGGTTACCCTCCGCCCCCCCTCTTCCCCCACCTTGCAAGCCAGAAAAGACGCAAACCTTCTTGCGTCGTGCGTATAGCCACTTCTGTTCATGGTACACTATGCAGTGCGTACATCATCTTTCACTTTTAAAACCAGGCACAGCTTCGAATTGTTTTACATTATTTTGTTGGTTTTAGAATGCGAGCCACCTTCTCAGAATGTTTTGCTTTGTGCTCTCGCTTATGCTGTCGACGTCGCGGACTGTGATTTTATATTAGCTCTGTTTTTCAAGACTCCTGTTCTGCTCTGGACGCAATTGGAAACTGAGCCTCTGTGGCCGGGAAGAAACTTAAGTGTGACTACTGCAGATAATATTTGGTTTTGGAGAAGATTCTTCGTCACGACGGTGAAAGATGCTTTAGATAGTGAGGGACTACGGCTTCCAACGCCACTGGTCGTCAGTGTGATGATGCACGTTGAGGTTGTGAACGACCTTATGTCGCCTTAGCTCATCGCTCAAATTTTGCGGTTACGTGATCAGCGAAACGTAATGAGGAACCTGACACCAACTGTGCAGCCAGAATTTAAAACTTGGACGCTTGTCCAATCGGTCACATCCCTCAAGCAGTGCCTAAACTCATCCTCGCCTCGTCGACTGACATTCTTTTCCCCAATGTGTGCAAGGGGAAGAATGATGAAATATTACAGGATGCAAGGTCTGCTTCAGGATCCAGCCATAAAGCGAAGGCTGTGTGTGCTGTAGACACTTTTTTTTATTAAAAATAAGCGTGATGAAACTTCGAAGTATTTGTAGGTAGTCGCTGGGGCAAACTATACATTTTGTCACATTCGGTTCTTACATGGACGTCCTCTGAAATGTAGCCAATGAGTCGCAATTCGTTTGCGAATTTGTTTCTTTACTTAAAACTCACTGTTTACAAACAATACAAATGACCCCTTAACTAGCCTACTGTAACTTCTTTTCGTACTGTTTACAAAAAAAAATATGTCCGTCCGACCTGTGGTGGGAAGCCAAGAGCGTGCTGTTAGTTATGTCTTATTTATGAGGGAATCACCTCGATGACACTAAACAGAAAATACTATTTCACAAATTTTCTAGCTGGCTGGTGGAAACATCAAAAATATGTTTCAAATTAGAGTACTTGCAATTACAAAGCAGCGCTTTGTCTTGATAGGATATAAAAAGTTTAATAATTGCGGAAAGGCTATTGCCACTAATATTTACATGATATGTTTCACTCATTCAAACTTGATAGATACACACTAAAAGACAGAGTTGCCATATTAACTTCAAATCAGAAGAGCTATATATTTATTAACTATGCCGTCGTCACGCGCGGGTAAGTAACCTGCGTACAATATTTCCAATAGAAGCTACAAGCCGCCCGCCATCGCGTCGGTGCAGCAAAACCCAGCCTACAGCCGAATGTCGCTTCACCCCTCGCTGGCCCAGCCACAGGGACGTCACTAAGTGAGTGCGCAGGCTTTAGGTTCCAGAAGGTGTTGGTATAGCGCATAAAAAAATAGAAGGCGGCTACAAATGCAAGAATGTTCGAGCACTTTTGTTAGAACAGGAAACGGGCGTCGCTAAAGAGATGCTTCGGTCGACCATTATCCTAGAGCCGAGGAGTAAAAGAATCCAGATAAAGTCTGATACCTGGCACCGAATGTCCAAACTTCTGCTGCTAATGTCTTCTGCCGAGAATCTTTGTTTTTACTAACTAAGTAAGCAGTCAAGGCATCCTGCAAACGACGTACGCCCCTCTCTCTCTACGGTGGTTGGCGTTCTTTTTTTCTTTATTAACCTTGTTTCTTTTTGGTTGGCCGTAGTATATACTCTTCATTTACCCTATTGATTGTCCTTGGACTCTAGTAGTACAGGGTAAGTCAATACGGCAGAAGTAGACGTTTGTGTAGCGTTAGTAAGGATGCGCGCCATGTTTGTTTTCGCTTCATTATATTGCATGATTTCATGAAGTGTCCTGTATATTCCTCTCCCGTGTCTAGCAATTTTTCAGATTTTTGTTTTGCATCCCAACACACAGTTTCAGTTATAACATTGTAGATTGTTGTAGAGATTGTTATTAGATAACATTTTTTTGGACAGTCTCCACCCCCTTACGCCCTCTTTACTCCGAAAAAGTTTCATGTGTTATTCGAAACGAGTTGGCCTCGTCTTCTACTTATGCTGCGTTTTCAGCATATCCTGTCATATCGCTGGCTGTGACACTGATCAATACGCACGTAAGTGCTTATATCATGTTCAGTGTCACAGCGCAGACGGTTTTATCAGGTCTAAGCGTATCCCCAGCTTCAACCAGCTCTCTGCATAGATAGTAGCGATTGGCTCTCCCAAATGCTTTGCGGCAGAGGAGGCGCACGAAATTGCTTGCGTATACATGGCGTTGATAACGCATTCACGGAAAGGTGTAAGCGAGCTGGACAAGAATGACAATAATAAACCCTGGAGAAAGGGAACAAGGGGACAAGGGACAAACACAAATCTCAAAACGCAGCTAGGTGACTGGTGCGCGACCGAAAAAATCGTCGTACATGACGTCCATATATTGTTTTCCTCTTTCTATTCTTTTAGAGCGCAGCTCTTAGGCACCCGTATCCGGCTTGAGCGGCGTAGGCATCGCCGTCGGTGCCGGTGTGGTGCTTTATGGGAGACGTCCCAAAATGCACCGCGCCGAAACGTCTCACGACGACGCGCGTTTCCCGCATGAAAGAAGGAAGAGGGGAGGAGGAGAGGGTATGGATGAGGAGGAGGGGCATACCCTTCCGACTAAGTAGCCTCCCTTCCTTTTCCTAAGGAGCTGCGCTTTAAATCTGCGTTACAGTGACTTGTAAACGTCTTTAATTTTTTACAGCCACTAATCGATGAGTGCTTAGTAATAAAGATTTCGGAAATGTATAATAAATGCCGTGAATTTGGATATCAGGATGTAAACATCAAAGATATGAAGCTGCGCTAGGGGGCGATGATTAAAATATGGTGAAAATCAAAAAGAGTGACGCTCACGGTTATGGACCTTTTTATTATTTAAATACTCAAAGGAAAGTGCTGTCATTTCTAAATGTTATTTTAGCTATTAACTTATCTGGTCCAGGAGTATACATACTTCACGCGTAAAAATTTTGCTCCGCAAGACGCATTATTTACACACCGCGCACGGCTGGATACCCATTCAAGAAATCCCTCGAAAACAACGGGCTGGTCGATAATATGGTCGATGAATCCGGCGCTCCTTTTAGCTACATATTGAAGCAGCGCGTACAATAGCAGCCACCTAATCACCCGAGTCGCGGAAGCTGGCGTCTTTCCATGGCTGCTTTGCCTTAGCTTCTTCTATGTTTTGCTATGCGTCCTCCTCGATGACCTCATTGTCATAGAAGACGCGCCTAGGCTTCAGACACATTCGGTTATCCTTTTGTTTGGTCTTGAGTGTTGGGTTAATGACTAATTAGCCTTCGCTGCTTCTGAAAGTGCGCTGTTTATGCATTCGGGTTCGCGCTTCCTAATCTCCTCGACGCTCTTGCGTCTTCACAAAAAGAGTGTGTTTGGGGAACTGTGCAAAGGCGCATCATTAGTGGACGGTGGCCTCAATCTTGAGAAGGCGTTTGTCTTTGTTTGATTTGTGTACTAATGCTCGAGTTTTGTGGCCACAATGGAGGCAGACATATTTTTTCGCACGCCTATATACGGGCTACCGTTCAGAAATTTAACAAACTTTTTGTGTAACTACACATCGAATTAAGTACTGTAATAATTCATTTTCTATTTTATTACTTTAATGCGTATATCGAGGCAAAGCCGGACATTAGCAGCCCCTGCACAACACAAAAAAAGAATTGACAATTAATGGGACCAGGAAACGAATGATTGCATCACCAATTCCGTTCCTCTTAAATATTTTCTTTCCGGACACTTTCCTCTATGAGCCTTGGCAGGATTTTGTTCACGTTCTAGAGCAGAAAAAAAAAAGAACAACGCGTTTGAAATTTTAGTATAACAATTGTCGCTCCTGGCCTATGACCTAAAGTTTTGCCGTTATCAAGGATCACTCGCAGAAATTTTAGAGTTCAGGCTATTGTCATATTTGGTTAATTACCTTCTTACATATAGGTTTCACCAAATAAAGTGTAAACGTAATTTACTAAAAGAGTAGTTCTTTCAGTAAAACAACGGAACCAATTAAACGTTCCATAGCGGTTTGATTACAAGCACTTTAAACAGGTTCAAATAGCTCAATTTGTGCTCAGTGTACGACTAACTTTTTTGCTCTACTTGAACGTTTGACGTCAATTTAATTTAAAATTAATCCTAAATATTAAAAAAAAATGAACTTAATTGTTTTTTTCATCTCGAACACAGATGACGAACTAGAAACATTCTTCAAAACGTTTTGTTCTTATCGTCCTTAATATTGACTTACATCTTCTTTCGGTCTTTCTTTATTACAACATATTTTTACCGTTCTTGGATACATTTTAGTTTAGGGTTGACCTCGTTTTATTGCATTGAGTGTACGACATATATTAATATTTCAGGTTTATAAGGTAGCTTTACCACACTAGAAAAATACACAAATATTAAGTAATTCACCATAGGAGAAACATGTACACAATTGGAAATTCCCATCGTAGGTGTACGTACCAGAGAACTTTCTCCTCCCAGAAAAGCAGAACTCCGTGACATGTCAAAAAACAGAAGCAGAAATCCGAAGAGACGATACATCTTGCAAAGCTCTTTTCACCCCAGTGCGATATAGGACTGGGGACTAAATACACGTTCTATTCGGATGTGCGCCAGGTGAGGTAGAAAAGGGCCACTTCTGACCGAAGCAAATCGGGCCTAGAGGGCCCCCTGAAACCTTCCGTGATTTCTTCTGAGAAAGTCGTAATGAATCTTTCAGAGTGATGAACCCTGGCTCCGAAATGATGTGGAAAAAAACAAAAAAGAGAAGAGACAGGAGGAATAGGATTGAGCCATATGCAGTGAAATAAAAATTTAAGCCGTTTGCAATCTCCTGTAGCGCCTGATTAGAGCGCAGCTGTTGAAGCGGAGGAGGGAAAGGTACTGAGGGGAGAAGGTGGAAAGCCCCCACTACCAGTGTTGCGCCCGTTACCGAAAGTAAGTAACGAAATAGCCTTACTCGTTAGCTTGGAAACAAGCTAACGCGCTAAAAAGCTCCGTTAGCATTTTGAGAATGTAACAAAATACGGGTGTCGTTACTTGCCGTGAATAACGGACGTTGCTTTGATTTCAGTTTGTCGTTACTTTGTGTGTTACTGCTAGTGTATGAGAGCTGTTGGTGTATGACTGTAGAGTCTCAACCAGAAATGTCCCCACCAGATTGTCGAACAATTCTTAAAAATGGGAGCTTGATGCATACGGTCGATCTTCCTCTACTTCAGCAAGGGCGTGTGGGAAAGTGGGTTGTATTCTCGGTCTTTCGTTTCTTTGAAAGCACCTTGAACTCTGATAGCTTCTGCGAATGGAGGGAATGGCGGAAAAGAAAAACAATTAGGACTGATGCGAAGCACCGCTGTTAATTTCTAGTCATTAGTGGTGTGAAACAACGAAACAGAAACTAAATCGACTGCATCACGAATTAGTATAAAAACACAACTATCTTAATCAATCGCAAACTTAAACAGACATCATATAAACGTGTTTATATATAACTGCCATGATTGATTTACACTCCTTCTAAAATGTAAAAGTAAACTAAACTAAGCCGCTTTCGAAGACTCTTCGCCAACTTACATTAATGAGGATTGTGAGATGTAACTGAAAAACTGCGACAAGTAAAACGATGTCGAAAGAAAGGTGTGTTCTTTTTTTGCTAATAAAGCTTAACGACGACATTTTAGCGGAACAAAAGTGACATTGAAGAATAACTCACCTTAATCTGCTTTTTCAAATTAAAGTTCGACGTCCTGGGTGTGTTCAGCAGCTTGAGTTTCGGCATACAGAGCAGACATTTAAACAACAAATTGTCTGGCTTCGTTTTCCTCAGTTAAAACATAGCACTTATCCCGGGCCATAATAACGGAGTTTCGGTGTCCGTTGCCATCTTGCAGGAAAAGTGAGTGCGAGATAGCAGTAAAGGGGGCTTTTATAACAAGCATTTTAAAACGGCCTTGTTGTTTAGAGGCAGACGTTGCATGACAGACGAAACTCTACAGTACACGGTCTACACACAAACAACACAACTCATAGCCAGACCGGTTTTAGTCACAGTCCTGTTTAGACTTCACAAGCAACAAAAAGAGGACACCGATCACTTATTATAACCAATTATTATAACCACCCTATTGAAAATTCCATCAAGATACTTAATTTGGGACACTGACTGCCAGTCAGCAGCCTTAATGGAACGTGTGGACCATCAGATGTCATCTGATGGTCCATCAGATGACGTCTGACTGCCACTGCCAAGGGATTTTCATCAACAAGGGCGGCATTTATATAAGAGTAAAGCTATACGCACTCATAAATATTGCCAAATGCCTCGACAAAAAAAAAATGTTCGAGAAAAAAAAAAAAAAAAGCAGGACCATTCCGGATTGAACCCGCGACACTTGCGTACAAATCGGACACCTTAACCCCTATGCTACGCCGTTGGTTAGAAAACTCGATTTCACCATTCGTTTTATACGAGATTCTTCGGTTGCAAATGCAGTTAAGACTTGAGCATATTATGCAAAGCACTCGTACATCACTCCCCGTACTTCAGTTCTGCTCACCTGCCATGTAGAGTACTTTCGCGCCGTAGAACGATCCTTTTGTTCGCGCGGCTCCGGCCCAGTAGCCCTTGTACCCTTGTCGTCTTCAACTACACCGCTAAAGTCCCTTACATCGTCGGAACTCACAACAGGCTGGATCTTGTAGAGTAGAAATTCTACTAAAACATAAAACGCTGTAGAGCCCGGGCAGGATCGACAGGTTGGAACAAGCGGGCAAACAAAACGAGTCGAGAGCGATCGTTCATGAAAGCTCGGCGAAGCCTCTATGGGCGAAGCGAAGTGGCGTTTTCGGCGTTTCGGCGGGCTTCTGATCAAGGTTGTCGGTCGGCTGCGTGTCATATCTCTAACATCAGCGGTTTTATGGGCTCACGTCCCGAAATCGTTTTCTTGTGTATAGATTAATTTTCGTATTCATAGATTTGACGAAATAGTGGTATCCGAACGAACTTTACGTCCTTTGACCGTACGTCTGTCTGCAAGCCAAAGCTTGTTGACGTACAGTCAGAGCCAATCGATGTACAATCAGAATCGCCACCAAGACATCTTAATGGAATTTCGCGGCGGCCGACTGCCACCAGAAAACCATCGGAAAGCCGACAAGTGGAGTCTGACTGGAGTTTGACTGTCGGTCAGAGTAACTTGTTGGCCAATCAGACATGTTTGACGTACAGTCAGGCACAGTCAGCGGTCAACTAGAAAACATTGACTGCCAAACAGGGTTACATTGATGGATTTTTCCTTCGGGCAAAGAAAATTATTGGTGTTTATAAAGGAAGTATAACGCCGGCCATGCTTTGGTTATAATCGCATGTATACTCGTAGTATCTTTACCTGTATATATATGATTAAAAGAGGCGGTGAGCGTTTAGAAGCTATTTACCCGAAGGAAAAATCCATCAATTTAACTCTATTTGGCAGTCAATGTTTTCTAGTGGACCGCTGACTGTGCCTGACTGTACGTCAAGCATGTCTGATTAACCACCAAGTTACTCTGACCGACAGTCAAACTCCAGTCAGACTCCACTTGTCGGCATTCTGATGGTTTCCTGGTGGCAGTCGGCCGCCGCGAAATGCCATCAAGATGTCTTGATGGCGATTCTGATTGTTCATCGATTGGCTCTGACTGTACGTCAAAAAGCTTTGACGTGCAGACAGACGTACGGTCAAAGGACGTAAAGTTCGTTCGGATACCACTATTTCGTCAAATCTATGAATACGAAAAATAATCTATGCACAAGAAAACGATTTCGGGACGTGAGCCCATAAAACCGCTGATGTTAGAGACATGACAGGCAGCCGACCGACAACCTTGATCAGAAGCCCGCCGAAGACGCCACTTCGATGAGCTTTCATGAACGATCGCTCTCGACTGGTCTGGTTTGCCCACTTGCTCCAATCTGTCGATCCTGCCCGGGCTCTACAATGTATTATGTATTAGTAGAATTTCTACTCGACAAGACCCAGCCTGTTGTGAGTTCCGACGATGTAAGGGACTTTAGCGTTGTATTTGAAGACAACAAGGTGTACCAGGTCTACTGGGCCGGAGACGCGCGAACAAAAGGATCGTTCTACGGCGCGAAAGTACTCTAAAAGTACTCTACATGGCAGGTGAGTAGAACTGAAGTACGGCGAGTGATGTACGAGTGCTTTGCATATCATTTTGTAGGCTTAACTGCATTTGCAGCCGAACCATCTTGTATAAAACGAATGGTCAAATCGAGTTTCCTAAGCAGTGGCATAGCATAGGGGTCAAGGTGTCCGATTTGTACGCAAGTGGTCGCGGGATCGATCTGCGGTGGTCCTCCTCTTTTTGTTTCCTTTTTTTCTCGAACATTTTGTTTTATCGAGGCATTTGGCGATATTTATGAGTGCGTACCCTACTGAAAAAAACCATTTGAAGTTCAAACGGGTGGCAAACTTGTAAATCAAACGGGTGCAAACTTGTCGACCCGTTTGGATCAAACGTGATAATGGGATACTGGTAGCCGTTTGAAACGGTACCCGCTCGAAACGGTACCCATTTGAAACGGTACCCGCTCGAAACGGTACCCATTTGATACAGGCGCCCGTTCGACCTTGCACGTGAAGACACGTTTGAACGTACCATTCGAATCGGGAAATTATGCGCTAGCCCTAAATGGGAATCGTCTGGTAGGTTGGTTATCTTAAACTTATTTAAGACGTTCCGAAACTCATAAACCTATTTATAACATGGAGGAAACAAGTAGGAATGTGCTCACGTAGGTGCTTGCAAATGGACAGGAAAACAGACACAAGAGATTTTTTTCAATTCTCCTCAAAGTTTATTACGTCTTCTGTAGACAAGTACAAACGTGCAAGCGATCTGTGAAATGTGAGAGGCACTCTAAGCTTTTATACAACTGAGAAGATAGCAAACCAAACAAGAACCGAGGTAATTCTAGACTATGAAGGTAGACTTTCGGGAAATTATTCGCCCGGCTGCCGCGAGAATAGCGGCTGCATAATTATATAGATAATATGGAAGAGTACGAGTAGAAGAACGGTTAATCGTTGCCAAGGAGTAGGCTGCAGTGCACTTACCATAAAAATAGCGGACTTGAAAGATGTAATCCGTGATATTTGTCGACACGGTCAAAGCATGGACACCACACAAACACAAACGAGAAGGAATGGCTCCTTGGAAGTTTCAACACGATGTGGCGCACAAGCTGTCATTTGCCGAACCGAACCAAACCGCAAGAATTCCTGACTTCTTTGAAGAATCGCTTGTTGCCGAAATAGGCGTAGGACTTTTCGAAGACTAATAGCTTTGGTTCACATCCAATACGCAGGGTTGCCAGGTGTTTGAACTCCAAACCGCCAAACGTCTACGAGATATAGCCCAAAAATAGTCAAATGTTGATCCAGAAAAATAGCCCAAAAATAGCCCAAAAAAAGCTTATTGTTTGAAACGTTTATTCTGAGCAGAAAAGACACATAATACATTTTTATCCATCAAATGCCCAAGAAATGGCGTCCCTTGCACGTTCGGCGAACTTCCAGAAGCGCTCGCAAGCGCATGACAACATACCTTCCTGTGTATTGGGACGCTACTATCGGGGCATGGTGACCAGAATGACGTTACGGGAAAACTATGCAGAATTAAACACAAAGTATAAGAAGTATTCACTTGGTGACTTATTCGCGGGTGCTGTCTAGAGCGCATTCTCAGAACGGGCCATAGAGATCATACATACGAACGAGCCCACATTAATAGGCTGCTACGACCGGCAACCTTGAGGCTGCGGAATGCACGTTACAAAAGAACTGTGGAAGCTCGCCATCAGCACGCGCTCAGCAGTCGTGCACACAGCTATGGTCGCCAGTGAATACGCCAATCAACAGAATACCTAAGGAATGCGCAGAACATGTGCTGTTAAGGCCGCAAGGAATCGCGCCGTCACTTGTTGAGATGGAGGAATAACAGCACATGCTTGCATTCGGACAACATTCGGAGGTAAACAATTGCACAAGGCGCGCAAAAAGAAGACGAATTTGTTTGCTGTCCTAAACCTATGAGGGTTAAGGGACTGAAGTACCAAATGTTCACGTAACTTACTCTAAAAAATACAGTCGAACCTATAAACCCAAGTGCTTTCAGGCATTTTGGTTCCAGCACAGGTCAGAAATTGCCCATTGCACAGGTCAAAAATAGCCCAATGCACAGGTCGGAAATAGCCCAATACTAGCCAAATAGCCAACTACCATTTTTTCCCGCCAACTGCAAATAAAACTAGCCCAATTTGGCTAGTTATAGCCCAACCTGGCAACCCTGCCAATACGTTGTCGAGAGACATCCTAATAAGACCGCAGGGTTAGGCGACACATCGAAGCAGGTGGACGCGTGAAGTTCGAGCTGGAACTGACACAAGCAGACAAAGAAAAAAACGGCTGTCAGGCGCACCCTTCCGGATCTCGATGCTTATCAGCGTGTAGCTCGCGCGCGGCTGTGGGTCACGTGACGGGTGACAAGAGAGGAGGGAGGGGACGAGGACCACAGCAAATACTTTACGAGGGGGAATACAGGACACTACCCGCGAATACAATGGCCTCGGGGACGACAGGTTTTGCGCGCTTCCATTGGGTGGATGTGTCATGGCGTTGCGGTTTTCCCCTTTAGGATCGGGTGGTGACTAGCGCCGTCTCTCGGTGCGGGATATTTTACTACCGGCCGAACCTCTTTCGGTGTGTGCACGCTCTTCGGTCGCGGCGGTGTAGGTCGTCTGTTGAATTTAAAAACCAGCGGACACTTCATTGGTGACTCATTTAAAGGGCGCGTATAAGTAGGATGAGCTCTATGTCTACGTTGAGTTATATAAACCGCACGCATGTAGCTCCATCAGCGCGTATCGAAATTTGTACGGGCGGTTTTGAAATATGTTCTAATAAGTGTGGTTAGTCGTAATCGCACTTCAAATCAGTACGGAGCAACTAATATTAAGGAACTATGGCGACACGAGAAGCACGTTTAGCAGGCACAACAATGTATTGTCATATACTTCACAGCAGAGTATTTGCTACTATGATGATCGCTAAGATGCCCGAGAAGGCACTTTGAGTAAACGATTCTATTTTCGCGAGCTCGGTTTGCCGAGAATTTTTCTAAGTGGTGGTTTCGGGAATGTCTGCCTGGCGCAAAATTCTGATGTCAGGAGTATGGTTCTGTGTATTAGATATGAGACGATTTAATCGTGTGATCCTTTTCTCGCTATTTTCAAAATGCGAGTAGGTGGTGCTTTGCAGCAGCCCAAGGCAACAGAAAAAAAAAATGTTCAGAAAGTTGGGAATAATGTTTTATCACTTCGTGGATAGTCAACATTTTTCCTAATAGCTATGGTGGCCTAGAACGAAGTTGGTTTATATCATTTTAGTATTTCTACAATGATAATTGAAGGAGCGAACTCAGACTCCACTCATAAATGTCATTCGACAAATTTTTTTTGAACAATATTTATTGCACATTGAACAAATACGTACAGCTTTGCATTCTAAAAACACAGATCTCTGTTTACACAGACAATAACGCTTTGAACAAATATATACAGCTCAGCATTCAACAGACACAGATCATAGATATGTTTTACACACACATTTCGAACAAGGTCAGCATGAGAAACGCGACGCCGAAGTTGTTTACTAAAGCGCGATCCAAACCAACGCTTCTTTTTGCGCCTGTAGGTCGTGCGGCTGCGGATGTGACGCATTTCGTGGCGTTTTTGCTGCTTCCGGGCGCGCTTTCTGAGTCAGAACCGTGCGCTTTGGTTTGGACGGGCGAAACTTCGGGCGAGCGAGCACAAGCAAAGTGCAACTGCGACAGACTGGCCGGCCAGACGGCGAGAGAAAGAGAGAGGGAGAGAGATCGCGTTGTCATGTTGGAAGAGAATAAAAAGGGGGGGAGGAGAAGGCAGCCAGACGGCGAGAAACGCGGAGCCGGAACTAGCTTGCCCTCCACCGATTGGCCGGGACACAGGAGCGTCCTACTACGTCACCGCGCGTTTTTGTGCGCGTTGAGAAGTTGAAATCAACCAACTTTCTTGTGCGCGCCCGGAAGGAGCGAAGAAGCGGCGCAACGTCACGAAAATACGTCACATCCGCAGCCGCACGACCTACAGGCGGAAAAAGAAGCGTTGGTTTGGATCGCGCTTTACGTGATATGGTCAGGAGGGAACCGAAAGAATTACAGGTTTTAGTGATAATGTAGTGATTGCGCAGGCGAGCTGGTGGATGTTAACCATTTTGTTCTTAGCCCGAGACTGAGGCAGGAAAAGAGGAAAGTTTCGAAGTAGAAGAAAAATGAACAGTCGAGGACACGTCTCTAACACAGCTAAAGACAAGTTTATTTGGTCACCTTCTTATATACACTCCACAAACTTCACCACAGCACCTTCCCGATCTCGAAAGCCAAAAGATAACAAAGGTCTCACATCTTTCCACCACAATTGTCAAACGACCTTGACGTTTTCCACAAAGCAATGAACAATGGCTCCCCTCATCCGGAAGACACTTGTGAATCCTTCGCGTACACAGTACACTCTCTCCCTCTACTCTCGGACCCATAATCACAAAGCATCCCGGTAACAGAAGATATTAATCCACGTGATACACAAAGGAAGAAACCACTTACACCTTCACATTCAACAAGCACTTCACAAACTTTCAAATCCGCAAGAATGATTTTGCGCTGCTGCTAAGCTGTAACGACACCTGACTAATGCAGTTGCCCATTGATTTCATTCTTATTGTTTCTTTTACAACCCTTTTGATGTCGTTTAACTCCCTGTGTATTATCTCTGTTTCAGACCAGTGGGGTATACAATTATTACATTCTTGAACATGTTTCGCTATTTCCGAATTGGCAACGTTGTTTTTGACATTCCTTTTGTGTTCAGTCAATCTGTCATTTATACACCTTGACGTCTGCCCCACATATTTAAAGCCACATTCCAGGGGGATTTCATATACCACTCCATTACCACACGGAATAGACTTTTCTCGATGTGTTTTTGCGCATTCCCTTACACTTTTGTGGAAAGGTGTGAGCTTGCTCAACTTATAATCCGAACTAAAAACCAGATCTACATTGAACTTCTTGGCACAAGCCTTTAAGTTGTGAGAAATTTTGTGATAAAATGGAATTACAATAGTTCTATTTTTTGGCCTTTGCTTCGGTTCCCCTGTACATTTGTTTGCGAATTTTACGGATAACTGCTTCCTTACTAATTCATCCTCATAACCAGCACCGTTTAGCCTTCTCCACTGTCTTTCTACCGATTCGGCGTACAGGGGAACCGAAGCAAAGGCCAAAAAATAGAACTATTGTAATTCCATTTGATCACAAAATTTCTCACAACTTAAAGGCTTGTGCCAAGAAGTTCAATGTAGATCTGGTTTTTAGTTCGGATTATAAGTTGAGCAAGCTCACACCTTTCCACAAAAGTGTAAGGGAATGCGCAAAAACACATCGAGAAAAGTCTATTCCGTGTGGTAATGGAGTGGTATATGAAATCCCCCTGGAATGTGGCTTTAAATATGTGGGGCAGACGTCAAGGTGTATAAATGACAGATTGACTGAACACAAAAGGAATGTCAAAAACAACGTTGCCAATTCGGAAATAGCGAAACATGTTCAAGAATGTAATAATTGTATACCCCACTGGTCTGAAACAGAGATAATACACAGGGAGTTAAACGACATCAAAAGGGTTGTAAAAGAAACAATAAGAATGAAATCAATGGGCAACTGCATTAGTCAGGTGTCGTTACAGCTTAGCAGCAGCGCAAAATCATTCTTGCGGATTTGAAAGTTTGTGAAGTGCTTGTTGAATGTGAAGGTGTAAGTGGTTTCTTCCTTTGTGTATCACGTGGATTAATATCTTCTGTTACCGGGATGCTTTGTGATTATGGGTCCGAGAGTAGAGGGAGAGAGTGTACTGTGTACGCGAAGGATTCACAAGTGTCTTCCGGATGAGGGGAGCCATTGTTCATTGCTTTGTGGAAAACGTCAAGGTCGTTTGACAATTGTGGTGGAAAGATGTGAGACCTTTGTTATCTTTTGGCTTTCGAGATCGGGAAGGTGCTGTGGTGAAGTTTGTGGAGTGTATATAAGAAGGTGACCAAATAAACTTGTCTTTAGCTGTGTTAGAGACGTGTCCTCGACTGTTCATTTTTCTTCTACTTCGAAACTTTCCTCTTTTCCTGCCTCAGTCTCGGGCTAAGAACAAAATGGTTAACAGGTTTTAGCCCTGCAAGGTCCGGTTCTTGCAGCGGAGAACGGAGCACACTGTCCCTCCTGCCATTTTCACTGATTCTTTACAGCGGCGAACGCGTCAGACTAGGTGCACTACAAAAGGACACTGTAGCGTGTCATCCGTCGAGAAGGACGCAGGCATCAACATGCAGTGACAGGTCGTGCAATGGTGGCCGCTGATAGTCATCGCGCCCGGCCTAGCCAACACGCCTAGCCTGACGCCCGCGTGTTCGCCCGCCCGCGTTTGGCATCGTCGGTGACGCATATCGGTCACGTGTTCTGGCAGGAGGAGGAAATGTGAGAGGAGGGGAGAGAAAATAGGGAGAGGGGCACACCTAAATTATCCCGCGCCACCAGGGGAGGAATCGGCGCGCCCATCGCTCCGTCTAATGCAAATGAGCGGAGTGTCCTGTATTCCCCCTAGTAAAGTATTTGACCACAGGGACAGCCCCTCTCCCTCTCCCGAGGCATTCCAGTAAGATGTGCTTTTGTAACCTCGAAAAAGAAACACGCGTGCGGGCGCGCGCGCATTTTAGCACGCTCGAACCTTGGAAATGGCGGCGGGGCGCCAGAAGCTTGGCTTGCGCCCGAGCGAAGAAAGTACTCAGCCCGAGCTCGTAGCTTGACTGCTGCAACGGCGGGCGTGCTCTCGCAATGATCGATGTTCTTGCAGCCGCGTGTACGCGTGCTACCTTCGCTGCGTCTTGAATTAAAGTGAAACGGAGTCTAGACGTACATTCTTTCACGCGGTCGCGTCTTCTGCGAGAGAGATTCGAGCTGAATAAGTAAATTGAGGCAACAAAGATGGAGAAAGTTTTAAAGTTCTGTCGAAAATATCGGCTCACCAACGTCGCGCGTTTACGTAAAACAGCAACGAAAAAGGTGTTAGTTTTAGTTGCAGTGTAAGCGAACATCAGCGCTATTGAAATATAAATATAATTACTTGCACTACGCCGAGGATCTGAAATCGATGAACCGGCGCTCCCAGCCTTCCGGAAACATTGGCTGCCACGGCTGAAACGCTAGGCGTGCCCACGCCGCCGATCTGTACATACAATATCAAACGGGCTCCGGAGAGCCGTTTGATTAAACCGGTACAGTTTGCAACATGGTCACCGGTTTGAGCAAACGTGCGACAACTTTGCCCAAACGAGTCGCCCATTTGCACAGACGAGCGACCCGTTTGCCAAAGGAGTGACCTCTTTGTCCAAATAGGTGACCGTTATGGCTCATACGGGGGACCCCTATGACAAACTGGTGACCGGTATGGTTAAACTGTTATCGGTATGGACCCGTTTATTTTCATATAGGCGCCAAATGCTTTTTTTCAGTAGGGTATATCTTTACTCTTATATAAATGCTGCCCTTGTTGATGAAATTCCCCTGGCAGTGGGGGTCAGACGTCATCTGATGGACCATCAGATGACGTCTGATGGTTCATCACGTTCCACCAAGGCTGCTGACTGGCAGTCAGTGTCCCAAATTACGTACCTTGATGGAATTTTCAATAGGGTATCCCAAAATTTTTCCTTCAATTCTAAAAAAAAAAAAAAATCTTCTTTTTACGCCGGCAGCAGCCATGTAAGGGCGAAGCAGGCGAAAGGCTTCACTATTACTGTTACGAATGTGTCTCTCTATAGGAATGGTACAGTAGCCTTCACACACGACCAGGAACAGCGAGAAGGATAAGGTGAACGCAGCGTCCAGCAATAGATAATTCGGTCTTTGAATGCCAGGGATTTGGGGGCTAACTGCGATACAAAGAAGGTGTCGTCCCTGATGGTTACGCAGTCTTTTATCTAATTTTTGAGGCATTATGGGAGAAAGAATGCCCGGAGGACGAGGCGGAAGCCGACCTTCTGAAACGAAGTCGTTATCCAGCAAGAGACCGCACCTTTGTACCATGGCGGCAGGGTTTCTAAAATATGGTGACGTCTTTCTGGTGACGGACGCCTTTCAATCCTGCAATAACCTTGCCACTTGTTTTGGTTCAAGCGTGCGAACGTCAACGCTTCCAAATTTAGAGTTTATTCTTTCTGTTGTTGACAGAACGAGAATTTATTCATTTTGAAGAGAAGGATTTGACCAGCTGAAGTAGCTAGGGACGATTAGGCAGAATCCTTCGAGCGGCGGTAGACTGTAGACTTCTGAGCAGATGTCTCTCCAGCGAGACGACTGCTCCTTCAGGGCACGGCTACGGCGGTCTTAGTAGCTTCGATACAAATACTGCACACCGGGCCCTTAGGAGTTGCGCAAAGCGATAATCTCGCGTCTTTTAGCCTGGTCGTGGGAACGTTAAAACTGTCTTCTGAGGGAGTTTGAAATTGCGACGTTTATACATAGCTTTGTCGGGGTTTCTTTGCCCCTTTTTGTAGTGCGCAGGATAAAACTTATTTTACTTTCAAACTATCATGCGGCAATTTTTAATCAAAACTAACTAGTAAAGGGCAACGTAAATCGCTAGCAGATACCGTACAATAATAACGACATTACTTTACTCGTTACTCATTTGGAATTCAAACGAATACGTTAGTACGTTACTAAAAAAACTAACGCGTTGCCGGTAACGTCATTACTTGTAACGCGTTAGTTCCAACACTACCCACTATTAACATGAGTGTGGATCGACGTGTGCTTAACGCACGTCGCAGGAAAGGCCAATCTTTGGTGAGAGCATCGCGTGTAAATTTGGCGGGAATTTAGCGGGGCAATTTTTCCCCTAACTTTAGGGAGGAATGTTTTTCACTGGACTAACCGGGGAAATTTATTCCTGCTAGGTTTGGTGGAAAATGGTTACCGCTCCCTACTGAAAAATCCGGTATAACTTTTCGCTATCCGGATTATGGAACCGGAAATATATCTGGATTCTATTTGGACTCTATCTGGAATTTAGGTTTTCAGAAATTATTCCTTTGTCTGAAGTCTGGATTTAAGGTTTCCAGTAACCAATTTCCGGTTCCATAATCCGGATAGTGAAAAGTTATACCGGATTTTTCGGTAGGGCTAATGACGTCACACGTGATGTCACTAATGACGTCATCAGTGACGATGACGATGCCGTCACCAGTGGCGTCACGCGTCCCATGATGCACCGCGCGGTTACGCCGACGTCGACGGCGACGCCGCTCTAGCCGCAATCAGGTGCCGAAGACCTGCGCTCTAAAAAGGGAAGACTTTGGAGATCTTTGCAACTAGGAAGGTTAAACAGCTGATTGAGTGTGCAGAGCCCAAGACACTTTCAACTTCGAAATACGGTCTTTGAGCAATGGCATGTAACGGCAGTCTTTGGGTGGCTCATTTAGAAGGGGTTCAAAAGTCCGACACACTTCGTGGTGGCCAGACTCCCAGTCGTGCTGGCTAGGTTGGCGCATCTTAATCCCTAACCTCGCCCATACCGTTACGGAGATGGTACCACGTACATAACCTGTACCGTATCAAACAACTCCGCCCCCGTCCTACTTGCCAAGACATTTTACAACAAAGCTATACAATATCGGGATAATATCCTAACCTTGTGTCTACCCCTCAAAAAGTTGCACTTGAGAACCATAACTTCCGCAGAGTGTGCCCGTTCGGCTCTAACTTCAAAAATGGAGGCGCCCGCGAGCCACTGCCATGTGATCGAATATCACATGACGCCGAGTCGACGAGCTACCTACTAGGGCAGGCGACTTTTAGATATATAATTAAAAAGGCACTTGCATATAAAGCTATACGTTTATAAGAAAACTGTTTTCTTAACCCAAAGCAGCAATACCTTGTCTGCTCTGCTGGCTGCGACAGAAAATTCCACTGCAGATGATTAAACGTCGGCCTCGAAGAATACGATATCTTTATGAAATCCGGTACACTCAGCTTCTGGTACACTCAATTTAGTATTTATCGTTCACTCGTCCAAAAATTGTACTCGCGCGATAAACAGTTACATCTTGATGATGTCGAGCGCAGTTTGAACCGCCGCCCTGAAATTTTCTGGAAGTTTGCAAAGCAGCACACTCGTAACAATTCACATAAAATTTCACTGCGGGATTGTTCTACTGGAAACACTAAGTATTTTTCGTCCCCACCAGAGGTGGCAGACCGTTTCGCAGACTATTTTAGTCAATGCTATACAGTTGGTCAGTCAACTATTCAGCCTATTGACATTAGAGTAAACTGCCAGGATGTTTTATCGGGCTTCAGAGTCGATACGGATGAAATTGAGGAAGGTATCAGAAAACTTAAACCGAAGTTATCTACTGGAGTAGATTGTATTCCGAGCTTTATAATCAAAGGTTGTGGTGTCCTGTTCGCACCGATATTAAAACACATTTTCAACTTGTCACTTCGCTCTGGGGTGTTCCCATCGTTATGGAAGAAAGCGGTTGTCGTGCAAATATTCAAGGGGGCGATTCATCGGTTGTCAGTAATTATCGGCTTGTTTCTTTATTGTGCGGGTTTTCTAAGGTGTTTGAGAAAGTTATTTATACAGGAATAACTCATTACTTTCATCAAAAATTAACGACTTCGCAGCACGGGTTCATTACGGGACGGTCAGTTGAAACCAACTTCTGCTCCTTTTTACATTTCGCTGCACCAATTGTTACCAACAGGGGACAGGTAGATGCCATTTATTTTGACATGTCTAAAGCATTCGATAAAGTTGATGATGAGCTATTGCTCCACAAATGATCGTTATAAGGTTGTTGTTCTGAACTACTTCGCTGGTTTCAAAGCTACTTGTCATGTCGTACGAATCATGTTCGAATTTCTAGTATCCCTTCTAAACTATTTTACTCAACTTCAGGTGTCCCCCAGGGGCCTATTCTTAGGCCTCTTGTTTATGATATTTGTTAATGACATAACCTCATGTGTAAAAAAAAGCTAAGCTTCTACTCTTTGCGGATGATATTAAGATTTTTATGCGCGTTGCTACTCCTTTTGATTGTAATGCTCTTCAGCACGAAGTGAACAACATACTGCAACGGTCTTTGGCGAATAATTTACTCCTAAATCCTACCAAAACTAAGGTTCTTTCTTTGAGCAGACGACGCACTGTTATGCATTTTACCTACTCTCTGGGAGGAACTCCAATCGAACGCGTGACTGTGATGAAAGATCTCGGTGTGTGCCTTGATAGCGCGTTGTCATTTATTGCTCATGTTTCCTTTGTTGTTGGCCGTGCGATGAAAACTCTTGGTATCATATCTCGTATAACTAGGGTTCGGAGTTTTCGGTTTAAACCGATAAAAACCGATAAAAGTACGTCGAATCCAATTTCGGAAATTCGGTTTTAACCGAAAAAGGTCAGTTTTTAGGTTCGGTTCCGTTGATCTAAACCGATAAAAACCGATAAAAGTCCGTCGAATCCATGTGACAAAATTCAGTTTTAACCGGAAAAGGTCACTTTGACCTTCCGGTCGTACCGCAGAGCCGTGGCGAAAAAGTGGAGACAGTAGGGAATAGTAGTAGACCGTTTCCGCAGCCCGCTAAGCACCCGGATAGCGCTCTGTAATCCGCCACAAGACCTTGAACTATGCAGAGAAGGCTGGCGGCGCGCATGCGCAGCTGCGGCGTTTTCTTCGGGGATACCGTAGCGGGGGAGAAAAACGGTCTACTACAATTCCCTAGTGTCTATCGAAACGTTTCCGAATGTATGGGATACAAGGGTGCCATCACGACGTTTTGGTTTAATGTGCCCATCATCGATCGGAACGTGAAGTCCGAAATGCCCCATGACTTCGCTATGTACGAGCGTGTTTTCAAACTCGTTGTAAGGAAGACTGACTTGATGCAAGCTCTGCATGTTTTGTTGTACTTCAAAACGTCGCACTGCGTCTCTTTTGGTGGTCACAATTGGTTGATTGGATGATTTTGGCCCAGGCAGCGCTTTATCTCCTTCAGCCTGCCAGTGTCCAGTGTTAGCGTTGGGCATTCTCGAAGCTCGGGGTCATATTAGCAGGAAAGAAAGAGTGCGCATCAACTGGGAGAACCTGGGGAAGTACAAGTGTGTGTGTACTATAATAAGATTACGTAATCCTGATGTACAGAGGGTGAAGTTCCACGATTTTGGGCATAATCTTCATATCTGACTCGTTTGTACTTCTGTGTTTTTTCTTGTTTTTTTTTACAGTTGCAGACATTTTCCAAATAAAGTGTCCCTTTCTTTTTTAATGTATCTGTGCCGTTATTCTTTCAGTGATCCCAAATATCAGAGCTACAAGGATTATCTAATCCGGAGTCCGTTGGTGTTTATTTTATATTCACCGAAAAAAGTCGATAAACTTTTGTGGGCATAAATATACGCCGGAAAAAACCGAAAATTGAGTTTTAAAATAAACACCGAAAAAAGTACTCCGAATTTTGAAAAAATAGAAACCGAAAACGCGAAACCCTACGTATAACTAAAAAGTTCAGACGCCCTGCTTGTATGATTCGTTTATTTTGTGCTTTAGTTCGTTCACGGCTTGAATTTGCCACTGTTGTTTCGAATTCTCTAACAGGTACAGAGTCTTTAAGTATTGAATCAGTGCAAAAAAGAATGATACGCATTTTATATGATAGACACTTTCAGCGTCGCTTTTATTATGATAATGAATTTCTTCTTAAGAGCGTTTTACTTAAGTCTTTGTCAAATGGAAGATTTGAGCGTGATCTGATTTTTTTTGCACAGGGTGGTAAGTGGTTGGACTGATGCTAACCAACTTTTGAATTCTGTCGATTTTTATGTTCCTTGTCGCGTTACCAGACATTTTACTGTTTTTTATACTAAATTCATGTCTAAACTCTCACCACTGTCCCGTACGCAAATTTCATTTAATACAATCGCATCGTATAGCTTGGACATCTTCACAGATCTCGTAGTTTTTCGCCGGAACTTGGGAAGTCTAGTTAAAAGTTGAAACTATTACATTTTGTGTGAAGTGTGCGACCTATTTGTTGTCATGCTAATTTGTACATTTTAATCTGTGCGTGTGCTGTGTTTCTTCTTTTTGTTTTGTGTGCGCCAATGTGAAGACCCGCGTGGTTGTTTTTGGGCACATTAAATAAACAAATTATTACAAACAAACGATTAAATTATTATTAAATGATTATTAGAGCTAATAATGACAGAAATTCAACTAAGCGATTCCAAGAGATTCAAAAGAAGTGGATCAATAGCGATATATTTAAGATGGCAGAGTTTACCCCGAAAGTCTCATAAAGTTGTCTGGCCTCGGTCACGTAAAGTTAGCGGTGTGCCAACCAAACTAACACCAATTTTTTACGCAACAAAGTTGAAAAACGCTCAATCAATTAAAACATCTATCATAAAAAACAACATGATTACATAAGCAACTTAGACGAATGAACAAAGTTGTTATTTAAACTTATATAATAAAAATATTTTTGATACAAAAAATATATTGGGATGAAATTTTGTTTAGTGTCGTAATGTCCTAAAATTTTTCCCCACGTAAAAACGTTCTCTAGATCCGAGTGCACTAATAAGGTGACGCGAGCGAAGGCATCCCTCTGTCTGCGTTACGGGTCCGTCACCTCTGCCGAGTCCTGCACCGCGGATTTGAGCCTAACGAGTCACGCCATGTGGGGCTCAAGGAATCGCGGGGTTTTTCTTCTGATTGGCTCCGAAAAACAGGCCTCGAGATTGGTTACGACAAAACGGGTCCATAAAGACTATTCGACTTTACTCTGGTTGCGACCTCGAGCAGTTTCGTAAAACGAAACTGCTGTATCAGATATCCCATATTAGTATGGGGCATCTGATACTGCATTTTGTTCTGTTCCTACAAGTCTCTTTAATGTTTGCGCGCCAAGAATTGAAGACATTTGTCATTCTAGACACAATATCTTCTTGGTACGTATCGAGATTTGAATTTAAATATATTATGTATAAAAAAACAACGCAAATAAATGTGAGGGAACATATGTCGGGATTGACGACATAGTTTACTATTTCTCCTCACGCCAAACATATGCAGGATTAATGCAATGTTTTTTTTTTGTTTAAATTATTACTGACACAAATATGTAAGTATTACCGTCTTTGGAAATAACGGTGATGAATGCGTTCAAGGTTAGATCCTGCTCCTAAGCCTAATACTTTTATTTTAAGGGAGCGTGCTCGAAGTTCCCCTTGTTCAGACTTCTTATCGTTGATACAAGGTGTAATTCCCCCGAAGATAACATCAATTGGGAGGCGAGTTTATCAAAATCATAATACCTTCTACATAAACAAGCATTCCTGTCATAATGCAAAATTCAATTATTCCTGCTAATTTTCTGAACAACGTACAAGACGTTATTTTTTTGCACGATGCACTTTTTCTTAACTTGTATAGCGAATGGTATTTTTTTTTTTTTTTTACTTAAGGAGAGGCACTCTAAGCTTCCGCAAGTGGCAGAAGGGGTTCAAAGTCCTATCACCTTCTGGTGCTGTCACTCTTTGTTTAATGATTTTATTATAACGGACTGCTACGTCCTGATAAAATTTAAAAAAAAAAACGCACTTTTGTTAACGGACACGTGATCCTCTAGTGATATAAATGTAGGGAACCACACTGGGGGCGGTGATATGCCAACGACTGCGAGTTCATCCATATACATTGCGCCAGCCAATGTAAAAGACAGGCACAAAAACATGTAAGTTAGACGAGCGCTTTGCTAATTCAAATGAATCAGTACGCGCTTTTCAAGATTTCCGCTCTTCTTTACCAACAAGGTGCTCGTACTTTTACGTAAAGGGCGGGCACATACCTGCATACCTTTAAATTTTACCGCACGAGAGTGATCATTGTTGTATGCTTTCACCTTGACCAACCCTTCACTTTTATACCAAATGTGTATTCGTAAGTTTTATATTTATGACGGCGACATGACAAATATGCGTCTTTGCACAGCCATCGATATATTTGAGAAAACGTGAGTGCTGTTGAATTTGAATTGTGTTCATTGTGACTGTATCAGTTTTTAATTGGTTTTTGTTTGCCCGAACGTATTTTACTGAACCTGAACTAAAATCAGTGTTCCCGACTTGATTGGAAAGACGTAAATTTAATATGAAGACTACACTCCAGCGTAAGGTATAGTGAAATGCAACATTCCTAACTATTAGATCTCTGCAAGAAACTCTATTTAACGCACCACCCTATTGGCTTATGTACCATTGAAGTAGTTAAAGCACTTCACAGACCGAATAGTGCAGTCACAATAAAAAATGCTTTAATTTTCTGTCTCACTTTCAGCTGCCGTATCCACTCGACGGATCCCCGAATTCAAGAGGAGTTGCACTTTCGAGAAAGCTATGGCTAGGCTTCACTGACGGCAAAGTCAGATACTTTATTATTGATGAAACACGTTCTTCATGCGTCCCTGCTCTGACAGTAAGATGAGGCGGTCTAATTTACTTCCAGTGTTTAGACAAAAGTCTAGCTCATTAAACCGGATATCAGAAAATATTCCTCAAGCTCGTTCGTTTTGCTCAAGCCACACCTGGTAATAAAATAAGGCCCAGAAAACCTGTGAAAGGGGCCGTACGTTGTCACCAAGGCCAAATCTAATCGTACAATAAATCTATAAGCATAATCTCATGAACACTGTGGCGTGTGTCCATGGGAAGCCAACTATACCGAACGCAGCGCAAGGACAACGTGAAATGAGGGAAAGAAATCAATCACATCTGCCTGCCGAAATCTCGCTACTTTTTTTGCGTACATAATAGCTACCTAACATCGGATTCAGCCAATGTGTCAACAATTATAAGTTTTCCCTCGTCCGATGCTGTAGAGAACTCACTAAGCTTAGCTACGAAAATAAATTGTTTCATATCCTCATTATGAATCCGTCCTTGACGCCTCGGTAAGCTCGAGCCCACTGTAATCATTACCAACATCGATGCACTACCCGAACAATCTGGTTTCGCAAGCTTTCCGTTGTGCGGCGAAATTCATCCCCGGTCACGGGAAGCCCGCACCGCCGCCCACGCGCTGTGTCGCATTCCAGCCTGATGACGTCCCATTCCAGCCGCACTCCTTTTCCTCCGCCGCGACGCGCCATCTCCGCCGCCGTTTCCTAGGCAACCCATTTGACCACGACGGCGAGTGCACACCAACGATCGGCTGGCACAACGGCTTGTATAAGGGTAACGTCATAAAATAGATTTTTTTAAGATTACCGTATTTCGTTTAAAAGGCGGTTTCAAATTCATCGTATGGAAAAGCGACAACGTTTAGACCACTTGAACTGGAATGAGAATTCCGCATTGTGCGTAGTTTTGTGAAACTTGAGAGCAGGCAGTTTATTCTCCTTGCACGTAACTCTATAATTTAAGTGTCTTCTCCGATTATTAGTTGATCTCATTCCTGTATATCCCTCGACAGCCCGCTTCCGGTTTTGTGTGATCTATCACCACACTCTCGGATTGGGAGTGCTAATTATATAAACCGACACGCGGCGCGGCTCTGTTTACCAACACGGCCGAAATGCAGCGCATGCGGAGAAGCTCTGAGGGCAAAAACGGCAAGGCTCTCCGTGTTTTCGCCATTGGGTTGTGTGTCATGCGCTCGCTATTGACGTTGTAGAGACGCTTCTAAGTTTATTTGTGCGTCGAATTTCCTGCCAAAGTATGTCGTATGTTATTCCCGACTATTTGAGCTCTGTGCCCGAGCTTGAACGGAAGCGGTATCGAGACAAATAGTGCCTGAACGGGGTTACCTTTTACGATACGTACGCCGTTAACAAGGCCTTATGGAGTTCCGATGTGAAGTTGCTGCCATCGATGTCATCGTTTATTTTGTTTTTTTCTCCAAGCCAGTTCGCGGCATACACGGCGTAGGCGTACAAGTCTTTCGAGGCCTACGACTACTTTGAGCCGGTTTCCATGCTGCCGACAGGATCAGCAGACTGCGGGTCTGCGGAAGTGTATTTATTAATTGATTAAATGCACACGTCGCACTTCAGTCAAGGTATGCTATATGTCTTACCCCCATTACTACAAGACACGGGAAAACGTAACGCTTTGTCCCTTCTGTTGCTAATCTCCTTCCGCTTGGTAGCACGGGCGTAGCGAGCCATCGAGGAGCGCTTGGAAAATGCTTTGTGCGAACCGTAAGGACGGAATCTGGGGTGTCTCGATCAGACAACGGTTTCCCTGCACATAAGCAAGCCTCGGGACGGAGATTGAAATGGAAGCCAACATGCCTTCAAGAAAGTGCTTGCCGCACAAACGGTCTCCTGCGGGAGGCGACCATTCTTTTCGATCCAAGGATATTACCCACCTTCTGCGCCTTTCAGGGTCCGCCGGGAACTGGCGGAAGCTCAGTCCGCTACTTTTCCTGCGCCTTTAGATAAAATTAATGGCTGAAATGCTATATATTTGACTAAAGCCCCCTAGACTGAAATGCTCTGACGCCAATGAAAAATGTGCGCCCTTCTGCCCACACCACACGGCTCCGCCGCGATCGCAGCGCCGCCGCAGCTCCTTGAGGGCAAGCCCACGGGTCGGTCTACAGAGTCTTACAGGAAAATAACCTGCTGTTTTTAGAGCGTTTTCATATGATTTAATAATTTCAAGTCTGCTTATTCGAGTTTGTGATGTGTTTGTACCTCCCGCGTTTTGTCTTGCACATCATTGACTCACAACATCAGGCTTTTGATGTTTCATTTCGGTGTATTTGCATTCGACTTCTTTAATGATTTTACATTGTTCTTTTTCACTCTTGACAAATCTCCTAAGATATAGCTCTAATTTGTAATCGCTCCTTCGCAATACAACGGATGGTGGCTCACGGAACATGCAATTTACGATACAAGGTACCTCTTTAAACCACATGTAAAAAATAGTTCCGTACATATCGGTAACTAAATACTGCTGCGATTCAATTACGAGATAACATTGTTTTACTCCTCGAGTTTTTTTATTACGACCTAAATATACCTAATTAGGAATCAAAAAGAGAAAATACAAAACAAAAAGAGATCGGTCCAACAATACACAAAGAGAATCAACATCAGTCGTGCATTTTTAGTCATCGCCGTTCGTTCGACGTAACATCCGGTGGTTGCGCTTAATAATTCACTTCCCCAGTTTTACTCTCACTTTTCATGCTTGATTTTTACTGGCGAGGAATAGCTTCTGTCTTACATGCAACGCTCCTGCTGAACTGATTCTAATAATGCACATCTTCGTATTCCGCCGGGGAAGAACGTGGGGTATACTCAAAGCACGGATGGACGAGTCTTCGTTCATGCTGCCGTAGGAACTTGTGTTTATGCCGTAGTTCATATAAGACAACAAGAACGTACCATAGTCTTCATTTTCCGATTCCGCATGAGCGATAAACCCGAATGAAGCTTGGGAAAGGTACGCTCGTGCTGGCTGTGCGTTCGTTCAGAACGGCGCTCTAGGACGAAAAAGCGCTTTTAGGAGAAGGAAGTCAAACGCAATTTGTAGTCTGCTTCAAGCGGATGCAGTCAAGAATTTATGCTCAAGCGCGTTAGTATTTTAGTCCTAGTTAATTGATGACTATACTATAATCTTCTTAGTAGACATGCTATCTAGTATAAAAAAGAAATGTGTTTGTTTGGTGTTCGCTTTGTACTACGTGAACATTTCGTATCGTTGCTTGTCTTTTATTAAAGGTATACCTATATCGACAAATGTCTAGGTCCTCTTTCGGGCGTCTCCTTGGCACGCCGAGCACGGTGCTATTCGTTACGTCACCTCTATGGATCTGGTATACTCCGTTTCACTTCAAGATGAATCACAGTCGACGCTACAATCTAATGAAGACATATTAAGCGGCGCTAAAATTGCCTCTGCAAGGCGCTCGAACTCGGACCTGCATAGCGGATGCATCGAAGCAACAATCACCGTGGCGAGGCACGTTTGGCGCAGCTTGGTTCGCTCCGTCGGCTCAGAACGTCCGCTGCGGTCGTACTTAAAGTGGAACGGAGTATTACGTCGAGAAACTGAGGGAGAGGAGGACGCCAGCCGTCACGGGGACGTCAGAATGCCGAGCTCTGGTTGGAACGGTTAGTGGGTAGACGTAAAGCTAGCAGCCTTTGTCTCCACTGCACGCGTCGAACGCGTATGGAACGCGGACCGCCGTCGTCCGGCGTTTGGCTCTCACATTCGAACGCGTTCGACCAGTGCAGAGTAGTCAAAGGAAGCTATAGCTTCAGGACTGCCCTCTAATCACTCACATGAGAGCTAGGAGTTGTGACGTCCCCGCGGGCGCTCGTCTCCCCCTCTCCCTCAGGTTCTCGGCGCATTGCACTTATCGACTGGGGTTAATGCCGCGTGGGTAGCGCATGCCCTGCCCACACGTCCACGCCCCTATGACCTCCCACGTACGAGAAACAACTATGACGTGGGCCGAAAACAATTAAACGCTCTGCTGCTCGACAGACACATCCAAAGTAAGCTTTGATTCTCATTATCATCTCCGTAACGCCAAGAATGCGTGGCCGCTCCATTGATCTCTATCGTAGTGGGCTCGATCGCGAATCGAGGCTCGTTTTGCTGGGGTTGAATGGTACCACCAGCCGCCATCGCTCGGCATCAGTTATATATACACATATACATATTATATATATATATATATATATATATATATATATATATATATATATATATATATATATATATATATATATATATATATATGTGTGTGTGTGTGTGTGTGTGTGTGTATATATATATATACATATATATAGCCTAGGATTTAAGAAAAACTAATTCTGCTCTAGTTATTTTAGCGATATATTCGCTTTTCACAAAGGTCCACCGCCAGCGTGTCAATGTTATGTTACTGGTTGTGCCATAGGTAACTGTACGCAAAATCAATATGACAAGTACATGCTTATTAATTTGGGAGAACATAGCTTAGTCGAGTGTGCCACGTCCTGCTTCTGGCAATTGAGCTTTATTCGTAAAGGACCGTCGACAAGTTGCTCAACTCCCAATTTAACTCGAGATATTGTATCTGCGGATAGTGAAACTGTCCCACTTCCTTCCATTCCTGTCTGTGACAACCTAATAAAATCGGAGATGCTATTCCCCGTGCGCCTGGCTCTTTCGATTGCGTACATTCTCCATGTCTAGCCGCCCGCCATAGCAAACATCTCTCCTCGTTAGTTCGTTCCACTTGTGCAATTCTTCCACGCCGCCAAAATTTGTCTTGTATGCATACAGCCACTCGTACCTAAAGTGGCTTAATGTGCGCGTTAGCGGCATACAATGCGCCAAAGGCGCCATTTTGTGATATTCTTACGATGGTTATGTGTGTACTAGATCATCACGGGGGGATTTAGGTTCAGACTATCTAGTTTCCTATAGTGCAATGTCTAATTAATCTAAAATAAATCGATGAACTCCTTAATCTACAACAAATAGGATAAATGGCTGAACCTCAGTAAAGAGTTTATGTTGCTTTCATCAACATAATATAAAAAAAACTTTCACGTCCTCGATTATTTTTGCTCATAATATTTTATATGAAGATGGGTTAGGGTACTCTTTAATAGGTGTACAATATTTTAATTGGCATAAATTGTTACAATTTTACGAGCATCAACAAACATGTTGTGGAGTAATAGTAGAATATAAAATTCTAAAACTATAAGCAAAATTAGAGTTCGCTATTTCTTAAGTGTGTATCTTTCGCTGCCAGCTGCCTTTTGCGTTCTCCACTGTCTCGTCTAGGTTAATTACTTTATATCGCAATCTTTTATTATCATAAGGATAGCGTTACCCTCCCGCAAATACTACGGGTACTAGGACTGATCAATACAGGTGTTCTAGAATGTAACCCAATGATGACAATCTGTTAATCGCAAAGCCGGAAAGAAGAAAAAAGTAATAGGGGAACAGAAAGAGCGAGAATACGGGCCTAAAATACGTGCCACGAAGCACGTTTTTCCCGCTTTCAGTTGTCAACCGATGCAGTGATCCTGACGCTAACGGCGTTCCCCGAATCAGTGACATTCCGCCGTTCAAGGTCCCTTCACCGTAACCGCCTTCACAATACGCTCCCGCACACGCGCGCGTTTGTTCTGTCATGCGTGGTTCGTTAGGGGGGACTGTGCGGCGTGCTCTTCTGCAAGAGCTGCTCACCGTCGATGCTTCTGCAACGGGTCTATTAAAACATGTCAGCATTCATATACAAGTATTTGAAACGTCGCACTTTTTCTGACAATTATATTCAGGTCGGACTCCTATGATCCTTACCGCGGAGTCGGATTACATTCCTGTCCGGTATAATCAGTAGTAAATTCGTGTTCAACGTCCTTAGGTCTCTAGCACATAATTGTTTGCTTCATGAGTGTTTATTTAAAAGTTGTAGGGGGATTTGTCCATCAAGTGGTAAACTTCGCGTAAGCCTATACGATTGCTTGGCAACTGCGAAAAGTGCAACGTTTTTGTGTAATTTTTTCAAGTACTTTGCAGAAATAAAATTTACCTTCTGAATTTATGAACGTTCGTGCTAAACTTAAGTAACGCTTTCTACACTAAAAGACACTTTACAATTTTTATGCGCATATACATTTGAAGGGTAAAAGGATTCTACGCTTTTAATTCATTTGTCACAATTTCAATGTGTTTATAGTTTATTTTATTTGTCTAATAGCGAAATATACTGGTCGTTTTGGAGCGCGCTGTAATCAGCAGACCATATTGGAGATAGAGCACGCGATCCGAGCGGATTCACCCCGCCTCCGGATCCCCATTCGAACATGACCACTCCTACGGGATCGGCGGATGCGCTTCCGTCATTCACCTTCCCGGGAATCCACTTCCCGCGGTCCCGGTTCTCCAAGCACATGTTTTCGCAATGGCGACATTAACAACACCTGTTTAACGACGAGCCAAAAAACACCATTTACCTCTTCATCGCAACATACTAGTGAACGGTGTCCAAGTATGTATCCATTTTTGGCCTCTTCAGCTGAGGTCCTAAAAGGCACTCGAATTCGTGCTGGTCATACAGGCAATCCTTGTCGTGGCTGCTACTTGAGCCGCTGCTGCTGAAGGAGCTGCTAGAACAACTTGACGACGAACTGTCATCAAGCAGCAGCAGTAGGGCGGCACTTTGCGAGAGTCCATTACGAATTCTTTCGAGAAAAGATGCCCAGCGGGAAAGGAAGTCACGTGCGCGCGCCGAGCGCTGGCCAGGCTGACTTCCGATCGAAGCCGCCAAAATCAGCTGAGCGACTCTTCTCGGATGATTCAAAGTGACGAGTGGAACACGTACATGTCTATCCCCACTGCCCAATCAAATGGGCGCACTCCAGAAAAGTCTATCCCGGTGCGCTCCAAACGCTCCGGTGAATTCGCCATATGTACAGGGTGTCACAAATGAAAATTTACACGTTCTCTTTTACCGTAAAAATAAACTAGGCATCGCCGAACGCTCATCCTCCGCCCAAAGGTAGAGCTAGAGGTCACAACTAGACGCCAAAGTTTCAGCCCGATCCGATAACTTAATCAAAAGTTATAGGTGATTTTCTGAAAATTTCAATGGAAAATGGAGCCCAATTTTGCCCGTTTTCGGTTTCTGGTACCATAGAGCTCCATGTGTTTGAAAATTCCGTCGGCCGCCATTTTCCCATTGAAATTTTCAGAAAATCACCTATAACTTTTGATTAAGTTATCGGGTCGGGCTGAAACTTCGGCATCTGGTTTTGACCTCTAGCTCTACCTTTGGGCGGAGAATGAGCGTTCGGCGATGCTTAGTTTATTTTTGCGGTAAAAAAGACCGTGTAAATTTTCTGTTGTGACACCCTGTACTCCTCTTTCTCTTGGTTTCTCTCTTTTTCAATGCATTTAGCCTAGATGTCTTCGAAAGAACAGCGCGTCCTCTGAGTAGAGTGAAAGATAACGTTTTGGTTCCTGGAGGTTGTTCTTAACCCATGAATCCTTAATTGTGAATGCATGAAGACTCAAAAAAAGCAGACGTGTATTCTGTGCGGACATCGGAAGCAAACATAGAAACCATTTTATACACACCTCAGAGAAAGAAAACGTACCTGCGTGTTATTGTTATTCACTTTTACTCTTCAAACGTGTGTGCACGCATATAGCATATTTATATATATACTCATTATTATTGTCCGTTTTCAGCATGAACGGCTGATATGTAGAAATTATTATATATGTTATATATAGCTGTTAGGCTAAAAGAATAGCACCAAAATAGTATTCTGCACTTTTAAATGACCGTTGGTAGAACGTATTGACTCTTGTTCTATAATAGCCAGACTTCGGAAGTAATCTGCTAATTTTTCGAGCAATTTTGTAACCGCCACGTTACTTTTTCGCGGCAGCAATTTTTTAAATAATTTCGTCACAAATGTTTGTTGTGTGTGACTTTAATTACTCGTCATGTTTACAAAAAAATTAGCATTATGCAGAAACTGGAGCAATATAAGCAGAGAATTCAGCAGCATAAAAATATAGCAAGTTCGACAAAATAGAAACCATTTAAAAAGAAGATTAACCGAAAAGAAAACAATTCTTTCCTATGGCCTGTCATTAGAACCTGTAGAAAAACGTGCAAGGCATATACAAATATGCGAAAAACTAAGTTGAAAAAGACAACGCATGCAGCTTATGCATGTTTCTGTACTGCATGTAACTATACTCTCTTCATGGATAAGCCCTCAGTGTGTCGAAGCTAGAGGCACGAGACAGCGCAGCTTTGAGACGTTGAGCTCACACTTGAAAGGCCCGTTTGAAAGGAAGTTTTCGTAAATCGCTTACTTACTTCTGAATCTCCTAGCGGAGGTAGACGCTGCAACTGAGCATACGCACCGCTAACTTTGTCTGCAGAATTTCAGGGATCATTTCCGGTCGCCGAAAGCTAGAGGAATAGCGAAGTGGTTGCAGCTTTCGATACGTACTTTCTTTCACTTAAGCCGGGGTCACACTGCTCATACACCATATAAAGAACAGCCTGTAAACAGGAGTCACTGCAGTACCTGTGCTTCGAATGCCGCGTGCCAATGTTTCTCCTTGAATGCATTGCCAAGCGACATTCGAAGCAAGGAGCTCGCGGTGACTCGCGTCTTCACCGGTATGAAGACTGTATCTTGTATCGTGTATAAGCAAAGTGACCACGGCGTTAAATATATTACATTGTTTTACAAGGACTAGCATAATGCGGGCGCATACGGAATAAAAGTTACTGCTGCAGAAGATTAAAAAAGAAACATCAAAATTGTTTCTATTTTTTCTTTATAAGTGTACGGCAAAAGTAACGCGCAAGGTATTTGTAACTTAACGAGTAAAGTAATCCGTTACTTTTTAGTGAGGGCTATTTGTAACGGTAAGCCATTTGATTCTTTGTTCGGTAATTTGCAATTGTAATCTATTCCACTTTTTTAGTAACGGGCGCTAGTCTAATAATAGCCTAAATCGTTTTCACAGTAATTTGATTGTTCTATCTCAAGAGTATTGTCAGTTAAAGTATGCCAACATAATAAAGTTTTAAGCTATTCACCTATAATAAATGTTTTTAGCGGCAAAACGTTTATAGTTTTTTATAGGATTTTAACTGAAACAGTTACATCACAAAAAAAGTCAAACACTATTCATTTCAATATTGCTTACTGCCCATCCTCAAGACATATGTGCAGACCAAGATAACAATGATACAACAAAACTTCATGATGTGTCTTTGATAGACTAATGATAGCAAGACTCTAAAAAACTCGACTGATAATTTCAGTTTGGATAAGTTAATGTATTATTGGACAAGCTTAGCATTCAAATAACAAAGCACACAATAAATGAAACTGAGATCGACAGCTTATATCCGCTTCGCTTGGTGTAGGTCACCGATATCCCTAACAAATAAATCAGTAGCCCTTAACATCAGACTTCCTACATTCAGAAGTAGCCTCATGACCTCGGCTGTCACTACGTCTTTCTTAAGCACCGTTATCTCTGAGACAGAATCTAACTTAGTTGCTCTGCTCCAGGTTTGTCCGGAAGAGATGTGGACACGCCTCGGATGTTGATGAATATGACCGCCTCTCGGGAACTTCAGCTAATGGCGCAATTTCCGGAGACTGCGAGGACGAGCACTAGATGCACGACTGCCTTCACCCATGTGTTACCATTTATCCCCCTCCCCCTCCCCCCCCCTTGCGTTCCCACACACACACGTATAATAAATGGCGTAGGGTGTTGGGTATACTTTTTCCGTAGCTTTTTGTAGTTGGCTTCCCCCTTTAACCACAACCGTCCATAGGTTTCAGCAGAAATGCAAGCCACCAGAGGAGCTGTCAATAACTCCTCCAGACTTCATAATATCAGAGGTTTAAACGTTTCGGGGCTTATAGACGTACCAGTTATAGCAGAATGAACAGTCATTTTAGTACTAAGGCTCGTTATAAGTAATAGGAACTAAATGTCTTTTTACATACGTTTTGGTAGGTTTCAAGGCTGGTTTTATATATACGTCGCGTTTGAAAGCTGCGAATTTACTTTATTAGAAGGTAATTAATTATCATAAAGGACAAAATAAAACTTTCGGTTGCATAAAACAAATTTTGATAATGAACTGTTCGTATATTTATAAAATAAAATAAAATAATATATTATCGTCCGTATTGAATGCACCTCTGCCTTTGAGACATGAAAAATAATTGTCATTACGTGTAAAGCTCTCTTCAAATGTTATTTTATACTCGTACCGGAATGTATAGTAACAATAACCAACATATATGCGAACACGTCTTCTGTATAATTATATTCACGATCGTCCCCAGCTATCCATTTGAATAATTTTGGGCAAAAAAGATTTGTTAGATAATAGTTGAATTTTCATGTAATAAAAGTGGCTGTTCTAATTTTATTTTATTTGTTTCGCGGGAAGTTCCGCGTGGGGGGCAGAGATAAAGGCTTGGTGCCTGACACGACTTTTGCCACCCCGTACAGTTCAGCAGTGCAGTACAAAAACACACTGAAAAATACATCACAAAAACAGTGGAAAATACACCTTTCACTTGTTTGAACATTTCGACGATACACATTATTAAACTGAAGTCATGCGTTGCCGAGATATATTTCTAAGATTATATTGGATTTATATTGACTTTTGGAATAAAACCAGAATGGAAAATTTTGTGTAGGCTCAAGACGTGATGCATTTTGTACTGCGGTCATCCTCTAAAATGTATTCGAAGGATTCTAGACGTCGTTCAGGCTAAAGAGCGCTTTAAATAAAGCGAAAACGGCGTAATATCAAATATAGAAATTTCAGGAGAAGTGCAGTGATTCGGGTACGCTAATAACCTGAAAGGAAGGTACAGAGACCACAGAACATAATCATGAACACTTGAAAACTCCTGCAAATCGCCAATCCTGGGTTCCATCGCAAGGCGTTCGTTTGCATACTCTCGATCTTGAACTACATGAGGAGGCGTATCTACAGCGAATTTGAAAAGGGTGACGTGCCTGAATGTGAATGCCGGAGGTATCTGAGGCCAACGCTTAATATGAAGTGAGGGGAGGGTTATTGACCATGAACGCATTCATTCAACAGTGATATGTGTTTCGGAGGAGGGTTTGAATGGGAGTTCTTCCGGGATTACCCAGTGGGAAATAGGAATTTTCTCACTGAATAATTTCGAAATGTTTTAAAAAAGGAGAGTTAGTGAGCGATTTGTGCTGAACTGAACTTATGAGACGAACGTGTCTTCTGTATTCATCATTGCAGAAAATATTCCGTAGTCAAAATTAAACTAGGGCTCTTCAATGTGACATTTTAATGAGGGGCTAAGATTTTTGTTGTTTCCGAGTATTTTCTTTTTAACTGGTTCAAATAAAGGAGGAAATGAAAATTGTTTGAGAGGAGGCAAGTTCGAAAATCCAGAAAATCATATGTTTAGTTCGGCTTCATTTTCTCAAAGGTACCTTAATTCAGCACTTGACATGTGGGTGAGGGTAACGACAACATAAAGTACAGATCATTAGCAATCAATAGAAATAATAAATTAAAGTAACAAAACCACAAACACTTCACTAAAATGTTTTGCACTGGTGACGATATATATATATGTATATATATAACGGGCATGGTGGCGGGAGGCCGAAGGCGTGGGTATAAAACTGAGAAGAAAAAAACCCTTAGTGAAAAACAGCAACGGACGATTTAATCTTCGACGTTTCGGCCGGAGTCCGGCCTTCGTCAGGAAGAACTTTTACAGATGAACGCGGGTGGTATTTATACAATGCTACGGTCGAGTCTAAATTTCGGAGGGGTGACGGTTGAAGCTTTCGAGAGAGGGAAGCGTAGGGCAGTTCTTATCCGGGTGAAGAAGCCTGACGGTCGGTGCCAAGTTTCAAGGACGGCGTGATGACGGTTGTAGCTTCTTGAGAGGGGGCGCAGGGTGACTTTGTGTCCGGGCCGGTAGCTGTGACCTAAAGAGACGATAGCGTACAATAGACGAAAGTTACACGCGAAAACTAAAGTGCTGTCTCAAAACAAAACAAAAAAAAAAAAAGGCGGCACGGTCATTTGTGTGCATGCAGGCATGCATTAGTCAAACCTGGAAAGGAACAATGTTAAACCTAGAAGTAAAAAGGAATACAAGGAATATCGGATCCTGGAAATAAAAGAGAAAGTTGATGGTCCAGTTCTGGCCCCAATCACAGTACCACTGCTAGCAACAAAAGTGCTTGTATGCTGCATCTGTAAACAGATGCAGCACACAAGCACGGCTAACAGCACGCACTCGCAGTTCTCGATCAAAATTAAAGGGAACTTAACATGTGCCTCGTCGAATGTCATTTACTTATTCGAGTGTACGGTATGCAAAATGCAATACATAGGGCAGACTAGAACGGCATTTAGACTGCGCTTTAATAATCACAAATCTCACGCCATAAATCTTCAGGCACTGCCTTTATCCAAACATCTCGCTCTCCCAAAACATTCGTTTGATAAATTGTCAGTGACGCTCCTAGAATCTGGATTTAAATCAAATTGCGAACGTGAACAGCGTGAATCCTACCTAATTTACCGATTTAACACTATTAAACAAGGAATAAATGAAAGCCCCGGTACTCTGGCATCGATTAAGATGCTAACAGACGAATAACAACAGTGGTACTGTGTTTGGGGCCGGAACTGGACCATCAACTTTCTCTTTTATTTCCAGGTTCTGATATTCCTTGTATTTCTTTATACTTCTAGGTTTAACATTGTTCCCTTCCAGGTATGACTCATACATGCCTGCATGCACACAAGTGACCGTGCCGCCTTTTTTTTTTTTTTTGAGACAGCACTTTTGTTTGCGCGTGTAACTTTCGTCTATTGTACGCTATCGTCTATATAGACATTTTCCACAGGAGTGCCGCCATCTTGAATTGGCGTCACTTCCAGTATGGGCGACGACAAAATAGTAAAACGTTTCAACCTGTAACTAGTAAAAAAATAGAGGGGAGCCAAGACGAGAATGTGTGACGGTTATGCTTATATCCTAAATGTCTTCTCTTTGCGTGGTGACGGCAAAGTAATGTTTTCGCCCATACTGGAAGTGACGACAATTCAAGATGGCGGCGCCCTTGTGGAAAAGGTCTATAGACATTTTCCATAGGGGCGCCGCCATCTTGAATGGTCGTCACTTCCAGTATGGCCGACGACAAAATAGTAAAACGTTTCAACCTGTAAACAGTAAAAAGATAAAGGAGAGCCAAAACGAGAATGTGTGACGGTTAGGCTTATATCCTAAATGTCTTCTATTGGCGCGGCGACGGCAAAGTTATGTTTTTGCCCATACTGGAAGTGACGACAATTTAAGATGGCGGCGTCCCTATGGAAAAGGTCTATAGGTCACCGCTGCCGGCCCGGACACAAAGTCACCCTGCGCCCCCTCTCAAGAAGCTACAACCGTCATCCCGCCGTCCTTCAAACTTGGCACCGACCGTCAAGCTTCTTCACCCGGATAAGAACTGCCCTACGCTTCCCTCTCTCGAAAGCTTCAACCGTCACCCCTCCGAAATTTAGACTCGACCGTAGCATTGTATAAATACCACCTGCGTTCATCTGTAAAAGTTCTTCCTGACGAAGGCCGGACTCCGGCCGAAACGTCGAAGATTAAATCGTCCGTTGTTGCTGTTTTCACTAAGGGTTTTTTTCTTCTCAGTTTTATATATATATTTATACATATATATATATATATATATATATATATATATATATATATATATATATATCTTTTGTTTGTGGTAAATATACGTGAGCAATGAATTACATTCGGCAGCGGTAAGAGAAATCTGGGAGTTTTGACATTCGTCAGTTTTAAAGAAGCGAGACTGGCCTTCAAGGCGATGGCCAAGGCTGTTGGATTTGTGTGACACTCGATGTATACGAGTATTCAAAAGTGATATATCGTTGTGCATTATTTTGAACAGATTCGAGCTTGTTAAGAAGATATGCTTGATGAAAACGAGGCCAGGTAATATTTGAATATTTTAGATTTAACCTGGGAGATGTTTTATATGCAGTTAGCTTTACGATCTTTGACAAGTGAGAAAACTGTGTTTAAAATACTTTAGTGCCTAACATACACTCGACACCGTCTTATTGATGTTATCGTTCCATGCGAGGTCATGTGCAAATATGTCTAAGAGTTACTAAGCCTGGATAACGAACTTTTTTATATAAAGACAATACCAAAGATGGAATGTTCGAGGTGCTATTGGCGTCAGTAAGGCAAGTTGCATTACCTTTTCGCCTTTTTCTGCGACTCATCTGATGTTATTCACGGGAGCGACAGGCAATGTAGCGGAACTCCCCTTTCTCAGTTCAAGCTTTCGCCGCTGCGAGAAGCTGACCTCCGCGCATGCAGAACTCTTTTTGTAAGGATAAACTGAAAGCGGGAAGCTGATCTGCCTGAAGGAACTGCTAATGTATCGGTTTTAGATGACTCTTTAGATAGCGAGAAGTACCACCTCTAATCTGGAATTTTTCTCGTGCATAATACATCAGTTTTACATATAAATTTGCTAGTGCAATTAAAGCAGTAACGAATAGAGCACGAGCCGGCTTTGTCTTTTTAAGACGGTGATTAATGTCTAAATTTAAATAATACTTTTTTAATTCTAAATAAAAAAAAAAACATAGAGTAAGAGCGCAAGCAAGTTAATCGTTTTGCAGGACTTTATACTGTCTAAAACGATCGAAAATGTTTCACCTCGATTTTAAGAACTTTCCAATTATTTTTCAAAAGTTGCCTAACTGCATGAATACTGTTTGCTTTTTCAATGTCGCTGAGATGGAATCTCCCAATATAACTTTTTTTTATTTGCCAAAGAGGCGACGGTATTAGTTTAATTTGCATTTTAGTATATTTCAACATTGACATATCCTCTAGCTCACGATTTCCGATTATGTTTTTGTTTTACTTACATTAGGAGCGTGGTGTCTGAAAACCCTAATTGTGTGCGGCGAAGCGTCTGCTATTTTACATTGACAACAGCAGCCCCACCATATAGGCTTAACGTTGGAGCCGACAAACAGAAATCATATCATTTTTAGAGAAAAAAAGAATGTGATAGTCTAAATTTAGTTTGTTCACATTTTTCATATTATTTTTAGCGGTTGAATACACTACTAAAAAGCTACCAGCCTTCAGTCGTTTCCAAAAAATTCAAAGGCATCTTGAATTCAAGATTGATAATAATAACTACTTAAGACGATGTTTGGTCACTTTACTATAATTTTCTACGTCGATTTACCGATTTGTTGCAGCAAACTTTTTTCTGTGCTGTCGATATCTTGATTTTAGCGTACACAACGACACAAATTGTTTGTAGTAAAGTTTTCTGAATCAAGTCACATGCTCTCAATCTTGAAAAAACGCTGTAGTGTGAAAGTTGCATCTTTTTGATCGTAAACAAATAAACAACAGTAAAATGCGAATTTTCTAGTAAAAATGACTGATGAGTTCCCCATAGCCGCAAATACTGCTCGAGAAAGCATGTTTAGTTTAGAGCTGTCACACTACACGACAATTTGTCTTACAGCTTATGTCCTTGTGCTTGAGAGGACGAGTTTTTGCGCTTTGCTTACCTTGCGTGTACCCTCAACGGAGCTATCAGAAAAGTCTGGTTGCTTCCAAGAAAAGCAATTTTGCAGAGTGCGACGTTCTTTCGCGTTTATTTATTGAACAATATATTTCACCGCACACCAAAACTTTCAGACTAATTATCACAAAAATGAATCATGGAAGCTTCTACAAAATATAAAGATTACAAGTTGTAAAAAGTTTCGGAAAAACTTTGGCTTTCTTTCGAGTGTATTCGAACCCCATGAGGGGATAAACTTTATTTGTCGATTGTCGATTAAACGTGATGTTTTTTTTTTTTCTTATAATAAATCGTCGTGTTACTTTTTAAGCATGAAAGGGTAAACTTCCTAACATTAGAGTTCAGAACCTCTAAACCAAACCACTAATGAAATGTCTTTCTTTCAAAGTTGCTCTCAAAAATGTATATACTAGAAATATTTCTTTACCAGGTATGATGATCATTGAGTCGTTGTGATTTAGATGCAGTTGATTCTCTGTTACTGAACCTCAATCACTCTGTTCTTAAAATTCTACACAGCTGTGTTGGCGACCAAGTGAAGTCCGAATTTGCATCACTTTAATTTGAGGAACTTATAAAGTATTAAGCAGGATGAAATTTTCAATAAAATAATCTAGGATTTCTTTTTGTCGGCTCCAGCGTTACACCTATATGGTGGGGCTGCTGCCTGAAGTATTCAGCGCGAAAGTAAATAAACAACTAATGCGATAATAGTCACTGACAAGGTTAGAAGTTCAGCGCGTTTTTTCCGAACGCCCGGCCTCCAACACGAGTTTTTTTTCCTTCCGCAGTGCTTTGACGGCGTATTCTCGCTCGGGGCTTACAAGACGTCGAAGCGTTGTCAAAAGTAGGTAGACCTTGAGGCGGGACAACTGAAACTATTCCCTGCCATTCTGATTCTATCAATGACTATAATGGTAAAGAGGGGCCGTAGTCACATTATGCTGAAATGTAGAATCTATATGTGAAAACAGCAAACGACTGATAACACAAGATACACTGGTTTCAAATTTCGCATTCTTGTAAATATGTTTGTATCAGCATATTATGATTATAAACAAATGTCCGATTATGCATGTAAAACAAGACATATCTTCAGTGACGTTAGCTATATTTTATAATCATTCCTATTGGGTGCTCTCTATGACAAGTCCGCATTTGTTACGCTATGAAGTTATTTAATCTAACTTACATAAACATTTGCAGCCTGCGCTGAGCGATGCACGGAATGCGGGGCCGAATTCTTCGTGAACGCGGTGCGCGGAGGTCGTAACGCCCGCCTATCTGACGACTTTTAATGAGTGCCACCTTTCCCCTCGCCTTCCGCAAGTTCCGAAGTCTCTTCAGGCCTTGCGTAGGTAAGAGAGGAATGGTGTAGAAATAAAGCTAGATAGAGAGGAATCTCCATCGGAAAACAGTGAGAACTACCATTAGAGTACATTTGCCTACCTGATGGCACTGTGGGCTATGCGTTAGAGCATTCATCCCGGACCACGGGTCACCGATGTCGAGGAGCGAAGGATTTTCACGTGCTGATGACGTTATTCGCTTAAATGTTCGTTGGTATTTACGCGCTTGATTTTTATTGTTTAGACATTAAGGTTAAAATGAAAGGTGGGACGTGTCCAGCAATTATTTTTGGCATCATTTTTAATGTTATTTTAACTGGGCATATATCTTCAGTTCTACGATAGTAGCGCTTTATTTTATTTAGAGAAATAACAAAATTCAATGTAAAGAAATGAATATAAAACAATGATTATAAACCATTGTCTAACACTTAAAGTCTTGCAATTTTTTTAATATAAAAATGTTTACGTTCTGTCACTTTAGGGCGTCTGAATACAAAAACAATAAACTATCGAAGCTAACCTATGAACGGTAAGTGTACATCATGTCATCGGCCTAAGTGAACACGGAGTTTAATGGTGGTGCAAATTAGGCACGCTTTAAAACAGCAATAACCTTTTCCGGGGAACAGATATACATGTTGATCTTTTTGTTCGAGCCATTAAGATCAAATCACTTTCGAGACCATTAGTTTAGGCGTCAACATATTTTCATTGCCTTACAGCAGACTCGACATGCTACGCCTTTTGTTTCCAAGAAGCATGAGGTGCGTGCACAGTGCTTGTCGTAAGCGCACCTTAACGAGAATGAAAGGGACGGGGCTAATCGTAAGATAGTGTAAGATTGAGGCTATGAATTTACTCCCATGTAATTTACCCCACTCAGTGCACAAGGGAAGTAATTGTGAAGCTGCGAATCGATGTCGTACTTAGCTTGGAGCTTTCTTTCTTAAATGGTACCATATATCTTCTGAAATTCTCCACATTTTGCGTTCCATTTTCGATAACGAGTGTTAGAAACAAATCCGAAAAAGCCTCTGATTGTTCCTTGTTTACTTTTGGCTCGCGTAACCTTGCGCTACTGTTTCACCCAGTCAACTAGAAATGCTAACCGAATTTCAGAAGGTGACTTGATTTTTCTGTCAAATAAAACAAATCATACGTACCGGAAAGAAAACACAACATCAAAATACAAGGCTCTACCACGGGCCTTGTTTGGCTTTATAGGCTCTCAACAAAGATAAACAATAAATAGCCCACGCAAAAGCTCAGACATTTAAAAAGAGTTCCTAAAAGTATATATTTTATTGAGTTGCTTTTTGTGGATACACAAGATTGATAAAACTACAGCCCCGCGGACCGCAATAACTTCGGTTATCAGCACGGTGGATCATTAAGTCCTTAATCCACGCTCTTCTCGGTATTTTATTCTTCCCTAAGAACAAACACATTTGTAGAAGAAAAAATACACTGTTCAATTCTATTTATGACGTAACATTTTAAATTCAGGTGTGTGATACTTGTTTTATTTCCTTATGTGTATTGCAGGAAGAATGGTCAGTCGAAAAGCTTTCAAATTGTTTCTGTTCTTTCAACAGAAATGCTTCACAGGCGGACCCCAGACGAGTTTGAAGAATGAAATTCAAAAGGCCGGGACACGACAGAACACATACCTGTAGCTGAATTTGAGTGTATCAGCTGCCTAAAACCTTATAAATTAAGGCCATGCTTGGCAAGTTGGCTTAAATTGTATCAGCTCGATATTGCTTCCATTCAGAATGGAAAAAAAAAGACAACTGGAAATTTAAAAACAAGAAAGCCAGGGGCCTTACGTCAGCTTTTCAAATAAGACATACTTATTCGGCTTTTTAGTAAAATTCGTTGGTCTTAGGAGAGTGGAAATACATATATACAAAAACGTCAATCCTGTCTTGTCGATGGTTCAAACTGAAGGAAGAGTAAGTGCGCACTAAATCTTGTGATACTGGAATAATACCTAAAAGAAGAGGGAACGCAAAGAAAGTACATTCTTAACGTACCTCTGCATGGATTCTATCGGCAGACGTTCCTTCGAGCGTATGTTTATTTTTAATTATTTTTTTACATGCCAATGTTTGGGAACAAGGTATCCCTATTGAAAAGTCCATCAAGCTACGTAATTTGGGACACTGACTGCCAGTCAGCAGCCTTGGTGGAACGTGGTGGACCATCAGACGTCATCTGATGGTCCATCAGATGACGTCTGACTCCCACTGCCAAGGGAATTTCATCAACAAGGGCAGCATTTATATAAGAGTAAAGCTATACGCACTCATAAATATCGCCAAATGCCTCGACAAAACAAAATGTTCGAGAAAAAAAAAAAAAAGCAGGACCACCGCGCATCGAACCCGCGACCACATGCATACAAATCGGACACTTTAACCCCTATGCTACGCCACTTTTTGTTTTATTTATTTCCTGTTTAGCATTGGTGGCATACATAGTTATCAAGATGGATTAAAACGGTAAAACCATCAGCCTTCCTGGCTTATGTCACAGCTAGAAGTCTTTGATGGAGGACAAGTCCTCCAGAAGTGGCAGCCATTCAGGTTGAGGCTGCTGCGCCCTGTACAGCTCTTTAAGGAAACACATGTGTTCTACAAAATACTTATACACTGGCCGCACTTCGATATCCGCATGACGTACTGCCATACGACATCGCCATATACTGTTCAGTCGCATGAGCATGAACATATCATAGGGCACAGAAGTAGCTTCTACAGACAGGAACCGAATGCCGTGGGACGTTAAGGGGAGGTCTTTTTTTATAGTCCTTTGAAGGACGTCCCAAAAGAACACTGCATCCCAGCAGTCTAGGAACACAAGTTCAATGGTCTCTGGCTTCTTGCACAATAAGCAGTTTTCTGACCATGCTACTGGTATGCCCTTTTCAACTAACCAAGCTTTTACAGGAAGCGATCCGCTATGTAACTTAAAAAAAATGTTTTCGTGCACGCGGGAATTACCATTTTCTTGACTCTTTTTAGAACATCCTTCCCTATCCCTGCGCTGTACAGCGATCAATACAAGGGTGTGGGAAAAAGCAACTCGATCAAGTCCTTCGACAACCGCTTGCGTGACACGCCAGACAAATATTCCAAGGAAAAACGTGTTGCCAAAAACCGATAGGCCCCGATAACTTCCTTCAAATAACCCTGAACACCAAAGCAGACTTCATCGTTCGTCGCTACTATAAACTCGGGCAGCAGATTGCGCAGCCTTACCTGAATTACAGTGCGTAAAAAAGGGTCTGTTTGGTCTCGAAGAAAAAGGAACCTGTTGACCAGCTGTCTAATAAACAAATGCGAAAGGCCGAGACAGCCGGACTTGACTCAACGAAAGAGATTTGATCGACTTGATCTTTCCCACGCCGAACACCAAATAAAAACAGCAAATACCCGATGCATGCGCTGAATATTGATCCGTGAACAATGCAAAACTTGCAAAACATACCACAGCTTGGCAGCGAAAAAAATGTTGCACACAGTTGCACGCGAAAAAATGGACAAGCACTTCCTTCCCCATTTCAGAGTCTTTGCACGAAGAGATTCAGTTTTATCGTGCCAGTACTGGTCGCTGGTGCGATAATGTTCCAAAGGCACACCGAGATAACGCACCGGCGTGGGGGACCATACAATGCCATCAAACACAGTCGGCACGGAGGGCCAATTACCGTGCCAAAAACCGGTACACTTGTGCCAGTTTACCGCGCTACACGTGTGCTCACAAGAGCTTTTGGTTACATCAACTGCTCTTCGAATACTTTATTCGTCGACACAAAAAATAGCTACGTCATCTGTGTAAGACAGAATGCGCACTTCGGTAGCTTGCAGCCTAAACCCACGCAGATGACTATCATTGATAATGCTTAAGCAAAAAGGTTCACTGAAAATACAAAAAAGTAACGGCGAAAGTGGGCAACCCTGCCTCACTGACGAAAAAAGCCTAATACGCTCACTGACACGCCTGTTGACAACAAGGCTGGTGGCGCAGTTTTTATACGCCATCTGCACACCATCGCATAAAACGGAACCCAGATTCACGTGCTTTAAGATAGAAAAAAGAATTTGATGAGACACCCGATCGAAAGCTTTTTCTAGATCAACTTGAAGTAGTGCCACCTTACGGTCCAAACTATCACAGCATTCTAAAATACTACGTGCAACATGAATGTTTGTAACAATACTTCTTCCCGTGATACCACACGTCTGGTGTGGGCCGATAATCATGTCTATAACACTTTGTAGCCTGTCAGCGCGAATTTTCATGAAAATCTTATAATCAACGTTCGTCAAAGTTATTGGACGATAAGAACCAACGAGACGTAGCTTTTCGCGATCATCACTTTTCGGAATAAAAATGGTGTGCGTGTACAAAAAAGATGGAGGCAAAGAACTCAAATAGTACGCTTCCCTGAGCACTCCATACAAAAAAGGTGCAATTTGGTCTTTGAAAGCCTTGTAGACCTCCCCTCCTAAACCATCCGGAGCGGGCGATTTTCCGATTTTTAAATTTTCGATCGCCTTTTCGATTTCCCCCAACATTATTGGCTGTTCTAATCTCTCCCTCACGTCGTCTTCTAGTTTTGGCATTAACGGCAAAAATTGTGTCAAGAACCCGTCTTTATTGGGGGCACGAAGACCAAAAATTTCCTTATAGCAGTCTACGAACGCGCATTCGATTAGTTCTTTAACGCTGGTTACAGTTCCGTGGTACCAAATTTCGCTGATCTCATGTTTACTAGCGTACGTCTTTTCTACCCCGAGGGCTCATTTTGTTGGTATCTCGTCAAGTGATAACCGTTTTAATCGCGCGCGCACCATGGCCCCTTTGTACCGTTCCGTATCGAGAGCCTCAGGTTTCTTTTTCAAACTGACTATGTCATCAGAGAAAAAGCCGGGCATACGACATTCTTCCTGCAGCAACCTTTGTAACAGTTGGCTTAACTCTTTTGTTTCTTTTTCTTTTTCGTGTTTCAATATGCTGGACCGTTCAAGTGCTCTCATTTTTAAGTCTTGTTTAAATAATTCCCATTTTTCTCCGATGCCTCACACCTTTCTGCTGGCGAAATCGTCGAGACTTTCACGCACCCCCTTTAGAAAAGGATCATCTTCTAAAAGCTTTGTATTAAATTTCCATAAATCCCAATTGAACTTTTTAGGAGATTCTCTAGGTGAACAGAGCTTAAAAGAAACAAGGCAGTGGTCACTGAAAGAAACATGATCTACTGAATAAAATTTGCAGGCGCCGATGATTTCCAGAAAGACGTACGCTCTGTCCAGGCGCGCGTGACTCGCTCCCTGAAAGTGCGTGAACTGTAAGCAGCTCGCTCTTGACGCACAGTGGGCGACGTCTTCTAATTCGCCTAGTTGGACCAATTCTCTCAAGAAGACTGCGCTAGCCTCTCTGTACCTTGCACTGTTAGATCGGTCGCTTGGAGCACAAACACAATTGAGATCGCCTAGCAAAATGACAAGGCGGTCAGTCGTAACATACTGGCTAATGTTTTCGAAAAATACTAATCTTTCTTCTACCTTGTTTGGAGCATAAATGCACAATACGCGAAACTTGTAACTTGAAAACAAAAAATCACACACTATCAATCGTCCGACCTCGCAGCTAATTACTTTTTAGACATTTCCGATAGATTTTCGAAGAAACAAAAGGCAGCCCCCCGAAGTACCAACAGCGTGACTGACACACACATTGTACCTCGAATCGAATAGGCGGACCATGCACTCCGTCTGGTCCTCGCTCTCAATTTTTGACTCTTGTACCGCAACAATATCGAGATCTTTTTCAACGAAAAGGCGGTTCAGCTGACATTGTTTGCGCCTTGCACTTAAACCTCGCACGTTCAGAGTGCCCACGCGTAAGGACCTTTCGAGGATCATAAAAAATTAGAGTGAGGCCAGACGAAGGCTACTGGACTTACAAAGGGGGTGTTGAAAGTCGGGATGAAAAAAAGCTCACTGCGTCGGCTCGTGTTGCCTAGTTGGAGACACAGGCTGAAGCTTGTACCGTCCTATTTTCCCCCTTTCACCGTGCCATTCCTGTTCGAAGCGCCTCGGCAGATGCTCCACGCCGAGGGAGTCTGTGTCGTCCAGCCGACGCTTTGTCGCCGTAGCGTCGACTTCCATGGACGTGAGGACCTCGTCTTGCTTGGAGGCAGCAGGACCTCGGTGCTTATTTGTTCCCTCGGGGTCGCTTGAAGTACTCTTTACTTTCTTGGGAATGGTGTCCTGGGTCTGCTCGGGAGTTGTCTTCGGGGACGGTTGTGCCGTAGGCGCTTCCGGTGACGCCTTGCTTGAAATCCCGCTGTCAATAGCTGCCTGGCTGGGCGCTAGCTGCACTGGCGGTGGTACCGGTGCTGCGGCCCGCTCGGTCTCGTCTTCGTCCATTATCAACTCGGACGTTTCCGGCCCGGTGTCGCTGCCAGTGACGCGAGCGTACGTCCTGACACAGTCTCTTTTTTCGTGCCCGAAACCTCGGCATTCAGAGCACCAGGGCGCCCTACAGTCGCGCCGAATGTGACCCGTGCGCCGGCAACGGAGCCTGATGGGCGAGCTCACGGGAACCACCACCAGTACCGAGCCGCCAAAGAAGCGGAGCTGGTGTGGCAGCTTTTCCAGCGATACATCTTGGTGGAGGGTCAAGGCGACAGTCAGCGTCGTAGATTCAACGCCGACGAGCCCGTTCAGCTTCCAAATCTCCCGGACGACCTCCTTCACCTCGCCGTACGGCTCGAAGGCGCGACGGACGGTGTCGACGGGCACGTCGAAAGTAACCCAGTGAAGTTTCACCTTGATATCCCGCCGGAATGGGTCGATCACTAGGCAGCGCCGACCCTTTACCTGAAGTTAGCCGGCGTGAAGCAGCTTGCCCTTGGCCTCCGAGTTCTTCATCTTGGCGAGCCAGACATGACCCATCTGATACGCCCCCAGACCGGCCAAGTCTTGTAGAACCCCCATTTGGTTTAAAGGAGGCACAAAATCTTCTGCCCTGTAAGGCCGACCACCGGTGTCACAATGCAGCACTACGCTGTTCTTCATTATTTCTCCTGTTGGCAGCGTCGGCAAAATAACAGAGTCATCCCGGGCGGCGTTGCCCTTATCCGAATCACCCCGGCCAAGGCCGGTTGTTAACGCCGCTCCTGACGAGCGATCCATCACACGTCCGCTCTGCCCGGCAGCCGGAAGTGGACCCTATGCTACGCCACCGTTACAGACACTCGATTTGACTATTCGTTTTATACGAGATGTTTCGGCTGCAAATGCAGTTAAGCCGTCAGCATGTTATGCAAAGCACTCGCACATCACTCGCCGTACTTCAGTTCTACTCAAGTGCCATGTAGAGTACTTTCGCGTCGTAGAACGATCCTTTTGTTCGCGCGTCTCCGGCCCAGTAGACCTGGTACACCTTGTCGTCTTCAACTACAACGCTAAAGTCCCTTACATCGTCGGAACTCACAACAGGCTGGGTCTTGTCGAGTAGAAATTCTACTAATACATAATACATTGTAGAGCCCGGGCAGGATCGACAGGTTGGAGCAAGCGGGCAAACAAAACGAGTCGAGAGCGATCGTTCATGAAAGCTCATCGAAGTGGCGTCTTCGGCGGGCTTCAGATCAAGGTTGTCGGTCGGCTGCCTGTCATGTCTCTAACATCAGCGGTTTTATGGGCTCACGTCCCGAAATCGTTTTCTTGTGCATAGATTATTTTTCGTATTCATAAATTTGACGAAATAGTGGTATCCGAACGAACTTTACGTCCTTTGACCGTACGTCTGTCTGCACGTCAAAGCTTTTTGACGTACAGTCAGAGCCAATCGATGTACAATCAGAATCGCCATCAAGACATCTTGATGGCATTTCGCGGCGGCCGTCTGCCACCAGAAAACCATCAGAATGCCGACAAGTGGAGTCTGACTGGAGTTTGACTGTCGGTCAGAGTAACTTGTTCGCCAATCAGTCATGCTTGACGTACAGTCAGGCACAGTCAGCAGTCCACTAGAAAACATTGACTGCCAAACAGGGTTACATTGATGGATTTTTCCTTCGGGATATAATTCAAGTCGGCTCTATAATAAGCACGATATTGAGTATATCTTCCAAGATAAACTCACTAAATCCAAGAAAATACCCAGACTACTTAGTATATCCCTTGCGATTCAATTACTCAACTCTAGTAAATAAACGTATTAATTGAATTATATATTGTTTGATATTTAGGACAAAACGGTGACTGGTTCAACGGTGTCGCTATCAAATTCGAACCAAGTAGACCACCACAATAAAGCAATATCCCATTTAAGAAATAATTATTCCCCCCTACATGGTATTACATACATACAGGAAAAAAACTGAAGTTAAAATAAGACCAAGATGCCCAATATCTATGAGGCGAGACAGGGGTCTACACAAGCATAAATCACTCTTGCGTCACATCGCAATTCCACGTAACTGCAGCTTTAAGGCGAAGGCCATCATTTTGAGAAGTGTTGAAACGCTGAAAAAGAAGTCTCCGAGGGGAGGTGGAAGGGGAACAAATGGGCTTGGGTCATCTGCACTGTCAAGCACACGTACGGCGTTGATTCTGCTCGTTCACTTGGGTCCTATATAAAGCAACATTGATTTCGACGTAGAATCGAAAAAAATAACGTTAAGTGCTCGCAGGATCTCCTCGGCTGTTGATAGGGGCCGGAGACTAACTGCGAAGAGTTGCGATACCATTCCCGTTCGCAAAATGTTGGCTATTGAACCCAGAATGTGGCAACATTTTTTAGGATAAGTGTTTGTGTCCCAGGTGTTTCGTGTCTTACACCGTGCTTAGTTGAGTAAAAATTGGTAAGGATAAGGATGATTCGTCACATGCTTAATTGTCACAGGCCGACTGGTAACAGTATAATTCGCATAGGAGAACGTTCGTCATATATCGACTCGTCCAACAGACAGTTTGTCTCATCGGAAGCGCAGGGAAGGATAATACTATTCTACAAACCTGTATTATTTGTAACTAGGGCTATGTGCCCTGACGACTGTGCAAATGAAATAATAGATCGTAAGATATATATATATTTATAGTGCACATATCTACGGCCAGAGGACGCGCAACATTCTCGAGCCACTGTGACAAAAAACAAGTCATAAATTATTGTCGTTGCTAAACGTAGAAAACGTTTCGGCACCCACCTGCATTGTAGACAACTCCTCAGCATACTGATGTCGGCTGGGTCCCCCGCGAAAAGGCGGTTGCTCGAACGTGCAACAATTCAAATGTCAGCCGAACCAGTCGCCATGTCTCACTTGTGTTTAGATACTTTTTGACAAAGTATGTAAACTATCTATTTTTCAACATAAGCTATTTTCTGGAAGATCAGAAAAAACTGTCCCTAAACCTGCACGTAAATTTCCTCCAAAATATTCACGTAGTTTTAAATCTGAGAAGTTTGATATAACCGAGCCCGAAACTAACCTGTAGCTTTACCGGTCTGCCATATTGTTGCGACGTCAGATGTAATATAAACATTAGCACATGAAGAGTTGGAGCCTGTTTCGTCCAGCGTAATAGGCAGTCACAAGTCTGTCGCGATTGTCCGTGTTAAATAATAGACAACGTTTAATGAAGCTCGTCTGAGTCTAGCAATGACCAGTACCTGCTACACGATTTTCAGCAAAAGATTTCAGACGATTTGCCGCTTCTATTCGATCCACTGGGACCTCCCGCAGGGGTTAATTCGCGTACCGCCGACATGTAAACCCGGATGCCGCTTCGAAGCAGAATGACATGGTAGATTTTATTTGCTAGCAAGGTGTGAACTGTTTTCTAGTACCAAGTGTAAAAGTCAGCGTTCGGGCCAGACTGCTCGGAACCACTTCCGTTGCAGACGCTTCTCGGTCGGGAACCAATCCGGAGCGCAAGTTCGTCTGCTTCTTTTGCAGTGGTTGTGGCGACGTCAGAACGCCGGTCTCCGATTTGCTCTGATTGAAGGGCAGTGGGTAGACCTCAAGGCAGCTAGCTTCGAGGTCTGCCTACAATCCTTCAATAAGAGCCAATCAGAGCTCGGCATTCTAACGTCGCAACAATCCCTGCAAAAGAAGCAGACGACCTTGGGCTCCGCGTACGAGCTCACGCCGCTGCATTTCTTTGTAGCGTTATTGCACTCCACAGCTTATCACCGATTTCCTCCATCCTCCATCGCGTGCCACAAACATGCCTTAAACAGACGCAATTCGCGAAGTCACAGGCGCTCACTAGTACTAAAACGCAAAACACTATGGAGTCGGGAACGTTGTCTGCTCTCGGATACAATATTTGAGGTCACAAATGCCTCTGCTCATTGTTTCCAGCAGAGCAGCAGAAAGGGATTCCGATGTGTGCAAAAACTTCAAAATTCATTTTCTTGAGATATCGGAACGCCAGGACAGATTCACGAAACAACAAAACAATAAAAAAACAATTAGAACACATGTATTGCCTCAAGAAAGCCATGTTGTTTAGAACTTTGATAACAGAACTATACATCTTGTTTTTATATTGGCTTGCAAACACATCAAACAAAATCCAAACGTGAAAAAAAAAATTGCTCCACAAACTTTGAGTGTTGGGTCGCGAGCATTCGAGTGGCCTTTAATAACTCCGGTAGTGTAAAGTGACATTCTCGTCTTCTGAAGGTCTGTTTGCAATGCTGTCAAAAGACAAAAAGTTTTAGCTTCGAAGAAAGTAAGCCTGCAGATAGATCGAGAGTAGAAAAAAACAGGGAAATTCGCATTCTTATCGGGGCCGCACAGTCGACATTCTTCACGTTGGTCGTTGTCGCTGAAAGAGAGCGGGCTGACTGAGATCTAGAAATCGGCTAAGGACACGGAAACGATGGTGGAAGCAAACTCTGGGAATCCGTTCGGGGAAACTACAGCGGGTGCGGCGGCCGTCCATTGCGGTCGTGCGCGCATATAAACATCCACCGTTACATCACGAGGGAAGAAAGCGTTAGTTTGCGTTTTCCGAGATCGTGTTTGTGTTTATGTCGGCATGGTCTATCTGACTGTTGTCGCTGACAAAAAGAAAATGCCAGGGCGTTTCTTTCGAACGGTTCGCCTCCAGCTCGGGCGAAATTCCTTCCGCTCTGCTTTGACTGAGTGAACGCGCTACATAGGCACGCGACGACGAAGCATTGTCCAAGGTAGGAAGTTGACGCTGTTAGGCGGGACAACTAGAGCTCCTCCCAGCCATCCTAACTTCATCAGTTTGCTCACGCCCTTCGATATTACTGAGTGCGGCCTCTTTTTTTAGGGACGCTTCTAGGGAACATGAAAAGTAGAGTTCGCATTTTCTACAGCCTTGGTCCGTTTGTTTTTCCGATGATCTTTCATCGTATAATTGAAATGGCTTTAATAATGTGCTCGTATGAGAGCCTGCATATTCCGTTTCTGTGTTTACTCTTTGAATTTAGCAGCACTTATCTCTTTTGATGAGGAAAAACAAGTGATGCCGAATATTCAGTCACGCTTATTAGTTTATAACAGCGCTTTGACGTAACGTTTTCTTATAAACAAAAATATAATGTAGTACAGGTAAAAAAAAATTAAAAGCAACTACAACTTCTCAATACATATTTAGCTGGCTCTGGATTTTGAATCGAATGCACTAAAATGCCGGGACTAATATGGTCATCAGCTGAGTTTATCAGGTAAAGTTCTCCACTGGAAATGAATGGCCCCAGAGTGTAGGGATAAATATTAAAAGAACGGTGTTTACATATCAAATAAAAAAAAAAACCACCACCTGAGGCTTGGTTCAGTGGAGTGACTGATGCATATAATCAAATAAATAAATATGGTGGCGCAGTGCTTTTTATTTATATGAGTATAAACGAGGCTTCGGAAAATGTGAAGGAGCGTATTATAAAGGTTGTTAAATTCAGAAAAAAACGGCGATAATTATTACCAAAAGCACCAATATTAGAGAGCGTATTCAATTAAAGGCTGCTCCACGGTGTTTACGAAACCAGGTGCAGATGTATCCAACTAAATTTCAAATAACTTGCGCACTCGCCCGAAGTCATCAAAGAAGATATCACTCGATCCCCCGCCCCCCTTCTCCCCTTATTCCCTGAAGAAAACTAAAAAATTCTGGGCCTAATCGCAGAATCCTTACACTTTGATGGCTCTACAGCCTTCTACGGATTGCGTCTGAAGTCTTACCAACGTGATTGCTTTATTATTTCATTTTAATCCCAGGAAATACAAACATACATTGGAACTATTTGCGGCGTTAAATCTTCCTAAGCATATAGGGTGCATAGAAAACGAAATGTGATACTCTCACTTCAAAATTATGTACGAAACATCCACTAAATATTACAACGCTTGACTCGATTGTTTCTTAACAGTTTGTGAAGCAATTTCTAATAAATTATTATTTTTCCGTAATTTAGAGGGGGAGGCACGCAGGTTAGATGGATATATACGATCGGTCTAAACCGCGAAGATTATAAGGAAACAATAGAAACATTCGGAAACTTGCTCTCGTTCCCCCAGTGCGCTTTGTTTTCTGCTCCGATCTGTGCTGCTATCAAATTGTGATTTATGAGTAACGGATTCGATACAATTAAACATGTTTAATCCCTCAACACATACAAAGTCTCTGCGCTCTTGACAAGCACAGAAGAAGAAAAAAAAGGAAGCTTAAAACATGAGTCAATACATCCCACCATCTTTTTCACCTTATGAACCACAAGCAGCAGTGAACTTTTTCAGACCACCGGAACTAATATTTATTTTGGTTCTAGATGGAAATGTTAGAATTTCTGCAAAATTTATTTCCACGAATGTACAATAGATGAAAATTTCTCGTGGACTCAAAATAGTATATTGTTTTAATATTTTTTTGAGACACTTAAGCGGGAAGGCACACCAGGAGGGTAAAGCGCTCGGAATAAAATAAGAAAAAATAAATCATGATACGACTTGCAAAATGGCCAGTTCTTTTCACACTTTAGCTTAAAGGCCGTCGAACAGCAACGTTATATCAAAAAAAAAAAAAGAAAAATTTACAGTTACTTTTTTTTTAATTTTTCTCCGCCTTTCTTTTTTTTAAGGAAAGGGGGGGGGGGGCGAGGGAGATTTTGATAGCGTGTTTGTCTTTGTTGGTTGTTTGATTATCAACTCTGTTGTAACCGAACTGAAATTATGTCTCTTGGCATCCGTTGAAAGAAAAGCGTTATTTCATAAGACGCGTGCTTAGAAAAACGAAAATGATTGTATTTGGTAGCTGTGTCGAGTTTTCGTCGAAAGAAAGCGTCATATGGTGTCGAGGTTTAAGCGGGTAATAGCCATACTGATCCCAAGTTACATGAAAATAAAAAAGAAATACTGTGATTAGTGAAAAACCCACATACCGAACAAAGAACTTGAAAATAAAACTCTCGACGTGTTTCTGTGTCGTCGCGTGTAATGGAGATGAGTTTAAAGAAATCGAACTCAAATTAAGAGCGAATAAAAATTCCCAAAGCAATATCTTAGGTAGTATGTTCTGTTTTTGTCTTGAGTACGCATATCACGATAACATATATTACGTTAGGAACCGGGCAAACATCGGTACGCTTGAAGAAAGAGGGTTCCCCTCCGAAACATCCGATTAAACTGTCCAAGTTTGTTTGAACCTCGTCGGCCTTTTTATTTAAACACACGGTGTCTTTTTTTAAAGATTTGCAGGTTTGTTTCAAAAATAATGTTGTGAAAGTTACACCTATGCGGTTAGTGCATTTGAGTTATACGGTCATGGGAACATACAAGAATGGCCTAGTCGTAGTAAATAGTTGTCGAATTAACTGAAGATTGTTAATTAACTTTTTCATTAAAAAATAGACACTGGGCTCTGATTAGAAACTTGCTGACCGTCATCGAAAGTTATTAAATCAGTAGTTTTTAGAAAGACTTTGAGCGTGTGAGAATCGTAGTAGTGCACTAAAGTCACCTCTTGTGGAGGCTAGTGGTTGTAGTAAGGCGCCCGCGCAATTTTTCCGTCTATTGAGAGAGCCCCAGCCTTGTACCTGATCCACGAGTGGTAACTTCAGCGCACTACACTCTAAAGAAAACTCGTGGGTCTACTTTCCCGCACAACACTCGGAGAGCCAATCGCCGCAACTTACGGAGGCAGCTCAGCGAATGACATTGCCAAAACATACGTTTGGACAAAAAAACGCAGTCTGAGTTGTGACAATAAGCAATGCGCAGCGTGACGTTTTCCATTGCTTAATGTCACAACTCAGACTGCATTTTTTGGTCTAAACATTGTGGGGATTTTGGACACTGAGAACTTCGGCGACGATGCGGACGGCGCGCAAGAAACGAGCGCGGGGCCAAAGCACGGGACGCGAGGCGCGTGACGGGGCTGCTAAGAGCAGCAGCAGTTGTGCAGCCCGTCGAACGCCCTGCCAGACTTCACTAGAGGAGCAGCGAATATCTTCGAGCTGTCCGCGGGCGGCTGCGCGAGGGACCCCTGACTGCGAGCGCCGCAATCTTCAAAATGATGGTCCCGGCGGACGTTCACTTTCTGCTGCGCTTCGCCATCTCGGTGGAGCACTCTTAACAGCAACGCTGAATAGATCAAAGACGCCAAGGAGGGGCTTCGAGAGAGGCAAGAACCAGTAGGAAGACATTGAGACGATCACGGGAGGCTTCAATTATCCGGTTTGAGATTAAGTTTTCCAGTTCTCCCGCTTTGCTCTTCCTGTATTGCTTTTGGCACATCAGCCAAGGAGGTTGGAAAGACTACAGAATGCAGGGCTTATCACTGGGTTTTAATTTATTTTAAAGCGACAGTGCTGGCGTTTGCGTTTGTTCTCCCTTTTCCCCCGATCTAGTCGTAGTGCAAGCTGGAAGATTCTTTAAGTTAAGCGGCGCTACAGACGATGCTCGTTTAGGGAGAGACCGGCAGGAAAGCAGACAGATACTTTGTTATTCTCACTTTTTCTTAATTTTAAGATGTGGACCCGGTTGTTGGCTACATTAAGTTAATCATATTTGTGAGGTGTTCTGCCCCGCGAAGTAGGGTTGGTGCAAACGTCTGGAGTAATGAACTGCCTGCTGATATTGTGGTACATGAGCAATCCAGAAAGGGGGCGGGGGGGGGACACCAGGCTCGAAGAATAAAGATGTCTCCATCATAGCTTGGACCCTTTCTCCGGTCAAGCGGTGAGCGAGAATGCCACAACATACGTTTGGCCATCGTCATTCGCTGAGCTGCCTCCGTAAGTTGCAGTGATTGGCTCTCTGAGTGTTCTGCACGAAAGCAGACGCACGGCATTTTTTTTAGGGTGTACTGTGCTTCTCAGGCGCTCGAAGTCTTTTTAAAAATACCGATTTAGAGGTTTTGGATTATGCTCAGAAAGTTTCTAAATAGAACCGTATGGCTTGTGTCACCAATTAAAAAGTTAATTAACACATTTCACTTAATTATCCGACCCGTCGTCATAATTAGCTTCATATACTATGTTCCCGTGCCGTATAATTCACCTGCACGAACCGCACAAGTGTAACTTTAAGTTAAGCGGCGCTACTGACGATTCTTCCTTAATTCGAAAACAAATCTGTAAATCTTAAATAAAAAGAACTGTATATATATAAATAAATATATATATATATATATATATATATATATATATATATATATATATATATATATATATATATATATATATATATATATATATTTCCTGAGTTCTTCCTGACGAAGACCGAAACGTCGAAGACTAAACAGCCCGTTATTGGTGTTTTCACCAGGGTTTTCTTTTCTTCTCAATTATACCGAGGTCTTCGGCACCCCGTCATCATGCGCGTTATATATATATATATATATATATATATATGTATATATGTTTGTGTGTGTGTGTCTGCGTGGGGGGGGGGCGGCATATAAGTTAGAAATCCGTACTTGCGGAGTTGCTATGGTAGAAGTTTATTGCACGTATTACGAAAGTTCCGCCGAGATGCTCGGCTTCGTCAGGAGACGGCATACATTTCCTGACGAAGTCGAGCCTCTCGGCGAAACTGTCGCAATACATAGAGTAAACTCCTAGCATAGCAACCCCGCAAGTACGGATCTCTGACTTATTACATATTTCCGGTCAATTGTTCTCAAACGACTCTGCCTCACCTATATTTGTATATATATATATATATATATATATATATATATATATATATATATATATATATATATATAGAGAGAGAGAGAGAGAGAGAGAGAGAGAGAGATAAAAAATAAGAGGCCTAAAGCAAGTATTTGCGTAAACGTAAATAATATAACAATTTGCACTTCTGCACAACTTAGCAACCTCACTCTCACCATTCGCGCTCGTTCTCTTCATTCCGGCTCTATTGGGTTGAATATATTGCATCTGCACCCGCGCATCAATTTATTTCGGAGAGGGTCATCAATAATAGGATAAAAATAAACCGGCCTCGATTTTGGGAGCCTCGTAAAGACAAATACAAACAAAACCATGGTGAAACGAAACAAAACAAAACGTAGGGAAGCTCATTTGGGTTTAGTACCCCCCCCCCCCCTCTCCACCTCCGTTGTGCAAAACAATCGTGCGCCCAAAGCGAATTGCCACGTCCTTCCTTCCGTTCTCCATTCCCATTTCCGCATTCCGCTCAGTTCTCCCAACAAACCTGGACAATAAAGAAAAGGAAAAAAAAAAACAAAAAAAAAACTGCAGTCGCGAATAAAAAATATAAACAAGCGAAAACGGACGACACACTGCATAATAATAAATACGGCCAGAAAACATTCAGCCAGCAGAGCGAGCTCGGAGCAGATGCATCTTCCCAAAAATGCGCAGCGAGGCGCGGACGACCGCTGCGTCGGCGGTTATTGCGGAGAAAGGGTGCGGCCAGTTTCAAGCGTGCGAATGAATAATACATTTCTTTTTTTCGCGTCAAAATTGAGAAAGCGTTTGTCAAGAAATGAAGCGGAAAGGCATTATTCGGCACCCGGGACAATATGGAAGGGACGGAGAGGCCGCCATCGTCCCCGCGGCGCTGCAGCGAGAAAAAAACGGAACAGCATCTCGGCTCGAACCTGGTCAAGCATGATGTAGGGCTGCTTCGAAATGAATGGCCTTTTCAAATACAATGCGCCAAATATATATATATATATATATATATATATATATATATATATATATATATATATATATATATATATATATATATATATATATATATATATATATATATATATATATATATATATATATATATTTATATATATATTTATATATATATATATGTATATGATTATTTAGCTTTTTTAGCTATAAATTATTTGTACTTTGCTTGGGATTTGTTATTAATTTTGCTATTAATCGTTTTTTGTTCTGTATTGTTAGACTTGAGTTTAAAGCACCTACCATGACCGAGTGATCTACAAATTTGCAAAACTGTTGTATCACTAATTGAATAAAACCTACTTTGGTTCACTTTGCTTTCAGAAATGACTAAATCTGGGCATGCACCTAAATGCATCGGAAAGTCGCAATGCTCATATTACACTCAAGTTGCAGCTTGCAGCGTTGTCAGGGGAGCATAGCTTCTCAAAGACAAAAGACGCAAGAAGAAAAGGCTTGATGACTCAACATGCTTGTGTAAACTTGTAGGTGTATTTGGTTCTTTGTCCATTTTCAATATTAATTCGAATTAAATATTTTCTCCACGTCAAAGCAAGATGAAGCCATCCTAGCAACGCAAACATGATATGCAGATAAACCCAAACTTGTTAACAGAGTTACCCTACAATCGACAACACATGTTTCAGAGTTCACCATGATTTGCTTCGTTGGTTTCATGTACAAACGATTTTGGCAGCTTTCAGATTTCGGTATAAACTTTTGATCAATACTAAGAACAATTGTTTTTCTACTTCAGCGTCTGAGAAGATTGCGGAAAAAGGGCATATTATTTACATGACATAAACTGAGATCTTAGAGTTAAAGTGTCTAAAAATAATAATTTTCATTACTTCTCTTGCGCAGCACTTTATTTAGATTCGTTTCACCATTTTCCGCACTTGTTTTAAATTGTGTAACAAGAACCTAATTACGGTCGTCAACTGGGGATTCGTAAAGCGGCCAACTGCCAGGAATTCTTAGAGATAATTAGAGATTGTTAGATAACTATAGAGATAATTTCTGAAATTGTGAGTAAACTATTTTTTATTTTATGTGCTTCAGAGCAACAGCTGACTGATAAGTAAACGAAGAAAACATTGTCGTGCGAGCGTAAAGCTAATTTTCGGCATGCTAATCTGCACTCTGAAAATCAACACAGAATTCTTGCAAGAAATTGTGTAGCAACAAAATAAAAAAATAGTTTTTACCAAGAGGTTTTTCTAAAATGTTCATGATGGACAAAATTAGGTCAAAACAAATCTCCACGCATAGACAGAGCCGTAATGTTCAAATTAGTACGTCGTAGAGTCATGACACTCATTTAATTTATGTTGCGTCTATGTCTCTACAGCCGGAGGTTAAAGTCTTCTTATTGGACGTCAGGTGTGTCAGATCTAGATTATAAAATTATCCAGTGCAGTACAACCACTACCCTCGGTTCTGCAGCGCGGAGCTTTCGCTCCACGCGCTTCGTTTCTTTGTCACACAATCTATTATTTTAGCAAACCTGGATAAGGCTACACACCTAGATAAATCGCATGAAATGGCTAACATTCGTTTAACTTAAATAGGCATGCCTTTCTGGTATTTCACTTAAGAAATATAAGAATTTCCACCTTTTCTGGGAGCTATACAACTTGTTCATTTGCATAGAAATGCATTCCCCAAAATTCCTTTAAGTTATGACCTGTCCATTTCAAGAAATTTAGCCCTGTGAATAAATTGCTTCTATCAGTTTATAAAGAAGTAAAGTTATTGATGTGCTCAATGATTGAATAGAAATTCACTCATTCGTCTTTCTAACAATCCATATATCACTGACGAAAACGTAATTCTTTTTCCCCACATCAAAAAAGACTGAACGAACGTTCCAGGCGAACAACCCAAATAAATGATCTGAGATGATAAACCAAATGCCAAACTCTTTTGATTCAAAAAGTCGATACTCATAAGATGAGGAAATAAACCACGCTCATATATTTTCACACATGTCTTGATGAATACCTTTTGCCCTTATTGAGCCTAGCCAGTCGTGGATGCGTATTTAGGCTGGCGATCGCATATATTAAGCAATAATCTTATCTCCTTTTCTAGATCATACATTTAGGTGTCAAGATATAAGCTTTAACTTAAATATTCCGCGAAGTTTCTAACTAAAAAGTTAAACTAGACTTTTTCCTGATATTCCAGCTTTGCCATTTCCATTTCATTTCTTTCCCTCTAGTTCCAGTATTCGTGATGGTAATATGGCGTGCCACAACCAAATCATTTTTCTTTTTATATCCCCAAACTTCATATAGCCCGCATATGTGAGCCGTAATATGCGATACACATCATAATAAACTAGCCTGCATTTGAGCTTCCCGAACCTCCGAAGAGTTGCGGCTCCAAGTCCTGATTGTGTACCGCTTGTTTTTCTGAACAGCTAAGCCAATTCAAATGAGAGAAACGGTTAGTGAGGGCTGGATATATTATAACTTATAAATAATCAAAGACGAGTTATATGTTAACGTCATATTCATTTTGAAATACAATTGTGTTTCACGTGGTTTCCACTTTGTGGGAAAGAGTGGAAAATATTACTCACTCAACAAACTCGGGAAACATTTAACGTACACAAGATTTAGGGTTGTTGTCTATGCTGCTTATTATATTAGTCTGATGTTTACTACAAACCACATTTATGTTTTGATTCATTTCCGGTATTAAAGACAAGCTTGGAAATTTCTTTAACCATTAATTAATTTCAAAGTTGGTTTATAAACAGTCCCAGGAAATATAGATTACATAACCTTGCAGCCACGAGTGCATAAAAACAGCGGCTTTTTTTTCGAACTTTCCAGCTACATCATTTCAGAAGACATAGTACGTATCAGTTACTATCGTTAAGCGTGACGCACTTATAACGTATAAGTGCCCGCATTAAAGAACACCGGACGTTGAGATTTTTATGGTCGGTTATGAACTATCAATATCTAGGATTTCTGAGTTACTTCTCGTACATGTGTGTCAACTGCACAACAAACGAGTTGCATATTATGGGGAATACACCATCGGAATGAGGGCAGTAGCAGATTTTTACTTTGTTACTAGCAAAACTAAAAGAGGAAGCATACGTATATATCATGACGATTTCTCGCCATGAACGCTTTTATTTGTTATGCCGACATACCCCAAATACATAGTGTTTATAAAATGTTTTACCATTTAATGGTAAAACATTTTATAAAAAAACATTGATGATCAGGGAACATAACTGGGGCCATAAGATTCCGTTGAAAAACTTCTCTGCACAACGGACACCAGTGATTTTGCTATGTCGTCACGCAGTTTTCGGTGTTCGTCTATGAAAACAAGGCTCTACTGTGTGTATGACACTCAAAGATGTAGGAAAATCAGGAGATTTCTTTGTCTCGTTTATGTTGAGGATTTCAAGTGCGCGTGCTAAATGTGGTTGACAATGGAAATGTGTGGTTAGTGAGGGACCTTTTAGTTTATTAAAAACTTATCTCTTCAACCGAGAAAGAAATATCACTCTTGCGCGATCCACATTATTAAGATATAACTGGCGAGATGGGTAGCGAACCTGAATAAACAAAGCAAAGACAAACACATAAACAATTCAAGCCGCTCCTTTAATACTACCCAGGCTGCCGTAAGTTACCCCTACGTAGACCGGAGTGTTTTATTCACGGCGTTAAATATTTTGGATCTTTTCAGGAAGTAAATTACACTAAGGTCATTAAAGTAGTCGCGTTGTTTCCATATACTATTCCGCTCTTCAAATAGAAAGAAAAAAAAGTTATAAATGGTAACACAGCCAATTACTCGAGTCTCAGCTTATCACGTCCCAAAAACAATTGATGTACAGTGTGGGAGTTGAGAACCGCGGAAACATTTAATCTGCACACTGTTTCTCGGGTAACATATTTGTCCTAATCGGGGCCGGCCTGTTGATGAGTGAATCACGCATACGTAATATCAGAGCGGCTCAATTACTGCGATAAAATACAGATGGGCTACGAATGTCAGAACACCAACAACGTAGACGACGAGTAAAAAAGTTGAATGTTATATTGAGCCTTATTGCTGAGTCATATGAGTTTGTAGTGGTCATCGCGCCAGCTCTTGAAAGAGGAAAGAAGAGGACGACACAAAGAAAGGCTCGCGAGCAAGTTGAGCGGCTAGGTTCTGAAGGCCGTGACAGCAATCTGCACTTGATATGTAAATAATGTATATATAAATACAGATTGCTAAAAGTGGTGACCCGGACGTGATGACAGAACACCAAGGTGAGCAGCAATGGCAACGGACGGCTCTCCTGCAGCGCCACAGCCCCAAGTCGCGGCCCTCGCCGTGCGCCTTCCGCCATTCTGGCCCGCAGATCCACAGTTGTGGTTTGCGCAAATAGAGTCACAATTTGCCTTGCGGCGCATCACGGACCAGCAAACGCGGTTCCATCACGTCGTAAGCGCTTTGTCATCAGCAGATGCAGCGGAGGTGCGCGATATTATCTTAGTACCACCCACGCTAACACCCTACGACACCCTCAAGGCAGAACTAGTTCGACGCACCAGCTTATCCGAACAACGACGGCTACAACAGCTCCTGACTACAGAAGAGTTGGGAGACAAAACACCCTCTCAGTTACTGCGTCGGATGAGGCACTTGTTGGGAAACGCCACCATTGAGGACTCACTTCTGCGACAATTGTTTCTGCAGCGTCTGCCCAACGACGTCCGTATGATGCTCGCGTCAGCAGACAGCGCAACCCTGGATGACCTCGCAAAGGTGGCAGATCGGATTGTCGACGTATCAACGACACGCCGTCCAGAAGTTTACGAAACAACTCGATCTCCACAACAGCCCTCAGATTTCTGCACCGCCATAGAGCGACGCATGGATAAGTTGACAGAAATTGTGGCTGCTCTTCGCCCTTCACGATCGCCATCACAACGTCGAAGTAACTCGCCAGCCCGCCGACGTAGCAGGTCCTACAGTCCTGTTAACCAACAATGTTGGTATCATCGTACATTCGGCGCCGTACAAGTGCATTTCACAGAAATGCACTTGTACGGCGCCGGGAAACAGCAACGCCAGCTACTAGCGACGACGAGTACGCCTGGCCGGTTGCAACGTCGTCCTTGCCTGTTTTTTCTCCCAGATAAGGACACAAAAATTAATTTTCTAGTTGACACTGGCGCCGAGGTGTCAGTATTGCCTCCAACCGCTCAAGATCGTCGTAATCAGCAACCCTCGCAACTTAAGGCAGCAAACGGCACTGTCATTCCCACCTACGGAGTCCGCACTCTCACGATCAACCTAGGATTGCGTCGAGTTTTGCGTTGGATTTTCACTGTCGCAGACATCCAACATCCCTATCCTCGGAGCAGATTTTCTACAACACTACAACCTCCTTGTGGACATCCGCAACCGTCGTCTCATTGATGCCACTACGCTCCTTTCTGTATCAGGGACCCGCACGAAGCTGCAATCAATTGGACTGGCTCCACTGCTCGTCCCGACAGATTCTCCCTACATTGATATTATGCAAGAGTTCCCTTCCCCAGTACGTCCCTGCACTTTCACAAGTCAAGTCAAACACAACGTCCAACATCACATCGAGACGACAGGACCCCCCGTTTAATCACGACCCCGAAGGCTTCCTCCCGAAAAATAAAGGACCGCCAAGCAAGCTTTCGACCATATGCTCGAATTGGGCATAATACGGCCCTCCTCCAGCTCGTGGGCTTCACCGCTACATATGGTTCCAAAATCGACACCTGGCGACTGGTGCCCCTGCGGGGATTATCGCGCCCTCAATCAAGCCACCACCCCTGATCGCTATCCGGTGCCCCACATCCACGATGCTGCGTCAATCCTCAATGGTGCAATCATATTTTCAAAAGTAGATCTTGTTCGCGCGTACCATCAGATACCGCTCGCACCCGAAGATATCTCAAAAACGGCAATCACCACACCATTCGGACTCTTCGAATTCCTTCGGATGCCTTTCGGACTACGAAATGCTGCCCAGACTTTTCAAAGATTTGTAGATCAGGTCCTCCGCGGATTACCTTTTGTGTACGCCTATCTAGACGACATCCTTGTTGCGAGCAGATCCGAAGACGAACACAAGCACCACCTTCGCAGTCTCTTCCAACGACTCGACGAAAATGGCCTCATGATTAATACTTCCAAATGTCATTTCGGTGCAACGAGCGTCTCTTTCCTGGGCCATCAAATTGACCGTCATGGCCTAAGACCACTTCCCAGCAAAGTGGACGCCATACGAGACTATCCGCAACCTCAGTCTGCGCGCGTTCTTAGAGCTTTTCTAGGCTTAGTTAATTATTATCGACGTTTTGTTCCTCACTGTGCTACATTGCTTCAGCCTCTTCAAGATATTCTTCCACCGTCGAAAACAGGCTTTCCTAAATGGACTGATGCGGCTACACAGGCATTCACCAGCATCAAGACACACATCGCGCGTGCCACTTTGCTTCGACATCCAAAAGCAGACGCACCGACATGCCTGCTTACTGATGCCTCAGATGTCGCAGTAGGCGCTGTCCTCCAACAGTTTATCAACGGCGAATGGCAACCGATTTCATTCTTTTCCCGCAAACTTACAACTACAGAGCGACGCTATAGCACTTTCGGTCGGGAGCTCCTTGCCGTCTATTCGGCAATCCGCCAGTTTCGACACTTTTTGGAAGCTCGATCATTTCACATCTTAACTGATCATAAACCTCTGGCGGGCGCCATACAATCACTCACGCCAGACAGCGGACATCATTCTCCAAGAGAACTACGCCAAATGTCTTTTATCTCGGAATTCACAACGGATATACGACACATAAAGGGCACGGAGAATGTAGTCGCAGACACATTGTCTCGACCAAGCATAGCCCCAGTCACTGGTGGTAATGCCGCGCCTCTGACTCCGGCCGCACTGGTCGATGCCCAGCATACGGACTCAGAACTTCATAGACTTCGAACTACACCGGGAGCACTACATCTCAAAGACATCAGTCTCCCTGGGCTAGAAAGGACCCTGACTTGCGACATCTCTGCCGGCTCTCCTCGCCCATTCGTTCCCTACTCGTTAAGGCGGCAACTTTTCGACTCGCTACACGGGTTATCCCATCCAGGCATACGAGCAACACAGAAGCTCATAACCTCTCGATATGTCTGGCCAAACATAAACATTGATGTGAGAAGCTGGGCCAAACATTGCCTGGCATGTCAAAGAGCGAAGATTCAGCGACACACACAAAGCCCGACAGGCTCTTTCCAACTTCCTGAAGCTCGCTTTGAAAATGTACATCTAGACATCGTCGGGCCCATGCCGGAATCACAAGGTTCCAGATATATTTTCACAGTCATTTATCGGTTCACGAGATGGCCTGAGGCGCTTCCAATTTCTGACATCACGGCTCAGACAGTCGCACAATCATTTCTACACGTGTGGATTTCGCGATTCGGTGTACCAGCGATTGTCACCACGGATAGGGGTAGACAATTCGAATCTGCGCTCTTCAAGGCATTCACTTCTCTCTTCGGTATCAGCAGGCTGAGAACCACAGCTTACCACCCCGAAGCCAACGGAATGATTGAGAGATTTCATCGTCAGCTGAAGACAGCACTCATCGCACGCGAGGCTCACACCCACTGGACCGAATCGCTACCTCTAGTGCTTTTGGGTCTTCGAACGGTCTTCAGAGACCAACTATCATGCTCAGCCGCCGAACTTGTCTATGGAACGACGCTTCGCTTACCACAGGAATAGTTCATCCCGCCTGACATACTAGTCACCCCCGATCCATCCGACTACGTTCACCGTCTCAGGGATGCTATGTCACAACTTCGCCCCACACCTACAAGGCCGTCATCGACACGCCCTGTTTTTGTCAGCCGCGAACTGTCAACAACCACACACGTTTTCGTCAGAAAGGACGCTCTACGCCGCTGCCTCCAACCACCCTACGATGGTCCATTTCCGGTTTTGAAGAGGACACCGAAATACTTCCAAATACAGTTAAACGGGAAAACAGAGAATGTATCGACAGACAGGCTCAAGCCCGCGCATATCCAACCGTCAAGTCAGGAGTCCCCAGAGACAAAAGTGTTCAAACCAACGCACCGCAAAGTTCATTTTTCTACCTTCAATCGTCAAATCGACTAGAAGGGGGGTAGTGTAGCGGTCATCGCGCCAGCTCTTGAAAGAGGAAAGAAGAGGACGAGACAGAGAAAGGCTCGCGAGCAAGTTGAGCGGCTAGGTTCCGAAGGCCGTGACAGCAATCTGCACTTGATATGTAAATAATGTATATATAAATACAGATTGCTAAAAGTTCTTTAGGCAAGTTAAGGGGAAATACAGTTTGGCTCTTTCAGCGAAACTTGTGCTTTCGCTTCTCTAAAGGCCTGTTCACACACACAGCGGAGCGCTAAGTTAGTAAGTTAGCGCTTCGTGAGCGCTCCAAAGAGCGGTCATGTGGCGCTTCTTAACGCGTGACTTAGTTTTAACATAGCGCGCGATTAGCGCTTTTGTAGCGCCTTGTTACCACTTTAGTAGCGCCTTGCTAGCACTTCAGTAGCGCCTTGTTAGCGCTTCAGTAGCACCTTGTTAGTGTTTGAGTAGCATGTTGTTAGCGCTTCTTGTATGGCGGTTATTGCTGCGGATTAGCCCGTGGACTGCGGTTTCGGTTTTTGTGGTTGGGTGTGCATGAACAGTATCATGGCGGACATGTGGGACGCTGAAATAAAAAAGCGACAAATGCTCTTACATACGCAATGAGCGCATATGTGTGTAGACGACTGAACGCCCAAAAGAGCCTTCTGGGTGCGCGAACTCTTTGGCCACCCAGATACTGACGGGTATCCGGCGAACCTTGTTCCCAGGCTAAGGAACCGAGACACAATGCTCTTTCGAAGGTGATTATTTTTAAACTTCGTGTCTTTGAAACCAGGGCAACTCATATCAAATAGAAAGCGATCAGGTCATACCCTATCAATTAGTTGATCAGAGGCCATGACTCTGAATCGTCTGTCCGACCCTTTGCTTGGAAAGCGGCTCTTTTGCTACCATCTTCTTTCAAACCCAAAGAAAAAACAACACCAACAGCTGTTCCGCAGCAGCAAGCAAGGAACAAGGAGCGTGACAGCGCTTACACCGCGCTACTGAAGCGCTTCTGAAGCGCTAACTGAGCGCCTACTGGAGCGCTTCTGAAGCGCTAACCAAGCGCTACGTCACGCGCAAGTCGGTGCCACATGAGCACTGCTTCCAGCGCTCATGAAGCGCTAGCTGAGCGCTCCGTCATATGTGTGAACCGACCTTTACTCGTCGTTCCGGATATCATGTTTGCGATCTGACAGAACTAAAAAGACTAAAGTTTAGAAAGTTGCATATTCTGTGTATATTATGCCTCATACTGTTTTTCTTATGAACCGGAGCCATATGTTTGCCAAACTACGTTTTAAACTCTCCCAGAAGGTCTGCAGAGTAGTGGCGTATACACAGAAGAACACTATAAAATAAATTATAAACGTAGTTTACGTCTTTTTTTTTTTTTTTTTTTTTTTTTGGGGGGGGGGGGGGGGGGAATCAAGAAGTTAGAATGAGCGTTAAAAAGTATTAATAGACTCACCGTTTCAGCAATTCCTGGCCTCCCCGGAAGCCAATATTTGCAGCACGCAACTCGATGACGCCTGCTCTGAGAGCAATCTTCCGCATATTATATGTTCGAAATCTCCATTCTTTTCTAAAGAAAGAAAGTGATGAAGAAAAAAGGGGAAAGGCCTTCGTCGTCGAGTCCCGGGAGAGACCAAACAAAATATATTGACGTTAAAATTCAGCCCATAACGGCGTTATTTGTGCTTCCGGCTCGCAATAAACACACAGAAAAACAAAGAGTGTGTTGAGTTTTTTATTAAAACAAAAAATGAACACATAAAATAAATACGCGATGGCAGGCGAAGTAGATTGTGCATAAGACCGTGGTTCTGATCATATGACATCACGTGATTACATCACATAAACCGGTTCAAATATCGATTGGGTGGAGCTCTTTCCCGGCGCTTAGAGCCTGAATATATATATATATTTTTTGCTTTGGTAGTTTTGAGCGAATCGGCCTGTTCATCTCGTCGAAAATACGCTCCTATCTTTGTTTTTATTGTGGATGTGTGTGTGTGTGTGTGCGTGTGTGTGCGCGTCTTTGTGCGCGTGTGTGTGCGCGTGCGCGTGTGCGTGTGCGTGCGCGTCTTTGTGCGCGTGTGTGTGCGCGTGCGCGTGTGCGTGTGTGTGTGCGTGTGTGTGTGTGTGTGCGCGTTTTTGTGCGCGTGTGTGTGCGCGTGTGTGTGCGCGTGTGTGTGCGCGTGCGTGTGTGTGTGTGTGCGCGTGTGCGTGTGTGTGTGTGTGTGCGTGCGTGTGTGTGCGCGTCTTTGTCCGCGTGTGTGTGCGCGTGTGTGTGCGCGTGCGCGTGTGCGTGTGTATGTGTGTGTGCGCGTGTGTGTGTGTGTGTGTGCAATGATAAGTTACTTTGACGACTCTTTGCAGTGGTCATTCCAGCAGCGAGTACGACATCGCAGCCCTATTGAAAATTCTCATTTGTATGAGAAATTTTTGTGTCCAATAAACACATATGGATCATACAAGATACATAAGAACATATAAGAACCGTATAAGAACCAAATGAGAACTATATAAGATATATGAGAACATACAAGCACCATATAAGAAACTAGTGGGAAGTTTCTTATAAGTTTCTTATGGGGTTCTTATATATCTTACATAATCTTATATACTTCTCATATAATTCTTATATGTTCTTATATGTTCTTAAATCTCTGGTATGATTCATATGTGTTTATTGGACACAAGAAATGTCTCATACAAATGATTTTTTTTTACTAGGGAGAGGACGTGTTTGGTTAGAATGCAGGCACGGGAAGTAAACTTAATAAAATACGTAACTTGACGCTCCACTACTAAAAAAAAAAAAAAAAAAAACAAGTGTATTTATGTCCAGACTCAAGAACCTTATCGTACCTCTATGAAATAAATTTTCGATAGTGGCGGAAAGAAACTCACAGTCGCAAAGAAAATTTGATATTGACACAGACAGGCCCATACGCTCATGAAAACCCTCTTCGCTTTTTTATCAAATGTATATATGAAAGCAGGCGTCTTCGGCATTCATTGTGTAAAGAAAATGAAAAAAACAATCTGCGAACTGAATTGTCAGTTTAATGTTCATTAATTTTAATGACAAAGGAAGCACCTCGCTTTATATCTTACCTTTATATTCGCGGAAAACTGTACGTTTGACTGTTTTCTTACGGTATGTTGCAGTTATGAAACAATGCTTCCATTCACAGTTGCGTTTCAGCAGGTATAGGAACATCAGAGCCTCAAAATGCATATAGCTACCTACCAACGTAATAAATTAGACGTCGGGAAAAAAATGAACATATAACTGCATCAAATGCAACTACGAGCTAGGAAATATATATGCTTAAGAGGCGGGGCTGTCAAGTTTACGCTCAACTTGGGGATTTCTTGCATTTAGAATTGCTCTTACATGCATCCTAGCTACGTCGTCTCACTCAACCTGTTACGCAAGAACAGTGGTTGGGGCTCCTGATTACCTGAGCTATTCAACGTAGCGAACCCGGCACGTGCCGACATATCTTCATTGCACACTTACAGGTCGTAAAATCACAAAACATGGTGGTTCTCCCAATATGGTGCATTCTTCTTTCGAGAAAAAGTGTATTTAAAAAAAAAGAAACAGAAAAAGCAACATTTGTTTCATATCTCCTTTAAGAGCAGATTATTCTAAAAAGATTTCAAGAAACACGTGTGGCTGGTTTTATAACTGCTTTCGGATGTCTTTTAAGACTTCTATTGTATAATCGCAGCCGTTGAGGAGCAACATTTCTGAAATGCTTGCATGGTTTTCTATATATTACTCTTGCAGTGAGTGTAGATGTTTTTAGCCAAAAACTGAGGCGGAAGGAGGAAAACAATGTTTGCAATGAAAGAAAATTAAAAAAGCTTAATTGTAAGCTTGCACCAGCTCGTCTGCGCACTGATTGTAATATCGTTACTCTTATAGCTTAATTTCCTACGCAAATTATATAATCTTTGTCTTACTTTTCCGGGTTAATATTTTTAGCTAACAAGGCATCACAAAAATATCATAGATCCTCCAGGCACAGTGAGATTATTTATACTGAGGGCATGGATGGTAAAAACTACATTAGCCGTCAAACATGGTAGGGAAATAGTGTATGCAGGGCCATTATTATGCACACGTGCGAGGTATTTCAGCGTAATTCCATCGTTGTTGATATGATATTATTACCCTACATTGCGTGCTATTAGCTTATATTTTAAATGAAACGCCAAAGAGTTGTGTGGTTTGTTATTGACAGTCATTCTAACTAATGTCAAAGAGTCAACAAACAATATACGCAGCCAAGCAAAACAAAAATAAAGACACGTTTATTACGGAAACTACGAAGCCCAATCCAAGATTAAAAAATAACTTATATGTTGATTTAACATGTAGCAGAATATTGGTTTATAATCAAAATACGGGAGCCGATATATATTGCGATGATGTGTCCCCGTTTACATGCTCCCTGCATGACACATTTTTGCCTGTTTATCTATGAGTCTTACAAAAAGAGGCTATATATTGTTCGAGGCGGGGTTTAGGCCGCACGTCCGGAAGCTTCCTGGCTCGAGACGACGTCCATTCCCCGAAGTGAAGAGCCCAGGGGTCCAGTGGAGGTGGGAGACTTGGAAACGTAACGAACGGTTTAATTACATGGTAGCGATACAGTCGTCAAATCCGAGAGAGAACAACGGAGCAGCCTCGCGCTCCGCATTATATAGGGTCCGTTTCTCCCTCACTCCCAGCCAAGGCAGCCAGTGCGATGCAGCAACCCGTCGTCCAGTGTGACGTAGCCAAAGTTCTCCGCAGTTAGGCCATGCCTCTCTCCCTTTCCCGAGCGCACCAACCACCACGCACACACACACGTCCCGCTAACGTCACGGGCGTGTTGAGACTTGTTGCCGCAGGCGCCGTCACGCAGGCGACGGTCCCGGACTCGTCGGGACTCGTTTCGCGCAGGCCTCAACAAGCGGGCGACGGTCCCGGACTCGTCTTGACTCGTTTCCGCAGCGTTGAAACTCGGAGGAAGGTCGCCGAAGGTTCCATTCTTAACAATATATATATATATATATATATGCAACCATATCAATTACCGATTATGCTTTCTCACGTAACTGGCAAAAAGGTAAGAACGCCTGTAAAATAACTTAAAACAACTAGCTCAATTACCGCACAAATTGAAAAAGCAGGACGTTTGAAAATCGCGATCATATAAAAAGCAATATAAACGGAATATGTTCTAACTTTTTTATCCATGACATCACTGATTATTATTACTGGTATGTTAATTATATCCGACGAACCCCCGTTGGTTTCAGGAGTCAAACCCAGGTCCCCAATCACTCGGCTAGTGCTACAGTCTAGGGAGTCTCAGCCGTCTGATTATCTGCAAAGGAGGTGAAACACTCAATCGACGCAATGTACACCGAGGAAGCTCGCCGAATGACAAGGACGAAAAATATGTCTGAACCTATGAAAACAGTCGGCGCAGTGGTGCTGCAGGTTTTCACCGCATTCACTGCCGGTTGTCTAGGTCTACACATATTTTCAACCTGGTCATTCGCCAGGCTCCTTCCGTAATTGCTGTGATTGGCTCTCCCAGCTGATTCGCGGAAAACGTAATCGCTCTGAATATCGTAGTGTAATCAGCTGACGTATCTTCAGTTCGCTCGCCATAATGGGCTGAACTCACTACAGTCAGTGCCAATTTGAGGAAGGCAAAGTGTGGTAAACGCGGAGCGTCTTATTATAGCTCTGCCTGTAACCTTGCAGGTCCTGATATCAGACGATAAGAACGTCAAATGACTTCTCATAATGCAAGAAATGTAAACGTAATAAGCCACATACTTTCTTCTCATTGTTTAAGTGGCTATAACAGATAATAAATAAGATATTGTCAACCGGTATTCGTCGGCATTGGAAAGATATTCTTTTCCTGATCATTTACTACGTTTTAGCTTAAGTCCTGACATGGCATCCACTACGAGCTGATGGGACCAATCAAGCAGTGTCAAAGTTCAGGTCATCAGAGATACAATAGTAAGGGTGCAGGCGAGCTAGATGTTAACCATGTTGCATATACCTGAGACTGGGGTAGAAAAATATAAAAGTCGAAGAAACGGAACGGGACAGAACGGGAAAAATATAGTTATATTTATGTGTATATATATATGTATATATATATATATATATATATATTTTTTTTTTTTTTCGGGGTGGACAGAGGGAAAGCTGTACTGTTCAACTTTGCACCGTTTTACGTTAAGTGCGTGTCATCCTTTCGTCGAGAAGGAAAGGAAAACAATTTCAGTAAAAAAAAGATTTTTTTTTTTTTGTTGTATGTGTTTGTGGATCCTTGTTACTTTGGAAGAGGTAATGGTCCTTTTGTTATATTTTGGGGGAGATTGCTGAGTTATCTTTGTGAATCGGCATGAAGGCCGTCCATAGCGCTAGTTTGGAATTACAGGGTTTGGCGTTTGGACTGTTTAGAGGTTGTCCCTTTGTGTTGGTAGTGACTGTCTGGAGGGTTTGGCGGTTGAACTGGTTAGAGTTGCCCCTTTGTGTTGGTGGTGGGCTGTTTGTGGACTATATAAGGAGGAGGACTGAATAAACCTGGTAGCTGAGTTTGAGACGTCGTCCTGTCCCGTTCTGTTTCTTCGACTTTTATGTTTTTCTACCCCAGTCTCAGGTATATTCAACATGGTTTTCAGGTCATCATATCCTTCCCCGTACGTCAATTGGTCAAGCGATGATAGAACACTTAACATTAACATGGTGAACACCATGATGGTGCGTCTTTTACGCCGTTCGATTGGTCCCATCAGCTCATAGCTTCCGCTGCGTCTGCACTTAAGATAAAACAGTCTAAAAAATAAATTTTATGCGACTTACGCGGTTACACTTTCCCATGTGCCATGTCTCCTTTGAGTATTTAAAGACCGTTTGACAGTATTAAGAGAACAATAAGTTTCTTTAATTAAGACTATATAAAGGGTGATGATTCCAAGAGTTAATATGTAGTGAAGGAGGTGGCTTCACCGCTTGATAAAACACGAGCTATATTTGCGCATCTCCATCGTGTGCCTCACAGCCTATTCGGTCGGCATTTTTTGACCAGCAATGAAAAACGAAGCACAGCTCTGCTACGAAGTGCTAACATATCCAAACATGAAGCGATCTCTGAGTAGACGCAGCACGGTAATGAGATTTACCCGAAGAGAACCGTTTAACTGACAGCACCCGTGGGACGGAATGCGAGGGATATAATTATGATGAAATATCGCCCCGAGAAGCAAGAACCGTTTTTCAGTCGATGAAATTCTTTAACAAATATATATATTTAGCTTTGAAATGTTTAGTGCGTTTTGCACCTTACTTTCCAGCCCTGAGGTCAATTAATGTCATGGTAAAGAATCTCGGACGTATTTCGCGGAGACTCTCTTATCCGTTGCTCGCTCCAAGTGCATAATCATTTTGATTGAATGGGTTCTACTGCTACGAACACACACATCGCATAGATCACGTCGCTCTGTATTGGCTTATATTAACTTTTCAGTTATATATCTAATATCTCTTCTTTTTCATGGCATAATGTTCTCTACTCTGACCAAAGAAGTAGTATATGTTTCCAATGTCATATACAAATTTGAGGTCATTATATATCTAGCTTTTACATGAAGTTAGTGTTAACCGGACATTCCCTTAAAGATAATTTTTTTAGAAAGTTTTATATATTGGCTTACATTTTTTTCAGAGTCACCTACACGGCTTCAGTTACAAAGAAATGCTGATTCAATCTTGTAAGATATGCATTGAACACATCATTTAATTGTGTAATTGGTTGAACAATTGTTTTAGAATTGCTTTGTTTTTTTCTACCAATTTATATTTTGCCAAAGGTCAAAGGTTGAAACTTGTTGACTCCTGCTCATTAATTAACCGGAGTACACTTTAATAAAATACATAATTTTATTTTACGATTACATAGAATACTCGTATCCAATATATTGCCTGCCTCATTTTTGTAAGTATATTATATTCTATTACGTACGAAAAATTCACGAACTCAATATGATACACTTATCTTCGTCCTACTTCTTGGTAATGGTGACGAGATGTTCTACCAACAACAAAGTTCACAACTTTGGAAACGGTACGCTATACTTGATGAGTCTGACAGCTAGAACTTAATTTGCTGCAATCTACTCCCACACACACACGCACACACACACACACACACACACGACTTCCGTATGTTCAAAGCATCCCTCAAATGTGGACAGCGATTTGAAACCAGCTTTCATTAAAAGTCAAAACCGCGCTGACACTCCTGTGCACAAGCGTTTAATATCAACCTGTCTGCATTCCCAAAAGCACGCTGAGTGCCGAGTGCGAAAGCTCACAAGCCCATCATCCAGGCCAAGTTAATTAAAATTAAAAAGAGTGAGTGGAAAGATTTTACTTACCCTCTTTCTCCCCCTGAGCTTTCTTTTTTTTTTTTGTGTGTCGTTTAAGAGCTTTGTTTAGCGCGGCGCCTAATGAGGGCGAAAATTCTACACCTTCCATTTCCTGCATCCACGGTCTTCTTCATGACCCGAAAGTCTCGAACCGTTTTCCTGGCTGGCAGCCAAATGAAAAGTTGACGGCCGAGGAGATTACCGATCCAATCTGAGCCAGCCACCTAGTTGAACGGAAAAAATGCCGAGCAATATCTTTTTTTGTGTCTGGGCTTCGACTTCGCGTAGAATTTAATTCTTCCTCAGAAAAAAAAAAATCTAGCAGGTTGGTTGCAAAAGCAGCCAACTATTAAACCCAGAGACAACGACGCCTCTGAGCTGAACACAAATCACCAGAAACAATAACACAGATGAAACAACAAAAATACTACGCAAAGGAAGGTTGAGGGCGAGAACAAACAATTTCGCTACACTCCAAAGTACCGCTTGCACCCAGGATTTAGGCCTCGCAAATAAATAACCTTGGAACCATCCTTGTTCATTTTCCAAGCTTGCAGTTTTGTGCAATATTGATGTATTTACTTTGTTAGCGTGTCTAGGTGGTGATAACACTACTTGAAAATATACCACTTTTTAATTATTTTTGTAATATAAACAAATATTTTATGTTATGAAACAACCGGACAGTGAATGGTAGTAAGAGAAAAGTGAAACTTCACTTTCTTTTGAGAAACTGAAATACCTTGAAATTCAGAAAAAGAAAACACAAAAATGCCATCTTGAAGAAGATAACCTAAAATCAAAGCAAACAGCGAACAAAAGCAACTCTGACGAGGTTGAGCCCTTTTCTAGGCCGGGTCCATTCGCTAAATCACTTCGAAAAAATGACTGTCTGGAAATTCCACCAGGATGGATACCGAACTGATGGCCTGCATCAGCCGCGATCACTGGACCTCAAAATTGTCAAACTTGTGATGTGTTCAGATTGCGTTTTTACGTTACCGCACCTAATATCAAAGCCTTATTGTACGCGCCATTTTTTTATTTGTAGCGGCCTATACTTGGGGACAGCAACTCTGTAAGCTTCGTGATTCCTTTCAGCTCGTTTAATAACTTCTTCTTGGTATACTTGTTTAGGCACAAACTTGTTAAATATAAATCGAGGTCTAGATGGAAAATATGATTTCCGTTGAAAGCATTTTAAAGTATGCTTTTTGGCCATAAGCAGAAGGGTTTTAGAGCTAATTTACCAGCTAATTGAATACATTTTGCCCTAGTGTGCGCGAAGACCATATGATGCTTCCTAACTCCTATATTCCTGTCTCCGTCAGCGGAATATTCAACGATAAAAACAATCGTTCGAAGAACAAGCATATTGCGCCAAAATTAATACCGCGTGGGGCAGCCAATGAGAACGCAGGAAGAAAATGACGTTCGTCGACGTCCCGGCCGAGTCACCCCATGTTCCCCGTGTTACCGGAGCAGTAGTTGCCGGAACTCTCAAATAATGGCGCCGATGCCGTCTCGGTGGTCTTCCCCTGTCGGCAGAAATGCTCGTTCATACCAAATAAATAACCATCCCAACGATAAAAGGCACCTAAACAACAAAGGGAGCGCCAGAAGTAAGATCTGTAAAATTGACGACTCTCGAGATTAGTCATGAGCGGTAAATAGACACCTATGGTCTTCCGTAGGCACATAGTTTAGTTAATTGTCGAATCGCGGAGGCAATATATTGGGCATTCCTCTGGCATTGCGTAATATTTGTTACCTACATTGTTTTGCGTAGTAATAAATTACTGACTGTAAAACAGATAAGCAAGAATGAGTTTTTAAACGCTGCACGGCCAAAGGTCACTTGCGCAGATGTTGTTTTCGCTAGTTTTTTTTTTTTTTTTTTCATTAATTACTTCTGTATATCGAGGCTATTGAAGCAGGTACTACCATCTCACCGGAACGTGTGAATGCGGCGTGTGGAAATGGGAAGCACCCTGATATTCGCGAATCTTGGGAAAAGCCTCGTCACGTCCACGAGAGGCTTGATATACGCGCGGGTAGGGCAGGCGTCGACAAATGCGAATGGCATGGTCGTTTCCCGGTTAGCAAATTCGGTCGGCAGCAAATAAGCTTTACGCAAGTGTGAAAAGCACGTTAAACTAAATAAACAAACCTTTTACAAAAAAAAAAAAACGAAGTCTAAACTTTAAAAATTAACGCATGAAACAAACCGCAGACAGTACTTTACGCCACGTTTTTTCTCGCTAATTAGTAAGTGTTCCCCAATATTCACTGTACGCTAATTTTACGCACCACAGTACATAACAAGCACGCATATCTGAATCATACGTGAAATTTATTAGAAACTAAAATTTGTCTCTTTGTCTTATCTTAAGAAGAAATAGATCAGGCACATTACGCATTTTTCGTCAAGATGCAAGTAAGCTTTTACCGTATTATATGCCTCCATCGTATGGTGGGAGATATTACAGCACCTATTGTGCTCTGAAGAGTACTCCGGCATATCCAAGCGAAACAAAAAATTAGCTAAGAATCCCCCAAATTTAAGTATCCTAGAAGGATAGTTCAACGTCTCGTAGCGCAAGGCAAAAGCTGGTCAAGTGTTTCGTTCAACAACTTAGGGAGGAAAAAAGAAAACTGGAGCGAGGTCACCGTTGTGCAAAGACGAAATAAAGGATAGTCACCCACGCCGCCCGAACTAAAAATGCCTGTACAACGAGATGACTGGCCAAAACCTACGATTCCCGTAGGGTGATCTTAGTTTACCGGGCGGGCAAATTGACTTTCCTTAGTTGGCGAGAGAACCGAGGAGCGCTTGCTGTCTCCCCATTCATATTTGTAACCTTCCAAGAAAAATAAAGGTATAGTTAACCACAACGCATTACTAAAAATGAGGCAAAGTTAAATACAGTGCGTAAAACTGCCACCACTCCAATTCCTTGTTGACGTCACGCTACAAAGCCATGAAGTCAATCAAATTGCCTCAAAAGTGCACAGCCGAAACGCTTGTCGTTCTTTTAATTCGTTTTGACCGGTTTGATTAACCGCGCAAAATATAAAGTAGAAGATCGTCGCACAATTTTCAGCGCGTGATTGGTTTAGTCTGTGATAGAAAATGCAGAAAAGTGATCAGCCCTATGATGATGCACTATTGGCGTTGCTTGATAGTCTCCGTCTATTCGGAGCCTCGGGCCCGGTCGGAATCGAAGGGAAACAGAGTGCTCTAGCTTAGTATATTGACCTTAAGCAGTCAATAGACATTGTAGAGAAGGTGCTCGTGTCCTATAGATGGTCAGGCTGCTTTTTTGTTTCTATGGAAACATACATAATTATTCGTTTGTGCATAAAATCAACCACTTTTTTTTATAAAGATATAAACATAAATACACACACACACACACACACACACGCATATATCTATATATATATATATATATATATATATATAAGAAATGAACCCGTAGTGAAAACAGCAACAACGAACGATTTATTCTTCGACGTTTCTGCCGGAGTCCGGCCTTCGTCAGTCTTCCGGACTCCGGCCGAAACGTCGAAGATTAAATCGTCCGTTGTTGCCGTTTTCACTAAGGGTTCTTTTCTTCTTCTATACCCACGCCTTCGGCCCCCCGCCACCATGCCCGTTATATATATATATATATATATATATATGGAAAGTATTATAGAGCTGCTGCGCCCGCTGGTACTGTAAAGTATTTCGCTGCAACAGTTAAGACTTTCGGTTCTTTAGCGTTTCTTTCTTGAAAAAAGGAACTTATTTTTGTGTAAAAATTGAATTTCACTCGATACCGTCTTTAAGTGCACATTCAAGGTAGGCCAAACTGTTGCAGCAAACGATTTAAAATTATTCATGTCCATACGAATTCTGCACAAAGACATGTCAAAGCGACAACCTTTAGAAGCTCGAGAATTTGCGCTCCTTGTAGGAAAGGTCAAGCCGAGTATCTCGTACTCGCCAAAGTACCGGAGAGGCGTTCAAATTGTACGAGCAGACAGATAGTTCGGAAATTCGCAGATCTCTAAATTTCTGAAAGAATTATGCGGGACTCCGGCTTGTCGTGCATTGGTGTGCTCACCTCGCACGCTTTGATGCTATATTTGGCATGGCCAAACCTCGTTGCACAAGCTTATACTCCGTGTCACGATAAATTGGCAAACGAAGGCTGCTAAAGCCTCAACAAGCCAATTAGCGCGTCACAATGAGGCGATCGAGTTACGTCGCATCGTCAGATTGCACTTTTTCCCGTGGAGAGCAGTCGCGTGCTTTGCTCTTTTGGTCCAATTGGCTGACGGAGACAGTAATATTCACTGTTTTGGCGGGTTATGCTGAAACTAATAATAGCAAAATGTATCGCTTTTTTTTTCTTTGGGAGAGTAATAAATAACTACTCTAGAGAGAACAGGAACTTTTATGTGTGATTTGTGTTTCCTTATCAATGCTAGTATACTTCCTTCGTTAAAAAATTTCCTTTGAAAATTGTGCGCGTGCACATTTCATGATTAATCATAAAATAACCCATTTAGAGGCGCACCTTTTTTTATTCATGAGTCGTAGCTGGCCATTGTGCAATATAATGTTTTTACTGGCAATGGCTCTGAAAAGGCTTACAATAAAATGTATTAAGTTCTAATTTTTATATCATCTGTGTACCAATTTTGTATTGCACGTCAAATACAAAAAAGTAAAAAATAATAATGAATATTAAAAAAAAAATGCATGCAGAACGTGCGCTTGACTGCTGAGTTGTTATGTCCGGATCTTCGAGGCACAAGTTAGAATGCATACAATATTCCCATAAAATTATAATAAGAATAGCATATTTTTTGTCAAGTGGATATGAACGTTTAGCTTTTTCAGAAAGACAAGAGGAACAAGAAAATAAATACAAATAAAGAGGAAGAGCTTTCAGACTCGGTGTGTCTAACTGATAAAAAAAAACAAAAAAACCATTGAGAATGTTGTTTCTGTTTAAGAGCGGTTCTCATTGCAAGAGATAAAGCAAAATTAAAATACGCGTAGGCATGGCTAACTTAATAAACGCTGGGATTTTATTCACAAGCCACGATATATAACCAATTCAACTGGCGCTTCTTCTAGAGACGGGTGCGCGCCGCGAAAGGAATGCATTCCACTAGACACGAACGGTCAAGGCAATGATCGCTCTTCCGGCTTCCAGATCCAAATCGAATAACTCGCCCAGCCTCCTAGAAACTAGAGACAGCCCTCTCGGCCCTTGCCTGCTGAATGGGTCGGGATCGTGACGTTGTGAAAGCAATTTTCCTCCGAGTTTTCGGTTGAGACATGTGAGTGTTTGTTTCACAGGCGCAGTCAGCGTTTCGAATCCGTGAATCATGAATCATTGCAAGGAATCGATTTCAACAGTGTGTGTACCATGTTTCAACCATCTCCGCTCTCAGTTTTTATCATCCGTTTCTCGGCATAGTCTATTCGGAGGTGTCGGTTGTACAATGTGTGAGCACTTGCAATAATGAGAATCATATATAAATGAACACAGAACTCTTTTTTCTAATAATAGACATTAAAATGTATATTACTTTGTGTTGTAACCTTAATTTGTGTGTTTTATCTCTAAAGGTGATGCGACATACCCCTTCCACTTTATTTCTCAATAAAATAAAATCAAAATTCAGCGACCCGACATTTCCATGCGTTTTACTGAACAACCACAACGAAGGGATCCGCCGACATTCACACGTGCCCAAATCAGAGCCACTAATCGGCGTAATCTGTGAATATACTGATTGTCTCTAACAGGTACTGGGTTCTTAATAATCAAATAAAGAGTGTTCTTGTTTCTAATTGAAGGTTATTAAGGCGCCAGGAACAGTTCACAAATTTTCGAACTCTTGGACCCTTACGCAACCTTGCCAGTTAAAATGTACCATGATACTCTGTAGATTAAAACAAAAATCCCAAGCGAAATATAATAAGCAGCATTTGCATCCTTGTATCGCAATAGGGGTTACATGGAAATACAAAGATTATAAAAAAAAGAAAAAAAAATTACAAAATGTTTGTAAAGGTTTTTAATTAAAATTATTTTCGACAACAATAAGTTATCCTTTAACCAAACGTGTGCCTCATATCTGTATCAGTCGTGATGTGTCAAGCCAACAACAACGTTTATTCAGGTAGCGATTAGTTATATAGTACGACGCGGCTGCGCAGCAGCGCAGCACGTGTCAGCAGTTTATCTGTTAACGAGATATGACATCGCGGTTTACATGCAGCGCGTGCGTGACTTGCACGATACATTTTCCTTTGTTTCATAAATAACATTAGGAGTTCCAATGGTAGATGGGATGCACTTGGTTGAAATTACTGTCGTATTGCAGGCGCTCTGGTTGACGGGTGTGCCTTGTGGATCGTCTTGGGACCGGCTTCAGGGGGTGGTCGTGCAAACCCGGCGTAGGCGGTCTTGGGGGCAAGGAGGCCGGTGTCGCTCTCAGTTCCTCGGTTGAATCCCCGCTGTCCGAGTCGTCGCTTTCAGCAGTTTCTTGTTGAAGCGGCTCACGTGTTGCAAGAAGATGTTGCCGGTTGCGTCGCAGCAGCTTGTTGTCTTCGGTAACCAACCGATATGATCTTGGCGCGGCTGATCCGAAGACCCGAGCTCTACGAGTCCATGCTTTGTCTTTGTCTCTCACCCTCACGACTTCGCCTTTCTTGAGGTCGGGTAGGTTCTTGCCTCGGGTGTCGAGCTGCCGGTGTTTAAAAACACGCCTGCTGGGTTGATGGCTGAAGTCCGGGATCCGACTGCGTAGCCTCCTGCCTTGTAAAAGCTGTCCTGTCGACCGGCCATCCTCCAGGGGGGCAGATCGATTGCCCAGTAGCCCCAGCCAGAAGTCTTCATGGGCCTCCTCAGTTTTCTTCAAGATCCGCTTGACAATTTGCACCCCTTTCTAGGCGAGTCCGTTCGACCTGGGAAACTCCGGGCTCGACGTCACATGCTTGAAGTCGTATCTGGATCCAAAAACAGCGAACTTATGAGACGAAAATTGGGGCCCGTTATCGCTGCAGACCTCTAGTGGAATTCCGTATCTTGCAAATATAGAGCTCAACTTTGCAATAACAGAAGATGCCGTGGTGTCCGTCAGCTTTATACTTCCGGAAAGTTCGAATGCGCGTCAAATACACAAAGATACGAACTTCCGCCATGCTGGACAAGATCAACTCCCACTCTGTACCACGCATGATTCGGTGCTGGCCTCAATATGAGGGGCTCACTTTGCTGCTTGTACGTATACTTTCGGCATACTGAGCACTCTTGTAGCAGAGTTTCGATGTCCGAGTTGAGTCCTGGCCAAAACACCAAACGTCGGGCTCTTGATTTGCACTTGTTAATTCCCAAATGACCTTCATGAATACGTTGGAGCATCTCCGGTCTCATGGACTTCGGGACCACAACTTTGCTACCCTTCAATACTATTCCTTGAACCAGTGACAACTCAGACACAAAAGGTTTCAGCATGCCGTCAATATCACCCTTGCCGTTCATGTAACAAATGACGGACTGCAGGTCTGCGTCCTTCGCGGTCGCCTCAGCAAGGCGATCTAGGGTTTTCTTGCTTACCAGGTCTGAGACGACGCTCACTGCGTGGACTTCCACGTCTTCCGTAGAGCCAGCGGTGTCCTTTGTGGTAACTGGTGACGACCTTGATATCATGTCGGCCAGCAGTAGCAGTTTTCCTGGTACGAATTAAAGGGTATAATCGTACACTGAATCTGGTGGTTCGTAGCTTTTGCCTTAAGTCCATCGTAGGGTGAGACGAAGTATGGTAGAATGCATCCCTATGCGGAGAGAAAGTCGTCTGCTTCTCGGGCAGAGATTGCGGTGACGTCAAAACGACGCCGAGGTTTGATTTGTTTTGAATGAAAGGATGGTGGGTAGACCTGTATGCTAGAAGCCTTGAGGTCTACGCACTATATTTTCAATCAGCCAATCAGAGCTCGGCACTCTGATATCATTGCAACCGCTCTCCAAGACACCAACGAACTTGCGTTCCGGATAGCTCTCATTCATTCATATATCACTGCATCGTGATTTGTCCTTCGGCAATCTCGTCGGCTTATGCCGCAACTTGATTGGTTGCGGAGTAATGACGGGATGCAGGGGCGCACTGCCACCTTGCGTTCGTTGAACTGTCAATACTATATAAAGTGAATCTCCCTTAAATAAGAAATTAAAAAAAAAACACGTGTTTTGGAAATGCCAGTTTGTATCGACTCTGCTTTTTGTGTGTGTTGTTTCACGGATATATTCTACACTCGACTAATTATAATTGAAAGTGTTTCTAAACAGTTAAACAAACTGTGATTGTATAGACTTGTTTGTAGAGCCACTGGCAAAGCTAAGAAACGCGAAGCGTGGTGATTCCCAAGTACGTGAGTGTGGCTTGACGGCCAATGAAACTGCACCGTTGCCCGTTAAGAGCCCCGATAGGAGGAATCACGGAAACGTGAACGCAATAAGCCTGGACATATTAAGCCATGCTCTGAGTGTCTTAAACTTTGGTGACTTATAGTTGAGGTCGCCGACAACTTAACAAATGCTGGGAGTTCTTCCGAGTCCCGTGCAGAGTGCTCCCGTTCTTCATAGTAATGATCCACAGCCAGTCAATTTTGCTGCATTAGCCAAATAATAACGCCAAGAAACAAATCACCGAACGAGAACTGTGAACGTAATAGGTCACACCATGCAGTTTTTAAGCTGTGGGTACGGCTACACTACCGAAATAGATACAGGCAGACTGTCCCCAAAATGTCTCTGTTTTAGAAGTTCACAAAGTTAATTTCTTATTTATTTTTTTGGCTTTGATTTGTTTAAAAAGATGGGTAAAAATACGAAAACCTTAGATGATTATGAAGGACGCTGATATATCATGGTACGCTGATGTCGTTCCCTCGAAAAATCATGTTGCAGTAAATTGAGATTAGTTATGTCCATCGGAAGGCCATTCCGTCTTACTAACAAAAGAAGAACACTACAAAAAAAAAAATCCCGAGAAATCTCAGACTTTCGTTACAAGAACTCCGCTCGGGAGCCTAGTTCTACGTCTACTAAAAATACGAAATCGCGCAATCCAAGAGTTGAAACCAACTTCCTTCGGGTCCGTTCCAAATCTTATGAATCTGTCAAAAAAAAAAAAAAAGGCTTCGTAGATTTTGCAGGTAAAGAGAAATGAGACTCGGCGAAGGCAAGGAGACCATCCTCATCCGGTTCACGCCAGGAAGAGACGAATGGTTGCCGCCCCTCAAGGCCTCCTCTTTCCTGTTCTGGTGAGGTTTGTATGGTTGTTATTTTGTTTGAAAGGTTTTGTGTGTTGCTTGGCGTTCGCCAATTCTCATTATTTGTCTGCGCATTTAGGCGGTGGGTGCACGCTTCACACTTCGGAGGATCATCGAAGTTGTCTGCTGTTATCGTTATCTCTTTTGTTAGCCTCGAGAGGTGATAACTCTCTTAAACTATGCGGTCAACCACGCTTTTACAACCAATCAGATTGAGTCGAATACTTTTCTCATTAAAAACCTAGCAATTTTGGGGGTTTATACAGTTTTGTTTTATGCACAGTCAAGTGAGAGGGCAAGAGTAAGTAATACGTGAATGGTTCAAATTCTGACTGCAGTTCGTGCAATGTTTTCCAAAAAAATTGTCTCCCAAATAAAGTTTGGCTTTCAATCCCTAAATTTATTTTTAGGAAAATTGGCGGGCAAAGGTGTTAGCGCACTGCAGCCTTTGAGAACGTGGAGCAAAAGCTCGGAGAGCAGAGACCAGGGATCCTGGGCTCGATCCCAACCCCTGCGCGTTCCGATTTGAATAAGCATCGTACCGGCGTACAGGCGTAAGTGTATCACTCCTACATGATGCAAATTAGAGGCCCCAGACTTGCAGCCGTACAGCACTGGCTAAATATCTTATCGATAGAGGAAACCAGTGTAGCCGCACCTCAAAGGCAGGCAGACTTTTGCTGCATAAACACGAGCGTCATTTTTTTATGCGTATTAGAGGGATACTACAACGAAATTTCGGCGCTCATTTTTTGGTCTATATGTGTTCAAAAAAGCAGCATCACATCGAACATACCAATATCTTCCTAAAAAGGTCACGAAAAGGAATTTTAAAACGAATTAAACGATCAGCAAATAGCACCTGGTGGATGTCGCTAACGCCTCGCTTGTAATGCCCGTCTAGGAACCTTGACAGCTAGTGACAGGGGTTGTCTCGCCTTCGGCCACGACGAAAGAAGAGGGGCAGGAGGAACTCCCCTCTTCCCGAGAATGCTTTTTTGTGTGCGCAGAAGTCGATATTGTCCCCCTACAAGATTACAGAAGATTAACCTGTCACTCAAAATTCGTACAAAAGCAGCCGCTTCGGTGGCTGGAACGACTAGGCCATCCACTCGACGTCAGCCTCACCGTAGCTTTGCTCGTCTTGAGACGACCTACGTCACGATTGCGTTGGATGTCACGTGGTCTCCGCAGGGCCTTCTCCGAGCTCTTGTCAGAGTAGGCCGTTTATAACGAAAAATACAGCCACCAGGCTCAAAATACAAACATGCGATTGTCATTTTCGGATATTGTGGATCATATTTAACCTATTTTTCAACACGACGGGAATATTTCAAATTTCGTTGAAGTATCCCTTTAAGACGGCAGCAACTGAGATACCAACTTAACCTGCAACCGCGTGTGGAGGTAAGGCGGATCTGCTCTCCGGCCAGGACGTCCACTGCTTGTCGTACAATGTTGCCAAGCGTCTCTTGCTGAAACATCCACCACTGAATGCAGAAAAATACTAAAAAGATATGTCAAAAATATACAGGCATTCTCTTCGACCGCGAAAGAGCACACACAAATAAATAAAATACCTAAACAAGTAACACATATAAAAATCTAAAGTAGTGAACTGTCAAATAAAACGCGTCAAAAGCTGCGTCGCCATCTCATCAACGGTGGCTGCGGTCCCGGCAGCTCTGGCTTCCCCGACAAACTATAACAGAAACTGCAGTCGTTATAAAGCCAGCTATAACCCTCAAAGGGCCCCTGAAAAGAAAGAAAATGTTTGTTTAAAATGGTCTGGTTAAGACACACGTGACATAAAATAAATTTTCCGCGAAAAAAAAAATTAGAGCAATATTGACGGCGAAAGATTTATTTGAAAATTTGTGTGACAAGTCCGTTGCGTGATGGGTCATTCCGGAATGACCATCTCTGTCGTGAAGGCGAAGCGGATCTACCTCTCCTCCACACGCCCCTAGTGCAGAGAGAGAAAACAAGTGGAAAGGAGGTGACTGCGGGCTAGATCGCGTCTCGCGCCGGCAATGTTGCTCTAAAATTATTATTTTTTTCACAGAAAATGAATTTTGACACGAGTGTCCAACCCGAATTGCAACGTAAAAATATTTTATTTTATTTGCAGGGGCCCTTAAACAAGTTTCCTCCTAGAATTGTTAGTGGATAATCCCTCCTGTGTTCCAGAACAGGAAGTGCGTCGCTAACGCTGGCTGTCTGCGATGCAGCAAACGCCGCTATCTTGTCCTCGCTCACCCCATTGACATTTATTTATATTGAGGTATTTATATTTAATTAAACCTAATAAAATGTAATGGTTACTCATATGTGTCAGCGTCAGTAGGAGGCAACAGAGCAGGCAATGCACACTAGTGATCAGCTGTTTTCAGGACCCATATGTTCAGAAGCCACGAGGTTGTGAAGAAGTAACCGTTTCGGCAAAACCCTAAATAATTGAGTTATCCATTTGCCAAACGTTTAGCACGGATGTTCGTAAAACTGAACCGTAATATTTTAATTGTTTTTTATTAAGCAGCGGCTCAAACATTACACAAAAGATTCGATATAAATATAACGCATTTCGATCACAGGGCCACATGAAATCTCATTGAGTCTCCTTCCTAATTGTTCAGAAATTCCGTCCGTCTACGAGCAAAGCGCAATGATCCCCTATAACGACGTGACCGTATTGTGAATGGATAAACTAACGATGGATTTAATTATCTTCAATATATTCTCAGATTCAAAGGTGTTTTCTGCAATAAATTTGACATTTTAAAGTGAACCTTCTTTTCAGCTTAAAGCCAACAGATGCGATTATGAACGTCTTTCTATATTCATTATATTGCATAGCCGCGCAGTTTAGAGGAATATGCACTTTTTAAAGAATATTATATAGCGCAAGAATGGTGCCTAAATTAACGCTGTTTTTTTTTTTCATTTATAACCTGAGTTTAAAACAAAAAGAAGCAATTCCTATAAATTAACACTCGATCCGGACCGGACACTACACGACAGGACACAAGAAGTGCCTAATGGCTTCCTGCGTTCGCCCTCTCTCGTCTTTCACTTTAAGATACTAATGAACACTAATGTTAAGATTTCATCGCTTTATTTTTTTTTCATTGTACCACTAGGAATGCTAGGCAAGCATCTGTGTGGAAACTGTTTTGTCCTACACCTTGAATGATGCTTCTATAGAGAAAAAAAAGAAAATGATTACTTAGTTTAAAAACTAAAATACCATGAAATTGAATAGAGCTGATGCTGTCAATGTTAACTTGTTGCTTCACCTCTTCACTATATTTGTAATAAATTTTACGTTTTTGAAAAGAGGCTTTCAGGAAACTTCGTACATTTCGTTGTTTATTTTTTTTTCTCCCACATTGAGCTCTGCGGTAGAAGGGCTCTGGCGAAAACAATAGTGCTTCTGGAAAATGGGATTCTCTAAACTCGATGAAAGATGGAATTGATTTTCCAAAAGCTGCTGTCGCCGGTACTCACAAAAGGGAAGGTCTCAACTCAGAGTGTAGGATTTTGAACGAATATCTAAACGCACAATTTGGCCGTGTTTGATTGTTCTTGTTGTTTACTTTCAGATTGGTTTTAACTGCCAAAGCAAAACAACAAATGCCTCTCTAAGCGGGTTTTTAATTTTTTAAATGTTACTTTTTGAAATCTATTATTGGATCATATTTGTACCCTACGACGTGCATGTTTTGCATGTGCTAAACTTGCATCGGTTCGACACTCATTACAAGACGCTGAATTGTCACCTTTAGGTTGACGCTTTACTGGAACTGCCAAAATATAGTTTTGGACGAGTGAACCTTTAGGTAATTTGCTTTCCATATCCCATAAAGTACGGCATCGCAGTGAAAGCTGCATACTTTTACTGCGCGCAGAAATGAGTCAAGATATTTAGACATTCATATCTTCTACCATTATTACATATTCATAAATATTAGAAAATGTTCAGTCACAATAAATTTAGCAAAACGCCTCAAATGTATTAACTTTCACATTGAACAATTCCAATAAACAAAAAAGTTTCAGAAAGTCGATTTTTGTTCACGTTAAACGGATGTATTTACCTTTCAAAAATTTAAACAGTGCGTCGCTAGATGGTTTTCGTTTCAACTTCAGAAATATAAACAAAAGTTTTAAGTACATAATTTCCTTGCGTCAGCACTCTAAATGCTTCTTGACCCCACGAAAAAATGTACCATATAAAATGCAAGAAAATCGCGTCTATCGAGTGGAACACAAACTCTCGAAGTCTTGTTATAGCGAATCCTGTAGCGGAGCGCCATTTTGAATTTACAAACAAATTTCAGACGCCTTTGACGTGTTTAGATTCTGTGAATGTTTTTTAAATGAAACAAGTTCTCCCAGAGTAGAAAGTACCGCGTCACACTTTTCTTGACTTGGTTCCCCGTTTGGTCACTCAGCAGATAAGTTTGAAAGTCTGTATTCTACAGACACTGTGTCAGTGTTTTTTCCTCTTTGTGTGTTTCTATTTTCTTGCGCTCGAAGGGTCGGAAGCCCTTTCCCCAGGCAGCAAAAATTAAAATAAATATTAACTTGAACGTCAACATTGTTCGTCTTACCTACTGACGATTTTTTTAGTTGCTATGGACTCAGCAAAGACCTCGAAGAAAAAAAAATGATTTTCGTTCATTATCTAGATAATTAACTATATCTACTTGTTAACTTTTTTGATTGGTGAAGATAAAGATATGGTTCCCCTAAGAAACTCGCTAAGCATAATCAATAACCACTAAATCAACTGTTTAGAAATCTATAAGGCAGAGAGAGCATGTTATGGCGTTCCGTAAAAAACGCTCACTTTGGACGCGTTTTTAGGTTTTGGTTCTTTATCAGATTACAACCCCCGCCCGTGGTCCTGCTCCCTAGTGGCCGAGACAGACATGTGCGCCAAACCTCTTTTCATCTTACGGGGGAGGCCAGGCGGTGGCTTCGCGCTGGGACCCCTGGGGAGCAGGACCGCGGGAGCGAAGATGTGCTTCGCAAAAAGATCCAAATTTATGAACGCGTAAAACCTAATCGTTTTTTTAGGACGCCGGGAAATGGTGTCCAGGGCGTATATATTTCTTATTGGGCTTATACGGGGGTTTTCGATAACATTTAGCAAGTTTCTGATTGGAAAAATATGTTTATTTTTCACTATTTAAAAAAAAAGTTCACTAGTGCTTATTAGATATTTGTTTTGCTAATTAGTATGTTTTTACAATTCTTGACATCCACCATGGTTAGTAGTTTGTTCTGGCAAAAAAGGTTCCTGTTATCTTTAACAGTCTATTTTTCAAAGGATTTTTTGAAAGTTCTCAAAGAAACACCTTGTATATGCCAATCTCTGTCAGTACTTGAGGATGTTAGCGTATCAATGCATTCCATTTACTGTATAAAATATCAATTGTGTCTTATATTTTGATAGAAATAGGGTGATAGAAAGCTTTCATCACACGCCTATAATGCAATTCAGAGAAGCAGAAATCAAACCTCTCTATTAGCTTGGAAGAGACGATCTTCCTATACCCCCTGCCCCGCAGATATCTAATAATGCACTAATGTCACTCGATACCGCAGACTCCCGAGTGAGGGTCCATCAGACCGTGCAATCACTGGCGCCATGTATGATGACCGCTGATGACAACCATCGGAACTTCCGCTAACACACACTTCGTGACCTCATCTCGTGCTTGCAGATAAAAACGGAAGACACACATCGCCAAACATGCACAGCAGCAAATGCCCGAATTTCTTTTTATTATTAACATGCGCGACGAATAAGAGATAAGGGAAAATTGATTTAGCGGAACTAATACCTCCGCGTGCGTATGCGTCGTTTTCTTTTATTTCTTTACATACAAAATAGGATGATGCGAGCCTCCAGGTTCTGCTTCCAGGAAGCGTCGGAGCTTGCGTTTTTTCGTGTGTTTTTTTTTTTCCGACAAGTATGTTTACGGTTCCACATGTTCGCATGCAGGCTGCTCTGCTTGGGGGAGGATATAAACTCGGCTGAGATGGGGCCACTCACCGATGGGGGCAAGCAACTCCAGCTAAGCGTTGAAATCATAATAATCATTATCGGCTTCAGCATTCCGTCGCTACGGCGTCTTCACCAGGGCCGGTCTTAGGTCTTATCAGCAATTAGGAATGCAAGACACCCTGCCTAAGTTTTTTACACCACGCTTTTTCCTTGCAATCGCGCATCGCGGAATTAGAAAAAAGTATTGTGTTTAATATACGGTATTGGCGAGAGTATCTAAACATATCACTCTAAATAAAACGCTACTTAAGTATGGAAACAAAAACACGAAAAATGACTTCTTATGGGCTTAATATTTGGGAAATGTTTCTCAGAGTAAATACTCTCATTGTACCATGTCGACTGAAACATTTGGTTAATTGTCTGCCATTCCCCACGATGTGGTACTTTGAGTTTATATAATTTGGATAATTATTAGAAACAACACAGAAGGCGAACTGAAACAGGTAGCATATGCAATTTCTTTTTTTTTGAGGAGGGCTGAAGTTTGTGGCGTTGTTCCTGAACCTAAGCACTGCATGTTTCAGTGCCATCCAAATAAGACCCTTGAATTTGGGATTTCAGATTATTTACCGATTTATAATTTGTATCGTCGTATAAGTTGCATTTTTGAAATATTATTTTTATATTCCTCGCGGCAAACCTGCATTGATTAGCCTGCGCATTTGTATTGTAATTGGGACAGATCCACGACCCCTTTTCAACATTCTCTTCAACGAATCCAATTTCAGTTGGACCTTCACTCGTAGAGCCTGCTAGGGTGTGTAACAGGTCTTTCCATGGCTTTTTTCGAAAGGCCGTGTCATAAAACCATTGAACAAGGAGTGGACGGCGCTCACGATAGTGCCTAATACTTGTTTTAGGTAGTGAAACCGTGGTTTTGCTCCTCTCTATGTGTTACTTCCAGTTGATAAGAAAAACGCAATAGTAAGGTCATTTTTTTTTTATTCGGCAACGCAGTACCTTCCTCGAAAGGGAAATACCCTTAGCACATTCAGTTCTATTTTTATCGACAATGGTTCAAGGCTTGTGTGTTATGCCATGGTTCGTTTTAATAGCAAGAGCTTGTATCTTCATACAGTTCAAAGAACGGCTAACAAATGGCAAGCCACAAAAAACACAAGCGGTGATAAATATACCCCAAGCAGCACAATTCACCGGCTCAAGCTTGAGCCTGCTTGGGCAGCCGGGGAAAGTTTCCCTGGCCCAAGCACCGTTTTGCTCCAAGGGGCAAGCTAGCCCCAGCCTGGCTAGCCGGCCCGGCAGTTCAGTGGGGGTTCCTTGTACAGCCAAGCTTGGCTAAACGGTGTAAAACAAGCGTGGGCCAGGCTGGCAGTTCAGTGGTCAGCCAAGCTTGGCAAAACGGTCTAAATGCATCCTGGGCCACACTGGCAGTTCAGTGGTCAGTCAAGCTTGGCAAAACGGTGTAAATGCAGTGTGGGCCAGGGTGGGAGTTCTCTGGTCATTCAATCTTGGCTATACGGGGAATTTACAGACTTCTCCCAAGGAAGTCTATGTTGTCATTCAAAGGATGTTTTTTGTGGTATATGATATAGTCAAACATCTCCAGTTTTTGGTGCTGTGTGCAGAAAAAAACTGGTTGCTACCTTGTTCCAGATTTAGTGACCCACGATTAATGGAGCTGCTAAAGTAATTTTCTCAGAATACTTAAACAATAAAATGAAAGTTGAAAACATGCGCGAGCTGCTGTATTTATTGTGCAGTTGGCATGCAAATGAAGCTGCAAAATCAAGTCAAGTTTGATACAGTGGTTTTTTATTTCATGTTCAGTACATGGTGCTAGCTTATGCCCGAGTTCCACTACAGCGACAAACAGAAACAAATGACGACAAGTCTCAAACCCGAGTCTTTCCCGATTTGACAGGCTTTGTAGAATAAAGGAGGCTATGCTTAAAAACAAGCATCATGCACGCGAGGGTATCTTTGGCAGGCTTAGAATCACTCATGCTTATTTCACGAGCACCGAACGAATAAACGCCGCCTGCCAAAAGTACCACCACGGGCATGCTGAATGGGTTGGAGGCTTGTAGCTGTCGTTTGTTTCTGTTTGTCGCTCTCGTCTCCCACTAGAGCGACAAAGGTTGGTTGCTGGTCGAGTATCTGGTGCCTGGCAACTGCGCTTCAGAGCTAGTAGGTGGCTCTGCCGATTCGAGTACTAATGACAGCAGTTGTACACAGTTCACCCCATGGCCACTTCATGGCTGTGACGTAGAGCTGGATAGCAGCACCTGGAGAAGGAACAAGATAACCAGTGATGCATGTTTAGTAAATATGTTTCACATGAACTATAAATCATGCTCCTAATTAAATTATAACAGCAGAAAGGCCACCCAAAAGGTCTTGGTGGTATCTTCAGTCTCCTTCAATATAAAAGACGTAATATAAAAGCGCGTGGCCGAGATGACCGTGGTCGGGGGCGCTATGTGCGCTCCACGAGATTCTGTTCTGCCTCGAGGAAAGGACGCTCACTCGGGGCTGAACTGGTCCTGAACTTGCGGACAGTTTTTGATTTAGGTTTAGACTAAGAGCGTGCTTTATCGGCATTGCGCCCACAGTACTGTGGAAGGTTGCTCAGATCGTTTGAAAACAGACTTTGAATTGCCGCAAGGGAATTCTTGATTCTCTTGATAGTAAAACCAAGCCATAAGTACAACTTCACTGTAAAGACAATGTTTTCTATCTGCTTTTCTTTAAATGCATAGAAGTACTTTTTGGTATTCATGTTACCTACCTCTAAAAAGACGAAGGACCAGTAAAAGGAAACACAGACACAGTTACGTACAAAACGAGCATGTTGGTAACAGTAACTAAACATGAGGAAGACACAGAGAAAGGGGGGGACAGACGGACAACTTCGTTGTCCGTCCCCCCTTTCTTTGCATCTTCCTCATGTTTAATCACAAACACAGCGCTGTCTTTCCTTTTACTCGTCAATCTTTTTTGCGCTGTTTTAACCCATTCACTATGACCAACAATCAACTCGCCCAACTTTAGACCTTGCTACCTCTAAGGTTGCAATATAAAGTGGTCTCAACTTCCACTGACAGCCCTGAAGCTATAAACCCACAAAAAACCAAATTCCCTAGAAATTAAAACGACACAAAAGAAAATCAGATCAGAAAAACATTCAGTCTGACTTGATTAGATTGAATCAATAAATACAATGAATGTGAGCAATATTCTTGTGAAATTGTATTATAAACTTTCAATGTAAAATGGGATGAGAGTCCTACTAGAGCAACCAAGAGGAACAACAACCGACCCCGACACGACTTAAATACATTCAGCATGCACACGAAGATACCTTTGGCAGGCTTCCCATTTTTCGAGGCTCATGAAAAAAGCACAAGTTATTGCAAGCCTGCCAAAAGATATCTTGGTATGCATGCTGCATGGTCTTGGGGCTTAAGATGGCAAGTTGGCTATTCATCACTGAATAATATGCCAAAAAAACACAGACACAACAAAGGAAGATCTGGACAGAACACTGCATAACCTTCAACTGAATGGTTCGTATAAAAAAACAGAAATACATATAGACCCTTTCAGGCAACATTTCATGGGTGCGCCGCCGCCACCTTGACGTCACGTGACCCTGCCGCCACAGCCGACCTTCAGTTTCTCGCAGTTCTCCGCGTTGTGTGCTGCACCGGCCACCACCGGAGCTTTGTTCCCGAGTTCTTTTACGTTCTGCGTTGAAATCGTGTGTTTGTTTTAGGTCCTTTCGATATTTCGGGCTTTCATTTAATCATTTGATACCGACATTTGAACATCGCTCTTGTATTTTCTTATTTATGGAATGGAATCGGACAGCGAATGGATCGACGATACAAGATTATGGCCCAGGCTTCAGAGACCATTAAGTTCATCACATTTTGTTTTTATCGTTAATAAGGGCAGTCAACACCATTGCGACACATAAAAATTTCAACTGACGCTGTAAGGCTATCGCAGTCGTGCTTCTTGCTGCATGTGCGAACTTTAGACATTGTTTCTGTAAGTAAAAGCCGAACCGCATGTAAGTGCTCAAGCGAGCGGCGAGACGAGCAACGGCGACAACGATGAGAGTCGGCGACGAAGATTTCTCGCTGTCGCCCGTTGCATCGCTCGGTTTTTGGATTTCTAGAAAACGTCGCTCGTCGTTTTGGTCGCTTGCGTGCGGTTTGCCTCGTCGCGCGACTGATCGAGCGAAAGCGAAGCGAGTCGCTTGTCTCGCTGCTCCCCAAATCGCTTTCATGCGGTTTTCTAGAAATCAAAAAGCCGAGCGCCGCGACAGGTGGCAGTGAGAAACTTTCGTTGCTGACTCGTCGTTGTCTCTCGTCTTGCTTGCTAAAGCGCTTACATGCGGTCCGGCTTTTATCTACGGAAACAATGTCTAAAAGCGCGCACATGCACCGAGAAGCACGACTGCGATAGCCTCACTGCCAAAAATTTGGGGGTTTTGCGTGCCAAACCAACGACGGGCATCTGGAGATAGCCTCACTGCGTCAGTTGATATTTTCATATGTCGCAATGGTGTTGACTGCCCTTTATTAGCGACAAAAACAAAAGAATGTGATGAACTTACATGTTCTCTGAAGCCTAGGCCATGATCTTGTATCGTGATCCATTCACTGTCCGATTCCATTCTATAAATAAGAAAATACATCTATATTGAAACTTAGGTATCAAATGAATAAATGAAAGCCTGAAATATCAAAAAGACCTAAAGAAAACACTCGACTTCAACGCGGAACGTAAAAGAACACGAAAACAAAGCTCTGGTGGTGACCGGTGCAGCACACAATGCGAAGCAACGGCGACAAAATGAAGGTCAGCTATGGCAGCCCGTTAAGCGCGCCGACTGGTGGCAGCTCGAGTAACTGACTCCCTAAAAGCATCTATACAGATAAAAACTGACACCTGCTGGCAGAACACTGTAAGGTCAAAATGCACTTCCTCAGAAACCAGTGCCACTAGTTCCACAGAGAGTGAAATTCTGTCAGACAATGACACTAAGGGTGCACCTCAGACAAGAGTTGTTACCCTGGTATTTTATCCAGAAGGTCACCTAGCAATTCACTGTGTCCATTGTGAGTGCAAGTCCAACTTAGAAAAAGACTAGTGTCATGGGCTGCTACAAGACAAAAGCAAAGAGGAAAATTCACAATGCCTTCTTGATGAAATCCTAGAATAACAACTCATGTGAGCCCACCCTCATTACTAATACATGACAAAGAATTCCCCGGTCTGCAGAGCCAATGACGCTCGTTTCTGGGGGAGTGCGTTCAGACGACGCATCAGCCCACTTCACATGGCGCAATTTCGCTTGCAAATTTACACCTGTGACGTCAGGCACTGCAGCTTCCCCCATGCCTATATTTCGCTGCATGAGTGATGTCACAACAGCAAACTCCCAAGTAAAGTCACACCTTGCGAATCAGGTTTACAGTGTTCACACAGCATGTGTCACTCCCTATCAGTAGATATATTTTTTTTACCAAAGTAAACTATTCAGTTAAAAGTTAAGACGTGTCCTGCCCAGATCTTCCTTCATTTCGTCTGTGTTTTTTGGCGTATTATCCAGTCTTGAGGCATATCAGTGTCAGGTGTTTCTCTTTGTCGCTCTAGTAGGACTCGGGCAGGGTGGGGAAACAGTCATGTCTCAATAATATGGATACTCTGCTATATAAAAACCGTTTTCGGGGACCAACCGGGTAAATACCTGCATTTTGTCCTGTTATTATGCACAGCTCACATTATGGACGCTTTTGGGTAGGAACGGAGGTGTCCATTTGCATGAGACAGCACTGTCATATTCCCTAGTGTTGAAATTAATGACTGCACGCTCTGAAGCCACGTAACAGGTTTCTCCACTGAACACTAATGCGTAGCGGTGGCATGGCAGATGTTTGTGGCTGCAGAACACACCGCAGGCAAATGATATCCAATGTGGACAATCATGGATATTTGACATTAGAATCAACCAACAAATAGGCCTACATGTTGCTGTCACAGAATTGAACGATTTTTTTCTTCGTGTGATTCCGTTTTGAGTAAGATGCACAAGTGCCGAAAACACGAGCTCGGAAGAGAAGAAAAAGAAAAAAAGAAGGAAGGCGGAAGCTGCATAGAGCTAGGCTTCAGTGGTTGGAACAACAAGCAAGGCTTCAGTGGTGTGGGAGGTCGAACCCCGAACAAGGCTTTGTCAAGATGGTTGGTGGGCCCTGAGCAAACTTCGACGATGTGCATGTGCTTGTGAGCGAGCGCTGTTCGGCACTATAAGCACCCAAGCCACCACAAGTTCTCGACTCCGACTGGTGCCGCAAGGGACTGGGACCACCACCGACATCTTGGGACCATGATTCGACTTTCCTCATACGAAATGTATAGCGTCTTTGATTTGGCTTCTGTTCCCTCCTTGTTACGCTTTCGAAGCTTTTGTGATTTTCTTGCCCCTGTTACGAAGAGCAGAAGGCTTGCAAGATATGTTCTTTTCCTTTATTATTTTCATTTTTTTACGACCGTTTGTACGTCCTGTGCACCTTTTCTTTAATTTTGAATTTCATTACTCATAAATAGTGTTTCGAAATGCCAGGTACAAGTCACTCTCAATTCCTACCGCCTCTAAGGAAGTCCATCACCTAGGTGTGGCCCTAGTACCTGGACAGCGGTCCAATTCAGATTACAAGTTGGTTTGTTTATGGCATCTTTTCCAACCGAACCTGTGACAAACTGGCATCCACTACAGGACTTGAACCTGTCACAAGTTAGTCACAGGTTCGGTTGGAAAAGATCCCATAAAAACAAACTTGTAATTTGAATTGGACTGCTGTCCAGGTGCTAAGGCCACACCTAGGCGATGGACTTCCTGAGAGGCGGTAGGAATTGAGAGTGAGTCGAGCCTGGCGTTACGGAACACTATTTAATAGTAAAGAAATTCAAAAGTAAAGAAAAGGTGCACAGGACGCACACACAGTCGTAAAAAAAAAGGAATAAATAAAGGAATAGAACATACCTTGCAAGCGTTCCACTCTTCATAACCGCAGAAGGAAAAACACAAAAGCTTTGAAAGCATAACAAAAGGAACAGAAGCCAAATCAAAGATGCCATACATTTGGAGGAGGAGGAGAGTCCAATCATGGTCCCAAGATGTCGGTGGTGGCTTGGGTGCTTACAGCACCACACAGTGCTCACTCACAAGCACAGGCACATTGTCTAAGACTTGCTCGGGGCCCACCAACAGTCTTGACGAAGCCTTGCTCAAGGTTTGACCACCCAAACCCACGAAGCCTTGCTTGCCGTTCCACCGGCCATAGCGCCGATGCCTTGCTTCGCGTTCCACCACAACCACACCGTGCGCGGGTTCCATCTTCTTTCTTCTTGATCCCTTCCTCCGAGCTTGTGCTTTTGGCACTCGCACATTTTGCTCAAAAAGGAAACCAGTAAAAAGAGTACAATAACCACTGAATTCTGTGAGAGTTGTTATGACTGTGAATTTCTAGAGGGCAAAGTTGACATTTGCAACAAAACTTGAAATAATAAGGCATGTGGAGAAGGAGACAAAAAGTTTTGTGTCACTGGAGCCCACAAGATCTTTGTAAACTACTCAAGAAACGGTGTGACATAAAAGCGCGACAAAACACATTCTGACGCACGGCATGTTAAGACATCGAGAAACCACTACAGAGGTGGTTTAGAGATGTCGGGGCAAGCAACATTCCTATATTGGGACCAATCTTCTTAAGGCATGTGAAAAACTCCTTTTACTCTTGAAGTGAAGAATCTTCTAAAAGAATGTGAAAGATTCCTTTTACCTTGATGTGAAGAACTTCATTGCAAGTGGATAGCTACATTAACTTAAGGGCCACCATGGCACAGGAGAAAAGACCATCTAAGGGACGGCTGTACCTTTTGTAACGAGCAGTAGTGCCAGTGTATGTGATGGGACTATTGTGGTGGCAGTGCCAGCGTCGAAAGAGAAAGTCAATGGCTCAACAATCAATTGAAGCCAAGTATGAAACCAGAAATAGTTAAATGCCTTGCCAAGGAAATTGGCCTGCAGTGGCAAAAGCATCCCTGGCAAGCGATTCACAGCTCGCATGGAAACTAACAGAACAAGGCCCAGATATCAGAGCTTTTGAAAACCAACACGGATGGCACCACAAAAATGTATTCTTAGTGATGGGAAAGTTTAGAATGCCAAATATTATGAGCTGTTGCAGTAAAACCATCATATACGTATGAAACATGAAATCATGGATGACTCGGGATCTCTTTGGCTGGGTCTTTGGTGGCTCGTGGACTGGGAAGCCGAGTTTGTGGATAAGCGTCCCAGCGTGTGCTTACTTGGTGACATGTGCCGCTTAACACTATCCAGTTCCATTCTAGCAGCCAAACACGACATCCAAGCTACATCCGTTAGACCAAGGCATAATTCAAAGGTAGTCTAGATTGTGTTTACCATTTATAAATGTCCAGGCACGTCTGCAATTTAGCCCATCCAGAGGCTTTCGGAGACGGTCACAAGAGCCAGCAGCTTGCTTGGGCAGCTCACTGTCAGCCACTCTGTCCTTTCATGCACCGTGCCACCTCCATGAGCTCCCACTGAAAAACAAAAAAAAAAAAGCAGAATCGGAAATTATACCTGCAATAAGAACATCTCAGCAGCAGAGGCTACGTTATGGTGCCTGGAATGCGCCTCCAACTGGTTCGTTTAGTGTTCTATATAACCCATGTACCAAAAGTGGTCTCTAAGCGACAAAATTAAATGACACCACAGGAGCTGGCATGTCATGCTGTTGGATGTTGCAATCCTGGCAGTTAGTCGTACAACTTCTGGCAAAAAATATATGAGCTAACACAGCTGTCATTGTCCTCGCAACATTCAAAATCCTGGCTGACAAAGCTTCTATGGACTGTCAAGCTGAGGGATACCCTCTCTGCCCCCCTCCCTTTTCCAGCAGAAACTACCTCAACTGTCATGATGTTCACAGCCCGGAAAAGATCCCCTAGAAGTTTATTCAGGAGCAACTAGGGTAGCTATAGAGACAAACTCTCGCACTATGAAGCCATTCCACAAATCTGCCATAAGCAGCAGCAGTTCGTTGAAAGTATAGAAGTTTGCCTTGTAAATACATTTCGAGATGAAGTTGCATCTCTGGATTCTACCAAGACTCTAGTTTCCAGCAAAGATTTACGTTGGCAGGCCGGCCGAGTTGCTGAGTAGGAGGAAGGTGCATGTGTCACACCACACGTGTCTTTTGCTTACATTCAGAGAAAGGAAGGCTGAAATTCCCTGATCGATACTGATTAGGCTGGAAATCTTGAGACTTTTCCAATTGCCGAATTTCTCAACAATACCAATTTTCAGCTCATAGAAACCCTGCACAGGTTTGAGTCAGGTACTAACGGCCATTAACAACTGCGTGAATTACTGTACACATATGCGGTAACTATACTAAAGCCAAACTTATTCTAGTAACGCACAACGCCATAAAACTACCAAAAAACACCGAGCATGCACCCGCGGCAGAGTAAGCGCTCAACCCCTACTTTTGAAACATATCAACTCATCTAAGGACATATTAATGCCTATTCCTTTATTTTAAGCAAGTTAAAAAAATATATGAAAGAGACATCAGGCACCCTGTCGCCATGGGCGTTTATCTCCACGACTGGCAGGCAGAATGGGGATAGAGCAAGTAGAACAGCAAAGCAGGAGAGGAATAGGAGGGGTGCAGTCGAAAAGAGCTAGAAAGTGATATACCTGGGGACAATGCTCCGTGGCAATGAAGGTAAAGCTAGAGATCCAAAGGACACCATTTCACTGCATAGCTGAATATAGTTCAACCATAATAATTTGCTGGGTGGAACGTAACCAATTAAAATATATGTAAAATTGTTCTGTTTAGCTTTGACTTTAGAATGTTAGCATAACATTGGCCAGGATGTGCCAAACCTAGAGCATTTCCTTTTTAGCCATTTTGTGTTTTCTTGGTTTAAATTCACCCTAGGTTTTCTAGCTCCCTGCAAAATTAAGATGGCATCTTTATCATGCGCATCTTTGGGCATCATCAGTGCGGTTTATTGCAGGCACACTCTGTGAGCTCGCCCCTTTGTTTGACATGTAAGATTTTTATGAAGTTTGGCAACCAAGAAATCTTAAAACAAACCAAGCAAGTGGTGTGCAACATGTATGACAAATGGGACAGTGGGAACCGGGACTCCTAGTTGTTTCCGTATGCCGGTTGGCTAGCAAGCTCACTGGTGTGTCTGAGCAGGGGTGGGGACGGAACTCAGGACCCCTGGGTTCTGCAGCGCAATCCTCGCTACAGATATTCTGAGCTGTGGTGTGCCAGCGACCCCCTAGGGCCAGCCATAACTGAATGCGATCCAAATGGAATGCGACTTCGCGTCGTGGAGTGTGCGTGCTTCTATTTCTGTATATTCCTCCCGCGCAATAGTTTTTCAGCACCAGAAGAGTTTACAGATAACTGACCTCAAAACGCGGCAGCACTCATGAAATTCGTTCATGTGGCAATTCGGGTCAGGTGGTTCATGATCATTGACAAGCGCCAAAAAATAGACAGGGTCAAGAAGTTGCCACTGGCGCACTCGCAACTAACATCATTGAAAAAAAAAACAATCTGTTACACTGCTGTGAGAAATGTCAATCATGATTACAACCAATGTAGACCTCTATCAAGAAATTCATATTCTTTTGCTGATAAGGTTATGGATGTGTCACTTGTACAACTCGTGCCTTCGGCTATAATCTCAAACACCTCGTGTAGCTTTTTCTAGACATTTTATCTGGGTATCTGGCCAAAAATTTGGTGTCATTAAATGACGGGAAACAAGGGCAGCAGCTGATCTGTGTTGTCGCTGCAGCAGCGGCCCTTGGAAAAGACAAATGCAAAACTAAACACTGCAAAAAATTCACAGAATGCACAACCAAAGTTGTGTACGGAATCACAATGTCATATGGTTCTGTGTACACGGGTCAGACAGGCCTATGTATTAATGATTGCGCCCGCGAACGCGAGGTGGCCACACAAGCGATCTCCATCACGACATCTGGCCACACACTGCAGACGCTGCTTTTGCTCCCAGTCGTTTAAAGACACTAAATTTTTGGCCAGATACCCAGATAAAGAATCTAGAGAGCTACACCAGGCGTTTAAGATTAAAGCCAAAGGCACCAGGTGTACAAGTGACACATCCATAACCTTATCAGCAAAAGAATGAATTTTTTGATAGAGGGTTGACCAGTTGTAGTCATGACTGACGTTTTTCACAGCTATAATAATAATAATAATAATAATGTTTTATTTGAATCATGCCCCAGAACGACCACTAGGCCATAGTGTGGTGGCACATAAAATGGTAGTAGATGACTTAACACAATGTCTTCCACTTGTAAAAAAGAACAGACTAACATGCAATCACGAATTAAAGATAAAAATTTAGCTCCCTTCTAAACACTGATATATCTGAAAAGATATCAACATGAGAGGACAGTTCATTACCACAAATCTGCATCCTTACCACTTACTATATAAGAAATTTTGTTTTCAATAAATGTTAGTTGCCGGTACGCCAGTGTTCACGTCAAATTTTTGTCTAGGTATTTTTCCGGCGCTTATCTATCATGAAGTTCGCAGCTTTTCCTGATCCGACACTGCCTATCTTCGTCAGCTGAGAGACAAATTAAATTCTAGGAGATTGACCACGGTGAAATCTACCTTGCAAGTCTGTCCGAGTGCTTCAGTCAAAGTGTTGGCTTACGCTTAAAAACGGGTGAAGCCTTCAGAAATAAATCTGAATATGCCTGCATGCTCGGCGATCGCGGTTCAGCTCCCTCAACCGCAATCCTCGTACAAAAACATGCAATGAAGCAACTGCGTGGTTGACACGCCAACACCCTAACTGAAACTGAGACAAAAAAAAACAAAAAATGATAACTATTTGGTGCACTAACACAGAGCCTTTGGCACTGCCTGCCTCCCCCCCTCCCTAGTTTTCTCTTCATTGCCAAAGAAAGTTGTACCCAAAAAAAGATGGGTTGCTTTTTTGTTCTAACTCGGAAGAATAAATTTAAGGCTTTATAACAAGAACAAGCAAGTGCGTAAGCAACCATTCTTTAGAATGTTAATTTGTAATAAAAAAAAAGAAAAAAAAAAACAGACTGTTTGTTTTTACGTGTTTGCACAGTCAACCAGCTTTGCAAATGGCAGCTGTTTGTAATTCCGTGGTCAGACCAAGGGACCACCCGACCATGTACACCTTTGCTTTATTACCTACCCTATCCCCCAGCTCTCCATGGTCATCCCCAATTTAGAGTGGGCAATTGCTTGGTATATTACAGTGTGGAATGGTGTTATTTGTTTAGGAAAACAAAAGGTCAGATAAATACCAGCAGGGCCCTGCGGAAGCGGTGCATGGGCCCCGTTTCACTTTTCACAAACCATCCTGTCTTGAAAGGCAGCAGAGAAACAGGTTGGGCTGATTCGCCTGCAGGCCTTTGCTGAGTTGATGGCTACTATCCAGACTGGCAGCTGATCGGCAGCTTCCAGCCACCTGCAGTTTTTTCTTGATGATACAGACTTCCTGCAATACCATGAATAAGAATCAGACTGATATTCTGGAACAAACAAAGAAACCAAAACTTGCTTCACAGATCAACAAAAGAAAAAGTGCCAACATTACGCTTCTCTTGTTGTCGACAGTGCAAAGACCATGATGACAGCACCATTAAACTCAACCAAGCAAGGAAAATGAGCTTCTTCATAACGTAATTGTATTAAGAACCAGGCACGCAGCCGGAAAGGGGGGGGGGGGGTGGGAGCCTACCTCACCTTTTCTTTATTACCTACCCTATCCCCCCCCCCCCCAAAATCGTCCATTTTGCTGGGCCCTCCCCCCCCCCCCCCCCAAAAAAAAACAACAAATTTCTGGTGAAGTGCCTGTTAAGAACAATGTGCATGTAGAGCTTAGATACCTACTGGTACCTTCAGAAATCCCAGGAAGCTAAAAACAAATTAAACACCACTTAAAAATAGCACAGCTCGCTTGGTAGGCACATGCACAGCAATCAACAAGCCTCTTGACATGTTCTGCAGTGCAGGGATACAGATTAAAAATAAACACCGGGGATGTGATCGATATCCTCTGGGGCAGTGCAATGCGCAAGTTTATCCTGAAGCTACTGTTTGCGCATGCACCTAAGAGGCGTTAGAGCTGGTTCACACTGTTGCAACTGACTACGACCGAGTTGAACAAAACAGGGTTTTAAGCCGCTTACGACTGCCATTATTACTGCTGGACGGCGTGGTCATAAGCCGTCACAAGAGGCTTAAAGACTGGTTTTGTCGGAGTCAGTCCTAGTCGGTTGCTGCAGTGTAGACCAGCTATTAGACTAAAATTGTATCCAGCTTTGGGTCTTTCCACAAATGTTTTAAGAGACTCCCTTCAACTTTACCAGGGCCTCAGGTATTTAAACGTTGTAGTAAGTAGGGAGCCATCACATTCAAAGCTGGATCTCCTTGCTTTGTATGTGTCTCCCCAGTACCACTAAACGTTCTATACCAGATCAGAGCATTTTAATCAAATCATTCAACCTCTTTCCTCAGCCATGTAAACTACTTGTGCACCCACGAGTGCTACAAGTCACGAATGTAGCCGGGGTAAATTAAAACGTCGCTAAGGCAAGCAATAATAATCATTATTAGCGACAGTAGTACCCTGGGTGGCTCGCAAGGCTAGACATATATGCAGGGGCCCGTACGCACGATCGTCTGCTAGCCAATCAACCAGAGCAAGATGATCAAAATAACAAACAGGCAGCAAGGGAGAAAACAACAAGAACGATGAGACTAAGAGGGCTCGGTCAACACTTTTAATACCCGTGCGACACGGGCAACTCGAATGCCATATACAACGAATGACAATTGTGTGATCGGCGAATCAGCTCGCTATCTGTCGCGCGTGGAATGCGTCACGCCCGGAGTGTCGCGCGCCAATTGGCCGTCCGCTCAAATGTCATTCGTTGTAAATGGCATTCGAGTTGCCCGTGTGTCCCAAGTATAAGAAACTCAAGGCCCGAGCACCTCAAACCCAACGCCACGCACCGCACGCCGGCGCGAGGCACACGCCGTACACGAGCACAACGACGACACCCAGTTAGGAGCGTGTCCTATCAATACGACAAACGCCAGCGCCAGTCGAACCGCGCCATCCCGCTGGACGCGGCGTGAAAACCCAGAGCGCGCGGGCCGGGAGTTTCAAAACATTGGGCACAACTCAACGCTGCCGCTAGCATGAAAAAGGACGAGACGACACGCAATCAAGCGTTTAACAACACAGAACAGTTCACTGATAGCAACGCGTACTTTAGAAACAATCTAATCAGCGTCTCTGCAGTGCTCCGGTGTCGCAGAGCATTCACGGGATTCTCAAGATAGCGGCACGGCGGCACCGCGGCGGCGCCGCCGCCGCCGCCGGTCAGTGCTAAGACGATTTCACTTTTTTCGACTCAAATCGTAGAAAAAAGTGAAAAATCATCCGAATTACGGTGGCAACGTGAGCTACGTTGTTCCGAAGATGATCTAGCATATCTGGATATTCTTCTAGCATGCATTTTGAATATGAAATCGGCAAAACTTACCTAAACTCGGATCGACCGACGCACTCCGAGAAAGGCC